>NW_026575137.1:4993333-7490000 GCF_905146905.1 Nyctereutes procyonoides
TTCTAAGGAGGAAATATAGAATACCTGCATGATATGGCTTGAGAGCAATTAACATAGAAACAATTTGAAGGAGAGGGACTGCAGTAATTCTTTACTACAACTTTAGTATGGGTTACAAACTCACCGTGCCTTAAAACATGGTCAACTAAGGAGTGCTAAGAAGAAATCACTCCACTATACTCTGCATGAGTCAAATCTCATTTAGACTGTTGTATTTTTAAGGACTAAAAGTAAAGAGGAAAATGAAAAAGCTGTTAAATTAAGATGGTTATCGGTGAAAATCAGGAGGATGATGACTCAGGAAGCTACGTTCTAAGAAAGATACTTGTCTAGTACAACAAGATGAAAAATTTAACCAGACACGACAGATAATCAGTTACTTCAATGAATATATACTATAGAGAAAGGTGTTAACTTTTCCTCTTTGGAGAAAATGCATTACAGCATGTTCGGTGGGGCTAGAATGTCCTAGTTTCGAGCTTCAAATATATAATTTTACCTTTTCTATGATCATGAATAAGTTACTTAAACTGATACCAGTTTCCTTCTTTAGAAATAATAACAAGGCCATCAAAGGGTATTTATGTTGGACAATTAAATTAGATAATGAATTCATATATCCGATATATGATAGGCATTCAATAAATAGCACCAAGTATTCATATTTCATCGGTAAAAATGGGAGAATTAATATCAGTAAGTATATACGGAGGCATATTCCACCTTAATATGAAAAATATCCTTCAAAAATCTATAACTGGGTTTCTGAATTTGTGGACTTTTGCTTAAGATTACCACTAGGAGAAGGTTCCAAGGAAGAAATTCCTACACTGATGGAAGGATAGACCGGAGAAAATATTCAGTGTTTTATCGTCTCTAGCTTTATGACTATCAAATTTAATGTGCACAGACTTTTGGGAATTACTTTGAGTCAAAATATAAATATAAATTTGTTTACTTAATAATTTGAACTTGTTATCTTTCATGCACAAACCTAAGGGAAGAATCTGTGTAAAGTATGAATTTAACATAAAAAGCAACAAGCATGAAATTTGTAGGTAATAAAAAGTTGAGAATTTGCTGTTGATAGACCAAAGCCTTCCAGAATCTTTGATGTTGCTATTGTACAGAACAAGGGTTTCAGACAGATGAGATCTCTCTTCCAGGGAGGGAATTTTTGGAATAATGGGAGGGATAAAATTAATTCATATGACTAATATTTATTGTATGTTTAGTCTGTGGCTTCTTCAAAGAGGGGATAATGAGCATATAAAATGATCATTGTAATATGAGATCTGAGTGCAAGGGATAGGATAACCACAGAAGGATAATCAAGGAGGATATTCTGAAAGATGAAAAGTGAGCTCAGTGAAGGATATCAAAGAAGAAGGCCAGATCAGTAAAAGTCCAGAAAAAAATAGATACATCAAAGTTTCATCTGTAGTTTTTAGTCATTTGTAAGCATTGATTTATTTGTCAGTATTTTACAAAGTTAGTTTTTGCTATGTGAAAAGAAACCATGAAGTTCTGAATATAATAAACTGTTGTTGCTTTTTTTCCCTTATGAAATTGACTCGAGGTGAGAAGATCGTGGGGGAAACACTCATGGAATTATGATCTTCGCAGTCTCAGTCCTGGTTTATACAACACACAAAATTGGTGAAAATCGATAGTATTTTGTTAATTGTGTTAATATAACATAAAAAGAATATAATTACATATTAGAATTTAAAAAGCTAGATGTGTTGCTTCATACTTATCCAGAAACCATTTATGAAAGAGTTAATTCAGTTCAGAATATGCTTCTCAGTACAACTTGACTGATACATACTATATGAATATTATTAAATATTCAGATGGAAAAGAGTATGAAAAATCATGGGGCAGGGGGCAGCAAGAAGGTTTTTTTTGTTATTTTTATATAATTATGATTTATTCCCAGAGAATCTGAATCAAATCTCAGATATCAGTGGCCTTATAGATGGAAACAGGGAAAATGAAAATTACTGTGGTAAAGAATTATGATTATGTGTATTTTTTAAATCTTTTGAAACTTATTACTTATTTTAAAAGCTATTTTTATCTTAAAAGATAAACTCAGTTAAGAAAATTGATGAAATAAAGACAAATTAAATCCATAGAAGAGGACAGAGATGTAAAGATATCTGTCAAAAGGATATCAATAAGAAAATGGAAGAAGTAACAGTGCAGTCACACCAGAGGCAATAAATCAGATCAAAATAGGGACCAAACTCAAACTATGCAGATGAGGATTAAAAGGACAAAGAAATGGAAAAAAAGTGAAATTAATAAATAATTTTTAATTAACAATTAATAAACTAAAGACAAATGAGAAATTGTTACCCAAGTTTGTTGAATTAATAACTAATAAGATCCTGGTTGAATTTTCTGTGCAATATTTTTGTATGGTATTCAAAATTTTGTATGTGATAACTTTTATTGAAGACAGTCTAGAGCAGCGGTAAGACTTACGTAAATATTAGCAAGAGCTGGTTTTATCTGCGCTTCAATAAACACATTTATTCTAACTTCCAAGAAATCTCCTCTCCCTCTAGTTTCTTCCTTGGTAACACCTACAGTTCATAGGGGCGATCGCAATTTCCTGCCTCCATGCCATCATTTTTCACAGTTTTTTCATTTCTTTGTCCTTTTATTCCTCATCCTCATAGTTTGAGTTCAGGGCCCTATTTTGGTCTGACTTATTGCCTCCAACGTGACCGCACTTTTCCTTCCTTTATTTTCTTATTGATATCCATTTGACAGATACGTTTTCAACTCTATCTGTCCTCTTCTATGGACTTCTGCTTTCATCACATACAGGCTCTGTATCTTAACTTGGTCCTTTAATTTTCTGAGCCAATAGAATATACACAAAATCTGTAATTCTCAGCAAGTGCTATATGATCAGGGCTCCAAGGGTCTTTTTGACTCTGCCTCTGCCTATGGCATATTACTTATGGGGCACTATCATACGGAATGTAGTACATCACTTCATATAACAAGTGTCAAAATACAGTTTGTGTACTTTGACTTTTCTGATTGGTGTTTATCGATCCTGAGTCAGTTCCTTCAGATTTACACTCAGTGTAGAGTTTACCTTAAACTCTGGCAATAACGTTGATCATTAATTGCAGTCTTCAGTAGTGGTGTGGATTTTTCATTTTCCTCCCATTTCTTCAGTTAACTTTTCTGTTCTTTCCTCTCCTGACATGTTTAATTTTGTTGTTGTAAGTGATGTTTATTTTGTTCTTGCTGCATATATGTTATAGACTTTTCATGCTATTGAGGACCCGCATGGTATATCATTTTCTTTTTTTTTTCTTTTTTTCTTTTCGGTATATCATTTTCTTACAGTTCCTATTATAAATCATTTGGTGGGGTGCATTTTTTCTACATATTTCAGAATGATTTTTCTTTCCTTTGTTCTGGAATATTATATATAAGTCATATTTTGAATGATCATTATGGTTTATTCCTACTTGCTGATTTCTGAATGAAGAGAGAAATGTTGAGATTTTATGTACGCCAACAGATAGGAGTGTAGGGATTTTCTGTCGCGTGGCTAACTTTCCTCTTAGGATTTGGCTGAAACTCAAATCCTGAGATAGAGAACAAGGAATGTGGGCAGCTCTCTGCTCTGCTTCTTGTTATTAAGCAATCATACAGTCGCTTAGCCTGGTTGTATGGAGTAGGCATATTCCCTCCTTGCTGACACTCTAAGTAAAGGTGTGCATGAAAAATTAAAATCTTCAACATGCACAACTGCCAGGTGTCTGTGTCTCAGCCCACACTTAACAACATACCTTCCTTTTGACCAGTTCCTGTCCTATATATGTCTGTTACTAACTTTATAGGAATTTTAATAGAAAAATAGGTGACGTTACTTTGAAGGTAGCCACACCCTCCATTTTAAAAATTGCCTTTATTTTTTTTCTCATAAACTAAAATAAGCTGAGGTTAAAAAACACCTGGAGCATAATATTAAACATAAATCTAGGATGGAAAGTTCATGTAAATATAATATTTTATAGCCCTAGCATCGTACTTTCTAATGATTTAACATAATGAAAAATTAGAATGCATTATTGAAATACTTAGTAAACTCATGAAATATATAATGCACATGCTGCATACCATTTTCTTTGTGCACAAAGGCTCCTTGAGGAGATTCAGGGATACCTTTCCAGACTGTGATTGGTTTGGGATAGCCAGGGTCCATGGTCTTCATTTCTTCACTGTATCTCCAATACCTAAAAAGAACAATAAACAAAAACAACAAAAACAAAACACATGCGTAGGGAAGGAAATTATGTGTACACAGTAACAGCTAACATTCATTAAATCCTTACTGTATGCTGTTAATGACTTACAGAACTTATTAAATACATCAGAAAGACAGTGGACACCAACAGCATTTGTTTTATTTCCTTTCTTGCTATGTTAAAAGCGTGTATTGTTACTGTATATTCAGTCTGCCAAAATTAATTTAAAATTCTAGCTAAAAAATTGTGCTTGCTAAATATATATACAATTCAAAAAGATATCACTAACTTATGGATAAATAAGTGGTTTTCACGATCGTTTTATAAATCTTTCTTATTAGGAAGCAGAACGCTTTTGTTTTTTTGGAATCATCTTTAGCAGAATCTTCATTCATTCATTTATTCATTTAAGAAATATTTACTGAGTACCTATTCTTATATTTCTGGCATATTGTAGATGTTAGAGATGTAACTTTGAACAAAACAGGCTCCAGCTCTCATCAGTGTTACATTCTGGGATATGTACGGGTTCTAGGCAATAAAACAACTTATTAACAAATACATACTGTGATAGGAGGTGGTAAGTTTAAGAAAATAAGCAGATAAAGTTAGCAGTATAGGGAAGCAATTTTATTTATTTATTTATTTATTTTTGGAGGGGGGAAGCAATTTTAAATACTAAACATAAAGGTCCTTTCTTGTGTTTTTAAAAGATTTTGTTTATTTATTCATGAGAGACACAGAGAGAGAGAGGCAGAAACAGGCAGAGAGAGAAGCAGGCTCCATGCAGGAAGCCCGATGTGGGACTCGATCCCGGGCCTCCAAGTTCACACCCTGGGCCAAAGGGCAGACGCTAAACCGCTGAGCCACCCAGGTGGCCCCATAGAAGTCCTTTCTTTATCAGACATTCAAGCAGAAATAAGTGAGGTCCAACATACACAGTTTTTGGAGAAATCTATTCCAGGGACAGGAACTAGTAATGAAAGTTACAGTGGCAAGCACAAACCTGGAGTAATTAAGCGTCCACAAGGAGGCTAGGGTGACTAGGATTGAGTCAACAATGGAAATAAAGGTCAGAGTGGGAACCAGAATCTAAGATTAGAAAGACCTTTATTATGATAGCAAAGCCTCTGATTTTCCACTAAGGAATATGTGAGGCCAACACAGATTTTGAGCAGGGAGCTTCACGATATGGCCGATGTTTGAAAGGAACACCCTGGTTGCTGTGAGTTAAATAGACTTAAGGAGGTAAAATAGAAGCAGGGATACCAGTCAGGATGTCACTGCAATAAACCTTGGACTAGAATGTAAACTACAGAGTTGAGGATAATTCAAAGGGTTGGGCTATCTTTTGAAAGGAAATCCCGAAGAGCTTACTCATGCTCATGGATTGAATGCAGGGTCCAAGAGAAGGGAGTTGGGCATAACTCAGGAATTTGGGGCCTGAACATGTGGAAGAATCATGTTGCCTTTCAGTAAGATAAGGAAATGGGGGCAGGTAAGTTGGGTTTGTCTGAAGAATTATGAGTTTGATTTTAGATATGTTAAATTCAGATACCTGCAAGACATCAAGGTGAAGAACTGTTGATGAGGCAATTGGCTATAGGAGTGTAGACTTAGGGCAGGCCTTGACTAGAGTGCTCAGGGTAGAGATAAGGAAACTAGATCAAAGGAAAGCTCGCCGAGAGTCAGAACTCTGAGATCCCCATGCCTTCACAGGGTGGCCCATGAGCCACTTTCACAGACCTGCTAGACACCCAAAGAATAAACTGCAACCAGCCCTACTTTGGATCACTCAGTTTTGTTTAAAATGTTCTAGGAGTCAAGCGAGTTTATGTCTTGAATGTTCAAAAGGAATGACAAAACTGGGGTGAAACCATTGACAGTTCACAGCACATTGCATACTTTAAGGCAGGCATATGCTCTACGCAGTATCTCATTTAATCACAATAAACCCATGAGATAGCCATCATTGTCCCCTTTTAAGAGAGGAGAATTCTAAGAGGACAATGAGGGTTAGACTTATAACCAGTTCTATCTGATTTTAAAAGTCCTCACTCCTTCCTCTACGCACACCAAATATGTTTTCCAAATTTAAATTTATTTGACAACCTTTTGTCATTTTTTTCCCACTAAACATCTCTTATCACCTACTAAAGCTAGTGTTTTACCAACACAAGTTTGGGAAGTGATGTACTTAATGCATTATCTCAGGATTAGGCACTTTGGCTGAAAACGGAAAAAAAATAAGGTTTTTCTGGTCCTTTCTGGATAGTTTCTTATTCGAGGCCTATGGAAGATTCTTTATCTACAGAGTTGTGGGGTTTTGTACATAAGGTTTTGCTATAATTCCCTAGAAACATCCACTCAAGTAACATCTGGAATACTAGCAACTCTTCCATTCTCAATGTTTACTTGGAAATGAGAAAAAGATCGTTTCAGGCAGTATTCCAATAAGTGAGCCACAAGGCAGATTTTATCCAAAAAGAGAAACACCTCTTATAGGTATTTGTCACAGAACACGCTGTGATGAATGCAAAATGGTTAATGTGGTTGATGAAACTGCACTCAAAATTTCAAGATACCTTCTCTCAAGTAAATATTTCAATGGAGTTTACAATAGTCATATACATCAACTGGTTCCTGCACTTGACCAAAAAGAAAATGTCTTGGGGAGAATTAGCCAAATGACTTATTTTTGGATTCTAAGAAACTTTTTTTTTTTTTTACATTTTACCTGGCTAATATTAGAATGCACTTTACAGTAGATACTGTACCAAAGTTTACTTGGTAGGGTTTTTACCCTCCATGATAGATCAAATAATGACATATCTTACAATAGTTGTCATTTTTAGATATAAACTATAACTTAGAGTAAGTTTTGAAATACTGCTTAGTCAGAAGTTTGGAACAATTAAAAATCCTGGGGACAACGGGATCACACCCTGTAGGTGATTTAAGAAAGTATTAATTACATACTTAGGAACCACGTTTGTTCTCTGAGAGGTAGTTGTAACAATGTTCTTGTAACAATACCAATAATTTGTGTAGGTTTTTGAAGCTATAAAGTAAATTTATACACAAACATGGTTTTATTTCATTTAAGTCCCTCAAAAATCTTTTATATTGAATATTACAGTGTTTTTTTATGATGTCCTTAGCATAGATTAAGTATTTATGTTTATTCAACTCAGTCAATGCTAGAGCATTAAAAGATAATGATTTAGTTTTGTTTACTCTTTTGAAATGTTGCAGAGTTGAGACTAATGCTGCTGGATTCATAGGTTAGCATATGACTGTTATTGTTTCCCTTGGCGGAGCATTCTTACCCTCAGTGCTAACTCCTAAGATACACTGCTTGAGTATCATTTTCCTTCTTTTCTCCTTCTGTTCACTCACAGACCCACTGACCCACCAAGACTTTTCTTGAACCAGGCACCTAAGATTCACAGAGATCACATTTCCAGAAAATATTAATGGAATGTGAATTTACTTACACTCTTGTAGGAACACAATTCTGGTATGAATTTTACCCTTTTGTCACTAGCAGATAATGCAAAACTATAATTTGGGATCATTTCACAATCTTTTTTAAACACCCAACATGGGCTTGGACTTAGGTTATCTGCTGTGTGGCAGCTTTGATAAATACCCAGTAAACTTGTATGTGATTAGAATCATCTAACTATATTCAGAGCTGCCTTAGAAGAGGTGCTGAAGCTTATTCATAAATACAGGTTTGAATTTTAACTTCCAACATTTTTGAACATATTTCAGCGTGAACAAAAAGCTCATTCCACTGATTTTTTCTTCTCCCTGAAAAATAAGCTTATGGATTCATTGAAAAGCATATTAACATATTCAGATGAAGCCTGTGTAAATGAACCATTTTGGGGGGGGGTTACAACTTAGATATTATAGGAAAAAAAACCTGGAATTTTGGCAGGAGGGTGGGCAAATGATAAAAGCTATTATAAGTGAAACTTACAGTTCTTTTTCTTCTGATATATCCATTATCTCTACTGTAGCATTATGACTTTAAATTGCTGATTCTTTGAGAAAAGTATTGTGAATCAATGCTTCAAAATAAATTATAATTGGAAATGAGATTTATCATTTTTTTTACTTTGACCATGGGTCATATCCATAAAAGACAAAAACTGTCCATGTAATGGTATACAACATTTTGTTAAAAGCTTTCTCTGCTAAGAAATGCTTTCTCTGCTAAGAAAAAAAAATGGTACAGAAAATTATAGAATGCCATACTTTAATGGCATATTGCTAGATACTAAATTCAAACTGAACAAAAAGTGGCTCCAAGGGTTATTTCATGTGACCCACCCATTTGTTCATCCTACTTTGTCTCATTTCTGTACTACAGACTACTTGCTTAAGTTACACAAAATATAGGACCACTTCTTTTTTTCATATCCAAATAGTTACTCAAAATCCCACTTTTCAGAAACAAGTTTCTGGAACTTGAGATTCCAAGAGAACACTGATAATTCTTAAACACGCATCAGAATTGGAAATATTAATCTACTGTGTTGGATGATTTTAAAAACACATATATTAATTACTTCATAAACAAACAAGTTAAGCTGGAAGAAATAAACATGTTTTTCTGTTTGACTATTAGTGGTAATAATGGTAAAAACCAAAGTGGATCTAAACTTGTCTTTCTTTGAAAAATATCATAAAATTCTTAAAAGTTAAGCTTAGAATGAAGTATGGCAACAGAGCCCTGTATATATTTGTGAGAAGATGCTGAGAGATGATTTAGAAACATAGCATTTTAGAGTTAAATGCTATGAGGATGCAAAATGTATCCAAGCATCAAATTATAGTGTATTAAGAAAAGGGCAAGTGGGAATCTAAGAACTGAGTTTCAAGCTATATGTAAAATAGTGGGAAATAGTGGAAAATTTTATCTGACTTTACAGATTTACTTAAAGAGCCATCTTTTCAACTATTCTTCTTTAGCTATCTCTATACTTAGGTAGTCCCCTGCTTTTAATGCAATTTATGTCAATTGTTCTCCAATGTGTACCTCAGAGCGAACTTTCCATTGAGAAGCAAACTCAAAATATCCAAGTACCTACTTGATTCCTCCAGTTGGTGTGTAAAACAGACATCTCAATCTAAATATGAACATTTCAACCTTTTAATCCGCCTTCCCCAATATTCCTTCCCCTTGTCTGCCCTATTTCTGGAAATGGCACCATCTATGCAATTTTTCAGGTCTGAAAAACCTAGAAGTTATCTTTAATTTGCTTTTGTCCTCACCTCTAAAATCTAAGCCATAATAAGGACTTGTTCTTATTACATTCAAAATATATCCTGTAACTACCCTTTTTGTTCTATCTCCACTACAACCTCCGTATTTCCCTGTACTACTCCAGCATTCTTCCCAGTTACGCTCTTTGCTTCCACTCCTGAGCCCATTCTTCACACGGAAGCCATAGGGATGTTTGTGAATACACATCAGATCACTTTAATTTCCTGTTAAAAATCCTCCAATGCCTTTCCATTGTACATGAAATAAAATCCAACATCTTTGCTGTGGTCTATAAGGCCCCATATAATCTGGTCCCTATTTGACTTCCTTTACCACTTAACTGGCTAGGCTCTAGCCACAAAGTTTTAACTGATTTAAACATTCCAATATTATTGCTTGTGTCCTACTGTGTCATCTGCCTATCACATATTGTTCCAAACGGCTTCATGTGGCTGAAACTTCACCCATTCAAGTCTCCACTCTAGCGTCCCCTTCATAAGTGAGGTCTTGTCTGACTTCCACACTGATTTTCCAACTGCTCCTTACCACCCATGAGTCTCTATCACATTACCACCTTGCTTTATTTCTTTGTAGCATTTCTCAATGTTAAAGTTTCAGGCTCATTTACTTGTTTGCTGCTTACTATTGTCTCCTTTAATAGAAGTTAGGTGCCACGGGAGCAGAAACCTCGTGGTCCTTTCTAGCACATGTCACATCACATGCGCTCAAAATATTTTATTTATTTATTTATTTATTTATTTATTTATTTATTTATTTATTTATTTATTTATTTATTTATTTATTTATGATAGTCACACAGAGAGAGAGAGAGAGAGGCAAAGACATAGGCAGAGGGAGAAGCAGGCTCCATGCACCTGGAGCCCGACATGGGATTCGATCCCAGGTCTCCAGGATCGTGCCCTGGGCCAAAGGCAGGCGCCAAACCGCTGCGCCACCCAGGGATCCCAAAATATTTTTTTTGCGTAAATGAATTGAAGGCTATGCCAGGACTACTATAGACATCTTAAGGAAGTAGGAATTAGAGGTATTGAGACTGGAAAAGGTTATATCATATTCACACTATCATGATGGACAGTTGGGTTAGAGTAGGATGATTTTCTGTGGAATATAATTGAGTGTGTCTACACACTGGGTAGGATGTGAACAAGATGCAGGGCTGACATAGGGTAGCACTTGGACCAAATCTAACTTAAAGCTGTGCTTTGGGGGATCCCTAGGTGGCTTAGCGGTTTAGCACCTGCCTTTGGCTCAGGGCATGATCCTGGAGTCCTGGAATCGAGTCCCGTGTCAGGCTCCCAGCATGGAGCCTGCTTCTCCCTCTGCCCGTGTCTATGCCCCCCCCCACCCCCCATCTAACATGAATAAATAAACAAAATCTTTTTTTTTAAGCTGTGCTTTGTTTGTCTAGCATATTAAGTAAATGATCCTGGCTCTGAGCACTTTTCTAGTGTATTTGTACTTTCCAGCTCACTACTACTGCCTTTCATACTATTGCTGTACCAGTAGTACGTATATTATCTGCTTGACCCTTTAAAGCAATTGAGTTTTTCACACCTGGAACAGATGATCTCTAAAATCCCTTTCTGCTCTTAGCCTCAGAGAAATAGAAACCTATTAATCAACACCCACCCTGCCGTCCCGCCTCACCGCCCTTCTTAAGCAGAAAGATTGCAGCGGGGGGAGAGGGAGAAGTAAGGACAAAACAATTTGCAATGTTTTCTCTCAAAACTGGACATAGAAAATAAAGAAAACATCAAAAAATTGATAAGTATGAAAAATACACAATGTAAGGAAGAAAGACTCACTGAATTCGTCTATAAATGTGACAACCAAATTGTCATTTATACGTTTCGGACAGGTAGTTTATTTAATGTCTTGTCCATCTACTTTTAATCTAGAATGAGCGTATTGACAAATTATGATTTTGGAATTATAGAATTATGTGAATATGAGGTAATCTGCTTAAAAAACATCCATGACTCATAAAATCTTACATAAGATCACACACATGGAAATTAACTGGACTGCTGCTTTTACATATTTTTAAACCTATAAAACCAGTTATTAAGGCAGAGCTTAAAATAAAGTATTCTTCTATGTATTTTGTTGTATTTGCAGGTAGCTTCTCAAGTAGGAAACAAATGTATTAAAACTCCTCTTCCCATTTACTAGTATTTCCCTTTATTCTAGTATGAATTTGGTATCTAATCTTCATTGCTTTCACTGATTGGAGGAAGTGCACATTTAGTTTCTAAACTTAAAATTTTAAGGAAGTGCTAAATTTTTCGATTGGAAACATTTTAAAAGTAATATCCGCATGTGTGAAAAAAATAGGCTACCTGATAATAGAATGGCAGTTTTTATCACCATCTGCGAAATCCTGTGAAAACTGTTGCATGAAAGCTAAGCGTCATGTTCTGTCCTGCAGAAGTGTTTTGTCAGACTTTTGTTTCTATACCTTTCTCAAACAAAACAAAACAAAACAAAAAAACAACCCTAACAAACAGAAAACCCCCCAAACCCCCAAAGAATTCCTTAAACCTGGTCCTGAAAGAGTATATTCGAGCAATTAAAATGGCTGGGAACTTAAACTTACCTTCAAGGCTGTTATTTTATTTTATTATTTTTTAAATATTTAAATATTCATTTATTCATTAATTTATTGATATTTAATAAATTAAATATTAATTTATTCAAAGAGAGAGAGAGGCAGAGACACGGCAGAGGGAGAAGCAGGCTCCATGCAGGGAGCCCAACACGGGACTCGATCCCGGGTCTCCAGGATCATGCCCTGGGCTAAAGGCAGGCACTCAACCGCTGTGCCACCCATGTGCCCCAAGGTTATTTTAGAGTATGTCCTAAGTCTGCAGATTTATTTTCATTAGTGGTCACCATGCTGTGGCCCTCAATTTCTTTATTCTTGTTTCCTACTCCATTACACTTATAGATTGCTGAGAACCATATACTTTTTCTGGCTGTAAGTAGCATCTTCTCCTTTAATAGAATTTTGGTTTGATAGACCTTTTTTTGTTTGTGATTTGGTAAACATTTAGCACCTCAGTTTCATGATAGTGCATTAAAACATTTTGCCATAGAAGTATATGCAAATCAAATATATAGAAAGCTAGCAACAGAATAAATTGAAAAGTTCTTATCCATGGAGACAAATTACACAAATCTTTTGTTCATGATAAAGCTCAATGTTTGAAATCACTTGCAATTAAATACTGCGAATTGTAAAATAAGGTTTATGTCCTTACATATCTTTCTCCTAAAGTTGGAGATATTTTATAAGGTTATACTGTGCCAAGATTATGAGGCAAACTCAATACTAGCTAGATGGGCATTAAAGCCTGTTGTTCTGTTTACGTGTAGGTGTGTATATTCTTAATTTACTGTAAAATGCAGTAAAATGCGTACTTAAGTTCTTCTACATACTAATAAAAGTTATATTGAGTGTCACATTTGACCTAGCTAGTAATTGTGTAATTAAACATTTTTCATCTCTATTACTTTTTCTACCTAACATTTATTTAGATTAATAAAAAATATAGACTTCAAGTTACATTTTATGTGTAATTTATATCAAAGGTGCATGGGGAAGCCATGCATGCCTAGTAGATGCTACAATTTTAAGACTAACAATTCACTTTTTACTAATGCCATAAAAAAAAAAAAAAAAAAAGGAAAGGATAAGAAACAAAAGGGAAGTTTGGGTGGCTCAGCGGTTTAGCACCACTTTAGGCCCAGGGCCTCATCCTGGAGAGGGATCGAGTCCCATGTCGGGCTCCCTGCATGGAGCCTGCTTCTCCCTCTGCCTGTGTCTCTTGCCTCTCTCTGTCTCTCTCTCTCTCTCTCTGTGTCTCTCATGAATAAATAGATGAAATCTTAAAAAACAAACAAACAAAAAACAGTTTAAAAAAATAAATGAAAGAAAGTTGCAGGGAAAGGATACTACACTTCAAGCTAAGTGATCAGTTTGCCTAGTTCATGAACACCTGTTCGTTGACACCTAAATAATCAGCTTCTTAAGAAACAGAACTCATACTAAACCGAAACTGTGTGAAAATGTTTACAATGAACAGTGTGCAGAGTATAAAAATTTAACTTTCAAATGAAAGAAAAAAAAAGCCTTTGTGAAATGTGCTTTTAAAAATAAAGTTATGTTAAAATGAAAAGAAAATTCATTGCAAGATTACAGGCACCCTGGTCACACAGATTTATAAGCATGTTAAGCTTATGGCTAAGAGGAAGAACTTAAACATTCATAAGAAGGTTGTATTATTTGGGAATATTATTGTAAGATTTATCTTGAATACTATTTAGAAAGACTTTAAAAATATTTTTGATTTCATTAATCCTTGTCTTTATATCCACACAGATTCGTAATCAATAGTACATGTCTATTATAGAATAGAAATATCAACTTTTCTGAACATTAGTTAACTATTTTCTTCACATGGAAGGTGTACTGACCTGTCTCCCTTGAAGAAATAGGTTTTCCCAACGTCTTCCCACCAAATGGCTGAATCAATACCATGCGGGGGGATTCCACTTCCAAGAGTAATCAAATCATGAGGATAACCGGGTTGAAGAGTCGTATCCTTAAACACCCAGTATTTGTTACCTGTATGAAAGAAGTGCAGTTGTAGAATACAATAATTTAATATCAGAAATTAGAACATATCTATGAATACAATGCATTTAAAGTTATTTTACATGAAATTCATAATAAGTAGTAGTCACATTTGGAACACGGATGTTATTTTTGAAAGATTATCTACAAAAATGGATAAAATGGGTATTTAATGATATAATCAGAATTTGTGAATTAATGTAAAAATAAAAAAGATCTACAACTTGCCATAATACACCAATTATGAATCAAGAATCGGGGCAGCCCCGGTGGCGCAGCGGTTTGGCGCCGCCTGCGGCCTGGGGTGTGATCCTGGAGACCCAGGATCGAGTCCCACATCGGGCTCCCTGCATGGAGCCTGCTTCTCCTTCTGTCTGTGTCTCTGCCCCTCTCTCTCTGTGCCTATGAATAAATAAATAAAATCTTAAAAAAAAAAAAAAGAATCAGGACTTTTCCTCTAGGAATTCCTAGGAATTTCCTCTAGGAATCAGACACGCTATTTTTATTTTAAGGCTAAATCATGACTGTGTTCTGTGCATTCTGTGTACTCTCAGATTGCTTTATTGATTACAACCTCTACTCTGTTGAAACACATCCTCTAGGCTGATCCTTTCCTATTATTATAAACATTCACAAGTTTCTTTAGTGTTACAAAGTTATCCTCCTTTGACCCTACGCCCTCTTTTAGTGTTTATACTATCCCTCTCTTTAATAAGAATGGTAACCTAAGGGGAGGAGAATTTAACCCTAATCCTGTTGGGAATTGTGGGAGCATGCCAATATTAAAAAGAAGACAAACTTTAGTTTTATTGCTGTTCTGAAATTATCTACAGACAACACACTTCCTCATGTCCTATGCCTCTGGCAGACTGGGCCCACCACTCCCCTCTCTGGTATGCCTCTCAAATAATCTATAAACATTTCTCACTCCACTGAAATTGATATAACACCTACTTTCCACCGAAAACTTTTGTTCTGACGTCAGCAATGCCTTTCAAGGAAATAATTCTCCATCCTTATCTATTGACACAGTTGGCTACTTAAAACCATTTTTGGGGGTGGAGGAGTCTTTTTTTCTCTGGGCTACATTCTGGACTTTATTTCCCCCCTCAGTTCCTAAATGTTGACACTTCCTAGAGCTTTGGTCTCGACCTCCTCTCTTCTTATTCTAAATCAGGAGATAGGAAGTAAGGATAAAACATTCATGTTACACCTTAAGGAAGTAAAAAAAAACAAACAAAAAAAACCAAAAAACAAAAAACCCCCACAAAAACAAAAAAACACCATGTTTTGGCCTAAAACAACACAACACAAAGCAAAAAAAAAAATCATGTCTTCAGTCTAGATTTAGTTAGGTGTCTCTAGTCTGTTACAGGAGTAATTTTATTTACTTCAAGAGCTTCTACGACCATTTGATACCATTAAAAAAAGCCATTTATTAAATATCTTCAGTGTCCCAACTATCATGTTAGGTACTAAGGATACTAAAGACAACAAGACAGACCTGATCACTACACTGATCATCCTGCATTCTAGTGGATTAGGCAGACAAAACCAAATATACAAAAATATAATTGTAGTAACTGAAAAACTACTGAATGCTACAAAGGAAAGACATCAGGGGTTGAGAAAAAAGAAATCCTAAGGGGTCTCCTTTAAAGTAAGGAGATGAGGAAAGTCTCTCTGAAGAAATAACATTTAAACCAAAATTTAAAGAAAGAGAAGAAGATGATAGCTATGCAAAGAGTGTCAGGAACAGTATGCCAAGAAAATGAGTTCTGTATGATGACAAATGAAAAGATCAGTGGAGTGTAATGAACAAGGCAGTGGTACTGAAAATGTATATGGGGGTTTCAGTCTTATTTGGAGGGTACTGAGAAACCATCAGAGAAATTAAATTAGTGGAAGGATGTGATCTGTTCTATATTTTCAAAACATGATTTTTTGTGTGTGTTTTGTGAGAAGTGGACTATAAAGAAAAGAATGGAAATGAGAAGACCTGTCAACGGTCTTTTGCGGGAATTAATTAATTGAGTCATTCATCAACAACTTACTTAGTAGACTTATTAGGCACTATTTTAGGCACTGGAGATGTAGCAGTGAATAAGAAAGATAACATCTCTGTCTCTTAGACCTTAAATTCTGGTGAAGGCATATGGGAAAACTGACCTTAAACAAAGATAATTTCAGAGAAAAAAGTACTATAAAGATACTATATATATATATAGTAAAGATACTACACTATACAGACTCTCTCTCTCTCTCTCTCTCTCTCTATATATATATATATATATATATATATATATATATAACCTGAAAATGATGGGATTTGGTAGGGTGGTTGCTTGTATTGGACACAGGAAAGTTCCCTTTATTCAGGTGACATGTGAGTTGTACTTACATGATTCAAAGAAGCCAGAACAGTGAAAATGGTCTGAAGGGGTGGAAACACCAAGGACAAATGTCCTAATGAGAAGAGTGATAGAATACAATGTTGTAGGAATGCGGTAAGAATGGAGGTAAGGATCATGTGGTCTTTGTCAAAATTTAAACTTTATTCTAAATGAAACAGAAAGTCACTGAATACTTATATTAAAAAGGTCTTTGCTAATAACCTGTAATAAGGTGACAGCAGTGACACCAACAGTGATGGAAAGAAGAAAATGAAGTCATGACACATTTTGGAGATGGAATTGATAGACATTGCTTTTGGGTTAGCTGTGGGGAATTTAAAAAATGACATATCAAAGATAATTCCCAAGTTCTGACTTTTGTAAGTGAGAGAATAAGAGTGATCTAAAATAAGCCAAAGAAGACTCCTTTGTGTATGGGCTGTAGAGGGTTTGAATCTAGAGTATGAGATGTCAGTGAGATATGGAAATGACATCACGTGAGCAAGTGGGTATGTGAGTTTGAAGGACTGTAAGTCACAAGCATAAATATGGTATTTACTAATTTGAAGAAATTACCCAGGGAAGAATATATAGAGAAGATAAAGAGGAACCAGAACTGGGCTTCTAGAAATATATGGTCTTCAAATAGATCACATAAGGGAAGAGGGAAGAGTCAGGCAAATGCAAAGGATATAGAAGAAAGAGGGAAGAAGACTGAAGTAAAAGAAAAACTTAGAAGCCAAAAAATCAGAGTGGTCACACAGGGCTAGCTCTAATCCAAATAGGTCTTGAGAGCCAAATGGTATAGATACCTTCCTACTGGAATTTTCTATAAAGTTGACCCACAGGTCCAAATCTGAACTCATCAAAGGGCCTTTCTTCTTGTTGTCTCTATCTCTGTAGATGGCATGCTAATTACTCAAGGTGTCATATCTGAAACCTCCCTATTTATATTATTTTTCATAAGGATGGGTCATTACATTCAGCTGCTTTGATTTCTAAACTTTTCCTTGAACCTCTTCCCTGCGGTCCATTCTTATTGCCGCCGATACAGGTCAACTTTTCAATTATCCTGTCTAAAGGTAATTGTCTTGTTCACAAGCTCTGAAGTCGGTCCCACCAGTTTCCATGTCTTCTCCATATATTACCATCTAAGCCTCGAGCCAGTCAAAATTCTGCAGAGTTCTGGATTATAGTTTAGGCAGAAGAGAAGAGATGAACAGAGCCATTCATTCTTCTTTCTTGGGAATGTGACCCAGGGAATATTGAGAGACATTCCCACTAAGCAAGGGGAAAGGATGATTCATTATATAGTATGAGGCTGGAGAAGTCATGATGGCCATGGGCAAGCAGACATTATGAGGATGTATAAACTGAATAACCAGAGAGATCAACTGAAAGAGAAAAGAGAATGGAGTGGATGCAAAGAGCAAAGCTACAGAAGAGACCAGAAGGCCTAATTAGAGAGACGGCAAGTGTAGTCAGTTCTTGAATGACTTCCTGTCACACGCCCACCCCTAAACTCAATTAATCTGGTTGGGTTTATTTTTCTTTTAACTGAGTAAGACTGTCCAGTATAAATTTTTGGCCATCCAAACATCACACAAGGTATTAGACATGATGGAGCCCAAGTCTGCTACTCAAAATCCTGGCTTTTAGCCAGCACGCAGTGCTGTCTTCCATCCATGTGCTTTAAGAGCAATAATTTTGTTTTCTAGCTTGTATTATTTCAATAACCTCCTTTCTATCTTCCTGCCTTCAGACCACTTTTATATGTCTCCCACAAGGTCATTAAAGTGATTTCTCTAAAATGTGTACCTGATTTTATCTCCCTTTTGGTTGAATTTTTCAGTGGTTTACCACTGCACCTGGCATAAAACCCAAACTCATCTATACATCATCTCAAGGTTCTTTTAAATATGAGTCTCTTATTTCATCTATATCCCATTTATTTCCATTTCTGGAAAATGGGTACGGCTCTTTCAAAACTTAGCTTAACATCATTTCTCTGGATAGCAGTTCCCATCTGAATAAGGTTCCCATCCTCTTACATTGCCAGAGTATGCTGTTTTCTACTTTATCATATTACTTATACACTTTTAGTACATAGAACTTGGTACTTTAATGGATCACAAGCCTGCTACCTATTCTAAGCTGTGAGCAACTTGAGGAAAAAAACACTGCGTCTGACACCATTTTCCTGCAGTACCTTATAGATAATGCCTGGAAAGCAGTAGGTGCCTAATAAATGGTTATTAATTCAAAGATCTATGTTTGATATTACATGAATAACCAAATACAGTCGAAACAAAAATGAAAAGACTACACAAATAATATTGTGGGCCTTAGTCTTGAACCTTATTAATAGAGCAGGAAAAAATGAGATTTCTGACCACTAACTAGCCTGAGAAAATAAAAAGGCAAGTCCCAGGATTGTGTTGGAGGGCCATTTAAGTAATTATATTTAACTGTTGTGTTGGGAGATGCTATCATAAAAATATACCCCTATCCTGAGCCACTGTTTAATTTGAATATTTTATAAAGAAAAAGAAAAAAAAAAAAAGCACCCCAAGGGCCCAGATCACTTCCTTGCCAGAGTTAGTGAGATGGAAAATCCAGACAGCTGTTTCCCAGCTTGCTCTATATTTTAGTCATATCTCTGTGGCATTTAAAATAGAAAGTCTTAAAACAATACAATAAAAAAGAAAGTCCTGTTTTATGCTGCATTCTCTCCTTTCATCTCAGTTTTAATTAGGAAAGGATAATATGGTTCCAGTGCTTTCCATGTTAGCTATTTAGAGTAAATCTGTCATCAGCTAACCTCAGTTGGTTACCTCTTAAGAGGAACATTCTATTATGCTTTAGAATACCTGTTTGTAGTTCCTTATACCTAACCTATCCATGAAAACTTCTTCATACTTTTTCCAGGCCTTGTCCGGTGATATCACTAAGCTCATGGATACTCATGCTGCACTGACATGAGAGAATGTTCACAGAACCCTAGTTTATATTTTCCAGGATGTCTCAGAAGGGAATAATGTGTAAAAAAAGAAAAAGAGTTACAGTTCTTCCAGGAAATTCTTGTTATTAAAAAAAAAAAAAAAGGAGAAGAAAAAAAAACTTTAAAAAAATGTGTTTCAGAAGAACTTCCCTATGCTGTAGGTCAAGAATTTTCAGTCAATAAAAAGGAGAAACAAAGAGCCTCTCTTTTAATAATTAAGGCCTTGATATAGAAGATTAGCATTCACCTATCATTTTTTCCCCACTAGGAACCTACAGCAGGGGATTTTTGTTTGTTTTTAATGCACTTATATTCCCTTCAAAAAACAAAGCAAAACAGATAACTCATCAGCAAGCATTTCCTATAGGGTTACATGATGAGATCCCAGCAGTTATACACAAAAAAATTAAGAAAAACAACACCTTGCCTGCTGAGTTTTTGTGGCTTAGAATTCAAGAAAATAACAATGATTATGAGTTAATACATTTAATTCTTCAGGTGTTTTCTTTTTTTTTTTTCCTCTCCAGGTGTTTTCTAACAAACACCCAATTAATACAATTATGCAATTCCTTTTGTATCTTGATAAGATTTTCACATGGACAAAGATGAACTTTGTTTCTCTTGTTAAGAGTCTTGACTAAGTATGAGATTCATATACAACTCTCTATTTTTTTAACATTGGAGGGGTAGATTTTTAACTACCTTACCATCAGATGGTCTGGTTCTCAAGGAAAATATTGCCTCTTTGGCAGAATGAAGGCATTTACTGGATTTCCTATGAGGTTCACATATTCTGGAGCAAGTGGAAAGAACTGGTCCTTACTGACATTGTACTTGGCAATGTGCAGAGGAAAATATCAACAAGTCCGAGTTAAAGACAGAGAAGCTTTATAAATAAAAAGAGTAACCTCAAAGAATATTTACAGTTGGAGACGAATTTACAGACCATCTATTCCGGTAATTCATCAATGAGATTCATCCATCCATCCATCCATCCATCCATCCAGTGTGTGTTTATTAAGAGCCTCTTTTAGCCAGTCACTGAGCTAGGAGCTGTGGATACCAGTGAAAAAAACACACAGATTCTTGCTCCTGTAAAGCTGATGGAGCAGCAGAGGAAATAGGCACTAAGCAGATAATCCCTTGAAGAATTTTAAAATTGTATGCTTATTCCTACAAGGAAAACTGTATTGTCTAATGACTTTTTAAAATTTTTATCAAGCTAACACTCATATATGCTTTTCTAACACCCTTGGACTGGCCCACAGTTGTTGATGGGAGTGCACTACATTGCTCAGATATACTAGATCAGAAATATGGCTGAGTTCATCCACTGCTCTCCTGCTGTGGTGTGGAAGTTTCTGACATTTGAAGAAATGAGGTATCTGTGTGGCTTCCTCTTCCCTGTTCTCATAGTCTGTATTTGTCAGTGGATACTCTGTGTAGCTAACGCCCTTACCCTAATTGTTAACAATAGAGAGAAAGTTTCACTTCATATAATCAGGAAAGTTCCTTCTTAGCTTATCTAAAAGTAGCACAACTTTCGTAGGCTTCTGTAGTGTGAAGGTGAGGGTATCAGATGGTGGTCACAGGAGCTTCACCAAGTCTCCGCTCCTCCTCCAGTCTTCCAGTTCTTGAGCCTAGAGGGGATGTGTACGGTGATCTCTGACATGAAGTCTTTGCTCTTAGGCTTAAAGTGCATGGGGGCCGTGCATTCCTCCCAGCAGTAGTCACTTCACCGCTAACCTGTTTGGGCCTAGAAGTGTTCCTCATCTGTAAATGTGATTTAAAACCTAAGCCATGAATATGTCTTATTTATCAAAACAAAAGATTTACGTGGGGGGAAAAAATAAAAGAAATATGGCTGAGAATCCAGCCCAACACATTGATTTTACAGGCCAAAGAAGTGATGTGCTTAAGAGCACACAACTAATTGCTAATATCTTTGTACTACAGTCCAGGTATTTTTAATTTGATGCTCAACTTGCTATTCCAAATTGACTCTCTCAATAGAACACGTTTACACTCTGTCTGGCTTTCAGAATTGCTGAGGGTTTTCTGCTTCCTCTTGCTTTATCAAGTAGTCACTCCACATTTATTATTGGAAGTGTTTATTAATTAATCCACTGTATTCTGCTCATGCCTTGTACATTGTGTCCTCAGTAATCAGATACCTTTATAATTTATTAACTTAAAAAATCAGCTATATTTTTGTCTTTTAGGGGCCACAGAACTCTACTCACACATTTATATTTTGTATCTTTTATTACAACACGGGTTTGTAAACTAGGGCTGCCAGCTTGCTGCCTGTTTTTGTAAATAAAATTTTATCAGAATGCAGTCACATCTATTCATTACATATGGTCTAGTCTGCTTTCACCCCACAGTGACAGAGTTTAGTAGTTTTGATTGAAAACCATATGATCCATAAAGCCAAAAGTATTTGCTTGGTGTCCTTTACATTAAAGATTTGAACAGGGATCCCTGGGTGGCTCAGCGGTTTGGCGCCTGCCTTTGGCCCAGGGCGCGATCCTGGAGACCCGGGATCGAATCCCACATCGGGCTTCCGGTGCATGGAGCCTGCTTCTCCCTCTGCCTGCGTCTCTGCCTCTCTCTCTCTCTCTCTCTCTCTCTCTCTGTGACTATCATAAATAAATAAAAATTAAAAAAAAAAAGATTTGAACATTAGTTCCTTGAAGACTGGATATTCTTCATATAAAAGAAGGCTGCACTTAGATTCTTCTTTTTTTTTTTTTGCACTTAGATTATTCAATAACTATTGTTTATTGGGCTAACTATTGTTCAACATTGATATATTTTTTCCTAGAGAACATTTCATGGATTTAAAAAAATTAATAAAGAATTAATATTTTCTGTAGTAGATTCTGTGGTTTAGTGGAACATTCAACAGCCTTGAGAGCAGATCGAACTAAGGAGTGATGGCTCTGCCAAATGCTAGCTGTGAGCTCTTGGGAAAATAACTAAATCTGAATATTCCTTTCCTATTTTGTAACATAAGACACTAACCCCCTCATTCAGAGTTCTGGAAATAATGAGAGATTAAACGTAGAATATCCATACTATACCTGGATCATGGTACCCAATAAATGGTGCTTATTATTTTTATATAATCTAATATTTGTTCAAATTTGCTTGATACCAATTCAAATAAATGATATCAATAATAAATGATTAAGTACACTGATGTATGTTAGTGCCAATTATTTGAATTAAGTTCTAATATTGTTTATAGGCTGGTTACTCAAGAAATTTGAACAAATGCCCAACTATGGAGGTCATATGACTCTTACCAGCATTTATTTTGCCACGTTCTACAACATCACCTAGTAAGCAGAGAGTTTTGAATACCTCCACAAATGTGGCAGCTGTTGACTTTGCAGCTTATTAGACTTCTCTTCAAGAAAGAACTGGCCTATCTATCAACGAATGCCTTTGGATCTGAGAATTGGGCCAAGAAACCAGGTAAGTGCTTTGGGATGGGCCAAACCCATGCTCTTCCTGGGCATCATCCAGCCAATACTTTAGCACACCACATCCTAGATCCTGGTCATTTCTGCCCTACATGAGATTCCTCTGACAGGTAGTCTTTGCTCTGGAGCTCCTTATTTGGTCTGCTAAGACCCTGTTATATCTACAGCACAGTTCATGGCTTTCCAGGCCAGTCTTGCCTTGTCCCTGTTTGCCTTCCAGAAGCTTACTTCTCTCCTCATAACTTTATCTGTGTTTGCTTCCCAGGGAACTCAAACCTGACATGATAAATAAAAGGATATGATAAAAATTTTGGAAAATGAGAAAAAAATTAGACACAAGTTTTACTGATGGGAACATACTATAGTTTAAAATATGAATAAAAGTAGCTATAATAAAAACATACCATAGACTTTTGGAATGGCTATAAACAAGTGGAGGGAAATTTATCAAGGGAGGTTTTCAAAAATCATATGTTTGACCCCTTGGCTTAGATGATTACTTCCTGTCACTATATAATATAAACACTAATACTAAAATTTTCTGAAATTTATAATTCAAGACAATAGCACAATTCACATGCTATGAATCTATTTTTGTCTGTATCAGGGCCATTGAATGTAGATTCCTTAACCTACTGTAGCTTTTCAGGCATAAATTTTCCATTAGCTCCTATAGGGAATTAAGTTATCACTGCATTCCTCTATTTATAGTAAAAGATCTTTTAGGTTATCCATTGCACCATGTAAGAAACAGTATATTTCTACCTCAAATGAACTTCATTAGCACTCCTTAAGCCTTTCAAGAATGAAGATTTGCAAGCAGGAAAAAGAGATTGCTGGTTTACAGGAGTATTTGAAATAAAGGAGTAATGCCGAGTCACATAAATAATTTTTTAACACTTATATTCTTTGCCATTTTCCAATGCCACATATTTTAGACAGTTCTATTTTGAGAGACATCTTCTGTATACCTTCTTATTCCTAAACTCTATGGCCCTGCTCTTTTACACCCTAGATATTTTGCTTCCAATTCCATAAATGATGTTGCCTCTTGAAATGAAACTGTCAAATAGCACGATAAGGACTGCTTAAAGTTATTAAGTGATAGCAACAATATGAATTTTGAGACTTCTCAACTACTTGACTTTGTTACTGGTTTTGACAACACTGGAAGCTTCATTTTAAAAATTATTTTCAGTTCTCGAGAGAATTACACCAACTCAATTTTCAACATAGATTTTTGATATTATTATCTCATAACCATTCAACCTGAACATGACTGGTAATTGAGAATATAAACATCTGGGTTGATTGTCCTCACAAAATGTTACTCTATTATATTTGATTTACCTGAGTGATGTTAAGTTAGCTGACTAGCTGAAATTGCGTGGCTGGTACACAGGCCTCACATTCAAATATAAGCAGTTACACTGAGTAGCACCTTGATGAGTAAAAGGAGGTATTATATACTGGTTTCTTAAAAACAATACATACACATACACATATGTGAGGTAGAACGAAAAAATTCCTTAAAACATTTATCTACTTACTTACACCTTCTTTCATTACACAAAAATCTGAAGGCTCTTAAAGGAAAAATACGTGATAACATAGTAAACCATAACTAAAAAACGGACAAAAGTAAGAGCAGGGAAATTAGAGAGTAAAGATAACATAGATATGCAATATAAAATAACAGTGATGAAATTATTTCAAAGGAGGGCACCCACCTATTTTACACAGTCATTCCAATATACTTAATAGGAAATATGTTATAATCATTGTAAGGAGTAAATCCTGAGATTAAATTGAAATTACATAATGTTTTAGATAGATCTTCAGTAAGTGGATTCATTCTCTATTAAGATTCAGTTAACTTCACATTTTACTATTCTCCATGATACTAGAAATGTAACCAAGAAGAGAGGTTGCTGGGAATGAGGGCACCTCTGCTCTAAGGGGACACTCTGCTTAATTATCCCTGAATTCAGTAAGGGACTGAAACCAACATAGTATTAATTTGGATGCTCATAATTAACATGCTGTAGAACAATGCAGGAAGCAAGTTTTACTACTCACAGTCACTAGTATATTAAATCTATGCAATAGTTACTTAAACTATTCCAACATAAACTTATGTGCTTGGTAAAGCTGTTTTTTAGTAAAGCTGTACTGAGGTACCATTAGCATGGAATACATGGCACCTAGTTCAGTATATAATTTGTGAAGTTTTCACATATGTATCTGTCAAAATATCAATATAGCAAAATAATGAACATATTGATCACCCTAAAAGTTTTCTCATGCTGCTTTGCATTCCTTCCTGCTCAGTTCTCAACTGCCCTCAGGTAACTATCTGTCACTATAGATCACTTTGCATTTTCTAGAGTTTAATATCAATACTCTTTTTTGTCCAAATTCTCTTACCAAACACAATTACTTTGAGCTTCATCCACATTGTAGTGTAAATTAGTAATTCATCCTTTTTATTGCTTGGTAGGGTTTCATTATATGGATATACCAGCTTGATTATCCATTTACTAGTTGAGTATATTAGAATTACTTCTGATTTGGGGTGATTACAAATACATCTGTTTTGAATATTTGCATAGATGTCTTTGGACATTCGGTCTCATTTGTTTTGGGAAAATACCTGAGAGTGCAATGGCTGGATCCTACGATAACTATGTATTTAACTTTTAAAGGAATTGCCAACACTTGGCATGGTCAGGGTTTTTAATTTTAGCCATTCTAATAAGTATGCAGGAGTATCTCATTGTGTGGGTGTGCTTTTTTTCTTTTTTTTTTTTAAATATTTTATTTATTTACTTGATGGGGGCGGGGGGTAAGGAGAGGGAGAGGGAGAGAATCTCAAGCAGACTCCACACTGATCAAAAAGCTCCATGGGGGGCTCAGTCCCACAAACCCGAGATCATGACCTGAATCAAAACCAAGAGTTGGACGCTTAACTGACTAAGCCACCCAGGCACCCCCTCACTGTGGTTTTAATTCACATTTCCCTAATGATTAATACTGGTAAGCATCTTTTTTTCTGTGGTTATTTGCCACCGATATATCATCCCTGGTAAAGTTTGTTTAGGTCCTTTGCTCATTTTTATTGAATCACTTGTTTTCTTTTTCAGTTTTAAAAGTTCTTTGTATCTTTTGGACACAAACCCTTCATCATATATATGGTTTGCAGACACCTAGTCTATAGCAATCTTTGTATTAAAAGTATCTTTAAAGAGCAGAAAGTGGGACACCTGGGTGGGTCAGCGGTTTGGCGCCTGCCTTCAGCCCAGGGCGTGATCCTGGAGACCTGGGATCGAGTCCCATGTCGGGCTCCCTGCATGGAGCCTGCTTCTCTCTCTGCCTCTCTCTCTGTATCTCTCATTAATAAATAAATAAAACCTAAAAAAAAAATAAAGAGCAGAAAGTTTTAATTTTGATAAAGTCCTATTCATCAATTTTTCTTTTATGGATTTTGATTTTGGCTCCATATATATAAGACATTTTGCCTAAACCAAAGTCACATATATTTGTCTCCTATTTTTTCTAGTTGTTTTATAGTTATAACTCCTACTTAGGTTAGGACCATTTAGAGTTAATTTCTGTA
The DNA here is from genome assembly GCF_905146905.1 of Nyctereutes procyonoides. Classification (NCBI taxonomy): domain Eukaryota; kingdom Metazoa; phylum Chordata; class Mammalia; order Carnivora; family Canidae; genus Nyctereutes; species Nyctereutes procyonoides. The sequence continues at coordinate 5,020,053 of NW_026575137.1, forward strand.
TATGGTACAAAGTTTGGATCAGAGTTTAGTTTTTTGCATATGGATATCCCATGGTTTCAGCATAATTTGTTGAAAAGATTATCTTTTCTCCACTGAATTTCCTTTGTACCTTTGTCAAAATTACTTGTCCATCTGTTTTTTAGTCTGTTTCTGGACTCTGTATTCTGTTACACTGATTTTTTAAGAAAAATATGACAATGCCACACTGTCTTCATTACTGTAGCTTTAAAATAAGACTTGAAGTTATTAGAGTTTTAGAAATAGTTTTGTCTATTCTAGGTCTTTTGCATTTGCACATGAATTTGATAACCAGTCTGACAATTACCACAAAAAGCCTTGTGGGGATTTTGATTGGGATTGCACTCAAATGTATAGATGAATTTGGTGAGGGTTGTAATAATATTGAGTCTTCCAACTCATTAATGAGACATATTTGTTCATTTATTTGTCTTCTTTACTTAATTTAGCAAAATTTTGTGTTTTTAGTGTAGAGGTCATTCATGTATCTTTTGGATTGATCTCTAAGTATTTAATAGTTTTTGATGCTATTGTATTTTTTTTTTTTAATTTTCAATTCTTGACTATCCTTTGCTGCTATGTGATGGAAAGCAATTCTCCACCAGTCTTCAGCAGGTCTGGTGAGCAGAGGCAATGGCTGCCTTTGTCCTAGACTATATTTTGAAAGGTATTTGAATAGCCACAATCTTGGGGGACAGACTGTGTCTCCTCCATAGCAAATGAAAGATGTATTTATTGTCCAGTATAATGAAGAAAAGGTCTCCCTTTGGGATAAAGTTTATACAGGTGTACTGCTCATCATGAAATCTTTAGGTTCTCTAAGCTTGTGGTTCCTTCCTGCAATGCAACTGATTACATGTACAGGTGTCGCCTGGTCCTCTTCACATCACCTTTGAGAATCAGGGGCTCAGGGGACTCATATAAATGGCTATACTCTAGCTACTGCCTTTGTCTCTGTCTTATTCTCTGACTCAGGAATCTTGTGTTTCTACCAACATCCCTGAAAGTGAGGCAGGCTAACATGTTAGCTTGCAAAGACGGTAAAATCTCAGACCCATCACAGTTCTCGAAAATATACATAGATACAATTGCTCTTTATATAATGGTCTCATACGCTGCAGCTTTGATAAATTCATTTGTCCATTAGAGGTAACTGGTTGACTGCATCTGATTTTCAACACAGTCATCTTGTCTGTGAATATAATTTTATTTAGTCTATATCTTGCCTTATTCTGCTACATGAAATATCCAGTACAATAATGAATAAAATTGAAATGGGACATCCTTGTCTGTTCCTAACCTTATGGGAGAGGCCAGATGCTGTGACTTTTACCTCACTGGGTGAATACTTTTGTCCTAGGACTGTTACAGTGCTCATTCTAAGATAATCGTTTTCCCCACTCCTGAGGTAAGACCCTTTTCAGTATTCCAGCCAATGGCCACAGAGAGGTGGCTGGTGGGAGTAAGTACTGTTAGTGCTGTGTGAGTGTCAGGAACTGTTCTCTTTCATCCTATTAAACGATCCCTCATCTGCACTTTGGTAGTTAGCCTACATACATATGCTGACCAATTCTTTCTCCTGCACTTCAGGGGGTTCCTCTGCTAATTGCGGTGTCTGCACTCCATGCAGCTCTCTTCTCCGTGCTGCTTGCCTCTGGGCACTGCAGCCACTTGTTATCGCCTGACTCTCAGCTCTGTTCCCCTCAATGGAGACAGTCTTCTGAACACCACCCGGATTCTCCTACCCTCTTCCACAGCCTGGAAACTACCAAAACAGGAAACTGGGACATTTTCCAAGCTTATTTCTCTTTGTTTCATGACTTACAGGTTTACTATCCTCTGTTTCTTGCTGTCCAGTGGCATGAAAATCATTGTTTTAAATACTTTATCCAGTTGTTGGTGGGTTTAGGTAGGAGGATAAATCTGATCCCTATTATTACATCTGGCGGGAAGCAGAGCACTTCAGTATATTTTGATATACTACACTCTAATATATCGAAAAGCAATAAGATTCTGTTAAGAATATAGAACTGATCACATTTATAGAGGACAAGTTGCTTACATTTTCATGTTTTTATAATTTATGTGCTGACAACTCCCACTGCATTTGACATATATGCACACATATAGTTTTGCCCAAGTTTTAAAACATATAAATTACACCAAAATATGAAATTTTAATTGGATCTATGGCTTCCCATTTTTCTTAAGATATTTATGAAGATTCACTTGAATATAACATATTATGCTTATCTTTATATTACGAAGGTAGTCTGTAGACTTTATAACTAAACACTCATTTTTACTTGTATTGAAATCCATACCTTCAAATTCTTATGCATGATGAAAATAAGCCTAAATGTGTGTGAGCACATTTAGGAGATGCATGACTAAAGTTTAAATCCCAACATGGATTTTAGTTCAAAAGGGTGAATAAAAGGCAAAGCTGGTTAAGTATAAGTACTATTGTGTAGTATAGATTAGAAGAAGAGAAAAAAAAAAACATAAAAAGCATAAAGAGAACGAAGGGAAACACAAAGAGAAAGGAAATGAAGGCTAAAAAGCCCAAAGACAAGAGCAACCAGAAGAATAATGCTTAAATCCATCAGCAGTAATGGGCTAGTGTGGCCAGGACAGGCTGGGACGAACTTTTGTAGGGCTGTGCACACGGATACGGATTAGCACTTGAATTTTCTTCTTCATTCATTCAATAAATCTTTTAGTGTTTACTATATTCCAGGTTTAAAACAGAGGTCAGCAAACTCTGACCAATGCCTATTTTTGTACAGCCCATGATCTAAGAAGAGTCCTTACATTTTTAAAAGTTAAAAAAAAAAAAAAAAGGATATGTAATAGAGAAGTATGGGCTGCAAGGCCTAAAAATATTTGCTATTTGGTCATTACTGAAAAAGTCTGTCAATGCCTGGTTTAAGATACAGGGAATACATCAGCATAAAAGCAAAAGAGTGAGGGAGAGAAGATCTTGCCCTGGACCTGATATCCTAGTAGGAAGGATCCAGAAAAGCAATAAATAAGTGAAATGTATAGTTTCCAGATGGTAGGCAGAGAATTAGAAGAGGGAGAGAAATCGGATGCTAGACGTGAGCTTTAGACCTGCCTCATGGCCCAAAGAGCAAAATGAGGAGGACGGTCTTGGGATGAGGGATGATCTGATTCCTCAGAAAAGCTGCATTTTTTGAGGTGATGAAGGTCACACAACGAGATGGTGGCAAGCGGAGACGGTCATTTTGATTGTGATTGTTGTGGTGAGGGTGGTGAAGAGAGTGGTGTATTAACTCAAATCCAGCGTTCTGGGGCTCTTCACTCTCCTGCCAGGGGTAAGGCGGACACTAGCGAATGGGGGTGGTCTCGTTGGGTTGACCTGGAGCTCCTGGCTCCCTCTGGAGAAGCAAGTATTTGGAAGAGGGGAGCTGCATATTCATGGCTGGGCCTGAAGGAGGTTTACTTGAAAGAACTGCGGAGGGAAAAGTGGAGGAAGGAAGCACCACAGCAGGGTCTTGGAGTGACAAGACTTTTAATATTAGACATTTCCTGATACTGGCAGTAGGTCAGAAGAGGCCACTGACAAGCATAACATTCTAGAAGTTGAATCAATACGTGACAAGAAAAAAGTCATTCCTATTCCTTAGCATCGTAACATAGGAAACACCATATGAAGCCAAATCATACTTCACCATGTAATAATTATTATTGTTATTCTTTTTAAATATTTTATTTATTTGACAGAGAGAAAGAGAGAGCACAAGCAAGGGGAGCAGCAGGCCAGGGGAGAGGGAGCCTGACGTGGGGCTCGATCCCAGGACCCCGAGGTCATGACCTAGCCCAAGGCCGACACTTAACCAGCTGAGGCACCCAGGCGCCCCCATGCACATGATCTTTATTCAGATGTTCGTCAAGCACCGTGATGCACCAGCACTTCTGAGAACTGAGGATACAGTCGTGTGCCCGAAAACACGGGCAGCTCTCTGGTGCCTCTTGCACTCGGATCCTGCAGGTGATTTCAGATTTTGCCCTGTGTCGCGTCGCAGGCTGTGGCTTCCACGCGCAAACTGGAAGGTGGCCTGTGACAGACGCCAGGCACAGGGACCTTCTGATGAGGTGGCCTCTTGGCTGACCATGGAGCAACGCGGAGGGGCGCTATGGGGGGCCCGGGGCGCCTCCTGTGAGGTCGAGGCCAAGGCCAAGACCAAGGCCAAGACTAAGGCCGCGGCCGCCTGGGCCAGATTCTTCCTGTGTTCCTGCTGCTGCTGCTGTTCATGGGCTCACGGGAGAGCGCAGGGGAGAGTCCTTTCCTTCCCACGCAGGCCCCTAACAGCCTCCAGGTCCCTCGCACCGTGTCCCTTCTTTGTCCCCAGGGGTATAGTGTGCTCGCTGTGGGCGGCAGGAGGCCGGCGGCCCTACTCGGACCCGCCACATCAGAGCTTTACGAAAACCGGTCTGTGCCAAGCACGTCACACCTGGTGGTTACTTTAGGCCTCAAGCTAATCCTGAGATGGGCAGTGATACGGAGCCCATTTTCCAGATGGAGAAACTGAGATACAGATAATTCAGTGACTTGCCCAGTTCTTGTGGCCAAGAAGCGCCCCAAATGGCCGCACCACTGCACAGTCCCCATGTGCTTAAAATGAATGTACCCTATTTTCTCCAGGAACAATCTGTAAAGAAATCCCACGTATACACTTTCTTTTTCTTTTTTTAAAGATTTTCTTTATTTATTTATGAGAGAGACACAGAGAGAGAGAGAGAGAGAGAGAGAGAGAGAGAGAGGCAGAGACACAGGCAGAGGGAGAGGCAGGCTCCATGCAGGGAGCCTGACGTGGGACTCGATCCCGGGTCTCCAGGATCACACCCTGGGCCCAAGGCAGGTGCTAAACCACTGAGCCACCCAGTCTGCCCTACACTTTCATTTTATATGGATAGTTTGTGCCTCACTTAAAATATCCCAAGTGTTTCCCATACTTTGTGTTTTTATCATCCTCATTAATTCATCTAGTTCGATCCTGGGAACAACTGCTCTTTAAGGGTGTTAAGATCCCCCCCTTCTTTCCATCTGTTTCTATCCTTATTTAAACTTCTTTTTAGCCCTTCAGGCTCTTGGCTAATTCAATCATCAAACAATCAATCAGTCAATCAATTGATACGTTCTGCGCTCTAGTTCTCCAGTTTCATCTCAGATATCTTTTTTTGTTTGTTTAAGTTTTTATTTAAATCCCGTTAGTTACCAAAGAGCATAATATTGATTTCAGGAGCAGAATTTAGTGATTCATCCCTTACATACAACACCCAGTGGTCATCACAACAAATACCTTCCTTAATGCCCATCACCCATTTACACCGTCCTCCACCTCCCTCCCTCCATCAACCCTCAGTTTGTTCTCTATTGTTAAGAGTCAATCCCTGGTTTAGGATGTGGGGAATACTATAGTATTCCTTTTCCTTCTTTTTTGCTTCCCTCATCTTTTTTTTTTTCCTTATCCCCTATGTTCATATGATTTGTGTCTTAAATTTGTTTTTCTCTGACTGACTGATTTCACTTAGCATAACACACTCTAGTTCCATCCACTTCATTGCAAATGGCAAGATTTCATTCTTTTTTATGGCAGAGTGATATTCCATTATATCTATATCTATATAGATACATACACCCCCCTCACATACACACCTCTTCTTTATCCATCCATCAGTTGATGGACATTCTGGCCATTTCCATAATTTGGCTATTGTTGATAATGCCGCTATAAACATCAGGGTGCATGTGCCCCCAATCAGTATTTTTGTATCCTTTGGGTAGATACCAATTGCTGGATTGTAGGGTAGTGCTGTCATATATCTTCTCCTCACAATCCTGTCAACCGTCCAACTCAATCTTTTTCCCTGTGTTTTCCCCACAGACTTATGACTTACTATTTTGAAGCAAGCTTTGAGGATGGATTACCAGGCACCTAAGTTAATTTTTTTAATATTATTTATTTATTTGAGAGAGAGAGAGAGAGAGAGAGAGAGAGAGAGAGAGAGAGAGAGAGAGAAAGCATGAACAGGGGAAAGGACAGAAGGAGAGGGAGAAGCAGACTCCCCGCTGATCATGGAACCCAACACGAGGCTCCAGGACCCCAAGATCATGACCTTAGTGGAAGTAAGCCACTTAGTCGACTGAGCCACCCAGGTGCCCCAACTAAGTTCAGTTTACCAGGTAACCTTACTTTTGTATGCCAGGCAGTTAGTATTTGTGCAATTAAAACTTGTCACTTAGGTAAATAACAAGCAATACATTTTATTGGGTGAAATTAATTGGGGGAATTTTTTCTACTCATGAGTTTTCCTTGTCTTTATGAGCAATTTCTTAGTTTAATGGGAACTAACTGAATCAAGTAAAGCTTAAGAGATTATATTGTAGTTGAATATAAGAAGCAAAATAGATTTCAAATAAAAAGAGCAAGTAACTGCAAATACTCTATTAAAAAAAAGACGACAACCCAAAAATCTTTAGGTAATGGAAAAATTGGCTTTTTACTAATTAATCAATTCATTTCTTTTGGCATTTTAAGCCAAATGTAAAAAATTCACTCAAATGCCTTCTAAATTTGACTCATATATGAGAACGCCATATAAGAAAACATAAATTACAGAGTTAAACATTATCAATGATTTTACCTCATTTATATTTCTTTTTTCTCTTTTTTTCCCTTTCATTTATATTTCCAGTCAACATATGCAGTTCATTTCATAAGATGAATTAGCTACCTAACTTCACTCCACAGGTTTCACTTCTTCATCTTTATGTGCGCTATAGGGCCCTGAACAAAATGACCAAAATACAACAGAGCAAGACATGGGAAACATTCCTTACCTTTAAAGAAGACAAAATTCCCATCACTGTTTTCATAAACTGCATCGATACTAGGAGGCAAGCCCCGCCAGAAGTAAGTAATTTGCATGGGGTATCCATCCATCACCCTGTTGTTTCTCACTCGCCAAAACCACTGGTCCTGCAAACCAAGCAAAAGCATCTCTCAACAAACATGCAGGCCTCCATGGCATTTCCCTGTGCAATGGTGTAACACTTCTAAAACTAAACTAGTGTCATTTTCACTGTCTCACATCAAAACAGTCAAAGAAACAGCTAATCAACTTGCTTACAGTGATCAGTAATTGGTTCTGTCTTTACCCACCCAACCTCTAATCCATACAATGTGATTGAAAGATAATGTAAAAACATTTAATTTAAGCACTTTACATTATCTTCAGGGCTTTTCAGATGGAAAAAACAGAAGTAGCACAGACAAGTCCCTGCCAGATTTGTGGATTAAGTCAGTTTTCCTGAATAAGAGAGCAACATATGGACATGTATGCATTTACAGACGTATACAAGATCTCCACACCTAAAATGTGAGGGATGGAATAAAAGAGGCCATCCCTCCTGCTATGCTCACATCATACCCATCATCTCCTATAATTATAAGTAGAGTCCTCTTTCACCCTCAAACATGTTTTGGTTTGGATGACAAGTCATACGGTCACCCTACATGAACAAAGCTACCTTGAAAAAAAATCATCACAGTGATTCCAATCTGGGTCAACTGCCTCTCCTATACGCTCTCACCATATCCTGACTTCACTCAATCATAGCATCGGTCATTTTATGTAAAAAGTGTCTACTTTTATCTCTAGTGAAAATACGACTTGTCCCAGAGCAAGTATTTATAAATGTTGTTGACTTAATCATTAGCTTACACACAATGTGTTTCACTGTAAATTCTAAAGGCAGAAAAACTTCCAAAAAATGTTACCTCTGATGACATTCAATTGTTTCCTATGGAAAATTTCAGAATAAAGACTATCCAAAGTGTTTTGATATTAGAAAAACTAGGTATATTTTCAAGTATACCATTTCACTTTATTTCAAAATTTTGTATTTACAAACAACATTTCACTTGGAAATCATATATTTCACTTGGAAATCATAAATTTTGTATTTACAAACATTTCACTTGGAAATCATAAGTATGTTTCACTAAAATACTTCCAAATTCCCCTACTTAGATATTAGTAAGCGATTTATTACAGGGTTTTCTCAATCTTTTGGCTCACAATAGTTTAACCTGACTAGATTTCCCAGGACTTGTGAGTTATTCATAGTCATACACACACACACACACTCAACTGAGGATTCTTGGATTCCAGGTGATACAATAAAAATGAACCTTTTCCCATCTAAACCAATCCAAATATAAAACTTTTCTTAGGAATCTTTGGATAGTTGTACTTCATTCTAGTTATCTGGAGCTGCCTTCTCTATGAACTTTGTTCTTATAAAAAAGAAGGAAGTAGCTTAATTAACAACTCTAAGTTTGTATCCTATTCTTGCTCTGTCCCTTAATAACGGTTACCCTAGCCAAGATACTAGTCATTGAGTTATTAAAACTAGTGACAGACTCATAGTATAAATACTGTCTTATTGTATTTTATTTTATTTTTATGTAGGCTCCATACCCAGTGCGGAGCCCAGCGCAGGGCTTGAACTCCCAACCCTGAGATTAAGACCTGAGCTAGGATCCAGAGTTGGACACAACCGATGGAGCCACCAAGGCACTCCTAATTACTGTTTTAAATATAAAAGGCTTTCTGAGAACCTGGCACACAGTTGGTTGTTATTATTGCTAAAATTATATTGAAACTGGTTATATTATTTTCCTTCACAATCCTGCTTATAGTTTTAGCTGCTGTTCTTTGTTTCCTTTTCAGTTTTCAGCCATATCATGGCTCTAGCCATGCATCTCTTTCCTACCAATATCTTCTTATGCTATTAACCTTTTTGTGATAATTTTTATGGTACCAGTTAACCTGAATTAATACATACTTTGATCCACATATAGTAGATACATTAAACTGATTTTAAAAAACCAAGTTATGCCATGAAAAGATCGATCCAGGAAAATTACACAGGCATGAAGATCCAGGGCTTACTGTTAATAGTAGTTAATAGCAGATGATATTCTGATAGTTTATTTAATTTTTTAAAAAGATGTATTTATTTATTTGAGAGAGAGAGCATGCGAGAGAGAAGACAGGGCTAAGAGGAGTAGAGAAAGAGGGAGAGAGAAACCCAAGAGGACTCTGCATTGAGTGCGCAGCCCGACGTGGGCCTGAAACCCAGGACTCCGAGATCAGGACCTGAGCTGAAACCAAGAGCTGGATGCTTAACCAACTGTGTCACCCAGGTGCCCTTCCACATAAAATATTCTTAAGTTATTGTACTGTATACCCTAAAATAAAAAATAAAAATAGCTAAATACCTACTGGATTCTGACAAAGAAATAACAGACCATGGTAATTAATGGAACAATGAAACTGAAAGCTCTCTGACCTGACGGGTCAGAAAAAATCAGTTTAAAAAAAAACCCTGAAACACATTCCAATTTTTCTCAGAGAATCACTTCACATTGTTCTCTCTCCAATACCGAGACAAGGCCGGTGGCTCTTTGGGACAGATATATGCTGCTGAGTGGAGATAGGAACATAACCTCCACTTGCCATTAATACAGGAAGAAATGGAAACTTTGCCTCAAGAGAGGTATAGTCCATTTGCAAAAATTCAGAAGGTAATATGGAATCGTAGGTGAATTGAGAATGATTTCTAATTGACAGCAGCAGCCTTGGCAGACAGTGATATAAACTGTCGATATTCAGGTTGTGCTTCTATTCAACTTATCCACACCTTCTCAGGGCGGTAGAAAGTAACGGTCGAAATAATTTAGCAACCATTTGTCACAGAGGATGTAAACATATCACAATCACTATAGATTGCCATTTCAGAAACTGAGCTTGTGAAGAGAGGATATTTAAAATGATATTTAAGCCTCTATGCACATTTTCCTTCTAAGTGAAATCTCTTCTGACCCCACAGTCTAAAATTGAATTCCCTCCTGCCACCCACCCACAGGGGCTTTCACTCCCCCTCCTCCCCTGCTTTATTCTCCTTCACCATGTTGATCACTCTTTAACACAACACACGTTTTCTTTATTGTCTATTCTCTCTCCGGTAGAATAGATTTGCCATCTCTCCACGATGGCAAATGTATCTGTCTGTGTTCATTTGTGGTTCCCCAGAAAAATGTCTCGCACATGGTTGAAGCTTACTAAATATTTCTTGAAAGGAAACAAATTTAAGGAGAAAAGGGCAAAGTAAAGGTAAATTATCCTCTTACAAAAGCTATGCAGATGTCACAAGAATATAAAAGTTCCACTTGAATAGGCACAGGTGTTTACTATATATTCCATTATTTAGAAAGGTATGCTATATAAAGGTCTTTGGGCCATGCAGGGAAAAAAAATTTTTGCTTCACCCTTCTAAACAATGTAGGTTTTGTTTTGGCCTTTGGTGTAAAGGGAAAGAAAGAATTCAAGCTCTAAATCTGTTGTTTCTATCTTGCCACTGGCCTTTTTTTGGCTACAGCCCTTATAAAAGGGGGCGGAAGCAGTAGAAGCATACCCTAAAAATAATCAAAACTAGCACATTTGCAAAATCAACTCATGAAAAAAAAATAGCACTTAAAAATTACCAAAGAGGAATTCCTACTTAAACACCAATATTTCACTTTATTTTTAAAAAAAGATTTTATTTACTTATTTATTAGAAAGAGAGAGATCACAAGTAGGGGTTGTGGGAGAGGGAGAAGCAGGCTCCCCACTGAGCAGGGAGTCCCACGTGGGGCTCGATTTCAGGACCCCGGGATCATGACGCATGCCAAAGATGGATGCTTAACCAACTGTGCCACCAGGAATCCCAATATTTCACTTTAGATACAAGGTCACACAGATTTTTCTTTCCATGTAGTGAGGGACCCAGGCAGGCCACTTTGCTCACAGAGATGACAAATACCCAGAGTACTGCAGGGTGTAGACCACGAGGAAATAACATACCAGGGAAATCTGGTTCTTTTCTTTTCTTTTCTTTCTTTCTTTCTTTCTTTCTTTCTTTCTTTCTTTCTTTCTTTCTTTCTTTCTTTCTTTCTTTCTTTTCTATTAAAGATTTTATTTATTTATTCATGAGACACAGAGAGAGAAGCAGAGACACAGGCAGAGGGAGAAACAGGCTCCATGCAGGGAGCCCGATGTGGGACTTGATCCCGGGTCTCCGGAATCACACCCTGGGCCAAAGGCAGATGCTCAACCTCTGAGCCACCCAGGGATCCCAATCTGGTTTCTTTTTTAAAATTCCCTTGAAAATTCTGTCCTAATACGGGCATATGCTTTGCTGACCACTCCAGAGGCAAAAGCATCCATCCTCCCGCTGCTGGACTGGGAAGATGCATTAGGCATCTACTCTCGGGACAGGGTGGGGTTTGCAGGCCTCTTTTTAGGAGCCGATGAGTGCATCGGATCGACTGTGCTTCTCTTCTGATACACAGGTTGGTTATTCAGCCCCAAACCTGAGACACCCCTGTGAGGGCCTCACGTGTCTAAACTGAACCTTGCCAGAGGCATCTGGGTTGCTCGCCCAGCCCTCGCCTGCCCCGCCACTGGGCGCCCCCAGTCGTCCCCACCTCTGAAATAGCATCTCCCAAGTCCTGATTCCCTGCTATCGTCACTGTCACCAGCCCACTCCGCGCTGCCACCGAGTTTCACGGAGGTGCCAGCTCCCAGCTCCAGATCTGCCTCCTACCGCATCTAAAACGGAATTCAGACTCGCTCCTGCCTGCAGCCCCTGTGCATCCACTGCAGGTCCCTTCGTGCCCATGACGCCCTCCCCACGCCGGCACCCTTGCCGCCTCCGGGAGGGATGCTCTCTTCTCCCTTAAGACGTCCCCACGCCCTCTGCTCCCACTCCTCACCCGATGAACCCTGGATCACCTCTTCATTCTCAGCTGAAATTTCCTTTCCACAAAAAGGCCCTACCTGCCCCCCGACTGGAATTAGGTGACCCTGTTATGCTGCTTCGCAGTAGTCTGTAATTTCACTTTCCAGCACTTACACCATCTGTCACCCTATTATCATTTTTTAAAATATTTTATTTATTTATTCATGAGAAAGAGGGGGGTGCGGAGAGAGAGGAAGAGGGAGAAGCAGACTCCATGCAGAGAGCCCAACGTGAGACTTGATCCCGGGACTCCAGGATCACGCCCTGAGTCAAAGGCAGGCACAAAACCACGGAGCCACCCAGGGATCCCCCTTATTATCATTTTTAAAGTGACACACTCTCCCTGCTGCTCCACTGTGCTCTATGCCCGTGGAGGTCGGGACAGTATGTCCCCTTACCACTGAAGTATCAGCTTTTGGCTTTCTGTAGGATATCTACCCATGCTGAATGGTCACACTTGTCTATTTTTTTCATCAAACTGTGTCTCCTTACCACTGAGGTATCAGCTTTTGGCTTTCTGTAGGAGACCTACTCATGCTGAATGGTCACAATTGTCTATTTTTTTCATCAAACCGCCCTGGGATGAAGAATATACACCTGAGATGGTTCAAACCAAGGTAACTGCTTAATAGGAGCATTAGAGTATTTATTAAAATGACATTCTTATCAAGGAAACTCACTAGCTATGGGGGGAAAACACCGAAAAACGTTTGCCTATAAATATGGGTTTGTTTACAAGCAGTTCGTACTGTTTCTGAGGATGTATCATGTGGGCAAAAGAATGGGAAATCTGATGTTCAAAATTAATACGGTTCCTATGGAAGAGAAAAAGGCATGTAGTTATAGTGATTAAAACATAAAGTCATGGCAAGAATGAGAGAAAAAGCAATTTGCATGAATGCTTAAAGGGCGGAAGAAATGGTGGCCTCCTTCTCAGGTTCTCAAAGCCGAATGAGACCGTCTCACGCCCAGCTGAGTGCTCCCCACCCTGGGCCCAGCCTTGCTAGCCAAGCTTATCAAGGGGTCTCACAGGGCTGGAGTTCAACTGATTCATTGCTTTAGATATACTTCAAAAGCACAGAGTAAAAGCAAATGATCAGAATTTTTCACAACATTTAATATTTAAACAATGTTTAATAATAGCATATGCTTGACCAAGCTCATAAATAATTACTGAACCTATGGGAATAAAAATTGATAATTACCAATTATTAGGTTAATTTATTCATGGTTAGCGACAGAGAATACTAAAAATCAGCCCATAAATTAGCTGCTGTTAAAAAAAAAAACGACTTTCAAATTGAAGTAATTGTAGATTCACATTACACCTATCAGAAATAGCAGATTCCTTATACTCTTCCCTAACCTTCCCCAATGATAACTTTTTTTTTTTTTATGATAGTCACACACACACACACACAGAGAGGCAGAGACATAGGCAGAGGGAGAAGCAGGCTCCATGCACCGGGAGCCCGACGTGGGACTCGATCCTGGGTCTCCAGGATCGCGCCCTGGGCCAAAGGCAGGTGCCAAACCTCTGCGCCACCCAGGGATCCCCCCCAATGATAACTCTTAACATAATTACAGTACAATATCAAAACTAGGAAATGGAGTTGGATACAACCCACCCACATTATTAAAATTTCACATGTGCTCGTGTGTATACGTATGTATTTATGCTTAATCCAACAGTGAAAGCATATCTTTACAACACAGAGAGATAGTAGTTGCCCCTGAAAACAAGGGATCAAGATGTGTATCAGTCATAACAGCAATTTAGATATTATACGCGATGCAAAATACACTGGCTAGGCCTTAGAGGCCATAGAATCGTTCATGAAGCACCAACAGGTAGAAGTCAAACATGCTTAAAGTGGAATCTACTTGAGCCTTCACACCTTACTTCTTCCAGTTTATAAGAAAGGAATAAGTCAAATGACACTTTAAAGAAGCAATCAAGCACATTTCAGCACGAGGCATGGTTTAGAAGACAACTAGCCTGGTCTCAACAAGAAAACAACAACAACAACGAAAGTCATGAGGAAAAAGTTGGGAAGAAATGTCAGATCTAAATAGACATAACAGGGACGCCCGGGTGGCTCAGTGGTTTGGCGCCTGCCTTCGGCCCAGGGCATGATCCTGGAGACCCGGGATCGAGTCCCACATCGGGCTCCTTGCATGGAGCCTGCTTCTCCCTCTGCCTGTGTCTCTGCCTCTCTCTCTCTATCTCTCATTAATAAATAAATAAAATTTTTTTAAAAAATAGACATAACAACCAAATGCAATGCATGGGTAATCCCTGGATCCTGTATTTAGAGATGGAGTTTCCTTTTTTTTTTTTTTTTTTTTAATTTATTTATGTGAGAAAGAGTGAAAATGAGAGAACACAAGCAGGAGGAGTGGCAGAGGGAGTGAGAAGCAGGCCCGATCCCTGGACTCTGGGATCATGACCTGTGCTGAAGACAGATGCTGAACCAACTGAGCCACCCAGGTGTCTCAGAGAAGAAGTTTTCTGGTATCAACCACTTTCTTTCAAACATTTCACCAAAACCTTGAGCGTGCATGGTGCACTGCTCATACACACAACACACACACACACACACACACACACACACACACACAGAAAATTCAGGCAAGCGCTTAAAATTGTTAAATCTAGAAATTAAGCGTGCAAGTATTCATTCTTCCAACTTTTCTGTATTTCTGAAATTTTCTCTTAAGAAGTTTAAAATATATACTCAGTTTGAAAAACCTGAAAATAAGGGTGCCTTGATGGCTCAGTTGGGTTAAGTATTCGTCTTCAACCCAGGGTCCTGGGATTGAGCCCCACATTGGGCTCCCTGTTCAGCAGGGGAGTCTGCTTTTCTCTCTGCCTCTGCTCGTGTGCTCTCTTTCTCTAGCTCACTCTCTCTCTCAAATAAATAAATAAATAAAATCTTTAAAAAACCCACAACGTGAAGACACATAGGCAATTCCCTTATGATAGAATATTATTATATTATCACTGTAAGTATTTGCAATGGTTAAATATTCTGGCTACCAAACAAACATAAGATTATGAAGCCTTCATTTAAGTCATTTATTTTTATTTTTAAAAATATTTATTTATTTGAGAGATGGGGGTAGGGTCAGAGGGAGAGAATCTTCAAGCAGACGCCCCACTGAGCACAGAGCCAGGCTCCTGGCTCACCCCATGACCCATGCAATCATGACCTGAGACAAAACCAAGAGTCAGAGGCTTAATGGACTGACCCACCAAGACACCCCCATCTTAGCCATTTAAATTTGTTATTATAAATAGTGTTGCAACCAACATTTTTTATGCTTTAAAGCAGAAACAAAACTATGCCCATGCCATTTAATTAAGTGTAATTCATGCTCCATTCAACAGTAACATATGTGAACTGAAAATGTAAAAATCACACCTTGTAAAACCATACAAATATATTATAAACTCACTAATTTGATTTCACACTATTGTATTCCAATTTACTGCCTGTACGAAGACTTATAAAAGGTATTGTAGTATTTAAAGAAAGAGAACAAGGCCATTTACATTTATTTAGCTATATTTCTTTTTCAACATTGGGAAAGAAAAAGTAAAATTATAACTTGGAGGAAAAAAAATTCTAAGAGTGCTTAATAGATGTATCTGGCAAAGACAATGCCATTCTGGGAAGCTTTTATTATCTTATCACAAGAGCTGACACAAACTGGCTTTTGGTATATAAACCTTAGGAGAAAACCTGTTCAAAGCAACCATTAAAATACACTTTTCTCACTAAGCCAGTCATGAATTTCTGCTCGATTTTCAGGGCTCATCACAATTTTCAAAGATCAACCAGATGTAATTCTGGGAGAAATAATGCTGCATTACATCTCAGTAAGTCTGAAGGGGGGCAGAATGTGCCATCCCAAAACGTGCCCCTTTGGCACGTGGATATTTTGAGCTGAAGGCAATCAAGACCCAGTAGGTTCAAGAAAAATTTTACTCCTCCCTTAACTACCTGAAAGAATTTAGATAGGGAGCCTGGTGCAGAAACAGAGCTATTACTAGAGAAAACTTTTTTATCTGAACAACCAGTATGTATGGCAGGGCAAACATTTAATTATCAAACATCTACTTTTTTTCTTGTCCTGTGAACTCTCTTCTTCTTGGGAGCCCCAGGTTGCCATCCCATTCCTTAGCTCAAGACATCATACAAGCCTCAATTGCCTAATGACTTACCCTTGGGTCTTCTATTTTTATTGGGCTCCATACATATAGAATTAAATTTGTTTTTCTCCTATTAATCTGTCTTATGTCAGTTTAATTATTAGACAAGCCAAAACCCTACAAGGAAAAAAAGGAAAATGCTTCCACCTCCGTGGGTCAAATCACTTTGGATGGTCAGTGCCTACACATATATTCCTTAATGTCTTTGACTATTTTTAAGGAAGAATCTGTCAGAATTAATACCTGGATTTATAAATGTAAATTATTTTAATAAAGTATATTTAAGTTTCAAAGGGCATACGGCATTTGCAGAATATTTTGTTAACTACTAATGCTAACTGTACACAATAATTTTTAGAGTCTCCAGATGTTAGAAAAAAAAAAGGGCTTTGTTTTTAGATTACTTTAGATTGCAAATCTGGTTAAGTGATATGTCAGATGTTGATTAGTATTAGTAAAAGGTTAAGTGATATGTCAGATGTTGATTAGTATTTATTAAGCCCTGACATAAAGAATACTGATTTTTAAAACTTAAGAATTCATAATTATTCATGTGTAATGTAACACATAGAAACATAAATATTTTTTTAAGGAATATTTATGGGTTTTAATCCATTTACATATGTGAATAATGAGTGGTAAAGAAGCGTTGCTATAACACAAATGTGCTTAGGCCCTAGAACAGAAAGATCTGAGAAGAGAAAATTTAATGTGTGTGTGCTGACCCTGTTTTCTTCTAAAGTCCTTACCTTCTTTCTTGTTTCTTCTTGCGTCTACTCTTGTTCCGAAACTACTCTGCAATGGTTATGATGCAGAAAATAACAGTGTACTAAAAAATGCTTCATCAGCGTACTGCATTTAAGGTAAGGATCTTCAAATTCCAGATATAATTACATCGCACGGTACTATGACATTTTGCTTCTCCCCGCCCCCCCCCCCCACCTCCTTTGGACTCTGAGGATCATGAATATTGGCAGAGAGATCTCAATTTCAATTCACATATCATATAATTAAGTGTTGGAAAAGAAAAAAGGTTTCATTCCTCCCACTGCACTAGCAGTTCTGGATTCCAAAAATATGAACTCTTTAAGAGTGTACATTCAATCTAGAGGGGAGCAGAGGCAAACAACTAATTTCAAAAAACTGTGTGAAATGCTGTTATTGCTGCCTCTATAAAATGGGAACTACCATTTAGTGAATATAATGAGCCGGAAAACAGCTGTGTCATTAGCACACCTATCAAGAACTGCCATCACTTTATTTTTGACCTGAAGAAAGATGCTTCATTTACAATAAAAACTATGTTCCCGCTGAATAGAGTATATGGCAATTTTTACTCAAGGTACATAAGGGCAGTGTATTCAATTTAGTTTCTAACCACCCAATCTAAAGTTGTCTTTCTTCAGTCTTTTTCTATCAACTCATCAGGTTTTATTTTCTTCATAATACCTATTGTTCTATGAAATCATCTTGTTTATTTGCTCAGCTGCCTCTCATCAGAGTAGGCACCTCATCTACCTTATTCAAACACTGTGCTCCTCGGCCCTGCCACAATGGCCAGCGTTATGTGTTGAGCAAGTGTTCAAAGATAGAGAAAAACAGACCATGAAAGAGAAGAGACACAGCCGCAAATCTTTTCCTTGGCCCGGATGCAGGGGGACTGGGTTGGTCAATATTGAACATAAGCATCCCCATGGAAAGGCTTTTTCAGGCCCTCTCTACTGCCCATATAGGCACCACACACCTACCATGTACTTAAATGTCTGTATGGAAATTACCCATTTGCCAGCCTGTTTCTACATGTTACTGTCTTTCCCATGAGTATCATTATAATTCTCTCTCTCTTTCTTATGGACTCCATTCAGGCTTCACTACCTCTAGGGATATTTACTTAAAACAAAGACTCTATTCTCCAAGGACTCTTCCTGCCCTTTAGATAACCTTTACATGTATTCCCATTGCACCTTGGAGAGCAGTGAGTGGTGGTCAGTGTGCCAGGACAGGGTCATGCCATGGAGGGTAGAAAAGAGATGTCTCATGATATTGATGGGGGAACACAGGGCTAGCCGAGGACAAGGCACGAGCCTGGGGTGGCACACTGACAAGTCCTTGAAACAGGCAGAGGGACCTTCCTCTTCAGGCTCAACTGCCTTGAAGTTACTACTTTGCTAAGGGCAAAAGGCGACCTTAGCCCAGCCCCCAAGAGCCTGTGAGTCTACTTTAACATATAAAAATTCCTTTAGAAATTTCCCTTTATCTCTAAACCCCCAAGATACGTGTTGACAATCATCCCCCAAGCACATGGCCCACCGATACACATCTGAAGGGTCTCATGACTCAGGATTTATTAGACGGTAAATAAGTGACATTTTCCCAACAATAGCTGGTCCCCCTCCAGGTCCTGGAAACCTTGCTTCCAAAATTCCTTAGAGAGCACGCTATCCCCAAACCCCTCCCAACTCCCAGGTATATAATCAGCCACCCCTCACAGGCCCAGGGCAGCAGCTCTTCCTTTAATAAAACCACCAGTTTGCACCAAAGACATCTCAAGAATTCTCCTTCTTGGTCGACGGCTCCGGACCCCACCTCTAATTCCAACACTTCACCAATATCACACAGAAAGAATCAAAGGTGGAGCTAGTGCTGTGGAGTATTGTGTTTTGGCCTCTTCTTCAATCACAGAAGGAAACTCACTGAACTAAAAAAATGTGGCTATTGCAGACAAAACCAGCAATAAGAACAATACACTGAACAGAAGAGTTGTCAATAGACTCCACTTAAAAGCTGTGAGCAAGTGCAGAGGCCTGGGCCTCCAGCAGGGAGGAAGGCAGGCGGATGCCCGGAGGGAAATGTGCCAGAGGGAAACCTTTTTTTCCCCCCTTTCCAAGGGACACAAAGTGTGAGTTGTCAACAAATTAGGTGATAAAGGCCTATGCTCAATTAGAGGTTTGTTCCTAAGAGATAAGAGTAGATTGGGCAGAGAATTCCCAAGAAATTACAGAGCAAAAAACCCCTGCAAGATTCCTAAGTGACTTTGTTTCAGGGTTCAGGAGTCCTTGTTGCCATAACAGGAGAGACTAATCCTCATTACCATTGCCTAATTGCTTTATGCTAATATGCTCTTGAAAACATTCCTTCTCTTGCCAATGTTTTGCTGTGGTTTATTTACTAAAACAGGGGAGTTCAAAAGGTAACTACCCTTCCTTAAACTCAAAGAAAATCCTCAACAAACAACTTGATGTGCAATAAAATAGTGATGGCTTTCTCAGGCAGTCCTGAGGGAAGTCAGACTGCCAGAATCATTAACAAATGGAAAGCACCTGTACTACTGGTTCATTGCTATCAAGGGAAACAAACAGGAATAAGCATTCTTTGCTTACTGTTGGGGGGGGGGGAGGAGAAACTTCTCCAAAATAATAAGTAAATAACTTTCCTACTCATTCAGCCAAATCGTGGAGCCCAGAACAACTACTGATGTGACCAAATAATTTTTGAAAATTATTCTAAGCACTAACGAATCTAATGCCAGAAGATTATAGTATATAGGATTTGACGTTTTGACAAAGTATGTAACACGGTAATATTTTTGCAAAAAAGAAATAGACTGTCTCACTTGGCTGGAAGATTCATTAAGTTGAGAGGAATTTCAGAAGCTTCTGAAGGTGAAGAAGGATGTGATGACTGGGCTTTCATAGGAAAAGTGTAGGAGAATTATAGGAAAGGAAGTAAACACACACCATACCAAAGGAGAGTACAAAACAATCCATGTCCCATGAGGTTGAGGGTGACGATGGGCAGGAAAGGATATTTCTTTTTGGGAGAAACGGAAATGAGGTTTGAAAACCACAAGTTTAAGTGGCATATGATGGAGATGAGTGCTCTAGGAGAGGAGGAGTGGTAACTAAGGAAAGTGAGGCAATTCTAGCTAGAATCAACTGCACAGAATGCAATATGAAATGAAAAGATTGCCGCTTGATGGGGCATCCAATGCCAAGTCAGTAAGATAGAATATATAAGAAAACAGGTATAGAAATTGCTGTGCGAAACAAAGGCAGAAGAAAAATGATTAAATCCCTTTACTACCTACAGCCCATTGACAAGTCCTTGAAACAGGCACAATGACATTCCTCTAGGGACCCAACAGCCTGGATGCTAATTCTTGGCTAAGGGCAAAAGGCAATCTTAGCCCAAGCCCAGGGACCCTGTAAATCTACTTTAACACATAAAAATTCCTTTGGAAACTTCCTTTATCTCTACCCCTAAGACACCCGTTGCCAATCATCCCCCAAGCATACGGCCCACAGATACACATCTGAAGGGTCTTGTGACTAAGGTTTTATTAGACAGTAATAAATGACACAATAGCTAGCTCCCCCAGGCTCCCCCCAAGACCCTGGAAACCTTGCTTCCAAAATTCCTTAGGCACTTACACTATCACTATCTCTAACCACCCTCCCAACTTGGAAGCATGTAATGGGCCACTCCTCATGACCCCAGTGCAGCTCTTTCTGCCCAGGTCCTGTCCCCATGCTTTAATAAAACCACCTTTTTGCACCAAAGACATCTCAAGAATTCTTTCTTGGCCATCGGCTTCGAACTCTAACGTCTTTTCCTACTTCAGAAATGAAGGACCAGAATTAGGAGAAAATGAAGTAAGAAAGAAATGAGAAGTAGAAGGGTGTGGCAGAGATTGTGCTAGAGCTGGGGAGGGAAAGAAAAGAAAACATTAGGGATTTCTGGAGGGAAGCAGGTTGGCGGTGCCTGAGTTAGGTAAAGTAGGAAAAGCTACATTCCTGAGGGAGGGTATCAAGTGAATATAACAATAATGCAGGTAATAAGTAATAAGCAAATTAGGTGTTAAAGAGTGATAAAGGATATGGGTGTCAAAAAAGACAAGAGGAGTTTATGCAAAATATTTATTTATTTTTAAAGATTTTATTTATTTATTCATGAGAGACACAGAGAGAGAGAGAGGCAGAGACACAGGCAGAGGGAGAAGCAGGCTCCATGCAGGGAGCCTGACATGGGACTCGATCCCGGGTCTCTAGGATCAGGCCCTGGGCTGAAGGCGGCGCTAAACCGCTGAGCCACCCTGGCTGCCCAAAATATTTAAATATGCAGAGAAATTCCTCCCTGCTCAATATAGCCCTCTTGTTTGCTATGCCCATTTCAAACTTACCTCTTGGGGGAGACAGATGAAAGTTCCAGTATAATTGAGATGTAACCCTGCCTGCATCTCTTCAAGAGGATTCAAATTCACATGGAAGCCAGGAAAGGAAACCTGATTATTTGGTTGAGCAATTTAATTTTTCCTCTGTCTTCTGCTTATATATGAAGACCAAAATAAATTCCTATTTATCTTTTTTTGCAAGGTTTCAGAGCTTTTCAACTTTTCTTGAATTTTATTGTGTGGTTAAAAAAGAATTTGCAATTGTAATTCATTTTACAGACATAATGAATATAGATGAATCTCACTTTATGCCACATATCTATTCCTGAAAATTTGGTTATTGATTATTGTGTGAAGAAAATACTATTTTAATTGAACTAAAAAAGGGGCTAATATTTAAATGAATGCTAAGGAGAAGAATAATTTTACTTTAATTTTGTAAGTACTCTATGCAAAATTAAATAAAAACAATATAAAAACCATTGTTATTGATACAATGTTTCTAACTGTTAGATATTTGTTGCTCAGATTTTTTTTTTTTTTTGTATCAGGCTACATTTAGACCATTATTTTCTGAAAAGAAAACGGAGTTAGTGAGTCATCTTCTGCATAAAGTGAGTTGAGTTGGTGATACATGGTCCAGCTCATCTATCTTCTAGTGTTCAAACTCATTAATAGAAATTATCAATTATTTGATACTAGTAATTAAAAGAATTATCACCAAAAATACACAATATGTTTTTATAGAACTTTACAAAATATGCATTGCTTCATTCAATTCCAAAGCCAAAGTTAGAGAGTAGGAAAAAAAAAAAAAGATGACCTTGGGTAATACCATATTACTAGCTTTGGTGGTTGAACAGGTTTCATATGATCCAATTTATACAAAATTAATGTGACTATCAAATGCCATTCTCAAACATATATAAATATAGTGCTCAGTCCACCAAGCTAGAATAACAAACATAGTCTGTATTGTTTCTAGAAAATCTTAGAAATGGGAAAGTCTTTCTTCCTCTTTTCTATTAACCTTCTTAAATGCATTTCCACGTATAGTAACTTCATTCTGGGCTCAGTGAACATTATTATGTTCATAGCTGATTTCTGCAGGTGGTGTATTTTTTAAGATTAGTAACAAGCAATCATAAGTAAATAAAATATTCATTGCTATGATAAAAAAGGAGTTATTGTCTACGGTTAATGACTAACAAATAATATAGATTATCTATTACTTTGCAATATTTTAATGCTATCATTCATTCATCCTCATTCATGATTTTTTTGGGGGGTACACCAGTAATACCTACTTTTGCCCCAGAAGATCCTTTTAGATTTTTCTTCCTCAATGAGAGTCTGTTGCTGTTTTTTCTTACTAGTCAGAAATGGCAGAAATTATGACTGTGAACCCAAAACACATCAAGGGAACAGAGACTGATGCTTTTCAGTTTAATAGCTTTTTGTACATTGTTCTGGTTCGGTTCCTCCCTATGTAGAGTTTTGCACCATTAACTCCAAAGTCAAGGAGAGAAAACTATATTTCAGCCTGTGCCAAAGAAAAACAAATGAGAACATGTGGTAGCAGCAACATGACTAATTCATTATAAATATATTGTGTTTAAGAGATGCTTTTGACTGATAAAGTATAAATTAAGATACAAGCATTTCATTTCTACCTCTTATATGGCTTCAAGTTTTAAAGAATTAACCAATTTGCATGGTCCAAAACACTGATAAATTATTTAAAATTAATTCTCTAGACCTGTTCTGTCAATATGGTAGCCATTAGTCACATGGCACTATTTCCCTTTCAGTTAAATTAAATATAATTTTAAAAATCAGTTCCTCAGTAGCACTGGTTACATATGAATTGCCCAACAGCCACATGAAACTAGTGGCTACCGTTCCGGGCATCATACACATAAAGCATTTTCATCACTGCGGCAAGTTTTATTGAACAGTGTGCTGTTTAGTTCTTGATGGATGTTATGATTTTTTTTCCTACCTCCTGATTTGCTTTAAGGCTCCTGTATTACTAATAAAATAAATTCCTAAATGCAGTAGTGGTCCAAGACTATGTGGAAATGTTGACTGAGATAATCCTAAGGCACTAAGGTTTCCAGAGCCAGTCTTTAGCAGAAACACTGTACGTATTGATCAGGACCTGGACTGTGTCTATGGCTCTTCTGGGACAGTCAGTTGAAATGCTAATTGTGGTGTCACAGGTGGAGGCACCACTGCTTACAAATTTCAGGAACAAAATTTAACGTTATTTAGCTGGGGGCCTAACTGGAATGTTCTTTCCTCTCATCTTTGTGTTGCTGGTTAATTTTGCAGTTTAAAACCTGCATTAAAATGTCGCCTCAAAAAAAAAAAAAATGTCGCCTCCTCAGAAGATGTTCTTGACCACCCAAACTACCATAGCCCCTTCCCTCATCTCAATCCCTACCTTCTCTCATATTGTTCTATTTCATTTTCACCATTTTGTTTATTGATTCCTTCCTTACTTATATGTATTTATTTGATTTTGACTGTCCCTCCTCCACTCAAATAAAGTTCGCTGTAGAAGGATTTTGTGATATTCACTGCAAAATCCCAGATCCTAGAAGGCTGCCGGGCAAAGGCAAGGGCCTTATAAATATTTATCACAGAAATAAATCAATCAAGGCACTGGACAAGAGATGGAGATTAAAGTCATTCATGATGGAGATGTGCTTTTGTAAAATATAAAGGCATTTTTTTCCAAATAAAAATACATTTACTCTTTTCTCCCATTTGATCTTTATTATTAATATTCTCCAAAACTGATATTTGAAATAGTAACTTCATAGTTATATATTATACACATTTACCTTTATAAAAGTTAAATATGAGGTTAGCTTGTAATAGATGAGATTGGCTATTTGGAGCAGTAAGAGACTCCAGAGATGGAGATGGCATCTCTTGGGGAGAGAGGGGATGCAAATCTTTCGAAGAATGAGAAGAGTATGTTAAGTCTCAGGTCCTCGCAATTCTAAAGAAATCCTCTTTGGAATCGTAGGTGGGAGTTTTATTTTCTTTCTTTTAATTTTTTTTTTCTTTCAAGATCTTATTTGAATTCAAGTTAGTTAACATCGTAACTGAAAGTTTTAAAAAATGGGTGATTTTGACTGTGCATTGTCTAAGAAAGAGGGTACAAATAGGCAGATTTTGGTGAGGGGGGAATCTCAGTACTGGGGAGTGTTTACCTGGAAGACTTAACAGATGTTAACCATGTATAATTTCAACTACGGCTAGCAGTAACACAGGGAGAACCAGCCTATCAAAAAACGATGGTTCCAAGGACACCATGAGGATTGTCCAACTGCTTCAGAAACAGCCTTCTGATTATCCTACGGCTTTTAATGTAAAGTTTTGAGCATAAATAATTCATATTTTTCTTTGTGATTATAATTATTACCATGAATTGATAAGTTGTCACTGTAGCTCATGCATCAGCCAGTCTTTTGTGACTTTGTTAACTGAGTCCTTTAGAGCCTGAACCACTGAGGCAGCCTCCCCATAAACCCAAGGACTGGACCTTGAAACACAGTGACTTTCATCACTGAGTCACAGTTGGCCTCTGTTCTAGGCATTTGTCACACCTCACACAGTACAGTAAAATTCTGATTTACACTACTTTAATTTTCTTCTCTAACCAGATTTTGGTTGTTCTTTGCATTTCTTTTCTTTTTTTTTTACAAATTAAAATTAATATAAAATTTTTTTAAAAGTTAAAAAATAACACAAATAATTGTCGATATTTCAAAATAACCCCAAAATGGCATTTTTAAAAGCAGAAGAGACATCATTTTAGGTCTTATCTAGATTACAAATGCTTAAGTTTTATACCTTAGAGGAGTTTCAGAAATGTCTGGGTTATGGCTGAACACAAAATGCAACCTTTAACAGTGTTTGTTTCCCCTTTTATTTTCATGTATATACTAGCAATTTTAGTGATGCCATATACGTTTCATGTCTGAAATGCATAATTAAAGACCTTTAAGAAAACAATCTGTCCATGCTGTATCAGTCTCTGCCCAAAACCCACACTGAATTCTCACTTTAATATGAAGTACCGTAACATTTATTTAGTATAAGGTGGGTCTGTCTTGGGCCTAGACCAGAGTGGAGTACGTTACTGGAAATAACAGAAAGAACTCTTTATTTCACGTACAACATAACCACGTACTGTGGGTTCTTGGGGCAGCACGATGGTATATTTTTAATGTAGGATAATTATATTCATTTCTTTTCCCCAAACATGGGCTAGCTCTAAAGTAACTATTCTATGTTGGTTTCCCCTATATAACCCAACAGAATCCTTGCCAATGACAGATCCATGCAAGATAACCACAGAATCCTACTGACAAATATTATAACTGTCAAAATAATTTACCAAGATTATTTCTGTGCCATTATTCATTTGTAGACTAACCTGTAAAAAGGAAAATCATCTGAAATTACTGATAGCAATTAGAAGGGTAAACAAGGGTACCAGATTATGATACTGTTGATTAATTTTTTTAAATTGACATTAACATTGCTTCTAATGCCAAGTACGAGGCATTAGTTACTGCTTTCTTTTCCAAAGTTTTTATTGACCAAAATTGTAAAACATGAGGTAACCAAAAGAAATAGCAGTACATTTTCTCCTCTTGCTATGTTCTGGCTTTTCTTTAGTTTATGTAGCACAGATCCAGTGGTCAAAATGTCTCTTTGTTTTTATAATTCGTCAACTATGTATGTCATTGTAATACACAGCTCTCAAGGAAATGAAAGAGGTGGATACTGACTAGCAACACATCCCAAAAGAAGTTATGTCTTTCTTTCCCCCATCCAACACTTCAAAAGCATAATTTCAGCCTGAAAGGTCAGCAAGAGGAAAGTTTGTCCATTTTCTTTCCAGGTCTTCTGGAAAACTGTTAGTCCCTTGTACTGGAGAGGCAGTTAATAGGTTTTACTTGGTGTGCTATGCAAAGCCTCTCTGTGTGCCAACATGAAAAAGGCCTTTAAAGGAATGTCAGCACCTTCAGAAACTGCTTGTCAAAAAGATTTCAGTTTTCTTTCTTTGGCCTTCCTAACCCACTTTCAAAGGTTTATTTCATTCTTGTCCTTTCTGTATTATTAATGCATATAGCTCACAACTGTAATTCAGGGTGGGCCACATGGTTACAAAATTATAGAGAGAGTTGATTAGGTACAAAAATAAAAGGCAGAGCTTCACAGATTTTACAGTACGTTAATATTTTACTACCAGCAATGACTAGTGGTAGAGCAGAAAAGAAGGCAACAATTTGCTGAAAGGCATTAAAAAAAAAACTATTAATTTTGCCTTGAAAATTGCCTAAAATTTTCCTGCAAATTTATTATAATTATTACAATTACGGATAGACTGAAATGTCCAAAGGCTTTTTTTTTTTTTTTTCCTCTTTTGCCACTAGAAACAAAGCCAAATAGCACAGTAAGGAGTTTTTGGGTTACCACAATGCCAATGAGAGATACGTGCAAGAGCCTTGCGTTCTGATTTGGACTCTGGCCTCTGGCTTTGGTTTTCTGTGCATCAGGGCAATTCACTTATCTTATGACCTTAGATCCTAGAGATATATACCATACATGCCTTAAGGAATGGAATGCTTGACTCCTCTTTCAGTTTCAACATCAAGCTGTAGGGAAAATGGGGACTGTCGATGTTTCCAACTCGGCTAAAACTTACATGAAAATCCATGGAGGTGACTATCCTATATTTACAAATATTTAAAAGATGAGCCACAACAAAACCCCTCTTGATGAATTAGTGAGTATTGTTTGTGTGATGATTTTCTGCTCTCATGAAATACACTTCACAACTGAGTATAGTCCTTAAACATGAATCTATTCCTAATTATCAAATGATTCTATGAAATTGTAAGGGTGTCCCTGAAAGTATCTTCTTGAATAACACTGTCAAGTTATTAGCTGAGCATTCAAAGGACTTTTCAAATCACTGATTATCTAGAATTCATTCATTTAATAATGACCTGTTTCTCACCTCCAAAAGCTAGGTGCTTTGCTAGGCATTGGGAATAGAGCAGGAAATAAGAGAGTGTTCTAAAAAAGCCAAGTGTAACTTGTCAAACTTCTTATTTACTGCACACAACTTCTTAATTATTTGTATCTCACAAAGTTTCGAAACAGAAAATGATGTTATTCCCAAAATGTCATTAAAGGAAAACATGGTCAAAATACTGTTTATTTACATTATTGTACAATATTCACTGTAGATGTCTATAATCTCTTAGTTATGATTGTAAAATTCAGACAGCTTGAAAACATAAAGTTGTTTCTTGAGTTTGCAACAAATTTATTTGGCAGAGAGCCTGATGTGAACTGACACGAGACTTTTAACTCTGGTTTATTGGGACTATTTATAAGTTTCAATGAAGAAATACTGAGTTTATCAGTTGCTTCCCTATAGATCCCACAGGGATATTGTGGAAGAAATGTTTAATACACTGAATTATTAATTTTAAGAAAGGCTGTAAAAAATGTCCTTTTTGGCCACATTGTATTAAAATGAAATCAGTACTTCAGGTGTTTTTATTTCAAGTTCAAATGCCGATGACATTTTGATCAAAATTGAGAATTTTATTTCCTGCTTTCTTGTTTCTTCAGAGGATCACTGCTTTTGGTTTTTGTCTTTTGGTGTTTTAAAAATAAACAAGATAAATGGAACTAGTTTTTTTTTTTTTTTTTTTAAAGGAACTTAAGTTCTTGGTCTTTCGTCTGAGGCCTCAGGTATATAATTTACTGCCGGACTAAGTGTTATGTCCAGAGATAGCCCCCATCAAGAAGATGGATTAGAAACCTTCCCAGCAGGAAACATGAAGGCTCACAGAATTCCTAAAATATTCAACCCTTACCTGAAAGTCACCCCCTCCTGTAGCGAGTACCATCTAGATGTGGAGCTGTATGAGCATATATGTTTAATATTTTTTTTATTTCCCAGAGAGAATCATTCATCATTAGAAACATGTGAAGCCATCCTAGTCACTGTATGTTCTAACACTGAAAACACTGAAAGTGATCATATTTACTACATTCAGTAGAGCAATCATACCTCGGTCTTTGAGATTTGAACACGTGGCCTCAGCAGTGACAATTTCAGTGTGAGGGGCATTACTGAGGCAAAATCTGCCTTCCTGATGTTGGTTCCAATTCTACCTTGGCACTCACACAGAATAGGCCCTCTTCATACTGCAGTGTTTTAAGTATTTGAGGTCACCTGGCATATCCCTTTTTTTTAGTGATCTCTACTGGAAAATCCGCTCTTTGACCTTTTCCGATGAATTAACTTTGCATATGAGTTCTGATATTCCAAATGGGGGAAAATGTTTTATGATTTTAGTTTAAATTTTTTACTATTTGAGAGGGAAAAAAAGAACTTATTTTGAAGTTAAGTCAGACTATGATCTATATTTATCCTTGGTAAATAAGTTGCCAAGGATTGTTTCTATGTATGATTCATGCTACTCAAACATTCCATTCAAACTGGGAATAGAAAAAGGCTGGGGCTTGGGACATGAGAACACCCCATCTTTCCAATATGAAAATGAAAATCAATCATAAGGAAGATTACAAATAGGTTTGCTAAAGAATTACAAAGCTATGTTCGGATGCAAGGAGGCACTCTAGTAGAAAAGATGGTTGATACATTATAAGCTAATTAATTTTTCAAAACATGAATTTACACTGAAGAATGTGGAGCTGTCACAGAGTTTAAGAAATTTTGGGGATGTGGATATTGTCAAGTTCCTAGAATTAGCCAAACTGAAGTTAAAAGCATAGTCCTCCCATTGTCAAGACTGACCAGGACTTATTTTTTTTTTTTTAAGATTTATTTATTTGAGAGAGAGAGAGAGAGAGAGAGAGAGAGAGAGATAGAGAGCATGAGTTGGGAGAAAGGCAGATGGAGAGGGAAAGGCAGACTCTCGCTGAACAGGGAGCCTGATGCGAGGCTCCCTCCCAGGACTCCAGGATCATGACCTGAGCCAAAGGCAGATGCTTAACCTGCTGAGCCACCCAGGTGCCACTAATCCAAGATTTCTGACCCCAACTGCAATGAGGTAGGGTCCAACTATTAAGTTAGAGGGAAGACTCCACACAGAACCAACCTTACTTCCCACACCAAACAAACACATTCAGGGGTTCCCAAAAACATTCTAAGATTTGAAGACGCCTCCAAAAAAAAATCACTGTTAACTATTCTACTTTAACATTTCAGTTCTTACAGGGAGAGAATGCAGATCAAAAATTCACCAAAAGAAGAGATTTGTAGAGTAGCATCTGAAAAGCTTCCCATTTTCCTAGGGGTGCATTACCATCCTGGTATCAGTGTATGACAATAACCATGGGCTACTGTCAAACAGGGAAGGGCATCTGAGCTTCAGTATCTTAAGTTTTTATCAGTGCTTTATTTTGCAGGCATGTCTGATTGACTGGTTATCCATATCATTGAATTCAATATCTAGGTCAATGGATACCACATAACCCAAAGGTCCCACCCACCCTAAATCATATATATATATATATATATATGATATCATATTTTATATGACTTATTTAAAATATATAATATATATGACTTATAATATATATATTATATATATGTATAATATGTATGTGTATATATATATATATATATTTTTTTTTTTCTGGTGTAGTCAGCCTCCATCCTAAACAAAGACAATGCTATCATCTATAGACAGGGAATACCTCCATAAAGCCAAGGGCAAAAGCCCAGACCTCCTTAGGCCTAGGCCAACTCTTTATAACAGCAAGTATTTATTTCAAAGTTCAAGGATATAATTACAAATTCAAAAACAAAAATAAAAGCAAAATCCTGAAACCAAACACTTAGCTAGAAATTCTTAACAGCCATTGACTTTTAAGAAAAGGAAAGCCAAGTAGAAAACAACTTTAGTGCCCGGTATCAACATGACCCAGCTTGAAGTATGACGTGAAAGTAAATCCAAGTACAATGTTATGAGAATCAGTTTACCAATATAAAAAATACAACCAAAATAAGTGAATGAGCTATAAATCTGTAAAGAAAATTACAGGTAAACTTGAGAAAATTTTTAGATGTTGATGGTATTATACGACCATTATCTTGCTCTCATTCTATGAATAAGATGTGGGCTCTTTATGATGAATTGTTTACCTTAATCATAATTATAGCAAAATAAATTGCCTTGTTATTATAATATCAATTTTTCTCAGAAATGCTGTAATGAAGGATATGTTCAAAATGAATTATTTTCATAAAATCTAACTTATGGAACGCTTCACAAAGAGCCATACTATGTATATATTCTAAGAAGAATATAAGAATCCACTTATTCACCATGGGGAAAAAATGTTTTTAAATGAAAGCCAAAGACTTTACTTTGTAAAGTAAAGACAAAACTTTACTTACCAACCTCGATTTGATTTTGTCATACTTTTCAGGTTTCATATCATTTCTGATAACTATTACTTTGGTGACTACACTCCTTAGAAACCTAGTTTTTAAGACCCCTGAAACTTCTGATATAACAGATGCTGACAATGAAATTTAAACCGGAAAACTGACATATTGGTGTTGTACATTAAAAAAAGGTAATTCTAAAATTTGTGCCAATGATGACAATGTCCCACATCAGTGCAGCTCTTTTAAATATTTCAAACACATTTCACATATCTCCTTGTGAGATGGATTATCTAGCTGTTATTGCCTTATTTGATATCTCTGAAAGATAAGAGTCCAAAAGGAAATTCTCATCATGTTAACAATATCCTGGCACCAGAACCCATGCCTCCTTTTTTTTTTTTTTTTTTTTTTTTTTTTTTTTGCCTCCTGACTTTTAGTTTAGGTTTCTTTTCAACAGATATATAGTTTTTCTCACATGAAATCGGAAATAGCTCACTGCCTCCACTGACATTACTGATCAGGTTTCAAAAACTAACACAAAACAAATATTTGTATGTGCTTATTGCACCATATACTCTCTTTTCTTTGAAGTTGCTATAGATACCTGTCTTCTGATTCAGTGATGAATGTCTATTTCCCACAAGGAACAGCAAGCTCTTGAAGCAAGTGGCACTGGGGTAGTCACGAAGATTCTATTCTTCGAGAAGAAACTCAGGCTCGGTTGTGGAATCCTGGTCATAGAAGTATCCAAAGCCTGGGCTTTTCCATTTTTACTATAACCTAGTATATTTTCTGAAGCACAATAGAGACTCCATCCAGAGTTTCAAGTAAATAAACTAATTAAATATGACTATATATCAATAATCACTTGCTATATTTTCCTAAACTACTTCCCATATCATATATTTACGCAAAGAAAAAAAAAAACTCCCCAAAATACTCAAGAAGAGAAGTAGAGGAATTGTCCTTACACGCATATTTAGTAAATCGTATGATTTTTTTTCTACAAGTGTTGTTCAGAATTCTAATCACAAAATTTATTTTTGTTCCTCTATCTGATCTTTTGTTTATACTAGCAGTAGAGAAAATGGGTTGATATACATGATAAAGATATTTTAACAAAATTATAGTATTACATGAACCAGAAGCTTCGGCATTTCTATTTCTGACAGTAACTGCAAATGCAGTGGACAACTTGGAAAACGTCTCTATTCCAAGGGACTTCGTGATTACGGATGAGGAGGCTTATGTGTCAGTGGCACACCAGTGGCCAGCTATGACATCAGCTCCTTTGAGCTGTAGCTCAGGGATATAAACAGTCTTTATTTGCTTAATGTTCTCACCAGTAACTGCTACAAATAAGTGCACTTCACGAGTAGCGCAGCCCAATGAACGCAGAGACTCACCAACTGTTCCAGGGGAGATGCAAAAAAAAAAAAAAGCGGGGCTTTCACAATAGCCATATTAAAGCCTCCCAAAAAAGGCTTCCTGTCCTGACAGATTCAGAACATGATGCACCTTTCTTTGAGTGAAGTTTCAGTAAATAATATTTGTAGAGAGAAAGGGAAACACTATAACTTCTTTTTTTTTTTTTTTTTTTTAACAGAAGTCTCAATATTCTCAATATTCTTGAAAGACCACATACTTCCTGACAGGACATCTTGTTCTTTGGGCCCCTCTGAGTCCCTTCATAATTTCAGCTTCCTGTGATATTTAAAGGCAAGCTTCCTCCCTTTCTCTCTTTTCTTTTCTCTTTTCCCTCCCTCCCTTCCTTCCTTCCTTCCTTCCTTCCTTCCTTCCTTCCTTCCTTCCTTCCTTCCTTCCTTCCTCCCTTCCTCCCTCCCTCCCTCCCTCCTTCCCCCCTCCCCTCCCCTCCCCTCCCCTCCCCTCCCCTCCCCTCCCCTCCCCTCCCCTTCCCTTTCCTTTCCTTTCCCTCCTCACGTTTTAGGAATAAGGCTCTGCCTTGCTCTTAGGGGTTCCTCTCCCAAGAGCCAACATTTGCTCAACATTTCTCATTAGCTCTGTTTGCTACACTCCATCCTACCCAGTCACTCCAGGCTCAAGACGGTTGGCCAGTTAACCTAGCCTGCAGAACAAAGCCTCGAGTTCTCAACAAGGCATGCAAGATCCTTTATGAAGGAGTCCCACCTGTGTCTTTCCAGCCTCATTTTCCCATTTCTCTGCTTTGCTTTTTGTAACAAACTTGATAAAAGCTTCCTACTGCACCCTACTCCTTCGGACCTCCAAGCTTGGCTAGCTTTACATCGTTCTTACAGATACAGATTAAATATCCTCTACAAGAAGTCCTTCCCAGTTTATGTGGCCTTCCATTGGGTCCCCACTGTACTTGGTGCATTAGCCTATCATTAGAGCACATCATGATGCATTATGATGATCTAGTTACTGGTGCCTCCTCTGCTAGACTATTATCTCCTTGAGGGACAGAACAGAGGGTGGTCTGCTCATTGTGTCCTTCTCAATGTCCAGCTATTCTTTGGTAGGTAGTCGAAATTTCATTAAAGAATTTTAAAACAACGAATGGAAGAGTATAGTAGTTCACTTCTTAAGAACAAGGACTGTTGTCATAGACTCCTTTGCAATGCTTTAAGGTCAACCACAGAACTTTTCTGAACACAGACAATGGTAGTAATAATAGCAACAACATCATCAACAACTATGACAATAATAGCGGTTGCTGAAATTAGTTGAACATTTGTTGTGTACCAGTCTCTATGCTCAGTGCCTTACACAGCTTACGATTTTGTCAGTGTTAGTTGAACTGACAAACACTGCTATATGGCAGGCCTCATGTTTCATCAATTAACAATACTCTCTGGGGATCCCTGGGTGGTGCAGCGGTTTAGCGCCTGCCTTTGGCCCAGGGCGCGATCCTGGAGACCCGGGATCGAATCCCACGTCGGGCTCCCGGTGCATGGAGCCTGCTTCTCCCTCTGCCTATGTCTCTCTCTCTCTCTCTCTCTGTGTGACTATCATAAATAAATAAAAATTAAAAAAAAATAAAAAAAAACAATACTCTCTGGATTAATTGCCAAATATCATGTCACTCTATGATGTTACACTTGATCCTAGCCAAAAGGCTGAGAAGCGATGCTTTGCATGATTTGAAAGTATTTCTATAGTAAACTAAATAAATTCTCACCAATGGTGTCTACAAAATGGCAAAACTGTAGATAATCAAAATATTTAGTTAGCTTCACTCACTAGACGCTAATCCTACTCAAGATTAGTGAACAATGGGCAGAGATCCTCATCTAATTGGACATCTTTGCGAGCCAGGTTAAAATATATCATTGAAAGTTGTCACCGTCATTTTGAACAAGGACATTTTTAGTCACAGTTCAAGGTAAAAGTCCATTGAATACTTTAATAGCTCTTGCTTACTTGTATTTTTTGAAAATTATATGGCTTCACTATCATTTAATGTGTTATAAACTTCGCAGTTATCAAGCCTTTTTTTATGCCACTGTATTTTGACCTATTAAATGTATATACAACACCACTGCACTACAGATTTTAAAAAGTTACTCACAATTCCATTGTTCTAAAACTTGTCTAACATCATTTTTCTATATCTGTTTTGTCAATACATTTTTCAAATGATGTCATTCATGATACATAAAATTTTAAATTTTACTATTTTATGCTTCTGTCTACATTTTTTTTTTATTTATTTATGATAGGCACACAGTGAGAGAGAGAGAGGCAGAGACACAGGCAGAGGGAGAAGCAGGCTCCATACACCGGGAGCCCGACGTGGGATTCGATCCCGGGTCTCCAGGATCGCGCCCTGGGCCAAAGGCAGGCGCTAAACCGCTGCGCCACCCAGGGATCCCTTTTAATTTTTTTTTTTGTTTTATTTTGCTTCTGTCTACATTATAATGTCTTATTTGTTCATACATTCTCCACAATTAACCTTTTAAATGATTACATTATATTTCATTGAGTTGATACAATATTTATTTGCTACACCACTACCCTATTCCTGGATAATCTGGGTTGCTTGCTAAATTTTCTCCTACTGGCAGGAAAGCTGTGATGAATATCATTGTTCTTTTTAGATTTACTTTATTATTTCAGGATGAATTAGCATTCAGGGGATTACTAATTTGGAAACTATGCTCATTTCCCTTTTTATTATAAGATACACTAATGCTGCAGTTTGGATTAGAAATAGTTTTTTCAATCTTACTCACTTGCTATTGATACTGATTATACTTTCTTTAAAATAGTCATGTAAATAAACATACTATAGTGCTTTGAAACTTTAAAGCATCATAAGAAGTACACATAGAAGAATGGATAAAATAGTCAAGAACCTCCCTCATGGAAGTTAAATGCAGAGAAAGTAGAGTTAGAAGTAAAAACATTGTTTTTTTTTTTTTTTTAAGATTTATTTATTTTTTGAGAGAGAGCAAAAGGGAGTGGGGGGGGAGAGGCAGAAGGAGAAGGAGAGAGAGAATCTCAAGCCGACTCCCTACTGAGTGCGGAGTCTGACTTGATCTCACAACCCTAAGATCATGACCTGAGCCAAAATCAAGAGTCCGATGCTTAACTGAACCACCCAGGTGCCCCCCAAACACTGCTCATTTAATAAATATTTATTGAATGCTGCCAGTAGGACAAGTACTGCTAGTTAAGTTTAATCCTTCGAGTTGCTTTTTCAAGTCAAGAAAAATATTTCTCAATTTTATAGTCAAAGTGCTTATTAGAAAAGCTCTATTTCACTATTTTACTATGGCTCAGGACATCTATCATAACACGGTTAAGAGTCTCCCCTGCCCCCTGGCCACTGATTTTTCCAGGAATTTTCCAGGTAGATTGTCACATAATTTGCCAATAATGACAACTTTGGCCTCTATTTTATATATTTCTACGTGTCTTATATATTTCCATGTGCATAAGAAAAACAAAGGCTTCTAAGAAATTCTGAAGAGCTGGATGAATGTTTCAATAACTTCACACAGTCCACAAAGCACAATGATAATCACGGCATTGTTAACAGAAAGGTTAAAAGGGGAATGGAAGAAATAAAGTCTCATTTTTGCTTCACAGATATGTAAGAGGTCAAGAGTGGCATGTCGGGAGCGGTCCCGCGGTGCGAGGCAAGGTTCCAAGTTGAGCCAAAGCTCCCTGTTGTCCCTGGCCAACCCGCAGTCCTGCGGTGTGAGGCAGGGTTTCAGGTTGAGCAAAGGCTCCTTGTCATGCCTGGCCAACCCGCTGGGACTGCACCTAGCTCTTCCCCCTTATGGAAGTAAAAGTACATATTTGCTTCTCCTTTAAAATATTATTGGGACAAGTTCCCATAAAGTGAGCAAGGAAGTGGCTTGACATATGACTGCCTTGGTAGTCATTACTTAATGAACAAACCTCATTGTTTATTCTAAATGTGGCATTCATGCTCTACTGCTTAAAAACAAGTGACAGGAATTTGCGGTGTTCTAGCTATTGTTAGTTTTAAAGACAATGTATGTTCGTCCACGAGATGTATTTCTCCTTAGAGAAATAGGTCACCTGCTTATAGAGGCTATATAAACTATACATGTAAAAATAAAGCTTGTCCATTGCGGCCATCAGCCGCATGGAACCTCCTATCCCATGAACTTTTAGTCTCTTGTTTCTTTCTCATCCCCTTGCCCTCGGTTCCTGAATCCGGACCTTCTCGCGCCGGCCGCGACAGTGGCACAGTCACAAATGCCAAACATGAAAGAAAAAAACTGGAGAAGTGCTTATTTTCAAAACTTCTAATATAAAAGAAAATCTACTTTTTTATGTACAGCATACATCTTGAACTAAACTGCTTATTAATCTTGCTCTTGGTAAAAGTGCTCTGAAAAATAATTGTGAGTGTGAGCACTTTCTTTGTAAAAAATCTCAATATAAAGCTATAGATTATGACAAACATGGAATAAAAAACATTTTTGATATTGAGAAGACTTAGATTATTAATTGTAGAATAGAAAAATTGCAATTGCTTGGAGGGAAAGGGTTTTTCAAATAAGCTCACAATATGCTTTCAGAAAGCACTTTTGCATGACTATATGGGATTTTTCTATTCATACTATATATTTGTATCAAACCACACATGATAAAACATAGTTTAGTCCCTAAAATATGCAGTGCAAGCATATATATATATATATTTTTTTTTTTTACTTTTTTTTTTTGAAATATAGTTGACACACAATGTTAGATTAGTTTCAGGTGCACAACATAGTGATTTTTGTTTTAATTTTTTATTTAAATTCCAGTTAGTTAATATACTCACATTAAATTTCAGGTGTAGAATTTAGTGATTCAACACTCACATACAACATCTAGTGCTCATCACAAGTGCCCTCCTTAATTTCCATCACCGATTTAACCCATCTCCCATCAGTTTGTTCTCTATAGTGAAGAGTCTGTTTCATGGTTATCCGCTCTTTTCTCCCCACTATGTTCATTTGTTTTGTTTCTTAAATTCCACATGTGAATAAAATCCTATGGTATCTGTCTTTCTCTGACCGGCTTATGTTGTTTAGCGTAATACCGTCTAGCTCCATCCTCATCATTGCAAATGGCAAGATTTCATTCTTTTTTATGGTTGAGTAATATTCCATATATCATATATACCACATTTTCTTCCATCTATCAGTTAATGGCGACTTGACTGCTTCCATCATTTGGATATTGTTGATAATGCTGCTATAAACAGTGGGGTGCACACATCCCTTCGAATTGGAATTTTTGTATTCGTTGGGTAAGTACCTTGTAGTCCAATTGCTGGGTCATAAGGTAGTTAGTTCTATTTTTAACTTTTTGAGGAACCCCTATGCTGTCTTCCACAGTGGCTGCACCAGTTTGCATTTATGCTGTCCTCACCACAAATGTTTAACTACCATCTGTCACCACACAATGCTAACACAACACCACTGACTATTCCCTATGCTGCACTTTCATCCTTGTGACTTATTCATCCTGTAACTGGACACCTGTACCTCTTACTCCTCTTCACTCATTTTGCCCATTCCCTTACCCCCTCCTCTCTGTCAAACACCTATTTGTTCTGTATTTATGGGCCTATTTGTAACCATACATTAAATGTCCTATTTTATATTATTAATAAAAATAGTTTTCCTGAATCCAAAACAAGTATCCAAATATATGTTTAAAATGTTTGATGTCACCTAAAAATAAGGTGACTAGAGAGAAAATTGGAAATATAAGTGACTGTGAATCCATTCTTCTGAATACTTAAACACTTGACCCGATGGTCAGAAAATGTTAGTAAAGAATTTAAATATTTCAAGGAGTAAATCTTAAGCCATAGAGAATACCAATATTTTGAAAATCAATTAATATTGACATTAAAATTCAGTATTACACATAATTCCAGTTGCTCCCCCAAATGTTTACTTACCTAAAATATTTGAAAGGCCATGATTTTGTACTATCAGGGATTTAATTAATACTCTGCTTGCTGTGTCTTGGCGATTGCTCCCTTTGGTCTAATGCAAAGTTAGTCCCAATTACAACAAACTATTAATAACAGTTAATACTTCTTGGCAATATAGAATTAAGCTATGATGCAGAGTAATTTTAGATTACCCTCTGTCGTGTAATTTCTCTAAGTATTTTTTTAAAACACTTTTTGGATTCTCTGACAACAGAATATATATATATATATATATATTTAATTATTTAGAGAGAGAGGGAGAGCTTGTGAGTGGGGGGGGGAGAGGCAGAGGGAGAGCATCTTCAGGCAGACTCCACAGAGCATGGAGCTAGACCGGAGGTGGCAGGGGGCTCAATTCCAAGAACCATGAGATCTTGACAGGAGCCAAAACCAACAGTCAGGAGCATAGCTGACTGAGCCCCCTTGGGCGCCTCCATCTGACAACAGAATATTTTTAATTATTTCGCTGAGTAAAGTGATAGGAACAATAGCAACAATCACAAACCATTCTATTCCTTTCCCTTATAAAATACAAATTTGGGCCATTTTTCTGTGATCTTTACTCAGCTAAAAGTTATTTTTAAAACTAACTTCAAACAGCATGGGAATTTGAGTTATTGAATATAATGAGTAATTCCAAATGCCAAGTCTGTCTCGCAACATAAAAGCTACCATTTCCTCAGCTTCCTATATACCTATGATGGAATTTATTAGCCATGATACAGATAAGGAAAATGAGCTCAGAGATATTTTCAAAAATATTTATTGTCTGCTACATTCATGGCATGGCTCAATCCAGCAGTAAATACAGGAGTAGTTCCGTTCTTGTCTGGAGCCTATGACAAATGGGATCTGACTCCGAGTCTATCTCTAATGTCTAGAAGTTTAAGCATTGGGGGTGCCTGGGTAGCTCAGTGGTTGAGCATCTGCCTTCGGCTCAGGTCATGATCCCCAGGTCCTGGGATCAAGTTCCGCCTCGAGCTCCCCGGAAGGAGCCTGATTCTCCCTCTGCCTGTATCTCTGCCTCTGTGTCTCTCATGAAAAATATATAAAGTCTTAAAAAAATAAAGTTTAAGCATTATCCTATACTATAGGATTATCCTATACTGTAAACAAGAACATGCAAGTATGCAACAAGAATGAATGAATCATTAGGTTATGAGTTGGGAGAGAAGTCTTCCAATTGTAAATGGCAAACCTATTCTTTAGAGTCACAAAGATGGCACAAAGTTTACAGAATCCACAAGAAACTCATCTGAATTTCTACAAATATTGTTTCCTTCCATATATCTAGCCTCATGCAGACCCACGTAATAGCACACTGCATAGGAATAGAGACTGGAGATAGCCTTCTGCTGCTTTATAAAGAGCTACAGAAATCTGGAAGATAGGTGAATATCTGGTATTTGACAGGGAAAGACCTGCAAAGCAAATGGCTGGCAAGTTCAAACACAGCAGGGAGATAAGTGCAGCTGGCACTGAGTGAGTGAAAATGAGCAGAATGAGAAAGAGGTGGAGAGACCAGAGAAGCAAAGCAAAATGCAGTTATCGTGCAGCTTTATGGGTGAAAGAACCTTGGCTTTTTGCCCCAACTTTAATGAGGTCTACTGACAAATAAAAATGGTGTATATTTAAGGACTACAACTTGATGATTTTGTTATAAGTATACATTGTAAAATGATTACCACAATCAGACTAACAGACCTATCCATCACCTCACATAGTTACCTATTTTTTTTTTTATGGTGACAACAATTGAGATCTACTTTAGCAAATTTCAAGTAATTGATACATTATTATTAACTATTGTCACTATGCTGTATATTAGGTCTCCAGGGCTTAAAACTGAAGATGTTACCCTTTGTACAACATCTCCCCATTTCCCTGCCCCCGGAGTCTCCATCTCTCTCTCCCTGTCATATAAAATCTCTTCTTTTATGAAACAAAACCCCCATCTTGCAAATGAAATTGAGTCATACCTTATACTTACAAGGCTTGGCTAATGAGACATTGTACTTTCAATAGAAGTTAAGCTAGTATTAATGAGGGCAGGCTCTGGTCAAGTCTGTTTCTATGGAAATAAAAGGAACTCTGATTCTCCAGTAGAATTAAGTAGGTAGTCATAAGTGAAGATGATCATATTTAAGAACACTTAGTTTTGTGATGAATAAACATGAATAGAAGAGAATTTGATAAAGGAAAGTACCGAATGATTTCTGTGTTGGCTTGCTTTCTTGTTGTTGTTGTTGTTGCTGTTTTGGTAAACGATGAAATGTTTTCCTTAATGAGAGTCCTAAGCCTTGTTCTTCTATTCTAATTGGGAATACACTTTACTGTACTTCCGTGAATGCTGTTCTAGGACAGCTTTGCCTTTTAACACTATCCTTTCTGGCTCTACTGTAAAGCATTGGCTTTTGTTCCCTTTGATATAAAGAACTGGTCAGTTGCCAAGTGAAACCTTTCGTGTGTGTGTGCTTACGTGTGTGTGTGTGTGTGTGCGTGTGCACACACATGCCTACTCATGTTAAAAGAATTCCAGGTGTGGATACAGTTTTTCTTCCTATCTTCAACTTCAGGAAGAATAGTTACTACTACAGTCTTTCCTACATAACAAAATATCGTGTGCTGAAACATATCCCATACCAGTTTGGCTAATTCTGCTTTCTTTTACACCACAACAGAGCTAAATATTCAATGTTTTTATCTTGTGGTCCAAAAGAACTTTGAGTCATCATTTGAACCATCAAATCTTCCTGTCGTCAGCGTTGTCACACCAGCAGCCTCATGTGATATACACAGCTTAAGCTCTTCAGGGGACATTCTTAAAAATAACCTCTTTAGAGTAAGGACAGACCTTCTGTTGTATTGCTGTTTTGTTCCTCGATTCCTTGGCATTTTGTTTTGATTTTCATTTCCTTGCTGTAGGTGGTTAACATTCCCAAAGATTATGAAGCTACATGGAAAGCTTAACTTTCTCATGTGAATAGATTCAGAATTTTACCTATAGGGCAGGACAGAATTTTATATATATATGTGTGTGTGTACATACTGTATATTAAATATATGTAATGTTTATTATATTTCCATATTGAAATATACCCAGATGAACTCCACTTCAAATAAATGAATGCCTGGAAAGCTCAACGTAAATCAAATCTCTGAAGAGGAAGCTTGCTTCCAAGAATTATGTTAAAACTACCATTCTAAAGAAAGGTTCCTTTCTAATAAGAAAACAAAATTATCTGATGATATTACCTTTTATTTATATCTAGATTTTCAGAATTTAAGTAAAAACATACGTATAGATTTTTAAGTAAATCGTACTCATAGAAATCTTTGGGCAAGGAATAACAGACTAGTGGAATGAAACATTTTCAGAAACATTATACTGGTTGATTGTTTTTGCATAAACCTGATAGTAGCTCTATTTTCATTAAATAATTCTTATATTGAGATCCTTGTTCATTAGCTTGATCACTATGAAGCCCGCATGAACCAATCCCGCTTTGAAGAAGTCTACAAATGAGAGATGCACTACAATGAGAAATAGAGAAGATAGAAATTAAAAACGTGCTAATCAAATGGAGGGGATAAATATAGAAATCACTAGAAAGAGGTTTGAGGTTGAAGAATAGTCAGAGAGGTTGGGACATGTGGAAGACATCAAGGAGGGAAGTTTTAGATAAGCAGAAGCTTGCAATGAAGCCCCAGATATTAATAACTACAGTGAAACGAGTGTCAGATGGGGAAGGGTTGAGGAGATAAAGAGGTTCCTAATTTATACAGAGAATCTGTAATGAAGAAAGTAGAGAATCAAGTTACATTAGAAAAAGTGAGATCAAAGAGTGGGTGATCCTAAAATATACTTGAAAGAATAGTTAATAAAGAGCAAACTATGAAACTAATGATGAGTATATTAAAAGAAAAAAGGCAGGCACGCACAAGAGAGGCTGGCAGAGAGTAATTCCAGGCAAGTAGAACGGATATGGGGAGATGACAGTAATTTGAGGTAAAGTTAGGATAGCCTATTTAGGTATAGAGGGCAGACTTAGGGGACCACCAGTTATTAATAAAGAAAGAATTTGTAGGATGCTTTCCCACCTCATTCAGGGGCCCATGGCGTGCTTCTGTGTGAAGCACTTTGAAAGCTAGAATGTAAGCTCCAAGAAGCCAGAGTCTAGTTGCTTTGGTTACTACCGCATGGTCGGTGCCTAAAACAGCCTCTCATGGTAGGAGCTCAATAAATATTCCTTGAATATTTACTATTTAAAGATATAGCTTAAAGCCTACCACCTTTCTTTTAAACTTTCCCTTACTCTTTCAGGTAGGAAAGCTTAGTGGGGAAAATACAGATTTTAGAATCAAGCAGACCCGCGTTCAACTCCTGACTACTGCTTAAAACCTCGTAACTCAGACTAACTATTTCACTTTTCTGATTCTCAGTTTTCTCATTTGTAAAACAGAGAATTCTATGCATCTTGCAGTGTTATTATAAGGCTTAGAGGTTATGGCTGTAAAGTGCCTAGATCTATTCAGGGACGTATTAGTAACCCAATCCATGGTAGCTATTAATTAAGAGCAAGTATCACTCAATCATGCTTTCTTGGCTTTGATCAAACCTTGTTTATTTCTGATTTATATCATTTGTCATTTTGCACTAGAGTTAACACGTCTAGCTTCTCTCCCTCAATACATCAACTGTTTTAGACACCAAATAACCAATTTCTTTAATGTGCCTAAGAAATTTTTCTTTCAAAATTCAGGATAAGCTTTTTCTCAGTCAGGTTTTCTTGATATACTCAGCTAGACTTCGGCACTTTCTTTTCATGTCCCTGTTGTACCTTTTACCCCTACATCTTGAAAGTACTTAAGTTTGTGTCTGTCTTCACGCCTGGAATACGAGCTCCATAGAGACAGGAGTGCTACCTCCTATGCATACATACCTGGGGCCTAGGAAGCAAGCCTGGGCACTGTATGAAAGAGGAGATGAGTAGGAAAATTATCAAGTCAAGTGATACAAAAATCCATCAAGTAAATGGAGATTAAAAGAATGCAATGCCTATCAGAAGATATCCCCAATAGTAATTATTCTTAGAAAGAGGGCAGGGAACAGTGAAAAAAAGAAATTAAATTCCTAAATAGAGTTTAGGAACTCTGTCCTATAGTTTTGATAAAGGAATCCAAGATAACATGAGAGGTTAGAGAAACAGGCCTTACTCATATTCTTCATATACTTATTTTGACACTAATAATAGTGGCTACTGTATTATTCTACTTGAGAGTTGGTCTATTTGCTTTTTATCCATTCCTGAGTCCAGGAACCAATGATCACAAGACTTCACTTGGTCAATCAAGAACACGCCCAGTGTGCAGAGCGAGAAAGGCTGGTGAAAATGATCATTAAATATGAAGATACCAATCTTTTCTGAGATTGGCCAAGTAATTACCCAGATAGGAAGGATGGAAAGATTGTACCCAGAGTCAGTTTCACATCGTATTCTCAGATAAGTTTAAAACTTTGTTGACATGACTATGATATCAAGGTATAAAGCTGGGATGTTGAAATTTGGCCAAAACAGAGAAAACGAAATCCTTCAGATGTCATTTGATGTCTTGTAGAGGAAACAAATGATTGCATTTTGTTTTCATTTCAACTAGTTGCTGTGGGCTAAGCACAATGAGTGGAGATAGAGAGAGATAGGGAGACACAGAGAGAGAAAGCTTTATTTTTTACTCCTTGAATCTAAATTTATTAATCTACTTAAATTGAATGGGAGATATCTAATTAAGCATTGCATAGCATTTATAGAATTCAAAAATCTATTCATGTGTTTGAACAAAAGCATCGATTTTTCCTGGAAAGTATGATGCTCTTGTGCATATTATATCAAATCCAAATCTTATTTTCCAATAAAGGAAATAGAGTACTTTGTCTATTAAAAATTATACGAAATCTATATTTTTAAAGTGTAGCCTCTGGTAGATAGGAAATTCTGTGTAAGTAGGACAATATTTCATTATTTATTGATTCATGTCTACTCAAAAAGAGTGCACATTATTTTATTTTTAAATGGACGGTATTGGTAAAATGTGGTTATTTTAATATGCTAATGCCGACATAAAACATACAATTTTTTCATCAATTTCTCAGATCAGTTTACAATACTGAGGGAGAAAATATTTTTCAGTATTGTACTATATTAATTTTCCAGTATTATATTAAACATACTTTAGTAGGTCCATTATGTAACTTATTTTTTTCATTATGTAACTTATTTTAATACACTGCCTGTCAGTGTTGTCTGAGAACTCAGACATATTAGTCTTACTTGCAACCTTTTTAAAAAATAATATCAATCAGGTATATAGGGATGTCTGGGTGGCTCAGTGGTTGAACATCTGCCTTTGGCTGAGGGCGTGATCCTGGAGTCCTGGGATCGAGTC
The DNA here is from genome assembly GCF_905146905.1 of Nyctereutes procyonoides. NCBI lineage: Eukaryota > Metazoa > Chordata > Mammalia > Carnivora > Canidae > Nyctereutes > Nyctereutes procyonoides. Next base: position 5,064,698 of record NW_026575137.1, read on the forward strand.
CCTTGGGCCCCCTGCATGGAGCCTACTTCTCCCTCTGCCTGTGTCTCTGCCTCTCTGTCTGTGTCTTTTGTGAATAAATAAATAAAATATTTTAAAAAAAACTTAAAAAATAAATCAGGTATATAAAAATACCTGACTGAAGAAAACAATGATGACATACACTCGTAAAATCAAAATGATGGTCTCATGGAGGAGCTTTGACTCAAATTTCTACCAGTAGACCTCAAACAGAATGATCACTACTACTCCTAAAAACAATGCTTTAATTGTCAAGTGAAATCATAGGGATCTCATAAAGACGTGCAAATCAAAGATAGAATAGCTCTAGCGCGTTTGCAAGTGGCTAAGCTCCCAAGCAAATCATCCCTATTAGTCCCTATTCATGACTTCAATTATGCTTTTTTATCTGTTCGTAACATGCAGCATTTTCTTACCCTCACATTTCTAGGCATTTTAGCTTCTGCTGACATAAATACATTCCTCAAATAGAATATTACAGCAATCTTCTGCTAGACATTTAAGCCCATTTGTGCATTTATTTTTTAAGATGCTTTTTTGAAACTTCTAACTGTGAGAGGTCTGGGAAGGTAGTGTTAGAATGAATGAGAACTTGTTTTTTAAAGCGACACTGTAGACACTTGGTCTACCGTTAAAAAAAAAAAAAAAAAAAAAAAAGAAAAGAAAATCACAGCCTCCTACCTTGAAAACAAACATCTCACGGCGAAGAATAGCTAAAGTGTTAAAGTTCCCATCGCAGATGTTGGGTTTGGCTCCAGGATAGGAAGGTCTGCCCGTGGGAGGCCGAGGGGGTTTGGGCCTGTCATTCTTCCGTGGGTCAGCTGGAGGAATGGAGCGGTGTGGGGGCACTGTCGGTAGAGGTCTTGTCGGTGGAGGGATCTTGTCAGGTGGACCTTTGAAAATACGAGGAAAGCACTTGGCTGACTTCAAACTGGAATAGTGCTGCATAATATGCTGCAGAGGACAATCACTCCTGAGGGGAGGGCACAGACTGAGTAAGCTAAGAAGTCTTGAAGACTGTATGTTTTTTGAAAAAACAAACCATTATACCCAACAAACTACTGCCAAGTCTATCAGAAAGTCCTTATCTTGCTAAGTTCTGAATCCCAGTCACTGAACTTTCTTTGTTAATTTTTAATGATATTTTTCGTAGCTTTGCCAGAGTCCTTATTGGAAAAACTGCTTTGAAATCTTTTTTGGAAGTAGGTGGTGTATAAATAATACATAAATGAAGATGAATACTGGAACCATGCATGTAAGCTCCACCAAAGTTAATCCTAGATTTTGACTGACAATGATTCTATGCAAATATCTCTAAAAGATAAACATTAAGGAATCAAAGTTTATTCCACCCTCTGTCTCCAACTGTATTTATAGCCTTTTCCTGACTTTCATTATTTTCTTCTAATGACATGTTTTGACAAATTGCCAGATGATTGTTTCATTTGAATACTGAATCTAAAACACCTATTGATTAAAACACCACTAGGTAAAATATTAATGTGAAGAGGTATTTCTAAAAAGAGGCTTCTAAATTAAGCCAAAGTTTACACATATAATTTGGTACAGATGTAAAGCATCATTCGTCAAGGGATTTATGTTTTTAAAAAGAAATACAGTGCTGTTCGCACTTAATATTTAGATATGGAAAGAATATTCTTTTGCAGACCTCAGTCTAGACTACTAATTCATGAGGTCATGAGAAAGAGCCTTCCTTCAGTTAACCACTTAGGAGGAATTTCTGATGGTACAAATTAGGCATAGGATTGCGCTCTCAACTCATGGGCTACTTAGTTTCGAGTCTGAGACGTTTCCCTTTTCTCAGTATCCCCCAAATAAAGAGCAGCACAAAAGTAGACTTTCTTTTTTTTCCCAAATCGTATTTTAACCCTGAGAGAAAGGTTACCACTGAGATATTGAAACTGAAAAACTAATGAATGCAAATAAATTAGTGAACTTAAACTATGCTATTTAAAAATGCAAATGACATCTTCGGGATACTGGATATTAACATACAGATAACACACATTTGCCTTTGTATTGTAAAATGAAAGCATCACTTCAGTAATTTAGTAAAGCATACTCTCTATATGTAAATTATAAATGTCAAGTTCTTAACAATTATGTGTGAAATAAATGTCTTTATAAAGGTCAATGGTTCTGTTGAGGGAGTTACGATTATAGTAAATATGTGGAATAGTCTTTCTTCCTTTTGTCTTAATTTGTATTCACTGATTGAACCCCATAAATAAAAATGATCTCGGTATATTAGAAATTTCTTTTGAATTATGTGTAAGTATACCTTGCCACTTGTTAACTTGGACTCTTAGTCAATGATTACATGCTTTTGAGCCCATTTTATTATATCCATTACACAAGAGCATTTTCTGCAACCTCAAAAGTGATTTATCTAGTACATATCTTACATCAAGTATCATAAACTGAGTGTCAATCTCTCAGTTTTTACCAAAATCTCATTATCTTATAGAAAACCTTGTATTTCTCACTGTTTTTATTGGTTGTAATCATTTATTACATTTTTAACCTGAATTTTAAATACTAAAGTTTATAAGATCTTTGGTGTAACTGCAGGTTGCAATTAAATTCAGTAAGAAAGATTAGTGTATAGATTTACTATAATATGTATATTAAGATATCTGGACGGTTGCCAACAAAACTTGATTGATATAAGACTTCTGCCAATAGGCCAGACTTTTTTTTCTTATTTTGGTATTTATCTCTCTCATATACTTAGAGCAACCATCTCAAAGAAGGAAATGCAGCAAGAATTCCGAACTTTACTGTGGTGTTAACCAAACAGAAACAGTGGTAACCTACCATAAATCTTCTGGATGCCTTGCAAATCATCATTAGGTAGTTTGAAGTTGTCAGTTTCCATGTACTGGTAAAATGGGGCCATGATAGCAGTGGGATCATTGGAATGCTCCAATCCCAGAGCATGTCCCAGTTCATGAACTGCTACAAGAAATAAGTCATTTCCTGTGAAAATGAGAAGAAAAGATGCTATTGTAACTAATATCCAAGTACAGAATTGGAACTTTGGTGTTTCAAAATTTCACCCAAGAAAAATAGGAGGAACTCCTTATTTCAACTATCAGTATGATTTTATCATTGAATTTTCTTTTTTAATTTTAATTTTTATTTATTTATGATAGTTACAGAGAGAGAGATGCAGAGACATAGGCAGAGGGAGAAGCAGGCTCCATGCACCGGGAGCCTGATGTGGGATTCGATCCTGGGTCTCCAGGATCGCGCCCCGGGCCAAAGGCAGGCGCCAAACCGCTGCGCCACCCAGGGATCCCAATCATTGAATTTTCTACTAGCAAAATCCAACACACTATTTTTGAAAAGGTTGGGGAGGTAGGTGGGAGGTGATGATAATGTAGTCACAGAAATTTAGATACTGAATGGAAGGAACAAAGAATAAAATTTGAAGAAAGATTAGCAGCATCAGAAACTGCTACTACTGATGTTGAAATATCCTTCCAATTAGAAAGCATGTAATAATATACTTTTATAATTTTTACATTGAACATAATGCTAACAGTAAGTCAGGAAAAAAATGTAGATCCAATTCCTACTTTTACATAGGTGAGTAAATTAAGGCACAGAGGTGACAGGTTTTGTCAAGAACAGCAAATCTTTAAATTTACAGAGCTGTGACTGGAACTCAAGGTTATTTTAAGTCCTAGATGAAGGCTTTTCTTTATACTAGCCTAGAATATAGGAATACAGAAGTATAAAATGTAAGTCACAGGCTAGAAGTCACAAAAACTAGGATTCTAGTCCTAGCTTTGTGAATACAAATTCTAATCAACTCAGAGGCAATATGAACAAGATATATTTATTTAGAGTGGCTGTTTCACATGGAAAAAAAAAATCTCTCCCACCTGTGGTAAACTTGCACAGTGAAATCTATTCAGTGCAGACTCTCAGAGAAACTTTATGCAGTCACACCCCTGCTGATGGCCTCTACATATTGTCCCTTCTGGATCATCATAATTAAACTCATGAGCAAAAGAGCCAGTCCTACACGTATATTTGTTATTTCTAAAAATTAAGTTGAACTATGTGAGCATCAAACAGTTGGGACTATTATACTCCTAAGGGTTATGTTCCTAAGTGGAAAGTTTAAAATGATTGAACATAAAATATAAAGTTTTGCATATGTGGATTGCAAATGATTTCAGCGAACTTCCTGAGTGTCATTTTCAGGAAAACTCTCTAAAAACATTTTTTATAATGCTCTGTGATAATTCCCTTCTGAGGGCTTTTTTTCTTTCTTCCTTTTTTTTTTTTTTAAACACAAAAGCCGAGTACATAACAAATATATTTTTCCTACTCTGGAGTAGTCCTTCATAGAAAAATGGATGAAACCATGAGGCTGATTCATCATATGACCTTAGCATACCAAAAACGAGTCATTTAAAACACTTCAGGGACCTACCTGACTCTCAAAGAATAACTGATTAAATATTGTTGTGAAACAAATTGAAAGGGTTTAAAAAGAATAGAGGTTAACATTTCCAATCTCAGAAAGCTTATCTTCTCCTCTTATTTAAATGTGCAAATTAAGACACAAAAAGAAAAATCATATAATACGTATGAGGTTTAATTAAAAATATTAACTAGGTTTATTAAAAGTTTACTAACTTGTACATTTTGAACATTTTACCTGCATTTTCTCATTTAATTCTCACAATTATCCTTTGAGTCAGTACTATTATTATGTCCATTTTTAAAATGAGAAAACAAAGACTTTGAGACATTAAATACAATTTGCAAATTCATGTAGCAAGTTGCAGATAAAATCCAAACTTCTCTCAGTCTGATTAGAAATCATCCTTTGAATTACAGTAAATCACACAGCTATAAAAGTATTAGCATGCACAACAGCTCAGATAATGTAGCCATGTGAAAACAATTTCATTCATTAAATCATGCATTCATTCCACTACTTTTACTGCATGCCTACTATGAGTCAGGCATTGATCTAGGCTTTGATATAGTAGTGAGCAAAACATACAAAAAATCCCTGCTCTTGTAACATTTACATTTTAATGGGTACTGGAAAGAATCAAGATAGAAAAGTAAAATATACAGAATGCTACATAGTGATAAATGATAAGGATAAATAGTGAGGCTGAGACAAAATGAAATCAGAGAGGAAATGGAACCTAAAACATGTATGGAATTTTAAATAATACTAATGGTTTGGGCTTCTAGTCTGACTGGGGTGGGGATAATCGTGTGTTTTTTTTTTTTTTTTTTGATAATCGTGTTTTTGAGTAGAGGAGGGACATAATCTGACTTACATTTTAACAGGATCACGCTGGTGATTGCTCTTGAGAATCAAGTACAGTGGACAAGGGAAGCAGCATGATTCAGTCTCTGAAGTTAGTGCAATAATTCAGGACCAGAGTAGAAGTAAAGGAGGTAGTCAGAGCAGTAAAATTCTTGATATATTTTGAAAGGAGAATCATAGGGTTTCTTAAAGGACAAGATGCAAGGCATGAGCAAAGAAAAACATCAGAGACAACACCACGTTTTCTGGCCCTACACCGAAAAGAATGAAGTTGCCATTCACTGAGATGGAGAAAACCATAGGAGGAATGAATTTTTTGTTGCTTTTTGTGTCGGTGGGGGGTGAGAGGTAGGAAGCATAACCAGGAGTTCCTTTCTTGAGTGTCAAATTCTGAATGTTTTAATTTGCTTAATGAAACAGGAAGACTCATCAACTGAGACAATAATAGAAAAGAAAAAGAAGAATGTATGAAATGTTTGAATAGGTCAGTTGTAAACAGTGGATGAGGGAAATATGGAGTAGTTGTCAGGCAGCATTCAGGATCATGAATTTAAAGTGACATTGGCTTCATTATGCGGGATGTCTCCCTTCTTCAGCCTTATTTGTCTGTGTGTATGCAGATACCAAAGTGGCAGTATTGATTTCACCAGACTTTTGGTATCTCTAGGTAACTATGAAAAGCAGAGGAAAAGATGAAGGAGTTGTGGATATACATAAGAGTGATTTTTTGACTCTGCCATGATACTTGTGTCATGTAAGGAAGGAAGGAATAGCATGGGATGAGGTCTGTGACAAGGTGATAAGATCAATCTAAGGTCAACTCTTAAATTCTGGGGTGATCAAGGTTTTTTTGTTTTGTTTGTTTTGTGTTTTTAGTCATGATTTAGCAGGAGTGAGCTAGAAAAATATTCAGTGATAGTCCTAGTAGATTGTAGGAGCAATGAGATTTGTTTCTTTATTTTTTATTTATTTATTTATTTATTTTTTATTTATGATAGAGAGAGAGAGAGAGAGAGAGAGAGGCAGAGACACAGGCAGAGGGAGAAGCAGGCTCCATGCACCGGGAGCCCGACGTGGGATTCGATCCTGGGTCTCCAGGATCGCGCCCTGGGCCAAAGGCAGGCGCCAAACCACTGTGCCACCCAGGGATCCCGAGCAATGAGATTTGTAAGAGCAATGTCAAAAGTATGTATACCTATGGAAGTGAGTCTCTGTGTCAGGATGAATATGAAATTGGAGAGGAGATTCAAGACCTAAGAGCCCAGAACACTGGGAAAATTATCTACATCAACACTGAGATCACCGAGAATTAAAACAAGGGTAGTGTTAAAGAGAGTAGGATTGAACCTGGAGGTAAAATCATCAAAGAATAGGGAAAACGAGAATTAGTAGATGATTCTAGCAACGAGGGACAGAGGATGGGACAGTTTGACAAAATCAAAGTCGAAACTTGAAGTGTTTATGGAGGAGGAAAGGAGAATCATCCTGAAGTAGCATTACAAGGATATAAGGCTGTGCGAATATTGTGACTCCAGCCCTGACGTAGAAGGAATATGAAAGAGAAAAGAGAACGAATGTAAAGGAAAGGAAATGTATAACCAATGGAGAGATCAGTGTCAGCTACAGAAAGGAGCCTAAAGGGAATATATTCAAAATAAGTTGATTATGAAGGGGATTTTGCTCATGACTGACTTGAAACTTCTCTAAAGTAAACAGTGTCAGAAGGTAGAGAAGGGAAGGGAATGGAGGGAGGGATAGCAATGCAGACGTCCTATGGGGATTAGAGTCCAAGGGGAGAGGGCATCTTCTGTGCTTCCTATGGTGATAAATAGGAATGGAAGTCAGGGTCCTAATCAAATTAGGCCGCAGATTCCAATATATCAAATATAAGACGTTATTACTACTTGACTATGTTTAAAGGAATTTAAGAACATGTCTTGAGAGAAAACAGGGAGTGAAATTAGAGGTGATACAGAGGAGAAAATGTACAGTGGTTGCAAGGACAACTTCCTGTAATTGTCTTTGGTTCAATTTTTGTTGCTTTTCTACCACCTACATGATGATAATTTCACATTCCTCATCAAGATAACCAAGACCCTTCATACATAAGTCCTTGTCCTTCCTTTCCAACATTATCTCCTCCTCCCTTTATTTTCCTCTTTCCGGTCACAGAAAAATGTGCTTGTTCTGTCCTTAAGATCGTTGGACTGTCTTCTTTCTGGATCCCCTCATCTGCCCCCGCCCCCATGTTGGAAGCACATCAAGCAGACCTGATGTGACTGCTCAGATGTCACCTTCTCTATGAAGACATTTCCCGAGGGGTGCTGTCCCCGCAGGCTCTCTTCCTTAGACTCCCACGGGCCCTCGTGCATCCCCCCATCATAGCAATTGCATTGTATTGTCATCATCCTTTGGTAAATCTTCCCAATATATTTTGAATTCTTTAAAGGCTGCAATTGTGCATCATTTATCTGGTGTCCCCAGTTCAAAGGCATTGCCTGGCACACAGTAGATGACAAATCTTTAAATAAGTTGGATGAATGGATCAGTTTCCAGGGCCTGGAGGACTAATTTGAATCTGAGTAGTAAAGAATAGAATGCTATTTCTACCTCAGTGCGGCGCAGAACTTTTTTATTTTCCCTAGCTTTATTGAAGTATAAGTGAAAAATAAAATTGTAGGATATTTAAAGAATACACCATGGAGATCTAATATATGCACACATTTTGAAAGGATTCCTCCCCATTGAGTTATTAACATGTATATCACCTCACATATTTAGCTTTTTTTTTTTTTCTTTTCAGGTGGAAACATTTAATTTCTCCTCTCTTATCAAACTTCAATCATCCAAGGATGTTATCAACTATAATCACCATGTTATACGTTAGGTCCTCAGACCTTATTCACCTTATGATTGAAAGTTTATACCCTTTTACCTACCTCTATTTCCTCCCAAAATCTGTTTTCTGACCATAATGCCAGGAATAAGAATGGAAAGAGAATGAGATAGGAGAAGACTAAGGGGGCCACTATTCTATGGTTCAGAAAACAGAACTAAAGTACTCAACACGGTCGGCCACTCATTGCTGAATAAATGTCAGTAAATACTTGTGCTCACAGCTAATGAAAAGAGGACGTGGTCTAGAGGAAATTGCTTGGGAATGCAAAAACGGGCTTGATTTTATTAACTATTAGGGAGGAGGAATTAAAGTGATTGGAGGGAGTAAGGAGTGTGAGGGGATGGTAAGAAAGTCCAACAGTGGAAAGACAAGACACAGAAGTGTGGACTTAGTAAAAAGAGGAAAACATTTTTTAAGGATGCCACTTTGAGTGAAAACCAATGAAACATGGGGATGTGTGGTGGCTAGTGGTTGAGCGTCTGCCTTCGGCTTAGGTCATGATTCTGGGATCCTGGGATCGAGTTCTGCTTCTCCCTCTGCCTATGTCTTTGCCTCTCTGTGTCTCTTACGAATAAATAAAATCTTAAAAAAAAAAAAAAAACATAACACACAATGAAACATGGCCATTGAGTACCATCTAGTCCCCATGTTCTAGTCACAGGCAGAGCTAAAAAAAAAACAGAAGGAAAGAAGAAATTATTTATGAAGAGATGCAGGAATGATGAGATTGGCTGCAAGTATGTATAACAAGAGAAGACTTCCAAGGACTGTGTGCCAGAGGGCAATCTCAAGTGAGAGAGGGTGGGGAAGGAAAGGAGCTGCAGGCGTTATTAGATACCACCCATCTAACACCAAGCTGAAGTAAACACCTGTGTGAGTTCAAATCAGAGACACCACAGTTAAGATACAAACCTGGTATTGACGAGATTTTGTAACTGCCATTGCCACCTAAAGTAGTAGAAGGACAGGTTGGCTTCTGGCATGCCCACACCCAGAAAAAATGGGTAAAGTTTGGCTGGAATGACTATCAGTGGGCAAAAAGTGAAAGAAAATTTTCACCAACAGCAGGCCTAATGACAAAACCAAGATCTAGCAAGCAGCCAAAAGACCAACAAAAACCAAGGCAGCTGAACCAAGAAGAGAAGGCGTTAGCACTTAGGTTTACCAGGAATACCGACTGTGACAACCCAGCTCAGCAAGAGCACGCTGATTCAGAAAAACACCTGTAGACACCCTTGGCCTTCTTGTGGCAAAACAGATATAATAATTTCTTAAGTCGGAAAGTCCCAATGTAGCCTCACAGGGATGATGTTTGGTTTTCATTCTTCAAAAGGAGAAGAAATCCAACCTTTAGAACATTCCTCCTTGTGTATCACGTCCCCTTTTCCAGAAGAAAGTATCCTGAACTTTGTTCCTGAATAAGGATGTAGGAACTCATCCTCTCACTCTCTGGCAGATAAGTGTGTTTAGTCATGCATCAACCTTGCTAACTTTACCGGATTATTAAAAGCATTTCAAGTCTGTCACAGGACAGTAGTCTTTCAGCCACAATTCCTTTCTTTCTTTTTTCTTTCCTTAATGAGAGAACGACCAAAACGCAAGAAGAAAAAAACAGAGTAGTGACAACAGCCGAAGTGATTTCATCCCCTGTATCTGTGCTCTTCAGATCAATCACATTTTTCCTAAGCACCATTTCCAAGGGTGGAGTCATTCCTTGTCTAAGGAATAAGAAGAAAATTAATAGGATCAGGATATGAACCTATGACCCGTTCGGTACGCCACAGCACTTTTAATCAGAAATACTGGCCAAGAGCTCCAAGTAATTACCGTTCTTCAGATGATTGGCAATAATATAATTAAACCTTACTTGCAGCTTCACAATAGTTTAAAAGGGTAAGTTGTTAAATAAAGTACCACCCTGTGATTTGAATTCCACTAGGAACAAAAGTTGTTGGCGTATGATGAGGTTTAGACAATTAAAATGCACCAGACCTCTTTCCTAATGATGAAAATAATAACTGCTTCTGTAACTTATCATTAATTCACATTACTTGAGATTCTTAATTGTAATATGCCTTGATCTTATCACCGTGCCGGCAACAAAGGATAAATCAGCCTCCTGATTCTCAGCACAGAAATAGTACTTGCTCCTTTTGTAAGACTGTGAGTTTTGAGTTTGCTGCTTTCAATTGTATCTCTAATCTTCTTTCCTTTGTATACTCCAATACAATTTCAGAACACTGAACTGTATATTATGAAAGATAATGCATTATTTATAATTTCCCTGTCATAATTATGTCTTTATATTTTATTCCAAGCTGTTTCATCCCTCCATGCATTTTCATATGCTATTCCCTCTGCTGACAACATATCCTGAATGTTAAAAATGACTACGCAATATTTCATACATAAAAAGCTGTTACGGATATTTCCAACATTTATAATCCTCCCGACCCGAGCAAATACTCGAATATGACCAGTACCATTGGGTCTCTCTCTGGTTTTTCTCTCTCATCTAATACCTTTGGCTGTCCCGCTCTCTCTGTGGGTAATCACTGACCTGAGGTTCTTCATCTCTCATTACCTTGCCTGTATTTTGATATTTTTATCAAGTACGTATGTTTAACTGACTTACAGCCTTATAAACATGGTATTGTTCTATATGCTGGCTTGTGAAACCCAGCATTTTTTTTTTCTTTTATCTTCTTGTTTGCCTCTTAGTGAGTCTTGCAAAATCTCATTAATCCTTTAAAACGAACCTCAAAATGACCTCCTCTGTGAAGCCTTTTCCAACTCCCCAGGTAAATTTGATTCCTCTGCCTCTGTGTATCCTTGCATAACTTTATAAACATAACTGGGTCATAACACATACCAAATTGCCCTGACAGCTTCTGATGCACAGAAGCTCTTAAGATTTACTTGTAAGTTAAATGACTGACACAACAAATTTAGGCAGACTCATAATTTTCAATATTTAAACATTTAAATACGAACTATTTAAATCCATGTGTAGAAGTAACACTCAGAAATCATCATGAAATCTTTGATTAGGGTTCTGGGGTGCCTGGGTGGCTCAGTGGTTGAACATCTGGCTTTGGCTTGGGTCGTGATCCCAGGGGTCCTGGGATCAAGTCCCACATCAGGCTCCTCTGCCTATGTCTTTGCCTCTCTCTGTGCCTCTCACGAATAAATAAAATCTTAAAAAAAAACAAAAATCAAAAAAACCCAACAACTTTTGATTAGTATAAATTTCCCCAGGGCCTGATAAATAGATGAGATGGACCATCTTGAACCTCAGTCCTCCCAGACTTTCCATACTGCGTGTTGTGCCAGTTGAGAAGCAAAAGGGATCTGTGTGGTCAGCCTCTAAGAAATCCCCATAATACCCACCTCCTGGTATTTATTCCCATTCCCTATCAGCTCGCAGTAGCAGAATACGGTAGAAGCGATGGTATTTGACTTCTAATGACAGGTCATAAAAGACCTCATGATTCCCACCTTGGTGTTCTCTCTCTCTCTCCCTCATTGTCTGATTACTCACTCTGGAAAAGCCAGTTGCCATGTTGTATAGATGGCCCTATGGAGAAGAACTGAGGCATCCTGTGAGGTGGGAAGGAGATTCTCTGGTCCATTCAGGCAGCTACAGCCCCACCCAATCATCTCACGGCACATTTATGACCTACCGTGGACCCAAATCAACCCAGCTAAGCTGCTCCCGGATTCCTGACCCTCAGAACTGTGTGAGATAATAAACATTTGTTGTTGGGGTGATTGCTGCTGCGGCAATAGGTAATAGATAATACAGGATGGTTTAGCCCACTGCCTCTTCTCCATTTGATTAGGATTAGGAGATAGGGAAGACAAACTGGAAAGAAAAAAAGGATCTGAGTAGAAAAGGAAGCCACTCTGAAGCATTTGAGTACTTCTAGGATCATCCTGCGACGAACGTGGGTGTTAAGTATTGTCCAGCCCAGCTATCTCTCTCTACAGAAACCAAAAGGTTTTGGCAGTAACCCTAAGTCTGAGAGAAAGTCTGTGACTGAAAATTTCCAGGGATGGAAATATCAGCAACTTCCCTGCCTCGGATGTTCTTTCAAATGTGCAAAGCCTGATACCTCAGTGGCACCTATCCTACTACTTTCTTTGCGCATCACTGAAGAGAGGCCCGCTCCCTGGGTGGCTGGTGCTCCCTGCCAGGCAACCAGAAAACTCTGATAGGGTAGAGAAAAAAAAAAAAAGAACAAGAAAGAAACAGTATTTGTTGAGCATCTATTACGAACCAGAATTACGTCACACCGAACTTGTCATTGAAACTCGACGACCTATCCTGGCTTCCTTTTCCAATAATGCTTTCGGAGGCTGCGGAACTTGCTCAGCCAGGCAGCCCGTGCTGAGAGAGTTGGGCTGTCGTCTACACACATCCTGGCTGCCCAGCTCCAGACAGGAGTGAGATCACAGCTGCAAGATAGAAGCTGACAGAAGCTGATCTGGGGCGGATTTTCTCACATCTCTTTCTGTCACTTTTGTTCTTCGGTCAAGTCTCCAGCTCCTCAAAGGCTCGGTGCCCTTCTGTCGCCTTCCCCCTGCCCACCGCTCCTGTCTGCAACACTCGGCCTGGATGTGGCTGCTCCCCAAGGGCCTCACACTTCCGAATGATCCCCTGGTTCCTCTTCTAGCTGCTTTCCCCCCATCGAGTCAGACGTGGTGGGACTAGGAGAGCTTAGGAGAAAAGCTCAGTATTGCAGTCATTTATTAGTCGCACATCATTTATGGGCAAATCTGATGCCATGCAGTTACAGTTACAAATGGCACTTAGACGTGTGTCAGACCAATTTTGTTGACTTTTATTTAATGACAAATCTAATTTACTTTCACACATGCTTGGTACACACAGTGCTATCAACGACACCCCCTAAAAGAACTAAAGGAAACCAAACGCCTTTCTTAGACTGTTCTAAAAGCAGCAGCGAGAAATAGCAGACATACTTTCCATGCATGACCTTCCCTATGTCTCACCATCGTAGCTAAGTTTTCTCATTACCACCGTTCTACAGATTAGGAAATGAAGACTTCCACAGACTGTGTGATGGCCAGAGTTACCCAGTAAGTGGCAAGAGTTGATGTGAACCCTCCAACCCCCCAGTCTTGGCCCACAAACCAAAACTGAGTGTGCTGAGGGCATGGATTTCTCTCTTCCTCTGCTCTAAACCTCTCCTCAGGGCTGTAGACTTGTGCATCAGAGGGCAGCTGCTGTGTAAGACCTGTTTCCAGGAGTCTGAAGCCATAGTTACTACTGCTTTTCTCCGCTGAAGTCATGCTAAACTTAATATTTTAAAATGCTTTTCCTAAAATAAAATAAAAATGTATGGCCCCAGTACAACCCTGGCTGCTCAAAGAGTTTCAGTCACTTTCAATCTAATTTTTAGTTAAGTCTAAAAGCCTTGAAGTAAAAAAATATATATATATATTTGGACTTTTATTTTTAAAATTTTATTTCAAAACATTTCTTCAGCAATTCCAGAGGGTTTGCTGGGAATGTTACAGAGTTGCTGTAGGCAGGTGGTTAGGCTTAAGCATGCCACTAGTGTATGCTCTGAAGGCAGAGGTAAACACCGGGCACTTAAATATAAGGGAAACAAATGGCCAGCTAATAGATCTTCCAAAAATCAGTATAAAGGCAATTTCAAAGACAAACTACCACCAAACATTTACAATTTCTAATTTAATAAGCACTTTAGAATAAATCGATAGAATTAAAACAATTCAGGTCTGTGCTAAGCCAGGTAAAGTGGACACCCTAGGAAGATATTTGAATAATCAAAGTGAAAGTACGTGTTTTATTCCTTCAGGCTATAATTTGGATATGAAGTCTGGTGTTGAGTGAATTAGACGCGCCTTTATTAAATTCAGAAGAGTCTTGGTAAAAAACAAAACACAAGATTGGATATAGCTAATTGCACCATATTAACAAGAATTTTTTTTCCCCTTCTCCTGTTGGGCCTGGTTAGGAATCTAAGAACGTTTTCAGTTATGTCCTATGTAATTTTTTTTTTTTTGTTCTATGTAATTTATTCAGGTGTGGCTTATCTGTGCTATACTTTTCCCCTGGGCGGCTCAATTTGAAGGTCAGAATGATTCTGGAGGCCCACTTCCTCTCTCTGTAATAGTGCAAAAGAGATCAATTTTAGTGACTATTTAAACAAAAGTAATCATATAATAAATTGCAATGCCACTTTTCAGTAGCTGATTTGAATTATATGCCCTTTTACTGTATGCGAACTCTAAGTACTGTTTACCCGGTCATCATTCTAAGTACGCCCGGTATAGCCATCCTGGTATTATGTGCTACAATCTCCAGACCAGCAGCCACTATGTGACATATAGTCTTTAAAAAATTACTAATTATCTCCCGTGTGTAAGGAACTATTGATAGAATTACTGAACTATTGATAAACAATTCATCCTAACATGTAATTGATTTTTTTTTCTACTGTGTGCCAGACAATATGAAGTACCAGGGTCTCTAAAGATAAATTACCCAAATCCTTTGTTCTTAATTAAGAAACTGAGAGTTCAGTGATTCTGAGTTCTGGGCTCACAAGCTCCTCAGAGAATCTGAGTTAACTATGCAAATTCTCCCAAGAAAAGTGAGTGCATTTGCACATTATTGTATGTGATTCTGAAGTTAGTTTTACTCTATATACAACCTTTAAGATAAACCAGATTGAAAATTCTAACTCAGCTACTGTGTGTATATAAAATTCAATAAATTACTAACCTCTCTGTGATCAGGTTTCTTTATTTGTAAAGTTGGTCTAACATCACCTACTTATAGTCTACATCATATATATAAACATACATAATATATATAAGACACTTAGCACAATACCTATGACACAGTTTAGGGCTTAGAGAGTGGTAGTGAGGAGCTACTACCCTACTACTACTACTATTACTACTCTTATTTCCATAATTACTAGACTTCACAAACTTTTGAGTTAGACCCTAAATTCTTCATTTTACATTGGCTTATCCAGTCAGAAACCTATCAAGTATCAAAACAGGAATTAAAAAATATCAGTTCTGACTTCACCAAGATCCATGCACCACCTGGCTAACTATGGTCTTGATACAAATGTATGTCAGTGACAAAGCTGGGAACTATGTTAAGATCAAGTTTTGGGGAGTTTTGAATGCTTTAAGGTTTAAGAATTTGATCATTACAAAGAAGGCAATGGGGTATTATGAAAAGTTAATATCAAAGCAATATTGCTTAGGGTAACCTGGCATCAGCATGCAGGTATGATTGGAGTGGGATGTAGCTGAAAGCTAAGAGAGCAAGTCGAAGACTCTTTCGACAGTCAAGATTATTAGGTGATGACAACCTAAATGTAGGCAGTGATGAAGGGAATAGAAAAAAGGAGTCTCTGAAAACAGAAAAAGGAAATACTTGGGTGCTGGGATGATTGAAATAATTCTTTGAACTACTTCCCATCATGAAGTTAGATTTCATCATAAGCCCTTAGGCATCCAAATCCATGTAAAAACTACTTCATATTTACTATCATTATTGTGAAAGAGAGGATAAGTTGAACCTAGATTCTGATTTTCATTTTCAAAATATACTAAGTGGTTATGACCTTAAAAGCTGTCCATTTAAGACCTTTTTATAAATATTTCACTTGTATAACATATAAATATGTCCATAGAAGACCTTATTTAAATATGTGTTCATAGAAGACCTTATGTATCATATAAATATGTGCATAGAAGACCTTATATAAATATGTGTTCATATATATAATTTTTTTCATGTAGTATCTGAAATTGAATTTTTGCTGTAATTTTTTGTACCAAATGAAGAATAATTAGCAAGAAACAGCAAAAAAATAAGGTTTCATGCACTTGCTTGTTGTAGCATATATAGACTATAATTCCTGTATGGACTTGGCTTCGAGCATTTCTTTACTGACAGGAGTTTAGCCCATGACAGAGGTGCTTGAAAGGCTTACTGTAACACCATTGCTATACAGGATGGCTAATTCACAAGGGCTGGTTCACAATAATGAGATAGGTTAGCTCTTTTTGAGTAAGAGCTTTGGGCTTACTATGATGCAAAGAGGCAGAACTGGAAAAGGCAAGGCCTCTAAATAGCATACACAGCTGCAAGCTGAAGGTCAGTCTTTCCACGCATGAAGTGAGAAATGCCTGTTTTCTATCAGCCTATCTATCAAAACCTTCATAAAGCTGGAATCCAACATATCCTTACACCTGAGAAGAATAATTTGCAAACTAATTAATACCCACTTGCTTTTTTTTAAGACTAAAGGTTTGGGTACCAAAACTTTTTTTTCTTTTGTTTTACCTTGAAGAGCCTCCTACTGACACTTACTTACATAAGCCAATCATGAGTATATGTCCCCAGGAAAACACTGGGGAAGATTTTTTTTTTTGTGTGTTTGCTTTTTGTTTAGGATGGGCAAAGAAGAAGCCTAAGGGAGTTGGCATGGGGGTGGGGCTCTTGGGCACCTGGACACAGGGAATTAGTTACCTGGTTTATTTCCACTTCCTGAAAACAAAAATTAAAGAACAGGTTAAAATGATCAGCTCTTTAGGACTAGAAGAGTCTCTCACAGAAGGGGTATACAAAGGGAATTAGGTAGCTAGAGGAATTAACAGGAAAGCAAGTGAAAGGGTGTTACACAAAGACTTGATTGAATGGATTGTGTTTGGAGTAGGTGTGTACTACCCTAAGAGTAAACCCATATAACATGTTTCTTTGTACCTGGATATGTTTACATGGGTAGAAGGGATGGACTTAATTCAAGTGCATCTGTTTGTTTTCTGAGAGATAGGGGCAGATTAAAGAATTACAGAATTTAAAATCGGGGGAGGGTAGGGTAAAATTTTAGTTGTTTTCTGAATTTTGCTTTTTCTAGTTCATTTCCACTGGATAATTCATTTTTGTGATATTACAGACCCAGTCATTTATGTATGGATGATGTTCAGGTTTCAGGGGAAAAAAAGCAAAAGTAAATATATATATATAAACAATCCTCTATGCCCAAATATTTGCACAGAGATTTATTAACAGATTATAAACAAATGTGTTTTTATAAAACATTTATATGTAAATCAAACAACAGCAAGCAAAGAAGCCATAATAACTTAATGACTCATTCAGAACTCTTGAAGTTTTCCCTTCCTTCCCTAAACAAAGCATTTCCCCAGAACCTGTTTCTCGTCAACAAGGTGATTTTTTAAAATATTGACTTTTAAGAGGAATCTTCTCATTTTTTGCATTTTTCTATAGCAGTCCTCCTTTCTTACTCTTCACAGCCTTTCTTTTTTCATAGAATAATGAAGAGTGAAACCAGACCAAAATGTGCAAAATGTAAAAATAATTAAAAGCTTAACACTTTAATATCAGGTATTCTTAGAGCAGGCTTCTTATTTTACAGATGTTATACATATAATATTATATATAACACATATATAAAATATGAATTCTTACATAAAAACAACACATATGGAATATATATGAAACATGAATTTACTTATTACTACCTCTACCTATTGATGCCAATGAGATAAGGTAAATGTGTTTGACTTTCTGCAATTCTCTTTTTAGAACAGTGATCTGAACACACATTTGTGTTCTGACAGCGATAAATGCATAATTTTAATTGAGCAGTAAGGTATCCTTCACGTACGAAGTAAGAATTAAAAGAATCACAAATTTGATAATTATTTGTGCAATCAACAGCAGTGGGTGTTAAGTGAAATGGTACATCAAAAATATTTAAGTCAAGTAGTGGACTTAAAAAGATACATCTATATGGCACATATGAACAAAATCAGAAGATTCACGTTGGGGCTGGTGTTCACACAGCAAATTTTGAAGAAAAATATTTCTGGATGTTTCCAAAGGATGTAATGTCACCTAAGTGTCCTCCTATCTACTTATCTTTAAGTTTGCCTTTAGAGAGGTGAAACCAAAACAGAGAATGAAAATGGAAACAAAAATAAAAGGACATTTCTTTTTTTAATAATAGAAATGCTCTTCTTTGACTGTGACTTAATCAACATATTCTGTAATTGTAAGTCTCATTTTAATTATTTCACCATGGGTGTAGCAGACAGCTTTTTTCCTTTTATTTAGTAAACAAATATTTGAAAGGCCATGGTTTTAGCTTAGAAATTGGGAGAATATTCTGTTGGTAATGTGCTTATGAATTTCAAGTGTTCTGAAGAATGTTTTTTTCCCCCTAGGATACATGATTTGGAAGGAAACCATAACCTAAATGTCTTGATGTGTGTGTGTGTGTGTGTGTGTGTGTGTGTTACAAGTAAAGCAATGAATAAAGCACCTGTGTTTCATGATTTTCACAAAGTCTACAAAAATAAATTCATATAACTTCAATGCAGTCTTGGGAATTTCTGCCAGCAGACAGGAAGACTTAAAAATGTATTAGAAATATGGACTTAAAAAAAGAAAAAGAAGCTAGGCATGTAAATTCCTGATTTTGACATTTCTTTTACCATAATTATCTTTTAATTGCAAAATACCTAATTAACCAAGAAGTAGTTTCCTCATTTACTAAGGGGGAATGAAAATTAACATTCATGGAATAGTCACCAGGGCCCGGAAAGTTAAGCCTCACAATAACCCCTGGAGATAGTAGGTACAATTACCCTCGAATAATAGCGAAAGAAACAAAAAGGTCTGCAGTAAATAACTTAAAAGCCTGTGAGGGGCCCAGGCAAGTTTGTACCCAGGTCTGTTTGAACCTAGAATCTCTTCCCTATGCTAAATAGGATTCTCAATTAATACATCACCGTCCATCATCCCAGCACACACACAAACTTGTCTTAAATAAACTTCATCAATGAAACCAACATAAAAGCCATTAAGGTAACCTTAGGACACAAATGAAAGAGAAGAGAAGCAATGCTGACACCAAAGAGAATATCATTTCCTTTAATGTCTGCTCATGAACTGTTAGTATCCATGAATTTTAATAACATACAGTAAGAATTTATTGACCACTGCATGCCCAACCAGTGATAGGCGTCATTCATAAGACGTACATAAGTCTTTGACGAACTTACTCTCGACTTTTAAAGAACACCTACCATGCTTTGCCGTATGAAGAAGTGTTAATAAAACGTCCCCATCTTCATGTTATTCCATTGCTCGAAATATTAAAATTGTTTCTTGCTGATTACAGTTCAATTAAGCCATTAAATGCTACCCTCCATAATCTGGTCTGAACTTTCCTATGCAACCTGTCTGCCACTGTTTGTCTATGTATAGTTTAATTCTTAACATTTCTCCTTTCTGTATTAATTTTCATCTTTCTCACTTTTTCCATGCTTTCTCCCCACATAGAAATACTATAAAGCATTAACTACTTTTCTCTCATTGTTTAAAATTTTATCCGCTTTATTGTGATCAAACAACTTTGAATAGTCAATCCTAAGAAATGAAAACTGAACTACAAATTGAATGATTCTATTTATTCCATCACATCACTTATTGCTGCAAGGGATATGTCTTCTTCAGAAATAGAATTTCCTTTGAAACTACCTTGCCTATTTTCACATCCTCCCTCTGGCCTTGTTCTGCTCTGTTTCCTTAGTTATCCTAACAAACAAAGTGATATTTACCAAAAGCTATTTTTAGCTGGGGAGACACAGAAATTTTATATGTTCCCCTAAAATTATTAATATATCTTTTGTAAAAAAAAGTGGAAATTATTGTGTGTATATGGAAGTGAGTTTAAATAATTAAAAAGCCTTGGAAAAAATCCTTAAAATACAAATTTTCCATTCTTCGTAAATAACTTCAATAATGATAACACAGTTTTATTCACTGCTACACAACAAATGAGCAGTTTAAAACAAGTTATTGATTAGCTCATAATTTCTGTGGGTCAGGAATCGTAGAGTGGTTTAACCACTCAAGATTTTCCATGAGGCTGTAGGAAAGCTGTTGGCTGGGCTGTCAAATCTTGACTGGGACAACTTTGCTTCAAAGCTGAGTCATGTAATTGCGGGCATGCCACGGCTCCTGCTAGTAGTTGTGTAGAGACATGGTTCTCATCACACGCACTTTTCATACGTTGCCTAAGTGTCCCCATGATATGCTCTCTGGCTTACTCTACTGTGACTGATGAGAGATGCAGAAGGACTAAGATAGAACCTGTAGTCATTTGTAATCTAATCTTGGAAATGATTTACCATTACTTCCTTCATAATCTATTTATTAGATGTGAATTACATCCAGCTCTCATAGCTGGACAGGGGTAGGGGATTACACGATGGTTTAATTGCCAAAAAAGTAGATCACTGGCAGCCATCTTGGAGACTGGCTACTCCAACATCAATAATAATAACAAATGCTACCATTTTCAGATATTGTGCAGGGTGCCTGTGCTGGTGACAGTAACTAAGGAAGGGAGGTTTTTACCATCTGCATTTCCCATAAGAGGAAACTGGAGAGCTAGGATTGTTGAATAAATAACAAGGAATATTACTGGTAACTGCCAGAACCAGAATTCAAATTTCAGTTCAAGTGTCTTTGTCTTCAAAGTCAGCAATTTCTCTTCCCTTTAGCACTGTGCCTTCTTTATTTTCTACAATAACAATGATAAATGATCTAAATTATGACAAATTTTATTTCACACACCATTTTGGGAATTCACATTGTGTAAGGAGAGAGGAAATAAAAATCCTATCAGATTATGCTGCTGTTAACTGTAACAAATTGGTTCTAGGGGAAAATTACAACCTGCAAAATCTGCTACTTTTCAAAATAATTCTTAAATAGATACAGAGCAGATCCAACTTGCTAAATTCTGAAATGAAATGTTGGTGCTCAGAATTGTTCTCCCAAGAATCATGCAGAAATACAGGGGTTTCTTCATCTTTATTTGCACACTGGGAGTTTACATAAGCCCTCCTCCATCACTTTTCTTCTAAACTGACTGGAGAATCAGAGAGTAGAAGATAAAAAGGGACTAGTAGTGGTTAAACTGAACTTTACTGTATGAGTGATGGTGTTTGTTGATTTATGGAGAATATACTTTCCACTTAGTTCTGTCATGGTAGTCACAGTCTCCATATGTTCTAATGAGCAATCTAGAGTCCTTCCTCTATATCTTTGTCAAAGAGATTACACAGATATATTTTCAGATTGGTGACTCTTAAGGTTCAGCAGCCAAATTTTTGGACAAACAAAAGCAGAGCTGAAGATAATGATGCAGAATTAGTTCTAACACTTGGATCATGAATTAACAATGTGACAAATATTATTACAAAAGTTAATATGAAAACCTCACTATGTTGTTCCCAAATTATCATAGTTCCTATTACAACTATCAGATCATCACTGAACATGTTAATTATGTTCACTTTTGTCATTTTGTATCCTGTTGACCTTCATCTTGTGATAGCATTGTCAAGTCAATTATGTGAAAAACAAGAGGAAAGAAAGTGGATTGTAATTCATCACCAGTATGCAGATCATTGAGCATGGCTGTCTGTTACAAAGAAAATGGAATGTAAAAACAAAGAAAAGTCAGACTTTTTTGAGAATCAAAAGCTTAAAAAAGCAAGACCTATTGAATAAAAATGTAAAACACCTGTGGAAAAATGTACATATAAGTCTATAATTTAAAATTATTTTATAACATTTACTTCTTACGCAGCTAATTGGAAAATTCCAACAATATGTTACCAATTCTAACAAAAATACTAACCACATGCAATCACTTTAAAAATTCCAGAGTTTCCTTTGGGCCAATAAGCTATTAAAGACACATACCTCCCAGATTACTAAAAGCATCTTTTGTTTTCAAATTTACACAGATAAAGAGATTTGCATTTTATTCTTTTGTATTTGAATATTCAATGTCCAGGAGTTTAAATCATCTTACAGGTATTCAAATTTCTCTATATATGTAGAATGTTTATTCCCATGAAACACTATTTTCATGCAGTGAAGTGCTTGTATTTTCCACACATTTCTTTTTTTGTTTCTAAGCCAATTTCTTTTTCTTGATAAAGTGGGTCCACTTACACCTTAACTTGATAGCAGTCCCCTGTCTTACAGTCTTCAGGATTAACACTGTCAAAGATTTCTGAAAATCTAAATTTTATTTTATTATTATTTTTTTAAAGATTTTATTTATTTCTTCATGACACACACACACACACACACAGAGAGAGAGAGAGAGAGAGAAAGAGAGAGGCAGAGACACAGGCAGAAGGAGAAGCAGGCTCCATGCAAGGAGCCCAATGTGGAACTTGATCCTGGATCCCGGGATCATGCCCTGAGCCAAAGGCAGACGCCCAACTGCTGAGCCACTCAGGTGTCCCGGAAAATCTAAATTTTAATCCACATATCTCTTCTATCTACTTTTTTACTTATCTTCTCATCCTATCACAATTAATTAGTAGGTAAGACCCTCTCTAGAGACAATATCGCTTTTGTTCTAGCAGCTTATTTAATACAAATGTTCTTTGTATCTGCCCTTTATTATTTTCACCTTTATTCTTTTCTCCAAAATTGCCTGGCTATATATGTGACCTGCTAATCTATTTTTCTGTCCCATCCTAACATATGAATCTGTTGCCACTGACATATGTAGGCTTATTTTGATGACTTGTCCTAAAATATCATAAGACTGACAGCTATTTGATTTGTTATTCTCCAATCTGTTCACTTCTGGAAAATTATATGAATAGAACTCTCACCAGTAAGCTTTTACATCAAAAAAAGAAAAGAGACATATAACAATAACTCTTTCCTATTTCTATAATGAATCCACTATCTCAAAATCATTCCACTGATTCTTTATGCATTCTCTTCCTTTAAACTGTTTGAAGGGTTAGTTATTGATCTGTTAGTCTCTTACAAGTCCCTAATCAAAGTTTATTTCAGCCAAACCTAATTCCACTACATGCATTTATTCATTAAGCAAACACTTATTGAGTATTGGATTAAGCACATAGACCTGACTCTCAATTAGCTTAGTCCGATAGGGGAGACTCATAAATAAGCAGAAAAATACTAATAACTAAAATCACAGAGATATCAATTCATTCAATAAACATATGCTTAGCATCTCACGTGTTGCTAGCATAGTGGCTTCAGAGGCCAAGAAGATAAAGTCCCAGTCTCAGTCCAACATTGTTAGATAGATATATTAACAAGCCCAAGAAAGTTTTACATGTGTTGCAGGTGCTAAGATAAAAGTCTGTAGAGACTAGTGAAGATTCAGATGAGAAATGAACAGTTCCATTATGACACTGTTGTGGGACTAAGTTTTGGAGTTTAAAAAAACTGGAGGTACTGGAGGTAGAGCGGTACCAGTTCCGCTCTAATCAAAATGCATATATGAGAAACAATGAGAAACTGAAACAAAGCACAAGCAGCATGAATAGCAAGGGTGATATGGCCTAAAAGGGTTTAAATAGAAGTATCCATCAACAGAGTTTAAATACTAACAATATCATGACCAAGTTAATGTGGATAATAGGTAAGTATTAAAACATAAATGCACACCAACAAAACGAGAGAATATAAAAACTGCAGCAGGTCCAGGGGCATGATAAGGTAACTTTTGAATATATTCATTTAAGATTCCTATGGGGCAGTGAAATTTGGGCTTGGAACTCAAAAAGTGGCTCAGTATTATGCTCTTACAAGTCTTTATTATGTAAGTAGTTTAAGCATGGTAGTGAATAAGGAGGCAGAGAAAGGGTAAAGAAAGAAAAAAAAAGAAAAAAATTAAAAAAAAAGGGTAAAGAAAGAAAACAAACTAAACTAAAATGAAATAAAATCCATGGTTTATATTTAGAGGGAGGAAGAGAAAAAAATGATGAAGAAGAGGAACTTGGAGTAGTTGAAACAGTAGAACATAAAGTAGCCTGGTGGGAAGTTAGAGCTGAGTTTTAAGAAAGCAGATGTTAAATAAAAGTAGATGTCAAGAAAGAGATGATCTAGATTTGGCAACTTAGGAAGTGATGACCATTTCTGAGAGGTGGAAGGTGAATTTAAGTTGAAAGAGTGAGGGGGAAGTAAAGTACTAGAGATATAAAGCACTCCAGGAACTTGGGTGTAAAGTGGAGAGCACTGCTATATTTTGTGGGTTCCCATGTGTCCCTCAGTTTTGGTAATATTAATTTTTTTAGTAAACTTTTTAAATGTCAAATATACTTATAATAAAATTTCACAGATCCTAAACATACAGCAAAATTGATCTTCACAAATTAAAAAAAAAAAAACCATGTAATCAATCCCCAGATCAAGAAATAGAATATTGCTACAATCCACCTCCTCGTGACACCTTCCTGGTCACTACATCCCCAAAGTAACTGTTGTCAAGATTCCTACTGGCAAACATTAATTTGCATGGTTTTGAACTCTACCTTAAAGAAATCAAACTGTATGTCGTATTCTGTGAATCACTTTTTAAAAGTAACATGATATTAATCCATGGTTTTGCATATACATTTTTTCCTATACATACTGCATTCATCCTCATTACTGCATAGCATTCTATTGAATAAACAATCCCATAGATTAATTATCTGTTATGTTGTTGATTGATAGCAGAGTCATTCCAGTTTTGGGCTACTAAAAATAGTGCTGCTTTCAGTCTACTACTGCATGTCTTCTTCCCACACTGCGTGCACCGGTGCACACACTCACACAATAAAATGCCTATTCATTGGGTATGCATATACTCAGCTGAAAAAGAGACAAATAGTCTTCTAAAATGTATCAATTTTCACCTCTCTGGCACCACAAGAAGCTAAAATTGTTTCACATTCTCAGGAACAATTGCTATAGTCAATGTTTTCTATTGGCTGTTCTTCATGATGAGTGGTATCTCATTGTGGTTTTAATTTGTATTTCCCTGAAGACTAATGATGTTGAGCAATTCTCATATAGTCAGTTACATATTCCTTTTTTGCAAAAATACTTCTTT
This sequence comes from Nyctereutes procyonoides, assembly GCF_905146905.1. Classification (NCBI taxonomy): domain Eukaryota; kingdom Metazoa; phylum Chordata; class Mammalia; order Carnivora; family Canidae; genus Nyctereutes; species Nyctereutes procyonoides. The sequence continues at coordinate 5,089,941 of NW_026575137.1, forward strand.
GAGCCTTTTGCCCATTTTTACACTGGGTTATTTATTCATTTTCAACGTGATGGTGTTCTTTATACGTATCAAGGGCTGTGAAGGGTGAGATTTTGGCCTGTTTGAGAGGTAAAAAGTTAGCTTGCCATGATTTCAGGCTGGAAGAAGACAGAGGACAGAACTACTCAGGGCTCATCATGCATTATGAGCATCAGTGTATTTTCATTAGTTTCCCTTTACCCCAAGTCCTATTAGGGTCACACGCATAGGTCTGATGTATTTCTTCACATTCAGCGCGATGTATAAAAGAAGAGAAACTCTGAGATTAGAGAGCCATTAAAAAAATAATAATGGGCCTACTTTTTGTTCTGGGGAAGGTATTAAAGTTATCACATCGAACCTAAAGTATGACTGCTCTTTGCTACAGAAGAGTACACGGTCAGCGTCTTTCCAGGCTGTCTGCTACACAGATACGATGAAAGGATACCCCAGGAAAAAATGAAAAGTTAGTACCTCACTTGCAAGATGTACAGAAGTGCAAGAAATCTATAAAGAATTCTATTCCAACAATATATTCTCCATATGGTTCCTTTACACATAGATCTTACAAATATCTACTCGAAATAAACAGCTTGTCTTGTCATACTCTTAATGATGCTTTTTTTTTTAAATAAAATGAACAAATGGGCCTAATTATGAAATCTAATTTATGGTCAATGTTTTTTTTTTTAAGGTGTCTTGTTTAATGGGATCCCTGGGTGGCGCAGTGGTTTGGCGCCTGCCTTTGGCCCAGGGCACGATCCTGGAGATCCAGGATCGAGTCCCACATCGGGCTCCCGGTGCGTGGAGCCTGCTTGTCCCTCTGCCTGTGTCTCTGCCTCTCTCTCTCTCTCTCTCTCTCTCTCTGTGTGTGACTATCATAAATAAATAAAAAATAAATAAATAAAAATAAAAATAAAAAATAAAAAATTTCCTATACATACTTCTATTCATACCGACACATATTTCTGAAGATATTTTCCTACCATTGACTTATAAGCTTAATTGCTGTATATTCCATGTTAAAATGTAGGGTGTGAAGTTAGCTCTCAGGGTGCAGCTTTTTGCATCCATATGGATATCCAGCCAAACGAGAACTATTTGTCAAAAAGGCCATCTTTAGCTTATTCTACTGCTATATAACGACCGTCATCAAACAACAGATTATACATATGAGGATATATTCCTGGAATCCATGCTGTTTCAGTAATGAAGTCCCCTTATCTCTCCTTATGCCATTACAGCACTCTGGTTATTATGGTAACTTTACTAAAAGTCTTGACATCTGCTGGTATAAGTCCTCCATTGCAAATTTTCCTCCTTGAGGGCTATTCCTGGACCCGTGCATTACCATCTGCCTGAAATCTTTTAGGATTCATTCTACTGTCGATCTGTTACCAACAAGTTAATTTGGATTTTCTTTGGAAATTTGGTTTGTGTTCATTTCTGAAAGGTATTTTTGCAGGAACAGAGTTTTAAGTTAGCTCTTATCTTCTTTAAACACGTTAAAAAAGATGCCATTCTTTTATTGTCTGACTTTTATGTTAATGCTTGGAAGTCAGAAGTCAGTGCTATTGTTTTTCTCTCAAGGAAATCTGTCTCCCTCCCCTTTTGACCCTCCCTGCTTTTAAGATTTTCTCCTGTGATTTTAGTAGTTTTATCATGATGTGTCTTTGAGAAATTTTCTTTGTGCTTAATCTTATTGGGATTCCAACAATTCTTTAATCTGTGATGGGATATTTTTTATTTGTTTTGGATACTTTCCTGCCATTTTCTCTTTAAATATTGCCTTTATTCTATTTTCTCCCTTTCCAGGATCTGAATTTCCACATGTTAAATGTCTTTCACTGTGACCTATGTGTATACCTCTGATTTGTTCTCTATTAAAAAATTATTCTTGATTTCTCTGTGCTTCAGCTGGATATTGATCTATCTTCCAATTAACACATCATCTCTTCTACTATGCCGGCTCTTCCATTAAATACATTTATTAAGTTCTTAATTTCAGCTATTTAGTTCAATGTGTCTTTTTGATCCTTTATAATGATTCCATTTAACTGCTTAGCTCCTTCCCCGTCTTCTAATCTCAGATACATTCATCATCGTTATTTTAAAGTCTATGAACGATAACTCCAATATTTGGATCATGTGTGCACTCACACACGGGCACATGTTTATCACTGGGTCCAGTTCTTTGGGTTGCCTACTAATGTTTTTACCGAATGCCAAGCACTGTGTATAAGAAACCAGGAGATTCTAGATGATGATATTTTCATCCACAGAATATTCATTGTATCTTCTGGTATGTACCTAAAAATGAGGGCCTATCTCTTGAGATCTTGTCAGACACTGAGTGGAGTCTGATTTATATTCCCTTTAAGATCTTGCTCCTGACATATAGCTCTCTACATGTCCCAGCTGGAAGGTAGGATGTTTACCAGAGTCCATCATCCTTGACAAGTCTTATACTCTGATTTTTGTATCCTCACTACCACGAAGCAACTAAAAGCTCTGCTTGGTGCTTCACTGACTTTTTGCTGGTCTCTTCGTCTTTCATCCTGTGCAGTTTATAATTTTGGCAAAAGCCTGGAGGGTACAACAAAGTATCGAGGCTTACCTTGTAGTGTTTCCCTACTCTTAGGCATCTTGGCTTCCCAATCCTGGCTTCCCTCACGGCCTCAAACTCTAATTTTTTTAAGTCTCTCCATCTTCATGAGCTTCTCAACAGCTCTTCTGGCTTCTCTGCATCATAGTAGTAACCCTACCTGAAACCCCAACCAGGAACTGCAAAATGCCTCAAGATTACCTAGTACATAGGTTCACTTTTCTTTCTTTCTCTCCCCCGCACCCCCTCTTTTTTTCCCCTCTTATCAGGATCTCCACATTTCAAGTCCTGGATTTCTCGTCATCTCTTTGGTAACTTTACACACACGATTTTATCTTTTTTAAATCTGAATGAGAACATCCGTTTGCCATAAGCTCTGTCATAGGCACTGCTGTTTAGGTTTTTAAGGTACAATCCACTACTCTTTTGACTTTGCCAGTGAGCAATAAAGACATTTTTAAATGCTTCTGATAATTTAAATTCTAAGCATACTTCTTTTGGACATAAAAAAATGCCCTCCCTAAATTATCTCTAAGCTATTTTGGGACCAAATAATAAGTTCTTCACTTATGGCTGATTGTTCACATTCTGACATTTTGTACATCTCATTTGAATTATTTTTCTGCAGATAAATTCCTACACATTCTCATAATAAGCACATCTTCCAATTTTATGCCCAATCATACTTCTGTGAGTTCCCTTTTGGCTTTTCAGACCACCTCAGCATTTTTCTTGATTGTGTTTAGAGTTCTTAAAAAATGTCAAGTGCTTCTCAATGCATTCTCATCTTTAAGTAATTTGTGAAATCATGGGTCACAGAACTTATTCTCAGCACCCTATTATTAAACTTTCTCTTGTCAGATGTATAGCTGTTTCTATATATTCTATATCTTCCCTATAGGTTCTCCTATTTAACTCACAGTAGTTCACACATATTACATAAACTTGGGTTCAAGACTCTAGCAAAATCCTCTGGGGGAAAAAAGGTTCATTTTTGTATATTTGGGCATCTTTTCCATTCTTTGTCCACATAATTATTGACTTTCCTCCCAAAAAATATGGGAAAAGCAGGAAATAGGGCCAGTTCTCTACCCGATTCTTTACTTTCTGATGTAAGCAGAAAAATCAAAGTTAATAGCATTATGTTGTTTTACATGTTCATTAATGAATAGAAGTAAGGTTAAGATCATTAGAAAAACTGGCCATATTTCAATCAGTAATCTGTATTCATTTCCCCTACTTTTCCTGTATTTATTATCCATAAAATATTGCTTTGATTTTGTTTCAGATTTTCTAGGTAGTTTCATAAATGTTCTTCTCGGCCTTGGCATAAAGTTGTGTTCATTGTTTTGTGCTGTAACACTGATCTCCACAAACTGGAGGGCATTTAAACAACAATAATCATTCATGGCCTCTCACGGATTTTGTTGGTCACAAGTTTGTAAGAAGCTTGGCTGGGGAGTGGTGCCCTAGTGTCTCTCTCCTCCTGAAAAGTTAGCTGAAGTGGCTCACTCACAGAACTTGCAAATTAGTGTTGGTTACTGGTGGAGGTCCATCTGGACCACTGGGTCTCTCCATATGGCCTGGGTTCCTATAAAACAAACTCTACAGGCAAATGTCTTGAGAAAGAATAAGAGGAAAAAGAGGGAGGAAGGGAAGGGGGGATCTCACTAGTGCCAGGCAGAAGTTGTACCCTTTTTATGTCCTAGACTTAGAAGTGACATAGCATCACTTCCACCACATTCTATTCATTAGAAGTGATTCACCTACATGGCCCATGTTTGTTGAGAGAAGAATTAAGCTCTATGGTTCAAAGGAACAAATGTCAAAGAATTTGTAGACACACTTTAAAAGCATCCCAACAGCTACGTGTGCCTTAAACTCAAATTATAATTTATCCAATTATGGAAACTGGAAAGATAAAATTAATCTGGCTTCCACTGTTGACATGAATACAATTCTACTGAATTAGGTTTTTTGTAAGATTCTAAATATATAACAAAGTTCTTTATGGTGTTTTTATATATTTTGCTAAAGTCTTAATAACCTTACTGAGTGCATTTCATAACATTTTGATTAGAAAGCACTGCTGCCTACAAGAACTCAGAAAACCAATTATTTCACATCGAAAATTAAAAAAAAGAAAATGGATAAAATCCTGTCTGCTAAACCACATTCTATTCTTGAAGAAATGAGGAAATGTTGCCTATTACAATAGGGGGAATTTTTAGACTCCAAAAGACAAAAGGATGTACCATTTGAAAAGTCACCAAAGTTAAAATATCACTGAGATCAAATAGTAACACCGGCCTCATCCAAGTTATCAATAAAATATCTGTGATGAAACAGAAAAAATGTAGTACAACAATAGAGAAATAACCTATGACTGTCCACCTGGTACCCAAATAAAGGAAGGACATTTCCCATAGGAAGCCAAATAGGGGTAGTAGCCTCCTTATTCTTCTTCATGAAAGAAGGCAGTTTTGCTCTTTCCTACTTCCTGAAAATGAGCAAGTGGGAGAAAATGAGATAAACAATCAATATCCTTTCTACTGAAAGACTCCAAGAAATTAATGAAAATCATTTAGTAGAATAGTCCACGAGGAACAAAGGTGAGAAATAGCTAGGGAACACTCACAAAACACATACAAGTGAGTAACAACAAATATATGTGCCAATCAGTTAACATATATGTGCTAATAAATTAACAAAATATGTAAATGAGTGAAATTAAACTTTCATCTATTCAAATTGGTTAAGATGAAAACTGGCAGACTGTAAACTGCCAATAGACTGTAACTCTAATATACAGTCAGGTAGGTAGCTTTGGGGGCTTGAATTTGCATGCTGTGCAGTTATCCTATGTGGGCAAATGGCCTGGATCCCCACCTATAAACTATGACATTGGACACATCACTTAAACCTTTGTATTTCACTTTCCCCATCTGTATTGCTGGGACAAGAGCGGAATCTACGTAACAGAGTTGCAGTGAGGACTAAAGGAAAATTCATCTACAGCACCTAACAGTGCTTAACAACTAGAACATACTAATATCATTTGCCTTTTATTATTATTTTTACCACTGTATCATAGTTATTGTTGTGCTCATCTTTAATAGGTTGTATTGAACTACTGGTAGAAGTGTAAACTGGTTCTGCATTTTAAAAAAGAACCTCATAACATATCAAGTTCTTTTAAAAAGTTTGTTTCTTGGCCAAATAATTATGTGTCTGTTCCTGAGAAATAACTAGGAAAAATAAATCAATAGCTAGTGTCAGCAAAAATGTATGCAAAAACATGTTCATTATAATGAAGAGCTAAAATTGAAAATAACCTTAATTTCTGTCCATTGGTATAATCTCTATAAATTATATTCAATTTATACAGCAGGATATTGGGCTATATTGAAGACGTTTTAGTGAGTTTAGGAAAAGTATGGGCAATTAATGTACAGTGAAAACTAAATACTTTAAAATCATATATAATATAATAATCGTATGCCATCTGTCCAGGTTTACATCTCTACTTCATCTAGCAATCAATACATTAGGATATTAAATCTCTCAGACCTTGCAATGGTTGTCTTTGAGTGGAGGTGTTGAAGGTGACTTCAATTATTTTCGTTCTAACTTCTGGATTTTATTAAATGTCATGCCAGGAATTCATACACATGATTAATCATATTATAAGCGAAATCACAGCTAAAGAGTTATTAGAAATTATGGGTTCAACAGTAAATCAAATATGCAGTCAACACTGTCGCTATCAGGAAGGAAACTATTGTTTTGGTATTTATTTTGATGTTTATTATGTGCCAGGCATTAAAGTAGGTGTATTGACATGTTTAATATGTTCAAATAGTTGTTATAACCTTTTTAGCCACCATCCTCTGCCTGTATTACAAATAGAGAAACAAAAGCTTAGTTAAGTTTAAGAGATTGCTAAATGTGGTAGAAATGATACCTTTATTGGTCTACTGTTAACAGCCATGATACAGGCATTGAGAAATACAGTCTTTCTTTATTTGAAGGTTAATAAGCATTTTGCTCTTTATGTGTAAGATACGCAGGTATATAGCTATTGCAGAGCGGGTATATGCCTGTATTAACACTCATGAAGACGAAAGGATTTGATGGAAACCACTGAGTCAAATCTAAGAACAGCAAAGCAGGAAACCGACTTAAATGCATCATCTTAAATGAAAACAATCTAAGTAAGTCAATGTCACTAGGACACTCGGATGAGGAAGTGTGGTTGCTCCTAGATCAGTGCCATGAAAATAAAGAAAAGGTTAAAGCTGCTTCAAAAAAAATGACAAAAAGTTCTTTATTTAAGATATGCTATTTTGAACCTTATCATTTGAGATGATCTACTGACACCAAGGGTCATGCATATATTCTAAGTATAAACTCCTGGGGTCCTGAATAGAGATGAATAGAACATTCAACATGAGGAAAGGGTGTGATGATACTGATAGCCTTCCTCGAATCATTATATATGTATCTGTCTTGACTTGAAGATGAGGCAGGTAGACTAGGAAAAGGCTGGGTAATTGCATGAGAACAAAAGAGGGAGAATGGAGTCTGACAACTGACAGAAGGTTTGACAACTGACTAAACCCTGGGATAGCTCTGTGTTTTCTCAGGGCCATAAGCATCCTGTTGGTGGAGCCCACGGCAGGTGTGCGCACAACGACCCTGTTAGCTGACAAATGGTGGCAGATGATCCTTCCACCAGAGGCGCCAGAGGACCAATAGCACATTCAGAGTACATATGCCAGAAAAAAATCAGACTGTGCTGTGCAGAGTACCTTGCATAGAGCATGTGCAATGACATTTGAGTTCCTGGAAATCTCTGCCTAGGTTTTAGAATCCTGTCACATGTATATTCCACCCCTTGATTATAACTGCCCATAAAAGATGAAAGCACCCCCAACCTCATCTACCCTTCCTGACCCAGATCCTCCGAGTGTGCCCGCACTCCCTCCCCTTTGGAGTGTGTACTTTTGTTTTGCAATAAAGATTCTGCTGCTATACTTTACTCTGACTCGTCCTTGAATTCTTTCTCACGATGAAGTCAAGAACCTGGCACCAGCTGGTGTGGTGGCTGAGGTCTCAGGACCCCAAACCTCCCCTAGTCCCCAGTATCAAAGAGATAATATTTAGGAATGGATATTTTCAGAGTTGAACATAAATCAAGGGGAGTTAGGTTAGTCTGACTTGACTCACATGAGTTGATAATAACAGAGATAAAGGGAACTCTTTCTGAAAACTTCCTGAAAGATTCTCTTATTTCCTCCTGGTGACTTGGGCCAACTGACCTCAGGCTGAAGTGCAAAGAGTTCTACTTGAAGTCCTTCTATTATTTGACTGAAATGATTATTTTAAATATATTAAGCAAATGACAAATTTATGATCTATTCTGTCTGGAAATTGATTTAGTAAGATATACCCATTTCTAGTTTTGATTTCATTTAATTCATAAGAATTCACTGTTTTTAAAATAGTAAAGAAAATGTGCTATATATTTTGTGGACCAAGAAGTTACAAGTAAAGGAGGAACTGATTAGGACAGAGCAGTAGACTGATTAGATAAAGGAAGGGTCTTTTTTTTTTGGGGGGGGGGGGCAGAGGGAGAGGGAGGAAGAAGATCTCAAGCAGGCACCATGCCCAGTGCAGGGCCTGACCCGACTCGGAATGGCTATCACCACCCTGAGATCATGAACTGAACAGCAACGGAGTCCCACTGTTAACCTACTGAGCCACTCAGGCACCCCAAAGGGCAGGGTCTTGAGGACTGAGTATGGCTTCATGTTGGAGGGGGCAGTGGACATAAAATGTAGCCATTTTTCCCCAGGGGCAGAAATTCAGTAAGAAACAACGAGTAAAACTCAAAGAAGAGGGAGAAAGGAGAAGTGTGAATAAAATTACACAAACCGATTTCAATATAAGATGCATGGTTATCTGTTAAGTCAAGGGAATTAGGTTGGAAGTGTAAAGGTTTCAATGTTACAACGAATTTAATTTTTTTGGATCACCCTGCAAAGAAATAAATTGCAAAAGAGAAGCGAACATTTCCTCTGTATGTTTCTGTCAGGTAGAAAAACATTAATACCACTCATCTTGCTAAAATTTTTGTTGATAAAATCATTCTCGAACAGGACTCTAATGAAAAGTTTCATTAGGTAAAAAAAAAAAACAAAAACTTTTATTTTAAACTGGGGTTATTTGCCACTTGTTTAATATGTAATCGTAAAAATGTGTTTAATACTCCATAAACATGTATTTTCTTGTTAGTATTTCCTTCTTTGGCACTGTCCTAGATGAGTAGATCTACTAGAACTAAATGAGTATCAGTTTTCTTGGTCTCTTATTTTATCCAATATGCATCATTTAATAATAAAATTAAAAGGATCAGGTGTCTCTAAAAAAGTAAATCTTGGCAAGTGGAGGAAAGTTCTAACAAAGCGCCAATTTTGCTCTAAGAAAATAGTCTGAATGTACCCCTCACACATACGCACAATTTGAAAACTTATGCTATAAAATAGAAAAAAACTGATAATGTTTGGCTTAAAAACTTGAGATTAAATAAAAAACAGAGAAAAGGGAATTTAGCCTGGGCATTTTTTTTTTACAAACTACAGATTAATATAATAAGGAATAATCTTAGAATGAAGTCCCATTTCATATGTGTAAAAATAAGCTGCAGTAAATAGGAGATAAGTTATTATTCTGAAAATTTTTACATAATAATATGCTACTTGAGATGACTTTTCTAACTCTGAAATTGAATACCTCAGTGTTTAAGCAGAAACAAATATTTACTTTTATGTGGGAGCAAATTTAAAACTAAATGTATTCAAGACATAGTTTGAGATTCTGATCAGAATTAAAAAAAAAAAAACTGTAAATAATGTCTTTAATGAATCTGAACTAGAATTGCCACAAAGAAGTAACCAAAGGCTCTTGCTCTTGGATTGGATGGAGTCACCAGAATTTTTACATTTGGAAAAGCCAAAGTTTGCAGTTAAAAATTAAATCGTTCCTCACATATAATTAATTGTTCCTTACATAAAATTACACGTTCTCATTTTAATAAAATCTACCTTTGTCTGTAATGTGTTTTCAAACAATATCCCATTTTTATTTTCTTTTAATTTTTTGTACTATCCCATTTTTAATATTCTGTAATTCTCTAATACATATTTTGACTTAAATGATATAGGTATAGGAGATAATACTGAAAAGAGGCTGCACAATTGCAATTGAGAAATTAATCCTGAACAGATGCATACTCAGCTCTTCCTATCTCCCTTCTTCTGAGATACTTTATATTCTGCAACCTGAATAAAATTTCCTAAATGATGGGTATGATCATTTTATACCTTGGTTCAAAAGAGTTTAGTGGATTATTATGGGCCATAACAGAAATCAGTCTCATTAACATGTCACTAAATAATTTCAACAAATTAGATAAACACCAACCTTCCTCATTTTAGCTCTTACTACTATTTCTGCATTTATCCTGTCATCTAGACCAGTGGTTCTCGGGCAAGGGTGATTTTGCCCCAAGTGGACAGTTGACAAAGATGAGACATTTTTGGTTGGAAGAAATATTTGGTTGATTACAGTTGGGGTTTCTACTGGCTTTTATGGACAGAGGCCAGAGATGATGCCATTGAGGTACATGGAACTCCCACAATTTTTGAAATCTGTCTACCTCAAACAAGATAAATAGTGTCATGCTTGATAGACTCTTTTTGTTTACTTGTAGGATAGATTTATTTATGGATCTGATTTTGTAAATTTTGCAATGAATGCAATGACCTTGAATTGCATTTATTATTATCTCTCTTATTTTAGAACAAGACATTTTGCTATTATGTGTTTACAGGTTTCTTTTGCGTGAATTTCCCACTCTTCCCTCTCTTGGGAGAATCCATAATTCTTAACGTGGAGCTACCTCCTAGATCTTCTCTATCTATCCCTGAATTTCACATCATTTGATCTCATCATGCTCTTCTCAAAATGCTTACCAACATTTCCTTCCACACGACAGACTCCATTTTTACAGTATTAATAGGTTTCTTTTCCTGTTCCGTAGACAGCCTTTAGGGGTATTCAGAGTTGTTTCCAATATTGTTGTTTTGGTTCACTTGATAAAATATTTTCAGGGATAGGCTTTTCTCCTGAGTCTTCAAATAGATCCTCCCTTTCTCTGGTTCTTTAGTATTGTTTTAATGTTTTCATTTTGTTGTTACCAACTAGGTAATTGTTGGCCAGTTACCAAACTTTCTGTGCAATTCTTCTGCAATTGCTAACTTCCTGGAAGCAATTCCACTAACTACTTTATAAGTTTGTGGTGAGGAATAAATGAATTAAGAACATACAATGAATTTAAAATAGTATCTGAGACATGCTAAACGCTCAGTTAAATTCGGCTTTATGACCTTTGGAACGAGACTGATGATAAACCAGCAGAGAGGTGGGGGTTTTCTTGTTTTTGTGTCTTTTTTTTGAGAGAGAGAGACAGACAGAGAGAGAGAGAGAGAGAGAGAGAGCGAGCAGGTGCAGGATGAGGGGGGAAGGGCAGAAGGAAAGAGAGAATCCCAAGCAAGCTCCACACTGGGCTCAATCTCCCAACCCTGAGATCATGATTTGAGCCAAAATCAAGAGACAGATGCTCAACTGACTGAGCCACCTAGATGCCCCAGAAGAGATGTTTTTAATTACTTCTTGATTTCCTTATTTTCTTGGGTTCTTGATTTCCCATGATCTTAGGTCAATCTCCATGTCTCAGTACACATGCAACTATTATAGCCTTGCCTAAGAGAGGTGCAACCTTCCTCGAAGCCCATAGTGGTCTTGTTCTCTGATGCATTAAATCAATGACAAACTGCGATTTCCACTGTGGATTGCATCAAGAGCTATTTCTGCTGCTTCCCTGATTTGCAATCAATACACTGGGGAGGAGGTGAGTTATGGCAACATTTGATTTCAAATGAAGAATCACATTATAAATTAAATGTGAGAATAATTAAGTAGAAAGTTTTGTTGTGCTTAAACTGAAAGGAAATTATTAAAGTGGTAATATGCCTACTAGGCCAGGTTTTGTAATGGTATGGCTGTAATTCTGCAAAAAGTAATTGCACAAAACTAAGGTAGAGATTAATTACTTAATAATTTAGACAATAACAACTATAAAATTATTAATTTTAACAATTGGATTTTCTCAAAAACTCAGACATTAATTTTTTTATATTGCTAAACTAATGGCTAAATTTGAAATTTCTACTACATTTTGCCTTGTCGATGACCACCTAAGTTTAAGATAAGTAACCTATATGAAGATGAATTTCAAAGAAAATTCCTATAAATATACTATATAAGGAAAGGAATAACAGAAGCTAAATAATGGTCAATAGGTCAAAACCTGTATTAAGGCAAATTACGGTTAAACAACCAATTCACAGATGCAGAGTGTATCTCAATGTCAAACTAATATTGTTTTTACTTCCTAACGTATTGGTGCAGCAGACACCGACTAGTTGGTGCAGCAGACACCGACTAGTTGCTCATCAAACCCATCACCTTTCTTCAACCTTTTTTGAGATTAGGTGTGGCCATGGAATTGAATTCTAGTTAGTGGATCTTGTCAGGAATATTATTTACCACTTGCAGGTCTGGCACATAACACCACTCCGTGAGCAAATCTATCTCAGTTCTCCCAGCCATTGTCTGGACGTTAATGCTCAAGTCAACTCTGGAAATCATGTGTTGGTGATAGCTGACCTCAAGTTTTCTGGGTCTCAGACTGAGTGAGTGGATAGTCCTCTGCCCCACTACCACATGAGCAAAAAGAAAACTCTAGTGTGTTAAGCCACTGAAATCTCTGGTCTTACTGGTTTCATTTATTAAGACTTCTATACTCTGTATTTTAGTGTTCATGATCCATCTATTTATTTCATTAAATCTGATAGAAGGAAACGTATTGAGTGTGATGATCCCAATTCATTTGCTTTTCTCTAACGGCACACATGGATCTAATAAATAAGTAGACGCTGCATAGTAATCATGTGAAGCAATGTAATTGAGAGATTTTGAAAAACTCAAGCGTATTAAAGTCACCCGTGTACTGAAATAAAATAAGCTCAGTGAAATTAAGTTTATTCCAGGAAAGAAGTCAGAAGGAAAGAAGCCATGCTTTCAAAAACACACACATATTTCAAAAAATACCTCTATTATAGTTTTGAAAGCCAAGTCAATTTGCGAGAGCGAGCTTCCAAGTTTGGGTAAAACATGTAAGGTAAGAACTATGTGGAGGGGAGCTAATATTTTTAGATCTTAAAATCTCAATGAGTACTCTGGTTTTAAAGATGGGTTAAGGTCCTTGGCTGCCTAGTTATATCAAGTTATTCCCTTATCTTCAGGAAGTACATGAAAGATTGATCTGGACACTCTGCCCGCAGACTATATAGCACTTCCAGGCCTCTTGGTAAATATCTGTTTGGCATCCAACTTTTCCTGTCCTCAAAGATCAAAGTCAAAATCCTGTAAGCATCAGAAAAATATTAGATAGCAGTTACAGTTGCAGAATGAGCAGAAAAAGCTGGGAGGTGGCACACAGCTGGTTAAGGCCTAAGCTTATTTTTTGGCACCAGCACACCTCTAGTGTGCCAACGACAAAATATCTCCTCCAGAAAGTTAACCCTCCCCAGTTGACATAAATCAAGTCCATTGACTCCGGCATCACATCCTGAAGATTTTTAACTGAAACTAGGCTTATTTGAAGAATGAGTTGGCTTATATGTAGAATCTGACTGCTTCACATTTAATGGTCATGTTAGCCAGGATTCTCCAGAGAAATAGAACCAACAGGATATATACAGATATAGAAGAAGAGATTTATTATACAAATTAGCTCAAAAGGTTATGGAGGTTGAGAAGTCTCAGGATCTGACATCTGCAAGATGGAGAACTTGGAAAGCCAATGATACAATCCAGTCAGAAACAGAAAGCCCAAGAGCCATGAGTTCTGGTGTCTAAGGGCAGGAAAAGGTGTATACCTTAGCTCAGGAAGAGACAGAAAATTCCCCCTTCCTCTTTTTTTTTTTTCTCTTCCCTATTTGGGGGCCCTCAATGGATTGGATGATGCCTGCCCGCAATGGTGAGGGAGGATCTTCCTTACTCAGTCTACTGACTCAAACGCTAATCTCTTCCAGAAACACCCTCATAGGCACATCCAGAAATCCTATTCTATTAGCTATACATGTACCCTTTAGTCCAGTCAAGTAGACATGAACCATCACAGCGATGCAACAGATTTCAGGGTCTGGGCATCTTGCTAAAATTTTTATCATCATTTCTCTCTCCATGGTTTTTAGACAGATGGCCACAACAGCCCTGTGCACCTCCTGACCATCTTCTCACTTCAGGCACTGACTTTTCTGATAATAAACACAGACAATGCAATGCATTCTTCTTGTTAACAGAATCGCAACTACATGGTCCAGTAAGACTCGCCTCTAGATATTTCTCTGTTGTAGTTTTAGATAATATTTTAGTAGGTACGATCCCTTTTTGCTTAGAGACGATCAGTTTGAAATTCTATTACTATGGTACATACCTGTGTAATTAGGAAGAAACTTTGTGGTAAGTTTGTGCTTGCATTGATAGTGCCATTTAAACTTTATATACTGTCGCCAAGGAAACAATACAATAACGATGCTCAAAATGAATCTTAACATTTTGCTAGAGTAAAATTTTCCAACTCACATTCAGGCATGTACACTTTTCAAAGACCACATACCACAGTAACATTTTCTATTTAGAATTATTATGGACATGCTTTGCTTATCCACTGCATGTTGTGGGGGGACCTCTTGGAAGAAATAGCATTATTTTTACTAGCTGGGGAGTGTGTGTGTGTGTGTGTGTGTGTGGTGTATTTATTTATTTATTTTAATATAATTATTGTGTAATTTACTTAATGGGTTTTAGCTTGAGTTTTTGAAAGGTATCATGACTAAAAGCAAATTGATAGGAAAGTGGATAACAATGAATTAAAGGTTACTGGCAACCTAAGACACTGTTTATCTCTTTTGAGGTAGATAGAATTCAAATTGCCTTCATTAGCTGAGCAATATGCTGTGGAAAATGAGCTGGGTACTTATCAAGAGGCTCTTTCATTTGCATTTTTGCTAAATTATCAAGCTGCTCTGTTTTCTAGGTGCTTAAGAGCTGTGACTAGGGAAGAAAGCATTTTTCAGTTAAGTAAGCTTGGGGCATTTCAGGACTGGAGCAAAGAAAAGAAAAAGTTTATCAAGGAAGGTGTCAGGATTGTCCCTTGTATATATATATATATATATATATATATATATATATATATATATATATATATATATGTGATACAAAGAGATAACCTTACAGACAGTCAGGATCTAGGATGTACAAATGCATTCATTCTCCCCCACATTCTCCAGGACCACAGCAAAGCCAGAGGCTGTTCTTTTGATAAATGATCAATACTTCAGCATGACACCAACCTAGCTGCCCTGCTGTTGCTAGTTAAAAGTATGAATTTCAATTAAGCAGTAAATCTCTGTGGTATTACATCTTGAACAGACAGTTAACTTCTCTCTAATCCCCTACAATTCTGAAACCCTATTATTTTGTAGTCATTTTCTTTAAGCTCACTCGAAAGTAAAAGATATGTTTATAAGATCAGTAAAGAAATATTTTCTTACAAATGAAATACTAGATATTAAACAATTTGTTTTGTTTAATAGTATGCCCATGTACAAACATTATACTTCTACAGTGTAAAGTAGGAGGTAATCAAATGTATTAATACATAATCTGAGTCAAAAGTCCATTGACATGATTGCATATCTTTAGTTCTTATGTTCTATTTCAATTCTATTCCACATATATATTCCTGGAAAACCTCTTAAGTCCTGCAAACACATGAGCATTCATAACACCAATCACACTTAAACATTCTCATTTCCTATGTCATCACAAATGTTCCTAAAGATTTTTTCTTAAAGTTTTTTATTTTCAGAAAGTACTTGCTGATGACTAAAAAATGCAACTATTAGAAAATACATCTAAAAAAATCTGTGCAGCTTTCTTAAGGATTTCAATATTTTGAAAGATAATATAGGCCATTTGATAGGCACCATCACCCAAATTAATACGACTTCAAAGCTACAGATTTAAAGTAGCCTTAACAATCAGATCTATTATTAGAATAAAATATGATTTGGAATTATAATTACTGGAATAAACTATAATTTTCTCTGTTTAGAATTTTAGAAGTCTTTTCACAGAAGCAAATGCAGTGTTGCCTCCATCAGCAAAATTCTACCATTATAAGTGCTCTTCTCCTCAATCACTTAGAATGCAAACATTTATATTAACAATTGACTTGAAGATGTCTGAACTACTTCATCAGAATGCCTAAGTAATTTTGATAAAAATAAAATGAAGGGTGGGGCGCCTGGGTGGCTCAGTCAGGTAAGCATCTCTGCCTTTGGCTCAAGTCATGCTCTCAGGGCCCTGGGATCGAGCCCTGCATCAGGCTCCCTGTTTAGCAAGGAGTCTGCTTCTCCTTTTCTCTCTGCTCCTCTCTCCTGCTTGTGCTCTTTCTCTCAAATAAACAAATAAAATCTATTAAAAAAATAAAATAGGGGCGCCTGGATGGCTGTGTCAGTTGAGCATCTGACTCTTGACCTCAGCTCAGGTCTTGATCTCAGGGTCATGAGTTCAAGCACCATGCTAGGTGTGGAGCCCACTTAATAATAATTTTTTTTAAATAAGATAAACACATTTAATTTTAAATAATTTATGTATCAAACTTGTGTGGACCTATCAGATTGCAGATATTTTATTATTGGATGCTAAGCATAGAATAGGTTAAACATGTCTAAATAGTAAGTACCTCTACTTGCAATGTTCCAGCCTTAAAATACAACATATATAGAGAAAATAAGTATACAGCATGGTAGAAGCTTCTTGAGCTAATGATCAGTTGGCCAGGAATTGAACTTCAGAGTTTTTGGTTTTCATACCACTACTATATAGTGAAATCTCCCAACATACTTGCCATTTGTCTCCAAATTAGCTCTAAAAAAATGAAGTCATAATTTAATAGTCAATATATCTATTAATAACAATGCAAAAGGACATTTTATTTAATTCTAGTATTTTATTTTCCTTTGAAAAACAGGAACAGTTACTTATTATATTTTTTTTTTGAAAAAAAATTTTTTTTTTTAATTTTTTTTAAATTTTTTTTTTTTAAATTTAACTCAGTTTATTTCATTCTAACCATAATATGTTTGAACCCTATGCATTCTCACAATGCAAGGCTACTATACTTATCCAGCCAACTAAACTTTCTGATGAACTAACAAAGCTTAATTTGATGGCTGGATTTAACTCATCAAGGAAGAATTGAGAGTTTTATTAGCTGATCAGCTGTCATTAAAACAATGCATGCTGTATTTTCAACATTCTACTACGATGAGGAAGAAAAATATTTAAGTCTTGATTACAAGAATTGCAAGAGGTGGCTGCTTAGAAATCTTCTAACTCTAGGATCCTATAATTATGTGAATTTTTTTTTTTAAACATAAAACTGAAGTATGGATTGTTGTCTAGGAAGTAACACATGCTTCTTATATGAGGTAACTATTCTTTTAGTTATCAAGTTGTTTAAATTTATTTTTGCATATCAGAATAATTATACGGCTTAGGAACCTGATAGATTTGTCTGAATAGATTTGCAAAAAGTGTTTTTTTTTTTTTTAGTGTATGTGCTGCTGAAGTGAATACAAGAAGTGTTTTTTTGATAAAAATAAAGATAATATAAAAATAATAAATCATGTAGTCATATCATATTGGGAGACCAAGAAAATGGAAATAAGGATGAAAGAAAAGGAGCAATATTTTACAAACTAGAAAGGTGACAATAGAAAAGAAAAGAACAGGAAAAGTCGGCAGAAGCTATACCACAAATGTCAATCAGGTTAAGTCTCAAGTAGAAACACTGCAATATAGTTTAGAAAAAAACAGCAGAGTTTCCTTGAGCATGTTCCATGACTTAAAGTACGATGAAGTCTTTTATGTGACATTTTATAGAAAACAAAATTCACTTTATGTGCAGAACACAGAGTAAAGTTCTAATCTCTAAGCAACAGACCATATGAAAACTGAGTATTGTCTACTGACCCATACAAATTCCTATTCTAAAATGTTATCAAAAAGCCTCCCAGGTGCTTTCTTGTTTTAAAAACAAACTTAGAATCAACACCTTAGATGCCAGCAAATCAGTAAATCATCTGAGCATTCCAAAAGTAAAAATAAAAACAGAACTAACTGCAACGAAAAAAGGCTATGCACTTACCATCGTGATTAGGATTGCCTAGTGTCCATGGCTCATCGGAGTCAAAATGAGTATCTCCCCCAATTCCTGGTCCAGGGAAGTAGGCATGTGCCAAAAACCCTCCCTCTCCGTCGAAGGGAGAACTGTCTCCATGAAAACCAGACGCGAAGATGATGGTTATATCCACGTCACGTTTGCCATTTTCCAATTCGCTGTAAGGAACTTCTTCAAATGTCAGAGGAGTCACATTCTGCCACACATCGAAGGCACGGCGAATAGCTTTGCGGGTTTCAGGGTCTCCTACCTTGGGAGTTACGTTCTTTATACTGAAATTCAGAGAAGAGCATAATCAGTATGGCTTCCTCATAGACCCTCTGACTTATGACAGGTTGGCTTATTACAGATTTTGATCTATCCAGGCGAGTAAAATACTGGAAAAACAGCCTTCCATTAAATAGGAAGGAAATTAATCAATGTCTCATGTCGTTAGAGCTAGGTTTCACTACACTGGGGTCATTTAATTCTCAAAGCTATAGTACTCCTCTATCAAGGCTACAAATGAGAAGTTCTCTGCAGAATGGGTTAACAGGGGTGAGTGATTGGATCAATCAGTCACTTTGCCTCCTGAACAACCACAGAAAGGCAGCTCTGCCAAGTGATCAAACAGGTGCAACAGTCTGGAGCTGAAATTAAAAATCCAATTTCCTCCTTGTTATCTTTGCTTTTAGGGGCACACCATTGTGTGCACTCATGTTACTTCCAAGCAATGTCCTCATGTTATTCTTTATCTACAAACACCAATTCAGCAAACACAAAGTTAGTTTTTAAGGAAAAGGTTAACTAATTACAGTTTCTTATGTTCTATTGTTTTCTTATGATATGCTTAAATCTTTCTAGTTACAAAAAGCAATATGAATGAATGGCTTTTTAATAGAAAAATTTAACAATTATAGGAATTTAAAGAAGTTACTTGGACATTATTTAGTTAGTTAATTTTTCTTGAGGCTAATATCAAGTGGAGACTTCAGCCAACAATCTTACGTCCATAAATCCATATATTCACACTAAAAAAAACCTTAATACATGAAAAAGAGTATAACATTCAGGTGAATAGTTATTAAAATGCAGTAAAAAAGAGAACTGGAAGCTAAACAATTTGC
The DNA here is from genome assembly GCF_905146905.1 of Nyctereutes procyonoides. Taxonomy (NCBI): domain Eukaryota; kingdom Metazoa; phylum Chordata; class Mammalia; order Carnivora; family Canidae; genus Nyctereutes; species Nyctereutes procyonoides. Next base: position 5,109,112 of record NW_026575137.1, read on the forward strand.
AATGATGGAGTAGTATTTAAATTATGGTGTCTCTATTACTTATAATATAAAAGGGACTTAAAATTATTTTTTAGCATTTAAGGCTATTTAGCAAAATAGAAAAAAAATAAGATATACTTTCCAATGGAAAAATAAAATACAAATTATATTTTTAGTTCATTTGTAGCTATATCTCAATAATCACAAATTTTAGGCAGCTATCATACTGAAATAATAATAACGGTATTAACTGAGCATTTACTATGAGCCAGGCAAGCATTTCGCCTTCTGCCTCTGCTCCTCCCCTCTTTCTCAAAAAAAGAAAAAATGTGGATTATGATTTGGATCTGTAAACATATCACTGTGTTTTTCAAAGCTATACCCTGATTAACTTCCAAAATATACTTAACCACAATATTGGTGATGTCATTAACAGATACAAGACACATAAGGGGCGCCTGGGTGATGCAGTCAGATAAGCTCCCAAACCTTGGTTTCTGCTCAAGTTATGGCCTCAGGGTCACGAGAGTGAGCTCCACCTCAGGCTCCACACTCAGCCCCAAGTCTGCTTAAGATTTTCTCTTCCTTTCCTTCAGCCCCTCATGCCGTGTGCTTGCTCTCTTTCTCTCAAATAAGTAAATAAATCTTTAAAAGATACATGAGTGCACTTCAAAGTTAGAGTTCTGAACGAAGTACAAAGAAACCAATTTAGGAATTTTTATGCCAGTAAGATGTATTTTGTGTTTACTAATAATTGAAATAATAAAGGAACAAAGGTATGTGATATGAAGAATAATAGGACCGTTAGTCTTAGTAGTTCTAATACATGATGTACAAAATTACTAACATATATTTGCAAAACAAAAAAGTGCTATAAGATGAATAACATGCTTCAAACACTTAATAGAGCTACTTATTTTAAAATGTTTTTACTTTGCTTTTCTATAAACAGAGTAGTTATAGTGAACATACTTTTCATTCTACTAAGACAACTGATTTCTTTTTTTGAAGGCTTTATCAGGTTTTTTTCATTATGCCATTTCCCAGATTCTTTTAAACTTCTATGCTGCTAGATTTTGGAACTTTTACCTAAAAAAATTAATAAATGTTATTGTTAATTAGTTAATGATCATGCCTTATACAATCATACATAATAAAACTGATTAAGTGGAAATTTTTCGAACTCTTTATTCATCAGAACAGTTGGTAGTGAGGGAAGAATATGTCAACTGACTTACAAGATAACTGTGCAAAGTCAGGATTCCGTAGCTTTAACTGCAGTGAATCCATATCAATCATTTAATAACAATTCTACATACTAATCATGGAGTATTTTCCCTTTAACTTTTTCATAGATTAATAGATCTTTTCCAAAATTAGAGCATTATTTCACCTCACTATGAAAGTAAGAAAAAAACCTAAATATTTTGGTATTTGTATTGTGTATTAAAAGTTAAAAGAAGCTGGTATTCCGGCTTATAATTCTCAATAAAAACATATAGGTCTCACAACGGTAAGTGAGATGTTAAGTTTACTACACTACTTCTAGGATAATTTTTAAAAGTGTGAGAATTTGACATTCAGAGAAATGGTAAATTCTGAGGGAATGAGACCTTTACTAACAAAACTCTACTGAAATATATATGCGTTTTGTTTATAGATGACACTGTTGGAATTATTTTGCTTCATTAGTTCTGTAAAATAGATGAATGTAAAATGTGAAAGTATCAAACATTTGTTCATTTGAACAGATGTTATGGGAAATGTGAAACAAGGCTACTACAATAGGTTTTGTCCTTTTGAATGAACCAAACTCTAATTAGTTCCTCAAGTGACGTAGTAAATATTACTTGGTGCCCAATATTACTGTGTAAAGTCAGAATTCTCTAGTTTTAACATCACTGGATCCATACTAATTTATTTAATAACTCTATATATTAATAATCATTTGCCCTTTAGATTTTGACAGAGCGATTAATCTTTTTCAAAGTTAGGGTAATGTTTTATCTCTAATTTCAAAATAAGTAAAAAACCTGAATACTTCAGCATCTAGTTACGATTCAGAAGTTGTATAAATACTTGTGTCAAAATTAGTTTGGTATGGTTAAGGATAAATACCCACTAGTCAATTCAACTGACAAAAATTAGTTGTCCACAAAAGTATACTAAGTGAAACTTATGGTAACTGGGAAAGTAGACAACTGCTGAAAGTTTGAGTAAAAATAAAAAACTACATAGTTATTGTCAGAACCATATCCAGAATATTATAATATCCTATCAAGAGAGAATTAAATAGACCTTTTGTTATAAAGATTTTATTTATTTATTCATGAGAGACAGAGAGAGAGAGGCAGAGACATAGGCAAAGGGAGAAGCAGGCTCCCTGTGGGGAGCCTGATGTGGGACTCGTTCTCAGGACCCTAGGACCACAACCTGAGCCAAAAGCAGATGCTCAACCACTGAGCCACCCAGATGTCCCTAAATAGAATTATTTATTTTTATTCATATTATGTTTGTATAGTTGATGTAGCTTCACCTTTTCTTTTTTAAGTATAAGAAATGGTCAGAGAATAGAAATTGAATATGGAATCTCTCCTTCTAGAAATGCTTACATTAAATATTTCGTGATTTTGCAAGATGCTAGTTTTCCAGGTTAGGAAAACTAAAGTACGCATTTTTGGGGTTTTAATTTAAATAGTGTCTGTTTCACTGCCTGCTGAACCTGAATCCTTTATGAAGTCATTCGGATCATCAGATTCAATGACCTCACTGATTTGAGAGTATAAGAAAAGTTTCTGGGGAGGAACTGACTATTCCTCAGCAACCTCTAGGTTTCTTTTCTCTGCATATATTATTAAAGTAAAATAATAACTTGTGTGTCACAAACATTCATTTAAAATCAAAGTTAGCTGGGATCCCTGGGTGGCGCAGCGGTTTGGCGCCTGCCTTTGGCTCAGGACGCGATCTTGGAGACCCGGGATCGAATCCCATATCGGGCTCCCGGTGCATGGAGCCTGCTTCTCCCTCTCCCTCTGCCTATGTCTCTGCCTCTCTCTCTCTCTCTCTCTCTCTCTCTGTGACTATCATAAATAAATAAATTAAAAAAAATTTAAAATCAAAGTTAGCTAAAGGAGAATTTACTAGGAAAATCAATACTAATTCATATAATATAATATAACATACTATTATCACATTAGTTAATATATTGTGAATACATACTAATATAACCAAATTTAAAAGAAACAGATGCATCTGGCAATTTAAGTATATATTCCATGGGATGCTTACTACATAGAATATTATTTTGGTATTTAGATTTTATAAGGAAAAAGAATTTCAGGCTAAGCTTATTTTATACAATATTTAATAGGAAATAAAGATATTTTGATAAAAAATGAGCTTCCTCATTACTTACATTCTTATTATTGTTTTGAATAAAGTTTGACCAAAGCCTACAAAGAATTCATTAATTTAGTCAACAGCTATTTACTTAGGGCATAATACCCAGCAGCACTCTATTAGGTCCTAAGGGGCATAAAATGGATATGGTCTCTGAGATGTAATGAAGTTCCTGTAAGGTCCTGAAGTTACATGCAATATGTTATTTTGCAATTATTCACTTAAACACATCTGTCCCCCCAATTTGACTGTACTTTCTCTGAGAGTGGAGGCCTTGCTTACTCATCTATTGCCAGTGCTGTCACATAATGTTGTTCAATAACCATTCATTGAATGAACAACATCTAATTACCCAAGAAGCAAAATTTGCCAAAAGAAAAATCGGTCATAAAGATTCAATTAAGAGATGAATGGCCACCAGTACTTATGCTATAATTATTACCAGGTTGTAAATTATGTATCAGCCAAAGTTATATATATATATCCCTAACAGTACTTAAATGATTCTTCTGGTACAATCTCAGAAGTTCCCATTTCTAGGCATCAAGCCCTGAGGTCATTGGAGTGTAAGGCCTGGGAGCTTAGACATTCCCTTTAAAGGGAGTGATTACAGAAGGCTCCTTCCAATTCCGTACTTTAAGGATAGGAAGAGATTTTAAAATTATATAATCTAACTTTCCAACCATTCCACAAATGGTCTCTAATTTCCCTGACAAGTGAATAAATTGTTTGGTTTATTTGCTTCCAACAATGAAGACTTGTAGGATGAATGATTTAATTTTCCAATAGCGCAAAATATTAGGTTATTCTGAAAGCCTTTAAGTATTTGAGAATAACTGGAAATTTCTCCCTTAAATATTTTTTCCATCATGTTGAGAATCCTTGGCTCTAATATTGAGCCCTTTCTCCTGCAGACTATTTTCAAGATCTCGTAGCATTTTGATCTCTTTTTTAGAGGTGCATTTTAATTTGCCAAGAAGCAGCTGGAAATGTGGTGGACCAAAGAGAAAAGGATACATCAGGTAAAGCTTGGCCAACAAAGCAAAGAGAAAAATTGGCAACATCACTGCTTTGGACATTTTGCTTTCTATCAATCTAATCTGTTCATTGTAGTTCTTTCTGAGCCACACTATACTGTTGGCTCATAATGAGCTTGCCTTCAAATAAAACCTAGATTCGACTACCCCCACTCCAACTCCTGGCTTCATTCTGCAATGGCACATTTCCGATATCCTTTTTTTTTAAGTTTCATTTCTTTATTTTTATGATAGACATAGAGAGAGAGAGAGAGAGAGAGAGAGAGAGAGAGAGAGAGAGAGGCAGAGACACAGGAGGAGGGAGAACAGGCTCCGTGCCAGGAGCCTGACGTGGGACTCGATCCCGGGACTCCAGGATCATGCCCTGGGCCGAAGGCAGGCGCCAAACCACTGAGCCACCCAGGGATCCCCCAATATCCTTTTAAAGAGTAATTTCTTTTACCCAAAAGGTAATATTTTGTTTATTTTTCTAAATATAGTAATAGAAGCAGTAGCAAATGCTTATACAGTACTTATTTTACACAGGACAAGTTCTTAACACCTTACATACATTAACTTTAAAATTTAATATCCTTAGCTCTCACTCTCATCTTTCTCTAATTCCATTAGAATATGCTCAACAATTTCTGTTAATTGGTAAATCAAAACAAGATGATGGTTGGCATTTACTAAGCACTATGTTTTAAGCACTGTGCTGAGGTATTTTTTTGTTTGTGTTTGAGAGTTCCCCCAACAATGCTTTGACTTAATTATCTCCTAAGCTTTATGAGGTAGGTAGTGTTACAATACTCCCTTTGCACACAGGGAATATGAGACTTAGAAGATTCAGTAACTCGATCCTGGTCTTACAAGTAGCAAATATCAGAGCCAGGATTCAAATCCAAATCTTTCTTACTCTAAATAGGACTCTTAACCACATGATGTACCTATCAATAACCTGGAAATTTACAGGACATCTAATTATTTGAGTATTCAAAACTGGCCAAGACAATTGTCAGTATAGGGACACAACTTCAATGGAATTATGATTAGTTCTGAACATAATGGCTCTTAACAGTTTCTTTCTTTCTTAAGTGAATGTACCTAAGTATGCAGAGATAATAAACATGGTACACTGTTAAGTCTGGAAATCAGGCCAGAAAAAAAAGACACTATCTGAAATGAAAACAATAAATATCAACATGCAGAGCTGTGTATTTTGCAGTTCTAAAATTGATTATATACATTAATCTAATCAATAGTTACTAACTTTTTTTCATATGTTATGGGGTAAGAATCTAATTTCATTGTTTTCTGTATGGATACCCAACTATTACAGAAGAACTTAGTAAGTGGAACAGCCCATCCTTTCCCCAATGATCTACAAGGTCTTCTCTATAAATAAACTGAAGACCCACCCCCTAGTATAACTACATTTGGAAATAGAGCTTAAGGAAATAATTAAGTTTAAATGAAGTCACAAGGATGGGGTCCTAATTTGGTATGACTGGCATTCTTATAAGAAAAAAAAAAAAGAAATCTTTCTCTCTACATATGCACAGAGAGGAAAGGTAAGAGGAGAACACAATGAAAAGGTGGCCGTCTGTAAACCAGAAAGAGAAACCTCACCAAAAACCAATCTTGACAGCATGTTAATCTTGGACTTCCAGCCTTTGGAACTGAGAAAATTAAACTCCTGTTGTTTAAGTTACCCAGGCTATGCTAGTTTGAGATGGTAGCCGTAGCAGATGAATACAGAATTTAACGGACCAACTCTTTAGAAAAACTCAATCCATAAAAAATTTACACAAAGAGAAATAAATAATCTGAACAGGACTACATCTATTAACTAGATTTAATTAACAATTGATAACCACCAAAAGAAAGAAAGAAAAGAAAGAAAAGAAAGAAAAGAAAGAAAGAAAAAAGAAAAAACTGTACCAAATAGTTGCATTGGGTCTACTAACATTTCATTTAGAATTCACACCAATTTTCTACAATCTCTTCCAGAAAACTGATGTAAAGGGAACACTTTCTAACCCATTCCACGAGGCTAGCACTACTCTACTACCAAACCCAGATAAAGACTTTAAGAGAAAGAGAAACTATATATCAATATCCCTCATAAACATACATGTAAAAATCCTCAACAAAAAATTAGCAAATCAAATACAACAATGTATAAAAAAATTATTTACATAACAAAGTAGAGTCTGCCCTATGTATAAGAGACTGGTTCAACTGAAAATCAACTAATGTAATCCTGTAATGGATTTTAGCCTTTAGCCTTTTAAAGTAATTTAAATTACTTTTAAAATAATTTAAAAGGCTAAAGAAGGAAAATCATATGATCATATAAATAGATGTAGAAAAAGCATAGAAAGAGCATTTCATAAAATCCAACACTTATGCATGATAAAAACTTGCAGCAAACTAGGAAGAGGCTAAACTTCTCAATTTGATAAACATCTAGAAAGAAGCCTACAGCTTATATCATACTTAATGGTGAGAAACTAGATACTTTTCTCTTAAACACTGGGAAAATGGCAAGAATGTTTGCCTTCAGTACTCCTATTCGACATTTTACTGACAGCTCTGCCTTATGCAATAAGACAAGAAAATAAAAGATACACAGATTGGGAAGGGGGGAAAAACAACTCTTTTTTCAGGTGACATGACTCTCTGAAGAAAATATCAGAGAATTAACAATATAATCCTGGACTAATGAATGATTATAGCAAAATTACAAGATAAAAGGTTAATATACAAAAGCCAATTGTTTTCCCATATACCAGTCACAAACATTTGGAATTAAAAATACAATACTATAAATAGTACCAAAATAAAAAGAAATATTTATGAATAAATCCAACAAAATATGTGAGTATGGTCTGAATATTTATATCCCCCTCAAGATCCTATGTTAAAAACCTATCCCTTAAAGATGATGGTAATAGCAGATGGGACCTTTGGGAGGTGCTTAGGTCATGAGGGTGGTGCACTCACAAATGGGATGGGATCAGTATCCCATGGAGATCTGTAGCCTGTTTGCCACATGGAGATAGAACACAAAGTCTGTGACCCAGAAGAGCAAACTCACCCAACACTGAAACCTCTCAGACTTCCAGTATCTAGAACTATAAGCAGTAAGTTTCTGCTGTTTATAAGCCACTCAATCTATGTATTTTGTGATAGCATCCCGATGGGATTAAGGTTTATGCCTAAGATCTATGAGTAATAGTATCAAACTGTGATTAAAGAAGTCAAAGACCTAAATAAGTGGTGATATACTCATGTTCATGCATAGTAAGACTCAATATTGTTAAGATATTAGTTCTTCCCAAATTGATCCACAGATTGAATGCAATCACAGTCAAAATCTCTGCAAGCTTTTTTGAAGGTATCAACAAACCAGTTCTGAACTTTATATGGAAGAGTAAGAGATCTCGAAAACACAATACTGAAGGAGAATCAAGGCATAAGATTGGCCCTATTTGATATCAAGACTTACTATAAAATTACAGAAATCAAGACAGTGTGATATTAGCTTACAACTAAAAAGAATGGTCAAGAAAAATAGAATCAAGAGCACAGAAATTGACCCACACACATCAGTCAACTGATCTTTGCAAGAGTGATGGCAAAGAAGAAAAAATGGTCTTTTCAACAAAAGTGCTGGAACAACAATATATCCTCATGCACAAAAAGTGAATCTAGACACTGACCTTACACCTTTCATAAAAACTAACTCAAAATTGATCATAGACCTAACTGTAAATGCAAAATTATTACACTGTTAAAAGATGACACAGAAGAAAAACTAAGTGACCGTGGGTTTGAAAATGATTTCTTTGATACAACACCAAAGCACACTAAAACACTAAAAGAAGAAAGTAATTGATAAGTTGGACTTTATCAAAATAAAAACTCCTGCCCTGCAAAAGACACTGTAAAAAGAATGAGAAAACAGGTTACAGACTAGGAGAACATATTGGAAAAATATATCTGATAAAAGACTTGCATCCAAAATATATTGAGAACTCTTAAAAATTTTTTTTAAAAAAAACCTCCTAAAATGGCAACTCTATTAGAAGTTAGTGAAAAATCTCAACAGGCATCTCACCAAAGAAGATACACAAATGGCAAATACATATGAAGATATGCTCAATCTCATATGTCATCAGAGAATTGCAAGTTAAAACAACAATTAGATACCACTACACATCTATTAGAATGGTTACAATCCAGAACACCAACAACATCAAATGCTGGTGAGGCTGCACAGCAACAGGAGCTTTCATTTATTACTGGTGGTAACCTAAAATGGCCCAGCCATTTGAGGGATAGTTTGACAGTTTCTTACAAAGATAACCAACGTCTTTTATGTTGCATAAAAACCTAGGAGCATGCTATCTGGGAGGATTAGCATAAGAATATAAAATGACACTGAAAAGTGTCTTCTCAAAATAACTAAAATAAGTCCCAATGGCACAAACCAGCTATATTAGAAAATCTATACACTGAGTTTAAAATTTTATCTTTAAGCATACATGAAGGTTATTTATACAAAGAATGAGAACTATACATTTCTTTCTTTTATTTGGGTATTCCTGACAGCCTGCCCTTCCCCTGAGGGACCCTGCCCCTTCCCTTGACCCTTGGTCTGACACTTGTGTTCCTCTTCTGTTTACTTGGCTCAAAGGTAATTTCTTCAGGAAGCTCTTTCCTGGTTTTCTAGAATGGGTTGGATAGCCCTGTTTTATGTTTCCCTTGCATTCTGTGCCTTCCCTTTCATAACAGGCATCATATTTATAGGGTTGTTCAACTTATCCACATGACTAAATTCCCAGAGGACAAATGGAGTCCCCACGTTTTATTTATTTCTATATCCTTAGAACCTAGAACAGTTCTTGGTTCAAACTGAGACTCAATAAACAGCTATTCAATGAATTAATGAATAAATAGGAACATCTCCATTAGCAGCAACTGTCACTCCACGTTGGAAGACACTGGCATCCCTTCGGCATCCTTCACTGAAGAAAAAATAAGAAACAATGATCCATCTGCATGGTTGCCAAAAAAGATAGAAAGTAAAATGACTGAACTGATACTGAAAGTTAATTAATAGATTCAAAGACATTTTGTTTAGGTAACAATTATTTGTAAACTTTATTATTTGATTACGCTTAGATTATGAATCCTTAGTAAAGAATGTAATGTGTTACAATATTCATCTCAGAGTCCCTTGGAATTCAGTATTCTTTCAAGAAGCTTGAAGACATGGTTTACAAATGAGACCAAATATTTAAGAAGTATTTACAAGGCCTTTAAAAGGGCAATTTAATCGCTTCTCAACTGTAGTTCTCAATTCCCTATGTTAACATTATATAACTAGGGGCACCTGGGTGGCTCAGTCAGCTAAGCATCTTCCTTTGGCTCAGGTCTTGGTCTCAGGGTCCAGGGATCAAGCCCTTCATTGGGCTCCCTGCTTATCGGGCTGTCTGCTTCTCCCTCTCTCTCTGCCCCTCACCCTGCTCATGCTCTCTTTCTCTTCCTCTCTCTCACTCTCCCAAATGAATAAATAAAATCTTTAAAAAAAACCATTATATAACTATAGGTTACCATGTAGTCAGCCAAACAAAATGTCAAACAAGATGTCAAAATAAATAGTTGTGGAAAAATGGAGAAAACAGTAATTTATCATTAGTTCTTATACCTGTAAGTGATGTGTTTGTGCTGCCACTTCTGTCCTGTTAATGCATATCGCTTTCGACGAATATTAAATTTGGAGCTACCTCTTGTCTGGTCAGGTACACCACATCGAGGCTTCTTCATCCAGCTGCAAAAAGCAGTATTTTCCAGTTATTTACCAACATCCCTACTCGTTAATTTCAAAAGGAAATCAATCGAGAAGTTAATCTATCACAGTGATAACAAAAATGGGAAAACATAAAGAAGAATGTTGTCAGTTTTCTTGCAATTTGAATCTAAGAAGAAAGTGCATTTTTTTCCCTGAATGATCAAGAATCACTAGTTTTGAACTCAGCTCTTTTAGATAGTTCTTCTTTCTCTAATTCATTTTAAGCTTACTGTAGACTGAAGTCCGCTTAAGCTTTTAACTAGAATCTGTTTTTAACAAGATTTGTGACCTTGGGCAAGTCACTGATTCCTAGTCTCGTTCATAAAATGGGACTCTTAAAAATAAATTTTCACTAAGGTCTCTTCCAGGTTTAACATTCAACAATTTTTAAAAGCTATTACATGATCTTAAATTTCAGGATTTGAGAGGTATATTCTATTCTTTCTTTTAGCTCACATAGAAGTGAATTGTTTAAATAACATTTGCCTTTCTCCAATTTTTTTCTTCTTTTCCCCTTGATTACTACCCCAATTTACAAGTAAGAGCCCTTCATTTTAAATCACTAATTAATAACCAAATTCAATGCTTTTATTTTTTTTTTCTGGATATGAGGTTTAACATCACACAAATAAGGCTTAACATAATTATATTAGAAAAATGATATGCTGCTCTTTGATTTATTAACTTTTAATATTTTTATAGTTACAGTTATAGAACTTCTTTTCTACAGTCTGTCTCATTGTTCAAATGGCCTGTTTTCTATGTAGTCTTGCTTCTTATCTAAGAAAGATTTTCAAGATTTTGAGTAGTGTTTCTTTAGTGACTCATAAAATGGTTTTACCATTCATTAGCACATTTAACAATTACAAAGCTAATGCGGAATCTTCATGGTACTACATGCTTCAGAAATTAGAAATGAGAAAAGAATCAAATTTTGCTCTATTTCACCAAATAGTTTATAATTTCTCTGCTCTTTAAATGGAAAGTAATTGACTATAGAGATGACTATCTAAAGGTGTTCATTTGTGAAAAGTTTACATGTCACATGGATAAATCAGCTAATTAGCTCTTATAAACAGTAACTTCATACAATAAAATCACTACTTTTGCTTTTTAAGAAAGATGACACTTTCCCAGTAAGTATTGAAAGAAGTCTCTCCTTTTTCATTCTGGCCCCGGTAATGATGTAGACATTGTGGTTATCAGACTTAACAAATCCCATCCTGGTTTATAATGCATTGTGAAGTTACTTCAGAAAATCGCTTTCCATTTTTTAAACTCTCCCAACTCCTACAAGGCTATCTGGTCCTATGGACTTGAACTCTGTAGAGTTGAGAATGGACATCTCCTATTTTTAACTAACACCCCCAGGACATTCCTAAACCACTTTGTTTGAGAGATATTTCACTAGACTGTAAACATTCAAGGGCAGGGGATGTATATACTCCTAGGACCTTGTACAATCCCTGGAATATAAGAGATGTTCAATGAATAAGTGGATAGGGACACTCTGTATTTTTTAAATGAAAAATCATTAGTTTTTATTATATACTGTGAGAGAGATTTAACTAGCAAATATCAAGCTTGAGGGGGATTATTATGATTTAAGTGGCTTTTACATATGGGTATTTCATTAGTTATATTCTCAGCAAAAATTGTAATATTCCTAAGGCAGGTATTTATGCTTATTTCACTAAAAGAGTAAGAGAATAAATAATATATAATTATTAAATATGAATAAATTTACTAAATGTGGGAAGTGGTTACACTTACATTTTGCTAAGAAAAATCTTTAAGTTAGCACTCTGGGAAGAGAAATCATTTTGAAATGGATAGTGGGATGAAATTTGACAAAATGGAATTATCCATCGTCAGGATGAAATGTATTGTCAATGAGAACATACTGTCTAAAATTACTTTAAAAATCAATAAAATTAAAAGAGGAAGGTAGCAATTGAAAAGAAAACTAAATTTATTAATATAAATTTCCATTTTAAGTCATGCATATGTTAGATCTAGTAAAAATTTTCTCAGTGAAGCACTGCATCTTTCAAAGGATAGGGTTTTTATGGATGAGTATTAAATTCTTGTGCTGAAAGATACCTCTGCTGAATTCTTTACATATTTCTTAGGCTTTTGCCCATTAAATATATTTTTTCTTATGCTGCAACTTCTTCATTTATTTAATCATTTCATCCTTATTCATTCATCCTATAGTGTTCTTCAGCTTTTATAACATGTTAAGAGATATAAAGAAAAAAGTAACTAAAAAGATAAGGCAAGAAGCCCTTCCTGAGTTCACAGCCTATAGATAAGACATGCATGATTTTTAAAAAAATTACTATATAATGTCTTAAGTGTTGTCATATCCCTGTCAAGATACTCTGTCATTACTTCTAATTCTACATGTAATAAAAAAAATGATTTTCCAACCCAGATTTGTACCAATTTCTCTGATGCTTGATTTCAGCCAAGTCTTAACATCCTTCTAATGCCTAAGCTAGATACCCAGGCAGTATCCTCCACTACTCTCTCCTCACATCTAATCAATCAGGAGGCAATCTCTTTTGCCTCCAAAATTTCTCTTCACTTTCTCACTAATGCCTCCCTCCTTCCTTCTCATTCCTAAACATAAATCTTTCCAGAGCACAGATGTGTTCTCTGTGTGTTCTGGACATGAAAGTGCTTCTATAGAAAGAATCTGGTTCAGGCCTACTTACGGAGGATCCCCTGTGCCCCTACTTTCCAAGATCCACTCAGGTTCCTACAGAACTAAACCCATTTCTGCCTTTGTAATGCAGGGACCTCTGTCTGGAATAACCTTTTCTCTTTTTTCACACTGAGAATCCTAAACATTATTCATTATTCAATTCACACAGGTACAGTTTATCACCACAACACAGCATGGATTACACTATGTGTTCCAATTTTGGTGTCTATCTTCCACTGGCCTGAGTCAGAAGAGAGAGCCAGGAATGCGAAATCTTCAGTGAAATCTTCAATAAGGAAAATGAAGCAAATGAATGGAGTCTGCATGTCTTTTTTTGGTACATGCTGATCTGCCTTACTATCCACATTTCTTGAAGACTTTGTAACTCTTCCCAAGTCTGTGCCTTGAACAAGGTCTGTGCTTATTGCATGGACATTGTGTAGACAGTTTTATATAAAACTAAATCACAAAGTACATGACTTAAGTGTAAGAAGCAAACATAAGAATAGGAATAATCTAATATTGATGAGTAACTTAATGCAAAGAACTCTTTTATATTAAGGGTTGGTCGAGTTGAGAACACACTATATTAACTTTGTCAATATTTGTACCCCAATATTCTGGCACAGAGATTTTAGCAGGTATTATTTATCAAATTATGGAAAATCCCCAAAATATGACTGAAGCACATCATGCCAATGAATATGACACCTAGTATCTGAGCTAAATTGGTTTTCAGGTCCTTTTGTGACTCCAGACATTTAAAGTATTCTTTAATTTCATAAGGAGTCAGGTTCTTTTTACTAAAACTTTTACAGTTCTTGGTGGATAAAAATAATGATTAGTGCTTAACAGGACTCATCAATGTATTAAATATTTAATACTAAAGGTAAAGTTGGCAAGTTAATATTGTTATTCAGGTAGAGTCTGACACTGGGATGTACTTCTAATTATCATAAATCGAATACTGTCATTTATATATCAGTTTGATAAAACCCATGTATATTTGTACATGAGAGTGCAAAACTCTATATGTACAAGTAGAATTGACTGATTGTTTCACATAAAGTAACAACTCTATCACCTGAAAGAAACATGGGGAAAAAAAAAATGAAAGAAACATGGGTTGACGAGAATGTGTGTGTGTGTGTGTGTGTGTGTGTGTGTGTATGCACGTGTGCACTATTTTCAAGCGGTGCTTCTTCTGTGGAAGTGCCATTGCTATAACATACTTATTTTTCTGTGTGTCAATACACAGCTCATATACATGTGTTTCTTGACTGACTCATTTGCTAAGAATTTTAAGTTGATGTTGCAAAGCAAACAAAGACATGGAAATGGGCACTGGGACTGGGGTAGGGGGTTACAAGAAAGTCATTTTGTACTTTTGAGGTATATATATTATGGCACCACCTCATTTTTCATAAATGTAATACTGATATGCAGTATTGACTTAACTATTTAGAACCCAGAGCATTTTCAAATTAGTTGGGTAGATCATTAGCGGTTTCTTTAAATTAACTGAACTTAAAATGGAAAAATATCTGAAATCAGGGTTCTGGAGAGGGGTTATATTGCAAACATTAGGAGCAGGGATCCTAGGCTAGGCCGCTAAGGCTCCCACCCGACCTCCACCAACTCACTAGCCCTGTGATGTTGGTTTGGCTACTGTTTCTGTTTCTCCATTTCATCTACAAAATGGAAGTGATAATATTATTGGATTAAAATGAGGATTAAATGAGTTATATCATGTGAAACACTTAGAACAGTGCCTGGCAAATAGTAATGGCTATGAATATCAACTTATAATACTTATTATTATTTTACAACCATCAGGAAGTGGCTATACTAGCAGCAGAAGCAGTAGCAGTCGAAGCCTACTGATATTAACGTTTCAGTTCACCTTGACCTATCTGTTAACATACTTCATTATTCAAAACAAAGATATCCTGATATTTTGATAATACAGGTATCAACAGATACACTACCCTTTTATGTAAATAAAGTAGCCACAAACTTCTAAACAAATCTGCAGTAAAAAGAGTCACTGTATATAAAACAGTATCCATTGGTTTCAGTAATTGTTTTTTAAAGACTTGGGTATTCAAGTCAAACATTCAGGGCCACTCATTGCATGACTGTAAAAGACGCCTTCAGGTTTAGTTTGCACACCTGGTGCCCCAGTAGTGGGGCTATACAGGAAGACAGCTTTTCAGTAAAATACATACAATCAGAAAGGTGTCCCTCGGAGCGGAGAGTTGTACCACACAGTGGATCTGTGGACATACACCTACCTTTACCACGAGAAAAAAAAAAAACCTCACAAAATTATATCTTGTGCTTTATGGATTTGTAATGGAAGAAAAGTGTTCATCCAGCTGCATAATATATTTAGCAGGTTTCTATGCTCCAGACTTTTCCATGTTCTAATGAAAGATAAGAGTCATATCTACTATTTTTAGTTGTCCTCAAAATATCATTTTATAAATTTTTAAACATACTTATTTTTATTACTTCAAAAATCCTTAGGTTTTGTTTGTACTCATAGAACAAAGTCCAGGAGTTGCGAAGAATATTTTTTAAAAGTAAATTAACTCAGGCTCCAAGTGCAGATAGCCTGACAGCTCACTTGTGGCCCGAGTGTCTTTTTTCTATCAACTAATGAACTACCTGCATGGACACACATCATTCACAAGCTGAAACTACCAAGTTACTGAAAACCTGACCATAGAGAATAGACATAATAAGCCTCCATGATCTGCAATGTGAAAAAAAAAAAAAAAAAAAAAAAAAAAAAAGCTCAGTTAGTGTCAGCTCTCATTTAAGCTTTCACCTTTCACCTTCCAGAAGGGGAATGTAAGGCTGATTTAACTATCAACCATTGCTTCTGTGGTTACCAAAATAAGGATTGATCCATCCTATAACGTTATAGTGTTTCAGTCTTACTGCTATAATGAGAAATAAGGAAAAATAAATTTAATCACTGATGAGCCTATCTTTTATATCTAGATTGAAAGAGAGCCTTAACTTGATAATTTAGACAAATGACTGAAAATCATGAAACATATTGAAAACCAAACCCCGAAACTCATGATTCTGGCTGTATCTAAATAAATATTTCAATTCTCAGATTAGGAGAAATCAAATACCACTGTTCAAAATAGTTATTTGAAAAAAGCTACACATTCATTTTTAAATTAATTTTAATGAAGATAAATTTCTCTGCGTGATTTAAATAAATAGAATTACTCAGATCATCCTATATATGTACAAACATGTGTATTTTTGCATATATATGTGTGTATACATATATGTACGTGTATATGTATAGACATACACATGGGGGGAGATAAAAAAGAAAGGTTACCTTAAAAATGACATCTCGTCTAGCAAGCTTCAATGCATGATAATGTGCACACATTAAGAGACAAATTAAAATTTTAAAATACCTATCATTAATATTGTAAAAATAGATTAAACTCATTTTCATTATTGCCTCGCTATCTTTTCCTCTCCTTGCTAAATATAATCCTTTTCATGCATAACATAAATTGCTTCACTTATTAAGGAATTTAAGTAAGCTTGCTTACAAAAATTAGCTAAGCAACCCCTAATTTTGAAGAACCGTTACAACATATGATAATGAGCTCATTTTGGGGTAGAGGGTAAGTATTCATTACTATCTCTCCAACACCAAAGCTAACTGATATAAAAGCAATAAAATATGCCATTTAATACTTAAATTTGTTGCTTGAAAATGGTTAATTTTTTTAACATAGAGATCACCACAACTGCATCATTACTTTTAATTATCCAGGAATTATAGATTGAATGCATCAAATGTCTGTCTGACAAAGGAAGACATAATTATTTAATTAAAAAACAACTGATCCTGATTAAGAGCCTACAATTAGATAAAAGTTTATAGCATCTGAAAATGAATCTTAAGGTATTATTTTAAAACTGAGGAGTAATTTTAGGTCTCTAATTGAAGCCCATATTTTATGTGATAAGGTTTAGGTAAAAATTCATACTTTATAATTTGAGGATGTAAAATAATAGAGTACAATTTCAGCATGGATTGTTACTACACATTCATTTGAGATTACAAAAGTACAGAGAATTGCTTAAGTAGCATGATTATAGGGATTATACTTACAAAAATAGTATGCTATTTGAGCTGAGTAACCTGGGCAACACCACCTCAAGATTGGGGATACATCAGCGGAAAAAACCCAAACAGGAGGCCAATGAAGCCACAGGGTTTCTCTCCTGAGGGACAATGGTGGGTGCCACAGAGGACAGAGGAAGCAGGCCAATCTAAGGAAGGGACAATGATAAGGGTTTGACCAGGCTTTAGTGGGCTCCCCTAGGAATAATACTGTATGTAACAGAAAAAATGCATTCCTAATTCAAAAAAAAAAAAAAAAAGAAAAGAAAAAAAACTGAATTAGAACAAAGTTTGGTTAAAGAACACAGATCAAAATACTGGTTGGTTTTAAATTAAAGGTTGTCTCTACAGTTGATCATTTCTCTACAATGCTGTAATTCACAGAAATGCTACTTTCACTCCTACACACTGACACAATCATTTCTCCTCGTCTGGAATCTGAGCCACTGTGTGGCAGAAAAAGACCCATGTCCTTTTCTGCACCTCTGCATTTGACATTGTCCTGACAGAAAACAACTAAAAACTGTTCAGACCCTTTCCACATGAGGGGCCTAAATAAATCCTGTGCACATTCCTCTTCCATCATCTTCTGACAAAGACCTTTTTTCAGCTATCTTAGAAAATCAGACCTATCCATCTTGAGTCTTCCCAATGACCAGCAGGAGCTCTCAAAACTGAGAGGAAACACAGATGCCACCTTCTATAGAACTCAGCTTTTTGAATTTTAATATCTGGTAATAAGCAGATTCAAAGGAATTTGTTTCCCAAGTTCTCAATCTATTGTATTTTTAAAAACTGTGTCATATGTTCCAAGAAAGTGAATTGGAGAAAAACAGCTCTACATTAGGGAGCACAAAAACTGTTCAGAGCACTTTGTAAAATGTTGGGATTAAAAGCATGATTTAGGTAGAATTCTGTGCTATGCAGCAACAAAATGCTGGGCTTGCTTATTAACTTAATAAGCTATCTTTAAAATTAATTTGTAATTTTAACTAAAATTAATTTAAAGCTGTATTTATTTAGGACACTATTAATGGAGAGTTGTAATGAATAGAGGGCAGCAGGTTCAAAATATCTAAGCTCTCTTCCCAATACTGGTAACAAGTTTCTCATTCTTGCAGAATGCATTATATTAACTCTTGGTTCTATTTTCCAAGATGGTATACCAAAGTTAATATTTATGTATCTCTTAAAATGCTAGGAGAAGTAATTATATTTATTTTTTCCAAGCTGATTTGATGTTAAATCTTCAAGCCTTTTATTATGTACTTTTACTGTTGATGAAATAGAAATAGTATGACTGATATGCTCTAAGTGTTAGAAGGCAAAATGTGATTTTTAAATTATATATTAAATTAGTTTAACATGTAAAAATTATATATATCTGGGACAAGTAACTTCAGGTATTTAAGGTTTAAAAAGAAAAATAAATGTGTCATTTCTTGAGGTCCACAACATGAGATATAGTAGAAAGTTCTTGAACTAAACACCAAAAGTTCTGGATTCTGCAACTACTCTGGAATTCACTTAGCCTTTGACTTTCAGTTTCTTTACTCGAAAAAGTAGAAGAAAAATGTATCCTTGTCTTCCCTACTGTGAAGAGTTGATGTATGATGATCATATTACATGATGAAGTAGATTTACTTTGTATCAAGGACCCAATAAACACAGATGATTCTTCCCTGCACTGAAAGAATTAATCACTCCCTCCTTTGCTGTCCAAAAACAATAATGCTGTTTCATAATGTTACAGAACTTACAGTGTACCTGTGGCAAAATAATTTGTGATTATGTCTAGCTACACAGTTAACTCGGAAGTTCCTTTCAAGAAGAGACTCTATCTTCCGATCTGCATATGCCTCTTTTACAGATGAGATGCCCAGTAAGGAGTTACTGGTTGAATAAATAAATGAACAAATGATTGATGATTCAATCAATAAAATAAATAAAATAACAAATATTAATACGTAGTAAAAACAAGCCATTTGCTAATAAAACATTGAAGGGACAGACTAGCAGTTAACCTCTCCTTGATTTAACTCCCATAGAGAATTACCACTACTAGGAGGCTAATAAACTGTTAACTGACTCTCTAATACCCTTCCCCCCAAAGAGAGCCCTGATTTGTGTTGTTTCCCATTTTTCTTAGCGTCAATATTTCTAATTTGGCCAATTTCAAGCTACTGATATCATGTCACTTAACAGAAATGAGATGTGTCCAACATGTCTGCACCAGCAGCACAAGCCAACAAATCACTGACTATAGCCCTTCCTGTAACAGTTTCAATGGTACATTTACTTTGACTCTCATTGTTCCTTTTCCCCCCTATTCTGAAAATGTGTTGCTAAAGTCAGATGGGTAAATTTGACTTGGACCAACCTGACATCCTAGGGGAGTAGGGTTACGACAGGTCCAATTCCAAAGCAAAGAGACATGAGGTGAATTGCCTTACTTGTAGTTGGTGGAGTTGACTACAGCTTTTTCAGACTATGAAGCTGGGCTCAAGGACCACAAAAGGAAAGAGAGTAGATGCCATTACTTACTCAATTGTGTTTCTGTCCACTTTTCCCGTCATGTTAATGCCGTAGAACTGCTGCATGGCAGCTAAGGCGGCCTGCATGGTCTCTGCGGAGCGCAGCACCGACATTCTGGGGTCAGTTGGTGGAAGGTAGCCGTACTTTTGTAACCAAACCTGCAATAAGTACAGTTCCTTTCAGTTCAGTGTCACAATTGAGCAATAATTTTACAGTAATTAAGGTATGTCATAGTGGATCTTTAAACTTTATTTCCTCTACAAGGGTATATATTATTTAAGTGTTTTATCTCTTTTAATAAATATGCTGTAGTTTATTTTAATATAATTTTGGTGATTGTCATGGATCTTTCTAACACACCTACAAACATTAACTGAAAAAGAAAAAGATTAGTCATTTTGCAAGCTTATTGTTTATAAGAAGTTATACTCAGTACCAGATAAAATAACAGATAAGATGATCCCTGCCCTCTAGGAACTCAACTTCCCAAAATAAGGGATGGTACCTTTTCCACAATAAGGCACCAATGAGACATCTATGCCAAAAAGGGTAGTTAATGTGCATATGCCACATCTAAAATATCACTTTCCTGAACAACTAACCGAGGACTACAGCCATCATGGGTAACATCAACAATATAGGCCATATTATTCTGTCAAGACATTTTCAGTATAAATTTCATGCAATTGATTTATTCAGTTGTAGCTACATGTCTTCAAGGGTAGGTAAGTGTTTCTCGTGTAAGAATATTTAAAGGTGACTCACTTCAATCCAAATGATGTAAGTCACTTCAATCTCATATATAAATAAAATCAGACTATCTTGCTGTAAGGGTGTTTGGATCTCTCTTTAAGGATCTTATGATTTGTATTCTCCTCTTCCCCAAAGAAGGGAGATCTGTGTGGAGAGTGATAGATGTCAGAGTTGAGCTCACATCCCAATCATGAATATAACAATAATTCAGTCATTTCAGGACAGATTTTTAAAGTAACCTAAAACTCAGGATATGTGGGGAAAATAATTTTCACCAGAGAGCAGGTGCTTTCCAGTTGTACAATTCTATGCATTCATTTTAAATGCATAATCATATGTTCAGCTCATAGCCTATCCTTCGGTCCCTTACCTCAATCTTCCAATGGGGCACAAAGATTTCTTGCAGTGCAGTGAACTGCCTGTCAAATTGAGAAAGGCCAAATAATTCCTCCTGTCTCACAGAATAGAAGCTGCGCTATTTAATGGAAGGAACTCACCAGTGTGTATTTCCCTCCCCACCTGGGTCGATTCATCATATAACTGATGACCCTGTGAAACTACAGCTTTTCCTCAATCCCTGATATACTTCCATTATGACCTGACAGCTCAAACACAGGAGACCTATTTTCTCAGTGAAAATAAACAGTAATTTTATTAAGCTAAATTTCAGCAAATGAAATGCATATTAAATAGACCAAAAGTCTTAACATGTGATAAAACCAGGTGGACTCATTTGTAGTATTTCCAAGAAAATGATGCCCCCAAAAGTTCAGTACTGTAAGCACAAACCTTCGAAAATAAAACATTTATTCTAAAACTATTTAAGGGATCAACAATGTATCACTGTCAGGAAGGTTTTTTTGTCGAAACTCCATCTAGTAAACTCATCTACCACACAGTGAAAACATGCCAAGACACTCCTCTCATCTAATCTGTAATGAATAGGCTTCCAGGGAAGACACATATATTCAGTTACCTAGTCAACAGTGGTGCAGTCTGAAATAGATTCCATTTGTTTTCTGAATGAAGGATTTCACTGGCAATGTATTATTTACTAGAAAATTCAATACCTATTGTAATGCAATTTCCCTCAAATTAGAAGATTTCATCTTGATTTTTAACGTTATACATGCACTAATATTCTTAAATTGAACTCTTTTTTTCCATAATACTTTGTTTGCATTTATTTCTAACTTGTTAGAGAGCTGACTTGTTGCTAGGTTACTCATGGGTGCTAAGCTACTGGCAACCACGTTTAAGGTGACAGCAAAGAGGAAACTGTTAATAATAAACCCTGTGATTTATATACAAATAGAATGACTATGAAAATATATAAATTCTAAATGGATAATGAAAAAATAGCATGTTGCAAAAATACATATTGATTTATGCCTTACCCTTTCAAACAAATGAGCTGGAATAATAAAAAAAAATTAAATTGTGGCTCTTCTTCAGGTTCTCTTTTATATTATGTCACTTATCTGAAAGTCAGTTTTCTAAATGATTGAGAAGTGAACAATTCTTTTTAACTGTGAAAAGCTACGGGACCTACCATTTTATAGTCAAAGTTTGTTATTCATCAGATAACTGTCATTGAGATTATGGGTCACCTTGAGTTTACCATTCTTCATATCATTGTTATTTGTTAACCAAGAAATCTCAGACATCATGAAAAATTGACCAGGGATAACTCACAATGGAAACTTGCAACGCATCTTCCCACAAAACAGTGGAAAATCAAGGATATCAGTGTCAGGTTAGAGTATGAAACTCGCAAGCCGTCAATAACATTTCTTATTAAAACAAAACCGCTGTGGACAATGGTATTCTAGATGGATATAAAAAACAAGTAACTATACCTACAGTGGCCTAAAGTATTAATTGGATCCATAGGGCTTCTTTATATCCAATACTCATTATGGAAACTGCAGGGAAAAATAAGTAATTGCTTAAATATCTTTTCATCACTGAGAGAGCATAGTCTCTTGAGTTTGTTTTTGTCTTCTACTATTTCCTTTAGGCTGTTGACACCACAGAATTCTGAGAGTGATCATTTTTGGTATGATGGAGAAAAGAAATCTGTACCCAACAGCCCTACATAAGATGCTAATGCTTCTTGGAGGAGACGAAGTCGGTCAACATGGTGAGGTAAAACCGACCATATACAAGGTGGATGTACACTCCGTATCAATGGTAGACAATCGCTATTGCCCAAAATATCTAGGGCTTTGTAAATGCTGACTCTTGAGGTCACCAATGAATGAATATCAGGTATAAACAGTGTAGATCAGATTCAAACACTGGCCCATAATCATCACTGAAGTCTAGGAAACTCTGGTATAAGTAACCTTATTCTATTTCTATAAAACAAAACCCTTATATAAATAGAGCAAGGTGGGTGGTCTTAGCACTGTGTCAATCTAGAATAGTAAAAAGGAAATTTTAAAAATTGAAATATGACAGAAGTAACAGAGAAAACCTTTGTTTTCTATTAAATTATAATCTTTAATATCTTACTTGATAGCAAATGAAGTTAAATATACAAAACAATATTTGAAGGTATACCTTATTCCTTAAAGACCACACCATAGACTTCATCTTCAAACATTGTCATTTGAAATATATCTCTATTTTAAATTTTGTTTTTAAAATACTATTCTCCTGGGTGACAGCAAATACATTTATTTGCCTTCTGAGATTGTTTGTCTCTTGATGTTTTTTTTTTCAGTGCTCTCAAATGCGCCTGATGGATGGATAGGTAAGGAATAACTTCCTCATATAGGCATTCAGGGGAAATAATGTTGAATTTGCAGGTCTGATATGAAGATTGAGTATACATAGGGCCACCAGAAAATTTTTTGCTCGATCCATCATATGATTATTTTATGCTTGCTAATCATTCTGAGTTCTCAAAATTGTTCCTGCTCAGGTTAAGACTTGTCCCTGAAAAGAAAACCATAGCTGGGGGAATCACAATGCCAGATTTCAGGTTGTACTACAAAGCTGTGGTCATCAAGACAGAGTGGTACTGGCACAAAAACAGACACATAGATCAATGGAACAGAATAGAGAATCCAGAAGTGGACCCTCAACTTTATGGTCAACTAATATTCGACAAAGGAGGAAAGACTATCCACTGGAAGAAAGACAGTCTCTTCAATAAATGGTGCTGGGAAAATTGGACAGCCACATGCAGAAGAATGAAACTAGACCACTCTCTTTCACCATACACAGAGATAAACTCAAAATGGATGAAAGATCTAAATGTGAGATAAGATTCCATCAAAATCCTAGAGGAGAACACAGGCAACACCCTTTTTGAACTCGGCCACAGTAACTTCTTGCAAGATACATCCACGAAGGCAAAAGAAACAAAAGCAAAAATGAACTATTGGGACTTCATCAAGATAAGAAGCTTTTGCACAGCAAAGGATACAGTCAACAAACCTCAAAGACAACCTACAGAATGGGAGAAGATATTTGCAAATGACCTATCAGATAAAGGGCTAGTTTCCAAGATCTATAAAGAACTTATTAAACTCAACAGCAAAGAAACAAACAATCCAGTCATGAAATGGGCAAAAGACATGAACAGAAATCTCACAGAGGAAGACATAGACATGGCCAACATGCACATGAGCAAATGCTTTGCATCACTTGCCATCAGGGAAATACAAATCAAAACCACAATGAAAAAAAAAACCACAATGAGATACATCACACAAGTGAGAATGGGGAAAATTAACAAGGCAGGAAACCACAAATGTTGGAGAGGATGCAGAGAAAAGGGAACCCTCATACACTGTTGGTGGGAATGTGAACTGGTGCAGCCACTCTGGAAAACTGTGTGGAGGTTCTTCAAAGAGTTAAAAGTAGATCTGCCCTATGACCCAGCAATTGCACTGCTGGGGATTTACCACAAAGATGCAGATGCTATGAAACGCGGGGGCACCTGCACCCCAATGTTTATAGCAGCAATGTCCACAATAGCCAAACTGTGGAAGGAGCCTCAGTGTCCATTGAAAGATGAATGGATAAAGAAGATGTGGTTTATGTATACAATGGAATATTACGTAGCCATTAGAAACAACAAATACCCACCATTTGCTTCAACGTGGATGGAACTGGAGGGTATTATGCTGAGTGAAATAAGGCAATCAGAGAAGAACAAGCATTGTATGGTCTCATTCATTTGGGGAATATAAAGGGTGGTGAAGGGGAATTAAGGGGAAAGGAGAAGGAATGGGTGGGAAATGTCAGAAGGGGAGACAGAACATGGGAGACTCCTAACTCTGGGAAATGGACTGGGGGTGGTGGAGGAGGAGGTGGGCGGGGGATGGGGGTGACTGGGTGGCGGGCACTGGGGTGGGCACTTGACGGGATGAGCACTGGGTGTTGGTCTGTATGTTGACGGGTCGAATGCCAATAATAAATAAATAAATAAATAAATAAATAAATAAATAAATAAATACATACATACATACATACATACTTGTCACTGGAATGGGGCAACACTGAAATGCAGGTGAGATGTAAGTAATCAGAGTCGTGAGGACAGACAACTTGTTTTTCTTTTGTTTTCTTTGTTTTGCCTTATTTTGCTTACTGGATTGACACACGCATTTGAGAACACCGGAAACTATCAAGAAACAAGTCTCTTTGGAGGCAAACCTTGACTCCAGGTACTGTCTGTAGGTTAGCCTGTGTCATTATCATGAGAACAGGCCCCCACAGAACCTCAAATGCAGCAACAAAGTCTCTAATCTTGAATTACATATTCAAATTATCTTCCTATCTTGGAGACAGAACCAATTTCCTGCACTTAGTGATTATTCAAATGGAGGAACAACAACCAGAAGAGTGCTGTTCTCTGCAGAGCCAGAAGACTTACCAAGCAATAAAAGGGAAACATTTAAATATTAAATTCTGTGCCAAAAGAATATGAAACAGATAGTGCCTTTACCAGACTGTATAGGATAAAAAAGGAGTGGCAGGCATGCAAAGTTTTATTAAATTCCTTAAGAAAGAATATCTTTGTCACTAATATTTCAAGTAACCATATGGGGGAAACCTATATTAATCGACTCAGCTATCCACACCCATATATCAGTGCAGTATCCGGAAAGATGGTTATCAACAACACAAAGGAGACAGTAGCAGTTCTCATAGCTAACAGTAAATAGACACAGAGGATTTTTTAGAATACATATATATTATCTAGTTTCTCAGACCATTTAAAATGAAGAGGAGTAAATTTTCCTCCAGTTGTCAAAGCTAATAAGTATATCAATGACCTCATATAAAATGAAGTGACTCCTATTCATTTACTCAGTGCAAGAACCAGATTAAGATTCCACCACTGGCAGGATCCAACATATGGAGTGAACATCTAGAAATGATGCTGAGATATTTTTTCCAAAGAGAATTTAAATAAACTAGTGAATTTATTAGGACAGGTAGGGATATATTTTAGAAATTAGGGAAATTACTGAAGGTGAAGAGAAAGGAGGTAGGGTTTGGAATTTTATTTAACTTGAAAAATCACTTTGCCAGACCACAATGTCTATTTGTGACTAAGCCAGTTATTTCAGGTATAGCTCATTTCAGCTAATGTGTGGTATGGCCAAATGCAAAGTCCACATGATGTAGTTTTAGAATATAGGTGAGGTTTGGTGGGGTGAGGTCTGGAGTTAATGACAAAGAGAGAATTCCTGAGTCGTCTTTGGTGCAAAATGGTGGTTTTATTAAAGCACAGGGACAGGATCCGTGGGCAGAAAGAGCTGCTGCTCTGGGACTGTAAGGGGTGACTGATTATATACCTGAGAGTTGGGGGAGGTAAGGAAAAGGGAGGTTTTCAAAAGAATTTTTGTATTCAGAAGACCTACAAGATATTGGAGGCCTTGCCATTGTCAGGTTAAGGCTATTTTTCCCTCTAGTAAAGCATTAACATGAAGATGGTTGGGAGTTTCCTTCTGGAAGTTAGATTGATAAGAATGTTTTTTTTTTTTTTTTTCTGGTAAATCACTAAAACATTTTGTAAACTGTTTTACAAAATGTAAACTGTTTGAATTATTGAATTCAAGCTATAGAACCATATAATCTCTGTAAATTAACGATAACTATTTTTTGTTTCTCTTAGCTCTAGGGCAGCCAGGAGTGCCTGATAAATGTCACACTTACCATGTGTGTGTGTGTGTGTGTGTGTGTGTGTGTGTGTGTCTGGTGGGTGGGTCTTTGTGGGCTGTTAGCTTGTGCTTTGTCCTCAGTTAGCCTTCTGTTCCCTCATCCCATGTACCCAGTGTGATCAGATGATCAAATTACAGCAATCAATACGGAAGGAAAAGGGCAACGGTAACAGTTCTAATTATAGTATTTTACGATATTTATACAGTAACAATCACTTCAATTTACACAATTATATGATTTTTAAATTATTTTGGGATATGATTTTTTAAATTATTGAATTCATGTTAAATTTTAACATATTTACTAACAAAAATGTTTAAGTATGTAATAGTTAACGTATATTCTGATACAAGTAGCTGATTTTTTTGATAAATGGAAGGAAAGCATTTTTAATAGTTTTCAATTCTATGAAGTTGTTTTCCACTTTTCGGTATGAGACTTGTAAACATTATTTGTTAAATTCTGTTATTAACTAAAATTAACAACTAAAAAGTGTCCATCTCCTGTTTTGTGGTCTGACCCACAGAATTACCAAAGACTTAAGGACATTTCCCCCTGAAATGGCACATATTTAATAGTTATAAAGAAGGGCGGAATTTAGGGGCCCTAAATTTTAGAAAATTTTTCTAGTTTGAAGAGTGGCTATAAATATGAATTATGACTACCTATTAACCAAAAAACTAAACTGATGTGGGAGTAGTCATTCAGAATTGGTCAAATTGAAAATTCATAGGATAAGTTAATGAGGCAGAAATTAGCCTTTCTGTTCCATTCAAAAATCTAAATGGGTTCTAAATCACCATCCTTTCCCTACCATGAATGAATCAGTGTATGAAATTGCACACATAGAATTCAATCCCTTTAGAATTTTACTGTCTATTTAAGTGGCTTCTTAAATGGAAATCAAACAGTGGAAGGACCAAAAGTTACACCACTGAACATCTTAGCAATCAAGAGACAATGCCATTTGGACAAGGAGATGGAAAACAGCTGGGTCATTATTAAAAATTATGATGGTAATGATGACCATATTTTCCACCTTAACATGAAATTCTCTAATTTATGATAGAAACTAAAAACTTAGAATATAAAGGCTAGGGAGAGATTTTCCATTCTGCGTATGAGTGAACTGCCCTTTGTACTTCATAGCTATGGGAACAAATCCCCCCAAATAGTAATGGCTGAGCTCCAGTGATCAAACAAACAAAACACCCCCAGCAAATTAAAACAAAACAAAACAAAACAAAACAGTTGTTTTTAATTGGGATTCTATCATATGCTAGTCCATTCTACCAGAAAGCTAGAGTACTGTGATTTACTGGTCTCCTTCCTTGTCTTTTATGGTTTTTCCTAAGTGTGTTTTACATTTTTAAAGATGGATATGGGGGCACCTGGGTGGCTCAATGGTTGAGCATTTGCTTTTGGATAAGTTCAAGATCCCTAGGTCCTGGGATAAAGTCCTGCATCCGGCTTCCCAAAGGGGAGCCTGTTTCTCCCTCTGCCTAGGTCTCTGCACCCTTTCTCTGTTGTCTCATGAGTAAATGAATGGAATCTTAAAAAAAAAAAAAAAGATGGATATATAGTGCGCATGTACATATGCATACACACTGACAAAACAAGACCAAAAAACCTCAAAAAGACAAAACTCAACCAACAATGAACAACAGCAGTGCCTTATATCATCTCACCATCCCCATTTTCCTAGGTGGACAGAAATAATAACTAAAAAAGTAACTACTTGTATTAATCACTAACATGATTCTACTCTATGTTGAAATCATTGAACAAATCTAAATACAGTCAAATTCTCTTCAAATCTGTGCTTCTTTATCCTCATTGAAGGAAGCACTGGGCAATGTATCCTGTGAATTTTCTAAAAGGCACGTCCTTGAGCCTCAAGTCAGGTAGATGATCAACTCAACTTGCTCTGTTTGCTGGAGGCAGATTCAATCTCATCAACACCAAAAAATGATGAGGAGGTTAATCTCAGGGTCTTCAACATAGGACAAAATGTCCCCTTGGGACGTAGGCCCAAAAGGCCACGACATTTTATGTAATGTGTTCATCCACACATTCATGCGTAAATACACCTATCTATAAAATAAGAAGAAATAAATTTCACTTTTATTTAATTGTTGAGATTGACACGAGCCCTCGCCTGGACAGACATTTATTTGTTGCCTACATTCCATCAGGTGTCCTGAGGAAGGAGATAAAATTCCACAGTGTGGAGCGGTTTACAGAATCACCCTCAATAGTTAGCTTGATTCTAACACATTACAACCTACCACTATTTTTCTGTGACAGGTTAAATGGATTTATGGGTTATATATCACCTTAAAAATAGACATCGCATATAGCTTCGCGATATGATGGAGGACGACCAAGAGAGTATTTTGTACCATAGGTACGTTTCCTGGTTATCTTATGAAAAAGTACTTTAAAGAGTTGTCAAACTTAAGTTATGCATTCCTTTTACAAAAAGACAACAGTGTTGTCCTTTTCTGTAAAGGCAACTGGCTGCAAATAGTACATACTTTGAGGGTAATAGCTACTGTGAAGGTAATCTGTCTCAAGATGAAAGTGATGTTTTAGCAATGTAGGTGAAAGAAACTATTTTTGAAAGAAAGATGTGCCATGTAGACAGTATGTTAAAAATGCATGTTTAGACACGTTACCATTATCACATGACTTTGTACTCCAAAAGGTATAAATACTTCACCTATTAAAACTCAGTTAAGTGCAGCCTGGGTGGCTCAGCAGTTTAGTGCTGCCTTCAGCCCAGGGTGTGATCCTGGGGACCCAGGATCGAGTCCCAGGTTGGGCTCCCTGTGCCTGCTTCTCCCTCTGCCTGTGTCTCTGCCTCTCTCTCTCTCTCTGTGTGTGTCTCATGAATAAATAAATAAAATATTTAAAAATAAATAAATAAATAAATAAATAAATAAATAAATAAATAAATAAAAATAAAACGTACTTAAGACAACAACCACGACCACCACCTCTCTCTTATTTTCCTACTCTAAAATTCCAGCAACAGGGGCATCTGGTTAGCTCAGTCAGTTAAGTGTCTGATTCTTAATTTTGGCTCAGATCATGATCTCTGGGTCAGGAGCTTCAACCCCACATGGAAACCCACCTTAGGCCTCGTGTCAGGCTCTGAGCGGGGGTGTGGAGTCTGCTTAATTCTCTCTCTCTCCCTCTGCCCCTCCCCTCTGGGTATACATTCTCACTCTCTAAAAAGAAATAAAAAATAAAATAAAATAAATAAAATAAAATAAAATAAAATAAAATAAAATAAAATAAAAACAGAAAAAATAAAATAAAATTCCATAGGGTGCCTGGGTGGCTCAGTTGGCTAAGTATCTGCCTTTACATGATCCCAGGATCCTGGGATAGGACCCACATCAGGATCCCTGTTCAGCAGGGAGTCTGCTTTTCCCTCACCCTCTGTTCCTCCCATCCCCATCCCCACACTCCTCGCACCCCCAGCCCTGCTCGTGCTCTCTCTCTCTCTCTCTCAAATAAATAAGATCTAAAAATAAAATAAAATAAAAATAAAATAAAATAATTCCAGCAACAGAATTTTCTACCTGTAAAATAACCTGCCAAAAAGAATAATTTTAGTGGGATTTTAAGTCCATTTGTTGAAAATACGAAAATACAACATCCGATTAGTTTTCTGGAACAACTGACAGACATCACGGAAGATGGAAATGTCTGAATTTTACCAAAGAACTTTTGCATAATTGATGGACAGGATTATAAAATGAGGCTCCTGAGTTATAATCAGCTAATGATATAACTTTTCCAGTTGCATGTGTGTTTCCTTGTGAGATGGTGAGGTATCTTTTTTGGCCAAGGTAATTTTAAATGGGTCTTGAAACTACTGCATTTCAAAGTGTTAAATCGATATTGTAGTGTAGTCAGCCACAGAATTTCCCAAGATAATAATTGATAGTCCTAACAGGAACAAAACAACATAAATACAATTAATAGGTAAAACAAAAAATATTTTAGAATTTTATGTCATCCTTAACTCAACTTAATATTTCTATTTGGAGTATGTTTCATAGCATATGCAATGCTTAGCACATCTGTTCATGAATAGAATTATAGGGATGCCTGGGTGGTTGAGCATCTGCCTTTGGCTGAGGGCGTGATCCCAGGGTCCTGGGATCAAATCCCTCATTGGGCTCCCTGCATGGAGCCTCCTTCTCCCTCTGCCTGTGTCTCTGCCTCTCTCAATGTGTGTCTCTCATGAATAATTAAATAAAATCTTTTAAAAAAATGAATAGAATTATAAATAAAGAGGATAAATGTTAAAAAAAATTGATCAATGGAGATTGGCTATCAAAAGTGTGGAGATCACTGGTTTGATAGAAAGTACTCAATTTTTTAAAACTAAGCCACTCCTTAAGTTCTCTCCAGTGTGATATACTTACTCTCCCTAAGGGATGAGAAGACAGTTTATCAATATCTATATGTTATATTCTGACTGTGACAATTCCCAAGCTCTTCCTTCCTGTCATATACTATTGAAGCTACTCAAGTCGCACAGCATAAATTCCTTAGAATGACCTCCAAGCCACTTGTGATTTCATCTTAAAGTATGCCTTCATTACTTTGTTCCATGGAATTCTTTGGTTACACTCAAATTTATGTCCCACTCTCAAGAGAGGTCCATAAGAGCGGCAACCATTCCTTTACTTAACCACGTACCCATGCATTATCTTTCTCCCTTGTAACACATCTATGACTTACACGCTACTACTTCTGTTTTAAAAATGATAGAATACACCCCAGAACAATGAAATAGCTTGCCCAAGGATGCACCAATATAGGAGGAGTGATCCGTATTCAGAGATCTGACCCATACCCACACCCGGCTCTCTCTGTTTTTGTAGGCAGCCTCTTAGACGTGGAAAGACCCCACTATCTGTCTGGATCCTGGCAAATCCTGGGAGACCGATTCATATTTCAACACAAGAAGGCAGACTGTGTGAAAATACATCTACAGTAACTGAGAGTGTTCAGTTTTTATGCCACCGAACCATCCCATGTTACATCATGAAAGCACATCTGACAGTGGTGGCACACGCTCTGGGTCCAACACTCATGCCTACCTCCATTGGTTTAATTACCAATGCAAAACATGCTTGCACAATTTTATCTGCCCAGCCCAATTAATATTTTTATTTCCATGCCAGAATATTTCATTCATGGCCATTTCAATTTTACAGCTTAAAAAAAAAAAACCCACAGAAACCCTCTTTGCCAGAGATGTGCCTTTTCTTCATTAATTCTTATGCAGCACTTTCTTATAGTAGCTTTGATGTTGTAGCTGGTCAACTGTATCTACACCTTCCTTGGTTATCTCTTCTATTTTATTATTATTATTATTATTATTATTATTATTATTATTATTTGGTTATCTCTTCTAGAATTAGTCCCTCCAATGCCATCTATGTGCTGATGACAGACCAATTTAACCCTCTAACCCTGACCTTGCTTTAATGCCAGGACTGCTACCACACTGCTGTTTAAATCCCAAATACAGAATTATCTTTAAGTTTGCTTTTTCCTCATTCCTATCTAATCCGTCATCACTCCTTAGCCCCAACTTGACCTTGAACACAAAAGCTTATTTCTGCTGACACCCTTTTGTTGAGGGCACCATCGTTTACAACCAGAATTTACAAGATTCTCCAGCTGGCCTCTGCGTTCATATTGCCACCTCTCTCTCCTTATCCAACTAGTTGTGTTTTTTTTTAATTAAAAAAACACATAACCCAAAATTTATCATTTTAACCATTTTCAATTTAACAATTCAGTGGCATTAAGTACATTCACATTGTTATGAATCCATCACCACTTCCCATCTCCAGAATTTTTCATCAGAATTCCTATATGCATTAAACAACATGCATTAAAATTCTATATACATTAAACAATAACTCCCCTTTATCCTCTTCTCCCAGTCCTTGGCGACCACTGTTCTACTTTCTATGAATTTAACTACCCTCGGTGACTCGTATAAGTGGGATCGTGTAGTATTCATCCTTTTGCACCTGATTTATTTCATCTAGGATGTTTTCAAGGTTCATCCATGTTACAACAAGGTGACATTTTTAAAGCTGAGTGGTATTACCCTGTATTTATATACACTTTTGTGTATATACATATTTTAAAGCTCAATATTACATTATATATATATAGATAGATAGATAGATAGATTGATTCATCAAAATTTGAGCTGCTTCTATCTTTTTGTATATTATAAAGAATGCTGTTATAAACACTGGTCTCCAAATACCTTTTTAAATCCCTGCTGTCAGTTTTGGGGGGTATATATGTAGAAGTGGAATTGCTGCATTTTACAGTAAAATCTACATACAACTTTGAGGGACTGCCTTACTGTTTTCCAGTGGCTTCACCATTTTACATTCCCACCAGTAGTGCACAAGGGAGTCCAATATCTCTTCTTCCTCACCAATACTTTTTATCTTCTGTGTTTTCTTTAAATTTTTTATTATTTCTTTTTTAGTGATATGAGTTATCTTTTTAAATGTAGATGAAGGAACTACATCCACTTGACTGTAACCTTCAGTAGTTTCCCAGTGACTTAATGTAAAATTCAGATTCCTTACTGTGGCCTAAAAGTCTATGCATAGTCATTGTTGAATCTTTAACCTCTTTTCATAGTACCCCCTTTTGATATTGCAGGCATATGGTCTTTTTTTTTTTCCCCTGGAACCAGTTAAATTCTTTCCTCCCTTGGGATACTGCATTTACCTTTCCCATGTATGAAACACAAAAACACATTTCTCCCCATCCTTTAAAATTTAGTTCAAATTAGAGTTCCTCAAAGAAACCTTCCCTGATGCCACTTTACCACTACCACCAACACCATGTAGCATCCTGGAAATCCTACACTGCACTTATCATGATCACTGCATGGTAGCTTTGTTTACTTATGTATTTGTTCTTTATCTTTATATATCTCATCCAACATGATAGGCACAATACTTAGAACAATTTTCTGAGCTGAAGTACAGGTATTACACAGGCTAGGTAATTGGATAACCCACTGGGTTAACTTGGTTAACCCACTGGTGGGTTAACTATCCAATTATTCATTCTCCCTTCACATATACAACTAGGCATTTCCAAATGTGCACAATTAAACCTCAGCTCATCGCATACATAGCAGAAGTTAGTAACTTCCAGTCACCTCAGAATCATTCTACAAAATGGGGAACAAGGTAAAATATGAGTGACAGTTTGGGTCAATGTTAGGAAAGCACTTAGCAGTTTTTATCTTTGTCTTTTCAGATTCAACCTCCTTCCCTACACCTGCAGATAAAAATCAATGTGGAATTGTTTTTACTGTTTGAAAATTGCTTTCAGGAAAGTACTGACAGTCAAAGCAAACAACACACCAAGAGCTTACATTTATTAAGTCAGGTGCTGTGTTCATCTCTTTAAAACACTCACTCATATAATTATCACCACAAGCCTGTGAGGTGGGTATCATTATCTTCATTTTACAGAAGAGGAAACAGCCTGAGAAGGGTTAATCAACATGCTCAGGGCCACAGATCAAGTAGGTGATATCCAGAGATATGTCTCAGTATGAATCTAAAATGGCTCTTGTTCTTAACAATTGCCAGGAAGCCAAGAAGAGTGAGTCCTTGATAAACTAGCCTTTATGATGTAAGATTAAGGATGACCCAAACTGGCCATTCTAGGTCAGAAATCAGCTGTCTTATTTCACATAACTGAATCTCATCTGTGGGCAGTGGGGGCATTTTAGTGGAACACACACACACACACACACACACACACACACACACAAAGAAAAAAAAAAAAGCCCAACCAACCAAACAAAAAACAACCGCAAAATAATACATAAATAAGAACTGAGGGGTGCCTGGATGGCTCAGTGGTGGAGCATCTGCCTTTGGTTCAGATCATGATCGTGGGGTCCTGGGATCAAGTCCCGAACCAGGCTCCCAGCACAGAGCCTGCTTCTCCCTCTGCCTGTGTCTCTGCCTCTCTCTGTGTCTCTCATGAATACATAAATAAAATCTAAAATAAGAAAAAAAAAAGAGAATTGAATGATATTATCACCTGTCTATCCAACAGAACCCATTACTACCAACTAGCAAAGAGTAAGGACCTCTCAAAAGGCTGCAAAGTATACTTATTCTCTAAAAGTGAAACTTCTTTCTTTCAAAACAGCAGAGCTCTCTGAAGGAAAATCTCTTTCTGATTTCCACCAAATGGTAAGAAACGAGGTTTGATTGTGCCAATTAATTATTATATTGAGATTTTGAAAGCACTAGGTTTTTTGCATTTAATTTTGAAGTAGGGAGGGACAATTAATAAGGATAGATTCTCCTGACAAACTCCAGCAGCAGAGTGAATAATGGAATAATATTTAAAAACAACAAAGAGTGCCTGGGTGGCTCAGTTGGGTAAGCATCAG
This sequence comes from Nyctereutes procyonoides, assembly GCF_905146905.1. Taxonomy (NCBI): domain Eukaryota; kingdom Metazoa; phylum Chordata; class Mammalia; order Carnivora; family Canidae; genus Nyctereutes; species Nyctereutes procyonoides. The sequence goes on from NW_026575137.1 coordinate 5,144,209, forward strand.
ACTCCTGGTTTTGGCTCAGGCCATGATCTCAGGGGTTGTGAGACAGAGTCCTGTCTTGGGCTCCACACTCCATGGGGTCTGCTTGAAGATTTTCTCCCTCTGCCCCAACTTTCCTTCACACACTCTCTCTCTCAAATAAATAAATCTTAAACAACAACAAAAACACATGTATTCCAACTTCCAGTACTCACCAATCAACTTTCTATCTCCAGAGACAATCTTGTGCTCCAAAATCTTGAAAGCATCCTTTGCCCCACCCAGAAGGTATATACTTCTTGGAAACGTAAAACTCTTTTTTTTTTTAAGGGAATAACATAGTATGAAGGTTGGAAGAATTTATCATTTATTATAATTAAAGTAATTTGGAGAATAAATGCTTTGTGACAATTAGATGGGTGTTTTGTTGTTATTGTTTTGTTTTTTTCCAAAATAAGACGCTGCATTTAAAAAATACATATGCTTTAGGATTAATGAATGGAAATTAAAATTTCTCAAGCATAAGAAGTGTTTCAGATTCTTCTAAAGAAGGAATTTAAAAAAGCAAATGGACCAAAGAAACCTCTTCCACAGTGCACTATTTTTTACTGAAATATTTACTGAAAACCTATTATGCACCAGTTCTTGGCCAGGCCTCGAGGTCACTTCGAGGTCAAGTAGCCCTTGGTCTCTTGGAGCTTTCAGACTGATCTCTTGGAAGACTAATTGTAAGTAAGCTATCTTCAAATAAATACATCATTTCAGATTGTAACAAGTGCTTTAAACAGAGTGTTGTGAAATCTAACTGAAGGATCTAATTTAGATTTAGAAGATAAGAAGACACATGAACTGAGAGTCAAACTGAAACTTTAAAAAATAAGAAAGCAAAGGAAAAAAGAGAAAGAAGTTCACACTAAGGTGGGAGATGGGCCGGCACATACACCCAGAAGCATGGCTGGTGGGTTGAAAACAGGTGTATGAATTCTTTGACACTAGTCCCATCAAAAGGAGGAGTCTAATTTCCCCTCCCTTTGGTTATGGGCTACTCTTAGTACTTGATTTGATTAACAGAGTATGATGGGAGGAAGAGACGCTGCCCAACTTTCAAGGCTATGTTAGGAAAGTCTTTTGTCTGGCTCTCTCTCTCTCTGGAAAGTCACCCTGGGAACCCAGCCTCCATATTGTAAGGAAGCCCAAGCCATATACAGAGACCACAGGGAGATTCCCTCTGATATTCTCACATGAAGTCCCAGCCGATGAGCCAGCATCAACTAATGGACAATCGCATGGTTCTAGCTCCCAGCCTGTAAGTGTGCTTACAGAAACAAGCTACACTTGCTGAGCCTTGCCCCAACTACAGATCTGTGAGTAAAACTAATGCTGTCATCATTTGAACCCACTAAGCTTTGGGATGAATTGCTTCACAGTAATAGGTGGAATAGCATGAATGAGCTTTGCATTTTCAAGGAACTTTCAAGGAAAGAACGCCACTTTGGCTAAGAGGGAGTCTAGGAGTTTACGTGATCAAGTAATGCAAAACTTACAGGATTTAATATGCATAAGTGAGATACAGAAAGCAGGGGAAGGTTTTAAACCTCTAAGTGACATGATCAGATTTGGGTTAGAAAAGTGTCAGTCTGGCTACTGTGTCGGTAATTAATTGGAGAAAATATGAGTAAAGTGGGGGCAGTTTAGGAAACAAATGTAATTCTGGCAGTAGCTGGGGAGATGGGTAAGTAGATGACTTCAGGATACATCTGAGAGGTGGATACAGCTTTGTAAGTTATAAAGTATGCTGCAGTTGTGATTACTACTATTGTTATAGTACTTAAGGTTGGGGGCATACTGTTTTTTTTTGTTTGTTTTTTGTTTTTGTACTTAAGGTTGGGGGTACTTAAGTTGGGGGCATACTGTTTTTTGTTTTGTTTTTTGGGGAGGGGGGTTAATGCTAAACACTAGGATACATGGAAAAAACATACTTGTTTTTTTTGCTTGTTCTTTTTTTGGGAGGGGGGTTAATGCTAGACACTGGGATACATGGAAAAAACATACTGGGTTTTTTTTGTTTTGTTTTGTTTTTTGGGAGGGGGGTTAATGCTAGACACTAGGATACATGGAAACTTTAAGCTGTTGCCATTAAGGAATTCATAGTCAAGCTGTCAAGGAAACAAGCAAACATTCTGATGGAAGCTTATACGGGCACCACAGGTGCACCTGGATAGGTCACGCAGACCTCAGAGCTTTGGGGTTATGGTAATAAAACTCAAACATACCTAAAAGAATATTTCAAGGCACCTAAATCTCCTGAGTTTATAAAAAGGCTCCTCTGTCCTCTTTCCATTTTCAAGGTCACTTCCCTAGATGAGGCTCTCCTTTACTTGTACTCAAATATTGCAACATTTGCCTAATTGCCTAATTCACTTCCCTGGCTCCATACTCTTTCCATTTTGATCTATTCTACTTAGTACTGAAAGATTAATTATCCTAAAATATCGTTTCCTTTTTTTAACTTTCCTGCTCAAGACACTATGATTGCTATCATTTACTTCCTGAACTGGTTTAAAATTCTTCTCTTGCATTTAATAAACTCCAAACGTTCAGACCGTATCTTACTTCTGCAAACTCAACTCTCTTTAAAAACATGCATATTAGCTGAAAATTACCCAAACTGATTTATGGGCCACAGAATCTGTTTCCCAGGATTTGCTTATGTTCCTACGAGCCCCATCCATCATTTTCCTGCATACACCAATGTGTCTTGGCCAATCAAGTCCCAGTCTTCCTTGAAAGCTTTGTATTTCCTTATCTCCCTCTCTAGTATTTAGTGTGTAGGCAGCTCACCGAGAACTTTAAGTCATCATGTGACACGCAATACTTGAAGGTGGCTACGGGCACAGCCTTGGAGTCCAGAAGATATAGGTTCCAGCAGGGATCACACACCTACAAGTTACGGTCTTGAGCAACATATAGGGCCTTTGTAAGTCTCAGTCTGTACATCTGTGATATGGAAATAATATCACTACCTAAGGGTTGTAGCGAGGATTCCATAAAATATCCCTGCAAGAGTATTTTTCATAGGGCATGGCACAAAACAGTTCAGCAATAATGAATAAAAAATACACACTTGTATATGTTACAATTATTTATATCACGTAAATATATCTCCAAAATATCTGAAGAATACATGACACTTTTAGGTCATAGATTTCTTAAATTCTTGACAAAAATATCTATGACCTCTACACCCACTGAGAAGAAACCACAAAACAAAACAAAAACTACCACATACCATTGGTGGGGAACATCCCATGAGCCTTTCTAGGATCTTATCCTCTTAGGTTCTAGTACTGTGAGCTGTAGCCCCTCTCTACCATAAATCCTGTTTTCTACTAGCTGGATTCCTCTCAGTCTCCTGTCACGTCTTATATACTAATGAGATGATACTCTAAGAGACTTGCTCAAAGTCTGGCATAGGCATCAATGTCAGTTTTTCCTCTTTTCTTCTGAGAACATGTCCCTAATTGCATTTATCTATATAAATTGCTACCTTTGCTTAATTCTATAAATCTATAGCTTAGTTATCCTCTGGGTGCAAGTATTACTTGCATGCATCCACTGAGCCTATATTCCCTCATCTTTAATTGGCTGCTCTCATAATAAGGCAGATACACTACATCTTTGTTATCTTATGCTTCCTGGTGATATAAACACTCATATAGCAAGAATGACACAATTAGAAGAGCTGTGCTATTTGAGGACAAGAATGGGACAGAGAGGGAGGTAAGAAGTAAAAGAGAGAGAAAGAGAACACAAAGAAGAAAAATGGAACACCAACAGTTAAGGGGTTCCGAAGAAAAGAGGCCAACAAAAGACACAATGGAGACAGGAGAGAAATGGGGGAAGAATCAGAAGTGTCATAGAAGTTGATGGATCATTATTTCAGGCCACATCCATGGAGACTGATAAAACTTAAAAAACAAAAAAAAAAAAAAAAAAAAAAAAAACTTCCCAAAAAACTTCGCATTACAAAGCATTGGCAAAGCTGTAGACCAACAGGCCAGGCCCTCTTCTGCAACACTGATGGGAATGTAAGTTTATACAATATGTTGGGAAACAATTTGGAATATATTACAGTAGATGTAAATATTCTAAATAAGTTTGTAGGGCATATTCCTTGGAGAAATTCTTACACATGTGCACCAAGAGATGTGTATGCAAAACAGAAGAGAACAAAACAAAAATATAAAGGAAATCTAACTAAAGGGTGGAATGGGTAAATGAATTGTGGTATCATATGTCAGGGAGATTCTATATAATAGTGTAAGGAAGAAACTATGACCTCCTCTTGGTGTCTCACTGCTTCCTTTCAAAATTCCAGGTCTCAGATCAAATGGCACCTCCTCAAAAAGTAGCATTCCCAAGTCATTCTAAATAAATAGACCTCTCCTATTATTTTATATTTGCATAACTTTTTTAATCCCTTTAATTTTCAAAATAGATATTTATTTTACTTGTTTGTCTTCCACCTGCTGGACTGTGGGTTCCATGAAGGCAGGGACTATGTGTGTCTTATTAAGCTGCAGAAAGAATAGTTCCTGGCATGGACAAGGTACTCAATAAATATTGAATGAATAAAAAAATGACTATAATAAAATATTGTATACGCATAAAGAAGAATCAGATGAACCCATATGTATACACACATCTATATGTTATGCTTGCACGTGCATAGAAAACTTCTACTTTCATTTACCCACAAATTCCATTCTTTTTTTTTTAAGATTTATTTATTTATTTATGATAGACATAAAGAGAGAGAGAGAGAGAGAGAGAGGCAGAGACACAGGCAGAGGGAGAAGCAGGCTCCATGCCGGGAGCCCGACACCAGACTCGAACCCTGGACTCCAGGATCATGCCCTGGGCCAAAGGCAGGCGCCAAACCGCTGCACCACCCAGGGTAAATTCCCCCCCCACAAATTCCATTCTTAAGAGGTAAACAGAATGGAATTTGTGGGTAAAGGATTGAAACAGAAGATTCCAGGTAACTTTTAACTTTTACTATTTAACTGCTCTATGATTATGCTTTAAAAAGACCTGTTAAATAAATGAAAAATCAGAGGCAAAGACTGGTTAAAAGCAATTCTTTCTGTGTCTAACAGATGATATCCCACATAATATTCAAAGATTGCCTAAAACAATGCAATTGAAATGGATTTCAGGGGCTGCACTTGCACTGATTAAACATAATGAGCTCTGTATTTCTGTAGCAATATCATTAGACCACTAATCCACTAAACATTATGTTAAGATCTTCTACACTGATTCTTATATGTTGCTCGTTTGTGTTTAATTTAACACCTTATTTTGACTTGATAAATACAGCAAATTAAAATTTCAAATGGGTCAACCCTGCAATTCCAAATTGTTGGGAATAAGGAAAATTGCTTCGTGAAACCGAATTACTTGATTACGTTTACATTCATTTAAAAAAAATATTCCACCTCATTCAATATATGGTGTTGCTCACAGAAAAATATACACAATAGGATTAAAAGAGATAACACTGACATTTAAGGGGAAAAGAGTAGAGAATAAGAGAGATAATGTGCCAATGGCAAAATTAATATAGACTATTATGTCTACTCTAATATCCTGTATAGATGCCATTCACCTAACTTTCTGAATTCCCTAAAATTCAGAGCAAAGATTAAAAAATGACCAATTATAAGACCAACTATAATAGTCACAAGATCACTGTAGAAGAGGCACATTATTGTTTTCTACTCCTAATCCTAAGGTTGGTTTTTCTCATGAGCTTCATAACTGTGCACTTGACACTACGTATTAGTCTCATAATTACAGACCAAAGAAAGGCAATCATCACTTAGAATAGCTAACAACATATATCAAGTTGGAAAAGAAATCAGATTATTCTTTCTATTTGCTGATGCTCCTTCCTTCCTACTCTCTCCTCACCCACAAATAACATTCCAGAACTTTGAGAATAATCTGCCGATTTTTATTTGTTGTAGACAAATATAGAGGACTCATGTTCTCCTAAGGAATCAATTTACTAAATTTCTCTGATTTTACCAAGCACCAGGCACATTGTGGTTTTTCAATACATAGAGGCTGCCAACAACAACAATAATAATGTCTTGGGCTCCTTAGTGGCTCAGTCGCTTAAGTGTCTGACTCTTGATTTCAGCTCAGGTCATGATCTTGGGGTTGTGAGATCGAGCTCCACACCAGGCTCTGCGCTGGGCATGGAGCCTGCTCAAGATTCTCTCTCTCCCTCTGCCCCTCCCCCACCCTCTCTCTAATTAAAATAAAAAAGTGTTTAATCAATATCTAATTGTTGATGACTCCTCCAAGTATAAATCCAGAAGAGGCCTTTCAGGAGCTGCCAAAATGTATATATTTTCTGCCAAATACCTACGTGTAGACGCCTCCACAGGCATGTCATAGGCACCCTGTTTAAAACTGAGCCTTTCATCACTGCTCATTTGGCTCCCAGCGTAGGCAAAATGTAGCCCAGCTCTTATGTTATTTAATTAAGTAAATGACACTGTCCAGCAACCAAATTCCAAATCTGGAAGTTACTTTGAACACTTTCTCTTTCTCTTTTTTCTCTCAACCCGTCAACCAGTGTAAACATCTGACTGCAGGGTAAATACATCTCAGACTCACCTTCATCTTTCTACTCTTAGCCTTACATTAGGCTTCAAACTTTTAAAACTGAAAAGTGGTAACGCTCTCCTATGAGGGTAATGATCTCCCTGTCTCTACTCTTGATCTACCTCCCCTATCTACCGCTAGGGTGATCATCTTTAGTAGGAACTCTTTCAAACACTTGAAGATGTTTAGCCTAAGTAGGCGGAATTCATCTGGACTCATTCCATCTATCACTCTAATCTTTAAATTTGAAAAGAAATGCACAGATAATACATTGCAAACAAGGGGCGCCTAGGTGGCCCAGTTGGCGAAGCATCTGCCTTCAGCTCAGGTCATAATTTCAGAGTCTTGGGATTGAGCCTTGTATGGGGCTTCCAGCTCAGTGGGGAATCTGCTTCTCCTTCTCCTCCTTCCCTAAGAGAGCATGTGCACACACACACTCTCTCTCTCAAATAAATAAATAAAAATCTTTAAAAAATAAAATATAAATTGGAGACAAGTTTCATGACTGAACAGATAGGAAACTTAAAAGAAAGTAATAGCGACTGAATCTAAAAACATTTCTAAAAAACGCTATGTGGCTTAGTTTCCATCTGCCTTTCTCACAGTGGGTTCTATCTCCCTTGCTCTGTACCCTGGGAGGCTGACCTCTACGCGCTGCATCACTGGGGCTCCCTTGCATTTGATGTCCAGTTGGACTGAGCACACAGGAAGCTCTAATAGTAGACAGCAGAGAACAGAAGGAAGGAGAAGCTGAGATATTTCATGCCAATTCCACTACCCTCTCTGCATTTCCCTATGGCTACACATCTGTTGGGCATTTATTCTTCCAGAATGTGACTCCAGATCTCACCAGGCTCTGAAAATTGAATTGCTCTCCTCTTGCCTTCCTAGCTCTAAAAATAATAACGACTTCCAGCTGTTAGTAATCTCAGGCTACCACACCATCCCCCTGTAGGTTCCCTTAGCCCTCCTTAAATCTCAGGAAACAGTCCTCTCACAAAACTCTTTGGTTAAACACTTTAGAGTGCACCACCTTTTCCTGACAGGATCCTGACTAACATGAATAACGAATTCATTTACCAAGTTGGGGTTATTCCATGAGCAGAAAAAAGGAGCAATACAGAATCATCTTTATATCCTATCTTGATAGCCTTTCAGAAAACCTTTAGCTAATACCCATGCCTGTTCAAAAGTATCTGTTATGATAATACACACATTTGTGCCACCTGAAAACCATTTTCAGACAATAATGAACACATTTTATCACAAAAGATAATATGTGATCTGGAGCAGTGTTCTTCAAAGTATGGTCTACAGACTGGTACAAATCTGAAGTCATGACTATTTCTGGCTTATCTGTGACTAGACAAAGTACAGAAAGCAAGAGTAAGCTTTTATTTATTTAAAAGATTTTATTTATTTATTCATAGAGAGAGAGAGAGGCAGAGACACAGGCAGAGAGAGAGGCAGGCTCCATGCAGGGAGCCCGATGTGGGACTTGATCCCGGGTCTCCAGGATCACACCCGGGGCTGCAGGCAGCGCTAAACCGCTGCACCACCGGGGCTGCCCAAGCTTTTAATAACTATTGTAGTATTTTGATATTATGTAATTTTTTACTGCATTTTAATAAAAGTATTGATCCATTATAGATGTAAATTTTTTAAACTGGCTTATTACCACAGACTTTTTAAAATTTTGAAATAATCATACTACTAAAAAATCGCAGGTACAGTACAGAGCTTTTCATATTTTTGAACTATTTAGAATAAGCTGCCAATAACATGATGCTACAATGCAATGAACACTCTACTTCTTATAAATACAAGCATTTTCCTGGATAGCTAAATATAATCACCAAGGTCAGGAAATTCACATTGAAACATTATTATCATATAGCCATCAGATCCATTCAAAGTTATCTAGTTGTCTCAATAATATTTTTAATGACAAAGGATCCATTTCAAAAGCATGAGTTGCTTGACAATGTCACCTTTGTCTCCTTAGCTTGGAATTTCACTTCAATCTTTTCCATGATATTGACACTTCAGGAGAATACCACTCAGTTATTTTTGAAGAATGTTCATAAACTTTGGTTTTCCTAACACTGTCCCATAATTAGATTTGGTTATGTATCTTTGACAGGATTATCTTCAGGTGATATTATTATATTGCTCTCTTCCATACTCACATATATTTAAATCTATATTTCTTTCTGTATCTATTTACATATGTATTTAAAACCATGGCTTACAATTATCAGTTAACTGACCACAAGGTTCAAACAATTATTTTCTCTTTTTGCATTTGTAACACCCTTCTTAGACCGTATGAACACTAGGTTCCATTATCCGTAATATATTCAGTCATGTGATCAATTCTTCACTATGTAACTAATCTCCTATCTCCACCAGCACTAATCCTACTCCCAACCCCACAGTGAAGATAGTTCAAGCAGTTATCTAGAGGCACTGTCTTTAAAATCAGAAAAAAATACTGACCCCTACTATCACCATTTTCATTTAATTCATGTAAAGAATGAAAAATAAATATGAAAATAATAAGAAAAATGGAAAAATAACATATTTTGCAAATTATATAATTGTTTATGAGAAAGTTCAAGGAACTGACCTGGCTAAGCCAATGAGTTCTTTAGAGATGTATCTTACGTGTCATATGTCTATGTGAAGTGGCCTTCTTCATCTAGTGCTCCCCCCTCCCCCCCCCACTTTGATCTTGGTTCTTGAACATATATGACAAAGCCTCCAAATACAATAGATAGACTATATTATTTATGTTTATGGTTTTGCTTCATTCACTTTTACTATGGTCCACTTTATCAAGCTGAAGATCTTAAAATTTTCTTCTACTTTTATTACCTCTTTTTAGTAAACAAAATAACTTCTAAGGAAAAAAATGAGGAGGGTGGGTATCATGCATACATGCCCCTTAGAAATAATGCCATAATTTATTAATATTCTGGGAATCCCTGGGTGTCTCAGCAGTTTAGCGCCTGCCTTTGGCCCGGGGCGTGATCCTGGAGTCCCGGGATCGAGTCCAATATCAGGCTCCCTGCATGGAGCCTGCTTCTCCTCTGCCTACGTCTCTGCCTCTCTCTCTCTCTCAGTCTGTGTCTTTCATGAATAAATAAATAAAATATTTAAAAAATAAAATCTTTAAAAAATTATTAATATTTAGGTCATAATACATTCTCATCTGCTAGTTTAACGCTGGATAAACATAAACCAGAAACGTTAGAAAGTATGCATTAGTCTATGATGCACAGGAAGCTAAGAAAATCTCAATAATCTAAATTAGGACAATTTAAATCTAAAGTAAGATTTCCAGCAATTGTGAATGTTCACCGAATCTAGTAAACATTCATGGTGCCCTGATGCCAACCAAGTACATCCTACCAGAAATTTGCAGAATGTCAGGAGGAGCACTGCACCGCAAACTCATAACATGATATTGAATTAACATCCTAAGTAAACTGCAGACAAGAACTAATAATAGTTTATGATTATTACATTTTAGAAACTCTTAAAAAATAACTAAGTAACATTTTAGCATGTGGCCTCAAATTGCCAGATAATTCATTAAATTTAATCACTAAGTATTTATGGAGTACCATTTATGTGAAAGACACTTTAGCAGTGGTGCAGACCATAAAGAAGACAAAAATCTTGGTCCTTATAGAGATCTCATTTAGGTGAAGTGAGAAAGATTATAAACAATAAAGAAATATGATGACAAGAAGATAAATATACAGAACATCATACAGAGATAAGAGCCACAGGAAAAAAATGAAGCAAGAGATGAAGGTTGGGAAGGACAAGTTAGTGATGTGATAGGAAAGCACTACTCCACTAAGGAGGGACATGCTAAGAAGGAGTGACGTAGGCAGATATAGTAGGGAAGAGCCTTCTGGGCATAAGCGGCAGCAACTGTCAAGGACTCAAGGCAAGCATATGCTTTTGGAGCTACAAAGGAGTGAAAAAGGGGAGAGAAAAAGGAGATGAGTCCAAAAAAATTCCCAAGAGCCAAAAAGTATTAGGCCATACAACCTGTTTTAAGGACTTTGGCTTTCCTCTGCAGGAGATCATGGACCACTAGAGAGATGAGCACAGAAGTGATATAACACATAAAAAGGAAAGGCAATGGCTTTATTATCCCATAAGAATTTTTTTTTCTTTTTAAGTAGCCTTTTGAGATTAGAATATCATCATTTTGGGGATTCATTGAGCCCTCTGGTACACTGAAAAACCTAGAGATGCAATGGGCTTTAGGACAAATAGCCATTTAATGGAATATTTTATACAATGACAATGCTCACTAGAATAAAATAAAACTTCAAAATATTCCAGGGTTATAGATGACTGTTTCAATATTTAGCTCTAATCCTTATGCATAGTTCAGCACTGACACTGTAGTGTCAAATGCAGAGCTCTGCTTTTCAAATTGCAGGCCAGCATCCTTAACTCCGCTTTCTTATTGTGAATGAGAAGTGCTCTGAATTCTGAGGTGTGCCCCAGAGGTACAGTTGGTTAAGTCTCTGACTCTTGGTTTTGGCTCAAGTCTGATCTCAGGGTCATGAGACTAAGCCCCACCTTGAGCTCTGTGCTCAGTGCGGAGTCTACATGGGTTTCTCTCTCCCTCTCTCTCTCTGCCCCCACCACCCACCTCTCTTTCTCTCCCTCTCTAAAATAAATAAATAAATCTTAAAAAAAAAATAGAGAGAAGTGCTTTGAATTCTAAGTTGGATTTTTTCAGAAGCTGATCACACTCATCTTTTGGAGGGAGTCAAAGCAGTCTTTTTTTTTTTATTTTTATTTTCCAAATTTCAAATAAGACCAAAATAGAGATAATGGTAAATGAATCTAATGTACTCATACAATCTTCAACAATTATCAATACCTTCCCAATCTTGTTTCATCAATACTCTAACTCATTTCTCCAACCCAGATTATTATAAAGCAAAGCAAAACATCACTAGGCATTTCAATTCACTAATAATGTATTTCATACCAACTTTTAATAGATATGAATTCTTTAAAATAACCACAACATTATCATACCTAAAACATAGATCATAATTTCTTAATATCTTCTAATGTCCATTTCCTTTATTTCTCCAATTACTTTGTAATTTATTTTTATAGTTTGTTTTCATCAGAATCCAAGTAAGTCTCATGCATTTTGGTTTTTATGTCTTTTAAGTTTTTATTTTTTTAGTTTCTAAGTTCCCCCGAGTTCATCTTTCTTTATCTCTTCTTGCAATTTTGTTGTTGTTGTTGAAGGAACCAGACTGTTTCCATCCATAGATTCTTTCAATCTATATGTCTAGATTCTGCTGACTGCATCTTTATGGTGACATTTATCATGGTCTGCAATCCCCTATGTATCCTGTAAGTAGTCAGAACTAAAGAACAGATTTTGTGTGTATGTAGTATATTTTTTTCAGCCAGAATATTTCATAGGTTGTGTTGTATACCATTAATATGTATCTAATCAGCCATTGATAATTGTTGCCTAGGTTAATATATCCATTAGGAGTTGCAAAATGTTTCTTAGAGGCATAATTATCTGCACATAATTATCAAAGAAAAGTGGTTTCAGCAAAAGAAAGAAAAATCACTTAGATGAGGTCAGTGAGGTGACTGCTATGAACAAATTTGCTGGTCATGCTCTGGCTCTGTCATATCAAAATTATGTCCAATAACATATACAAACTAATGTTTTACATATGAACAAAGGGGATATTTAAGATTTCTGGATAAACTTAGCAGGTTGAGTATATGTATTTATCTTGCACCCTACTGAAATTCGCCTAAATTACAAAAAAACCCACAAAGGATTGTCTAAAAGTCATATAAAAATCAGTCAGACTCTCACAAATATAATCTGAGTCAGCTGTGTACCCAGATGACTATCCTGCAACCAGATGAGGATTAGTTTCTGGAAAATTTAACCAAAAAGCCTCAGAACTCAAGAATGGGGGGCATGGTAGGAGATAGGGGTGAAGCACAGAGATCGGGCACTGGAATGACTAGTTGAGGGGGAAGGGGAAGGAGGTTTGGATGAATGATAGCCTGCAAATTAAATGGTGAGACTCCCTGTCCCTTCCCCACCTGGTTCTCAGGCTGGCAGCCAGGTTTATTTTCCTCAGGCAGTAGTACTTCTCAAGAGAAATCAAACACCAAAAGAAAACTCTCTATAAATAGTGAAAGCTCTGGGTGCCTGGTGGCTTAGTCAGCCTTTGGCTCAGGTCATGATCCCAGGGTCCTGGGATGGAGCCCTGTGTCAGATTTCCTGCTCAGTGGGGAGCCTGTTTTTTCCCTCTCTTCTTCTGCCCCTCCCCCCATGCTTGTGCTTTCTCTCTCTCAAATAAATAAATAAAATCTTAAAAAATATAGTGAAAGCTGAGAGGCCAGATTGCTATACAAGTATCTATGCTGAAGCCTCCAACTGGCAAGCCTGGCCTTGATATTCAATTAGTTTTTAGTGCCTCAGTCTTACATAGGTACTGATAGCTAAAGATCACTAGATAATTGAAGAAAACCTCCAAACTCAGATATGAAAAAAAAAAATAAAATAAAATAGTATGACATTAAAAAAGAATCACAGAAAAAAAAAAAAAGAATCACAGAGAAACCATACCTAAAGAAAGTGCCAAAAAAAAGAAAGAAAGAAAAAGAAATTTCGCCGTTTGCAACATGGATGGACCTAGAGGCTATTATGCTGAGTGAAGTAAGTCAGACAGACAAAGACAAATATCATGTGATTTCACTTATATGTGGATCTAAAAAACAAAAAAAATGAACGAACAAAAGAACAATCAGACTCTTAAATACAGAGAATGACTGTTGCTGGAAGGGATGGGGGGACAGAGTGGGGGATGGCTGAGATCTGTGAAGGAAATTAAGAGGTACAAACTTCCAATTATAAAATAAGTAAATCACAGAGATAAAAGTACAGCAGAAGGAATATAGTCAATAATATTGTAGTAACAGTGCATGGTGACATTTGGTGACTACACTTATCGAGGTGATCATTGAGTAATATACAGAAAAATCAAATCATTATGTTGTACACCTGAAACTACAACATTGTATGTCAACTACACTTCAAATAAAATAAAATCCTTATAATTAGTATTCTCAAAGAGAAGAGAGTTCATACACATATATAAAAAATAAGAGAAAAATAAAATCCCTTGGAAAAAAAATATTACTGCCAAACTATAATAAGATATAATCAATCAGTGGACAGAATGAACTGATATAATTTCCCCCTAAAAAAGAAAAATACAAATGAATGAAAAATAATAGATAATATTAAAACATCAAGGGATAAATTTAGAAGTTTTAACACTGATTATGAAAACCCAGAAAGTGAAGAGTATTTAACTTATTTTTGATACTCTCACCCAATGTGTCACTAAGACATACAAAGGTAAAGGCCCAGGGATGCCTAGGTGGCTCAGTCGTTGAGCATCAGCCTTTGGCTCAAGGTGTAATCCTAGAGTCCTGGGATCGAGTCCTGCAACAAGGCTCCTAGCGGGGAGCCTGCTTCTCCCTCTGCCTGTGTCTCTGCCTCATTCTGTGTCTCTCATGAATAAATAATTAAATTATTTAAAAAAAAAGTTAAAGGCCTATAAACATATAATTATTTTAAACAAATCCAAGTAAGTAATATATTCTCTTCTATCACAGATTTAAGAGGTTTTTGGTTCATTGTATTACAAAATGACCATCATTTTGTATACTTGTTCCTTCATTTTTTATTTAAGAAAATCATATCCTTGCTTCATATTTTTAAAATATCTAGCCTGATAAAATAGTTAATAAATCAACTAAAATCAAGTGGGAATAAAAGACTTAAAAATGAGTACTAGGGTGCCTGAGTGGCTAAGTGGGTTAAGTTTCTGATTCTTGGTTTCAGCTCAAGTCATGATTTCAGGGTCCTGGGATTGAGTCCTGAGTCAGCCTCTGTGCTTAGCAAGAGGTCGGCTTGGGATTCTCTCTCTCTCCCCCCTCAGCACCTCCCCTCACTCACACATTCTAAATAAATACATGCATAAATAAATAAAATCTTAAAAAGAGAAAGACAGTATTATTAACTTGCATGAGAAAGAGATCATTTTATTCTGAGATAATCATAAAATGGTTTACTGGGCAGAAAGCACTTGGTATAGACCTAAAAAATGCAAGTAGATGAGTTTTAAGAACATGACAAAGGACATGAGGGCCAAAAATGCACAGATTACGGAAGGAAAAGTCATGAAAGAAATTCATCTGAGTGGTAGTAGACCAGAACGATAAAAAGATGAATTAGGCCACAATGTGAGGGCCTCTGGAGGACTGTGAGGAAGGTATTATGGTCTCATGCGTAAAATGGTTTCAACTTTAAAATGCTGGTATGGATCCTATGTATCTAATGGTAGCTTTTAATGATAAGGAAATTGATATGTTATTCTGTGCAATAAACAAACTGAGGTCTACTTTAGTTGCTCTTCAAAAATTTAATGCAGGATCTGGACACCATGTAATATGAATCATTTGCCTGACTAGGATATACATAATTACCCAGGAAAGACTTAACTTTCGGCAATAAAAATAGCTACATATACTATAAACAGCTTTTTTTGGTTAATTTTTCTCATTAGCTGCTACCTTTCCTAATATGCATGTTTATGGCTTGCAAAAGAATTTTTATTTAAGCAGTTTATGCAAATGACCCACTATGCCATTTGTATATCAAATGCTTAGAATAAATTTTGATGACTTCATCCTAAATTACTATTTACTACCTTATTTTGTTCTTATTTTTAGGATGATCTGAATAAATTACCTATGCAAAACTACTGGAAATAATTATTTTGGGCAGCCCGGGTGGCTCAGTGGTTTAGCACTGCTTTCAGCCCAGGGTGTGATCCTGGAGAGCTGGGATGGAGTCCCACGTCGGGCTCCCTGCATGGAGCCTGCTTCTCTCTCTGCCTGTGTGTGTGTGTGTCTGTCTGTCTGTCTCTCTGTGTCTCTCATGAATAAATGAAACCTTAAAAAATTATTTTGATCGGACAATAAACGTCACTATGCTTGAACTGAAGAATTTAAGCACGTTTTTCAAATTATAGAACTCTACTTTCACATGTCAACAGGAAATCCAAGAAAAAGAAAAAAAAAAGAATTCCATAGTCAAATTTATGTGGCAAAGGCTAAATTAAACAAAGTTAAAGAGATTTCTTTCTGAGGGACCTAAGAGAGCTAATATGAACTGAAAATCAACAGGAGAGGATTAGAGTAGACACCATTTCCTAACCTTATTTGACCACCAAACTTTAATTTATATTTTTTTTCCAGGATACCCGTTAACATCTCTGAACACAATCTGAGAGAGTCTCTGGCCTAAAGGATTAGATTAACCTCTAATCTTTTCTGCTATGTTTCCTGAGTGAGGTGTTAAATAAATCCTGACTAACATTCAAATCATTTATGAACAAGTACCACCTGTTTAAATATTTGAAGTAATAACTTTCATTTTACAGTGAGACATAAAGGATCTTTTTCAAATCAAAAATATATTCTGAAACCATATAATTTAAAATTTAACTAGCTTTAATATGAAACATCCATAAGATATTTTATGTGTCTGGAACAGATAAAAAGGCACTGAGAGAGAAAACAGCATAGCTCAACTAACATCATTTAGTTCAAATTAAAACTTCACACTTCACACGTGAAATGTTTCCATGATATAGCAGAAATGTGTATACAAGTTGTCACTTGTCCATTTTCTGATCTTAAAATTCATCCACTTTATCATTTTATCCCAATTAAGTAGAATTTGTTAGCATATTTATTGGAATTTAGAGGTTATTTATAATCCTTAGAGATACTTCTTTTAAATCACTGAAAATATTTTTATTTTAGTTAATTGTAACAATCTTTCTCTAGGTATAATGAAATACATGAAAAGGCACAAATACTTGAAAACATATCCACTGGAGAAAAAAATATAATAAGAAAATTAATCCAGCCTATTCAACTATAACTATGATGATTATTTCAATGTACTGCCTTTGAATTTCTTCATCTTTGAATATTTGTTGACACATTCACACACCCATAAACAGGTATACATATCTACAAACCCATATACACACCCCAAACACATTTCCATATTCTCACAATTGCCCCAAACCCACAAACATACCCACTAACATACCTATTCTAACCTTCATATTCTCCATTATACACACCCACACTCCAAATATACACACACACACTCCACCCCTCCTACAACAAACATACAAAAATGTTCAGTCATAATTATGCATTGGTCTTATGTTGCATATAGAATTGTTTTCATCCTTCCAATCTATCTCATGAATATTTTTCTGTATCATTAATCCTCTAAAACACGGAGTATAACGTTTACGTAGGATTATAAGATAAAAGTTTATCATCAATTAAGCTATCCCTACTGCTGGAAATTTAGATGGTTTCAAATTAGTCATTATTATATATAACACTTTAAAAGAAGGTTTGTGCACAATGCTGATTTTTCTCATGTGAAAATTCCTAGGAGTGCCAAGTTAGAATCCATATGTAAATATTATTATTTTTTTTAAATGATTTATTTTTTTTTAATTTTTATTTATTTATGATAGTCACAGAGAGAGAGAGAGAGAGAGAGAGAGAGAGAGAGAGGCAGAGACATAGGCAGAGGGAGAAGCAGGCTCCATGCACTGGGAGCCCGACGTGGGATTCGATCCCGGGTCTCCAGGATCGTGCCCTGGGCCAAAGGCAGGCGCTAAACCGCTGCACCACCCAGGGATCCCATATGTAAATATTATTAAATATTATAAATATTTTAAAGTTTGATACTGCCACACTGCACTCTAGAAAAGTTTCATTATTTTTCAATTCTCTCATGTTTGAGATCATCCATTTCCCCACATTCTTGAAAATGCTCTGAATTTTAATTATTTTTGTCAAAAAATGTAACATTCTTTTCATTTATATTTATTAGAATATTAGGAAGATTAGACTGTGTGTGTGTGTATGTGTGAATCACAAATTCATACTTGGTCCATTTTTCTACAGTTCTCTTATATTAGTTTTCTTAATGTATGAAAGTTTGAAAACTTTTTCATATACGTTCAAAACATGTGGTGCCTGGGTGGCTCAGCAGTTGACTGCCTCCCTTCAGCCCAGGGCATGATCCTGGAGTCCCGGGATCAATCCCACATAGGGCTCCCTGCATGGAGCCTGCTCTCTCTCTGCCTGTGTCTCGCATTAATAAATAAATGAAATCTTAAAAAAAAAAGTTCAAAATATTTTCCTAGTTAGACATTTGCCTTTCAATTGTGTTCATGGCAACTAATAAATAGGAGCTTTAAAAACCCACTTCTTATATAAAACATTTAGGAGAAATTTGTTTCTTGAAACACACTAAAGCAAGATATACTCAAGGGGCCTAATATGTTTTTTTTTTTTTTTTTGTTTACTTTCTTAGAAATAAATTGATGAAAATATTCAGGGCCAGGATAACAGTAACTAGAGATTTAATATCCAGTTTCTCTGTTCCTTCTTCCTACAAACAAATACACAAAAATAATATAGAGCGAATAAATAAATCAGTCAACTACATCTTATTAGGAAAACATCCTATAAAAAATGGGCAAGAAAATTAAAATGAGTAATAGTTAGGTATAATTTGTCAGATCACAGTTTGTCTCACAAAGGCAGTTAAGTATTTCTGCTTTTACACATTGGGTTGACTCTTAAGAGAAAAAGAAAATAATTCAAATTCCTACCATACACATATAGCATAATTAATGCCAAGATATTTAAAACATCAAATATAAAACATCAAATTACATTTTTGTAAAGTAATAGGGAATGCTTATTTAATATCTCTCAAAGAGGGAATTTCCAGGCATAAAAGAGATGAAAAATTACCCCAGAAATAATGATAGATTTTTAAAACATCAAATTTGTTATATAACCTAAAGGAGGTATAGAAAATTGCAAACATAAATGTAAAGAAATGTCACTAAGCCAAATACCATGTTACAAAAACTTGACAAAGATGTGTCACTCTGGTGTATATTGATTCTTCTCATTTCCTCCTTCCCTAAGATCAGGTGATGGAAATCTTCCCCACCCTTTAAGTCAGCTTCCTAAGTGTCTAGGTTGTTTTTCAGCCTTGCTCCTTTCTAGTATACTTTTCCTAGGCTCTATGTTTGTTGTTGTTGTTGTTTTTCCATGTATAAAGCTGTGTTTTTTGCTCTCGTTCAAAAAAAAATGAAAAGACTCTACAATGTCTGTAGAAAAAAAATTAATTACTGCTCTGGCCTACAATTGCTTCATAAGCAGACACTTCATATCTGAAGCACAACAATCACTCTGTTTAATTTAACGTTGAAGAGGAAACTCCATAAAATATTAGGAACTTAAAAAATAATTGTCATTATTTTTTAATGACTTTAATCAACAAAGGGTTAATAACTTTAACAGCAAATGCAAAATCATACAACCACAATTTAGAAATTGGCAATGACTACATAGAGAAAATTCCTAGAAGAAATACAAATGACTAATGAATATGAGAATATTCAAAGAAGACTAATCAAAGAAATGCAAATTAAAACAAAATACTGTTTTCTCCTATAAACTTAGCAATGATTAAAACATTATCATCTTCAGAGCTAAAAAGGGAGCACTGAATCAAGCAATCTCCTACACTGCTAATGGTATAAATTGGCAAACCATTTTGGAAACAATTTTGGCAAGATGTTTCAAGGGTATTTATGATCATATCCTTTGATGCAATTTCAGGAAATTATTATAAGAAAATAATGAAGAACCAGAAAGACACACTTGTACAAAAATTTTCCTAAAGAAATAAATAAGTATAAGCAATGGAAATGATTAAATACTGATAACTTTTAAATGAAATATTTCACAGCAATTAAAATTATTTTTATGAACTGTAACAATAAGGTAAAATGCTTATGTTAAATGTTAATAGAAAAGTATCAAGAGGGGTGCCTGGCTGGCTCAGTTGGAGGGATGTGCACTCTTGATCTCAGGGTAGTGAGTTAAAGTCTCACACTGGGTATAGCAATTACTTAAATAAACAAAAACTTAAGAAAAAAAGGGGAAAATATCAAGAAATAATTTGTATGGTATCAACTGCACATAAAAAATGATCACCAAAGAAAGGACTATAAGTACATTTATTAAAATATAGTATGTATTCCTTCTAAGGGATGCATTACAAGTGATTTTTATTTATATATTTATGACACTAAATGTAATAAATTCACTTCTGAGAATCTATCTTAACACCAAAAATATGGTTAAATTGGAGATATACAAGTATTTATTTATGCCAATATTTATGATAGCCACTCTTCTCCCCCAGTTATAGCCTGCATGTCCAATCAGAAAGCAACTATTAAATAAATTATGTAATATTCATACTAGGTTATTGTGAAATCAATGAATCAATATTTATTTTATTTTTTATTATTATTATTATTTTATTTATGTTAGTCACACACACAGAGGGAGAGAGAGAGAGGCAGAGACATAGGCAGAGGGAGAAGCAGGCTCCATGCACCGGGAGCCCGACGTGGGATTCGATCCCGGGTCTCCAGGATCGCGCCCTGGGCCAAAAGCAGGCGCCAAACCGCTGCGCCACCCAGGGATCCCCAATGAATCAATATTTAAAAGCAAAAATTTAATAGCCTATAGTTTTTATGAAAAGCACTACATACAGCTTAACACTTCAAGAGAATGAGAAGATAACCACAGACTAGGAGAAAATATTTGTAAAGGACTAGTACCCAAAATACACAAAGAACACTTACAACAACAAAAAAGAAAATACCCCAATGAAAATATGGGTTAAAGAACTTTTACAGACACCTCACTTACCAAAGAAGATATACAGATAGCAAATAAGCATATGAAAAAAACGTTCCGTAACATATGATTTCAGGAAAATGCAAATGAAAACAATAATGAAATGCCATTATATGTATAGTAGAATGATTAGAATGACCAAATGCTGGTCAGAATGGGTAACAATAAGAACTATTATTCTTTGCTAATGGGAATGCAACATGGTATAGCCACTTTGGAAGATAGTTTGGAGGTCTGGCTCATAAAACTAAATATACTCTTACTAGATGATCCAGTAGTCAGGTTCTTTGGTATTTATTTACCGGAAGGAGTTGAAAACTATGTCCATATGAAAACCTGCACATAGTTACCTATAACTGCCCAAACTTGGAAACAACCAAGATGTCCTTCAGTCGGTGAATTGATAAGTAAACTGTGGTTTGTCCAGATATGAGAATATTATTGAGCACAAAAAACAAATGAGCTGTCCATGCATGAAAAGACATAGAGGAACCTTAAATGCCTATTACTAAGTGAAAGAAACTATCTAAAGAGGCTACATGTTGTATAATTCCAACCGCATGACATTCTAGAAAAGCCAAAATAAGGAGACAGTAAAAAGAATAGGGGTTGCCTGTGGCTGAGGAGAGAGAAAATGAATATATGAAGCACAAAAGAATTTTAGGATAGTAAAAATACTCTGTATGATACTATAATGATGGATATATTTTATCATATATTAGTCTCAACCCACAGAATATAGAATACCTAATATAAACTATGGACTTTGGGTAATTATGGTGTGCCAATGTAGGTTTGTCAGATATTGATAACAAGGAGACTATGCGTGTGTGGGGGGAAATCTCTGTACCTTCTCAACTTTGCTATGAATCTAAAACTGTTCTAAAAAATTGCCTTAAAAAAAAAAAAAAGGAATTTTGGAAGCAAGGTTTCCAGGACCTTGAAGGGAATGGTCAGGTTAGGAAAAGATCATTTATTACTATCTAATAAAATCCTAGTCATGATACCCTTCAGATACATATTGGTGGGTCATATGCTTGGGGGATGATTGCCAACCTGTATCTTGGGGGGGGGGGGCAGAGATAAAGGAAGTTTCCAAAGGAATTATTATATGTTAAAGTAGACTTACAGGGTCCTGGGGGGCAGGCTAAAATTGCCTTTTGCCCTTAGCAATGTATCAACATCAAAGTAGTTGAGTCCCTAGAGGAATGTCACTCTGCCTGTTTCAAGGACTTGTCAACAGGCTGCAAGTAGTAAGGAAATTTAATAATTTTTTTTCTGCTTTTGTTTCCCACATCAGTTTTCATTTCACAATACATATGTATACCAAATAAGCATGCTGTACACATTAAATATATACAGTTTTTATTTGTCAATTATATCTCAATAAAGAATGTGAATGAGGTTAATGGTTCCTTTAGATGACCACATTCTGTGGGAACACCTAACAGGGTAAACTGAAGAATAAAGAAACAATGTCAAAGTAAGAAATAACAAACATAAAACACAGTATGCTCTCGAATATCAATCTGGCTAGAAAACATGAGGAAAAAATGAGGGATAGGGCACAGGAGACAGGTCATTACTAGATTGCAGAGAAGTCTTAGCTAGGATAGGAGATTTGGCTTTCATGAGGTAAGCAATAATTTGGTTTAATTTGGTTTTTATTTGAGAAGAATGACAGGGTAAAAGCAATATTTTAGTGACTTTTATTTATAGCTAATAAATTAGATTAAAGCATCTGATCAATTAAGGGGCCAGAGCAATGACCTAATGACCTGGTGTTGTGAGAAAAAAAAGAGAAGAATGGACTTGAATAAATTGTGAGAGTAGAACTGTTAAATTTAAAGACCAATTGATGTGGATAACAAGGGAGATGAAAGTCTTGCGATGTGTGTCCAAGTCTTAATGACTTTGAGAATAAATAATTCTGCATTTAAGGAATACAGGGTCATGGGGTAGAGAGAATGGTAAATTTACAATGTGGTTAGGAGATCCAATATATTTTAATTGTCTTATTTCTGCCTCTTTGACAGAGGAATTGTGTCTTTTCATCCCTATAAAAAAGTACCTTGCAAAAATACACAGCCCTTTCCCAATAAAAGTGAATAAATATTCAGAAACAAATATAACAACAATCTGACAATTTTACATGGAAACTGTCATACAATAAAGATACACCTACGTGTAAACATTCATCATTTTAGCATTTCTGTAGGAGAAGGTGTTCTCAAACTTTAGAGTGCCTTAGAATCATCCAAATGGCTTTTAAAAACACAGATTGCTGGGTTCTACCCTCAGGTTTCTGAATCAGGATGTTGGGGTGGGACTAGGAATTTGCATTTCTAACAAGGCCCCAGGTGATGCAGATGCTGGTTTGGGGACCACATTTGGAGAACCACTGCCCTAGAACTGTATCACCCTAGGAACAGTCACCCTAGGAACAGTAAAGATAAGCTATTTTAAGTAACTGAGGGTAAGTGAAATATTCTCAAGGGCTAACATCTCAAAAGATAACTCTAAAGCAGACCACATACAAAGCCTTTACTGGAACCTCAAAAGGTCAGTTTGAACATGTGATGTTTCATTGTTTAAGCATCAAAACCAATGTCCAGAGACTCTCAACTGAAGTTTCAAACTGAACCTAAATACTTACACTAGATAGTCACTAGATCAAATTATGTTTTTAGTGAGGGACAGAAATGAAAGCAATAGAAAAATTGTTAATAACTAAAATTTCCCTCTACTATATTGATTCTTGAAACATAATAAGCTAATTTATAGGGTAAAGAGTAGAAAGACATAGTACTTAACATTTGTGTTTTTCAATAACAATAGCAATAATAAAAAGCAACATTAAGATCTTCTAAGAAATGTGATCATATTTTATAAGACTTTATAATATTACTACGCAGTTTTATAAATGCTAGATAAACATGCTACACAGTTTTCCTTATTCACAAATTTGCCACCTGTATATTTATTTTCCATAAATACTCTGGGAGTCATATGAAGTTGAATATATTACAAAATCCTCAAACTCAGAAGTCAAGTCACCCTAAAACATCTAGCAAAAGACCTGGTGTTTACTACCTGTGAAAATATAGGAAGTCGTATAACCTTTCCAAATCTCAGTAGAAGTATTAATAAAATGGGAGTGAAAACTTCCATCTTGAAAATATTGCTGAACTGAATTAAGCAATATATATGTCAGTGCCAACATAAATAAGGATCTTAATAAACATTATTTAGTTATTTTGCTTGAAATATCTACAATATCATCTTGAAAACATAAAATGAAAAACTTGAAACTTGAAAAAGTTACAAAATTCCCTCTTTGATCCTTCTTTATACCCATGATGGATTTGAGAAAAGAAAATGAAATCAACAACCAGTAGGAGTAGATTCTATAATGATTCACTGAAATAACTGGTTTATCCAACTCAAAACTGAGCCATTGGTTAACCCAAGACAGTCATAAAATTATGAATTCTGGAGTCAATATGAGGTTTCCAGTGTGTCCTGCAGTTCATTTGATGAAACTGTATATATATATATATATATATATATATATATATATATATATATATATATGTCTCCCCTAGAGTCAACTGAAAGTAGAATCCAAAATTATCCAGCTTCTCTTTACCTAAAATCTGTAACCAGAAACTCTGTTACCACAGGAAGGTACTTAGAAAGCACATATTCCACTGAGTCTAGAGATGAAAAGTCTAGTGGTAGCAGAAAGCAGAACAATCATGGCACATGTCACATCTAAGCTCTGCAGTTCTTTTCTCCAAGCAAAGCTCACAAGAGCCATAGAAGGTCACTGGGAGGCCACTCAGGTGATCATCTTATAAATATATAAGGTTCCCAAGTCTTACACAGCTTAATAATACTTGCTGGTTCCCTCTCTTCTATACCTAAAATATCAACATCACTAAAATGATCCTAACTTCTTTATTTTGAAATATGGCCAACTTCAGACAAGTTCTATATTATTCTATATTAGGATGTAACCATTTAAAAACTTTATTTCCCAAAACATTTTTAATGGGCTACATATATATATATATATATATATATATATATATATATATATGTATTTTTAGATGATAACCTTGAAAATATCATTCTGATTCATCCTCTTATCTAAGTCATGTTAAAACATTCGAGATTCTGAATGAAACAGTGCTAATGACACTTCTTAGATCGAGGTATTTTAAAATTCTGGGTTTATTTTGCTGCACAGACATCAAACCACAAAAAGAGGGAACAGGAGTGGGGAAGAAACCTAGAGATTA
This sequence comes from Nyctereutes procyonoides, assembly GCF_905146905.1. Lineage (NCBI taxonomy): Eukaryota > Metazoa > Chordata > Mammalia > Carnivora > Canidae > Nyctereutes > Nyctereutes procyonoides. The sequence goes on from NW_026575137.1 coordinate 5,169,102, forward strand.
TCAAGAATTTCCTTCTTGAGCCTTTTATCTACGAAGATCAAAGTTCACATACAGGCAAGGAAAGAAGTGGTCCCCATCATCAATTTAAACCTTGATGGATGTTTAATGCCAATCTGAACTTCTGAAATAGCTTTCATCATAGATTTCAAAGTGATTTTATAAGAAACTATGCTTTACTTCTTTAATTGCATTGACTTAATCACATACTATATAGAAAACCATTTTACAGATGGGGAAACTGAAGCAACCATCCAATGAATCAGGAACTCAGAAAAAAGACACTTCCTAGATTATTCAAACTGGCCAAATAGCTTCCAAATTCCACAGAACTACATTTACTATATATTCAACAGAGTGTGAATCTGTGATGTTCTCGTTATTACATATCAGATCATCTCTCATGATATTTCTCACTAGAAATGCCACAGGGCCACCCAAAGGATGAGATTTTGTACTGAATGACCCACACATGGTACTGTATTGTGAAAGCATATTCTGAAGTTTTCTAAACAGTGTCAGTCTTAAGAAAAAGTACTCAAGTTCCTTAGACATCTAATATTAAATATTTAATATAATTACTGCGCAAACATACTTTCCCTGCAAACAGAGTTCATGCAAGTCAGCAATATCTAGCTCGCGCAGAGAAATGAATCAAACAGAAACTGTCAACAGAAACGGCAAATGGACTTTCAATATAAGGTGACCATTTCTTTTTGAGCAACAACTCTTTAGCTTCCAGTTAAGGCAGTGTGGAACAGATTCAATGAGAGGCAATTATTGCTTTCAGTGAATCCAGAGTCTACCTAGAAAAATGAAGCACTCACAAGTGCAAAACAAGTTGACAAAACATTCGTACAGGGCAACAGTATATATAACATATGATAATATTGTGGGTCATATGGATTGAAGGTGTCATGTAAGTGTACTCCACTTAAAAAGGAAGATGCCCCTTCAGGAAGCAGTCACAGGGCCAAGTTCCTGGCTCTGACCTCTGCAGTGATGCTAATGGCCTTTCCATGCATTCCTAATAATAGTACCTTCTCTTCACATCTCATCACTTTTTTTTTCTTTTTAACAAACCCTAGTGTCTCCTCCCAATGACCTAAGCTATCCAATGTTTCTAGAATTATCTTCCTAAGACCCGAGTCAGATCATTGTATAGTGAATAAGGAGGATAGACTCTAGAGTCAAGGGAATCAAGCACGAACCCTGGCCCCGTCACTTATTTTATTACCTAAGTGATTTGGGCTGATTTACTTAATGTCCCTAAGCCACGGATGATTTATCTGTTGAACAGGAGTAATAACAAATATGTCTATTTTTAAATTTTCCATAAGGCTTAGATAAAATATGAAAATTCTAGGAAGAATACTCATCACATAGTAAATATTCAATAAATGTGAGTTGTGATTTTAATTATATCCCTCCCCCCACACAAATAAGGGCTTTAAAGTTGCCTGGCAGATAAAGTATGAGCTTCTAAGCCAGAAATTCATACCCTTTCACTTTATGGCACAGTCTTCTTTTCTAGATTTGTATCATAATAACACTCCCCTATTGGCAACCCATGTTGCAGCCAAACCAGATGGTGTGCCCTTCCCTACATTCTCTCTTATAATGTCCTATCCCTCTATATTTCGGCAGTTCCTTTGGTCAGCCTCAAATATCTTTCTCATCCCATATTCCCTTATCAAGTACAGTTCTTCAGTGGTCAAATCCAAGTGCTTCCTCTTGCCTAATCCAACTCTTACCCCCTGATGAGCCATGGAGCCTATGCTTCTAATTGCAAGAGCACGTTCTCTCTGTATAGATGAGCACCTTCCACTACCAAAATTGAGCTCTTCGGTGTCAGAGACTGGGCTTTCTCTCCTTTTGACGGCCAAAGCTGCCTGCATACCATCTGTACAAAGCAAGACTGAAATAAAGGCTGAATCAACGATGAATTAACAGACTTCACAAAAGAAATATCAGAACACAACTGTCCCTGTCCCACGGGAACTTCTCATATAGCAAAGCTGATTCACATCTGAACAAATATTTAATGCACAGGATACAAAAAAGCACTGGGCTTTCCAATATCATTCAATTACTTTACTTGAAAGGTCCCCAAAGTGGGTGTCAAATCTAGTTACTGCACAGTGATAATTCTATTTTATGGCCAAACATGCAAACTGACGTATATTATGTACAACTTTAAGGAGGTACGTCTAGCCTCTTGAGAGTTATTCAATTAAAGATTAAAAAAAAAAAAGAAGGAAACCTGGCAATGAATGATTAAATCAGTTTCACTGTACGCTTTAATAAATCTCTCAGAAATACAGAGACTTATGCTCATTTTTCAGGGACAGAAAAAAATCTTACGTCACTTACCCTTAATAAAACAACATAAAGTAGAGTTGTGCTGATATTACCCAATAGCAGGTAGATAACTTAGAAACTCATTCGATGAACCAAATAGGTTTATTCACATGACTCTGTTATCTTGCAGCCCTAATTTCATCTAAAATACAAACTAGAACTTTGGGTATGCTACAGGTCAGAAGTGTGGTATTCATGTTTCCTTGAGAGTTTAATAAAAGTTAAAGTATTTTGGCAAGGCCATGATGTAATTCAAATCGAGTGAACACAATTACTTTTCTTACCCGGCCATTCCAGGAATAGATTTGGCCTTAGGAGTGATGTATCCAAGCTCTTTCTGCTTTAATGGCTCAGGGTTCTATGGGGTCTCCCCCAGCAATTATTTTAAAATTAATGACTGCTTTCTGATTTAATGATTTAACTAACTTTTCTTCCTTGACCCTTCTCTAACTACAGCAGATCTTTTGTTTCCTTCAAAAGACATTAGGACAAATATAGCAAATTCAGGGTTAGGCTCTGACCTTTACTTACAGACACAATTAGAGCTGGGCCCTTTTAACTCTGGTGACTCAGTAAAAGCAGACCTGCTGTCAAGAAGGGCAGAAAAGAAAGGTCAAAGACTAATGGAGGAAAGGTGCTAGGTGGCCTTTCAAAACCCCAAAGTATATATTGCCCTTCATTCCACTTACTCATTCATTGTTTAAACGTCTTTCAGAAAGTAATATAATAAGTTTACAGCAGTACTGAAGTTACTACACGTGGGTAAAGAAAGCTTAAGCTACAGGTCAGTGATTTCTTAACCCATGGACCCAGGAAAGGCTTCGGGTTATCCAACTTCTTGGAAGGGCATGAAAATTTTGTGTTTATGCACATTTTTTTCTTTCTTTTGACACTGAGATTTCATTGTGTTTCAACTTCTTGAAGGAAATCTATAATCACCCCCAAAATATTGAGAATCACGGACACAGAATAAACAGACTATCATAAATAAATAAAAAAAATAGATAGCTGTTAAAATACAGATTCAATTATATCCATATGACTTTTTAAAAAAGTTTTACATATGCTACCTTCAAAACCCCTAACATTCAGGCCAGAATATAATTCCTAGCACATGGGCATAGGTATCTTCAATCAAATAACTAGATTTCTTAGAAGAAATGCACTGGTAATAAACGAAACCACCTACTTTTTACCTTGAAACTGATGATTTATTGGAAACAGAGGAGTTTCATAAAGTGAAAATTTGTGCATGGAGATGGAGATTGGAGTTGGGATGCAGACAAAGAACATGTAAAGCAGAGGACACAGAACAAGGCAATTGGAAAGCAGAAGAATGGTTGTAAGCACATGTACTGGAGTCAGACCATCTGAAAGGAATCTAAATTTATCATTTTGTAGTTGGTGGTATGACCCCAAAATATATGCCAGTGGGTTAAATGTAATGTGCTTAGAATAGTGCCTGACACACAATAAGTACCACTTAGCTATTAACCGCTGATGACATTAGCTGCTGATGGCAGTACTCAAGATAAAGAGAGGTCTCACCTTCCATGAACATCAGTATTCAAAATCAACCCTAGGATAGAGCCTTTTATGTTCTTTTTCCTTGTTATGTCTGATTTTTCAGGTCTGGGCCACAACTGATTGCACTGCTCTAACCACCTACTCTTCAGCTATCCCTTTCAAGATTTTTTCACACTATAAAGGCAGAATTAATAGTACTGGTAATAAAAATAAAATTATACATTGATATAATACTTCCCAATTCCTGTGATGTAGGGAAGTCAGGCCAGGTTATAAATATTCCCATTTTTACAGATGAAAATTTTTTATCAAAGACTGCTCAAAGTCTTATATAAATTAATTTTATTTATTTATTTATTTATTTATTTATTTATTTATTTATTTATATTTATTTATTTATTATAAATTAATTTTACATGAGCATAAAAGCACCAGGTTAGTAATTAATAATTTTCCTAAATTTCAGTATCTCCATTTTACTGATAAGACAATCTTCCATAACATTTTTTTAAAGATTTATTTATTTTAGTGAGAGAGAGAGAGAGAGAGAATGCACGCGCACATGCGTGAGCTCATTTCACAACCCGGAGATCATGACCTGAACCCAAATCAAGAGTTCGACACTTAACCAACTGAATCGTCCAGGCACTCCTCCCCCCAACATTTTTCATAAAAATTTTCACAAGAATTTTATAGGAGTTAGGATCTTAAACTAACTTAGTTTAATTCTCTTAGTTCAACAATCTTGTTCTATAGATGAACAAAGTTATGGACATTATACGTTTTTGTTTAAAAACGTATTCAAATGTACTCTTTCCTGAATTCAGTTTTTCTTTAACTGTATCTGGGCTGCTACATGTATGAAAAGGAATGCCTTGGTACCTGGGGCATATTATTCTATTATTATGACCAATCATATTTCTTGGAAATGATTCATATACTTATTTTACCTATTAGTTACTAAAAGTTAAAGCACCTAAAAACTATGCCCATTCACTCAAAGAAAACTAGGGCATCCATCAACCTAAAGCTGGTGGGAAGAACTTCAAAGTAACATGTATTCCCTCCAGCCTTAGAGACAGAAATTAATTATAGTGTGATGAATTGTTTCAGAGATGGAACATGGTGAAGCCATCCTATGTGGCCCTCCTACCTGTCTCCTCACCAAACTCTGGAGTAGACAAACAGTGATCTAGATCATTACTATTACCTATAAGAAACAAAACCATTTATCAAAAGAGATAACATAGGAGGCCTTTACTTCTTGTATTCTATTCATCAGTATTTTTCAGACCACATTCCTGTATTACTTCTGTAATAATTTTTTACGTTTAACAATTCATAATATGTATTTAGCCAGTAAGAAAATACTGTGATAGAAAAAAAATGAAAATTCCAAAAGAAGATTAGAATGCTTCCTTTTCTTTTTAATTGGTTTACTTTTTTTTCCATAAAGGTCAGCACAGAATAGCTTCAGGTTTTAATTTATATCATTGCTGTATGTCTATTAAACCAAATGTTAATTATGTTTACTTTGCTTCAATGAAGAAATGATTTCATATACATTGCTACAGATGCAAATCATTATCTCAGAATCTAGGACACGTTCTCTAAAAAATGGAGTATTAAACAGAAAAAAGAAAGAAAAGAAAAAGTAGGTAAAGCACTTAAGAGAAAAGTCTCCTTGTACCCACGGATGTGAACAAAACCTTTACGAATTCCTAAAGTGTTAAGAATTTCCTCTAAAGTGTCTATCATTTTTCAAACATATACTTTTGATGAAGAGGATAAATTAGATTTTGATACAGCATGCATTCTTAATTGAAGCTATTTTAATTGTAAAAACTTATACTACTGTAGCATACTATTTTTTTCATTAGGTTGGAAAAAAAGTAAAAAACAGTGAGGTGAATAGAAGAGATTATGATTTTCCTCCCCAAAACAAAAAATATAAATTATATACTAAATAACACAGAAAAACTAGTCAATTTTCATGCATATTTTGAAGCATGGGTCAAAATATATTGGGGGATTTATTAAGAAATTCCTTATTTTGGAAAGTTAATTTAGGTGATCTGCACACAAACTTTCTATCTTTCAGTATTGCATGCTCAGAGACTCTGTTCACAAGCTGGTGTAAAACCCATGCTGCCTGTGTGCTCAGGGTGGCATTCATCTGGTGTGACGAAGAGCTATTAAAAGGTATCTGTTATGTAACGCTGAATGAGAAGCATGAGAAATGAACAGAAATGATGGACCCCCAACCTGTATCCTGGGGACCTAAAGGATCAACTGATCACTAACCAGATGCTCAAATTGGCTAGGGCCTGTACCCAGATATTTGGTCAAACACTAGTCTAGATTTTTTCTTTTTTTTTTTTTATGATTTATGCTGTGAAGGTATTTTTTTAGATGAGATTAACATTTAAATCAGTAGACTTTATGCAAAGTAGATTACTCTCCATAATGGAGATGGATCTTCTTTTTTTTCTTTTTCTTTTTTTTTTTTTTTTTTGGTGGTTTGGTGGATCTCATTCAGTAAGTTGAAGGCCTTAAGAAAAAAAAAAAAAAAAAGAAAAAGAAAAACAACAGTCCTCTCCCACGGAAGAGAGAAGTCTGTTACTAGACTGCTTTCAGGCTTGAACTACCACATCAACTCTTCCCTGGGTCTCCAGCCTGTGTGCCTACTCTGTAGATTTTGGATGTGCCAGCTTCCACAATCACTTAAACCAATTCCTTAAAAATCTTACATGGGGTGCCTGGCTCACTCAGTTGATAAAGCAAGCAACTCTTAATCTTGAGGCTATGAGTTCGAGCCCCACATTGGGTGTAGGGATTACTTAAAAAATAATAAATAATAAATAAATACATTAATACATAAAAAATTTTAAAAACCTCTCTCTTGCTCTCACTGTGTGTGCATCTGTAAAATAGGGTAATGATATATACTTCTCCAATTTTTTAAATGATTAAAGATAATGATGTACAGTGCTTTCTAACCTAGATAAGTATTAGTTATTAATGAATCCTCACTGTTCCTTTTCTTTATCTTCACATTATCTTCAATACAAGGACAATGTCTAGCAGACAGTGTCTAACCCAGAAAAAGGCACTGTGAAAAATATTGAAACTCATAAATATGGGTTCTATCATTAATTTTCACTAATTGAGCATGCACTATATACTGGGCATTATAAGCAGATGTTATTGTATGTTTCTCATTGAGTATCTTAACAATTATAGAAATTTTGATGCAATAATAATTCCCATTTTTAGATGTGGTCACTAGTCTCGAAGATGTTAAAAAATTGAATCTTGACCCTAAAAATAAGAGTATGAAAAAGCAGAAATTTAAACTCAGATTTTTCTGACTGTAGTCTTAATCTCTGCACAACACTATATTCCCTTAACAGTTTACATCTAAAATGGTGAGAGAGATAAATACATCAAAACAATTCAGTTAAACCAGTTGAATTACAGTCAAAACAATTTCCATTATCAGAGGACTAAGCTTAGGAATCAACTGTCAATTACAAAGAATTGGCAATTACCTACAAACACAGCAATATTGTTGTATCTCTCTCTTTTGTAGATTGCCTTTCAATTTCTCCTCACTTGTCCTACTTTTAACATTTTGAATTCTTTGCATTTCAAGTTGTACCATGCACGTGTGAACTGGCTCTCCCGTAGGCAGGATAAGCTGTACCTGGTGACAGGACTCCAGAAATGGGTGGCACTGCCCTGTCAAGAGTCTCTCTCACCCATGTCCCGAGGCCTGAAACTCCAATATTACTTCTTTGCAACTGAAGTAACTTTTTACAAGTCTATATGTCTTTTCATTCTAAAAAAGATTAAATATACAAATACAGGAAAATTCTAACATCTTTGTAAACATTTTCTTTTTTTAATCTGGATGACTTCCTCTCCTTCTTTGCACCAGTATAAAAACACGCAGAGAAACATCTAGTTGAGGCCACTGAAAGGGGAAGTACAGTGCAGAACTTTTGTTTTCACTGTCTGCCCACTTATTCTTTGGACTAGCACTGCTCTACAAAAAAAGATGTTGAGAGGGAGAGATGTGGATAGCTAGAGAGAATTGAATCCCTACCTAAACAGATACCTTTTAATCCAGTGAAACTCAAAACTAAGAAAAATGAGATGTAAAAATGTCCTTATTTAGGATTACTTAATTTATGGTTAAGAACAGACATCAGAAGAAAGTGGTGACAGAAAATAATATTTTTTTAATTTTTTTTATTTATTTATGATAGTCACAGAGGGAGAGAGAGAGAGAGAGAGAGAGAGAGAGAGAGAGAGAGGCAGAGACACAGGCAGAGGGAGAAGCAGGCTCCATGCACCTGGAACCCGACATGGGATCCAATCCCGGGTCTCCAGGATGGCGCCCTGGGCCAAAGGCAGGCGCCAAACCGCTACACCACCCAGGGATCCCAGAAAATAATATTTAAACGAAACTACATAGATTACTTTTTTCACATTTCCTTTAACTAAGAGTCATCATAGGAGAAGAACAGATTAATCCTAAAAGGAATTTTTTTCCATGCAAAGGCACGGTGATTATATTCTATTTTCTTTTGCACAATGCCTTTGCGAGGTTTAAATTAGAGTTTTAGAAGGTTTCCAACACAGTAGTTAAACACAGTTTTATATTTATTATAATTTTAAAAATAGACATAACTAGTAGTGATTTGACCAATATTCAAGTATTTTTTTTTAATTTTATTTATTTATGATAGTCACACAGAGAGAGAGAGAGAGAGGCAGAGACATAGGCAGAGGGAGAAGCAGGCTCCATGCACCAGGAGCCCGACGTGGGATTCAATCCCGGGTCTCCAGGATCGCGCCCTGGGCCAAAGGCAGGCTCTAAACCGCTGCGCCACCCAGGGATCCCCTATTCAAGTATTTTTTTTGGTCTTCTTTATAGCCAAAAAGTATGCCAATGATTAGAGACAATTTTTAGATCTGTATGTGGTACACACAAATGCCAAATGTCTATTAATTGGAAAATATCTAGAATAGTCTTGCACCATTTCTCTATTTGCAACCTTAGAATTTGTATTTCCTATCCCCAGTCTGTGTAGATTTTATTACTACTGCTATTTCTAGGGAGAGCTAAGTTGCAAACACGTGGTTAAAACACCGTGTAAATCCACAAACAGGGAAAATATAAACAAATTCTGTTACATCTATATGATGCCATACTACTCAGTAATAAAAATGGAATGAAGTACTGATACATGCAATATGTATAAGTAAGTAGTATGCTAAATGAAAAAAGCCAGACACAAAAGAATTTATACAAAATCACTCACGGTATTCGTTTCCATCCCTCCCCCCATATATAAATTTAATAAAATGGAAACTATAGTGACAAAAAGCAGGTCAGTGGTTGATTTGGGAGTGGGGGAGAGGCAGGAAGAAGGGTTTGCAAACCTAGTGCATATGTACATCAAAATGTATAAAATTTTATACTTTAAATATGTGTAGCTTCTTACATGTCACTTATAACTCAATAAAGCTGTTTTTTAAAAAGCTCTGTGCAAAGTAAGTGTGTTGCAATATATCTTTAAACACCTTCACTCACTGGAGTATTCCTTAATATTCAAAAGTAGTAACTGGACAAGATAGGTATGATGGGAACTAAAGGATAAAAAGAGTGACTATTATTACCTTAAGGCTGCCACAATCAGAGGTGACAAGAGACAGGAAATAACAAATTATAGTGAAGTTGTTACAAATACGATTTTTAAAAGCCTTGAGGCAGGAGCAATTATCTCTTTTTCTGGAGGTTTTGCAGAAGGCTCTTTCAAAGCATCACTCAAATATCAACTTCTCAATGATGTCTTCCCTTTCCATACTATCTAAAGGTCCAATCCTATCCCTCTCACATTTTTTTTTCACCATAGCACTTATCATCATCATCTGACAGCATTTTACTCATTTATTTGTTTGGCATCCACACTTCCTTATATACATACACCAAACTAAACTCGACAAGGGCAGCAATTTTGTCTGTTCTGTTCACTGCCGGGTTTCTATAACTTCTGGGAGAACTTAGTTCATAAAAATGTGCAAAAAACTATTTTTTTTTCCTGAATGACTAATAAAGTGGACTGAAAATTTACAAAGGGGAAGATCCTAGGCTGGTACTGTGGTGGGGGGTGGATCAAAGCAGTCAATTCAACAGACGTTAGTAACCCCTGACAGTGTAAAATGCATATGTATAAGTAGCAAAAAATAAAAAATAAATATAATCATGCCTAAATGAGGCTGGACTTCTCAAAAAAGAGCATAGAATAATGGGAAAGGCTATACCAGGGCAACCTAGTCTGGGATCACAGTGTCTGAGAGGCTCTCATGGAAGAGGTAACACTTAGCTGAGATCTGGTAGGTAAGTAAGAATTTTCCAAGAGAATGTGGTGATAGAATGTGCCATCCATCAGTGGAGAGGACAGCATGGGTGGAGGGCCTGAGACAGAAAGAATTTAGCACATTCTCAGGGGAGCAGAGGGAAAGAGGACAGTGTGGCAGGAGAGCAGTAAGCAAGGACCGACTAGGGACACATGGAAATAGAGAGGCAGGTGCAAGATGCCATCTCTTGCAAGGAAACATTAAGGATTTTACACTTTCTCCTTTAGACTAGGGCAAAGTCAATTACAGCTTATATTTAAGCAGAAGAGGAGCATGATTTGATGTGCTTTGGAAGCTGATCTCTGTGCTGTGTAGCTAATGAACTGGGAAGGGGGAGGAAGCAGGAGTCAAGGACTGATCAGGAGGCCACTGCAGTGATGTAGGAACTGTGTCTGCCCATCTCCGTCTTCTGAGCTTGTTGGCACGAAATTCTTCCCAATATTCTCTTAGCAATGGTTCAATCTCTGTACTATCGACAGTTCCATTTCCATTTCCAGTGTATCTGTACCTTCTCTTTTTAAATTATTAATCCTACCGGAGGTTTGTCCATTTTTATTAGTCTTGCACAGGGCCGCTGTGACTTTGTGGTTCGACTGTGTTATATGTTTCCTATATCATATACCTATTTTCCTACTCCATGAATTTATGATCTTATTTTCCCTAGTTGCTTTGTCCTACATCCTTTAGTTATATTCAGCTATTTTTTTCTGACTTTTAAATTAAATGTTTAGCTAATGCATTTTAAAGATTTCTTCTTTCTAAATGTAGTATTTGGACTATACATTTGTTTTACATGTACTGACACACAGTGATTGTTTCCATTCGGTTTGTATCTTATAATTTGTATCATCATCTGACTTGTTCAGAAGCATGTTTTTAAATTTTCAAAAGCGGTTCTTCTTACTTTTTATTTTTTACTGCCAAGTTGCCACATTGGCAGAAAATGGATTCTGCATGAAACGTTTTTTTTTTTTTTTAATAAGTTAGAGCCAATGTTAGAGTCCACAAGCAGTTTTTTGATGACTTCCCATGTAGTCCTGATAAATATGTGCATTTCCCTTGAGAGTGGCTGAGATTACCTAGGTAGAGTTTCATAAGGTAAAATGAGGAAGGAAATAAAATGAGGAAGAAAAGCCATTTTATTTTTACCCTTTCTATTTTTCAAAATTCTGCTGTATGTTTGAGGGAACCTGACATACATATATTACCATCAGGCATATAGAACTATTTACTATGTCTTTCTTACTTCTCTGTGCTTTCACAGATTCTCTTTGCTCTTTTAAACACCTGCCACCACTGTTCCATACATAGCAACCACTTTTCCTCATCAAATAGCATGGAGTTATTTCTTAAAAAAATCAGCGAGCTCATCAACTCCTACAGAAAAGCTCTACGATTTCTCTAATTTGGTTTTGGGGCCTCTCCCACATGCTCCCATCGTGCCCTGCCACATAACTTAACTCACTAACCACCGTTATTCTTCTCCCCTGCTAGACTGTGAATGTCCAAGGTCAGGGATATCTGAGATACTGCATTTGTTGGCCTCAGTATAATGACCCAGATATGAATTTGAATAAATGAGTCAGTGAGTTTTAAGCCCCAAATGAAAACATATTAGAGAAATATTAATTAATTCTACAACTTGATTATGTTCTGAGAAACATGACAGAATCACATAAAATTAATTTCGTTATAAGAAAAAGTTTGTATTATCAAGTTGATTGTGTAAGATTAGTAAATTCTTTAAGACAGAGAATCTTTGTACAAAAAATTACACAAAAAAGCTCAGCTGAGTAGTGGTTGTATTAAATATAAGACGTTTTCCAAAATTGAACAAAAATGTCATGAAAAGGAATACTTACTTTTTAGAAAAGGAGCAGTTTATGGGTTTTTCTATAATCTCCATGGCAGGTGGGAACAGTGAGGTACCCTTTAACTGATGTACAGAAAAGCATGACTGCCTTCAACACAGAAGCGTCTTTCACAGCTGTTGTAGACTGCTAATGTTTAGCTTGGGTCAGTCCTATGCATTCATTCATTCATTCAGCCAGCCATTCATATGTACTTACTAAGTACTACATACTCACCAGTCACTATTCTGAGTCTCATAAGTGAAGAAATCACACAAGATCCCTGCTTGCACAAAGATTATATATAATTACTAGCACGTTAAGAAATTTGAAGTAAACAGTTAACATAATGATTTGCTCAGTAAGGAAACTGTTCAACACCTAATGGGGAGAAGATGCAAAACTGTGGGCACACAATGTAATCACTAGAGAAGTGTACTTTGCTATGTAAAAAAATATTTCACCAAGAGTCCTTCTGACCTAGAAGAAATATACCTAAGGAAAAGGATCCTTTCTTTACACTTCATACTCAAAAAGTAATCTATGAGAACTAATTGTGCTTCCCAATTTCCCAGAGGATTTTTTTTTTCCATTTAAAGGACAGATCTCAAATAAACACATTAAAAACTACAGTCCTCTTTAGAAAATGTAAATGTAGTTGAAGTCTAATACCGAAAGCCTAGTGAAACAACTTTCTGCCGGGCTGATGACCAACTATGGGGCAAATTAAGGCTTCTTTTCGGCATATAGTCAACAGCCTTTTTCAATGGCTTTGCAGAGTACAGGCTGTCTCCTTCAAAGCATCAACGTCTACTAAAAAAGAAAACTTGGAAAAATGCTTTGTATTTCAAACATATATAATGTAAGAAAAATTAAAAACTGTAAGCAGAAGGTGGTGAATAATATCACCTTAGAGGTGTAGTACTCAACTTATTTTCAGAACAAAAATGCGTACCAAAAAGTAACAGGCATGGTTAGCATTAATTTTAAGTTCTTTTTAACTCAGGAAGACAATTTTAAATGTATAGAAAAAATTTCATTACTAAGATGCTTCTTAGCTAAGATGATTATGCAAAGATACCATGGACAGTACGATTTACATAATATAGGTATCTCAAAAATGAGATTTTAGAATACTTGTTTTTGCTGTGACCTTAAACATAGAATAAAAGAATTAATATAAAATTTACTTGAACAACTGTAAGTAAATAAATGAGATATTAGGGGGCAGGACCAAGATAATGACACAGGAAGCTCCTAAATATCCCTCCTCCCACAGACGCACTGAATGTACACAGCTACAAAGGGAATAATTCTCTCCAGGGAAATCTAGAAACAAGCTGAATGACTCCTACACTTTTGGCAAGTGAGAAAATACACACACCTAAATGGGTAGGAGAGGCTGGGACACACTCTTGCGATAAACCCCACACCCTTAGCATAGTGTCATACAGTTGTGAGGGAACCCTCAAATCCCAACTTCTCTCTGAGAGTAAAGGGTTTGGACCACACATCCAGCACCCCAGATTTTAAGGCTCTCACCTGAAGGATAGGCCCCCCCCAAAATCCCAGCTCTGAAAGTCAACAGGGGGCTTGGAGTACCCAGTATTATAGCAAATAAAGGAATAGCTCCTCACAGGAGCATAACAAGCATTTGCCAGGGCTGTTCCCCGAGGGCAGAGCACAGAGGGAGTACTAGGCAAAAAGTACCATCTCCCAGTCTTTCCGTGCAGGGGACTGACTGCTGCTTTACAAGCTGCTGCCTAAGAGTCTAGCTTCTAATGAGCCGCAGGGGCTATAATCCTCCTTGGGGACAAGGGGGATCAGTGGGCACTCCCTTGTGTTCTCCCTCAGCCTCATTCCAACCATAAAATCAAATCACCAGCAAATAAAACCAAGTTGCCAGTATCTCTCTGGAAAGAAACTGTACATACACCTAGCACTCCAACTTTTACAACATCTGTTACTCAAAGCATGGGCCCCCAAATCACTTAGCTCTACTAGTCAGAGGGGCTCGCATTCCTGAGTCACAAGGAGCTATTACAAAGAAGCAGTTGTTAATGAGCACATGAGCACTCACCACACCACTAGGAGTCACTGCAGAAAGGAAGGCAAAAACGCCCATCTGTTTTTTTCTGGGAAGAAATATGCAGTCAACTGCAAACATGCCCAGCTGCTGCCTGAGGGTCCTGCTTCTAATCAGCCTGCATCTAGGTGCTCAATGCAATATTCCCCTTTGAGACACTGATGGGTCTTGGCATACCCTTAACTACAGGCAGCTGCTAAAAACAAAGACAATGCCTCAGAGGAGTGCAAAGGGCTGAGAAGCAACAAGACTTCTTGAGCTGTGCTTATGGACAAGTTCATCTCCCACATGAGACCAGTCTATAAAGATTGGAAAAGGTGGCTGTTTTAGCCAATGAGCAGAAACTAACACAAAGTCAAGGAAAATCAAGAACCAAGGGAATGAGTTTCAAACAAAAGAACAAAATAAATCTTTACAAACTGATCTTAATAAAACAAAGATAAGTGATTTGTCCAGTAGAGAGTTAAAAATAACGATAACAAAGATGGCCAAAGTGAAAAAAATATGCAATGCATGAACAAGTAAGAATTTCAATAAAGAGATACAAAACATCAAAAACTAACAAATAGAAATCATAGATCTGAAGAATGTAATAGTTAAACTGAAAAAATCAACAGCAGGGTTTGTCTGCAGACTAGATTAAGTGGGAGAAATAATCAGCAAATTCGGACAGGGTGGTGGAGTTTATCTAATCAGAGAAGAAAAAAGAAAAAAGAATGAGAAAGAATGAAGATAGCTTAAGAGACTCATTAGACTCATCGAGCAGAATATATTTGTGTTATACAGGAGAAGAGAGAAAGAGAAGGAGGGCAGATGGCTTATTCAAAGAAATCATGGCTGAAAAATCCTCTAAATCTGGGGAAAGAAACACACATCCAGATCTAGGAAGCCTGAATAATGGCAAAGAAGATGAATCTAAAGAAACCTACACTGAGATACATTTTAATCAAAATGTCAAAAGTTAAAGTCAAAGAGAAAATCTTAAAAGCAGCAAGAGGAAAGAAATGTGTTACATAGGAAGAAACACCCTTAAGACTAAGAGCAGATTTTTTAGCAGAAATCTTGCAAGCCAGAAGGCAGTGGGATGATATACTCAAAGTGCTGAAAAAAAAAGGGGGGGGGGACTGTCAACCAAGAATATATGGGAAAGTTGTCTTTTAAAGTGAAAGAGAGATAAAGAGTTTTCTAGAAAAACAAAAGCTGAAGATCAACACAACGAAACCTTACAAGAAATGCTAAAGGGAATTATTCAAGCTGAAATGAAAAAATATTAACTAGCAACATGAAAACATAAAGTATAAAACTTGCTGATCAAGGTAAATACACAACTTAATCCAAAATACTCTAATATGGTAATATGGTGGGTAGATTACTTATAATGTGGAGTATAAACGTTAAAAACAAAAGTATTAAAAATAGAAATAAAATAATTTGCTAATGTATAAACAATATAAAAGTATGGAAATTGTGACATCAAAAACAAAACTTGGAGAGAGATTGTAAAAATGTAATATGTTGTACATTTATTTATTTTATTTATTTTTTTTAAGATTTTATTTATTCATGAGAGACAGAGAGAGAGAGAGAGAGAGAGAGAGAGAGAGAGGGGCAGAGACACAGGCAGAGGGAGAAGCAGGCTCCATGCAGGGAGCCAGATGTGGAACTCGATCCTGGGACTCCAGGATCACACCCTAGGCTGAAGGCAGGTGCTAAACCACTGATCCACTGGAGCCGCCCTAAGTTGTGCATTTAAAGGTAAGTTGTTATCAGCTTAAAGTAGACTGTTGTAAGACATAAGCTTCATGAAAATCATAGAGTGAAAATGTACTGTAAATGCACAAAAAATATAGAGAAAGGAATCAAAGGACACCAGTAACCCCAAGAAAAATCTTCATCAAATCACAAAAGAAGAGAGCAAGAAAAGAAAGAAACTAAAGAAATATAAAACACCCAGAAAACCATTAATAAGATGGCAATAGTAAGTCCATGTCCAGAAATAATTACTTTAAATGTAAGTGGACTAAATTCTCCAATAAAAAGACACAGAGTTGTTGAATTGATTAAAGAACGGTACTCAAATATATGCTGCATAAAACAGACTCACTTTGGCTTTAAGGACACACACAGGCCAAAGTGAAAGGATGGGAAAAGATATTCCATGCAAATGGAAATCAAAGAAGGAGGGGTAGCTATATTTATATCAGACTAAATATACTTTAAGGCAAAAACTGTGATAAAAGACAAAGAAAAACATTATAATAAGAGGTTAATTTATCAAGAGTGAATATCAGTTATAAACATGTATGTACCCAATATTGGAGCACCTAAATATACAAAGTAAATATGAACAGACCTGAAGGAAGAGATAGGCAGCAATATCATAACAGTAGGAGACTCCAAGAGCCACCAGGAAATATTGGTCTTAAAATACATATTAGACCAGACAGACCTAGCAGACAGATACAGAACATTTCATCCAATAGCAGCAGAATTTACATTCTTCTCAAGTATACGTGGAACATTCTCAAGATAGACCATATGTTAGACCATATGTTCATAAATTTAAGAAGACTGAAATCATATCAAGCATCTTTTCCAACCACAATAGTATGAAACTGGAAATCAATTACAAGAAGAAAACTGCAAGATTCACAAATATGTGGAGATTAAACAACATGCTATTGAATAATCAATGGGTAATAGAAAAAAAAATCAAAAGGGAAGGAAAAAAAGTCTTGTGACAAATGAAAAAGGAAATATACCAAAACTTAAGGCATGAAGCAAAAGTAGCTCTAAGAGGAAAGTTCAGAGGAAGAAGTATGTACATTAAAAAAACCTTCAAATAAACTACTGAAATTTGTACCTCAGGGAGCAAGAAAAAGAAGAACAAGTTAAGCCCAAAGTTAGTAAAAGAAAGGAAATGACAAAGATCAGAGTAGAAATAAATAGAGACTAAAAATACATATAGAAAAAAAGATCAAACTAAAAGCTGTTTTCTGAAAGATAAAATTGACAAACCTTTCACTAGACCAGGTAAAAAGATAGAAGACTTAAATGATTGAAGTCAGATGGGAAAGAAAGAACATTACAAGTGGTAATATAAAATATTAAGGATTATTAGAAACTACTCTAAACAAGTATAATTCAGTGATTTAGATAGCCTAGAAGAAATGGATAAACTTCTAGAAATATACCACCTATCAAGATTGAATTTCACCAGACCAATTACTGGTCAGGAGATGAAATCAGTAATCAAGACTGCATATGGTTCGATATATACAAATCAATAAATGTTATATAACACATTAACAAAATGAAGTAAAAAAATATATGATCATCTTAATAGATGTAGAAAAATCATTTGGCAAAATTAAACATTCTTTCATGATAAAAACTAAACAAATTGAGTATTGAAAGAATGGACCCCAAATAATAAAGGCCATATATGACAAGCCCAATGCTAACAGTCATCAGAGAAAAGCCAAAATCTTTCCTTCTAAGATCAAGAACAAGACGATTCCTGCTTTCACAGCTTTTATGCAACATAGTACTGGAAGTTCTAGCCAGAACAATTAGGCAAGAAAAAGAAATAAAAGACATTCAAATTAGAAAGGAAGAAGTAAAATTGTCTATGCCAAAGACTCCACCAAAATACTCTTATAACTAATAAACAAATTCAGCAAGTTTTCACAATACAGAATTAATATAGAAAACTGTTATATTTATACATGTTAACAACAAACTATCCAAAAGAAAAATTAAGAAAACAATCTCATCAAAAAAATTAAAGCACTTAACAATAAATTTAACCCAAGAGGTAAAAGATTTGTACACCGAATACTAAAAAACTCTTATGAATGAAATTGAAGACCAATAAATGGAGAGATAATCTGTGTTCATGAATTGGAAGAATTAATACTGTTAAAATGTCCGTACTACCCAAAGCCGTCTAGAGATACAGTGCAATACCTATTAAAATTTCACTGTTCATCAAATTTCTTTTTAAATCCTAAAATTTGGTATGGCTGGGTGGCTCAGGGGTTGAGTGTCTGCCTTCCGCTCAGGGCATAATCCCGGGGTCCTGGGGTCAAGTCCCACATTAGGCTCCTCATGGGGAACTGGCTTCTCCCTGTATCTCTCATAAATAAATAAATAAAATCTTTCGAAAAAAATCCTAAAATTCATATGGAACCACAAAAGACCTTGAATAGTCCTAAGCAATGTTGAAAAGGAAGAACAAAGCTGGAGGCATCGGGCTTCCTGTTTTCAAACTATACTACAAAGCTATAGTAATCAAAGGAATAAGGTTTCGACATAAAAACAGGTACACAGAACAGTGGAGTGAAATAAAGCCTAAAAATAAACCCCCACATATATATGGTTACTTCATTTTCAACAAGAGAGCTAAGAATATATAATGGGGAAAGTGCAGTCCTTTCAATAAATGGTGCTGGGAAAACTGGATATTCACATGCAAAAGAATGAAATTGGACCACTATCCTACACCATACACAAAAATCAACACAAAAGATTGAAGACTTAAGTATAAGAACTGAAACCATAAAATCT
Source organism: Nyctereutes procyonoides (assembly GCF_905146905.1). Lineage (NCBI taxonomy): Eukaryota > Metazoa > Chordata > Mammalia > Carnivora > Canidae > Nyctereutes > Nyctereutes procyonoides. The sequence continues at coordinate 5,187,921 of NW_026575137.1, forward strand.
GCGGAAGAAAACAAAGGAGGTAAGCTCCTTGGTATCATTTAATGATTTTTTTTTTTTTTTTTTGGATTTGATATCCAAAGCAAAGGCAACAAAAGAGAAAACAAATGAGTGGAATTATATCAAACTAAAAAAATTATGCACATTAAAGGAAACCAGAAGTTAAATGAAAAGACAACCTATGGGATGGGAAAAATATTCACAAAACACATATAAGGTAAGAGTTTAATACTCAAAATATACATGGAATTCATATACCTCAATAGCATAAAAACACTCTAATTAAAAATGGGTAAAGGACGTGAACAGACTTTTTTTTTTCACAGAAAACATAGAAATGGTCAATAAGTACATGAAAAGGTGTTTAACATCACTAATAATTAGGGAAATGGAAATAAAAACCATCATGAGATAATCACCTAACCTCTGTTTAGATATCTATTTATCAGTAAGGCGAGAGATAACAAATACTACTGAGACTGTACACAAAAGAGAACTCTTGTACAACACTGTTGGTGAGAAGGTAAACTTAAGCATAGCTACTATGAAAAACAGTATGGAGGTTCCTCATGAAATTAAAAATAAAATTATCATACGATCCAGCAATCCCAATTCTGGGTATATATCCAAAGGAAATAAAATTTTTATCTCAAAAAAGATATCTGTACTGCTATGTTTATTGTAGCCTTATTCACAATAGTCAAGGTACGGAAACAACCTGAGTATCCACTGATGAATGAATAAAGAAAATGTAGTATACAGACACAAACACGCACGCACGCACATACACACACACACAAGAGTATTATTCGGCCTTAAAAAAGAAGGAAATAGGCAGATCCTGTGCTGGAGGAGACGCATGCAGCTAACATTGTCTTCTTCGCGCGACTCTTATAGCCAGTTGTCTTGGGGCACAATGGCAACTCATTTCTAGATATAACAAGTGGTTTATAAAAACATTTGGCCTGCAACTCAATAAGTTACCAAATGATAAATATTAAATTAGAATGTAAAGTATATCCCTATAAATATGACATTGAAATTAAAATCTAGATAACTTTATAATTTCCTCACTCTTCTTTTTTTAACCAATCTGCCATTACACTGAAATGAATGGCTGATGGGCGTTAAGGAGGGTCCCCTTTTTTTTTTTATAAATTTATTTTTTATTGGTGTTCAATTTGCCAACATATAGAATAACATCCAGTGCTCATCCCATCAAGTGCCCACCTCAGTGCCCATCACCCAGTCACCCCCAACACCCGCCCACCTCCCTTTCTACCACCCCCCTTGTTTGTTTCCCAGAGTTAGGAGTCTCTCATGTTCTGTCTCCCTTTCTGATATTTCCCACTCATTTTTTTTCCTTTCCCTTTTATTCCCTTTCACTATTTTCTATATTCCCCAAATGAATACAATGGCAACTCTTAAGGAAAAACTGATTGCACCAGTTGCAGAAGAAGAGGCAGCAATCCCAAACAGTAAGATCCCTGTAGTGAGTGTTGGACAAGTTGGTATGGCATGTGCCATCAGCATTCTGGGAAAGTCTCTGGCTGATGAACTTGCCCTTGTAGATGTTTTAGAAGATAAACTCAAAGGAGAAATGATGGATCTACAGCATGGGAAGTTATTTCTTCAGACACCCAAAATTGTGGCAGATAAAGATTACTCTGTGACTGCCAATTCTAAGAGTGTGGTGGTGACTGCAGGAGTCCGCCAGTAGGAGGGAGAGAGCCGCCTCAAACTGGTGCAAAGGAATGTTAATGTCTTCAAATTCATTATTCCTCAGATAGTCAAGTACAGTCCTGATTGTATCATAATTGTGGTTTCCAACCCAGTGGATATCATCACATATGTTACTTGGAAACTAAGTGGACTACCCAAGCACCGTGTGATTGGAAGTGGGTGTAATCTGGATTCTGCTAGATTTCGCTCTCTTATGGCTGAAAACCTTGGCATTCATCCCAGCAGCTGCCATGGATGGATTTTGGGAGAACATGGCGACTCAAGTGTGGCTGTGTGGAGTGGAGTGAATGTGGCAGGTGTTTCTCATCAGGAACTGAATCCAGAAATGGGAACAGGCAATGACAGTGAAAATTGGAAGGAAGTGCATAAGATGGTGGTTGAAAGTGCCTATGAAGTCATCAAGCTAAAAGGATATACCAACTGGGCTATTGGATTAAGTGTGGCTGATCTCATTGAATCCATGTTGAAAAATCTCTCCAGGATTCATCCAGTGTCAACAATGGTGAAGGGCATTTATGGTCTTGAGAACGAAGTCTTCCGGAGTCTTCCGTGTACCCTGAATGCTCGGGGCCTAACCAGTGTGATCAACCAGAAGCTGAAGGATGATGAGGTTGCCCAGCTCAAGAAAAGTCCAGATACCTTGTGGGACATCCAGAAAGACGTAAAAAGATCTGTGACTTCTGGCTTCTAGACTGTAGAAATTTAAAACCATGATGTGCTTAACTGTGAGCCTTTTTCATCCATATACATGGATCACTGTTGCTTTCATCTTCCTAAATATGTGAATCTGGGCTCACAGAATCAAAGCCAATGCCTGGTTTAATGCTTGCAATATGAGCCTTGAATAAATAAAATTAACTATTGTAGGGTGCTTCTTTAAAAAAAAGGAAATATTAATATTTGGGACAACATGAATACAACTGGAGGGCATTATGCTAAGTGAAATAACCTAAACAAAGATAAATACGCATGGTAATCATTTGTATGTAGAATCTTAAAAAAAATTCACATTCATAGAAAAAGAGTAGAACAGTGGTTGCCAGGGGTTGCAGGTAGGGGAAATTGGGAGATGTTGGTAAAAGGGTACAAACTTTCAGTTATAAAATGAATAAGGGCTTTGGTTCTTTTTTTTTTATAAGATTTATTTATTTTACTTTTATTTTACTTATTTATTCATGATAGACATAGAAAGAGAGGGAGAGACACAGGCAGAGGGAGAAGCAGGGAAGGGCTTTGGTTCTAATGTATAACATGGTGACTGTAGTTCATAATACTCTACTGTATAATTGAAATATACTAGGAGAGTAGAATTATAAGTATTCTCACATATAATAAAGTAAAAATGTGATGTGATGGTTACATTATTATTTCAGTCGTGGGAATATTTTTGCAATGTACATGTGTATCAAATCATCACATTGTACATTTTAAATATAATTTGTCAGTTACAACTCAATAAAGCTGAAAAGATAAATGAAATATTAGGAAAAACACAGTATCTTTTTAAGCCACAGGGTAAAATATGTAATATTTTAGACTTGGAAAGAAAATAAAAAAGAGGCTATGGAACCAACTCATCTCATGCTCTTGAAATAAAGATAATAAAACATATTTTCCCCACTTAATGGTGACGGAAATAGAACACACAATTGTAGGTAGTTGTATTTAAAGATGAAAAAAATTAGATTTATCACTTTGTTTCTTTTTTACTTTTGTTTCCTGCCACTGGTACCTTGAAATTAGTAGTAAAAATTCTAGACAAAGATTTTGAAATCAACTGTCAAATGGTTAGGCATCTACCCTGCCTTATCAACAATATACTTTCTGGGTATTTCTAGACAAAGATTAGAGTGCAAGAGGGCATATTTTAAGCCAAATGATACTTTGCAATAAAGCTGTGTGGACATAGAAATACAAAGAACTGTGCCCTAGCAGAAGACTCAAAACCAAGCTGTCATAAATTGTAGGGGGGACGGTACCACAGAAATGCACTGTTACCAAGTTATCCATATAACTTCCACTCAGACAGGGTGAACTCCCAATCCGAATGCCACGTGCATACCAAAACTGATGGGTTGAGTCCATTCTAAAGTAAAAACAGTACTCTGAAACTGTAAATATAGAAGAACACTATCATACGCAATACCAGTCACAGTAATAAAGGCCTTGGAAAGTCAATTTAAATACTATGACTCTGAATAAAGGGGAAGGGAGAACAAAATGAGTGGGAAATATCAGAAAGGGAGACAGAACATGAGAGACTCCTAACTCTGGGAAACGAACTAGGGGTGGTGGAAGGGGAGGTGGGCGGGGGGTAGGGGTGACTGGGTGATGGGCACTGAGGGGGGCACTTGATGGGATGGGCACTGGGTGTTATTCCATATGTTGGCAAATTGAACACCAATAAAAATAAATTTATTAAAAATAAATACTATGACTAAATATTTTGATCTTTAGCCTTTTTCAGGTTAGCAAGCAGGCAGTAGTTAATCATCACATCCCCACATCAGTGAAAAAAATGAGCTAGAGTGTTATTTCTTAACATATATTATCCAATTGTTCTTTTGCCCCACCCCCATCCCCCGCCCCAATGGCCCTCAGTTGACTAGGTAAGTCAGTTGGTTGGAAAGTGACAGTAAACCTATACACATCTTTAACATATCTGAAAGCAAATACCCTCAGAAGCCAAAGTTCACTATACTTGCAAACACACTTTTCTGGATCTTGCATTTTTTTCAAGAATGTGAGTGCTCAGTCCTTTCAACAAGCTCTTGTCCTCCTTGCAGCCTCCACTTCAGGTGTAAAGAATGGTTCCCCCAAATGGGAGTCACAGTTGTCAAGTTTTACAGCGACAAGATAAACATATTCCTAAGGTCATCTGGTCATCTTGCTCTATGAAACTTGGCTCCTGTCTTCTCGCTTCAGTCTGGAAGATGCCCAGACACATGCTAACAGGATCTACAAGACGACCAAACCTGGTCCTGGCGTTGACAAAGATGACGCCACCGCTGATGATTGCAGTACTGCCACAAGCGAAGAGACACCACCCCTTGAAGGCAATGGTGACACGTCAGGCACGGAAGAGGTTGTCTATGTGCTGCCCCAAGAATTACTTGTACACATAACCAATATTTTATCTTCATTCCCTCTGATGATTATTTTCAAGGATATTTTAATTTTTGTTAACATTTAAGACATCTGTATGGCATGACAATAACTACTTATGGGGACGATAAGATTTCTATTTCGGAGTGTGACACCATGACATGTAGGAACTAAAGCCCAGCTAGTTTTATCTTTCCTAGTTCATGCTGGCTTCTTTTAACAGGACAAGATAACATGTATTGTAAGGTGTATGTAACCTAACCTGTGGGGTCTAAAGTGTTTAGCCAACAAGCAGATTCCTTAGTAAGACCAAATTATTTTTGTCACTGAAGTGTTCTGAGCTATGCCTTGATGTTTAAAAGAAAAATATTGGTTAGAACAACTTTCACCTTTTAGGATCTACTTTTTAAAATCTCCCATCCCTCATAGTTACCAACTGCATGTGTCAGAACTAGTATGTTAAACTGAACCAACCTGATGGAACTATGTATAGAGCTTATTTTCCAAAGAAAAGCATCGTTTAGGGTAGCAAAATTCTAAGCCTACGTAGGCATTGTTGTAAAGCTGCTGAAGAAGTAACTCAGCAAATTCTGTGAGTGGAAATGTAGTGAGTGCTCAAGTCCCACTCTGCTTTAAAAGGTTGTAACAAACACAAACGAATTAAAAAATGTATATTACTGAAGTCCTATGTTTTTGGATAAGATGCCATTAGAAATCATTCTGTTTGGCCCGATGTAGGAAATCAGAAGATGTATTTTGCTCATACTTCCACCTGCTGCAGCCGCAGGAAAGCGAGATGCAAGGATTCATCAGTGTTGATGTGCGAGGCAAAGCCCAACACCTGGTTCTCTCTTCACAGCATCCAAGGCTCCATTAGTAATTTTGGATGACGGCAGCCCTGGCTGGCCATTCTGGAAACTAAAGATACTTAATTCCTGTCACATAGGTCTTCCTAATTTTAGTTCTAGTCAGCATGATTTCACTAGGGAAATGCAGCAGCAGAATCTGGAGACACATAGTAAAAGCTACCAAAGCTGTATTTAGGGCAAGAGTCCTCAGATTTATCATGGCGTTGCATTTAATACTTGCTTTCTGCTGATGTCAGTAAGTTTTTTACGTTAATAGTTGGAAGAAGGCCCAAGCCTTTCCTGAGCTCAGAACTGTTTAGTAAGCAGAGATCTTTTGTGCTGCATGTTAATATAATGTATGACACCACTGTTTCATTTGGGCAACTGCTCAAAAGGGATGAATAATGAACTGCTTTCTAGGTAATAGTCCTCGGGTTGCCTGTTGAAGATAATGTAAAGCTCAGGTTGCTAGAGTTTACTCTTACAGCCATTCATTTGAGCCAAAGTATTAACCAAGAGGGAAGTACAAAGCAAAAGACAGCTGCAATTTAGTATTTTACAATGGGAAATCAATCACCAGTATTGTTTTTTTATTAAAGGTAAAAGTAATGAAAGTTTTTTTTTTTTAATTTACCCAGTAAAGAAAAATCCTAATAAAGAACCTTTAGAATTAAGTTGATGATGTTTCCTTTGCTCAAGGCAAGAGCTGATTGCCACTCTAAGCATAAATGATTCCTTGGCCTCAAGTCAGCACTGTCTTCTATCAAATTACAAGTTCATAAAGGCAAACTTGTAAGCAGACTCACTATTCTGATCTGTAGAGCATGTCTGTCTTAACTCTCTCCAAAAAAAAACTCATACATTGGAAAACAAAGAAAAAGTGTAAGATACTGCTGTTATTTTGTGAGTTTACAGAAGTATGTCATATGTCTTACAGGATCTTAAATGGGACTGAGAAAGGTTTATGGACCCGAATACAAAAGCCACATCAAACTCTGGGGGCGAGGCTCTTGAAAACTACTTGCCGAAGAGTACTTTAAGGCTGAATGGTAAAACCAGGTCCAATTTCCCTTGTGGCATATCATTCCTTTCCTTTATCATAAATATCCTGGTTATTCTAATGTTTGTTTTTAGCTAACATGTATTGAACACTTTTTAATGTACCAAGCCCTGTTGAAAGTACTTTATACTCATTAATTGATCCCAACCACAGCCTTATGCTGCTACACATTCTGATATGAGAAATCCAATACACAGAGAGGTTACATAACCTGTCAAGAGTCACCCAGCTGGTAAAAGTGAGTCCCAGGGTTTGAACACAAGCAGTGTTGCTCAGAGTCTTGGCTCTTAACTGTTCTAACATTTCTCTTCACTTTCATGACTTTCATAGACATGAGCAAAATTATGTGCCAGGAAGGTTTTGAACATATTTGTGCTATTACTCAATTATTATCCCTCCTAGTCTCGGTAGATATTACTTAGATGTCTCACCAATACCCAGGGATTTATGCTCTTAACGCTGTCAATAAACCTCAGGCCAAACATATGTCCTCGGCTCAAATGAAATATCTCTATGCTCCTTCCTTCCACACCAATACACCCTGGAATGTGCAGTTTAAGACTCAGACTGATTTAATTTCACTTTGCTTTTCTTCTCTGAGCTTTTAATACAAAATCTTTATTCTTTCTCTGCCATATGTTTTACATGACCTTTTCCCTTTCAACCCTGCAGTTTTCTGTTTTGCTAATTATGCCTAACAGGTGTGATTCTCAATATAGCACAAGTATTAGAATAGAAATCCTTCTGGTTCAGTGTATGTATATACCTGTGTTCTCACATCACAGTTTGGACCACACAAGGTCCTCCTTGCTTGGGAACCGGTAACTACACAAGCTATGCCTCACTAAGAAAAGTCTAAGGATAGTGTAGATAGATGACCTTAGGAGTCCCTAATATATCAGACCCCGAGTTTGGCAGGAGTATGGGAGCACTCTCTGACAAGGCACAGAAATCAACAGTCACACTATTTTGACAGCTGAGCTCGCCTCTCCCAGGCCGACTCTGTATAAGGAAAAGAGAAATACTTTACCACTGGAACTGCCTCAAAGAAAGAAAGCACAGCTGGAACACTGTATTTCCCTGGACAGATTACAAGAGGAATTACAGAAGATCACATTGGCATAGGATGGAGAAAGCTAAAGGAGTCTCAGCCACATCCACCAAAATGATTAGGTTTTAAGGACTCAACAAGACTAGGGAAAAACATTTTTTTTTTATTAGATAAGCAACTGTAGAGTTCTGATTTGTTTAGTGTACTCTGACGATGGCATACTTTACAGGTTTTCTGTGATGGGGGGGCACTCTTTCTAGGGGATAAACTAAATTCTGGTTAAAAATAGACTGCATTGAAATGTTAATGAAACATCATAGAGCTAACAGGAGAGACAAAATTCAATCCACTTCTTCTAAGTAGAAAATAGACCACAGTGGCTAAACAGTTAACCTAAAATTACCTATTTTATAGGGTGTTAATTATCTAGCATAAGAGCAAATCGGTGATTTAAAACTATATTTTGAGTAATATCAAAAATATATTAGTTAAATCTTATTTGAAAGATGGCCTATCTTGCACATGTAAACCTCCTTGACAACATTAATCCATTATTTCAAGTCAGTGTGATAATCAGTGTCTGCATATAACTCAGGTGGAAAAATTGTAAAGATTTCATGGCATGGGTTACTTTATGCTTCTATGCTCTGTTTTCTCTGTTCTACAAGTTCTCTGCTTTTAGCAGTACATATAATACAAAGGATCTCAAAGTCAGATGGCATTTTAAAAGATCTTTTGATAAGCACTGTATGTAAAGCAAACTATTCCCATTCTGACTAAAATAGTGCTATATTTGCTTTGCCAAAATTTTGAGTAATCAGAGGGTAAGGTGGCCATTTTCAGTAAGAATATATTTATATTTAATGGTACATTTCATTTGCTTCATGGGCATTAAATTATCCAGTTGGAAGGTATGACTGCAAAACATCACATTCTATAACACAAGTAAGTTTTTCTGTGCAAACCATGCATTACAAAAAACATTACGGAGTGTTCCAATGACCTATTTTAATCAACTACCTATGTGAAGTGTTCCTTCTTAATTTCAGTGTAATGGCAGATTGGTTAAAAAAAAGAAGAGTGAGAAAATTATAAAGTTATCTAGATTTTAATTTCAATGTCATATTTATAGGGATATACTTTACATTCTAATTTAATATTTATCATTTGGGTGATTTATTGAGTTGCAGGCCAAATGCTTTTATAAACCACTTGTTACATCTAGAAAATGGAATCCATCAAATAATTTGGTCATATCCAATTCAGTAACATACATCTATACACATCTTGTACAGCAAACCTAAGGAATAGAGTGTATGAATGCCTCTGTTGTGACAGGTGAAATGATGAGCACAGTGGCCAATTTGGTCACCTTAAAGACTGCAACTATCTCACATCAACTATTAAAATGGTTGAAAAGAAAATTTCAGTTTAGTGGCATATCATCTGTACATCAAAACAGTTCTTTTAATATCTACTGAATGATAAATACCACTCATCCCTGTTTCACCTGAATTTATACTAGCATGCCTATGGAAATGCTTGAGGGAACCAGAATAGTATCCGTTAAAGAGCTGGTAATGTGCTCCAGAATTAAAGGGGGAGAAAAGAATATGCAAGGGGCTGGGAGGATTTAATCCTATTGTTGTTTAAGGAAAATAATATATCAGGACACATACCATACTATTTAATTAGAGTAAGCGATCTATCTCTTCCAGTGATTACCTAAATCCAGCAAATTCAACTATTTGAACATAGTTCTAAAATAAGAAATATGCCATTGTTTCCCAAAAGTAAAAAAATAAATTTCACAAAATTGGACACTGGGTTTCATTCGTCAAATTAAGCCTCAGTCTGCATGTATTTACTCTTTTTTTATATAACTCTAGATAAAATGGGTATCCTTTTATTTAAACTGTTACAGAATAAAACAGAGAATCAGGCAGAGCAATTCTTTTTTTAAGATTTATCTATCTACTTATATATTTGAGAGAGGGAGAGACAGAGTAAGCATGGGGGGTTGGTGGAGGGTCAAGGGAGAGGGAGAGAAAGTCCTAAGCAGACTCTGAGCTGAGCATGGAACCCAACGAGGGCTCAATCTCATGACCCTGAGATCATGACCTCAGCTGAAACCAAGAGTGGGACTCTCAACAGACTGTGCCACCATGCACCCCAGGAAGAGTAGTTCTTCTGAATGCTACAGGAAATAATAACAACCAATTAATAAAGAATAGAACTATTAAACAGTTCCAAGAACTACAAGACATAGCAAAGCAATACTATGATTATCTTAAGTCTTCATAAGTGTTTAAAATATACTCAGAAGGCAGTGTTTAATACAATAGGAAAATTTTAAATAATGTTTAAAGAGAGTCTCAACAAAATTCAATTGGAGGGGCACCTGGGTGGCTCAATCAGTTATGTGTTGGACTCTTGATTTCAGCTCAGGTCATGATCTTAGGGTCCTGAGATATAGCCCGGTACCTGGCTGGCAGTCTGCTTCTCTCTCTCTCTCTCTCTCTCTCCCTCTCTCTCTTCTGCTCTCTCTCTGCCCCTCCTCCCACACCCTCACGCTCTCTTTAAAATAAATAAATAAATAAATAAATCTGTAAATAGATTATATTGGAGGGACAGCTAAGTGGCTCAGTGGTTGAGCATCTGCCTTTAGCTCAGGGCATGGTCTGGGGGTCCTGGGATCAGGTCTTGCATTGGGGTTCCCTGTGGGGAACCAGCTTCCTGTCTCTGCTTCTCTTTCTGTGTCTCTCACGAATAAATAAATAAAATCTTTTAAAAAATTATATTAGAATATTTCAAGTATAAATATTACACAGAAATATTTCCTACTATAAAGCACTTTTAATCTTGTCATTTTTAGACTTTCACAACACTTTAAATAATGCAAATTGTTACCATTATATTAGTTTTCAGAAACAGATGATTAAGTACCCTGAGGGTATAAAGAAGTGCCAGTCATCAGGGAAACACATGATACATAAGAGTCTGCCTTTGTGTAGCACTGGCTGTTTCTGCACATTCTCTGCCACTGTTCACAGGGCAAGGCTAACAGACTAGAGAACTCAACATTGTGCTTCCCAACAAGAACATCTTCCCTCCAATCCAGGAGATGGTGCATAAAAGGAGAGATTGAAATCAAAGGTGGGAAAACCCTGGGGCCCCTTCAGATGCAGCAGTCCAGAGAAGAGGCAAGTCCTGAGTCATGGATAGAGGATAGGTTCTGGGTATATTGGTTGTCCCTTCTCCCCAAATTGCTCTGGACAGATCATTAATCACTTCATTACCATTCCCAGCTGCAGTAATAATGGCAGAGAAGCACATGATGGATTATGTGTGCCCTGCTGTCCCCAAGCATTTCCTCCCACTACCATTTCTTACAATGCTTAGGACTCTGAGGTTCTCAAATGAGGCTGCACATTGACTTTATCAAGGCAGCTCTGAAAAACACTGAAGCTTGGGTCCCCTACCAGACCATCTAAATCAGAATTAGAGGAGAGGGAGAGACTCAGCAGGCATGGATATTTTAAAAATCTCTCTAGATTATAACGCTCACTATGCTGAGGTGCCACCCTCACCCATCCACACACACAACTCCCAAAGACTGAAAGATACAAGCTGAGGCTGGGGTTTCATTACTGATCATCTCTGGAGGTTTCACCCACCTATACTACAGTCTTTGTAAAAAATAGACCTCGTATAGAACTATCTGTACCACACAATGTAGAATTAATGAATCCAGGCAGGACAAATATTTAAAATAAGTTCATACAATAAGGATAAGAGAAAAATTTGAATATTTTAACAGGTATAAGAAGATATAACAAAAAAAAAAACCCACAACTGGAGATATCAGGTGCACAAAATGTAATTGTATAAATAATAAACTCAACATATTGATAAAAGAGTAGAATGGTTCAGGGTGAAGAATGAACTAGTGATTATTGATTAAGGAGTGTTTCCACAGAACATCAGGAAGGAATAAATAGAAAATGTAAAGAAAAAGTTCAGAGATATGGAAGACAGAGGCAGGTAGGAAAAAAGCTAAGGTCTCAATCAAAGGTAGAGGTTCTCACAGGTGCCCCTCTGCCTCTTTACTGGAGAATTTCTTTTCCCTTAATCCTCCTGGATTAAGTCTCATGGCTTCCAAGGCTTCCAGTATTTCCATTTCAAATTTCCAAGGACAGTAATTTCTCACATATATGCTCACCACAATACACACAGAAGGACTTGCCTAGTGTAATGTGCTAGCATGGAGATTTCTGAATTGAGTACAGAAAAAAGGAACTGCTGCCCAGGCAGAGATTGATGAAAATAATTTTGTCCCTGGAGCTGTGCTGGACATAATTAAAAAATTAACTTTTAGTGTGTTTCCCTATCACAATACTGTGAATATTACTATGGCCAATTTCCAGGACTTAAAAGAGTATTTTTCAAAAAGATTTTATTTATTTATTTGAGAGAGAGAGAGCATGCGTGTGCAAGAGAGAGCACGAACAGGGTGAGGGAGAAGCAGACTCCCTGCTCAGCAGGAAGCCTGATGTGAGACTCGATCCTGGGACTCCGGGATCATGACCTGAGCCGAAGGTAGATGCTTAACCAACTGAGCCAACCCAGGCACCCCTGAAAAAAGTATTTTCATCCAATTAAATTTGAAATCCCACTTGTTATGATTTGGGGGTAAATCTCATATTTGATCTGTTTAAAAAAAAAGAAAAAAAAAGCCTCACAACTATCAGCAACACAACTCTTTAAATAAGCTAGCTGGGATGGATCAAAGTTTAGAGATCTGTGGCAAAGCATGCACCCAGCAATCCAGATATCCTAGAGACAATAGTGGACACCAGAGGGCAAAAGCAGATAAAACCGTAAGATATAGAAGAGTCCAAAGTCCACAACATCATTTGAAATGCCTGGGGTGGAGAAGTGTCAATATAAAGAGGGTCAACCTGATGGGAACTAAGGTTGACTTAAGTAAAAGGCCAAATTTGGAAGTCAGAAAGTCAAGAATGGACATAATAGGCCCTGGCCAGAAAAAAGGCACTTATGTGAGCAACTGCCAAGGACCCAAACAGTTGTCATTTGCCTTTAGGTCCAGCAGAGGTCTGATGAATGGGTAAAGTGAAGCAGAGTCAAGAGGGAAAAAGGAAGTAAGGAAAAGAGAGAGAGAGAGAGAGAGAGAGAGAGAGAGAGAAAGAGGGAAGGAAGGAAGGAAGGAAGGAAGGAAGGAAGGAAGGAAGGAAGGAAGGAAGGAAGGAAGGAAGGAAAGGGAAAGGTCAACAGGGACTGTTTACCTTGAATGGATTCAGGAATAGGAGGTATATTCTACTGTCTACACCTGAGAACGTCCTTCCCCCTGGCCAGACACGTGCTTCTCTGGAGTATCATTCCCTTTTCCTCCACCACCTCCTCCAGGAAGTGACTTTCAGAGGGACGCAAGAACCTCCGTTACAGAATCCTACACCATAGAGTCAGGCTGCTAGGGGAGAGAGAGGTTGGCATAAAGATGGAATTGTGTCTCTGTCCGACAAAGTATGTTTCTAATACTCTAAAGCAACAGCTCAGCTAGGAAGCAGATTTTAAGACTCTGTTTTTCAACAAGCACTAAAGTGCTTAACTAAATTAAATATAGTGTTCCTATAATATTTTACTTCTTTTGTTTTGACGCTATTTGCACACATTAAGTCTAGATATATAAGCAAACATTCATCTTTGTAACCATCTTACCTACTTTCCCACCAGCTGCTTCTATTTCCCCATTCAAACTAGCCTCTAGCCATTGAGAACAACAATCCTATTCCTAAATTATCTCATGTCTTAATATCTTGGTTAAGCATATATTTTCAGTGGCCAAAAAGCTCCACTGCTACCTCGCAAATTTCTATTGCATTTTTATGATCCAACGTCAGAAATTATCAGTGCTTCAAAGCTCCCTAACAAGAAACTGTGCAAAGCTCTGTATAGAGCTCAACTATACAGAACATATCACACAAGAGTACTTTTTTTTTTCTTTAAACAGCCTGGGCATGGGTATCGTGTCTTTCTTAGTTTTCAGTTCAAGCACCTGATACAATGCCAGCATAGGGAAGACACTCTAAATAATTCTACTATTTAGTGCTAATATTAAGAAGATTAAAAAGTTCCAAACTTTTCATTTCCTTAAATAAAGAGCCATCAAAGTTTAAAGGTGACACTGCTACTATTAATTTCATTTTGCAACCACTTAATCAAACACGAACAATTTTATTTTTCCTTGGGAAAGCCCAAAGGGAGCTCAACTATTAAATCAGATTGTTTTGTAGAGTAATGACCAAATCATCAGCAATAACCAACTTAATATAAAATATGCAAAAAAGATAATTGGTAAATGATGAAAATATTTTATCTCCTAAAATTCACATTAAACATGTTTAAGAGTGTCATTAAGAGGTCCCTGAAATTTATCAAAGCAGCCCCAGTGTCTGTAATTCTTTGATGTACGTTTATACCCCCTTAGTGTTTATGATGCTCTCTGATAGTTGCAGTTTTCCTATGGCGCATTGTCCTAGCCCTTTTTCCACACACGCTGTTTCTAGCTCCTGGTGCTCATTATCTTAATGGACAATTACAGCTCTCCAACTGATTTCTCAATCACTACAGTTAATAGGAAGATTTTCATTATAGCCTACACTTTCAGCTCGTGAATAGCAAATGCATTTTACTTATTTCCCCCCTTGAACTAATTTCCCAGCTTCATTAAAAACAAACCATACTCTATCCGTCAAACATAAAGAATGAAGAAATAAAATTACAACACCTGATATCAAGATCTAGATAAAAATAAAAGTGAACAGCATTTTAATAAGAAAATTTCAGGGGGGAAAAAGTGTTTTTCTGCTTCTTAACAAGAGAAAAAAAATAAAACGTAGCAAAATTTTACAGTTGCAGGAATTTAAGTCACATGTCATGAATGGTCTCATTCATTTGGGGAATATAAAATATAGTGAAAGGGAATAAAGGGGAAAGAAGAAAAAATAAGTGGGATATATCAGAAAGGGAGACAGAACATGAAGACTCCTAACTCTGGGAAATGAACTAGGGGTGGTGGAAGGGGAGGAGGGCGGGGGGTGGGGGTGAATGGGTGACGGGCACTGAGGGGGGCACTTGACGGGATGAGCGCTGGGTGTTATTCTGTATGTTGGCAAATTGAACACCAATAAAAAATAAATTTATTTAAAAAAAAATTCTGTCTTCCAGAATTTTAAATTCTATCCCCCAAACACTTTTAAGTGAATAAAAATTAAATGCACTTAAAATTATCTGAACACCTCGGGCCAGTATAATTGATTATACAGTTGTAATATTAATTTCCTTCAGTGGTGTATGTACTTCTAGCTTGAGAAATCTAGTAATTTTTAATACTTATTTTCTAGTAGGGACTCAGTCTCCACGGCGGTGTGGGGAGACCCGAGCATGCAGGCCCAAGGAATGGAGGGGGGACACCGCTGGGGGGACAGGAAGGGGGCTGATGGGAGAGGCACTGAGGAGGAGACCCGGGGACCCTGAGGGGGAGACGCTGAGGGGGAGATGCTGAGGGGGAGACATGGGGGACCTAAGTGGGAGACACTGAGGGGGAGACATGAGGGGACCTAAGGGGGAAACGCTGAGGTAAAATAAGAGCAAAACATTTTAAAATTTCTTTCTCAAAAAGACAAGGTGAAGTAGCCATCATGTAAACCAGAGGTCAGTGTCAAACATAAATTCCAGTGACAGATTCTCTTCACTGAGCACCTACCATGTACTGGTCACTTCACAAACATCATCTTTACTATGTGCAGTACCTTCTTTCCAAAGAACACAGTACTGCAGGGGAAAAGAGTAATTTTACAGTACACAACCCTGCAAAATACCACCTCAGCCAAATGATCAAGACAGACATCAACAGTGATAAGTCACCTTGACAGGATGTACTCTTAACACAATGTAATGAACATGGTAGTACTTTTCCACTGTGGTCTTCCTCTTAACACTCATAACCTCAGTCTAATCATGAGAAAAACATTAAGCAAATACCAATTAAGGGACATTCTACAAAAATATCTCATACTCCCCATAAGTGTCATCAAAAACAAGGAAATTCTGAGAAACTGTCATTGTAAGCAGAGAAGTGCTAAGGAGACAGGGCAATTAAATGTAATGTGGTATCAAGGATAAGACCTTGGAAGAAAACTTGGATGACATATACAGGAAGCAAATCTGAGTATTACATGGACTATAGTTAATCATAGTGTATATCAATCTTGGACCATTAATTGTGTATGGCCAATGTACCATACTCACGTAAGATGTTAATAATGGGGGACATATATTCAGCAGAATATGGGATTTATCTGCATTATCAACTTTTCTATAACTCTAAATTTATTTTAAAATAAAAATGTTATTAGAAAAAAATAATTCAGGGGATCCCTGGGTAGCTGGGCAGTTTGGCCCAGGGCATGGTCCCGGAGTCCCGGGATTGAGTCCCATGTCGGGCTCCCTGCATGGGGCCTGCCTCTCCCTCTGCCTGTGTCTCTGCCCCTCTCTCTGTGTCTCTCATGAATAAATAAATAAAATCTTAAAAAAAAAAGAAAAAAGAATCCAAGCACACATCATGCTTGTGCATGCACACACACAAACGTCCTAAGTTATAGTTAGAAAACAGAGCTTTTCTAAGATCAGTGATCTGTCTAGATCATCAATAGAAGCTGAATGTGAACCAAGAGTAGATTTTCAAATGTAACAGTGAAGCTTTCCTCTAAAATAACTGCATTTCTATTTAAACCGCATTCATTGTAAATAAAGACTTGATACATCCAGAGGATAATAAGAGATCCTTACTTGCCAATAGATGAGCAAGAAGAGAAGGGTTAGTTGTAATTTTTAATATATGTGCATCAAACACAGAATACTCTTACTCTCATACACATGGATGATGGGTTGTTGAGCAAGAGTCTAATTTTGCCATAGTAAGGCATACAGCTTGGGCAGTTTCGTTTTGTTTTATTTTAATGGTGTAATTTAGATCCCAATTTCTGCAGTGATGACTTTAGGGAACTTTTCTGCAGATACTAAGTTTCATTTTCTCCTATTGTATCTTTTCATTTATCCAAAGGTCATTCTTATCTCTCCTCTTGGTTGAACCTCAAGGTTGTCCCAGCTTATCTTTGTAATGTCTCTGCACCTGGTGTCCCTGATCTTATTAAAACAGCTCATCTCCTGTTTTCATCTTGTGATTTTTCTAGGCACTGTTTTTAACCCATTCATTCTCCCTTCATCAATTCTATGTTGTATAGTTGAATATCTTCTAAGCCAAGTTACGTTACAATCAGTAATGTTCTAAATACTTAAAAAATAAGGGAAAATGCTTCTACATTATTCATTAAAGACAGGACCTCTCTTTTTCTCTAAAATAATAAATAAATCTTAAAAAAAAGGACAGGACCTAACAAAGTTTTATTTGTATAAAAAAAAAACAATTTTACTAATTTAAAATTAGCCTGTATCTAAACAAGAATCAATCTTTTCAGTTAGATAAATGGGCTCATGTTTTTTTCTTTCCCAAATGAAAAACTGAATGGCCAAAAGGATTTTCCATAACAAACTCCAATGTTGAATGACCTAAATATGTGAACATGTAACCTAATGCTTTGTTTTCTCTTTTAAATAAAACCTCATCTGAGGTAGGATTTTGACCTCTTTCTCACCCTAGGAAGGAGAATCCTAAGACATTTAAAATACAATACACTTGTTCCTAAATCTACCCCCAACTTTTCTATACCCACAGTCACAATTCGAAATATTAGCCACTAAACCAGCATAACCACACAGCAATGAGAGCTGTCAAAATATACTACTGTTATACTACTGAAGACCCGAGGTACCCAGCAGCAAGCTTTGCCTTCATGACTCCTCTCTGCCAACTCAGTGACCTACATGTCCATCCAATATGGCAATTGCTCCACGGACAAGAGGTCAACATCTGGAGAAACAGTTTCAGGAGACTCTGGAGTAAAGATCTGGAAGCAGAGCACAGAGGGTCAGTCCAAAGCACCAGCGTAAAAAGGTCTTGATGGAAAGGAAAGTTCTGGGCACTGCTAGTACTTGGGAAGGTTGGGAGCAAAGGGACATTTCCAGGTATATCAAGCCAGGCACTGACCCAGTGGGATTAGTTTCTTTGATTTCTGAGTTTTGTGTTCCCAACCCTACCTTTTATCTTTCCACTTATGTCAAGGAAAAACCAGAGCTGGACAGTAGTCAAAGTAGGGAAAAAAAACAGATTTTATTCAGGACTATTTTCCATTAAAACATAATTTTTCTCTCTGCATTCACTCACATTTCTATCAAAGAGAATAAAGTAAGATTAATTTGTTTGCAAAATAAGTCTATTCTCTTTAAACTTGGCCTGATTATTTATATAAATGCAGCAAGAATGTCTTTTGAGTTTGCTTTATTGGAACTTTTCATAATCAGTCTCAGATTGGACTATTAAAAGCCTCTCAAGGCTAGGAATCCAAGCAAAGGAGTCACCATCAGGCCTTGTCTGAAATACCTATATATTTGAGTGAATTCCTTTCTTCTTGAGGTCCTCAAAATATCCTGAGGTTCCTGGACCTGCCAGGAAGCGACCTTCCTTACTAATCTATAAAGCTGGAAACTCTGCAAACAAGATACTGAGCAGTTTTTTTTATTGACTCCATAAAGTCAACCATAGTTCCTTAAAGCTGTCTGGTCACATTCAATTATATACACATCTTTCTCAAATATGATATTTCAGTCAAGGTCTTGGTATCATAACTAATGGTCCCAATTGTGTCCTGTTATAAGAACAGATTCTTACTGAACTTATGCAAATAACTATGTTTCCATGAAAATAAGAAGAAATGGGTAGGAAATATCAGAAAGGGAGACAGAACATAAAGACTCCTAACTCTGGGAAATGAACTAGGGGTGGTGGAAGGGGAGGAGGGCGAGGGGTGGGGGTGAATGGGTGATGGGCAGGCACTGAGGGGGACACTTGACGGGATGAGCACTGGGTGTTATTCTGTATGTTGGCAAATTGAACACCAATAAAAAATAAATTTATTATTAAAAAAAAAGAAAAGAAGAATATCCAATGAAAGTTTCTAAATTCTGGACGGATCAGATCAGGATTAAAAGATAAATGTTTCAATCCTTTCTACAAAGGCACGATTTACCAAATTGTTTTAAGTTATACATAGCTTAAGCAAAGAGGGAAAAGGTTTCCTTAAATCTGGAAAATAAAAGATTAAAGAACCAGCAATATTTCAAACAAAAACTCATAAAAAACATAATCATCTTTGTCAGTTTATTTAATAGACTTAATTCTTGGTTGGCTTAATCTTGGGATATCAGTTTTATGAATCCAGTTTTTCTATTAGTATTCTGAAAATTCTTGTTCAGTTCAACAGTATTATTTTAATTGTATAAGTAATCTCTACACCCAATACGGGGCTTGAATTTACAACCTCAAGATCAAAAGTCGCATGCTGTACCAATGGAGCAAGCCAGATGCCCCATCAGTTTAGTGGTATGATTTTAAAGTTATCAGAAATCTGTACTTACCAGAGTCATTTGCATGAATTTCCTCTTAGATGAAGCATTTTTGCAAAAGCATCAGAGTAAAACGGATGCGAACGTGACTTCTGTTCCTTACAGAGACAAGCCTCTCACAAACTAAGAAGCCTAGGACTCTAACCCAGCTTCTAGGTTATACTCAGAGTCTTAAGAATCAAAATCCGTCCATACCAGCTTTATTGAATTCACTGAGGCTGAGGAAGGGTATAGGAGTTGGATCCAGCAACAGAACCCCAATCAGTCAATCAGCAACAAAAACAAAAGGTCCAAAGGTAGGTACTTGGGGGCCTGGGTGAGTGGGCAAGGTATCATCCAATGATGAACTGATCCTATCTGAGTCGGATCTGGTACCAGAACTGCCAAAGACAAACCAGAGCCGGACAATAGTTAATGCAATAAAACCAGATTTTATTCAGAACTTAAGTTTGTTTAAGCAAAGAGTCTTTATTCCTTACCCCATCTTTTTGAAATAATTTCCTTTTAAGATAATCCCCCCGGTACTCCATATTCCCCCTGGGTGGGAGCTTGGCATAAGCACCTTTTCATCCACAGACAGAACTTGGAGAAGTGTTTGCTGACTTGCTGAACTCTTTCAGTACAGGAACTTGAACTGAAATGGGAAGACGATCCCAGAAAGCGAGTACCTAAAGGAATCACCTTTTGGTTTAGCCTCAACTTGTCCTATTGCTGTTAACAACCTGAAAAGGACCTACGGGATTCAAGAGCAGAAGAAAACTTAGAGAAGACTGTGATGTGAAGCTGGCAGGTTTCTAATGATGCTTCTATTTTCTTGAATAATGTTAGGCTCTTTAAAGATTGTAGGAGGTTGGCAGTATAGAAAATAGCTAAGTCTAATGTCAAAAATTAAAGAATGTTCAATTCAGCCATAAAAAGGGCCTTTGAAATGGAGCTGATAACCCCTGGGTGCAATTATTTTAACTGTCATTATTTTGGTTTCACTGTCAGAGCGCTGTTTAAAGGGGACACATCAACAGAGCTTTCGTATTAACAAATCTCATACGAAGGTCCTTCCTGACACCAAGCCTGTCTCCAAAGTGACAGAGATGCTAGTGCGCATTTTCCTTCAAATAATGCTCTTTTCAGGAAGGAAGGCAAGAAGCAAGCAAGACAGGAATGATGCAAATGAAATGGCATCTTCCTATTCCTCTTGACTTGGGGCTTTTTCTATGCTCCCACACGGCTGCTGCCCTGAGGTTCCTACACAGAAACAAAGGTTTACTACTGGAAAGAAGTGAAACCGAATCATGCGGTTTCTTTAAAGGTTTGCCAGCAACTGTTGGGAGTCAAATCTATCACTTGGTGATTTAGGGTAATTCTGAAGTGGCACATAGTCCCTAGACTAATCTATCCATGCACTGAAGTAGTTGAGGCGTGCTAGGTTGCAGAAATTGGATTAGTTTCTTCCATTTGGCCACAATCTTAGTTTTCAGAGAAATCCTTGCAAAATCTTTGCCAATGATATTTAATAGCACCAAATATTAGATATTTTCAAAAGACTCATTTATGGTTATTTGAACAGAATTATTATTTTAGAGGTCAACTATTCTAGTTCAAAAGGTCTCATTTTATAGACAATGAAACTGGCCTGCACAGAAGTTAGACAACCTGCCCAGCATTACACAGCTAAGGAGCCGAAGATAGCAACCCAGGTCTTCTGATTTATAAGGCAAGTTCTATTTTCACCACATTCTCCTTCCATCTAGTAAACATTTCTGTGTAGAATTAAAAAAAAAAATTAAAAGGAAGATAAAGCCTCGAAATGTAATTTATTTTCCTCTCTAAATGAAGGAGTCTTAAAGTATCTGTTAATTAATGAGGATCAATCTGATTTTAAAGTACATCCAAAGAATTTGGCCAGTCTTTCCCAAAATTAACAGTGACTGATCCATGGAAAATTCTCCTCCCAGCATATGAATTCCTTTTTGTGCAAACACGTTTATTCAACCAACTGCGAATGCCTTCTCGCTGTAGGAGAATGTCCTGGGTACTGATCACAACACCACAGGCTTTGGAGGCAACCACACTGAACACACACTTTCCAGCACATCTATGGAAAGAAGTACAGCCTATCAATTAAAGAAAAGCATTACTTTTTAGCTTCAGTAAATTGTAGGGTGAGATAAGATTTAGACAAATATAAATAGTGTGCACATCTGTCAAAAACTGCTCTGAGCTCCTGCTTTCTTTTTTGTTCTGGAAAGGTGTTCAATATTCTAGGGCTTTGGACGCTTTCTTGGCTTTTCCCAAGACATCAGGAAAATCACACCCGCTGACCCGGGGCCAGGGTCTGGCTTGCACAAAGCAATGGCTTGCTGCTGGCCTCAGGCCCCCTTCTCCTCCTCTCGACAGGTGTACGTGTGTTCTCGGTTTCCTGCTGGAGACGAAGCACAATGTACTCCCAGAAAAGAAACACAGTTTACTTTACAGCCAATTCTTTGGGCCTGTCCTGGTCGAACTACAGAGGTAAGCACAGAAGTCACCTTGTCTGTCATCACCTTGCTTTCCTCCCTTCCCCTTCCCACGCAGTCCTTCCCGAAACATCCTATAACATGCACACACACATGCGCACGCACACACATTAGGAAGGGCCAACACACTCCCAACTCAGGGTCACTGGCTTATAATCACCCTAGAAGAAACAGAAATGTTCATATTTTAGGACCATGCTCTTTCTGCTGAAAGCTTTTGTTAGGTCACCACAGCTCAGTGTTCTCTCTTCCTTTCTTTCAGAACCTATTTAAGCAACTCTAAACATAACAGGGGCACCTGGGTGGCCCAGTGGTTGAGCGTCTGCCTTCAGCTCAGGTCATGATCCCCAGGTCCTGGGATCGAGTCCCAAATTGGGCTCCCTGTCTGCTTCTCCCTCTGCCTGTGTCTCTGCCTCTCTCTCTTTGTCTCTCATGAATAAATAAAATCTTTAAAAAAATAAACATAATAATGAGAGCTTTCAAAAATAAGAACCATCGATTTCTTAGAATTTTGCTAAATTCCTTTTGTTCCACCCTCAATGAGAGGACCACTGCTTTCTGTACAATGTCTTCTTTCACCTTTATATTTCAAATTCAGTGATTTAATTTTGTTAAATGTTGTAACTAGTTGTCACTTTGCATCCTGTTAATAGCTCTTCTTACAACATTTAATGAGACTGAATATTATTTTATTTCAATCTAGTGAATCTACCTACACACAGAAAAGTTGGTTACACTTAAACTTAAGGATGTGCATTCATTCAACAAATACACAAGATAGTCTTTACTCTTCAAGAGCTCAAAATATCCTTGGACAACAGCTCTATATATGTCATAGCAAATACCTATAAACAATACACTCTGGAGACCTGTACAAGGAAGAGAAAACAAAGGAAGGGGCCACCTTCCAAGAATCAGGAAGATTTGCTAGAGGTCATGTCTATGAGGAATTATGTACGTGCAAAAATTGTAGCTAATGGGGAGACAAAAATACAAACAAATGAAAAGTTAAATATAGTTTATCTCTATGACCCAGCAATTGCACTACTAGGTATTTATCCAAAGGATACAAACATAGTGATTTGAAGGGGCACTTGCACCCTAATATTTATAGCAGCAATGACAATGATTGCCAAAATATGGAAAGAGCACAGACGTCCAGGGATAGATAAACAGATGAAGGTGTGATAGGTGAATATTAGTTCTCCAAAAAAAAAAGAAAAGAAAAGGAAAGAAAAAGAAAAAAAAAATCTTACTATTTGCAACTACCTGGATAGACCTAGAGGATATTATGTCAATCAGAGAAAGACAACTATCATATGATTTCACTCGTATGTGGAATTGAAGAAACAAAACAGAGGACCATAGGGGAAGGGAGGGAAAGAGAAAATAAGACGAAATCAGCAAAGAAGACCAACCATAAGAGACTCTTAACTACAGGAAACAAATCGAAGGTGGCTGGACGGGAGGTAGGGGGATGGAGTAAGTGGGTGATGGGCGTTAAGGAGGGCACTTGATGTAATGAGCACTGGGTGTTATGTGGAACTAATGAATCACTATAAACTCTACCCGAGACTAATATAACACAGTATTTGTTAATTATTTTTTTAAAAGTTAAATATAGTTTATAATTACTTTTGACTACTGTTGGCATAGTTCATGCATCTAGTAAACACTGAATCTTTCTAAATAGATTAATTCCCTTTAAAGAATCTTCCATTTATGGGGCTTATAACTAGTTATCATTCATGGGGCTAGTCCCATTTATGGGGCTTAATGTCTCTAACAGCAAAGCTTGTTCTAAATTAATTTATAATTTACTGCCATGAATTCCACTAGCATATAAACCCGTGGGGACAGAGGTTGTTTGTTTCTTTTGCTCACCAACGCATAATAAGCATTAAGAACCATGATCGATTCATATTATGCATTGACTAAATACTGGCTACACTGACTAAATGAATGAATACCTTGGCATTTTGCTCTCATAAACATTTATAGAGTGTACTGCCTGCTGGATACACTCGGCCTCACTGTCCCATTAAAGGTGATACAAAAAGGTTCATGCCTAAACCTTGTCCTAACAAGGCTTAAAATTAAATAGAAGAGAATATTAAGGTCATGGACGGTACTTCTCAAGACTCTGAAAGAAGAGTATTTTCTAGTAAAAGGGCAGGGTGATGGGGACCAAGAGTCGAACACCCTGAAAGGGCACTAACTTCACTGCCTGCAGCTGGGAAAGTCACAGTTCTATAGGTTTCTCTTGCCCAGGACTTGCGTCGCATCTTTTCCTTCCCCGTCACTTTGTCTAGGCTGTGTGTTAACACCTCTGCTAGGTTAATATAATTTCCTTTCATGCCTGCCTTCAAGAAGAAAGATGATTAAAATGCACCTAGTTCTGCAGTCAGAAGCCTAGACTTAAGATCAGTAGCTAAAATAGGTTTTCAATTTCAAAAACTATGAATAGCTTACCAGAGTAGGTTTCCAGTGAGTTGGCTGTCAGGCATACTAATTCCTGTCTAACACATCAGGTCTCTTCCTGACTTGAGAAACCTCTCTCTGCCTAAGCCCTCGTTCTTCTTCCTAAATCTCTCCCTCCTTAGTAGCCCTTTGTTCTAAAACAGAGAAAATCACTTAAACAACCAAGACTAAATAAAACCTTATGTATGAAAAGTATGCCTTTTGAACAAAATTTTATCCTGTGATTTCCCCAACACGTGGTGTACAGTAAAGTGTTAAAGAACTGCATACAGTAAGAGAAAAGAGGAAAGGCTTATAACTCCAGAAATATTTTCATTTCCAACCTGGACAAAATGAATCATGTTACTTGTTCTCTTATCTCAACAACTTAGAAATTCTGTTATTTCTTTTTATAGAGAGGAGGCGTAGCGTAATCGTGTAATGAGGGAATACTGTAGAAAAAAAGATCTCTGGCTGATAGAAAATAATTTAAAATCAAAATACTTGATTGAGTTCTACCTAATTTATGTAAGCTGCATAGCTATGATTCAGAGATTTCATCTCCCATTTAGAACAATGTGATAATTTTGGAAATCATCATGGAAATCCTAAAAGTTTCATGTGGTAACTACATGAAGAAGTATGCCCCCTACCTTCCACCATTCACCATCTTCATTTACGCATGAAGAAAATAAAGATTCTGAGGCACAAAGAGATGAAATGTCTTGTCTAGTGGCTGAATTATTATTCCAACCCATTTCTGCCTAACTCCAGAGCCAGGATCTTTAAGGAGCCATACATGGATGCCATCTACATGTAGTATTTATGTAACTACCTGGCTACTTTCTGCCAAGCCAAAGTGACAGCTAAAAAAAAAAAAAAAAAGGTTCAGCTAGGAAATTAGATGATTTCTCAACAAAAAATGTCTCAAAGAAAATATAAAATCATGACTAGACCGAAAGCTCACAAGAGCAAAAATGAAAATGATAATGTTCCTATGTTGGTAAGGAAGCAGTTTGCGTACAACTGAAGGCATTTTATATTGTTACAGTCCCACTAATAGTAACACATCTACCATAATCTAAAGCAGTAATAATACTTTGGAGAATGACTCCATCAAATCCTAGACAAATAATTAAAAATTGTTAAAAGTGAAATGTACAGACAGATCTATCTTATCATTATTTATAATAGAAAAAAAGAAATTTCCAATGTTTAGGATTATAGCTGTTAATGATGGAACACTGATTCTACCAAAACCTATTCGGACGTGAAAAATACTGATTATGCCAATGTTTATGGCACCTGTAGGCCCTGTTCTCTAGCTCCAGCCACTACCAAGCATCCCACCTTAACCCATCAATGTTTGTCCATGAAAACAAACAATCTGAGTTGAAGCTGTTTTCTTTAAATTTCAGTCACTCTGGTAAATGGACGTGAACAAGTCATCATCTGATTAGTAACTCAATCGTTGGCTCCTTGTTCTGCATCCAAAACATTTATTTATTGCTACTACTAAAGGTAGATAAGCATTAGTTTAACTGGGTTGATCAAGTGAAGTGAACACATATCTATGGGAAAAATGTACACTTCAAGGCAGTAGAATAAACAGGCCCACAATAATACCGTTAAAAAAAAAAAAAACTCAGATCATTAAGAATCCTTGAGGGGCGTCTGGGTGGCTCAGTCGGTTAAACACCAGGCTCTCAATTTCAGCTCAGGTCATGATCTCTGGATCCTGAGATCCAGGCCCCTGTCTGGCCCCAGGTTCAGCAGGGAGTCTGCTTGAGGATTCTCTTTCTCCCTCTGTACGCCCCCTGCCACACACACTCTTTCTCTCTTCAAATAATAAATAAATAAATCTTTAAAACAAAGAATACTTGAAGTGATAAAAATGGTTTTTTTTCACCTTTGTCTTACTTTTCCACATTTCTATAATACTGTTTTATTACTTTGCAAAAAAAGAATTTTTATCTGTATTGTCATTCATATGAAATATTTCTCACAGAACAGTTTGCAAAGCAAAGTAACAAATTAAAGCACAATGAAAGTGAAAGACCTATTTTTCTTGCCACTTAAGACATCATCAATTCATCTCTTTCACCACAAGGTTTATATATTCTTTTCTATTTTCTAGAGTCAATTTTTGAAAGTCTCTCAACAGGTTGCTAAAACAAGTATGTAGTGATTTCTTTTTTCTACCTGTACAGCCCTGAGCATTCATATTATCAATAAAAACAGTATATCATCTCTCCATAGTCTAACATCTTCAAAAACCTAATTCATTTACGAAGAAAATCCAAAAGACAAAGCTCTTCTACTTCTGCCAAGAAGGAAAGCCAATTAACCTAGACCAAAACTATTAGGGGGGAAAAATCAACACTTGAAACAATGACAGTCAGATGAGACTTAGCAACTACAATATAGATTAAAAATTAGGAAAAAGCATGTATATATATATATGCGCGTATTTATATATATGCATATATATATACACACATACATACAGTATAAACATAGCTACAGAACTGAAAAATCCTCATATTTCATTAATGAATTGTTATGTTCCTCAGTTAGTAGGCGCTTTAACAACTGGCTTTTAGACTTCAACATCTAAGTGCTCTAAGAGTCAACTATTCTTCATAGTTCATAGTTCTTCACTATTCTTCATTTGAAGAGCATTGCTGCTTAAGTCCTTATGTGGCTTCCACCACATGGCTAATTCTTATGTTGGTGATCTCAGATAACCAACGTATTTCCAGAAACATCCTGTACTTGAGCACCCTAACAGCCCGTTCCAACAGTCCAGCCTGCCAAAGGCAAGGCAATACACTGCATTTTGAAGTGCTGAATGTATTTAACACATTTTGTTAAAATATGCCTCAAAATATAATATTCATTTCCCTGCTTTATTAAGCAGAACATATTGATTCTCGTTTAATCATTCCCCTCGGTGTCAAGGGCATCACTCTAAACAATCTAGGTAGCTACAAACAAGGGGTTAGATCTGTACTGATTTTGGTTATTCAGTTTATTAAAGTTAGAAAACATTTAGGAGACAAATATGCCAACAATGAGTCAAATATTACTGCACATGGACAGTTATATTCTCCATTCCAGAAAAATATGTTACTATATATTCACTGCTCCAGTTTTATGAAGGAAAAAAAAACAACCTCTACAATTTATTACAGCATTATACCTCTAAACTACAATCTCCCGAATCCCTATCCTATGGGTCATTTTTCACTACCATACTTGATAATTTAATCAATACTTCTCTCTCTACACTTCACTACTCAGGATAGGTTTTCCACCCAACCACTCAATTAAGACTCCTTTTCCGATTCAGACTCCCAACAAACCACTGGGCAAAAAGATGTATCAGGCTAAGGAAATCATAAATTAACAGTTCTCTATATATCTATATACGCATCCCTACAACTCTACACACACACACATAACCATCCATAGATGGAAGAAGAATAAGATAACTGAGTGTATCCCATGCATGAGCACTATACCAAGCTTGTCAGACGCATTATATTATTTAATTCCCAAAACAAACACGGAAGGTTATAAATAATTTAAGATTCCAAAAGTAACCTGGCCAAGATTACTTAGGTAGTACATAGGTAAGCTCTAAAAATGATGAGCTCCTTAAGACAAAGAACGAGGTCTCCCTATTTGCATTTTCCAGCACTGAGCACAGGGCCAGAACAAGAGAATTTCAATGCTTGGGACCCAGAGTCCCCATTCAAGCCAAAGCTTTACTCTCACCAAAGACAAAAACAAACTAATGAAATAATAAAACATAAACCCTGAGGACAATGCAAGGCAGTGAGATGTATTACTAACAGAAAAAAAGGCGGGCATCCAAAACATAATAAAAGCTATGAAGTTCTTAATAAATAATAAAATTTACTTGACTATGGCTCTCTAGTCACCAAAGCTGCCAGGTGTTTTTCAGGTCAAAGCCACATAGAAGCAACAAAAGTATGTCTACATTTATTAAAGCAAGGGAATATAAAAATTCTTGAAATACTTCCATTGCAGATTTGCAGATTGTGCTTGGATTTTATTTGATTCTCAAGGATTTCCATGAGGTTGGCATGGTAAAATGGACTGTCTACCAATATTACACTTCATAAAATCCTAAAGCATTTTTCAGGAATTTCAGCAGAAACAGAAGTTAAACCACCCACTTACGCTTTACTGCTTTTGCATCCATTAGGCAGAAAGTACACACCTTGAGGCTCCTTGCTGGAAGAAGAACTGCTTACTACTCAGCACAATCTACACGTTCAGGTTTGTTGGCTTCCATCAATACGCAGGCAGTTATGTAGGCTGTTGGCTGTTTCCTTGTTAGATTTCTGAATTTCTTTGGGCTTTGCAAGCATTTTAAACTTCTTGTTTGTTTTCAAAGCCTTCTTTTCAGGTAATTGGCAATTTTGGAGTAAGTTAAAGTTTTTGAATTCAAGGAGTGCTTACATACCACTACCTTTGCTATTACACTTCTCTATAAATTACAAATATAGAAAATCAATTGCGAGAATCAAGACTCTCCACTCCATGCATTGGAATAAAGTCATTTTCCATTATTCCCAACAAATATGTTCAAAAGCAAATATAACACAAAGAAAGATGCAATTTCCGGAAAAAAAAATTCAATTGCTTTTTTTCTTTTTCAGACATCTAGTGACGGTGACTTCAATTTTCCAGACCTTTATCCTCTCAAATGTTTCTCAGCATACATAAATTGTTCTGGCATAATTACTTACAGCACGACTTAAATTACAAGACAGCTATGGCCGAGAGGGAGGGACCCTATGAGGACAAATTTCCCATCCACTCTGCATAGTAGTGTGCTTGGCCTGAAGCAAGAGTACTACAAACTGGAGGGCTTAAACAAAAGAAAGGTTATTTTCTCACAGTTCTGGAGGCCAGAAGTCCAACATCAAGGTGCTGCTAAGACTAGTTCCACTTGAGGGCTAAGGAAAGAGTTTGTTCCAGGCTAGGCCTTGCACCTTTGCTTGCATGCAGCCAGCTTCTCTTTATGTCTCTTCACATCATTTCCTCTTTATGCATGTGTCTGTGTCCATGTCTCCCCCTTTTGAACACCTTTTTAAAGGTTTATTTATTTGAGAGAGAGAAAACGAGCAAGTGGGGACAGGGCAGAGGGAGAGGGAAAATCTTCAAGCAGACCCTACACTGAGCACAGAGCCCAACCTGGGACTTGATCTCATCATG
This sequence comes from Nyctereutes procyonoides, assembly GCF_905146905.1. Lineage (NCBI taxonomy): Eukaryota > Metazoa > Chordata > Mammalia > Carnivora > Canidae > Nyctereutes > Nyctereutes procyonoides. The sequence continues at coordinate 5,217,552 of NW_026575137.1, forward strand.
ACCCATGAGATCATGACCTGAGTCGAAACCAAGAGTTGGATGCTTAACCAACTGAGCCATCCAGGCATCCCCACATCTCCCCTTTTTATAAAGATACCAATCATATTGAATTAGAGCCCCCTCTCATGATTTCATTTTAATCTGATGACCTCTGTAAAGAATCTATCTCTACACAGGGTCACATTCTGAGGTGCCAGGATTAGAACTTCAACATGAGAATTTTGCAAGAACACAAGCCAACCAATAACACCCCCTAATCGGAGGTTGCTGCTTAAAAATCCTCCAGAGAATGTGTAATATATATGTGTGTATATATATATATATATATATATATATGATATATGTTTGTATGTATATGTATCTATCACTTTTGGTCCATGCTAGACACAAGAAAGCAGCTGATAACTATTTAGCAGAGTAACAGTCCACATGTTTGATCATTTACAAATACTTTGCATATTTTAGATATTAGAAACATCGAGTAAACACTAGTAAGGCTCAACATGAACTAAGCACCTCGGTGTCAGGCACATGCAGACAATTGCCTCAATTCTCAGAACAATCCTTTGGGATTGTCCCTAATTCCATCATGGTAGACGTTCTTGGGAAAGGGTAATGGTAAACCATGCTCAGAATCTCCTTGAGATTTGGGACTTGGACACAGCATATACATAACTGCCATGCCACTGGCTAGTCATCATTACAAAGCAATGGTATACTGCTCTTATGTGATGGATAAGCATTACTATGTACTATGGGCTAATATAGTAATACCGACATAAGTGGTATCAAGTAGGTACTTTAGAATATGCCTCCTCTTGGCTCACCATTATCCTTCCCCAAGAATGTCTACCATGATGGAATTAGGCACCTGTGAAACTAAGCTAATCAAATATTCCCTACTTGATACCACTTATATCATTTGCTATGAGCAGCATCCTTTAAGTTTATTGCAGAAAAAGTCTCACTTGAATATAATCAATATGCCTCAAGTATTCATTCTTTTTTTAATATTTTATTTATTTATTCATGAGAGAGACAGAGAGAGGCAGAGACATAGGCAGAGGGAGAAGCAGGCTCCCTGCAAGAAGCCCAAAGTGGGACTCGATCCCAGGACCCCAGGGTCATGACTCGAGTCAAAGGCAGACACTATCACTTAGCCACCCAGGTGCCCTGAAGCATTCATTTGTATCAGTTCTCAAACTCAGTCCTCAGGTAGACAGGGTTAGGGCAGAGATTATCATTTCCATTATTCAGATAAAGACACTGAGTCATGGGTTGGGCAAGAGGCTATACAAGTCCACAAGACTGCTGGGAAGTCAGGTGGTTATACAAGTCTGCAAGACCAATTAATTTAGTTGGGATATGGTCTCCACTATAAATTTTTGACTCCACTTCCATTCTGGATTTTCCACTTAAGGTTTCAGGTATTTAAAATACTATGAAAGCCAGAACCTGTGCAAGGCCCTGAGATCATCTCATCTTTGTTCCTTGAGAATATAATATCTGGCTAATTCATGACTACAGAGAGATGCATGCTTTGGAAGCAAGCAATATTTCCAGAACAAAAAGCTGACAACAAATATTAGATTTTAGATAATTTTCGTGTCACTCCAAAGAGTTTGGTCATGGAGTTTTCCAAGGCAGGTGAAAGCAGATCTACACTGACAACAGCGGCTATAGGAGGACAAGAAGTGGGGCTGGATGACCTAAGAACCAGAGGAATCTTAGATCATCACCAATTGCCTAGAGTGTAGGACCATCTTACTTCTTAGAACTGCCTTCTCATGTGTAAAATGAAAGCTTGCTCTGGTGGTATTTCTCAGTGGAGCACCATTGGCATTCTGGGAGGGGCAATTCATTTTGTGGGATACTTCCAAATGCTGGAAGACCTTTAGCATCTCTGACCCCCTCAAGTGCCAGGAGTGCCTTCATTATTGTGATAAACAAACACGCCTTCCCATTTCCAAATTCCCTTTCCACCCTTCTTTTGGGAACTAGCAGACTAGATAAAGTCTCTGCTTCCCTCCAGGTCTCTGATTCAGCCATCTATAACTGTGCTTACATCCATCATACTCACAACTAGCTAGGAGTAAATATGCTATCCTTTGACAAAAGATTTTCAGTTGAAAAAGAAGTGACCTTCAAGCTGGGATTCAAGAACTTTAAAAAAATTTAAGTGTTGTCAGCAGTGTGGGAGATCACCCAGTATAAACTGATCATTTTATAGACCAGACAACATAGTAAAATTGTCACGTAATTATAGAAGAGCCAGAACTCCTGCCAACTTATCCAGGGCTCTACATTTCCACTCATCTGACAACCCTTTTTTCCTAAGTTCCTTCTTACTATGGTAAAATGAGCATTTCCCAACTTTGAGGACATTTCCTCATGGTGGTATAGTCCACTTAATGCTTGCTCTCTGAGAGATCATCTACTTAGTAGCTTGTAGAAACATAATAAGAAATGTGCCTACCCAAGGTGAGCAACTGTTCATTTTTTTAAATGGGAGGCCCTAGAGCATGAAAAAGAGAACATATTGCAATCTTTTTCTAACCAATTTTGTCATTTGGATTTCAATCACACTGAATCAGTGGCAATTACCTTCAAATAGCTATTGCATGACTCCTGAAAACCTTTGCTGTATACATTTCCTCACAGAAACCAGTTACATTAGTTAAGAATCTAAAACCATTCTAAAAGCATTACCAAAGCAGGAGAACACAGGAAATGAATGTGCATAATGAAGGAAGATGCTTATGTGATGAGTGCTAATTTATAGGACATTTGAGGGGAAACTAAGATATCATTCGAGATCATTCCACACTTTTCTACCTGACACCTGCTTATAATATATTGTCAATTTTCATTTGCTTTTATGTAGGAGGACCTACAGAGAAAGAGTTAGCATGTCTTTAGATTTATTTATCTATTTATTTATTTATTTATTTATTTATGAAAGAGCATGAGCATGGGTGCAAGCGGGGGGGAAAGCGTAGAAGGTGAAGGAGAGAGAGAACCTTAAGCAAACTCCACACTCAGCACTGAGCTGGAAGAGGGGCTCAATCTCATGACTGTGAGATCAAGACCTGAGCCATAATCAAGAGTCCAATGCTTAACCGACTGAGCCACTCAGTGCCCCTATAGAAATTTATGGAATCACAAAACACTTTAGAAAGCATGACCATTCGATTCTCATAAAATTTGGGGGTGATCCATTGCTGTTTTACAGCTCGGAAAACTGAGTAGAGTCCAAAGGGTTAAGTAACTTGCTCAAGACACTTCTATTCGTAGTGGGCAAGTCTTACAACTAAATCTTTTTGCTTTGATTTCAATCACTTCCCTTTAACTGAGCCTCACTCCCATTCACTGTGAGAGCTCTGTGCCCCGACAATACCCAAAAGAGCCTGCTGATATAACGTCCTTGCCTTATTAATATGCCTGCCTCCTCACACCAGACTGTGAGCTTTTGTAGGCTAGGAACCACACCTGCCTTACTTCTATATAGCTAACACAACACCTGGTAAGTAGCAGACACTCAATAAATACTCACTGAATGCGTGAAAAAGAATGCCCCCTCAGGGTGAGCAGCAGATTTTCCTCTGTATGTTAAAAATTAAGGGTCTGTAGAATTATCAAATACGGCACTTGGTGAAATGATGTAACTCCTAAATATTAAAAGGAAAATTCATGAGGAAATTCAGGCTATGTTATACTCAATATTGTCATATTTGTGCAAGTTCATCATAGATTATTAACAAAGAAAAATCTGAAAATACAGAAATGAAGGGAAATATGTTTCAGGCAAATTCTATAACCGATTCTAAAATTCACATTTTTATTCAATGATACTTATAACTGAATTATCATTATATACTAGTGTGAATAAAGAGATCAAAGGAAAGAAACTGGAGTTTTTAATATGGTATATATAGAAAAATGGTAGAGTTAAACGAGGTTTTTATCTATATGAGAGTCCTGCAAAATACACTAGGATCTTCAACAAACAGATTTTCCATCAACAATGAATTCATCTTCTATTCAACAAAAATGCCTACACACAGAAAGAACTTTTTAAGGAGCACGTAGTCTAGTTCTATAGTTTGTATGTCTTCTTTTTTTCCCCTAAACAACTCTTTTTTTTCTCCCTCAAATAAAATCTTTATAGGAACTCTAGTTCATAAAAGAGATAGTACATAAAAGAGATAAAACGGGGGCTGCTTTGGTCTAGAGAGGTGGGAGATGGCCCATAATGGTTAAACTTTTCTTGTTCTTTGAAAGCCAATTTTTCCCCAGAAGTCAGTTACAAATTTATTGGTCTAGTCTTCCAAGCATCTGGATTTTAAGTAAACGCTTTGATTTTCCTTCCTCTCCATATGATGAGCCTCCAAGTAAATGCAGTTTGTGTCCATTTTCCCTTCAATAGGTATTTCTCTCTCATTTCTTCAATTCCCCACTCCTGTATTGTTCTTTCTTTTTGTTGTTGTTGTTGTTGTTCTTTGTTTCTTAATATTCTCTCTTACCATTCTTCCATTCTCTTCACTCCCAGTGAGGACACCCCCACACTTGAAACACTGACCACTGGCCTTGGTTCTTAGCTGCATCCCCTATACAAAGGCAGGCTACGTTTCCCATAGGACCCTGGGATGTACAGTCTGTGCAGAGACCCCCAAATGTAAGAAGCTGAAGCACTGGGTTGGATATAACAGGCAACCAGAAACCACTGTACTTGTGATAATGGAGCGATCCTTATAGAATCTGCAGAGCAGACCACATGAAAAGCAGGACATATTGGTAATGTGCCAAGCTATTTTTACATTAGAATATCACTGCTTAATAATTTTTAAACTTTTTTTCATGGAAAATAGCATTAAACAGTTATTAGGGGATCACGATAAAATTTTAAATCACTCAGTGTTTTTGTCAGATTTGAAGATTTGACTAATATTTGATGTGACAGTGCAACTTGCTGTCAGAGTGGTCATTCAGGCTTTTCCTGAAGCCCCCAAAGGGGCTTGATCTAAGGCATCTAAGCCCAAACAGTCTTGGCTGTCTTTCATTGCTTGTCGTTCTCCGTGAACAGCCTAAATAAGAAAAACAGCAAAATACCAAGTGCCCTCACTCTAAGGAAACACTATCACAGAGCAGCCAGGATGAGCCATGACAAAAGTGGACAAGGATCTTGTGTCTATCTCAGCAACTGACATAGGAAGACACAAAAGGATGAGAGACATAACATATTTATTCAGAAACCTAAAAAGTATGATCAATCAAAACAAACTGAGACCAGGGCTGATGATCGGCTAAAATGTGCCAATGTGGGCTGACTGATGGTTAAAACACAAAACATCTTCTATCCAGCCTCACATATTGCTACTACTCTAATCAATCCCTCCAAATCATCAATGATCCAGCAACTAAAGTGTTAATCTAAATGGACCTCCTGGATCCTGACCCAGCTCGTGGAATGACATCCACACCCCTGGCCACTGCTCTGCTCTATGGACTGTGAAAACATTTTAGTATTACTCTTGATGGAGACCCATTTGAAACAGAACAGTGTTTAGGTAGAAATTACAGAAAGCTAGACATCATACAAGGAATTCATTTCACAAGCTATTCTTTTATAATGCATATCTGTTTAACATGTTCACTGATACTAGAACATCATATAAGAGTCAAGCATTAAAAAGTCTTTTCCTCTTATTTCCTTTATCTAATTAGAATCAAGTATATAGCACCTTCTAACATTGCTGTTATGGGACTAAACTGATGGATTCATGTTCACATTTAAGTACTTCAAACCTTTTGGAATGTCATGACTACATATATATATAGTAATTATTATTATAAGTGCATGTATCATTAAAATGTCATAACTCAAGTAGAAAACTGAAGACCAAACTCAAGTCATTAAGTCAATAAAATGCCTTTAATATATTTAGGACATCTAATGTTACGATTCCATGTCCAAATTTCCTTTAAGATTTATCAGATCACTTCTGTAAATACCAGGGAGAAAAAGAAGAATGAGTAACCCACGCAGGTATCAGAGAATACGGCCTGCAATCATTGTATTCCCACTGCAACCCATACAGCATCTGGCATATAATTAGAAACATAGTAAGAGAAATGATTTGAAAGTCAATGTATAGGGACACCTGGGTGGCTCAGTTGGCTAAGCGTCTGCCTTCAGCTCAGGTCGTGATCCCTGAGTCCTGGGATGGAGTCCTGCATCGGGCTCTCTGCTCAGTGGGGAGCTGCTTTTCTCTCTCCCTACGCTTGCTGCTCCTCCTACTTGTGCTCTCTCTCTCTCCCTCCCCCTCTCTTTCTCTCTCTGTCAAATAAAATCTCTTTTAAAACATCAATGTGTAGTTTACAAAAACACTTATAGATATCTCATTGATTATTTACAATAATTTATTACACAAATTTTGTTGATAAGGACACTGAGAATAAGAGAAGCTCCTTGTAGTAAGTGAAAGAGATAGGGTCGCAGCAGTCATTGACGTAATAGGTGCTTAGCCTAAGTCTGTTAAGTGTCTTTCGCACAAAATAAACATCCAAAATCAACTCCTATTCATTTACCTGGCTAGCAGGCCAACTGTCATTTCCATTGTGACATTTCCTTAAAACACTAGATAAGCTCAAGCTCTTTGTTTTATGCCTTATAGTCTGCTGGTATCTCTTTCAACATTCATCAAACCTGATTATATCTATGTAATTGTCTGCCCACCAGAGCTCCTAAAAAGGGTTGGCTTATTACTTAAATCAGAATCCAAATAAGTTTCAGACATTTTTGCAACTATGTGAAAGATAAATAAGTAGGTACATCCACTTTAATTTACCTCGCTATATACCCAGGACCTAGTACAGTTCCTAGCATTTGCTAGATGCATGCATACAACATGAACAAGACTCAAGTAAAACAGGCACAATCGATTTGGATTCAGCATATAGTTTAAAACCCAACAGAGCTTAATATAAAAAGAATGAGGGAAAACACAATATTCTATGGGGGAGTATACCAAGACTATCAGACCAAAGAGAAAGAAGTAGTAATTTGTGGATTATAAAACTGAAAGAAAGGAGACAGGACTTAGGAGAAACTTCAACTACCTATTAGAATTCTCATTTACTGTGGAAGAACACTATTGGACTTTGACCTCTGGTAGACTTTTCTCCATTCTTCCATAACAGAAGCAGATGTAAGAGTTTCTTCTCTAGATCTGACTCTGACTGAAACCGATAAAACAAAACAAAACAACAACACGTTTTGGTGAAATGTGTACAGAGGAATCTTGATAGAAAATTATTTACATATGTGCTAACAGTGGTACATCAGGCATTGCCAGTCAAGAATCCAGATTTTAGAAGTTGATTTGCAATGTTTCAGAGAAAAATTTTAGTATGATCCCATAGACACAAATGTGAAAATGAAAAAGATCTCAAAACTGACAGTCCTATACAAGAAAAAAATTGCTGGCTTAAAATGGTAAGAGGTGGGCAGCCAGGGTGGCTCAGCGGGTTAGCATCGCCTTCAGCCCAGGGCCTGATCCTGGGGACCTGGGATCGAGTCCCACATCAAGCTCCCTGCATATGGAGCCTGCTTCTCCCTCTGCCTGTGTCTCTTCCTCTCTCTGTCTCTGTGTGCGTGTCTCTCTCTCTCTGTGTCTCATTAATAAATAAATAAAATCTTTAAAAAATAATAAAATGGTAAGAGGAGCATTCACAAAGCAAATACAAAGAAACTTGTCAGATAATAGAAAAGTCCACTTAAATACATAGAATTTGTATCTATGTATTGTATTGTGGTTATATGAATGGGCTTTAAATCTAGAGAAGGCTGGATTTGAACACGAGCTCAGCAACGTAAGAGATATTTAAGTTCTCAATCTGTCTACCTACTAAATGGAGATAAAACCTACCTCATGAAGCTTTTATGGAAACTAAATGAGAAAGCGTGTAAGTGGTGCTTAGTACAGTTCATGACATATATTAAATACAGAGCTAAACGTATGTGTGTTTGCATGTGTGCATGGGCATGTGTGTGTATGTGTAGAAGCTGGTGTCACATTAGTAGTGGTAGTACTACTGTTGTCAACATCAGGGCCATCATATTAGGAGAAGCATTATCATTACTATTAGCACCGTGTCATCATCACCATTATTATCAGCATCATTATCATTATCCTTATACTCTTCTGAACTTTGGCCAAGGAGAACATGTTTTTGAGTCATACTGGAAGAAGAAAAGTGACAAGATATAAAGCTTAGTGCTTGAAACACATGTGGAAGAGCAGATGACTTGGATTCTACTTTGTATCTACTTCTCTATGAAGGGAAACCACTGCAAACAGTGAAAGATAAGGGGTGCCCGGGTGGCTCAGTTGGTTGAGCATCCAACTCTCATTTTTTGGATCAGGTCATGATTTCAGGGTCACGGGACCAAGCCCTGGCTGGCTCTGTGCTCCCCGGGGACTCTGTTTATCCTTCTCCTTCTGCTCCTCCCCACTCCCACACACTCACGATCTCTATCTGTAAATAAATAAATAAATAAATAAATAAATAAATAAATAAATAAATAAATAAAATATTTTTAAAAAACAGTGAAAGGTAAAACAAACTAAGACAAAAGACTAAGAACTCACTATAGCTATTTTAAACCCCAAATAATTCAATTTTAAAGAATATAATCATTATTGCTATCATATACTATCTATGTGTACATATTTATATAATAAATGGAACAATCTACAGGTAAATGTGGCCCCATAACCATGGTGGGTGTTTGTGTTATCACAAGGAATAGGAAAGCAGCCAAAGCCTAGCGGCATACAATTGTGAAACCTATGTTGAAAAGGTTGGCAGGAGATGAATTTTCAAAATTGTAGACCAGTGAGCATTGATCGCTAGGGGAATTCTAACAGACATGTTTTCTAAGCATGCAGTCAAGGGAGCAGTGCTCACCAAAAGTGAACATGTCAGGGATATTGAAAAGAAGCTTAGACTATCTGACCCCAAGATTTCTTCCCCAGAGCCTACTGTAGGAGTCAAAGTCCTATGATGCTGTAATTTTAGACAAATCAAATGAAATAGAACTGTAATGAAACTCCAGAAGTCAGTCACTGCTTCCAGGCTGACTTGAAATAAATCATTCCAGAAAAAAAAAGGTGTCTCTCTTGCTTTGAATAGCTAAATAATAAAGAACCTGGCTTTGATGAGAGACTGGTCCTGAATCCTCTGAGCTCACCCATTTGAAGGATATGACATTTCTGCTCTGGGCTAATCTTTCACAGGGTGATATATAATGCATAAATTCTGATACAAAATGGCACAAACTCTACATTCTAGCTACAAATTTAACTGAATAAATTGAAGAAAACAAATGGCCATATTCCAATCTTATATTTTCCGAATTAGAATGGGTGAAACGAACTACATTTTAAAAATATTTCACAGACTTGAAGAGGTTTTACCTATGAATTATTTTTTTCTGGTTCAAACATTTGAAATTCCATATAAAATTGTTGCTGAGTGCATACAAATACTATACACTATCAACAGGCATCTTCAAATTCAAACCTTCCCCTTAATAATGGAACAAAAACTCTATAATAAATATTGTCATTTTCTTCCAGGAAAGAACTCAGTAATCACATGAAGAGTCATTAGTAAAGATTCTTGATGCTCGCAAAATGTAAAGAGAAGTCATCAAAAAAGCCCAGAAGGAGAGGAAGAAGCAGGAAAAGAGGAAATCCTGGACAAGAGTCAGCCATAGAAATCAAGAGTAGAGATGGAATAATTACAGAATCAAAGTCCTCAATAAATTGATAGGACAGGACACAAAGCATCATCATCACCAAAATCCTTGTGGTCATAACCACGCCTTCATCAACATCGACAACATTGCTAACATTTATTAGTCCCTTATTGTGTGCTAGACCCTGTTCTAAACGGCATGACATAAGATCCTAGGCGATTGACCTTTGAGAGAAGTAATTCTATGGAAAAAGAAGGTAGTAAAACAGTCATCTTGGATTGTGGGAAAGCAAGCATATTACTGAGGGGCAGTACAATATCCAGCTGCATAGAGTGTCTCAGGTTTGTGACGACGAATTTAAAGTGAGGCCAATCAGTAAATTGGCATTTTTCTTTAGCAGTGTTCAGTTGCTTGAGTGCAAGCACAGAATCTAGGGATTGCTGAGCCTACTCAGGGCTGTGGGGGGTTGCCTGATGATGACAATGAAGGAAGAAACGAGAAATTTAAGGATATTTGTAAGGGAGGGATTATAATTTTTCAATTATGACCCAGACCTTTATTAACACTCTTTGTGACTGGTTCCTGATTACTCCTCTAAGCCTACCTTCTATTTTTCACCCATCTCTAATACCCAAGTCTACAGACATTATCAGATCCTTGCACGTTCCTAAATGTGTCAGCTGTTCTATCACCTTATGCCTTTGTACATACTTCCCACCCCTTCTCTTGGATTTCTCCACTCTCTCCCTCTTCTCCACTTGGCAAAGACTTGGTCTTTGAAGCTCTGGTTCTACAACTGGCTCCCTCCATGTTCCTGAACCACCAAAGCGTGAGTGTGAACCTTCACCTGCTTTTACCAACAGAAGGTGGAAAGTCCTTGAGGACAGAGACTGTCTAAATTTTATTTATTTATTATTTATTTTCTTAAAGATTTTATTTATTTATTCATGAGAGACACAGAGAGAGAGGCAGAGACACAGGCAGAGGGAGAAGCAGGCTCCATGCAGGGAGCCTGATGCGGGACTCGATCCCAGGACCCCGGGATCACGACCTGAGCCGAAGGCAGATGCTCAACCACTAAGCCATCCAGGTGCCTCACCTATTTCGATTTATAACTCTGGTATCCAGGACTTTTCTTAGCACAACGTACATGCTAAAAAGAAATGTGTTGAATAAATGTATGACAAAATAACTGCCTGAATCAAACAGCGGACAGGTAATTTGCTTAAAAACAGATTCCGGCGGATGCACTACCCAAATGTAAAAGATTCAATCTGTAGTTGTTAAATTCTGACTCCGAAAGGCCAGTGAGTCTGACCAGACTCTTTCATCTGTGCTCCTTGAGGAAGCAAGGGAATTAGTATCTGCTGTATCACTAGGTGACAAAAGAATCATACCAGAAAAGGGATATTTAAGGCTAGCCTGGAGTGAAAGTAAATAATCTGAGCTACCAACACCACTCGAGAACATTCCTGAACAAAGGTGAAAAAGAAGCTGAAACAATATGTCATTCAAACTTTCCTTAAAAGCATCCTGAATATGAACACAAAGGCATATTTATTCATCGTTGCCCAATTCTCTGATCTATCCTTGCAAAACATTATTGTCTGCTACAGAGAGAAGCACACTAAGAAACAAAGAACAATAAATGTCACCATCATTAAAGCAACATTTAGACAAGACACTGGAGGGGAACTCAAACGTCTAAAATAGAAAGGATTATACATAATTGACCCTTATAGGACCTTCTCTGAAAAGGAACTATGAGAATCAAAATTGTAGGCCCGTCTCATCATTTTGTGTGAGTCCAAAGAAGGATCAATGGAACTACAGCTAATAATTAAAAAAATAAGAAAAGTAGTTATGATAGATATACTAAATAAATCTGAGACGATCTGAAATAAAATACTATTTATTAATTGATACAGAATTATAGAATAAGATAAAGTAGTTATGGGATGCCTTTCCTTAATATCTTTTTAGGTCTAAAATAGATTACCCCTGGTTATTGGAAGAGACTTTCAGTGATATTAGTCCAATAAAGATTAGCTTTTTTTTTTTTTCAGGATCCCTTTCATCCTATTCAGTCCTTGTCATATATTACTTAATATCAAAATATCAGAATTGAGTCTAAGAAACTGCACAATGAGAGATGGTTAATAGTCAGACCAATAATCCCAGCGAACAATGCTCTGCAATATCATAAATAATGTCATTGTGTATGTTTAAAAAATACATAGCAGTGTTCATTTTCTTCTTGAGCAAGATAGGAATCTATCCACCTATTCCTGGAAGCTACCAATCTGATGTCCTCATGCCCGACCTTCACACAATCAACTAATAGCACTATCAGTTCTTTTGCAAATAACAGGGTTGCAAAGCCGGCACAGATAATCCCATTGCCTAAGTGTCATCCCAAAGCATTTTTTGGAGGCCCTGGTGCACACAACTTTTTTTTTAAGGCTAGTGTAACTCAGGTCTTTTAACATTTCAAATTAAACAGTTTCAGAAGTTAAAATTACATGCAAGTAAGTTTTAAAATCTGCAGAAGTGGATGCGGAGAATCAAGGCATGAAGATTATTTTAAGAAATAACGACAAGAGCGTGGTGCCCACGACACACACACACACACACACACACACACACACAAGTATTGCCTACACTGCACATGGTATATAGCTTCGTAGATCCCTAAAAATATAAATGGGTGTGTGTGTGTGTGTGTGTGTGTGTGAATAGTGTGTGTGTGCGCACATGTGAAGTGTTTATGTGTGTGTGTGTACATGCACGTGTTTTAATATTTTGCCAATGTTCTGTGGTCTTTGGTCTCTAGCGTCACTCATTTCCCTTGGGGATAATTCTACTGTCTCTACAGAAGCTTCAATAAGATATCAAAGCAATTCTCTGCTTCCTGTGTTCAAATGCATTGCTTTATATTTGCTCAAATGTTTGGCTCAGTCTCTTGGAAAATTCCAGAGAACACCCTGAATAACCATGAAGAAAAAAATTAGTTACCTGTGATTTCAGAGAAAATATTTCTTAAATTTCCTTTAAACATGTAGTTCTCGCAATACCAAAATCTCTTGCTTCATCAGTCCACATCTTATGCCAAGAGAGGAAGTGTATCAGTCATTCTGACTCACATGCTTTACCCAATACTACTTAAGGGTTGGTAATGACCCATCACTGAAGAGAAGTTAACACCCCCCATCGTCTCTGTATTGTAAATACCCTTGTAAGATTAATTAATCATTCTGTATAGGTTACATTAGTTACATGTTAATTAAGTCAAGTCTCATTCTCTCAGCTTCCAAATCTTTAAAAAATAATCTTGAGTAAAAACTCAGCTGAATGTACAAATCACAAAAATTCAACAGGTAATACAGGAACTAAAACAATATCTTCATTGTTGGGTAAACTTTTCACTTTATGAAATTTTCGCTGTCAAAGATTGTTTTTCTGTATACCAAATATTAGTAAAGTTAGAACATCTTAATTACACCATATGGTTTAAAAGAGTGAAATATATCTGCTTCAGGAAAAAGAATATATGCCAACAGATATTAACTAACTATTCTTAAGCCGTCAAAGTACAATTAAGCTGTTCAACTCTTACATATTAACTTTTTTATTCCCATTTCAAAACATTTGGAATTTTGATTATGAGCAAAAGCAGTGCAAAGCTCAGCAGCTCAATACTAAATTACTTTGAATGTATTTATTTCCTCTATATATTTAATCTGTCACTATGATTAGGAGTATTTTCTTCAAATCCCTTTAATTATGAATATTTTATTCAGGCTACTCAGATGAAGTCCCAAAGCCTCGAGACCTACGTCTACACCCAGGTGTGCTATTCGGAAGAAATTCATCTAAGCTTTAGGAAGATTCTAATCAAGGGATTCACACAGGTCTTCGGAAGAGAGCAGACTAGAAACTAACAGCTATGGCCCTTGACTCTCTCCTGATTTACCATAGCCGAAACCGAGCTCCAGGCAGATGCATTGGTTATTTTGAGAATTAATGTTCATCCAGACTTTATATATAATAATAAGTACCTTTGTGAACCATAAGGGTAATTATGCTTATCTCACCATTACTAAGGAATATGTTATAAAGTTGGCTACTCTGTGAACAACAGATTTGACATGGGAGGAATTTATGGTTGGTTACCAAGCCTGCACTGTGTGTAAGCTAGTGATGCATAGAATAATCTTCAGCATATTTACTTTTCAACTATCATGATATCATGATATCATCACCATCAGATCCGATGAATTCTCAGAATGATGCTTTGGCCTTTGTTTTGAGAAACCAAACACTCATGTGATGATATCTGCGTGGTGGTATTTGAAGGGTATTCATAACACTGATACCAGCACTACTGATTGCACTGAATTCCCACAAATGTATGGAGCATTTTCAATGAGTAGAGTGATCGTGCTGGTTACGTGTGCCTGAAGTTCTACATATGGCAGGCAAAATGGTTAAAAAGTACTTGACCAGGAAGGGCAAACACAAATGGTCTTCACTGACCCATAAATCTGTTCCTCCTCCTGGTTTCAAATTTTGTTTAAGTATCACCACTTCAAATAAAATCCCCCAACCTATATCTTTGGCTGTTCTGAGATTGTTGTTTATCTGTTCCTCCAGGTAACACTAAGTTTCACAACATAGGTCTAAGACACAAAATTTGTAATGGGTTTTGAGAGTGTGTCTACTGTGTGGGAAATCCTGCTGTAGAGTGTCAGCTTCAGTGGCCATGTGTGGTCCTGAGACGGGGGTATGTTGCAATATTAGTGCTGCCCTAGCTCCACGTAGGTTGCTAATTCTCTAGGGCTATGAAGAGGTGGAAAGCATAAGAGACCTAAGGTTGGGAGAAGCCAATCTTAGAAGCACAGCATAAGTCACATAAAATTACTGTGGGACACATGCCACGGTTATACCTGAAGAGATGACTCAGGCTCTAAAAGCTACCTACGTAAAACTCTTCTAAATTGCTCAAGTTAAAACAAAATGAGAGCACGAAAAGAGTTGGGTACATAATTCTGAAATTTCATTGTTCTGACCTAAAACGGGAGAATCATTTTTGTAATTTGGTGGAAACAAAGGATTATCTTGAAATGGAAAAGCTTTCACACTGTAGGAAGCGCTATGAGAAGATTTTACAATGTTCTGCTCAGAATCTGATGCTTTTTTTTTTTTAATATGCAGGACATCATATAATCCTGGATTTGCATGGATAACACAACTATGAAGGGAAATAGATACAGGGTGAATTCTTGGCCCAGGGCTGCACTGTCCATACCGAGAGCCACGAGGTACATACATATGGCTAGAGCCACTTTTTAACCTAAAAACTAAAGCAGTATCCAAAAATCGTAAACTACCTCAAGAGTTTTTTATTAGTCATATGTTGAAATAATAATAATATTTTGGATAGAGCTGCATTAAAAACATATGGAAATTTACTTAATTGGTTTAGTTTTATTTTATTTATTTATTTTTTTTTTACATGGCTACTAGAAGTTTAAAATTACCTACATACCTACGTTATCTTTCAACTGGGCACAACCGACTTAATGTGTTGCATGGGCAAGGTTACATCCTTCCGGAAATATTTCAGAGGCTTTAGAACAACATCAAAGAACTTTTTGAAACTTTTATGGAAGTTATGAGGGGATGAATTGTCCACTGCATTGTTCTCACAAAGGGGCAAGGAAGCATCAGCAAGCTAGAAACAACCTCATAAAGTTGCAGGCAGGAATTTTCTGGGACCTAACTAATTAATTCCTCTCCTAAGAGGGACAACCCCTATTTCCCCCATTAAAGAGGACACTGCCTTTGCTGACAAAGAGGAAAAAAACAAAATATGGAAGAGTGTTTGCCACACAGGCTTACTATCAGAGGACACCCCATGTTTTGCCAAATTTCTTCTCAGTATACCATCTAAAAAGGACTCTAACAAGGAACAGTCTTCAATGAAACACAATGAGGCCTCAGGGAACTGTGATATCTCTAGGTAAGTATCATAAAGCCCTGCATGGACTAAAGTGTCAAAAAAATAAAGAGAGAGAGAGAGAAACAAGGACACCTGGGAGGCTCACTGGTTGAGCATCTGCCTTCGGCTCAGGTCATGATCCCGGGATCGAGTCCCATATCTGGCTCCCCAGAAGAAGACTGCTTCTCCTTCTGCTTGCGTTATGAATACCCTTCAGAATTTATTTATTTTTTGTTTATTCATGAATAAATAAACAATATCTTAAAAAAAAAAAAAGAAAAAGAAAAAAGAGAAACACCCTGAGGCCAGAGTGCTAGTGGCAGCAGAAACTAAGAGGAGGCCCCAAGGGACAGATGAACCTCAGTGGTTCAGCATTCAGAGGTCTCCCCTTCATTCCCCACTCCTCTTCTACATCTCCCCCTACCAAGCAGTCTCCATCCATGGATAATCTTAAAGAACCTGGTTTTACAGAACCATCAGAGGTAACAAAAGCCAAACTGTATCTGTTTTAAGTGGCAGAATCTGTACTCATATGGTTCGCTCTGTATTTTTTTTTTTTTGCTCATCACATAATTTAACAAATATATCCTGAAGTTACTACTACACTATGGTTGCGTTCATGCATCTTTTTTGTCCATATAGGAAATGGGCAAGTTTCTGAAAAGTATACCAAAACGAAAACCACATTAGCAAAACTTACTTTTCCATGTATTGACATGAAAAAAGTAAAGTTATATAGAACAGAACTCTACCATGCTCTTATAAGTAAAATAAAAGCAGATTAAAAATACATATATATGTATCTGTGTGTGTGTATATATATATATTTTTTTAATTTATTTTATAAAGGGATAGCACATGTGCGAGGTGAGGGAGAAGAGAGAGAGAATCCCAAGCAGGCTCCACGCACAGATGGAGCCTGAAGAGGGGTTCGATCTTAAAACCCTGATATCATGACCTGAGCCTAAATCAAGAGTCAGACACTTAACTGACTGAGCCACCAGATGCCCCGATACCAAAATATTTTTTAAAGGAAGAATTCAAATATACATCTTGAGTCCAGTGGGTATTGACTATTTCATTTATTTATTCACAGAGATGATATATAGATTAACATAAAATATTTTTGTTTTCGTCTTGAGAAAAAAAATCTATTGTCATTCAGACTTAAAATAAAATTTCTACATTTAATGTAATAGAATATTGGTCCACAATATAAACTTTATTCATTCTGGGAAATGAAGAAGGCAGTCTACTGGGAAAATGGAATAAAATATCAGAACTTCTGCTATACTGATATTTTAAAATCACATTCTTTTTTATTTCTATTTCGCATATGCTCTAATTCATGTATATAACTTACCAATAACCACATAAAATATATTGAGGTATGCTCAAGTTTTGACTTTCACAGTATATAGTCACTACAATAATTAACTGAATAACTAGTATAAAATATGATTTAATAAGAGTTATTTTAATCTGCATTAAGCCAATTTTTAAGGATTGAGATATGTACATTTATAATTAAAAACTGACAATTTAAACTCTGTAATTATGGATATTTTACATTTTCTTAGAACTTACCTTCTGCTTTTCTAAATCTCTAGTCCCAGTATTTAAACGTATCAGCACATCACTATTCTCTTTAAACCAATTTCACATAGTACACATAAAACAACATGGTACAAAGTAATAAAGTTGAAATTTCACTCCAAACCAGGAGTCAAAAGTCATAAACACAGCAAAGCCAAAAGAGTGCAAACCTTGATCAAAGGAAAAGTCCTTGGAATTTCAAAATTTCACGTAATTCCTCTGCTCATCTATTCATATAGAATTCTAAAGCACTCTCCCTTCAATTTCTTTTAAGAATATCTGAAGGGAAAAGAAAAACTAATCATACAAAGTTGTCTTTTTTTAGAGATTTTATTTATTTACTCATGAGAGACACTGAGAGAGAGGCAGAGACACAGGCAGAGGGAAAAGCAGGCTCCCTGCCGGGAACCTGACGCAGGACTCAATCCCGGACCCCAGGATCACACCCTGAGCCAGAGGCAGATGCTCAACCACTGTGCCACCCAGGTGCCCCAGATAAAGTTATCATAACTAAGAATTCATGGATATATTAGGACCCATCTTAAAATCATCTAAAGAGTCAAAAAGAAATATAAAAATACATTATTGGTGGCGTGCCTGGGTGGCTCAGTCAGTTAAGCATCAGACTCTTGATTTCAGCTCAGGTCATGATCTCAGGGTCTGGAAGTGGAGCTCCACCTCAGGCTTTGTGCTGAGCTTGCAGCCTGGGTAAGATCCCCTCTCTCCCTCTGCTCTCCCCCAGGCCCCACTTGTGACCATTCTCCCCCTCTCCATAAATATATATATATATATATATATATATATATATATATATTATTGGCTCATAAGAAGGAGTTGATGATCAGCACAAGGTTTAAGAGAGAGCTCCCAAGAGAAAGAGAGCATCCCAATCTGCTTCTTCATCAAAACATCAGTGGAGGGGCACGTGGGTGGCTCCGTGGTTGAGCGTCTGCCTTTGGCTCAGATTGTTATCCCAGGGGTCCTGGGATCAAGTCTTACATTAGGCTCCTCGCCAGGAGCCTGCTTTTCCCCTCTGTCTACGTCTCTGCCTCTCTCTCTCTCTCTCTCTCTCTCTCTCATGAATAAATAAGTAAAACCTTAAAATTAAAAAACCATCCGTGGAAGGGACAAGAAAAGGCAAGTATCATTTTCAAAGTGATCCTAATGCAAACTTGATGTAATAAAGGAATAACAATGGCTTTGGCTTCTTTGAGAAATACACTGGGCTGGTTGAGGCTGATAATCTCAGAATCAAATTAGAGTCCCAGCCTACTCCCCTAGGCTGGTGATCCTTCCAGTCACCTCCAGGGAGACCACGGAAGTCACCTACAAGTCTTCCATCAGTGCGTTTACCCAGGCTCCAGAGCCCAGAGAGCAGATTCTGTGTAACGACACACTGTGCACAAGCATTGTGCAAGGATGCCCCAAACACGGGGCGCACAGCTAGTACTTTCCCAGACCCACCGTGTTTTGTTGTCTTTCTATGTCACACTGTCAACCAGGAAATTCTGTTTGCCCAATCCTTTGTCCACTCATTCTCTCCAAAATTTCTTGATCAAAGCCTCTCCTGATGGCCCCCTGTCCTGATCACCCCATATCCACAGCTTGTTTATATCCCGTAGCAGGCTTTTTAAGTTTTGTACACAGTTCCCGCTGGATCTTTGGTAATTCAATCCTACATGTTTTGTTTTAAAGAAGTATTCACAGACTTCAATAAGGAATTAAAATGAAAACTTCCAGAGTTTTTCTACATGTAAATAATGAATTTTAAAATATGAGCAGAAAAGTATAAACATTTATTCAATATAATCTATTGGGTTTCCCAGGGAAAATCATACTTTACCTAATTAATGTTAAATACGTCATCTTTTTTTTTTTTCAACATGTGTAATGCCTTTCTTCCTCTTTCCTGATTACATCTTCTAGAACAATATTAACAATAGTAAACATGATCTCTTTTAGGTTATTTTCCCCTGAATTAAAAAAAAAATGTTTCAATTGAATCATTACTTTTCTTGATGTTGGGAGGTAAGCAGGTGGTCAAGGAGGTAACCATGTAGTTGAATTCTCCTAAGCTGTTTTGTTTTATCATTTTTTAAAAATAAATCAAAGGGATGCCTGGGTGGCTCAGCGGTTGAACATCTGCCTTCGGCTCAGGGTGTGATCCCAGGATCCACGATTGAGTCCCACATCGGGGTCCCTGCATGGAGCCTGCTTCTCCCTCTGCCTGTGTCTCTGCCTCTCTCTCTCTCTCTATGTCACTCATGAATGATAAAAAAAAAAAAAAAAATTAAAAAAATAAATAAAAATAAAAATAAATCATTGTGGAAGTTACTTTGTCAAAAGCTTTTTGACATTGTCTGCAAGAACCACATAGGCTTTCTCTGTGATCTAATATAGTGTAGGATAGTAATAAATTTCTTATTTTAAAACAACCTTTACATGCCTGGGTTGTTTCATTTGGTTCCATATATTATTCTTTTAATATATAGTTTAATTCAAGATTACTCAAGATTCTCACATTTAAGATCCTTACCTTTAAATCTGTGTTGGCAATATTCTGTGGCTTTCTTTTTGAAATGGTTTCAGTTTTGTAGTATCTATAAGAACTTGTGATATAAAGGCCTTTAGGCATCACTTTCAATTACTAAGCACCTCTTATGTATAGTTCTGGTCCTGGCCTGGGTGGCAATTGATTCTGGGTACAAAGAGGTAAATCATTTAATCAACAGTATAAACAGTCCCCTTCAACGGGGTTCCATGGGTTCCATTTAACTGAGGAACATGAAACATAACAGAGCCAAGATGAAATTGGATTTGATTACAGTGGGGGCTAAATTAATGGATACAAATCCATGGTACACATATGCCTCCTCTGCTTATCTTTCTTTCCTTCTTTATTATTTTTTCTTACACATTACCACTACTGATGCAGTGTTGTCGTAATATTTTTCAAAGCATGAAATGGCACTAACGATTTCATATTTGGGCACTGAAGAATTGTTGAAACAACTAATGATAATTGTTAACAGTAAAGGCATAGCTTTTCATAAATCACCTGCCCCAAAGCATCATCCATTTTTGCCCACAGGCAGTGTTTTGTCAGAAAATTTACTTGATGACACCATTAAGATAATATTTTTCTCCAAGCGTCTCTCTGAAAGTAACCTGAAATGGCAAGAGGCACTAGCTCTGTTCCCCAGGGCAGCCCAGTGCTGTGTGTTATTAACTCTCAAAATACAGGAAGCAACGTTTTATCACACCAGTCTAACAGCTTTTACAAATGATGCTGCTTATGTATCACAGATGTACAGTCAGGGGTAAACAGCTTTTGAAGAAGCTCTGTCAACTCTTGGCTTTTACTATCAATATGGTGGGTGTTGGATACGTGCATATCAAGCCTATAATAACAGTAATAATACACTGTTTCATTAGAAGGATCTGAAGAACCAGCTCACTTAATTCCTTCCATTTATGGTAACGACACTGACTTTGAGAAGTTAAGTAGCTTAGCCAAGGCCTTGCAAGCACCGAGGGGTAGGGTTGGTCTGGGCGGAGGTCTGCTGCCTCCTAATTCAGTGCTCCTTCCTTCACAACCTGTTGTCTCCTGAAAACCATTGTCAAGAGCAGCACCGTGGTCTGCAAACACTGGAGGATACTTCTGAAGAGCAGCTGACAGACAGTGGAAATGGCCAGCCAGAAGAAGGCTGAGGAGTGCACGTAGGGCCTCTCTCTTCAGCTCAAGTTTTTGCATCAATACTTCCTAAAACAATTCCACTCCCGCCAACCAGGAGCTGCTTTAATTCCTTCCTTGAATGCTTCAAACTCCCTCTTTCTCCAGAGCTACTTGCTTCTCTCCCAGGCTCCCCTCCTCCCTCTCTCTCTCTGTCAGAACACTCTTTCTTCCTCTTCATTTCCTCACGGTTAATTCCTACTTAGTCATGAGGCTACGACTGAAATGTTATTTCCTCAAGGTAAACGTCACTGATTCTTAATAATCTCTATTATGGGCCCCTGTTAATAGGCTCCCCTAAGTGATTTATTTTCCTCACAATAGCACTTAGCATATGTTATTGTTATTTCTTATTGAATTGTCTGTCTCCCTGACAGACTGTAAGTTCCCAGAAGGACAAGCACAGTGTTTTATCTTTCTCACCATTTTACCTTATCCCCACGGCTTTTCAGACAACAGAATCCGAAGATGCTACCCCGTGAAAAGTCCTTCACTTTCTCACTCACTTACGAAAGATGACCTATTTCTTTTTCTAAGACAAATCTTTCTAACCACATTAGGCCCCATTCCCTTCCCGCCTTATTAGGAGATAAAAAAACCTTCGATGACCTCTTTTCTTTATTGCATATGTCACCTCTCCCTCTCAATTGGATCTCCCCAATGGCTTTTTTTCCTTTTCCTTTTTAAAAATTGTATTATCGTGGAAAATATACATAACATACAATTACCATTTTAACCACTTGTAAGTGTACAATTCAGTGGCATTTACATTGTCATGGAATTGTCACCACTATCCACCTCCAGAACTTTCTCCAATGGCTTTTAAACATACTGAAGGATCTGTCACGTAAAAATAAAGTGTAGAACTACCTATCTGTCATCCTCCTCCAATGACACCCCTTCTCTTTCTCTTCAAAGCCAGCTTTCTAGTCCCATGGTATCTCTTTTTTCACCAAATGCTTACTCCTAACTTACTCCAATCAGGATGTCACCATTCTTCCAAGATGGTATCAATTAGCAAACGGTAGTGGTCCATACTGATGAATTCAATGAGCTCATTTCACTTAACAACATGTTTAATCTTTTTTCCTCCTCAGTGTACTTCTCCCCTTACTTCTCCAGCCCAGTACACTATTTGTTTCCCTCTTGTCCCTCCAGGTGCTCCTTTTCTGTGCAGCATTTCTATACTCCTTTGCCCACACAATGCCACTCAATATGAGTCTTCCCCTCTAGGCCCTCTACTATCTTCATAATATATTTTCCCCTTCTCTATAGGTAACCTTCTCCATGCCTTAGATTGAACTTTGGGTAATATAGATTGAACTTTGGGTAATATATATACAAATACATATATATGTGTATGCTTATATATATTTTACATAAATTTCTATTTATTTATACATGACAGTCAAAACTTTTCATTGAACTTAAATTATTAAAAATTGCTTTATCATTCCCTACAAACATCTCAGACTCTACATTCCAAATCAAACTTCTGATTTCTTCTCTAAGCGTGTTGTCTCCCAGTGTTATCTTCCCTCCGTGAATGTCACTGTCATTCAGCCTGTTACAGGAGGCAGAGGCCCACTCAGTTTTGATACATTCTACTCCTCCAATCTCCATGTTTTTGATCACCAGTGCTATCTGGTGAACAGAATAATGGATATATAAATGCATAAATGAATTGTAGGACCCTAAAATATTTGTTGGAAAAGCACATTTATCCTCTTCTTTGTAGCTTCAGTGCCACCACCTTAAATCCAGCATCATCTCCCCACCTAGAATGCTATAATTGCCACCTAACTGGTTTATCTACATGCACTCTGGTTTCAGTTTCAATACTTTCTCCACTGCAACATAAACCTCAAATTTCCTGCCCACCAAAGCCAGTGCAAGGGCTTTTCTTGCTCCCAGAATAAAGACAAAGTCACCTATCAAGCTCTGTGTGGTCTGATCCTCTCTCTACCTACATTTCAGCCCTTAATAGTGGCTACCAGTCTTTCTCTGATCCACAGCCACATAGGATTTCTTACAGCTCTTTGTTCCTCCCAACCCCTTCTGTATATTATTCTATGTGCCTGGGAAGCTCTCCCACCCTCCTCATATTTTAAATAGATAATTCCTGTCGATTCTTTAGAGAACAGATCAAATGTCACCTGATAGGAAAGGCCTGGCACAGCTGGATCAAAGACCACCATTAGTTTTCATATCATCAGATACACCGTGTATCAAAATACATTCACAGCTCCTACCGTATTATTAAATTTCATTTTGTTTAATTTCAATGTATCCCCTGCTTCAAGCCCTTGACTTGATATAGGGCCCATGCCTGTTTTTGCTCACCATTATAGTTCCCTAGCCTAATTGGAATTAGGCCCTGGAATTAGGACTTGGAATATAGTAGGCACTCAATAAATATTTGAACAAGATAATGGATATATGAATAGATCAATGAATTATAGAGTCCTAAATATGCGTTGAAAAAGCACAATCTTTCACCAAATAATTTACTGAGTACCTATTACGTGCTAGGCACCATCCAAAGGCATTGGACAATAGCTAATGTTTATTGATCACTTCCTATGTATCAGATGAGATGTCCAAATCTTTGACTGATCTGGCATTTTTTGTGTTATCACCACAAAAAGATGGTGAGACAGGTACCAGTATTGGGCTTATTTTATAGAACAAGAAACTGGTTCAAAGAAGTTCCATGATTTCCTTAAGATCTTTTAAACAATAAGAGAATCATATCTAGAACAAATTCCACAATCTGATTGAACTTCTTGAATGAGTGGTGATATTCATACATTTCAAACATAACAATTTAAATAAATGCAGCTGTTGATTTCAGGAACAAATGATAGTTCTGAAGTTGCCTAAAATTGAACGTTAGGGCCAGTATCACTTTGCCAGTAACAACACAAAGCCTCATTTGCTTTTGAGCCACAAATCTGTTGAGGGTGACATGGGGTGTTGATACCTACTCTCAACAAACATGATACCTATATTTCAGTGGTTAAGACAACTAATGTAACCATTCCAATAATAATGATAATCCCTTTCAAGCTTGGGCAATGGTACAATAAACACATCTCTGAACTTCCATAAAACATAGCTCTTCCAAATGCAATTAGGTAATCGTAGCAATTAATACACACCTTGCAGGACACTTTTTTTGTCATTGGAAGGCCACAGTACCACCTGTCATATCAGACAACAGTAGGTTGTTGGCACCAAGTATATCAAACAATGCTAGGATCATCCTTAGACCTACTTAACCTCATACAGAATGTTGATGAAACATACCATCAAGATATACAGTCCATCATCCCATAATTGCTGATATCTACTCACCAGCACCCTGCATCTTCAGAGGGCAATGATGTTGCAAGTTAAAACGTGAAGAGTCCATTTTTTCACTTCATATATAGGCAAAGTTTTTTTTTTAATATAAAAATTGATGTTGACAAGAATGCAGGAAGAGAGAAATTCTCATACTCCTGTTGGGAGTATAAGTTGGCACAAACTTTCAGAAGAGCAATGTTTATTATGTATCAAGAACTTCAAAATGCCCATAGACTTTGACTTAGTAATTCCATCATCTAGGACTTAACTCAGGGAAACAGAGATGTGGATGAAGATGCATTTATTCATTTGCTATCCTCTAACTGATTTATTCACACCCATTTATCCTTTCATTGAACAAATGGTTATTGGGCACCTTCTGGGAAGAAGGAAAAGGGTATGAAAAATGCTGCCCTCACAAGTCCACATGGGAGATCTCACAGGTCTTATAGGAGACAGTCACACCAAAAAAGAGACAATTTCAATTTGCAGGTAAAGAAGAGATAGGGTCCTTCTTGCAGATGGTGGGAGAGAGGGACAGAGAGACACAAGCTGATGCGGGGTAACAAGTATGAAATAGTCAGACGACTGGGAGACAGGCACCGGGGAGCACATTCCAGTAAGATGATACAGCTTGGACAGGGAGAGGGTGAGTCAGAGTGGTAAGGGATCACACAGAAAAAAGGAACGTTCCATACTCAGAGGAACATGGGCCACTTTTGTTTTCTTCTTTATATGTTTCCATATTATAAAATGTCTATATTGTTCACCAGGGAGAAAAGATCGAAAGCTACTGTAAAAGCAAGCGAAATAGAAAAGAGTCGTAATAGCACATGTAGTTAACCCATAAAGCACGTCATCAAACAATTCTCACATCAGAGGTCTGTTGTCAGGGCTAAAACAGAACAATAGATTTCAAAAGCTTGAACAAATAAAATACATGTCAACTCTCTCTCACACACACATGCACACACAAAATATTTTTGCAATAATGCTGTTATCTTAAACATTTCTTTTAGATCTCATTTAAAAAGAGACCTTTCTTGTTTCTCATGATAGCTTATGTTCTGCAAAGTCACCATCAACACTAATCAGCGAATACTGAATCATGGGAATCATGGCTCCCAGAAAAAATACACACATACACACAGAGAGACACTTACACACACCCCTACCTCACCTAGATAATCTTAAATCCTAAAAACAACTGGGATTGGTAAATTCTATTTTCTTTAATTTACAAAAGAGAAAACAAGATTCAGAAGTGTTAAGTTACTTGCCTGAGGCCACCCCACTAACAGGGGCCAGAGCTGGGATTCAAAGCCGTCTAACTGAACCAGAGCCCCCTGCACTGTGCCTTGCTGCCCCCGCCACCTCCATCCTCAGGTGAGTGCCACAGGAGAAGGCATGGGACGGGATGCCTCGTTCAGCCTCAGCTGGGAATGTGCATGTCGGCTGACATCTGTTTTTCACTTCTCTGTATATGACTGCGAATGACCAGGAAAATGCCATTGATTAACCTTGAAGTTGCAAATTATGTCAAGTAGGTAAATGCGTAAATAGGGAATCCACGAAAAATGAGGGTTGACAATGTAGTGTAAACACCTGCATTAAGCATCAGTTCATGCCATCCTATGATACACACATAGAGAGAAAATTTGCCATGTGGTATGTGGTACAACGGAAAGAGCCCTGTCAGCTTTGGGGCTTCCATTTGATAGACAGGTGATTAAGAAAATCTATAACTTTCTTGAACTGAAAATTTCCTCCTCTGTATAATGAAAGCAAAGTGAATTATATAATCCCAGAATTTTCTTCTAACCTCAAGTCTACAGATCTCCAAGGTTTTTCCATCTCTAAATATTTGCAACTCCAAAGGTTTCATGACCTTATAGACATGTATTAAATTTAGTTATCCAACAAAATAGTTCAGTAACTCCCCACCTCACTCATGAACAATTTTCTCACCAGGTATTAGAATCTACAACACTCGAAGCAGAAAGCAGGGAGGGAGGGACAAGGATTCCCAATTCATTTTACATGAAACACCAATTCCAAATTGACAGAAAGGACTGTATTCACCAAATCATGACACCTGACTTGATTGCAACCTTCTGAAAGACAAAAGAAAACACAGAAGTAACTGTAACCTAAGCTGGATTTATTTCTTACTCACATTTGTTTTCTCACAGACCCATGCACATACACACCACACACACACACACACACACACACACACACACAAATAGGGAGAATTTCCCTAAATATGTAAGAATGAAATAATTATTCAATTCCAATGACTAAAATCCTGTTTAATTTGGCATTTCATGGCTGTTCAAAAATAAGATCAATTTTTAAGGAAAGTAGGACTTAAGAGTACATGATACTATGGATGTGGCTGAAATGTCTTAAAGCCCTTATTAACCTAAAAGTACTGCTGTATACCAATACCAATAGCTACTACCGAAGCTATAAGGAGCCACAACAAGAGAAGTAAACTAGAAAGATCCTTCCTGCTGCAGGAAGATTTTATGCCTTGGACAGGTACTTCAGAATTCTGGTCTAAGAGTCTTTTTTCACTAGAACTCAAAAACTGAACTCAGTGTCTTAGTATAAGGAGGCAGAGAGGCATGTACTTTTCCAAACCAGGGTACTGACAAACTAAAGCTCTTTCTTTAAGCAGAAAAAATATACTTGCTCTTTAAAAAAAAAAAAATCTGTGTATATATATATATGTATATGTATATACTTGCAGTGAACAAATTAATAAAAGCTGAAGGTGGAGGACGCCTGGGTGGCTCATTGGTTGAGCATCTGCCTTTAGGCTCAGGTCGTGATCCCTGGGTCCTAGGATCAAGTCCCTCATCTGGTTCCCTGCAGGGAGCCTGCTTCTTCCTCTTTCTCGGTGTCTCTCATGAATAAATAAATAAAATCTTAAAAAAAAAAAAAAGCTAAAGGTAGGAATACAAAATCCAAGGGTAGGCAAACCCTCGATTTTTAGAGATTAATCATTAGATAACATTTTTTATTTCAAGTTGATTTTAAAGGAAAAATGATTAAAAACGGAACTAGGAGAGAAAATTTACATATCAAATTGTATTTTCAAGAGATTACAGCTTTTTTAAAAATGTGAATAACAGCTCAATGTTGAGAATTTGGTGTTTACCAAATGCTTTATAAATACCTTTAGTTTTCAGACTGGCAGTACTGGGTAAGCATTATTATCTTGTTTTATACACAAAAGACAGAAATGCTAAACCATTTCTCTAAAGTTATACACAACTAGTATTTTGAGGAGGTGTTACTGTCAACTTAGATCTGCCTGCATACAAAGTCCATTCTTATTCCATTTGCACAACGGATGTTGCCTCCTGAAAGCAGCAGTAGTTTGAAAGCTAAAATCAATAGTTATTAAGTAAGACTTATTCCAAAAGAATTACCTGCTTTATTGAAAAGATTAACATTTAATAAGAAATTATATTTGTAAGTTAGAAGTTAGCAAAATCTTTTGAAACTCTTAGAGTTTAACTGTTACTCCTTTTTAATATTTGGTCACAGTGTCAGTTGTCTGAACTCTTAGCCGATGGCCAGGTGGTTGTGGAGCCCCTTGAGCATCTGAAGAAAAGACTCTAAGAGTATAACTCCTATACCAACACTGCCTTTGACTTCAGAATTCACATCTCGATGTCCACACAGCCAGCTCGCTAGGGTTCTGTGAACACCAGAGGAAAAACCTCAGCATTGGGTGACAATAGTATTCTAGCTCAAACGGTCTTGAAACAATAGGTTGTTATGGGATGTACCCAAATTGGTGGTTAAAAAGATTTTTAAAAATCAATAAATACAAGAAAGTTAAATATATAACAGAAATCACCAAATTGGGAAACGAAAATCTCTAAGTCATCAAAGATCACTGTCTGAGGTCTTAACCAAATAGGCTGTGGTTATCATCTGGATAACTAAATAGTTTTTCCTTCGCTGGTATTCATAAAAGCCTAAATACGGAAATCTGTTAACAGTTGATCCAATCACCATCATCATATATGCACAGAAACATTTAGTTCAAAGGTCTGTATTTAGTAAGAAATTGTGTAAATTAAAACAAGTGAACCTCTTTTAGTTTAAGGGGTTTACTCCATTTAAAAATATTAACACACAGGGAGAGTAGCTTTAACTCCTAGTTGATGGTGGGTTTTGAACTTGAGAATCTGAAGATTCTGGAAAACATACGTGTATAAATGCTACCTCTGACCTTAGGGAGTTCACAATGCCCTACTGTGAACCTGTTTAGCTCTCTAGAGTTCTGTGAACACCAGGTAATGAACCCTCAGCTATGAAAACCACAAATAACTTCAAAAATGAATGAAATACCACAACTGTAATTTTGGTCGGGTCATATCCTTATCAATACTTAGTATGCCACAGATGATTTTTAAGTAAAAAAAAAAGAAGAGAATTAAACAACTAAACAAAATTTTCTAAATCCTGAGAATTCATTTTTATGTCAGTACCTTCTCTCTACTTTCCCCTCACTACTTACTTAGCTGATAGTGATCTAAGCTATACCCCTTCCCGAAACTACCTACTGTTTGAAAAAGATAACTTTAAAAGTTGATTTTTTTTCAAAAGATTTTATTTATTCATGACAGATACCCAGAGAGGCTGAAACACAGGCAGAGGGAGAAGCAGGCTCCCTATGGGGAGTCTCATGTGGGACTCGATCCCAGGACCCCAGGATCATGACCTGAGTCAAAGGCCAACCACCGAGCCACACAGGTGCCCCTAAAAGTTGAGGACTGGTGGAAGTTTAAAGTAGCTGTGAGCTGGAAATGACCCCCATATAATCAGACTCATTACCAATTAAAAATATCTGTTGGGGTACCTGGGTGGCTCAGTTGGTTAAACGTCCAACTCTTAATTTCAGCTCAGGTCATGATCTCAGTGTCATTAGATGGAGCCCACGTGGTGCTGTGCACTGAGCCTGGAGTCTGCTTGAGATTCTCTCCCAATTCCTCTGTCCCTTTCCCTCCTCTCCTCCCTGTATGTGCGTACTCTCTCTCTAAAAAAATAAATAAATCTGTTAGAGAAACAAACTCCAGTTTACTTAGCTATTTTTTTTCATATAACATAATTTAAATGACAATGAGAATAAGCACTTTTAAAAAATTCTAATCCACTGTTTCTAAAAGTGAGCATTACCCATTTTCTTTGAACTTGAAAAACATATAACAGGGATGTATTAGGAATATATTACAGTGTACATCTTATTTTGCATCTCATTCAATCCTCAGAACTCTATGAGACAAATTCTATTATCTTATCTATAAAAAAGCTCACTTTTTTTTTTTTAGAAAAGCAAAACAATTCAGCATGTTTAAGCAGTTTGTCCAAAAACATATAAAATAGTGAAGTTAGGATTTAAATTTAGGCCAGAGAATGCCTCCTCTTGATCTACCCCCTTGATATAAAGCATTCCTAATTATTCCAAATCCTATTAGCCAAAGTTTGGTAAGTAAGTGTTATGTGTCAGATACTTTTCTAGGCACTCACCAATTCGACAAGAAAGAACAGGAAAAATAAAAATAAGTAGAAGTCGGAAGCTCATGCTACAACACTTCAAAACTAGATGAAGCGTTAAGTCCAATTGCTATGTATAGTCATTTAGCAGCATAAATCAAAAGTTATTGTAATTAATACATGAAGCTATTTGTGTTTTTAAATTTTTTTATGTAAAGGGCTTATATATCCAACATTCCATTAATAAGCAAACCTCATTGTCATACTTATACGTCCATATGTGAATGCACACAATAGCTTTCTTGACAATCCATCTGGGCTTGGTAGTCCCTTAAATCAACATCTGGAATTGAAATCCATACTATGAGAATGCACGAATTGATGATTAAGCTGTGTGTGTGTGTGTGTGTGTGTGTGTGTGCCTCCGTGTGTATGTGTATGTTGGTTTGTATTTCCCTTTCGTGGGATCTGACATTTTCACTATTAGTAATGAAATACAGAAGAGAAACATCCAGTTAAATCTCAATTCCGATTTTCAAGGGATTAGCATCTTAAGTATCCTCTTCATCTCATAAAATATCATGCCTGTTCTAGGATATGGCACAAAGGATGCAAGAATCAAACCTCATCCTAACAGACGTCACTAGTAATTAATAAGGGCACACATTGCTTCCACATTACCTCCTGGATTTCAAATAGTTTCCTCTCATTTGGAAGATATGCTCCACACTGCATTCTAATTTTCCATCAGTAACCAAATACCTGATTGCTTATCCCTGGAATACAGAAAGTAGCTTCTCAAAAACCCAGGAAGGAAAATAAAAGCTGAGCAAAACACAACAATTTCAAGTGAAAATTGCTATTAGTAGCAGTAATCTATGCTATAATAAGTTGAAGAAGATAAAACAGAATGAAAAAGAAAGGTGATAGACTTACAGATTTGAGAGAGCCCAATAAATCCTGTATTCATAGATGCTTTCAGAGAGTTGTACCTTGTACTATAGAGAATGTATTTTATACCTTAAAATAGCAATTTAAATTAAGCATTTTTGACTTATGATCTCAATTTTCCGAAGGGGCTGGTCTATCAAAGAAAGATATTTTCAAATGCCCTTTTTTTTCAAATTGTTCCTCAAATCTAATAACCATGGTGGTTTTTGGAAAGAATTCAGAAATGTTCTCCAACCCTTAATCTGTTTTCATAAAACACATGTTGGTTAAAGAAGTAAGGTAATTCTGGAAATTGTGTAGTAATTTCTTCGGAAATTATAAGTGAAGCACAGATGGTAATACACTGCTTTTACAGGATATATTTTTATATGCAGATGATATTACCATGAACCCTGTACTGCACCATTTTTCTCTAACAAGATATGAAACAGGACCGTAACAGACACACGAGAGGAAAAAAAAACAGAAAAATCAAGTAAAACCTTAGATATAATATGTTGCTTGATGAATTAAAAGGATTCATAATGGAAATACATTCATAATGGAAATTATATATATATGTATTGTATGTGTGTATATATATGTGTGTGTATATATATGTGTGTGTATGTGTGTGTGTATATATATATATGTTGTACATTATTCCTAAGTGCTGACACTAGTCTGGATAAAATACTAAGAATATGCTTATTATCCAATATTATCCCCACCTTAAATTTCCCCAGTATCCATCATTCTACAATCATTTATTTAGCTTGTACTAATTTCCTGGCACTCTGCTGGAATAAAAAGCAGAATAAGAATATGACTCTACCTTCAAGAATTCTACATCTGAAATGAAGTGAATAATGATTTAATGCAGTGGCTTTAATCATATTTATTACTAATGAGATCGTTGGTAACATTTTTCTTTTGAAATAGAGTAACCTCAAAATAAGTTACTGTCCATGACAAAGAACAGTAAAATTATTATTTTAAGATTAAAAATATATTTCCAGTATGTTTATTGTAAAGAAATGGAAATACTATGGTATTCAATCCCGGAACGTCAATAGTGGTATTTTCTATTCAAATATAATTAACATACAGTCTTAAATTAGTTTCAGTTATATGACATAATGATTCAACAGTTCTCTATGATGTTTCTCAGTGCTCATCAAGATAAGTGTATTCTTAATCCCCTTTGTTTTATTTTTCTTAATTTTTTAAAAAAAGCTCTTTAAAGATTTTATTTTTAAGTAATCTCTACACACAACATGGGCTCAAACTCTGAGATCAAGAGTCACAGGCTCCACCAATTGAGCCAGTCGGCACTTCTCCCTTTATGTATTTTAATCATCCCCCTACCTACTTTCTCTCCGGCAATCACCAGTTTGTTCTCTGTATTTAAGGTTCTGTTTGTTTGCCTCTTTTTTCTTTGTTCATTTTATTTCTTAAATTACACATATAAGCAAAATCATATAGTATTTGTCTTTCTCTTACTTATTTCACTTACTGTTAGGTCCATCCTTTAGGTCCATCTATGTTGCTGCAAATAGAAAGATCTCATTCTTTTTTTTATGGATGATACTTCATAGTATGTGTAGGGGTGTGTGTATATGACATCCTCTTTACCCATTTGTCTATTAATAGACACTTCCATACCTTGGCTATTGTAAATAATGCTGCAGTAAGCATAGGGATCCTGTATCTTTTCAAATTTAGTCATTTCATTTTCTCTGATTAAATACCCAGTACTGGAATTACTGGATCATTCCAATTCTTTTTTTTTTTTTTTAATTTTTTGAAGAACCTCCATACTCTTTTCCACAGTGGTTGCACCAATTTACATTCCCATCAATACTGCACAATGGTTCATATGGCATTTACTGGAATTTCAATATTTCATAGTTATATTTTTATCAGACTGGCTAAAACATAACCTTGTCCAGAGGGCTGGCTCGCACAAAGCTAAGTACATGTACCTGACATATTCAGATCTGAAAAGGTGATCCCCAAGAATAATCAGAAAGATAAATTTGCTAAAGGCAATATGGTAGACACAGGCACTACTGTTACCAGTGGCTGCTATTAATGGAAGAAAGATCCCAGAGTGCTCTAATGAAGAAGTACCAAAATCTGGAAAAGAACCTCTGTCTAGAAGTGCTTCTCCCAAACTCAGACAACTTCTTTGTAATAACCAAGAAAGTCTCTGAGACCTGAGGACAGTGTCTTCTGGGCACTAGAGAGAATAAAGCTGCATATGTCATTTCAAATAACCATAGAGATGGCCTGACTATGGCCTACCTCCAAAGGTCAGGATGGTTTGACTTGCCCGGTAGAGAAAAAAAATGATGGCACATCTTCCTTAAAAACCCAGCGCTGCTCTGCCAATGAGGGCCTTGGTAAAGTCAAGACAGAGTCTACACCAGCTTATTACTCTATGTGCTGTGCAAGTTGCCTGAGTGTGCTCTAGAGTTAGACTACCTGGAATTGATTCCCAGCTTTCACATTTAGTAGTTAGGAAAGTTTTTCAACTTCTAAATGACCTTAGTTTTGTAAAGTGAGTATGGTAAAGTGAGTATGGTAACAATAAAGTGAGTATGGTAAAGTGAGTATGGTAACAGTACTTTATACCTCCTAGAGAGTTAAAAGTGGAATAAGATAATATACATAATGTTTAGCACAGTGTCTAGCACATTTGCAAAGTGCTCAATAAATATCGGCTATTTTTCAAGGCAAAGGAGCTATGTCTATGAAGATGACAACTGGAGCAGAGATAGTCAATGCCAACCAACATCACCATCCTACCACATGCAAGTGAAATCAGTAAGTTCAGTAGCACACAGAGCAAAGATCTAGGCCTATTAAAAAGGGCATAGGAAAAAATGAAACTGATGAGTAAATAAAGCAAAAAAAGGAAGCTAAATTATACCTTTGCCTGTTCAAAGTGATTAGAAGGTAAAGAGAGAAGGGGAACAAGCCAGTAGGAGGTCATCATTAAGAGAACTGAATTTAAAAACACGATAGGTACATTTTGAGTACATTCCTTAAAACTCGTAATAAGCCTTAAAACATTTTTATCTCCTCATCCCCAAACACCCCATGTAAGGAAAAGTATAAGAAAGCAGAGCCATGTAAGCATCAAAGGGCAGACTGGGAGGTAAAAAATGTACTGCTTGTAATTGCCAAATTTACGTGTGGAACAAGAGATGAACCAGAGAATTACAGGCCAATAAACCTGAATTCAATTTAGGGGAAGAAATGGAAAACACGTGGAATTGCTCAGATCCCAATCCTCGAGGAAATTCTAGAACCGTGCTTCCCAAAGCCAGATCAATGGTTGGGCCACATCAAAATCACGCAGGGGGGAAGGGGGCGATAGTTTTCAAAATGTAGAATCTGAAGTTCTACCTCAAACCTCCTGAAATAGTCCTTCTGGAGAAGGAGCCAAGGCATCATCACTTTGGACAAGCTCCTCCAGATGACTCATCTGCACACTGAAGTTCGACACCCACAGCCCCATCGCACAAAAAGAAGTGATGGCAGGGGAGGGTAAACAAAAAAATGCTAAGGCCTTCTTTTGGATTCAGGGCTACTTAGTCTACACTGGCCCACATACATACTGAGTGTTATCTGTATTGTTTAATAAGTGTTATCTAACTTCAAAGACATGTCCCATGGTAAGAGTCCACAGTTTGAAAAAATCAAACTGAATTTCAATATATGATCGCATTCAACTTTAAATGGATCTGCTGAATTTTTTTCAAGCAAGGACAAACCTCTAGGTAAAACTGTCTTATTAGCTCATTTCTATCAGATTGATAGGTCGTAACTTGCTTAGCACAAATGCAAAATTTTTCTGCTTAAGCTTAACGTTTTAAAATTACACAACATGGGGGAAATGAGGCCGGAGAACTCCACGGGGTGGGGGTGGGG
Source organism: Nyctereutes procyonoides (assembly GCF_905146905.1). NCBI lineage: Eukaryota > Metazoa > Chordata > Mammalia > Carnivora > Canidae > Nyctereutes > Nyctereutes procyonoides. The sequence continues at coordinate 5,252,379 of NW_026575137.1, forward strand.
GGGAAGTAGGATGGACAGTGGGATAAAGCTGAGTTTACTCGGGGGGAAAAACTCAGCCCTGTTTACCTACACCTTGTAGCTACACATGCATCTGTTCCCAATTTGAAGAGAATATATTGCAAGCACATTAGTTCATATTTTTCATGGCTAATGTCTTCTGTTCAGAAAATGAACGTATCAACTCTTGCTTCATGCTTTTGTTTATCCACTTGTATCAATATGATGTTTAAATAAAAAGGAAAAATAATCAAAGTCCTCCAAACTCCAAATTCTTCCATTAATGCTAACTAACACTCTGTCTGTGGATCCTCTACCCGGATCCCACCTGGAAGAGTTAACCCATAAAGGAAAGTATCCTGGAGCTGACGTCCCATTTGCCAGCACTTACCTCTCCCAGAACCTCAAAGAATACTTCAACAGACAGACATTCCTACAATCCAAACATCAAAGTGAATAATTCTGTCTCCGAATTTTGAAGCTCTCCAGATATTACCAAAGCCACCAAAGAACTGAATTGTCACTATTTCATCAGATGAGTCAGTTTGAGGTGATTTATGATGACAGTATTAGACTAGTTGTTTTGTACCCTGCAATGGTAAGTCTCGGGGAAAAAAAATAATCTAGTCTATTGTATTTTAGAAAACAGATAAGAGCCCTTCTTAGCCTCAAAGTCATTCCTCTCCAACCTTCTGTAATTGAGTCTATAAAGGAGTCTATATGTGATAGTTTATGTTACAAACATCAGAACTTGGAAACACACTGCCTTATTTTCTATACTAGTTTTATGGCTGCATCCCTAGTCTCTCCGGAGTATATACACAGCAAAGGCCTTAACATCCACTTTTTATGCGTCCTAGATGTTAGGCACAAGTTGGAATGCGTATTTATATACTTAGGCTTGTATCTCCTTTCTAATAAAGTAAATATAAATGTCTGCTATGTTGGGAAATGCCAAAAACATTCACATTAAAAAGGCAGAAGCAATGCAGACCATATGCAAGTGGCCTACCTAGAGAAGAGTGGCCAGTATCTTTATAGGATCCATGGCCACACTTTTGTTCAGAACATAAAAAAAAAAAAAAAAAATACATTCTATCAGGAAAAACTGGGATGGGAACTGTAACCTACTCTTCTATCTTGTAAATTATCCTCTGAGATTGAGGAAAGACTGGATGTGAAGGGCTTGTTCTTTCAAGACTCTGAAATTGGAATAACTACAACCAGCGAATGAAATGTCATGAGTCACCTGCACAAATAGGACTTTAAAACAATGGGTTGATGGGAAAAACAAGGTGAAGAATTGTAAAGTTTCCTACTTTCTACACACGTGTTTAAAGGTAGGTAGAGTTGGAGAGTTGAAAGAGTAACGTGAGAAGCAGTATTACTTAAATATTTATTTTTGCCTCATATGGATGCATTAAAATTTAATATATCATTTACCCTACCTTGCCATAAAAAACAGTATCATCCTTCATTTTAAACCTTGCTCAATAAAAGACTAGCCTTACCTCTCACAGGGCCCTATCCAATAATTCTACAACAAAAGACAAATATTCTTTCTAGCAACACTAATTCTTCCAGGGATCATGTGCAGCGGGGGGAAAAGTCTTTCTCGGCCTTCTCTTTTTCCTCAATATCCCTCCTTCTCATCTCTGCCTCTCTCCATTTTTTTTAACTGCAATAAGCCACAAATAAGATCTAAAAAAGAAGAACCCTGAGAGCTTAAGTGTCTGATCCTCTTCTTTACATTTTCTTGGAAGCAGGAAAACAGTTATCTTCCTTTAATATCACTCTGTCTTATTTGCTACAAGGTTTAAAAATAAGAGGAAAATCCCAAGATGTATATAAAAAGCTAATTTCCCAAATAGCTCAGAAAGTTCTTTCAATATATGCATGCATACATATGCTGTATTCTATATCTTATATATCTTTCTTTTATGAACACACATATATATGCATGGATATGAGATTATGTGTATATAGTTAGAAATGTGTTTGATTGTAACATTACAGATAAATTTAAACAAAGATGAAACAAAGATGCTCTTATTTAATAGTGCCTAGAACTGTGATAACTGAATCATAGCTACCAGCACAAACATCTTTGCTGCTGAGGAAGACAGCATATCTCTAATAAAAGGATTTGAGACAAAATGAACGTGTCAAAGTGTGCATTTAGAAGGTATCTGGTAATGTCTTTGTATTTTCTATCCTTTTGCTCTATTAAAACTGGTTTTTAGAAAATAAATAATAAACCCACATATGAATATTCAAATAACTAAAACTGTCTGTAGTGTCTCAAGCTATTTCTGTCAACAGTAGGCAAGAACATTTACCAATCACATATCACAATGGTAATTTTTGTAATTTGATCATTGACACCATAGCTGAATGTGTGGTTTTTGACAGCAGCACACTTCCTCATAAACCCTGGCAAAAACAGAGGAATCCATGCCCTGTTCCCTACTCTGGTTTCTCTCACTAACTTTCTGTGAAGCCTGAGGTGAAGCTATATCCACAACCAGGTCCTCAGATTCCTCTTCTAAAAAAGCACTGATCTAGAGGCACCTGGATGGCCCAGTCGGTTGAGTGTCTGACTCTTGGTTTTAGCTCAGGTCATGATCTCAAGGTCATGGGATCAAGCCCTCTTCTGGCTCCGCTCTCTGCACAAAGTCTGAGAGTCTCTCTCCCCCTCCCCCTGCTTCTCCCACTTGTGTGTGTGCTCTCTCTCTCTCTCTCTAAAATAAATATCTCATTTACAAAATTAAAAATAAAATGAAAAATAAAAAAGCACTGATCTAAATTATGGTTAAGGTCCTAACATGGAAAAAGAATGAAGGACACAAAGGATAACAGTCTCAGTGCTTTGCTGTCACCTCTCAAATAAAATTGAAGAAGTTCCTGGAACACTAAAAGTTATTTCTCATCTCTTGAGCACAAATACTGAGGATAAGTCCAAAATTTATTGCTTGAACCCAACAGTAAGCCTCTGGGTTTTGTGTTTTTCGCAGTCACACTAGTTCAAAACTTTGCCACATTTATCCTAGCTTCCGGGCTGTTACAGAGTCACTTGTGCATGGTTGACTATTACTACTCCTTTTCCACTGAAACTTTACTCATGATAATTCTCTAAATAGGTAACAACCCTATAGCAGAAAACACACCTTAATCCTAACTTGTTCAGAGAAATGGAGGGGTAATGACAAAGGAAAGAAAGGGGATGAGAAAAAAAATAGGAAGGTAATTGTACATATGTGAGGGGAGCGGGGGAGGCAATTGGAAATGCTGGAAGAAGGGGAAAATAGGTAAAAGGGAAATGCAGGAAAGAAAAAATAAATCAATTCAACTGTTTTAGACATCTACTGTTGAAATTCTGCCCAACATCCTCCTCTTTTCTGAGGAAACTACTACTCCCCCACTCCAACTATCAGATGATACCAGGAGCTGCCTGCCATTCATGGTCCCACAAAGTATTTCCAGCTACAGGAATAGGCAAAGTGATCCAAACTGGGTTAATGAGAAACTTTCTTTAGGGCTTTTCATAGCAGAGCTGGAAGTATAAACATATGGGCAGAGGGAAGATATTTTCTCTAAGAAAAGTGATAAAGAAAAATGTTTGCCAGGTGATAGGAAACCGTGTAACAGGGTAAAAGAAACTTGCAACAAGAGAATGAAGCCAACCAACAAAGAGAAGCAGCAGGGAGGGTGGGACAGAAAGCTCTGCAGAGGTACCTGCAACTGGCTCAGGCTCCTGTGGTCAGCCCTTCCCCGCAATCTGCAAACTATGCTAGTATTTTCCAATAAATCTCCTACATTGGACAGGATGGTTCAAACCGGCTTTCTGTTGCATGGAACCAGGAGTCTTGAATAAAAGTCTTGAGTAAGATGTCCAAATTTTATCACAAAATTAATCAATCCATTCATTGTTTCATTCAGAAAACAATTTTTGTCTACCCACACTGTGATATTCCACAGAAATATCGTGACTACTTAGTCAGAGATCCAAAGTTTAAGGAAACGACAAGGAAACGGTAAAAGAAAAACCACATTAAAATTGAGGAAAATATGGAGAACATAGATAATATACCAAATTTCAGTATCTTATCATGTTGGTCATGCTGTGTCTCACCATCAATCTTTAATTTAAAAGCAATATACAAGATTCAGGAATTAATTATCCTGGACAAAGTAACTAGGATTTTAAATATTTTTAAAGGTTAACTGACAACTGAAACCAAATGAGTATTCATCTCCCCTAAAGTCAGAATACAGACAATGTGCCTAGTGTCATGATAATTATTTAAGACTGCTTTATAGTCAGTACAATTATCCAAAAGAGAGAGAGAATAAAACAAGAGGTAAAATTATCTTTTCATATAAGTAATATGACTGTGTGTCCAGATTACTCAAGCAGATCTTCAGCAGGATTATATGAAACAGTATGATGATTTAACAAGGTGGGCATTTGATAATGTGTAAAAATCAATAGCTTTTCTTTTTTTTTCCAGGGGGAAATAAATATCAAGGATTTATTATCTATCTATCTATCTATCTATCTATCTATTTATTTATTTAACATGCAGAGGGGGAAGGGGCAGAGGGAGAAAGGAACTCTCAGGTAGGCTCCATACTCAGTGCAGAGCCAAGGCAGGGCTCAATCTCATGACCCTGAGGTCAAGACCTGAGCCATAAAGAGTCTGACACTTAACCAACTGAGCCACTCAGGCACCCTTTATTTTTTTTAAATTATAATTGACATATTACTTTCAGGTGTACCCATTGTGATATAATAATTACTGTATATACATTAAAAAATGCTCAAGTCCCATGCCTAACCTACTCAGTCACTGAAGCACCCCAAGCTCACCACATCAGAGTGGCCCTAGCCTAGCAATGCAAAACAAAGGTGCCCTAGACCACCCACAAATCCATCAGATCAAATCAAATCTGTCTTAAGGCATTGTATTTTATAGTTATTAGTCCTCAAGAAAACCTAAGTGCTACAGAGAAAAGATGTATTATTACTTAATACATACTGCTAAAGCATCTTTTAACTAGTTCTGGGGAAAATGAGTTAGATTCCACTTTCGGTACCCACAACAAAGTATTTTTACTTAAAGATTTAAACAGAAAAGAAACAAGTGTTTCTAAAAATAGTTTTAAAATGCTAGATACTTCTTAAAGCATGATACAAAACAAAGTCATAGTATAAATGACTAGTTAATCTGAAAAAATAAATTAACAAAACCAAAATAGATCAGCAAATTCATATTATTATGTGGGACAGAGAATGGGACAACTTTCTTTTAAACACATATAGAGCTGTTATAAATCAGTAAGAGAAGACAAAATAATGTCACGAAAAGGAAACCTCTGCAATAAAAAATGTAAGTGGATTAAAGTATTTTTAAAGTGCTGAATATTGATATTCATTTAAATTTTCATAAAATTAGTTTTTCACTCATCAGATTAAGAAACAAATCTTAAATAATGGCAGAAGAGTGTGGAATCAAACATGTTTAAGCGCTGTTGAAAACTATTTTTTTCTTTTTGGTAGAGAGGAGGGAAAAAAGAGAGCACTAGTGTGCGTACCAATGAGAGAATGGGGGGGGGGGTGGAGAGTCAAAGGCAGAGAGAGATTCTTAGCAGGTTCCACGCCCAGACACAAGGCTGGATCTCACAGCCCTGAGATCACAAACTGAGCCGAAATCAAGAGTCCCATGCTTAATCTACTGAGCCACCGAGGCACCCCAAGCACTGCTGAAAACTAGTAAATTGAAATATTTTGGGGGTAGCAATTTGTCAGAATTCACCAAAATTATAAATACACAGTCAATAATACAGTAATTACACTTCCAAAATGTATTTGTTAAATAAGCTCACACATGCTTGAACATATTGTATTATTTTAATAGAAACAACTTTGAAAATGACCTATTGATCCAGCAATAATGCTGTACTTAAACAGATTACCACATAAGTTACAAGTATGAAGTTGTTCTTTTTTTTACTGATATGAAAAATTCCCCAAAGCATGTATTTATATTAAAAATGTATGGAACATTTTAAATAATGTATTTCCATAGAAAGGAAGAAAGGCAGGGAGAAATGAAGTGTGTATGTGTCTACAAAATCTCTGGAAGTTATTTAAGTAACAATAAGAAAAGAAAACCAGATTGTTGTTTAAATGAATGGAACCTACAGCCCCTGGGCAGATGGCTGTCTTCAACCAAAAGTTAAGTCTTGCCATTCCTCAGATGATGCTATATCAGAAGACTCATTTCTCCTGGTAAATGCAAAAGTGAATAATGGACTGCTTAATATTCAAGAGGGTTACATTTCCTCTCCTCCTAAGGAAGATGTAATCCAGATAGATAGTACATGTATCAATGAAAATCTAAAGAAAGTCATATTTTCCCTGTTCTTACCCTGCCAATTACCAATGTGTAGGTGTTCAGCAAGAGAAAAATCCATGAAATTTTAACATCTCTTGAGTCAGCTCTTCCTGGTTTTCAATACTGTACTTGTTAGAACAATAAACATGATCTACTTTTCATGTTAGAAATTCAAATTATAACAAAAAGAAAGAAATTCAAATTATGATGTGATTATTCACTCTTAGGGTTTTACATGCTAATGGATGTAAAAGTTGATGGCCTATCAACATTTTTCTCATCCAGGTAGCTAAAAAAGTGATTGAAATGATTCAAGATGTCCAGTGAAATACAAGCAAAATTGGTTTTGCTCTTTACTGGAAACTGTCTTGGGAAAGTTGCCATTTATTAATAGGAATAACTACGACTGACGTCACTGAACTAGAACGAGGTTATTTTCCTTTATATTTATTTCCCTCGCTGTTGTGATACACACTTTTGAAAAAAAGTGGCCAGTTTTTCTAACGTCAAGCCAACAGGTACTTACATAAATACTACATCAGTGAAGGAAGATGGAAAGCACTTATTTATACTAGATACTAAGCTCTGAACTTTTCGTAGGGCACTGTTAGACTCATGAATTACAGCGGTGACCATGGCAGATATCCCATCTCATCATAAAGTTATAATTTACTATGAGAGTCAGATATGAATCTATTACACAAAAACCTTGTACAACAGGTTTTTGGCACATGCATTTCATTGACCAAAATTAGCCATATGCTCCAGGGAAACAGAAAAATCATTCAATTCAAGTCCCCTTAAACATCTCCTTCCAGTAAATATACTTTTGGCCTACATGGTTCCAGAGACAGGAAGACCAGAACTCAAAGGCATAGAGAAACAAAAGACATGGGAGCTTGGCCTCTGAGTGTCCATGTGCCAAGTCTGAGCAATTAATAAGCTCTTACATGGATTTTCAAGTCTATTTAAATGCAGCCTTTTGTCTCACATACATACATCAGTATGCAACTTTGAGGTAAGATAAAACACTCTGTGATTACAATTATGAAAGGTACTTTGAAGACTAAGTAGTAACGAAGGTTATTATAAAAGCATAATGGGCTCATTTTCTGGCTGGGGGCGGGGGTGCAGACAGGGACTAGAGAAGGCCAGATTTCATTGACTAAGCGATGAGGACAGGGGTGGGAAAGAAATGAAGGATGTGAGCATTTCAGTGAAGACTCTCAGGTACATGGATTTTGGTACCTCCAGGAGGAAATGAGAAAATAGAATACCTACTTGAGCAATGGTTCTCAGAGTTTGGTCCAGCAACCTCTGGGGGTCCTAAAACTCTTACAGGACTCCACTAGGACAAAATTATTTTAATATGATGCTATTTGTGTCATCACTCTCATTGACTTGCAATTGACGGCGCAGTTTACCACCGGCTACGTGACTTACAATACTGTAAGTATGAACAGAAATAAAGATGAAAATCCAATTGTCTTTTGGTAAGCCAGATGCTACAGGTCTTTGGAAAAATGTAAAACTGTCTTTTTTACTATCGTTGCTTTGTACAATTTATTTTTCACAAAACTTTCTTGATCGCTCATTTGAACAATTTGATCATGGCGTGCCTTGGTTTACCTTCTTCATGTCCCTTGTGCTTGGGACTCAATGAGACCCTGATCCATGAGTTTATATACTTTCTACAAAATTAGGCAAAGCTTTAGTTATTATACCTCCAAATCCTCTTTCTGCCCCCCTCCCAGTTCGGGGACTCAAATTACACATATACCAGGCCACATGAAGTTGTCCCATAAATCCCACACACTCCACTCACTTTATAAATTTTCTTCTCTCCCTTTGTTTCCCTCTGGATAACTTGTATTACTGACTTCAGGTTTACTTTTTTTTTTTTCTCTTCAGTAGTGTCAAATCTGTTACAAATTTCAAGTGTATCTTGAATGTCACATATTGCGTTTTCAATCTCTACAAATTCAATTTGAGTCATTTTCAATATCTTCCATGTCTCAAGTTTTTGCACAAAGAATATAGTTATAACAACTGTTTTAATATTCTTATCTGCTAATTCCAACATCTGCATCACTTCTGGATCAGTTTAGATAGATGCCGCTCCTCATTATGAGTTGTGTTTTTCTGCTTCTTCACATGCTTGGTAATTCCTTTTTTTTTTTTTAATCGAATGCCAGACATTGTGAATTTTAAACTGTCGGGTGCTGCATATTTTTGTATTCTTGTATATTTTATTGAGCTTTGCTGTGGAAAGCAATGAAGTCACTTAGAAACAGTTCAATCCTTCCATGTCTTGCTTTTGAGACTTCTGAAGCAGAACTAGTATTCAGTCCAGAACTTTGTTCCCACCACCTGGGCAGGATGGTTCTGAGGAGTCTCCCCACTGTCCTGTAAATGAGGTTTTCAGGTAAGGCTCATGGGAATGGGCACTATTCCCAGCCCTGTGTGAGCACCAAGCATTGTCCCTTCTGATTCCTTTAATTGCTTCTTTCCCCGCCCCCCGTTGCTACTTCACAGTTCTCAACTAGAGAGCCAAGGGAACTCTCTGCAGACCTCCAATGCTTTTGCTCTGTGCAGCTCCCTCTTTTCTGGAATTCCTGCCTGTGAATTCTAGCAACCTTGGTCTCCTCATACTCCCTAGCTGCCTGGCTCAGCCTGGTTCTGCATCCCTTATACTATTGTCTGGAGGCGCCCTCAAGGTGGTAAACTGAGACAACTGCAGGGTTCACTCTGGTTCCCATCTCTTAGGGATCACATCCCTTCATTATCTGATGTCCAGTGACTTGAAACCCATTTTTTCCCTTATATTTTGGTTATCTCAGAGAGTAAATCAAGAGCCTGTTATTTATCTTCCCCCATTATCCCTTCCTCTTTCATCTCACAACAACCCATGAATTGGGTATTATTATCCCTACCTTACACATGAAGAAATTGGGGCACGTGACTTGGTTCACTTAAGTTCACTGAACTTGTAGTGATATAGCTAAGACTTTTAAGCATTTCTTCGCAAGTTCTTGCAAACAGCCGTGATGATAGACTGCCTCCAGAGGAGGTGAGATAGTTGAATGAATATTTAGCAACTGAGAAATTTTATAAAATCAGCTAGATTCTCACCTTTGTAAATTGGTATTGAGACACTTCTCCTCGAAAGGCTAATGAATGAACTAAGTGAGCCCTGAAAGCTATATACAGCAACGATCTTAAGGACTAAAGTTTTGTTTTGTTTTGTTTTTTCAGTCTTTGGTCAACCACCAAGTTGAAGTTTCCATCCCCTTCACAACAAAGACAGTAAGCAGATACCAGGTCACTTCTCAAACAGTGAGGAGACATTCACTAATTTCTAAAGCACTGGTCCATGTGAAAATTAATCTCTTTCTGGGAAAGGTATCATTTATATTGCAACTAAATATATTAGAAGTAATAAACTGGTTGCCTTTTAGCTTCTACCCAATTGATGCAACACATAAAAACAACAAACTCCAAAACTCACAGGACATGCCCCCTATACATTCTTCCCCGCAGGACACTAGGACACAGACCAGACTGGTTTTCCTTTACGTGTTCTCCAATGCTCTACTTTTTCTCATCTTGGAAGGTAATCGCACCTTCCTAAAACTTTTGCAAATCACATTTAAAGATAAACTGCAGCGTGGCAAGTAGTTGAGAAAGGCAATACTATGATGAATTTTATATGTAATTTGAGATCATGTCACATTTAATACTATGTGTAACTAAACACAGGTCACCAACTTTCTAATGAGTGAAAAATTATAAGGAGTATTCACCAGCAAAATCATGGAGCACCACACACACTCCATCCTGAAGCAGCAAATGAAATCAATGGCAGCCTATTTAGGTTTTTTTTTTTTAATTTTTATTTATTTATGATAGTCACACACACACACACACACAGAGAGAGAGAGAGAGAGAGACATAGGCAGAGGGAGAGGGAGAGGGAGAAGCAGGCTCCATGCACCGGGAGCCCAACGTGGGATTCGAGCCCGGGTCTCCAGGATCGCGCCCTGGGCCAAAGGCAGGCGCTAAACCACTGCACCACCCAGGGATCCCCTATTTAGGTTTTTACTCCAGGCAAGACTCTATGCCAGGGTAGACCTCGCGTTTTCATTGTGCGTATTAATGATCTCTTTTCAGTTTTGAAACACAAAAGATGTGAACAGTGGAACTGGATCACACTGTCTTACTGGGAAACTGGAAATTAATTCTGTATTTACTTGAAGAGCCTGGGCTCTGCAGCCAGCCTGCCTGCTTTGATTCTGGGCTACTCCACTTTGGGAGAATCAGAGCTTTGTGGCCTTGGCACGTTCCTCAACCGCTCGGTGTCTCGGGTTCCTCATTTGTGAAAAGAGAAACAGCAGTGTTAACTCACAAGCTTGTAATGAAATTTAAATGAGTTAATATATATGAAGCACTTAGAACACAATCAGGCACTCAGCAAATGGACAACTGGGGTTAATTAACATTGTTTTTATTATTAAAAGAAGGTATCCAATAAAATCAATTCCATCCATCTCTTTTTTATTGGTTATTTGGACCTGGTCTAATTAGAATATGATGCCAGCACACGACGGTTTCCAAACTCTGGTCATCCCATGGGTGGGAATGAGGCACTGAGATACACCCTATTCTTATTTAAGGAGATTGCTTGACATTTTCTCAGTGCTATCATTACAAAATCTGTGCTCTAGGCAAACAGGAAAAGATCACAAATCAATTTTATGAATGGCAAAAAAAAAAATAATAAGGCAAAGACTGCTTAAGTGATTTGCTTGAGTCACCCATGAAACAAATTTCACTCAATCCACCTGCAGGAGTAAATCAGTGAGTTACATGTGAATAGAGCTGTTACAATATAAAAACAATATAAAAACACCCAGACCTCCAAAAAAAGTTTTATCGGTAACTGGGAGTGAGTTTTTATAAACTGGTTCTCGGTTTCATACAAATCATCAAGTATGCCTTTGATTCTGGAAGTCATTTGAATCTATTCTCCATTATTCACAATGAAAGAAGGGAGGGGGTGCAGACTTGGCTTTTTTTGTGAAATTCTCCCTGATTTTCAAGCCTGGTGTCCTGTAATAGAACTCAAGTGTAAAGTCCCTCAAGCCCCCAAACCAGAAGAAACAAGAAGGACCAGGAGGAGGAACTGCCTAGCAAAGGTGTTAGAGTAAAGAGGGAATGAATGCATCGCCCCCTGGAAACCCAAACCAAGTTCCAATATCTAATCAGTATAAACAATGAGAAATTATTAACACATGGTACGAATTCAACTGTGAAAGTTCCTATGGAAAAAAATGCCTCCACTGACATCACTTGGGCTGACTGTGCATCAGCCTAGGCAGAGGCACAAGCCTGCATTCCACTGACATCACCTCAGGTGCATGCAATTTGGGGACATGAAATAAAGTTCATGAAAGTATCCAGCTTCCCTTAAAAAGAGGCAGTTTATTCCCCCTTCACTTAAGCGTGACTAAAACAAATACTGTAAAATTCCATTCCACTGAGTAGTTTATTTGGGTTTATTTGGTCATTTGAACACATCACTCCAAGGACTATTTCTCCGGAGAATATCCATGGAGCCGTGGTTTACTTCATTTATCCAGATTTCATTTGACTCACTAGATTAAAAACCTTTTTAAAAATCCAAATGATGCTTGTGAGGAAATCAAAACGTCTTCATTAAATGTTGGTACACCCCATGCACTAGAGACTCTTTTTTTTTTTTTATGCTCCCTCCTTCCACCAGAGGTCATGTTATAATCCGCTCAACTGAAAATATGTCTGAGGTTCCTATTTAAAGAAAAAAAGAAAAAAAAGAAAAAAAAAAAACAACGGCTTCACACTTGTGTGACTCATTTTGTACGTGTTTTTTTAAAAAGAATAGGTAAGCCTGTATTTGAAAATCTGCTTTCGTTGAAAAACATGTATTCAACAAGGCCCTATGATAAACATTCAAAAATAAGATGACTTCAGTCTCCCAAGCTTGTAAAATTGGATTTTTCCTACATATAGCCTAAAAGGCACGATCAAATTAAATTTAGCCCACTTCTCATCTGTTAGGACTACAGTTGTCTCCCTAGACATTTTAGTTAAAATGAGAGTCTCGAAAGCACCTGCAGTCACTGTAACACAGGGTCTCTGACCTACTCTACACCTAAAAGCGAGGGGTCTATAAAGCAGTCCTGCATTCGAACAGTCTTCGTCTAGCTGTCAGGCCCAGACGCCTGGCCTCCCTGAAAGTGCTAATTCCTTTCTTAAGTTCATCGCATATGTAAACCACTGGTGCCAAGGGGCTCTCAGTAAACCCATCTCACATCTTAAATCATAAACCATTTGCTCATTGATTTCTTCAAACTCTCTATGACTGCCTATGATTCCTTTTAAGACATGTGATTGCACCTAGTGTCCTTGATTTTAAACCAAATTCTTCTACTCCACTGGAGTCGTTAAACAGCTCAATAGCTCCCTCTAGCCTCCTTTTATAGACGACACCCGCAGATCACATTCTATCAGAGGTCAGGGGGCCACAGTGGGATTATTCTTACTCCCTGGGCTCAACTTCTGTTAAGAGGCTCATCAAGATACTCCACTGATCCAAACCCAAGGATGCACAATGCCAAACGGTTGTGGTGAAGCACGAAGACAACAGCCATTCAGAGTTACTAAATGACAGGAAGCAACAATCAAATAAGGGTTTATGGATAACCTCAAAATCTATAAATAACTTGCCCATGAAAAAGAAGGCGTATAAAAAAAATTGAGGACCATACATGTTATTGCTTAGTATTTTATCCTTTTGGTATGGAATATTTTTGCTGTTCACATAAGCTGCATATTTTATAAAATGGAATCTTGATTCTTCACATTCAAAATGAAATGTGTTATGAAGAATAAAAATAACCCTAAAAAGCCACGTGCCAATTATTTTCCACAGTGGGTAAGAGGGATACACAGGATAAGCACTTCAGCTCACTACAAAATATGTGTATATTTTTTATAGATAAGATAGATTTGAATTTCGAGACTCTCTCCCACCCTAATAGACAAATTATGATCTTATTGAAGCTTGCCTTTCTATTTGTGCCAACTTATAGATGATATAGATTTTTCAAAATAACAACAAACCATGTTTTTAACATTAAATTTTTAAAGTATGTTACCTTAGCCAAAGATTGATTTTAAAATTACATGTAATTTGCTGCCAGTGTTTTCATTACTCAGCAGAAGGCTAGGATTATTTTCAAAATGTAATGCCCTGTATGACTACAGATGATAACAAATGTTAGCAATAAGTTGCCCTTTCTGTATGTCTTCATGATATCCACTTCAGAAACAAAACAAAACTGAACACTCTACCCTTAACATCTAGTTGCCTCCAAATTTATAGGGTAAATATGTTTAATTTTCCTCCTCTGTCCATACAAATTAAAGTTTGGAGGCTAAGTACAATAGAATTTCAAATTTGCAAACGTCTTTAGTGATAGTTTAGTTCCGTCTTTGTTTTTGCAGATGCAGGTATTAAAGAAATGACTTGTCCAAGATCAAAGCTATGTTAGTACAAGAACCCAAGTTAAAGCCTGGATCCCTTGACCTCTGTCCTAGGGCTCCATTACATTTTATTGCTAGCTACCTTTTATTCCCAGTGTTGTAAGAACAGGATTGTTGCTGTTTAAAAATGTCTTTATCGTTGTAGAAAACACTTTAATATCTTTTTCTGCCCATCCCCCTCCTTCCTCTATTAATTAAAAAAAAAAAGACTTTTATGTTCTGGATTTGTGGTGTAACAAAGACCTGGCCCAAGTTATATGCTGAATCCCACTACTGTAGATAGGAAGCACATGGGCCTTGAGCCAATTAAAATAAACAAGCCCACTGAATCATAAGGCCTATTTATTTTCCATGGTATTACAAGATGAACAGATTTCTGCAAACTCAGTCTTGTAAGGGAAGGTGTGAGCTGAACTTGACATTCTATGATAGTAACAGATGACAAGACAAAATGTGCAAATCATATTCCTGAACTAAACTGTCTAAGAAAAACCCACGGGAAGAAAATGTACTGATGTTAGTGGTTGATATTCAGTATTTTACACTTTTTAAAAATGAAAAAGGTATTAAAATACAATCTTCCTGGACCAGCTGGTAATGTCCTAACCTGATAGACTTTAATGTAATTAGATGCCATCATGACAATTTAGCTTTGAATGGGCATCTTTTTTTTTTACTAATAATAATGATATCTAAAAAGTGCTGAGTTTTAATTATACGAAGGTATGTTCCCATCTATCCATCTAATAGGATATACATGTGTTCATTTTATCATCAAAACACTCTATAGGACGGATACTATTAGTATCCCCATTTTACAGATATATACAGTGAGGCTCAGAGATTGAACTTGTCCATTATTAACCTCATTAACCCATTAATTAACCTAATTAACTTGCAAGTAAAAGAACTGGGATTGCAATCTAGCAGTCTGGTACCAGACTATGTGATCTTGATCACTATACTATTCCACAATAAAAAACAATTTGATGGATATGATTATGTTCACAGATATTTAAAATAAATTGTGACAGGAAGTAACATGAAAAGTGATTTTCTCAATTTGAATATTCACCCTGAAGGGTCAGAAAGTTCCTGAAGGAACATAAAGAAATCTTTTCTTTGACATTGAACAAATTTAACTAATGGATTCAAGTGTCCAATAGCTTTATTTATTTATTTATTCATTTATTTGGTCCTGAAATAATTCCAAATGGTCATTTACCAAATATTCTGAGCAGGTACACTTTGAGTAGCTGGGGTAGGTCAGACAGTGAAATACAGTTACATAAAATAATTGATTAATCCAACTTTAGAGAGAAGAATTATACCACCGAACAAGTACATTAAAATTTTATGATTATAAACTGAAATGGCATGAATAAGAAAAAGTAAAAACTTTAGATCTATAACTTTTAACCTGACCCCAGAGATTTAAAAAGCTGTTATTGAACCCGACTCTCTCCTTACTTGATGGAGAAGACCCTGAAAGAGGAGATCCAACTCCATAGGAAAGAACAGAATTGGAAAGTTGCTCTCTGTGGATTTCTCAGGGACAGTGAAGCAGGGACCTACCTCGCTGGCATATACCCACCTGGAAGAGTTTCATGAATAACCCTAGACCTGGGGAACTTGACCAGGCAACTCTGAACAGAGAAAAGTCTAAGATGGGCCACATGGGGGAACCTGAGGGTACTGAGTCTTCTGGTCTCCTGGTCTTAGTTTTTGCGACCTTATGAGCATTCTGAATGGCCAGCATACCTGGGATGTCTTGTAAAGCTTGAGATTTGCAGTGGATAAAAAACCTTCATGAATCAGTAACACAGCCCCTGTTCCTGCCCAGTAAAAACTGGTACAGTGAGAATTGTGGGATGTAATCCAAACAGCCCCTTACTCAAGGGGGCTGACAGAACACAGGGTCAGCCACCTTCTACGAGCAAAGGAAATAAGGCATGCTGATTATTTAAGCCAGTAGAAAACAAGATAGATAAAAAAAAATGACCCCAACATATAACATTTTAAAATCTGTGAAATATGATTTTTAATCTCTGACATCCCTCACCACCAGTAACTGCCAAGTTTATATGCAGTACAGAGCTACTCCAAGCAAATTCTGACCTTTTAAGTAGATTCAGATAAACCGGACAAAGGTGAATAAATTCTAAATCAGTTAAAGAAACATACTGCAAGGTAGGAAATGATTCATAGTATTTGTCATAAAATATCTTTTAAAAAACCTAGAATGTCCCCTTTTGTGAATTAGGAATGACAAAGTCAATTTTCGCTTTATCAAGACTTTTTGTCACAGAGAAGTAATCATCTTCTTATGCTTTGATACTTGCATCATTCAGAGTTCACATTTTTATTTTAACATTAAATTGGCTTAAAATAACTTTCCTCCTTAGAAATGTGTATGGTTCTTTAAAAAACAATAAAGAACATTTTACTTATACATTTAACATATAACAAACTATCAAAGTTGATGAAAGTTATTAGTCTCAGGAGCTATGTGTATATATTTATATATATTTATATATGAATTTTTGTATTATATACATATAAATAAATATATATTTTTTAAGTAGATTCCACGCCCAGCGTGGAGACCAATGCAGGGCTTGAACTCACGACCCTGAGATCAAGACTTGAGTTGAGATCAAGAGCTGGACACTTAACAGACCAAGCCACCCAGGTGCCCCTCATGAATGCTATTCCAGCTCAAATTTCCTAACAACAATGCTCAAAGTGTACCAAAAATAACCCCACAAAAATGAAAAAATAAAGAGCCTCAAGAGAAGAACATTATTTTAGAGACAATATGATCTTTTAGAGCACAGAGATTCAATCCTATTTCTTTGTTAACAATTTAGCTCCATTTGACCAATGAACACCTCTGATTCAGGCTGCTGTCCAATGATAGTAGTCTTTGACTTTTAAGTTAATATTAGCAATGTACTTCCTTTGCATCATGGTAATGATTAGACACTGAAAGGCCCACTTCCCAAAAATGGATCCCATAGTGAACAAAAATCTTTAAGCAAATATACACTGAAAACCTGGCATTAAAGTGTTCTTCCTTAAATATATTTAAGGAGAGGAATGAATTGAATCTCTTCCATAGTACTACTTCTGGTAGCGTCTGACCCTTTCTTAGCCGTTGAGACGTTGCTTTTTGCTTCTTAAGAACAAAAACAAATAATAAAATGTACTCTTTCTCTGTAACTGACTTTCATTGGCATATTAAAAAAATATCTCCGGTTCTGATAACTGAAAATTCCAAATGCTTATATTCCTGAAAATAGGCAGGAAAGAGTTAACATGATTATTTATACTCAATCCCCACACCTGGGGGGTGGGGGGGTGGGAGTATGTTTTTTAAACCTTTAATTATAGGGATGAAAAGTAGAGGGGTCCCCACCAACTGTGAAGTCCAGTGAGGAATAAAGCATTGTAACCTCAGCTGTCAGCATAAAAAGCATCTCTCAGGAGCTTCGTTCCAACTATAATAACTTGGTGTGCTTGCTAGAAAAAAAATTTATGATCATATGAGCTTCATGCATGATTGATACCATTACTGTTTATTTTAAGACTGTCCTTGAGAATCAATCAAATAAAGCATTCCCAGTGTATGTTTTGCAACCCAGAATGAAGAACACAATATAAGTGCTTTTCTGGAGAAGATGTGATGGACTGTTCTTCCTATTAGGGCTTCCTACCAAAAAGAAATATCTAATAAAGGTGAACCAGGCAGAAATTCATGTCAGAAAATATCCTGTCATCCCATGTTCTTTGCAGTATGTTGAGTTAACCAGCAGCTACTCTTATAATTAAAAAAAAAGAAAAATAGAGATTATCATTACACATAAGGAAGTATATAAACCCAGCTAAGGATATGCTCAAGTGCTTAAAAAATAATAATTGAGGTTAATACAAACTATGAAGCATAATCTAAGTCATTAGGAAATCTCCTTTGTATCAAATAAGGTTTTTAAGGTCTCAGATGTCACCAGCCTCTTACCATTCATAATTAAATATTTGCATTGTGTAATAAATAGGGATGACATAACTTAAACACTCTAAAAATGGGAAAATAACTTTTTCTCATCAACTATTTTTTTCACATATATATTGATGAAAGGATCATGCAAATTTAAAAGGAAATGTCTTTTTTAGTAAAATCAACTTCTCTTGCATAGTAGTACCTGATTGAACTGATGGGAATTCACACTGTAAAGACACACAATAAAATTTATGTCTTCAGCCTCAAAAAGAAAACCTAATTATCATCCAGTGATGCTATTCCAACCATCTCTGAAAGCAAACCTGAGACTTTCCCCCAAGCAAGTAGCCATCAATCCAGACCCTCCCTTCTACTTCATAGGGAGCAAAATAAAACCCAGCACTTACTTTTACCCACCTTCCCCTGCCCCACCTTTCCACTATCACCATCATCACCAAAGCGAAGCAATAGGCCCTTCTGCTTACAACATAAAGATCAGCTTGCCACTTTCATTCCTTCAGTCTATAAACTAATCCCTCCTTCATCATGACATTAAAGTATCTCTTGATTTCAGTGTAAGAAAAAATCCATCTGTGGCACATAAATCCAAAAAGTTCAAATTTGCAATCAAGAGAAGTCTGGACTTTGAACCCCTTTGCATCTCTCTCTCTCTCTCTCTCTCTCTCTCTCTTTTTAATCCAGGAAACCAAAGTTGTTATTTTTCAAAAGGTTAAACAGTTTGGGTTTCTGAACTGCGGTTTTTGTGTAATACAATCGTACCTAAGGTCTCTAAACTTCTTTAACTCTTGATAATGGTTCTTACTTCTTCAAACACTTTGTTTCTCTACCCACCACCACTTATTACATGGAGTCCCCAGAACAGTTCATATAAACACAGAGTTATATTCAGAATATGGCCTCACACACAGCATTTATTATGCACACTTTGTATATCAATCTGTTACATGAAACATGTTCAAAGGCTACGCAACAGGTTCTGCTATTGTGTAAACACACACTCCCAACAGGATGACAGGCAGCTTTAAGGAATCAAGAATATATATATATTAAAAAAAAAAATCACGTTATTCTTGAGAGACTGGATTGTAATGCTTCTGAGAGGTCAGAGGACAGCAGATCTAACCAAAAGGCATGTATTTTACTAAAACCCTCTTTCTGTCTTTGTGTACCACCGGGCATGCTATAAACGGGACTCAGAGCCCAGGTGTAGACACACTTTCATTGATTTACTGCACGTCACTGCCTTTAGTGCTGAGCTGATGACAGCAAGAGTACTTTGGCAGAGGTCTAACAAGTCCTTATCCTCAACTTCCCTCCTGCTTTAGGTCCGTCTGTTCCCAAAGCAATCAAAGCAAAACACATGACAGACCCCAACCTCTCAAGTCTGGCCACGGGAGTGTGAAATCAAATTAAAAACACACCTCACAACTATTCCATCGGGCCACGTTTGTGTCCAACTGGCGGGGGAGGGGAAGAGAAGACACTTTGCAAGAGATGGATCTCATGTCCCTTCCTCTGTGCAGCCAGATCTAGTTACAGTGTATTAAGTTGTGTCTAAATGATGAGAAAAAGACCCTGCCCGGTCCAGTGTT
Organism: Nyctereutes procyonoides; assembly: GCF_905146905.1. Classification (NCBI taxonomy): domain Eukaryota; kingdom Metazoa; phylum Chordata; class Mammalia; order Carnivora; family Canidae; genus Nyctereutes; species Nyctereutes procyonoides. The sequence goes on from NW_026575137.1 coordinate 5,271,971, forward strand.
TGCAGCACAGAGGGATGTTATTCAACCCTATCAAGTGTTCCCACGCTCTACACCCCACCCCCCCACCCCCATTCTGGAGTCTCGGATCTTGACCTCCTTTGTTAGGCACCGAACCCGGGGAGGAAGATTTCAGGAACAATACCGGGGGAAGCCCAGGATGCCCGGCCGTGCACTCCGTCCCGCCCGAACCGCTCCTTGGTCCCCAACTCTGCCTGCCCCTATTAGGGCGCACGTCTGCGAGACGCAGGACTTCGCCCCTTCCCCGGGTGGCGAGCGGGGACCGGCCACGGCTGCGCCCCGCCGGGCTTTGTGCCGCCGGGGATAACGGATCCCCAGCCTCGCGCGCATCCGTCACCTACGAGCCAGGGAAACTCGGCCAGGGGTCGCGGCGGCCGCGAAGGCGCCGCCGTGCAGAGCCCCGGGCTGCTCCGCGCCGCCGGGATCCCCAGGAGCCAACCGGGGAGCTTCGGGGAGCAGCCCAGGCGAGGGGGAAGGAAGGAAGCTCTCACACTCTTACCTCCACATTGAAATACTGCTCCGTTCCGCAGACGGTAGCACATAAAATCCAAAGCAAGGTTTGCAAGAAAAATACCCCGGTGTGATGCACGAAATCCAACCGTCTTCCAGTGCTGAATGTGAGTAAGATCATAGTGGACTGTGCTTCAACGGATGCACGAGCTCCCCGGCGTCCTTCTCCCTCTCTCCCTCTCCCTCCCTCCCTGGTTTCCTGGCAAAAAGAAAAAAAAAAAAAAAAGGAAAAAAAAAAAAAAAGTCCTCCGGCTGGGCAGGGAGCCTGCAGGTTCACCCACGGCCCGGCGAGGGGAGGTCGCGCAGGGCCCGGCGCTCGGCAGCCCCCGGGGAAGCGCGGCGGGGGCAGGCTCAGCAGCAGCCTGCGTTCACCATCCTCGGGGGCGCGTCGCCGGGAACGTGGCGCCCAAGTTCACCCGCGGTTCCGGCTCCAAGCGCCCAGTCGCAGCCGCAGCAGCAGCCGCCGCCGCCGCCGCCGCCGCCGCCGCCGCCACCAGCCCGTGCGTCCTCCTCCTCCTTCTCCTCCTCCTCCCCCTGCTGCTCCTCGTCCTCCTCCTCCTCCACCGCCCACTCCGCCGCCGCCGCTGCTGCCGCCTCCTGCTCCTGCGGGAAGGGCCTCCGCCGCTCCTCGCCTCTCGCCTCGGCTTCTCCTTGCCTCCTCGCCGCGCTCCCCTCCAGAACGTTCATCCGTAATCTACATAACTCCTCCTTCCCGGGCTCCGCCGAGTCTCCGGCCCTCCGCGCGCGCGCACACGCGCACACACACCCCAGCGCGCGCGCGCACACGGATCTGCACGGGAGCACACACACACACGTGCACACCCCAGCGCGCGCACACACACGGATCTGCACGGGAGCACACACACACACGTGCACACCTCAGCGCGCGCACACACACGTGCACACCCCAGCGCGCGCGCACACTGATCTGCACAGGAAGACACACACGTGCACACCCCAGCGCGCGCGCACACACAGATCTGCACAGGAGCACACACACACGTGCACACCCCAGTGTGCGCACACACACGGATCTGCACAGGAGCACACACACACGTGCACACCCTAGAGCGCGCACACACGTGCACACCCCAGCGCGCGCACACACACTGATCTGCACAGGAAGACACACACGTGCACACCCCAGCGCGCGCACACACACAGATCTGCACAGGAGCACACACACACGTGCACACCCTAGAGCGCGCACACACGTGCACACCCCAGCGTGCGCGCACACACGGATCTGCACAGGAGCACACGCACGTGCACACCCTAGAGCGCGCACACACACACGTGCACACCCCAGCGCGCGCATACACACAGATCTGCACAGGAGCACACACACACACGTGCACACCCCAGCGTGCACACACACACGGATCTGCACAGGAGCACACACACACGTGCACACCCTAGAGCGCGCACACACGTGCACACCCCAGCGTGCGCGCACACACGGATCTGCACAGGAGCACACACACGTGCACACCCTAGAGCGCGCACACACACACGTGCACACCCCAGCGCGCGCGCACACACAGATCTGCACAGGAGCGCACGCACACACACGTGCACACCCTAGCACACGCGCGCGCACGGATCCCCACAGGAGCACACACACAACTCCACACACGCCCGCGCGCGCTCTCCTTAAAGGAGACGGGCTGCGAAGGGGAGCCCCAGCCCCACCCCACCCCCACGGCGGCGCGCCCTGGAAGTCAGCAGGCCCCGCGAAGGGCCCCGGCTCGGGACCAGGTCCTTAACCTGCCGCCCGAGCCCCTCGCCCGCGGGACGCGAGCCCGGCAACCTGGGCCGCTGCATCCTTTCCTCCCGCTCCCCCCGCCCCGCGCCTGGAAACCAGTGCGCCCCTCCCCCTCCGGGACTGGGTGCGGCGCCGCCTAGCACCCCGGGGAGGGCCGGGGAGGGCCGGGGGGAGGGTTGCCGGGGCCTGGAGGGCGGCGGGCCGGCGGCGATCCCGCGGCCCCGGAGTCGGAGGGGGCGCCCGAGTCCCCGCGCGCTGCTCCGGCGCTCGTGTCGGCCGCCGCGCTGTCAGGTTTGGGAAGCCCGACGTGGCAGGTCCCGAGCGGCCAAACTTTGTTGGGGTCCGCGGGGCGAGCCCTGCCCGCTGTTCCCCTGAACCTCGTCTACCATCACCACACACACACACACACACACACACACACACACACACACACACACACACACGCCTTTCGGGCTCGGGGAGTGCGCACGGGCTTGGGGGTCGGTGCGGAGTCCGGTACAAGCGAGGCGGGAAGAAAATGCTCTCACTTTGCCAACATGTTCCACCCGCGGGACGGACCTGCACGCCGGGCCGAGGGGACCCCGCGACGCGGTCCCGGGCGCTCCCAAAGCAGGGGGCAGGGGAGGGGGCGGCGCTGGGAAGGAACCCCGCGGCGGGAGCCAGGGGAAGGGCTGGGGAACGATGGTGGGGGGAGGCTGGCGGGCGGGGGAGGCTGCAGCGGGAGAGGCTGGGGGCAGGGGAGAGGCCGGCGGACCTGGGAGGCTGCGGCCTGGGGAGAGGCCGAAGGGATGGGGAGGCTGTGGGCCAGGGAGGCTGGGGGCAGGGGAGAGGCTGGCAGGCTCAGGAGGCTGCAGGCGGGGGAGGCCGGCAGTCCGGGTGGCTGCAGCCAGAGGCTGGGGGCAGGGGAGAGGCCGGCGGGCCGGGGAGGCTGCGGGCGGGGAGAGGCCGCGGACTGGGGAGGCTGCGGACTTGGACCGACGCTGCCCGGGGGCCCAGAGCCCGGCGGTGCGCGGCGGTGGACAGCGGGGCGGCAGCCGCCAGCCCGGGGCAGGTGACGCGGTGGCCCGAGGAGAAGGGGCGGGGGGGGGGGGCGTCTCTGGGGCCCGGGCCAGTAAAGGTGCTTCCCCCGGGCCGCGGGCCGCGGGAAGGGGAGGCCGCGGCGAGGCGAGCGTCAGGGCTGCGGGGTGCGCCAGCTGCCCTGAGACACGAACACCGAACCCGCGCGGGGCAAGTCCGGGGCGGACTTTTTCCTAATCTTCTTTTTCCTAATCCTTGAGATCGTATTGAAAGGAGGGAGATTTTAAAAATTTATGCAAGTTGTACATGAGAAAACATGGTGGTTCTAGAAGGTGAAGTCCTTGTTAAATGGGCCAGAATGTTAGCCGACTCTGTCAAAGAAGTGGAATGCAAGTTGAGTGCTGCTGGCTATCAGCAAAAAGGGATTTCTCACTGTAAGCAACCTTGTTTATCCCAGAAAATAACCTGAGCTCAGAATAAAGAGATGTAGAGGATAAGGTGCGGGGAGGAGCTTGCAAAGAAATACTGAGTTTACGTTTCATCAAATAGTCAAACAAGGATTGCTAAACCGTTTTAGATAGGAATGGGTACTAAGAAGGGTTATCTTCAGAATTATGCATAGGATTGGCGACACAGAGAGACTGGGTGCAAAGAGGTAATGATTTTAAAAGGCTGGAGTCCAGCCGTGAAAATGTAAGGGCCTATACGAGTGAGGTGTCCTTGGAGACTTATGCTTTCGAGGAGCGATTCTAAGGGAAACAAGAGTAAGGAATCAGAAATTCAAAAGATAATCTCAAATCAGTGATTAGTAATGATGGCAAAATTTTTACAGACGTTTATTAAATTCACTGGTGGGCATTCAATGAGCAGTGAATGAGTTAATGTGTGTTCAAGGCTCTAGAAATACTAACAGAAATAAAATACTGAGACCGACATGTGATAATTATGGCAATGTTGTAAGGACTCCGCAGGTAATTGCATATGCAGGATGGTTCAGAACAGGGTGGAAGGTGGTAGCTGATTTTCCTCGAGGTCCTTGGAGAAAGCGTCACAAAAGTACTGGTTTCCAAAGAGAATCTTGAAGAAAGAGTAGAAATTTACCAGTCAGATGAGAAGGGGAGGGATATTTCAGATCTGTGTGCAGTGGAGGAGGAACCGTACAAGATGAATCAGGAGCACTACAAACGGTTTGTTGGGGCTGGAGACCAAGGTGTGTGTAAAGCAAGGCCAAGGTCAAAGGTGGCAGAGATGATTTCAGGGTAAGTCCCATGTGCCATTTCAGGGTTTAGACTTTACCCTGAAAGAATTCTTAAAAGAAGATAATTGAATTTTCCCTACATTTGTTGTATGTTTGCCAACTCTGCGGAAACAGTCGCCTTTTAGAAGTTCATACATTTCTTTCTTTCTTTCTTTCTTTCTTTCTTTCTTTCTTTCTTTCTTAATTTATTTTTATTTATTTCTCCAAACGTTCTATTAAGCACTTAATATCTACTATCTTTGTAGACCTTCTATCTGTGCTAGTCTAATATGCCTGATGCAACAGTTCCCCATATGGACTCTACTGGGCACCTGTGGAAATGCAATCACTCTCTTTGCCAGGTAAGTTTGTTAGTCTGTCTCTCATCTGTAACGTAGGCTTGTCTTTTAAGAGTCAGAATCACAAAGAAATTCCTACCCCCATATCTTAGTGGTATCCACTTCTTCGTTGGTGGTTCTCACTAGAGAAAGACTTGTTCTTCTAGCCGCGGGAAGTTAAAATATAGAATATCATTCTTCCCTTTAGAGGGTTCATTAAACCTGTCCTCACAACTCTTGGCCCTTGCTGTGTGTGTTTTCTGTCACAATTCCCTTCTTCTCACAATTTCACAAAACTCATGAACAATCTCAAAATTGCAGGTGGATGGAGGACAGAGAATCCAAAAGAAACTAAAGGAAAATGAATAAGAAAGCCAAAGGAAAATAATAATTGCCCCCGGCAAAGGTTAATAGCAGTTCAATAAAATGTTCCTTGGGAGAGAAGGGGTCCGAAGAGTGATGTATGTGACTCCCAAGAGTCAAATGACAGCCACTTACAAGTGAGCAGGTGAGTGGCATGCTGACGTAGGTGAATGATTACAACTACCTAAAATAATATTGGGGGTGAATAATCGTTAAGGAACCCAATTTCTTAATGGACTAGAGCCTTAGAAATGAGTTCTACAGCTTGGACAGTTACATGAACGTGTTCTTCTACGATCATTTCAGTTTATGTGTTTTCTTCTCTATTTGCACCCATTGAACCTGCAGTGTTGTGTTTTGTTTTAATTTCAGAGACTATTGGACGAGTGCTGGGCTATAGGCATTCTCTCGTGCACCTGTTATTAGCAGGGGTTCGCATATGTACAACCGTCATCCACAGCTTTATAATTTAAGGTGTGCTCCCTGGAGGAACCTTAAGGTCTGCGAACTTGCTGGAAAGGCCAAATCTCTGCTGCGCCAAGATCTTCCTGAGATTCATACACAGGGTAAAGTTGAAAAGTTGCTGGCTGTTATCACTTGCCCCTGAAGACAGTATGATTTTTTTTTGTTTCCTTCATGACTTTTGCTCCCCTTTAACCAGGAGTTTCTCAAATATTTGGTTTTCTGCTCCTTTATTTGTTCATTCTTCCCTCCACTGAACATTCATTAACCACTGTAAAATACCAAACAATTGAGAATGTTAAAAAAGATAAATGTGAAGAGTTCAGATAGACCACCTCAGGGACACCTGGGTGGTTCAGTGGTTGAGCGTCTGTCTGCCTTTGGCTCAGGTTGTGATCCCAGGGTCCTGGGATGGAATCCCGCATCTGGCTTCCTACAGGGAGCCTGCTTCTCCCTCTGCCTATGTCTCTGCCTCTCTCCGTGTCTCTCATGAATAAATAAATAAAATCTTTGAAAAAAAAAAAAGATCACCTCAGCCTGGTTAGAGTCTAAGACAAATAAGAATAAAGTAAAAAAAAAAAAAAAAGATAAAAGATAAGAATAAAGTCTTGGAGTTTAAGGTTGTTTTCACTTGGATTTACCATCAACATAAGACTTAGGTCTAAGAGAGTGAGTGGCAACGGCCTCCAGGGCCTCCCCATTTCTTCACCAGGCAATACTTGAAATCTGGAGGTCAAAGATGGCTCGGAAGTATGAGGAACTCACCAGAGGAGAGAAGGAAAGAAAAAAAAAACTGGGTTTACAACCTTTCATACCATTAGGTTAAGGTGGTTGGGGAGTCTGGTCTGTGGCCATAGTTGTGTCCATCACCCTGTAAGGCCATTCCTCCAGTGGTACAACAACTGTGGTCCTCCCACTGACCTCGGTGAGCTATAACACATATAGGATTTGAAGCTCAGAGGCTAACTCTGTTCTTCTCTCACTCTACCATCTTCCTCAGAGAGATTCTTCACTCTTAAGTTTTATCTGTTACCTCTACCCTGGTGATTTTTACATTTTTAGCCTTAAGCCCAATCCCATGGTCTGGATTTCCTATTATCACCTTCACCTAAACCTCCTCCCACTGACCTGTATCTGCTTTTCCTTGGATGGCATATCCCTGAGTTACCACATTTCAATCTGGGACCACTTGTTCATCTGGACCCACACTCCCACGAAACCTTGAACACCTCTAATACTAATTTATGCTCTGGGTTGAATCAGTCGCTGGTAGCTGTCATGTCTTTCTGTCCAATACCACTTTGATTCATTCCTTCACCTGCACTTGTAGTTTATCATAGTCCCTAGTAAATTCATGCTGTGTCATCTCATTACTGACCACTGCAGTGGCCTCCAGCAGGCTGTGCCTACATTTGTTCCTTTTCTGTCTCCAGTGATTCTTCATGCCAGTCCGCTGAAGCATCCCCCTTCTACTATTCTCACAAACCATGTTCAACATGGACATGGCAGGTATATGTTGCTGGAAGGAAATTTTTAAAATTCTCTCCTTCAAATTCCTCGTCATTCAGAAGAAGAGATTGAGGCCCAATAAGGAGATTGAAGTTACATGAGTCCTGTGACTAGTTGACAAAAGTAACAACGCACATATTCTGATTTATAGCTGATTGCTTCTCTAAAAGAAAAAGATTCAGTGTAGACTACTTTAGACATGCGAGAAGACAGTGTGAACAAACACCTCGGTTCAAGACCTAGTTCCATTGCTGTGTCACCCAGGCCATATAAACAATCGCAGTAGAATAAAATTGGGTAATGCTCAATGGATTCTCAGACTTGTCCTGATTTAGTGTGGGGTGACAGATCTGATGAGAAAGAACATATTATCCTGTAGGTGACTGATAAAATGGAGAAGCGGAGGGGCAGTTGGGTGGCTCCATCAGTTAAGCATCAAACTCTTGGTTTTGGCTCAGGTGATGATCTCAGGGTCCTGGGATGAAGCCCCATGTGGGCCTCCACACTTAGCACAGAGTCTGCTTGAGATTCTCTCTCTCCCTCTGTCCCTGGTCCCACTCCATGCTCACACTCTCAATCTCACTCTCTCTCTCTCTCTCTAAAATAAATAAATAAATCTTTTTTAAAAAATGAAGAGGAATTAAGGATCCCTCAGGATAGGTATCCTTAAGGATACTGCATATCTTTAGTAGGAAAATCATACTTCTAAATTTCATTTTCTTCATCAACAAAATGGGACATCAAACTCTCTGTGCAGTTGTAAAGATTAAATGAGATACTACGTGTAGAAGCTTTCTGTAAATTTTGAAATGCTAAACAACATAAGGGATTATTACAGTATACGACTATGCCCTGCTCTACACACAGAAAGCAAGCAGCAAAGATTCACTGGGACTGTGGTTAACAAAGGAAGTTAAAACAAGTTAGAAATGTTTGGAATGAAGATACTGTGAGAAAATTCCTAATAGATTATATTAGAGAGTAACAAGTGCTGTGTGTTTAACTGGTATTAATAGAAGTGATAAAGGTTTTCATTTCTTAGCCAAAGAAAAGGAGCTATAGAATGGCAGTCTTTAACATTGTTATCAAAATATAATTAGCCTCATTTGAACTATTACATAGTATATTAAATGCACTTTTCATTAGTTCATGGGCAAAGAAAAGGAAATGGAAAACAGAATGAAAATTAGATTGGCATCCATAAAAGCCATAAGATCACAATAAAAATGTATGATATCGAAGTGAATATTTTATATTAAATTAGAGGCATTGAATTGGAGTTTAAACTTATGGAGTTCAGAAAATTTTTTATGAGCTAATTTCCTACAGTAATGAGAAACTAACTAAGTTGAAATATCCTTTTCTGTATATGAGAATAAAAATAAAAGTGAATTAACCCATATCACTATAGTTATAATTAGAGGAAAGAGAGTAATAGATGAGAAAAAATGTTGAATAATCTTAGTAGTAGATACTAGCGTATCTAGTGCTTCCAATGCATGTTTCATAATTTTGAAATGACTTAACCGCACTCCGTTAATTCTTGAATAGGCAGGATCGTCCATATGTTGCTTATTATTAACAAATATAATAGGATAATGAACTTGGTTGTCTATTACAGCTTTTACTACTCAACTTTCCCTCTTCATTGAAGACTAGAGCATTCTAATGGTCTAATAGGGAGTTCCTATTCATACACATTTATAAAATCTTTGCCCCAAGAGATTGACTTTCCCTATCATACGTGTAGATGTTGTCATTGTTTTATTAATATGATTAAGATATCTGATTCCATTTTCATTGGAATAGTGTTTCTAGGCAAGGCCAAAAATAAGTGACTCATTCATTGCAAATTATGAAGTAATCAATATCTGGAAATCTGGAGACTTACAAGAATTTATTTTCTTCTCTGAAAAAGTAGCTACTGTCATTTCAAATGAGCTAAGATTTACAGAATTTGTGAGTATATCATCAAAGTGTAAGCAGTGTGATTTTAATAAAAGAGCATAAGTCAATGTCAATAAATCATAATTTGATCACATAGTTAAGAATTACTTATTTTTTTGTGAAATATGTGACCATTCTTTATAAGATTAAAACTTACTCATCCAAATAAAAGTGTAAAAAATGAAAGAGAAAAAAATTTTCTAAATTGTTTACACCAAAGATTTCCTTCTACATCAGTTGTCATCATATATTTCTAAATAAAATTATCATCGTATTAACCCAAGGAGTCAGGAAAATATTTTATGCCTTGGCTTAGGCTCTTAGAGTTTCCGTAGTACAACCAAATATACACCCACAGATGCAATTTAAGTGTTACTATTAAAAAGAATTCTTTTGGAACTTTAATTTATCCTTATCAAATGTACATCTGCATTTACCCATTTTTCATTACTTTTACTTTTTGGAAATTCTTAGTGTAGTTATTTTTAAGATAACTTTTATTTTTTACCTTTAAAGAATCTTACTCAGATGTTCGTAATGAAATTAGCTGGACATAAATTACATGAAATTTTGCTTAATTTTAAGCTTTAATTTAAGTTAGATTAAGACCAAACTCTAGGACTGTGAGGACTAAATTGTTAGTCTAAAAACTGTAGAAACACTTCATTGAGTAGAAGGAGTAGATGCCTCATTTCATGCTCTCACCCAATGGAAACATTTATTCTAACTCTTCCTAATAAGTAGTCATTCAGCTACTTCTTGAAGACATCTAAAGATGGGAGTTTGACTACTTTACAAAACAAAATATTCAGTGGAACTAAGAAGGGGATATGGCCTTTGGAATTTTGATCAACATGTCCATAATTCATCCAAATCAAAATTACACAGCTTTTCATAGCTAAAATCATTTTTTTGCATTAAAAAAAACACAATATCTTATCAGCAGAGCAATTCAACTATCTTCATTTATTAGGGGTGCCTGGGTGGCTCAGTTGGTTGAGCCATGGACTCCTGGTATCAGCTTAGGTCAGGATCTCAGGGTCAGGAGATGGAGTCCCACATTGGGCCCCTGCTCAGTGGGGAGTCTGCTTCTCTCCCTGTCCCATCCCTCTGCCTCTCCTTCTATCCCTCCCCTTCCCCCATTTGCAGGCATACACATGCAGACTCTTTTCTAAAATAGTAAATAAATCTTTAAAAAATAAAATTAAAAACATGAAAACTTAGGATTTGTGATTTTGTGACCAGAAGCAGAAAAATACATCTAAAATCTCATGAGCCTACAAGTGTTTTAAACAAAATAATACAGACATACCATTACCATAAAATGTTAAGCTCAAGGTTTCTGGGGACTCTGTAAAGATTACCTAGTTCATTTTCCTATCTTGGATTTGAATCCTCTCTACAACGTCCCCAAGATTTTAAATTAAAAAAAAAACTTTATAACATCATAATTATTTAAATATTTATGAACTCTTACTAAAATTCCATACTAAAATTGAAAGTAAAATGTTCTCTATGCAAATTAAATCTATATTTTCAGAGTTTTATAGGGTTATATTTCTTGATCCTTTGTTATTATAACATAATGGCTTAAGATTATTAAACTCGATTTTTAAAATTTTCCAAGTTTTATTTGTCATTGATATATGTCCTTAGCTGTACCTTAACATTAATCAGAAAGCAAGAATTTATTTCTTGCCTCTGGGGGTATGAATATATTGTGTGAAGAATAAGATTAATACCTTCCTTCAGGAAAGATATCATAGGCTTACTTTAATGAGTATTAGGTCCCTATACAGAACCACACATTTCTGCTTTTTACCCCTATTATAGTAAATATTGTGACCTTTTAGTACAAAGGCACTGCCGGGTATTGGAATTGCACTGAGATAGTAGTCTGGAGACTACTTCTTAGTTCTAGCTCTGTCAGTAAACAGCTGACTGAATTTAAGCCTCCCAGCCATTCTTTGCTCTAAGATACTCTCTTTGAGAAATGAAGAATTTGAAATCAGATAATTTCTGAAGTATCCTAAATTTTTCAAACACTGTGAACATATACATTATTGTTGACTCAAAAGCCATAATCAGTACCTGTCCTGCAAGAAGTCAGAATTTAAAATACTGGACTAGGTATAAATACAATTTAACCTGATTTTTTTTTCATTTTAATTTTCACTAAGTAAGTGCAAATATTCTCTAGCTTACTCTGAATTAAATTCAGAGGAACCCATGGACTGATGTAATAGGAAGGTAAGTTTTTATACCCACATGAAGCTGCTTGATTAAAAGCGAAGCATAGGCATCTGCCTCTGTGTAAACGTCGCACATTTGCCTGATTCACCACCAGGGGTCATCATAGTGCATATGTCTAAGGGGAGGAAAGCTTTTAAGTTTTAAGCCTGTCAATGCTTTGTTGTTGTGTTTTTTTTTTTTTTTTTTGAGTAGGTACAGCAACACAGGATAATCACTTTTCTTCATGAATTATCTACCTTAAAAAGAGAACTTCTCTGTAAAAATTGCTTTTTTATTGTTGACGCATATGTGAAACTGCACTACCCTAAGGACGAATACTTTTATGGAAGTAGAAGAAAAAAAAATCCTGTTTTATACCCATCCCCATTCAGTCACTTAAGATTCAGCATCTGCTGAGTTGCATACTTCTTGTATTTAATTTTTCTTCTGTACTATCAGATGCTCGAGGAAATCGATAAGATTTCCAAGTGTTTTAGAATAAGTAGGTTATTGATTTAGTATAAAGTGACTATTTACCCATTTTAAACAAGTATTTGTTTAAATGATTTAAAGATAAATCGTAATAAATAAAATATAATACTAAATTATCATAAAAGTGAAAAAGGTCGTTTTCTGATGACAAGTGTAACATACATCAATAAAGAATTTTATCAGTTTAAATTGGCAAATTTTTTTTTAAGATTTTGTTTAATATTTGAGAGAGCAAAAGAGAGCAGACATAGGCAGGGGGAGGGGCAGAGAGAGAGGGAGAAGCAGACTCCCCATTGAGTAGGGAGCCAGACTCAGGGCTGGATCCCAGGACCCTGGGATCATGACCCGAGCTGAAGGTAGACACTTAACCAACTGAGCCACCCAGGTGCCCAATTTGGCAATTTCTAGTCTTCTTGATGTGAATGTTGTCCACATCTCCTTGGTGGAGACGTTCTAATGTTAAAAATTATAAAATGATTTTTGGGGCACCTGGGTGGTTCAGTTGGTTAAGCCCCCTGACTCTTGATTTCGGCTGAGGTCATGATCTCAGTATTCTGAGATGGAGCCCTGGCTCATGGGGCTTCTCACCCAGCAGGGAGCCTGCTTCTTTACTTCTTTCTCCCTCTGCCTCTCCCCCCTGGTCACACATGCTCTCCCTCTCTCTCTAAAACAAATAAATAAATTGTTTTAAAAATTATAGAATGATTTTTGACACTGCTTGGTTAAAAAACATGTAAAATATACTTTAGTTACAAATGCCACATTCGGCATATAAAAATATAGGACTCATGGTTAAATTTGAATTTCAGATAAATGACAAATTATTTTTAGTATAATCATATCTCTACAGTCATTGGGACATACACTAAAGAATTATCTGTTGCTTATCTGAAAATCAAATTTGATGGGTATCTTATATTTAAATGGCAAGTCTTCTTTGAGTATAAGTAGGTACAATAAGTTAAAGCTATTTTGAACTATATATATGTGTTATATATGATATATGATATATATGAGAGAGCTTCATCTCAGTTTTCTGGAAGTCAAACTTCAGACTTCCTTAAGCTGAAGAAAGAAGTACAATCAGAATTACAGGAGAACAGGCACTGGAGGAAGGAAGATTGGAAGGAAGGGAGGAGGTGATAAAAGAAGAGTGAGAAAGTACAAGGGAAGGAAGAAGAAGCTAACAGATGTTCCTGGCTCTGTAAAAGTGACCTGTGAACATCTAGCAACCGAAAGTAGCCAAGTAAAATGTAAGAAAAAGGATTATGCTTAATGCTTAGAAATTGGTATATCTTATCCTCGGTGTAAAGCAACATTCGTATTAACAGCAATTGTACAAAAACTGAGAATTATGTGAGAGACAAAAAGAAAGCAAGAGAGAGAGAGAGAGAAATCATGGAGAAATGATCAGAGGAGTTGCAAAGAGCCTAGGTAATGGCAACAGGAGTGAAAGTCTTGACAGAAAGGAACCAAACAGAGATCCATTTAGTGACCTAAATCAGCTGCAGTTCCTGTGAAGGTACAATGGGGTGTGTCTTTCATTCTCAGGAACTATCTACCGTGAGCGTGCATTTAGTGTGCCACATTAAAGCCATAATATAAAATGGCTAACTGGTAGAAATTAAGAAGGTTTAGTTCAATTGATCACCAAGAACACAAATCTCTCTTGCCACTGATCTGCAACTTTTAATGGCATGAGAAAAGATATGTAATTTGCCTTAAGTCGCAGAGGAAGTAAAAGGGTAGTCATGCTTCAACCCCATGTTTTCCAACAAAAAGCCTATATGTATTTCATGCGGCAAAATTGGCATACCGACCGATAGATTTATTTGATCAGGAGGAAGATTCATTATAGTCAAGAGGAATTAAAACAAAATGCAAGAGACGTGTGTGACTTGCATGGTAATGAATTCATGGACAGCAAACCCAAGTTCACCATGTTTTAGAATCTAACTAGTGAAAAGATTAGAGGATATCCTTATCATAATCCTCATTCTAATGGAAAAGACAAACATGATTTATGTGAAAATACTTAGAAATGAGTTATGTACAAAGAGATAGAAGGAAACTCTGGGAGATGTTGGATATGTGTTACCTGGATAGTGATCGTGGGTATCACAGGTGTTTCCATATGTCTAAATTCATCAAATTGTACACATTAAATCTGTATAGTTCTTTACAGATCTATCATACCTACAAAACCTGAAATTTTATTTGACTATGATTTTGGAAGCCTGTTCACTGTTTTTCTCTCCTTCTTCTTCTTCTTCTTCTTCTTCTTCTTCTTCTTCTTCTTCTTCTTCTTCTTTTCTTCTCCTTCTCCTTCTCCTTCTCCTTCTTCTTCTTTTGTCAATTTTTCCAGAATGTGTTGCACCTGCTTAATCTGGTAAAATTCAGGGGTATCATTGTTTCAGCGAATTTCCTTCTGTCATCTTTGAATATCTTTGTTTCATTCATTTTATTCCCTATTCAGAAATATATGCATGATGGATCTCCTTTATCTTTCATGTATAATAGTTTTTCTTTAGTCAACCACTTATTGCCTTCTATTTCATTTTCTATAATTTTTTTCAAGTGTTCACGTCTTTCATCTACACCATTATGATTCTTTCTCTTTTTTAATGCTTTTAATATAACATTTATAGATAATAGACTTATTTTTATTTTTTTAAATAATCGCTACACCCAACAACGTGGGGCTCAAACTCACAACCCTGAGATCAAGAGTCGCATGCTCTACTGACTGAGCCAGCCAGGTGCCCTGAATCATTTTTATTTTTTAATTAAACAGGGAAATGAGAATAATTTAAGCTATGAATTCCTAAATAATCCATGAAAATAGTTGTGCTAGTACTCAGGAATTCATCTACATTTTCTGTTTTCTCAAACCATTTCCCATACTTATTACATGTTGAAACACTTCAACATTCTGGATTTTTACATCACACAGAAAACTAGTGAGAGGTGCAAGCGTTCATCTAAGTAAAAATATTTTACATTGAAGAGAAAAAATAATATTACATTCCATAAGCTTTTGATATGGTCTTAGTGCCATGCACTAGTTATTCAATAAGCACTTAATGTGTGTAGATTTTGTGCTAGGCTCAAGGTATCATAATGAATGAGCCTGGATCTTTATTCTGAAGGAACTAGCTATGAAACCAATTCAAAGAGACAAGAGGCATCCAGGAAGAGCAATGTCATTTCATTCAATTGTTTATTCAGCAGTAGTGTGACTTAGTGCATAGAAAACAGGGCTTGATGTCAGATAAATGGTGAAGACACCTGGCTCCTCCATTTATTTGCTGTTATATGTAAAGATTTCTGTCTACCCAGCTGGGCCAAAATGAGCTAGCTCATAGGGAATTTGTATTAGTATATGATCCCGGTAAAAACTAAAAACAGTCAATTAATGTCATTACCCCCACCCCCACCCCCTTTCCTTACATAGGAACTTGTGAGATCCAGTTCATGAGTTTGGATCCCTGGTTGTCACCATGCCATGTGACCCATGTTTCAGGAGAACTCACATTAGAAGGTGTGATGTTCTTTTCCAGTGATTCTCCAGCCAAAAAGTTAAGATGTCTTAGGTGATGAATAAGATGTCTTGGGCAATGTCTTTGGCCAATGTCATGACTCTGATCTCATTATTATCATGTTTCCCAATAATTTCAATATTATTTATAGGCAGGAAGCATAATTGGTTAGTAAGAAGGTATATATATCCTTCCATTTAATTTACCCACACATTTCTTAATCCAAAAGAAGGCTTAAGAAGACAAGTGTATTTCTAACCACCTCATTTTTTAGCCCAGAAAATTAATTCCAGATAATTCAAGTGAAATTGCACAAGGTTAGACCAGCTGCTCTCTTGACTCTTACTTCATTACTTTTTCCATTAAATCATTTATTTGTTTACCTTTGGAAACTATTGACCCAAACTCTTTATTACATTTGGAAACTAAGATTTGAGGATATAGAATACATGAGCATATGTAAAAAGATGATTTTTTTGCTAATTGTTCAAACATCATGGATTATTTCCTCTCTCTCACTTCTTCTAGATTGAAATAGTTCTTCGGTTTGGAGAAGACAGAAGTGAAATGAAATGTGAATACTTTGTCTCTGTTGATAGATGACTTAAATGAAAATCACCCCGGAACAGTATAACTATTTCCATCTATTCTTGTATTTCTCTTACTCTGAACATGGCTTTAAAAATCTCAAATCTTTCTATGTTTAGTAAATGTAACCACATTGTGAGCTTTGTTATCAAGACATCATTATTCCTTTTCATTATATTTAAACAATATTGGCTTGATTATATACTTAGATGCTGAGCACAATTGTAAAAATAATCACAAATTCACAAAATGTGTTGTTAATGAAATCACTACATTAAATCAGAAATTACTATCCAAATTGTGTAAAAAACTGTAGTTACTATAAAGTGCCATCTTTGAGGGGGAAAGTGCTGTTCCATCCCTCCAAAACAGGGTTTCAATATGTAATTTTGCAAACTCTCCTCACTCCATATGGACCCTATTAAGTCACTACTACAATCAAATAAAAGCAGATGTTACCAAATACAAGACTTGTTAACTCTCTTATCTAAAGCATGCTATTACATGGTAAACATGTATTAATCTATTTCAGATGAGGATTTAAGGCCCCCCGAGTATCAGTAACTGCCTCCTTCTTTCAGTATCACCAAAATACATCAAGCAGGAACTTGCCAGCTTTTCGTTGACGCTGTCCAGCTCACATGCAATCCCCCATGATTTTGTTTCTGTCCTTTCTTGTTCAATAAACATTTTAGCACTGTTTCTGAGAATTCTTGTTCAACAAACATCCTAGCACTGCTTCTGAAAACAGAGAACCATAATGCTACTAGCTAATTTGGGGAATCTAAACAAGTGTTTGAACTTCAATAACATATATACACATTGAGGGTTAATTGTACGCTATTACTACATAAATTACAAGAGATTTGTTCACTTTAATTGCACAGATAATAGCCCCAAACTTACAAGGGAAGTATTTGTTTATTAGGAAAGATATTCTTAATTCCCTAAATGAGTCTATGATATTTTTTATCAAAATTATAAATGATGTTTGGTGATAATTTCACATTACTGTTATTGTTAGGAAATGGTTTTCAGTGACTCTCTTGTATATCTGCAAGTCTCATGAGTGAGGTACTAACTGCCTTTGTTCTGGACTCTGTTTTCAAAGATATTTGCATAATGATCAGACTTAAAGGTGCAGTGTCTCACTCTGAAGCAAAGGGTAGGCTTGCTTACTACTCAACATAATAAGACAATGATTCCTACATAAGCAAAGTGCAGACATGCTTACTTCCTACTGTAGAAGATTCACATTCCTTACGCTTAGGATTCCTCTCTTGAAACCTACTATTTGCCGTGGTCATCTTGTCCTCTTCATGTCTCTCTAGAAGAATTGGGATCCATGTAATATATGCAAAAATTCATAAACCCTGACCACTGATACTGTCATGAGACATAAAGTCCTTTATCTCTGAATTGGGAGTCTTGTGTCTTCTCCCAGCATCCATGAATCTTTGTCTCTGTTTCATGGCAGGCTAACTTATTACTTTGCAAGTTAGATAAAATCTCCAACCCCTCACAGTTCTTGAAAGATGTTTCAACAATGAAGCTGGGATACAGACAAAGAGAACAAGGGTAGGATAAGAATGAGAGCCATGCAGTTTGACAGAATTTAAGGGAAATCTATGAGAATTGATAACGAACATGCTGATCAAACTGTTTGGTCAACCAGAAGATAAATGATCCTCAACTTTATCGTCTATTAATGAAAAGAAATTGGGGCACAGTTGCATGCTGGCCACTGGAAAATAGGTTCAAAGTCAGCTGTCTGAACAGTGTGCAGCTGTTACTAATTCTACTCTAGGTGGGGGCAGATGGGGAGGGAGGGAGAGGAAGGATGGAGCAGCCTCAGATACACCCATTGTAACAACTAGTGCTAAGATTGGTCCTAGAAGGGCAGAGTGGAGTTCTACATTCTTTCAGACAGCAGCTCTAGAGATGGGCACCTATACTAGCATGAAAGGAGGAGAACTCACAGGACGTATGGGCAGAGAACAGATGAATCTTTAAAAGTTTGGCTACTTCATTTCAGAAAAAAGGAGAAGGGCATATGCTCATTAAGGAAAAATGGAAATAAGTGGGATGTCTTATAGCTCAGCCCCTCTTACAGTCCATTATGCTAATCTTAGACCCACTTGAAGATGACAGTTAAAGATCTGACGGTTTTGTTAATTTGTTTGTTTTGCTTTGTTTTGTTTTGTAATGGCTCCTGGATGCTATAAGAGAGCTTTGACCCTCTGAGGAAACATTTCCCAAGGGGGAAAAAATCCTCTTCTAGGAAACCATTGTTTAGGCTTTGGTTAGAACTGAGTCTGCTGCTGCTCCAGATCATTTTATAATGCTGACAAAGGTGACCCACTGGAGAATGAGAAACTGACCCCCCCAAATGCAGGTAAATTCTTCTGAAATACACAGATAAATCTTTGTGATCAAGTGCAGCACACCTCTTGAAACCAGAAATGCACCTTGCTTATTGCCGTGAAGCCCTTCTTTCCCGCTATCCCTCCTGACCCCTGCTCTCCGTCTATGCCAACCTCAGCTGCTTTAAAGAGAAAGCTTTCTAAGAGTGGGTTATAGTTCTTCTAGTCTCCAAGAAGAAGCAGAAGCCATACACCCAAATACATTGAGGAACTTTGGGGGAAAAGAGAATCACAAAATTTATGGCTCTGTTTGATATAGTCAATGAAGTTGCCATTATACTTGGTCCAATGGGAGGAAGGGGTACCCAAATTTAACATATGGGGTTTAGGCAGTGCTCATAGTAGGGAAGGAAAACTAAGTGATCTTGTGAGTGGGATCCATTGAGCCAATTCAATGTGCTGTTGTTATGGCTTCCACTACTGAATCTATAACTAATAGTATGGATGTCTTACATGCTGGTAGTGTGAATGCTTATAAGGGCCAGAGGGACCCCCCCTAACTGAAAAAGCCTCTGTACCAATAAGCAGTACTAGTGCTTTAAAGCCACACAACCCTGATATTCCATTTGGGCATATTCCATTTGGGCTATATATGCTAGTGCTGATGAGTTTTCAACTGGAGCCTCTGACATAGAAAAGCAGCCTTCACACCATGGCATCCCTGGGGGTTTTGCAATCATGTCCTCCCTGACATGGTGACCAGGAAAACACCTTTTGTAAAGTAGCTATTGGCTTGTCATTGGAGCTCTTACTGACACCAAGTACCTGAACGGTGGAGGTGTGCGACTCTCTACCTTGATATTCCCATTTTCAGGTAGGTCAGCTTCCACTCAACAAACAAGGTATAAAGGGCCAACATGCCTCTCTTGTTAAATGCTGCAGTCTAAGCCCCAGCAGCATTGTGGCTTTATATGAAAAAATAGCAGCTCTAATGTAGGGGGAAACGTTATCCCCACCCTACCCACTGCCTTTGATAGCAAAACTGTCTCGATAGGGTTTTCTTCTCCTAAATAGTGATCTCCTAGATCACTGATGTTTTGACTGAGTTAAGATTTGTTGGTGTCCCAAACTGAATTATTCAGCATCAGCACCAGCTATGCTGAACTGAAAATGGAGAGGCAATCTTATCTCAGTGGTCAGGACTGGAGGATGTTGTAATTGCTCTGGCCAATACTGTACTTGACAAATCCTGTTATAATTATTCTGGCTTTTGGGTTTTTGCCAATGGCCTAGATGTTTGGTCTGCCACACAAATCATGGTATTGATTGAATTGCCTGGATCATGCTTGTAGATGTTCTGGGTAAGGGCCTATTCCCTGATGAGTCCAACTAAAATCTAGCTGTTGTGTGGGACTGCATTGCCCAGACTGCCAACTTTGTCACTTAAATCCAGGCTCGTACCAGACATAGCAATGCATCCTCCATCATAGAGGGGGTACAAGTTGGAAGACTCTTTCTAAAGTTGGGCAATCTTAATCAAAGAATAAAAGAAACCTCTGTCATGTATTCTGAGCAATAGGAAAAATTTCTTTTTAAAATTTAGTGAGAGGGAGAATCTTTTTTTCCTGCCAAAAGCAAGGAAGTCTACAAACTCCTGGTATTTCACCTATGAAAGTCATTTTGCAGAGATCTTACAGATTGTGGAAGCTGCAATTTGACTCCTTGCTCTGCCATTTACTAACTATATTACCTTAAGCAAATCAAAAACTCATAGAGATCCAGTGTTATTTTTTTAAGAAGAGAGAAATGGAGTAGTTTTAAATATCAAAGAAACAACACTTGTGAGAGTGCTTTCTAACTACACAGCACTCTATAAATATTAGTTATTTTTCTAGTATTTCTGTACATTTATGTTGAAGAAATAGAAACTAAGTATGTAAACATAGCCTACTGTCTACACATCAAAACTAAACAAAAATTACAGAAAACAGACCATGATTTTAAAGGGTTTGGCACATTAGCTGTAATACAATACCATAACAAATACACTTTGACTAAGCAAGGAATGGGAACTTGGATGAAGTACACAACAGCCTGGAAGAAAGGAAGAATAAAGAGGAAGAGAATAGAAACCAGAAGGACAAAGAACTATACTTTACACGAAGACCACATTGTAGTTATCTATATCTTTCACTATTTCTAGTTTTTATACTGGCACTTAATATTTAATAAAATATGGTTTATCAAATAACATGAATCTTAACACTTCAGCTAATTACCAAATACATTGCTATGTTAAGTTAATCCTTTAAATTTTTATTAAGAAAACTACCTGGACTTTTTCAATTTAATGGAGGTTACTAACCATCATTTCAATTTGCACACTGGGAAGATCCACATATTTCATTACAATTTACGGAGCCTGGTATCCTTGTTTCTTTTGAAACTATACCAGTGACAATTAATTTGTAGCCCATGGTGCCTTCAACTTTTTCTTAGGTCTTTGTGTGAAGCTAAGCATGGATTATTTGTATCTATACAAAATGTTCTATCTTCTTGACTTAATTACCTTACATTTATCTTTATGGAATTTCATCTTGGCTTTATATTTTATGTCAGCTTATTTCAGAAATCATATTTGACCTTCTGTTGTTTATATCTGCAACTTTAATCAATGAAGTAAAAAATGATAACACTGGATTTGATTGAAAACATCTGACCTTTAGAATTCCAGTGGATCTTCAAAATCTATAAGTTAGCATGCCTGTTTCCCAGTAGACACATTATAAATCTATTCAATGAATGACATTGTGCTACAATATCTAAGGCAAAGTACTGTTTTGTAAGGGATCACAAGCTATCATAAAATAGGTAAAGTTCAATTCTAAAAAATGTACAAAAGTATAAAAACAAAGGAGAACTTGGGACATGTCACAAAAATGGTACAATGGACTATGTGGACTTAGGTAAAGAAAATTAAAGAGCCGAAGAGTTATTCAGTTTCACATGAAAGTATAATAATAAGTATAACAAGCAGAAAAAGAACAAAACAAATGGAGAAAAAAGAAAGAGGAAGAAGGGGAGAACTAATACAGAATATCTACTGTGAGTTAGGTATGTGATTATCACATTTAATCCTTAAAGACTTGATGAGATGAGTATTGCATTTTATAAGTGAGGAAAAGGGATTTTATTGTAGGGAAACAGTAAAGATCATTTAGAAAGCATATGTTGGGATTCATACATGAGGGATTTCAAAATAGGCAAAAAAGCAAAAATCAGCATCTTCTTGAAAAGTAAGTGGATTTCATGGCTATAAGAGTGGTTGCTGATGACAAATTACCAAAATTTGAATTTTAGCACCCCTATTTTCCTTTCTTAGAAGTTTTATTTTAATTCTGGTTAGTTAATACACAGTGTTGTGTTAATTTCACGTGTACAAAATAGAGATTTGACACTTCCATGCATCACCAGGTGCTCATCACAAGTGCTCTCCTTTATCCCCATCACCTATTTCACCCATCCCCCACTCTCCACAAACCATCAGTTTGTTCCTATAGTTTAAGAGTATTCCATGGTTTGCCCCCCTCTCTTCTCCCCCTTTGCTTGAGGAATTCTACATATGAGTATTTGTCTTTCTCTGACTGAATTTATTTCACCTAGCATCATATCAGCACCCTATTTTCTAAGACTTTGATAAAGTCATTTAATCTCTCAGTATCTCAACCTTCCAACCTCTAATCTTTTAAAAGGGGAACAGCAATAGACCTGCCTCATAATGTTGTGAGGACTAAATGCAAAGATTCATGGAACATGCTTAGAGCAAATACGGCTTCCTGTGTGACACAGCTTCAAAAATCACTCTATGATTTGATTATTACTACAATATTATTTCTTAAAATGACACTATTTTTTATCAGGAGAATGACATGATGAGAACCGCTTTTTTCAAAAATTATCCTAACAACATAGAATCAAAATTTTAAATGAGGAAA
The DNA here is from genome assembly GCF_905146905.1 of Nyctereutes procyonoides. Taxonomy (NCBI): domain Eukaryota; kingdom Metazoa; phylum Chordata; class Mammalia; order Carnivora; family Canidae; genus Nyctereutes; species Nyctereutes procyonoides. Next base: position 5,294,346 of record NW_026575137.1, read on the forward strand.
TGATAAAAGGATGGATGTCTTTAGGAACATAAAAATAATTCAGGTGCTCCCTGTTGTGCAATGTCTGAAAGCTGTTCTTTCACATACTTCTTTTAGTTTCCTAGTATAGCAGAGCAGTTGCTGTTGCAGTTCAGTTTGTGGGTGGTAGTGTAAGATCAATATACTAGTTCTAAGTCCATCTCCCATGAAATTTTAAGCCCATCTGTACACCTCCATTGTCATTTTCCTAATTTAGGTATCTAGCACTGTTCACCTAAATTCCATGGACACTTCTAGTAGACTGTTCTTATAACACTTCTAGCTTCATCCTTGTATTAGTCACTCTCAAACTGGCACCAGAATTATCTTTTCAGGATGAAAATACAAAGGTTTACTTGTCTCTTACACTTACTTGTCAGTAAGCTCTTTGAAGGCAAGGACGGTATCTGGCATTTAGTAAGTTGTGTGCTGGTAAATCACCTTTCCTGGAAAAAAAAAAATCCAGCTATTTAACATTCGTCCATTACCATGTTACTCCCACCATGGCCCCCACCATGGCCACTTTCAAACTGCAAATACAATGTCACATATAATATAGAGATATTAAGAGAGGCACACAATCAACTTTCATGAGGCAGTACGATTCAGCTTTAGGTCCCCAGTAGGTGCTTGATAAGTGTTTCTTGATTGAAATATTGTTTAATTATTTTTGTTGAAGTATGAGAGGCAACTAACTAAATAGTTTATGCAGCCTCTAAAATATATCATCAACAAGATTCATTCATCTAGATAATTAGGGAGGAAAAGGATCTTAGATATGAATATGCATGTATTAATAATTTTGTGTTTAAATACTGATTTTAGCATGGAAATTAAGTAAAACCTTGCTGAGAAGTCTGAAAAATGAAAATGGCTTGAATTACTTTATGATAATTATTCTACATTGTCAGTGAGAATTGTGGAAAAGTAGGTAAATTTTGTAAAATAAGTTGAATGAGATGGCACATGTATAAAATTGTACTTTCCTGGAAATAGTGATTTTAATAGCTGGAAGGTATGCACAGCACACAGCATTAGGTCTGAAAACAATAAACTCTTAACAGTAAATACATCATACAACACATAATAAAGAAGAAATGTTGGGAGATTGTCTGCATTAAGAATTTAAGATAAGGAAAGCTGGAAAGCCATAATTGCATGATAATGAGGATGCATACACATTGGCAAGGTATCCCTACCAACAAATCTTTAGCAATCTAATTCCCCACCCATATTGGTCCTACTTCACCTTACTCACTCAATGCTACAGTGTGCTCATTAGAAGTATATATCTTCTAAGGTGTATTGGAACAGTGAATCACTGAAAAGCATACATATGTTATGACATACTATATTGTGTTTCTGTCTCTGGTACCTAGATGTGTAGAAATTGTCCTTGAGTAGGCCAATAGATCCTACTCAAACTTCCAACAAAAGGTAGACAGGAAGTGGATCTGGGTGGGATATGGGAGGGGAAAAGGGATGAAGGGGGTGGGGGGTGAAAAAGGTGGTATAGGACATTACGGGGTCAGGGGGGAGGGCAATAATTAGGGACCTAATCCAACATTGTTTAGGCTCATCTTGCCCACATGACCTAAAAGAGGGGATGCAACCAATAAAAGTTCAAGTAAAGTCCTAAAAACATGGAAATTGTATTTATGAATGTAGGCATATACTTATACTTACTTTTTGTAATAGTACAGAAATGAGTAAATCTTAGGAAAAAATAAACACTATCTGATAATTAATCATTATTAATATCATTTTAAAGTGTAAATGTTCTTTTAAACAAGTCCCCCAGAAGGCAGCCATTAGGAGTTACATTGTATATAATACCAATACCAGTTACAAAGACTTGCCCCCTATGGTTCTTAAAAATTCCTGAAAATAAAGTAGTAATTTGACCTAAATTTTATGTGTAATTTAAGGTAAGATAATTTGCTGTCATACAATTGGTTTTGGAAAACTAATCTCATGTTTTGTCTTTTATCATTACGATGTCTTGGAAAATGCTTTTTTGTATTTAGATAGAAGAGAACATATATCTGGTTTCTTAAGCAAAAGTCATGAGCAATCTCCATGAGAATGTTAGATTCCGGAAGCTGTTTGGAAAAGTTTTCTGGGGTACCTGGCTGGCTCAGTAGATGGCTCTTCATCTTGGGGCCATGAGTTTGAGCCCTACATTGGGCACAGAGACAACTTAAGAGAAAAACATTTTCCTATTTCTACTCATGATTATTTTCTTTTCTTTTGATGAGGGACCAGCCAGTCAATAATGATGTTACATTATTGATACATTTATCATTTAGCTCTCCCGACTGGCTCTGCCTCACTTAAGAGAACTAAAAGAAATGCACACATATATTACTTTTTGAAGTATTATAGAGTAATAACTAATAGTCTAGAAAAGGGATTGAGGACAAATTTGGTGAAAGCATATGTTTAACAGTCTTCGTAGGGTTAAGCAGAATGAAAATGCTGGGATATCAGCAACATATGACCAGATGAAAATGTAAATATATGTCTGGCAAAGAAGGAAAGGGAGATCATTTAATTTATAGATAAATAATTTATTAAATAATCTCAACTCTAATAGATTTTACTTTAAAAGAACATAATGGTTGAAATATAGCTTCCTTCTGACACAGGATAGGTACAACCAGAAGAATTTGAAAATGAAATCATACAGAAGGCCTACAGGGTGAAGGTCAGGTATGTGCTTCTTTCTCATTTATTTTTCTTATTTAATAAATATACGTATAGCCTCTATTCCAGTCTCTCACTGTCAATGTTTTCACTCTTCTATTTTTCTCTGATTCATATATTTTACCCCATCTTGATATTTCTCCAAATTTGATCCTTCTACCTAAATCAAATGCTTTTTTTTAAAATGCAAATTCCAAATCCTACCAGATAGTACTCAAAATTACTCATGGTGGGTCCAGATATTTGCACCTATAACAAGTGTCTACTATAATTCTTATGTAAATTTGAGTTTTAAAATCACTACTACTAGATAAGGCAGCAGGGCCATTAGCAATGATACAGATGTCCTCCACAATATGAGTTAGCCCACAATATCAGCAAAAACTGTAATAACAACAAGAAATGAGGTCAAACAAGAGAAGGAAGGAGGGAGGTAAAAAGGGAGGGGGATTTCTTGGAATTAGCTCAAAATAAATGATTGTATAGATTGACAGAATCAAGACAGGAGGAGACCCCTAGGTTCTCAAACATTTAGAGATCACCATCTTCTTCTTTGAAGAAGTATGAAGAAGTATGAAGCAAGTAAAATAGGTTAAGACATGCATTTTATCTTAAATGTGATCAAGACATTTTATAAATTTAACAGAAATTGTGTTTAGTGTAAATGCTATGAATTGTGTGAAATTTCCCAAAGTTCACTGATTTTTTTTTTTACTTTTATAGTGATAATTGGAACAGATTGGAAAGCAGATGGTGTCCTTTAAGCTGCAGTAATTACCTGAGAGGAAAGACCTATAAAAAAAGAAGGAGGAAGAAAGGAAGGAAGGGAAGAAAAGGGAAATGGGAAAACTTCAAATTCATAAAAAAATATTCCTTTCAAATATTATCTCATTAGTTCTTACTTATATTACATGGACTTCCTTTTCATCAAATTCCATTGGCTTAATCTTAAAAAAGGGTTTCTTCAACTGCACAGTAGTTTGGAACATTAATTGAAATGATAAATTTCAGTGACTACTCAATTAAAAACTGAGAAACAAATAAGTTTGCATTTACCTAAAAACATTTTCCACACTTTCTGTTAAAAGAAATGTAAAAGCATTGTGGAAAAAAAAAGTGATATCAGAAAAAGCTAAACAGGCAAGGAAGACTTTATTCAAGACTATTGCAATGGGAGAGAGAGATTGAACTGAACTCTACTGAAATAAAGAGTTTTCAGTGCTTAGGTGAGCTAGTGGTAAATCGCTGGAGGAAGTTGTGGGGAGGCAGCCAGTGTAATGAGGCCATTTGTGTTTGCTAATTGGCAATTGAAGTTGGGCCTCGACTTTCCCACAGAGACTAGGAGACAGGGGCACTAACTTTCTTGGTGGGATGGTTCTCAGGTCTCTGAGAGAAACATTCTTTGTTGTCAGACTGGCCTGAAACTGGGAGAAGACTTACCTCTCAAAGGGTCAGAGGAAGAATTTACAATTGCAAATGTTCTGAAGTAAATGTTCCAAGAAGAGACGTCAGAGGCCCACCGTGGGGAAGGAATCAGTTTAAAGTTCTGTCAGTCTGAGTGGAGCTTTAAGGCTATCTTGGTCAATTTCCTCTCTAAGCTTTTAGATGACAAGGAGTTTTCACATGCATTAATTCATATGCTGTAATTCTTTATTAGACATTGAGTTACATTAGCCCAAACTTATTTCATCTAAATCTTATGCACATAGGCTATTGGCTTGATTCTAAGGTTCATCTGTCACATGCAATTATAGACTGTTTTGAGCTTTTTCAAAGTTCTGTTGAGTACCTAAAATGCCTTCCTGTTTGTTGACTTAATCAGAAATTACCTCTTTAAAGAAGATTTCAGTTTATGATTTTTGGTTAAGAACGGCATTTAGCAAGCTATTCCCCTGAATACTGCCTTTCCTTATTTCTCATGAAAATTCCCAAGAAGACCCTGAAAACAACAACAGCAAAACAACAAAGTCTCACAACAACTCTAGCTAAAGGGAGGGGAAAGAGATCTATCCAATGTCAGAACTGGCAGAAATTGGAGAAAACAGTGTTCTTAGCTCGTATCTCTATTGAAACACAACTAAGAAGGATTAAAAGTCATTTGACCATATCCCCACTAACTGTCCCCCAAAACCCAAAGCCTGTAAAAAAAAGTTCAATAGCCTTCCCTCCTGGGGAAGATAGTAATCATTGTTTCCTCATTCTACTTCATCACCTCACACACAGTCATTTGAATCTTCAAAGCTCAAAAAGTCATCAGGCAGGAAATAAGGGTAATGGCTGACAGCACTTTGCATTCTGGAAGGTGTGGCCCTACAAGGGAAGTATTGTCAAAATCTTGGAAGGATGAAGGTAATTTGGTAGCAGTACTAAGCACCTGAATCAATCAGATGACAACAATACAACTTGGGATGGAAGTTGTGCATGAGTAAGCTTTTAACAAATCATTCATTTCCCAGCATCTGGCACATATTTATGTTTGGTTCTGCTGATCTCAAGCAATCAAGCAAACCAATCTCTTACCCACAATAATTGGTCTCTGATATTTTTACAAATGAAGTTAATGGTAAATCTAGAACTCCAGTGAAGACACAGTGCGTTAAAGTAATAATATTGAACTTTACCTCCGTGAATGCTATGATCCTATAAATCAGAGGTGGTTGAAGAAATCCCTCCCTATCCCCACTGCTTTGTGTTTCAGAAGTTTCTCATGAGAAGGCGCCACTCTTCCCCATATGACTTAGAAAAGACTCAAGGATGCCTCCTTCACTTATGACAAGGCTAGACACTGACTCTCCATATTCCATGCTTTGCTCATAAATGATTAGCTAAACTGCTTGCCCCATCAAGCAATGAGAACAAAATGCTTGTTAACCAAACTTTGGTTAAGTTTCTTTCTTTCCCCACCTTGAAATCGGACTTACCTTCAGCCTGAGTCAGCATTTCAGGGCCTCTCCTGAGTAAAAGCTGGCATCAGGATAAAACAGTCACAAAACTACCAGCCAATCATGCCAACTTTCATTCCACTCTCCACACACCTGTTTCTTTGCAGCCTTGTTTACTTTTCCCAATAAATGAAAAACCCTTTTGCCAAACCCTTGAGAACACTAAAGAGCTCCCTATAGCAATGTTCTCTTGATTGCAATGGTAATCCTCTCCCTTTGCCATGGTCCCATCCTGTCCTTTTGAAATATAGGATCTTTCAGTAAAAGTGGCTCCTATAAAAATAAATATATAAATATAAAGTCTGAAGTTGTTTTTTATTTGACAGAGGATCCTTCCAAATTTTATTCATTTTTTTGCACCTTAAATTTTTTTGGGGAGGGCTATATTTATTTCAGAGCTATGCATACACACTTCTTTCTAATGCATATCAACTTATTAAGCCAACATTAATCACCTTTCATATATCCTTTTAGATATTGCTTCCTTCAGGAAATCTACCCTGACCTCTTAAGCTCTATGTTCTCAAAATTCTGTTTGTTTTATTTTCACACCAAACTATAGTGTCTTTCAGGGACTAATGTCTTATTCTCTCAACAGCTAATATAGGGACAGTCATATCATAGATGTTCAATAGACAGTCCTTGAATTAATATTTTTTTAAATGGAAGCAGTTTCCCTAGGCTATGCCTTCTTTATACCTTAATTCATAATTTTACAAAATGGAGAATAGCCTGAAAAATAACACTGATACTTCCCAAGTATAACTATACCCTGATTGGTTAAAAAAATGCAAAAAAAAAAATGCATTTCCATCCCAAGAGACACAGAGAGAGAAACAGTCTTTCTGTCTTCAATCAGGCCAGCAGTTCTGCTGTTTCTGGCACCTACCACTCATTGGAAACTCAAATTAGTTTTTCAATTGAATTCCATCTACCTTCTAAATGGTGAGAATTTTTCCGACTCTGGCAATAGTGTGCAAGTCATTCCTAAATTTTGCTGTCCTTGAATTTCCATCATTTATTCTGTGCTTTTTCTGGGTATTTTAGTGGAGAGATAGGAGCAGTTATCTAAAAGACCACTAGCTACAGGACATTTTAAACCATAAACATAATCAGAGAAAATTGAGAGACAATTTACTTGCAAGACTTTGAAGTTAACCCTCAGAGTAAGGCTTTCTTTCTCCCTCCCTCCACCCTCCTCTCACTTGCCAGCCTTGTCTATGCTCACCACAAATTGTTTGAATAAGAAGGTATACCAAGGAAAAGGGGACATGCGGTTCCAGTTATACCTAGCAAGGGCCTCATACACATGGAAGTGATGGAAAAAATTATGTTATCATATACTAACTTTGGGAAATTAATATCTGGACTGGTATGATCACAACAGAAAATATATTTTGCAAATTAGGATAGTTTTGTTAACCACTTACAAAGTCACATCGGAGTAAATCATAAGGGCAGCATATAAAGGCAGGGCTCACAAGCTGGAGTCCCCTTACTACCCCAATGCATGAAGGAACAAGTGTAAGGAGCAGTTACTGTAACTTAGAAACAGAGCTGTGTGGAGAAAGCCACCTGATGGGAATTGAAATCTTCAGTAGAGGGATGCGGCCTTAAAACCTTCAGGTGAGGTACACAACCAGCCTGCAGCAATTTCAAAGGAAGGGGGCAGCAACAAGAAAATAAGTGCCCCCAAATAGCTCTTCTCCCTTCCTCTGGTCCTCTGCCAGTATTCTCCAGGGACAAACCTGACTAGAATTCAGTGGGTGAGAAGCCCTTGGATGTTGCCCAAACCCACTGGGGAATCCACAATGGCCTGTGGGCCAAAGCCAGCTTGCTGCCTGTTTGGGTAGACCTGCAAGCTACGAATGGTTTTCACATTTTTAAACAGTTGAAAAGATGTATTTTTAAAATACTCAGTGGCCCATAACAAACGAAATTCAAATTTCAGCATCTACTGATAAAGTTTTACTTGAATACAGTCGAGCTCATTTGTTTGCGTTTTGTATCTGCTTCTGTGCTAAAATGACCAAGGTAAGTGACTGTGGGAGAGACACTATGTGGGGCCCTCGCAGCTTTGTGTTTCTGCTCAGAGCATTGCTGTCACAGTGACACTGTTACAGCTTAGCAGGGTTGTGAATGCTGCGGGTATCATTGTACGGTGCTATTTTATTATTTACTTACTACCCGTGCATACTCATCATGTCAAAACAAGAAAAAAAAAGAGAAAAGTGGATTGTAAATATCATGATTTCAACGCAGAATGGTGTGTAGGTTATTTTGTTATACAATTAGAATGCAAAAATTGTGTTTCTTATTCAATGACATTATTACTGTGCTAAAAGAATCAATATACCTTGATGCCTACTTGCACACTCATGGCAATATTCAAAAGAAAGTGACCGAAAAATTAGAAAATCTTAATTTTTTTCTTAAGATTTTATTTATTCATGAGAGACACAGGCAGAAACGGGGATAAGCAGGCTCCTTGCTTAACCCGCTGAGCCACCCAGGTGCCTCCTTTTAAAATTTAACTTAATTGGGATCCCTGGGTGGCGCAGCGGTTTAGCGCCTGCCTTTGGCCCAGGGCGCGACCCTGGAGACCCAGGATCGAATCCCAGGTCGGGCTCCCGGTGCATGGAGCCTGCTTCTCCCTCTGCCTGTGTCTCTGCCTCTCTCTCTCTCTCTCTCTGTCTCTCTGTGGCTATCGTAAATAAATAAAATTTAAAAAAAAAATTTTTAAATTTAACTTAATTTTTTGAGAGTGGTTTTTTAATCTTTTATTAAGTTTTTATTTTTACATCCATTTCTTCTTTCCTTGACCTTTAGATAGTTTCTCTCTCTCTTTTCTTAAGATTTTATTTATGATAGACACGCAGAGAGAGGCAGAGACACAGGCAGAGGGAGAAGCAGGCTAGGACTTGACCCCGGGACCACGCCCTGAGCCAAAGGCAATGCTCAACCACTAAGCCACCCAGGCATCCCCAAATTAGAAGATTTTAAACAGAATCTCTTTGTAAAAATGAAAGCAGAAAATGAGGCAGGAACCAAATTAAGTTTCTGAGTGGCTTATTTGTAAATCAAGCAAAGAAAACTATTTACTGATGGTGAGTTAATTACATTGTGTTTTATTGACATGGCCAAGGAAAGGTAACCAGAAAACACTAAACTTGATTAAGACTGCTAGCGTTTTGGTGAGAGCAGTTCAAAGATTTGAGAATTTGGATAAAACAGCAATAGTCAATTAAAAAGAAAACATAGCAATTGATTTCAAGTGGTTTTCCGTGGCTCTTGATGAGTCAACAGATGATATTGATACTGCTCAGATGTTGTGTTTATTTGAGGACTCAAAGCCAAATTTGAAGTGATTAAAGAATCAGCCTATATGAACATTATCTGTGGTCAGGCAAGAACACTTTCAAAGAAGTTGAGAAAACATGAATTCAGCACAACCTGAAGTGGAATCTGTTAAGATATATTGCAACAGATGGTGATAAAAATGTATATGCAGTAGAAAAAGGAAAAGTTGAACAAAGTTACAAAACTTGTGAAAATGTAACATGGGTAAAGCCGGTGGATAGTCACTGTAATATTCATGCGGGCAAATGCTTGATCACTATCACTTGTAATTGTAAATATGAGCTTCACTTGTGCTTATGGACGTCACCTGTAGACTTAGGTATTGTCAGTGTTGTCAATTTTTGATAGAAATAAAAGCTGAACAATCTGACCTGCCCTACTTTCACAGGAGTTTGATGGCTGAGCGATGGTAAAATGTCACTGGGGTTTTTCTGAGCACAGAACCCAAACTGATTTTATTTTTTCCTGAATTAAAAGAATCTCTTCAACCACTATTAATTACAGACATAATGACATTTCTTTTTTTATTTTCATTTTTATATATTTTCTGTATTTTTTGATGAATTCAACCTAAAATTATAGGCAGAATAGTGCTTAAATGTGGAGTTGATGCTGTTGTATAGTCATTTCAACAACTGATGTTGTTTGAATCATAAGTAATGTCGGGCTACTTTAAACACTTACCATGCTGTCAGAAGTTAAAACAGGAAATGAGATCTCTATTCCCATGCAAATTTGTAGTGGATATATTTCTTGAGCTCAAACACAGATCTAGCAGTGTTTTTTAGACCTTGCTGCAAATGTAGAGGAAATTTTCATACTTTAAAACCCGTTTAATTGTACAATTGAGGAGCTTCCACCCATCCTTCAAATAGAAGTGATTAATCTGCAAAATAATGAGATACTAAAAGGTGAATATCAAGAGGAGAATCTGATAGGATTCTATAAATGACTTCCAAATGATGAATGCTCTTTTAAAATAAGCTTGTGAAATGATATCAGTATTTAACAATTGTTATTTGACTGGAAAGACATTTCCTAAAATGAAATATGAAAACTCTTACTTCATAGCTGCACTAAACACTAAATTTCAACTTTCATTAAAATGTTATCCCAAAAAGTTGCTGAGATCAAACATTCTTTCTCTTTTGGACTCTGATTTCTAATTTTTAAATAAACTTTGATTGTTCTCTCTTTTTTAAAAAAATCTGCACCTTTACCTTTTTCTTTGTATTTTTCAAGTTTCTGTTTTGATATCTCTTCCATCATATCTGCTAGTTTTTTCTCAAAGTCCTCTCTTATGGCTGCCAACCATTTTCCCTTCTTTTCCAATTGGAGCTATTACCACTGATCTTGCAGCACAATTGTCAGAATGGAGTCCAAGAGAAGTTGAATCTGTCTTGTCCCTGATGCATGTTCTATGTCTACCAGCCTTGTTTTTTCTAGACTTTTAGTTCACTGAATTCCTAAGGTAAGATTCATGAGAGATAACACTTATGAGTTTGAAAATATCTTTGTTTTGTTCTCATATTTGATGACAAATTTGGGTGTAGAAATCAAGACTAAAAATATATTTTGTTTTATTGCTCTGAGAGTTTTTCCTCTATAATCTTTTAGCCTTTACCATCTTTTAGCCTGATGACTAACAAATTTGTTAAAAACTTTAAAAACTTTGAATGCTGCCATTTTACAATCCTAGATCTAGCAGTAAGTCTTGTCTTTCATTTTATTTGGAATTCTTTAGGTTTTTGTAGTGTCTAAATGAGGTGTCCCTTGATTAAATGGTGGACCCCAAGTGTGGGGTGATGATTGGGTGGAAGCCAGTGGCACCAGAGATGAAAGAATTCACCTGAGGCAGAACAAAGGTGATAGAAAGACTAGGTTTAACTTTACAAATAGTTTTCATCACTTCCATAGAAAATAAATCTGTAATATTTTTACTTAGGCTTTAGTGACTGGCTGAAAGTCTGTATCCATATAGGATATAGAAGAGAGATATGGATAAGTCAACTTGTTCCATTTATAAACCTCCAATCAGTGTCCATGCTTTCAGCTATATATCTCTCGCTCTCCCTTTCCAGAACTTGTTGCTTGACTTGGCTCCTTCCCTGAATGCAGACACATTAGTGTACATTCTAGACTGTGGCTTCCTCCGCTCTCTCCAATCAGTCTATAATTGTGATTTCCTTTTGTTTTTTCAAATATTTGTTTAAAAATGTGTTCAGTAATGGAATATCTTCATGTTGTCTTTATGTTTCTTCCACATTTCACGTGGGGGTATTGAGAAAGAAAAGAGATAAAATGAGACATCTGTCTCAGTCTGCCATATTGAAATAGAATACACATTCAACATGTGCTTATTAAAAACCTACTGTATGGCAGCACTTTACTATAGTTTTATGAACAGAATAAAATGGTCTTTAACCTTTTAAGTTTTACCCTCTAGAAACAATGACAATTGATAGTTATAATTAAAAATTATTTTTTCAAAGATTTTATGTATTTATTTATTTGAGAGAGAGAGAGGGCAAGCAGGGGGAGGGACAGAGGAAGAGGGAGAGGGACAAGTGGGCTCCACACTGAGTGCAGAGCCTGACTTGGAGCTCCACTTCATGACCTGAGCCAAAACCAAGGGTCAGATGCTTAACTGACTGAGCCACCCAGGCATCTTTAATTAAAAATTATGATAAATAACACGAAAGTAAAGGACAATATCCTGTGAGAAGGAATGGCAGGTGAGACTAACTCAAGATTTGATGATCAGAAAAAAACAAAAACAAAAAACAAAAAGTAACAAAACCTGAGTAGAAAGCAATTAAGTTTAGCCTTAGAAGATAAGCAAGAGGCTATCATACAAAGAGAAAGTGGGTAAAACATATAGACAAAGGGTATCTATTTGATAAGACTTTTATATAAGTGAATGAAAGAAAGCCAAAGATCTGTGAGAGGGTAGTAGGCCCAAAGAGTTAAAAATAGAGATAAAAAGCAAAGCAAAAGCCCAACTACTTAGAGCACTGTAAACCATAGAAGTGTACAGATTTTATTTTATGTTCTTTGAAGTATTTTATTCAGGGGTATGAAATAATTTATCTTTTACAAAGATTGTTTTGCTTTCCTGAGGAGAAAAAGGTTAGAGATGAGAGGTAAGGATGAATGGCAAGAAAAGGAGATGTGAGAGGTAAGGGTAAATAGAGCTTATCTCAATAATTCAGGTGAGAGAGAATGGTGACCAAAGCTAAAATGGTAGCAGATGGGGGGAGGGGAAGACAATAGATTCTCTATGGTTATGTAAGATTGAATTACTGACACTGACCAATGAGTTGGTTACGGGAGGTAAGAAAAGAAGAATTCAGATGACTCTTGAATTATTTACTGCAAAATTGATTGTTTTGTGGAATTTTTATTGAAATGGGGAAGACTGGGAAAGAAAAGAATGAAGAATTTAATTTTGGACTCATTAAGTTTAAGATGCTAATAAAACATTCAAATGTAAATGCCAAGACAAGAAGGCTAGACTTAGAATTTAAATTTAGTTTTATTAGTACATATGTGGTAATGAAAACCATGTGACTGGATAAGATGACCTAAGGAGAAGGAAAAATAGGGAAGAGAAGAGGAAACAGAACCTAGTTCTCAGGTCAGATAGAAGCAGAGGAGCTAGCAATGGAGGCTGAGAAATAATATAATCAGGAAGGCATAGAGAAAAAGCCAGGAAATTCTGAAATCAATCATAAAGGGAACTAAAAATAGAGTTCAAAGAAGGAAGCTTTCAAATGAGAGGCAGAGAGATAGCTATGCAGTAGATTTGTTGATTTTTGATGATAATTTCGGAGAAGGCAACTTGGAGTATTTCGAAGAGAATATCTTAAATGAGAGATAAGGAAATGGTTAAAAAAAGCAAATATAGAAAATTATTGTAAGAATTTTAGATATAAAGGGTAGGGTAGCAGAAGGGAACTGAATGGATATATGGGGTTAAGGAGGGTCTTATTTGCCTATTTGTTTGATTATAAGATGGCTACAGAAGTGCTCAGGCCCACAGTTGCTCCTGCAATGCTCCAGATGGCCTGAGAAGAGGGGGGCCACTCGCCTCAGTACTCGAATGGTCTCACCGGTTTTCCTCAGTGTGACTTAAAATTAGTATAACTTTATATGTGTGCCACGACATGAAACATATTGTGAAACAGCGACTTCTGACATATGGAAATCACTCATGAGGAAAGAGAGAGAAAGAGAGAGAGAGAGATTAATGATTCGGAAAGAGAGGAAATAACCAAAGGGGCAAAGTCATGGAGAAAGCAGCATATATGAAATGATTCACCACTGCCAGGAGAAAGCAAAGTTTCCCCCATTTTTTCAGTAAAAAAGGAAAGTTCCTGGCAGATGCACGTAGGTTTGTAGATTTGGCCGTGAGAAAATGATAAACATCTTTTGGAATAATTTCCATGCTCTATGTAAAATATAACGCAAGATTACAATGTGCAAGTGAGGAGGAAAAAATATAGGGTATTGGAAGACCAAGGAGGAGATATGGAATAGTCATTACAAAGAGAAAACTCTATGACCTGGTAATAGGATTGTATGCCCATTTGAGGTGCCACTTTTTGCTGGACTTTTCTGATCAAAGAACATGAAACACTGCTAAATATAGTTGTATCGCTATTTGCAGAATTGCTAAGGTTTTAGTATACCTACCAGGTAAACTCCTGGAGGGCAGGATGTTTGTCTCCCTTAAGGCTTCATCACTTACGTTAAATGCAAAGTGAGCATGCAATACATATTTGTTGAGTGAATGAATGAATGAAGAAACAAAAATTCTGACTCCTATAAAAGGATTTTATGGAACTAAGGGATTGTCCAATGAATTGCAACATTGGAAAAAGTCACCTTTTGCCCGATTATTTATCTTCTCCTCCATCTTCTCTTTCTCTTCTTTTTCCTCTCGTCCAAATAAAATAAAACACTGGAGCCACCATTTCCAGCCAAACCCTTTTAAAAAATATTGCTCCCTAATGTAAAGGCTGACTCTCAGCCAAAATGCCTATAACTGATTTAATTGGACAAATATTAGAATGAATTAAAATTTTAATCATAAATCCTCCAAGTAAGAATTATCTTTCTAGCATAATATTTCTATCCTGGATGGTCTTTTCACACAGAATGCCAAAGTCAGCTCTTTTCCATGAATCCTCTGCTATCAGATTTAAGCTATAGCTTTAGCTTGATCGACTCCACTTTCTTTTCTGCTTCAAGGAAACCTGTTGCCTCTGTTGGCATATTTACTGCTGCTCTTGCAGATATATGAACTATCCCAAGCATAACGTGACCACAGATGGTAGAAAGCTCACTTTAATCAATTCCTTGCTGTTTTCTGGAACTGCCACTGGCAGCCCCCTCTTCATGGCTGACTGTGAGTGCCCAGCCTGTGCACACTGGTTGTGTGGGACACTGACCAATTTAAATTTAATAGAGCACAGTATAGCCTCTTTGTCTTGCAGTTTTTAGGAGAGTAAATATTTGTCTTGCATGGCTCTCCAGCTATTTCAAGGATGACTACTCTGAGCTAAGATATTTCAATGTATTGAAACTTTCTGTTTAAAACAAGTAGGCAGATGATGTGGAATGTTTTGATTTTCCCCAAGTGACTACAAAGTCATTTCGAGCAATCTTTGGCCTCCTTAGACTAGTAGAAAAGGGGCATGGCTTGCTCTACTAACCAAATGGATATCATCATTATCTGCTTCTGGGGAAACCAATCTCCAGCTTTGTTTGCCGACCTTAGGTAGAAAGTGCTGTACAATTGCTTGGTTCAGATTTTAGCAGAGAGTAGGGTCTTTCATCTTTGTGGTTCTAACACCTGTTTGTGAAATAAAACTGCAGTCTTTTGCATCCTCAACTAGCTGCCATGAAAATGCACTATTTCTTCCTGTTCTTAGGACTTTGTGGAGAATAGAAGGAAAAGTTAGAGGAAATGCGGTATAAAACTGGCAAAAGGAATGATCTGATTAGATTGGATGTGCTTCTAGAATCTTGGTAAATCACAGAGGCTGAGTCAAAAATTGTGGGGTTGTAGCACAGCTCTAGAGCAACAAAAGTTATGGACCC
This sequence comes from Nyctereutes procyonoides, assembly GCF_905146905.1. Taxonomy (NCBI): domain Eukaryota; kingdom Metazoa; phylum Chordata; class Mammalia; order Carnivora; family Canidae; genus Nyctereutes; species Nyctereutes procyonoides. Next base: position 5,309,477 of record NW_026575137.1, read on the forward strand.
TATTTATGAATAGGGAAAATGAGATATGATATTATCCAAATATAATAAGTGTACGCATTTTCCTTTTCTGTCAAATTGATAAAAACATTTCAATATACTTGTTGAAATATGACTTTCAAATTGTATGTTAACTGAAAAGGATCACCATAAGAGATTTTTCCTGCTTATCAAAAAATCCGTTCATATTATAAAAGTTCCAGAAATAGACTAACAATTCCCAAATGCTGCCTGAATTTATTCTATGCTCTAATTTCACAACTTTTACTATTTTTTTGTTTTTTGCTGATTCATGGATGAAATTGATGTATGAAAAGCTCCTAACAACTCAAAAAAATATGACATTTTTTCTTCACTTAGGTATCCAGATACCATCTAATAGTAAGAGAATAAATACTGAAAGTTGGGTCAAAATCTGAACAGATGAAAGTAACCCCTCTACCATCAGGATGTCAGACTGTGTAGCCACATAGAGGTTATAGTTTCATCATGTGTCAAACAGTACAATAAAGAAAAAAAAAAACCCTGGAAACACTTGAGTCACATTAACACCAGGGTTGATCATCAGATTCTTATGCATTTGTAGCTGGATTTATGCAGAAAGCTGGATTATACCTGACATGCATTAATTAATTAACTTATCAATATTCTTATTGAGAAGTAAGGGGGAAATTATCCAAATAACTCTAAGAGAAAATTTAATATAAAACTGATTATATGAATCAAAAAATGCATATATGGTTTATATATATAATATGTAATTTTAACTACTATGTAATTATTCTAATTGCATATTTCAGATGCTACTAATAAATGCACATTTTGCAGAATTTTCAGATATCACTATCAAGTCTGTCTGCTTACAATATAATTCTATGTACTAACTCATAACTTATGTAAAAAGAATTACTGAGTATCCTTCTATTATTAAACTCTGAAACAGGTATTTGAACAACAATATTTGAATTCTTATGATTTTGTGACATCAAGACCTTTTGCTATGTTATCCATCACTAAGCTGAAAAATAGCATTTGTATATTTTTTAGCTACACAATTAAAGAAGCACTGAAAAATATTAAGATGATCATCAATGACTTAGAAGGAAAAACCCATAGAAACACTCATTATGAAAATAAAGCCAAGTGGACATTATTTGCTGCCTTGTCTGAATTTATTCCTGACTTTTCTCTTCCCTCAAAGTACCCTGATTTTAGTTTCAGATTTCCATGTCTGACCTACTGGTTTAAGGGTAACTCCTACCCCTCTTTTTGCAATGATTGACCCAAAAGTCTGGCCCTAAGCCAATCAGTCCAAGACATTTATCTAACTACCAGGCATGATTCATATATGAGCAAGTTACTCAATTCAGGCCAAAATGTTTCATGGCATATTTGATGGGACTTATGTATGGAGAAAGGATGTAGTTCCTCTTTCTCTGGACTTTGTGGTGTGAAAGCGTGCAATGCGGATTACAAGAGTCTTTTTCCCAGTAATCTCCCTCCTGATAAAATGAAACAGTGGAAAATACAGTGGAGGAAAATCCCATAGACATAGCGCAAGTGGCAATAGAGTTAGCCAATCCTGAAGACCACCCTCCCTTTGGTCCTCCAGTCACATACATGAATCAATGTATTTCCTTAGAGTTTGATCTAGTTTGAGTTTTATGTTATTTGCAGAAGAAAGTATTCTAATTGATATATATGACTGCTATTACTATTGATTGGTTGTAGCACTCTCTAAAGGGTGCCAAGTACGTTCTATGTGTTATCTCACCTGATACAACAATGTGAAGTAAGTATTCTTAGAAGTTATAGCCCAGAATCGCATAGGTGGTAAGTGGTTGAGATGGGATTTGAACCAAAATCTGTTTGACTCCAAATACTGCAAAGTTATCTCAACACTATTCAATGATCATCCAATGATCAGTATATTAGCACCTTTGGTGGAAATGCAGGAGTGTCTATGTGAATACTTTTTGATTATGGGAAATATGAGGTATAATTTCAGGGGCACCTCAGCCACTCCTGTCTGGAGGGGAAAGAGCCTATTACTAATTCTACTTGCTTAAAATCTAGTCCTGTGCCTCAGCACCATGCATTACTTTCTATCACATGATGCCAAGGTGGCCACATTTCCTCAGAGCCCTTTGAGCTAAAGTAGTTATGTAAGCCATCTTACTAAGATAGTTGGAGAGCCTTTAGGTATAGGAAAAATGCTTAGAAGAGAATCATAGTTACTCCCTTATTGATAAATCTGGGCTCTTGCAATTTTCGTGGTGAGAGTAGGGAAAAACACATCATCCAAATAAAACAATGTCATGCAAAAAACATGAGGTGTTGTCCTTTTACTGTCCACAAGAATGAATAAGGTACCAATGAAATAAAACTTCTGTAGGTCACTGAGGTCACATTCCTTCTCATGGAGAGATTAAGGAATTCTCTTTGAAAGATAAAATCTCTTTTATATTTTACCCTTAATACAATTAAATAATCTTTAAACTGTTTCTGGTAGAACTGAGATTATTACTCCTGTCATTGCTTCCTGCAGAATGAATGTTGAGCATACCCAGGATACAGAAACATTCTTGCTTTCCACAGAAATGGAAAAAATCCAGTCAGAACAAAACAATAACTAAGATCCTCACTGCTACAATTATCTTTAGTAAGATGTATTAGGAGCAAATGCTACTGAAAATATCCCACTTTAACAGGATAAAGGATAAGAATATTTTCCCCTCACGAATAGTAGGGATGATATTCTGCAGATTGGAAGGGCTAAGGATTTGGACTTTGGAGCCATACTGTCAGGGTTTGAATTCTTCATGTGCTCTGCTACTTATTGGCTGGCTGACCTTCATGAAGTCATTTTATTTCTTTGCATATCATTTCTTTTTACAAAATATTTACTCTGTACTCTTGTAGGATTTAAAGGAATTTATATAATAAAAACTTTAGAAAGTTTAAACTCTACCATAATAGGTAATAAGCACTCAAATATTTTCTAGTAGTGGCAGTGATGTTAATAATTGTAGTAATAAAAATGAAATATTTGCCATATAACATGCCAACACTGCATTTGTTGCTTTACAAATGTTATCTTATTTAATCAGCAGAATATTACTGTAATGAAAGAAAGAGAGAGATTATCCTTTATTTTCAGATGAGAAAGTTAAGAAACAGTATAAGAAATGTTTCCAAGTTCAGATAGCCCGGGAACTCCATAAGCAAAGACCTGCCTGATGTTAAAACTAAGATGTTAACCACTACTCCAGGGTATTTTCCTTGATGTGACCTTATATGAGCTAAAATAAACCACTAGGGCTCATATAAGGAGACATAACCCTCATTGATTCATCCAAAAAATATCCTATATCCTTTGAACACAATATATTCCTTAAAATAGAATTTCCTCATTGGGAAGGTGAATTAATGATAGCATCATTTTAAGGAAACTATTAAACCATTGTAATGATTTAAATGGTGTCAGAAAAAATGACAGGCAATATCAATCTATGCCAACAGCTTGCAAACATATGATTACAAAAATGGATAAGTGCAATGAGGCAAACCTATATCTATGCTTCTGTGCCATAGAAGTGCAAGGGCAAAAAAATAACATCTTGCTGGATAATAAAAGCAGGTAAAGTTGCCAAAATTCATATAAGAATTAAATATAATTAAAATGCAATTGACCAAGATTGTGTGCAATACAAAAAATATCCAGATTTTTATTTATTTATTTGATTGATTGTAAGGTTATTTACTTCATTGTAAGCTTTTTAATGGCAAAGATCCTTTCTTGTCCGTGTATTTGCACACTGCATTACTAACTTATCCTCATACTCCTCCTCTGGACAAGACCTGTACCAAATCCATTACCCCACCTCCATCTATACTGTATAATTCTTATTATGATAGAAAACAAATTTCTGATTTCAGTTAAAGTCAGCCCCTCCATCTGTGTCTTGAATTCCATTTCCATTAATTTTTTTCAAGGATATTGTTTCTGCAATTAATGTGGGGTTTTTTTTCCTTCTCCTGCAGCAGCAAGTTTTTCCCCCCTCTCTGCTGGATTATTCCAACTGGAATGTAGCATTACTTAATATGATCCTTTTAAAACAAAATCATCACGTAACCCTACATCCTTCTGGTCACTGCCCCAGTTTTCTATTCTCTTTCATGCAAAAATCGCATGAAAGAGTTGTCTATTTTTATTATTCTTTCCCTTTCCTAACTTCCCATTTTCTATGAGGCTTTTCTCCCCACAACTCCAGTGAAAAATCTCTTTTCAAGATTACAAATGATCACAGCCAGTGGCCAATTCACTGCCCTATTTTACTTGAGTTTTAGCAGCATTTATATACATGATTATAGTTCTTTCTTGAAACACACACTTTCATTGCCTTTAAGCATACCCAAGATGCCTGATTTTCTTCTTACTTCATTATCCTATCTTCAAAGTTTCCTTTGATGGCTCCCCTTCTCTCCCAGACTTCTAGACACTGTGGTGCTCCAGATATTTTCTTTTTCTCGGCACACTTTCTAGATAATCAATCAAGTTGTATGACTTCAATTACAACCTATGCATAGATGGCACTCAAATTTACCTTTTTGCTTCAACTCACTACTGAGTTCCACACATTTTAGATTTTAAATGGTCAAACTAATTTTATCAATAAATGCAACATTCTGTTGAATCATTGCTATTTCCCCAAACCTAAATCAATGTAGATTCCTCACTTCCTTTCACATGACACACTCAATCTATCAGTAAATTTCCTTGGCTCCACCTCCAAAATATTTTCTGCAATCCAGACATTTGTCTGTTAAGCCCAAACTCACAACTTCATCATCTTTCACTTGGACTATTAAAATTGTAACTTTTTAAAAAAGATTTTAAATAATCTTTACACTGAATGCGGGGCTCGGACTCACAACCGCAAGATCAAGAGTCACATGTTTCACCTACAGAGACAACCAGGTGCCCCACGATTATATCTTAATGGTATCTTCACCCTCATTCTTGTCTCATTATATTCCACTATTGATACAATGGCCAAACTCTTCTTTCAAAAGCATAAATTAGATTCTGTCCTTTCATTGCTCAAACTCTTCAATGGCTAAGCTTTCTCCTTGGAAAAAATTGAACATTCTTTGTCACTTCCTTCAAGAGCACACATCATGTGGTACCTAATTTACCTCTTAAACCAATCTTGGACCCACTTGCTTACACTGCTCTAGTTACTCTGGCTTTCTACTATTTAGATCAGTTTATTTCCACTTTTGAGCATTTTTTTTTCTTAAAATACCCTGTTCTATCCTCCTAAATAACTAAATTCTCCAAGTAATTCATTACTCTTGGCACATGATGTTTTCAATCTTTTCCTGATGCTCTATTCTAAAGTAGCACACCCCACTATTTTCAATGATATCACCATGTCCCCTTTTGTTCTTAGCATTCATTACTATCTGAAATTAGTCTCTTTGCTTATTCATTCATGTGTGATTTACTTATCATCTATATCATCCTATTCCCTGTCATTAGAATATAAAACTCATAATAGTGAATGTCTTATTTCATTTATTTACTCTTGCATGCAGTGGACATTTCCTGATTCTTTGTAAACCTTGGGGGAAGAAAGATGATAAAGGAGAAATTATGAAGGGTAAAATAAGTAAAGACAGAGCATCATTTCTATTGAAAAATATAATAGCCGTATAATTATGTTAAACTTAAAACTCTCAGGATATGTGCATATTTTTTTTCCAAAAAGAAAAATGCATGATCCAAATCTATCATTTCTGGGTCACTGTGATGAGATCCAGCAGCCTTTAAATACAAAAAAACAAGTAACCAGGAAAAAGAGATTGCCAGAAACATGTGAAGTATAAAATATAGAGAAGATAGATGGTACCCAGAAATATTCTTCTCTTTGCCTCTTTCTTCTTTTAAAAATAGTTTTCTGAAAGCATTTGATCTTACTTTAGTTTTTATTTTCCTTTAGCTTTATAGACCTCTGTCCTTATCATCATCATTATCATCTACAGAAGAGGTAATGTTTGTTGAACTCTTACTAAATTTTAAAACTACACTAGATTTTAAAATCCAGCTAAAAATATTTTGGTATATTTAGTCTACCATTATATTTTCGCTAATGAGGGATCCCTGGGTGGCGCAGCGGTTTGGCGCCTGCCTTTGGCCCAGGGCGCGATCCTGGAGACCCGGGATCGAATCCCACGTCAGGCTCCCGGTGCATGGAGCCTGCTTCTCCCTCTGCCTGTGTCTCTGCCTCTCTCTCTCTGTGACTATCATAAATAATAAAAAAAAATAAAAAAAATATGTATTTTTGCTAATGAACACAGATTTTAGGGTCTAATATGATCAAATATTCTAGGAACTCTGGTATAGCACTTTACTGGGCTGCCTTCTAAATCCTCATAAAACAATATAACTGAGATTCTATTGTTTTCTCTTTTTACTGAGATTAAGTATGCCAAGGAGACTGAAACACGGACAGGTTAATTTGCCCAATAAAAATGACAAGCTTGCAAGTAAAATGGCTAGACTCCAATCAAATTATTGTGATTATAATGATCCATGTTTTTTTTAATGATCCATGTTTTAAAAAAGATTTTATTTATTTATTCATGAGAGACACAGAAAGAGAGAGAGGCAGAGACACAGGCAGAGGGAGAAGCAGGCATCCCATGAGGAGCCCTTTGTGGGACTCAATCCCAGGACCCCAGGGATCAGGACCTGAGCCAACGGCAGTCACCCAGGTGCCCTGATCCATGCTTTTAATCACTAACTCAATAATTCTCAAACTTTAGTGTGTGAAAAAATCATCTGGATCATTTCTTAGAAAGACAAATCCCCAATTTTCAACTCAGATGTTCTATTCAGAAGTTCTTGGGTGAGGTCCATGGATAGGTACTTTGGACAATATTAAAGTGATTTCACTGCAGAAGGAAAAGAGGACCACTCTTTGAGGTACAGCGTAATAACTGACACTATCCCATTGGACTCAGACATATTGTAGGCATTTGATAATACTCACTAAATGGGAAATAGTTAATGTGGAAGAATGAAGTCTTTTAATATAAAATCCTTTTTAAATTAAAAAAATATACTGAGCATTCTCTCTGATAATCCCATATTACATATGACCATGTCAAAAATATTTAATATGTACTATAGCAGGAACACAGAATTAATCCTTCAAGAACATTATTTCTCTTATGAAATTATACACTTCCTTTATAAACAGTTTCAATAAGGTCTTACCAATAACATAACTTTAGTAATTGCTAGCCTCAGTGATAGCACACTGCTAGAGTCTTGCCACATAATCTTAAAAGTGAGCTTTCATTACTGTTTTGATGCCTTTTAAGTCAAATAATGGAGATGATCCAGATGTCTTAAGCCATCAACATGCTTTCTATTAAAGCATATAAAAACTATGGTCACATTTATATTTTGTTATTGCCTTTATTTGATCTAGTAGAGTGCCTCTTTGCCAATCTATAAAAACATCTCACTCTTGGAAATGTATAAATGGAAATAAGAAATAAGGATATGCTGCATATGAATAGGATGTCAATTGAGATTGTTATTTTAGGAACTTGCTTATTTTTAAAAAGCTAGTATTATCTTTTAATTTTTACTGCATAAAATCAGAAAGAGATGATGATCAAAGTTTAAAATCTTTCATGGTTGTATTGGAAGGTGAAGGAAAATCTAAATATTACCTATGTAGGATCTATGTAAGAGAAGCAGACTCATTCACTTAAATGATAATCAAATAAGAAGGAAAAAAAAAAACAATTTTGCCAATTCAGAAAGCAAAGGTATAAAACATGCCTCCAAAAATAGAGAAACAAAAGCAATACATCTAAGAAGATAAAAACACAATTATAGTGTTTACAAATATCTTTAAATTAACAAGCATACAAAGATCAAATATAAGCAAAGCCCTTTGCATTGTCATGAGGAAAGAATGCAAAAATATTAATAATATGTTAATTAAAATGGTAGCTTATTATAGGATATAAACACACTTTCTCCTTGCTCTTTTTGTGTTTCTTGTAAAGATAAGCATATAATAAACACAGCAGGAAAAAAAATGTGCTCTAATTATTCATTCCTGAAGAGAACCATCTGTAATTTTTTAGAACACTGATCAACTAATAAATATGAACTAAAAATCAAGCATACTGTATTCATTATATCAAACCTCCCAGAAAATTAAAAAAAAAAACATTTTTCTTACTGTCCAACAGCATAGAGAGTAGTGGAAGCCCTTACTTGGTATATTTTCTGTTCTAATAAATAAAAGGTAAAATGAGAAATAAAAACAATTACATTATAAGAAGGAAAGATATTTATCAGCAAGATTAGGAATGTTCTCATTGGAGAAGGGGGCACCTATCAACAATCTTGAAAGATAGATTATAAAAAAATGGAAGATAGAAATTCAAAGTGAAGTAGAAACATGGATAAAGTCTTGGAAGAAGAATATACAATGAAAATACAGGGAAATAGAATTGATTACATTAGTGGAAGTTGAGAGTTTAAAAAAATACCAATAGGATTTCAAGAAGGATAGAGTCACAATCTACGGGTTTCTGACTATCAATCCTAGAATATAGGCAGATCACGGGTATTTAAGTATTTTGAGATTACAAGTGACATTTTGAAAGTGCGATGTGAAAATTTGTAAGAAAGTGTAATAAAACTGTGGAAGAGATGAGTAGCTGGAGGTTTTGGAGACCAAGTTGGATTCCAGTTGCAGTATCAATCATAGTGGAAAGAGGAAACATGATCAATTATGTTACTAAAGAATATTTTGGAAAATACCATAAGGTGGCTCAAAACCTCTCACATTGACCACTTAAAGGATTTTAAAAATTTCATTGAAAAAAAGATATTCATAGATGGTCATTATTTTCCCAAGGAAAGTAGCCAAACATCTCTGAAGTCTTCTCCTGAGAGACATACTGTAAGTCTTTAGGATTAGTGAGAAGCAGCCGCTGATTCCTTTATTTAGGTATCTTGCCTTCTTTATTGTTGAATATGTAAGTCCCCAAAACTGGATTAGAGAGAAACCTTTCTTTGTTATCTATACAATGCAAAGAGAAAAAAAAAAACCCTTTGGGATCAACTTCTTTACAATTCCAAAATTTCTACTCCAGGCAGAATAATAACAAGAGATTAAACTCGTCTTGTTTTGCTGAAGATCATCTTTAAATCTTAGGTCACTTCCCTTTGGTCTTTTCCAATTATAGAAGGAGCAGTTCCAGTTCTGTGGCTCAGGGCTCTATGAACAATGAAGCATCCTCCTCAGGCAGAGTGCTGAGAAAAGTGAGAGTATCATCTAGATCTTGACAGACATTGCACTTAATTGCGATTAAAGAGCACACAAAACCCTTGAGATACCTGCCACTTGGGGTAGTATTGAGTTTTTTATCTCATTAAGAAAAAATAATCATAAACTCAGATCTGGGATGCATCTCTTAGTTTGCAAATGAAATTTAAAAAAACCAATTAGTTATGAAATTAGAATACCAAAAAATGTGTGATCAGAGGAAAGTAGAAACATCAGAAGTAACACATTTTGAATTGACACTGATTAATTCATTTTGGACATTCTGAACATGAGATAATGGGGAATATCAACATACTAAAGTACGGATAGAATTTAAGAGATTTGGAACTATGTGTCAGCAGAGAGATATTGAGATAAAAATGTTGAAGTCATCTATTTACATAAAGGTTAGAAATTCATGCAACTGGATTAGGAGAGACTCTGAAGAAAGAATAGCCAAGATCCAAAGACTAAGCCTTGATGATTTTCCACATTTAGAAGTTTGAAAAGAGCTAGTATTAACAGAAAAGAGAAGACAAAACAGGAAGGCAAAAGGGAAATGGAAAACAAGATTACTGAAGTCTGCTAGGTAAATATTTATCATTTATTGATCAAATTAAGGCCAATACTACTTTTGCCATCTTCCAATATGTTTAGTAATAATACTACCTGACAGTAATATAAAACACAGTAGTTGTACATAATTATGCAGTATAACTGGTCTATATATGAACACATAGTGCAAATCAATTTTTAAAACAAGTGTCACCATTACTTCTATAATTTTCAAATGCTCAAAATGTCACAATTTATTTGTTGCATATCACTGTCAATGGCAGAAATGACAACTAAGATTCATTTCTTCATTGTCTCGAGGTTACCAAGAAGATATGGGATGGCATTTTTATCACATGTCCGTAAAACTAAGTTCTATAGCATGATATCTGGAAATTTGGTTGGTCTCTGCTCCAGAAAAGGCAAATTTTTAAACAGAATGCCTAATCTAGCATCCTAGAAGTTTTGTTAGAAACCTCCACACTGTGAGGAAATGAGGAGAGCCCTAATCTCCTAAAAAATGAAGTCGTCCATGACATCCTGTTGCATGAGAAAAACCATAATTACTCTATCTAAATATGTGATTATGGTCACCATGTTGTTTGTTTTTTTTTTTAAGGATTTATTTGTGAGAGAGAGCACACAAGCAGGAAGAGCAGAGGGAGAGGGAGAGAGAATCTCAAGCAGACTGCACGGGGCTCCATCTCACAACCCTAAGAACATGACCTGAGCTGAAACCAAGAGTGGGAGGCTTAACCAACTGGGCCACCCAGATGCACCTATGGTCAGCATGTTTTGTTTTGTTTCTTTAATGTGTAGTATCTAAGATGCTGGTGTCTCATTTGACATAGAAGATATCAAATTTTGAAGGATCCCTAATTTGTTCACAGATCGGTTTTTCTGTTCTCTATAAACTGACCTGATGGACTTTCGCAAAAAGAATTGTAACCTTCTGACTCAATAGCATGTGACCTTCAAAGTATTTTAATCCTCTATTTAACTTGGAAAATTACAGTAGAAATATCCTTTGGTCTTTTGGGCTTCTGTCAAGGCCTGCCTTACGTGCTGTCCATGATGTTTTGCTTTCAGAACTTAGGGGAGTGAACCAGAACATTGAGGTGACTAGCTCACCCTCCACATCCCTTGTAGATCTGGGACCTGCCTGAACGCTGACACAAAGTGACTCACAGCTGCCTCAGAGACACTTGAGCACTCTGTGCTTGATCTTTCTCAGATGCACCCTTTCTGATTATCTCTCTGGATCAATGGTAAACGATGCTTCAATCTATGAGAGGCTTTATTTATTTTTTTTCTTCCTTTTTGTTGTACATAAAATTATCTTTGGGCTGAGTTGCAAAAGTAAGCCTTCGTGAAGGAGATTATTTGTTTCCATTCCAGTGATTTAGCCACTTTGGAAGGTCACTCACTAGGGAAGGCCTGGGTCAGCTTAAGTTAAAGTTATTTATACATAAAGAACTAGAAAATATTAGTTTCAAATTTTACACTTGCCTGCCCAATGTTAGGTCGTAAGAATATATTTTCAAAAAATATTAAGGAGCAATGATTGTAAACATCTTGCACATGAAAAAGGTAATGAAATAAAAAGGAAAAATCCTCAAAATGTTCCGGTCCTTTCATTTTCCAAAGTGGGCATAGCTATAAGTCTGTGAGAGGTAAGAAAGGAAAGAAATGGTAAACTATTTCTATGTTTCAATTTTTGTTTATTTTTTTGAATGGAAAAAAACTATTTATTAGAGTCATTATGGCAGGTATTGACATTCCCTAAATTAAACACTTTATTCTCACAGAATTGAAAATAAAATCATGGTCTTTTTATTGCCATATGCCTACTTATCAGATAAGATAGGTTTCTTTTTTTTTTTTTTCAAAATATGTCAATGCTTTGCTCTTCTGATACAGATCATAGTACTATAAATGTACACTTCCTTGAAAAAAATCTTATTTCTTGAAAAATCAGACACTAAAAATAGCAGTGCCTATAGGGAACATAGGCTCATGTAGATCATTCTATATGTATAAAAATTTTGTAACCAAAGGCAATATAAGTACTAATTTAAAATATTAACATCATTCAAAAGACATGATAGATTCCTAATAAATAAAGTAGTGGTCCAGTGGCATCAGTATTACCTGGGAGGTTTTTAGAAATGTACATTCTCAGGCTCACTGAACCTCTAGCCAACTGAAACAGAAATTTGGATCAGGGCTGAGTAATTTGTTTATTAAGAGTTCCAGGTGACTGTAATACAATTCACAATTAGATGAATTACTGTACTACACTACATAAAACATTTTACCCTTCAAAGGAAAAAGAAGTGATGTTCCTAGATGAATATAAAATAAGAAAATAATTCAGATAGTTATATTATGGAGTTAAGGGCAAAATATGCAGATATCTAGTAGGTAGGTAGCCTTCAAATATGTCCCCATGACCCGGCTTCCTGATATCAATGCCCTGTGACTATGGGCCAGTATTAGTGACTTGCGTCTAATGAAGAAAATACAGAAAAGTGATGGGACATCATCCTGAGATTAGCTTCTGTCTTGCTTTTGTCTTGTTCCTTCATTTGCTTACTGCTACATTCTGAGTGGCCCTAGAGAGTGGCCCGTGTGGCAAGATATCTTAGCTCAGCAACCAAGGAGCAACTGGGGCTTTCAGACTCAAATTCCTTGAGGAACTGAAACCTACCAACAGCCAAGGGAGTGAGTTTAGAAATGACTTTCCCCCAGTTGAGCCTGGAGATGATTGCAGTCCTGGTTCTATACCTTGATTGCAGCCCTGGGATAGATTCCCAGCCCAAGGACCCAGCTTAGAAGTACTGTGCTCCTGACACAAAGAGAATGAAGAAAAACAAAATAAAATGTTCCTTTAAGAGACTAGGTTTGGGGAGATAATTTCCAATATGTGACCCGAGGGGAAGAATTTGTGGTCAGAAGACACACTCTACAGTATCATGTTGGTACATGCGGGGGCAGCTTGTGTTAGTGTGCTTTGCATTCAACTGCCATTGTTTGGTGAATAAAGCACTAGAAACACAAATGATCCCATACTACCTCACATGTTGCCATCATCTCTTACATACTGATTATGCGAGAGCTAATTTACCTCACAGAAACATGCATTTTAGGTCAAGTCTGCTTTTCCAAAAGTAGCAATGTTCTTCCAAAGGACAACCATGGAGCTCATGAAAGTACTTCTCAAATTCCTAAGGTTTAATCCACTCCTCATGATTCCTTTACAGATTATGTGATGGATGTGATAGGATAGAAACAATTTTTCCTCTTGCCCCCATTCTCTTCTTTTCTTTATTTTTTCAGTCTGGAAAGTAGTTCTTTGGTAGAATATATAGGAGAAGCTTTAGCATAGTAATACACCCCCCCCAAAAAAAAGTTCCTATTAACAATAGAACAACAGGCATTGGCTTGCTCTGATGAGAGGACTTTGATGTTCCAAGCTTCTTTTCCTCATGCTTTGCCAAATCTATTTTTCTCTTTCCAGAATGAAGAAAATACTCTCTCTAGTATTGAGCAAAGATGGGGAAAATATACAGTGAAGGAAGACTTGGGTGAATAAGGCAGTTATGAAATAAGGATTGAAACAATAGAAGATTACTAGATCGTGTTTTACAGAATGATTCTATGCACAGAAACTTTGATGGGAAGAGCAGGAAATATTTTGCATCATATTTGGGATGCTGTATGTGTTCATAAACAGTGGTTAAATAAAATTGTTTTATTTTTCATACTGACCACGTATCTGCACAGCTTCCTGAGCACCGTGAACCTACTAAAGAGTGATATATGTATAATATGTCCATCACTTCTCATTTGCTTTTCTCATAGGCCAAGTGGTAAATGCATTAAGGTGGTCCATTTAAATGATGTAATACATATAAAGTATTCTGAAAGTGCCCAAATATTCAACAAGTATGAATGAAGAATTTGTCATTTAATTTTAGAATATTCAAGTTTATATCTATTACTATTATAGCCATATACTATTAACCAACATTCAATTGAATCAACAATTTTGTTTTTAATATAAAATTCATAATTATAAACTAATAATAGAAAAAAGATTCATGCTTTCTACTAGGGAAAACTGAAATTAAGGGAATCCTTGCTCTGGACATGATTCTTTAGGGATCCAGAAATATGTACGAATAGCTCCAACATTGAATCTACCAGCAGAGAGGCCCCTTGGAGTCAGTCAGTCTTTAAGTCAATAGTATACGTTAAATAGCTTCTGTAAGCTGAGTAGTAAGCAAGGAACTAAGAAAGAGGAAAACAAACCCAACAAAGGTTGTCTCTGACACCATGAAGCTAAGTCTGGAGAAGGCAAATTTTAACAAATGAGTACAGGTTGTTAATGAAGTAATTGCAAATATGAAAATATTTCAAAAGTTTAAGGGGCTTGCAAAGTGCAAGGCATAGATAACTAATCTCTTCAATAGATTGCTACAAGTCACCATTTCTCAAAAACATACCAATGACTATGTCAAAATCAGCCATCTTCTTCCCGAATTATTAAATAAGCATCCCCTGCCCTGACTGAGACATGATCTCTGATAATGAGAAGGCATTTTTATCCTCTTTTTGGAAGGTATAAAATGGAAGTATCCAAGAAATCAAATTGGAAGGTTTCTCTGGAGCAAATGGGATAAAGGGAACCCTCTTTCCTACTCCTCTGGGAAGTCTCAGTTTTGTTCAAGGCTTCAACCAAACAACTTCCGGTTTCCTTTGGTCTCCTTGTTTCATTGCAGTACCCTTGAACAACCAAATGAGTCATGTCTCAACACTTTTCTGAATCTGTATGTCTAAATTTCACCATGATCATCACGGGTCTCCAACTCAACTATTCACAGCTACCCACATCTCTATGCGATTGATGAGATTGTGTCTAAGGGTTCAGCTTCAAATAGGACAATTTGTCTCTATCAATAATAAAATATTTTAGAGACAGATTCTCAGTGTCAATACACATTCAGTTAAGTATCTTATCTTCTGCAATGTTAGTATTATTGCATAGTATGATCAATGATATCTAGGGAGAAAAAAGGCATCTAAGGCACAAAGAAATGGAGAAATAGGTTATTTTCAGTTCATTTAAAGTATTGCCTAAAGCTAGAACTAGATTATATTTAAGAATAATTTTTAAAAGCAGATTAAAATCATTTTTTTGGCTTATCTACTGCACTCTCTGTCCTCTCAGCTATTCAGCTAATCAGAGTTAATGTAGTAATATGAAATTAATGTAGGGATTTTGTTTCAAGTCATGAAGTGTTTCCAATAAATTGTAATATAATAACTTAATCAGTTTTATTAGACTAATTTTTTAAAAAGGTTGGAAAATCCATGTAATATCTTGCAGTACAAGTAGAGTCAGCATTAATTTAGATGTGTACTGTGTCATTTATGTTGAGAATAAACAATAGATATTAACGAACTCAGAATATACAATGCCTAAAAATGTACCCACACTCCAGGTGGGGTACTTTTTACCTTATTGACAACAATCAATATTGAAAGTATGAGGATTTTTTTTTAATAAAAAGCAAAAAGAAAAGAACCAACAACTACACATAGTACTTATCTTTTTAAACAAAAAGGTCAAGAAACAACTAAAAATTTTAATTAAAAATTTTAAATTAAGCAATAAAGGAATTTATGGGGTACCTGGGTGGCTCCATTGGTTAAGCATCTGATTCTTGATTTTGGCTCAGGTCATGATCTCAGGGTTGTGAGACTGAGTTCTGCATTGGGCTCCACCCTGAGCACGGAGTCTGCTTAAGTTTCTTTCCCTCTCCCTTGGCCCCTCCCCCCTAAAAAAAAGAAATAAAGCATTTTTTTTCCTGAACATTAAAACTAAACAATCACCACACATAATAGTCCTTATTTTTAAAAAGTTAAATAACTCTTGGCTTATATGCAAAATTAAAGGCAAAGATTTTCTACCATTTTAAACAGAAATATATTACAAGATCAAAAATGCATTCAACACTTATTAAAAAAAAACACTACTATTCTCTTTCAAACGTTGGGATAGAAGCAGTATGGGTTCATGAACTGGTTCCTGTTTTAGAATATAAATGTAAAATCTCAGTTTTAGAAAGTGACTTAGGAAATTAACTAAAATTCCATATTTTAATTCATGTCAGTCTATCTGACCTAAACATTAATCCATGAATCATAAATAGAGCTCTCCATTTGCTAGGAGGGGTTTTGGGAAAATGGGGTAAATGTTATTGTAATTTTGTATAATAAAGATGTTATTTGCAGTCCTATAAAATACAGCCTGAATCCTACCATAGCAAAATAAACTTAAAAAAAATTTTTGCACAGGCTTAACTATCAAAATGTACCATGGTGGTTGTGAACAACATTTTAAAAAATTGGCCAAGACTGCAAAGGAGACATTATCACCGACTGCCTCACTTTTAATAACTTGCTCCATTCCTCAACCCTTACTACTCCTTCTATCCTTTCCAGCACACCAGAGTTGTCCCTCTAATGATCTCACACTGCTTAGTTACATCTTTTTTTACTTAATAAATTTGACATGTCACATTGTGTAAGTGCTCTATAGCCCCTGACTTTTATATGTTTGTATACTGAAACATGATTGCCAATATAGTATACTTATCACATGACATAATTATAGTGCAATATTTTATCTGTATTCATTATACTGCACATTAGATCTCTATGGCTTATTTACCACTTGTCATAAGTTTGTATCCTTAAATACTGTCACTCTAACCCCCCATCCCCTGGTAAACAACACTTTTGTTTTTGTAGGTTTAACTTTTTTAGATTTCACATATAAGTGATATCATACAGTACTTGTTTTTCTCTGTCTGATTTATCTCACTTAGCATAACGTACTCGAAGTCCATCCATGTTGTTGCAAATGGGAGGTAGACTCCTTTCTCATGCCTGAATAATATTCCATTGTGCATATATACCACATATTTTTTCCTTTTTTAATGTGCTTTGGGAAATTCTTTCATGATTGAGTTTTTATTGGTTGTTCTGAGGATCGGTACAGACACTTCAATTTGGATCCACTGCCAAACACATGTGCTGAAAAATCTATAAAATCGTGTAGTTGTGATTCTTTTCTAAAAGTTATTCCAGTGACCTTCCAGCTTAGAATTTGGAAGCAAATTTTCCTAAAATAGTATATCAAGTACCAATATCTTTAAATGTTGATATGTGGGTTACACTGTTAAGTCCCATTAATTCACAATTTAATGTCATACACACTACATACTCAAATTTTCAATCCTGCCCAGCACATCAACAAAGAAAACTGGGCTATCACAACCAAGATGTTAGAGACTGCACAAAATTCTGACCGGTATAGTCCAGATCAAGGGATGGTTTTCTTTAGGAAACAATTCTAGCAAAACAACATGGGAATAGATATAATTTGAAATGTTCAAGACATATTAAATGCACGACTGACTCCAAATTGCCACTTTGTATGCCAGGTGTTATAGGATATAAAACTTACCCCATCCATGGATGTTAAACTGACATCCAAGATAAGCACAGCCTCCCATAATCGATATCCCACTATCTTCCGGTTGTACCAAAAAATAAACCAGCAAATGATTTCACTACTTAAGTGTTAAAAAAAAAAAGCATTTACACTTAAAAATGGGATGGAGTGGGATTCTATCTTTCTTACAAATGGTATTTTTTTAATATTTTATTTATCTATTCATGAGAGACACACACAGAGAGAGGCAGAGACATAGGCAGAGGGAAAAGCAGGCTCCCTTCCTGGAACCTGATGCAGGACTTGATCCCAGGACACCGGGATCACAACCTGAGCCAAAGGCAGACGCTCAACCACTGAGCCACCCAGGAATCCCTCTTAAAAATGTTTTTAGAGTCACTAAAAAATCTTGTATTTACAAAATAGTTGATAAAAATGTTCCTCTGGATTGTGTAAGACAGGGCCCACTGTTAAGACATGGTGTGTGATATTAACCAGAGTTGGCACCTTTCTCTCCTGATTCATCAGAGGCTGGACTCTCCTCATTTTCAGTTTCTCAGTTTTCTTCAGGTAAGTCTTCTTTTGTTTCTTGGTTAATCACTTCAGTCTGTTTTCCCTTTTCCCTGTTTTGTCTATGCTTTTTTTGTCTGAAGATTTATCCTTTCCTTTTGCCTCTTCTGGCTCTATATTCACTTTTGCAGTAGCAGGTTCGACTGACAAGCTTGAGGATCTCCTCTTGGGCTTCTCCTTCACTGCCCTGTCAGCACAGCTACCCTCCTCTGGGGCATAGTGGTAGTGGGGTGGCAGGTGGGGAGAGTTTTCAGGAACATGGGCTTCCTGGTGGCTGCCACTCCTCATGCTCCTCCCACCACTCAAGCTGAGGCCTGTTACCACATCTTTTTATCCATTCGGCCACTGATGGGCATTTGGGTTGTTTCCATACCTTGACTATTGTGGATAAGGCTGCAATGAGCTCGGGAGTGGGGATATCCCATCAGAGTCCTGTTTTCATTTCTCTTGGTTATATATCTGGAAGTAGAATGGCTGGATCATATGGTAGATTTATTTTTAATTGTTTGAGGAACCACCCACAGTGGATGGACCAGTTTACATTCTCATCAACAACGGTTTCCTCTTCAATGGCCTCTTTATCAACACCTGTTGTCTCTTCTTGATGATAAGCTTTCTAACAGGTGTGAGGTGATCTCATTATGGTTTTGATTTGCAGCACATATCATTCCTTGCGAAGAGACTCCAAGAGCCTTCTGATTTAGTGGTTGAATTAGTCTCTACAAAAGCCTGTGCTTGTTCTGTATTCCTTACGTTTTTAGCATCAGAGAGAGCATCTTTTGTCACTGTTAAGGAGGAATGTAGTTTTAAAAGACAAAAAAGATGAAGAGAGAAGAATCTGTGACACGTTAACTGCCATAGTCAAACTTGTACACGGGCCGTCTCGGATAGTCAGAGAAGTCAAAGAAATTGGCCTTTCACATCCAAACTGTTTCCCATTAAATTTCTGCCTCTTCATCTCCCTTTTGTTTATGCCTCTGAAATTTCTTCTTGGAAGCTATTGATGTGGTGGTAAGAGTAAAAACTTGCTTTAAGCACTCATCATACAAATTAAATTTTAAGTAAAAGCAATTGGTATTGCTGCTGAGTAAGTTCTTCCTGTAGATTGCTCAGACACTCTGCAAAATTGCCTGCTGACCTACTCCATGGGCCAGAGATGCCAGTGGCCTGATAGCCAATAGTATCTATCATAGGTGACATTTATAATGGAGAGCTTGGTGCAGTTGTGCCAAAAGTACACAGCAACTGCAAGCAGGCTATTTGGGATGAGATGATATATATTAACTTATATGCTGCACTCTCATTTGAAAAATGAGCATCCTAAAGAAATAAAACACTCTTGAAAACCAAGCTGGAAAAAAAATGAAAATTTGAAAGGAGTAAAGTACTTTTATTTTGATAACTGAATATGCAAAAATGCATAAAGGTGGCATATGCTCATTACACTTATGAAATGTAACGTCCATCCATCCTTGTAATTCTCAGGCTATTGTTGTGACATAATATACGGTATCATCTCCATTTTACAGGTGAGGGAATTGAGGCCAGATTGATTTGTCTGAGGTAAAACAGCTATTAAAAGATTTGCAGGCATATGATATGCACATATTTGGTCTGAAGCATATTTCTCTCCTTTTAATCATGCTTTACATTTTAAAGAGTATTGTTTCGTTATGAAGAAGCTTGTTCATGGATATTTGCAGGAAAAGAAAGTGAGTAAATGTACTGTGTGACTTCAAGGGAATAAGAAAGTTTCTAATTCCCCAAAGCATCCATTAAGTGGTAACCTATACCTAGAGATTGAATGCAAATAATCTGAGATAGATAAAGAATAACATATACCTTGGACTTGATTGTGAAACTTTGAAGATGAAACTGACTTGATGATTAATCTAGTTCTACTCTATCTTTTTACCCATGGTGGGTCTAGGGCCTAGAGAGAGGCCAACTTGTATAAACTCACCAATAATTTTGGTTTCAGTCTTAGAGATAGAAATCTGATATCTTAAATTTCAAGTTCTTGTCTTTGTTCTCTACCATTTTGCTTTACTTATCCCTAATTTCTCAAAATCCGGTATTGTGTACTAATATGTTGAGATTTGGGTGAATTCATTAATGTTGTCAAAGATCTTATTCCTGACCTGAGGATCCAGTAACAGTCATTATAAGAGACATAATGAGGTAAAGTTCATTGATATGAGTAAAAACAGGCTGGCTAGAATAATTCTTTGATCTAAACTTTACTCAATATCAGAACTATATTACAAGAAACAGTTATCACCTATATTTCAGAGCTCCACTTATGCCTGCATTTAAAATTTCAATAATGGGGTAAAAAAAACCAGAGCATCATAACATGTAATCCATTTCCTTTGAATTTTTACCCCAGATATTTTTAGGTTTGATTTTTGTTTATTTTTACTCCTCCAAGAGGATTCTAAGTTAACATTTTTTCATTGCTGTCAGCTTACCTTCTGATATTTGAAGATGCCTGTTATAGATATGACAATGAAACATAATCATCTAGAATTAACTCTTTAGAAATCAGATGTATGGCTTAGAAAAAGTGTTCTGTGAATATGGCAATGATCCTCTTTTCCAACTTCCTTTTACCAAAGAGTAAGTGCTCAACTTTGCATTTGAGACCCATGTATTCGTCTGAGAACTTCAGGATTTTAAGGGGGAAAAAAAACATTCTTATGTTTTGAGACATGAGCCAACGAAGATGTGATGTCTGCTCCTTGAGGTATAGTTTCTTCCCACTACAACCCAGAGACTTCTGTTAGGCCCTTGGGAACACTGCCTTGGGAGAAATTGCTTCTGATGCATGTGGTTGGAAAGAACTACCTGTAGGTCATGACAGAGAAGATCCCTCCTCCTCACACCTCAGCAATAGAAAAACAGCTTATTAGCTAAGTTTGCTGGGGATCAAAATGACCAAAAGCTGCCATGTCACCCAGAATGTTAAGACTTGGCTCTGTAAAGAATACCTGACTTTTAATGATATTCTAGAAATGCCAAATCGTGGAAGGCTAACTATGAATTATAGCATATTTCAGGAAAGTCAGTAAACTGAAGGAGGAAGATCAAGATGAATAACTAGAATTATTGACTCCTAGTGGTAAAACCAATAAAAGAGACAAAAATGGCTTAAATAATAAGAATTTCAAAGGAATCAGAAAAGAATTCCAAATTAAAAGTATGATTTCTAAATTTTAAAATTTATAAGAATTCTAATTCCAGCGATTTGGCAGCATAAGTATAGAGGGCTTGAAAACAGCTCCACATCACTACCTAGAAATGGTACAGACAACGTTAAATGCATAACCAAACTTACAAAAAATAAAGACAAGATATAAAATCTGCATTCTCATATTCTATGACCTATTGAGTTCCATTTTAGGTCTACATTAACTCAAGCAAGGATGGTCAATTGGTGATAAAGCCTTTGTGATTATTTTAAAATCATTTTATACCAGTACAGCTGCCAAATCCCTGCTTTATTTTCTAGCTTATGTAGTGGTTGACTAATTGGCTAACATGGTCCCTGAACTTTCTCTTTGTGTATTGCCTTTTAAATATCACAAAAAATGCTCATGTAAAATGCTTTTGAAATCACAACTCACTTCTATTCCAAACTTGAGTAGGAAATCTCTGAAAATGTTTCCATGGGGGGAAATAGAATGAATTTAAAGCCAATGAAATATCATAATGCACAAAATAATTTTAATTTCCATATTATTCTGACAATTTTAGCTGACAGAATTTAACCTTTTTAACATTAGACTATTTATTTAAATTGTGTAATTCAGATGTCAGTGGTGTTTGAAAATCTCCAGTGTGTAAGATCAAATATATATGAATCCAAAATAAGAATTTATTTATGGATAGAGCTAGAGGGTACTCAACTCAATGAAATAAGTCAGTCAGAGAAAAAAAATACCACATTTTCCCCTTAGCTCATTTGTTTTGTTTCTTAACTTCCTACATATGAGCTAAAGGAAAAGAGACAGAGAAAGGAGGCGGGGGTAAATTAAGAAGTTGATTCTTAATTAAAGAGAATAAACTGATGGTTACCAGAGGGAAGGAGGGTGAAGGAATGGGTGAAATAGGTGATGGGGATTAAGAGATATACTTCTTGAGATGAGCACTGGGTGAAGTATGGAATTATTGAATCACTATATTGTATACTTGAAACCAATATAACAGTATATATTGATTAACTGGAATTAAAATAAAAACTTAAAAATATATAAAAATACAGACAAGATACAAAAGATATAAGGGAATATATTACCAATATAAAACATGAGTAAGAAATCATAAATAAAATGGAAATGTTAGATATGAAAAGCATAGTAGTTGAAATACTGTTGGTTCAAAACCTCAGGAGTTCCCTGGGTAAAATCTGAAACTGGTCTCAATGTAGTGAGGGCAAGGAGAGGCTGAAGAAAGGTAGGCCTCTCCAGATTGGTAGGTGGTAGGTATAACAAGCAAAGGAGTTATGAGGCTTGCCTCGGGTGGCCACAAGACAAGTAGATCTCCTTCCACACCTGCCATGATCTTAAGAGTTTATACAGAGACTTTAACTGGGTTCTGTTATGTAGACTGCCTAGTCTCAGCAACACATTGCTTTTTCAGAAGCCACATCCTCCAGAGTGGCTCTGGTTGTGGGAACAGTGGGCAGACTATACATTCCAAGGACTGAAGAAGTGGAGAGGAGCCTCTGATTGCCTGGGTCTAGCTCCTGGTCAACCAGTAGTCATATGCTTTTGATAACTTCCTCCAACAAATATATAATTTATGCTAAGAAGAAATAGAAAACAGTAGACCTCTACCAATTTAAAAAATGAATTTGTAAGTAAACACTTTTCTACACAAAAATATCCATGCTCAGATAGCTTTACTAATAAGTCTACCATACATTTAAGAGAAGTCTTTCTGATTCATTTTATGAGGACAATATAGCCATAATATAAATATTTGACCTTATATTATACTTAACAATGAAATATTGAATGTTTCTCCCCTCTTAAGATTGGAAAAGAGCAAAAAATGTCTGCATATACTACTTCTATTCCACATTGTACTGGAGCTTCTAGCTCTTACAAAAAGGCAAGATAGAGACATCAGCAAAGTTTAGAAGGAAAAAGATAAAACTGTTTATTTTATGAATAATATGATTGTGTAATCAGAAAATCCCATGGACTCTAACCCCCAAAATCATTAGAACTAATAAGTGAATGTATCATGGTCTCATTATACAAGGTCAATACAGAAAAATCGTACATTTTTTTTATATTAGCCAACAAGCAATTAGAAAAGAAGTTTTTAAAATTACCATTTATAATAGCATTTAAAACATAAAATATTCAAAAATAAATCAACAAACTGTGTGCAAGACTTAACTACAAAAATATAAAACATTATTGGAGATATTAAGATCTTAATAAATAGAGAAATATATTTATAGATTAGATGACTAAATAGCATTAAAGATGTCAATTCTCTTTTTTTTATAAATTTATTTTTTATTGGTGTTCAATTTGCCAACATATAGAATAACACCCAGTGCTCATCCCGTCAAGCGCCCACCTCAGTGCCCGTCACCCAGTCACCCCTACCCCGTTCCCACCTCCCCTTCCACCACCCCTATTTTGTTTCCCAGAGTTAAGAGTCTTTCATGTTCTGTCTCCCTTTCTGATATTTCCCACTCATTTTTTCTCCTTTCCCTTTTATTACCTTTCACTATTTTTTATATTCCCCAAATGAATGAGACCATATAATGTTTGTCCTCCGATTGAGATGTCAATTCTCTTGATATTGATAGTTTCAGTGTAATCCTGATCAAAATCTTTGTTGGCATAGCTGTTGAAGTTGACAAGCTAATTCTAAAATATTGGCACCTTTTGGTCGTCTCTCAGATAATTAAGCATGTATCTACTCTATGATCTCGCAATTCTACTCTTGGGCATTTATCCAAGAGAAATGAAAACGAATTTCCACCAACAACTCTACAACACATTCATTGTAGCTTTATCCAAAGTTTCAAATATTAATTAGCTATTTATTGCCTCTTAAGTCCAAATTCATTCTTTTAGACTAATCCATGAGAAAGGAACCGAGCCCTTTAGATATTTTTGTTTGTTCCAGATGACAGTGATATTTAGCTGATAGAATGTGCTGGAGAGACACGACTGAAGAAACAACAGTTTTAATTCCTAATTATGGAAGGCTGGCTCAGCTGGTCACTGCAGCGTGAGGTCTCTTCACTGCACAACTCCTGTAGTACTCACTGGCTAACAGCCTTAGCTGTCTCCTGCACCCACCTTGCAGGGCTTTGTAGCAGAGTGCCTCTGGTGACATATCTCCCTGCGGTATGTATTTCCCCATCATCTTAGATGTTGGATTCGCAGTACATTTTCAGGACATATTTCTAGCAAGTTCAGGTAGTATGGCATCACCATGACTTTCCTGATGTTTGGTAATTCATGGCCATGCCTTTCGCAATGAGGTTTGGATATCAGCCCAAGGAGGGTGTGTTCCTTGGGCACTCTATCATAGTCCTAAAGGTGGTAGCAGTTCCTTATAACTGCTGCTTCTATAATCTTTTGAGTTCTCTCTACTTCTTACTAGTCAATCTTTTGCTAGTCTACTTTCCTTTTACATTTAATTATTATTTCTTTTAGTTAAAAATTTTTCTGTTTGAGATATAATTGATATACAGCACTTTATAAATTTAAGGTGCACAATCTAATAAATTGATATATATATTGCCAAATGTTTACCACAGTAAGTTTAATTAACAACCATTGTGAAGAGTTAGTCTTTCTTACTAGTAAATATTCTCTGGTGATTATTATGTGGTTTCTGTCTCTCTTGGATCCAGACTGTTTCAGTCTATCAATAGCAGAATGGAGAAACAAATTTTAATATATTGATACAATGGATTACTACTCAATAACAAAAGGGACAAATTGCTGATAAACACATGAAGGAGAAACAGAAATACATTATGTTGAGAAAAATAAGCCAGATATAAAAAGGACATTGCACACAATTCCATTTACATGAGGTTTAATGCAGGCAAAACTTACAAAATCAAAATACTAGTTATACTTGAGTGCACTGAATTGGGTGAATAGAGACATAAAGGCACTCTTTGAAATGATGGAAATATTTTTATCTTTGTTGTGATGTTAGTTTACATGGGAATATATATTTACCAAAACTCACCAAATTGAACTCTTAAAACATGTGCATTTTACTCAATAAAAAAAAGTAACAGGAAGAAAATGTATAGACAATCTCTAGCAATAATATGATTGTTTGCAATTTGGACTTGATATAACATGTCCAAAAGTCAGTTATAACTCAACATTAGGAAATAAACAATTTAAAAGAAAAACACAATTTACCATCGTATCTCAGGATGGAGAAAACAAATCTAACAAAAATGTGTAGTATTTCTCCAGTAAAACATGTAAGCTTCATTAAGAACTCATTTTATGCCTAGAAATACTTGATATTTAGGTGATGTCAAATTTTCCCCAAATTCCTACTTGGATCCATGGAAAATCCAAATGAAATCTAGGTTTTATGTAAAATTTTTGTGGAAGATTATATTTTCCAAAAATGGCCTTGCAGTACTTCTGGTCCCATGTGCTTTTCAGAGCATTCCATTCCCTTATCAAGTCAGGGAGTTTATTTCCTCTCCCTTTGAAAACTGGTAGGCCTTTATGATTGGTTTCACAAATAGAATTCAGCAAAAGTGATGATGCATGTTTTCTAAAACTAACTGGTACAGGACAATCTAGCTTCACCCTAGCTCCTCTCTCTTTTGCTCTCACTCTCTGTCAGGACACTTTTCCTTGGAACATTTCCACTGTGTTATAAGGAAGCTATGGCCACTTAGAGCAGCCACGTATAGGTACACTGGTGAACAGCCCTAGCTAAAGTTCCTGCCAACAGTTAACACCATTTTGTAAGACATGTTGAGTGAACAAGCCTTCAGATGCTTCTATATTCATTTGGACAATGAATCCGTTGAAAAAAGCTTTACTCTCCCATCTTGCCAATTCATAAATTCGTAAGCAAAAAAAAAATAGTGTTTTTTTTTTTTTGGTGTTAAGTTTCTAATTTTGGGGTAGTTTGTTATGCACCAAATAATGAGAACACTTCATAAGACAAAAGTTCCAAGAAAATTCAGAACACTTAAGAAGAGTGGAGGATTTCTCCTATTGAATTTTGGGACAGGTAATGAACCTCTACAACTAATGAGCCTATAATAGGTAGGAGTGTAGTATTTCTGCAGCATTAGCAAAATTGTCCAATGAAATATGTTAGAGAGGCCAGAAACAGACTGATGCAACTTTAATATGAAACAGACTAGCATGTCAAATTAGGGGCAAAGGAGGAACTGTTCAATAAGTGGAGATAGAACAGTTATGCAAATGCAAAAGGGTAGATTTGGATTCCTATCTCACACCAAATATAAACTCAACCTCAGATGGATTAAAGACTTAAATGTTAAGAAAAAAATTTGAAACTCCTACTAGATAATAAAAATAATTTTTAAAATCTTGAGGTAGAGGGACGCCTAGGTGGCTCGGTGGTTGAGCGTATCTCTCTGCCTTTGGCTCAAGGTGTGATCCTGGATTCCCGGATCAGTCCGGCATTGGGCTCCCTGCATGGAGCCTGCTTCTCCCTCTACCTGTGTCTCTTCCTCTCTTTCTGTCTTTTATGAATAAATAAATAAAATCTTTAAAAAAAATCTTGAGGTAGAGAAAGTTTTCAAAAGTAAATATATAAAGTGCTAATACAGGATTTATTTATATTGACACTGATAACGTTTGTTCATCAAAATAATCTCAAAAATGATACAAAATATTTACAAATTTGAGGGGAACCTGGGTGGGTTAGTCAGTCAAGCGGACAACTTTTGGTTTCAGCTCAGGTCATGATGTCAGGGTTGTGTGACTGGGCCGGGACTCAGCACAGAGTCTGCTTGACATTCTCTCTCTCTCTCTCTCTCCTCCCCCATCTCTCTTTCCCACTCTCTAAAGTAAATTAATAAATCTCTCTTTTTTTTTTAAAGAAAATTTACAAACTTGGGCCACTAAGAAAATTTTTGCAACACTATATCAATACTATCAATACTATATAATTTCTTTCATTGGTAAAATTAAAAAGTTTGACAATACCAGAGTTGAAATGATATGGATCTGATGTCTGTTCCTGGAATGAACGTAAATTGGTGCAACCTTTTTAGAATATAATTGAATTTTCACATGCTCTGATCATGCAGCATGAAAAATCATGCTCTGATCATGCGCACATGAAAAATTCTGCCTCAGGTCCAACCGGAGGAATGAGAAGACATAGACAAAAAGTCGATGACAGCAATATTTACAAATGCCAAAATCTTGAAACCACCAAAATGTCCATGAATGTAATGAATTAATAAAAGGATCTGTTTATAAAATAAAATATACAGTTCTTAAAGCATACAAATTACAACTAATTCAACAATATATATGAATCTGTGATGCTAGATTTTTAAAAGTTCCCCAGAAGATCATATAAAATATAATCTTTTTATATGTTTAAAACAACTAAAAATTATGAATTTGTAAATTTCTCCATCTAAATGTGATTAAAGTTACATATATATGTTCTTTTAAAATTCTTACAATATACTTATGCCTTCCAGGAGTGCATATACATACAGTGATGAATACAGACTTCAAAATAATGCTTACCATAAGTAGGAGAAGACAGACCGGGGATGAAGGGACCATATAATAAGATGGAAATTGTTACCATGTTTATAATTTTGTGCATTAGATCGTTTTTAAAACCAACCAACAAATAAATAAATAAGCAAGCAAGCTGTGCATGAATCAATCATGAGAATGTGTCATAAATCTGCAATTGTGTTTTATTCAACTCCCACTGCATCTGAAGTTCATTGAAGAAAATAAAATATTAAAAATATATTTATTTATTCATTTATTTGGAATTTGTATCATAGCCAATTGTTGTTAGAATAAAAATTTAGCTTGTGATTTTAAGTAACTCACTTCATCTCATTTCTGGGTTTTTAAGTTCTTTTGTATAATTCTTCTCTCTATTGGTGCCCCCTCAAGGTTTGATCTTTGGCGCTTGCCTTCTCTTTCATTATTCTCAACCACATAAAAATAGCTCCTAATTTGCTCTTTCCAGCCTACGTCTGCTTTCTATGTTCTCGAGTCTAATATTCTTTGTACAACCCTATAATACACATCCACATTGAGAGAGCTCATGTACTTTCTCATAGGGCATAGATGTGCCATTGATATTTTTTATTGATATATTCCCACGCACTGCCACAGTGCCTGACAGAGAGCAGGTATTGAATAAATCTTTATTGAATGAATGAATATCTCAAACTCAGTAATCAAAGTTGTCTCATTATATTCTGTACACATAAATGCTTCTCTCCTTCTATACTTTTCATATCCTTTATGCTATGAATGAAACTGAATCCAGCAAGAAACAATCCAGAAACCCATACATCTGTCCACCAAATTCCTCTCATTGATTCTAAATTCTAGATCTCTTTCATACGCATTCCCTCTCCTCCCAATTCACAGCTGCTGCCTCATTCAGGCCCTTGTTACTTCTCATGTGAATGATACTAAGACTCCCAATTGGTTTTAGACTTAAAGCAACTAAAAAATTTATAAATTTGAAAATTCCTGTATTTGTATATTTAAAAGTGATTAAAAATTTTTAGAAGATTTTATTCATTTATTTGAGAGAGAGAGACAGAGACAGAGATAACAAAGGAGAGCACAAGGAGGGAAGAGAAGGAGAAGCAGGCTCCCCATTGAGCAGGGAGCCTGACGGGGTTTGATCCCAGGAGCTTGAGATGATGACCTGAGCTGAAGACAAATGCTTAACTGACTGAGCCAGCCAGGTGCCCCTGTTTTAAAATTCTTAAAATACACCTATACTTCAATCTGTACCACCTATTCCATCCCCTTCAACCTGCCCTTTATTCTCAAAATCAAAATACATTTCAGGTCTCCACTGGTAAATGAGAATGAGACAGCTAAAATATTGCACACTTCCTATCTCATAGGGGAATACATTGCCCTTGTATGTGCCTAAGACATTGTCAAAAGCTTTTAAAAATGTTTTAAAACTGTAAATTCACCGATACCTCTCAGTTTAGTTCCTTTTCTAAAAAAAAAAATCCTTTAAAATATATGATGAGTGGGCAAGTGAACAAGCAAAACAAGAGAGCTGTGATCTTGTTTCTTTTAAATTCAAACTGATACATGTCAAGGTTTCAGGCTTTCTCATGCAAATTACTAGAGATCCTAAATTATTTAGATTTTATTTACCATATAAATAGAATATATTTTGTTAACTATTCCATCTTGACCCTATTCGTAAGTGACTGACGCTGACCTAAGCAAAAGCACATATTGGAGACAATAAAAGAAAGAAAAATGGTACCATTTTTAATTGCCACTAAGCCTTTCACCTTCTAAAATTTCCTCCAAATCTTACTAATAATTGTAAAAGTTGTAAATCTGGAAAATTGGCTTCTGGCAAACTGGTTAAACAGAATTGAACCAGAGCCAAATAAACCACAGTGGGGTCCTCTAACCTCAAAGATTCTCTTATCAGAGGTAATAAATTTTTCTTAATGAATAAGGCATATAGAGTAGGTCATGTTTGTTGTAAACACAACCAAACATGTTATATTTCACTGCAATTAGCTGTTAAAGCCAGACTGATCATTCACAATTGTTCCTCTTTAAGATCATGCTGGTAAATCAAAAGAGAGTTATACTTAAAAATGACATGCTGTTTTGAGCAAGCCAACATACTTTTAATAAATATCTGATGTCTATGTAATTATTAATATCATTGGTCAGTAATTTCTTCCTCAATATCCTTTAATGACCCTTCAATTCTCAGTACTGTATCTAGAATCCTTCCAAAGATTTTCAAGACTTAAGAGATTTGGCCTCTACTCATGTATGCAGAATTCATCTTTGTTATTCCCTGCCTTACATATTAACACTCACCTGTACTGAAATATTTGGAAGTCTCCATGCTGGCCATGCTTCAGTGAGTTGTTGTTTCTCTCTCTCTCTCTCTCTCTCTTTCTTTCTTTTTCTTTCTTTCTTTCTTTTTTTGTTTTTTGGTTGGTTGTTCTTAGTCTAGTAATAGTTCTTCCCCTCTGCTCCTTCTATCCACTTTTCATCAAGACTCAATTCAAACATCATATTTTCATGATGGCTTCCTGTGGTAAATACTTAGTGCTTCACCCGAATTTCTGGTTCTTTGTGCAAATCAGCTTTTGTGCATTCTGCTTCTACTTGCACTCACAACTTTCTTCAAAACACTAGTCTGGGGCAATTGGGAGCTGGAGGTGCCTGAGATCTTAAGATTGTTCATAGTCAATGGTTGACTGCTATAAAAAGCCATTTGCCTCATTTCTAGGTGGGACAAACTCTGGGGGTGGGGTGGGGATTTATACTCTAGACCTGTGTAATAAGGAATTTGGCCTTGCCCAAAGAGATAGATCTGGTCTTTGTGCCTAGTTCCTAAGAGGTAATTTTTAAATTTCCTTGTATTAGAAATGTCTTTATTATTGTTGGTGGGTTCTTGGGACCACATCTGAGAGTTTATACTAATGAGATGAGTCAAGGTGAGACCAGCCATACCTAGTAGTCTTAGGATATCCCCTGGCCTTGGGACACGTGGGTGGCTCAGCGGTTTAGCGCCGCCTTCAGCCCAGGGCATGATCCTGGAGTCCTGGGATCAAGTCCCACATCAGGTTCCCTGCATGGAGCTCTCCTCTCCCTCTGCCTGTATCTCTACCTCTCTCTCTCTCTCTCTGTGTGTGTGTGTCTTTCATGAATAAATAAATAAAAATCTTAAAAAAAATGTATGTCCCCTGGCTGCTAGAAGATCCAACGTGTGATTTAGGGTGGAGATTTTGGATCACAGGGTATCCATTGACTTAGAGACTGACTTCAATCAATGGATCTCTATGTAATAAAGTCTCCACAATAGCTCTGGATGCCAAAGCTTTGATGAACTTCCTGGGTTGGCAATATGCCATGAACATTGTTAGACATCAACGCCAGGTGTATAACATGTCCTTAGGACAACAGAAGTCTCACTTTTGAAATTTTCCCAGGCTTGACCCTATGCGTCTCTTCCCTTAGCCAATTTTAATGTGTCCTTTCCCTATAATAAATGTAGCTATGAGTACAACACTTTTTTGTGAATTCTATGAGTTTGTTTAGTGAATCATCAAGGGTGATTTTGGGAAATTCTCAAACTTGCAGTTGGTGTCAGAAATGAGAGTGGTTTTGTGTGGGCTCTTCCCTCTACCTTTGTAGTTGCACCCTACCTCTTTTGTAGCTGGGATCAGGAGTCTTGGACAGGCTTTGCAGTCTGGAGGAGTGACCTTCACAGTTGAGCTGACTCCACACTAGATCTACATAAACACCTCACCAGCACATGGTTAGGAAAACCTCTTCTGGGCTGGCAATATCCTTGATGAATATTTTTATGACAGCATTTATCATTTGTGTTATAATTAACTCTATTAGTACCTGTGTAATCAACTAAAACGTGAGATAGCTAAGGGCAGGAACCTTGTTTAATCTACTCTGTATACACAATGCCTAATATGGGTGTGGTAACTACTCAAAAATTTTTGTTGGACAAGTCATTACTTGTCAATCTTTTGACATTCTTTTTAACTCTTTTGCACCCTGTCCTTCTATAATATTTTTTGGCAGAACTTCATTGTAGCTTGGAACTTACTCTCTGTCTTTTCACTTCCGGCATTCAGGGGCTACTGGGAAAAAATGATACAGCCAAGAAAATTATACTAAGAATTCCATGACTTACTTCAGTTGAACCATCATAAAGATTTTCATTTCTGTTAGATTTCTCTAGACAGAGCATTCTCATACTTCATTCTCTGTCTGGGTTTAATCCTCCTTCTAACTCCTGACTGTCCTTAGCCCCTTTCTGGCCTTTTCAACATATGATTATGTTTCTACCTAGGAGATAAAATAGAAACCAGCTAGTCCATCAATTTCTCATTATCAAATTTCCAAATCTCTCTACCTCTGGAGCATTTTATCTTGCCTTATATTATAATCTAGAACTACATTGCTTACCTTAGATCAGTTGTGCATTAAATGACAGCTAATGAGATGCACTATTGATTAGGTGCCTCTCCTACATTTTATAACGTATTAAACATATTCGAGCTTGCCCCATCTTAAAACAAAAATGCCATCTCAATATTTTTTTTTCCTAAAGATTTTATTTACTTATTCACTGGAGACATGGAGAGAGGTGGAGACATAGGCAGAGGGAGAAACAGACTGTGGGAAGGTGGGGGGAATCTATATTCATGGGCTCCATTTCCTCACTCCTCTTATTCATTAGGTCTAAACTAGTTTCTACTACATAGTTTTGTTAATTCTAGTTTCATAGGAGTCTCTAAAGACCCCCCAGTGGACTACTTTTTTTTTTTTTTTTAGCTCTCAGCTACTTTACTTCTTAGCTTCATTGAGCACAGTTGATCACTTTCTCTTTGAAACAAGCTCCTTCTGTCACTTCCATCATCCTGCATTCTCTTGGTTCCTCCATAAATTCTTTGGCTGTTCCTTTCCTTTCTTCTATGCAAACATCACGTATTGAAATTTCTGAGGACTTTGTCCTAAACTTTTTTCTTTCTCAGTTATTATTTCCCTAGATAATTATATCTACTGCCTTAGTGACTATTATCAATTCATCTGCCAAGTTATATTCCAATTCAGTGTCCATGTACATTCTATTCCTTTTTTAATTCCAGATTCAAATATCCACCCCTTACACAGTTACTTAAAATTAAATTTCACAGTCCTCAATACTGTCCAGATAATAAACCAAAGAAAAGAGCAACATCTGTCTTTTTAAACTATGAATTATCAGGACCAAACACAATTTCTGAAATAATGCCAGATACATGGTATGTAAATAATAATTGACCTAATTAAAAGAATGAGTAAATGGTAATAAAGAATTAGTATATTTTCCAAAATGAAGGGAGTTTTTTGGTGTGTGTGGTTTTCTTTTCTTTTCTTTTCTTTTCTTTCTTTCTTTCTTTTTTTTTTTTTTTTTTTTACTCTTCTGGCTAAAAAAAACCCAACTTGTTCAAGATTCACTGATGTAACTAAAAACACACTGATTATGGGCAACCCGGGTGGCTCAGTGGTTTAGCACCAACTTCGGCCCAGGGCGTGATCCTGGAGACCTGGGATGGAGTCCCGCGTTGGGCTCCCTGCATGGAGCCTGCTCCTCCCTCTGCCTGTGTCTCTGCCTCTCTCTCTCTCTGTCTCTCATGAATAAATAAATAAAATACTTAAAAAAATAAAAAATAAAATTAAAAAAACCCCATTGATTAGAGGACTACTTTCTCAACTACTAAATCTATAAGTCAGATGGGGAATATTAACTGTGTCTCATGACATCTTCAGTTTCTTCCCATTTTTGAAGAGACTCTGCCTTGGACCAGTTGGTATTTATAATATATATATATATATATATATATATATATATATATGCCCAGAAAGAAATAATATTCTTACTAAAGCACCTAATGATGATTTTAGCTAACATCTAATGTGCCCTCACAATTTTAAATACATTATGAAAATGATTCCATTTTACTCTCACAAGAATTCTATGAGGAAGCTATTATTATTGTGATGATGCTATTTTCAGCCATTACCCTAACCTCAGTGTGAGAGCTCCTCCAGTGGAAACTTTTGTAAACACATTTTGGCTGTTTGTCAGAGTTCACTCAAATTTAAAATGTTCCTAGCTGAAGAGATTTGCTCCTCATTATAAAGCCTCATTTGCGATATACAGAAATTGTTAGTGTTTGTACTCTTTGAATCCTAAGAATGAATAAAAAGCAGGATTCACTTTGAAATGAAAAAAAATTTAAAGCCTGGCAACTCATGAATAAAACTAAGGTGAAATGGAAATGAAAAACAAGAACTGGGGCTTAGCCAAATACCTTGTTTGCACTTTGCTTTTGAAAAGAATGAATAGAAGGGGACTTGCTTCCACCCACTGCACAGTAACCTGCATATGTTACTTTGCATATACACAAGTAGGACTATGGCACAGAGAAGTTTTAAAAGCATAGGAATTAAACATTAGATCCAAGAGAAAAGAAATAAAGTTATAAATTCTCGATTATTCGAAGTGACCTTTAAAAAGTGCCCTATGTATAATTCTTCTCCAGAGGACATAATATTAAAATTTTGCATATGTTTTCCTTGAATTATATACTCAATATCTTTTTTTTTCAATATCTTTTTAAAGATTCACAGTGTTTTACATAGGATTTAATTTTACAGATTAAACCACAGAGAAAAATACATGTAATCAGTTGATAACAAAGGTCATAAATGATATTGAAATCGGGCAGGATATTATAGGATCATTCTAGATTTTCAGAAAAGCTGTGAAAATAGTAGAGCTCTCTACCACCAGTTTCTCTACAGTTAACAACTTATAATGGCACAAGACATTTGTCACAACTAATAAACCAGTATTGATACATTATTAACTCAAGACCATTCTTTATTCATATATCCCTAGTGGCTTTTTCCCCCTAATGTCCTTTCTTTTTCTTCCCTGGGGTTCCATGCAGGATACCACATTACACATAGTCACCATGTCCCCTTAGTCTTCTGCAGACTGGCAGTTTCTCAGACTATCCTTGTTTTCCATGACCTGACAGTTTTGAGGAATACTGGTCCAATGTTGGATAGTCTGTCTTTCGATTTGAGTTTGTGTGGTGTTTTTCTCGTGGTTCCACAGAATTTTGGATGCAGGGAGGAAGAACACAGAGGGAATGGATCATACTCCCCACATTATTTCAAGGGTACATGGTAACGACATGACTAATCACTGCTGATGTTGACCTTAACAGGGTAGCTAAGGAAGATTTTAGGTTCTTCCACTCTAAAGTTACTCTTTTCTCCCATTTCCACAAATTTTGGAAGGAAATCACTATATGAAGTGCATGCTTAAGGAGAGGAGAGTTATGTTTTACAGGTATATAAATTAATTATTTGGAATTCTTCTGTATGAGAGACTTGTCTATATTTGTCCATTTACTTATTTATCCAGTCAATTATTTGTATGAATTTAGATTCATTGATCTTACTATGACATAGTGGGTTATAAGTTAACATTACATTACTTATTTTGTTGCTCAGATTGTTTGCAGCTTTGGCCAAAATGAACTACTTTCAGTGGGACCCTTTGACATACTCCAATTTGTGTATACGTATGTGTATGTTTGAGCGGGTCTTTACTTTCTGGTACTCTAAGAGGCTCCAGCCTCCTGGATATTCGAAGCTCCAGCCCTAGAATTAGCCTAGTCCTGCCAAAGAACCCCAGTTTCTTTTATTAAGAAATGGTATTAGAATCCAAGATCTGGGCACTGGGTATACTCATTGTTACCAGGGCACAAATCTATTTTTATGGTCTGATTAGAGGTATTGGAATTATTAGGTAGAAAATCGTATCACAAGTTTTCTTTAAAAATTGGCAGATCTCATGTAGCATGAAGTGTTTGTTTCACAAAATTATAAAGGCTGCTTATGGTGTTACTAAAATAATATAGGCAAGAAGAAAAGGAAACAATATTGTAAAGCATAGTTCTATATTTCACTTCTTTTTTTCAGAAAATTTTATAAAATTCATGAATCTTTATGGAAAAAGCCAATACAAACTTCTATAAGGATTGTTAGGTGCTCCCAGAGAATATGGCCCAGAATACAAATTAATCCACAAATTGTTAAATTTTGGAGTATATATGATTTACACAGAACTTTTTATTAAAGATATATGAGATTTTGTTGTTTAGCTAATGAACTATAGTTGGAGAGGCAAGACATATACAATGGTGATAAAAAATAAACAGTGGAGCTGGTATTGACAAATGATTAGTGCATCTCTTGATGGTGGGTCAAATTTAAACAAAGATAATGTGCAGACTACAGATGAAGATGTCTATTTGGATAAAACAGTAAAATCTGGTTCTCATATGCAGCTACTTCAGAAGAGTCTTTGTGACCTAGGCCTATAGTTCTTAAAAAATGGCCTAGAACTCTCTTTTTGTTCCTGAGACTCTTTCAGAAGATCCACAATATCAAAACTATTTTCTCAATAATACTAAGATGTTATAATTTTTTTCACTTTTATCCTTTTAAGAGTTACTACTCTGGGGGCACCTGGGTGGCTCACTGGTTGAGCATCTACCTATGGCTCAGGTTGTGTTCTCAGGATCCTGGAATCAAATCCCACAAAAGGCTTCCCACAGGGAGCCTGCTTCTCCCTCTGCCTGTGTCTCTGCCTCTCTTTCTCAGTGTCTTTCATGAATAAATAAATAAAATCTTTTTTTTAAAAAAAGAATTACTACTCTGGAGTTCTCCAGAGGCCCCCTTACCCCATGATGACATATCCACTCAGATAATTAATGGTATGTGTCCTTTTATATTTTAATAGTTTTAATAGTTTTATATTTAATAGTTTTTCTAGTTATTAATAATATAGTGTCAATAAATGTAACTCAAACAAGAGCTTTTTGGGGTCCTCAGTACTTTTAAGAATACTGCTGGGTAAGACTAATCACTCCAGATATTAAATCTAGATGTAAGAATGATAAGTGTCAGTCCAGAGAGATCTCAGATACAATTAATACTTAAGATTCTGAAAAATTAGCCAAAATCTTATAAAAGATGACATTTTTATAGGGTTTTCCAAGCCAAGGAGAGAGAGTGGAAGAGAGAGAGAGAGAGAAAAAGATGGGATGGGAATGAGGGCAAAGGAGAAAGACTACCAGCATTTGAAATGACAGAGCAACTATTACCACAGATCTTATAGATATCAAAATAATAATAAATAAAATATTGCATCATAACAATAAATCCAATAACTTAGATGAAATGGACAAAATCCTTGAAATACATAACTTACAAATGGGCACACATGAAATTAAAAAATCAAAATAGCCTTATATCGTCAAAGTAATTTTCATTTGTTAACAAAAGCTCCAAACAAAGATAATTCCAGGTCCAGGTGGTTTCATATGTGAATTCCATCAAACATTTAAGGAAGACATAATATCAAACTTAGAAGAAGTCTTCCTGAAAACAGAGGAGGAATGAACATTTTCTACTATGTTTTAGGAAGTCAACATAAATCCAGTATCAAATCTTATAAAAACATTATAGGAAAAAAATTGCTAAGCTATTATCAAGGCACAAAAGTCCTTAAGAAATATTATCAAATCAAATGCAGCAATACACATGAAGGGAGGTAACTGGAAGTAGGCACTTCTCTTCGAAAACAGTCATCTGGCTATAATCTCCCCCCCCTCCTCCTCGTGACTACATTTCCGAGGGTCTCTGCCATATTTGTACATCTATGTCTGTTGAATTCAAGTGTATCTAGTCTTGAAATCTTCCTATCTAACAGTTGGCATTTATTTTATTCATAGAAATGGATTTGGGGAAAAAAAGCACATTTGAATATCAGATATATCTGCAATGCACAACGACATAATTAAGAATCCATAATTGTTTTTGTTGAAAAAGATTTTCTTCTTTACATATTAGACTTGGAGTAAAATCAAGTAAATTTTCTCAGTTCTATGTCTTTGGAAGTATGATTAGAGATTTATAAACTAATAGCCACATCTTTGATTTGCAAATTTATAATGATGCAATTTTAAGGAATGAGTAATAGTTTAGTTCACTTGTCTTGAAGTGACTCTCCTGCTTTATGAATTGGGTGTTGGGTTGAGGTGGTAGCCTCTGATCTTTTTGACTTTCCTTTCCCAGAGTTGAACCTCGGCTTCATAAGCAAGCTGAAGAAAGGGGACTGGAGTCTTAGTTTTCTTGAACTGCTGTGCCTGAAACACAACGTCCAACCTACAAGTAGGGCTCAGTGGTGGAAGGGACTCCCTAACTATTCAGTTGCATTTGCCTAGAATTTACCTTTGCAACATGGAGCTTGGCTGAGGGGAAATGCTAGCAGTTCACTCCTTCTGAAGAGATAATGTAGCCCAAAATAGGAAGTTGAGCCAAGAGGGAACCATATCCTCTTGTCTAAACCCACTACAGTGGTTTCTATCATGCTGACCTGGGGACAGGGAGGAGGAAACGAGTCAATGCTCAAATGCCATACACTCTTAATGTTCTTACTGAGATTTAGTAGATTTTTCTTGAATAAATATTTTATTAACTATTTGTCCTTGGAAAAATCTCCAGAGAGTTTTTTTTTTTAAAGAATTTTTATCAGGGATGTCTGGGTGGCTCAGTGATTGAGCATCTGCCTTTGGCTCAGGGCATGATCCTGGGGTCCTGGATTCGAGTCCCATATCAAGCTTCCTACAGGGAGCCTGCTTCTCCCTCTACCTATGTCTCTACCTCTCTCCCTGTGTCTCTCATGAATAAATAAAATCTTTTAAAAAATAAAAAAATAAAATAATTTTTGCCAGTTATGGTATAGCTGGGAATGGGCTCAAAGGAACTCCTCACATATTCATTCTTGTTCTAGTTTCCTATATTCTTGAAGTAATCCCCTGATTTAAGCTTTCTTTCTCTGAGGATTTAACGACACTGCACATTTTTCTAATCCTAAAAGTTGCAATAAATTATGAGACCAATTTGGAATTGTTACTTTCTCTTCTATGTGACTTTTTCCATTACCTGGATGCTTATAAATTCCTTTATTTTCCTTGAAATTCATTAACTTCGCCAACGTATATGTTAAGGGTGATCATTCTATATTATTTACATTTAATACAGTGTGCTACTTTCTTTCAAAGATTCTACATTTCCATTGTTTTATATGTGAATATGAAGAATTATTATTTTATTTCTGTCACCCTTTTATTGAGTAACTACTAGGTGCATGGTATTGCACAGGTAATTTCTTGGAATAAGTGCTATGAGAAAAGATATTAAGGTGGGATAAAAATGTACTTTAGAGAGAGAAAAAAACGAAAGTTACAAGGCAGTCGTATTTTTGTAGAGTGATAAAGAATAAGTAATAAGCCAAACCATTCACACCATAAGGGAAGCCATATTTTAAATCAAGATAAGAATAAATACACAAGGTCTGTGTAAAGAGAAGATTGGAGTATTTTAAAATAGAAGGAAGGCTGGGGCGCCTGGGTGGCTCAGTGGTTGAGCATCTGCCTTTGGCTCAGGTCTTGATATCAGGGTCCTGGGACTGAGTTCTGCTTCAGTCTCCCCGCAGGGAGCCTGCTTCTCCCTCTGCCTATGTCTCTGCCTCTCTCTCTGTGTCTCTCATGAATAAATACATAAAATCTTAAAATATAAAATAAAACAAAAAGGAAGGATGATATGGCTGGGCATAATGACCTAGGGGAAAGAGCTACAAAGAGATGTCAGTAGTCTAGGGTAATCATTTAGGATGGTTGGCAAACTTTGGTCCCCAGGCCAAATATGATCTACTGCCTGATTTTGTACTTAACTCGTATGTCTATGAATTAAGGATGCTTTTTATATTTTAAATGGTTGGGAGAAAAATCAAAAGAATAATATGTAAAAATTATATGAAATTCAAATTTCAGCGTCAT
Organism: Nyctereutes procyonoides; assembly: GCF_905146905.1. Classification (NCBI taxonomy): domain Eukaryota; kingdom Metazoa; phylum Chordata; class Mammalia; order Carnivora; family Canidae; genus Nyctereutes; species Nyctereutes procyonoides. The sequence goes on from NW_026575137.1 coordinate 5,349,192, forward strand.
AAATAAAATTTTATTGAAGCACTAGCACACTCATTTGTTTACGTATTGCCTATGGTGGCACAACCGTAGGAGTTGCAAAGCCTAAATTATTCACTATTTCACTCTGTACAGAAAATGGTTTGCTGACCCCTGTTCTAAGGCACCTTCAGTTCAGTAGGAGGAGTGGATACAACTTTAAATTCAACAGGAAATTTTCAGAGGCTTCTGAGCAAGGGAGCAGCATTCTGATTTGCTCACGCGCAAATGAATTGCAGTTGGGTACACTGGGGAAAGTAGGCACAGGGAGACTATTGGGGGGGCTAACACAATAAGGCAGTACTCCAAATGAGGGATGGTGGTGATTGATACCAAGGCTGTGGGAGGGGAGCTGCATGGGAATAGAGCGATTTCAGATGTGTTGGAGATAGAACCCCTGACCCTGAAGATGGATTCCATACAAGTGGATCAGAGAATGGGAAGAATCACAGATGAACGTTGGCTTGATTTAGGATAACCAGGTAAATAGTGACACCATTTATTAGCAGGAAACATCTGAGAGGAGCTTTGGTTTGGTTTGAGTCGTGGGTAGAAAGAAAATAAGTCTTGAATTGTGTATACATGTGTAAGGACCTGAAGTAGAAGCACTAGGTAGGCAGTTGGGTTAGAGGGGAATGTCTTGAGATTGAGACATGAATATTTGAGTTCTTAGCACAGAAATGGTATCTAAAATCATCAGAATAAACGAGCTCATCTGGGAGGAGAAGGGAAAACAGAAGAGAAGGCTTATGACCTGCTCTTGAAGGTAAGTCAAATTGGCTAGCAGGCCAATTCTCAAGTCACTTTCTCCAAAGGCCAATTTAGAAATGAACTCATTCCTTTCCCTCACTTGAGTTGAGTGTGCTGGTTTTTGTTTACCTTGCATTCATCACTGCGTTTAAAAAAAAAAAAAAAGTTTACCTTTTTCTGCCGCATATCCCTGCTGTTCAGTAGCTGGAGACTAAATGGCATGCAGAGAGAGAAAAAGAAAGCCTAATATATCTGGGAAGTGAGAGATAAAAAAGCCTTCCTTTGAGAAGAGGAAATGGTGCCCTTGGGGGAAAGCCATTTCAGCCTAGATAAGGACTGGAGAAAGTTCAGATAAAAGATTGTTGATATACAGGAGCTTGCTAGTTCAGACATTATATACCTGAGGGCACAATGAAAGGAAAAGAAGGGTTAGAAGGAATAGGTCAGATTAAAGGATGGAGACATGTGATTGATAATAAAAGTCCTAGTGAAAACGGATGTCCAGGGAATCTGATGCTTCTGACGTTGCCAGAAATAAACGGATGCCAGCGTTCATCCTGATTAGTCAGGCAGATGAGTGTGCACAACTCATTCAAGCCATATTTTTACTAATCAGCTTGGTCAAAAGGTCTTTTTTATAACTGGCTATCTGGAAGGGATTTCTTCTTCCTTTGGGTCTGAAGAGTGTGCCCATTTGGTAGTAGTAATTCTATTTAAAAAAGCACAAAACGTGGGTTCTTTCTGTTTCTCACAAGGATTGGATAGAGTTGATGGTGGTGCTTGTTATATTCTTTTCCCGATGTTAAAAAACATATCTTGGGATAGGCCCGTGCTGCTGCTTTTCTGTGTGTCACTCACTTCTGAAATGGGATGCGGAAGTAAGCCAGGGCAAGCAGAAATTTCAATTTGTAAAGCTGGAGTAAAATCATTTCTAAACAAATCTCCCATAATTATTGACATTTTCTCCTTCAGGGGGAAAAAAAAATCAGTGAGGGGACCTCCATGTGCCAGATTCTCATTGTACTTAATCTTCTGCTCACTTGACTCTAGCTAGCAACTGTCTTGGTGATCACTCCTTCCCTGATTCCCTTACCCTAGCTTTTCCAGGTAGGCTTCTTCCGGGTTAGCAGGATGGATTGCAGGAGTAGAGATACCTGTATGGCATTTCTCCTCTAGCTCTGTGCCTCTGCTAGTCTGCAGCTGGAACCGGCTCTTTCAAGGATGCCCTTTCTTCTTCCATGATCTATCCATTCTCTTAGACTCATTCCAAGGAAGGAGCATTCCTTGGACTTTCCAGTTACCTTTGTGAAATATCCCCCTTAAATTAGGTCTAAGAGGTATCTGTTGGGGGGGGGGGGAGAAACTAACAATGCCTCCCCTATTCCATATCTACAGCACCTGATTTTTTTTTTCTGAAATTCTCCTAATCTGGTCCAGTTTACAATATTTGAAAGCCACTTCTCATAGCTTTTGGTTTGGCAACAAGGATCTTTCCTCGTTGTTCTCTCTTTGGTTACTTCTGTTGTTTTGGGTGGGCTGTATTAATGTCTGGGCTAAAAATACCCTAATTTGCCTACTGATACCAGAGATTCTAAGAGTAGAGAAACAGTACATGGTAACGGACAAGAGAAAGGATTCTGCAAACTCACTAAATTTGAATCATGGCTGCAACTCTTATTAACTGTGCAGTCTCAGAAACCAACTTGGATAATCTCACTTTGCCTCAGTTTCTTTTCATCTCTACAATAGAGCTAATAAGAGTATTTACCTCGTGATCTTGTTGTTAAGATGAAATATGCATAGATAAAGCATTTACAACAGCACCTGGCATACGAGAAGCACCATATCATAGTTAAGCGTGTTATTATGGCTACTGTTGTAATTATCCTCCTTAACACTTAATTCTATGGTGTTATTGCCTGTCTTTAGTTTTCTACTCTGGTTATTTCAGTTTGTCTAAATGAATGCCCTCTTTAAGGCCTCTTCAAGGGCAAGAGACAATAGCTTATTCTCCTTTGTACTTTTCATAGCGCCGCTAAAATGTGTCTCATATTGTTGGCAATCTACAAATAATTCGTGTTAGGATGAATTGAGGGGCACCTGGGTGGCTCAGTTGGTTAAGCGTCCAACTCTGGGTTTTGGCTCAGGTCGTGACCTCAGGGCCGTGAGATGGAGCCCCATGGCAGGTTCCATGCTCAGCACAGATTCTGCTTGAAATTCTGTCTCCCTTCCCTCCCCTTCTGCACCCCCCCCCCGCTCATGCTCTTTCTCTCTCTCTCTCAAATAAATAAATAAATGAAATCTTTACAAAATGAATTGGGCGTCTATGACAGCTTAGGTTTATTGGCAGTCTGATCATACATATTTTAAAAGGTCTGGTCCTTCTTAATCAGAGGAGCTGGTAACTCTAAGCCTTTTGAAACTAAAGACATAGGAGAAATATACAGGTACAATAAAATTGAAAATCAGTAGCCCTTTATTTTCCCTTTGATGTTGACTGGGTATAAAATATGCATCACAGGTGTAAACTTTAAAGCCTATCCACAATTGTTTGCTAACTTTTTTTTTATACAAGAAAAAGGTTGGGTTTTTTTCTTTCCTGTTAGAAGTGGTTTCACAGGGCTTTGCCAGTTAAGAAATCATCAGATAAAGTGAAAATGAGTTAATTATATCACTTTTGTTCTGAAAGAGTTAGCTTTCAGCCAATTTCAGATTGGTTCTCTGTATGCCCTCAAAAAAATCAAATAACCCTTCCAGTAAACACATATCCCATCAATCTTCAGCAACAGCACATTTCAAGGTCAAATTTTTCTTAATAGATAAAGGCACAGGATTTGAAATCTTGAAAATCTTATAAAAGCAGCTTTTGAAATCATTCTTACTGCTTATCTACAAGTCATGGCTATTTCCCCCAAAATAGAACTTTATTAGAGACAAGCAAATGGGTTTCATGTTGCTTACCACAGCATAGAATGTTTTGATTGATGCATGAATCATATGAGAGTTACAGATACTATTCCAAAGTCTGAGGGTGAGAATACATTAATCTTGTGCTTGCAGGAAAATGTTTATGTGTTGTTGTGGATTGAATTGTGTCCCCCCAGGATTCACATGGTTGAAGCCCTAGCCCCCGGTAACCTCAGAAAGTAGGGTCATTGCAGACACAGTTAGTTGAGATGAGACCAAACTGAAATGGAGTGGGCCCCATATGTGTGGTGCACGGATAAAATGGGGAAATTTGGACACAGACACACACAGGAAGAATGCCACGTGAGGAGGCGTTGGTATGTCAGGCCATGGTATACCCCAGTGAACTACCAAACACTAGGAGAGAGGTCTGGGGCAGATCCCCCCACTATTCCTTCAGAGGGAGAGTGGCCTTGTAAACATCTTGATCTGCAACTTCAAGACTTCTGAATCACGAGACAAAAAAATTTCTGTTGTTTTAAGCTACTTACTTTGGGCTATTTGTTACAGCATCCCCGGTAAACTAATACACATGTGATATGCAACTATGAGGTTAACTCTGTGATTCCTAATATGCTTTACATGCTATTATATAGGCAAAAAATTGCTGATGTCTGGATCCTGAAAGACTAACATCTTGTTTATCAAGCGGACTCGACTCTGAATGGTTGGTCAGCAGGCCAAGGCTTGTTAATCAACCTCTCAGCCCAAGCCCCAGCCTGTTCTTGACAGGAGGTGCACTTGGGTTACCCCTGATCTTCTGTAGTAGCCTCTGCTTAAAGCCTTTTGCCATGTTTTGTGTTTCTTTCAAGAGCTCTTGCTGATTGCTTTTGTTCTTTGGGAAATATAACAGAATATTTTTGAAGAATAAAAGCAACAACTTTCACATTTTGTTTCCCTTATAAAAGGCCCTCAAATCCATTGTGACATTCTGATGTGATGTTAAGAAAAAGATATATCTACCACAAATCTATATAACCTAATTATTTTCCTTTTGTTTTCTTGTCAGAAAAAACCCCGAATATATATATATATGTATAAAATTATACATATTCTCGGATAATTATCACACATCTGATAAACACATTCTTTTTTTTTGTACTGTCATAATAAAGTCTTGAAAAGTATTAGTTTTAATAAAAATTCTAATAGTGTCTCTGTCATCAGAGTAGCTATTGAATATAATGTGCCTATTTGAAGTGAGGTTTCCACATTTGAGGGATGTTTCAATGTGAATCTCCAACCACCACCATTCACAGGATCCTTCATTGTGAGCTACAGTTATGTACATCTGATGTCTTGTCACTCCACAATTTGAATGCTCATGACATAAAGCAGTAAATTGAGAAGTAAAAAATAAATAAATTAATTAAATTAAAAAAAATCCTTTCTCTTCATGGGACTAACCATTACTGAGATCTGCTTCAGTCTGCAGAAAACATTTCACAGGAGAAATGGAAAACCAGGATATGAAATAAACTTTAAATAACTGGTTCATTCCTAGGTCAGATTCAATGAGGGGAAATAGCCTTACCTGTGGATCAACTGCTACAGTGCTCTAGAAAAAGAGCAGAAAATATAAGTATCCACCATCTTTTTGTTTCTCTCTCTCTCTGTCTCTCTTTTTTTTTTTTTTTTTTAAATGCTGGGCTGTTTCCTTTCACCTAATTCTAGCTCTTTCCTTAATTACTGGAACAATTAGTCCTACACAGTGCACGGGTACTCAGGAAAACTTTCTTTCTTTCTTTTTTTTTAGGAAAACTTTCTAATAGCTATGACACACATGCTCTGGAATTTGTTAAGAGTAGTCACTGTATTGAGATACTTCACTAGGGATTGTGAAGAAAACTAGAAGAGGTATTGAAATTTGGAAAGTTAGGTCATCCAAAAATACATGGGGGTAGGAGTGCAGGGTGATGTGTGGAAATGATTATGAAAAAGGTATGATGACCCCTTAATGATCATTAAGGAACACACCAGGGTTTTTTTTTTTTCTTTTATTTTGGTTCTCATCTAATGACTGATGGATTCTACAAAACATAATTCCAGAAACTCCACCAATGGTTTCATGTATTTTAAATGTTAATCCCTTTCACATTTATAGTAGATACAATTGTACTATATAATTAGATTCTCATCCAGCACATAAGTGAAAGAGCACCTGTACCTTGAACACTGTTATTGAGGCCAGTGCAACTTTAATATCTCTAGTTTTGGAGGGAAAAAGGATAGTATTAATTCTAAAAATCCAGAAAAACAAAAAGATGGTTTTATCTTTTTAATTTAAAAACATTTTTAGCTCAAATATGACCTTTATTTTTTAAAATTTATTTATTTTTATTTCTAGTATAATTAACATAGTGTTATATTAGTTTCAGGTGTACAGTTTAGTAATTCAACAATTCTAAATATTACTCAGTGCTCATCATGATAAGTGTACTCTCAATCCCCTTCACCTATTTTCATCAATCCCCCCACTTGCCTCCCCTCTGATAACTACCAATTTGTTCTGTATATTTAGGAGTCTTTGTCTCTTTTTTCTTTTGTCTTGTTTCTTAAATTCCACATGTAAGTGAAGTCATATGATATCTGTCTTTCTCTGACTGACTTATTTCACTTAGCATTATACCTTTAGATCCATCCATATTTTTGCAAATAGTAAGATTTTATTTTTTGGGGGGGGGCTGCTGAGTAATATTCCATCGTGTACATATCCTACTTCTTTACCCATTCATCTATTAAGGGGCACCTGGATTGCTTTTATATTGTGGCTTCTGTAAACAATGCTGCAATAAATGTAGGTGTGCATATATCTTTCTGAATTAGTGTTGCCATATTTTTGGAGTAAATATCCAGTGGTGGAATTACTGAAGTATATGGTAATTCTATTTTTAGGTTTTTGAGGAATCTCCACAATGTTTTCCACAGTGGAGGAACCCGTCTGCATTCCTACCAACAGTGCATGAAACACCACCACTTGCTGTTTCTTGTGTTCTTTATTTTAGTCATTCTGACAGTGTGAAGTGATGTCTCATTGTGGTTTTGGTTTGCATTTCCCTGATGGTAAGTGATGTTGGGCATCTTGTCAATGTGTCTGTTGGCCATCTGTATGTCTTCTTTGCAGAAATGTCTGTTCATATCTTCTGCCCACTTTTAATTGGATTTTTCGTTTTTTGGGTGTTGAGTTGTGTAAGCTCTTTGTGTATTTTCAATACTAACTCCTTATTGAATATATTATTTGCAAATATTTTCTACCATTCAGTAGGTTGTCTTTTTTGGATTGTTTCCTTTTCTGCACAGAACTTTTTAGAGTAGTTCCAATAGTATATTTTTGGTTCTGTTTCCTTTGCCTTAGGAGCCACGTAGAAAGATGTTTTTATGGCTGGTGTCAAAGATCTTACTGCCTGTGCTCTCTTGTAGGATTTTTTATGGTATCGGGTGTCACATTTAGGTCTTTAATCCATTTTGAGTTTATTTTTGTATATGGTATAAGAAAGCGGTCCAGTTTCATTCTTTTGTATGTAGCTATCCAGTTTTCCAACACCATTTGCTGAACAGACTGTCTTTGCCCCATTGTATATTTTTGCCTCCTGTGTCCTAGATTGACAATATAAGCGTGGATTTATTTCTGAGCTCTCTATTCTGTTCTGTTGATCCATGTGTCTATTTTAGTGCCATTACCATACTGTTTTGATTACTATAGCTTTGTAATATATCCTTAAATCCAGGGTACCTCCAATTCCAGTCTTCTTTTTCAAGACTGCTTTGGCTATTCAGGGTCTCTTATGGTTCTACAAAAAATTTTAGGATTATTCTATTTCTTTTTTTTAAATTTTATTTATTTATTCATGACACACACACACACACACACACAGAGAGAGAGAGAGAGAGAGAGAGAGAGAGAGAGAGGCAGAGATGTAGGCAGAGGGAGGAGCAGGTTCCATGCAGGGAGCCTGATGTGGGACTTGATCCCGGGTCTCCAGGATCACGCCCTAGACTGAAGGCGGCGCTAAACCACTGAGCCACCAGGGGTGCCCGGATTATTCTATTTCTATGAAAAATGATTTGATATTTAGATGGGGATTGAATTAAATCTGTAGATTGCTTTGAGTAGTACAGACATTTTAACAATATTTGTTCTCGCAATTCACCTTTCTGGGAGATTCATGAGCATGACCTATTTTTTCCATTTGTGTTATCTTCAATTTCTTTCATTGATGTTTTTGTATTTTGCAGAGTACAAGTTTTCACCTCATTGGTTAAGTCTATTCCAGGTATTTTATTCTTTTTGGTGCAATTGTAAGGGAGATTGTTTTCTTAATTTCTCATTTTACTGCTTCATTATTAGTGTATAGAAATACAATGGATTTCTCTATATTGATTTTGGGTCCTATGACTTTACCAAGTTCATTGATCAGTCCTAGCAGTTTTTTGGTGGAGTCAGTCTTCAGGGTTTTATATAGAGAGTATCTGTCATCTGCAAATTTATACTTCTTCCTTACTGATTTGGATGCCTTTTATTTCTTTTTTCTGATTGCTGTTGATCAGAGTTCCAGGGCTATGTTGAATAAAATTGGTGAGAGATCATCCTTGTCTTGTTCCTGATCTTAGGAGAAAAACTCACCTTTTCACCATTGAGTGTGATGTTAGCTGTGAGTTTTTCATTTATAGCCTTTATTATGTTGAGGTGTATTCCCTCTAAACTTACTTTGTTGATAATTTTTTTTTAAAGATTCTATTTATTTATGAGAGAGAGAGAGAGAGAGAGAGACAGAGAGAGGCAGAGACACAGGCAGAGGGACAAGCAGGCTCCACCAGGGAACCCGATGTGGGACTCTATCCTGGGTCTCCAGGATCACACCCTGGGCTGCAGGTGGCGCTAAACCTCTGAGCCACCCGGGCTGCCCCGAGGATTTTTTTTTTTTAATTATGAATAAATGCTGTACTTTGTCAAATGCTTTTTCTGCATTTATTGAAATGATCATATGATTCTTATCCATTCTTCTATTGATATGATGTATCACATTGATTGATTTACTAATATTGAACCTTATTTGTATCCCAGAAATAAATCTCACTTGATTGTGGTGAATCAATATTTATTTATTATTTTTAGTTTTGTTTTGCTAATATTTTGTTGAATATTTTTGCATCTATATTTATCAGATATATTGGCCTATAGTTCTCTTTTTTTTTTTTGTAGTGTCTTTATCTGGTTTTGGTATCAGGGTAATGCTGGCCTCATAGAATGAATTTGGAGGCTTTCCTTCCTCTTCTATTTTTTGGAAAAAAATTGAGAAAAATAGGCATTGACTCCTCTTTAAATATTTGGTAAAATAAATAAATAAATATTTGGTAAAATTCACCTGTGAAGCTGTCTGGTCTTGGATTTTTGTTTGTTGGGGATTTTTTGATTACTGATTCACTTTTCATTGTTGGTAGTTAGTCTGTTCAAATATTCAATTTCTTCCTGATTCAGTTTTAGGAGGTTATATGTTTTAAGGAATTTAACCATTTCTTCTGGGTGTCCAATTTGTTGGCATATGCTTTTTCATAATGTTTTCTTATAATCCTTTGTATTTTGGAAGTGTTATTTGTTATTTCTCCACAGTCATTTCTGATTCTGTTTATTTGAGTCCTTTCTCTTTTTCTGATAGGTCTTGCTAAAGATTTATCAGTTTTATCAATGTTTTCAAAGAACTAGTTCCTGGTTTCATCAATATATCCTACTGCTTTTTTTTTTAGGTTCTATATAATTTATTCTCTAATCTTTATCATTTCCTTCCTTCTACTAGTTTTTGATTTTGTTCTGCTTTTAGGTGTAAGGTTAACTTGCATATTGGAGATTTTTCTTGCTTCTTGAGGTAGGCCTGCATTGTTATAAACTTTCCTCTTAGAGTGGCTTTGCTGTATCCCAAAGATTTTGGATCATTGAGGTTTCATTTTCATTTGTCTCCATGTATATTTTTAAATTTCCTCTTTGATTTCTTCATTGGCTCATTCATTGTTTCGTAGCATGTTAATTAACCTCCCATATACTTGTGTTCTTTCCAAATTTTTTTTGTGGTTGATTTCTAGTTTCATAGCATTGTGGTTGGAAAAGATGCATGATATGACTTCAATCATTTTTAATTTGTTGATATTTGTTTTGTGGCCTAATATGTGATCCACTTTGGAGAATGTTCCATGTGTACTTGAAAAGAATTTGTATTCCACTGCTTTAGGATGGAATATTCTGAATAGATCTGCTAGATGTATCTAGTCTAGTGTGCCATTCAAAGCCACTGTTTTTTGTTGATTTTCTGTTTGAATGATCTGTTCATTGATGTAAGTGGGGTTTTAAGTTCCCTTCTGCTATTGTATTACTATCTATTACTTTATGTTTGCTTGCATGTGCTTTATGTATTTGGGTGCTTCCATGTTGGGTGCATAAATATTTACAATTGTTTTATCTTTTTGTTAGATTGTTATTATTTACTGTCCTTCTTTGTCTCTTGTTTCCATTATTTTAAAGTCTATTTTTTTCAATGTAAGTATGGCTGTTCTGGCTCTCTTTTCACTTCCATTTGAATGAAAAATGCTTTTTCCATCTCTTCACCTTCAATCTGCATGTACTTTAGGTCTGAAATGAGTCTCTTGGAGACAGAATATAGATGTGTCTTCCTTTTTTTTTCTCTTCCATCACCCTACCTCTTTTGATTATAGTGTTTAGCTGAATTACATTCAAAGTAATTATTGACAAGCATATATTTATTACCATTTTGTTACTTGTTTTACGGTTGCTTTGTAGTTCTTCCCTGTTCCTCTCTTCTCTTTCTCTCTTCTCAGATGATTAGTGATATACTTCAATTCCAATCTGTTCTGCTTATTTTTTACATATCTAATGCCAGTTTTTGATTTGTGGCTACCATTAGATTTACATATAAGATCTTATGCATATAGCAGTCTACATTTAGTTGATGGTTGCGTAATTTTGAACCCATTTGGAAAGCACTACATTTTTATTCCTTTACTCCCAATGTTTCAGGTATATAGTGTCATGCATTACATTATTTCATTAATCCCTTGACTGATTTGTCTAGATATACTTAATATTACTGCTTTTATGCTTCCTATTTTTCATACTCCTACTTATTGTCATACCTTTCCACTCAAAGAATTCCCTTTCACATTTCTTGTAAGGTTAATATATAGTAGTGATGAATTCCCTTAACTTTTGTCTGGGAAACTCTTTATCTCTCTTTCTATTTTGAGTGATAGTTTTGCTAGGTAGAGTATTACCAGTTCAAGTTTTTTTTTTTTTTTTCAGCACTTTGAATTATCATGCCACTTTCTTCTGGCTAAAAAGTTTCTGCTGAAAAATTAGCTCTTAGTCTTATGGATTTCCCTTATACATAATTGTTTTCTTTCCTCTTGCTACTATTAAAATTCTCTCTTTATCACTGCTTTTTGCCATCTTAATTACTATGTGTCTTGGTGTAGACCTCCTTGGGTTGATTTTGTTGGGGCTTTTCTGTGCCTTCCGGATCTGGGAGTCTGTTTCATTCAGGAACTTGTCAGCAATTATCTCTTCAAATAAATTTTCTGCCCCCTTTTCTGGGAATTCCTGCAATACAAATAAAATATTGTTATAATTGATGATGTCAGTTAATCTGTTCTCATTGTTCATTAGTCCTTTCTCTTCCTTTTGATTGCTTTCCGTTAGTCTTTTCCTCCAGGTCACTGATTCATTCTTCAGCTTACTCTACTATTTATCCCATCTAGTGTATTTTGATTTTCAGTTATTGAGTTCTTCATTGCTGATATTTTTTTTTTTATGTTTTCTATCTCTGGTGAGGCTCTTATTGAGGTTCTACATTCTTTTCTCAGGTCCAGTAAATATCTGTATGGCCATTACTTTAAGTCTCTATCAAACATGCTTATTTCCATTTTACTTGACTCTCTTGATGTGATTTTTTTCTTGGTCTTTCATTTGGGACATATTTCTCTCTCTCCTCATTTTGTCTAATTCTCTATGTTTATTTCCCTGTGTTAGCTATGTCTCCTGCTCTTGCATATAGTGACCTTATGAAGAAGAGGTCCTGTGGTGCCCTGTAGGTCAATGTCTCATGTTCACCAGAACCTGGCACTTCAGTGGTGTCTCCTAAGTGCTGTGTGTGCCCTGCTTTTGTGGCTGAGCTATGTTTGCCTTCATTTCAGGCCTCTACAGTGGCTCTCTTTGCCTCTTGTTAGCAGAGTTTGGCCTATGTGTTGCTAATGGGCCAATCTGGGGTGACTTGAGCTTGAGTTGGGTCTGACCAGGGATTTGCCAGAACTGTGATTGCACAGAACTGCAAGATTCTCTCCCTGTATTCTACCCTGGGAAGTTTTCATTGGTGAATGAGGCCTGCAATCAGATCAGATGTCTATTCCAAGCCCACTGCTAGGGCCAGAGTTGAACTGGTTATCTTCCTATTCCCTGGGACAGGAGTCATTTTGAAGTAGTGCTGGCTCCTGCAGGCACTGCTTGCATAATTCCATATTTGTGGCACCACTTTGGATGAAGTCCTGCAGAGGGCCAGTCAGAGGAAGTGAGCTTACAGAAGAGTGTGGGGTGGGGTGTGCTATTAGCAAATTAGGTGGAGAATGTTCATGCTCCACTGGTTCTCACAGTCATCTCTGTATTTAGGCTGGGAAGGAGGGATGGTAATAACCCACCAGCTCTCTAGTTCTTGGAGAAGTCCCCCAAGGTTCCCTGCCCCTCCAGTGCACCCTTTTATGTTTAGTAAACAAATCTCCCTCCCTTATACCCCAAGCATTTTTCAAACTGCTCCTTTAATGCTGTATCTCATCAGGGCTGTTTGTTGTGCTGTCTCTTGGAGGGTAGAGACTCCGTTACCTGACACCCTTTGGCTCTGCCAGAACCAAACTCACTAGTTTTTAAAATTCCAAGTGTTAAGCCCCACTGATGGTAAGAATTTGAGAATTGGACCCCTTCTTGTTCTCAAGGCCAAATGCTATGGACATTGGTCTTCCCTGTGTGGGTCCCTTGTGCCTGGGGATCCTGGTATGGTCTGCTTATCTCTTCTCTGCCCCTCAAGAAATTCCTCTATCCTGCAGACTGTCCTGCTGGTCAGTTTGGCTCCCACACATTTCTCCACCCTTCTACCCTCTTCAACGTGGCCTCTTCTCTACATTTAGCTGTGGAGAGTCTCTTTTGCCAGTCTTTGGGTCACTTTCTGGGTATTTACACTGATATGGGTATTATCCTAGTGTATCTGTGAGATGAGGTGAATTTAGGTTCTTCTGATTCTGCTACCTCCCCAGGACTTCTGCTTTCTCTTTGTCCATACTTCCTTCTGGTTCTGGATGAAGATGCAATTTTAATCCATGCTTTACCTCCATCTTCATTTTAGCCAAAACTGCTAAATAAAATGGAAGTGACTAATTTGCATTTCTATTCTAGTCTTCCTCTAAGTTTTGGGGAACATTCTGAGAAGTTCTAAAATGACTATATTATTGCCAGCAGAATGGTTAACAATTTATGTTGAAGCATTTACAGATTAATCAATTAATTTAGTCGACTCTTAGCAAAGATTGCTCTAACTAGATTTGGAAAAGTTTATACAAAATATTTTATTTACTTTCTCATCATTTTGTTAATACAAAAATCTTAAAGGCTTGTTTATCTATGAAATGTATAATTATGTGTGGAATAACTGGGAGTTGGATATTGTAAAATAAAGTACTCATTACTGAATCATTCACATTTCAAAAATGTTTGTCTGAGGCAAGAGATAACAGTTCTTTACAAGCCTGGATTCTTCTCTTTTTTTGTCAGACCATTTTGTTTTTCCTTTCTGTATTGTCTCATCCTTATCTTTCATGTCCCTTCTCTCCTCATGGTTTACCATGTTTATTTTCCTATTAAGTAGTAAGTGTTATGTAAATAGCCATAGAATGAAGCTTGTTTCTTCTGATGCCAGTTCACAGTCTGGGAAGCCTTTGAAAGTGCTCTCTTTCAAAGGAAATTATTTTTTCTTTAAAGGTAGTGAGAATTCTGAGGCAGAGCTTTCCCTAAGGAGGGTGAAACATTTAAACATTTCCTTTAGCTTATAATTGTCCATCCATGCACAAGAATTGCTGTGCTCGTCTTTGACCCCTCTTCACATTGATTTTTGGAAGTAGTTGAACAGTCTAGCATTTAATTCTTACAAATTTCTTCAAAGTGCAAGCTGTGCACAGCCTGTATGCAATTATTACTTTTTAGATGCTTAATGCAGTCTAAATCTGGAGAAACTTTTTTTTTAAATAATAGTAATGAATAATGTTCTCAATTAAACTTAGATACAGGTTTCCCTCACTGTCTGAAAGTTTGTGTTACAACAGTTTGCTTTTACAAATGACTACATTAGTAGCTCTTTTCATTAATCAAAGGTAATCCAAGGAGGATTATCACTTTTTCGAAATTGTATTGCCTCTTTACTTTATGTGATTTCAGTGTATGACATGTTTCATAGAAACACTACTCTCAGATAGCTGGAAAAATCTATTTCAAATGATTCCACATACAATTGTTAAAGGTTATCATTCTAATATTGTTTTCATAGCTAAGAGATAAGCTTTTTGGACTTTTCTATCACTTTGATTCCTGTTTCTTTTTACACGGGATTTCAAAACACTGTTCTTTGTTTATAATATGATTCCTAGTAGGAAAAAAGCAGACACATAATATGTTTCTCTATGTGTTCTTTTCAACGTACAGAACTCATATTTCATTTCATTTAACAGCAATATTCTAAAAATTATAAATATAGTGATCTGCTTCAAGATACTACAATGAATCTTTTATGTTTTATGATACTTATTCCAAATTAAAATGAATTATTTTCCTTTTACAGATGTGAATACATATTTAATATGATCAAGTTGAGTTGATGAATTAAGAATATTATACTCAATGAAAGATTCTCTATTCACAATTTAAAATGATCAAAATGTATCATTCTTTGAAATGCACATTTTTAATAGGACATTTTTAAGAGAAACTTATTCATTATAATAAGCCAGTATGTTTTTTTTTCTTTAACATGGTGTTCATAAAGGGTTATGCAGTCTAATTGGCCAGACAAAAATACAGTATTTGTTAGAAATAGAATTATTTTTGAACTCCTAGCCATTAGCAATTCTATTCAAGAGTCACAGATCGGGGTATCTGGTTGGCTTAGTTGGTTACATGTCAGACTCTTGATTTTGGCTCAAGAGGTCATGGTCTCAGGGGCATGAGATAGAGCTTCACATTGGGCTCTGATGAGGGTGGAGCCTGCTTAAGATTCTCTCACTTCCTCTTCTTCTGCCCCTCCCCAATCTCTCTCTCAAAAAAAAAAAAAAAGTCACAGATCATATAATCTTAGAGTAAGAAAAGTGGCTCAGTCAGTTAAGCACCTGGCTTTGTCTGGGTTCATGATCTCTGGGTCCTGGGATCAAGTCCCACATTGGGCTTCCTGTTCATCCAGGAGTCTGCTTATCTCTTCCTCTCTCTGCCCCTCCCCATTGCTCATTCTTTCTCTCAAATAAATAAATAAAATCTTAAAAAAAAAAAGAAAGTAGAACAAAACTCTAAAAGCATCGGATTTAATCTCATTTTAGAGAGGGGATAAATCTAATGGATGTAATGATGAACAATTCATTTTTGTCACCTTTAGGTAGGTCTCTTTCACCTATGCCTAAACCATCTTTTCCTCCCAGGATTATGCAAAACCAAAAACCCACAATTTCTCAAATAAAAAAATTCAGTTTTAGTTCTTGCTCTACTCAAATCTCAATCTTAATACCAGCTTTTCTTTTTTCAAGATTCTATGTATTTATTCATAGAGATGGAGAGAGAGAGAAAGAGAGGCAGAGATACAGACAGAGGGAGAAGCAGGCTCCATGCAGAGAGCCTGACGTGGGACTCGATCCCAGGACTCCAGGATCACGCCCTGGGCTGAAGGTGGCTCTAAACTGCTGCGCCACCGGGACTTCCCAATAACAGCTTTTATTTTATTTCTCCACCTTTTGTACCCTCATTTATTCCTCCCCAAATGATGGTAATCATTATTCTATTGTTTTATGAAGTTATGTTATAAAATAGTGATCACTTAATGTAACTTCAATAAAATGAGACTTTCTGCAAAAAAAAAAAAAAAACAAAACAAGGGATCCCTGGGTGGCGCAGCGGTTTGGCGCCTGCCCTTGGCCCAGGGCGCGATCCTGAAGACCCGGGATCGAATCCCACGTCGGGCTCCCGGTGCATGGAGCCTGCTTCTCCCTCTGCCTGTGTCTCTGCCTCTCTCTCTCTCTCTCTCTCTCTCTCTCTGTGACTATCATAAATAAATAAAAATTAAAAAAAAAAACAAAAAACAAAACAAAACAAAATGGTTTCTATGAACCAGGACTATGTTGAGAACAAGGTAAGATAGATGAAGGATTCTATTTTTCTTTTAAATCATACTTGTACAGGTATAATTAGCATATTAAAAACTCCAAATATTTACAGTATGAAATTCGATAACTTGTGACATATTTGGTCATCCAGGAAAACATCACCATAATCAAGATAATGAATGAATCTATCTCTTCCAGAAGAATCTTTTTTTTTTTTTTTTAAAGATTTTACTTATTCATGAGAGACACACAGAAAGAGAGAGGAAGAGACATAGGCAGAGGGAGAAGCAGGCTCTTTGGAGGAAGCCCAATGTGGGACTCGATCCCAGGATCCTGGGATCAAAACCTGAACCAAAGGCAGATGCTCAACCACTGAGTCACCCAGCATCCCCCTTCCATAATATTCTTTGTGCCCCTTCATAATTCTGCCACTCTCTACCTCCCAATCTTTCTTGAAACAGCTGATCAACTTTCTGTCACAATAGGTTAGTTTGCACTTTTAGAATTTTCTATGACTAGAATCACACAAATGTATTCATTCTTTTGTTTGTCTTCTTTTACTCCACAAAATTATTTTTAGATTTATCCATTTTATTTCATTTATGAGTAGTTCATTGTATTGTTGAGTAAATTTCATTATATGGATATATCATAATTTATCCACTCACCCACTGATGGACATATTTTTTTTTTCTTAATCCAGATTTTGGGCCATTACAAATAAGTTTGCTAAAATATTCATTTACAAGTCTTTGTATGAAAATATACTTTAATTTATCTTGGGTAAATGCCAATGAGTAAAATAGATGGGTTATATGGTAGCTGTATGATTTAATAGTTAAAAATATTGTCTATTTTTGAAAGTGGCTGTGCCATTTTACATTTTCACCACACCGTATAGAGTACTAGTTCCTCCATATCACTGGCAAATGTTATAGTCAGCTTTTTAAATATATTTATTCTTTTTTGTTTGTTTGTTTTGGGGGGCAGAAGGGCAGAGGGAGAGGAAGAGAGAGAATCATAAGCAGACTACATGTCGTGCTGAGCCTGACAGTGGCTCAATCTCACAACCCTGAGATCAGGACCTGAGCTTAAATCAAGATAGTCAGATGCTTAACCAACTGAGCCACCCAGGTGACCTTAAATTTATTTATTATAATAGTTGTATGAGATTGTGGTTTTAATTCGCATTTTCTTAATGATTAATCATGTTGGCTATCTTTCCTATGTCTATCTATTATCACATCACATTTGTTAGTGTCTAGAATATAAATATTTAGCTAAGGCATCAACTCTTATAATTAGCCTCCTAAGAGCACCCCTCCCTAAATCCTCCATCCACTGAATTGTGATAGGTACCATGTGCATATCTTTATATTTGCTAATTTAATTTCTTTTACAATGAAGGTCTCTTTCTCTCACTGGTTTGGCCATCAATATATCCATAATAAATATGAGTGCTTATCTTTTAGTAAATATTTGCCTACTGAATAAACAAATGATAAATATATTTTTGTTTCCTTACCTAACTTTTTGGGCCTCATATCATTATGCATCTAACTAGGAAATGCCCTTGGAATGTATATCCAGCATACATATTACCATGTAAATTCAACATAATGTACCTGTCAACTTATCATTAAACTCACTTTTTATTTTACTGTTGTGATTGTTTTTTAGACCACTCAGATTCCTTTAAAATTCTGATTTCTGATTATAACCATATTCACCTTTATGTTATATATTACTGTATTCTTGATACTAATAAATGCATAACAGAACTTTGTGGCAAATGAATGCAAAAATGAACTTATAAACACATTATTAATAAATGATCAAAGTTAGGAGTAAATACAAATTTTATTGTAGGTACTATTTGATATTTAAAAAATGATTTTACATAAAACCAGCACTTAATCAAGTTACTGTATCTGAAATTTATTAGTCAATAGAAAGTAAAGTAGCAAATTTAGAGAATCTTGAAAACACAGTAATATCTTGCTACTTATCAAACACAATTGTCTTAAGTAATATTTTCTCCAAAATTGAGTGAAGTTTGAATGAGCTTACCTACTTTTTAACACTTTGTAAAAGGTATTTCTATAGTAAATATTTTCTAAAAGAATTAAAGAATGAAGTAATTTATAGTTCTATACTTGAATAGGCCCTTATCAGGTTTAACACTATTTAATGTCTTCTCTGCAGATTTTAATCTCTCATTCAGCTTTGGTATTGTGTGGTGAGGAAACTTTTTACATTTCACAGAAATGTGAGTTTTTGGCAGGATGTGGCCACACATTACTAAGTGGTCATTGAACATATTTTCTCAGGAAATATTACAACCCCAAATAACTTCTTTGCCTTGGTCCGAGATTAAGAAACTACTTGTTCATCAAATTGAAATTTATTTTTTTTACTTGACTTCTGTAGGAGGGACTTAAATGGCATAAAAGGATTTAGGAAACTGTCAGACTGACTTGGATATAATAATTATGTTGTATAAAATTATAATAAATGTGAAATTTTGGTGTTTATAAAAATTGTTGGTTGCATCACAGTAGAGAGCAAACAAGTCAGATATTATTTTCTGGCTGAGAAAGACCAAAAGATTCCTGAGTGTCTGAAACAAGTTATGTATTTACAATTCTTACCACATAATATTTGTTTCACAATAAATTATTTCCCTCCTAATTTTTTAATCATTACATGATTAGCTGATTTCAATGTTAGGGAAGATAAAAAACCAAGGTGAGTCTTGACTATCTTATGGTGCCCAAAGAAAGGAAGAAGTAAAAAAATAAATGATAGTAACATGACAAAATGATCCAGGAACCAGTTAGAAGTAGTGCCCAATGGCCACATATGAGATAAGCTAAAACACAGAGAATGAAATAAATATCCATGAATATATGTTATACATAAGTAACTAAAAAATAAATTACTGAAGAAAAAGAGAAAGTTCTTTAAAGTAAAAGACCACTTAATGAGCGTAGAAAAATAAAGGAAAAAGAAAATCACCATTTGGCTAATACCGCGGTCATACCTGTTGTAAGAATCGTTAACAGACACTAAAGTAATAGGTAAAAGTATGAGGAGACACAAGATATTTACATAGTCTCAAAGTATATTTCTATAAGATCATTATTAATTACTATGGGAAAAATAGTACTTTTACAATGGAGATAAGGAAAAGAATAGGGCATAAGAAATAATTAGAGAAATAATGGTTGAAAACCCCCCATATTTTGTGAAATACAGAAATACACAAGTTTAAGAAGTTCAACAAACCCAAAACAAGATAGAATTCAAATAAAATTACATATAGCATACAGCATAATAAAGTCACTGAATATCAGACATAAAGTCTTTGAAGTAGTCAAAGAAAAAAATAACACATTACATATACAGAAATGATAATTTGAAAATCCACATATTTTTCATTAGAAACCACAAAAAAGATAATGACACATTTTACAGAGCTTGGAAAAATAAACTCTGCCAACAGAGTTCTATATACAGAAAATGTTATCTTTAAGGAATAAAGTAAAAATTTTAAAAACATATTTAGGTAAATAAAAATGAAGAAAATTTGCTACCATAATGACCTCCTCTAAAATAAATGCTAAAAGAATGTCTTCAGAAGGAAAGATCAATGACAGCTCATGGATGCTTCCTTTCAAATATACTTTGAACATTGATCTGGAGATATTTGCCATTATGATAAGGCAAACAAACAATGTATACAGATTGGAAAGGGAGAAGTAAAACTGAGAATAAATTCTAGATAATGTTTTACTTAGCAAATTCTAAAAATCTATTTAAAAAACCATATAATATGTCGATATTTTTAATTTAATAATAAAAAAATGAAAAATGAACTTATAAAGCCAATTTCATCTTCAATGGCACCAAAAATTGTATAAGACCAAAAAGAAATTTAACAAAGGTTATCTAAGATTTCTACACTGAAAGTTGCAAAGCACCACTCAAAGAACTGAAAATGTAGAGAAATAGAGCAATTAATCATGTTCATGGATTGAAAGATTCTAATCATCCTCAATTAATTCTCTATTAACCTACAGATATTAATAACATTCTAGCAGGCTTTTTTAAAAAAACAAGATTTTATTTATTTATTTGAGAGAAAGACAGTGTGCAGGAATGGAGGGGAGGAGCAGAAGGAGAGGGAGAAGCAGATTCCTCGCTAAGCGAAACCCTAGGCTCATGACCTGAGCCAAAGGCAGAAGCTTAACTGACTGAGCCACTCAGGTCCCCCCTAGCAGACTTTTAATAGAAACTTTCAAGCTGATTTTTAAATTTATACGAAATAACAGAAACTTTGAGTAGGGTGAGCAATTTTTAAAGTGTAGAACCATTAAGATCATTTGGAATTGCCAAAAAGATAAACATGTTCAGAACAGATCAATGGAACAGAATAGGGAGTCCAGAAATAGCTCCACACATATTTGGCCATTTAATTTTTCACAAAGTTGCCCGTATCATTCAATTGGGAAAAAAAAATCTTTGCAACAAATGATATGGAATAATTTGATATCTTTATGTACCTGGACACTGAAACTTACTTCAGACTAAATTTACCTAAAATGGATAGTAGTTGTAAATGGAAAAGCTCAAACTATAAACCTTCTAGAAGGAAACATAGGAAAATAATCTGTGACATTGAGACATGGAAAGATTCCTTAAATTGCATTCAGAAAGCAAAAGCAGAACAGATTGGTAAATTAGACTTTACCAGAATCAAAAACATTTGCTTTATAAAAGACAGTGGTACAAAAATGAAAAGGTACCAGGGTGAGGAGGAAAGTTTTATAACAAGTATAACAGACAAGGGACCTGTGTCTGAAATATATAAATAATTCTTACAACTTGGGGCACCTGGGTGGCTCAGTCAGTTGGGTGCCTGCCATGGGCTCAGGTCATGATCCCAGAGCCCTGGAATTGAGCCCCACATGGGACTCCCTGCTCAGCGTGGAGCCTGCTTCTACCTCTCCTCCTCCCTTGTTGTCTCTGTTGCTATCTCTATTTCTCTCTCAAATAAATAAATAAATAAAATTTTAAAAAGAATTTTTACAACTTAATAAGAGAGTACAAACAAATTTTAAAAATGGACACATCAGAGAAGAAAGTGATATATCTGCCAATAAACACATGAAAAATTCCTTAACATCTCTCTCTAGGGAAATGCAAAGGTAAGCCATATTTAGACATCACTATGCACCCACCCATCAGAAAGACTAAAGTTAAAAAAAAAAAAGACTGAATTTAAGAGAACTGATAATACCAAGTTTGACGAGAATGTGTTAACATGATACTCAGTCGCTTAAAATACTTAACTGTCTCCTGAACACTGTTAGGATAAAATTCACATTTGCTAGTATGTGACACCAGTTTGCCCTGATTTTGTACTAGACACCTAATGTTCTGTGTGCACATTCATTTTCATGTGAAGGCCCACCTCTCATCTCCACGCCCTGGTAATCTCTCAGCTAACATCTCCATTCCTATTTTTAAGAGTCCTCTGGAAATCCAGCCCTGGCTCTTCCATGGAGAGTTAAATATTCCCCTCTCTGGGCTACTCTAGCTTTGTATACAATCTCTGTTTTTAAATGTTATTATTAAGTCATCATTATTAAAGTTATTGCATTATCACACATTTCTATTACAATCAGTTTGTATGTCTGTCTTATTAGAAACTATAAACCCTCTCATGAATGAATTCTGCTTAAATCCCATATATATGCTTAGAAAGAAGCACAGTGCCTGAGACATAGGCTTCTAAAATTGCTTATAGCAGAGCATGTATTCAACATTTAAAAGTTCTTAATAAGTATAGAGTAATGGATAAGTTAATTATTTATTTACTTATTATTTATTACTTTTGAAGACCATAGGAGGGAAGAAAAAGATGCATAGAAGGAGAGGATTATAAATATTTTAACAATATTCTTGTGTTATCATCTGGATTTTATATATATATGCATGTGCCTTGAGAAAGAGCAGAGATTCCAATATTTTCACTTTGCCTTAGGCTTATGTCAAACATTTATTAGATTAAGAGCTTCTGATTCAATACTTCACTGTTTATGTTAGTATGATTCCTATGCACTTTTACATCAAGGTGGTTGATTTGAATTTCAAACTCTCCGAAACTAAGAGTTCAAACCTAGATGTCATTAATTAAGTGACAAAGTTGGATCGTATTTTATACTAAAGAAGAAATAAGAGTTGTCACTGTTTATACCTCATTAAAAAAATATCTAGGGATTTCAAAAAGCTAAAAGTATTATATATCGTTTATGTTTATGTGTTTTTCATCCCAGAGAATTCTACTCAGAACAAAACTAAATTAAAGCAAACAGGACAACAAACTGACTTCATTAGCATCTCTCTCGTTGAATCTTTCTTACACCAGTTCATACATAAATATAACTGAGTCGAGACATCACCAAGATGGCAACATAGGAGGATCCTAACTTGCCCTCTTCCCAGGGATGCACAGCTATACACAGACCCATTCCTTTTTTGAGAGAAATCCAGAAACCAGCTGAGTGACTACTACACATTGGGTGGCTGAAGAAGTGCCTAAACCAAAATGGGTAGGAAAGGCTGAGACACACTGTCTCCACAAACCACACCCCAGCAGAATGTCTTATGATCATGAAGGACCTCCCAACTCCCAGATTTTCCCTGAGGGGTGAAGAGTTTGGACCACCTATATAGCTCTCCAATTTTCAAGGCTGCCACTTGAGGGATGGGCCCCCCAAATACTGAGTTCTGAGAGCCAACAGGATTTAAATCACAAGTCCCACAGGACTATAGCTAACAAAGAAACAGTTGTTAAATAGGTTCACAAGCACTCCCTTTGGGCTTAGTGCAGAGAGAGCAGACAAAAATGGCCATCTCTCAGTTTTTTATTGAGGTGTGATGGCATACTTTCCCAGCTGCTGCCAGAGGGTCTGGCTACTAACAGCCTGCATCTATGTGCTGAGTAGGATCATTCCTAGAGCCCCAAAGAACTAGGCACTTTCTTTACTTTCTCCCTCCAGTTAGCTCCAACAAAAAAAAAATTAAGTTGCCAACATCTCCCTGGAACCCCAACTTTTCAAGTAGCAGCTGTTATTTGAGCAATGAGCCCGCAAATCTCCTAGCTCTGATACCCAACAAGGCTTGACGTTCACATCTCACAGAACCACATTAAACAATAAAATCAGTTTTCAAATAGGTATATGTGTACTTCTTGCAGCTCTCCTCCCAGTCTCAGTGCTAAGGGAGCCAGCAAAAATGCCCATTCTTCAGTTTCTCCTTGGAAGGAATTTGTCTGTATACATTATCAGTGGCCGCCTAAGGTTTTAGCTTCTAGTCATCCTGAACGTGAGGGATGATTTGTGTCCTCCTGGGAGCTTGAAAGAGCTGGTGGCTGTGTCCCTTCTGTCTCTGCAGGATCATTCCAAGGATAAAATAAAGTTGCCAGCTTCTCCCCTTAAAGGAGCTTGTTCACTGATCCACACACCAACCGTTATGTCTGGCTTCCAACCCACTTAGCTATGGGAGGTTATGGGGCTTGTTTTTCATTAATCCCCTGGGAGCACAGAAAGCAAAGTCGTGTTTCTATTTGGGTACATAAGCCCTCCTAGTGACTATTCCCTCTGGTTCAGCACAGAATTAGGAAGCAAAACATCCAGTTCCATTTCTCCCCAATAGGAGCGAGACTGCATGTATAACACACTGATATTCCTAGCTGCAGCTTGAGGGTTGGGCTTCCAATTAACCTGCATCAGGGAGCTAAAGATGCAGGTAATTAGTAGTCTTCTAGAAGCTTCAATAGGTATATTGGCATTTCCCATACCTTTGTGACATTGATTGGTCTTAGCATACCTCTTCTACTAGGAGCCACTATAAACAAAGATGGGGATTTGGACAATCACAAAGGTTTGAGAGGCAATCAGGAGCTCAGGCCAGGCTGATTGATGAGGTTTACCTCATACACAAGTCTGTCAAGACTGGGAGAGGTGTGGTCGTTTTATCTAGAGCTAAAAAATTAAAACAGAGGGGTGCCTGGGTGGCTCAGTTGGTTAGGTGTCTGCCTTCAGCTTCGGTTGTTATCCCAGGGTCCTGGGATTGAGCCCTGCATCAGGCTCCCTGCTCAGTGGGGAAATAAATAAATAAAATCTTAAACAACAACAACAAAGAAAAAACTCCAGAGAGTCAAGGAAATGAAGAAACAGAGGAGTGTGTTCTGAACAAAAGTCAAGATAAATCAGAAACCAACCTCAATGAAACAGAGGTGAGTGATTTATTCAATAGAGAATTCGAAATAATGGTTAATGGAGAGCTCACTGAGGTCAGGAGAACAATGCATGATCAATGTGAGTATTTCAATGAAAAGATAAAAAAATCAAACAGAGGGGATCCCTGGGTGGCTCAGTGGTTTAGCGCCTGCCTTTGGCCCACGGCACGATCCTGGAGTCCCAGGATCGAGTCCCACGTCGGGCTCCTGGCATGGAGCCTGCTTCTCCCTCCTCCTGTGTCTCTGCCTCTCTATGTCTATCATAAATAATAAATAAATAAATATTTAAAAAAAACAAACAGAAATTATAGAGCTGAAAAATACAGTAACTGAAATGAAAATTTCAATAGAGGGGTTCAATAGCAGAATAGACTAAATGAAAGTAAGGGTCAGGAAGTTCAAAGACAAGGCAATGGAAATAATCCAATCAGAGCAGAAAAAAATGAAAAAGGATAAAAAGAGTGAAGATAGCTTAAGGGGCTTATGGGACACCATTAACCTGATGAATATGCACATTATAAATGTCTCAGAATGAGAAGATAAAGGGGCAGAAAGTCTATTCAAAGAAATAATGACTTTCTCCTTAACCTGGGAAAAGAAATAGACATCCAGATCCAGGAAGTCCAACTACCAAATAACATAAATCTAAAAAGACCCACACTGATATGTTATCATTAAATTGTCAAAGATAAAGACAAAGAAAGACTGTTAAAAGCAGCAAGAGAAAAGAAACTTGCTACATATCAGGGAACTCCCAAAATACTATCAGCAGATTTTTCAGCAGAAGCCTTATAGACCAGAAGGGAGTGGCATGATATATTCAGAGTGAGAAAACAACAACAACAAACTTCCAAATAAAAATTTTAAAAAACCATGGAGTTCATCAGCACTAGATTTACCTTATAAAAAATGCTCAAAGGAGTTATTCAAGCTGAAACAAAAGGATACTAATTAGTAATACAAAATCATATGAAAGTATAAAACAGTTAAAGCTGAAAAAAAAACTTCATGAACATATTTCATTTGTATCTTTAGAGACAACTTCTGTGTTAAAGATTTAGAAGTTATGCCTTGTTACACTGATATCTCTGTTCATATGTCACTTTATCAAAGAGAATTTTATGACCGTTAATCTAACACTTCTCACCCTTTGACTTGTTGTTTTATGCTATTGTCTTAACTCATTATATATTATATATGTATTGGCTTTTTAAAAATTGCTTGTCACTCAACAAAATGTATGTTTCATGAAAGTAGGGACATTGTTGTTCACTGTGATATTCCTAGCATTGTAAATAGATAGTAGCTAATCTTGATAAAAATGTGCAACAAATTTTTATTGAATGAAAGAATGACCTGAGATATTGTGGCCTAAAAGTATTGCAAATAGAGTTCAAACTTCATTGCCTAAGTAGGTAGAGGAAAAAATGCTTTTGTCAGGTTAAAACTTTTGTACATGTTCATCAGATTTATATAAAATAGAGGGAAATGTCTTAAATTTACTCAATTTCCATGACAAATTGCCTTTGATCTAGTAAATGAATCCATCTTTGATTACATTATAATGAAAATGTAAAAAAAAAAAAAAAAGAAAAAAGGGTGGCACATAGAGTTAAAGAAAAATTAAGTACTAGAAAACAAATTGTTCCTACACCAATCTTAGCTGAAAATGTATTTCTATTTTGTACATCTACTGTATACTCTTGTAAATAAAAGAAAAAAAACTAATAGTGCCAAGAAACTCTTGGTCTTCCAATATAATTTCATTCCATTAAAATTTAGCTATTAAAATATTTTGGTAAATTATCATCTTTGCAGAAAAATTCAGATTTATTCTAATGTTAAAAAGATTTGTTTTATAACTAGGAATTATTTTCTGCTTCCATAAAGTATTGCTGATTTTCCTACCCAACTATTCACTATTTGGCCGGAATTGCTACTAGCTAAGGTTTAAAGATTACAGGATTAACCCATATAGTTCCTGGTTATAGCAAGTGCAAAGTTACGGTAACTATGCTTGGTGTTCTGATCTGAAACATCTAACATGAAAGTGCTAGTGATTCAAATAAACTCTTTCCTTTCTCCTTGATTGTCTTTTCTACAGTAACAATGAGGAATCTATTTCCTAATTGTTGCTACTTGCGTTTGCATATATAATAATATATTTCCAAAAGAATAATTAAAAAGACATTCTTTTCAAGGAATTTCCATGCAAAGAATTGTTAAAAGTGTTTCCAGAAAAAATAAACTCTGAATCGTTGGTTTAAATTAAAATGTGTACAGTGCAAAATGGCAAGATGTACCTTTTATGAAAATAAATTTTATTCATAAACTGAAGCATTTAAAATTCCATTAGTTTTATCCATTTGTGTTGAAATAGAGTGTGTATGTAATATGCAATCTATATTTTTTCATTTTTAACAGAAAAAAGAATTGCTTCAGAATAAGAGGCTATTTGTAAAAAAGTAGGGAATAAACATTCTCAGAAAAGTTATATTTTGGTTAGTTTTATACTTAAAATAATGAAAGAATGATATCAATGTATATTTTTGAATTTTTATTTTTAAGAAGTGTTTATTTAAAAATAAAAATAATTTTAAAGTATCAAGAAGAAATGAAGAAATGAAGAAGTATGAAGAAGAAATGGCTATATTATGTTAATCTTTGTAATTTCTTAATATGACAGCTGCTGAGGATGTATTCAAGATGCTAAAGTGCTTCAAAATGCACAAAGTACATAATATGGTGTCCAAAAGAATGAAAGAATATGCTTACTTGGCATTTTCAATTTTTTCAGTACTTCTAATTCTGTTCCTTAAAAAAAAAAAAACTTACCTTTTTCATCAGAGATAACATGAGTTGAAGTGTCAAAGATCATTTGTGTACATTGTTTTACATAAATAATTTATGATTTATGGGGGTACTCCATCTGGAAAAGGACATCTCCATAACTTCAGGATGACTACTATGCTTATTTGCCCCAAATTCCTCTTATGAACAGTGAGTTCTTGACATACTAGAAAACATTCAGCGCTCTATGAAACTGCCATTCTGTGTCACTACTTAAAGAAATAAGGAAATTGCACAAGATTCTGCATTATTACCCATGTTTGAAAGAAATAAAAATGAATGAGACAATACAACACACTTTCTCTGAATGGGAAGGTAGTGATTTCCTGCACTTGGGTCCTCCCAATGAATAATGATATTGTCTGGAGATGTATCTCAAATTTATTATCTCCTCCCCAAGAACTATGATTAATGACCATCAGAAAAAAAAACAGCCAACACAAGTAAGTAAAACTATCCCCTTGTCTTTGTAAACTTTCATTGGGTAAATTTACTATAGCAAACATAGTCTACCAACTAATAAATAGAATTCCAATGTCAACATTTGAGAGATTCAAAAAATTGTATGATTCAGATAATGTTTCTCTTCCTAATAGAAGAAAGTCCTGAGCATTTACTATAAACTGAATCTATTATTATGAAATTAACAGATAAACACAGTCAATTAAAGAAAACAACTGGAACTAAGATGGGAAACAGCTCCAGAATGCTTTTCTCTTCAATCTGGAATATATTGCAACCCAACAGTTGCAACTTCAGTATATAGAAGAAAGAAACTAGAGAAAAATATAAGTAGAAATTAAAAGTGAGTAATGAGGAACTAGAAATACTGGTGAAGATGATTATGAAAAAAAAATCCTGTTTGGATTGAGGTCATCTTTTTTTAACACATTTTTAAAGCACCAGGATCACATCATGATCCCTTCAGAAGGTATTTACTAAGCGCACACAGTGCCTCCTCTGCACTGGGCACAGTGTTAATCACTGTGGCACAATGATAAACAAATCAGATGTGTTTCTTGCCCACACGCAACTCACACTTATCAAAGAACACTTACAAGAGAGGTATTGAATGAATTATTTTGTTGTTTTATATAATACCTTAGGTGAAATTGTGTTCAATAAATGTTTCATTATGAAGGGGAGGAATTATGAAGCTTCCATCAGTATAAAATGATACCCAGAAGGAGTCAAATTTTGCATGGCATATATTGTCAAGTGTTAATGCTTTTCATCATACAGCATATTGGTAAGGACTCAATTGAGAAACAGCTTTTAGTGGTACTAGTGTAATCTGAGAATGAACGGATTCATAAAATTGAAAACTGTGTGCACATACTCCGTCATTTTCAAATAGTTTATTCTGGAATAGCCTTCCCTAGATTGTCATGCTGCAGGTAGTGTGCCAGTCAGTTCTGTTGGGAAAAAGGAAGGACTTTTGAATTCGCCATGCCTTTGTCCATGTCACACCCGCAAACAAATATAGTACAATGCCTTGGAAGGTCTAATAACTTTATTATAAAAATGCCTGAAGTGTCAGAGTTAAATGATAGTATTAATCAATAAATTCTTTCTCTGTTTTCTTTGCAATACTAAGAAAAGTTTAAAAAGGACTGGTGAGAAATCAGTGCTACATTTTTACAAAAAATGATATTTTAGATTCTTAGATGGTAGTAGACATGAAACCAGAAGAATAAGATAAATTTAATTGGTATGAAAACATGATAGTAAGACAGAAGTCTGGGCAATTTCGTAGTTTTTACTTAGTCCTTCGTGCAGAGATCGAGGTATGTATATATTCTTAATGATGATATTTAGAAAAAGATAAAAAGAAAGCAATTCCTATTTAGAGTTGGAAAAATTACACACTTGTTCATAATCCTTTACTAAGATTGATACTGTCCTATTAGATCTCATGAATATAAATATAAATTTTAGACTGCCCAACTAGATTTATCTGATTATTTTGTGATGTTATGTTAAACTAATATATACACAATAAAGAGTTTTCTATCTAGATTGCTTCACCATTATATGAGTTACCATGAATTGTCTATACTTTCTTCTGTTTGTCTCCAACAGTCCATTAAAATTTATCTGGTCACTATTGTAAAATCGGTGGTATGGGGACACTATGATGTGTCTACTGCTCCCTAAGCATATAACAATAGCTTGTGATTAAGTCATGGTAATTTTTTTATGGCGATTTAATTATAGGGTGACTCAAGCGCTCTGCTCTCACAAAGGATTATTCTTTTGTCATATAATATTTGGAAGAAATGCTCCCTTAGAGTATATAACAATGCACCACAAAGACAAAAAATAATGAAATCATTACCGTCCATTATGTTCCTAGATATGCTTGCATGAAATAGGCATGGCGTAGAGCGGGTGTCTAAGTCCTACCAGTAGACTCTTTTCCTTATTTTGATAGATTTTCCATCACTGAAATGTGTTTCTATTTAGCTTAAGAGTGTCAGTGATTTTGCATTCATGATACTTAAAAACTTGAATAAGTTTTAATCACAACTGTTGAAGCATACTATCCATTCTTTTATTTAATGAGAAAAATATCCAATAGAAGAATTTGAGAACTTCGTTTCCATCTCTGATATAACAACTTCTTAAGATTTTTACAGATATTGTTAAAAGATAGATAATTAGCTCTGCCATGGACCAAAACAGGAATGAGATTAAAAAGGGACTTCTGAAAAAAGTAACATACAAAATTAAATTCAAGACATAAATGTACTTATGATGGAGGGATTGAATAAGATTGGATGCAGGCAGCTAGCTGAGCTCATTAATCAGCGAACTGAATTTATTTTATTTAGGATGAAGAGAAAATGAAATGTAGAATAGGATGAAGAAAATGAAAATGCAAGCTCACTGAGATAATTATGCTGCTAGATTATTACCAGATTTCTTTTGACAATTCCATTATAACTGCTACAAAAATCAAAATAACTGTAAAGTTAACTTTCTTGATTTTTGACGTGAAATTTTATAACATGAGATCATCTTTCCATTATACATCAGATACACATGCCATAAGAAAGTAATCAGGACCATAATATGATGTTTGAAAGAAGTGCCTGTGAAAGTGTACCCAGAGTTTGGCCATAAATAAATTAAAAACTAAGAAATTACCCATACATTAGGAATTTTACTAGACACAAATGTGCTATGTTTTAGAAAGATAACTTTGTATCAGTAATTAGTTTGGAAAATATATTCTTATGAAAATTCCAAGGCTAACTTTATATAATTTAATATTTCAATTTTTTAGATTGTGAAATCCATTTTACCTTATCAGAATATGAGTTTCATTGTGGAGTAAATCTCAATTTACACTCTATTTAATGTTTTACTTGATATAAAGCTTGTTATGGACAAAGAGTTGTACCGAGGTCATACTGTTTATCAAAAAATTTTTTTGCTATTTAAGGATGCAAACAATAAAGTTAGGTACTTTTAAAATATTATTTTTATGTTGTTTCAGCTGTGTTATTATGATGATGTGCTAGGAGAAGACAATTATTTTATTGATACTAAAATTATTCAATGAAGGTCTCTTTTCATTATTAGAACACATTTAATCTGTATAAAACAAATTTTATTTCATTTCCTAATGTGATTAGGTAAAATTCAAAATATATTTTTAATTTTTCTTAGAAAGGGACAAAGTGGGGCACGGGGAGAGGGAGAGAGACTCTGAAGCAGGTTCTACACTTAGCAGGGAGCTCCATGTGGAGCTCAATTTCACAACGGCAAGATCCTGACCTGAGCCGAAACAAGAGTCAGATGCTTAACCAACTGAGCCACTCGGGCCCACCAGAACTGATAATGATTTAAAAAGAAAATTTTCTATTTTAGTATCTAAAGTTGAATGGAAAAACCTTTAATCATCAGCTAACTTTGCTAAAAAAAAAATCTAATGTAAGACTTCTGATTTCCAGTTCTGCACATAAGGCACTTGGAGGTTGCTGCTGCTCTAACAAGTAAGGAGCTGAATGGATTGACAGACCAGAAACTCTTCTAGAATTCTTAGGAGAGGGGAAGATACATGGCAAATCACTGCTCCCAAAACCGATAGGTGAATACAGGGAGTCATGGTTTATCAGAGCAGAGACTCACGAGGAGGAATCACTGTGGGAACCAGTGGCATGAATTGCTGGAGGCTCCATGTGGACTGCTTGAGAGTTAAAAACTCCAAGGGACCAGATCATACTCCTTTCCTCTATAATTTTAAGATTTATTTCAAGGAGCTCCACTAGGTTAAGTGTCAGAGAAAAATCTCTGAGCTTTTGGCAAGGGGAGAAGAAACCATTTTGAAATACACCAAAGCACGCTGTACTTCTTCATAAGACCTGCCTCCAGGGGATACTAATTAACCAAAATTTAGACTCCTGGGGTAAAATCGGAGTCTAACTGACTTTCAGGAAAAGAAATACCTAAATCCAGCCCCTCCAGCCATCTTGTGACACCTACCAAGGGAGAGAAAAGTAAAGAAACACTTGGTGAAGTTCACAGTTTAGAGGCATAGGTTCATTAAAAGACTGAGCTCTATTCACAGGATTAAAGAATGCTTGCCCTCCTTCCTCACATCCCACCACCACAATACTAAAGGCTATTTACAGCAATCCTTTTTACCCAACACAAAATGTTAGGCTATCAAGAAAAAATTGTAAGGCATGCCAAAAGACAAAAACACAACACAGGACTTAAGATAACCCATTTGGAGCACATACAGACCCAACTATAAGGCTACCATAATCAAGACAGGATAGTATTGGTAAAAGAATAAACAAATGAATAGAGGGCCCAGAAATAGACCCACACATATATAGTCCAAATACAGTTGACCCTTAGCATGGGGTTAGGGTTGTCGATCCTTCGTTCAGTTGAAATCTATGTATAGCTTGAGTCCCCTCAAAACTTCACTACTAGAGCCTACTGTTGACTAGTGGCCTTACTGATGACATAAACAGTTGATGACACGTACTCTGTATGTTACCTGTATTACATATTGTATTCTTACAATAAAGTAAGCTAGAGAAAACAGAATGATATTAAGAAAATCGTAAGGAGGAGAAAATACATTTATAGTCCTATACTATACTATAAAAAAACCCATATATAAGTAAGTCCATGCATTCAAACCAGTATTGTTCAAGGATCAACTGTATATAGATTTTTGACAGAAAAGCAAAGGCAATTTAATTGTAAAAGGATAAACTCCCCACCAAATGGATGTCCATATACAAAAATGTATCTAGTGGAAATTGAAATTTCCATAAATAATTAACTCAGAATGAATCATAAACCTATATGTTAAATGCAAAACTATAAAAACTATAAAACATCTAGAAAAAAGTAGAGGAGAAAACTAGGTGGTCTTGCATTTGGCATTGAATTTTTAGACACAGTGCAATAAAGCCCAGGAAGAAAAAAAAAGTTTTTATTAAAATTTGAAACTTCTGCTCCACAAGAGAGAATGAAAAGACAAGCCACACTGGGAAAAATATTTGCAAAATGCACATTTGATATGTATACGAAGAATTCTTAATATTCAACAACAAGAAAATAGATAATTTAAAAAATGGCAAAAGCTCTGAACAAAAACTTCATCTAAGGAGATATATAGATGACAAACATGAAAATATGCACAACATCTTGTCATCAGGGATTTGCAGATCTAAGCAACAATGAGATACTCCTCACCTATAAGAATGTCTATAATCAAACAAAACTGACAACAAATGCTGAAAAGAACTTGAAGGAATAGGAGTCTTTTTTTTTTTTTTTTTTAGGAATCCTTTGTAATTGCTGGTGGGAAGGCATAATGGTATAGCTCCTTTGGAATCCAGCTTAGCAATTTCTTATGACACTAAACATAGTCTTACCATAAAATTTATCAATTGCAGTCCTAGATAATTACCTGATTTGACAACGTATGGCTACACAAAAACCGAAAGTGTGTATTTTTTTTCGAAAGTGTGTATTTTTAATAGCTTTATTCATAATCATCAAAACCTGGAAGGAGCCAGGATATATACTTCAGTATGTAAGTAGATAAACTATAATATGTCCATACAATGGAGTGTTCTTTAGCAATAAAGCAGAAAATATATAGATGAGATTGAAATGTATATCGGTTAAGTGAAAGAAGTGAGTAAGGAATTTAGTGTGAGGTTTTATGTTTACCTGGTTAGGGGATAGGCTGTATTTATCATGTGCTGTCACCGTAGTTATTAGAGCCTAAAATTTCCTCTCGTGTCCTTGTTTTTGTCTCTCCTATTGGTTTTGGGGCTTCCCTAGAGACTATTAAACAAGAGTCTGAGTTTTGCAATTTATTTCAGCTTTAATCCCCTGTTGGGATACAGGAACTTTCTAGATATGGTGGGTGGCATGGTTTATGGGACGGGGAATGTACCTACATTCCTAGATTATATCTCAGTCTTTAGTGGGCTAATACCCCAAAGCTGTGACCTTCTCAATTACTTCTCATTTTTTCTCCCTTAGGGGAGATAAGAAAGCTACAGGGGGCCGGATTTGAGTATTTTCCTTCCCCTTAAGTAGGTTAGGCTCTGGTAAATCTCCCGTTGGTCAGGCTCTAGTAAAATAGTTTCCCTTCAGGGCAGGACTTTGTTATTGAGAACAGAACAGCCAGGTGTCTTTGAAATGGTGATTTTAGCCTCCCTTACAGGTAATAGGAGGGAATTGTTTTTCCCCCATCTTCCCCGTGAGAACTTGATGGGACACCTGGAGTTAAATAAAACTCATGAAGGTGACAGCCAGGAGTTCTCTCTCCAACAAATTCTCACTCAGTCTCCAGCAATTAGTTGACTACCATTTAAGTGTTCACAGTAGGCTCCAACTGTGATTTCTGCTCCCAGGAAGTTCTGATTGTATTTCTCTCTCCAGTATTTCAGCCAGTGATTTGCCCTGTGGCCTGAATTCTCCAATGTCTCCAAGAAGAGTTGTTGGTTTTCAGTTTGTTCAGCTTTTCTCTTTCTGAGGTTGGTAGTGGTGACTTCTAAGCTCTTTATATGTGTCAGACCATAACCATTTTATTGATTTTTAAAATATGGACGTGATGTACCAGAGAATAGTAGCTGAGGTAAATAGATGTTTAGTGTGCGATTTTAGTTACTCGGGCTAAGAGTTGGGCTGTGTTTAATGACTGGTAAAGCTAGAGGTGTCAGAGGCTGCAGTTTCTTCTAGGGTGCTTCTGTGTGTCTGTTCTGTTTCCATTTTTCCTGGGATTTCTTCTTAAATAGAGTCTGTAGCTTGCAGTTCTTTCAGTTGCATCCCACTGTTGGTTTACTGATTCTATGGTGATGTGGTGGTAGGATGTGGGGGAGAGAAAGTATTTTATAATCCTATGATTGAGTTTTAGTCTTTCAGTGGGCCTGTATTCCTGGTTTTTGACCCTTACAACGACTTCCGAGACTCCCACCAGCCCCCCCAAGATGAGACACTGTGTCCAGGGAACTGCCCTTCCTGTAGGTCAAATAAATCTCAGTCTTTCCCCTTGAGTGTTGGCCTCTGTTAAGGAAAATGTTCTGCAAGCAGTTAAAATTAATTTTGTGTGTTTTAATTTTTTTTTTTTTTTTTTTTTTTATTCTATCCTGGCCAGAAAACATGAAAATTTTTTCCTGGTTCTTCACTATGAGAACCTGGTGGATTTCCTGGATGCAAACCCCACAAAAGTGGAGGGCGGCTAGACAGCGGCCCCCAGGAATTTCTCAATCATGCTACTCCACAATCAACCTCCCACAATTCATCACAGCATTATTACAAGTTTATAGCTACAAGGTCATTTTCTCCAGGTAAGCTGATCTCAGCTATTCTGTTTCCACCTGTCTCTCCTGATTTCAGGGTGGTGGTTTGTTCTGCGACCTTAATTTTCTGATGGGTCCAAGAAAAATCATTGATTTTTCAATACAGCTTTTTTTCTTGTAAGAGCAAGAGTGAAAACTTCCAAACTCTCTATATGTCTGAGCTAAAAGCTGAAGTCCTAAATCCCTCTTTTAATAGTGTATAAGAAAGGGAAATGCCAAGGTTTTCATGGGATATTTTTGAAAAATAAGTCTCGTTTGTTAATAAGAAGGAGCTACATATTTAGAGCACATTTTAAAATACTTGGTAGTAGAAAAAAAGGCAAAGGAAGTAAAATGTCAAGCTCCTGTCTCTAAGGAGAAGACAGAAATTGTTGCAGTATCAACACTGAAGAGTAGAGAAGCATAAGACACGTA
Source organism: Nyctereutes procyonoides (assembly GCF_905146905.1). Taxonomy (NCBI): domain Eukaryota; kingdom Metazoa; phylum Chordata; class Mammalia; order Carnivora; family Canidae; genus Nyctereutes; species Nyctereutes procyonoides. The sequence continues at coordinate 5,384,748 of NW_026575137.1, forward strand.
AATGTTGCCACAAGTAGAGATGCACACATAAGTATGCCTTTCAAATTATCACAGAAATAAAAGCGTCTCTAGGACTTCAGATAAGGTAGCCTATATAGCACATGTCTAATTTCTACTACAGCAAATTAGAGAAAACATGACCATGAAAAATGTAAATAAAAGAATAAACCCCAATGCAAGCAAGCACATAATTTCTATTATAGTAAAAACAGCTTTTAAAAAGTGGCAAGTTAACAGGAAAAATAAAGCATAAAAAAGGCAATACAAGAAAAACATATACTTGCACAAAACAAAACAGAATTCTAAAAATAATTTTCTCCTAGGATTGTAAGAACAATACATAGAAATAGAACATTGTAGATTTTAAACACCACTACTATTCAAAGAAAAGCCAGAGAGGATCTGAATTCTTTAATTATCAAAGTTGAGTTACTCATATTTAATTTTGAACCAAGTCATCAACGAATATCTCTTCTAAAACCTGTGTACAAAAATTGACTATATATGACCCCACAGTAAACACCAGTAAGACCTAATAAAATCTATAACTTCTTGAGCTTTTTGACCTATTAGGAAATAAAAGTGGAAATTGGGAACAAATTTCTGGAAGAAAACACCAATTTAGGAATTTAGTAGGCTCCTTCCTTATATTGGATAAAGAACATAAACATATATACTTCTAAGTGATTTGTAAAATAATAAATATATATTTTATACAAAGCATTTGAAGTCAAAGTGATTGGAAAAATACACAGTCCTAGATTATTGCATTTTTAGAAACCCTGAACTAAAATAAACATTCTGAACTTTATCTCAAGAAGTAAGGCAGATTTTGCTGATATTTTTCTCAGTAAAGATAATTTTTTTCCTTTAAAAAACAACACAATGTATCATGGAAGAAATCACCCAGATACTATTAGCAGAAACCTTTATTGGTAAATGCTGGACTTGAGAAATCTTACAGGAGCATTCGAACCTGGGGGTTAAAAGGCAGGTTTTAAAAATAAGGTGCAACAGGGAGGTGTTAACCTGCCTGAAATTGAAGTTAAATTCACGTGATCTTGAGAGAAGTTGCCCTTGTACATTAGCTGGCGTTGTTTTTGCAATTTGGATTTTATGTAAGAGTTGAGGAGGAGCCGTTAAGGGCTGATGTTGTGCAAGGAAGGTGAGGAGTAAGGATTGTGGAGGACAAGACGGTAAGAGGGCCACAGTGGAATGTTCTATCTGTGGAATCTCTTCCATCGTCAATAAACTTGTTGGCCAGACTCTAGGTGCCCTGTGCCCATTGACTCCTGCCTCCTGTTATTTGTGCCTTTGTGTAATCTCCCCGTGGGTGTGGGTGTGACCCATGGCCTGCTTGGAATTAGTAGGATATGCCTAAGGTGATGGGTTTTTACTATTAGGATTCTCTTCTTTTATACAGAAGACCTCAACTTGATCACATAAATATGAAGATCTGCCTTACAAGTAAACTTACATTTATCAAAGAACAAACTGTATATATACATGTAAAAATTTGTGAGTGTGTGTGTATATGTATATAAAATTCATATGACCAATGTATATTCAAATGTACAATAAAGGGAATGAACAATTCAACTTAAAAATGGCCAAAAGATCTCAAAAATTAATTCACAAAATGAACTTTAATTGGCATAAATACATAAACTAAGAAAATATAGAACTGAATTGTAAAATTAGGCCATAATTTTCTACTTATCAAATTAGAAAAATTAATTTTTCTGTTACTCTTAGGTTGGCACAGTTTTATAGGAGTGACTCTGTAATACGTATAATTAGCCTTCTATTCTACTGTAGCACATCCTCTAACATAGTAGGTTTCCCCTGGAATTTTAGGGGAATAATCAGGAATTATTTGCATATATATTCAACGTTTTTTCATAATTATGAAAAAAATGCCTCACCCTTAGTAGAACTTTCATATTTTCAGGGATATTTTCATAGAATTAAATCTTATGCATTAGTTAGAGGAGGTGTTTAGAATCTATTAACAGAGTAAAAAGGAAAATTCACATCTATTTAGTAGAAACCTAATTTTACAAATGGATGAATACGGAATAGACTAGAAAAAATGCAAATTTTAACATTAGTTTAAAATGATTTTTAACGATATTTTTCTTGTTTTTAGATAAAAATGACCTATAACATTGTTTCAGCTATAGAACATGATACCATATTTGTATATATTGTGAAATAATCACAATAAATCTAGTTAACATCTGGCACCAAGTGTAGACAGATACGAACAAACTTTTTTTTTGTCTTGTGATGAATGTTTAAAGACTCTTTAGTAACTTTCAAACATGTAATTGAGTATTATTAACTATAGTCCTCATACTGTGTGTTACCTGCCCATGATTTACTTTTTTTTATGCGTGAAAGTTTGTATCTTTTGACTCCTTTCATCCATTTTACCCTACAGCCTCTGGCCATCACCAATCTGTCATTTGTATCGAAGAGTTCAGGTTTTTTTATTTTTTTTATTTTTTATTTTTTTTTAAGATTCCATATATGAGTAAGAGCATATGATATTTACTTCATTGTTTTCAAATAAATACCCAGAAGCAGAATTGCTGGATCACATGACAGTTCTTTTTTAATCCTTTAAGGAAGCTCCCTTACTAGTTTCCATAATGGCGGCACTAATCTACATTCCCACCAGCAATGCAGATGGCTTCCCATCCACATCCTCACCAACACTTGTTATTTCTTGCTTTTTTTTTTTTTTTCTTAATAGCCATTCTAACAGGTGTAAGATGGTATCTCATTGTAGTTTTGGTTTGCATTTCTCTGATGATTAGCAATGTGGAGCACCTCTTTATGTATCTGTTGGCCAAATGTCTATCTTCTTTGGAGAAAATGTCAAGATCCTCTGTCCATTTTTTTAATTTGGGTTGTTTTTCTGTTACTGAGTTGTATATAAGGATTCTTTATTCTGGATATTAACCCCTTATCAGATACATGGTTTGTAAATATTTTCTTCCATTCAGTAGGTTGCCTTTTCATTTTGTTGCTCATTTCTTTTGCTCTGCAGATGGTTTTATTTTGATGTAGTCTCACTTGTTTGTTTTTGCTTTTGTTGCCTTTGTTTTTGGTAGCAAATCTAAAACTTCATTGCCAAGACTGATGTCAAAGAGCTACCTGTTTTCTTCCAAAGATTTTATGGTTACGGGTCTTATGTTCAAATCTTCAATCCAATTTAGGTTAATTTTTGTGGATGGTACATAAGATTGGTCCAGTTTTACTTTTTTGCATGTGGCTTATGATCTTGGATTTCTTATATTGGTATATGTGCATTTGAGTAATGGGGCTACTGTTTCAGACTGTACAGGTTTTACTTTGGTGGGGGTGGTTTTTCACCAGTTAGCTCAGTTTGAGATTACTACTCAGTATTGTAGGTATAAATCTGGTCTGCTAAGATCCATTTCTGGTGGTTGCAAACCATTCCTACCTTCTCCATCATCATCAGATTCCCAGTGGCTGAACCCTGCAGATTCTCCTATCATCTCTGTGATGCAAGATCAGAGTAGGGGCCCCCACAAAGCAACCCAGAATGCCAGGGGTAGGGCTAGTTTCCCTCTTGTTCCCCTATCCACTTCCCCACCAGGGTCTCTTTTCCCAATGATGGAAATGAAGGCTCAGGGGAAACTAGTCTGCACCATGCCATGCTGGCCTGGAGGATGGTCCATGCAGTCAATGAGTAACTGCTATTTTTACCCTTCTAATGTAGTCTTTTTTTTTTTTTCCTCTGAGGGAGAAGTGTGCTTCACAGTGGCCCTAAAGTTCTGTGATTCTCTCAGCAATGTCTCATTCTTGAATAATTATTTCTTGTGAACCCTAGTGAAGTTTGGAGCAGGCTTTGTTACCCTCTTTGTGATGTCATTCCTCTTAAATGCGACAGGTTCTTATTTTAGTGTAGTAAAATTTATCAATTCTCTCACTGATTTTTGCTTTTTATGTCCTATTAAATAATCTTTGCCTGTTCTCAGTGTCTTGGTCTCTTTGGGCTACTATAACAAAATACCACAAATTGAGTATCTCATAAGCAACAGAAATGTATTTTTCCCAGTTCTGCAGACTGAGTGGTATGATATCAGGGTGCCAGTGTGGTTGGTGAGAGCTCTCCGCCTGGTTTCAGACTTCTATTCTCCTCACATTATGGAAGGGGCAAGCGAGCTCTCTGGAGTCTTTTTTATAAGGGCATTAATCTCATTCCTGAGGGTTTCACCTTCAATGTCTAATAACCCTTCACAGGCATCATCTTCCAATATTGTCACCCTGCGCATGAGGTTTATAACCTATGAATTTTTGGGAGAACACAAATCTTCAGACTATAGTTCTTGGTAAAGATATTCTCTTGTGTTTTCTTCTAAATGCTTTCTTAGCTTTCACACCTCTAGATGGCAATCCATCTAGAATTTATTTTTAAAGCTCCTGTTTGGTAGGGATCAAGGTTTATCCTCCCTCCAGTTCTTACCCATTAGAAATATCCAGTTGATCCAGCACCATGTATTAGAAAGACCAACCTTTCCATTTGAAACTCAGTGTTTCTTTTGTTGTAAAATGGGTGACCACATATAAAAATTTTCTATTTTTTTCTTAGTTTCAATTGAAGTACAGTTGACATACAAGATTAGTTTCAGGTGAGCAACATAGTGATGCAACAATTAAAAACTCACTATATCTAATTGCCATCTGTCACCATACAAAGTTATTATAATAATATATATGTTCCCTATACTGTACTTTTCATCCTGTGACTTATTTTATAACTGGAAGTCTGTACCTCTAAATTCTCTTCACCGATTTTGCACATACCCTCTGTCAACCAGTTTTTCTCTGAATTTATGAGGCTGTTTGTTGTCATTGTTCCGTTATTTTATTTAGATTCCACATATAAGTATGATCCTATGGTATTTGTCTTTCTCTGACTTATTTCACTGAATATAATAGCCACTAGGTCTACCCATGTCCCCTACAACAAAATTTTATTCATTTTATGCCTGAATAATACTCATGTTGTGTTTGTGTGTGTGTATATAAACCTACGACCTACCACCTCTTTACCATTTCTCGATCAATGGACACTTACGTTGTTTCCGTATCTTGGCTATTGTAAATAATGCTGCAATAAACATAGGGGCATGTGTGTCTTTTACAATTAGTGTTTTCATTTCCTTTGGATAAATACCTAGAAGTAGAATTGCTGGATCATATGGTAGTTCTATTTTTTTAATTTCTTGAGGAACCTCCATACGGTCTCCCATTGTGGCTATATCAATTTACATTCTCACCAATAATGCAGGAGGGCTCCCTTTTTTCCACATCATTATTAATACATGTTGTCTGATACTGGCCCTTCTGACTGCTGTGAGGTGATACTCATTGTAGTTTTGGATCTGCATTTCCCTGGTGTTTAGTGATGTTGATTCTTTCTGCATATGTCCATTGGCCATTTGGAAGTCTTCTTGGAAAAATTTTTATTCAGATGCTCTGCCCATTTTTTTTTTCAATCGGATTTGTGTGTGTGTGTGTGTGTGTGTGTGTGTGTGACTGTATGTGTTCTTTATATACTTTGGAAATTAACCCCTTATCGGATACATCATTTACAATATCCTCTCCCATTTAGTGAGTTGACTTTTTGTTTTGTTGCTTTGGGAAAATCTTTTTAGTTTGACATAGTCCCACTAGTTTATTTTTGCTTTTGTTTCCCTTGCCTGAGGAGAATGATCCAGAAAAATATTGCTAAAGCTGATATCCAAGAATTTACTGCCTGTTTTCTTCTAGGAGTTTTATGGTTTCAGGTCTCACATTTAGGTCTTTAATCTATTTTATTTTTGTGTATGGTGTAAAAAAAATGGTCCAGTTGTACTTTTATAAATATACTTTTTATTAAATAAACTATGCTCAAGGTGGGGCTCAAAACCAAAACCCTGAGATCAAGGGTCACATACTCTACCAACTGAGCCAGCTAGGTGTCCAGTTTTCTGAATACCACTTATTGAAGAGACCTTTTTCTATCATATATTTTTTGTCTCTTTTGTTGTATTAATTGACCATATAAGTGTGGGTTTATTTCTGGGTTCTCTGTTGTGTTCCATTGATCTATGTATCTATTTTTGTGCTTGTACCATACTATTTTGATTACTATAGTTTTATAGTAAAGCTTGAAATCTGGGATTGTGATACTTCCAGGTTTGTTCTTTCTCAAAATTGCTTGGGCTATACAGGATCTTTTGTGGTTCCATACAAATTTTAGGAATATTTGTTTGAATTCTGTGACTATCAAACTGGTATTTTGATAAGATTTGCATTGAATCTGTAGATTTCTTTGGGTAACATGAACACTTAACAATATTCTTCTAACACCTGAGCATTATATATTTCCATTTATCTGTTATCTTCCATTTATTTTATCAATCTTAGTTTTCAGAGTACAGGTCTTTCACCTCTTTAGTTTATCTCTGGGTATATTCTTTTTGATGTAATTGTACATGGGATTATTATGTTCTTTTTCTGCTAGTATATTAGTGTATAGAGCACAACTAATTTTGTATCCTGCAGCTTTACTGAATTCATGTATTGTAATAGTTTGGAGTCTTTAGAGTTTTCTATGTATAGTATCATGTCATCTTCAAATCATGACAGTTTTACTCCTTTGTTACCAATTTGAATACTTTTTATTTTTGGTCTGATTGCTATGGCTAGGACTTCCAGTTCAATGTTGAATATAAGTGATAAGAATGGATATCCTTATCTTCCTGATTTTTACAAAAAGAGTGCTCAGTTTTTCACCATTGAGTATGATGACAGCTGTGTGTTTACCATGTATTGCTTTTTTATATATATATATTAAGCTATGTTTTTTCTAAACCCATTTGTTGAGTTTTTATCATGAAAGGATGTTGATTTTTGTTAAATGCTTTTTCTGCATCTATTGAGGTAACCATATGGTTTTTGTTCTTCATCTTGTTAATGTTGTATATTGAGAGAGAGAGAGAGAGAGAGAGAGAGAGAACACACCATTCTTTCATCCCTGAGATAAATCTTTCTTGATCATAGTGAATGATTCTTTTAATGTATTACTGAATTTGGTTTGCTAATATTTTACTGAGGAGTTTTTGCATTTATATTCATCAGGAATATTGGTTGATACTTTTCTATCTTTTGTAATGTCTTTGCCTAGTTTTGGTGTTAAGGTAATGCTCCCCTCATAGAGTGAATTTGGAAGCATTCTTTTCTGGTTTTTGGAGTCGTTTGAGAAAGATAGACATTGATTCTCCTTTAAAGGAGATCCTCCTTTAAAGGTTTAGCAGAATTCACCTGTAAACCTTAAAGGTTTAGCAGAATTCACCTGTAAATTTACCTGTTCCAGGACATATGGTTTGGAGTAATCAGTTTGCTCAGATTTTCTATTTTTTCCTGATTCAGTCTTGGAAGATTCTATGTTGCTAGAAAGTTATCCATTTCTTCTAGGTCCAATTTGTTGCCATATAGGCTTTTTTTTTAATTTAATAACAGTGGTCTCATAATCTCTGGTATTCTTGTCATGTTGGTTGTAACTTCTCCCATTTCATTAAAAATTTTATCTTCTAATACTTCTTAATAAATCATGATAAATTCCCAGTCTGTCTTGTTCAAAATTGTCTTGGCTATTTTTTTATTCCCATATGAATTTTAGATTCAGTTAATTTATGGGTACATGTGTACACATACACACTCTGATGGATAATGGATAGAGATTGCATTAAGTATTAAATCCCAACATGGTTTAATACTGACAGCTTTAGATGTTGAGTCCTGTTACATCACTATTTTTTATTCCCTTCATCTGCTTAGATCTTCAGTATTTTTTGTACTATTTCTCATTTTTTCTATTTTTTTTTTTTAAAGATTTACTCATTTATTTTAGAGACTGTGTGAACTGGGGGAGGAGGAGGTAGGTGAGGAGACAGAGGGACCGAGTCTTAAGCAGACTCTGCTCTGAGCATGAAGCCTGACTTGGGGCTTGATGTCACTGAGATCACAACCCTAGCATCATGATCTCAGCCAAAACCCAGAGTGAAGACGCTTAACCTACTGCACCACATAATATGCCACTTTCTATTTTCTATTTTTAAGGTCTTGTTTAACTTTCAATAGATATTTGATTATTATCACTAATTATTTTTCAATTAGTTTGATAATATACAGAAAACAAATTATATTACCCTTTAAGTTAAAACCTGGATAAATTCACCCAACATCCTAACTTTGCAGTTAAATTCTTTGAATTTTCTATATACATAACCACTTCAGCTGTGAAGGAACATTGTAATCCTTTTATATTTTATTGTCTTATTTTTATGCCTTATGACCTTTACATAGTACTGCATCATATAACTTTTCCACTCTTTTAATATGAGAATATAGATAAATTAAGAGCTTCTTGGAAGCAGAATATAAGTGTTTGTGTTTTATTTTCTGTGAAGTCTGATATTTTTCTTCAGTTGGAATCTTGATATTTAGTTATGGATATATTTCATCCGTCTGTATTTTCATTTATTCCATTTATTTTGTGTTCCCCTTTTTCACTTTTTGGGGGAGGTCTTTTGGATTAAGAATATTTTAATTTTCCCTATTTTCCATTGTTTACTCTAAAATTTTTCCTAGAGATTATAACCTATATTCTTGGATTTTAGTAGATCTTAATTTTGCCACTTCTTAGATAATGATAAAAAATAGAATACTTTATTGACTTCCATCACTTTTGTTGTTGTTGTCATGTATTTTGACTCTACACATACTTAAACATTGTGAACAGTAATACTTTTGCTTGTTTTATGGCTGCCTTTTCTTCATTTCTTTGTTTTTGATCAACTTTCTTTTGCCCAAACAATGCCTTTTAATTTGTTCAGTGCAGGCAGATTGATGAACATTTTTGTTTTTGACTAAAAATATATTTCATCTTTACCATTTAGGAAAAAACTTTAGCTTTCAGTTAAATAAAATCATCTAAATTAAATAGATTAATACAGTAATTTACACCAAATACCTGTGTGACCTTATTCAAGTCAAACAGAATTTTGCCACCCAGAAGACACACCCTTATATGTATTCCATCCCAATTAGCTTTCCTCCTCTTTCTAGAGAAAAAGATTGTTCTGACATGATAGACTCATCTCCTTAGATTTTTGTATAGTTTTATCATTTTCATATGCATTCCTATATCATGGTTTAAAATGTGCTATCTTTATCAAGTTCTTTTTTAATCTATAATTTCCTTCATTATTTTAATTTTTTTAAAAATTTATTCATGAGAGATGCAGAGAGGGAGGCAGAGACATAGGCAGAGGGAGAAGCAGGCTCTATGCAGGGAGCCCAGTGTGGGACTCCATCCCAGAACACCAGGGTCATGCCCTGAGCCTAAAGCAGATACTCAACCACTGAGCCACTCAGGCATCCCTCTTCATTATTTTTAATATACTTTTCTGTTGAAAAACTTTGGCCATTTGATCTGTAGAGATTCCCATAGTCTATATATTACTGATTGAATACTTAACATGTCCATTTATCTTCTGCACTTCCCATACCTTCGAGTTGAATCCATAGGACTTATAAGGCACCTGTTTCATTATTTGCCAAGTCTATAAATGGTGTTAGGGATGACCAGAGGAGGCATATATAGAAGGCAAAAAACTATAGGACAATGATTTGTATGGTTGTTGATCTTCTTTGTGATCTTAACAGCAATTGATACTTAACCCTATGTCTATTTATTCACTGATAATTGCAAGATGTTGATATTCTAGTTTCATTAAAAAAATTTAAATCTTTTTTTTTTTTCATTTATGATAGTCACAGAGAGAGAGAGAGAGGCAGAGACACAGGCAGAGGGAGAAGCAGGCTCCATGCACCGGGAGCCTGATGTGGGACTCGATCCCGGGTCTCCAGGATCGCGCCCTGGGCCAAAGGCAGGCGCCAAACCGCTGTGCCACCCAGGGATCCCATCATTAAAAAAATTTAGAATACAATTATAAAAATAAACTATCTGGGGCATCTGGTGGTTTAGTCTATTAAGGGACTTTTGCTTGGTTTTGGCTCAGGTCATGATTTCAGGGGCTGGAGATCAAGCTCTGTTGGGCTCTCCTGAATGTGGGGTCTGCTTGAAATTATTTCCCACCTCTCTCCTCCTCCCTATGCTCATGCCTGCACATGCATGTGCACTCTTTGTCTCTCTCATAAATAAATATAAATAAATAGTATATACTTCCCTTCATCTATTAGATGATAACCAAATACTTTAGGAAAGGCAAAATAAATGTTTGATTCCTTTGCTTACAGGTTTTTAATGTAATAAGTTGGTTTCCTATCTTTCAAGGTGGCTAATTTTTGAAGTCATAATTATGTGAAGGAATGCCTGTATTTTCATTATTATCATTAGTAAATCTTGTTCCATTGGACATTGAGATGCCCTACAGTACAGTAGATGCCCTACAGTACATTTTTTTAAAAAGATTTTATTTATTCATGAGAGAGAGAGAGAGAAAGAGAGGCAGAGACACAGGCAGAGGGATAAGCAGGCTCCACGCAGGGAGCCTGATGTGGGACTCATTCCTGGGACTCCAAGATCACACCCTGGGGCGAAGGCAGGCGCCAAACTGCTGAGCCACCCAGGCATCCCCCTAATATTAGTCTTTGATAGTTTTCTTCCTATCTGAAAAAAATTTTATATATATATATATACATAAAATTCTTCGTTCACTTTTTCAGTGTGTACATATATGTATATATACACATATAATATATGTATAATGCATTTTTTTGGAGATTGTCTCAAGGACATAGACATTGGAAATAGACTAGAAATAGAATACTTCATAATTACTCCTGTTTTATTACTTATTTTATAATTAGTCTTGGAGTGACAATACTACCATCATCACTAATGATTATAGAACACACTGAAATATTTTCATATGCTCTTTCCAGTCCCCTCATTTTAGGAACTACTTATACTATATCTACATTGTTAGAACATATATTTGTTACATATCATACATGCTCTTTCAAACCTCATTTAATCTTGAAGAATTGTCCAAGTAATAATTAGTGCTTTTCAACTGTGCTGATGGTGTTGTCCTTCTAATTATTCTGGTTTTTTTTTTTTTTTTTTTTTTTTTGATTTGCTCTTAGGTAACACCGGATTAAGTTTCCAAGCAAACAGAATTCCTTGATTTCTTGCATATTGAAAAGTTCCATTTATACTTGATTAGTTTTTTTGGGTTTAAAATTCTTCACACTTTTTTTTTTTCAGTATTTAAATATTCAACCTTGTTCTCAAAGCATCTGATGATAGTCTTACCCTTATATGCAGTGTTCCTCTTTTTTTTCTCCTCCTGGATGCTCAAAAAATTCTTTTTGAAAATACTCATTTTTTATCAAAATATATTTTATCTGAATATTATCTGTTCTATCTGAATATACATTCAGATTTATATTCTTAGTATGCCACGGCTATGTCAAGATTCAGTTCCAAATTTCATTTGATAAAAATTTTTGTCAGTTATTTTTTGTATTCTTAGATTTGGTTTTCTTCTTAAAGGACTACAAATATTCATGTGTTCTAATTCTTAGCCAATCTTGAAATTCTTTAGTTTTCCCAGAATTTTTTTCATAATTTATTTTGTATTTAAGGTCTCTACTTCTTGGTATTGCATTTTATTCAACATGTTTTTCTGCTGTGTTCATTTGCTTTTGTGGGGTTGCTTCCATTATTTGCATTGATGTGGATTCTATATAGTCTCAATTTTGAGATAAAAGAATATAAGCATTGAATTGGATAGGTGAGTATATAGAAACAGTATTTGTAGATAATTGAAAAATTGGTACATTTGCTTAAGATCTAATGCTAGTAATAATTGTGTAGTGAAGAATTTATTTAATATTCACTACAACCCCATGAGGCAGATGATGATATCCCAATTTTACCAATCAGATAACTGAGGCAGAAAAAGCTAAGAAATACTTAGGTGAGATAGGTGGGAAGTGGTAGAGAGGTATGTTCTGAATGTATTAGAGCTAAGATGGAATGGTTTATTTTTAAAACTTTTATTTTAGTTAACATACAACACAATATTGGTTTCAGGAGTAGAATTCAGTGATTCATCACAGACAACACCAAGTTCTCATTGTAACAAATGCCCTCCTTAATGCCCATCCCTCAACTACTTCCCTCTATCACCACTTAGTTTATTTTCTATCACTAAGAGTCTCTTGTGGTTTTCCTCTTTCTTTCACCCCTCCTCCCATATGTTCAGCTGTTTTGTATCTTATATTCCACATATGAGTGCGATCATATAGTATTTTGTCCATCTCTGACTTATTTTGCTTAGCATAGTATACTCTAGTTCCATCCATGTCATTGCAAATGATAAAATTTCATTCTTTTTGATGGCTGAGTAGTATTCCTATATACATATGTATATATGTGTGTGTGTGTGCATATATACACATATACACACTATACATGTACCTACATGTACCTAAATATGTATATATACCTATGTATATACCACCTCTTCTTTATCCATTCATCTGTCGATGGACATTTATGCTCTGTCCATAGTTTGGCAATTGTTGATAATGTTGCTACAAACATCCAGGTGCATGTACCCCTTCAAATCTGTATTTTTGTAATGTTTGGGTAAATACCTAGTAGTACAATTACTAGATTAGAAGGTAGTCCTATTTTTAACTTTTTGAGGAACAGCCGTACAGTGTTTCAGAAGAATTGTACTAGTTTGCTTTCCTACCAACAGTGCAAGATGGTTCCCCTTTCTCTGCATCCAATACCTGTTGTTTCTTGTATTGTTAATTTTAGCCATTCTGATCAGTGTGAGGTGGTATCTCATTGTGGTTTTGATTTGTATTTCCCTGAGGATGAGTGATATTAAGCATCTTTTCATGTATCTGTTAGCTAGCTGGATATACTCTTTGGAAAAATATTCATATTGTCATGTCTTAACTGGATTATTTATTTTTTTAAATTTTAGTTAACATACAGTACAATATTGGTTTCAGGAAAGAACTCCATGATTCATCACTTACATACAACATCCATTGCTCATCCTAACATCTGTGGACATAAAAGAAAACCTAGACAGATGGAATAGGTGCTTGGAATGAAAAACAGCAGACCATCTTTTTTGGCTATCGAAGTAACAAGAATAGTAACAGGATTCTCAAGACTAATCATATTTCTTAAATTCATGCTTTATAGATCTCATGCTTTTACATTAATGCTGTATATTATTCAATAAACAAACCTGATATCAAACAAGCCTTTATAATGTCAATGTCCATTGTGGAAAATTTTAAAACTTGCTCAAAGATTGAGGAAGTAAAAGATGGTGTATAGCCTCACAGATATCCATTGCAGGATGTTTTAGTTTTCGCTCCTCATATATCTTTTCAAAATTTCTTCAGAAATTCCTATGAAAGTGTTAATTTTTCAAATATTATAATTGTATATTTTCTAATCTAAGGTATTTTATCTGCACAATATTATAAAAGCAGTTGGATTTTGGTTTCTGGAGGTAGGGAAAGGATAGGTAGAGATCTTGAAGTTATTGGCATGCAGTTGACATTTGAAACCATAACCCTAGATCAGGATTTCTCAGGGATAATATGCAGAGAGATAAAAGTCCTCCTGGGGAGATAATAGCTTATGAGAGGGTAGCAGAAGGGGAAAAAGTTCCCATGACCACTGAGTCAAAGGGATTGGGAATGTGAGAAAGATCCAGACATGGTTGCCAGACATGGGAGAGGTAAGTAATTTAGTGACAAAGGATCAACAGTACCAGTGCTTGCAGAGAGACCGACTAACATAGGAACTATAAAGTATTAACTGAACTTAGTAACTAGGTACTTTTTACTAACCAAGAAAATTTTTGATGGAGTAGGTCTTTTATAGAAACTAAATGACTGGGGGATGAGAAAATGGATAAAGCAAAGGGACCTGATGGGGAATAGAGAGCAGGGCTTAGAGACAGCAGGAAAATACTTGTGACACAGCTATTGGTGTATCAATCAATATTTTTAGCCTGTCTACTATGAATTCCAGAAATTCTATGTATATAACCATCATCCCAATTAAATTTACAGAAGACCAAAGATAAGTAAGAACAGAGTTGTTTTATAAGAATCTTTTATTTTTCTACAAATCTATTACATATTTAAATTTCAACTAACACAAAGTCTGAATATTTTCTAATTAGGAAATTTCAATTATTATGCTAAATGTCTGATACCCGATATTTCATTTAGAACCATAACTAACAAAACACGTATTTATTTTTTTTTATCTTTAATAGAATGTCCTCTGAATAGAGGAAAACATTCTTTATCCTGTTAGAATTGCTCTATAATTCTCTGCTCTAGCTTTTGGCAATAACAAAGAAAAGCTTGTTGAAAGCCTATGATTATCAGAGTTTTATAAGGACAAATCATGGCTGATAATTTAAGGCTATTAGGCCCTTTTCATCTTGATAATTAGCAGGTATTTAATGCCTTGTGAACATTTCCAAATTAATCATTAATTAGTATTTTTTGCAAGTCGGGTCAATCCTATTATATATTTTGTGAGGGGAAAAATAACATGCAAAAGCAAGATGAGAAGCCTTTCTTAGACCTCCTAAGTAGCGATAACTTTTTGGGAATATTCAACACTTAAGAATAAAATAGTACTAAATGCTGTGAAAAAAGTTGAATACATTTTCCCCTTGATGCAGTTTGAGACTGTTTTGATGAGTTTGCAGAATGTTTCCAAATCAGCTTTGAATGTTGTGAGTCAAAGATTTTTCTGTCTTTATAAAAAATATGAACTTCAGGTGTACATGGGTGGGGGGTGCTCAGTCAAGTGTCTAATTCTTGATTTTAGCTCAGGTCTTGATCTCAGGGTCATGAGTTCAAGCACCACATTGCACTCCACATTGTGTGTGGAGCCTACCTAAAACAAAACCAAAAACAAAGAAAACCCCTCCATACTGAAAACATTTTTGTGAGAGGCTGTAATAGGTAACAGAGGCTTGTGCTGTATAAATAGGTTTTTAGAGAGCTGAGGAAGGATAATTCATTTCATTATTAAAAAGACAACGCCAAGGCAATGAATATAGTACACAATGCGTGGAAAGGGGTAAAAACCATTTAGAGTTCCTTGAGTATTGATAGAGTTGAAGCATATTAATTTACATCACTTAAAACACCTTAAAGTGGTTGCAAAACATGTAGTTATTTCATTTATTGCTTTTCTAATCCCTGTACACCCAAGCCTTTAGGTACCAAGAGCAACACACCCCCTTCCAAGGCACCTACACTGTCAACACAATGTTAATTGCTCTGTGCTTCAGTTCCTTCCTTAATTTTGGAGCACAAATTTTCCTTCTTATGAGCTTGATTCCATCCATAATAAAATTGAGGAAGTGTGTTTTTCATCTAGAATTTCTAGGTGTCCTGAGGAGAAATTTTTCGGGCATTGTTTGCCATATTGATGTAGCCAGAAGTCACTGAATATTTACCAAAGATACTTAAGGGATTATAAAAAACCTATATATTATCTGTGCTCTATTCTATCTTTAGTCTAGTTGTCTCAATTCATTACTTTTGAAAATTTAGAATGTTTCTAATTTTTGCTATTGTGAAAAAGCCCATGATAAACTACAAAAAAATATTTCCCATATGGAATCCTATACTGCTTAGTAACTGACCTGGAAAGATACTTTTCTTGTCACAAAAATAGGTGCAATTAGCATAGTGTTACCATTGTTCTTATAGAAAGTATGCCAAGATCTCTGTGGCATTTTCAAGTAAGAGGCTACATAATTGCAACGAGGGATGAGAATTTACAAAGAGACTGTGTGTGGCTCCGGGAATGCTCTTTGCTTGATTCTTCTGTGTGTTTGCTATTTTATTTATAGAAAAAATGAGACTTTCTATTTTCCCAAATAAGTATTTATTTTTCAAGTTTAGCTCAAAAGTCATCAGTTTTGTTTATTCTCTGAGGGTTGGGAGGAAGAAGAAAAAGAAAGCTTCCACATTCCTATCACTGGGGACTGATATATGGTCATCCCTATAATTGGGTACCATCAGGCCTTAACAGTCCTGCTTACTAATTGCCAGCATTACCATTGGTAAATTAGCTTTTTCTTTATCCGGAGTCTGCAAGCTCTAACTGTGGGCCAATTTCAAATTATTTTTGTACAGCTCCTGAGTTAACAATCACCGCTACATTTGTAGGTGGTTAAAAAGTCAAGAAAAAATACTTCATAGGAGAGAAATTTTGTAAAATTCAAATTTCATTGCCTTTAAACAAAGTGCTGTTGGAACAAAGACATACTCATTGGTTTATATATTGTCTATGGCTCCTTTTGTGCCACCACACCAAGGTTGAGTAGTTGCCACAAGTACTTTACGGTCTGGAAAGCTGAATATTTACTATCAGGCCATTTACTCTAAAGTGTACTGACCACACTTTAATAGTTCCGTAAGAACTGTGGATCCTGGTAATGTTCATGTATGTCCTTCTAGATTTCCACTCCGCGAAAGTGGCAGGATAGGTAGGTTAATATTTTGCATGATAACTATCAGGAAAGAAAAGTGAAGCCCTTTAGTCTGTCTCTCCCTGTAGTCATGTGGGTTTCATGTTGTCGTGATCACAAGAATTAAAATATGATACAGCATTGAAAAGAAGGCAAAGTGACATATTCTAAAAAAAAAAAAAAATCTTAGAGCTTATCCAAGAATTTCCTTGTTTCTTGCAAGCTAGCTAATTGTATGCACACATCGATATTGATACTTATTGTCCTACCATAACGTGTCAGGATTGTGCCAATTTTCACATGCAATTGGAAAGCTTAAAAGGAACTATTTTCCCATACCTGTGTCTAAATATATGTGAGTGTGTATATTCATTCTAATTTTAAAGTTCAAAAGCTATTATATTGCTCAATTCCACTCCTAATTTATGTTCATCTACATTGCTTCTATTAGTGTTTCTCCAATTTATGCATCAATTTTAATCAGTTTAATCAATATTTTTACAATTGGAAAACTTAAAAAATGGGAAATGTTTTATATCTGTGATGGTATGGGAATGCTTAATCTTTGGCTTAAATTCTACAGTGGGACCTTATTCTCTGGTAGTTGATAAATTCAGTCCTAATTCAGATTCAATATTAAGTTTAATGGGTTGTGTCTTGCATTCTGACGTATTTTAATGACAATATATCCACACACATATATATGTATTCACTCCTCCAGTGAATCTTTGAAGCACTAATTTTTTTTTTCTCTTAGAGTTGCCTTTTGCTTTCTCAATTGGTAATTAAACAATAGATAAGAGCCATGTTATAATAAACATCTGACACAAATGAAGTTCCATCTTAGCCTAGTGATTGAGATTTGACCTTAGTGTGTAGGTGAAATAGATGGCTATTTTGCAAAGTTTACTCTTAGTTTTCCTCAAACTGTTCCCTCTGATTTAGTGGGAAGCAACCATATTTTACTTCTAAATTCATAAATGTCATTCTTTTGGAAGATAGAAAATGTGTTCATTGGAATTGGTACTAGTACCGTCTACCTTAGCAGGAGCATACCATTCCTCTTCATATTTCAAGGCATATTTAGTTCAATCACCTGTCTTCCCGTTTCTGAGTCAGAATGAGTGCATTGAAATCACCATGGCAATCACAACTTCCCAGACACAAATATGACTATCAGGAGTGGGTTAAGACCTTTGGAGATGCTTTCCTATGTGGTATTAAAGGTTGCACAGCAGATTCTCTCTGTGGGACTTCCTGTTTCTGGTTTTTAAAATTTTCTTGTTGTAAGAAAATACTTTGTTAAAATTTTGAGAAAACTGCTAAGCTAATACCACACCAAGGTAAGGATTAAACCCTTCATATCTTTCCATACTTTTTGATATTTACACAAATATACATTTTTTTATTGCATGTGTTTCATAGAACTTATTTCCTATATTTCCTATTAATATATTTCATAAAGAATGTATTTTCTAAATTGATATCTGTATTTTTAAGATTTTTATTTTTTAATGGAATTTTTATAATTTAAATTCAATTAATGTATATTAGTTTCAGAGGTAGAGGTCAGTGATTCATCAATTTATATAATACCCAGTGCTCATTACCTCACATTCCCTCCTTAATCTCCATCACCCAGTTACCCCATCCCCCTACCTCCTTCCCTCCAGG
The DNA here is from genome assembly GCF_905146905.1 of Nyctereutes procyonoides. Lineage (NCBI taxonomy): Eukaryota > Metazoa > Chordata > Mammalia > Carnivora > Canidae > Nyctereutes > Nyctereutes procyonoides. Next base: position 5,403,020 of record NW_026575137.1, read on the forward strand.
AACCTGTTTGTTTCCTATGATTAAGAGTCTCTTATGGTTTGTCTCCCTCTCTAGTTTCATCTTGTTTTATTTTTACCTCTCTTTCCCTATGATTCTATTTTGTTTCTTAAATTCTACATATGAGTGAGAGCCTATGATAATTTTCTTTTTCTAATTGACTTATTTCACTTAGCATAATACTTCTAGTTTATCCACGTTGTTACAAACAGCAAGATTTCAATTTTTTTGATGGCTAAGTAGTAGTCCATATATATAATCTCACATCTTCTTTATCCATTCATAAGTTTTCATTTTTAAGTCCTCTCTATACCCAATGTAGGTCTCAAACTCTTAACCCTGAGATTAAGAATCACACATTCCATTGACTGAGCCAGCCAGGTGCCCCTAACACTGATATTTTAAAAAGATGTTTCTGTTTATATGAACTTTAAATAAAAATTATCATCACTAAATAAAAACATCATGTCTCCTTAAGACATTTTCATTTAGTATAAGTATCTATGTCAATCAATTTTTAGTTAGCACATAATTTTTACTGGGTGAATTAATTTTCATTATATTGATGTGCCTTGAGATAGATGATATATATATATATATATATATTTAGTTTTTTTTTTTTTTTTTTTTTTTTTTTTTTAGTTGTTTATATCTCAACTGATAATCAAGGGTGCCTGGGTGGCTCAGTCAGTTAAGCAACTACCTTTGGCTCCTGGGATCCAGCCCTGCATTGGGCTTCTTTTTCAGTGAGGAGCCTGCTTCTCCCTCTCTCACTCCCCCTACTTGTGCTCTCTCTCTGTCAAATAAATAAAATTAAAAAAAAATTCAGATTGTTTCCACTGCTTCACTGTCGTAAAAAATTGCTTTGATACACATCCATTTTCTATAGGCTGACAAATATTATCCTAAGGTATTTTTCTTAGAGTGGAATCATCGGATTAAAAGTTATGCAAGTATTTTATGGCTTTAAGTTATACTTTATCAAATTCAGAATGTTTGTACCAATTTGCACTCTTACCAGCAACGAATCATATTTTAAGGTAGCCTTGAATTCCCAATAAAAAAGGGATAACTATACCATAAATATGCTTAAATACTTAAGGGAAAATGATTTTTGGTATTTTATAGAAAGATTAGTTGGATAAAAAACTACTCTGATAAATACAGAATGACCTTTAAAAATTTATAGTATTTGAATGGAAATTTTTTTTTTTGCTGTTTTGTTACCTGCAATACAGTACAAAGACTTATTTTTATTTTTTTATTTTTATTTTTTAAACATTTTTATTTTTTTTATTTTTATTTATTTATGATAGTCACAGAGGGAGAGAGAGAGAGAGGCGCAGAGACATAGGCAGAGGGAGAAGCAGGCTCCATGCACCGGGAGCCCGATGTGGGATTCGATCCTGGGTCTCCAGGATGGCGCCCTGGGCCAAAGGCAGGCGCCAAACCGCTGTGCCACCCAGGGATCCCCAAAGACTTATTTTTAATGTCAGCATTATTCCTGAGAAATATAAATAATTGGGGGAATGCATAGTGGTGTGTAAATATATCAATGGTAGAAAAATATACCATTCCAAAAAGCAATTCCTTTCTGCCACTTAATTACCTTTCTTTTTAAAATAGTCTGAGGTGTGAAAACTCTTATAAATTTGGAGTTGTGCCTTTTAAAATTCAAGTTGGTAAACTATATTGCTGTTGTTAGAATACTTTGGTTATCTTGTTACTAATTAGACAAGGTACTAAGGAAATTCTGTGATGGGGGGAAAAAAGGTATTTGTATAGGTTTTGGCCTAAATATGTGGAAAACATCATAGATAGGCTATCCTTAGAATTGTAATGCTAATTAAGTTTCTTACTTAGGTACCACTGTGCTAGAATTTTCATCAATAAAGGGTAATCACTTCCTGTTAACTGTTGCTTAATTTAATATTGTTCTTTAAGCCAGTAACATTAAATCAGTAATACTATTGCAGTTAGTTTCATTTTTGCCTAGTTGTTTATTGAGTTTGGGTCATAGTGAATATATAAAGGACATTTGTTAAAACTTAACAAATATGTATTAACCATCAGCAAATATAAATAATCTTTCTTTACATGTAAAAATCCTTTTTTACAATTTAAATATTTTTATTTTTAAGTATAAAATATTTCAAACATAAACTACTGTCATATACATTCAGCACTTACAAGGCTATTCCTTTTTTTTTCTCTCATCAGGGGTATGATCTAGAATAAAATTGCCCTATTGATTTGAGAGAGAGAACTAAGATACGAATATGTTCTCCCCACTCTAATAGGTTGCGATTTGAAAAGCAAGAGGAGAGACTTCAATATAAGACAACATGATTAACCACATTTTCTACCTCATTAAGATAGTGACAAGGGTCAATCTATATGCATTTTGTGTTGTATATCCTATATAATATTTTGAAAGCATGAATTCCTATCTTGGCAGAGATTAAATAAGAATTCCATGGAATGGATTCTGTTTTGTTTTGTTTTATTCTGTTTTTTAACTAAGTCTGGAGGATCTCAAGTGTAATCACTGGCCAAGGGGAGTGGATCTACTTGTTTAGCGTTGTTGCTTGAATGGCCTCTTTTAATTATGCAAAAGAAAGATGAAAAATATTTATTTTAGATAAGAGCATAATAATATAGGTATGTGTGTCTGTGTGTGTGTTTATCTTTTAGTTGCCTAGTATAGGCTTTCTCATCTCTTGATATGATCGCAGGGGACGAATGTGTGAAAATGTGAGAGAGGGGGCCAATTCTCTCCCCTCTTCTATATGAGTGAGCTGCTGAGGAGATCAGAGTGGAAGAGAGTGACGATGATCCCCTGGAAATAAGACCAAAGACTCGGAAAAGGGCTAAGTACCCGAGGTCAAAGGGGATGGTATATTGGTAATGGACTGCTTTTTTTTGTGTCATGTGACTGATGGACTTCAGCAGAGTCTATTCTTTGGTGTAAAGTGATTTGCCTTTGTAGATGAATAGCTGAAAGAGTGATAAACCAGAGCACAAGTGTAAGGCATCTGTCAGATTTCTGAGGATGAGCCTTCAGGAGGATCTCCATAGGATAGTCATTGTTAATATTTGACTGAACTTGTGCTGCACTCAGATGAGAATGGAGCCCCTCAGATCTGGGTTCTTGGAGGTGGAAAAACCTTAAGAATGATATTATAGCTTTCCTGATATCAGGGCCTGTAGATGCACATGACTGTATTTGAATAGTTGATCACCCTGGTTATAGAGGGGAAAAATGAAGAATATTATAATTAGTAGGTGATGGATTAATAACAGCTAAATAAAGGTTGCCATATGAATAACATGGGAAATAATGAGAGATCTGGCATTTAGGGTCTGTCAGCAAATCTGACAAATCTCTCTTCATCACGTCCTTGCCACAGAAAGTCAATCTCACATGTGTTTTGGTGTTAAACAAATTCACTTCTTGAAATAGTTTCTTACCAGCCTAGACATATTCATCATTGCTTATGGGTCTCATGTCACTGAGCCAGTCAATAAGGTCATTTCAAAGAACCTACATTCTTTTTGGTTTTGTTGGACATCTTACAGTGGCACTCTTTATCTTTTTCTCTCATTAATTGTGGGAAAACCGAAGATATACTTGAGTCTTCAAGTAGTATAAGGTGGATAAACTCATCTGCCGGGGGGAAAAAAGAGGCATGTATTCTAACTTGTCCTTATAATTCTAGGTTTAATTTGAAAATTCCTATGCAGTTCTCTAGGTCCAAAGGCAAATGGTGTAGGTTTCCATTTAAAAGAAAAGATGGACAAAGTATGTAGAGTCAAAGTAATTCTTTAGTATTAGTTTGGGATTTCATAGAAAAATCTGAGCAAAAGATAGAGGTTACCTCTCCTTGATTCTTCTTGTAAATGTGAACTATAAGAACTTACATGATATAATCAGATAAGGCATAAAAATACAGTGATTAAATGGTCTGCATACAATGATGGCTTAACGTTAAGAAATAAATCCGTGTATTTCATTGTATCAATAAATTCAAGGAGTGAAAATCAAGATTATCAGGTGCCTTCTTGGCATTGAGATAAATAAAATATCCATATTTAATATTCTATATTAAAACAGAAACTTAAGTAAAATAGAAAAAGTCACTCCTTTAATATCATTAAATCTATTTATTTCAAACCAATACCTAGGAAGACCACCCCAAACTATACCTCTTTGGTTTATGGATTATTTTGAGTAAAAGACCATTGAGAACAAGCAGGAAAAGCCCTGAAAAGAGAGCATAAGGTTTCCTTTTATAAAGGAAGTCTGTATTTAAAAGGAAATTTATATTTGTCAAAGGTGTCTCCCTTTCCAGTACCAGCAAAAAGAGGTTTGTCTCCATTTTTAACAACTATTACAAATGGAGAGGGCACAGACTTAAAGTTGCATAACAAGCCCTATAAAACATTTTTTTATTTTTTTCCTGATCCCTAGTCATCTTCTCATGACTTCTTTCCTCATCCAGAAGCCCCCAATCTCTTTTCTTTTGATTTAGCCTAAGATTCCATATATATATATATATATATATCTCCATGCTTTTGAGCTTCTCACCTCTTGGTACTCCTATGTATGATGGTGAAGCATCTACTGATAAACTTCTTTGTTCTTCTCTTGTTAATGTCTTAGTCTAATTTACAGAGCCCTTGAAGACCTAAAATGGTTTGAGGAAGAGATTTTTTTCTTCCCTAGAATCTCAATGACTAGTGAAGCACTAAGAATATCACCATTAAGCTTGGGAATACTATAAGGCTGTTTACATTTTGCACAGTAATTACTTTGGATGCGTTTTCTAATGTAACATACAAGGTGTGTGTGTGTGTGTGTGTGTGTGTGTGTGTGTGTGTGTGTGTAAGGTTAAAAATAAAAATTTATTTAAATTTAATGTGTTTTAAAATAATCACTCATAAACAGGAGGGCTACTAAAGATACTAGTTAAAATGAAAAACATAAAGAACTCAGTAGCTTCCTCTAACACTACCTTACACAATTTAGAAGATGTAATGGGCAGATGAGATTGCATATATCTTAATAAGAAATGCTTAGCATCTATGTAGACCTAAACATTGGACTGACTGGTGTAAGTGACTTGGTATATTTCCACATTTATTTATATTTCTCAAAGGGAAGATCCAATAAGTCTAAGAAATCAACTTTTATCTAGCTTATATTTAATGCAAGTACAATAAAAAATAATTATTTTAAAATAAAAGAATTAGCTATATCATAAATCTGTTCCTCTAAATATCAAAATCAATACAATATTGAAAATATGAAATGATGATTTTTGGCACAGAAAAGCTGGGACAGTAGGGAGTCTAGAAAACAACTGCAAGACATATGAGAACTTTAGTTTATTGAAAATCATCATTTTAAATCGGTGCAGGAAACAATGCCCTGGTTAATAAGTGTTATGACAAGTACTTGGAAACAAGTTTAGAACCTCATCTCACACCATGTACCAGCACAATCTTTAGATTTAGAAATACTTGTTACAAATTAAAAATTTAAAAACAGAAATATGCTTAAATGATCTAATCTCAGAGTAGATAAAGCCTTTTAAATAATACAATTTTTAAAAAAACAAAGATTATGGAAGAACCTAGATGCTGCTATCATTTATCAAATAGCAACATGAATGAAAGTGGGAAAATAAATACCAATGAAAACAATTAGAATATATATGAGAGAGAAAAAGTCAACTCTCCTTAACACCAAACATATAAAAAAAATTGTCAAGGGACCCTAATGGCAATTAAGTTTCAAAAGAAAAATACATCTTTCCATGAATTGTTCCATGAAATATTTGAAAAAAGATATTCATCCTTTGTAGAAATCTGAGAAATTTATGTAATATAGCAATGTTAAGTCCTTGTTTTACTTGATTATTCTTTATTATTATTATTATTATTATTATTATTATTGGTATGGAGATCCCAATGTGAGCTTGAAATTGTTTTCCCCTAAGTATTTATAGCTCTTTCCTCTACAATACAGAAAGTACTGGATGGAATGAAGTTTATCTTCAAGGATGCCAATACTTTCACCAATCCCTAAGTTCTGTTTAATGACTACATGATACTCTTAAAGCATTCCACACCCATGTGGTTCATGTTTTACTATTTTACCAAGAAGCAAATGATATTTTTCAATGAATGATTGTTTTGTCAGAATAAAAATTAGGTAGAACACTATCTTTATTAACAAACAAAAACCCTTAACATTTCTGTACTCTAGTTAAAATGGAAGCTTTTTGTCACAGAGCATGTGGAGATTTCAGTGTCTTATTTTGGCTCTTTCTGGTTATACTTAGTAATGATACACGGACACTTTAGTGTTGTAAGACAGTAAATTGAAGTGTATTGTAGAGAAAGCTCAGGGTGGCTGGGAGGATATCCGCAGTACCATATGTGGTAGTATCATTTACTGCTACTCACAGACTAGTACTCCTCCACTCTTATATGAAAAACTTATTTACGTTAATGCCCACACTTGCCCCTTCTTCATCCTCAAAATCCTAGAATGATTTCTTACCTTTAACCATTGATAACTGTGGCACCAGACTGCCCACTTCATCATCCTTGTGTCTCAATATGTGTATCACTTGTTTAACTCCCTGATCTTTTGTGTTTTATAATGTTTTTATGTTCAATGACCTCCTTTTCACTTTACTGAGGTCTCTCCTGACAATATTCTGGGTCTAGATATCATCAGCATTACTTCATCTCTGAAATGAGATTTCTTATATCAGGAAAACCTATTTGCCTGCTCTGTCTTGAAATTATTCTACTTCATCTGTCTAGATGCTTTTCCTCTCTCTCTCTCTCTCTCTCTCTCTCTCTCTTTCTCTGTCCGTCTCAATTTCCTTCCATATCTGACTTCAGTTCTGTGCTCATTGTCTTTTTGGTGTCCCTAATCCTACATTAACCCAAGATCAACATAGCCTTCTTCATATGCATGCTTGAGCTAAATAAAATGATGAGATGTACATACTGGTGTTTGTATCAGTTGGGTTCTTTGGAAATCTTAGGGACCAATCCTGACTGGTTTAAATACTAAAGGATATTGAGTGATGGCCTAATCTCCAGGAGAACCTGACTTCTTGGCCACAAAATATGCTCAAACTATCCTGTTAGATTCTACGAACACACAAATGTTACTCCAGTCAGCCGAGACAAGGTCACATGGACCACCAACACTGGGTATGATGAACACTTAACCATGCTCTTAAAAGCCTTGTCACTACTATCTTTGAAAAGTAAGTTTAGTAATGGATTTTTGGAAGAATGTAGGGCTAGAAATTCTGAATCATCCAGAAGATGTGGATTAAATAATAATAAAACATATTTTTGTAAGCTTCTATGCATTCAAGAAAGAAGGGATTACCCTCACGCTCCACCTGTCTCCCAAGAAAAACAAAAAGATTTATCTGAAATAGTAGAGATAAGTCAGGGAAGGGGGAAAAATGGTACAGCTTTAGAGTCAAATTCAGATTAATCTGAAGCTTTGGGGTGAAAAATTGTTCCCACATGGTTTCTGTAGGGCAAAAAAGGGGAGCTGAATCTCAGTATCATGCATAAAGTGATCTTATATAATTTTTTACTTTATGTGTTTGTAGGCCATTAGAAATAATAAACGACTCATGTTCCCACTATTCATTTTAAGAAATGTAGCAATGTAGTATCCAAAATTTTGAAGCCCCTGTGTGACCCTCCGCAATCTTATCTTCTCCCAAGCATCAAGCCTATTGATTTTTGTCTTCCAAATGTATCCCAAGTCTAACTTTATTTCTTCGTCCACTACTCCTGTTCCAGTTTTCAATCATTTTCTGTATCAGTAGCTGAAAACCTGTCTTTTCTATATCCACCATGGCCCTACTCCAAACCATTTTCAACGCTGAGTAGCCTTTTACAAAAACTGAAATATGTTTGCTGTTTTCCTGTTAAAAACCCAGAGTAGTTCTCTATTGCCTTTTTAATAAAGTTAAAACTCCATACTATTGCTTCTAGGCTTATAAAGCTCTTCCTTTATTCCCTAACACCATCTACCTGTCCAATATTATCTCTCTATGGTTCTCCGTTTAGATGTAATTTCCCCTGGGAGCCTCGTCTGGGTGTTCATTGTTTATTGGCTTCTCCACATCCATTTTACTCATGCTTGGTAAGACTGAAATGTTCATCCTATTTGGTTCATGTGCTATTTTTAGAGTGGAGCTCATGACTCAGCCCTAGGTCACCCAGAAGATTTTACTACTCTAGTCCTCGTGATTGATTGAGGCCAGCCCTCATGAGTATATGTCCATGCTTTCCTCGTGCCGTCTAAAGAGACTCCTTGACTTTTGCTGGGCTTGATGTTGGGATGCAGGAAGCCCAAAGACACCAGGGCCATTATGTGTAATTGAGTCCAAAATCAACCATAATTGAATCCTGCCTTTTCTGTGGATATTTCATTTACATGAGCTAATGTACGTCCTTTTGTTTTAATATGGTGGACTGTGTCCTCTGTGACTTGAAATGGAAAGATTGACCGAGTCCTGCCCTGATTTTGCTAGACTACATCACAGGACACTGTTTTCTGTTCCAAAGATTCTCCACCGTGCCCATGCCAAAATAGTTGCCACATTCTCTGACCTTATCTCTGACTCTCCTTGTTGGCTCTGTTCTAATCACAGGAGCCTCCTTGCTATTTCTCCAACATGGGAGGCTGTTGGTACCTCTAGGCCTTTTGATTCTTTTCCTTTGCCTGAGAAACTCCTAAATACACATAGTTCATTCTCTCCCTCCCATAGGCTATTTCTTAATGTAACATTCTCAGTGAGGCCTTTTGTGAGGCTATTGTTGAGAACTATTCCTGAACTCCTGTTAAGCTCCTTTTCTTTTTTTTCTAACACTTGGAACCATTTAACATACTATCAATACTTGTCATTTTTTTTCCCCAACACACACGTAAGTGAAGATGGTCACTTTGCCCGTTTGGTTCACTGGTACTATGATACCTAGAACAGTACATTACAGTGCATTATAGGCACCCAATACACATTTGAACAAATAAGTAAAATATTTTTGAACATCAACTGTGTCAGGCACTGTTTTAGATTCTAGAGATAAGGAAGTAAACATCACTGGCATTGGGTCTTTTGCGGACAGAATTTATAGCCTAAAAGTAGAAATAGTAAGCACGTTTAAAGTGTATAAAGTCAAGAGTGTGTTTTTTCTTTTTCTTTCGTTTTATTTGAGAGAGAGAGAGCATGAGTAGGGGGACAGAGAGAAAGGGAGAAGCAGATGTCTGTTGAGCCGGGAGCCTGATGTGGGGCTTGATACCAGGACCCTAAGTTCATGACCTGAGTCAAAAGTAGCCACTTAACGAACTGAGCCACCCAGGTGCCCCAGACATGGCCTTTTTTGTCATTGTATTCCCTGCACCCAGCATATATCCATGAGTTAGATATAGGTTTTTCAAATGGTTGAAAAAAAATGAATATTCTTCCTGTCAAGATACCTGTCTCACCTGGGTGACTATTTGGGTAATTTGAACAAGCTATACTAATTGTAATTGCATTTCTAAAATTGCAACCTTACCAGTTGTCTTACTAGAAAAATATCAGGCCAAGACCATGAGACCACGCATATTAAAATACTTAGGAAGTTGTGAAATGGTATAGAAATAAAAATATCATTACTATTTGTTAAACAAGTTTCTCTTAGAATTTATTACAGCTATTTGAGGTAATACAGGCTTTCAATTGAGAAAATAGCATGAAAACACATATTTTTAAAAATGAGATTATTATGTAATTTTAACTTTTGTTAATTATCTTGATCATAATTGTTAATGTTTAATACCTTTCAAAAGCATTGCTCGGCTATATAGCAAACTCATTAGCTCTCTTCAGCTCCTCTAAACTTTTGAAAACCCACAGACTTGAATTACATGCAATCAGTAGCCTACCAGTGTTTTTCAAAAACTGTTGACAAGATTGTTACTTCATGTTTTCTTGCTTTGTACCCTAAATTACATTTAACTTTTAACTAGCTTGAGAAAAGCTTTTCTGTAATTTATAAACAAGATTTTTTTCCGTCTCGTATGTTTTACATTAATGCTTGTTGTCATCCACACCCTGGATATTATAAATATCTTCCTCAATGAGAATATTTAAGTCATTTTTGATCACATCATCATTTTTTTTTGATCACATCATCATTTTGAGAATGTTTTATCATTATCTCTTTTGTGGAAAGAATAATGACTGAATCATATATATTATTTGACTTATTTTTTATTTGGTAACCTTACTTCATCCCATTTCCTCCTTAGTTGACTCGTTAAACTGAATTACTACTTGATTTAATCTGGAGGGGGGTGGAGTCTGTCCTCAGTTATCCTTATGCTTGGCTTTTCTTCATACTTGACACTCTTAATAACTCTTTTTTTCTGTGTTACAGTTTTCAAAGCAAAGCAGTTGCTTTGTGCCCAAAATGCAATCTTTGCACTGCTTTAAATTTTACAAATTTTGATTTGCTTTATATTAGCAAATATCTTTTGAGAGGGGTTGGCAATGACGGTGAGTTACTTGTAAATGGATTGATTTAATCAGATTGGTTTCTTAGCTAAGAAACATCATGTATGGAAGGGTTTGATTCATGTTAAAGAAGTAATGAGACGATGGACTGCATGAAAAAAGGTGTGGGGATTACTTGGGTGCCTAAGGTAGTGAGAGGGATGCAGGTGGAAAAGGCATTTCTATATTCTATTGTAGAATCTGCTCCAGTAAATTGTGTTTGTTGGCTCAATTCTTATTATGTAAGCTAGTAAATGACTGGGGCAGGGCATAGTACCTAATGCAACTAAAATTTTGTTGAATAAAATTCATCATCTCTGCTCTGATAGTTTAGCATTCTGGAATGTCTTCATTGTGCCAGTTGCAGGACTGAAGATATTCAAGTGTGTGGTGTGTGTGTGTGTGTGTTAAGATATTTTATATACATGAACAGTGTAGCTGGAACCCTATTTTTAGGCTGTTTGTCATTATTTTGTTTCTATTGAAAAAAAAAACGAAGCAACAAATTTGGAGGCCAAATGCGATGCATTAGATTCTGCATTGAAAGAAAACTCCTAAAGATAAACTTCCTGACGAACCTAAAATAAGTACAAAATAATTTGCTGAGAGATCTTGAAAACTTGCAACATCAGGACAGGGGTTTCTAGGTTCCTACCTGCCAACGCACAAGCACCTGGAACAGTCATTCCAGTGATGAGCAGTTCTATAATCAAGTAAAAGCACACGGGACTAAAACATTCCCGTACCTGCTAAATGTGACTATAATGGAGCAACTAATTCAATAGTTGTTCTTGTGTGATTGATTGGAGCTTTGAAGATTCAATGTCCTTTTCTAAAAAAATAACAAACAGCTTAAATGATTTTGACAGTATTAAATAAACTAGGTGGAGAAAAACCTTATAAATCATAGAGTTCTTTTTGTCCCCCCTTGGTTTAGTTTTTTGGGGGTTTTGTTTGGTTTCTGGTGTTAGTGAAGGGACTCCAACAGATACTGTCAGTGACTTTGGAATTATTGTGAGGTATGATTAGAATTTCATTTTTGCTTACATTACAGAATGTGTGCATATGTTTTCTAATTTGTTCAAATGCTTTGCTCAGACCGGAGCCCACGAAATAGTCTCCTTTGTTTTTTTGGAAATACTTAGTAATTTTTCTTACTGTAACACAGAACTCCAAAATCCTCTGTCCTCCTCTGACACGCTGTTGTGACTAATGCATTATGCAAACTGCTGACAGTTCCAACCTCAAAACTGTATTGGTCCGTGCCAGCCACTGATGTATCTTCATTTTCCAGTATCCTTAGCAGTCGCTCCTGAGTCATCACCTTAGTCATATTTAATGGAAAGCTCTTGTCATAAGATAACTTAGGCAAGTCTTTAAATTCCTTACAGAATCTGTGTGGGTTTATGTCATTAGGTCTTAGGTGTTCTCCTCTACGGAATGCAAAGACTCCAACATTTCTCTTTTCATATTCATATTTGGATCTCTCTTAATATCCCAAGCTAGTATGCCAGACCTATGTGGATTCTTACCACTAACTAATTTCAATTGTCATTATGACATATTTTTAAGAGCAGAAATAAAATAAAACCTTTAATATTTATTTACTGTTATTTACCCTTATTTCACAGATTTCAAGGCCTTGTAAGTTATACTTTGCAATTTTCTTGAAAATACACCTACCCTTTTGAAGAGAAAATTGAATATTATTATAGGGTCCTTAAACACCTTTTCATATTATGAATTCCAATTGTATTTTGTTTTCCTGGACAGCTGCTTATTTTCTTTAAATGTCCCAAATATGAGGATTTGCTGTAGCATTTGGTTAAACCTTTTTTTGCAACATTTGCTAGCTTCGTGATCTCGAGAGGTTACTTGACCTATCTGTACCTCAGTTTTCTTATCAAGAGAATAGGGTAATAATAATACCTACTGTCTTACTTCTTTCTGGCTGCTATCACAAAAATATCCCAGACATTTTTCCTTACAGTTCTGGAGGCTGGGAAGTCCAAGATCAAGGCTCCAGCATGGTCACATTATGGTCAGGGCCTTCTTCCTGGTTCACAGGCACCAGTTTTTCTCTGTGCCCTCACAGGGTGGAAGGGTTGAGGGATCTCTATGGAATTTCTTTTATAAGAACACTAATTTCATTCATGAGCAATCAATATTCCAAAGGCCCCAACTCCTGATATCACATTGGACATTAGGACTTAAAATTATGAATTGGGGGAGACACAAATATTCAGACCATATGCCCTACTTCATAGGACTTATAGATAAAAGCATTTTTAATGTGTAAGGTACTAATAATACCAAGGACTTAACTTATTTTTACCACCATTGCTATTGCTGTATTCTGACCTTGCTGAGAGTTCAAAGTATACTTTGGAAATTGTTTTTATCATTAACTTATGAATACAATAAGAGATTGAGAATTTTTAACATTTCTCTGGGATTGTGGCTTCTACTTGCGTCATGATTTCTGGTCTAGAAACACTTTTAAATCAAGCAGATTAATTATAATCAGAGAATCCTCAAATGGTAGTACCTACCATTTACTGCAAATGTAGCTAATGCTCAATTTCATGAATATTAGCATTTTTAATATGACAAAACAAGGAAGAAATGGGAAAGGAGGGGAGAGATTTTCATGCCCTCTTCAGATCTATTAAATCATAGACTTTCATTTGTCCTGACTGGTGCACCAAATGGGGGGAAGTAAGCATGGAAATGAAGCCTCACTGCAGGCTTTCCCTAGAGTCATCCTAAAGCATCTCCTGCCCAGGGAAGTTGGGTAATAGTGAGGATAGTTATTGTATAGCAGTATCAAGCATGGAAGAGGCAGATGATGGAAGAGATAGTTCTAGAAAGGGAGATGTGCAATCCACTGATAATACGGATAGAGAAACCTAATTATAATAAAAATAAAACTTGAATTCAGAGTGTTTCAGATTTGGGCACATTTTTCATAGAAGGGCACTATGGGAATTATACAAATAAGATATTCATTGCCAAAGTTTGACTTTTTAACATATACTTCCTGTGCACAGGACAGGTGCTACTCAACTATTTCAGTTTAACAGAGTATTAAATCCCTTTTCCCCATGTGCATGCAGGGTACAGAGAGATGCATGTGGACAGTTGGAACGCTGCTAGGCATGTAGTAAAAAACTCTGAAACCTAGACTGATTTGTGGTTTCCCTGACACTTTAGAAAACACATCGTACCTATAGAAAGAAGGACTCAGTCACACATCTGGTTAAGGTGACGGTTAAAACACTTCTAGAGTGATAGGGCCAAGATTGGTGGACCTTAAGAAAAAAAACAAAACCAACCCTTTTAAGTAAAATGTAACAATTTTAATACACAAAAGTTTACGATTCATTAGGATACAGCATGATGAATGACCATAAAGTTAAATGTGTTTTCTTGATTTGGTTTCAAAATAGTTGAGCATTACCCGGAAGTCCCCTCCTGAGTCCTTTTAGTCATTTCACCTTCAAAGGCAACTGTTATCCTGACTTTTAACACCATATGCTAGTTTTGCCTAGTTTTGAACTTTATATACAAAGTTCATATACTCTTTGGGTCTGGCTTCTTTTACTTTGTGTTCTATTTGTGAAATTCATCGTTGTTGTATACATTAGTACCTGTTTATTCTCATTGCTGTGTAGTACTCTACTGATGGGAATTTGAGTTGTACCCAGTTTAGGGCTAGTATTAGCAATAGTTCTATTGTGGACCTTAGGTCACATGTCTTTTGGTGAGAATATATTTCTGTCGGGCATAGAAATACCGGGTTGGAATTACTGGCCATAGACCATTTTTCAGCTTTCCATAGGTACCATGAGCTTTCCAAAGTCCTTTTCTCAATTTACATATTAAATAGCACTGTGTTCTAGCTTTTTAACCTCCTTGATAAAATTTATTATTACCCATCTTCTATGTTTGCTTTTCCAGTGAGTTATATACTAGTTATCACATTATCACTTTATTTTTGTCGCTGATAACTGGCAAAGATGAGCACCTTTTCATATCTTTCGTGGTATTTGAAAATACTTTCCTGTGATATGCCTCTTCAAACGCCCTTTTATCCATTGGATTGTCTTTTTTGGTTTTATATACAGTCATATTCTGGATATAGTCATTTGTTGGAAATAAGAATTGCAAATAATTTTTTGTAAGTCCACCATCTGCTTTTAGACTTCATTAACAATGTCTTTTTAAGGAACATCTAATTAATATTAAACGTTTTTAACTGTAGTCCATCTTATCAAATTTTTCTTTTATGATTAGTGCATTTTACAAAATCTTTGCCGGCTCCAAGTTTGGGAAGGTATTCCAAATTTTCTTCTAAGAGCTTTATTGTTATACATTTCTCATTTACATCTGCAATTCATCTGGAATTGATATTTGTGTATAGTGTGTTAGGAGTCAAGATTATTTTTTAAAAAAATCTGAATGGATTCACTTTTTAAAAATATTACACAATATAATTTACTGAAAAGGCCATCATTTACTCACTGCATTAGACTTAACAAATATCTCTCTTCTACTCTGAGGTCATTACATTTCTCAACTGTTGTTTTATGTTCCCAATACTCATGTTTTTTAATTCATTCAAAAATTATTGAGTGCTATCTAGGTGCTAGGAATAAAATGTTAAACATCAGGTAATAATCCCTGATTTCATTTTCATGAATAAAAGCAGAGAAAAAGGAAACTGTAATGTTATATAGTAATAGGTAGTAATAGTTGGTAATAGTTGCTATGCAGAAAAAAATGAGAGCGGATTCTCATCTGTTGGTGGATTGAGTTGGGGGGTGCGCAATATTGCAATTCTAAATAAAACGCTCTGGGACATTTTCCCAGGGAAGGTAAAATGAGAGCAAAGACCTATGCAAGGTGAGAGAATGAGTTATATTGAGACAAACAAAGTGCCCCAGGGAGAGAGGGAGCAAAATAAGTGATGTCCCCTGTGAGGTGAAAGCATGTATTGGGTTAGCCGGTGACCCAGATGAGGTATGTCCATGTCTTAATCCTGAGAAACTGTGAATATGCCTTTATTTGGAAAATGTACTTTGTAGATGTGATTAAGTTAATAATCTTGAGCTGAGATAATCCTAAATTATCCAGTGGGGCCTAAGTCTAATGACCATGTCCTTAACAGAGGAAGGCCAGGAGGTAATTTGACACAGAGACAGAGGAGAAGGTCCTGTGAAAATGGAGGCAGAGAATGGACTTTTATGTCTACAAACCAAGGAATACCTGGAACCACGTGACTCTGGAAGGAGTAAGAAAGGGGTCTCCCCTAGAATGTTTGGAAGAGCACCACCATGGGATTGAATAGCTCTGGTCTCCAGAACTGTGAGAAAATCTATTTCTGTGTTTTCAGCCACCAAGTTTGTGGTAATTTGTCACAGCTGCCCTAGTAAATGAACACATGCAGGGGATTTGTATAAGACCATACAGGTTATATGTCTTCGTGGGTGAAACCTACAGGGGAGATGGTAGAGATGTGGCTGGAAAAAGGAGCCAGACATATGGAGGCTAATGGATTTTGGATTTTTTCACAAGTGAGTTAGAAAGTCAATTGGTTTGCATTTTTTAAACATTTTGAACATTATAATTGAGGTGTAATTAATATGCAAAGAATTGCACATATGTGTACAATGAGTTTGGACAAATGTACACACCTTTGATAGCATGACCGCAATCAAAGCAATGGATGAAACCAACTTTATGCTCCTTTTTATTTTTTTGTTGTTTTGTGGTAAGAACACTTAACATGAGTTCTCCCCTCTTAATCTTTGAAGTGCACAGTACTCTATTAATTATAAACCCCATGTTGTACAGCAGTTCTCTAGAAATTACCCAGAATAACAAACTGAACCTACTGAACCTATACCTATACCTATACCTACTGAATGACAATACCACATATTCTCAACCCCAAGCCTCCAGCAACTACTACTGTAATCTCACTTCAATGAGTCTGACTACTTTAGATATGTCATGTAAGTGAAATCACGGAGTAATTGTCCTGTGACTGGCTTACTTCACCTAGGACAGTGTTCTCCAGATTGATCCATGTTGTCACAAAAGGCAGAATTTTTCCTTCTTTAAAGTTGAATAATATTCCATTGTATGTATGTATGTGCATGTGTGGGTGTGTATATTAGCACATTTTCTCTATTTGTCTATGGACACTTGAGTTGTTATCTTGGCTATTGTGAATATTGCTGCAATAGACATGGGAATGCAAATGTTTCTTTGTGATTCTGATTTCAATGATTTATTTTAGATGTATACCAGAAGTGGGGTTGCTGGATCATATGTTCTATTTTTTAATTTTTTGAGGAAACTTTACTCTGTTTTCCATAACTGCTGCATTATTTTACATTCCCATCAATAGTAAATAAGGGTTCCGGTTTCTACACATCCTTTCTAATATTCGTTTTTGTGTATGTGTGAAAGCTATATTAACAAAATGAAGTGATATCTCATTGTAGTTTTGATTTACATTTCCCTGATAAATGAAAAGGTATTCAATAACATTGTTGGCCATTTGTATGTCTTCAGAGAAATGTCTATTTTAGTCCTTTACCCATCTTTTAATCAGGTTATTTTTTAAATTTATTTTTTGCTATTGAGATGCAAGAGTTCCTTATGTTTTAGAAAATAATCCTTTATCAGATATATGGCTTGCAAATATCTTTCATTCCATAAGTTTGCTTTTCAATCTGTTGATTCTTTTGCTGTGCAGAAGCTTTTTAGTCAGATGTCATTCCATTTAACTATTCTTTTTTGCTTGTATTTTTTTTTCACTTATTTTTAGTCTATAAGTCTCCTAGGCTTTCTTCACTTTTTTTTTTCATTTTGCTTTAGTTCATGGAATCTCTTTTTTTGTTTGACCAAGTCTGTTGTTGAAGCCCTCTATTGAATTTTTTAGTTCAGTTATTGTATCCTCCAGAATTTTTGTTTCTTTTTTACAGATTATATCTCTGTTGATATTCTCATTTTGTTCCTGTATCTTTTCTTCAAATTTTATTTATCTTGAGAGAGAATGCGCACATGCACATGGGTGATAGGGAGAGGGAGAGAGAGAGCATTTTAAGCAGGCTCTATGCCCTATGCAGAGCACAATACTGGGCTGGATCTCATGACCCAGATCTCATGACCTGAGGTGAAATCAAGACTTAGATGCTGGGGATCCCTGGGTGGCGCAGTAGTTTAGCGCCTGCCTTTGGCCCAGGGCGTGATCCTGGAGACCCGGAATCGAGTCCCACTTCGGGCTCCCTGCATGGAGCCTGCTTCTCCCTCTGCCTGTGTCTCTGCCTCTCTCTCTCTCTCACTGTGTGCCTATCATAAATAAATTAAAAAAAAAAAACTTAGATGCCTAACCAACTGAGCCACCCAGGAGCTCACCCATGTATCCTTTGTTGATTTTGTTGATTGTCTATCTCTTCTAGTGTTCTCTTATAGTTTACAGAGTTCTTTGAAATGATTATTGTGAATTCTTTATCAGGCAATTCATAGATATCCATTTCTTTAGAGTTGTGTACTGAAGATTTGTTTTGTTGTTTTGGTAGTATCTTAGTTCTTGGATTATTTGTGCTCCTCGTAGTTTTGCATTGGTTGGCACATTTCAAGAAGCAGCCAACTCTTCAAGTCTTTATGAACTGTTTTTGGCAGGGAAAGAACTTCCCAACAACCCAGTTAGACATTCTGGGGGCCTCTCAAATGTTTTCTGTGGATGTGTACACTGTCTGCTGGCTGAGGGAAAAGTTTTAAGGTTGTATTCTTTTTCCCAATCTTGCAGAGCCATGGAGGCTGCTTTAAGGCTCCTGCCCTTTTTCTCTAGAGCAGTGCACATAAATACAGGACATTGGGAACAAGTTCTACTTCTTTCCTTTCCTCTTGAAGGAGAAGATTTTATGTTTGTGCCTTCTCTCTACTCCAGAGCCGTGTCAGCTGCTGAGAGCCACCTGCCCCTTTTCCCTGGGAGAATGTATTAAAATGCCAGGACATTGAGGACAAGCTCTACTTCTCTTCTTCCTTCCTGGGAGAGGTCTCAGGATTGTGTGGTTGGTTTGTATTTTGGAATACCCTTGTATCAAAATGCTTGAAGGAGTCTGGCCCATTTCCTTTTACGAATCAAACCTACTGCACATTTTTTTTCCTGCTTATTCATTGCCCATTTCTAGAGTCTAGGGATCTACCAAATCCTGTTAAGGATTTGCCACCTATTCATTCATGTTGCATTTTTCTTACCTCTGAAACTTTTGTGCTCTAGACTTCTGGCTCCATGCTTCCTTGTCCTGGATGAAGTTTGAATTATCAACAACACAGAGATAGTAATATATCCCACTTTAGCCTCAGAAGTTTTCTGAAACATCTCATAAATTTTTGGATTTTTGTATCATAAGTAAACTAAATTGCAGTAGCATCTCTGAACTTTAGTGCTGTTTCACAGTCTATAATAAGATCAACTCATTCTAATTTGAAATATAACACTAGATCCATGGTTTCCTAACAGCAAGATGGCACCATCTGGCACGCTATTAGTGCAAGACACTAAGGTTTTATGCGACATGAATATCATTGGGATATATACAAGTTTTTATCCAAAAGCTGACATTTTACTATGATTAGTTTGTCAACTTACTACAACTCATTATAATAATAGAAAAATATTATGGCTTTGCAAAAATGCAAATAATAGGAGTGTCATTTTCTTGATGAGAATTAGTTACACCACATGCAGACCTCACTGATCTTCCCTGGGGGACCTGTGAAAAATATCAAGAGCAATGAGGAGACTATTGTCTATTAAATTAGTATCACAGTCATATTGTCTAACAGGAAGGTCAGGAAAACAGGGTAAGTTTTCTGTTGTTTCAAAGTTTTAAGAATTGCCCTCAAAACCATGAAATGGGTGTGACATACTTTCAAATTCAAAATTATAATAGGTTCATTAACTTCCCAATTTCCTCATGTCTTCTGTGCTTAACTTACTTAGCTGTGGCTATTTGGCAGTTGTTTTGCCTCAGACATTAGATCTTCAGTGCTTGATATTTTTTCCTTAGAGGCCTGAAATAAGTATGACTTAATGAAGTTTCTGGTTTCATCTTGATTTATTTAATTTCAAATATGAAGTTTAGAAAATGCAAAAAAACAAGAGAAAATATATTAGAAGGAGAAAAGCCTAAAAATTTCTAGTAAGTAGTTTTATTAAGGTAAAATATTTTTTGAATTTTTTTCAGGAAAGAGAGCATTATTCTTCTGTACATAATTACCTGAAAAATGGGATTACTGAAATAACCCAGACTTTTTTTTTTTTTTCCAAAATGCTATAAAGATAGCCAGAGGTGAAGGCTGGTATTTCCACTTGTCTCTGTTAGTGGTTTTTTTCCCATATAACTCTAAGAGATAGGAAAATATTGATAATTTTGTTAGAGTAGCAGATAAACTTAATTTATAAATCTGTAATCCCCCCCCCATATTGGTATCTAGAAGTAGGAAGAATTTGAATGTAAAAAAATGTTTATGGTAAAGTTTTAGTTGGTGCTGATTTCTGAAAAGTACATTTTATTCAAATTGTGTATTTAAATGTTCTATTTAGCTATCAGGATGATACAGTAGCAAAAAGTATTAGATTCATTTTTGAGATAACGTCATCTATTGACTGTGTTTTCCCATACTCCAGTGAGTTTATTTATTGGTCATTTTCCTCTCTCTAAGGATTTGCTCTAAGAGGCAGATTTACAGAACAAAATTCTATTAAAGAGAACTGAATGCATTTATGAACAGAGAAAAGCTATAATGTATCCCTGACTCTTTAGACATCAGTATGTCGTGAACCTTCAGTTTGGCATCCTTTTTCTGCTACATAAGATGAACATATTGGCCCAAACTTTCACTGGGGAGAACACAAAAGTATCACGCATTAAATTTCCTCAGATGACTTGTTTTCTTTCTTCATTAAATTTTTTTTTGCATGTAAGAAGGGGAAATAATGAAGACGAAACAAAAATTAACCATTGACCTGTGACATCTGAAAATTAAGAAGAAAGATATGCAGTGGTAATTGATATTTATAAATATGTACATATCATGAATATCACATTATTAAATGCATTTAGAGCTAAGTCACAGAAAAATGCTATTGCATATATTTCAATACTATAGAATGAAAAATATGAGTATTTTCAATGTAACATGAATTATGACCCAAGACCTTAGGGGGGAAGAGAAAGAGCCAAAGTAGATGTAATATGGATCATCTCAGGAGAGAAGATGGAACAGTTCTTTTGATTTTTCTCTTAAAATACCATAGTTTTACTTGATAAATTTTGTTGATATTTTCTGTCTCAGCTAGAGTGAGGAACATGCCCTTTCCCCAAAAAGTTCAGCTTTGTAATACCTCTCCTTTGAAGTAAACATTGAAGTCCTTGAGGAAACTACAATCCATGTATCTCCTTTCATTGTCTCCAATTTAGCAAACATTTCTAGAGTTGAATAGAGCTAAATATTTTCCTGCTCAATTTGCTTCCCGTAAGATGGCTTAGTCCAACCTTCGGGAGATTCTTCTGATAAGATCAAATTGAATGCAAACTTTTTGGAGCAGGTATTTGGTCTATCAAATGTCCATCAAAGTGACTGACCTATAGAGGTCATTGAATAAGTGCTCATTAAAGAGATACCTTGCTGGATCAGCCATTGGGAAGCTGAATTGTAAGAGATGTTGGTTTTTCAGGATCATATACTGGATTGACAATTTTCATAATTAATGCTATCTAGGTCCCTTTCTTTTAAGTTATCACTCTCTTCATCCTTCATTTCTTTTAAAAGGATTTCCAAGTGATGTGCTTTCACTCCTGTTCACCAGTTGAATTTCTGTAGGTAGTTTTCATTCCTAAATCCCATGACTCTGAACAGGTTCTACATAATATTTTGCCATCTTTGAGTGGTCCTCAGTGTTCTACTCACAGAAGATGAGAGGAAATATATAATCTCCTAGTGACAAGAGTGATTAGTCATATAAACTCAATTATCTTAATGTGATCTATAATAGACCACTATAACCAAAACAAAGCTCACATGTCTGTACCAGTCCTTAAGGAGTAAACCCAATGAAGCAATTCCAGGAGTTATAGTAAGTGATGGAGGAAATTAGTCAAAGATTATTTCAAGGGATAGCTGCTGATGTTGGCAAATCGTGGTTTTGTTGCCTCCATTATGCAAACAGGGAATATTATCCATTATTCAAATAGAAAATTAATGGTAATATCTCCATCATCATATTCTTAGAGGATTCTTTCTTCCCTTCCCATATCCTACTTTCAGTTCTGAAAGCCAGAACTGTTACTATCGTTCCTCATTTGGCAATAAGCCATTTCATTTAATGTTTGACAAAACATTGACACTATGCTACTGTGGAGGGAGATGGGTATTAAGGAGGACACTTGTGATGAGCACTGGGTGTGGTATGCAAGTGATGAATCACTGAATTCTACTCCTGAAACCAATGTTGCACTGTATGTTAACTAACTAAAAAACAAAAAAAAAAAAACATGATGCTACTGACAATACTAACAAATAGCATCAATGACTATAGGTGAAATTTATTAAGTGATGGTATGTTCTAAGCACTGCTCTAACTTCTGTTAGATGTAGTTTATCAGTATACAAATACAAAAGTCCTATTTGTGAAGTATAAATTATTATATACCCATTTTATATTTTACAGGTGAGAAACTGAAACATATTAATTACATTCACTTTCACATTTGCTTATTTTAATGAGCAAACTATTTATTAATTATACAAATATAATTGGATTCTGGGGAATACAGCTCTAAAACTCATGATATACCCAATACAGCACTATTAATTCCAAGTACCAAAAATCATGGAGACTCCCAAAGTTTAGAAGTAGGCGTCAAATCAGATTTGTATTGCCATATAATTCCTGGGATAGTCCATGCATTCTTAGAATTCTGTACATGTTTTATAATAAGAATGACAATTTTCCAAATGTGCTTTGATCCATTACCATTTTCCATCTAGATTAGCTTCCTACTGGCTTCTCTCTTTACTAATGTTCCAGATTTTATGGCTTTAACTTCACCTTCACTCTCATTTACATGATTAAATCACCACTTGTTTCTTGAGTCTTTACATTATGCCTGGCCAGTGACTCTCTCATTTCTCTTAGAGGTTATTAAAACTGTTTCCTCAATAGTTCTTACCCTATCCCAATTCTCCTCCCAAAAGATAAACATATGCACTTCACAAATATTGCCAAAGTTCTCAGGTATGAGTGCTCTTGACTCCTCCTCCCATCTGCTCTCCAATATATTTTTCATATTTTCTCTCTAATCTTCTAGTAGGTGAAAATCTTCTTCCTTAACCAAAACTAAGGGTCACCCTATCCCCTTGAACCTATTTATTTCCTCAGGATTTTAATTTTTTCTATTTCCCTCTCTCGAGTCATATTCAAAATCTCCCTCCGTGCTAGCTTTCTCTTTTCTGCCAATATGCATGTTAAATTATATAGAAGAAAACCCCCACTCCATCCCACATCACCACAGACTCTGTTCTCTTCTTGCCTTCATAGCCAAGCATCTTGAAATTGTAGACTACCTCTTTTCTCTTTCCACTCCTTTGCCTCCCATAAACCTTTCATACATGTAGAATTTGACTTCTGAATTTACCACCTTGTGAGAACTGCTCTTATGAAGATTGATATTTTCTAATTGTCAAAGCCACCGGTTGCTTTTTAGCTTTTTTCCACTTGACATCTCTTCTGCATTTGACAATTGAGAAATCTTTGTTCTTTAAATACTTTTTAAAATTTTCTTGGTCAACACAAGTATAATACTTAGTTTTGAAACCTCTCATTAGATTATATCACTAGCTTTTCTTTCTCCCTGTCTTAAGATGTAATATTTCTTTGGTTCTGTTCTTAACTCCCTTCTTACTCAAACTGTGTCCTTGGATGTGTCCATATACATTCATGATATCATGTAAATACATGTGCTGATTACTCCCCGATATTTTTTGTGATAAAAATTCATCTACCCAATCTACTTTAGATATCTGACCTGGATGTACCAATGACTTTAAATGTTTATAATATCTTTGTATTATTTTCTTAAATATCGTACTAGTTTACTTTCCACATAAAACAACGATGACAAAAAACTCTACCGTACGCTGTACTTGATGCACTAAGAAAGTATGACCTGAGAATTGTTTTACCTATTACACCTATAATAGCATCTGTGTCTCATGTTTGTCTGATGGTAATACCTACAGTTCTACGTGAAAAAGCATCCCTTTTAAGCTGTTTTATCTTGCTCTTTCATGGTAGATTTTTATTCAGGGCCTTTAAGAATATGCTTAACTTTCTTTTGTTTAATGGCACTGTATTAGTTTTTTATTACTGCCATAATAAATTACCACAAATTTAGTGGCTTAAGTAACACAAATTTATCATCCAACAATCTAGTAGGTCAGAAATGCAACACCAGTCTCACAGGGCTGACACTAAGGTGTTGGTAGCTGTATTTCTTTCTGGATATTCTAGAGAAGACCTACTTTTTTGCTCATTCGAGTTGTTGGTAGAATTAATTTCCATGTGGAAGTGAGCTCTCTTTTTTTTTTTTTCTGAGAGGTTTGTTGCTCCCAGAGACCTCTTCCCAGTCTGCGCACATTGTTTCTCACCTCTGCAACAGCAACAGGGGCTTTGAATCCTTCTCATATTATCATCTCTCCGACTCAGCCCAGAAAGAATCTTTCTTTTCAAAGACTCATGATTAGATTGGGTCACCCCTGATAACCAAGGAAAATCTCCTGATTTCAGGGTCCTATGCATAATCACACTTGGAAGATTTCTTTTCCCGTGTGTGATACTGAATTCATAGATGCCAGGAATTAGGGTAAGAACATCTTTGGGAGAGCATTATTTTGCCTGCCATAGTCTGCTTTCTGATCCCCAACACTTTGCAACTACCATAAAGATTTCTCATTCAAAAGTCATGTAAGGTCTCAACCCATTATTGCATCATTAACTCAAGGTCCAAAAATTTCTAAATCTTATCAGCTCAAAAGTTCCAAATTTCATCCTCTATATCCCATAATATAGATATAAATGAGGCTCTGCTTATAATGTCATTATTATTGGGATACAATCTCTACTTGTGCCCCTGTGAAACTAGAGAAATAAATGATCTATTCCCAAATGATGAGAGGCATAGAATGACATTCATAGATATCCCAGCTCTAAAAGAGAGAAAATGGAAAGAATAAGGGAGTTACAGTCCCAACCAATTCCAAATATGTTTAAGATAACTCCATTGGATATCAAGGCCTGGGAATAACTTTCTATGGCTTCAGGCTTTGCTGGGTTCACACCTCCACCCTCTGAGCTGTCAAGAGGCTGGTCCACAGACCTTTGGCTTTTTCTGAGATTGTTGAGAGACCATGCCTTTAAGCTTTCTAGATATTATCTGTTTGATTGACAAGATCTGAGTCACACCCTCCATCTGTTCAAAGAGTCTTTCCTATTATTGAAAACTGTTCTTTTGATCTTTCTGAGGCCCTAGAAGATGATTATTTAGCCAAACTCAACTTTTTCTTTAAGGCATGGTTTCTGGATAGTGAATATCTTAGAGTTTTCTGCCTTCTGGTTAGCCTAAAAATTTCCCAAATTATTAAGTCTTGGTTTTGTTTGTTTGTTTTTATTTGATAGTTATTGCTTCAATTTATCTTTCTCTTTTCACATTTTATTTTAGGCATTAAGAATAAACAAGGCCACATCTTTAATACTTTGCTTGGAAATTTCCTCCCCTCTTAGCACTTATATTTCATTTTTATTTGTACATCAACATCTACCATTAGACTGTAGGCTCCCTGTGAATAGGCAATGGGTCTTGGGAATTCCTGGCACCTATCATTGCTTAATAAACACTTTAAATAGAACATTGCTTAATAAAAAGTTTATTGAATAAATACAAATAATTTAATAGCCCTTCTCTGCTTCCATTCTTCCATTGGCTATGATAATCAATTATTTCAACTGAGAATAGTTTTAAGGGTAATCTCTCTAATTTGTGAGGTTATTATAAACATGCCAAATTTGAAATTACAATCCAAAGAATCTATATAATTCTTAATCATTAATTAATGATTAATCATTAATTCTTAATTATAATTCTTAATAAATTAAAAAATTAATTCTTAAGAAACCATGCCTTAAAGAAAAAGTTGAGTTTGGCTAAATAATCATCTTCTAGTGCCTCAAAAAGATCAAAAGAACAGTTTTCAATAATAGGAAAGACTCTTGATATAAATGTGTGTGAAAACTAAAATTTCTTTCTTTAAAAATGCTGTATACTCACTATAAGAAACTTTTAGTTCAATATAACTTTATTGGGTAGTATAAACACACAAGTCCAGTAAAGGCTGGATTTCTAAATACATTTATTTATTTTTTCTTAACGCCATTTTAGGATGGATTTTAATATTCAAAAGAGAATAGCAAAAGTATACAATTGAGCAGCCTTTGTCAGTTGAATCCTTTTATTCACTATAAAATAAAACTTTATAATTCCCTGAGACTTTCTCAATCCTCAAATGATAAATTCTATACTAAATGTAGAATGGAGGTCATCTTGTGCTTTCAAGATGTGTAAAAGAGTGTAACACATGCCTGCCCAAAAGCAAATAATGCAACCAGATTTTTATTCAGTTTTTTATTTAATTTTATTTTTTAAGATTATATTTATTTGAGAGAGTGTGCATGTGAGAGAGCATGAGCTGGGGGAGAGGCAGGTGGAGAGAGAGAGAGGCAGACTTCCCGCTGAGCCGGATGCCTCTGTGTGGGGCTCCATCCCAGGACCCCGGGATCATGACCGGAGCCAAAGGCAGTTGCTTAAACTGGCTGAGCCACCCAGGTGCCCTAGTGGTTTGTTCTGTTTAAAGTTTTTCCCTCCTATTTACTCATTTTATAAATACAACTATTAGATATGGAGTTATAGAACATAGTTTTTATTTAAAATAAATTTTCTTTGGGGTGCCTGGGTGGCTCAGTTGGTTAAGCCTCTCCCTTTGGCTCAGGTCATGCTTTTGGAGTCCTGGGATGGAGACTGGAGTCCTGCTTCCTGCTCAGTGGGGAGTCTGTTTCTCCTTCTTCTGCTCATTCCCTCTCTTCTCCCCTCTGCCCCTGCATTCCTGTTCTTTCTCTCTAATAAATAACAATTTAAAAAACAAATTTTCTTTACCCCAAGTAGAAGGAAGTTTGTTAAACTAAACCTCTATGGTAGTTTATTTTTCAGTAACAAAATATCTTTGAAATACATTAACACTAATTTCATGTGCCATTCAGAATTATTTTATATTTACCAGTAAGAGTATATTCACTTATTTGAAAATTTTATATATATGTTCACATTAAAGAATGGTATATTAGATATAAAAGACTTAGAGATTTTAGATATATAAAAACATTTTGTTTTATTTTATTTTTTTTAAATTTTTATTTATTTATGATAGTCACAGAGAGAGAGAGAGGCAGAGACATAGGCAGATGGAGAAGCAGGCTCCATGCACCAGGAGCCCCACGTGGGATTCAATCCTGGGTCTCCAGGATCATGCCCTGGGCCAAAGGCAGGCGCTAAACCGCTGCGCCATCCAGGGATCCCTATAAAAACATTTTAAATAAAAGTAATTTTTAAATTATTTATGAAAATCAGAATATAACTTTATTCACTTGGTTTATTCCATGTAAAATATATGGTGTATTCTTTATATCACAATCTTTCTGCTAATCAACTAAGTTGATGTTTGTTGATTGTATAGCATTAAGGTGTGACTACTGGTGATTATTAACTTGAGTGGCTATAATATCTGAATCCAGCAGAATGAAATAAATAAAATGAAACCAATAACAAAAAAATTTACGGAGGACAAAAGGATTTAACCTTTCCTTAGAAACTGTTAAATGTGGAGAATTAAAAAAGAATATCTACATTAAAAAGGACGTCTTTCCTGCTACTGAATATGTTTCTCAGTTCAGAGGGGGTGGCATTCCATCCTACATCCTAGCTCTACGGCAATCTGTTGCTGACAGGACCATCCATCTGTTTAGCCTGAACAACCCTGCAGTTGCTTATGTGCTTATTCACAGATGTAAGTAGGAGGTTGACTACAGGTTTTCTGACTTATACTTGAATCCAAGCTAATGTGACACATTTGCAAGCATAGCTGCACATGTTCTGGTTTAATTGGGAAATCTCTCCTTTGACTTTCAGAATAGCACAGAAGCAGAGACTGAGTCTAAACAGACCTACATTCTGAACAGATCTGATGCTGCTTGAAGAATACTGGAGGTGTGGTAAGGAAACAAGGGCTGTCAGGAAGCAGGGATGGCTTTGGAAGGGGCTGAGCAGCTGGCCTCCTTTGTACGTTCTCTGTTCAGCATTCATGGGAGGGTGGGAATCTTGGGAAGAGTCTGTTGATTTAATATGGACTTGAAATGATCCAAAATGTCCTAAAGGTACAAAGTAATTAGGGCCCACTTTGTTCCCATAGCTGTGAGAGACTTCTAAAATTCCTGTGATACTCTAGCCACTTTCATTTGATATTTTTGGATCCTAGAATTATTTACACAGTTGGAATAGCATTTTTTGGTTGGAAATTTTAAATGTCTGATGCATAAATCAGCGGACTTCATTCACATTTCTCCTGTAGATCTTAATGAAGACCTCCTATAAGCAATGTTGGACATCACATAACGTTTATAAGTGCAAAATGTACCGAACATGTGTCAAGCATTAAAAAAAAAAATCTGCAACTGTGGAGCAGCACTTCAGTGTGATTTATAATAATGCATTCTGCCTCTAAAATGTTTTGACTACTGGTGTGAATTGCTTTACAAGTGAAAGCTAGCCTTCTTAGTTCTCAGAATACTTGTAATCCAAGCATATCATACCTTCACATCTTTGCTCATACTCCTTTCTCTATACCTTTTATCTTCTTAGGGTATTTAAATAGTTTAAGTCCCAGCTCAAATGTCATCTACTCCATGAAGCCTTCCTTGATCCTGTCAGTCAATATTAATCACTTACCACCTCTGTACTCTGCTAGCACTTTGTTTTTATCTGTCATATCAGACATCATCACAGGCTAAATTGGGTCATTGCTGTAACTTGTTTACATTTTCTGGTAGCCGCTGAGATCTTATTTCTGTTTGTGTAACTCTGTTGCTTAGTAAAGAATCTCAAAGTATGTTCTCTATAAATGCTGATTAAGTTGAATTTTAGGTATTCATAAAATGCAAGTTCCAGTAAAGCTTTTGTGCAATTGTGTCTGGATAGTTCAGTTTTACAAGCAAGTAGAATTCTTATAATTCTTACGATACTTAAATTTGCTTTCCCTTTTATGTTTTAAAACTACTTCTATAATAAATATGTATAGGCAAATGTAAGAGTCCATTTAAAAAATAAAAATAAAACAAAGTCGTTACTAATGTTAGAGTGAGTAACATGCAATGTGACCTGGGAAAGGAAAAAAAAAAGTAGAAATCTTCTAGGAAATGGAGGACTATTGTTTTTCAGGGAGTTCTCAGAATATCAGTTCTTTTCCTCACTAATATTTGGAAAATATGGGAGACGGAGAACTGTAAAATAGCAGAGGGTAGACCATATTCCCCCCATTCTCATCAACTTTACCAAACCTTCCTGCTAAGTTTCCATTAGAGGACATTCACACCTCCGAAGTCCCTGCATTTCCACGGTGGTGTGAGATGACAAAGAACAACAGAAGTAGAGCCCTTCTTTCTAAATCATTCTCTGGGAGGTAAGCTCTAAGAGTTCATAAGATGTACTTCAGCATTTCCCATGGGAAAGGGAGATGAAAGGGTAGGATTCCAGATGTTTGTAACACACAAACATACACACACACACACACACACCCCTCTACTTCAATTTGGCAGCATTCAGTATGTTGATCTACCTCTTAAAATACATTCAAAGAAATGGTTTCTTGACTAAAAATTGTGCGAACCATTGACCTAAGAGTAATGATACAATTACGACATTCTTAAGTAATCTTAAGTATTATTGCAGCTTCTAGAAAACGAAGCTCAGGCAAAGGTTGACAGGCTGAAGCTTTGTCAGGGAGAATGATGAGGGAAAGGCAAGGGGAGGTTAGGAGATATGCAAAACAGTGGGAAGCTTGACTCTCTTCACAAGGAGCAGCAAAGGACATACAGGCCACTCAAGGGGTGACCGTTTGTTTACAGAAACCCCTGTAAGAGTCCCTCACTAGCAAAAGGTAGGAGAACTTACCTGCCCCGTGTCCCTTCACACACATTCCATTGCTTGTTTCATTCCACAGTGAGCTGACTCACTGCACCTCCCAGTTGCATCATCAGGTTCCTGGATAGTGGCTTTCAAAGGCAGCTCCCATGTCCATGGTGGGCATTTCTTCTAAGCCTAGAAGTAAAGAGACAACCCAGCAAAAGTGGAGCTTCAACCAAGAGAAAGAGACAGCAGTTGAGGGAATGTGGGGAAAAAGCACAGGTCTGCGTCCAATGTAAGTATAATTCTAAGAAAATTTGAATTGTAGAAGGAAATAGATTTACTTGAATAGATGTCAAGCAGCACAACATGTAGATTGGCGTTATATGGATAGATGTTGTGGAAGAAATACAGGCAAATGGAAAAGCACAAGGAGGGTGCCTGAGTGTCTCAGTCGATTAGGCATCTGCCTTCAGCTCAGCTCATGATTCTAGGATCTGATCAGTCCCTGTTCTGAGCTCCTTGCTCAGTGCAGATTTTGCTTCTTCCACTGCCCCTCTCCCGCTCATGCTTTCTCTCATGCTCTCTCAAATTAAATAAAAAAAATAAAAAAATAAAAAATAATAAAAAATAAAAAAATAATAAATAAATAAATAAATAAATAAATAATATTTTTAAAAGGAAAGTTGCACAAGGAAAGGCAAAGAGATACCAAAATAACCCATTAAATGGGAATGGGAAATTTTTGGCTTATCTGAAGTATAGACAATATATTATGCTTGGTTATATCTTCACTTGATTGGATAGTATGTAGGAAAAAAAAAACATATTACAGATTGGTCAAGTTTATGTAAGACTGGGACAAAGCCAGTGCTTTAACCATAACTGCCTGGAGCCTACCTAAATACCTTATTAAAGAGAGGATGGCCTTTGATCTGGAAACAAGTTTCGGAGATGTACTGAGCATTGTGCCAAGTGCTAGGGATTCAGGTATAACAGTTCACAGTTCTTACCATTAGTGTTTGAAGCGTTGTACGATAGCTTACACAAAAATATGCTTATCCCTCCATGCCGCTCCCATATACCCAGTCTTACATGGCGTCTGCTAATGGTTTAGATGGGTTGGCCCGAATTCAGTTCCCAACTCTTCCACTTTGAGTGTCTTACTCTGCATCATAGTAGAGTAAGCAGTGAAATAGTGATTGGAATACCTAAGCATAGTGTTACAGAAAATTCAGAAAGGATCTATAGTAGTGTTCTGTCACAGGGTTTAATGGATGATAGATATTATTATTTCATGTTACCTAATATTGTCTCCTCATTTCGTAACTATTTTCATACTTAGGTTAAATACGTGCTATTCTGTGTGTAGTTAATTATTGGCGGAAGTTACATTCTACTCAAGTAATGACTTTATATTGTCTTTGTGAAATGATGAGAAGTAAAAAGTAAAATTACCATGTATCATGATGGGAGAATTTTTTTTTTAAGATTTTTTAATTTATCTATTCATGAGAGACATAGAGATGATGGGAGAATTTCTGAACTGAATTGTCCCACACGATCTCTGTAGTCAAAATCCTTGTGTCCCTGGTGTGAGCTGCTCAGAGGCCAACATTAGACTACAAACTAAACCAAGTCTCTTCACATCTTACATGGTTCATATTTACATATATTATTTAGCTTTTACAAGGCTATGTGAAGTGGGTAGGCTAGTTATTGTTGCCTCCTTTTAATAGAAATGATGACCTGAATTAGGTTTACCAGCTATTTCTGGGCAAACTCTGATTTCAGAATCAGTGTTTGGAGCTCACAGTACAGTGTGTTTTATCAGAAGCCTCAGATGCAATAATTGCTGTAAATGTAAGGTATAATTAGTCAGCACTCTGAAGTTACTGGGCAGTTGCTGTTCTAGACACAGAAAATGAAGTAGCACTCCCTTAGAACAGTAGCACTGAAGAACCAGAAGTGTTACATAACAGGTCTATTGTGACCTGCCCTTTTGTGGACTGGATGATTACTAGGGAGTTAATCGAAAATAATTTTTTTCTGTAAATAAACTCTTTAGCAATCAAGGGAAACATAAGCTAACTTTTCAAATTCAGTACATTAAATTCTGGTATAATGACCTGTCTGGTTCCTTGCTTCTAAATTCATCAAATTAAGCCCTAACTATAGGCACAGATGAATCTGGAGCAGGCTATGGATTTGACATCATTTTTTATACAAAGTAATAAAGAAAAGCCCAGCAACTTCAGCAGTACAACAATTTAGCACAATCATATCTTTATTCTTTGTCTCTGACCTTATACTCTAGCTAAATTACTGTGTTCCTATTTTTACGAATTCATTTTAGTCAACATTTGTAGTAAAACTATTTGACGAATTTTCTCCTAGGCTCTGAAGCCATCCTTAAATTCTAAAAGTTCTTGCTAGACCTCCATGGATATAGGACTCTTTCTCCTAAATTCTGGTTCCTAAGACTTCTTTCCAGAATTTAGCTATGCATTGCTTTAATTGTTCCATTTGGATATAATCTCTACTTTAGATATATTGCTGATTTAGATATAATTGCTAAGATTGCCAAATATTACTCCATCATTATCTAAACCTACCGATCAACTAGCATGGCTGCCTTTGTTATTGATTTTAAACTTTCTTGATTTTAGTGATCTATCTGAACTATTGAATTATCTTTCACCATAGTTATCTGACATTATGCAATATTTGTGAATACTGTTGTATTCTCTTTTATATACCTCAGTTAACAATTTGTAACAGCTGAATTATCTGGGCAAATGTGGACTTCATCATAATAAAGTTAGGAGTACATGTAGCTGGTTTTGCAACTATACCAGAGCGGTGTGCTAAGTAGATAACCCGGAGGGAAGAAAAATCTAGAAACAGAGATGGCATGTTTATCAAATGTGTGCTGAATTCAAAGCTAAAAGAAATGGTACTTGTGTTAAATAATAGTAAATTTTAAAAATTCTTTGTGAAGTTATAATGATGGGTATTACTAATGCTTTTTTAAAAGGGAAATCTACAGCTTTAATTACATAACCCCAAATGAAAATAATAGTAATCTCTTCAGTAGAAATGTTTAAACAGATAGGAATGTGGTGGGAATCCAGTAGAAAACATTTATTGGAAAGGAGACCATCCAGGATGCTATCTCGGGTGACTTCCACCAGTCTCCTCCAGTTCATGGGAGCCTCATACTAGCCATATGTGGAATAATATTATAGTCATTAGTCCAGTGGAACTAGAACATGTGCTCCTCTTATCATCCCATCTGTTCTTCTATTAAGATTATTTTTACTTATCTAAATGCATAAAGTTGAATTCTCTATCTGAAGGGAAGTCAACTCACAGCTATCCAAAATGGAAAATG
The DNA here is from genome assembly GCF_905146905.1 of Nyctereutes procyonoides. Classification (NCBI taxonomy): domain Eukaryota; kingdom Metazoa; phylum Chordata; class Mammalia; order Carnivora; family Canidae; genus Nyctereutes; species Nyctereutes procyonoides. Next base: position 5,436,310 of record NW_026575137.1, read on the forward strand.
CCAGATACTGTTCCCAACATACCAAGGGAACTGCCTTTAAATAGAAGAGAGAACATGTAACCTCAATAAAAAAGATCATACTATGATCTCAGGTTTTCCCAAACTACCATATTTTTTCATGAGAGAGATGCACAGAGAGGCAGACACAGGCAGAGGGAGGAGCAGGCTCCCCGTGGGGTGCCTGATGTGAGACTCTATCCTAGACCCTGAATCATGCCCTGAGCCCAAGGCAGACACTCAACTGCTGAACCCCCCCAGGTGTTCCCAAACCATTATATTCTTAAGTGTACTTTCTTGGTCATCTTATTTGCAAGACAAATGCATTTTTAGACTTGGAAAGTCTTGAATGTGGAAAACGTTTAAATAAAAGAATGTGTTGTATGAGATACTAAAACGCGATCCAAAAAGCAATGAATTAAGTAATAGGAAATGACTGAATTAGTGATATATAGCATGGTGGTAAAATGAAATAAATTACCCTGTAAGGATCAAATGCCATCGGCTCTGATTCTCTTGGCAGTAGACCTATTGGATAACCATCCAATCTCTTCTAGTTGGCCTGGGAAGAATTCCAATTGAGGGCCATTTCCCCAGTGGCCATATAGCTTTTCCAGTAATGCTTTACTTTTATAGCCACAGAGAGATACGGTATTTTCCATGGGGGAGTGAGGGTCTTTGTATAAAAATCACCTGAAAATCTCTGATCAAAGGAGTTTTCCCTCAATCCACTATAGCTATCTTCATTTTCACCACCTTATGAAGTCTGGGTTCTCCCAGGAACTTTAGTTAACTTTATCCAGAAGGTGGGAATATTGGAAACTAAATCTTCCGAACATTCTGGACGAGAGTCCCTCAGATATACAAGACAAAATTCTAACCAATATACACTTTGAAACTGAGGGGAGAACTTTATCTGTATCCTGCCATCAGTATTTTCTACCATCTTTGGTCCCTGTTGAAAACGCAAGGTAATCTAATCAGCTGTTCTTTCATGCACACTAACCATTTTACTACTAGTATTTCCTCCCTCTGATTGTATCTTTCCCCCATTCTCCAAAACCTTCCTGTTTTGAACAAACTCTTCTGTATCTTCAGGATACAAATGAACTATTTCCTTCATCTTTTGCTTCAAGACCCAATTCTGTCTTGTGAGTGATATTAGCTCTCTTACTTTCTAGAGTGGAAATGGCTCAGTCTCCCACTCTAACACATTACAGGGCCAGAGAGAATTACTGGTACTGCTGTTGTTTAATTAACTTTTTTTTTCTTACTCAATTTTTATTTCTTCATTCTTATTCATTTCTTCTTCTTTTTTTTTTCATGCTGTAGAATCTTTAATTAAGCATAAAGACTTCCAGTCACGTCACCTAGGGACCATTTTACCCACTGCTCTGTTTGGCTGCCAGTCTCTTGTCTCTTTCCTCAGCAACGGTGAGGCAGATACCCCTTTCCATGGGGAAGAGAAATCCATGATTTGTTGCCTTTGCCAATAACAAAAATGTTGGAGAGTCAGGTGGCAAAGCTGTTGCCATTGGCATCTTTCACGTGAACTACATCAAAAGAACAGGGTGTCTCTCTCGGTGATCACACCAATTCTTCCCAGGTTGGCACCTCCAGTCACCATACACAGATTACCAGTATCAAACTTGATGAAATCCGTAATCTTTCCAGTCTCCAAATCAATCTGAATGGTGTCATTTACTTTGATGAGGGGATCAGGATAGTGGATGGTGAGAGCATCGTGAGTCACCAGGTGAGGGATTCCTTTTGTTCCCACAAAGAACTTTCTCACTTTGCACAACTTATACTTGGCCTCCTCCGGTGTAATCCGATGAACAACAAAGCGACCCTTGGTGTCATAGATTAGACGGAAATTCTCCCCAGTCTTGTCAATGCTGATGACATCCATAAAACCAGCAGGGTAGGTGGTATCAGTTCGGACCTTGCCATCAATCTTGATAAAATGCTGCATACAGATCTTCTTCACTCCACCCCCTGTTAGGGCATACTTCAGTCTGTTCCTTAGGAAAATGATGAGAGGAAGACATTCTCTCAGCTTATGGGGGCCAGTAGATGGGCGAGGGGCAAACACACCAGTCAGTTTATCCAGCATCCAGTGCTTTGGAGCTGCTACACACTTCAGATACTTCTTGGGACTATGAGCCATGGCTGCGATAGGAACGAAAAGAGGACCGCCTCTTTCCGGTACACGAGAAAAGAGGGTCCTTATTCATTATTTTTTTTGTTCATTCTTTATGGACACTTATGAAATGCAGCTTTAGAGTATTTTAAAATTTCCTTTACCATTGTGTCTAGTCCTCCAGTTTTGTTTTCCATGTATTGGAGATGGGAGTGAGTTTCCACTTATAATCTTTTTGATGCTACTTCCTACTGCAGTCAGGGAAATAGTCTAACATCTGTGTGGGAAACATACCCAATGTCGTACTTGTAAAGACTTACTTAATCTTAAGGCTTTAGCCTAGACTCCATTTCAACAGCCTACCTCATGGGTATACCTCGGAACTTAGAGGCTCTGGAGACTTTTCCATTTTTTCCTCTTGATCTCTAAAATCTAAAATAGATGTATTCCCCAACAAACTTCCTAAATCATTACTACAGCTGAATACTGCTTCAGGAAATTATAGTAGTTTATAAACTGGTGACAGCACAAATTCATCATCTCTAACCTAATTTAGCTATCACTATCCCTAATCCTGGGTAATCAAACATTTTCTGAGATTTTTGGCTAGCTTCCTTTCTCACTTCCTAAAGTATTTATTTCAAACTTCAAATCTTTCATTGTTCTATTCAACTGTCCTACTTCTTTCTTTTTTGCATGTCCTGACATAAAACTGTATGAAAAACATTGATATTTTCAGGAATAAAAGTTACTAAATCTTCTAAAAGGATAAACCTTGGAAACAGGATCCCTCCAGAATGCAAAGAATGCTTACCTGAGGAAATGCTGCTCCATGCACAATGCTTTGGAAGGAAGACCGGTAGACAGGAGAATGACAAAGAGTCATGCCTGACTGGAATATTTTATACAGTATTATCTGGCAGGAGAAGAGGCTAGAAGGGTAGGTTGGAAGCGAATAGAGCAAATTTCAACTTGCTATATTTACCATATATGCCTTTCACAAAGATAAATATTACCTTTTTGAACTTCTTGTTATCCGTATGAGTAAAGTAAATTTATACAGATCCAAAGAATATTGGATTAACACCATGGACATTTTAGTACCGGGGAACATTGGGGATGTCAGAACAAAAATTATCAGTTTACAGAGAGAAAGAGAAGGGAAAAAACCTGAGGTAATTTAGCAGTTATATTATTTGAGGCCATTTCAGTGTAGTTATTCATTTAAAAGGTCAGTTTGCAGATTTACTTTGTAAATGGAACAAATTAAGAAAATGATAGGCTGAGAGGAGATTACACACTGAATGTTAGCCAAGGGTTCCTGCCAGCAGGGCATTGAGACTTTGAATAGAAGGGGATTAGAAAGTGATTTTTCAGCTGTTAAAATGGTAGCGAAGCAGGTAAACAAGATTGTGTGGTTTGGAACAATGCTTCATGAATAGCTTCTTTTTATGCTTAATTATTTCTCCTTTTGTAAGTGCTCTGTTACTAAAGCCTGCAATGCTATTTAGTAATTTCTTTTAATAAGGCTCCTCAAAGTATCTTTGAAATTATATTCCATTTGAAATGAAAATAATTGACTGCATAAAAGAATTAGGAAACACCATATTAGAACCACATGTTTAAGGACAATCATTGTGTTCCTTTACTGCTTGCAAAGTATATTCTGTTAAGAAATAAAACTGACAGAAATGCAATAAATTAACCAGGTTATTTAAATATATAATGGGTAACAATTATTTTGTAACAGTAGGATTAAAAAACAGTTCTTTCAGTTGACAAAGTACATACTATTGTGCAATATAAGGTGTTAGGAAAGAAGAGTAATCAAGACATGTTGCTGTTAGAGTATCTTGGTAGCTGATAAAAATGTTTATTTGAATACATTTTTAACTAAAATGGCACTAAGCTAGATTTGCAATAGCATGTCTTGTCACCTTCTTTCTACCAGTGATAAAAAGGTGTAATGTTTAAGACAGCTTGGAATAAATTAGTGTACTTATTTTTCACGGAGTTTAGTAGACACCCATTATTTTGTCTGTCCAGCATTCATTCATTTTTTTTTCCCCTCCTAAGTGCCCTCCAATTTTCCTTGAATATCCAGATCCATTAACTGTGAGGTCTAGGTGATGACATTGGTTCCAGGGATGATCACAGGACATATTTTCAGCTGTGGTGATTAGATAAAAGGTGGGTGGGGAGATACCATCATGTGATTCAGAACCAATGAGATTCAATTTGTGGACGGACATAATACCAGCAGTAAGATCCAGCCAGGCCTAATGTAAGAAAATATAAACTGAGTACTTCTTTGCTTAGGCCAATTTGAGCTCAATTGCTTTTTTTTCTTTTCTAAAATCGAGTGACTGAACCATTATAGATGACTTCATGGAAAGAAAAATCTCCTGATATACTATAGTGTTTTATTTTTATTTAAAATTTAAGGTTTTTTTAGGTTATGTTTATGCCCAATGCAGGGCTCAAAATCATGGCCCTATGATCAAGAGCCCCGTGTTCCTCCAAATCAACCAGCCAAGTGCCCCTACTATGGTTTCAATTCTTATTCTCTTAAAGGGGAACAAGCTCATTCCTTTCACTTCTTTCTATCGTGACACTTGGTCTTGATTCTGTTTATGGGAAAGAAACTTAGGGTAATGGCTAGTCCCTTTTTATAATCTTTCATTTATAAGGTTGGATAATACTTTTAAGTAAATAGATACCTGATACAGGGTGTTGATTCTAAAATTAATCACTTAGTGCATTTAATCTGTGTTTATTCTAATGTTAGTACCTCTATTCTTTTCCCACTTTGAACTTTACTTCATTTACTTATCAACATGATTCAAAATATAATCAGAGCTTTTAAGAGCGATTCTATCAGATATCATATTGCAAAATCAAATCATTCATAAGGTTAGATTAAATTAAGTATAAAAAGGCTCATCTTAGGGATCCCTGGGTGGCGCAGCGGTTTGGCGCCTGCCTTTGGCCCAGGGCACGATCCTGGAGACCCGGGATCGAATCCCACATCGGGCTCCCGGTGCATGGAGCCTGCTTCTCCCTCTGCCTATGTCTCTGCCTCTCTCTCTCTCTCTCTCTCTCTCTCTCTCTGTGACTATCATAAGTAAATTAAAAAAAAAAGGCTCATCTCTGTTCGTAATCAAATGGTGGGAGAAAAAAAGATTTTGGATGCGATGAAATAGGAAACTACCGAGTCAAATCACAGGTAGCTTTCTTAGTACAGGCAAAGAAATTAAAGAAACAAAAGAATAAATAAATAAAACTGTAATATCTGGAAAATATTTGAGAGAAGAACCTGATATATTGACCAAAGTCATTAGCTGGTTTCATCCTAATGAGATGGATTTAAATATCCAATTATTACATTGAGTAATGACAAGGAAAAACAGATATAGGGCCCACAGTGAAACTAACTTAAAATACTTGAGCAGTTTCTTAATCTACTCTTAAACTTCTTTGATAACCTAGAAATGGAAATTGATCTTTTCTTCTAATAAACCTCGGTCTTCAGACAAGGCTTGAATGACTTTCCACTAGATATAATATGGTAAAAAAGAAACCTTTTAAAAAAAGACTACTCAGTCCTCACTTCATCTTTCTTCAGACAGTTGAAGAAAGCCCTCTAGCTGCATTTCCATTAAAACATACTTGATAGACAGTAAGCTTCCTGCTAAGTCCTTAAATTAACAATTGAACTTTTGGAATTAGACCTAGAGTCTCTTCTCAACTTTATTACCACCATTGTCATAACATCATTAGCGAAAGAATTTAATTTTGCAATATTCATTATTATTAATTTTAAGTTCTATTAAATATGGCTTTCTCCTTATTCAATTCAATTAAATGATACTGTAAACTTATTAGCATGATGTCTATTACCATGTAGACTAAAAATATTACTATTTTTTCTTTTTGGGTCTTTTTAAAAATAGTAAAGTATACATAATGCAGTATATAGAAAGTGGAATTGGCCTATTTTTGAATCCTTGGATTCTGAATCTTGGCTATAACTTTGGGCAGATTATGTCTTTTAATCTTATTTTTCTCAACAGAAAGAAGAGAACAATAAAATATTTAGTTTTTTTTTTTAAAGATTTTATCTATTTATTCATGAAAGACACAGAGAGAGGCAGAGACACGGGTAGAGGGAGAAGCAGGCTCCCCACAGGGAGCTGGATCTGGAACTCAATCCCAGGACCCAGGGATCATGATTTGAGCAAAAGGCAGATGCTCAAGCACTGAGCCACCCAGGCGCCCAAAGTATTTACTTATTTTAGTGACATAATCCACCCAAAGAATTTAGTGCAGTATTTGATCTTAGTAAGCATCGATAAATCATAAAATTAACAATAATATTCTTTAGACCATTTTATTTTAACGAATATAAAGTATTTATAAATGTTTTGACAGATTAAATTTGGACCAAGTCTTCAAGATTTTATTTAGTTTTATTTTGTTAAAAAAACAAACCCATAAGATCAGAAACCTTCAGTCTTTAATTTCTTACCTTTCCTTTAGGAATCTAACTTTAGCAGTAGGGGAAGGTCTACTCTCTATATAACATAGAAATATAAAGGTGGATAGATAGCAAATAGAAATATTTGCTATCATCTTTTTGTTTATGAAAAGTTCTTTCGTGAAGAGTGGTAAACAAATGCTCTCCATAGTCTTAGAAGGCTGTATAAATATATGTCGAAATAATGTGCTGGATGAACAATTTACTGGAGAGTGAAGGGAAATATTTGAGATGAAAAGAGTTATGGCGTATTAAAATAGTCCCTGGAATAATCTGTTTGAAGTTAGGGTGACAGAAAAGGACCTAAGCCCATGTCCTCTATTTGTGTAATTAAAAATTACACCTTAATAAAATTTACACCTTACAACTTAATAAAAATTAAGGTTTTCAGTTAGTGCTCTAATACATATGAGCTGTTGACAACTAAATGTATCACAGACCTTATTGTCATGTTTCTTCAAGATGTTGGTGTATGAGATTAAGGTTCTCTAATACTTGCAAAAACAGTTTTAGAGCATGAAACATAATTGTTTACTTGCTCACCTAGTCCACACTGAATCACACCATTTTCAAGGACAAGGAATGATGGTTTGTCTTTTTTAAAATATTTTACTAAAAAGTCTTTTAATTTTTTTTAAAGATGTTATTTATTTATTTATTTATTTATTTATTTATTTATTTACTTATTTATGAGAGAGAGAGAGAAGCAGAGACATAGGCAGGGGAATAAGCAGGCTCCGCACAGGGAGCCCAATGTGGGACTCGATCTCAGGTCTCCAGGATCACGCCCTGGGCTGAAGGCAGTGCTAAACCGCTGAGCCACCCGGGCTGCTCCTAAAAAATCTTTTTAAAATGATTTTATTAATTTGAGAGAGAAATACAGAGATAGTGACAGAGAGCATGAGCAGGAAGGAGAGGGGGAAGCAGACTCTCTACTGAGCAGGGAGCCTGACGTGGGGCTCAATCCCAGGACCTTGGGATCATGACCTGAACAGAAGGCAGATGTTTAACTGAGTGGCACCCCAGCAATGATTTATCTTAATGCCTTTATTTGCCTTTAGGCATTTTAATTTTATACCAAATTTAGTGAGCTATACTTTACATACCATAAAATACAACTATTTAAATTGTACAATTTAGAGGAAAAATTGTACAACTTAGTATTCACAGTGCTGTGCAACTCTCCCCCTTTCTCTTACTCCAGAACATTTTCATCATCTCCCCAAAGAGACCCCATACTCCTTAGCAGTCACTCCCCGCCCTCCCCTCAGCCCTGGTAACTACTAATCTATTTTTGGTTTCTAGAGAGATTTGCCTCTTCAGGTCATTTTGTATATTGGAATAATATAATACTGTAGTGTCCCTTATCCACAGTCTCGTTTTTCCCATTAAACCACAATTGGGAAGCAGACACAGTATCACAAGGTCAGTGGTAACTTAATGCTATTCCGCAATGCCTGTGTCATTCTCCGCACTCTATCCCATCGTAGAGGCATTTTATCTTCTCCCATCGTTACAAGAAGAGTAAATGTAATACCATAAGGTATTTTAAGAAAGACTATATTCATATAACCTTTACTATAGTACATTGCTATAATTCTATTATTAGCTATTGTTAATCTTTTACTGGGCCTAATCTGTAAATTAAACTTTATCGTAGGGACATATGTATAAGAAAAAGCAGTGTATATAGGATTCACCGCTGTCTCTGGTTTCTGGCATCCACTGGGGGGCTTAGAATGTAGCCCTGTGGATAAGGGGAGCTACTGTATGTGTTTTCAGTGACTTATTTCACCTAACATGTTTTCCAGTTTTGCCATATGATGGCCTATATTAGTATTTCACCCCTTTTTATGGGTAAATAATATCCCACTGTATGGATACAATTATTGGCTTACTTATACACCAGATGATGGATATTGGGTTGCTTCAACTTTTTCAGCTATTTTTTTTCAGCTATTATAAATAATGCTAGTGTGAATATTCATGTGTAAGTTTTCATTTAGATTTATGTTTTGATTTATTCTGGATATACGTCTGGGAGCGTAATTGCTAAGTCATATAATAACTCCACACTTAACATTTTGAGAACCTGCTAAACTGATTACCAAAGTGACTGCACCATTTTACATTCTCTGCAGCAATGTATGAGAATTCCAATTTCTCTGCATCCTCACCAACATTTACTGTTTTCTGTCTTTTTGATTATAGCTGTGCTGGTGCGTCTGAAGTGGGATCACTTTGTGCTTTTTATATCCCTTTTCCTGATGACAAATATCTTAAATCATCTTTTTATGTGCTAATCTGGCCATTTATGTACCTTCTCTGGAGAAATGTGTGTTCATATTCTTTGTCCATTTTTAAATTGGGTTATTTATCTTTTTTAGTGGTTGAGCTGTAATAGTTATTTATATGTTTTGGATACATGTCCTTTATCCATTATTTCATTTGCAAATATTTTCTCCGCATTTGTAGGTGCCACTAAATATTGCACAATAAGCATATAGCAAACACAGAATTGTTTTTTTAAATAATCGAAATTCCATACATTTCCCCTATTCAGTAAGGAATTCACAAACTGGAGTAAACTCCGTGGTATCTATGGCAGGGATGTTTAGTTATGTCACAAGAGCCTTTCTATGTTTTCTTCTCTGAAATTCAGAAATCTACAATTTTTAGTGGGCACATTGCCTCTTTTCCAAAAAGAGAACCTTTCCAGCTTCTCTTTAAAAAAAAAAATAACCATTTGACTAAGTTAACCTCGTGAAGATACAAATGAAAGTATTGTGTAGCACTTCAGAGAGGTTTTGAAAAATGACAGGGTATAGACTTCTGCTGCCTGGAATGCAGTTGAGGTAGCTTGAACTCTTGCAGCCCTCCTATCTCCTAGGATTCAAAGCCGTATCCTAGAGTCTGTAAGAGACAGAAACTAGAAGGATGCCTGAACCTAATTTCTTCTTGGAAATCTCAAACCAGTCTATACAACCTACTTAGATACTTCTTTCACCTGAGAAAGAAAGAAATTCCAGTACTTTTTAAGTCACTTTTGTGGGGATCTTCATTATTTTTATTACTGTCATAACCAAGTCGGCATCTGAGAAGGTGTATCCAGTAATTTTCTCCTTTATCTCTAATCAAATGAGCTTTTGACTAGCTAAAAGGTTAAGTAACAAAAGGGCAGGCTTCCCTGATTTCACTCAAACTACAAGACTTTGCATATACTTCTTCATTTAGTTTTGATGGGTAGTAGTACACTGTATTTAGTTGCGTATTGATTCTTCTGTGCCTGAAGTGAAACCTTGTCTATTAAAGAATAAAAGAGGTAGTAGGGAGGGAGTAGAATAAGTGAGAGAATGAGAAAGCTTTCATCAGATGAATTAAGATAAAATGAAGCCCAATTTTCTTATCTTAAAAGGTCTCCCAAAATAAAAAATGGTCTCTGGCAGTAAGTTTTAGTTTAACAAGGTGCAAAAATCAATACCACATCTAAGTTTGAAAACTGGGGCAACATGAAGGATTTGGGTTTCTTCCTCGGTGTTAATGTAATCAAGTTTTTCTTCTGCTGCTGCACTTATTTTATACAAATGAAATTCACTTTTATATCCTTACCATATGTTGTATTTTGGTTACTCCAAGAATTAAATGTATCAGTTTATTAATGACTTGAAATCCATTTGCAAAACTATAAGGTACATTGACTGACTGTATGTCCATTATAAGTTAGATATGGGCAATATATATGAATACCATCCTGGATAGTTTAGACATATATCAATTGTTAGATTGAGTTTAAAGATACAGTGTCTGCTTTTAATAATATTGATGCTTTTTTTTTGTAATTTAAGAACTATTTCTTGGGGGGCAGCCTGGGTGGCTCAGCGGTTTAGCCGCCGCCTTTGGCCTAGCGCATGATCCTGGAGATGGGGGATCGAGTCCCATGTCGGCCTCCCTGCATGGAGCCTGCTTCTCCTTCTGCCTGTGTCTCTGCCTCTTTCTCTCTCTGTGTCTCTCATGAATAAATAAATAAAATCTTTAAAAAAATGACTATTTCTTGGGTGCTATATACTTAGCACTGTCCTAGCATTTAAGAATAGAAGCAATATTGTCATCTTGTAGAGGATGCATGGCTTATTTTTTCCTGAGTGTCATTTTTTTTTTAACTTTCTATTTGGAAATAATTATAGATTTACAGGAAGTTGCCAGGAAATGTGTGGGTGGGTCCCTGATGTTAACAACTTGCATAGCTATGGTACAGTATCAGAACCAGGAAATTGGCATGGGTACAATCCACAGGCCTTAGTCATATTTCCCCAGCTCTGCATACACTGGTTAGTGTGTCTTATGCCATAAACTGTGTTCCCTCAAGATTCACACGTTGAAACCTAATCCCCGGTATAATGGAATGTAGAGGTGTGGGGCCTTTGGGAAGTAATTAGGACATAAGGGTTCCTCCCTCGTGAATGGAATTGGTAGAGACTCCAGACAGCTCTCTTACCCCTCTGCTGTGTGAGGACACAGTGAAAAGATAGTGTCTATGAACCAGGAAGCAAGCTCTCACCAGACTCTGAATCTGCTGGCACCTCGAGAACTGTGACAAATAAATCTGTGTTGTTTAAACCACTCAATCTATAGTATTTTTGTCACAGTAGCCCAAATGGACTAAGTGAAATTTTATCACATGTGTAATTTAGTCTAAGTGCTGTGGGAATCCAGACCTAGAGGCCGTACCATCATCACAAGGCTCTTTGCTCTGCCAACTAACAGCTAGGCAAATACCTGCACCAACCCCCGTCCTAACTTCTGGCAACCACTATCTTGTTTTCTATTTCTGTAATTTTGTCATATCAAGGATGCTATATAAATGGAATCATTACAATATGTAGCCACTCAAGGCTGGCTTTTGCCACTCAGCATAATTGCCCTGAAGTTCATTCAGGTGGTTTTATGTGTCAATAATCTGTGCTTGTTCTGTGTCTCAGCCTATTGGTAACTATTGTTGTTCCTGACTGGGCCTTGTGGTTCTCATTACGGTTCCAAGACATCCTAAGCCATAACTATCAGGAAACATTGGAAGAGGACAAGGTTTATTACAAGTCCTGGAAAGCACACTACTCATCTGGTTCCACACAGTGAGGTTGCAGGTAGAGAGAGAAAGTAAAAGTGTGGACCTGGGCCTCTGCTTTTATTGGAATTGGGTGAGAGGTCTAGGGTTTCCCAAGGTCACTCTTTATTGGTATATTGGTATATTCAAAACATATAAATGGGAATTTACAAGTGCCGGAAGAGAAAAATGAGCAGTCCAAATGGTCATTATCTAAATCAACATCTCTAAAACAAAGGAGCCTTAATGGGGAGGGGTGGAGGACGGGGAGGACGGTACCTGGCTCTTGATGTAGTGTGGATGGCAATGTGTTTTTGAGATGGTAGTCTTTGAAGAAGATGCCTCACCAATCAAAGCTGAAGTCAGGCACTTAGATTAAAAAAAAAAAATCAATGGTCAGGGCTTACCCTACAATTCTTTTTATTGCTTAATAGTATTCCATGGTTTGGGTAGTTTGTATTTTATATAACCATCTACCTCTAGAAGGGTATCCTGATTGTTTCCAGTTTTTGACTATTTCATATGTGAACATTCATGTACAGGCTTCCGTGTGAACATAGATTTCATTTTTCTGGGGTAAATGCCTAAGAGTGCAATTGCAGAGTCTTACATTAAGATTGTGTTTTTGTTTTTTTTTTTAAAGAAATTGGTGAACTATTTTTCAGGGGGGCTGCAGCATTGTATATTCTCACTAGCAACATATGGAGTGAACAGCTTTCTTTACCAGCATCTGGAGTTATCACAAGCTCTTTATTTAGCTGTTCTGGTAAGTATGTGTTGATGGCTCATTGCGGCTTTATTTTACATTTTCCTGATGGCTAATGGTATAGAACACCTTTCCCTCTCCCCAGATTTACTGAGATATTATAGACATGGAACATGTAAGTTTAAGGTGTACAACATGATAATTTATATACATATTATGAAATGATTACCACGATAAGGTTACTGACCACCTCCATCCCCGCACATAATTTACCTTTTTTCGGAGTGATAAAATTTAAGATTTAGTCTCCTAACAACTTCAAGTATATCATACATCATTGTTAATGATAGTCACCTTGGTGTACATTAGATCTCCAGAATTTACTCACCTTCTAGCTGGAAGTTTGCATCCTTTGACCAACATCTGCCCATTTTTCCCTATTCCCAGCCCTTGTCATTTAGCATTTTGCTCTCTCTTTCTATGAATTTGGCTTTTTTGGATTCTACATATAAGTGAAAACATACGGTATTTGTCATTCTCTCTCTGATATACTTAGCAGAATGCCGTCAAGTTCCATCCATGTTGTTGCAAACAGAATTTTTTTTTATGGAAGAATAACATTCCATTATACACAAACATATTTACATATATATGTATATATATTCCATTATTAATATATATGTGTACATCACATTTTCTTAATTCATGCATTCTTCAATGAATACTTGGATTGTATGTTTCTGTATCTTGGCTATTGTAAATAATGCTGCAATGAACACGGGAATGCAGATGTCCCCTTGAGATCCTGATTTCATTTATTTTGGATATATGCCAAAGGGATTGCTGGATCATACAGTAGTTCAATTTTTAATTTTTTGAAAAAACACACTGTTTTACCTAGTGGCTATTATCAATGTACATTTTCACAAAGTTTCCAGTTTCTTCACATCCTCTTTAAGACTTATCTTTTGTTTTTTGATAAAAGCTGAGCCAACAAAGTAAGACGACAAATTTTAATTTGCATTTTCTTGTTAACTAATGATGTTACATTATTTCATATATCTGTTGGCCATTTGAATGTTTGGGGGAAATGTCTGTTCAGGTCCTTTGCTCAATTTTTAAGTGGGTTACTTTTTTTTTTTTTTTTGTTGAAGTGTAGGAGTTCTTTACGTATTTTGGAAATTAACCCTTTATCAGCTATATGGATTGAAAATACTGTGTCCCATTCCTTATGTTGCCTTTTCATTCTGTTGATTATTTCCTTTGATGCACAGCTATTTTTTAGTTTAATATAATCTCACTTGTCTATTTTTACCTGTGCTTTCCTGGACTTTTGGTGTCATATCCGAGAAATTATTGCCAAGACCAATGTTAAGAATATTTTCCTAAAAAAAAAAAAAGAATATTTTTCTTATGTTTTCTTAAAGGAGTTTTATAGTTTCAGGCCTTACATTTAAGTCTTTTAATTCATTTTGACATGAGTTTTGTGTATGGTTGTAAGGTAGAAGTTCTTTTTTTTTTTTTTTTAAGTGTGAATATCCATTTTCCCCTGCAGCATTTCTTAGAGGGTTCTCCCTCCTTTGTATATTCTTGGCATCCTAGTTAACGATGAGTTGACCATATTTGCTTGGATTTAATTATAGGCTTTCCCTTCCATTCTGGTGATCTGTAGTTTCGTTTATATGCTAGTGCCATTCTCTTGAAGATACAGTAGCTTTGTGAAATATTTTGAAATCAGGAAGTGAGATCTTTACAATTTTGTTCTTGATCAAATTGCTTTGGCTACTCGGGGTCTTCTGTGGTTCCCTATTTTAGGATTTTTTTTCTATAGAAAAAATAGATTTTTTTCTATTCTATTTTTTCCTCAGGAAAAAAATAAAAGATCATTATTTTGATGAGTACTATATTGAATTTGTAGATCACTTTGGTTAGTATGGGTGTTGTATTTATTTATTTATTTATTATTTATTTATTTATTTATTTAATTTTTTAGTATGGGTGTTTTAATAATAATTCTTTGAATCTGTGAGCACAGGGTTTCTTTCCATTTTTTTGTACCTCTTTTAATTTCTTTCATTATTGTCTTGTTCTTAGGGTACAAGACTTTGAATACCTTTGTTATTTCATTCTTTTTGGAGTTACTGTAAATAAAACTGTTTAATTTTTAAAATAGTTCTTTGTTAGTGTGTAGGAACAATTGATTTTGTGTGTTGATTTTATACCCCTGAAATTTTCTGAATTTGATTATTCTACAAATATTGGTGTGTGTGTGTGTGTGTGTGTGTGTGTGTCTGTGTGTGACAGAGAGAGAAGTCTTTAAGGTTTTTAAAATAAATATAAATATTTATTTCTAGGACTTCCAGTACTGTGTTGAATAGAAGTTTTAAGAATGGATATCCTTGACTTGTTTCTGATGTTTTAGGTATTCACCATTCAGTCCAATGTTAGCTGTGAGCTTGAGGTTTCTTGAGAGAAAGCTAATATTCTGTAGGTTGGCATGTGCTTCATGTATTCATTCATTCAGTAAATACATCTTGAATGGCTACAGCGTGCCAGATACCATTAAGACCTGGTGAACTTGTTGGTACAATCTTTAAGATAACAAAAAATACTTTCCAAAATGTAATTTGAATCCTATTCTTATTTTTATTTATTTTTTAAAGATTTTATGTATGACAGAGCGAGAGAGAGAAAGAGAGAAAGAGGCAGAGACACAGGCTCCATGCAGGGAGCCTGACGTGGGACTCGATCCCGGGACTCCAGCATCATGCCCTGGGCCACAGGCAGGCACTAAACCACTGAGATAAATTGGAGTGGAATGCATCACTAGGTAGTAAGTTATCTTTCTGGTTTGATCATGAAAGTATATACTTTTAGGGAAATTTTAAGTATCATATTTAATTACTTAAGTTGTATTTCTATGTTTCCATATAGTCTTTCACATTTATTTCATTTTTTTTTTTTAGAGATTTTGTTTTATTTTCAGGGACTCAGCAGTTTGCACTGAGTCATGATGTTTCTTCTAAAGGATTGATGACTGCTATATGCAGAGCAAGTATGTATAACAACAACAAACTACTAATATTAGGAATACCCTTATGTGGCTATGAAATCATCAGAGCTGTGAAAAAATCTAGGGGTATTGTGACATCAATACATAACTTCACAATGTTTGCAAATAATTTCTGGAAATATGTATCATACTGCTTTTATTAGATAAATACTATATCATGGAATGATGGCATAATGTAAAAAGTGAGAATTCTAATCCAAAATATAAAATTAAAACATGAGTTTGTTTCCTACATATTTTTGACAGATCAATTTCTCTTCACAGAAGTCAATGATTTTTTTAAAAAAAAATATAAGATATCTTCCCACTAAGTATTTTTCCTTCTTCATATTTACCAATAAACACTTCCTAAAGCGGGTACCATCAAACCTTGGTGTGTTTCTCATAATAAGCAAATGTGTTGGCAAATTCTTCCTATTTAACCTATTAGTATATTAGAATCTCTGAGGAGGCTTTCAGCCAAGAAACTTATTTTACCTTATTTTGTTCAAACTTAATGGATCACTGAACTTGTTTTTAGAACAACAAATTTTCCCCAAATCATGTAGTCACACAACGTATTATTTTTACAATACTTCAATTAATAAGGTGAATGTTTATGTATCTGTTCATTTTTCATATTTTTCATGTAAAGTACAATAATTCTGGAATATAGACAGCTCTGATTTGCTGAGTAAACATTATGTGCCAGGGACTCTGCCAAGTAATTTTAAAATATTACATCGATAACTGCTCATACTCATTTTATATCCTAAAGACTCTTAAAATTCCATTCTAAAGTTTGGAACTGTACTCAGAAATTTAGGCTAGTTGACTAAAGTTGTACAGTCCACAGATGTAAACTCAAACCATGGCAATCTGACTCAAGAACAAGTAAAATATAGAGAATGTTGAAAAAGAGAAGATTTGGGCTAATGATTAAAAATATATATATTATTGTAAGATTAAAAAAAGCAAAAAACCTAAAAGCCTTTCTTCAATATTGAAGTAGTGTTTGTTTCTGAGCTAAAGCTTCCCAATGGGAATTATAAAATTCTTTTTTTTAATGTAAAAACATATTCCAGGATAAAAAAATTGGAAACATTTCATAGAAAGGAGGGAAAAAGGGACACCTGGGTGGCTCAGTGGTTGCACGTCTGCCTTTGGCTCAGGTCATGAGCCTTTGGCTCATCCCCGGGATCCTGGGAACAAGTCCCACATTGGGCTCCTCACAGGGAAACTGCTTCTCCCTCCACCGACGTCTCTGCTTCTCTCTCTGTGTCTCTCAAGAATAAATAAATATTAAATCTTGAAAAAAATGTTTGAGACAGAAACATGCAATGATAAAAGTAACTGACACATAATCTGCCAAGGAAGCTAAAGGAATCATTTAAGATAAAGGGACAGGTATAATCATCTATACATGGAATATAAGGAGATGGCAAAAAAAAAATAGGAAGAGTCTTTGTTAAAAAAAAAAGGATATGTTTTTATATACCAGCAATGAACAAGTGAAGTTTAAAATGAAAACACCAATTTACATTAGTTACCCCCAAAATGAAATGCTGAGATGTAGATCTTGCACTATTTTGTTAGATTTACATGAGGAAAACTATAAATGTCTGATGAATGAAATCAAAGAACAAAATAAATGGAGAGAAATTTCATGTTCATGGGTAGAAATACTCAATATTGTCAGGATGTCAGTTTTTCCTGACTTTATCTATAGATTCAGTGTGATCCTCGTCAAAACCCCAGCGAGTTATTTTGCGAATACAAACAGATTCTAAAGTTGATATGGACAGGCCAGAATTGCCAAGTCAATACTGAAGGAGAAGAATAAAGTTGGAAAACTAAAACTACTTGACTTTAAGACTTGCTATAAACCTACAGTGATAATGACAGTGTGGCGTTGGTGAAAGAACAAATAGAGCAATGGAACGGAATAGAGCCCAGAAATAGATCTACGTAGACACGGTCAACTGCTCTTTGACAAATGAGTAAAGGCAATACAAGAGCAAAGATAATCTTATTCCAATGGCGCGAGAACTGGACATCCGCATGCAATAAAATCTAGACACAAGCCTAACACCCTTTACAAAGATTAACTCAAAATGGATCAAAGACCTAAATGTAAATGCAAAATTATCAAACTCCTAGAAGATAACAAGAGTAGGTCTCAATGTCCTTGGGTGTGACCATGACTTTTTAGGCAAACACCAAAGGCACACTGCACGAAAGAGTATTTGTAAGCTGAACTTTATTAAAATTAAAAGAAATTCTCTTTTTGTGAAAGACAATGTTAAAAGTCTGAGAACACAAGCCACAGACTGGGAGAAAAATATTTGCAAGAAACACATCTGGTAAAAAAAAAAAAAAAAAAAAAAAAAAAAAAAAAAAAAAAAAAAAAAAAAAAAAAAAAAAAAAAAAAAAAAAAAAAAAAAGCCCTGCAATCCAAAATACAAAGAACTTTTAAAACTCAATAAGACCAACATCCTGACAAAAGACCAAAGATCTTAACAGACACTTCACTGAATAAAATATACAGATGGTAAATAAGCATATGAAAGGATGTTTCACATCATAGGTCATCAGAGAAATGAAAATTGAAGCAACAGTGAGATACCACTACACATTTATCAGAATGACCAGAATCTGGAACATTGACAACACCAAATGTTAACAAGGAACGAAATAATAGGAATACAAGATTGTTACAGATACTGTGGAAGAAGCCTGATGGTGGTTTCTTATAAAACTGAACATATTATTGCCATAAAATCCAGCAGTCATGCTCCTTGGTATTTACTCAATGGAGTTGAAAATTTGTCCCACACAAAACCTACCCATATACAATATTTATAGCAACTTTATTCCTAGTTGCCAAAACTTGGGAGCAATCAAGGTGTCCTTTAGTAGGTGAATGAGTAAAAACAAAAACAAAGCATGGCATCCAAACAATGGAATATTATTCACTAAAAATCAATGAGCTGTGAGGCTATGGAAATATATGGAGGAGACTGAAGGGTTGATTACCGACTGAAAGAAGCCAACCTCAAAAGGTTAAATATTGTGTGATTCCAACCACATGGCGGTCTGGAAAAGGCAATGCTGTAAAAGAATTAGTAGTTGCCAGGGGTTGAGAGTAAGAGAGTGATGATCAGTAGATGGAGCACAAAAGAATTTTAGGGCAGTGACAATATTCTGAACAATATCATAATGATGGATGCGTGTCACTGTGTTTGCCCACACTCATAGAATGTACAACACAAAGAGTGACTTATCATGTAAATTATGGACCTTGGTATTTATGTTATACTTATCAGTTGTAACAAATATACCCCTCTGGTGGGAGTATTAATTTTTATTTTTATTTTATTTTTTTTTTGGTGGGAGTATTAATAATGAGAGAGGCTGTGCATATATGTGAGGGAGGAGAAGGTATATGGAAAATCTCTGTCCCTTCCCTTTAATTTTGCTGTGAATCTAAAACTACTCTAAAGTCTTAATATATATATTTTAAATGGATGATATAAAACTTGAATACTTAAAGAAAATGATGGATCAGATTCAAATTAGTGTCTCCTAAAAAGACCAAAAATAAAAGGGGTCTCAATGAAACATTTACTATCAATGGCAGCACTGCCACCTCACACCCCTCCTGTAGACATTATTCCACCTGGAACTGTCTAATGGGGTGGCTTTAACCACAGGTTTTTTTGTACCTCAAAAAAATGTTGAGGATATGTTTTACTACAAGAATATAATTAAGGAAAAATAAATTGGTACTTATATGTAAAGTAACAAAAGAGAACATACAACGTCTAGAAAAGAAAGTTGTGCTTGTTTGGCAAAAACACAGACTAGTTTGGAAATCTCAAAGAATATCATAGAAATTACAGGTAGTAAACATTGAAGAAAGATCTAAATATGATTGTGGAGTTAAAACAGATCATAATAATCATAGGAAAGATGAACATGGATAGAAGAATTGTTCTACGGACTTAAGATTAATTGTTCAATAGTATTTGTTAAAAGCCTGAATAAAATCCAGTGTGAGATGGTACAAGTGGAATATGGTTTGTTCAAATACGGAGGATGAATGAAGAAGAATAGCTAATTTTACCCGCACTTGCGTCTGGAAAATTAATGACATTTCAAACACAAAATGTATGAAGGCTTAAAAGAAATAATGGGCCACGAAAGTTCTAGATCTGGGGGTGAAAGTGCCAATTGTTGAATGCGGTGATTAAGGGGGAAAATGATTCTTTACTCTAGGAAGCTAGAGGAAGCTAGATGATTATGCAGTGATGTACTTATGACCAGCAGAAAATCCAAGCAAATCAATATGAAGTATTCTGTTTTATGTGATTTCCCATATTTGGCCTATGATCCTTTTTTTTTTCATTTACATTAAGTATTTATATGAAGGCTCAGGTTTAATCAGTTTTGAACTGGCTGGAACCATAAAGTTTTGCCAAGTTCCTCTGACTTCTCATTCTTAAAGAATCTATGTGGGAATAAATATTTCTAACTTAGGGCACTACTATTCTAGTTGGGCAGGAAACCAGGATTATAGCAATGGGACTACATAGATGTTACAACAAAATGTCCTCGATTTGGTAAGAGCAGATCTGCTCTGAGAGGTGACACAGCTTCCGGAGTTCACCTCCACCATGCTTTTAGATCTGCTACTGTTGGGTTTTCCATCATAATAGACTTTTTTGAAATCACACCTGTTTCCTCAACTTGCTCAAAGGGCCTCAAAGAAAGAAATCTTTCTTTCCTTATCTCTATATACCCAAAGCCAGTAAAATGACATTGAAAAAGTATTTGAGTTAAACTAATTTAACTGGATGATTCTGAGGGAGTTTGGAGTACATAGGTTCTGAGAGGAGGCTTTTCTCAGAAGATGACGAGAGTTAAGCCAGGTCAGGTAATGGGATGGAAGATTCTGTTCTGTTTTAGAGATAGTGTCACCCAGAGAGAGTCTTGCATTATTTGGGGCAAGAAATTGCTTTGCTGGAGTTGTTGTTCATCTGAGACCTTTTCTTCTTAAAGCCCGAGGCTTATTCTATAAGCTCAGATCTTTCTCCTAAATACTTTAGTTTTATGAGAGTGGCTTTCCACCTTTTATCTTTGCAAAAATCTGTAAGCAGCTAGGGAGTTTTCACCCCAAATGAGATTTCCATCACTGTTTTGAAAAAGAAGACCACATCTGCAGTGCTAGCTTTTTTTTTTTTTTTTAATAAGGGCAGTACAACTTTAGGATTATGGGAGTTGAGCAGAGGGGTCTTCTGGAAACTGATTTTTCGGGAGAGAGAGAGAGAATGGAGTTTGGTGCTAGTGTAGGACTTAATAATAAAATTCAACCTTTTGTTATTTTTGTAATGTTAATTGACCTGTGGAAAACTGTATGTATTTTGTTTTTAGGCATATGGTGCATTAAAATTGCATTAAAGTCCACTTCCTGTATTTCTTTTGGAAGTCACTTTTTTTTTAAAAATATCTGCATCAAAAAAAGACATTTTAAAGTATTTAAGTGGGTGATTAAAGAATATATTGCATATGAGCTATAAATAGATGTACAGTTGTTTTTTTTTTTTGCTACTTTGGAGGATAAATATTGCTCCCTACTCATACAAACAGCTCTTGAACACCTAAGATTTGCACAGTGCAGTGAAATTTCTCTTTAAAAGTTTTTAATGAAACAAAAACCACCTTGAATTGTTCAGAAATGTTTTTTTCTTGCTGTTACCAAATCTAAATATTCTAAGCATACTTGATAAAAATAGATATTAAACTATTGATAAGCAGTGTTTTTTTACCCCCCCCCCCAAAAAGATTTATTTATTCATGAGACACACACACAGAGGCAGAGACACAGGCAGAGGGAGAAGCAGGTTCCACGCAGGGAGCCCGATGTTGGGACTCGATCCCAGGACCCTGGAATCATGCCCTGAGCCAAAGGCAGACGTTCCCGCTGAGCCACCAGATATCCCTAAACATACTATCTTTTAATAGTCTTCATGAATAGTTTAGAAAAAAAACTTTTAAATTTTCATAAGACTTACAAGTTTATCTTAACAGATTTTCCATGACACCATCCCACTCTCAACTGATGCCACCCCTGAGACAATCTACTCCCTCCACTTTGTACTCTTTTCAACTCTGATGCGCAAGCACGATTTATACAAGATCTTTGCTCTCTGCAAATTTTTTTACAAACCACGACATTTTAATAGGACTAAATGTACCTACAGAATCACATATATGCCAAAATTGTACATATTGTTTTGAGTTTGTATTTATTTTTTAGACTCCACATATAAGTGATAGTATTTTGTCTTCCTCTGTCTCACTTCTTTCACTTAGCATTAGTGCCTTTGAGATCCCTCCACATTGTTACAAATGGCAAGATTTCTTTAAATGGGTGAATAATATTCCACTGTGTTATACCGGATCTTCTTTTTATTCATCTGTCGATGAAAAACTCAGTTGTTTCCTGACCTTGGGTATTATAAATAAGGGTGCAGTAACTATAGGGGTGCATATAGGTTTTCAAGTCAGTGTTCATTTCTTCAGATAAATACCCAGAAGTGAAATTGCTGAATCAGATAGTAGTTCTATTTTTAATTTTTTCACAGTGGCCACACCAATTTACATTCTCACCAACAATGTGCAAGTCTTTTTTTTTTTTCTACATCCTTGTCAACTCTTGTTATTCCTAGTCTTTTTGATAATAGCTATTCTAACAGGTGCTTATAATCAACTATAAATTATATATTTGATTAGAATTTCTTGTCAAAAAGGCAAGAGAAGATATCAATATTGGATCAACTAACAAAACAAATGTTTTTTTTTTATAATGTAAATTTGGGTAGATGAGAATTTCCTGTATTTAACAAGATACATTCCATTACAAAGGCAATGATTGCCTGCTCAATGCATCTATTTCATGACTTTGCTTTTATTTTATTATTATTTTTTAAAGATTTTATTTATTTATTCTAGAGAGACAGAGGCAGAGACATAGGCAGAGAGAGAAGCAGGCTCCATTCAGGGAGCCAGATGTGGGATTCAATCCTGAGACTCCAGGATTACACCCTGGGCCAAAGGCAGATGCTCAACCGTGGAGCCACCCAGGCATCTCTCATGACTTTGCTTTTAAAACAATTTTTTTTCTAAACATTTCTGTTCCTTACAATGAAAAGAACTCTGGCTTGATCCTGAAATCTACTAATCTTTGATAAATCATTTAGTTTCTTTGTAATCTAATTTAAATTTCTGTACATCGGGGATTTGGATGAGATAGATACCACACAACAGCTCAAACTCTTCTATCTTTATGAGGTTATTACATATATGGTGTTACCTTTGACAGAATAGGGAAAATTTCCACTAAACAGTCTCAGCCTGAAGCTGTGGACTCACTGTCACAGGGTGTAACACAGGAGGAAACAGGTCATGCATCTGAGTTTGTTACTGAAGGAGAAGAGGCTGTGGTGTTCACTCATCAACTCTGTTCTGTGTTGGTCGAGGACTTCCCTGGGGTAGTGGAAGCTAAGTATCCCTGTAATTCTATGTAGCACATGTACATAGGCTAAATGGTCTTCTATGCATCTGGAGCAAATCTTGAGGCAGGAAAGTAGGGAGTAGACCTGGTAGGGAGTACATGAGAAAGAACATAGGAGATAAGAGGGCTGAAGAGATGTGATGAGGACATAAAAATGCCATTTGCATTGCCTGATTAAGCAGCCAATATCTGAGAGTCTTGTGTGTGGGGGCCACCTGCACACCTTTCTGCTGTCAAGAGAAAGAATGCTGTAATCTAGAAGGCCTGAGTAGCTAGAAAATTCTGAAATTTATTACTTCAATTCAAATCCATATGACTTCTCACAGAAATTAACTCAATATCTGTAAATTCTTCTATGTTTATAGAGGAGTAGTGAGAGTTCTCACTCTTCATCCCGCTCCTGCCATTAGCCTAACTAAATCCAGTATCATGAAGAATGCAGTTATCAGCATCATAAATTCCTTGGTCTTTGATGACTTCCAATCCACTGATCATCTCTTCCATTCCATTTCAGCAGACCTTTCATGGACACACCAATGTCTAATCAATTGAAACTTCACCACTATAGACTTTAATACAGGACTCTTTCCCCATACTTCCTTGTTTATGGCTCATTTCCCAGTACCTCTAATCATGTAACCCACTTAGAAATAGTTTTGTGACTTCTCCATTTTCTCCCAACTTCCCCCAACCCTTTCTAATACTTATTTTCCCCTCAGCATAATCTGTACCAGTGATAGGATGGATATGCATCCTATTCTATATATAGGATGGTACAGATTACCACTGTACCATTATCACTGGTACAGATTATACTGAGGGGAAATATATAAATCCTTATATATATATATATATATATATATATATATATATAAGCATATTTAGTGTATATATATATATTTATATATATATATATAAAAGCATATTTAGTTCTCTGACTCTAGGATCATTCATTCATTGTGTATTCCTTCATCCATTTAACATTCCAAGTCGCAGAGCTAGGTACTGGGGATGTGAAGATGAATGCAAAATTATCGCTCAAGCTGCTCATAGTCTAGAAAAAATAGAGGAAAGCAGGCTTCACAAAAAAATAGTGAAAAAACAGTGTGATAAGTGAAATATAGAGACATGAATAGTATGCATTAGAGCACCATGGGGCACTTAGCCTGGTGAGATCAAGGAAGACTACCTAGCAGTAGTGCTCAGTGACCTGGGTTATAAATAGTAAGTCACAATTATCCAGCTAAGGAAAAGGGTGAGGATATTCTGGTTGAAGGACAGAGTGTTAATCAAAACAAAGGCAATATCACAGCATGTGGAGAGCAGAGATTTATAAGCAGGTCAGTATTTCTGGTTACATCAAGAGTTGAGAAGAGGCTAGTAAGAGATAAGAAAATCATGACTTTGGGGAGTTATTTGAATGTCCTGTTATGGGACTAGGGCTTCAGCTTTAAACGGTTTTCCATACTCATTTTCTATTTCCTAATGGCTTCACTAAACTTCTTTAAAAAGTCTTCACAGGTTTTGAATTGCTACCTCCAGTGGAAATTTTCACTTAAAAATGTTTCTCCAGTGCTACTCCCTCTTTCTTAATTTTTTTTTCCTTTCCCAGCTCCGTGGTCATAAAATCATATCAGAGGGGTTAAGGTGAGGTAAACAGTTTAAGAAAATGGACCAAATCAATCTACTCAAATCTCACACATGGAGGGATTTGGCAGAGGAAATTACCTAATCAAGGTGGACAAGATCAGAGCTCTGAGAGCTCCTCTGGGAGAAAGAAGTGAGTTCATGAGTGAAATGGCAATTTGTCAGCATTTGCTTAGAAGTTCCTTTCACACAGATGTTTGATTCAGAAAACTAGAAGTAATCTTAGTCTCTACCCTCTGCGTCTCACATCAACGTATCACAAAAATCCACCTTATATTCTTCACCATTCTTCCTCCCATGACCTCACTGCATATCACAGAACCTTTGAAACAAAGCTTCTCACACAGTTGTTATTTGAAAAAATAAAGGGATACATTAATGAACTTTATAGAATTTTAGAATAACTGCCTTCAGGGTAATATGGACAGATTTGTATGTGACATAAACTTGGTCTCGAACTTGACTTTAATATAGAGGCCATCATATTTAGTGATTGTGGCCAAGGTGGTTGACACATTTTTCCCTTTACTAAAAATAAAATGGTTAATGAACTTTTTTTATTATTATTAAGTATTAAGCTCCACATCACCAAATTAACCATCCAGACCCCTATGCTCCTTTAAGGACAATGTATAGTTGTTTTTTCATTGTGTTTCATCAGTAACTTTCACTGTTCATTTTAATGGTTGGCATTTAAACAAGAGTGAAGTAGAAAATTATAAATAATGTATGATACAGATTTATAGCATGATGCAAACGATGTGCAACAGTAAGGGGACAGTTAATCAGGTACTATATAGTTTGAGAACAGTTGTATTGGTTAGTTTAATTATTTATGTGAGCACAGCATAGGAAATGGAATTTAATTAATTCACGTTTCTATTCCCCTGTATTTCAAAATGCCCTACACAAATGAAGTTCAATGACCTGCATGTCCTTAGGAAATCTTAGTTCATGTAGCTGTTCTCTATTAAGATTACATTTCCTATTACGGAGACTTATGTATTTTAAAGGTCACCTTTACTTAAAGCATGACTTGAAAAGGATGCATAAAATCTACCAAAGGGAAAGTGCTAGATATGTAGAAAAATATTAACATAAGGATAAGAAAGTAATGGTAATTTTAAGACATACACAGGTGGGAGAAATCCATTGTGATAAGAAAGCAATCTTGCTTACTACCACACTGACATAAATTTAAAATATTTAAAAATGATTGTACAAGTTGCTGACAAGCAACTTGGATATACACAACAAAAAATGTGTCAGAGAACTTTAAATTACATTCTAAGTAACCAGAAAATGGATTTAGGTCTTTTGTGCTTTTGCAGCATCAGCCATGGCTAATAATTTTGATAATTTAAAATGAAGCTTCTTCATAGTATAGAGAAGTAAATATTTCTGAAATACAAAATATAAAGTTATGTTGTAGTTATGGTTGGCAGATCACCAGTTTTATAAAACTTCACAAAATCAAAAACATTCTCAGAATGTTTTCTATTAGCACCACTGTTTGCGATCAACCAAATGCTGTGAGCTAGCTTTACTAGAGATTAGGAGGCTATATTAAAAATTAATTAGGAAGCTAGATAATAAAAACAATAGGGAATGCCAGCACTCAAGGTTTTTTTTTAAGGTTGTGTTTAGATGGCTTCATATGTTCACCCAAAGAGTTAGGAACTGCTTTGATGCAATTCCTTTTACATGCCATTCCCTGTGTTTGGCAATTTATTAGGGACATCCAAATTTTTTTTAAGATTTTATTTATTCATGAGAGAGAGAGAGAGAGAGAGGGTCGAGGGGTAAAGAGAGAGGTAGAGACAGGCAGACAGAGAAGCAGGCTCCATGCAGGGAGCCCGATGTGGGACTCAATTCCGGACTCCAGGATCACGCCCTGGGCCGAAGGCAGGTGCTAAACCTCTGAGCCCCTCAGGCATCCCAGGGACATTTAATTTAATAGTCATAACTTGATGGAGTAGAGACTATTATTATTTCTATTTCATAGATAAGAGAAATGAAGTTTAGTTTGAACTCAGGTCAGCCTTACCACACAGCTATGCTCTTAACCATAACACTACACTGTTTTATGGCCCCATATCACCTATCAAGTCTGACAAATATATTATGTCTATAACACTACAAGCTTAGCTTTTATTTAAATAAGTAAACAAAACTTGTAGTTAGGAATTCCTTATATTAATCTGATACCTAAGCCATGAAACTTTTGGAACTCAGTATCTTCAGTGAGCTCATAAATATGCATGTGCGTGATGTATTAAGGCCTTGGGGTGTTACAGTTTACATGTATCACTTTATGCCAATCCATAAGGGAGGTCCTATCATTATCCTGGTTTTGCAGATAATTAAAATGCAACTGAGAGGTCAAATGATTTACTTAGGATCATAAAGCAACAAAATTGGGGGGTTGGAATCATAAGCACTTTGTTATGTTATGGTGTCTATCCTATAACACAATTTTCTAGAATTTGGAAAGTGTAGTCATGAAGCAAATTACATATGACCCAAAGCACCAATATTTTGACAATAATGTTAATTTTCATATAGGTATAATTTTTCCAGTTGCTGAAGAACTTTGAATACTCTGCCTAGATGGGACATACAGATATCACACTGCTGGTTGCCCATGATTTCCACATAACTACCTATTATTTTCTGTTGAAGTTTACAGCCTTTGGGGTTCAGAGAAACTTGTACCACAGACGCCTTGGCCAAGTTTAATTTCTCTGGATTTGCCCGGAACAGAATTGTAGCTTCTCCTCCTATGTATATCATAGTATATACATATTCATTAAGAACATGTCCCTTTGTGAGGTGCCTGTGTGGCTCAGTTGTTTAATTGTCCTACACTTGATCTTGACTTAGGTCTTGATCTCATGGTTATGGGTTTAACCCCTGTGTCTGGCTCCATGCTGGGTATGGAGCTACTTAAAAAAAAATGATCCTTTAGAAATTTGGGATAATATCTTGGGAATTATTTTGTGATTCAAGAGTTGCTCATCCTAATAAACATAATGATTTTGTTATTGTTTAAGGGACGAAATGAGTTAATAAGCTGTTAAAATATACCAATTAACTTTTCTATAGTACATGGTATCTCAAAATTTTTTTTGAATGAATAGAATTTGTTTTCATTTTAGTTCATAAGCACTAGTCCTTGAAAACCAATCAGTCTGGTAGTATAGTACAAATGTATCTTTCCTCTCTTTGTGAATTCCTAAAGGTGATTTTTTTTCCCCTCTCCTAACAGTTATATTACTTGACTCTTCTGATGAAAAAAAAATCAGTCATATGACACATCTGGCAAGAGTTTCATTTTATTATCATTAATTGTCTAGGCCTCAGTGAAGATGGTTTTTGTTTTTTCCCCCCATTTTATACCTTTCCTTTAATCTTGATTTTTTTTTCATGTTTCCTGATTTGTGCCTTAGCAACTATATTCAAGGATAATGTGATTAATTAATAAGCAGGAAAAGAGAAAGGATGGTATATATTGTTTTTTTAATGTTTTGTAGTTATAATTAGTGGTCTCCAGGCCATATAATCCTAAAATACTTAATATTAAGTAACAATAACAATGATAAAACTATGATACTCTGATTTTCAATTAAAATTTTTCTACAGCATTCTGGAAAATCTTTAAGGTATTTTATGTGTTTTATGATATCATTCTTTTCCGAGTTTTGTTAGTGACATACAGCACTAAATAAGTTCAAGGTATACAGCGTAATTATTTGACCTACATATACTGTGAAATGATTATAATAACAAACTTATTAACATCCATTTTCTCATAGATAAATGTTTTATTTTGTGATGAGAACACCTAGAATTTGCTCTCTTATCAATATATACATCTTATCTATCTATCTATCTATCTATCTATATATATATATATATTGGGTCTTAGGGGTCAGGTATAAAGAGGGCTTTTTTTTTCCCTCAGGTATATCTTACGTAAAAACTACACATGCTTGTTATACCTTGAGTTTGGGCACATGTATAAACTCCTATTACCATGATCAAAACAAGAATATTATAAATTCACACATACCAGAAACCATTGACATTGACAGGTTCCTACAGGGAACCAAGACAAGGGAAGGTTAACCAGAGAACAGTCTGTGGTGACAAGTGACCCTAGCAAGAAGAGTCAAAGAAGGCTGAGCCAATGCGAAATAGAAAAAGGTGACCTGAAGTCTTCTGTGCAGGGAGAAAGCCTGTAGCCCTGGAGTGAGGGAAAGGAAGATGGCTGATACCATTTAAAAAAAAAAAAAAAAAAAAAAAAAAAAAACTTAGCCAGATGCCCAGAGAAGCTGGGAAGTTCATGTCGGCAAACCAAGTACATCATATTGAGTATCATGTATATATATTGAGTAAACATATTGTACATTATATCCCTGGTACTTCTTTATCTTGAAAATGGAAATTTGTACCTTTGAACACCTTCTTCCGTTTCCTCCTCCTCCAACTTTCCACCTCTGGCAACTCTAAACCTGATCTCTTTTTCTATGATTTTTTTTAAGATTCCACATATAGGTGATATTCTACAGTATTTATCTGATTTATTTCACTTAGCATAATGTTCTCAGAGTCCATCTATGTTGTTACAAATGGCAGGAGTTCTGCATTTTTTTATGGATGAATAATTTTCCATGGGTTGGGTGGGTTGAAGGCTGTTTTTGGCAATTGTGGGACTATGAATTAGTTTCCTTGCTCAGGCAGATCATAAGAACCAGTTCTGAGACTAGCAGACTAGCAAGAATTTTTGTCTGTGGTCTTGACTCAAGCCAACCACATCCCTAGTTTCTTAACTAAAGGGGGCCACTGGCCTTGCTTTGTGAACAATCAGCTCTATCATATTCTCTGCTCAAAAGTGTTGGGATGCACAGCAACTGGGCATTCTGACCAGCTTTTTTGGTGAGACCACGAGATATACTCACCAGTGAGGCAGTTTATGCCTCAGCTTTCCTGAGTAGGGGCAACACTAGTTTGTAGAGCCAGCAAAGCTCTTTATTCGAAGACCTACACCAGGCAAACCTGTACCCTACTGAGTTCCCTGGTCAGACTGTACCAATGTCTTGGTTCTGCTGATGAGCAAAAGTGCTGGTTGGGACTGCTAAATGGGTGCTATTGGTAGGAACTCAGTCTGAATTCCTAGAACTCTAGGATCTGAGTGCTGGTCATTTTGAACTTCTACCCCTCTTCTCCATCACATTCGGATTCCTAGTGGTTGAGCCTGGCAGATTCCTCTGCATGCTTGTGGGGTGAGACAAGAATGGAGGCTCCCAAAAGGCAACCCACAATGTTGGAGGAGATGGACATCCATGCTGGGCTCTTTTTCCACTGTAGGAACCATAAGTTTATGGATATTTCTTGGTATGATGCTGTGCTGGCCTGGAGGTGAGGCAACATGATGAGTATGTAGCTGTTCTGCTTTTGTAATGCAGTCTGTATTGGTCTCTGTGGTGCAGTGAGAGGTATTTCATCATCTCTTTCATGTTCTAGGATTCTTTCAGTGTTGTCCATAAATTGTTAGTTCTCTTTGTGAGAGGAAGTAAAAGTCAGGAATGACCTTTGCTGCAATCTTGATGATATCACTCTCCTCTCCTGATGTACTCTAATGAATATCTCTTGAAAATTTTTATTTCCCATTGGGGTTTAAGAAGCATACCCAAATGCAATTGTGCTGAACCATGTTCACTAACCTGAAGGTCAAGAGAAACAGCTTTTATTAGCACATATTCCTTTTCTCTTCGTATCTTTAGATCTGAATGTTTAAGCTTTTAAAAACTTTTTTTGCATTTTATCATTAATATCAATCTGATGCCAACATCATTGGATCTGATCCTCACCCAATGATTTTCTTATCTGCATTCTGTTTTGTGATTGAATGTTTAGCCATTATTTTCAGCACTAAGATTTTACTATTTGCTATAAAATAACTATATAATTTTTGAGTTTTTCTCCTTTATTGATGTTGTTCCTAAAATATGTACTTTACCCTAAGATGTCATTTGCATCCAGTTTTGACCAAAGGGTTTTCCATGGGTGGGTGTTTTGGGTCATGAGACTGTAAAAATCCATGAGAAAATGAGACTACCAACTAAGACTATATAAGGGACCAACATTTCTGCACTGGAGGTAACTTTTACAGTATTCTGCTTACTTTTTCTGCCTCTAATGATACACTACTTATAAAACATAGATTGCTGTGGAGATTGGAAAGAGCAAGTTGAATGTTGAAAGCATAGGACAAATGGAAAGAAATATATCACCCACATAAAATGTTATCAAAACTTACTCTTCTGTGTTGGATTTAAGACATTTAATCGTCATTCCTATGATACAGGCCAGTAAATTTTCCTCATAATCTGAGAGCCAGAGAAGTTTGTGTTTTCTCCTCACAAGCTCAGGATTCTAGGGAGTTTGGGTCTCCTAAGTAGATGAGGTAATAGGAATAGTGGATTAAATGGAAATGATCTTGGTAATGGCAACACCTTTTCTTCTACTTCTGTACCCCTCTTTAGTGATGTCTTCTCCCTACCAGTGTGCGTGCACACACACACATGCATGTACACACATACATGCACACACACGCAGCCTCTGATATCATACTTTCTGAAAATGCTGCTGGTGCTCCTGAAAACCAGTACCTCTTCTAGTGGAATTTGAGGGTGCCGCTATTACGTTATTAATTGCCAGAAGCAGGGACAATGAAGCAAACGCTGCCTATGTCAGAAGCTGACCGAGGTCTCATATTAAAACTCTTAGGTTTACACCAAGAGTGTTGATTTATGCCATTACTGAAATCATGAAAAACTCCTTTTTTTTTTAAGATGAAGAAATTGAAGCTTGGAAAGTTTAAATAGCCTCCTACTGATTACATGTTTATTAGTGTCAAAAGCAGGTTTTTGTAGTTCTACTTTGGACTAAATCTAGCCTCCCAAATGCCATTTATTTAGTCCATAACCTTCTATATTTTTAAGAACCATCTCTATTTTGTTTTTGCCTCAGTTTCCTAATCTTCCTCTCCCCCACACACTTCCATTGTAATCTAGTTACAGACAGAACTAGACCAATAGCTCCTAGAAACTATAACCTCCACCTACCCATGTTAACAAGTTATTTTCCTCTGATCCACAACTGTAGGCAGTGATGAATGTGTAGTTCAATGGACTCTTTTTATATCCTGAGCTTAAATTCATAATGGAACTGTCACTCAATAAGACAGTATTTGGTGGTCACATTCTAAATGAAAAATTTCTTTTCTGACTGTCAGTATGTCCCTAAAGATAAAGTCTTAAACTTCTGAATGCTTGGTATATGCCTTTAATGGCATACATTAGCAACCTAACCCATAGAATTCTATAGCTATATTTTCCCTCAGAAATAGTCTGATAAATATTTTTTTTAATTTTTTTATTTATTTATGATAGTCACACAGAATGAGAGAGAGAGGCAGAGACATAGGCAGAGGAAGAAGCAGGCTCCATGCACCGGGATCCCGACGTGGGATTTGATCCCGGGTCCCTAGGATCGCGCCCTGGGCCAAAGGCAGGCGCTAAACCGCTGCGCCACCCAGGGATCCCTGATAAATATTTTTATAACATGAATACTGATCAAAAATATCCAAGTTGTATAGGAAATCACTTTCAAGAATAAGGATAAATGTTCTGTTAAACACAGTTTCTCAGAAAGCACGGCAAAATAGGCTTCCTGGGTGTGGAGAAGAGGTTTTTAGGACTGAGCCCAGAAAAAATAGCATTTCTGAGTATCATTTATAATCATAAAAATAAATGAAATTGAACTGAAGAGGATATTAAGGTATCTTCTCAGGTTCTCAAGTATAATGGGAAGAGAGACAACAGTCTCCAAAGATACACAAAAGAATTATATCTGGTTTGCTTTGCCCACTGGTACATTGCACATTTTATATTTCAATTAAAATTTTTAATTAAGAAATTTCAACTGTTGTAAGCATACTTTACAACTAACATATTCCTATGACCTCTAAATAAAGTAAGTCTTTAGTAAGAAGTAATGAACTTGAATATTAACAGGATTCTGATCAAAAGATATGGAAATATATTTAAATTAAAATTATGTTGACATTATGTTAATGTAAAATGGTAACTCTCCTCTAGTTTGAGGCTGTTTTAATCAGTATATTAAAATGCATTTTAACATTTCACTACTCTAAATCCATGTAAATATGAGAAATTCTGAACTTTGATACTCTTTTAAATAATTTTAATACATAAAAATTTAAAAATAACTTGTGATTTTTTTTTGTCAATTGTAGTACCTGGAGCAAGGATTCACTGAATGTAATGTATGTGTTTTAATGTTACATATTAATGTATTTTTATAAATTTCGTCTATAATGCATCATCCTGACCTATCCCTGCCCAAGATACGTCTTAACTTTCCGGTGGGCTGACCTTTCTTATCTACATGGTAACTTTACTCCATCTCCTACCTCCTTCATTCATTTCATTCATCAATCATTAATAGCCATCAGTTAAAGAAGTCACAGTCTGTTTTGGGAAGTGGACAGCTGGGCAAATAAAATACTGCCAGTTCCAAAGAACTTGCCCATCCCATGGCTTCCTTCTCTGAACTGACCAGCACTTGTATGAATGGTGGGCATGGCCCCTGAAACCAGGTTTTAGTAACTATCCATTACTGTACAATCCTGAGGGCAAGTGCTTCCCAATGTCCCAAAAGACATCCTTAAGTGTTTTATTAGTACTGCATAAATAGACTCTTGATTTTATTTTCAGGTTATTATTTTGTGGTAATTTTGACTGCAAAAACAAAACAAAAATCAAATTATATCATAGTATTCACATATCCAACAGCTGTGTTAAGTCTACTGCTTTCTATTTCCAAAACAAAATTTGGTCTTTGAATCATTTTTTAACACAATATATTTCCCCCAAGCACTGACTTGGCATTTACCTTCAGTATTATTTCTCCTATTTATCAATTTAACTCAAAATATTAAAGAATCCCAGTTTTTCTGACATGGAGATTTCTTTTCTAATAGAGACTATATTCTTTCTCAGATAGTCTTTCTTCCTAAAAGACTGTTAAAAATACTCTAAGAAAATATAATCCTAAATTGCTGCAATATTTACTGACAAGACCTGTTATTAGAATTAAGATAGGAGAGAGTTTAGGTTTCAGGCAGGGCATTTAACTACTAGTGAATCTGAACCCAAGATTCCTGACCAGTAGAAATGATACTTACCTTACTACTTTGCTGTGAGGAATAAACCAGGTTACATGTATAACTGTATCTATGCAGTGCCCAACTTATATTAGAATCTCAATAAATGAAAATATCTTGTCTTCTACTTGTGTGAGTTTGCTTCTAATTTGTAAATTCCTGGAACATTTATTGAAGGAATTATTCTCTGTGCCCTCCTGGACACATTAGTTGACCTTACTGCCCTCTGTTTTCTTACTTAGTAAGAAACTGAATCAAATAATATTCTCAGTATCCTTCTATCTCAAAAACTCCTTTTTGAATAGGGATATAAAGAAGACTCACATTAGAGAAGAAATGTAACTAATATCCTAGAATAAGAAAGTTCTGGATTTGAATGTAAAATTTATCACTAACTATGAAGCTTTGGATCAGTTGTTAATTTCACTAAGCACCAAGTCTTCTCCTTAATGAAACACAGGTAAATAATATTACATATCTTATAAGTTTCCCTTGAATATTAAATGGCTTAATGTTAGCAGTTGAGGGCTTTTCAATTAATAATTATTATAATATTATGCTAATAGTATAGTCATTATCATTAACCATTACCATATCATCCTTATTGTTATATCAGTATCTCAATTTTAGAATAGAGGCTTGAAAAATAATTAAGTTTATTGTAAGTTTAGTAAAATGATTGTCTAAACATATGTATATTCAAAATCTTAGGGACTGTGAGCCATTAAGGAAACACATGTTCCCTCATATTTAATTCAGGGCAATATTTATCTAAAAACATTTTTAAAATTTTTATGTATTCTAAAAAGTTATTGAAAATCTGAGATTTTCCATACATTGGGGCAACAGTGGGGCGGGAGGAAGCAAACAAACAACTGCTCACAAAGAGCTTATAGTCTAGTGTTAGGATTGGGTGATATAATCTATATCAGTTAGATTTTGCCAAGTAACAAACCACTCCACAATTAGTGTTTTAAGACAATAAATTATTATTTCTCATCGATTCTGTGGGTTCACCCAGGAAATTCTCGTCTGTACTGGTTCAGCTTGTGGGGGATGATCTAAAACTCACATGTCTAGAATTTGGATGGAGGTATAGGGGCAATGAGGATGACTTGACCAAGGGTCTTATTTTTTAAATATATATAACATACTTTCCTTAGGCCTCCTCCACATACTACCGGGTGTAGGATTCCATAAACAGCAAGACAGAGTGAGTCCCATGTGTAGAAAACTGTTAAGTCTCCCCTTATATCATGTTTACAGTTGTCTAACTGACTAAAGCAAAGGACTTGGGCAAACTCTACCATGGGGGTAGAGTACTCAATCTACTATATAATTGGTTGACATGAGATTCAAAACCGGGGAAACTCAGGACAAGGAAAATGAGCTTAGACTATATGAGCACATGGTCCACCTAAGCCCCATGGTCTGAGGTTGTATGAAAAAAAAAAACAAAAAAACAAAAAACAAAAACAAAACCCAGCTACCTCCTAAGGGACCTTAGCAATAAAGAATCATCAAGGAAGAGTCAGGTTTTAGTTGGGGCAAGAAAGGGAGCAAAATTTTATAAATTGATGAACAAGAAAAAGTTGAAGGAGTAGGGAATTTGGATAAGGAGTGACAAAGGATTCTCTGAGGAGAATGAGAACAAATGAAGAGATTAAAAGCCACGTGATACAGAGTGATAGAGTTCAGGATTTATTTGGAGATCAATATAAGAGGAATAAATGTATATAATAAAAGTTTTTCACTTAGAGTTACCTTGCTGAGAAGACATCAAAATGTGATACTCTGTTTGCTATAATTGATTCTACCAGATAAAATTATTAAAGGACCAGACAAAAAGTCATTTCAAATTTGTCAGGCTCTTAGTGGACCTAAATGAAGACTTTTCATGACCCTTAACAAATGCTGAAACTACTGTGTGTCACCCTTGAACAGTCTTGTCCATCCAGAGTGCTACTTTTTACTCCTTCATAAGCACAGCTACCATAGACTCTCCGCCATTCTAGAACTTCAAAGTGTACATATTATCCCCTCAGTGAACTATTGAGTGTATTTCTATATTCAAGTATATGTTCACTTGAACATATTTTTTGATAAGAGCCTTATAAGATGGTCACAGATCCAGTGCTCCTGGTCACTTGCTGAGTGTTCCTGGCAGGGGCGGGAAGGGCATCTTTTCAGAGCCTGCAGATTTCCACTGAGGATGTACGAAGATCAGAAGGGAAAATTGAGAGCATTCAGACCCCTAAGCCTTATGCCTAACATCCAGAGCACAAAGAAAACTTTTTTTCTAGAAGATGCCTTTTATAGTGCTCACCTTGGCAGCGAATATGCTAAAATTGGAATGATACAGAGATTAGCGTGGCCTCTGCATAAGGATGACATGCAAATTCGCGAAGGTGTCTTTTATAAAATATATGCTTCTTAGTACCAACAAAATGTTGTATAGAGTTGGACATTTTATGTATATAGGCAAAGAACAAATCCCCCTGATTTATTTGTCCCTACCTTTAGACCTGTATGTCTAAACATTCTTATTTTATCTTCATAGTCAAATATAGCTTAGTCATCTATGAATCTATCTAAAATAATGCATTTTACATGCATAAACTACTATTTATTGCTCCATATAAATAGATGATTTTCAATTGAACAGTTCTAATGTTATTTTTAATTAATTCTCTAGAAGTGCCCCTGATTTTAGCAGACTAAAATTTTGAGAATAAATTCATGCCTACCTATCCATAAACTTCGTGATTTTAAAAGTCTTTATCTGACTCCTCAGCCCTTATCTTTCCAGTTAAAGGAATCCTCATTTGTAGTCTGTCATTATCCAGAAGGTTCCCCATACCCTTGATCAACAGTGGAAAGGTTAAGCTTCACTTTCTAAATCAGGACCTGAAGGAACTTGATAAGAGACAGCTAGAGTCAGGGATCATTAATCACTATCATGCTAGAAAAATTGAGAAAAGTATCAAGAAATACAGCATTGTAATTTGAGACTTTTCTTTCTTTCAAAATTTGAACAATATAGGTTAAGAGAATTATGTTTTAAAATTGAGTTACTAAATCTTGTGATAAAAATATGTATTTGAAATGATATAGTCTTTCAAAATAGCACAGATTTTGTATGATGTCTTATTGGTAAACTTGAGGTTATATTATTTCTCTTCAGGTATAATAGACTCGCACAAAGACTTGAATCTGGAATATTCTTATATCCCTCCTTGCCTCTCCCTATCCCTTTATATCACTTCCTATCTCTGTCACCCAGCTGCCAAAAAGCCAACTATTAAATTATATCTAATGTCTGCATGATATTTTTCATACCTGTTTAGCATCTGAGGGGAAAAAACTTTTACAAATTCACTTGCATAATATGTTGTTTGAAGTAAATGATGGGTTATAACGTGCCTGCAACCAGACTGGCACGAGATTGTGGTTGGGGAAAGAGAGGAAAGGAAGGGGTATGTGCATATGCATATGTATATGCCTATGTTAGAGAAAGAGCAAAAGTGGGAGCAAAAGATATTAAGGGTTTCAAAGGATATAGCACCTCTGTTGGCTATGAGGTGTTGGAAAATTTAAACAATTGGGAGATGGTGCATGGAAGATTGCTGACGCTATGGGTGTGGTGAGGCGCATTCAAGGAAAGTGTGTGGCATGAGACTAGGAAATAATCAGGAACAATTTTTGTTCACAAATATCAAAACAAGAAGTTTTAAGTACTGAGAGCTTGATCTGGACCTATAGGCAGAAAACTGCTGTCTGGTCAGTTTAAAATTTAAAAACAAAGATTTTCTTCAGGTTTCAATGATAGTTATGAAAAACCTGGGGAAAAGCAAATGCTAAACGTAATTATTGAACATTCCCTACATGCTTTGAAGCATTTAAATCATATCCTATTGGTTCAAAATGAACATAAAACCTAAAAAGGATCATTGGAATAGAAGCAAATATTGTGAAGCATATTCCGGATCCTTTCCATAAGTAAGCTGAAGGAAAAGTAGATGTTCATTTGCAAAAAGGTGGTGATGCTCTTTGATTCTTGATCAATTATCAAAACGTCTCTTTAATAAAATCTCATACACGTATAAGCAAATACACAAAGTGGCTAGCAACATGTAGTTGATTTATATATTTAATATATATGGATTTTATGGATATGTGTTTGGTACACAGGATTACATTAGTTTCAGGTGCACAACATGGTAATTTGACAAATTTATACGTCTTTATACCATGAAGGTAGCTGCCATTGGTCACCTATTGGCTGTGTTTCCTAAATTGAATAATTTATTCATCCCGTAATTGGAAGCCTGTATCTTCCACTCCCCTTCACCTATCTTGCCCACTCACCAGCCCTTTGGCAGTCAAAAGTTCTCTGTAGTTCTGGGTCTGTTACTAGTTTTTGGTCTGTTTATTCATTTCTTTTGTTTTTCAGATCCCACATACAAGTGAAATCATATAGTGTTTGTCTTTTTCAGTTTGACTTATTTCATTTAGCATAATACCCTTTGATCCAAACACTTGTTGCAAAGGGCAAGATCTCATAGTTGGGTTTTGTTTTGTTTTGTTTTTTTATGGCAATATTCCATTGTGTGTGTGTGTATAGGTATATATTACATCTTCTTTATCCATTTATCTATGGATGGACATTTATGTTGCTTCCATATCTTGGCTATTGTAAATAATGCTCCAGTAAACATGGAGGCGCATTTATCTTTTTTGAATTAGCGTTTTCATATTCTTTGGATAAATAGAATTGTTGGATCATATGGTGATTCTTTTTTTACTTTTTTGAGGAATGTCCAAATGGTTTTCCATAGAGGCTGTACCAGTCTGCTTTCCCACCAACAGTGTAGGAGGGTTCCCTTTCCCTACATCCATGCCAACACTTATCACTTCTTATCTTTTTGCTACTAGCCATTTTGACCAGTATGAGGTCTCTCATTGTGGTTTTGATTTGCATTTTCCTGATGATTAATGATGTTGAGCATCTTTTTACGTGGCTGTTGACTGTCTTTACGTCTTAGGGATAATGTCTATTCTGGTCTGTCCATTTAAAAAATTAGATCATTTGTTTTGTTGGGTTTATATGTGTGTGTGTGTGTTGAGTTTTTGGATATTAGCCCTTTATTAGCTGTATCACTTGCAAATATCTTTCCCCATTCACTAGGTTGCTTTTTGTTATATTGATGGTTTCATGAAAGGGTTTTTTATTTTAGTGTAGTCCCAATGGTTTGATTTTACTTTTGTTTCTCTTGCCCGAGGAGGTATATCTAGAAAAATGTTTCTATGGCCAGTGTCAAAGAAATTAAAGACTATATTTCCTTCTAGGGTTTTTATGGTTTCAGGTCTCATAATTAGCGCTTTAATCCATTTTGAGCTTATTCTTGTGTATAATACAAGAAAGTGGTCCAGTTTTATTGTTTTACCAGCACCTTTTGAAGAGACTTTTTCCCCCATTGCATATTCTTGCCTCCTTTGTCTTAGATTAATTGATCATATAAGCATGGGTTTACATCTGGGCTCTGTATTCTGTTCCATTGAACTGTTTGTCTATTTTTTTGTGCCAGTACCATACTATTTTGATTACTACAGCTTTGTAGTATAACTTGAAATCTAGAATTGTGATTTATTTTTCGTCTTCAAAATTCCTTTGGCATAATGGGTTCTTTTGTGGTTTCATACAAATTTTAGGATTATTTATTCTAGTTCTGTGAAAAATACCGTTGGTATTTTGAAAGGGGCTGCATTAAATCTATAGATTGCTCTGGGTAGTATGGACATTTTACCAATATTTCTTCTCCCAAAACGTGAGTGTGGAATATCTTTCTATTTGTCTGTGTCATCTTTAATTTATTTCATGAGTGTTTTTATAGTTTTCAGAGTACAGGTCTTTCACCTCCATACATTTAATCCTGGGTATTTTACTATTTTTGGTGCAATTACAAATGGGGTTGCTTTCTCAATTTCTCTTTCTGTTGCTTCCTTATTAGTGCATAGAAATACAATGAATTTCTGTACTTTGTTTTTGTATCCTGCAACCTTGCTGAATTCATTTATCAGTTCTAGTAGTTTTTGTTGGTCTTTAAGATTTTCTGTATATAGTATTATGTCATCTCCAAATAGTCAAAGTTTTACTTTTTTCTAATTTTGATGGCTTTTATTTCTTTTTTTTTTTTTGAGTGATTACTGTGACTAGTGTTTCCAGTAATAGGTTGATAAAAGTGGTGGGAGTGGACATCCTTGTGTTGTTCCTGACTTTAGGGGGGAAAACTCTAAATTTTTTACTTTTGAGTATAATATTAACTGTGTTTTGCATATATGGCTTTTATTATATAGAGGTATGTTCTCTCTGAACCTACTTTGTTGAAGGATTTTATCATGCTATTGGACTTTTTAGTCATGATATTGAACTTTGTCAAGTGCATTTTCTGCATCTATTGAAATGATTATATATTGTTATCTTTTATTGGTGTGATCTGTCACATTGATTTGCAAATATTGAACCACTCTTGCATCCTGGTAATTAATTCCACCTGATTGTGGCGAATTTTTTTTAAACATATTGTTGCATTTAGTTTGCTAATATTTTGCTGAGGATTCTGTATTCATCTAGATACTGGCCTGTAGGTCTCTTTTTTTATATAGTGATTTTTGTAAGTTTTTGTATCTAGGTAATGCATTCCTTATCAAATGAATTTGGAAATTTTCCTTCCTCTTTTATTTTTTGGAAGAGTTTGAGAAGAACAAGTATTAACTCTTCTTTAAAGGTTGGTAGAAATTCCTGTGTGGAACTTTCTGATCCTGGACTTTTGTGTATTGTGACTTTTTAAAAAAGTACTGCTTTACTTTTATTACTTATGATCAATCTGTTCAAATTAAATTTTCTTCCTGATTCAGTTTTCAGAGGTTATGTATTTCTAGGAAGTTATCAATTTTTCTAGTGTATCCCATTTGTTGGCATATGATTTTTCATAATATTCTTTTATAATCCTTTGTATTTCTGTGGTGTCATCTGTTTCTTTCATTTCTGATTTGAGTCATCTCTCTCTCTCTCTCTTTTAAATGAATCTGGGCTAAAGTTTATCAATTTTGTTGATCTTTTCAAAGAACCAGCTCCTGGTTTCATTGATCTGTTCTATTGAGGGGTTGGTGTGTGTGTGTACGCGCATGTGTTTTTGTTTTTTAGTTTTAGTATCATTTATTTCTACTCTAATATTTATTTCTTCTATTGATTTGGGGCCTTGTTCTTTTTTTTCTAGCTCCTTTAGCTATGAGTTTAGGTTGTTTTTCTGAAATTTTTCTTTCTTCTTGAGGTAGGCCTGTATTGCTGTAAAATTCCCTCTTAGAACTATTTTGCTGCATCCCAAAGATTTCAGACCACTGTATTTTCATATTTGTTTGTATTATAGTTTTTTAATTTCCTCCTTGATTTCTTAGTTGACCCATTCATTGCTTAGTAGCATGTTATTCAGCTTGCAAGTATTTGTCCTCTTTACAGATTTTTTTAAAATGATTTCTAGTTTCATAGTGTTATGATCAGAAAAGATACATGGAATGAATTTGATCTTTTTAAATTTCTTGAGACCTCTTTTCTGGCCTAATATGTGATCTTCTAGGGGATATTCCATGTGCTCTTAAAAAGAATCTGTATTCTGCTGTTTTACAATGGAATATTCTGAATGTATCTGTTAAAATAATCTGGTCCAATATGTC
This sequence comes from Nyctereutes procyonoides, assembly GCF_905146905.1. Lineage (NCBI taxonomy): Eukaryota > Metazoa > Chordata > Mammalia > Carnivora > Canidae > Nyctereutes > Nyctereutes procyonoides. The sequence continues at coordinate 5,478,056 of NW_026575137.1, forward strand.
ATTCATTTTTCCTTATTGATTTTCTGTTCAGATGATCTGTCAATGTAAGTTGGTTGTTAAAGTACTCTGCTATTATTGTTTTACTATTGAGTACTTCCTTTATATTTGTTATTAACTTTAAGTATTTGAATGCTCCCATATTGGGTGCATAAATATCTACAATTGTTATATCTTTTTGTTGGATTGTCCCCTTAATTATTATTATTTTTTATTTTTTTATTTTATTATTTTATTTTATTTTATTTTTTAATTTATGATAGTCACAGAGAAAGAGAGGCAGAGAGGCAGAGACACAGGCAGAGTGAGAAGAAGGCTCCATGCACCGGGAGCCCGACGTGGGACTCGATCCCGGGTCTCCAGGATCGCGCCCTGGGCCAAAGGCAGGCGCCAAACCGCTGCGCCACCCAGGGATCCCGGATTGTTCCCTTAATTATTATATTATTCTTTCTTTGTCTTTACCCTGGCTTTCTCTTCCCATCCATCTATGTGATCAATACTTCTCTATCCCTTCACTTTCAATCTGCATCTTGTGTTTAGTTCTGAATTGAGTCTCTTATAGGCAGCATATAGATGGTTCTTGTTTTTTTATCCATTCTGTCACCCTATGTCTTTTGAGTGGTGCATTTAGAACAATTACTTTGAACGTAATTATTGATAGGGCATGTATTGCATTCTGTTACCTGTTTTATGATTTTTGTAGTTTCTATCCATTCCTTCTCTTGCTTTCTTCTCCCATGATTAGTTGCTCTCTTCAGTGATATCTTTGTATCTTTTTTTCTCTCTCTCCTTTTTTCCACATATCTATCACTGGGTTTTGATTTGTGGTTTTCACTTGGTGTGTATGTAACATCTTCTTATATAGGAGTTTATATTAACTAGATGTTTGCTTAAGTTTGAATCCATTCTTTACTTCTCTCCCCTCATTCACATTTTAGCTATAGTTAATATATGGTGTCCTACTTTACATTCTTCAATTTTGTGAGTCCCTTAACTGATTTTTATAGACATACATTTTTTTTTTTTACTGTTTTTGTGCTTCCTACTTTCCGTACTCTTGCTTATGGTCTTTCCTTTCTACTCAGATTCCCTGTTAACATTTCTTATATGGCTGGTTTAGAGCCCTTTAACTTTTATTGTCAGAAACTTTATCTCTCCTTCTATTCTGATTGATAACCTCGTTGGATAGAGTATTCTGGACTGCAGCTTTTTTTCCCTTCAGCACTGTCAATACATAATGCCACTTTCTTCTGGATGGTAAAGTTTCTGCTAAAAAAAAAAATCAGCTGATAGCCTTATGGAGTTTCTCTTGTATGTAACTGCTTTCTTCTCTCTTGCTGCTTTTAAAATTTTGTGCCACTACTTTCTGTCATCTTCATTACTATGTGTCTTGGTGTGGGCCTCCTTGGGTTGATTTTGATTGGCAATCTCTATGCCTCCTGGATTTAGATTTTTATTTCCTTACCCTGATTAGGGGAGTTTTCAGCTATTTCTTCAGATAAATGTTCTGCCCCTTTTTCTTTCTCTTTACCTTCTGGGATCTCTATAATGCTAATGTTATTATGTTTGATGGTGTCACCGAGGTCTCTAATTGTACTCTCATTTTGCTTACTTTTTTTTTTCTTCCCATTTAATCAGATTGATTATTTTTTGTTTGTCCTCCAGGATGTGGATTTGTTCTTCTGTTCGTCTACTATTCTATCTAGTGTGTTTTTAGTTTCATTTATTGTGTTCTTCATCTCTGATTGGTTCTTTTTAATCTCATTGTGATGGGTCTCACTGATATCCTCCAATCTTTTCTCTAATTCAGTGGGCTTCTTAATCATTACTTTGAATTTTCTATCAAGCATATTACTTAATTTTACTTAGGTCTCTTGTTGTGATTTTGTACTGTTCTTTCATTTGGGACATATTCCTCTGTTTCCTCATTTTGCCTAACTCTATTTCTGTGTGTTAAGAAAGATAGCTATGTCTCCTGAATTTAAGAGTAATGGCCTTATGAAGAAGAGGTCCAGCAGTTCCCTGCTGTGTTGTTCCCCTGTTCACTAGAACCTGGTGCTTCAGGTATGTCTCTTATGTGTCGTCTGTGTGCTCTGCTGTTGTGGCTGGACATTTTTTCCTTTAGTCATCTGTTGCCTCTCTTTTCCTGCCGTGGGCAGTGCTTGCTTCCTATGGTGTTATTGGACTAGTTTGAGGCCACTTTAGGCTAGAATTGAATCAGACCAGGTGTTTGGCAGAGATGCATGAGCAGCAAACTATCAGGCACTTTCCCTGTGGTATCTCCTACAAAGCTTTCATTGATGGGCCAGGACCTGTAGTCTATCTGTTTTCTTTTCTTTTTAAATATATTATATTTATTCATGAAACACACACACAGAAAAAGAGAGGCAGAGACACAAGCAGAGGGAGAAGCAGGCTCCGTGCAGGAGCCCAATGTGGGACTCAATCCTGGGACTACAGGATCATGCTCTGAGCTGAAGGCAGATGCTCAACTGCTGAGCCACCCAGGTGTCCCTAGTTTCCTTCAGCCTTTTCTGGGGCTGTAGTCTGACTGGTATGTGTGATTATCTTTCCTTTCCTCTGGGGCAATGGTCACTTTGTAGTGGTACTGGCCACTGTACCACCATGGCTTGCACACTGCCATGCTAGGAGCACTGCCCTGGATGGGGTCTGGCCAAGAGTATGGGAGAGGGTGGATCTACACCATTGGAGAGGCTGGACTGCTGAACTAGCAAGCTTTGCATGCCTTTCCTGTGCAGGAAGAGCCTTGTTGACCTGGGACTGAGATGGGCTGTCTGGAGGGGTGGATCCCTGGAAGTTGGGGCACAGTGCTGGTGCTAGCAAGCTTTGTGTGGCCCAGTCCTCAGTGGGAGTTGCCCTGTAGCACCTGGACTCAGGTGAGGTGTCCAGAGGGGTAGATTGGTGGAAGCACATGCAGGGAGGTGGAGCAGTGTGCTAGCAACCTAGGTAGGCACCTTTCAAATGGCTGCTTGGATGCTGTACCTCTGAGACTCTTTGTTGTGCTGTCTCTTTAAGGCAAGGACTCAGTTTCCCCTTACCCTCCCAGCTCCCCCAGAGCTGAGCTTACTGATTTTTAGAAATTCCGTGTTTTAAGTCCTGCTGGTTGTAAGAATTCATGAAATTCAGCCCCTTATATAAGAAGCCAAATGTTATGAGGAATTGTCTTCCCCATGTGGTCTCCCTGGTGTAGGTGTCTGTTTCTCACCATTTGCCCTGCCAATGGTGTCACTCCTCCCAGTGCACATTTCCACAGTTTTGCTTAGTTCCTGGCCCTGTCTCTACCCTTCCCACCTTCTTCCATGTGGCCTCTTTACATTTAGTTGTGGAGTTTATTCTGCCAATTTTGGTGTAATTTTCTTGGTGATTTACACTGATGGAAGTGTTATCTAGTTGTATCCATATGAGGAGGTGAGCCTAGGGTGCTACTACGCTGACATCTTCCCTGGATGTCCCCGATCCTATGATTTAATCCTTAGTTTTGTTGATATATTAGATCATGTCAATTGATTTGCAAATATTGAAACATTTTTGCATCCGTGGAGTAGATCCTACTTGATCATATTAAATGACTCTTCAAATATCGTTAAATGTGGTTTGCTAATATTTTGTTGAGGATTTTTGCATCTATGTATGTGAAGAATATTGGCCTGTAGTTTTTTCTTTTTGTAGTGCCTTTGTCTGGTTTTGGTTTCAGGATAATGCTGGTATAAGGATAAATATTAAACATGTTAGGGTGGTTATCTGTGGGGGAGTAGCAGGGCAGTGAGGCTCAGAGAAAAAAAGACTAGAAATACTGTGAATAAAAGAAAACAAAACAAGAGAGATTATCTTAATGTATACAAAATATGTAATATACTGCAAATAAAGGGATATGATGAACTCAGCATGCTCTTTAGGATCAACCAAGGGGTTAATTTTAAACAGTTGACTGAATGTTAATAAATCATGGAAATTACAAAATTCAATTTTTAAAAGTATTGTTTCTAAGGGATTTAATGAAAAGATATTATATTTTCTAATACTATCATTTGAACATGCTTTGTTTTGAATATGTTATTGATCTTTCTCAAGATAAAAAAATTCATGCAGGAAAAAAAGTTTTAAAGTTTTAAATCATAGTCCATTTAAATGAATGGATATTTGATTTTATTAAGTGTAATTCCCAGCAAAGAATAAAAAATGAATGACCCTTAGATACATGTTAAAATTTGAGTTAGAACTAAATGAACAACATAAACAAAAATGTAATAACACTCCATTCAAAAGCCAAATGAAAAACTTTAACACCTGTGTAATTTCTATTGGACTTATCAGAGTATATGATCTCTCTCTCTCTTTCTTTTTTTATAAAGCAATGAAGTTCATGCACATTCACTTAGGGCTGCAATCAATATTTATTGTTAATGCTCCTATTTTGTTTCTAAAACTTCCAAGTATTCACCATAATGAGATTTTAAGTAACTGCCTAAGGCAATACAGATTTTGTCATAAATAAGAAATTAGCTACAGCAAAAAGAGCAGCATATTAACATGCATTGGGCAACTGTTCCAGTTTTTCTTAGCCTGAACAGTGTATTAATCTCTGTCATTATCACACATTTTGCAGGCAACTTGTGAAGTTTTGTGGTTGTGTCTTCTCTCTCTCTGGTAAACGAGTCTTCATATTTTAGAATAGTTATTTTTACTTTTTTCCCCCTCGAAGCCATCCTAATGGAGTCTCTATAGTAGAATATACTTTACTAAAGCTCTAAATAACTATTTTCCAGTATAAGTACCAGTACTAGCTTTTCAGAATTTTTGAAAAGCACAATTTCAAGATAGTAAAGATAAACTGGTAATCTTATTGGCTGGTTCCTTGTTTTATTTTTCTTCTTCACTCAAGTAGTTTAAAGTGAAAGATGTAAGAGAGTAGTTTATTGATAGCCTCTAAATTCATAGTTTTTCATCTCGTTGAACTCCCATTTGCTAGTTTTTTCTATTTTTTTGCTAATAGAAATATTTTCTCAAGATTTCTTATGACTCTGCCATATTTGAAGTTTTCAAACTTTATTTTTGTTCAAGGCACGCAGTCCTCTTCTGGTACTCAAGGCCTTATATAATCAAATCCCTACTGCAGTAGCATAGTGTTAAATGGAACTTTCTCTGTGGTTTCAAAGACTCCTATAGTGATCCCAGAAGCCAAGGAGAAGTGTAGATGCAGTTCAGCTAAATAGGACAAGTAAACAAATTGCACTGATTTTGTAATCCTCTCACAGTTCATGCCAAAGCTATGTGAGGGGAGGCTGTGTCTCATGGAAACAACCAAGTTCAGTAGTAGGTACATTTTCTCTCTCCTCCGAGTACTCCTCCCACCCTAAGCAATCTGATAATTGCTTAAGAGAACACAAATGGAAAGTTCAATATGTGTCTACTGGATTTGAAGAGTAATGATACCAGGAAAGTACATACCCCATACACCTAAAGACCAGAGACTATTTGGAATGGAGAGAGGGAGGCACTGTGGTGTTAAGCTTTACACCCACCCACTGGAGGCAGAGTGTGTTACTCATGTTCTATAGTTGAACCCCCAGGAAGACACCCATGTTTAGATGATGTTGAAAGAAAAGCACCAGGCTCAGGGGAGACAGCCTTTGTGGAGGAGATTCTACTGAAATCCAGGGGCTAAGGGGGTAAAATATTTATGTGCATTACACATATTTATGGAAAAGAATTTGTGCACTGAGTTAAAAATTCAAGTTTTGAAATTTAAAAATTACCTTTGTGTAGTTTCTCCTACTTTGGCCAGTATCATTTTTCTCTCTGAGACAGTGATTGCCATGGAATGCGTCGGGGGTGAAATTCATGGAAAATAAATGGTACAAGAAAGTATGAGAGACAATCGTCATACCTGACTCATCTGTGGAATTTAAGAGACAAAACAGAAGATCATAGAGGAAGGGAAGGAAAAAATAAAACAAGATGAAACCAGAGAGTCAAACATATCATGGGACTCTTAATAATAGGAAACAGGTTTACTGGAGGGAAGAAGGGTGGGGATTGGGGTAACTGGGTGATGGGCATTAAGGAAGGCATGGTATGTAATGATTATTGGGTATTATATAAGACTGATGAATCACTGACTTCTACCTCTGAAACTAATAATACACTATATGGCAATTAATTGAATTTAAATAAAATGCAATTTTTATGGTATGTGTGGGTGGCTCAGTGGTTGAGCGCATCTGCCTTTGGCTCAGGGTATGATCCTGGGGTACCAGGATGGAGTCCCGCATCAGGCTCCCTGCATGGAGCCTGCTTCTCCCTCTGCCTGTGTCTCTACCTCTCTCCCTCGGTGTCTCTCATGAACAAATAAATAAAATCTTAAAAAAATAATAAAATACAATTTCTAAAAAGGGAGAGAAAATTAGCATTGGTGAATATCTTAAAATTCTGTCAGATTGTGGCAGAGACTTAACTGTCTTCCTTGACTATGTTTCCCCCTTTTTACATATTATGATAGAATTTTAACCTGGGGAAAATAGCTGCTTAGCTAAATAATACATTTTTTCCAGCTATTTTTCAGCCAAGCTGGCCATAGAATTAAATTCTGTCGGTGGAAGGTATATAAGATGTTGAATTTTTCTGTCAGTTGAGTATTTAAAGGGAAGATGTGTGTTCTTTCTGTCCCTCCCTTTTCCACTTTGTGGTCTGGAAAATGGACAAGTGGCAAGCCATCTTGTGCCTTGTGGATGAGGGTAGTGTGCTTTTGCCTGCAGTAGGAGCTGCATGCAGGATCAGCCCTGCTTTGTTTAAACTCAGATTCCCACACCAGAAAGCTATAAATTCAGGTATTTAGGTTACTGTTACTTTGGGCCTCCTAGCTAACATAGCCACCAAAAATATGATGACTTTCTATTAATCTAGCAAGTTGGAAGACTTAGATCAATACGTGTACACTTAATTCCATTTTCAAAATATTGTTACTCTTATTTATGGCTGTTAATTTAATATGGATAATTCAATTCCAGAAAGTAACATCTTGATTTTGTTATTTAAAGGAAAAATAATTAAGTGACTATTATGATAATTATTTCATATTATTCTAGAAGTATTAGCTAATGTAGTAAGACAAGTAATATTTATAAGAATCAAAATGTTTAGTAACCAGAAAATAGTCATCTTTAAGGATGTTATGATGAACTAAACAGAAAACTCAAGGGAATAAAATGAAAATCCACTTGAAGTTAAAAAAAAAAAAAGAGCTCATAAAGATGTTTACCATATGAATACAAAAAAAAATCAATAGCTTTCTATATACCAGCAGGAATCCCTTTGTAAATCTAATGGAAACAAGACTTCTTTTATGAGTGTAAAACTTAAAACTATTGAAAAGAAACTTTTAAACTAAGAAATAAAAGATGAAAATAACATGAGATGGGGGATACTGCTGAATGGGGAGACTAGGTATTGCTTATAGGTCAATTCTTCTCCAGTTTTAATCTATGCTTTGATTTAATTTCTCTAAAATTACTAATGATATGTTCTGGAACTTGAAAAATGGTTCTAAATTGTCTGAGAATAAATGACTTTTTTCCCCCATTTGGTCCAAATATTTGTGTTTTGGATCCAGATTTAATGAACTAATTTTTAGGAATTGTGAGATGATGATTGGATCATCTATTCAAAGCAATTGGCTTATCAGTTACTCACAATAGGTTGTATGGCAAGGTACAAAGAACATACATAGGTAGAAAGCCTATCCCATGGCCAGTTGGAGAAGAGTTAACAAAATAATCCCAATCAAAACAACCGACAGTGTTTCAGTTATGAATTAAAGGTACATTTAAAATTATCTTGGAATGTGTAGACTTTTACTTTAATAATGATTATACTTTATATGGGTAATGTCTTCAAATCTATAGTGCTTTGTTACTTATAGAGTATATTAACTTATTTTATCTGACTTTTTTTCTTGATAAGCCTGGTTACAGGGAATGGTTACCATTCTACTGTTATAAGTAAGGAAATTACATATGAGGGAAGTTCGAATAATTGTTTCAAGTGAAAGAGCTAGTAGTAATTTTTTTTGACTCCGAGTCCAGTGCTGGTTCTATTATTCCATGTTTTACATCTTCGTGTTCATCCACGAGCAACGAAATGATCAAGGAAATACTAAAGAAACATCTGTGAAATTGGGCATCAGGATTCTCTTCCCATCTTTGTTTTGAATTTGACCTGTAAGAGCTAATGATCCTTCCTTATCTTCTGTTCCTCCAATCTATAGTGATTCTCCATTGATTTGTCCTGCCTTGCCTTGTTATTCTATGCCAGCTGCTTTTCTTTTACCAACCCTACAAATATTGGTGTTATTGGGATTTAAGTTATTGGCTTTCTTCTCTTTTTATTATATAATGTTCTTCTAGAACCCTTTTACTATTATTTGTGTCTTCCAAGTCAATGTATTTACCTTCAGATCCTCTTTTGAAATGCATCCAGATCGTTAATCTCATTCTCTTCTCAAAATATGTGCCTCCTCATTGTGAAATTTTATATTATCCCTATTTTATATATAAAAAACTTGAGTCTCAGAAAGCCTAAGCAACTTGCTCGAGATCCTTAAGATAGAATGTGGCTGAATCAGCTTGTAGATCCAGACTTGTCTTTAAAGTATATTTTATTCACATTATAATATTCCAGAGTGCACATAACCTCATTTTCCTTTCTCTCTCTCTCTCTCTCTCTCTCAGTATGCAGCAGACTTTTCTCCGTCAGAAATTATGTCTTAATTCGTTTTGCATCCTAACATATAGCAAGGTGTCTGGTGCATGGAAGGTGTCCTTTAAAAGTTTGGACAATGAATGATCATAATAATTCCAGGGCCTATATTTTATGTCTGTAATGAAATAGGATGATGGTAAAATATAAAAGACCAATTTACTCCTTTTATTTCCCACTCACTGCTAACATTATTTTGTTTCACCTGTTTTGTTCAGCCTATTCCAATGACACACGATATTTATTTCTTTCCAGAATAAAATGAAATACAACCAGAGCTGTGGTTGCTCCAAATTACAGAAGGTAATTGATCATGTACACTTTAACTAAACTGAAGCTAGGAAGTGACCTTACTGCTTAATTCGGGTGCTTTCTGTAATACAGCTGCATACAGTAACTGCAAATTAGTAGGCTAAAGAAGCGACATAGCTCATGCTCTGAAGGATTAACTACAAGAATCATCATAGTAGAAGAGTATTATGCTACAGAACACTGTGATTGCCATTGTGGCTCTAGATTTTTACATGGTTTTGCCTTTTTTTTTTTTTTTTTTAATCAGGGAGCTCTTTACAGAGCTCAGTCTGTGTGAGAGAAAAATGTAAAGCAGTGCATTTGCTACAATTCACTTTTATTGTCCCAGTCACACTACAATGACCTCATTTGTCGATTCTAATTTGCTCACCTCTCCCAACATGCTTCTTGTTCTAAAGTACTAAATCCTCATACAAACATTTTAAGGCTATACCAATTTTCTGCAAAGTAAAATGAAGTTGAGTAACATTTTTCCCACTCTTCAAAAATTGTCTCTTTCCTCAAATATAATCTGATATTAATTTGTCCCTTTGGCTTACCTCTCTCTCTAATTGGAACCAACCATGTCAGGTTCCTGAGCATCATTTATATTTAGTTCATAATACCATGCCATAGGTTTAAAAAAATGATGTTTCACCAGCTGTAGCCAAAGTTTGAAATGACACTTTTTAAAAAATGCAAGCATATGGTTTTATTTTTTGAAATCTCATTCGTTACATAACCCCTTTTGATAAGTTTATTCATTTACTAGAAAAACATTAGCTGGATAAATCATATCTACAAAGGAGGAGGAGGTATCAAATGAATTCAGCAAGATTTGCTATTAAGAATCTTGATCTTGGCTTTAGGGAAGTTTGATTTTTACCTGTTGGTTGGGATATCAAAGTGAAAGAGTTAAGTATAACTTTTTTGAGTTAAGCATAACTTAACTGATTTTAATATTTCAGAATCATGCCAAATCCTCAAGCTACTAAAACATGCACATTTTATTTTCTGAGCAAACTATGCTCATCACAGTTTATAGAACTTCTCTATTTTTTTAAAGATTTATTTATTTATTTATTTATTTATTTATTTATTTATTTATTTATTTATTTATTTATGATAGGGGAGAGAGAGAGAGAGAGAGAGAGAGAGAGAGAGAGAGGCAGAGACACAGGAGGAGGGAGAAGCAGGCTCCATGCTGGGAGCCCAATGTGGGACTCGATCCCGGGACTCCAGGATCACGCCTTGGGCCAAAGGCAGGCGCTAAACCACTGAGCCACCCAGGGATCCCGAACTTCTCTATTTTATCTCAATTATGAACCTCTATAAATTCCTCATTCTCTCCTCAGAATATCACCTTGTTTTTTTATTTTATCAGTCCAAATCCCAATCCCCAAAATATTTGTGTGTTAATGTACATTTCTCATAAATTCTATAAGATTTTGTTCTACTTGAGAGCAACTTGTATGCTTTCTTAACACTTTTACCTACTATAGTATTCAGCAGAAGGCTTTGAAATAGCTGGTATCCACTCTTAGCATGAGTGGAACTAATTTGTTTTTGTCAATCCTAGAAAAACATCACATGTTGTAATATTGGAAAAACAAATGTGGAATTAAGTAGAAATTGTGTATAGAAAAATGATATGAAGTCAATAACAAAGTATTACCATTTTATGATTTCAATTAGTAGGAAAAAATAAGCTGTGGAAATGAAGAGGTTATAGAAACTTCAGCTTGGATGAACTGAAAGAGTAGTAAAAGGTTCAGGATTATAGATTATTAAGAATAAAATTCGATGAGGAGAAAAAGGACATCGATATCTGAAATTATTTGATATTCTTATGGATTCCATTCTTCAGCACTTCAGTAATTTTTTACTTCCCCACAGTGTCAATAGACTCCAAAGATACAATGTTGAATAAGATTGAAAGCTGCCCTCAAAAGCACATCACCCTGTAGTAAGGTGAAATAAACACAAAGATAACTATTTTAAAAAATCCAAATAAGGAGCAATAAAATATTAAATGTACCTTTAAAGTGGCATGTTTCTTCCCTAACATATTCTAGGCCAGTTGAACAAATGGAAACCGTTACTAGTAGAATCATTAGCTCTAAGTTTGTCTTTTCTTCTCCATGAGGAGTTTCACTTGGAAAGAAAAGAGATCTGCCAAAAAACTTTTGCTGTATTTCACATTAAACTGTTGTTCAGAGCCATCCTGCAGTGTCCAGATGTCTGAGGGTAATAGACCTGTGTATTAGGAAACAAATCTGAGCACTTGGGGAAACTCCAACTGAGAGTTTCCCTGAAGAAAGTTGCATGTGTGGATATACTTTCTCAGTCCTATCAGGGAACTCACAGAGCCATTTCACATTGACAGTGACAGCAGGATGTAATTCCTGTGGTGTACTCTATAAAGCATTGGGACTACTTAGGATATGTGTATGCGTGCCCAAGTCAGATAGCGTGTAGACTAACAATCAAACTCAGAGGTGCCTGCAAGGAAGAGGTAGACAATTGAATTGATGTCATTTTTTTTTCCTTCATAATAGGAATAATTCTAGCTGGGAAAGGAAACTAATTTTGATATGACTGCCTTTATTCCTCAAAGTTCAAGGAGGAAGAAAATTTAAATTAAAAAATAAATATTAAATTTATTTTATAGCAGGTGATATCCTGGGCACTTTTACAATGATCAACTCATTTAATACTTATATAAATTTTGGGAGATAAGTATAATTACCTCTCTTGTATATATATTGAATTCAAGCTCAATTACAGTGGTGAGTAGAACTTAGGCTGAAACCCAGGTATATTTCAATGTAGTCTTCACATTTATTCATGATGTGGTCAAAGTTTTAACTGTGAAGAGGAATAATGAATAGAAAGTACTTAATCACTAATAAACCCAATATATTAAACAGATAATTTATTTCTGCAAAAGAGGTTATATTCTTTTAAAAATGTCGCAGATCTACAATTATTACAGGCTAAGAAATCTTTTGGGGATCCTATAATATCATCAGTTACTTGGGTAAAAAAATTTCATTCATTTGTATGTAATAACACAGCCAAAGCTATAGAAGAATTCTTGTAGGTTACAGTTAAAAATCACAAGGAAATTTCAGACCCGACAGCTAAGCAAATACTAAACAAAATTACTAAATATAATTATAAAATCTCTTTGCCAAGGGATATCTAAAACTAAGAGAATTCTCTTTAATTCTCTTAATTAGAATTTCTTAGAATGCTTTACATATAATCCATGGAAATGGTGGGAGATTGCTTGATTTTTCTCTAAACCATTTTCTGTTCCATTCTTAGAATTTTAGTTATTATAAGCTTCTTAGTAAAGATTTTTATATGCTGTATCATATTCTTAGGTTCTTAAATTTGATATACATTAATTTAAATGTATACTATTGTTACCATTTGTTACAAATGTTAAAAAAATAGCTTATTTAAGTATTATTAAAGTCATATGAGTAATGGGCAATCTCTCATTTTTGCATTTTGCTCTCCAGATTTATTGAGATAAAACTGACATACAGCAATGAATGTGGTTAGAGTGTATAATACAATTATTTGACTTTCATATATCATGAAATTTTTACGACAAGTTTAGTTAACATCCATCATCTCATATAGATTTAAAAATATATAAGGTATCCTTTTTTTCCTTGTAATGATACCTCTTAGGATTTACTTTAACAACTTTCACATATATCATAAAGCAGTGTTAACTAAGTCAGCAAGCTGTACATTTCATCCCTCATGCTTACTAATCCTATAATTGAAGCTTTATGCCTTTGGATCAAATCATTCATTTCTGCATTTCTCCACCCCTGGTCTCTGCTAACCACAAATCTGATATCTTCTTCTTTCTTTGTTTTGGTTCTACATATAAGTGAGATCATATTATTTATCTTTCTGTCTGATATTCACTTAACATAATGTCCTCAAGGTCCATCCATGTTGTCCTAAGAGGCAGGATTCCCTAATTTTTTTTTTATGTCTGAATAATATTTTATTGTGTATATATATAAAAAAATAATTTCTTTATCCTTTTTTTTATCAGTGGACACTTAGGTTGTTTACATGCCTTGTTGTAAATAATGCTGCTATGTTATGGGCTGCAGATATCTTTTAAACATAGTGTTATTTCCTTCAGCTATATTCCCAGACGTAGGACTGTTGGATCATATTGCAATTTTATTTTTCAGTTTTTGATGATTTTCCATACTATTTTCCATAGTGGCCACACCAATTTATAAACTACCGATGGTGCAAGAGAGAGAGTGCACAAGCAGTGTGAAGGGCAGAAGGAGAAGCAGACTCTCCACTGAGCAGGGCCTGATGCAGGGCTCCATCCAGGACTCTGGGATCATGACCTGAGCCAAAGGCAGATGCTTAACCTACTGAGCCATACAGGTGCCCCTATTGTCTTTTTGATGCCAACCATTCTAACAGGTGATAATCTCATTGTGGTTTTTGAATGGCATTTCCTAATGATTACTGATGTTGAGCATCTTTTCATGTACCTGTTGGCCATTTGCATGTCTTCTTTGGAAAAATTCCTATTTTTTAATTGGGTATTTGTTGTTTTTTTTACTGTTGAATTATATGAGTTTCTTACATATTTTAAATATTAACTCCTTATCAGATCTTTGATTTACAAATATTTTTTTCTCATTTCATAGTCTTTTCATTTGTTTCTTTTGCTGTGCAGAAATTTTTTCATTTGATGTACTCCCACTTGTTTATTTTTCATTTTGTTGTCTGTGCTTTAGATCTATCCAAAAAATCCTTGCCAAGACCCACAAAAATGAGATCCCTCCCCCATATTTACTTCTAGAAGTTTCTGGTTTTAGGTCTTTATTTAAATCTTTAATACATTTCTAGTTAATTTTTGTGAGTGGTGTAAGAGGTCCAGATTTATTCTGTTACATGTGAATATCCAATTTTCCTAGAACTATTTATTGAAGAGACTCACTTCTTTAAGTATTCTAAGCTCCCTTACCAAGTAGAACTTGATGAAATATTCTTGAATTTATTTCTGGATTCTCAATTTTGTTTCATTGGTCTATGTGTCTGTTTTTATGACAGTACCATACTGTTTTAATTACTATGACTTTATAATATAGCTAGGAATCACGAAGCATAATGCCTTCTGCTTTGTTCTTTCTCAGGATTGCTTTGGCCATATGGGCTCTTTCACAGTTTCATATAAATTTTAGGATTTTCTTTTACTTCTATAAAAAATGCCATTGAAAAAATGCCATTGGATAATCAATAGGGATTGCATTGATTCTATAGATGATTTTTGGTAGTATTGGCATATTAACAATCCATGAACATGGGATACCTTTCCATTTATTTGTGTCCTCTTCAATTTCTTTCATCACTGTCATATAGTTTTTAAAGTAGATTTATTCCTAGCTGTATTTTATTGTTTTTGATGCTATTGTAAATGAGATAATTTTCTTTATTTCTTTTTAAGATTTGTTGTTAATGTATAGAAACATCATTGATTTTTGTATATTACTTTGGTTTCTTGCAGCTATACTGAATTTTTTTATTTTATGTAACAGTTCTTTGAAGGAGTTTTTAGGGTTTTCTATATATAAAATCATATCATTTTTAAATTGAGACTGTTTGATTTCCTTCTTTCTGATTCTTTTTAACTCTCTTCCTTGCCTGATTGCTCTCTAGAACCACTAGGACCATGTTGAATAGGAGTGCCGAGAGTGGGTATCTTTTTTGTTCAAGATCTTAGAGGATAGCTATCAGACTTTCACTGCTTAGTATGATGTTAATTATGGACTTGTCATATATGGCCTTTATTATGTTGAGGTAAATTCCTTTTATACTTAATTGTTAAGAGTTTTTATTATAAATGGATTTCAGTTTTATCAAACATTTTTTCTGTATCTCTTGAATGATTCACTGGTATTTTTTCTTTCATTCTATTAATATAACATGTGATTGATTTGTATGTATTGCACCATTCATGCATCCCAGCCATAAATCCCACTTGATCATGGTGAAAGATTCTTTTACTGTGCTGCTGCATTCAGTTTGGTAGTATTTTATTGAGAATTTTTTAAAATCTATATTCATCAGGAATAATGGGTGATAATTTTCTGCTAGTGTCCTTTTTCAGCTTTGGTATCAGAATACTGCTGCCTCATAAAATGGGTTTGGAAATCTCCCTTTTCAATTTTTTTAAAAAAACTTTGAGAATAATTGGCTTTAATTTTTTTTTTCTTTATATGTAGGGTACCTGGATGGCTCAGTTGGTTAAGCATCTGCCTAAGCTCATGTCATGATCTTAGGGTAGAGATTGAGCCCCATGTCAGGCTCTCTGCTCAGCAGGGAGTCTGCTTCTCCTTCTAATTCTCCCTCTTTTTTTTCTCTCTCAAATAAATAAAATATGAAAACTTTAAAAAAATTTGGTAAAATTTACTAATGAAACTATCTGGTCTTGGGCTTTTCTCTTTTTGGAGATATCTGATAACTGATTTAATCTCCTGATACTAACTAGTCTATTCAGATTTTCTAGTGCATTCTGATTCAATATTGTTAGGTTTGTGTTTCTAAGAATTTTCTCATTTCTTCAAGGTTGTCCAGTTTGTTGGCAAATAGTAGCCTCTTTTAACCTTTTGTTGTTCACAGTAGTCTCATGATCCTTTGTATTTCTGTGGTATCAATTGTAATATTTCCTATCTCATTTATACTTTTGCTGATTTCTTTTTTCCTGGTTAGTTATGCTAAGTTTGCCAATTTTGTTTATCTTTTCAAAAAATTAATTTTTATTTTGGTTAGAATTTTCTATTTTTCTGTTCTCTATTTCACTTATTTCTCCTGTAATATTTATTTGTTTGCTTCTAATTTGGGGCTAGATTTATTCTTTTTCCTATTTCATGAAGGTATAGTTTTAAAACTGTTTATTTGCAACCTTTCTTGCTTCTTAATGATTTATTGCTGTGAACTTCCTTCTTAAAACTACAAAACTAGGTTTTGTTATGTTGTGTACCATTTTTGTTTGTCTCAAGATCTATTTCTATTTCTCATGTATTTTGTTTTGATCTCTTGGTCAAGAAATTTCCACTGATTTGTGAATTTTCCAGTTTGCCTCTTTTTGATTTCTAATTTCATAACATTGTAGGCAGAGAAGGCCCTTGGTATGATTTCAGTTTTCTTGAATTTGTGAAGAAATTGTTTTGTGGATGAAAATATGGTCTATCTTAGAAAATGTTCTATGTGCACCTGAGAAAAATGTGCATTCTGCTGTTGTTAGATAGAATGTTCTATATATGTCTGTTAGGTCCCCTTGGTCTACAATGTTGTTTAAATTTTCTGTTGTATTGATTCTCAGACTAAATGATATTTTCATTGTTGAGAGTGGGGTATTAAAGTCCCCAACTATTACTGTATTGCTGTTGAATTCCCCTTTTAGATATGTTAGGTTTTTTTTTTTACTTAAAAATAATACTTTTATTTTTATAATTTGTCTCAGCAAGTGAAAGAATAAAATGATATAAAAGTTTGAATATAGGGATTGTTTTTTATATATGAGATAATATCGAGTTTCAATTACATTGGAATCTGTGTAAGGGAATTTTAATACCACTGGAAGTTTTCTTAAGGTCATTTGACTAGCCTGACATGAAAGGAGGAGTCATCAACAGCAATATTTACTTTAGAAATACATATCTAGATCAAAGAAGTTCAGATTGGAATTTTTTTTTTGCAAAGTAAACAGAAAATGAACAAATAATTGTCTTCCAAGTAATAGTATATTTTTATAAAACAGTTAAATACAATTTATTTTATATATGAGGCATTTAAAAATCCTTTGTCAATGAATACACAAATGGCTAAAGAAACCTTAAAAAAAAAACCAGGAACTTTGTGGTTCCTATGAAGAGTAGAATTATTTTTCTACAATATGACTTACCTCCTTCTTTATTAGAATATTGCCTATTTGGGTCCAAAAGCAACAACAAAAGTGATCAAAATTTTTATAATCTCTAGATCAATTAGCTCTTATAGAAAAACTAAAGGATAAATTTATCTGAACAGGATGACTTTTTTTTTTTTATTAGATATTAGAAAAAGGCTTGAGCAGAATCAGGATCAACCTATCTGGGATCCTTTCGGCCTCGTGGATCTAATGGCAATTTCTTCCTGGGGAGGTTGTCAGTCTTCATTGCTTTAAGTGTACATTCTCCTTTTTCTATCTCTTTCCCTTCTAGAATTCCCATAATGCAGATACTATGTCTTTTGATTATTTACTATAAGTCTTAGAGACTTTCTTCACTCTTTTTCATTTTTTTTTCTGTCTTCTGATTGCATATTTTCAAAAGTCCTATCTTCTAGGTCACTGATTCTTTCCTCTGTATGGTTGAGTGTGCTTTTGAAACTCTGTTGAATTATTCAGTTCTGTCATCGTACTTCTCAGGTCTAAAATTTCCATTTTTTTTGTGTGTGTGAGATTTTAATGGCACCAATTTCTTTGTTGCAATTTTCCTTTTATTCTCACATAATTTTTCTAATTTTCCTTAGTCCTCTATGTTCTTGTTGTTTACCAGACTTCTTTAAGAGGGCTATTCTGAGATCTTTGTCTGATAGCACATAGATTACTTTTCTCTAGGATCAATTATTGGAGCAATAGTAGTCCCATTTGATGGTATAATATTTACTTGATTCCTCGTGATGCTGATTTTTTATGTTGGTATCTCTTCATTTGAGTAAGCTGTCTCCTTATACAGACTTCACAGGTTCACTTTGGCAGATAGTTCTTCACAAATCAGATCAGTTTGGATTTCTGGACCTGTTTGCTGGAACACCTTTGGGCAGGTGGGGCTTACTATCTGGTTTGATTTGGAGCAAGACTGTTGCTTGAGTTCTAACGTTGGGTTAAGTAGGTGCTACTGGCGGAGAACAGTTGGATAGGACTGCGGCTTCATTTCCTGACCATGCTAGGCTGTAGGCTTTATGTTTACCTGTGTTCTCTGGTCAGGCTTCCTAGATGGTTGAGCCTGGGTATCATTCTCAGCAGTAAGTAGAACTATGAATTAGTTGTTTTCCTCTGGCAGGACAGCAGGAAGGGTTCTGGGGCTTGGGAACCCAAATCAGGCAAGAGTATGCACTGACTTCTTTGGACAGCTGAGGCCATCAGTTTTGTTCTATAGATAGCAAAAGCCATGATCACACAGAAAGTGATGCTTTCTGTATGAGTACCAGTGTAAACTAGGCTGTTGAAGGGACTACATCCCTGTGTGTTCTCTTCAGGTTCCTTGGTTGGGTGGGTTGAAGGATGTTTTCAGCAATGAGAAATGTAATGATTAGCTTCCCTGTGTGAATGCAGTGGGAGAACCAGTTCCAAGGGTAGTTTGAGTCTTAGTTTGTGTTCTTAACTCAAGCTGAACTGCACCCCAAATTTCCTGGCCAAATAGAACCAGTATTTGCTCTACATTATTTTTGTTCTGCCTGCTGGACTCAGCTCAAATGTTTCTGAGTAATATAGCTTACAGTTCTGGTCATGCTTTCTGGTTGGGCAGGTCTGGGGCAACCAGACCTCATTATTGGACTGACCTATGACTCAGCTACTCTAGTTGAGCAGGAATAAGGACCACCTCATGGCTTTCCTAAATTTTTCCAGTCACAGTTTCTGGTTGGGAGGATCAGGAGCTACCTTCAGTAGTGAGCAGGGCTATGAATTAACTCCCTTGCCTGGGTATAGAAGGGCAACCTCCACACCTGGCACTGCCTTTTATCTCTAGGTGATCCCTCTGCCTGCTGGCCTCTCTGTTCAAACGTGCAACTTCTTGAATTCTTGCCAGACTCCTGGTCAGACAGGGTAAGGGACCCAAATTCAGCAGTTGGCCAGTCTGTAGTTTCCTGGTTAGCTTGTGCTACTGACTTCATTTTCCAAATATGCAAAGGTGGCTGGATGGGTCTACTACTTGGGCTCTGCAGGTAGAAACTCGTTCTCCCAAGATCTGAATGCTAGTGCTAGTTGTTGCAAGTCCCTCCACCCACTTCACTGTCATAATCAGATTCCCAGTAGTCAAGCCCCACAGACTCTCCTGAAATTCCCATGGAGTAAAACCACAGCAGAGGCTCCCAAGTCACAATCTGTGATACTGGGGGAGCTGGGTGTCCGCCCTGGGCTCTCTTTTCCCATCATTGAAACCATATGTTCAAAAGAGAGACCTCTGGGCCTCTGTGTTTGGTGCTGTACTAGCCTGGGGGAAGGTTAATGTGGTCAGCATGTAACTGGGAGTGAAATTAGGAATGGCCTATGTTGTTATCTTTGTGGCATCACTCCTGCATTAATTTTAATAACAGGCATAAACAGTAAAAGTCAATATAAATTAGAAATGGACACATTTTTAGTGTGGGAGTATGAAATTTGTATTTTCTTTACATTTAGAGAACAACTTAATCATAGTCATTGCATTTTCTTTTTCTAGCATCAGAAAAAAAAAATGCTGTGCGTTCAACCTTTCACTTTGCTTTGAAAACACCTCTTATTTAAAATGCTTTGAAAACAAAGCAACCGGGGATCCCTGGGTGGCTCAGTGGTTTAGCGTCTGCCTTTGGTCTGGGGCACAATCCCGGAGTCCTGGGATCAAGTCCCACGTGGGGCTCCTGGCAGGGAGCCTGCTTCTCCTTCCTCCTGTGTCTCTGCCTCTCTCTCTCTTTCTATGGAAGGAAGGGAGGGAGGGAGGAAAATCAACCCTCAACGTTTTCTGTAACAGCAATACAAAGCAACCCTCTACGTTTTCTGTAACAGCGATTTCAAAATATTTTAAAAATGATTTTTCAAGAAAATTCTTGTTCAGTTATGGTTAAGTCTTTAATCCATTTTATGCTTATTTTTATGTATGGTGTGTAAGGTCCAATTGCATTCTTTTGCATGAGGATATCCAGTTTCCATTGATACTATTTGTTGAAGAGAATTCTTTCTATATTTTATTGACACTTTTGTCAAAGATGAATTACTGTACACTTATGTTTATTTTGGGGTTTCCTGTTCTGTTTGTCTATGTCTGTTTTTATGCCAGTACCATACCATTTTGTTTACCTTAGTTTTGTGATACAGTTTGAAATCAGAAAATGTGATACCTCCACTTTTGTCCTTTCTCTCAAGATAGGACAAAAATTAATTTGACTATTCAAAAATTAATTTTAGAATTTTTTCTATTTCTTTAAAAAATATCACTGGGATTTTGATGGAAATTACACTGAATGTGGATCACTGCGAGTAGAATGGACATGTCACCAATATTGTCTTCCAATCTATAAATGTGGGATGTCTTTCCATTTAGTTAAGTTTTTCATTTTAATTCCAGTATGGTTAATATATTGTTATATTAACTTCAGCTGTACAATATAGTGATTCAACAAATCTATATACTATTCAATGCTCACCATAAATTTAATCCTCAGTGCCTGTTTCACCCATCCCACCACAGACCTTCCCTCTGGTAACCATTGTTTGTTCTCTATAATTAAGAGTCTGTTTCTCAGTTTGTCTTAATGAATTATAAATGGACACAGATAGCAACAAAATCGGGAAAATTATACTTAAACAAAATGAGTACATTTTTAAACTTAGAGTATTCAATATCTTATTATTGGGTAATCCTCCTAAATTCTTTTATCCAATCAGAGGATCTGTCTCTAGATAATTTTAAGCTGTTCTGTCTTTCTACTTTTTCTATATACATTTTTATGTCCTTTATTATACTGGGTCATGGTTTAAAATGAAATGCTTCTAATATACCATTGGATACCTTTTTTCTAATTGCTTTTTGGGTCAAATAGTTCCTATCTGTTTCTAATTTGCTAGGAATTTTATCAATGCTGGTTTGCTTTTTAAAGTTTTTTTATTTGCTAATTGGGATAGTCATATGGATAATTTTTCTCCTTTAGGTGATTTTATACACAGATATAATTTTGAAACATCTTGCATTTATGGAGTAAATCCAATATATTATTGTATTTTACTTTTTTTATAATGTACTACTTTTTTGATTCTTAATAATTTTCTTATTACATATAAATATTTAATAAATTTTGGTTTTGATTTTATTTTCAATTGTTGACCTTGTCCGGGTGGTTTAGCAATAATAACATCATAAAATAAGATTACAGCATACCTTCTTTTTCTATTCTGTGAAGGCACTTGGGAAATTTGATATTATCTGCTCTCTTAATATCTTCTAGAACATGGATGCAAAGTTAATTAGTTCTGATTTGTTTGAATGTGGGCAAAAGTGTGAAAAGGAATATTTTAATTTGATTTTTCTGTGTGTAATAGGACAATTGAATTTTCCAATTTATTTTTTTCAAAATATCTTTTTAGATATTTATCCTTTTTACCTGTTTCTTCATTTCTATACTTTTTGGTTTCTGCTCATGCTTTTACCCAGCAGCTTGACTCTTTATTTAGTGATTTTTGTTGTTGTTTACTTCTTTTTTGGTTATGTTAATCTTTGTGAACTTTGTGGAAATTCTTCAAAGACTGTGTTTTCCCAGAAATTATTTATATTCTAATTCCCATCCCAAACAAATGTGAATTTGAATTAAGAAATTTGTACAGGGATATACTTGGTAGGACCTTTATGTATAGACCTTTTTACACTTCTATGGCCTCACAAATCTCAGGTTTTGGATTTCCAGCAATAGTATCAGATAAAAAATTTTATTGGTTTGTTTCCTGGTACTTTATGGCTTCTGAAGAATTTCTTTGTTTTACCATATATCCAGATATGAACTAAAATATATTTGAAAAATTATCCAATATTGAGAAGGAATTGTGTTAATTTTGACTCTGCTATAGTGTGGGTAATGAGTTAACAATTATGTTTTTTATTTTTTATAATTTTATTTACCTTTTTCCTTTCCCCTTTTAAACTAAAACTGCCATTTATGCCTGGGAGAATGGAAGAAATAATAGATTATAAAGAACAAAAGAAGATGATTGTTTTTGAATCTCCAAAACTAAGATCCTCGAATAAACAATAAATTGAAAATGACTTGTAGATTCTTTGACCCAGTTCGCCTACTCACCCAAGGAGAAATGAGGTTTCCTAGTTAGGTATAATTCTGAGAATAGAAACTAGGAACTATTTTCTGAGAAAAGGCCCTGCATCTTGCCCATCTTGCTTAATAATTTATTGGAAGGGAGATAAAACTCAGAGTGGATATTTTCTGGAATCCTTTAGGCAGAAACTGGGCTATCAGACAAACAGGTAACATGGTCTGAGAAAGTGGATTACAAATGGCTATTGAGCATGTGTAGGCATATGAAAAAAAATTCTATAACATGAAACAAGTTTTATTTTTCTGTCATTCTGGGATATGGAACAAAATCTGAATCAGTTTTGTAGTCAAGAGTGAGGACTACAGGATATCATCAACCAGTGACAGGGGACCATTACAGTATAAGGATTATTCCTCAGAGTCTAACTACGTACAGCATGATCCACACCCAGACCAGTAGAAACAGGAGCAGTAGCTTCTTCTGGGAGCTTGTTAAAAATGTAGAATTTTAGGCCCCAGGCCAGGTCTATTGAACCTGAATGTATATTTTAACAAGATTCCTCAGAAGTTGACAGCATGAAGCAATGGAAGACAACTGAAAGAGCAGATGAAATGTAATACGTACCAGAACATAATGTCAGATGACATCAAAGTACTAGACAACTTTTCTTTAAGATTAGTGATTGGCCCTATATAAGCTTTCTGAGTAACTGAGAAAAGTAGGGCAAATAACCCTCTAATTGACAGAGAAAACCCCAATTTCACATGTTTATCCTAAGATTAAATGTCTCCAGATAAATTTGGTCTTAGAATATTCAAGAAAGTTGAAAATTTTCTTTTTTTCATTAGGTAAATTCCATGACCTGAAATGTTTCTGCCATTTGAGCTTTGTATCTCCCATTAATGTGTCATTTAAATCTTTGAGGGCAGACATTATGTTTCCTAATTCTGAAATCACTTTCACTACACTTCCCAGCAGATTCCCAAAAGGATGTGCTTGTTAAAGGTAAATAAAAATAAATATATCTTATTTAACATTTTATTTACAGACAAATAAATATATAATTGCAACAAGCAATAGTATAATTTATAAACTTTTAAAATAATTATCCCTTACATTTAATATTTTGGGAGACCAGGAAATTTTCTTCAGTTGGATTGGAAATGGAAGTTTAGGATGAAGGAAATACCTTTGTGCCAAAAAAAAGTAAACTTTCATTCACATCCACTATTACTGAACATCTAATATACTTTACAAATGAGGAATATTAATATTAGTGTCTGAATCATGCTGACTTTTTTCATAGCAAATGTTTTCTTAATTTATATGCTCCTTTTTTATATATGTAACTTCAGTGAGAAGAACAGTCAGTTACTCTGAAGAACAATCAGACATTCTCAGATGGTTATTTGTCACCACTTATTTTTCTTCCTTTAGCTCAGTAAGTTTTACTGTTAAATACTATAGCTGAGATGAGTGTGCAGCATCAGAGTGTCAAGTACCTACTCTCAAGTGAGAAGAGCACTTCACTGATTTCTGATAAAAAAATTCTTAGGCTATTTTTAAAAGGAAGCAAGAAGTTTGTAAAATAGTATTTCCAAGTTATAGAGTTTAAAACCAATCCAGTTTTATTGGACTTTTCACATGGCATTTTGCTCTGAAGAGAGGGAAGTAATTTCTTTAGCACTAACTATTCCATCCCTCCTTTGCTTGTACATAATTGATCCAAATGTCTATGATTTTGCTCGCCATACAAATGTGCCATTATAAACAAGGGCTTCAATGTGTTGATTTGTTATACAGTCAAGAGAAAGCTGTGGCCTATTTTATAAAGTTTTACAAAACCACATTTTCAAAATGTAGGCTTTTTAGCCAGCAGGGCAAAATAAATAGCTCTCCAGAGTAAATCATGACTAGTGAACATCTGTACTGATTAGAGCAAGATGGTTTATTTACCATTTTGACTAAAATTTTTAAATTCAAAATTTTGCTTGCATAGTAGTATTTTGGGGGAAGGGAACTATAAAGACAAAATCTTTGAGTTTTAAGAGGTTAGGGGCAGGAAATACTACCATGATAAAATATTACATATTTGCAATAGAATTGGTGACAATAGTTTAAATTATAAATTTGCAAAGAGAACACAACATTCCTTGAAATATGACAATAAATATCTTTATATTCCCCCCAAACAGTTAAATTTGATTAGCAGAAAATACATGTCCAGAAAAATTATGCTTTGCATATGATCTAAGGGTGGATTTTGCTGATAATGTTCATCATACTCCATTATGACATTATTTCCTATTATAGTGAAATACCATATATTATAGTATGTCAATTACATTTTTTTCCCAAAAAACTTATCACAATTGTGGCTAAATTACAAGACAGAAACTTACCTAATTACAGATTTACACATTTCTGTTAGAGGTACAATTATAAATTCTTTAGTCACTTAAGCAATAAGGAACTGTTTTACTGAATTGATCCTGGTTGGGTAAGAAATGTGCTAACGCATTTCAATGACTGCTTCAGAGAGTCATTTGTTTTTAATGACATACTTATCAGTGGGATGTAACTTAAACATTTTCCTCCACCCTGTTCCATCCTAACTTTATTTCATCAGAGCAATTCTCTTCTTGTTAATAGACTGAGATACTGAATGACATTTTAATCTTTAACCATTTTATTGAGATATAAATGACATAGAAAAAGCAAACATATATGATATATGCAACTTGTTTGGAAAGAAGTATATATCTGTGACACCATCACCACAATCTATGCCATAAATATACCCATAACATCTAAAAGTTTCTTCCCACCTTCATTTTATTATTAATTTGTGACAGTAATACAATATAAGATAAACCATCTTGCAAAATTTTAAGTATACAATTTAGTATTAACAATTGATACTATGGTGTATGGCAAACCTCTTAATTCTCAAATTCCACTCACCTAGAACTCCTTCCTTATGTAGGATTTTAGCCTCCTACAGAGTTCCTAATTGTATCTGAGTCTCCAAAGCTAGGGTCCTATATAATTCTATTGCCTTGCTCAGTACTGATTTCTTGCCAGATCCTACATTGCTGTGTTTACTGAAATACATGAACCCAGGTGATAATTCACCACTGTTCCTGTGGGTGCAGAGCCAATTAACAGAATATTTATATATCTGTGAAGGACTAACTGGTAGGAAGTACTGCAAAATTTTGGGAATATTAAAAGTAGCACTTCCTCTTCATGATGTCCGATTGAGGACAAAACATCATACTACCATCATTATTCCATTTTTTTTGTTTGTGTTATTTTTTTCTTAATATTTATTCCCTTATGGAATTTCACAAGTGTTCTTTTAACAGGTGTTTTTAACCTTATGGAAATTCCCATGCCTGTACTTGGCTACTAAACCCCTGTGGCTGTCTATACACAGCTTTTTAGAAATAATTGAACTCTGAATATCAGTTCATTTTCAGTTGGGACTCCTGTTAAAGAAGTATTCTGGCCCTTAATAAAAAGCAGAATTGCTGAAATAAAGTTATATCATCGATGTAGAGTATTACCTACAATACATAGCAACAGATAACCATAGGTTATCAAGTGATAATCTAAATCTTTGTTAAAATATTCCAAACATTCTGTATGGTAAAACTCTGGAAATGGAACAAAGTCTATGCAAATATTCCAAAAAGAAAAAAATTAAAACATGGAATATTAAAATATTCTTTAACCTCTTTTATTTTCATATTTAAAACATTTATGCTGAAAACAAAGTAGATATGTATTTTCAACCAAATATGTGCCAAGAAGGCAAATTTATTCTGTAATATTTGTTTGAAGTGGAAGGTTTTTGCTTAATCCATCAACTTTTCACATCACCAGCTGTCTCCTAGAGAAGAAACGATTGAGAGGCCAGTATGAATATCCAGTTATGCTTTTGTAAAGATTTTTTTCTCTTCCTTGCTTACTCTATACAAAAGAAGAAAGAAATGATCAAACATTTGAAGTGTGATCTCTGGTGAAAGCTTCCTGGAGAGGATTTTGTGAACACTGTTTTTATGCTGTTAAAGCAGCAGTGACTTCTGTGAACTCTCTGGTCTCTCATTATCTCTCCTCTGTTCCATCTAATGAACTAAAGGATGTGAGGTTGAGGTCAAGCTGTGGTTGGTGGAAGTTCAGAGTTCTGTTAGACTCTTTCGAAAGCCAGTTGTCAGTCTTCTTTTTTGTGCCATTAATCAAAGATTAAATGGAAGAACCATTTTATTTTGTCCTTCCAAAATATTTCTTAGGTCTTCTGTTATCCTCCTTTCTTCTGACATTTATTTTCATTCACTTACCAATATCCTTCCTTGTTTGTATTGTAAGATATCAAAACAAAACCAAAATTAACATAAGGGAGAAAGAGCTTTTTAAAATTAAATTGATTTAAGTAGAACTATTTAGGAATATCCCAATAAGGTTATATTTACATATAATGGGTACTACAGAAATGATAACTTTGTGGGGACTTTAAACAATCTGGGTTATTGAGAAAATGAATATCTGCTTCTTAATCATTTAAACAATTCAGATAGAAGCCTTGTACCTCTGCAATTATTGATGTGGATTGCAAAATAAACACCACTGTTTATTTGTCCCAGTCAGATTTTATGACTGATAAATATTGCCCCCACCATATTGATTGTGCAGTGATCCACATCAGTCAATAAAACTACCGCTGTAAGCTTCATGCATAGAATGAAGCACAGAGGAGGCACTCAATAGTGATTGATTTCTAAACTTCATGGTGTGCCTTTATTTGTGAGATACATAAATGCAGGTAGATAATTAGCCTAGAGCTATTTTGATAACTGTGTATCAATGGTCTTGCTTCAGAATCTCCATATTTATAAATCCAGATATAAATATCGTAGCATTGTTATTCAGGCTGTTAGAACAATTGACCATGCACAAAGATTCCAGCATAATAAATTTCTATTGCATTTCTGTCTGTTTCTTTCCAAATTCAAAGAAGGCTAAAAGCCTGACTGGAATTGCTAAAGTTAAATTTGGTACACTAATATAGCAACAGAAAAATGGGAGAATAGGACACATATCAATGTTAAACATTTCTACCTAAAGATGCTTATAATGTTTGATGTTCTAAAAATAAGAGCTGCTATACTGTTTGGTTGTGCAAAATAGCATATAATGTAGAAAGAAAGCTTGTACAATACTGTACAAGCTGAGCCACCTCCAAGGGCCAGGAAAGGCAAAAAGCGCGTGAGTTGGATATAAGGTAATCAAGAATGTCGATGAAAATGCTAGCACGAGGAGTACATATCTCAAGTAAAAATGCTCAAAAACAAACGAAAAGCAAAACAACTAACAAAAGCACCATAATGGCGAACACAATAAAATGCTTTTGGAATGTCTTCGGCCTGCCAGCAGACTGATTAAGACCATTGGTTTCAATTGTTAAATGTTGCCCTAGAAATAATGTTTAACTGTGTTATAAATATCACATTAGTTAGATTTTGATATCTTTGAAGTAGTCTAGTGCAGTTCATTTACTATGGTATTTCCCAACTGCTGAGTGAGTAACAGCACAGTATTTGCTCATTAATTGACCATTCCATAAATACAATTATTAAATGTAATTATAACCCTAGCTCCATGGTTGATTTTTAGATCTTCAGTTTTGGGGGCTAATTACATCCCATCTTGTTGCAAAAATAGATTTTCCACAGCAATAAAAAAAATACCCAGATATGAGATATTGTGTTCTGAGCTTTTTGAAAGAGTAGAGTCCTCGGAGTAATCTCTCTCTTAGAAAGTAAAATGATGCCTCTAATGGTGGTGGAGGAGGGAGTTACAAAGATCCATCCCTCCACTGAATCAGCCATTAATCTGGCAAGAAACTATTCCAATGAACGTTTCAGACCTCCAGAATCATATCAAAACCTGAAAACAACCAAAGGAGCATTTAGAGAAGAAAGAGGTTGCTAAATTTTAGCATTGAAAGAAATCTCCATTAAGTCACTTGCTGACCATCTAGATAATGGAACAGAAATGTCAATAATAACATGAAACAAGGAATACATAATAATTTTTTAAAAGTCAGTGAACAAACGGATGACTGTAGTGCTAACAAACAAGAACAAACCATATTATTAACTCTATGGGCTTTTTTTGCTATTAAAAAACATGTACAATTTTTTTTTTGCATTACGAAGAAAAGTTTTTTCCACCTCTAAAGCTATGTTGAATCTTTTTCTTTTTTTATAAACCTTGTTAACATAACACTCTTCAGTTTCTAAGCTTCCCTGTGCATGATTTTTCACAATTCTACAAGCTATCATCTTTATTTATAGATGAGCCTAATTTCATGTAACAAAAAAAGACAGTAGTATCTCTGTGATGTATTGCAAATGTCATATGTGCATTTAACTTGTGACATTTGCATGAGAAAATAGGTTGTGACTAAATCTAATTCAAAGAGGTCATAATTAGTCAAACATAGAAATTTAGCTAGTTTTTCAAAATCTAGTTTCACTCTAGCTTTCATTCTGTAATTTTTTACCCTACTAATAACATGAAATTTAATAGCTTGTATCATCTTCCACAACCTGCACTTTTGTTCCTTGCTAATTAGACCAGTCTCCTTAAATAATCAATGGCCACTAAATGTCCAAGCCTTATGTTCACTCAGCATAAATGTCTATTTCTTTAACACTTGACACTCCAGAACTTGTCTGATTCTAGCCATCCTCTCTTCTCTTTAATTATACACCCTCTCCTTGCTTTCCTCTTACCTCTTTATTTCTTTATTGTTTATTTTCATTATTCTTTATCTACTTGCTGAACATTTTTTTTTATTACTCACTGTTCATCAAGATAAGCGTACTCTTAATCTTTTTTCTCCATTTTTCCTCTCCTCCACCCTATAGTCACCTCTTCTCTGGAAACTACCAGATTGTTTCCTGTATTTCAGTCTGTATCTGTTGAGATGATCAAATAGTTATTATCCTTTCTTCTGTTAATGTGATGTGTCATGTTGATTGATTTGCAAATGTTGAACCATCCTTGTAATCCTGGAATAAATCTCACTTGATTGTGGGAAACGCCTTTTTTTTTTCTTTTTAATGTATTGTTGGATTCAATTTGCTAATTTTTGTTGAGGATTTTTGCATCTATGTTCATCAGAGATATTGGCCTATAATTTTCTTTTGTTGTAATGACTGGTTTTGGTCTCAGGGTAATGCTGGCTTAGTAGAATGAACTTGGAAGCTTTTGTTTCTCATCTATACTTGGAAATAGTTTGGTAATAATAGGCATTAACTTTAATTGTTCATGAGGCCATCTGGTCCTGGATTTATGTTTGTTGGGAGTTTTTGGATTACTGACTCAATTTCACTGTTGGTAGTTGGCGTGTTCAATTTCTTTCTTCCTGATTCAATACTATGAGATTAAATTTTTCTAGGAATTTATTTCTTCTAAGTTGCCTAGCATAGTGGAATATAGTTTTTCATAGTATTCTCTTATAATCCATTGGATTTCTGTGGGGTTTGGGGGTCATTTCTCCTTCCATTTCTAATTTACTTGTGTCCTCTCTAAGTCTTTATGAGTCTAGCTAAAGGTTGATCAATTTTATTTACCTTTTCAAAGAACCAGCTCCTGGTTGTAGTGGTTACTTCTCTTTTTTGGTCTTTATTTCATTTATTTCTGCTCTAATCTTTGTTATTTCTTCTATTAGCTTTGTGCTTTTTTCATTTTCTTTCTTTTTTTTTTTTAGCTCTTATAGATGTAAAGGAGATTGAGAGTTTTCTTGTATCTTGAGTTATGTCTGTATTGTTGCATTGTGAAGATTTTCGAGCATTGTGTTTTCATTTTCATTTTCTCTCCACGAATTTTTTTGATTTACTCTTTGATTTCTTGTTTGGCCCATTCATTGTTTAGTAGAATGTTATTTAACTTTCATGTATTTGTGTTTTTTTCTGAATTTTTTTGTGATGGATTTTGAGTTTGAACCAGTTGGTCAGAAAAGTGCATGATATGATTTCAATCCTCTTAAATGCACTGAGACTTATTTTATTACCTAACATGTGCTCTATTCTGGAGAATGTTCCAGGTGTACTTGAAAAGAATGTGTGTTTTGCTGACTTTGAGTAGAATATTCTGCATATATATATATGTATGTATATATATATATATATTCATATATATGTAGGTCATTCAGAACCACTGTTTTTTGCTGATTTTCTGTCTAGATGAACTCTTCGTTGATATAAGTGGGTTGTTAAAGTTCCCTACTCTTATTGTATTACTGTCATTTTTTTCCTTTATGTCTGTTAATAGTTGCTTTATATACATAAGTATTCCTAAGTTGGGTCCATAGGTATATTATATCCTCTTCTTGGTTGTTCCCTTTATGTAGTGTCTTTCTTTGTCCCTTATTATAGTATTTATTTTAAAGTTGATTTAACCTGATATAAGTATGGTTACTGCAGCTTTCTTTTTGCTTCCATTTGCATAGTTTGTTTTTCCATCCCTTCACTTTCAATCTGTATATGTCTTGAGGTCTAAGTGAGTCTCTTGTAGGCAACATATAGATAGGTCTTCCATTTTTTTTTAAATTCAGCCACTCTATGACTTTTGATCAGAATATTTAGTCTATTTACATTCTAAGCAATTATTGGTAGGTATGTACTTATCGCCATTTTGTTACTTATTTTACGGTCATTTTTGTAGTTCTTTCTTTTTTTCTTGCTTTCTTGGGGTTTGAAGGCTTTCTGTAGTGTTATAATTGGATTCTCTTATCTTCATTTTTGCAGTTACTATTATGTTCATATATAACATCTTATGCATATAGCAGCTATATTAAGTTAATGGTCGCATAAGTTTAAACTCATTCTAAAAGCACTAAATTTTTACTCCCCATCCCTAAAAGCACTAAATTTTTATTCCCCATCCCTGTCCCTGTTTTATGTATATGATGTCATACTTTACATCTTTTTATTTTGGTTATCCCTTGACTGATTTTTAGAGATATAACTGATTTTACTGCTTTTGTGCTTTAACTTCTGTACTGGTTTTATCAGTGGTTAATGCACTCTTGTTATGTTTATATTTACCTGTGAATTTTTCTTTAATAATTTTTGTACTCCTGTTAATGGCTTTTTCTTTCCACTCAAAGAATTAATTTTAACACTTCTTGTAAGGTTGGTTTAGCGGTGATGAACTGCTTTAACTTTTGGCTAGAAACTATCTCTTTTTATACTGAACAACTGCATAGAGCATTCTTGGTATCCAGTTTCTTCCTTTCAGTACTTTGAATATATTATGCTACTCTCTCTGTCCTGCAGTTTATGCTAAAAAATCATCCAATAGCCTTATGGGGTTATAAGCTGGTTTCTTTTCTCTTACAGCCATTAAAATTATCTACCACTACTTTTTTTTTTTTCCATTTTAATTATTTTGTGTCTTGGTGTAGATTTCCTCGGGTTCTTTTTCTTTTTCTTTTTTTTTTTTTTTTTTGAGGGGTTTTCTGTGTTTCCTAGATCTGGATACCTGTTTTCTTCTCCAGATTAAGGAAGTTTTCAACTATTATTTCTTCAAATAAATTTTCTGTATCTTTCTCTCTTCTCCTTCTGGGATCTCTCTAATGCAAATGTTATACTTGATGTTGCCATCTTCCTTTAACCTATTCTCATTTTTTATTCTTTCTTCATTTTGCTGTTCAGCTTGGTTGCTTTCCAGTACTCTTTCAGCTCATCGATCTGTTTTTCTACCTCTTCTAATCTGCTATAGATTCCCTCTAGTGTATTAAAAAAAAAAATTCAGTTGAGTTCTTTATCACTGACTGGTACCTTTTAATATTTTTTTTTCTTTTTATTGGGGGTTTCACTGAGATCTTCCACTCTTTTCTCCAGTTCAGTATCTTTACGATCATTACAGTGAATTATTTTCAGTAATATTGCCTATCTCCATTTCATTCATCTCTAGTTTGCTATAGTTTTGTCCTGTTCTTTCATTTGGGGCATAGTTCCCCCTCTCTTCATTATGTCTAACTCTGTGTTTCTATGTATTAGGAAGGTCAGCTACATCTCTTGATCTTGAAAATAGTGGCCTTCTGAAGTAAAGGTAGTGTGCCCTATAGTGCAGTATCCTTGTTCAGAGGTGTTTACTCTGTGGGTTGCTATGCCCTACTTTTGTGGCTTACCCATGTTAGCCTTCAGGCTAGTTGACTCTAATGGCCTGCTTTGCCTGTTGTGGGTGCACTGGGCGGGGTTTGGTTCCTGTGGTCAATAAGGGGTAGTCTTGAGCTGTTGCAGCCGTATAGTGGGGGAGAGTCAGCTCTCTGACCAGATGTTTGCCCTCAGCCCCTCTGCTCAGGCTGTTGCTGCACTGACCTACCAGGTGCTCTCCCTGCCTTGTTTCTGATAAGCTTTTTTTTTTTTTTTTTGGTGGGCGGAGCCAGCAGTCTGACCAGCTGCCTATCCCTAGCCCGTCTGTTGGGGTTTCAGTTAGAGTAATCTGTAGGGCAATCTCTCTGCACTGCTAACTATAGTTTGGCTGCTGGGACCGAGGACACACTGGTGTGTGTAGTTATCTTTCCCTTCCCCAGGGCAAGAGTCACTTTGGAGTGGCACAAGTCCATGGCAGGGCTGTTTGCAGGGTATATTTGGACACGAGCCACTTTGGAGGGATGGCTAATAAGTGGGGTGGGTTTGATGGCATGGATCCTCAGAATGTGAGGGTGTAACACAGTGCTAGCAAGAGAGGTTCCCACAGATGTCCTGTGCTCTAGGCTTTGGGAAGAGAAGGGAGGGAAATGGTACCTGCCAGTTCTTTTGCTGTTGGAGAAGTCTCCTAAAGATCCCTACTTCTCAAATGCAAATTCTGAGATAAGCAAATAAATCTCCTCAAAGTCTACTCCAGGCTCTTTTCAAACTGCTGCTGTTTTGTTATATCTTGGCCAGTTTAATTGCTATACTGGCTCTTTAAGAGAGCAGATGCAGTTTGCTATTGCCCTGTGGACCTCCCAGAGCTAAACCCACTGATTTTTAAACTACCTAGAGTTAAGCCCTTTTGGATCTAAAAACTCATGAAGTTAACCCCCACTGTTTATCAAAGTCAGATATTAGAGGGACTCATCTTGCCGGTGCAGATCCTTTTTCTCTGGGTTGTCTGCCTTGGGGTCTGATCCTTTTACTTCTTGCTTCTGGAGTCACTCTCATTTATGATTAGCCTCACCAGGGGTTCCCAAACACCTATCCATTTGTTATGTGGCCTCCTTTCTATGGTTAACTGTGGAAAGTCTGTTTTGCCAGGCTTCAGATTGTTTTCTGGGTTAATTGCACTGTCAATAGACAGTTCAGCATATTTGTTCTTCCTCAAGATCATATTTGTTACGAACTTCAAATATGGCAAGGTGCATAGCAACATAAATGAAGATATTTTTAATTCATTACATGTATAAAAAGCTAAATTTAAATAATTTTAAAAGAGCACTTTTAACAATTAGGATTTATATCTCTGTTTACTTATCAAATAGTTGATGTAGGGACGCCTGGGTGGCTCAGCGGTTTAGTGCCTGCCTTCTGCCCAGAGCATAATCTTAGTCCCAGGATTAAGACCCACATCAGGCTCCCTCTATGGAGCCTGCTTCTCTCTGTCTGCCTGTGTCTCTGCCTCTCTCTCTCTATGTGTGTGTGTCTCTCGTGCATAAATAAATAAAATCTTAAAACAAATATTTGATGTATTTTCCTATTTTAAACATATGCACAATAGGGTGCTTTTTGTACTTTGCAAGATAATGTGCCTTGGTAAAGAAATGCACAATCCTTTTGTTTTAGAATGCCTTGTATTTTATAATGCCTACATTATGACTTCTTGCATTGTCTACGATGATCTCTCTAAAATAGGATGGTATTTTAAATTAAAAGATTTTATAAACACATACATGTAGAGATGGTACCGTATATATGTATAGCATATACACCCATACCTTGTTTGCACCATATTTATGCCATTCAATGTTAGCAAAGTGTAAAGATAGTCTTATGTTGAACTTCTAAAGACCATACTACTATCCCTTAGATATGAAGAGAATAAATGTGGAAGAAAATGTGCCTCAAATGAAAGTGTTACTTTTACATATTGTGTAACTAAGAGGCTATTTTCTGAGTCTTTCCCACTGATGTTAATAACACATGAGAGTGATGCTGGATAACTGACAGAAAAACTACGAATTCATGTATGAATACAACCTTTCTTGAACTATATTTATGACAATATAAGAATATTTACTATGGGTACAGTAGGTAGTTAAGTGCCTTTTTTTTGGAGCATGCTGGGTGTTGACCAAACATACAAAGATAAAGATCCTATAGGGCAATATACCCAAGATCAATTGTTATTGTCGATGCAAGACTTGAGGCAAAAATGTAGTCTAAATAGGGATGAATTTAAGAGTCTGATACACAAATGAATACTCAATATTTCACTTCCTACTCCCTCTTTCTTCTAGTGAGAGCAGGGAAGGCATACTGGGAAAATATAGAGACTGATCTGACAGTAAAGAAGGAGAATCTGGAATTAACTGGGTTTAGAAAAGAAACCAAAGCCAAAATTTTCCTTGTGTACATCTTTTCCTCCACTGGACTGTAAGGTCCCTGAAAACAAGGGGAAAATGAAAATAAACCTTGACTTCATCATTAGTGCAATGTTCAGTGAGATAGGAGATCTACCAATTGTTTTCTCACATATTTATGCAGCTGTGATCAATATATTTATTGCGGCAAAATATGTAGAACACGATGTTTATAACTAACCACTTGTAAGTATGCAATTCAGCGGCATTAAATACATTCACCTTGTTGTGTACTTGTCAACATTAACTATACCCAAAACTTTTTATCATTCCCAAATAAACTGTGCCTGTTAAACAGTATCTCCTCTACCTCCTACCTTTTCCCTTTCTTCATCTTTATTCTTAAATTCTATTCTGCTTTCTCTGTGAATTTCCCTGTTCTAGATACCTCATATATATGAAATCATACAATCCTTATCCTCTGTGTCTGACTTATATAATGTTTTTAAAGTTCCTTTATGTCATAGCACACATCAAAATTTCATTCTTTTTAATGGCTTATTAGTATTCCATGTGTATATACACCACATTTTATCTACTGACACACATTCAAGTTTTCAGCCTTTGAGCTAGTTTGAATAATGCTGCTATGACACCAGTATAGAGATATCTGTTCTCTGTTTTCAGTTCTTTTGGATATATACCTAGTAGTGGAATTTCCGGGTTATGTGACAGTTCTATGTTTAACTTTTTGAGAAACCATGAAACTTTTCCAGAGGGACTGCACCATTTTACATTTCCACCAGTAATGTACAGCAATTCCGATTTCTCCACATCCTCACCAATATTTATTATTTTTTAATAATAGCCTTTCTAGTAGGTATGAAGTGTTAATCTTCCTGTAGTTTTGATTTGCATTTCCTTAATAACTAATGATGCCAATAGTATTTTCTTGTGCTTATTAGCCATTTGTATACCTTCTTTGGAGAAATGTCAATTCAAATCCTTTGCTCATTTTTGAATTTTGTTGTTTTCACAATTGAGTTGTAGATGTTCTTTATATAATCCACATATTAATCTCTTAATACTTAAATAATTAAAAATATTTTTCCCATTCTGAAGATCGTCTTTTTAATTTCTTGATAGTGTCCTTTGATGAACAAAAGTTATTAATTTTGTTAATGTCCAATTTATTATTATTTTTTGTTTCTTCAATTTTGATGTCATCCATGAAATCATTGCCAAATCCAAAGTAATGGAGATTTTCCCCAATGTTTTCTTCTCAGACTTTAAGTTTTAGCCCTAAAGTCTAGGTCTTTAAACAATGTTGAGTTAATTTTTGTGTATGGTATAAAGTAAGGGTCCAAGTTCCCTCTTTCACATGTGGGATATCCATTTTCCCCCACAACATTTGTTGAAAGACTGCCCTTTCCCCATTGAATGGTTATGGCACCTTATAAAAAATAGATTGATCAGATATGTGAATTTATTTCTAAACTATTTTATTCCACTGCTCTATATGTTTCTTCTTATGCCAGTACCATACTGTTTTAAGTATTTAGCCTCGTAAGTTGAAAGTCAAAAAATGATAGTGTTCCAACTTTATTTTCTTTTTCAAGATTATTGGTTATTTGGGGCCTGCTAAGATTCTACATAAATTTTAGAAATTTATTTTCTATTTCTGTGAAAAAAGCTATTGAAATTTTCAGAGATTGCATTAAATCTGTGGATCACTTTGGGTAGTATGGGCATCTTAACAATATTAGGTTTTCTTATCTATGAATATGAATGTCTTTTATTTATATTTTAGTTTCAGCAACATTTGTAGTTTTCAGCACACAAGTCATCCACCTACTTGGTTTGAATTATTCTAATTTAATTACTTGAGATGCTATTTTAAATGAAATTGATTTGTTAATTACCTCTTTGAATTGTTTGAGATGGTGTGTAAGAAGTTATTTTTGTTTGTTGCTTTTATACAGCACACTTTTTCTGAATTTATTAGCTCTAATAGTTTCCTTCTGGATTCTTTGGGGTATTCTATGCATAGGGTCATAACATCTGTGAATAGAGATTGTTTTATCTTTCAAGTCTGAATGCCTTTATTTTTTTCCTTTTTATTTTTCTCAAAGGTCTGGTTTGAACTTCCTGTACCACGATGAATAGGAGCTATGATGCAAGTGATCATCTTTGTCTTGTTCCTACTCTTAAGGGGGAAATACCGGTGACTATAATCTTCGATGTGGCTTTTTATAAATTCCCTTTATCATGTTGAGGAAGTGTTCCTCTATTCCTACTTTTCTGAAAATTTTTATTATGGAAGGGCATTAGATTTTGTCAAATGCCTCTTCTGCATCAATTGAGATGCTCATGTTTCCCCCAACCTTGTTCTATTAATTTGATGTATCATATGAAATGATTTTCTTACATTGAACTACTCTTGCATTCTTGATATAAAACCCACCTGGTCATACTGAATGATACTTTTAAAAATGTTATTTTATTTTAAAACCAGTATAGTTAACATACAGTATTATATTAGTTTCAGGTGTACAATATACTGATTCAACCACTCTATGTATTACTCATTATTTATTAAGATAAGTGTACTCTTAATCCCCTTTACCTATTTCACTCATCGCCCCACCAACCCTCTGGCAACCGTCCATTTGTTCTCTATGGTTAAGAGTTTGTTTTTTGGTTTGTCTCTCTTGTTTTTGCTGTTTATTTGCTTGTTTCATTTCTTAAATTCCACAAATGAATAGAATAGTATGGTTATTTGCCTTTCTCTGATAGACTATTTCACTTAACAACATACTGTCCAGCTCCATCCATGTTGTTGCAAATGGCAAGATTCCATTCTTCTTTAGGGCTGCATAATATTCCTGCGTGTGTGTGTGTGTGTGTGTGTGTGTGTGTGTGTTTGTACACATGTACCAATTCTTCTGAATCCATTCATTTATTGATGGACACTTGAACTATTTCCATATTTTGGCTATTATAAATAATAATGCATTAAATATAGGGGTGCATATATCTTTTTAAATTGGTGTTCTTATATTTTTTGGTAAATACACAGTAGCGGGATTACTGGATCATACAGTAGTTCTGTTTATAATTTTTTGAGGGACCTCCATAGAGTTTTCCAAAGGGCTTGAACCACTTTGCATTTCCACCTACATTGCACAAAGGTTCCTTTTTCTCACATCCTTGTCAGAATTTGTCACTTCTTGTGTTTTTTTAGTCATTCTGAGAGGTGTGAGTTGATATCTCATTGTGGTTTTGTTCTGCCTTTTGCTGATGATCAGTGACGTTGAGCATCTTTTCATGTGTCTGTTGGAATCTCTGTGTTCTTTAGAGAACTGTCTGTTCATGTGTCTGGACTTTTTATTATTTTTTTAAGATTTTATTTATTTATTCATGAGAGACACACACACACACACACACATAGAGAGAGAGAGAGAGAGGCAGAGACACAGGCAGAGGGAGAAGCAGGCTCCATGCAGGGAGCCTGATGGTGGGACTTGATCCCGGGACTCCAGGATCATGCCCTGGGACGAAGACAGGCACTCAACTCTGAATCACCCAGGTATCCCTCTGCCCTTTTTAAAATTGGCCTTTTTAAGGCGATGTTGAGTTGTAAAAGTCTTTATATATTTTAGATACTAACTTTTTATTGGATATGTCATTTGCAAATATCTTCTCATGTTTAGTAGGCTTCTAGTTTTCTTGAATTTTTTTCTTTGCTGTGCAGAGCTCTTGAAGAGCTCCTGATTTTGATGTTGTCCCAATAGTTTATTTCCCTTGCCTCAGGAGATGAATCTAGAAAGATGTTACTACAAATGATGTCAGAAAAATTAGCACCTGTGCTCTCTTCTAGATTTTTATTTTTCCATTTCTCACATTTAAATCCTTGATCAATTCTGAGTTTATTTTTGTGTATGGTGTAATAAAGAGATCCTTTTGCATATAACTGTCCAGTTTTCCCAACACCATTTGTTGAAGACTGGCTTTTTCCCATTGAATATTATTGCCTATTTGTCAAAGATTAATTGACCAAATAATTGTGGGTTTATTCCTGGGCTTTCTCTTCTGTTCCATTGATCTATGGGTTTTTTAAAAAAATGATTTTATCATTTAATTATTTGACACACATAGAAATGGAACAAGTATAAGCAGCAAGGGGGAGCAGAGGGAGAGGTAGAAGTAGGTTTCCCCTGAGTAGGGAGCCTGATGTGGGGCTCAATCCAGGGACCCTAGTATCATGACCCAAGCTGAAGGTAGACACCTAACTGATTGAACCACTCAGGTACCCTCTGTGTGTCTTTTTTATGCTAGTACTATGATGTCTTAATTACTATAGCTTTATACTATAACTTGAAATCTGGGATTGTGATATCTCCAGTTTTGTTTTCAAGATTCCCTTTGCTATTGGGGGTCATTTGTGGTTCCATACAAATTATAGGATGATTTATTCTAGTTCCGGGGAAAATGCTGTTACTTGCTTTGGGTAGTAAAGACATTTAACATTATCTTTTCTCTTAATTCATGAGCATGGAATATCTTTCCATTTGCTTCTGTCATTTTCAATTTTTTTCATCAGTGTTTTATAGTTTTCAGGGTATAATTTTCTCATCTTCTAGGTGAAGTTTATTCCTAATATTTTATTATTTCTGTGCAGTTGTATATGGGATTGTTTTCTTAATTTTTCTTTTTGTTGCTTCATTATTAGTGTATAGAAATGCAACATATTTATATATACTGATTTTTGTATCCTGTGACCTTACTGAATTCATTTATCATTTCTGGTGTTTTTGGAGTAGTCTTTAGGGTTTTGTATATATAGTATCATCCCATCTGCAAATTGTGGAAGTCTTACGTTTTACTTACTGATTTAGATGGTTTTTATTCCTTTTCATTGTCTGATTGCTGTGGCTAGGACTTCTAGTATTATGTTGAATAAAAGTGATGAGAGTGGAAATTCTTGTTTTGTTCTTGAATTTAGGAGAAAAGCTCTTGGTTTTCCACCATTGAGTATGATGTTTGCTGTGGGTTTTTCATATAAGGTCTTTATTATGTTGAGCTATTTTCCCTCTAAGCCTGCTTTATTGAGGTTTGTTTCATTGCTTAATATTTGATCTGTTTTGAAGAATGCTCAATGTGCACTTGAAAAGAGTATAATCTCCTGTTTTAGGATGTGATGTTTTGAATATGTCAGATCCATCTGGTCCAATGTATCATTCAAAGCTACTCTTTCTTTGTTGATTTTCTGTTTGTATGATCTATCTATTGATTAAACTGGTGTGTTAAAGTCCCCTACTATTATTGTATTACTATCAATTACTTTTATGTTTGTTATTACTTGCTTTATAATTGGAGTACTCCCATGTTGGGTGCATATATTGGGTGCATGGTATTTTGTAGGCTACATGTATATTGGTTTCACTTTTTTATCCATTCCATCACTCTAGGTATTTTCATTAGAGCATTTAGGTCATTTACATTCAGAGTAGTTATTAATATGTATGTTACTTATTGCTATTTTGTTATTCATTTTATGGTGGTTTTTGTAATTCTTCTATGTTCTTTTCCTTCTCTTGCTTTCTTTCATGGTTAGTTCTCTTTCTTTAGCAATATACTTGGATTCCTTTCACTTTATATTTTGCATATCTATTACTGGTGTTTGATTTATGGTTACCATTTGGTTTGTATGTAACATCTTCTTTATATAGCAGCTTATATGAAGTTGATGGTTGCTTATATTTGAACCTATTCTTTACTCCTATCCCTCTACCCATGTTTTAGGTATGATGTCATACCTTACATTCTTGTATTTTTTGAGTCACTTGTCTGATATTTATAGATGTATTTCTATAGCTTTTGTGCTTCCTACTTTTCTTCTACTTTTGATCTTTTTTTTTCCCCCATTCAACATTTTAACATTTCTTGTATGGCTGGTTTAGTGCTCATCAATTCCTTTAACTTTTGTTTGTCTGGGAAAATCTTTATCTCTCCTTCTATTCTGAATTATAGCCATGATGGGAGAGAGTATTCTTGGCTTCAGTTTTTTCCTTTCAGTACTTTGAATGTATCATACTGGCCTGTAAGGTTTCTACTGAAAAATCAGCTCTTAACCTTATGGGTTTTCCTTTGTATGTAACTGTTTTTTTTTTTTCCTCTAACTGCTTTTAAAATGTTCTCTTTAACATTACTTTTTGCCATCTTAATTACTATGTCTTAGTGTGGACCTTCTTGAGTTGATTTTCTTGGGGGCTCTCTGTGCCTCATAGATCTGAATGTTTATTTTCTTTTCATAGTATTTTTTAGTAGTCTTTTTTATTTTTGGCATTGGTTATTTTTCTGTTATTTATGATGTTTTTTATTTAAGAACTTTCTCTTTTTTGTCCTGATAAGTCTGGCTGAGGTTCATCAGTTTTATTGATTTTTTTTTTTTCCCCAAAGGACTAGCTCCTCCTGTTTTCATTGATCTGTTCTAGTTGTTTGTATGTTTGGGGAGGGGGGGGTTGTTTGTTTAGTTCCTATGTGATTTATTTCTGCACTAATCTTTATTATTTCCTTCCTTTTACTGGTTTTGAGGCTTGTTTTTTGATTATCTCTTTCAGGTATAAGGTTAGATTATTTATTTGAGATGTTTTCTTCTTCAAGTAGACTGTATTGTTATAAACTTCCATCTTAGAAGTGCTTTTGCTGTATCACAAAGGTTTTAGACCATTGTGTTTTCATTTTCATTGTTGCCATGTACTTTTTATTACTTTTCTTTCTTGGTTGTCCGAGTTATTGTTTAGCAGGATGTTTATTTATCCTCTGTGTATTTGTTTTCTTTCTAGATTATTTCTTAAAAAATTTTTTTAAGATTTCATTTATTTATTCACAACACACACACACACACACACACACACACACACACACACACACACAGAGGTAGAGACATAGGCAGAGAAGCAGGCTCCATGCAGGGAGCCTTGATCCCAGGTCTTCAGGATCATGCCCTGGGCTGATCAACCACTGAGCCAC
The DNA here is from genome assembly GCF_905146905.1 of Nyctereutes procyonoides. Lineage (NCBI taxonomy): Eukaryota > Metazoa > Chordata > Mammalia > Carnivora > Canidae > Nyctereutes > Nyctereutes procyonoides. The sequence goes on from NW_026575137.1 coordinate 5,519,800, forward strand.
CCAGGCATCCCCTGATCAACCACTGAGCCACCCAGGCATCCCCTTTCTAGATTATTTCTTATGATTGACTTCTACTTTCATAGTATTGTGGTCAGAAAAGATGCATGGTTTGGCCTCAGTCTTTTTTAATGTATTCAGGCTTGTTTTGTGGCCTAATATGAGAACTAGTCTGGAGAATGTTCCATGTGCATATAAAATCTGTATTCTGCTATTTTAGAATGGAAATTCTGACTGTATCTGTTAAGTCAATCTGTTCCAGTATGTAATTCAAAGCCATTGTTTCTTTGTTGATTTTCTGTTTAGATGATCTCTCTATTGATATAAGTGGGGTTTTAAAGTCCTCAATAATTACTGTATTATTATGATTAATTTGTTTTTAACTGTTTTATGTCCTCAGGTGCTCCTATGTTGGGTGCATAAACATTTACAAATTGTTATATCTTCTTACTGGCTTGTCCTATTTATTTATTTATTTAGTTAGTTAGTTGTTAGTTAGTTAAAGATTTGATTTATTTATTCATGAGAGAGACACAGAGAGAAAAGCAGAGACATAGGCAGAGGCAGAAGCAGGCTCCCTGCAGGGAGCCTCTTGTGGGGCTCCATCCTGGGACTCCAGGATCATACCTTGAGCTGAAGGCAGATGCTCAACCGCTGAGCCACCCAAGCATCCCTGTCCTGTTTATTATTACAGTGTCTTTCTTTGTATCTTTTACATTTGTTTTAAAGCCTATTTTGTCTAATATAAGTACTGTTTGTTACTCCAGCTTTATTTTTATGTCCATTTGCATGATGTCTCTCCATAACTTCAATTTGCAGGTGTTTTTAAGCTTAAAATTAGTCTCTTATAGGTAGCATATAGATGGGTCTTGTTTTTTATTTTTATTTTTTTAATCGATTTGGTTGCCCTATGTGTTTTGGAAAGTTTAGTCCATTTTTGCAATTACTGATAGATATGTATTCATTGCCAATTTATTACTTGGTTTGTAGTTATTTCTGAAGATTTTCTTTGATTCTTTCTTTATATTTTGCTGATTTTCTTTAGTGATATATTTGGATTTCTTTCATTATTCTTTGCATAAAGAAATGTGGTTTTTGATAATATTTACCATTCGGTTTGTATATATAATCTCTTCTTCTACACAAAGCAGTCTATATTAAGTTGATGGTCATTTAAGTTTGAACCCATTGTTTTCTCTCTTCCTCCCCACATTTTAGGTATATGTTATTAAATTTTATATCCTTTATTGTGACTTCCTTGACTGATTTTTTTAAGTAGGAATATTCAGTTTTACTGCTTTTGTATTTCTTACCTTCATACTGTCACTTTTGGTCTCCTCTCCACTCAAAGTGTCCCCTCTAACATTTCCTGCAAGGCTAGTTTAGTGGTCATGGACTCCTGTAGTTGTTTGTCTGGAAAACTATCTCTCCTCCTATTTTGAATAATAGCCTTGCTAGAAAGAGTATTCTTGGCTGCAGATTTTTCTGATTAAGGGAAAATTCTGAATTTGTCATGCCACTCCCTCCGGCTTGAAAAGTTTCTCTTGAAAACTCAGTCTTATGGGTTTTCCCTCGTAAATTACTGACTTTTTTGTCGTCTTTAAACAATTTTTATTTATCACTGTACTGGCAATCTGATTACAATGTATTTTACTGTAGGTCTGCTTTTGTTGATTTTGATGGGAGTTCTCTATGCCTCTTGGATCTGGATATTTGTTTCCTTTCCCAGATTAGGGATGTGTTCAGCTATTATTCAAATAACGTTTCTGTCCCCTTTACCATTCTTCTTCTGGGACTTGTATAATACGATTGTTATTATCTTTGATGGAGTCACTGATTTCCCTAAGTCTAGTCTCATTTTGTGTAATTCTTTTTTCTTTCTTTTGTTCAGCTTAATTTCCTCTAATCTGTCTTCTAGGTCATCAATTCATTCCTCTGCTTTTTCCAACTTGCTGTTCATGCATCAAGTGTATTTCTAATCTTTTTTATTGCACTTTTCATCTCTGAATGGTCCTTTTTTATCTTTGTATTAAGGGTTTCACTGATGTCTTCTAGTCTTTTCAAGGCCACTGAAAATCCTTTGCTTTAAATATTCCATTAGACATGTTACTTATATTCTCTTTCACCTAGATCTCTGGCCATGGCTTTGTTCTGTTCCTTAAGTTGGGATATATTTCTCTCTCCTCTCCTTTTTGTCTAAGTCTTTGTGCTTATTTTTCTGTATTAAGAAAGTGAGCTATGTCTCCTGTTTGAAGGTAACAGCCCCATGAAGAGGTCCAGAAGTGCCCTGTTGTGTAGGGCCCCCTGTTCCCCAGGGTCGGGTGCTTCTGGGAGTGTCTCCAATGTGCACTGTCTGTGCTCTCCTATTTTGTCCTGGCTGCTTTATTCTTCTGGCCAGTTGCCCGCTGAGGCTCTTTTTGACTTGTCATGCACAGTGTTTGGTCCCTGGTCGGAGTATGGCATGTTCTAACTAGGTGCATTCTAGTCTGCTCATGAAATAAGACCTGTCACCACCAGTGCTGGAACCAATGCTCCAGAAAACTTCTGGGTTGGGAGCCATGATGTTGATAGGGGTTTGGGCCAGTTTTCTAGGGTAAGTACCCTGCCACGCTGGGACTAAGGCAAGCATAACAGAATGGTGGTTCTATCTGAGCATTGCAGAGTAGTGTTTGGTGTAAGCAAGTTAAGTAGCATATGTAGGTGCTGCTTTAGCTCCTACAAGTGTCTCTGTTTATGCTGAAGGGTTGGGCACAGAAATGATGCCTGCTAGTTCCTTTGTTCCTGGAGGGGTATCTCTGTGAATGCTCCCTGTCTGGGGCATGCACTGAGATGAGCAAATAACCTCTCCAGTGAGTACCCTGGTGCTCTTTAGATCACTGTTCCCACCCTATGCATCTGTAGGTTGTTTGCCTCCTTTCCAAGGGCAGCACAGTGACCTCCAGGGTCTTTCCAATCCCAAACTGCTGACCATTAGAACTCCAGGCTTTAAGCTCTGCTGATTGCCAGAACGCACAAAATTCATCCCCTCCTGCTTTCCAAGCCAGTTGCTATCAGGATTTGTTTTCCCTATGCACTCCCTTATGTTGGTCTGTCCCTCAGCCTTCTCCATGACTGTGTCTTCCTCCCCACCACAGTGGCCATGATCCATTTCTCTTCTAAACCACATCTCTACACTTCTTACATTCTTCAGTGTAGTCTCTTCTCTACCTTTAGTTGTGGAGTTTGTTCTGCCATAGGTCATTTCTGGAGTATTTGGGATGATTTGAGAGTTTCCTAGTATTTGTGGGAGGAGGTGAGCCTAGGATCCTCTAACTCTGCTGCCATCTTCTAAGACCTTTTCCTGTTGTTCTTTCTAAGTCTAGCTGAAAATATGTCACTCCTGTTGATTATTTTTTTTTTTCAAAGAACTAACTTTTGGTTTCATTGATTTTTCTCTACTGTTTTTCTATTTTCTGTTTTGTCTCCACACTAATCTTTTATTGTTTCTTTTTTTCTCATTTTGCTAGATTTGGGTAAATTCTATGCCTGTTTTTCTAATTTCTTAATTAGAGAGAGGCAGAGACACAGGCAGAGGGAGAAGTGGGCTCTTCACAAGGAGCCCGATGCAGGACCCCATCCTGGACCCAGGGATCACGCCCTGAGCTAAAGGCAGACACTCAACCACTGAGCTACTCAGGCATCCCAAGATTTTTTTTTTCTTTAATGTAGGTATACACCACTATGTCAGCCTTTAGGTAAGCTATAAAGGTAGAAATAAAGAAAATAAAAAATTTCAAAAATTTTAAAGAAATATTTAAGAGAGTTTCTTCAAAGAACTCTGTGTAATACCAAGCTATTTGTCATATTTTGAAAAATTGCTTTTCTGCTTGAATTTTCTGTAAATATATCATTTTGAGCCACATTTATGGTTTATGAAACTATTTGGAAAATAAAAATTTAGATCTAAAATCAACTGAGGAATGTATTAATACCATCATCATCATTATCCACTCAGTCAAAATGTCAAGAAGGTACCCTTTTGGGGCTTAGCCTGCTGTAACATTTATTATAGTGAATAAATGGAAATCAAGGCAAGGATGTGCCAATCACAAAACTTAGAATTTGAATGGATTGAATTATCACTTCATCATGGTACTGAGAAATAACACGGGTGAAAGGGTGAGATTTGGGTGTTGAGGAATACCAAGTTAGGCACTGAGTGACTAATAGAGTGACCCATAATCTAGGATGTCATCTCAATATAAAATGGAATATATTCCATTTGGAACCATATTTATATTTGGTTTATATTTGGAACCACAAATAGTTCCATAATCTATTTGCCTGTTTTGAAAATGTTCATACTTTACTGAGGCTCTGATGCACTTTTCTGAAAAAAATGAGTATGATGCCAGAATGAAAAAAAAAAGCCTTTGGGACTCTGCCAGAACTTAGCCATTTGACCCCATACAAAAATTAAACCTTAAAATTAATTAATGCCTACTATGACTACAATCACTCATCTCAGCTGTTTCCTTTTTCTCTGTCAGTGACTACATCTTTTTCAAATCATTTAGTGAGTCAGTCACAGGAGGCTTATGACACAGTGAAAAAGTCAGCTGCTCTTAGTAGCCATAATCGGTGTTCAGAGAATATTTACCCATGTTTTCAAGATTAATACCATGAGGCTGAGTTAAAATTATCTAAGATAGTCTGTGTTATCATAGAATTCTGACATCTGATAAGCATGCTAAGTCTGAAACTTTATCATCGACATTATCAACATTATTGATATTATTATCAACATTATCAACATTAACCTATTACCTTCCACATCCATGGTTACCCAGTGATCTCTGATATGAAAGAGTCACTGTTTATTTATTTTTTAAGAGTCACTGTTTAAAATCATAACTGATCTTTTCTACTTCCCAAATACCTATCTGCAGAAAAAATGCATTTTGTAAATTAGTCATCCATTTGTCATTTTCTTACTCAATATGGCAAACTGCCAATTCAGTAGCCAAAGCTTCAGAAAGCCACTTGACATGTAAACATGTTCAAATCCTCTAATCTTTGAAAACTCTACATTTTAAGGAGAAACGTCCTATACTTCTGCTACTTTGTCACTTTCAACACATTTTTCTTCGGTTTCTACCTGTATAAAATGAAAGGTTTAGACTTTATAACCTTAAATCCCATATGTTGATGGTTCTCTTTTTTTGCTTTCACTGAAGTTTTACTGCTCACTTTGTAAACAGAAGGAAAGTCATTAAGGACCTTGGCAGCTACCTCAGTTGTTCACATTCACTGAAGAAACAGGTTTCCTGAGGTACATACCATAGTTTGGGTTTCTGCCTTCCAAAGTTGGTTGAAAAACAGTGTATGCTTAAGTGTAGTATTTTCCCAAGGCATCAGACTTAGTAATCATGATGCTCTTTTGGTATCAAATTGTTACAAGGCTACTTAAAAAGAAAATGCATTTGAATATTATTTAGACTAATTTGGGGAGAAATAAAGGCACTACTTTTAATTAGAAGACTAGCAGTTCAACTATGTCATTGAGAAAGAATACAAGCATGGCTTATTGGAATGTAGGGAATTTAGATTTAGAATGACTATGAGATTTATCTCTGTCTCTTAACAGCTGTATAAATTTCAATAGTTTTTTTAATCTATCTTCTCTAAGCCTTAAATAACTCATCTGTAAATATATATATAATAATGACTAATGTTTCACAGTTTAAATTAAAAAAAACATGTTTATCAATGAGTTTTTGTTGCAAAATCCCAAACAACTCACACAACTCACAATGGCTTAGAAAAATATATTGTTCAGGTTACATGAGGCACATAGATCAGCTGTTGCTCTAGTGGATATTGCTGGGCTTCATATATCTCCTCAATCCTGGCCCCTTATGAATGAATAGCCACTGATGAGAGTAAGCTTTTTTCAAAAAGAGGCAGAAGCAAGAGAGAGCTAATCAACCACATGCCCTCTTGCAGGGAGTTGGCATATATCCTACTGCTCACATTTATTGACCAAAGCAAGTTATATGGCCAAACACAATGAGGCAGGGAGGAGTAGTCAACCTACACAGAATCATGGCAAAGGTAAAGAAGACTGAATAATTATTAACAAATAACAAATTCTACCATAGACTACATTTTTTTATAAATTTATTTTTTATTCGTGTTCAATTTGCCAACATATAGAATAATACCCAGTGCTCATCCCATCAAGTGCACACCTCAGTGCCTGTCACCCAGTCACCCCCACCCCCCGCCCACCTCCCCTCCACCACCCCTGGTTCATTTGTTTCCCAGGGTTAGGAGTCTCTCATGTTCTGTCTTCCTCTCTGATATTTCCCACTCATTTTTTCTCCTTTCCCCTTTAATCCCTCTCACTATTTCCTCTATTCCCCAAATGAATGAGACTATATAATGTTTGTCCTTCTCTGATTGACTTATTTCACTGAGCATAATACCCTCCAGTTCCATCCACATTGAAGCAAATGGTGGGTATTTGTCGTTTCTAATGGCTGAGGAATATTCCATTGTATACATAAACCACATCTTCTTTATCCATTCATCTTTCAATGGACACCGAGGCTCCTTCCACAGTTTGGCTATTGTGGACATTGCTGCTATAAACATCGGGGTGCAGGTGTCCCGGCATTTCATTGCATCTGTAATAGACTACACTCTTGACTATAAATGCTTACCTTTCTCTCACACACACAAAAATATATTCATCTTCTTCACAAGACACTTCAATAATGTTATCAAATCAGTGCTTGACCCTCAAAATTTAGGATCTTGATCTACATAATACTCATAAATTCAGGTCCCTTGAATTTATGGTGCCCTACACACCCAACATGCAGCGAGAGAACAGGGACATAAAAAAGCAAACAAACACTCTATTCAGCAAGAGAGGAAATTATTGTTCCCTAGAAATTCTGAAATCCTATAGTACTCGTTAAAATGACTCCCTATTTTGGCTAAGGGATAATCCTGGATTATACCTCTGATAGTGACTCCCCAGTTCATTGTTCTCTATGGATCCTGTCCTCCCTCTGGGAAGTCCTTTCTTTTTTTTTTACTAGCATCTTTGTCTACATCTGTAAATGTCTTTAGAGAATATGCCCTCTTTGCTCACTCAGTACCTCTCTTAGTCTGCTTTGTGCCCTTAAGAAAGTTGAATGTTCAAGGGTTGTTTTAAATCTCAGTGGCAGGACACCTGGGTGGCTCCATGGTTAAGCATCTGCCTTTGGCTTGGGGCATGATCCTGGAGTCCGGGGGATGGAGTCCCACATCGGGCTCCCTGCGTGGAGCCTGCTTCTCTCTCTGCCTGTGTCTCTGCCTCTCTCTGTATCTTTCATGAATAAATACATAAAATCTTTAAAAAAATTAATCTCAGTGACAACACCTTTTAAATCTAAGCTGGCGGCACTCAGGTACTTTTGTAATGTTTAATCAATTGCAGTCACCTCAGGGTGTCAATAGCTTATACCAGTAATTTTGGAGACACATTTGTCTTTCTGAACCATGGCACGCATCTTTGAAGCTTTCTAAGCTTCTGTGAGACAACACCTTGTTCTTTACCTTGAGCCATTTTGTCCAGCTGTTTTCTGGAGCCACATTAATTTTAGACTTTGATAAAGAATTTGAAAGTCATATCTTTGAACTGTTGCCCTCTAGACATGTCCATTGTTTGGATTTGTCCTGTAACTGTATTACTGAAGTTTTTGCTAATTGGGGATGAAAAATAGATGCATATTTCAAGTCTGAAAAGTCATATAAATTCTAAATTTTCTTTGAGTGTTTCTATTCCTGCTTGCAAACAAGCCAATTGTTTCCCTACTAATACCTTTTTTTAAAAAAGATTTTATTTATTCATTCATGAGAGACACACAGAGAGAGGCAGAAACATAGGCAGAGGGAGAAGCAGGCTCCCTGTGGCAAACCTGATTCAAGACTCAATGCTAGGACCCCGGGGTCATGCCCTGAGCCAAAGGCAGATGCTCAACCACCGAGCCACCGACACATCCCTTCCCCCCTTTTTTTCTTTAAGATTTTAATACCCTTCTTGTAGAAGTATATCAAATGCAACTAAAGAGAACCAACTCACTGTAACTTTTTTTTTCAAGAAAATTCTGTCTCCAAAGCTATAGTTTCATTAGGTATATTTTCTTTCAAGTTATTACAATTTTGTCACCTTTATATAATATTTACCTCAATTCTCAGTCCATATCTACAGAAATATATTTAGATATTTGTCATATCATCATCCAACTTCCAGTATTACTTTCTATGTTTAGCTTTTTCTGGAACAATAATCCAAATACCAGAGATTTAAGATAAATATGTATTTTTTGCTCAGTGTGGATGAGGTCTAGAGCTTAGCTGAACTCAGCTGAGTTCCATTCATCTTACTTTAGAACCCAGGCTTAATGAGTAGTCATCATTATCTTAGGACATAACGTTCTCAGAGTGGAGAGTAGGAGCAAAAGAATTTGAGGGAAAAAAAAAACACAAATGCATTTTATTCTTCTTTTGGGATGTGCATATTGTCATGTTAGCTATTCAATCAGCCAAGCAAGTCACAGGGCAAAGCCAAGCCATTGAGTAAGAAGGTATACTGAACCTATAGAAAAACATAGGCACAGAGAGGTAGAATTAATAATTGTGAGCAATGAAAACAATCTACCACAATGTGCAGTGTAAATCATCTTATTGAAGGTCAATTTTACTAAATGTCTAATTAATGTAGCTATTATTATATTATTGTCATTAGATTAAGTTTTAATTATTGGTACAAGTGTGTACATACCAAATTCCCAGCAATGACACAGTAACTTTGAGTCTATAATGTAGAAGTTATTAGTAAAATAATTTGGTATTTAATAAAACATGATTTGGAATGGTTTACTATCAGTCTTATGTACAATCTTTTTCTGTAAACAAATTCATCTTTAAAGATGCAAAGCTTAAAAAGTAATACCTGGGGATGCCTGAGTGACTCAGTGGTTGAGCGTCTGCCTTTGGCTTGTGGTGTGATCCTGGGGTCCTGGGATCAAGTCCCACATCGGGCTCCCCGCAGGAAGCTTGCTTCTCCCTCTGCCTAAGTCTCTGCCTCACTCTGTGTCTATCTCATGAATATATAAATAAAATCTTAAAAAAAAATAATACCTGTGCTTTTAAAATTTAAAGAATAGCATTCTGGTAAGTGTTGGTAGTACTTTAATTAGAGAGAATACAATAGAAGGCAGACAGCAATAACTTTAGGGTTTTACACAAGAAATTGGCACCTCTTTCCTGAAATGCATTGGTGGTCCCCCAAGTTATATTTGTGTTTGAGAGATAAGCTAAATGTCATTACTCTGACCTATAGTGGTTTGTATTTTTAGAAAAGATAAAATAACCAAAACTTGGATTTTTTACATCTATGATATGAACCAATAACCCCATGAAATTGGATGAGCACTAACTTTCTGTAAAAAATGATTAGTCTCATGTCCTAAGAAAAAAATAATAAAATATTAAAATATTTGAAGGAAAAGATTCCCTTTTTCTAAGCTGCGAATTAAATTTCTTTGAGAAAATGTTGAAAGGCACACGTTTTCCAGCAGAAGATGAAAAACTTAAAATTGTCTCATTTATTGTTTTGAACTTAGTAGGGAGTGTTAAAAATGGTATTACATATTTCCTCCTATAAACAATTTGCTCCCTAGCATTTTATCCCAGCCTCTTTCATCGCTATGTGCAAAGCGAATAATAGTGCAGAGGCTGAGTGTGCCAATGGTGATGTCAACTACAAAGTATGGGTTGATTTAGAAGTGTAGCTGGCATACAAAGAACAAAAGTGTAGCTGGCGTACAAGTCACTGCATTCTAAGAACTGTTGAAACTCAAATCAAATCTGATTTTTCTGAAGCAGTGTGTTTCTTTGCCTGAGGCATCAAACATTACGACATCACACTATTTCCAAAAAGAATATTTCAAGAGAAATATTTTTGAACTTTAATAATGGATGCATGCTCAGAAATTTTAATGTCGAAATTCTAATCCTCATCTGTCACTATGTGTCGATGTAGTTTATAATTTAAATCTTTCATTCACATCAAAATATTAATGCTCTGACACCTGTTCACCAATTTAATTTTATATTGATAAATAAAGATATATGCTCATGACAGTCTTTTAAAAAAAAAATCCATGTCTTCCTATGTGATATACCTCCTCTGTCCTATTGTGGCAGCAGATTCATACAATAAAAGTGAGGATGATGCTATAGCTATTATGATTTTAGAAATTCTCATTTCTAGAATTTATTTGGCCTCTTGGCTTGTGTAGAAAAATTACTGGGGAAAAATGTGAAGAAATAATGCTGCAAATTAAGATTATGCAAAACTGCCCCTAGACTCAATAAATTTGGCAACTGTTTAATGAAATTGCAAATAATATGGCAATGTGTCTTATATATGGGCTTTTTAAGAGCCAAAGTAAAATACAGACAAATTAATAGCTTAATAAAACATTAAAAATTTCCAATTAAATGGATTAAATACATTTAGTTTATTTATGATATAACTATATGCTTAAATGACAAGAATGCTTCTTGAGGAGCCGGCAATATGATTTAAATCAATCAACTCTAAAATGTTGGTCTAATGAGAGCTTCAAGCTTTATTTCTTTTGTTTCTTATTCTACCTCTTATTAGGTCAAAGGTATTCTTCAAGGCTAAGGCCAGCATTTGACCTGAGGGCTGGGGATGAATCTTAGGTATATGAAGAACAAAGAAATCACAAGCTGTTGTGTTTTGGGGGGCAGCACTTTTTCAAGGCTTGCCTCAGTATACCTCTTCGGAGATGGTCTGTGTCTTCCAGCCCTTTTAGCTGTAATCCACTCTTACTGTACTTGAACCCTGTAGGTAAGAATGTGTATTAGAGAAGGAACACTCTCCAGCCTCTTAATGAAATCTGAGATTTTTTTTTCATTTCTTGTGTTTTTGCAAATGTGTCTTCTTGTATACAGTCCTCCATTCAGTAGAACAGGCTAGAAGGGACTGGAGTAAGAGGAAGAAGGCTCTTTCCTCATACCTCTAAGACAAGGTGCTGGGGAGTCGACTATTGTTAAGGAGGATGTTTTGTGTGTATTTGATAAGGACTATCCTTATCTTCCCAGTGCCAGGGCACAAAGAACTCTTTCCTGGATATTTACCTTGAGGATCTGCTGGGATTACTGGAAACTGTGCTTCTCCCCAGACTACATCTGCCAGGAGTTTCTTACTGTCACACGAGTCCAGCTTAATCTCCAGTAATTCATCATGATTATTAGATTAGTGTTCATAACAGTTTATGACTACAGAGGCTTCTGTTTTAGAAAAGCAAATCTTTGCTATAGCTCTCTGGATTCATCTGTCTCTCCAGATTTGGGGATATTTTTTTTTCTCCTAGTTCACATTAAAAAAAAAAAAAAGAACAGTTCACATAAAAAACAAAACAAAAGTCATCGATTTCTGAGTTTGTCCAGCTTTTTCTTTCTGTAACAATGGATTCCAACTTCTAAGCTTTTTACATACTGGAACTGAAGCCAGAGCCACCTCAAATATCATTTTGAATATTTAATAATATTTATTTTTTAGTAACACATGTATTTATAAAATAATATTTGGAAGTATATACATTAACTATACTAGGGTGCATATTATTGCGGTAAGAAAAACAGACTTAGATGATATAGTATGAAGAGTGAAAATAAACCAAACTTTTTGTTAACTATGGGTTTTAAAAATGCAGAATTATGACCTTACACTCAGAAACATACAGAACACCTCCACTTGATTCTCTTGGCCAGATTTGATCTCATGGAAATACATGATACTGAATTATGGAGGAAGAAAAAAAATAACCTCAATAATTCCCTTCATGTATACCAAATAAAAGACATGTACAGAAAGACCAGGGCCTTTATGTATAACATGCTTACGTTCATGCTGTCTTATAGGCTCAAACTCATCCTGTCAAGTCTAAACCTATCATCTGATCCCTTCAACAAGGTGTCCATGATCCAATATTTATTTCTGGCACTACCTATTTTTCTGCTTTAAGATTTTATTTATTTTTGGGGGGAGATGGGAGAGGGGAGAGGAAGAGGGTGAAGGAGAGAGACAACCAGTGCACAGCAGGGGGAGGGACAGAGGAAGAAGGAAAGGGAGAAGGCAAAGGGGAAGTCGACTTCCCGCCGAGCGAGGAGCCAGACATGGGGCTCTACCCCAGGTCCCTGGGATAATGACTTGAGCAGAAAGGAAATGCTTAACAGAACTGAGCCACCAAGGTGTCCCTGGCAATACATTTTTTTCAATCTCTCTTATTGTTCATTCTATACTGTTTCCACTTTTTCTCATCTTCCATATCCAAAATGTATAGATTTTAAAATATTTCTCTTAGATATCCTCCCCCTTGACACTTTTTCCTTTTCATTTTCCTACACCCGACTAGGTCTGCTTTACTTTAGTCGCAGATCACCATTGCAGTCTCCTAGTAGGTCCTGCTTCACATACATCTTACCCTATAATTTCCTCTTTATCATTCCCTTTTTCAAGAATCTAAAACAATCTCTTACTGCCCCAGTAGCTGGCACGAAGTCCTTTGCTAGCTTTTAACTATTTTTTTACCCTTTCTCAACCTGGAATCCCATGTCTCCCACTACATTTGAAGCTTGCTTAATTCTACATTCTGTTCTAGGGTCATCTAAATGTTTTACTCCATGAGGTGTAGTAATCATGTGTTCCTTTTTATTAATCAAAAGCCTACTTCTGCTACAAAAAAAAATCCAAATGTTATCTATTTATAAAGATATTTTTGATAGTTCATTATCTTTGCATCTTCATCTCCTCTTTGTTTACATATAATTGTATTTACATATAATTGTATTTATATGTTTACATATAATTGTATTTATAGCCACAGGAGAGGGGACAGATATTTATGGATCACAGTTCTAGAATTTACATGTTATCTTAGTCTTACAAACAGCCTTCTGTGATGTTATGATTATTTTGTATATGAACAAATTACATGATTGTATAGCAAGTAAATATGAGAGCCAGGATTCAAACTGTGGTCTGAGAGATTCCAAAATGTATCGCCTTCCAAAAAAGAAAGAAGGAAGGAAAGAAGGAAGGAAAGGAAGGAAGAAAGGAAGAAAAGGGAAAAGGGAAAAGGAAAGGAAAATAATGGAAAAAACTTCTTAGCATATTTTTCTTTTATTAAAATATGGTTTCACTGTTACGTAGTCTCAGGTAATTTCTTCATGTTAGTCTTACCTTCAACTAGATTAAGAGGAAATACAATAAGAACATACTTGATTAATTGTATATCTCATTAATATTCATCATTCTGACAATTAGTCACTTATATGTCTGCCTCTTCTTCTTGATTATAATTCCTTAAGAAATGAAACATAAGTGGGGCATTTGAGTGGCTCAGTCAGTGAAGCATCTGGCTTTGGGTCAGGTCATGATCCCTGGGTTCTAGTATCGGCCGCGCTGGGTTGGGGAGTCTGCTTCTCTCTTCTCCCTCTGCCCATCCCCTGCTCGTGTGCGCTCTCTCTCCCTCTCAAATAAATAAATAAAATCTTAAAAAAAAAAAGATAAATGAACCATAAATGTTTTCTCTTTCTCCATTGGTTCTATAAATGAATTTAGTCAAATAATTAAATAATTAATAAAGGATATAATCTTGGCAAAGTAGGTGGGCTTTAGAAAAGTGCTACTGACCCAGTATTAGGCAATATATATTAGTTGATAATGACTTGTAAGTATAAATATAAAAATAAAATTAGGTCATTTAAGCTAGATGCAAACTTTTTTCACATTTTAAAATAATATTTTAAAATAAAATTCCCATTTTTCAATGTGCCCTTATATTCCCTCCATTCACCTTTCTAACTCCTTTTGAATTTTTGTACTTAAAGAATATTTGTCTGCTATAGAAAAATTACTTGATAAATTTCATGTCATAAACTGTATTGAATTTACCAGCAGCTCACTTAAGAATAACTTTTTTTTAAAATCACTGTCTATACATACAAGTAGCATATAGAAATACTAGCCATTTTAAACCAGATTCCAGAATGTATCACCTGATGACAGTGTAGCATAATATTTCTTAATCCAAACATTTGGAGATAAGCTCTCTGTCTCCCTAATTTTGTTTTCAGAAAAAGTAGCAGAAGCAAAATATGGTAAACTCCTCTCAATCTTGGGAGTTTTGGTTTTAAATCCTCATATTTTAAATGCCCATGGTGAGTTTTGGAGGATGTTTCTCTGTATGATCCAAATATATTATTGAAATATGATATTGCAAAATTTTAAGACTATACAAAAAAGATGAATTCTCTAAAAGTATGTACTTTCACTACTAGTAATAACGTAATAAAACAATATTATTGCAATAGCATGGTTATTATAATTTCATACCAAAGGAAATTAAAGGCTGATTTTCAAAACGTGTCTTCTTTTTTATTAACATAAAAAGATTTAAAATTGCTCTTAACTTTAAATACCACTTGTGAAGCTGAGTGATAAAATAATAGTGAAATTATATAATATACAATCTTAATAACCCTTCTTGAGGCTCAAGGTGACCACCAAGCAGCTGTTATTTTGGAAAAAAAAGAGAAATACTATATAATAAAAACAAAAGCACAAACTTTATTTCATGTCAGGAAATGTGTCTGTGCTGTCCTTCGTGAGGACTGAAGTAAGGAAACAAAATGTAATTGTGCACATTATATCTAAAGGCTAACAGAAATTTTGTCATGTACCCCAGAGATGCAAAACTGTGTTTTTTCAGTCTTAAATTTTAAAGTTAAGCTTCTTTTCGATTTGAGTAACTTGTAAAAAAAAATATTCTTGAATCCTTAATGTTACTTGTTGACATTTAAAGAATTGATATGACTGAAGTTGATAAGGCATATATTTTAAATGGAGAATGTGACCCTAGGTAGCATTTTATCAGTATTAAAGAGTAAAAAGTAAAAATTAACTTGTGTCGGATTTTCGGCATTCCCCTTGAAATATACCGGTCTGGAAAGAGCATTGTTCTCACTCTAACCAACAAAAAAGCAAACAATCTCCAAAGGATAACTTTTCTTGAACCCGATCCAGTGTAGGAAACTATGGAATTTTGACAAAAATCAGTTTTAAAGTAAATGGGACAATCGACATTTATCAAAGCTGGGCAATAAGAACATGAACATCTGTTCAAATATTTGCTGTTCTCTTTATATATTTAAAATAGTTCATGAATAAATAAAAGTCCTAGGGTCCATTAGGACCAGGAGAGATGAACAGTAGACCCAGAGAAGAGAGGTTGTGGTCCAGAGTCTGTTATGGGTATGACCTTAGATATCTTACTTCATTTGTACCACCTTCAATTAGTTTCTCCTTAGGGCACTTCTCTTTGCTTTGGCAAGTTTTCCATGCTTTTTTTTTTTAACTTTTCCCGCTGTTTGAAGATGGCTATATTAGAAAAAAATGTTACCCTGGAATTTAATTTTTACCTTCTTCATGTAAATGTTAATATAATCCTAACCGATGCCTACAGCTAAGTCCGATATATTCCAATTTGAATAACTACTGAATGAGAAGCTTTGGATTTTGGAACATTGTGTCATATTCGAGGCTGATGTGGAAAAATGGATGCTTAGATATCTTTGTCCAAGTTATACTAAGTACCATCTGAGAAAGATATCATAATTAGTCTTTAAATTGGTAGAGTCAGCCCACGGATGAGTATGCATTTTAGCTTATTTTTGTGATGATTCCTCACTGATTTTTACAGAACACTATACCTATAAAATGCCCCATTGCATGCAATCTTTAAAAGGAAGCAAAGGCAAAAAAGGAATGTGAGTAAATATATTGAGCATATCCTTATGAGTAGCAAGGAAATAGCAATCTGATTAGGAACTATGATGTAGTATACAGCTGCTAGAAAATGTACCTTCCTTAAAATACTTTGAAAGCTCTTTTGGATATTTCTATAATTAAGATATAGGTTTTAGCCGCTTAAATATTTCTTGAAGTTTGCAGGCAGTTTGCCTCAATAGGCAAGGTTTACAATAATCCTCTTATTTTCATAAATTCCAGGCTTGCTTGGGACAAATACCTTTTTTTCAAAACTTGATTCCTTTTATTAGCTCAAAAATATTTGTAGGATTTCACTATTTTCTATTTGTTCAGTAACATTGACCAAAAAGAAAGTGACACACATGCAGCCTCTAAATGCCATTTTTATGTTTGTAGGCAACATTTGAAACACTATAAAAAATTGCAATTCCAACTAAAGCATTCTTTTAAAATAATTCTGCAAACCACTGGGCCAATTGGTGCTTTTATAAAAGAATAAATGGATAGTGACTCTAGTTTATTTGGGAGTTTTCATGTTAGAAAATAAGACAGAGGCTGACATTATTCCAAAAGGTAAATTCTACAAAATGCTGATGAAACTATTTTTTGGGTTCTTTCAACCAGCCAGTTATTTCCTGAAGAGAGACTATTTTATAAAATCTTTCTTTTTCAAAGATTTTATTTATTCATTCGAGAGGGGGGGGGGGGCAGAGACACAGGCAGAGGGAGAAGCAGGCTCCACGCAGGGAGCCCAATGTGGGACTCGATCCCAGGTCTCCAGGGTCACGCCCTGGGCCAATGGCAGCGCTAAACCACTGAGCCACCTGGGCTGCCCTAAAATCTTTTTTAAAATGCTCAGTCAACTCTCAATTATTCCAGCAATGATTCTTTAATTGATGACCATCGAAAACTCTGAAAACCACCTTTGCCTCCTACCCCTGATAGTTTGATTTTTAGTCATTAATCCTTTAAAGAGTATATATGGAACACTGTGTTGGCTTGTTTTTACATGTAAGACATAATAGGACAGGTAAAAATTTCTGAAACAAAACTCAAAAGCACACATTATAAAGAAATGATTGAAAAAAAATTGACTACACCAAAAATAAAAAAATTCTGGCATAGTAAAAATCCACTTAGGAGAACATATTGCAATACCTAAAAATGACAGATTATTTGTTCTAAAATTTCATTGCAAAGCCATACTCCTCTCTTCTAGCATTTTGGTATAAGGCTTACCTAGCACTTCACCCCGCCCCACTTTAGTGTCTCCACTGTAAAGGCTGATGTTATTTAAAAATAAAACTTCCAGTTACTTTAGGAGGAAAATTGGGTTTATTTGGAAATAGCAGAGAATAGAAATCTGGGTCAAAGAAGCTACGAGCAAAAAAAAAAAAAAAAAAGAAAAAAGAAGACCACCCCACAAGAAACATAGGTAAGCCCACAGAACAAAGGAGAGGTAAACTACTCAGAGGAAAGTGTGAAGTTGGAAAGGCTTTTAGGAACATAAAGTACACTGAAATAAAATGGGTTTTTGAGTTATAGTGGTCTCCTGTTGGCTGAGTTGTGACTTTCTCATTGGCTGTGCTGCTGTTGCCTGGGAGATGAGGAAAGACTTTTCTCCTTCTGCTGGGGTAGCAAAATAGTACCCATGTGCAAGGTCCAGCTGTTCCTGTTGAATTTGCAAATGGGGAGGAGTGGTAAAGTCGAACTTCTCCTGTGGAACATCCTGACTCCATTTTAGTGAGGTTTCTCTTTATAATTTTCACACTGACCTTCAACCAGAAATTCACAATGTTTTTCTTCTGCTTATATGAAGGACATCACGGATTCCCAAAGCCATAGCTGGCTTAGCCCAGGTCTGGCTTCAAAGATGTTTGCTCTTTCCAGTACGTGAACCTTGGTAATTGAGAACAGCTTTTAGGCCCACCCAGTCTCCCAGATTACAACATTGAGCCTGGTTCCAACCAACTGCTTTTGAGAGGGGTGTATACGTGTGTGGGGCAGGCCAATTTTCATTTCCATTACCTCAACAGAAGTTGCATTCCATAATTAGATTAGACTCCACACTGCTCAACTTTTTATGAAAATATTGTTGTTAAGTGTGGTTATGCCATTTATCTTTTAAATTTTTCTTCCTAATATTTTATCTCTACTATATGGTTTCCTTTATATGTTTAGAATTTTCTTAAAGGATGTATTTACACTACTGAGATGTTAACTAAAAATTCAGTCCTTGACATTTCCCCAAACTATTTCATGTTGTAGAAAAAAAAAAAGACACATTAAAATTTAGAACATGAAAGATTGTAGTGAAAAGACTAATCCTTAATTATAATATTCATTTAAACTAATATTGCAATAGAAATTTTTAACAGTCTTACCCTGCTTCATTGTCTTCAATTTTTTGAATAAGCATTTGTAGTACTCAGCATGAGCTGGCATTTAAAGTGAATAATTTTACTGGATGTTATGATTCTACTGCTATTTAAAGTAAATGAGTCTTTGCGATTTCAGTGACAGTTGTGTCAATGGAATGCCTGCAGGCCAGAAACCCATTTGATATGTCTAGCAGGAAGCTGTATAGGAAATTTAACATAAAATAATTGATAGTTTTGAAAACAGAAAAGGTTTAGGAAACAAAAAGTTTTTGGCTTATTGATTCTGCATCTTTTTCCACTATACTGTACTAATAATTATAATTCTATATTTGACTTTGTAACATTTACAGTAAATATATTTTAAAATGTGTTCATATTTATCATTATTTAGAATCAATGGCATCTTCTGATATTCCTACTAATATCTACTAGTGTATTGGAAAGTTTAGCTTTCATCAATAAATTGCAATAAGTTGTTGCAACAACACACTGGAAAAACTCAGAGTTTAAATACTGCCTCTTTCAATGACTAGCTGTGTGGCTTGAGCAAAAACATTAACCTTCCTAGCCTATGCAAACCCTGGAGGTAGGTTTACAGCTCTTTGAGAAGGAAATTCTGGGGTCTCAGATATGCAGAGCCTGGTTAGTATGGGGAGGGGTACAGGTGGGCATATCTCCTTGACACCATTGGGCACATGCCCTATAAGAAGGGCACAATCAGAAGAAAGCCAGAATAGAGCTTTCTACAGCTTGGGCCTATGGCACTAACCCCTCTGGCCCTCATCCCAGGTAGGTACTAGATGGAGGGAAATAAACAGGTTCATATATTATTTATTTCAAATAAATTAGGTATAGGGGAGCAATTTGGCAATATCTTCCAGAATTCAACCTGACATTTCCACTTCTAGAAAAGTGTCATCGAGATTTACTTGTAGAAGTGCCCAATGGTGAATGTATGTTTACTTTAACACTATAAAATCAAAAAGCTGCAAACAATATAAATATTGACCACATGGTGAATGGGTATTTAACTTATGATACACTAGTGCACTGAAATATATTTTGCAGCCATTAAATAGGATAGCCCGGTATGAAAAGATCTTCAGTATATATTTTTAAAGATTGATTTATTTATTTTAGAGTGCAGGGGGGAGGCACAGAGGGAGAGAAAGACTCTCCAGCAGACTCCCTGCTGAGCATAGAGTCCAACCAGGGGGCTCAATTTCAGGACCCTGAGATCATGACCTGAGCTAAAATTAAGAGTCCAACACTTAATCAACTGAGCCACCCAGGTGCCCCTTCAATATATATTTTTAAGTAAGAAAAGCGAATTAAGGATCTGAGACGTAGTATGACCAGCTGTGTTTGTGTGTGTCTATGTGTGTGGTGTGTGTATTATGCCTATATTTTTAAAAAAATTCTCTAGAAGGGATTACAAGAAACTATGAAGTGATTACCTCTGGTTAGTAAGAGCAAGGGTTATTGGGGGCAGTTTTTACTTTACATCGCCATCTGTCAGAATTTGTCACAGCAGTTAATACTTTCATAATTAAACAATAACAACAAAATAAAAAAAAAACCATTACCCTTCCCAGCATTATGACAGAGGATTATGCATGAGAGATAAATGTATAGCACGAGAAAAATATCTTGCACATAGTATGTATTTCATATGTGATAGCCCTTATTTTTATGTGAATTATATCTTATCTTTAAATCCCCAAATGATCTTTTGCACTCCCTTACATATTACAATTGTTGACTAGATTTTATCTGATTAGATCATTTAAACATATTTTATGGCCTTACAGTTTTTTCATTTCTTTGGTTCTCAAAAATTTCAAGTGAAAACTAAAGACAGTAAAGGTACCAATTGTGTTGGCATGAACCTTCTTCTAAAGATGGTGATACTATGGCTATAAGGTATACAAGTGGTGACAGTTAACATATCCCTAAGTGTGAGCAGCGTATGTCCCTCCTTTGCATTGTGTGCATATAAAACTTCTTTGGTGCTGTTGATTTTTTTTTTTTTTTGAGGGTTTTAGGATTTGTTTGCTTGCTTCCTTGATTGTTTCTAAGACTCAGTATTGGCTAGGATGAATCTTACTTTCTAAGCAGTGAAATAGGGTGACTGTGTTGATTTGGTTCACTCTATAAGAAATCTTTCAACTGCAGAACAGTGCACAGGGAAACAGAAAGGTTAGGTAACTTGACAGCTAGCCCAGACTGGCATTGTTTTCTGAACAGTACTGTTTTTCTTGGCATGAATGCAAAAATGTACTATTCCTCTACAGAAGAAAAGGGAATAAAGGGGAAAGGAGAGAAAATGAGTGGGAAATATCAGTGAGGATGACAGCACATGAGAGACTCCTAACTCTGGGAAATGCACAAGGGGTGGTGTAAAGGGATGTGGGCGGGGGGCCGGGGTGACTGGGTGATGGGCACTGAGGGGGGCACTTGATGGGATGAGCACTGGGTGTTATGCTATATTTGGCAAATTGAACTCCAATAAGAAAATCTACAAAAATTAATTAATTAATTAAAAAAATTAAAAAATTTAAAATCCCAAGGAAGTTATAAAGACTGAGGGAAATTATACCAGATGAAATTTTAGATCTTCAGAAATGTAAAGTGTATGTTTTGATAAAAACATCTCAATTGCTTTAAAATATTAAAATAGTAATAAATAAATAAATAAAATTTTAAAAAAAATAAAAATAGATAAAAGTTCCCCAAAACATTAAAATTAGTGTCTATGCTTTGCTCCTCTCTTGTCGACTTTACCTGAAATTTCAATATTTTAAAAGGTTAATTGAGAGGTTCCTTTTCCCGTGTTCTTTATCATACTTTCTATAGATCTTTTCAGAAACAATTCTTAAAATCAGGTTGATTATTTGGGAACTAAATTACTCCCATCTATAGGGGATTGATTTTTCAGAGTATAGTTATGATAGTTTTAAAGAAATTATCTTTCAAATTCCTACAATCTTAGATGTATTCTTTCCAGAGATCACTCCCTTTAAAAATATACTTGCAGTCTCATATTCGCTTTGCATTGTCTCCATCACTATCTTACTTCACTTTGCAAAAGTGATATATAACGTCTAACCGTCCTCAAGTTTAAGGAAAATATACTATTCTATCAGTATAGACAATTCTGTGGCGCTAACAAAGGCACAGATTGGGATACATCAGGCTTGAGAGAGTTAATAAGGGCTGAAAAACAAGGTCTTTTTTATGAATTAATAAAGGAGCAACCCCTCATTTATCTAAGGCTTGCTGTATACTCACTGCTAGTCTCCTTGTCTTTCTAATCCATCTGTTTGTCTGTATATACATCTCTCCATTCCGCAGTTGCACGTATGTTAGATTTCAGAAGTGAGATGTCTATCATGGTGACTCATAAACATACTTATTTGAATAAAAAAAAAACAGTAAGCCTAATTTTCCTGAATTTTCTGACAATGAGAAATGGTCTTGCCTAAGTTATATGGTAGTGTTTTCTTTAAATTGAGGGAGTTAAAGCCACAATCCCAAAGTCCTAAGGACTGTGTATTTAAAATGTGTGTGTATATAATTTATCATTTATATATTGATATATATTTCAGTCTTTTTAAGGTGCTATATATTAGAAAATACAGTATTTCTTATGGTCAATTAGACCTTTAAAATTTTTAATTAATTAATTTTTGTCATAAAGCACCATAAACATCCTTGTATATATCATCCTGGGTACAAATTCAATATAGGGAATACACTTGGAAGAATGCCACATAATAGTGTTTGAACTTTTCCAACTCTATACTAGATATTTCAAATTTATTTTCAAGCATAGCTACTATCAAGTTATATTGCAATCCACCAGGGTTTCAGAGTTTCATTTAAGCCCATTTGATGTTTAGTATGCTGATCATATGTTTTCTTTCTTTCTTTTTAATTATTATGTTTTCTTAGCTCCAAATCTATCTTGTGATGCTGTAACTGAGACCACCATTGCATTTTTGCTCTGGTTGATGGATCCATGGTAGGCTCTGCTAGCAGGGTATATTAGAAGTGACTGTAAGGATGAAGAAGAAAAAGGGTCTTGCTCCTTGTGTGCTACTTGTTTCTATCAGCATCAAAAAGTTCTCCCTGGTGGCAGCAACTGATTCCAATTTAATGTGCATTTCCTAGTCCCCAAACCAGCTGTATCATGCTCCCTTGGTAATAAGAGTGCATCAAGAGGTCTGATTTCCAGCTGCTCAGAACCTCCCTCTGAATTCCTGAAGTCCAGGCTCAGCCAGCCTCCTCCTGGAGGCCTACATTCTAGTGCTACAGAGGCCCCGTTTCCTGGGCACCAAACAGGAGGCGATTCTTCTTCAGAGATTATTCCAGTCTTTGGAAGCTGCCTGCTACAAATATTTAGGTTGTAATACCCTGGAAATGTTCCATTTGTTTCTCTAGCCCTGGAATGGCAACAGCTTCTAGAAGTTGTTACTTCTATGAAAACTTAATATTTTCCTCTTGCCTTTTAAGCTCTCCAAAATCCAAGTAACCAAAGTTTTATATATTAAAATGTCTCTGTTAAAATAAGCAGCGTATTTTTCTGGGTTTATGATTGGACAGTGACAGAAATGATATAGTAAAAAGTACCCTAATTTTGTTTTTAGTTGAATCTCTTAAATAATGCAGTTGAGGAACTTTTCATATGAGAATTGCTTAATCTGGTTTCCTTTTCTATGTATCTCTTGACCAGTTCCTTGCTCATGTTTCCTACTGATTTTTTTAAGATTTTATTTATTCATGAGAGACACAGAGAGAGAGGCAGAGACACAGGCAGAGGAAGAAGCAGGCACCATGCAGGGAGCCCTATGTAGGACTCAATCCTGGGACTCCAGGATCACGTCCCGGGCCTAAGGCAGGCGCTCAACCGCTGAGCCACCCAGGCGTCCCTCCTACTGATTTTTGATCATTTTTTATTTGATGGATTCTTTACACTGTCTTATATAAATGCTTCAGCTGCTGCCTGTGTTTGAGGCATTGTGAGGAGAGCGCATTCTCTGTTTTCATTTTAATGTAGTCAAGTTATGTTATTTCCTTTTATAATTTCTGCCTCTTATTCTTTCTTTCAATATCCTTCCTGAAAATGAATGGTACTAGTGGGATGGCAAACCAAGATAATGTAAAAACTCTTGTAGCATAAACATGCAGATGCTAAATAATCTATAACAAAAATGATTTTCAATGCATGCCTGAGTCCACAAGAAAGAAAGAAAAATCTCTAAGAATCAGTAATATAAAAGGAACAGAAGGTAGAAAGCTAAGCATGTGAGTCGAAGTGGGGTCCCAAAGCAGGCTATGGTTGTTAAACCTGAAAAGATTTTTTTATCTTTTCATTTTAAAACATTATAAAATACTTTTAAATAAGTAGAAAGAACAAAATGAATCCCCATGTTCATATCATCCAGATCAAGAATCATCAGATTTTTTCCACTTTTATTTAATCTTTTTTTTTTTAAAGCAAGTTCCAGATGTAATGTCATTTCACTCCTCATTATTCAGCAATCATCTCCATAAAAGGGACAAAGTTCTGGACAGCAAACGTAGAGGCAAAATAGGTGAATAGAAGTATACAATTCCAGTTGTAAAATAAGTTATAGGGATGAAAGAGTGCAACATTACGAATATAGCTGATAATATTGTAATAACACTGTGTGATGACACATGGTAACTACACTTATCCTGGTAAGCAGAGCATAATGTGTAGAATTAGTGAATCACGATGTCGTACACCTGAAACTAATATAACATTGTATGTCAACTATACTTCAAATATTAAAGGAAGAAACACAATGGAAAAATATAATGTCTGAGAGGATATAACTCTCAGTCTAGAATTTTATCATTGGATTAGCAATTATTTAAGAAAAAGAAAGACATTAGAAGAATAGTAATCAATATACATCAAGAAGAGTTAATTTTTGGTATTTGTAGTAGTTATAAAGTTGCCAGGAACACTGAATTAGCAAAGACCAAAAACTCTTGCTCCCAGAAGAAATAGACGCTTGGGTTCCTTTGGGTCTCTGGGCACATTATTTTTGTCAAGCAAAGTGCTATTTGTGTCATATAGGTTTGTGTGTCAGTGTCCTTCTAAAACAAGCCATCTCATGCGAGTCTTCCACATGACCCTTTCCTGTACAATACATAGCAGGTATTTTAAAAATTCCTCTGCAGTCTCCTGATCTGTAGAACCTGCACTACCTGCAAGTTTAGTGTGTTTCATTCTTCTCATCTTTTGAAACAAGAAATGTTTAACATTATTTTTTACCCTTGGTAATGTGGACCTACATTATTATTATTTTTTTTTTTGGCTTTTAGGCTAATGACTGTGCTGTCCACTCTGCTCTTTTCATCATCCATCATCTCATGAAACCACACAATGATCTGCTTTTCCATCTTTCCCATAGCTTTGTCACGCACGGTAGAGGTTACTTTAGCACTTTCTGTAGCGGCTTCACATACAGATGGGCAAACATCCTCTTTATTTTTTGTTTGGATGGTATTGTTGATTTATTGCCATTGGACTCACAGCCATTGGCACTGTAATTGATGCCTGAAGGAAGCTTATCTGTTGCAAGTATTTTTTTTACACGAGGCACATCACAGCCTTTTTATGCTAAAGAATACCATGTAGCACATCAGCACTGTGCCCTGGGACCCATTTCAAACAGTGACATCACCAAAATAATCACACAAAAATGTATAAGACAGATGCAAAAAGGAGAGCATGAGAGCAGAACTAGGAAGGCAGAGCATTCCCTTGTCTACCCTCACCTGGGAATGTGTGTGCTGGCAATTTTGTTACCACACTGAGTATGTTTGTGAATGGTTGGAAAAATGCTGTATTAATTTTGGTATTGCAAATGAATTTCAACAAGTAGGCAAATAATGAGGATACGTTTGTATGAAGGAAGGAGGGAGATGTAAGAAGACATTACCTGAACAATGCAGTGGTAAATTTAGCAAAGCAGTGGCTATCTTAAACCATAACAATTATAAATAATTTTATATGAAGAAAAAGTTATAATAAAGATATTGTGAAATGAAATATATACATGTAATGGGGAAATAAAAATTAATATTTAATATTTTATCTAGTTAGGGTAGTGACATTTATATAAGAATGCTGAAGTATTGTAGTTACAAAAAAAAGGAAACGATATTTTACATCCAAAGAATACAGGAAATGGAAAAAATAAGACATAATCAACTAATGATGGAAGGGAAAAAACATGGTAAAGAGAAAGCATAAATAATGTAGAAACAAATATAAACATAAGGAATGATAAAAAATTTTAAAATAAGTCTAAAAAAAGTTGGAAAATATGTGCTACTTATAAATAAATGGCACAAAAGTTAAGAAACAAGGCAAAAAATTATATCAGATAAATTCTAAGTAAAAGAAAGCTGGACAACAATATTAATATCAGGCAAAATGAAATGCATAGCACAATGCATTAATAGTGATAAATAATAAAGTCCACCAAGAAGGTTAACCATGAACTTGTATTCTATTTTTTTTCTTTTTTAAAATTTTTATTTTATTATTTATTCATGAGAGACCGAGGTAGAGACACAGGCAGAGGGAGGAGCAGGCTCCATGCAGGGAGCCTGATATAGGACTCCATCCCGGGTCTCCAGAATCACGCCCTGGGCGGAAGGCAGGCGCTAAACAGCTGAGCCACCCAGGGATCCTGAATTTATATTCTTCTAATGTAATCTCATGGAGGGATGGGGACACAAGCAGGGAAGAGAGCAAATTATTTTAAAATTTTCACTGCAATAAAACTGGCTTATAAGTTCCAGAGATACAATATAATGATTCAACATTTGTATACATTGCAAGAGGAACACCACAATAAATCTGTTAACCTTTATCACAATACATAGTTAAAAATTCTTTTTCTTGTGTGCTGAGAACTTTTAGGGTTTACTCCCTTAGCAATTTTCAAAGATGCAGTACAGTTTTATAGACTGTAGTCACCATGTTGTACACTGCATTCATGACACTTTCCTAACTGGAAGTGTGTACCTTTTGACACCATCTGTCTTGCTCCCCCTCCCTTTGCCTCTTGCAACCATCAGTTTGTTCTCTGTATCAGTGAGTTCATTTTTTTTATTTCCATATGTAAGATCACGTGGCATTTGTCTTTCTCTGACTTATTTAGCATAATGCTCTCAAGCTCCATCCATGTTGGTGCAAATGACAGGATTTCCCTCTTTTATGGCTGCAGAACATTACGTTGTATATATGTGCCACTTTTTCTCTATCCATTTACCCACTGAGGCCATTTAAGTTGCTTCTCTGTTGACTATTGTAAATAACACTGCAGTGGGAGGGTACAGATCTTTTCAAGATAGTATTTTTGTTTCCTATAATCTCAATCTATATAGCAAAACAACAGAATGTCAAGGGAAACACAGAAATCTTTTAATACACTTTTACCAGAAACTGACTTATCAAGCAGACCAAACAAAAACTTGTAGGAAATAGAAGATATAGAGAACATGTTTTAAAAAACCATATATTATAAGAAGACCTCGTTATATAAATCACTATCTGTTCTGCTCAAACATATGTGGAACATTTATAATTGATCATATTTCAATTAATTCAGAATTCATAGCAAAAAAAGCTAATTTTAAATCTTTTTCTGTAAATTTTATTCTAAATTTTACAATTTTACACCTATGGAAAAAATTACAACATAAAAAACCCTTTTCCCATTTTTCTAGTAACATTTGAGAGCAAATTGCCAACCTGATATGCCACATCACACATTGTATGTTCCTAAAAACAAATATAGTCTCTTATAATACAACCATGGGAATCATTACATTATTAATACATTATTAACCGGAATTGAGTTTTGCCAGTTGTTAACAATAATCTGCTTTATAGGATAGGGATCAGGTCTGGAATTATACATTACATTTAGTCATCATGTCAATTGTAGTCCTCTTCAATTTTTAACAATTATTTTATGACTTTGGCATTTTTGAAGATTTTTCATTAATTACTTTGTACACTATCTCTGTTTGGTATGTCTGATGTTTCCACATAGTTAGATATGGGCTATACATATTTGACAGGAATATCACAACAGTGATGCAATGTTCTCATCACACACTACTGGGTTGCTAACGATTTTGTTTGATTCCATTACTAATGATTACTTGGATCACTTGATCAATGTGGTGTCAACCACTCTTCTGCTCTGTGAAGCTAGTTTTTTTTTCCCTTTCATAATTAATAAGCATTTTGTAGCGAAGTAATTTAAATCTCAGAAGTAGCTCATTCTTATTCAAACTTTGAATTTATTCACGTTAACCTATATTGAGGTGGACTTACATTCCTGCTGCCTAAATTCAGTAGATTATGTTGGTATCATTGTTTATTTGGATGCTCAAATTCCCTGAAATTTGGTCAATGGGAGCCCATTCAAGCTGGTTCTTATGTCCTTTTGACATGACCCTATCACTTCCTTGCTTTGTGGTATAGCAAGATGTCCCAGTCTTATCTTTGTCTTTTCCCTGATATTGGCTTCAAGTCCATCATTTCTGAAAGAAACCTGGTTGGTTTTGGAGGAGATGGTATTTATAAGCCATGCTGTAGAGATGAGTTGTTTATTGGTACTGGTCATTTGCTCCTCTGAGGCACTCTTCATGAACAAAGGTGGGAAATACACGTACATATGTGTGTATGCATATATAGCTGACCCTTGTGCAAGACAGATTTGAACTGTGCAAGTCCACTAATACATGGACTTTTTTTTATAAATACAGAACCATGTATTTGGTTATACATAACAGATATACTGTAAGTATATCTTCTCTTATGATTTTAAATAACATTTTTTTTAGCTTGTAAGAATATAGTGTATAACATAAAAGTATATGTTAACCATGTCAGCATGTCTTCCACTTAACCAGGTTATCTGTAGTTAGCTTCTAGGGAGTCACAAGTTATTCATGAATTTTTGACTGCATCGGGAGGGCCAGTTGCCCAACCTCTGTATTATTCAAGGGTCAACTGTGTATATTTCAATCTGTATTTCCAAATCTATTTATCTAGCATCTGTGTCTCCAATTCTTAATTCAACAGCAGAGGATTTATTTTCGATTTCTGTGTTTGTAAATACCTCCTTCAAAAGAGAAAACTAATTCCCTTGTACCCTTGTGTAACTACTGATATAACCAATTTCTGACTGCATCTGCCTTTCTATGTTGGCATTCTGCTTATGCCCAGATACCTGTGTTGGGGCTACCGGCAAGAATAGGCATGTTCTCACACCTTTCGGAAACTGCTTGTTTACATCAGGACACTGTCCTACAAAAACACCCTATTGAGTTTTTGTGGTCTCCTCTGAGATGGCCTCAGATGATCTCTGCCTCCTGGTACTTAGAGGTTTATATAATCCCTAGTGACATTGTACCAGTATTAGTTTATGTGATGCACAAGTGATGGAATGCCACCTTTAAATTAGTTTATACTCTCGCAGGTCAAGAAAAAAAGTAAATTAGTTTATAAAAATTGTGGCATTCTCTCTTTGGAGTATATATTCTTGTTTTATTAGACTACTCTAGAAGAAAGTAAGCTTCCATGTTGTGAGTAGTTAGATGCTGATACCCACACCGGGAGAAACTAAAGCCTCCGGCCAACACACAGTGAGGAGCAGAGGCCTGCCAACAACATCAGTGACTCTGAAAGTGACTCTGCAGCTCTAGATTCTCCAGGTAATAAGACCCACATGTCACAATTGACCCTAAGTAACAGACACCCTCATAAGCTGTACCAGATTCCTGACTCTCAGAAACTGCATGGAATAATAAGTATTTGTAATTTTAAAATGTAAGTTTCGGGTGAATTCATTACATAAGAATGGATAACAGATAACCATTCCACATTGGGTGCTATCCTCCAGACTCCACATGACACCATTTCAACTTGACTGGGCTCTGAAACATGAAACCAATCATTAACACATACGGATCACTTCCTTACCACACCTGGGCTCTGATGCACCATGCTAAACTGCTCCTTGGCACATATACTTTACCGGTTGCACCTCTATTAAATGCTTTAGAAATGAAAAGAACAAAAATGGAATTAAAGAGGAAAGTGGGAATGGGAGGAAAACAAAAATTTTAATGTATATGGACATTTAAAATAAAAAAATAGGAGAGATTTTGTTTTCTTTGTTGTACCTTCTATCAAAACCTGTGGGAAGCAGCCAGAGCAGTAACAGACTTTTCAAAGAATTAATTTGTGTGTAAAGATTATGGGAAACATATATTTATCCAATAGGTATGATACAAGTGGAAAGGATAAATCTAAATCAAGTAAATGAAAAAGTGTTTTTAAAGCCATGGCTTTAATAACGTGCAGGGCAAATCAATAAATATGATCAACAAAGCTAAGAGATGGCTCTGTGAAAATACTAATAAAGAGCATTTACCCCAGACAAAGTAGATTAAAAAAGAGAAAGATGCAAAACAGTGAGAATTTAAATGGGGAATACAGTAGATTTTTCTTAACACAAAAATATAGAAGGTTTGTTACATTGAACCTGAAAATAATTATTAAATTTCAGTATCTTACAAATCTATATCTCAGAGACATACATTTATATATTTTATATAAATGTATTATATTTGCATTTACCAAAGTGATTTAGGAAAATATGTAAAATTCAAATTTATCTATGAAAATAAAATTAAATACTTCAATACCTGTTATACATATACCCCGCCCCCACACACACAGCCCTTAAAATACCTTGATAGATTTACCACCTACAGGCTCTTCTTTTTTGCAGCTTTGAGGTATAATTTTAAATAAAATTGTGTACATTTAAAGTGTACAGTATGATGATTTATATAGGTCTATACATTATTAAATACTATTAAGTTCACGAACAAATCCATCACCTCCCTCACATAGTTAGTTACCTTTTTATTTTTTGTGGTGAAAACAATATATATTAGCAAAGTTTAAGTACACAATGCAATGTTATTAACTGTAGTCACCATGCTGTACATTAGATCTCCAGAAATTATTTTATAAATGGAAGTGTGTACCCATTCAACAACATATCCCCAAATCTCCTAATCCCCAGACCCTGGCAACCACCATTCTGTTCCTGTGAGTTTGGGTTTTTTTTTTTTTCCCCTTTAGATTCTACACATAAGTGAGATCACACAGTATTTATCTTTCTCTGACTTATTTCAGTCCTGTCACACGCCCCCAAGGCTCATCCACGCTGTCACAATGCGTTACTTCCCTTTTATGGCTGAATATTATTTCATTGTGTTGTGTGTGTGTATATGTCTATTCCAAATTTTTTTAAACTATAAATCCATCTAGGGACATGTGGGATATTTTTTCTATATCTTTACTACTGTGAGTAATGCTTCAATGAACATGAGAGTGTAAATATCTGTTCTCGATGCTGATTTCATCTCCTTCAGATAAAGGCACAAAAATAGAATTGACAGATCATAGGGTAGTTGTATTGATCCATTCTGGTGGCTGTAACAATATACCACAGACAGGTAGCTTACAAACAGGAAACATTTATTTCTCACGGTTCTGAAGGCTGGAAGTTTGAGATCAAAGTGCCAACATGGTCAGGTGAGAGCCGCTGTCAGGAATGTAGACTTGTATAAACACAAGAAGGAAGGGGTTAGGAAGCTTTGTGGGGCCCATATGTCCATTGTAGAAGACTAATACCACTGCTGAGGACTCCACCCTCATGATTTATCTCCTAAAGGCCCCACCTCTGGATATCATCACATTAGAATTAGGATGGATTTGAATATATGAGTTTGGGGTGGGGGAGACCTGAATCTCCATAATATGGTAGTTCTATTTTTAGTATTTTGAGGATTCTCAATATCATTTTCTGTAATGCATGTACCAATTTATAATCCTACCAACATTGTACAAGGATCCTCTTTTCTCCATGTCCTCCCTGAATTTGTTATCTCTTTACTTTTTGATAACAGCCATCCTGATGGATGTGTCAGGAAATACCTCATGGTAGTGAGTTTCCCTCGTGAATCTTGATGTTGATGACCTTCTCTTGTAACTGTTGGCCATTTGTAGGTTGTCTTTGGAAAAATGTTTACTCAGGTCCTCTGACTTTTTTAAATTGGATTATTTATTTTCTTACTATTAAGTTGTATGATTTCTTTATATATTTTGGATAATAACCTGTTATCAAGTATAAAGTTTGCAAATATTTTCTCCCATTCCATTGATTGCCTTTACACTCTGTCGTTTCCTTCCGTGCAAAAGCTTTGTAGTTTGACGTAGTCCCACTTGTTGGTTTTTGCTTTTGTTGTTCATGCTTTCAGTATCCTATCCAGAAAATCATTGTGAAACCAATGTCAAAGAGATTTTTTTCCACTATGTTTTGTTCTAAGAGTTTAACGGTTTCAGATCTTATATTTAAGTCTTTATCCATTTGAATTAGTTTTTGTGAATGGTGTAAGGAAGATGTCCAGATTCGTTCTTTTGTACATGGATATCCGGTTTTCCCAACACCATTTATTGAAGAAACTATGCTTTCTTCATAGTATGTTTTTGCACTCTTGTCAAAGATTAGTTCACCATAAATGTATGGGTTTATTTCTGGGTTTTCTATCCTGTTCCATTAGTCTGTATGTCTGTTTTTATACAAATACTATGCTCTTTTCATGACTATAGCTTTGTGATATAGTTTGATATTAGGAATTATGATATCTCTAGATTCCTTCTTTCTCAAAATGTCTGTGGCCATATGGGGTCTTATGTCATTCCATGCAATTTTAGGGTGGTTATTTCTATCTGAAAAACATACCACTGAAATTTCAACAGCGATTTCAGTGAATCTATGGATTGCTTTGGCTAGTATGGAGACTTTAACAACAGTACTTTTTCAATATATGAACATATATCTTTGCATCTATTTGTATCTTCAATAGCTTACATTTGTTAGTGTAGAGGTTTTTAACCTCATTGGTTGTAAATATTCTTAACTATTTGTTGTTCTTGATGCTGTTGCAAATGGGGTTTTTAATATTTTCTTTCAAATAGTCAGTTTTTAGTGTATGGAAATGCAACTGATTCCAATATACTGATTTTGTATCCTACAGCTTTTTAAATTTATTAGCTCTGATAGTTTTTTTGTGGAATCTTTGTAGATAGTATGATATAGAAAATCCCAAAGAGAGAAAATTCTACTTCATCCTTTCTGATTTGGATGTTTTTGTTTTTCTTGCCTAATTGCTCTGGCAAGGACTTCCCATACTGCATTGAGGGCAAAAAGAGAGGCAAAAGTAGACATTCTTCTCATTTCTGATCTTAGAGTAAAAACTTTATAATTTTCACTGTTGAGTATGATATTAGTAGTGTGCTATCATATATGGTCTTTATTATGTTGAGGTACATCCTATCTCAAGTTTAAGGGTTTTTGCCATGAAAGAATACTGAATATTGATAAATTATTTTTCTGCATCTATTGAAATAATTATATAATTTTTACTTTTCATTCTTTTAATGTGATATATCGCCTCAATTGATGTGCATATGTTGAACCATCCTTGCATTCCAGGAGGAAATTCTCACTTGGTCATTGTTTATAAACTTTCTAATGTGCTATTAATTTCAGTTTGCTCATATTTTATTGAAGATTTTTGTATCTGTGATCATTAGAGAAAATGGCCTGTAATTTTATTTTCTTTTAATGTCCTTATCTGCTTTTGGTATCAGGGGTAATGCTGCCTTAATAAAATGAATCTGGGGTGATTCCTACTCTTCTACTTTTGGAGGGTTCTGAGAAGAATTGGTATTAATTCTTTAAATGTTTGGTAAAATTAACCCATGAACTTGCCTGGTCCTGGGCTCTTCCTTGTTGGTAAGTTTTTGAATACCAAATAATTCTTGTTATTGGTCTGTTTAGATTTTCTATTTCTTCATGACTGAGTCTTTTTCAGTTATATAATTCTACTCACCTCCCCATTTCTTCTAAATATTCAACTTATTGGCGTATTGTTTATAGTAGTCTTAGGATTCTTTATATTTCTGTGGCATTAGTTATAATGTATCTTTCTGATTTTATTTGAATCTTCTCTTAATGTTAGCCTAACATTTATCATTTTATTTATCTTTTTGAAAAACAAGGTCTTAGTTATATTGATCATTTCTATTACTTTCTAGTATCATTTATTTCTTCATTGTTCATTTTTATTTCATTCTGCTAATCTGGACTCAGATTGTTATTCTTTTTCTGGTTTCATGAAGTATACAGCTAGGTGATTTACCTGAAACCTATCTTTTTTCCCCCCTCTAACATAAGCATACATCATTTTAAACTTCCACCTTAGAATAGTTTTGCTGCATCTCATAAATTTTGGTATGTGTATTTACACATACCAAATATGGACTTGTCTCATAATACTCTTGGTTCTTCCTTTTAATTTTCCAGTTTTCCTACAGGAATTGATTTCTAGTTTTATAACATTATGGTTAAAAAATACTTAAGATATCAATTTTCTTAAATTTGTTAGAACTTGTTTTATGGCCATATATGTTTTATCCTGGAGAATGTTCCAGTTGCACTTGAGAAGAATGTGCTGTTTAATAAGACATGTTTGTTTAGTATATTTGGTCTTTCATATTATTCAAGTCTGTTATTTTCTTATTGATTTACTGTTTGGATGTTCTATCCATTTTGAAAGTGGGATACTAAAATTCCCTACTATTCTATCTCTCTCTCTCTCTCTCCTTATTTGTTACTGTTTGCTTAATATATTTAGGAAGGCCAATGTTTGGTTCAAACATAACTCTTATATCCTCTTGAGGAATTGACCCCTTTATCAATTTTTTTTCTTATATAACAATGCCTGTACTGTTTTTAAATGTGGTATCTTTTTCCTCACTTCACTTTCAACTTATGTGTGTCCTTAAAGCTGAAGTGAATCTCTTGTAGGCAGTGTATAGTTGGGTCTTGTTTTTTTAACCATTCAGTCACTATGTCTTTTGATTGGAGAAATTAATACATTTACATTAAAGCAGTTATTGCTAGCTGAGGGTAAACTATTGCCATTTTATTATTATTATTTTTCTCTTTTTTGCTGTCCTCCTTGATAATTTGATGATTTATAATGGTAATATGCTGTTATTCTTTTTATCTGCTGTGTACCTCCTATATTATTTGTGGTTACCATGAGACTTACAAAAAAACATTTTAGTTATAACAGTCTATTTTAAGCTGATAACTTCAATTGGAGGAATGTAGGAATTGTAGGATTCTTCAATCCACGTTTTATATTTTTGGTGTAATTTATATCTTTGTAGTTTTTAAAATTATAGATATTAATATTTTTAATAATTTTGTTCTTTAACCATCTATTAGAATTAAATGATTTGTATTCAACCATGGCAGTATTATTCTATTTTGACTATATACTCAGCTCCATATGGGAGTTTTAAAACTGCTAATATTTTTGTATTATTAACTAGTGTTCTTTTATTTTGACTTAAAGAATTCCTGCTAACATTTCTTGTAAGGCAGCCTAGTGATGATGAACTCTCTGTTTAGTTTGGAATAGTATCTCTTCTTCATTTCTGAAGAACGGCTTTGCCAGAAAAAGTATTCTTGGTCAGCAGGGTATTTTTTTTTTCAGCATTTTGAATATATTATCCTACCTTTCCCTGGGCTACATGATTTCTGCTGAAAAAAAAATCCATGTATAGTAATTTGAGGGTTCTCATCTATGTGATGAGTTTCTTTTGCTGCTTTCAAAATTATCTCTTTGATTTTTATCTTGGGTTGAGTCTGTTTTGAGACGTATGTGCTTCATATACCTAGATAACCATTTTTTCCCTCAGATTTGAGAAATAAGTCATTTTTTAAAGTAAGCTTTTAGTTCTATTTTCTTTCTTCTCCTTTGAGGAGTCCCATAATACATCTATTACATAGTTTGGGCTGTGATATAATTCATCTAAGTTTTCTTTCATTCTTTTTTCTCCTTTGATTAGATACTTTTAAATGACTAGTCTTCAAGTTCACAAATTCTTTGTTTCATCAAGTCTGTTCTCAGTGCTCTCTATTGCAGTTTTTACTTCATTCATTATATTCCTCAGCTCCAGAATTTTTAAATGTTTTCTTTTCCTTGTTGAGTTCATATATAGTTCCTGTATAGTTTCCTATTTCATTGAGTAGTCGGTGTTCCCTTGTAGTTCACTGAGTTTCAGTATAACAATTATTTTAAATTCTCTTTCAAATGATTTATAGATCTCCATTTTGGGGCTGGCTACTAGAAAATTGTGTTCCTTTGGTAGTAATTGTTTCCTTGAATTCTCATGTTTCTTGAAATATTTTTTTTCAAAATGCTGTATTTGTGTTTGAAGAAACAATCATCAACTCCAATTTTTTGCTAATTGGCTTTGAAAAAAATAACAAACACCTTCACTGGTCAGTCTGGAGATTCTGAAAATTGTTCAGGTCTTTTCTATGGATGGACTCACTCCACCTATTTTATTCCCTCTTTGGCATGAATTCTTATAATTTTATGCTTCTTTTTCTCAGTTCTATAGAGCCAGGCAAATTGCTAAGAACTTCCCATTTGTTTTTCCTATTATGATGCCCTGAAAATTTTAAGCTTATAAGCTTTCTCTTAATTCTACATAATCAAGCCAGCCTTCTATACTTGCTCACTAGCCATAACAAAGGCTTTCACTTAATGTCTATGGGAACATATGCCAAAAGTTGACCAGAAGGTGGGGGGTAAGGAACTTGGAGCATTGGGTGTGCCCATGGCCCAGTTGGGAAACTCCACAGGAAAGTCATCGCAGAAATTGGTGGATGGGCTTCTTGTTGAAGTTCACAAAGGAATTAGTAGTAGTAACTGCAAAGTATTTAGTAATATCCTTTTAATGAGTCCTGGTTACTGTCTTCCCAGACTGTGCTAATGCCTCAACTGTGCAGATAACTTAAGTATTTTGCCTAGAACAAGAAAGAAGTGGGCTTAATTTAAAGGTTTGGCTTCATTAATTTCATTAGTTTCTACTGTCTTTCTTTCTGGATTTTCTTTTTTCTAATTTCTAAAGATGAAAATGTAAATACTCATTTTGCAAAGTTTTTCTAATATAAGCACTGATTTTGTATTACTCCATTTTTACAAGTTACATTTTTATTGTTAAACTATTTTCCAATTTCCTTTGTGATTTATCCTATAATCTATACAGTATATTGTTTAATTTATAACTCCTCAGTTTCTAGCCACTTCAGCATTTTTATACTTACTGTTGACATAGTATAAGTTTGTTGCCATAGCAAAATACTTTACATTTGTGGGCTAAGCAACAGAAGTTAATTTTTCTCACAGTGCTAGAGGCTGAAAGTCCGAGACAAATGTGCTGGCAGGGTTCCTTTACTCTAAGGCTTCTCTCATTGGCTTGTAGATGGCCACCTTCTTATTGCCTCTTCGTAAGTCTTTACTCTGTGCAATCATCTCCCTGGTGTCCCTTTCTCTTCTTACAAGGATACCAGTTATATAGGATTAAGTCTCCCCCCTAACAACAAGATTTTAAAATAATCACCTATTTGAAGACCTTATCCCCAAATTGGGTTACATTTTTCGGTAGTGGATATTAGAATTTCAACATAGGAATTTGAAGGGAATACAATACAGTAGATAACATGTTATATGCTTTTTTTCACATATTTACTTTGAACCTAACTATATCCTTAAGTGCATCTTTTTTTTTTAATTTTTTTTAATTTTCGCCGGCAGGCGATTTAAGTGCATCTCTTGCAAACAACATATACTTTGTCTTGATTTTAATCCATTGTATTTTTAACTTTTAATTGAAGTTTTTACTTTCATAAATTGAAGTGTTTACTTTCAATTAAAGCTATCATTGATGTTTGGATTTAATCTTTAATTTTATTCGTTTTCTTCTTTTGTATTTCACCATTTCTAACCTATCTTATATGATATTTTTTTGTTTCAGTTTTGATTTTTCTATTTTATTAGTTATACATTGTTTTTGTTTAGTGACTATCTTTGGTAATACAACATGTATCTTTAACTTTTCAGAATTTACTTACAATTTATATTGGACCACTTCACAAGAACTATAGAAATCTTAGAAAAGTATAGAGTATAGGCTTATACTTTCCCATTCTTTATGGAAAGGTTAATATAGGCTCTATAAAATTTTGTTTTGAAGAATTATATAATAAAATTAAGAGGGGAAAACCAAAAATATTAACATCTTTTATACTAGACATTTATTATTTCCAATGTTCTTTATTATTTTTGGAGAATCTGAGATTACAGTTATGTCATTTATCTTAAGCCTGCCATAACTTGTGTGTATCTGATTACAAGGAATTCTCCTAGTTTTCTTTCACCTGAAAATATTTTTATTACACTTTCATTTTTAAAGGATCTATTTGCGGAGTGTCAAATTCGGGTTTTACATTTTTCATTCTTTTTCCTTCTTTCTATAGTCTTTCATTATAAGAATGATCCATTTTATGGTTTTTGATAAAAATCCCAGACATTAATTTGATTATCTCTTTCCATCCTGTGTCACCTTTCACTTGTAGCTTTCAAGATTAGCTCATATTTAGCTTTCAACAATTTGACTTGATGGTTTTTATTGTACTTGTGTTGATTAAATATCTTTTATTAAAATTATATTTGTATCATATTTAGAGGATTACTAATATTACTACAAATATTTTCTTCCCCATTCTCTCTCTCTTCTACTTCTAGGACCCAATTATGTGTATGCTAAACAATGGGATACTATGTAACAGGTCCTGATGTTTCTGTTCATCTTCTCAAAATTGTATTTTCTCTCCTCACTTTGAATTCTTTCTGATGATCAATGTTCAAGTTCATTAACTCTTCTATTTTGCATTTAAATCAATGGCATTTATGTTTTTAGTAAATTTATATTTTGGTTCTAAGATGTAATTTGGTTCTTTTTACTTGTTTACAACTCTCTATGGAAACCTCCTCTCTTCATTTATTGTGAACATATTTTATTTACCTCATTTATTCAATCAAAATTGCCACTTGAAAATTCTATTTTGGAAGTTCATCATTTAACTGATACCAATTTTCAATTTATTTTTAAGAATGTGTCCATTTATAATACTCAAATATTGTATAAATTTGGATTAAGTTTTGGACAATAAGTTGTGGCTGCTTATATTCTATTTGCTTGTTTAAGGAGAATCGATTCTCTAGTTTTTGGCTGGACTTGAATGGCAGAACTTTCATAGACAGTAACTCTATTCTCTGTTCCTTTGTCTGTTGATGAGTTAAACTTCTGTATCTATATCCCTGACTGACTTCTAATTCAACTCAGAGGTGAATCAGATGTATAAGTAACGTAATTTAGAAATGTCTTCTCTACATCATTCCTACTTGGAATTCTACTACTCTCTGTAGCAATTTTGGTTTCTTTGGTTTTAGTTTTCTGGTTCCTTAGGATGGAAAGATTACTATTTACCCACCACCATTACTGACATGTTTTTCATCAATGCCATTGCTGTCACTGACATGTCGTACAAATTATGATTCACTCAGATTAAAAACTGCCAAGATGAGAACTTGTCTTTCCTCTAAGAGAGTATGCACTTCCCACCAGAATTTGTCAGTTTCCATCCACTCTCTAATACCTTCAAATTATGTATTTATATTCCAGTTTTGTAGTTTTCTCTGCAGACTGAATGGTTATTTTTTAAAGTCTGGGTCCATCATTCTCAAGAGTAGGAGTATTTAGTATCTTATTTGTATCTTTATTTTCTATTGTCCTCCCCCCCATTATTCTTTTAATTATAAGCTAAAATGTCATAGTTACCACTAAAAAATTACAAATATGTAACCAGCATCTTTGCATGCTTTAATCCTTCACTGAATCATACAATCCTGATTTTTTATTGAGCTTTACCAAAACCTTTTGCTCACTCTTTTGGTTGTTATCTTCTTTTCACCTATGTTAATTTTTCCTAGTGGAAGTTTAGGAATTATTTCATTTAGATGATACATTCCCTTAACTTTTATTTCTTCATACTTCATTTTAATGATAGTTTAACAACAATTGAAGTCTAGAATGAGAAGTATTTCCCATAGACTCTTCAATGGTATGAAATGAGGTATTCAACTCCTTTTAATTAAAAAAGTCCAAAAACTATTTCTGAATTTGCACCTAATTTCAGTCTTATTTTGAAATTGGGAACTTACAGTACTGCTTCATAGATATATTGCTGTATTTTCACTAGAGTTATAGGTTTGTATTTATCTTAAAACTGAGAAGTGAGTTTGAAGCATGACTACATAGAGAATTTTTTACTCAAAATGATCTTTAATTACCATATAGAGTGATCATGTGGAAATTTATAGAATTTACTTTCTTCTACTGGTTTTCAGGCTCCTCTTTCTCATCAGACTTGGTTTATTCATACTGCTGCTCTGGCCCAGTTCCAATCCTAGTTATGCCTTTGTACACAGTATAACACATGGGACAAGGTAGGAAATAGAAAGGAAGTTCTACATTCATGGGCCTTCTCAGAGTTCCCAAACAAAATGATCAATCATGCATTCAGCCCCAACAGCCACCATCCAAGGTGGCTCCCATTAGATTTAATATGCAAACTTTCCTCAGCTGAAATGAGCCAACATAGGTTTAATAGCCAGATATACTTTATAAATCATGTATATGTATTTTGTAACTACTAATATCTTTGTGTTTCCAATGTTTTATTTCATAAACTCAGAAAGGCTATTATTATTACCCAACATTTAAACAACTTAATGTCTTTAATATATTAAAGCTATTTTAATTAAGGTGAATATCTTATTCACAATACTTTTGAACAAAATTTTTTTATAGTTATTTCCATTTCATATTATGAAAAGGGGGAATGGTGTATCCCTTTTTCTCTCATGAAGAATGAAACCCACAGCTTACTTAACATGTACATTAGCACCTGCATTGGCAAAAACAACATATTTGCAGGAGTCTTATGTTCCTAAATATTATTTTATTTGAAGACACTTGTTTTGGTCTAAAACACTACCTAAATTAAAATGTTTATTTTAATCATCACTACAAACAAATGTTTGTTTTTGGCCCAGTCTAAAGGCACAAATGTTCATGCAAATGTTCCATAGGCCAGCTGCTACTAACAGTCCTTTGTAAACTTTCTTCACTAGGAATTTTATCTACACTGGTTACATATTTTAAGGCATTTGTAAAATGTATAATAATCTTTACATTTTTTTCTATGTATAAGAATTTTATGTGCAGGATACTTTATTATTGGATTAATTTTTTTGAAAATGAAACCAAATAAAGTTATTTACTTGATAAATGGCAGTAAGAAGACTAGTATATAAATCATGACACCTCATTTCCTGTAGTAGTTGGTAGTCTATCAGAGTTTATTTTATATATATGTGTGTGTATACATATATATTAGAAACAATTAAACCTAATGTACTGAAAAGTGAGTTTGAAGCATGACTACATAGAGAATATAGATTATTAGATACTTACAAATACTTTAGGATGGCTGGGGATAAAGGCTCCAGACTGAATTTCATGAACTGATTCTCAGAATAATACTGTAGAATCATTCTTTCATCTAAAAGCCAGGAATACAGATGCTGTGATACTAACTACTCATTCCAGTTCTAACAGAGATCGGGAAACACAACTATAACTTCTAAGACAGCAATTTCTCAGTCTTGAAATAGAAAATGCATGTTCAATACTCACTAATCTAAGGATTGAGCACTGGATTCCCTACTACCACTCCTAATGAAATACCAAATGCATTCATGATGATGAGTGCAAGTAAATATGAAATCTCTGTATAATTTCCACTTTTTACAAGAAATAGGACTTATGTAGAACATAAGCTGTAAAGACTTCCAAGAACTTTAGACTTCCAGTGTGTAGAATGTATTAAATCCTCAAATAGGGCAGCCGGGGTGGCTCAGCGGTTTAATGCCGCCTTCAGCCCAGGGCCTGATCCTGGATATCCAGGATCAAGTCCCACGTCGGGCTCCCTGCATGGAACCTGCTTCTCCCTCTGCCTGTGTCTCTGCCTCTCTCTCTCATGAATAAATAAATAAAATCTTAAAAAAAAACAGTCCTCAAATAAAAGGGTTAGAATTACAAAGAATGCGATAATCAATTGAAATATTAGCCAGAGGATTCATATAAATAAACCCACTTGTCAACTATATAACCTGTTTTAGAACTGCATTTGTCATTAAGTGCAAGTCTATCAACTAATGATACAAGTTTAAATTTTGAATTGCCAAGTGCCTGCTAATTCCAGCCAAAAAAAAAAAAAATTATCATGTTGATTTAAATGGTCTCACTTTTAATGAGAACTTAAATTGCTGCTTATGCACTACATCATATTTTAATAAATATTTGACTTATTTTTAATTATGAAATGTTTCCAACATATACGCTCAATCAGGAAGCATGCACAATTATAACTACTATTCTTAATGTGGACTCTTTGTTGGAACGAGGCTATACTGTTTCTTGTATCTGATGTATTACTATTAGCTTTTTTACCTTTATAAAAATTGCATATTTTTTATCTGACTACCTTGAACTGGGTTACATAAATTCTTCATCCATATGTCAAAATATTCATATTATCATCCCCCATGTCAACCTGTATAGCAGGAAATAGTGGGTTAGAAGCATCACAAAATCGGGTATTCAGGGATTCCACTTGCCTGGAAAATGCTATAATATTCTCTTCAAAATAAAAAACAAGCTGTTGTTATTCATATCCCCTTCAACTAAAACACAGCTAATGCTTTGGAGGCCTTGTTGTATATTTGCTGTGTTATTGAGTCTATTTATTTATCAAGGAACTAGTTAGCCTGTCACCTTTGAGTTTGACCCAGAGCCTGAGAAAATTTTCTACTTGGTTCAGCATGCTATGCAAAGAAATAGTTCTCTGCACTTATGACCCAGGTGAACCAATAGTATTTGTTGAGTCTGTGGCAGATGAAGATGCACTATGGAAGTTGTTTAAAAATCTATAGAAGAATGGAAACCTTTACTATTTAAAAGAAAAAATTCTCGCCAGAAAATTCTCATATTGAGAAATCATTCCTGATTTTCTAGTGGGTAGTGATAGCTGACCCAGTATTCCATGTGACCAAAATATCTGAACTCCTGTTAAAAAAAGAGTACCATGTAACCAATGTTCACTTTTGGAGGTACTCAGCAGCATTTCAGCATCTAGTGGAAGAAAATATGAATTGGAATAGAGTCTGTTCAATTAAGTTGCTAAACCAGGTGGCTCATACTCCCAAGGTACTTTCTGAGGCACCTAAGACTACCTGCCACCTCTTCTTCATGTATACTTCACAGACAATCGTTATGAACAAGTTAAGACAGATTTATACATATTACTAGATGATTTGCTAACACCTGGCCTGAGTGGTTCTGTGGGATAATTTAGACTCATATGAAGCCCTGAGGTCACTGGGGAATAAAAACTTCCCAATTTTATATCTAGTGGTCTACTTTGCCCAGAAGAGTAAGGACGCTAAGGTATGAATCAATTATGATTCTGAGCAGTGGCTAATAGTTTGGTCAGCAATGTTGAAGGCACAGATCAGAAAACTAGTTCCAAGAAGATCCAAAGAAAGTATGTGAACTTCCAAAACCCAGGATGTGAGAAGAGTTATGTTCCATGTGTATAATCACCAAAGGGCTTCCACTATAGAGGAGTGCCTCTGTGATAAGGTAGACATTTGTTCTATCCACTACTGTTTGCTCAAAAAGCTAATGACTGAAGTGGCTATTTAAACAGGGATGAAAATGATGCATG
The DNA here is from genome assembly GCF_905146905.1 of Nyctereutes procyonoides. Lineage (NCBI taxonomy): Eukaryota > Metazoa > Chordata > Mammalia > Carnivora > Canidae > Nyctereutes > Nyctereutes procyonoides. The sequence continues at coordinate 5,562,999 of NW_026575137.1, forward strand.
GATTCAACAACTATGGACATCAATTCATGATATTGATGTAGTAACTAATAGGTCATTTAGCTGTATCTTACTCAGTGAAGATGTCACTCAGATTTAAAGGAGTGATAAAAAGTTTTCCAGAGAATAAAAATCTAAGGACTTCTTCACCATAGTCTGGCCTTACAAGAAAAGTTAAAGGAATGTGTTTGAACAGGCACTAGTGAGTACAGAAATATGTATCCCACAGCAAAAGGTAAATACGTGGTAATAATGTTGTAAAGATGGAGAATCAATGATTTATGAAGCTGGTATAAAGGTTAAAAAACAAAAATAATAAAAATTAACTATATTAGTTAAGGTATACACAAGATAAAGATATAAATTGTGACATCACAAACCGTGGCTTCAAATGCATTCAAATTTAAGTTGTTATCAACTTGAAATAGACTTTATAAATGAGTTTTTATATGTATGCTTTCTGTGAAAGAAGTAGCAACACTTCAAAACTCATTTTACAAAAGCCAATAATCACTTTAGAAAGCCAGCATTACCGTGATACCAAAACCAGACAAGGAACCACAAGAAAATTATAGGCCAATATCACTGATAAACCTGCCACCTTAATCAAATGTTACCTAATTAAAAGGATTATACATCATGATCAGTTTGATTTAGTTCAGCCATGCATGGATGGTGCAACATCCACAAATAAATCAATGTAATATACCACATTAATGAAATGAAGAAATTATATAGTCATCTTAACAGAGGAAGGTGAAGCATTTACCTAAGATCAATATACATTAATGGTAAAAATTCTCAAGAAAGTAGATTTAGAGAGATCATAGTTCAACATACTAAAGGCCAATATAACAATCCCACAGCTAACATTATGCTCATTGCAGAGAAACTAAAAGCTTTTCCTTAGATCAGGAGCAAACAAAGGATGTCCACTCTTGCCACTTTTACTCAACATGGTATTGGCAGTCCTAACCAGAGCAACAAGTTAGGAAAATGAATAAAACGCATCCAAATCAGAAAGAAAGAAGAAAAACGATCAGTTTTTACAGATGACATTATTTACAGAAAATCTAAAGATTTTACTAAAAACTATTAAAAGTAATCAACAAAGTCAGTAAAATTTCAGGATACAAAATCAATATACAAAAATCTGTTGCATTTCTATACACTAATGACAAACTATCGAAAAGAGAAGAAAGCAATTTCATATATAATTGCATTAAGAAAATAAAATGTCTAGGAATAAATTAACCAAGGAGGTGAAAGATGTGTACACTGAAAACTGTAAGACAATGATAAAAATTGAAGATGACACACATAAATAGAAACCAAGAATAATTCAACAAGAAAGCTTATCCTTCAGATCTGAAGGAGAGATTAAGAGGTTCCCAGATAAATGAAGTTAATTAAGTTCATCATCACTAAACTGGCCTTACAATAAATTTTAAACTTAAAAAAAAAGTTTATTTATTTGGGACAGCATGAGAAAGAGCACAAGTGGAGGGGTAGGGGCACAGTAAGAAGCAGACTCCTTGCTGAGCAGGAAGCCCTATGTGGGGCTTCATTCCAGGACCCTGTGATCACGTCATGAGCTGAAGGCAGACACTTAACCAACTGAGCCACCCAGGTGCTCCAAAAAATTTAAGTACAAAAATACGGGCTGTAAGTAGGAGAAAATACTGAAAGTAAAATTATATTGGTAAAAGCAAACATATAGTAAAGGTAGTAAATCAATCTCTTATAAATAGGAAATGTAAAAAAGATCAATTTTATAATAATAAATGCATACATAAAAAATAAAATGACATCAAGTAAAGAGAAGTAAATATGTAATGCTTTTAGATGCTTTTGAACTTTGATGCAACCATCAACTTAAAACAAATGTTAACCTCATGGTAACAACCAACCAGGCATCTATTAAAAAAGAAAGTAATCCAAGCATAACATAGTCATCAAATTAAAATGGAAAGGAGCAAAAGAAGAAAGGAACAGTGAAAGATATAAAAATACTAGAAGTAACAAAATGGCAACACATACATGCTGATCAATAATTGCTTTAAGTATAGACTATTCCAATCAAAAACCATAAAATGATGTAATAGATTAATAAAAAAAAACCACCCCTCTTTATGCTGCCTACAAGAGACCTCAAACTTAAAGACACATACAATCTGCAGGGATGGAAAAACACCATGCAAATCGAAATGAACAATAAAAAAATGCCAGGGTAGCAATACTTAGGCCAAATACACTTTAAAACAAAGACTATAGCAAGAGATAAAGAAGGGTGGGTACTACATAATGGTAAATGGATCAATCCACAAGAAAATATAACAAGTAAAAATATCTATGTATCCATTGAAGAGCACCTAAAAACAACAAAAAATATTAACAGACATGAAGGAAAAAGTTGACAGTAATGCAATACTAGAGGGGAACTATAACACCCCACTTATATCAATAGATAGATCCTGTAGGAAGAAAGTCAATAAGGAAATGGTGGCTTTGAGCGACACATTAGACCAGATGGCCTTAACAGATATACACAAAACACTCCATCCCAAATCAACAGAATACATATTCTCTTCAAGTGCACTTGAAGCATTCTCCAGAAAAGATCCTATGTTAGGTCACAAAACAAGTCTTACTAAATTTAGGAGGATTGAAATCATTTTAAGTATCTTTTCTGATGAAAATGTCATGAAACTAGAAACCAATTACAAGGAAAAACTGGAAAAAGACATGAACACATGGAGGCTAACCAACATGTTACTAAATAACCAATGGGTCAATAAAGAAATCAAAGAGGAAATAAATATTTTGAGACAAATGCAAATAAAAACACATTTAAATATCTTTGAAACATGACTAAAACAGTTTAGAGATATCCATACAAGGCCACCTCAAAAAAACAAGAGCAATCTCAGTCTAACTTTATACTTAAAGGAAATAGAAAAAGAACAAGAACCAATGTTATTAGAAAGAAGATAATAATAAAGATACCAAAAATAGATGGAAAGAAAAAAATGAAACAGATCAATGAAACTAAGAGCTGGTCCTGTGAAAAGATAAACAAAATTGATAAATCTTTAGCCAGATTCATCAAGAAAAAAAGACGGGAGACTAAAAATCAGAAATGAAAGAGAAGTTACAACTGACCCCACAGTGGGACTCCTGGGTGGCTCAGCAGTTGAGCATCTGCCTTTGGCTCAGGGCATGATCCTGGAGTGTGGGGATCGAGTCCCACATCAGGCCCTGCAGGGAGCCTGCTTCTCCCTCTGCCTGTGTCTCTGCCTCTCTCCCTTGTGTGTGTCTCTCATGAATAAATAAATAAAATCTTTTAAAAAATGGACTAAACATCTAAATGTAAAACCTGAGAACATAAAACTGAAAGAAAAAAATAGGCAGTAAACTCAGATATCAGTCTTTTTTGGATGTGTCTCCTCAAGCAAGGGCAACTGAAGCAAACAACTGGGACTGCATCAAACTAAAGGAAAATGGATAACAGGTATATGCTTCCAATTATACAATAATAAGTCTCACCCAATTACTTGCCATACCTCTTCAGATAGCTTCCTACTAACTACTGGTTGACAGCTGCAGGAAGAATTATTGTTTCAATTTTACTTCAAATCCCCAACCACTATTAAAAAAAAATACTTATAAGGCACACCCAATTTCCTAACTTCTAATATGTTGTTACCTACATGAGAAAGATTTTCAAAAGACTGTTATGCTGCCATTTTTCTTTAACCATTTTACATTTCTTTTTTCAGGGGGACAATTTCAGTCATTAAACTTGCAAGCGACTCTAGCTCAGAATGTCATAAATGAGAAATGTTTTTTTAAAAATGAATAGTTTTAAGGATTGAGTCTTCTGAAGGGAGCTGTCTATTACCTATCTGACATTTTTGGGGACTTGATTACCTCGGTTCATCTGAGATAACTATGCAGAAAGCCTTGAATTGTTTTTTCACTCACTAAATGAATTTGTCACTCTTGGTTGTGTCCTAATTACATATGGCATTTCTGAGTCTGTTGCAAATGACAACTATGACTTAAAAGTGTCTTGAAAGTGTAAATATCCTTGACATGAGTTTAAAAGTAGCATTTCATAATCTTTTCATGCCCTTGGAATTAGATGCGACTTTTATTTTCACACTTTAGGTGAGAAGTAGGCAACTTTAGTGGATTATTTCTTCTCTCTGTTCTCCCCTCAGCTCCCTGCCAATCCCTTAAGTATTTTACCCCACAGTTCACAAATTACAATGTTTTAAAATACTTTTTTGTAGTTACTTATATATGTTTTTAAAAATGCAATGAAGTTATAAAACTTGTCCTCCAAAAATACTTGCATTCAAAATTACTAATAAAAGTATTAAAAATGATAATCAAAATATTAAAACAAGCTAAATACATACCAATAGAGCATGAATTCAATAAACTATTACTGAATAAATCTATTTAATGGAGTATTATAGAGCAGATAAAAGTAATTTATTGGTATGAAATGCTCTCCAGTATATCCAGTACAAAAAATACGGTATAAAAGGAACTCTAGATATGTATTTTATATAAATACCCCTACACTTGTACCCCTATAATAGCACACCTAGACATCTTTTTACTATATTTTTGTACTTAATATTCTTTATATACATATTCCTTTTACCTATTAGCCTATTAATATTTTTATAATATTATATGCTTATAACTGCAGTGATTTTCTGGAAGGATACATAAAGCCTTTATAATTTGTTACCTCTTTGAAGAAGAACTGAGTAACTTTGGGAACAGAGGTTGGGGGAATCAGGTTGGAACAGGAAAACTAACAAACTTGCGTAGTTCATCTCTTTTACTTAACTGTTTACTAACTCAGGGTATGGAGAGAGTTCTATGAGGGAAAGCTTGAGAACATTCCATAAGTGCTACCTATGTGGCAGAGGTATTTTTATTTTACTTCCCTCCTCTAACACTCACTGATATAACCAAATAGTGAAGTAAATATCCTTAACTTCAATAAACTATATCAATAAACTATATCTGTCAAATAAAATTTGTGACAAAATCAAGGTGTTCATATAGAGCTGATACACACCTTCTTGGCTTCAGGCAGAATGCAGATTTTTCTAAATATAGTCTTAAGAAGCTCATCAAATATACCTTGTTCTAAATGCTGTTGTAAGCGATGCAGGAAGCCAGGCAGGAATATCCTTTCATGGTCTCAATTCAGTAGCAAAAAAATAAAGAAAAGCTGAAGGAAGTAAAAAAAATGTCTATGCTTTATCAGTGCTACCCAGAGGCAGGTAAGTATAGATAACAGATCATTGTACATATGCAGGTTATACAAAGACTTTACCATGAGCCAAGCCAATCTTTATTGCCCCAGTGCACAATAATCCTCATCTCAATCTACAAATTTTTCACTTACGTAATCTGCCCTCATTTAAAACGAAATAATAACCTGAAAAGAACCACCATTATACCAACCCCAAAATATATTTTTAAATGAATTATAAACATCAGCAGTGGTGTTACCTTTCCCAAATCTTCAAACATCTGGTTCTTCATACCCAAAGAAATTAATGATCACAAGGCAGCTGTGTGGAAAAAAATATTTTTTTTTCAAAGAGAGAGTACAGAATATTAAATAGGAAATGGTAAATAAGATAGGGAGATTGGACATGATCTGACAAAATAATTAGAAGAAAAAGAAAATCATTAGTAAAACCAAAATAAGAACAATATTGGGGCACATAGGTGGCACAGTAGGTTAAGTGTCGGGCTCTTGATTTCAGCTCAGGGCATGATCTCAGGGTCATAGGATCAAGCCCCACATTGGCCTCTGCACTCAGTGGGTAATCTGCTTGTCACTCTCCCTCCTACTCCTCTCAAATAAATAAAATCTTTAAAAAAGAGAAATATTACCAAAAGCATACCGTCTTTTAGAAAGTTCTGTAGAACAGAATGAAATTGAAGCAAGAGATAAAAAATGATTCTAGATAGGGAGGGAAAAGCAGATTCAAACAAGTATGATTTACATTCCTAAAAAACAAAAGTTTCAGAAACAAATAGAAATTTGAAAAATATAATTTATGGACACATATAAACACATAAATGTAAATAAACAATGGACACTACAGATTAAAAGAGAAACTATATCCTAGGAAAAATGGATAAAACATAATTCAGTATTAAACATATCTTGATACAATTACTAAGCCTCAAATATAATTAAAGAATCCTCTGGAAAAATGTCAACTATTCAAAGTAAAAATTATTCCCAACTCAGACTTCCCAGTTTCCAAAATTCAATGTCAAAATAAGGTGAACCATTATACAAAAATTTCTGGAGATACCTGGGTGACTCAGTGGTTGAGTGTCTGCCTTCAGCTCAGGGTGTGATCTCAGGATCAGGAATTGAGTCCCACATCTGGCTCCCTGTGAGGAGCCTGCTTCTCCCTCTGCCTATGTCTCTCATGAATAAATAAAATCTTAAAAAAATACTTTTGAATACCATGATATATGATCAAGAAAGTCATCATTCATATAGTAACAAAAACCAAAGTCGTCATTCATATATAATTTCACATATACAAGAACTCAGATAAAATATAGAATGACCCTATTTCACAGTTCCCCAAAATCCATTTATGCCTTATAGTTCAATATTGGCATTAAGAGCTCTCTTTTCATTTTTAAACATGTCCTGATTTGGACAATAGTAGATTTTATAGTCATACTAATAATAAACCCTACTTGAAAGAAGAAAAAAACTCTTGATGACAAAATTTAACAGTCTACAAAATAGATAAAAATAAATTCAGAAATGGCAACGCAGAACTTCATTTCAGCTCTGACGTGTATAGAATTTGAAATCCTTATTTGAATCTAAGTAAAATTCTGAACTGAGAACCAGTGACTTTTCTTGGACTCATCAGGGAACCATGCCTATGAAGCAAATCACCATCCTGGACTCTGTACAGACAAGTGAATACAGTGAATTACAGCCAGTAGCTTATCTGGAACAGAAGGTGCTGGAGCCATAAATTGGTAGGCACACTTAAATAGTAACTTCAATGAATTGCTGGAGGCACTATGTGGATTAGCATCAGAGTAAGAAACTCTGGCTGTGGGGCTGCAGTTTTTGTGAGCTTTGTCTCCAGAAATGCCCAGCAGGTTCTCAATGTGGAAAGTCAAGAAAAAGCCTGTTTTGACAAGAGTGTGAGAAAAGAATTTTTTTCTGAAACAATCACAGAATGTTCTGTAAAATTAAGGCATATGTTGGGGGACAGGACCTTTGCAAAGCCTTATCCAAAATAGAGAAAGGAAATGATGTAACTCCATCTCTCTCTAGCCTTCCTGTCTCACCTGTAGGAGGAATAAAAGCTGAGAAACTTTTGTGGAGGTCACAGTCCAGGGACAGAGAACCACTGAATGAAAATCATGAGATTATAGACTTCTTCCACCTGTCACAACATCAGCAGGGCTCCAGAATATAATAATGGATTACAGCTGAAAGAACTTCAAGGTACAGATTCCATTTAAGAAGATTTTTAGGGAAACTCAAAAACAGTAAGAGAAAAAAAAAATAGAGACACCAGAGAAAACTGACAGACTGAAAACTGCTTTGGCAAACTTTAAACTCTACTGTAAATCAGATTAAAACAAAACTTTACACTAACGGTCTTTTTGTCATGTTTCCTATTACCTGATACATCATGACCAGCTTTCAATAAAAAATTATAATGCATGTTAAAAGGCAAGAAAAAAATTCTGAAGAGACAAAGCAAGCATTAGAGTAAGACACAGATATGGAATTATCAGAGAATTTCATAGAACTATGACTAAATTTTTAAGGACTCTAAATGGTAAAAGTAAACAACAAGCAAGAACAGATGGGTAATATAAACAGAGATGGAAATTCTAATTAAAAAAGAAATGCTAACTCTAAAACATTAAAAAATGTTAAATCCAAAATGACTATCAGAAATAAAAAAGGGGGTTGATAGGCTCATCAGTAAACTGGACACAGCTGAGGAAAAAATCAGTGAGCTTGAAGATAGGTCAATAGCAACCTCTCAAATTGAAATGAAAAGAGAAAAAGAAATGTAAAAAAAAAAAAAAAAAAAAGAAACCAAACTAGAATATCAAAGAACTGTGGTATAATTCTAAAAGGTGTAACATACATAAGTATAATAACAGAATAAGATTAATAGAGAAGGGAGTAGAAGAAATATTTAAAGTAATAATGGCCGATTTTTTTTCAAAATTAATGACAGACACCAAACCACAAATCCACAAAGCTCAGAGAACACAAAGCAAGATACATACCAAAAAAATGTATAGCTAGGCAAATCATACTCACAGTACAGAAGACCTAAGGAGGAAATCTTGAAAGAAGCTAGAGAAAAAAAAATCATTTTATATAGAGAGGAAATATATTAAGAATTATAGTGGATTTCTCATAAAAAATATAAAGGTAAGAAGATAATGAAATAGAATGGTGAAAGAAAAACCAACCTAAAATATCTAGAGATATACAAGGAAATGTGAGGATAAACTATTCAGATTGCTTAGCAAGTTTCTTCCATTTGGTGTGGTTCATATCTTCTTAATTCAAAACCGTTTTTCTACTTCAAAAAAAATCATATATTTTCACTCCTATAGGACCATTTCAAAAAACTTTAAATTCTGATCACCTAAGACTGATTCATTATTGAATCAGGATATTCCATAAGTTTTTTAAGGTACCTAAGCACACTAAATCTATCATTCATTCATTCATTCATTCATTATATACATTATGCATAGAGGAATAAGAATTATAGCAGATTTCTCAGGAGAAATGATGCAGGCTATATAGAGAGATATTGATTGAATGATTGATTATAAGGAATTCACTCATAATGTAATTACTGAGGCTAGAAAATCCAAATTTTTCAGAGCAAACATCCTAGTTTGAATCCAAATGTTCACAGGCTGCTATAGAGCTAGGAGGTTCAAAAACCATCAGGAAAAAGAATTCTCCTTTATTGGGGGGGAAGAGTCAGACTTGTTATTTTCAGGCATTCCACTGGTTAGATGAAGTTCACCCACATTATGAAGGGCAATCTACTTTATACAGTCTACCAATATATAAGTTAATCTTATCCAAAATCACATGGTAACACCCAGAATAATATATGACCAAGTAGCTCGAGAGTTTATGTATGGATTTTATAATCATTTTATCTATATCAGAAGCCAATATGTGGTATATATCACGAAAGAAAAGAATTTGACTTTAAAAAAAAGATTTATTTATTCATGAGAGACACACACACACAGAGAGGCAGAGACACAGGTAGAGAGACAAGCAGGCTTCCTCCTGGGAACCTGATGTGGGACTTGATCCCAGGACCCCGGGATAATGAACTGAGCCAAAGGCAGACACTCAACCACTGAGCCACCCAGGTACCCTAAGAGTTTGTTGCTAGAGAAATTTGATAGCCATCAGCAAGATTTAGAGTAATGAATAAACAATATTGGCTCTTAAAAAATTTACTCTTTCTGTTATCCTAGATATATTTTATGCACTTCAAACTAATTCCAACAATGGTAATATGAAATAAAGCACTTTGGAAAATAAGTCAAAAGAATTCATACACTTTCTTATATCTGTATTTATTATAGAATACAGTAAAAGAATCAAATAATAGATATCCAGGTGAATCCTTCCTTTTTTAAAAAAGATTTCATTCATCTATTTGAGAGAGAGAGAGCTCATAAGTGAGGAGAAGAGGGAGAAGCAGGCTCCCCAAAGCAAGGAGCCTGATGCAGAGTTAGATCCCAGGATCCTGGGTACATGACCCAAGCAGAAGGCAGACACTTAACCATCTGAGCCACCCAGGCACCATATTTGTTCTTCATTTTTCATATCACAAAAACAGTTAACAAATATTGAAATATGGGTAATAGTCACCACCAAGATAGCATTCACTGAGTGGCAATAGATGTCACCTGCTTAATTTTCACAGCAATTCTATGGGGTAGTTATCCCTAATTCTATATTAGTGATGAGGAAACTAAGGCTCAGAGTAGTAGTATGCAATCGCCACCATCAGCAAGAAATGGAATCAGAATTTAATATGGGTCTGATAGTCTCTAAAACCTCTTATTCTCAGTTTACATTAATTCCTTCCCTCATAGGAAGTGTTACATTAATTTTTAAAGGGTTAATCTTATTGGTTCATCTGAGATTGGCATCAAATGATATTTTATAGAATATTAATTATATTAAAATTTCATGACATCAGAGTTCCCAGAGTTCAAAGTTGGGCTTATAGGCAATACATTCATAAATTTAGCTAAATTTATATTGAATCAATCATTTTTCATCAACTTTGACTAAATCATCCAAGTTTCTTAATATATATTGGCTATCTTATCAGATTTCCTTTTAGAATTAATTTGGAAGGATAACACTTGTTCCTCCATTTTTTAAAGACTTTATTATTAAATACCACTAGCATGGGGTTCCTGATAGAATGAATGTTGATACTAGTTTGGGAGGAAAATAAACAACTAAGTGAGTCCTAGTCCAAAGCACCAAAGAACAGGCTCCCCGAGGAGCCTGCTTCTCCCTCTGCCTGTGTCTCTGCCTCTCCCTCTGTGTCTCTCATGAGTAAAAAAACAAAATCTTAAAAAAAAAAAAAGCACCAAAGAATTATGCTGTGTTCTACTATGATCTTATCTCAGTGGAGATTGGCATCATGGGCTACACTCAAAAAAGAGAGTCATCTCCTGGCCATCCTTGCCAAGGATTAGCAATGAGAATCTAGTACCAGATGTCATTTAGGTATCCCTGCATGTCTAACTGTAGACTATGATCTCATCTTATGAACAATTCTAATATCTTTGTTTTCTTGTTGTTCAGCAGTGAAGCCTGTGGAGGACTGGAAAGCAATATTATTTCCTGTAGTTCACCATCTGTGGACCAAGCTTTTTTTGTGTGTGATTCAGGGCCTATACTACCCAACTGCGGACTAGCTCTACATCAAGTATCTTGTTTCATCTTTAATTTGTAATTTGTTCAGTGTATAGGTGCAAAAGTATATAAATTTAATTTACAAAATGTGCAGAAGAAACTCAATATGAATACTGAAAAGCTTCAGCTACTGAAATAAAATGATTATCATATAGTTTTTTGTGTGGGTCAAAGTGTCTAACAAGAGAAGACAAGATACTCGGTAGAAACTAACATGGGTATGTTGTAACATGTCAGTAATATTGAGTTACTTGTCCATATTCACATTGAGAGAATATTATAAGGGGAGGCATTTAATGTTAGCATAAATGGACTTAAAAAAATAAACACAAAACAGAAAGTGCCAGTGCCAAAGCAAGAGTTCCTTTTGTTGTGTGAAACTCCCTGGGGACCTGCATTTCAGGGGCAGCAAGTCACATAACTTTATGTCAAAAGCTGTTTATCAAATGTGGGAGTAACAAGCAAGCATTGGTTATCACTGTTGCCTTTGTGGTATACCAACTTGTGCATTTACACCTTGTTACATTTATCTAGATTATATCATTTTAAAAAATGCCTCTCTTTGTAAAATCCTCATCTAATTCTATTATAGTAAAGAAAAGCACACTTAAGTTTTTTTGCTTATACAGAGAAATAAAGAATTTGACTGGATTTGATTAATTTTTATATCATACAACTACTATTTAGCTTTATCAATATCTATAATATAGGCTACCAAGAACATTTTATAATATATTTAGATGAATCCATAGAGGTAATTATTTCATCAGAGTAGTATGATCCTATACTGTTAATGTTGATGACTGCTCATTCAAATTAAAATACTTGTAATAAAAAATCCATAAATATTAAGACATATTTTGAAACCATTTTTTATTTAAAGAATGTGAACTTACATGCCATTTTTTTAATCCATTGAAATTTCCTTTAAATTAAGCAGTTCAGGATTTTTTTTTTTTTGGATTCATTTAAAATAACAACAACCACCTTGAATTGCTTAATTTAGCCTGCTAGGATTTCCCTGTGCAAGTAGACTGCATGGAGCATAGACTGTCCTCAAATAAAATAATTAGTGGATTAGGGATGAATGGATAAATGAATGAGTAAATAAACCTACAAATATAGAAAGAAAAGGAAAAAGTTTTCAAAATTTCTTAATGCTAGGACTACGCAGGAAAGTATTTAAAAAAAAACAGGGAAGTTCTAAGATACTTGATTATGTTTCACGTGGATATTTGGATGCCTACTAAAGTTTACATACAGGCACACACATCCATATTCACAGATGATTGAGATAAGGAAACCATGACTCAACTGAATATATGAACAAGCCAAACAAAGCTAATTTTCTTCTTAGATTTCATCAGAAAATTTTATTTCCACTTTATTTTTTTTTAATTTTTTATTTATTTATTTATTTATGATAGTCACAGAGAGAGAGAGAGAGAGGCAGAGACACAGGCAGAGAGAGAAGCAGGCTCCATGCACCGGGAGCCCGACGTGGGATTCGATCCCGGGTCTCCAGGATCGCGCCCCGGGCCAAAGGCAGGCGCCAAACCGCTGCGCCACCCAGGGATCCCTTATTTCCACTTTAAAATTGTTCTAAAAATATGCCAGTATAGAACACCTGTAAATGTTGAATATCCATATTCATTCAAATAAGTAAGTACACACACAAGAAATATCCTTAGGCTCCAAAAAGGAAGGAAAGATGGCTACACAGTGGTAAAATGAAGCTTCAGCTACAGATAAACCTGAGCCTTTTAGATCTTGGTAATCAAGGGTCATGCACATTTAAAGATGTTCAGGAAGAGGGAATATATTTTTGAGTCTCATGTTTTACTAACAGTATGATAAAGGGAAACTCCAAACTGGGAAATGGATCTGGCTTGACACCTGTCCAAAGAACTTGATGGAATAAACACAGAAGGTGCTCATTCTTGATCCTGATTGCTCAAAATAACTTTGGAAAATGCTCTCTTAATCGTAAGCTGATGATTCAAAGTTTAAAAATATACGGGAATAAGGTATTTTAGTAAGGCAACAAGAGAAACAAGTAGGAAAATTAAAAATTCTTCATTAGCTGTAGTTACACAGGACTTCTCAAGAATGGCACATGAAATTTTTATGTTTACAATAGTTAAAAGAGAAAAGAGGCTATTAGGATTCATACAAGGAAACAAATGAACCTGAAAGAGAACCAAAGAGACATTCTCAAAGTATAAACACTGAAATTAAGATCTCCAAGTCATATATTGCATAGATAAACAATTAAAAAATGGATGATAATTCTCAAGTTCTTACTCAGGATGCACCAGCAAGAGATTTTTTCTATATAGAGATAGAAAATATGTCAGAGAAATTAAGAAGGAAGCAATGGCAATAAAAGGCTTAACATATATTTGATTTAATTTTCAGAATACTAGAGAAAATAAAATAGATGGACTTTCAAAAACTGGCTGAGAAATTTCTAGTCTTGAGGAACTACCCAAACCCTTTGATTCAGGAATCACAGCAAATTCCAGGAAGGATATATTAAAAAGAAAAGAAAACCAAATGTAGGCTTATTAATTGATGCCCAAACCCCTGAATTTTAGTGGCTTAAACAAGCAAGCCCCAAGTCCTATTTTATAAAGTTGTCTATCTTATTTGACATCCCCAAGGTGATGCCTTCATTCACATGATTAAAGATGACTCAGCTGTCCACATGCTAACCAGTTATAAAGGAAGGAAGGAAAAAATATATATGTACCTCCCTTCATATGGTATGGTCTGGAAGTTGTACATATACACAGAGGGGTTTTTTGCATCCTGTTAGCAAATCTTAGCTTACCTGACCACAGCCAGACCTACGTAAAGGTAATTTAGTCACAGTAGTCTTTCACTCAACAGCCATGTGCCCAGAAAAAAAAATCCGTTACTCTAAAATTGTGCTGATATAGTAGCCACTATTCACATTTAGTTAAAATAAAAATTCAGTTCCTCATTTCCACTAGCCACACTCCAAGTATTCAGTAGGCACATGTGGTTGGTGTTAGAAAGTACAATGTAAGAACATTTTCATAACTCGATGTACAGTGTCTCCTGCTGCTCTAGACGTGAGTAGAATACCGATTGGAAGAAATTTAGCATTCAGTGTCATCAGTTTCTCCTTTTGTTACACAAATATGTGTATTTATGGGAACCCTTATTTCTATACTTGAAACACATTCTCACTTCCAGAGACAATCCCCAGTCCAAGGTTTTTCAGCTTCCAAAAAGCTCAGCCCTGACTACAAACTCTGGAGATCTCCATAATTAATGATAGTTGATCTATTGATGACTCCTCCCTCCATACACAGTAGGAGAGCAGGAATAGGAAAACTACATTAAAGGCACATGTTTAAGCGAGGGCGACAGGGAAGCACACAGCAGTCACTGACCCAAAATAATTATAAAATTCCCCTGAACCGGGAAGTGGTGAACACTCAAAGCTGGATTCAGTTTTACTAAGCTCATCCAGCTGTCCTAGGTCTGCTTTCTGGGACATATTATCATGTCCATTGTTGTCTTTGGATCTCTGAAAACGTCTTCCTTGGCCCACATCCGAAGTAATGAGCAATGGAGAATATTCCTCTTGAGTATTCTGATGATTTGCGGGTTACTTTAGAACTTGAATAATCATAAGTATTTGTGTTCCTTGAGGTCATCTGAAATAAAAATTTGTGTGGGACGACATGATTCTCAACTCATTGCCACTGGGTCGATTCTTAGTTTTCCAGTCTAAAATTCTTAATGGAAAATACTTGAGAATTAGATCATACTAGAGTTGAATGTCCTGCGAAGGCTGCCTCTTCAAAGATACTTGTTAAAATTGCTTCTGTTTGGGGCAAAGAAATAAGTGGATTTCAAAAAACTCTCTATCAACCTATATTGCAGGTCATAGGTAGAGAGTAATAGGACTTTCAAATTATCACTTAGCAATAGCAATATTCAAAATATATATTTTTTGAATTTAGGAATATTGTCTTCCTCTAATCTTGCTAGCCAGTGTATATTAAGGAAATGGAAGGAGTTAGGAAAACAAAAGTATTGGGAAATAAATGAAGTCTAGATTTTTTTTCTTTGGAATAAAATGTATAAGTGAGTTAAGTCTATTGGAGGAGACAAACTACCTTAGTGTTTTCTGTTACTTCTATCAGATTTGATTGAATTTGCTCTAACAGCTTTAATATTATCAGGTGAAGGGCACAGTTATAAGTAGACAGATTTATAGCAGGAAGAAAGAAAGACTTTCACTATGTAATCTGTTATTCTATTTGTAAAAAAAAAAAAAAAAAAAAAAAAACCTTCAGCTGAATTTCTTAAATAAAATGACAACTTGAAGGTGTAAAACAGCCTGGGTTCTAGCCCTGGGTTTACTGCTGCCTTAGCTGTGCCAGTGCAAACCTTTTTAATTTTTAGTTGTAAGATAGCATGTGTGTTTCAATTCTGTTATTTGGAATTAAACTGACAACACCGCTCATGGGACATGCTTTCAGATAAGAAATCTCAAAGTATTATTGAATTTTCTTTCTTAAAAGAATGATTTCCTTTAAGCCAATGAGGAAAAGCTTAGCTAAGTATAGCCAGGTAAGAACAACAAACAGAAGTCTGAATAACGAGTATAAGTGATGCTACAGGGATGTATAGCTTCACTAGAGGCAAAGGTAACCATCACAGCATTTCAGTGTTTTACCCAGCAGTGTGGGTAGAGACTGGTATGTCAAATAAAACTGGGGGATTTTCATGTTAAATATTCTGAAGGGTACTTAGCAGATGCCTTTACCTCAAATTGCTCTAAATGCATATCCGAAGGGTATAAATAACAGGAATATAGAATGTTTCCTGTGCATTTTCAAGGTTCATAAAAGCTCTTTAAAAATGGATATTTTTAGTGTAAACAGAATTTTACACTAAAAAATTGTTAACATAGTAAACTTTATGTTATGTACATTTTATCACAATGTTTTTAAGAAGAAAATTCATCAGGTTTCCATTCTCGGAGAAAGCACTTGGAAAGTGAGTATGGAAAGAAACCTTAGTTTCTCAGTTAATATGTTAAGTTAGGTGCTTTCTATTTGTGACCACAGTTGCTCTTCAGGAGAACTCTTACAGATATCATTCACATTTATAGGTGAAAAACTGAAGTTCAGAAAGAGCATGCATATGGATGAGACACAGATTCACGAAGAACATCTAAACCCATTCTTTCTCTGAAAGCAGAAGCAAAAAAGGATAGTGGTGAGGAAAAGCTCATGGATTCTATGGACTTGGAAACAGTAGAACATCCCTACCACAATCCAACTACCCTAAGAGCTTCACCTTATTCCATTCCTGAGCAATTTCCCAGGTAAGCATTAAAGTAGCAAACCTAGATCCAACAATCAATGTAAGTAAAGGGAAACAAAAATGAATGAAAGAATGGTTAATAGTTAAAGTTCATAATTATTGATGGTCAGTAAGAGCCTTTTGCCCTCTAAGAAAAATAAGACTTTAGTGTCGGATATGGCATTGCCTCCAAATATGTTTTGAAAAAAATCTGCCTCAAGTTTTCTCTCAGGGAAAACTGACTTTAAAAATGTAATTTCTTGGGATGCCTGGTGGCTCAGAAGTTAAACACCTGCCTTCAGCTCAGGCCGTGATCCTTGAGTCCCAGGATTGAGTCCCACACCGGGCTCCTTGAATGGAGCCTGCTTCTCCCTCTGCTTGTGTCTCTACCTATCGCTCTCTCATGAAGAAATAAATAAAATCATTTTTAAAAAATGAATTTCAAGGGATGCCTGGGTGGCTCAGTGGTTGAGCGCCTGCCTTTGGCTCAGGTCATGATCCCGTGCTTCCGGGATCAAGTCCCACGTCGGGCTCCCTGCCTGGAGCCTGCTTCTCCCTCTGCCTATGTCTCTGCCTCCCTCTGTGTTTCATGAATAAATAAACGAAATCTTAAGAAAACAAAAAACATACACACAGGAGCAGGTAACTTCAAAAACGGAATGCAACTATGTTTTCACTATTCTTTACAATTGTTCCCTCTATTAACCTTCTCTCAACTTTATAGCCAGCAATACACAGGAAATATGACCTATGTGAATCTTAATCTTAAAACCAGATTATCTAAAACCCCCAAAATAAATCACTAGCAGAAGTCTGTCTATGGCACTTATCGCTTTTTATAGCAACAGTAAAAAAAACATTCCTCATCAGATTCAAGGAGAACAGTCTTTAACACTCAGGTTTAGAAGGTGACAAAACATATCAGGAGCTGAAGTCTTACATATAATATTTTTTACCAACAGAAACCTCATGCCTAGCTACTACCATTTTCCCAACATGAATGTGATCCAGGAAAGGGGGGAGAAGAAAGGGTTTGACTATAATTTTGAATTGCTATAGAATTTGCTAATAGAATCAAGAACTATGCATGTCACCTCTTTCTAGGAATGGCATCATGACCTTCTCAGAGGGATATTTTGTTTTTTGAAATAATTTTTATCGTCTTTCAAGAAGAATTTGTAAATAGACTATGGAAAAAAATTAGGTATCTAATTGCTACCTATTCATTATATTTGGTGATACTCCATTGCTGGAGCTAGTCAACTTCAAGTTACAGAAACACTCCCCACAAGAGACCACCATCCCAGGTCCGCCCCTACAGTGGACACCAACTATAGATTAAAAGGTTTTTCAAAACCATCCCCAACTTGATAATTTTCTATAAGGACCCACAGAACCTACTGAAAGCCATTATATTTGTGTTTATAGTTTATTAGAGGTAACAGAAACAGCATAAAATGAGAAGAGAGAAGGGCATAGGATGGAGTCTAGGGAAGTAACAGCCTGGGTTCCACAGTCCTCCTCCTGTGGGTTCAGAACAGTTTTGTTTCCTGGCATCAATATGCGATAACACCTATGGAGTACTGCCAAATACGGAAGGTCACTTAAGCCCTAGTGTTCAAAGCTTTTATTGGGACACTGTCACATAAGTAGGATTGATTAACTGATAGTCCATGTGGTTGATCTCTATCTTCAGGTGAACTGATACCACATGACTATTCCCGCGTGCTGAATCACTTCAGTTGTCTTTTTGTTATGGCCAACCCCCACCTTAAGTCACGTTCTTACCTCCCAGAAGCAATTACCTCCAGAAACCTAGGGCAAAGGGTAGACTTCTTGGAGTCCAGTAAGTTTGTCACATGTTATGGTGTTAGTTTGCTAATGCTGCCATAACAAAATACCACAGACTTGGTGGTGTAAACAAAAGAAACTTGTTTTTCTCACAGTTCTAGAGGCCTGAGGTACAAGATCAGGGTGCTTCCCTCAAGATCTTTCTTCCTGGCCTGTAATTCACTACTCTCTTGTTGCCTCTTTACATGGTCTTTACTCTGGGCATTCTCACCCCTGGTACCTCTTCATCTGTTTTCATTTCTTTCCTTTTGTTTTGAGTCAGAGAGCACATGGAAGTGGAGAAAGAGGTGTGGGAGAGGGGCAGAAGGAGAGAGAAAATTTTTTTTAAAGATTTAAAAAATATTTATCTATTTGAGAGAGAGAGAAAGTGCACACAAGCAGGGAGCAGGAGAGGAGAAGCAGACTCTGCTGAGCACGGAGCCAAGGAGGGGTAACGCTGGGCCAAGGATGGCTTAATCTGATGAACCCGACATGAGGGCCCTGAGCCAAAAATGAAAAGTGGGTTGCCTAACCAACTGAGCCACCCAGGCACCCCCATCTGCTCTTTTTTATAAGAATATCAGTCAGATTGGACCAGGGCCCTCCCCAAGTTTTCGTTTTAGCTTACTCATCTCTTTAAAGTTCCTATTTCCAAATACAGTCACATTCTGAGATCCTGGGGTCTAGGGCATCAACATGAATTTTGGAGATGCAGTTCAGTCCATCTGATCACCTAAACTGTAAGGCAAGGCCAATAGCTTTTATCGGGTCTCCTCCACACCCCACTAGGAATAAGCCATGTGTTAAATAATTAGGTCAGCAATTGAGTATTAATTTAGTGATAAAAATCACTCTATTTTCCTGGAATGTATATGTCATTTATGGTGTAGCAAAAGGTTTGCATGTTTTTCATAAAGTGTTTTTTTTTTCTGTTCCAGGATCCCACCCAGTATACCACATTATATAAAGTTATTGTTTTCTTAGGCTCCTCTTGATTGTTAGTATCTCAGACTTCCCTTGCTCTTGATGATCTTTACAGTTTTGAAGAGTACTGGCCAGATGTTTTTCAGGATGTGCCTCTGGAATTTGTCTCATGTTTTTTTTTTTTTTTCTCATGAGAAGACTGCTTTTATGGATTTGGGTGAGGCATACCACAGAGGCAAAGTATCATTTTCATTACATTATTTCAAAGATACATATTATCAATATTATTCATGACTGTTGGTGATGATTTTAATCACCTGAGGTAGAGTCTGTCAGATTTTTCCCATTATAAAGTTACTCTTGTTTTTCCCCTTTCCATACTGTAGACTTTGGAAAGAAAGCACTCTCTGCAGCCTACAGCTAAGAAATGGAAGGTTACACTCTCCTCCTCGAAGGCAGAGTATGTACATAAATTATTTTAAATTTGCCTGCACAGAACATTTGTCTCTTCTCCCCTATTTATTAATTTATTCAACTATTTATTTATATCAGTATGATTATGAATATTTAAATTGGGGGGGCTATAAATTAATACTACACTATTTTGTTGTTCACAGTATTTTAGCTTTGGCACAGATTGCTCCTTAGTTCAACTTTGATGCTCCTTTGAGTGACTATTTTTTAAACAAACATGAAGTGACACAATGAAGCCCTCTATGGTAGGTAATAACCTCCCTCCCAAAATACTATGGATGCCTTCAAAAAGCATATATACCTCCCTGTGTTCTTCCCTCACTCTGGCTCGTGTGTGTGTGTGTGTGTGTGTGTGTTTTCCTCCTATTTCTTCTTAGTATTTTATAGCCATTACTTACTTCTCCTATTGTCAGGCTCAGGGCCAAATAATAACCCAGCAAGAACAAATGTGCCTCAGAATAATAGAAAACTCTATCTCTTCCCTAGATCTCAGCAGTCGTCTCAAATTCTTCCTGTGGTTCAGCCTAGTAGATTATTGTGGCATAACTAAGTTTTATAATTCAGTGCCAAGGGCAAACTGAAAAACACTAAAAGATGTCTTCTATATGCTCTTCTATAAGGACAAATAATCATGTCAACTTTTATTTAGCTTTGTACAGTGATCTGAGTAGAACCTTTTATATCTTGCTGGAACTCATAAATGTTTTGGCACAAGAGTTCTGTAACCTTGGGTCAGCTACAATGGTGTTAGCATGTGTTTAGTAAAGTTGGCAGATAGTCCAGTGGTGGAAAAATATCAACACTAAATGTAATGTTGGCATCTAAGACTCATGTTTCCTTTGAGTCCTAAGAGTAAACATAGTTCCTGAAGACAAAATATTTAAATAATGAACATAGTTTTACACGGGAATTTGGAATTAATACATTGATATATTCTGTATTGCTGAAGAACTGAAAACATCAACCATTATTCTAAGTATTAGGCAGTTCATATTACGCATTGACACCTTTTAAAAATCAATAAGCAACCAATTTCTGATAGCCTGGTTGTTAAAATAAAAGGAATAAAACTTAAAAGTGAGATTATTTTTTCCTCTATAAAACAGGAGAGAGAAATCAGTGACTTCTCTCCATCTTGTATTCTAGACAAACTCCTTAATCTGGAAAAACTCCCATTCTTTTTCCTAACTTTCCTAATGTGTTTAGCCAGAGTTAAATGATGTTTTATTAATCAGTAGTTGCACATTCGATTGCTTTATACTAGCCAGCAATAGCAAAATTAATTGCAAATATCTTTAAATACATTTCTTTGTTTGAATGACAACATAAAATGTGCTATTTAGCAGGACCTGATACTAATTAATATTTTAATTATTTTATTTATTCATATATTTAAGTGTATATGTCAAAATCCAATTGTATTTATTCAATGTGTTTAAATCATACCTAGCATCTTTTATTGTGGTGCCTATCTAAATTTAAGTGTTTCCACATTGACTATAGCTTGGGGCTGATTAGCAACCAATACTTCTATTTGACTTGTCTTGTGGTATTTTCACTTTCCAAGTCTTTGTCTTCCTCATGTCGTGTCTAAATAGCAGAGGGATTTCTCTCTGTTATTTCTATCTAATTATCCTAAAGTGTCATTAGCAGTCTTCTAAAGTTTCTTAAAGTTCCAATACTTCAGTCACATTTATATTTAAAAAATTTTAAATATGATATAAAACAGTTTTTTAAATTGAGTGTTAGAAACACGTATTTTCTCACAACACCTATTATAATAGCTATGAGTTCAGAAATGTAAGCAAGTCTTATACCCAATATTTACTGGTCTACTTTATGGGTCAATATTTAGAAATTCAAATGTATTGCTTTCTTCCAGTCACTAGGATCTTTCAGGATTTCTGAAAGTACTCAAGTGATGACTATGCCTTCCTGAACTTTGAGGTATCACACTTGTAAGTGATATAAAACCCAAAATAATAAAAGGAGTTTCCTATATTTCTTGTATTCTGTTCACTGGTCCTTTCTGCAACTACATAGCAGCAAGTTCAAATCACTGCCTTCAGAAAAGTTATGCAAGTAAAAATGCAAAGAGAATGAAAATTTCTTTAAACCAAGTTAGTCAACAGCCTTTCAAAATAGTTGGGAGATACAATTATCTTGAGAGTGAGTGAAAATTGAAAAATACATTTGTGAAGGTGGTATTTTAATCTAAAAATTAGAGACGACAAAATCTCTGACTCTTGATTTTACTTATAAATAATAGCTCTGAAAATAATAGAAGGCAGACTAATCAAGATCCTGCTTCTAGTTACTGGGGGAAGGTAAAGGTAAGAATAACAATGATGTAATATACCCAGAGCCTTTTCTATAATACAGTCCTACTCTTAGAAATGTGAAGTTTTGCAATAATTTTATCCTACCAGCCGATGGGAAGACATTCTTCCCACTCCAGTTCCCTCTAGCCATCTGTCTCATGAAAAATAAAAAATAAAAAAGAAATACAGAGTCAACAGAGGTCAAGCCTTCAAAGAAATAGATTAGGGACACTGCAACTAAGGAAGGTTGTGGGGGTAGGAGGATAGAGGGAATAACTATATCACTAAAGAAACATTTGTGAAAGTCACAACCCCAAGAAGCAAACCACAAAAACATTAAAATTTAATGGTAATATTGGAGAATGCTCCCTCTCCCTCACATTCTACCACCACATCAACATGACTCCAGTATAATAACAGTGGATTATTTTTGAAAGAGCATCAAAACACAAAGTCTTTTGAGGAGGAGTACTTAGGGAAGCCCAAAGTTAAGAATGAGGACAAAAACAAGGTCACTAGAGGAATCTGAAATCTTTGACACCTACAACTTCAGCAAACATTGAACAAAGCCCAACTTCTAGTCATAGTAATAATAAATTTTCACACCAAGTGCCTATGTATTTCAATCTCTTATCCGATGCATGTCTCACTTTCAATAAAAGATACAAGGCATACCAAAGCATGCTAAAAATCTGAAGGAAAAAAAGCAATCAATCATACCATCAGATTCAGTATGACAAATATGTTGGATTAGTCAGGTAATTTAATATAACTATGATTGATATTTTAAAAGCTCCAATGTAAAATCATATACAAGATAAGCCAGTTCATCAAAGAAATGAAAAATATAAGAAGTAATTAGATGAGAATGCTAGAAACCAAAAAGAATAAAATAGAAATGATGACCTTCAATGGAATTATTACTGGAATCAACACAGTCACAGAAAAAGTCCATTAACTTGAAGATAGGGCAATAGAAATAATGAAAACCAAAAAGAAATACTCAAAATGGAATCAGAAAAGAGATCAAAGAACTGAAGGACAATGTAAAACTATATAATACTCATAATTTGAATCCTTGATGCTAGAAAATGAGAGAATGGAACAGAGGACATATTTTAAAACATAATAACTAATAATTTTCCAAAGGTAGTGGCGGATACCAAATTGTAAATGCAATAAGTTATAATAATAAGCAAGAAAAATTGCTAAGAAATAAAAATAAAAATGAAATAAGAAAGAGAGAGAGATAGAAAGATCTTGAAAGCATCAGATCTTGAAAGCATCCATGGGGGATAAGACAGAGAAACTAGGTAAGAATTACAATACAGTTCTTATTAAAATACATTCAAGCCAGCAAAAAGAAAGGAAGAAAAAAAAGGAAGAAATGAAGAAAGGATGAAAGAAGGAAAAAAGAGAGGGAGAGAGAAAGAAAGAGGAAAATTTCTATCCCCAGAAAATTTATCTTTTAACAGAAAGGAGACATAAAGACTTTCTCTAACAAACAAAAACAAATATGATTTATTGCCAACATAACTATTTTATAAGAAATGTTAAGAGAGGGATCCCTGGGTGGCGCAGCGGTTTAGCGCCTGCCTTTGGCCCAGGGCGCGATCCTGGAGACCCGGGATCGAATCCCACGTCGGGCTCCTGGTGCATGGAGCCTGCTTCTCCCTCTGCCTATGTCTCTGCCTGTCTCTCTCTCTCTCTGTGTGTGTGTGTGACTATCATAAATAAATAAAAAAAAAAAGAAATGTTAAGAGAAGCTCTTCATGCTAAAAAGAATGTGATATAGGCCAGAAACTTGAATCTATAGAAAAAAAATGATGGTAAATGGAATAAAGATGAAGTATAGTGATTTTAATGCCATTCTATTTATAAATAAAAAAATACAGTGAGTTGATAACAATAGTAATGTATTATTTGCTTACAGCATGTGTAAAAATAAAATGTATGACTACAATGGCACAAGGACTGAGACAGATGAATAGGGAATATATTGCTATGATATAATTCATGTGGAATTGTATACTATTTTTTGAAAGGTGCCCCAGATTACTAACAATGTATATTGTAAACCTCAGGAAATTGATTAAAGAGAAGTCAATGGAGGAGATGGAATTGAATCATAAAAAAACCTCAATTAAATCTAGAGGAACATAGAGGAAAATATAGAAAAAAATGCAATGAAAAAATACACCAATGAGGATAATTAATTTTAAACCAACTATTTGAAATACCAGTTTACATGTGACTATCTAAACATACTAAAAGAAATTTTCAGCTTTGATTTAAAAAGCAAGGCTTATACTGTCTTCAAGAGACTTACTGTAAACATAAAACTTAAATCCACTAAAAATAAAAGGAAGGACAAATAGATTTCACAAATATAGTTGACTGATTTTTGACAAAAAGGTGAAGGAAATTCAATGGAGAAAGGATAGTCCTTTCACGAAAATTTCTTTTCCTTTTTTTTTTTTTAAGATTTTATCTATTTATTCATGAGAGACACACACAGAGAGAGGCAGAGACATAGGCAGTGGGAGAGGAAGCAGGCTCCATGCAGGGAGCCCAATATGGGACTCAATCCCATATTGAATTCTAACAAAGCAGCTACAATAAGTTAGCACAACACAAACACCAAGATGACTGTAGAAAACATTTTACACATGTCAACCTATCTCCCAGTCTGTCACAGCTCAGTGTAGCTGAGGTTCTGGCTGGCTCCAGGTAAACATAGAATCGTATACTCCAGGAAGCTGGATCAGCTAGGGTTGGTGTTGGTAAAAACTGTGAGTGAGGCTAAGGCTATTTGTTCATGGTGGTGGTGAGAGCTACTGTGGTCCTTTGTGGCAAAGGCTGTTCTGGTCCTTCCAATTTCCTTTTTTCCCATGAGTGGAAGTCATGGCTTAGAGGATCCCTCTTGGCACTTTGAGTCCAGGGTGCAGACTTGTATAGGAGGGCAGTGGTGGTGCTACTGTCCAGTGTAGGCACTAGTGGAGTGGCTATGGAGCCAAGTGCTGGTCATGTACATGGTTCTTCTAGGACAAGGATGAGGGATGGTGGCTCTAGCCTCATGAGTATAACACTGGATCCCTCTCCATAGGGCTAGTGGCATGGACTCTCCCAGCTGAAGTAAGTGTCAGCAAAGGACTCTGTTTTTGGTGGCGAAAGCTATCAGTTCCCACATTGGTAGCAAAGACTACTAGAGCCCTCCTGCTCTGTTTTCTTCAGTGGGGGGAGATCATGGCCTGGGGCACCACTCTATGAACAATTGGGTGAATTCTTTTAAACATTCTGAAGGAGAATTAATATCAAATCTCAAACTATTCCCAAAAATCTAAGAAGCAGAAATACTTCCAACTTGCTTTTATGAGGCCAGCATCATCCTAATACCAACACCAGAGAAGGACACTACAAGAAAATACTGTAAGTCAGTATCCTTGATGAATATAAATGTAAAAATCCTCAATAAAACTTGATAGCACATTGAAAGTCATATGCCATAAGCAAATGAGCTTTATCCCTGTGATGCAAAACTGGTTAACATATGCAAATTAATTTATGTGATAAAATACATTAACATAAAAAGAAAAACCACATGATCATCTCAAAAAATGCAGAAACAGCAAAAATGACAAAAGTTCAATATCCATTCATTATTGAAACTCTCAAGTCTACAGACTATAAACTCTCTTATGTCTACAAGGAATTTGACCTTAACACAAGAAAGGCTATATATGGCAAGACCATATCTAATATAATTGGGAAAAACTCAAAGCTCTCTAAGATCTGTTATAAGGCAAGGATGCCCAATCTTGCCATATCTTTTCAATAAAGATATAGAACAATTAGAGTAAACAAACAAATATTCATATCCAAAAAGAAAGAAGTAAAACTATACCTATTAGAATATGAAATAGTCATAAATGTGCAAAATTCTAACGCTTTCTTTGAAAAAAGTTAAATAAATTTAGTAAAGTTTCCAGATACAAAATCAACATCCAGAAATCTGCTGTATTTTTAAACACAATTAATTATCTGAAAAGAGAATTTAAAAAAATCTTCACTCACAATATCAACAAAAGAAATAAAATCCTTAGAAGTAAAGTTAGCCAAACAGGTGAAAGACTTATGCGCTGAAAATTAAAAATATTGCTTTAAAAAATTAAAGAGGATACAAATAAATGAAAAGACATCCTATATTCATGGATTGTATGAGTTAGTATATCTAAAAGCCCATAATACCCAAAGTGACCTATGGATTCAATATAATCTCTTCTTAAATCCTAATTTCAATTTTTATATAAATATTTCTAAAAATCCTAAAATTCATATAAAGCCACAATGAACCCTGAATGTCAAAAATTCTTGAGCAAAAACAAAACTGGAGGCACCATGCTTCTTGATTTCAAAATATATTACAATGCTGTAGTAATCAAAACAGTGTGGTGCTGCCGTAAAAACAATGAAAGAATACAGAGCTCATAAATAAATCCACATGTCTATAGTCAATTGGTCTTCTACAACAATGACAGGAACAAACAATAGGGAACTGAATTCTTCAATAAATGGTATTGGAAAACTGGATATCCTCATGCAAAAAAGATGTGGGTGTCCTTAACTTACACCAACACAAAAATGAATTCAAAATGAATTAAATACGAATGAAACCATGAGTCTAAAATAATATCTGAAACCATACAACTACTGACATTGATGTGAGCAATGATTTCTTGATATGACACCAAGAGTACAGGCAACAGAAGCAAAAGTAGTCAAGTAGGATTATATCAAACTAAAATGCTTCTGCACATAAATGAAACAATCAACAGAATAAAAGCAACATACAGAATGGGATAAAATATTTGCAAACCATATATCTGTATGAGGTTAATATAAAAGATATATAAGAAACTCATAGGGATGCTTGGGTGGCTCTGCCATTGAGTGTCTGCCTTCAGCTCAGGGCATGATCCCAGGATCCCAGAATCAAGTCCCACATCAGGCTCCCTGCATGGAGCCTGCTTCTCCCTCTGCTTATGTCTCTGCCTTTCTCTCTGTCTCTCATGAATAAATAAATAAAATCTTTAAAAAAAAAGGAAACTCATACAACTCAATAGCAAATAATCTAAATAAGAAATCTGAAGAAACATTTCTTCAAAGAAAAAATGCAAATGACACCAGGTATGTGAAAAGGTATTCAAAATCACTAATCATCAGGAAGATGCAAATTAAAACCACAATGAAATATTATTTCATATCTTTTAGACTGTTTATTATCAGAAAGACCAAAGATAACAAGTGTTGGTGATGATGTAGAGAAATTGGAATCCTGATGTGCCATCACATTAATGTTAACTGGCACAGCCTTTATGTAAAATGAGCTTTCTCCAAAAATTTAAAAAGTGCTACCATACTATCCATTAATCACCGTTGTAGGTATGCATCTGAAGGAAACAAAATTAACATCTCAAAGATATATCTTCACTCCCATGTTCATTTCAAGATTATGCACAGTAAAGAAATGTGGAAAAAAACTAATAATCGTCATTGGATGAATGAAGAAAATGTGGCAACGATATTCATACTTATGTACCATGGATTATTATCCAATCTTTAAAAGAGGGATGTCCCGGCCTTTATGACAATATATATGAATATATATAAGTGTAATAAGCAAGATACAGAAAGACAGATACTACATGATACCTCTTATATGAGGAATCTAAAATAGTCAAACTCACAGAAGCAGAGAAAAAATGGTTATTTCCAGAGGTTAGGAGGCGATAGATAAGGGGAGATGTTTGTCGGTTCAAAGTTTCAGTTATGCAAAATAAAAAAGTTATAGAAATCTGATGTAAAACAATGTGACAATAATTCAAAATACTGTATTATTTTAGATTTGTTAAGAGATTAAATCTTAGCTGTCCTATCCCCCAAAAGGGGAAAAATATTACTATGTTGGATGGAGAGGTAATGGATATTTTGCCTTCATTTTGTTTATTTCATAGTATACACATATTTCAAATCATCAAGTTTTATATCCTAAATATTTATAATTATTAATTGTCAATTATGACTCAATAAAGCTGGGGGGAGTAAACTCCACTGATAAGTCATACTAATTTCATATTGACATCATATAACTCCTGATAAGATATATCTCCTGATCAGAAAAATAATTTCCATAATAATCATCTGTAGTATTTTTCTCAAAAAAAAACTTTGCCCCAAACTAATTGTGAGGATAACATCAGACAAACCCAAACTGAAGAACATTCTTCAAAATACTTATTAAACTCAACACCAAAGAAACAAACAATCCAATCATGAAATGGGCAAAAGACATGAAAAGAAATCTCACAGAGGAAGACATAGTCATGGCTAACACCTAGGTTTCAGATCAGGTCATGATCTTGGGGTCATGGATGAAGCCCTCATTGGGCTCCATGTTCAGCAGGGAATCTGATTGAGATTCTCTCCCTCTCCTTCTGACTGTCCCTCCACTCATACTGTCTACCCTCCCCCCACTCAAATAAATAAATTTTTAAAAAATGTGATTTGGTTTTGGTTTCTTATAACCAAGAGCTAATAAACAAATACATATGACTGTAGTAGGTTAAGTGTGAAACCAAAGGATGATGAATTAAAGAAAATAAATATAAGAGCAATGAAAGTATTTGCAATAGTTATTAGGAAAGTGAAAAAAAAAAAAAACCAAACTGAGATGTTGAGACAGGATGTGGAGTAAAACAAAACAAAATGACTTTAAAGTTTTAGTCTTTTTCATTGGAAGGGAAGAGGCATCATTAACAGAAATGTTTAAAAATAAGGAAGAAGAAGAAATATGAGAATAGATCTAATTAGTACAGTATAATTAAAATCAAGTTTGGCCTGTGTACCTCAACATTCAAATACAAAGGTCAACAAAACAATTATTAGGACATAACAGTAAGTAACAAGTCAGGATTGGAGACAAAGGTCTTTTATAAACACAAAGAAAGATGGTAGCTGAAATCCTAATAGTAAATTGCCAAGGTAGGGGTTTTTTGGCAGGGGAGGGAGAAAAAAAATGAAGCTAATGAAAGATAATGAAAAAGGATAGAAGGAAAATAAGAGAGTTCTAAGGACAGAAGTTTCTAAAAAATCTGTGTTAAAGAGTTCAGAAAGTAGAAAGAGCTTCTGGAAAGATGGTGGAGTAGGAGGGTCCTAAGCTCATGTCATCCCAGGGGCACACCATTATTTTAGTGCTATGCAAAAATTAGATGTATTACAATTAGATGTAATGATAATTATATTTAGTGCGCAACTTTATATAACTTCTGAACTCTTGTCGGACCTCTTATCTGTATGTTATGTCCTAATCAGTTATAGTCTGGTCTTGATAATTGTTTTAAGTCTATATATTCCTTGTCTGACTTAATTCATTGGTCCTGACCAGAAAATAGTCAATAGGTGGTTGTTAATTTGAATTTGCTTTCTAATTCAGTTTCCCAGAGTATTTACAAGAAATTCCCATTCCTCACACATGCAAGAAAATATCAAGGTTATATAAATCGGAGAAGGGCTAATCTGGAATTGATTTTTAGATAATGAGGTAATATTTTATTTTTCAAAACTTGTTAAATAATTGGATGGTAGTGTTTGTTTAAGATACATATATGAAATCCTCTTTTTTAAATTTTAGGTTATACAATTTCCCAATGAGAAGTAAACTACATTCTGGCACTGGTTTCTTTCTGTCATTTTCATTGGTATATGCCAAGTATGTAGAAAATATTGAACCTGGTGAATATTCAATATTTGTTTAATGAAAGGTTTAACTATATGTATATTGAAGGGTAACATTTTATGCTTATTTAAAAAATAAATCAGAAATTAATTTCATGATAATATGACATTATTCCCCTTCAGAACACAGAACATAAAAAACTGGATCTCCAGATAAGCATGTGCACATGCTTACTCACACACACACTTCAAAGAATTTTTTTGAGACAGCATCATATATTCCTAGGCAAATATATAATTAATAGCAACTTCAATCAAAATCCAGTGCAATTCCCTTGGGACATTATATTGTAAAGGGGGAGTTTTTTCAAAATGACTGTTGAAACTCATTTACTTCTTCTTTTATCCTGAACCTCATCTAACTAAGAAAATAAGTGTTTTCTAGGAATCTTAGAAAAGATGTTTAAATACTCTAATTAAAAACCTTCTTGGGCAGCCCTGGTGGCTCAGCGGTTTAGCGCTGTCAACCCAGGGGCTAATCCTGAGACCCGGGATCTAGTCCCACGTCGGGCTTCCTGCATGGAGTCTGCCTCTCCCTCTGCCTGTGTCTCTGCCTCTCTCTCTCTCTCCCTGTTTCTCATTAATAAATAAATAAAATCTTAAAAAAAAAAAACCTTCTTACAAAGAATACCAGAGAAAATATTTTAAAATAAGTGGAATATCAGATCCACCACTTGTTAACAATGTAAACTTGTTTTATTTTAAATATATATATTTAAGATTTTATTTATTTTTTCATGAGACACACACAGAGAGAAGCAGAGACATAGGCAGAAAGAAGCAGGCTCCATACAGGAAGCTCAATGTGGGACTCCATCCCAGACTCCGGGATCACACCCTGAGCCAAAGGCAGACACTCAACCACTGAGCCACCCAGGCATCCCAACAAAGTAAACTTGTACAAGTTTGATAACCTTTATGGATTTCAGTTTCCCCTTTGGTATAGCAGCAACAACTGTCCTTACAGTCATTGTGGGAACTGAACATGATAATATATGTATAGATCTTAGAAAGCTAATTGGAATATTTTTTAGATAGATAATCCACTAAAAGAAACAAAAATGGCAAAAACAGAATTTTAAAAAATGTTATGGTGAAAAAGAAACACGAAGAAATCTGGTTTAAACAAACAAACATGGAAAAGGAGTAGATAATAAAACTGACCCTGCTACATATAAAATTAGTGAGATGAAATAAAGGGTTATTTTTCCTAATTGCCAAAGGAAAAAAAAATAAAACAAAAGTTATACAATATAATTAACTTGCTTCAAGAATTTCAACTATTCTTTAACAGAATAACAAAGAATAGAATTGAGAAAATACATGAAAAAAAAAAGAAAATATACATGTAGACCTATTCCACTGCCAAACTGAGGACTGACACAACACAAAAACCAACTATAATCCTAAAATCTTCCAGGAGGAATGGGGGAGTTTATTTTCTAAAGACAAGAGCCAGCAAACTACAACCATAGTCCCTGGGCTGCATGATTTTGTAAATAAAGTTGCACTGAGACACAGACAAACCCACTCATTTGCATATTGTCTATGGCTGCTTTCATACTACAAAGGCAGAAACTGAGTAGTTGCTACAGAAATTATCCAATTTACAAGGCCTAACAACCCATTTACTATCTGACTCTTTGTAGGAGCAGTTGACCAACCTTGCTCTAAGGAATGAGATATCCTCAGCTGTGAGACTAGATACTAGCAGACAATGAAGGAAGAAGGCCTTCAGAATTCTACAGGTTTTGAAACTATTACAAGATAAAAACAACTTTTAAACACATAAGGGAAAACTGACAAATCCATAGTCAACTTGGAGAATGTTCATACATATATTCCATATATTAAAGGAAATCACAAGGAAAATAGGCAAGGATATAGAAGACTGAAACATATTTTTCAACAAAAGAAAAAAATCTGAAACTCTAGATCAATAAAACCAAAATCTCTCTTTGAAAAGAGTATTGAAGTAGATATTTTTCTTGAAAGACTGAAGAATCAGGAAGAAATATCAAATACTAAGCATCTACTTATCAAACCCTGACAAAAACCTTTATGTAGTGGCGTGGTAGATAATTGTCATATTTGGGCTGCATTTCATCCAATCCCCTTTGTCATTCCATCCAATCCCCTTTGTAATAGTTCCTAAACTTCCCTTCTGGAAATTAGCTTTCTTTTATTCAATGAAGACCATTAGAGATAGTATAGGCCTCTTTGTACGGAAGCAGGAATCAGATCCTTCGTTTCCCCATTACATTTTAAGAAGGTAACATCTTTAGCCCAAAGACTAATTGGTATGAAAAATAAAGCAGCAGGCAGCTCTTTGTACAATTGCCATTCATAATTTGTTACTGTTCTTCAAAGAGGAAATACATCCAAATAATAGACTCTTGAGATAGATCATTCTCTATAGATTCTCTGGTGAGATTTCAAACTCTGTCTTAGATTCACTTCTGACACAGGCCCTTGGTGCACTGGGCTTAACTTTATAATGCCCTCCAAAGTACTGATTTCATAAGAATGAAATCTTGCCAAGTACCTCAGCCATCTCGCCCGAGCCTGCATCCTTCTCTTCTCCTGTGAACCGTCATTTCCAGGGACTGACCTTTTCTTCTAGTTCTATTATCTTGCTTGGCTAAGTTCCCAAAATGACTGGATTTTTATGACTCTCTAATGATGCTTTGACCTCTGCAGATATGCAATCTATTCTGCTTCCAACAAAATTGATGCCCTTTGTTTTTAAACATTACCTGGGCTCAAGTGGATTGGATGTACTGTGGCTCTGTTTGGACTCATCCTTGGTGTCTTCCTGAGGCTCCCACTTCCTGAGTCTCTGCTCCTTTTTTCTCTGCTTCTTCTCCCTTTGGCTGTGTTCTTCAGTGACACCCAGCACACTAAGAGGCTGATGGCACTATTTGTTGTGTTCTTAGGCCAATCCCCTCCTGGATGCCACTCTTAAGAGAAGTATATAGGGGAAAGACAGCGGAAGACCATATCTCTATTAATCACCTCTGCTAGTTAAATTAAAACTTTTCCCTTAGACAAGCTTAATATACACATGAATATACAAATGAATAAAATTTTTAGTTTGAAACTCTGTTACTATAGAGTTTTCTAATTTTTTTACAATTAGATCTTGCATAAAAATTGAACTCTATAGATTGAAAGACTGGCATCAAAAAAAAACTGGCATCAAAACTATAAACAAAAGATAATGATGCATTTGAAGCCTCCACTTATAGATCTAGTAAATACATGTTTTTTTCTTAATATCTTTATTAATTTTTTAGTGTATGAGATTTATAGCACATTATCAAACACCACAGGTGATGCTGAAATCAGAGATGTTTTAAACATCTCAAGTGTAAATGAGAGGAAAAGAGTCAAAGAACATGAACTGTAAAGTAAAATGGTTAAAAATAAGAAATGGATAAAACTGGGTAAAAAGCCATAAATTATTAATTTAAGAAAAAATAAAAGTAAACATTACTGAAAAGCATGGATTTGGATATGACTTACAGATGGATATGTGATGTGATTTATATTATCATAATTAGACTAATAATATATTTATTATACTAAGAGTGCATAGCAGGCGTGGTGCTACATTCTTTGTGGGACCTTATCTATTCCTTATAGCAACCCTAAGTAAAATTTGTTTTAATCTGATTTACTCATAAGGTCACAGAACCAGAACATGATAGAACTTGAATTTGAAGTCTGATGCTCTTCTGATGGTCTGAATATATGAGCTCATGTATTTGACCCCTATATTCATATACCTTTTATGATTTACTGGACACTTTCTATGAATCATGACTAATCCTATGGAGGTAAATCAAAGTTTTATACCTGATATGCTCCAACTGGTTATAGGCATAGAGAAATATGTTGTAGCCTCCCTACACTCAGCAAACGTGAAGGGACATAGGTTTGCTAGAACCCCTGGACCTGGCTTCTGTCAATAGGAAATATGCCATGGAGGACAGAGCACAGCACAGGCAAATGAGC
Organism: Nyctereutes procyonoides; assembly: GCF_905146905.1. NCBI lineage: Eukaryota > Metazoa > Chordata > Mammalia > Carnivora > Canidae > Nyctereutes > Nyctereutes procyonoides. The sequence goes on from NW_026575137.1 coordinate 5,596,737, forward strand.
AATCTATAATCTTCAAGAAGAATACATACTTGGGAGCTATTCTTAATGCCCTGAGCATGGCAGAGAAGATGCTCTCTTATATGGACATCTACTTCAATATTTAGATGTAAAATGTACTATTGCCCACCACCCACAAGGAACTGGATCCCTCTGCAAAAGGGATTTAAGTTTTCAGGTTCCATAGATCAGAGAAGACATCCCCCAAAAAGAGCCACGGTCAGGTGAAGGAATGAGTGGAAGAAGCGTCTTGTGACCTGCAAGCTATGTGTGCTATCTTCAAATCTTTATCTTTAAATATTGCAGTGATTAAAGATAGCTGTAATTCTTTCATATTCCTCCCTTTGAGATGTGAAGGTCTTTGCTCTCTCCTCTGGTATTGGATGGCTCTGTGACTGCTTCATCAACAGAATGGAACAGAAGTGATGCACAATTCCTGAGCCCATGAGATAAAAGACCAGCAGCTCCCACTTCTGTCACTTGGAATGCTAGCCTACTGAAATGTAGTCATGACATTATGGGAAGCCAAGTAATCCTCTAACAAAGTTCACATGGAAACAACCCAAGGTCCCTGACTCACAGGAAATGGATGAGCTCCTATCTAGCAGCCAGCACCCACTTGTCAGTTACGTGAATGGTTCTTCCTGAAAACGGATCCTCTAATCCCATTCAAGTTATCCCAGGTGACACTACTTGGAAAAAAGGTGAGTCATCCCTGCTGAGCCCTGCCCGAGTTGGAGGTTCATAAGAAAATGAGACAAATACTTTGCTTTACGCCATAAAATTTAAGCCATAAGGGTGGTTACAGAGCAATATCTAACTGGAACTAATATTGCCTTCTAAAGTAATTAATTGCTCAGAAAGTACACAGAATTCTGCAGAAGTCTTATCTTACTTTGTAAGTATTTATATAAAAAGTTATAATAAAAGTATATTCACATTACAATAATAAATTTAATGTCATATTCATCACTAAAGTTAAAGAAAAGTTATTCAACTCCTTACATATAATTTAATTGTACATTTTGTAATGGTTCTAAAAGATCTTACTTTTTTTTCACCTATTTGTAAAAGGTTTCATATTGATGACAACTAAAAATATTTTGAAGACGCTATCATGAAAATTTAATCAACATTGAGACTTCATAAAAACAAAAATCCTTATGTTAATGAATCAACTTCAAATTGCTTATGAAACAACTTGGAAGTGTTCTACAGACTAACATTAATATTTTTCTAATACTGTTACTGGATTATTCTAGTGAAATTATAATTTTTTTACCAGGTCCCATATAAACAAATTGCCTCCAGTTTGTGTGTCCCATGTATTGAAATATTGTCAAAGCCCCAGTGTAAATAATATTATCTTTACTTTAAGGCTTAGGAAACAAACAGAAAATTCAAGTAATTTGCCTCAGATCACATGAATTCTAAATTATAGACAGAATTTGAAGCCAGGTCTGTTTAAATTCCAAACCAGTGTTCTTTGTAGTATTTTCCCCTTTTGAATAATTTATCTTTGAGAAATTCTTTAGGCCTTTATGTTATAGTAATGCTTAACAATATAAGTATACAACCAGATTGGAGAGTGTATGCATTAAGATTAAAAATGGTAATAATATGGGCATTTTATCTTTGTGAGCCAAGATTTAGCCACAACTTTGTAGATTTCACAATACCCTGCTTCAGATTGACCTGAAACTCATTAGGCAGGAGAGGATTTGCCTCTAGTTGAGTTTTGATGAAAGCCAGTTGCAAACACATTCAACTCAGGGATGTAAGGTAAATCTACTAGGTAATACCTCTGAGTTTACACCGTTAAACCCTGGATTGCAAAAGATTTTGTGTGCACTTTGTTAACCTTAACAAATAGCATTTATTCTGTGTATGCCAAATTTAAAACAAAACAATACAAAACTTGGTGCATGTGATTGCATTACATTCTCTATTACAAACTGATTATAAAGCACACATGACAATAAGTCGTATTTCATATTTTCTTTTTTTTATCAAAATTTTCAAGTAATTACGAGAGTCAATTTTGCTGGTAGTAGCTACATTAAGAAGGAGAAGCTTGGGCAGCCCTGGTGGTTCAGTGGTTTAGCGCCACAGCCCAGAGTGTGATCCTGGAGACCTGGAATCAAGTCCCATGTCAGGCTCCCTGCATGGAGCCTGCTTATCCCTTTGCCTGTGTGTCTCTGCCTCTCTCTCTCTGTGACTCTTATGAATAAATAAAATCTTTTTTTAAAAAAAGGAGAAACTTAATCCTCAAATATATAATCATATTCATACAGTTTTGGAAATGCCCTTTCTAAATTTATTCTCTTCCTATGACACCAATTTGAGCATTACTGGTTGTTGTGGGTAGCAGCAGTGTTTGTGATGGTGTTGATAGTATGGTTGTGTGTGTGTGTGTTTTCTTGGATTCAATGTAACTGGCACTTTTTAAATCCATATTTGCAACAAATCCAAAAAAAAGACTTTAATGAATAATTAACAAATACTATTTTCTACTTATCAACAATGAAGTATAGAAACTACATGTTGAAGAATGGGAAAGTAGAAGAGGGTGGGAGTGTATTATAGATTGAAACTTAAGGTTTCAAGGGCTCAGCAGAATCTACTGTCCAAAGCTACAACCTCTACAGGGACTTTTCTTGAGAAGTGCCAAGATTAGAGCATCTTTTGCTGGGCAGTGCAAAATGAATTGGATAGACCCCACCCCTCTCACTCTAGGCAACCATAGTCTCCTTATATGGAAGGAAATTGCTTAACCTACTTGATCAAAATCACCACTGGCTTTCTCTTCTGAGGTCATGTCTAGATTGCCTTCAAAACTGATTATTAGAAGAATATTTCCATTATTATCTGGGAGAGGTAACAATTTTCAGTAGTCTAAAAAAATTGTGTGCATTAAACTATAGTCAAGTTCAATGAGGAAATGCATTGAGTTGTCATTAAACTGGCTCCATTTGGAGAAAGAACATTGGGAGCTTGATAAAATTTATTAGGCTGATGGCAGAAACTGCATGACATTTCTGAAGCAAAAAGATTTTAGGGACTGGAAATATTCTGTAGGTTCAGACAACCTCAATAGTTTTAACAAGATGAGCTGAAATGAAAGGAATTTCATGACAAGCATTGACAAGCATGCTTAGAAAGACATTTTAATGAAGGAAACATAAACATAAAAGCCCAACAAAATACTATTGGTTGCAGGTAGATACCAACACATATGTTACCAGGGAGATATGACAGTTTGTAGGGAAAAAAAGATAACCCCATGATCTCAAAAATTCAAATCACCAACATTTTCTCAGGTAATAACTAGTGCACACTTGGACAATGACAAAGGAGCCAGCCAAGCAGCTATGGTAACACTAGGTACTAAACAGACACCTAAGATCAGAAAGTGACCTAGCTAGTAGACAATTTACAATACAGTTGACCCTCAAACAATGTGGGGGTTAGGGGTACCAACCCCTGAACAGTCAAAAATCTACTGACTCCTCCAAACCTTAACTAATCGCCTACTGTTGGCTGGAAGCCTATTGATAGGATAAACATTTGATTAACACGTTTTATATGTAATACATATTATAAACTCTATTCTTATAATGATAGTAGAGAAAAGAAAGTGTTAGTAAGAAAGTTTTAAGAGAAAATACGCTTAACGGTACTCTACTGTATTTATTTTTAGAAAAAATCCATGTATAAGTAGACCTACATAGTTTAAACCTGTGTTCAAGGGTTAACTGTATTTTTAAAAATGAGCACCAACAGAGTTGTTTGGTCATTCATAATGGAAGCCAGAAACAAATGGTTTGGAATGTGTGTTAACAATTACCAGGCATGAAAATGTCCAGAAGAATATCCTGAGGAGTATCAAGGTTTGTGTCTCTTCAGGACATTAAAAACATGGCAACTGAGGTGTCAATTATTATATTTACATAAAGAACTATAAAAACTATACATACAACGTATGAACAATTTGAAAGTAAGATGAAACATTAATGAATGGATTAATAATGGATTATCGAGTTTAAATAAAACATCCCCTCTACATTGAATGGTCTCTGGATTTCACTCTAATTGTATCCCTCTTTCTTTCTCAAGATAGCTATTGTATTTTTATCTGTTTTTGTACTCTATGTAAATGGAGCGAGATAATATGTATGTTCTGTATGTCCTTTTAAAAAAACTATTTTGGAATTCATCTCATAATTTGTGCAACTATACTTCATTTTTACTGCTCTGTATTTGCTTCAATACATCTACTATGATTTGTCCATCTGGTAATTAATATTTTCTAGTTTTTTAAAATGATTTTCTGAATGTTGCTCTTTTGAGCTTTTTAGTGCATGTCTCCTGGTGTACGTGTCAGATTTCTTCAGATTATGTGCCTTGGAATGGAATTATTGGATCATAGGGTCTGTGCATATGAAACTTTACTACATATTGCCAAAATATTTTCAAAAATTATTCACCAACTCATACTCTTAACAGGCAGTACATAGTCATAATGTATGTATATACAACAGTTGGTACTGTCAAACATTTTAATTTTTACCATTCTAGAAAATATAAACTTTTCTTATTGTGTGTTACTTTGATCAGTCTGTTTAATAATAATATTCATTATCCTTTTAATACAGGTTTTTGCTCCTCCTCTGTTCTCCTTCTCTGAAGTGATTATATTTTTGCCCATTTCCAATGGTGCTGATATTTTTCATATTGATTATGAAATTTGTTTTCAAATTGTTTATTTAGGCTTGTTTATTTAGATAACTCAATTTTGATCCATTATAAATTATTTGGGTCTGGTTCTCAATTTATGTTTTTTTTTTCTCTGTTTGGTTTCTTTAGATGAACAAAATTTGTGTCTTAAGAAATAGTGTCTACTCCAAAACCAGAGTTAATCTTCTTTACTGATTTCTAAAAGATTCATAACATTGTCTCTCATGTTTGTCTTTATTTTACCTGAAATGGATTTTTTTTGGTCTTTTCTATATGGTTAATCATGGATAATCATGGATAATCAGGTGTACTAGCACAGCTACTAACCAATCAGCACTTGCCCAATGATCTCTAATGCCCCCTCAATATAAAACAAATTTACATACAGGTAGTGTAGGTTTCATGGTACTCTACTCAGCTGAGATGATCTATTTATTTATTCAAGCACCAATGTTAAATTACTAGGGTATTGTAGAAAGTATTAATTCTAATACTGCAATTCTTCCCACCTCATTCTTTTTTTTTGTTCAGAGTATATTGGCTATTGTTGGACCAATGGTGCCTATATCAATTTTAGAGTCAGTTTGTCAAGTTCTATGGAAAATCTTGTTGGGATTTCATAAACATTGTTTTGAAATCAGAGATCAACTCAACAAAATTTCTTCCCATTAATAAAGGACTGTCCATGGATTTGGGCAAAAGTGTTTGAGCAAATAGAAATATTATGCTGATTATTCCTCATGGAAGCCAAGCAACAGAGACAAATTTAAAATCAGTTAAATTTTGTGCCTCAGGCAACAGTCTCACTTGTCTCATCACACAGCTGGCCCTGTGACTGAGTTAGTCAATTAAATGAGTCTCTTACCCAGACATCTCATCCTTTGTTCTAATCTTATTAGACAGATTTACCATTAACGTGCCTAAAACAGTGGACTTCTCTAAGGCTCGTCTTCCCCTTGGCTTTTCTCTATCATTCCATGAACTGATCAGTAAATTTTGTTAATGCAGCCAACTAAATATCTCTTCAATCCATCACATTCCTGAAATCTGCTTATTCTCCTGGATTTAGCTTATGTCCTAGTTTCCCCGACCTCACATGAATAGCACATTCCCACATCTCCCTCCCTCCAGTCTGTTTGTCTTCTAACCATTGCTTTCTAATTTTACTACCAGAGGTCTCTCTGACTCACATAGAGTATCTAATAATGTAAAGCCCTGCTTAAGAGACATTAACTTCCGCCACCTTCTGTAAAATAAAGACCAAAACCTTTAAAAATTTGTATAAAATTCTTTCAGGATTTATCATCTTGTTTATCTTACATGCATTCTATTGGTCTAGAAATACTGAGCTATTTTCATGCCTTAGAACATTCTAAACCTCCTCAAATTCTCTTGTCCTTGCTCATCTTACTCCTTCTCTTGGAAAGCCCTTTTTTTGTGTTTAAGTGTATACATGAACTTTTTTTAAAATAAATTTATTTTTTATTGGTGTTCAATTTGTCAACATACAGAATAACACCCAGTGCTCATCCTGTCAAGTGCCCAGCTCAGTGCCTGCCACCCAGTCACCCCCCACCCCTCGCCCACCTCCCCTTCCACCACCCCTCCTAGTTCGTTTCCCAGAGTTAGGAGACTTTCATGTTCTGTCTCCCTTTCTGATATTTCCCACTTATTTTCTCTCCTTTCCCCTCTATTCCCTTTCACTATTTTTTATATTCCCCAAATGGATGAGACCATATAATGTTTGTCCTTCTCCGATTGACTTATTTCACTCAGCATAATACCCTCCAGTTCCATCCACGTTGAAGCAAATGATGGGTATTTGTCATTTCTAATGGCTGAGGAATATTCCATTGTATACATGAACTTCTAATCACCTTCTACTGTCACAATCTCCGAGCAGACACCTTCCTTGAACTTTCACAGGAATTCCATCACTTAGCTGCCACTGGTACAAACCTCTAGTCTTGCAATTCCTTGTTTATTCATCTTTTCCCCAAATGCATTGTGAGATCTTTAAGGACAAAATCTTGTCTTATTCTACTTTCTATTTCCATTACCCAGGATATTGCTTGGTCTATGGTGAATTTATTAAATGAAAAGTTAAAATTGTATCCACCATAATTATAATATTTGGAATGTCTAGTTTCATCCTTGGATCCCAGAATAACATTTTATGGCAAGAAGTTATTCCCTGAAGAAGAAGCACATATATTCAGTTGACCAGAGGTGGAAGGCTAGTACTCTATCACATTAAATGACATTTAATAATATACTTGTATTAGCATCAAGTTGATGAATAAGATGAAAGTGTCTCTGGCAGCGGAGACAGGGGATGAATGAGACTAACAAGACAAATTGAAAGGGTAAAAATTAAATTTAAGTAAATAAGAAAATTTATATCTATATTATGGTTGTCAGATTTGGCAGATAAAATATAGGACACAGCTAAATTTGAATTTCGTTAAGCAATGAATAATTTTTTTAGTATAAGTTTCATGTATTTTTCAGACATACTTATATTTTGAAAAATCATTTTTTTAAATCTGAAATTCAAATTTAGCTACATTTCCTGTATCTTATCTAGCAAATCTAATGTATGTGACAAGTTAAACCTGAATGCTAGGTTAGAAGCCAAAGAGTGTCTGGTGGATACACTTACAATCTGACCATTGGCAGAGTTCATTCTACCCCTGGGTTTAAGTATGACTAGAACCTCCCCTTCTCTGTATTATTTTTTTTTAAATAAAAAAGGTTTCTGAGAATCCTAGAAAAGAGATTTTAGGGACTCCTTTTCCTTAGACTTCCTGTCCCTGTGCAGTTCTTGTTCTCTGCATCATATTTCTTCCCTAAGAAATTATTGAGCTAAACTACTTTGTGTGTGAGAGATTTTTCATATACTCACATATGAATATAGCACATATAGCTGCACATTTTAGTTTATGCTGTATATTTTCCTGAATGTTTAGTAAAAGGGAAGGGGGCTAAAATTTTAGCTCTTTGCATTTCCACAGAATGATTTAAATATTTAAAATATTTTCTCATCTTGCTTGACTTTCTCTTACTATGGTGAGACACTTTCAAGGCAGGAGAAAAAACAATTCTCCTTTTTTATATGCAAAATTATTAAGATCTCTTCATGCCCTAGCCCCAAAATGCAGGCTAGAATCATACTTTGCACTTCCAAAGACTCAATGTTGATATGAATATTATTGCTCATATGTGTCTGTCTAAACACATTGACAAAAAGCCTTCTTTCTACACAATGTAGGTTGGCATGGGAGGTTGGGATTTTCTTCCTCTGATTATAGACTCATCTGAATTTTGAGTAGGCTTTCCAACAGCCATTTTCACCCTTATGTACTGACATGTGGAACCCCTACTCCAGCTCTATGTCTTTGAATACCTTTCTTGACTAAATTTTAAGTCCTTCTTTAGTGCCTTGAACACACTGATTATGGTGGTTTCATTCAGGCCACAGCCCAGGTGAGACTTGTCCTTGTTTTTTTTTTTTTTTTTTTTAATCTGGAATCCTTTCCAGCTCACTTCCATGAGGGATAGACCAGATGCTTTGAGATCTCTATGACTTGCATCCATGAGAATATCCAGGGATTTCTGGCCATACCTAATTCCAGGATATCAGACTAGCAAAAAGATTCCTCCTCCTAGTACACCCATCTCTCCCAAAGAATTTTCCTGGAGGCTGCAGACCCTATGGGCAAACCTGCCACCATGTTTTAGGTAAAAGAAAAGAGTATGTAGGTTTTGGAGTCCTCAAATAGTCTGATATAATTTTAAATGTTCAATAGTATGTAACACTGAGATTTTGAGGGTTAATAAAATGTTAGAAGTGTACTTGGAGTCTAATTAGAATTGCACTGTGTTTTGATTGATGTCAGATTCTTGGAGCACAAGAAAAAAATTCAAATTGTGTTCACTCTTCCACACACTCTGACTATGGGAGAAAATAAATGGGTGAGGAGTGGGAAGGGAGTAATAAATTGTTACTATCTAAAAGCGACATATATCAGAAGTGTTTTTTAAAAATGTTTGGAAAGGAAGCTAGTTACAGTTGTACATTTTGGGGAATGCTGAGGATGTGGCTGGGTAGTCTTTTGCAAAAAGACTTTCCAGCGTTGACCCACTCACACAAGCCTCTAACATCACAGGGTTCAGAAAAGGAAACTTCAGGGGCCCCATCCGTTACAGATTTTTCCTTTGTGTATCCTTGCATACATAAACACTACCATCACCATCAACAACAGCAGCAGCAAAGCTTGTATAGTTCTTGGCCACAGAAAACATACAGACTTCCTAGGACACATTCATGCTTCATTCCTTCTAATCGGGATGACATGGAGCTTTAGGAGAAGAATTAAGAGATAATATCCATTAAACACTTACTTCTGAAGGGGATTTTTAATGTTCAAAGCTTTAGGTTTCTTTACTTTGCCATTCAAATTCAAGTATCTAGGAGGTTTGATTACATCTGCCATATATGAAAAGTTAACATTAAAACAATCTCATAGCCAAAAAAAAACTCTTTTCAAAAGCACTTTTTGTGTTACATTTCTAAGAACTAAGCATACACTTAGAATAAAGTCAAACAAGCGAAGCGGTTTAGCATAGATTATCTTAATTGCTCCTAACTATGATGATGCTTTCCGATTTTATAGATGGGGAAACTCAAGCTCAGAGAGCTCATATTAGTAAATCATAAAAGCCAAATTAGAATCTGGTTCTTTAGGTGTTTTTTTTTTAAGATTTTATTTATTTATTCATGAAAGACACACAGAAAGAAAAGGAGACACAGGCAGAGGGAGAAGCAGGCTCCCTATGGGGAGCCCGATGCGGGGCTCGATCCAGGAACCCCAGGATCACTCCCTGAGCCGAAGGCAAATGCTCAACTACTGAGCCACTCAGGCATCCCTGGTTCTTTAGGTTCTTGGCACATTTGTTTACTTACCAATCTTCCTGTAAGGCTACAAATTAAAAAGTGATTTGGTTGTTTCTGCTTGTGATTTCATAATACAAAACGTTTAACCTGTCATTTTTTCACTAGAGAAAAAAATTTGTTTTTATTTATCTGTACATGTTCTATCTCTCTCCATATATATCATGTTAAGAGAGGCTACCAAACACTGCTAAATAAAATTATGATTTTTTATTAATGCCATAATCACCAAGAAGTTTTCTTTTTTAGAAGAGTAGAAAAAGAGTTCCTAAAGGTCTTACAAGTGCAAACATTAAAAACATAGTATTTTACCATAGAAAATCTCTGGTGAGCTAAAAAGAGAAATGCAGTAATAAATCAACAGTGAATTGTTAATGCATTTCTTAGAGTTTTAAAATATTTTATGTGTGTTTGTTTGATTGTCCCAGTCACATTTAAAGGAAAAGGATTATGTCTTATGCCTCCTTATGCTCTCTAAACCACCCCAGGTGCTGTTATATTAATTGTTAAATGAGATTTATAGATGTTTACGGATCATAAAGTTGACTCACACTCCAAATACCAGCCATGCACAGAAGGTGCAACTTTCCATTTTAAATGCAATGAATTACGTGACATTTGATATCTGCTCTGATTTCTTTCCCTTAGTCTCCCTCAGCTGATGCCAAGAATTCCTCTCAAGGGGCTCTAAGTCTTCCATGATGAAGCACTTATCCCCTGGGAAAGGTGATATGTGGATTTATATCCTTTCTGACTTGTAAATGTATTATTTCAGAGCTTTGGGGAGGGCAGCTTGATAAAGTGGTTGAGAGAACTTGGGCTAACTAGAATTTATGTATGTCGGATTGTGCAATGAGCAGAAAAGAGTGAAGAGGGTGTGTTGAAGTCACTTATTTTTTTCTGTGTTAATTCCCTAAGTCTCATTCCCTCTCTCATTCTCTATCCTTCTCCCCACCCCAACGTTGGCTCTCAATCTCACTAGTTTGTGAAATTCTCAAAATGAGCATCACAATGATACCTGTAATGTACTTGGGTGGCTTGGGTAAAAGTGTCCTTTAATTGTTAAATCCACTGCTGGTTTGATTTTCACAAACTGAATGGAAGGCCACTTACTAATACACAATCTTAAATTTGCTTACTTAGCTTATTATTAAATAATAATTTTGGAATTTCACCAATTTTTATGAAACACCAAAGCTACTTTTGTGGCAGACACAAGAACCTGGATTAGGGCTGAAAACTGCGTAGTTCTATCTATCAGTAGAAATCGTTTGATGCCTCTTCTCTCTTTCTTCCAAGGGCCTCTGATATGATCTTAAAGTATTTCACTATAATTTACTATTTCACATTTAACCATCTAACTATGAATCTTGTGTGTGTGTGTGTGTGTGTGTGTGTGTGTTTGTGTGTGTTGCACATTCCCGGTATATACAAATCACTGGTAATCTTATAATAGCAAAGCACAAATATCTTTTTCTTACAAATATCATTCTTTAACAGGAATTCATAAGGAAACACTGGAGTCACTCTCAATTGTGCATTTATTGCCAGTTTGATGCAGAGTTGAGCAATATAATGAGTTGGACTAATGAGCTTCCCTGTGGTTAAAATGCTCAGGAACTACATTTCAGGAGGAAGAATGTCAGTTGCTTTCTCCTGACCATCTAAAAGAGTTCAGAATCCTTTTATTTTTCCAAATGAAAGTTAAAACCCAATCTGAGACTGGAGGGAATTGCCTCCCACCTGTCCTGGTTCTGGCCCAGAAACAGCCTCCTTCATTGTCACCAAGAGCTTAATGAACAGAAAGGTCCTTTGACAAGTGCTGGCATTGACTATTCCTCTCCCTCTGTGATGCCAAATGAGGGCATCAGAGTGTTTTGTTCTTTTGGGCCACTTTTCTTCCATGGAACGTGTGTTGCTCCTTTCCCATTTATCACCACGTGCATTTTGTAAAACACGAGAGGAATATTGCTCTTTTCAACATCTAGGGTATCATAAGCACAGAGTTTAAGTGACTTGTCAGAACCACAGCCACTTAGTTGTCAAGTCTGCATTGAAAAAAAAACAAAAACAAAGGAACATGATTTCCTTTTCTGTGCCTTTAAATTAAACTGTATAACCTAATAATTGAAGCATCAGTTTATCTTAAAATTGGTTAACACAGGCTAGTAAGACTTGGCAGAGAAATTCCTACTCTTCACAATTTCCATGTTGAGTTGAAACTAACAGCAATAAAGGCATAGAATCGTGAATTGTTTTCTAGTTCAATTATTGGCTAGTGTCAATCCTATTTACAAATCTAGTGGAGTTTTGTGAATTCTGGCCCGTAAAGGGACTTGTGTGGCGATGTCCTCTTTACATTTTCTCATGACACACTACTCTACCCTCCATCATTGCACATCACTCATATCCCCGTGCTGGACAATGTAAACGGCCATTCATTCTTGAAGAACTCACCTGAAATTCATCAGTCTGCACACACAAGTTCACACGGATCACAGATGTTACTAAGCGAGTTTGTGAATAATAAATAGAACAACCCAACGCTAGGTTACATGAAAGAATGAACAAAGTTGTCCTTGTTTCCCTCCCCAGACCCTACCTCAATGTCTCACATGTACTACACATTCAAATACATTGTGTTGAATTAATGGATTTCCATATAAGAGGAGGTCATTTTTACCCTGTGATGCTTTTTGGTTCCCCTTTCAATATCAAAACTTGTAGAATTCAGTTTTCCTGTGACTACTGGAGGATTTTGGAGTGCAGATGAATATTGAATTGGGGTTGTCAGCCTTAAGAGAAAAGAAAGGCAAGGAAATTGCTCCTTGATGTCTGTATACAAAAGGTCAGCAAATATTCCCTTCTGTCTACTCTTCCAGCATCAAAAATACCAGCTCTTAGGTGGCTTTTGTTTTGTTTTGTTCTGTATGTGTTCACTTGCCTGCCTGAACATAGACCCAAAGATATTGGACAAGACCAATTACATGGTCAAGTAGTGTAAGGAAAAAATTTTTCAAGATTTGATAACTTGTTGTCTGTAAAATCTAATAGTGCTGCCATCAGAATGATATTCTTTTAGAAAAATATAATCTTTAATGCCAATCTTGCTAACTTTCCCATCGTCATAATGTCTATTTTAAATATTGTTTTAGGATATTATCAATACAGTAAAAGTGTTCTTTTCCATTTATTCCTAGGAAAGAAAAATTAAAAATGGGAGAATTACCCAGTATTACGAAAGAAATCGCATATATATAGCGTAGATATTTACATATAACCTGTATTCAAAACTAGACTACTTTCTCATTTGTTTTCATTTTACATTTGATCATAGTTAAAGTCATCATTTTGGCTTCTTTTTTTTTTTCTTTCTTTCTTTCTTTTTTTTTTTTTTTTATAGGAAGACGGACTCAATGAGAATTCCAGAGGTTGCAAACTGTTAAACAGATGTATTGATTTTCAGGGTTTCGCTCCACGGGAACTAGACTGAATCTCAATGCCAAGAAAAAGCAATTTAAAAAGTAAAAGGGGAAATTCTTGAGCTTTCTAGAAACTTTAAGAAAATACTAAATAATCCTTGAGTGCTCAAACCCAAGAAAAAGGTTTGGCGATTTCCCTCATCTCTACAATAGTAATCGTGTCTACCTGTTATGGATGTTGTGAAGATTAGGCAGGATAGTGAGTTTCAAGTACTTAGACAAAGGCCTGACACATGCTAAGTACTTAATAAATGGAAGCTATTTGTTTTATGATAACTCAGGAAGCTTTGTTCTTTTCCTTTTCTCACTTAAAATTTAAAAATTAATATTGTTTGCTTACATACAATAAAAGATCCCAGTTAAAAAGTGTATAGCAGGATGAAATTTTGACAGCTCTATACCTCCATGTAACCACCAGCACAATAAAAGTATAGAACATTTTCATCACTCAAAAAATTCATTTTGCTCCTTTTCAGCCTCAGGGAACCACTGATCTGCTTTAAGAACTATTGTTTAGTTTTGCCCATTCTAGAACTCCATTCAAATGCAATCATACAGTATACTTTTTAGTTTTTTTCAGTGTGTATTGAGTCTGTTCTCTGTATTTTATGTATTAATTTTTCTTCCTTTTGAATGCTGAACAAGTCTTCATTGTTTTAATATATCATAGCTCCTTATCCATTCACTCACTGATGGGTGTATGGATTTTTTTTTTTCTATTTTTTTGACTCCTGTAATTGAAGCTATTACGGACACTCTCACACAAGTCCTTTTGTGAAAGTAAGCTTTCATTGCCCTTTGGTAAGTAATTAGAAGTAGAATTTGTGTCATATGGTAAGTGTAGGTTTAACTTTGTAAGAAATTTCCAGTTTTCGTAAGTGACTGTAAAATTTTACATCTCCACCCACAATGCATGAGAGTTTCAGTTGCTCTGTATCTTTGAAAATACTTACTGTTCCCAGTCTTTTTAATTTCAGACATTCTTATGGTTGTATAGTAATATGCATTGTGGTTTATTGAACTTACTGTAGCACTTTCTTATTATTGAGCATCTTTTTGTGTGCTTAGTGGTCATATTGAAACCTTCTGTATGAAATGTCTGTTCAAATCTTCTGCCCATATTTAGTGGGTTATTTTTTATTACTGATTTGTAAGAATTTATTGTCTACGCTGGATACTAGTTCTTTTTCACATGTATGCACATTTTCTACCAATTTGTACTGGGCATTTTCATTTTCTTTTGGGTCTCTTTCAAAGTGGAAAACTTAAATTTTGATAAATCCAAAATTATTTTTCCTATCTGGTCCATACTTTTGGCAACTCCTATCTAACAAACAACAACAACAAAACAAATAACATCACAGAGGTTGCAGATGGTTTTTCCCCAATGCTCCTTCAAGAATAATACATTTTTAGCACTTATGCTTGATTTCTATGTCTATTCTTACATCTATCACAATCTGTTCATTATTATAGCTTTATTAGAGTCTTGACATAAAGTCTTCAAACATGGTTTTCATTTTGAAAATTGTTTCGGCTATGTAAGATTTTTTGTTTTCCTGTATATACTCTGCAATCAACATGACAACCTCGACAAAAAGCAAAGTGGAAACAAAACAAAACACCTCTGAGGACAGTCACATGCAGATCAGTATCTTATATACAAAAATTAACTTAAAATGGATCAAAAATTTGAGCCTAAAACCTAAAACCATAAAACTCCCAAGAAGAAAACATAGGCGATAAGCCCCCTTGACATCAGTTTTGACAATTATTTTTTGGATCCTACACCAAAAGAAAAGACAGAAAAAGAAAAACAAGTGGGACCTTATCAAACTAGAAAATATCTGTGCTACAAAGGAAACCATCAACAAAATGAAAAGGCAACCTACTGAATGAGGGGAAATATTTGCAAGTCATAAATGTATAAAATAAGTCAGGGACGCCTGGGTGGCTCAGCGGTTGAGCACCTGCCCCTGGCTCAGGGCGTGATCTGTGGTCTCAGGATTGAGTCCCACATCAGGCTCCCTGCCTGGAGCCTGCTTCTCCATCTACCTACATCTCTGCCCCTCTTTCTCTCTCTGTGTCTTTCATGAATAAATAAATAAATAAAATCCTTAAAAACAACAACAACAACAACAACAGGTCAATACCCAAAATATATAAGGAATTCATACAATTCAATAGCAAGAAAAAAACCCAAGCAATCTGATTTAAAAATGGGCAGAGGATCTAAATAGAGATTTTTCCAAAAGGATATACAGATAGCCAACAGGTATATGAAAATATGCCTCACGTCACTAAGTATCAGGGAGATACAATCAAAACCACAATGATGTATCACCTCACACCTGTTAGAATGACTATTACAAAAAAAAAAAAAAGGACTAGCATGTATTGGTAAGGGTGTAGAGAAAAAGGAATGCAAAATAGTATAGCCAGTACAGAGCTTCCTCAAATAAATAAAAATAAGAATAGAGCTAGCAATTCCACTTTTGGGTATTTATCTGAAGAATTCAAAAACACTTAAAAACATATCTGCACCACCACATTCACTGCAGCATTATTTACAAAAGTCAAGATCTGAAAACAACCTAAGCATCGATCAATGGATGAATGGATAAAGAAAATATGAGAGACATATGTATATCATTTTATGCAGTCATAAAAAAGAATACAATCTTGCCATTTGTGATAGCATGGATGGACCTCAAGGGTCACTACGTTAAATGAAATAAGTAGCTAGAGAAAAAGACAAATACCAGGTGATCTGACTTACATGTAGAATCTTAAAACAGACAAAAATGCAAACTCATAGATACAGAGAACAGAATGGTGTTTACCAGAGGCGTAAGGTGGTGGGTGGGCAAAATGGATGAAAGGGGTGCAAACTTCTAGTTATAAAATAAATAAGACACAGGGATGTAATATATAACATAGTATCTACAGTTAATAATACTGTACTGAACATATGAATGATGCTAATAGAGTAAATCTTAGAAGTTCTCATTGCAAGAAAAAATGTATAACTACACATGTTAATGGGTGTTAACCAGACTTATTTTGGTGAACAGTTTGAAACATACACAATATTGAACCATTATGTCATGCAACTGAAACTAAGATTATATTTTACTTCTACTTCAATAAAGATAAATTAATTGAAGACCCCTACAAGCAGCACCTGGGTGGCTCAGTGGTTGAGCATCTTTCTTCGGCTCAGGTCATGATCTGGGGGTCCTGGATCGAGTCCCGCATCAGGGTCCCCTCAGGGAGCCTGCTTCTCCCTCTACCTATGTGTCTACCTCTCTTTCTGTGTCTCTCATGAATAAATAATAAAATATTTTAAATAAGTAAATAAACCCTCCACAAAAACCTGTGGGGATTTTTGACACTATGTTAACTCTTGAACCAACCTGAGGATAGTAAGTACTTTAAAAATGTGTTTTGTAATGTATGTTGTACAGCGAAATCTGAAAATCCTTAATTTGCCATTGTGATGCCGACATTTATAATTTCACAATTTAAATATCACCTCTCAGGAGTTACCAGGCAAATGTCAGGGCCAGTTTATCCAAATATGTTACTTGCATAGATGGATAAGTTATATGGATTACATATACTAAATATGAACTAAAATATCATATACTAAATTTAAGAAAATAATCCTGAGCACTACTTAGTAATGTGGGATCTGGAGATGACAGCTTAGAGGACTTTTAATAAAATTTTAAAATTAAAAAAATGTGTTGTAATTTATAACACAGGATAGCTCACCATTTATCTTCTTCAATTTCTAAGAGCAGATTTTCATATATTTTATTACACGGGGCTTGCACATATTTTGCTAAGTTAATCCCTATGTGTTTCATGTTGTTAATGTTATTTTAAATGACATTTTAAAGTTTCATTTTCTCTTCTTGCCTGCCAATATAGAAATACAATTGACTTATGTGTATTGGCATTGTACTTTGCAACCTTGCCAAATTAACAATTTTTGTCATCTTAATGATTTTTTTGGAATTTTATCCAAAGACAGTACCACCTGCAAATAAATTTATTATATTTTTTCCTTTTCAATCTCTATGACCTTCTGTCCTTTTTGGTTTATAGCACTGGTACAGATCCCCCAGTTTCTGACTAGAAACTGAGTGTAAACTTCCTTGCCTTTTTTCTAATTTTAGGAGAAAAGTATTCAGTCTTTCTCTATTAAGTATGATTTTAACTATCGATTTTTTTTTAATCACTGTTTTCTTGGTAATTTTATCATGAATACATGTTGAATTTTGTTAAATGGTTTCCCACCATCAACTTAGGTGATTATATGGTTTTTCTCCATTATTACAATTAATATAATTAATGTGTGAAGAATGATTTGGGTAGGATCCAAATGGAAATGGGTACAATGACTGGAGACTTTTATTTCAGGTGAGAAACAATTTTTGCATGTTTTAGGAGCAATCTTAGGCAAATCTGCCAGTTAGATATGCCAGCACTTCCTGAGTCAGAACTTAAGGGACAAAGAATTGTTAATAAAGACGTCCAGGTTCTAGAATATTCTAGGATGACTTCCAGAGTGTGAATGGAGAGTCACTTATGGAGATGAGCAAGACCTAAAGTAGATTCAGTTTGTGCGTGTGTGTGTGTATGTGTGTGTGGTTTTTCTTGGATTTGATAAATCTTAGATTCTTAGGAGGGTAGAAGAGGAAGAGTCAGCTGGAAGTTGGATAGATGACTTGAGCTAGAAAAGAGGTCTGAACTTGATACTTGCATTTGAGAAATTTAGGGTACAGCTCATATTTGAAAGCAATATCTTTCTATGACTTTCAGAGCTTCAGCACTTCCTTGTCACTCCTTGATATTTTTTCTTTTCTCAAATTCAATTTTCCTTCCTTAAATATCTATTACTTAAGCTTTAAGACTTAGCCAAATATTTTCTCTCCAGGAAATCCTTTCCTAAACCCTCCAAGTTTTAGTGTATAGCTGACATACAAAGCCAAAGAAAGAGCTTGAGGTGAGAATGCAGAGAATGAAAAAGACATAGTTTGGGACCAAGCCTTGAAAGACTAACTGTAAGAGTCAGATTTCACAAAAGCCAGAAGTAACGGTCTCAAAAAGCCATTGTGTGATCCACTGTATCAAATACTTTTGAAAAAAATTTAAAAATGAATGGAATTTAAAACTTTTCAAAAATTTTTAAATTAGCTCTCTTAAGCTGTGCCTTTGCAGAATAGTGCAAGAACCTTTGGCATTTAATAGTTCATATCCAGGGCCTATAACAGAAGGAAGTTTTTTTTTTCCTTATGCCATGCTCAAGTATCCCAAAGAGCACTATTTTTTGGACTGTGACAATGACATACCCATGTAAGCTTAACAATATTACAAGAAAATAGGAAGGAGAAACTTAAAATCGCTACATAAAACTTTGTGAAGGTAAAGCCCATCTGCTTACTAATTAAAAAATACTTTGTGAGTGAAATTCAAAATTGAGTGAAATTCAAAATTGAGGATTTATATAACTCTCTCTAGGAAGGAATTAAATGTGACAGAAAAAAATAACTGCACAAAAAAAAGTTTAAGGTAATCTTAGGGAAGTGCAATGATTTAAGTAAAAGAGATTTATTATATTTATGATTTATTTTATTGTGGGGACCTGAAATCTTATTTTTCTTCTCTGATAAATACATTTTTAATTAGTCATCAAGGTCCAAAGAACAGTTAATACAAATAAACATACACCATACTGTAGCAGAGAGTTTTATATTATAAATGAATGTTTGGGTTCTCTGCCTTCTGCTCTCTGTTCAAAATACTCAGACTCTCTGGAGCCATAATTTTAAATCCCCATGAGTTGACTCAGCTTTTTATCTTTTCAAAGATAGATACATAGTACTAGCAATTTTAGTGTCTGGTATTTGTGGAAGCTTATTCTATAAATGTTTAATTTACTTAAGGATGAATTGACAGTCATTTTTTTTTACTAGAATTTGCACTGGTCTCAATGTTTCTGTTTTAAAAATAAAAGGCATTAGCACCTTGTAAGCTTTGTCCTAAATGTTCTTTTTCAATATCTGATATGTCATATGTGGCATAGTTAGTAGATAAATGCTTTAGAATTATTTTTTTCTGAAAAACGAAAAGCACACACTAAATGTAGTTTTTTTTAAAATCTTTCTATGTTTGTGTTATTAAGTTAGCGGCATCTATTTATAATCAACTAGCCTCTTAGGTTCTGGTAAGATAAGTTTGAATTGCTTAGGTGGCAATATTTGACAAATATTGGGAAATTTGGTTGAAATATAGTAGTCTGAAGAACCCCTTTAGCATTGATGATATAACTGGTATTTTCCAGAGGCCTCATTAGCTTATTGATAAATTTAGAATTTAAAAAATAATATCTAACATTTATTGTTGGCTATTTATTTGGTATTTTTCTTGTTTACTTAATTTGCTTGCTTTTTTTTCATTGTCAGGCTTCCATAAATTGGTTTGATAGAAAATTAGCTCTCCTTTGCTTCTAAGTGGATGTTTCTTGAGTGAAGAGTTTCAGAGCAAACGGTGACCTATCAAGTTCCACATATCCTCTTGATTCTTACAAAGGAAATGTTTACAAATAACAATGCAATCACTTTTTGAAGTTAATATGACTCCTGAAGAATCCAGGTTCTGTTGTACTTTCCACTCAAAATCCCTAATTGACAATTATCTGGCTATTCCCACCATACACAAAGCACTGTCAGGCTCAGGGCTGGGAGCTAGCCAAAAGAAAATCATTCATCTCCCCTTCCTACTACTTGATACCTGTGGTTTCTCTTGTTTCTATCATGCTGAGGTCTGTGCTTTAAATCTAAATTTTTATTTTTATTGTTTTTAGGTCTTTCTCTAAAATTCAACATCTCTGGCTTCATCTCTTTTTTATTTTTTGACATAAGTTTATTATTTTTATTATTTTTTTTTTAAATCTAAATCATAACATCTCACATGCTAGGCTCCAAGATTTGACAGCCACAGCATGCCTCTACTGGAGAGAAAGAGGGCACCTGTGGTTCTTACAGACTTGCTTGTTATGTGCTGCTCCTGAAAACAATCCATTGACTGTGAAATGAGATGTCCAAATACACAGTGCACTCAAGTATATATTAGAGATTTGATCATTTTGCTAACTTTTCACAATATAATAGCTATTATAGTAATCTGAATTTTCCTAATCAATTGTAGGACATCGTTATAAGGAAACTTACCTTAATAGCAATACCTCAGATCGCATTGGACCATTGCCCTCATCTTCATTTCATAACATCTCAATTCCTCCCAAAGTCTTCTGGATTTATCTAAAAATTTCTAAAGCTATCTCAGAAAATGGTTGTTTATTTCAAAGCTTCCTTGATGATGTCATCATCCATATAGCCACCTGAAAGTGATATTTTGCCTTGGTTTCTGCTTTAGTTATTAGAAGAAAATAAATTCTTGCTTAAAGTGCTCTAGTTCGGGCTCCCCTGAGCTGCAATAATTATGGAACTATAAACTCTGGGCAAAGTATGAAAACTACTCTTCTTCAAAGAAGATAAGCACACATGATGAGCTGAACTTTAACAGAAATTTCCCTTTGAGAGCATTTTGAAGCCATGGTGCAGAGAAAGAGAGTCCAAGCAAAAAGGAGCAGGTTTAGAGGATAGATGAAACAGACATTAGAGTTTGGGATTTCCTATAACAATTTAGACTTGGGGACATGATTTGAAAGGAAGTTAATCACCCCCCCAAAAAAAAACAAAACCAAAATCTGTGTAAGATCTCCTTAAAATCTTAGCTGAATGCTAAAGATGAACAAGTATAGCTTAAGATTCTGGGAGACTTAAAGAATAGAGATTAGAGAGATAGCAGAGAACTGGAAAGACACTGGAAGCATTGCCAACCCAGAGTACAGTATCTTCATGACCACTCACACACTCAGTTGAGACCCAAAACAGGCACACACAGCAGTAAGGACTAAACAATTGCTTAGGACTAAGATAAATTGACAAAATCTTTCTGACAAAGCCTAAAAATAAACTTCAACATGATTAAAATGCTCTAAGGGTAATTTGACTGTTCTATCGAAATGAAGCATCCTTTAGAGAAAAGTTACATGATGCAGGTATCTTAAATTTGAATAATTTAATTCACACAGCAAAAAAACCTATATACTAGATATACAAAAGAGCAAGAAAAAGTGACTGATAACTAAGAAAGACGAAAAATAGAACTCGATCCAGAGATGAGTTAGACATTAGAATTAGGCAACAAGAAATTCAAAATGCTGATTAATATATTTTTAAAAAGTTAAGGAGATAATAGAAACAATGTATAAAAAGTAGAATATTTCTGGGCCCCTGGATGGCTTAGTTGGTTCAGCATCCGACTCTTGATTTGGCTAGGGTCATGATCTCAGGGTTCTGAGATCAAGCCCTGCATTGGGCTTAATGCTGGCTGTGGAATCTGCTGAAGATTCTCCTTCTTCCTCTCCCTTTGCCCCTCCCCCATGCTTGCATATGTATATGCTCTCTCAGAAAGAGGGAAAGAAGGAAAGAAAGAAAGAAAGAAAGAAAGAAATAAAGAAAGAAAGAAAGAAAACATTTCAACAGAGAAGCACACTCTTCAGGAAATACAATGCAGGGTCTACAATTCAAAAATATATTACAAAATGAAGAACTCATTGTATGAATATAAATTTGAGAATTTAATACAAAATATCCAAACTGCAACACAGAAGAAAATAAAACTTTCATAGAATCAAGTACAGAAATACATGGGATCCACTTTAAAAAATGTAAATATCAAAAAATAATAAAATAGAATAAAATAAATGTAAATATCATTAATTTTCCACATGAAGGAGATAATGGGGGAGAGAAATATTGAAAAAAACTCACATAAGTGCATAGTTAATACTGAAATACATAAAGCAACAATTAACATACATAAAGGAAGAAACTGACAGTAATACAACAGCATGGGGCTTTAACACCCCACTTCTACCAATGGACAGACAGATGATCAAGACAGAAAATCAAGGAGAAAACGGTAGCTTTGAAAGACACATTAGACCAGATGGACCAAACAGTTATACTTAAATATATAACATCCCATCCAAAAAAAAAAAAAAAAAAAACCAACCCAGAGTACACATTCTTTGCAAGTTCACATGGAACATTCTCCAGGGCAGATTACATATTAGGTCACAAAATAAGATACAATATATTAAAAAAGATTGAAATCTTACCACTCATCTTTCCTGATTACAATAGTATGAAACTAGAAAAAATAAAACTGCAAGAAAAATGTGGAAAGATCATGTTATGAGGTAGATAACATGTTACTAAACAATGAATGGGTCAACCAAGAGATCAAAGAGTAAGTTCAAATAGAAAAAAATACACGGAGACCAATGAAAATGAAAATATAATAGTGCCAAATCCTTGAGATGCAACAAAACCTGTTCTTACAGGGAGGTTGATAACAAAACTGGCCTACCTCAAGAAAGAGGGAAAATCTCAAATAAACCACCTAGCATTACACCGAAAGGAGCTGAAGATAGAAGAACAAAGCTCAACTTCAGCAGAAACAAGAAAATAATAGAGATTAGAGCAGACATAAATGTAATCAAAACAGTATAGTACTGTCAGAAAAATAGACACACCGATCAATGGAATAAGATAGAGAAGCCAGAGTTAAATCTGTGCTTCTTTGGTCACTTAATCTATGACAAAGGAAGCTGGAATATACAATAGGAAACAAAAACAAAACAACAACAAAACAAACAAACAAAAAAACATCTTTTCAACAAATGCTCCTGGGAAAACTGGACAGGTATAGCAAAACAATGAAACTGGACCACTTTCTTTAACCGTACAGAAAAATAAACTCAAAACGGATTAAAGACCTAAATATGAGACCTGAAATCATAAAACTCCTAGAGGAAAACACAGGCAGTAATTTATTTGACTTTGGTCACAGAAACATTTTTCTAGATATGTCTCCTCAAGCAAGGTAAAAAAAAAAGCAAAATTAAATCATTGAGACTACATCAAAATTAAAAACTTTTGCACAACAAAGAAAACCATCAATAAACTGCAAGGCAGCTGAATGTGAGAAGATATTTGCAAAATACACATCTGATAAGGGATTAATATCTAAAATTATTTTAAAGACTTCTACAAGCTAACACTTAAAAAGACAAATAACTTACTTAAAAATGGGCACAGGACCTGAATAGAAATTTTTCCAAATGACATACAAATGGCCAATAAGCATTTGGGAAGATGGTCAACATCAGCAATTATCAGGGACATGTAAAACAAAACCACTATGAGATGTCATCTTATACTGGTCAGAATTTTAAAAATATTAAATTTTTTTAGAATTAAAAAAAAAAAACAAGTATTGGCAAAAATGTGGGGAAATCAGAACCCTTGTACACTGTTGAAAATACAAATTAGGGCAGCCCTGGTGGCCCAGCAGTTCAGTGCCACCTTCAGCCCAGGGCGTAATCTTCGACCTTGAATCGAGTCCCACGTCGGGCTCCCGGCATGGAGCCTGCTTCTCCCTCTGCCTGTGTCTCTGCCTCTCTCTCTCTCTCTCTTTCTCTCTCGTGA
This sequence comes from Nyctereutes procyonoides, assembly GCF_905146905.1. Classification (NCBI taxonomy): domain Eukaryota; kingdom Metazoa; phylum Chordata; class Mammalia; order Carnivora; family Canidae; genus Nyctereutes; species Nyctereutes procyonoides. Next base: position 5,620,538 of record NW_026575137.1, read on the forward strand.
ATAAATAAATAAAATCTTTAAAAAAAAAGAAAATACAAATTGGTGCAGTCACAGTGGAAAACTGTGTATGGAAGTTCCTTAAAATATTAAAAATAGAATTATCATATTACCCAAATAACTCCACTGCTGGGTATTCACTCAAAGAAAATGAAAACACTAATTCAAAAAGATACATGCATCCCTATAGTTATTGAAGCACTATTTCCAATAGTCAAGATATGGAAGTAACCCACGTGTCCATTAATAGATGAATGGATAAAGAGGATATGCCCCCCTACGTACACACACTGGAATATTTTTCAACCATAAAAAAGAGATCTTGACGCTTGCAGCAACTTGGATGGGCCTAGAAGGTATAATTACAAGTGAAATGAGAGAGAGTTGAACACCTAACCATTTCATTCATGTTTATAATGTAAGAAACAAAAGAACAAAGAAAGGGGGGAAAAAAGACAAACAAAAATCCACTCTTACATACAGAGAACAACCTACGATTGCCAGAGTGGAGGTGAGTGGGGCGATGGATGAAACAGATAAAGAGGATTAAGAGTACACTTACGGTGACGAGCCCTGAGTAATGCACAGAAGCGTTGACTCATTGTACTGTACGCCTGAAATTATGATAACACTATGTCATTTATACTTCAGTAAAGAAAAAAATTAATTTAAAAAATGTGAAGGCAACAATCTATAAATTCAGCTAGATCAGTGACTTTGAGCTGGATAAACACAAAGAAAACCATTACTAAGCATTTTACAAACCCTTTGCTCCAAAAAAATATAAAATCTTAAAAGTAAGCAGAGACAAAAAAAAAACCCATAGATATGAGGAGAACAACAGAATCAAAATAATGGAAAAATATCTTTAGAGTTATGGGGTGGGAGTGGTGGTAACTGCCAACTCAGAATTCAATAAACAGCAAAAAAACAAAAACAAAACAAAACAAAAAACCCCAAAAAAACCCCACAACAAACCCTCCAAGATAAAAATGTATTATCTACTGGGACATAATAAAGCACCCCCCAAGTTTTGCAGTTTCAAACAACATATTTTTATCTTGTAATTACAGAGCATCAGAAATTTGGGCGCAGGTTAACTGGGTCTTCTGATGAAAGGATAAAGAAGAGTCACTGGTGACTCTCATAGGCTGTGCGACTTTTTTATTTTTTATTTTTATTTTTTTTTATTTTTTGCTGTGTTCTTCTTTTAAAGCTCAGCTAGAAAAGGAGCTGCTTTTAAAATTAACTCACATGATTTAGGGTAATGTTTTTGAGCTGAGGGCCTCAGTTAAGCACTGGCTGATAGCTGGAGGTTGTGCTCCCTTCTTTACTACCTGGGCTTTTCTAACACAGCAGTGGGCTTCACCAAAGTGAGGGAGAGAAGGAATGTGCTAGCATGACAGTAGTCACGATCTTTGCCATCTAACTACGCAAGTGATAATCCATCACGCCTTCTGTACTCTATTGGTTAGAAGCAAAGACCAGAACCTGCCTACATTCAAGAGGATGGGATTGCACAAAGATGTGGAAACCAGGAGAGGGTCATTAGGGCCATCTAAAAAGCCTGTAAAAAAATAAATAAATAAAAATAAAAATAAATAAATAAATAAATAAAAAGCCTGTCAGACAGACATAATGAAGCCTTTGCCAAAAAAAAAAACAAAAAACAAAAAAACAAAACAACAACAAAAAAAAACCACACACACACACACACAAAAAAAAAAAACCACAAAAAAGAGAGAGAGAGAAAGAGAATTATTTAAATTAAATGAAATTAAAACATTAGACACACCTCAGGAATAAACATGTATATTATCTGTATCTTATTGTCAATAATAAAAAGGGATCTAAATAAAAATGACAGAAGTATTTCAAAATATGAGGGAAGAAATAGAGTGAGACCAGCACAGTATCTTTTGAGAAGAGAGTAACTGCTTTTTCCTGAGGACCTATGTCAAGTATTATTTTAGACACTTCACATGAATTATTTATAGTAACAAAATACAGTTAGCAGTGGATGGATGTAAATATGAAGATATAAGATCTCTATAAGAATTCTAGATTAAATTGCATATGAAATATGAGTATAAAATTAGATTAATATTATCTGAAATGGAGTATCTTATAGTAACACTGTACACTTTTTAACTTCTTAATAAAAACAGGTAAAATTCAATTGGCGGATCCCTTTTCCTTTCCTGGGTAAGTGCATAGGCATAGCAGCAGCAGCTGCTGCTGCTTCTTCCTCCCTCCTTCTCCTTCCTCCTTCCTCCCTCCTCCTCTTTCTTTCCTCCTTCCGCCTCCTTCCTCCCTCCTCCTCCTTCCTCCCTCCTCCTTCTTTCTTCTTTCCTCTTCTTCTTCGTGCATAGGCACAGCTTCTGAAGCTGCAATAATCATTTGTGATTTAACAAGCATGAGGACAAATGCAAACTTTAAAGACTGATGACATGAAAACAAAAACCAGCCAGATGTAGCCCTAGTCTAACTACATCAGCACTGAAATATCTTTCCCCAGACTACACTACTCCTTATAACACTGGATGTTCTTGGTTTTTATTATATGTCAGTGACAGTGCCAATATGGATCTTGATAATAGCAGATAAATAGCATTTTTTTCACATGTTGATTAGGCCTTCAGTTTTCTTGTTCGAGAAAGATCTTTAGGCGTATATTGGGGATTTATCATGATATGCATCACAAATATCTTCCTTAAACACAAGGCTAATTAACTTTTATAAAAATATTTTTATATATAAGTTTGTCATTTTGAATATGATAAAATTGACAGTCTTGAACTCTTTGATTAGAAGTTTTCCTACTTCTGATTGTTTTCCTTAGTCCCACATCATGTAGATATTCTCTTATAAGCCCTTCATGGTGTTTTACAATTAAGGACTTCATAAGTAGGTTTATGTAATGCATAATATGTATTTTGTATACACATATTTTAATATGATGTATAATAAAATATAAATGGAGGGATCCCTGGGTGGCTTAGTGGTTGAGCATCTGCCTTTGGCTCAGGACATGAGCCTGGAGACCCGAGATCAAGTCCCACGTCGGACTCCCTGCATGGAGCCTGCTTCTCCCTCTGCCCGTGTCCCTGCTTCTCTGTCTGTCTCTCTCTCTGTGTGTCTCTTATAAATAAATAAATAAATAAATAGGGGGAGGGGCAAGACGGCGGAAGAGCAGGGTCCCCAAATCACCTGTCCCCACCAAATTACCTAGATAACCTTCAAATCATCCTGAAAATCTACGAATTCGGCCTGAGATGTAAAGAGAGACCAGCTGGAACGCTGCAGTGAGAAGAGTTCGTGCTTCTATCAAGGTAGGAAGACGGGGAAAAAGAAATAAAGGAACAAAAGGCCTCCGAGGGGGAGGGGCCCCGCGAGGAGCCGGGCTGAGGCCGGGGCGAGTGTCCCCAGGACAGGAGAGCCCCGTCCCGGAGGAGCAGGAGCTGCACCAACCTTCCCGGGCGGGCGGAAAGGGGCTCGCAGGGAGTTGGAGCAGGACCCAGGAGGGCGGGGATGCCCTCGGGCTCCCGGGGACACTAACAGACACCTGCGAGCGCAGGGGAGTGCTCCGAGCTCCCTAAGGGCTGCAGCGCGCATGGAGGGACCGACCGGAGCAGCTCGGAGGGGCTCGGGCGGCGGCTCCGCGGAGGGGGCTGCGGGGCGGGAGCGCGAATCCACCAGCGCAGGCCCCGGAGCACAGGGCGCCGGGACACAGCCCAGGATCCGGCCTCCCCCGGGACAGGCAGAGGCCGGGAGGGCCCAGGACAGCGAGGACGCCTCCAGGCCCTGCAGACAGAGAACCGAGAGCCCCAAGCCCCGTAGTTCCTGCGGAGGCTGAATCCAGGCTTCCAGAGTTGCCATAGCAACTGCGGCTGTTCCTCCTGGGGCCCCACGGGGTAAACAACCCCCGCTGAGCCCGGCAGCAGGCAGGGGCAGAGCAGCTCCCCCAAGTGCTAACACCTGAAAATCAGCACAGCAGACCCCTCCCCCAGAAGACCAGCTGGACGGACCAGTGATACTCCCCCGTGTTCCAATACAACTTGTTTTTGGCCACTCTGCACTGAGCAAAATGACTAGAAGGAAAACCTCACCTCAAAAGAAAGAATCAGAAACAGCCCTCTCTCCCACAGAGTTACAAAATCTGGATTACACTTCAATGTCAGAAAGCCAATTCAGAAGCACTATTCTACAGCTACTGGTGGCTCTAGAAAAAAGCATTAAGGACTCACGAGACTTCATGACTGCAGAATTTAGATCCAATCAGGCAGAAATTAAAAATCAATTGAATGAGATGCAATCCAAACTAGAAGTCCTAACGACGAGGGTTAACGAGGTGGAAGAACGAGTGAGTGACATAGAAGACAAGTTAATGGCAAACAGGGAAACTGAGGAAAAAAGAGACAATCAATTAAGGGACCATGAAGACAGATTAAGGGAAATAAATGACAGCCTAAGGAAGAAAAACCTACGTTTAATTGGGGTTCCCGAGGGTGCCGAAAGGGCCAGAGGGCCAGAATATGTATTTGAACAAATCCTAGCTGAAAACTTTCCCAATCTGGGAAGGGAAACAGGCATTCAGATCCAGGAAATAGAGAGATCCCCCCCTAAAATCAATAAAAACCGTTCAACACCTCGACATTTAATAGTGAAGCTTGCAAATTCCAAAGATAAAGAAAAGATCCTTAAAGCAGCAAGAGACAAGAAGTCCCTGACTTTCATGGGGAGGAATATTAGGGTAACAGCAGACCTCTCCACAGAGACCTGGCAGGCCAGAAAGGGCTGGCAGGATATATTCAGGGTCCTAAATGAGAAGAACATGCAACCAAGAATACTTTATCCAGCAAGGCTCTCATTCAAAATGGAAGGAGAGATAAAGAGCTTCCAAGACAGGCAGGAACTGAAAGAATATGTGACCTCCAAACCAGCTCTGCAAGAAATTTTAAGGGGGACTCTTAAAATTCCCCTTTAAGAAGAAGTTCAGTGGAACAATCCACAAAAACAAGGACTAAATAGATATCATGATGACACTAAACTCATATCTGTCAATAGTAACTCTGAACGTGAATGGGCTTAATGACCCCATCAAGAGGCGCAGGGTTTCAGACTGGATAAAAAAGCAGGACCCATCTATTTGCTGTCTACAAGAGACTCATTTTAGACAGAAGGACACCTACAACCTGAAAATAAAAGGTTGGAGAACCATTTACCATTCAAATGGTTCTCAAAATATACCCTAAAAACTATAGAACACTTCTGAAAGAAATTGAGGAAGACACAAAGAGATGGAAAAATATTCCATGCTCATGGATTGGCAGAATTAATATTGTGAAAATGTCAATGTTACCCAGGGCAATTTACACGTATAATGCAATCCCTATCAAAATACCATGGACTTTCTTCAGAGACTTAGAACAAATTATTTTAAGATTTGTGTGGAATCAGAAAAGACCCCAAACAGCCAGGGGAATTTTAAAAAAGAAAACCATATCTGGGGGCATCACAATGCCAGATTTCAGGTTGTACTACAAAGCTGTGTTCATCAAGACAGTGTGGTACTGGCACAAAAACAGACACATAGATCAATGGAACAGAATAGAGAACCCAGAAGTGGACCCTGAACTTTATGGTCAACTAATATACGATAAAGGAGGAAAGACGATCCACTGGAAGAAAGATAGTCTCTTCAATAAATGGTGCTGGGAAAATTGGACATCCACATGCAGAAGAATGAAACTGGACTACTCTCTTGCACCATACACAAAGATAAACTCAAAATGGATGAAAGATCTAAATGTGAGACAAGATTCCATCAAAATCCCAGAGGAGAACTCAGGCAACACCCTTTTTGAACTTGGCCACAGTAACCGGAGAAGGACAAACAGTGTATGTTCTCATTCATTTGGGGAATATGAATAATAGTGAAAGGGAATATAGGGGAAGGGAGAAGAAATGGGTGAGAAATATCAGAAAGGGAGACAGAACATAAAGACTTCTAACTCTGGGAAATGAACTAGGGGTGGTGGAGGGGGAGGAGGGCGGGGGGTGGGGGTGGGTGGGTGACGGGCACTGAGGGGGACACTTGACGGGATGAGCACTGGGTGTTATTCTGTATGTTGGTATATTGAACACCAATAAAAATTAATTAGTAAAAAAATAAATAAATAAATATTAAAAATATATATATATATATATAAATGGAAATTTTCTGTGTGTGGCAATGATCAGGATTCTGGTTTTTTTTTTTTTTTTTTAGTGTGGTCATCAAAACATCCTGAATATTATATTGAATATGTTCAGACCTTATACTAAGATATTGATTAAATTGTATTCAATACCCTTCATTCAGTTTACTGTTTATTGTTCCTCTGTTGATAGTGCAGCCGTTTCACAGATTTCAAGTTCTATTATTAAGTACATAAATACTCAGAATTTTCTTGATGAAATGACTCATTGCTCATTAGAAAATGGCCTTAATTAATCCTTGGAATTTTGTGGCTTTGAATTCTACTTTATCTGATATTAATACAGTCACTATTTTTGCCTGGTATATGTTAATTTTTCATTTTACTTTTAATCTTTTTGTGTCTTTGCATTTAAGATGTAATTGCTGATATACAAAATGCTGGAGTTTGGAGGAAATAGTCAAGGAAGAATTTCTGAGATGTCTTTGGTGCACTGGTGGGCAGAAAAAGCTACACTTGGGTGGTGACCAATGACTGATTATCTACTTTCAAGTTGAGAAGAGGTTAAGGACAGCACAAGGTATTTTGGAAACAAAATTTCCAGGATGCTGAGGGGGTGAGCTATTGTTGTGAAAAGGTCATTTATTACTGTTTAGTAAAAACTCAGTCATGAGATCCTTCAGATGTTTATCAGTGGGCCAGATACCTGAGGATGATTGCTAACATAGATCTTAAGGGGTAGGGATAAAGGGAGTTGCCAAAGGGATTCTTAGGTTAAGACTCGCAGAGCCTTTTGGTCTTAGCAAAGTATTGGCATGGAGGCAGCTAAATTCCTGGAGGAATGGCCCTCTGCCTATGTTGGACTTATCAATGGGCCGTAAGTAGTAAGGAAATTTCATTTTTTTCTTTTGCCTTTGTTTTCCACATGAATTGCTGTTAAGTCATATAAAATCTGCCTTTTTTTTTACAGCAACCCCTGCCTTTTAAGTGGAATGTTTATTTTTTTAAGATTTTATTTAATTTTCCATGAGAGACACAGAAAGAGAGGCAGAGACATAGGCAGAAGGAAAAGCAGGCTCCCTGTAGGGAGCCTGATGCAGGACTCGATCCCAGGACCCTGGAAACATGACCTGAGCTGAAGGCAGAGGCTCAACCACTGAGCCACCCAGGCACGCCATAATTGGGATGTTTAAACTATCTGCATTTAGACTACTTTTATGGTTAGCTTTAAGTCCGTCATCTTCTTTCTTGCTCTCTATTTGTAGCATCTGTTCTTTGTTCTCTTCTATCATTTTTCTGCTCTTTTGCAATAAGTGAAGAATATTTTATGTCACTTTTTCTCCATTTTTGGCTTATTGTGACTTGATGTTTAGTTATTCTAGTAATTACTTTTCTGTCTACAATATACATCTTTATCTTATGACAATTTACCTTCAAGTCCTATTACACCACTTCATATATAAGAATCTTAAAATAGCATGCACCAGAAATGGTGAAATTACGGACCCCTGAAAATTTACTCTAGTATAAAAGCAACAAGAACACAAGGCAAAAAAAAAAAAAAAATGGTGAAAAACTAACGTCAAAAATCTGGAAGTTAACCAGAGGTTTGAAACAAGTTGAAGACTACTTTTATCAAGAAAAAAAGCTGAAATTTGGTATTAACAGTGGGATTTGTGGCAATTCGGCTTCTCCTTCTTCCCTTCAACCTCTGTGCAGCTACTCAATAGATTTGAATATAAACACCCTTTCATTCATGATGGAAATCACCAGTCTAGGAACCTTTGTAGGGCAAAATAGGTTCGGAGCTCTCTTCAAACAAACATTTCCAGAGAACAGTGTTTATCTGAACTACCTGACAGTTCCCTAAGAAAACCTCACAGAGATCATCTTTATTTGACCTGACCTGGAACTTGTTCAGTGTAAACAACCTTTTCCCTAAGGGACAAAGGGTGTCAAAAACAGCTACCTGAAGCCGTGATAAGAACTGGGGCAAACAAGAAGCTGACCAAACAAACAAACCAAAAGCCTTAATGGAAAACCTGGGCAATAAAGAGAAATCATTCAAAGGATGTTCTCTCACTATAATGGAACGAAATAATTCAAGAACCAAAGGACAATGGGAAAGTCACAAATTGGTAGAAAATAGACTTTACATTCCTAAATAACCAATGGGCCAATGAAGAAATCAGTGTACAAATTAGAAAGTACAATGAGATGAGAAAAATAAAAACACATTATAGAACAACAAACAAACCTATAGTAAAAACCATGCTTAGAGGTGAATTTATAGATGTCAATACCTATATTTGGTAAGTAGACCTCAAATCACTAACCTAATCTTTAAGAAACCAGAAAAAGAAAAGAAAAGAACCAAAGCAAGCAGAAGGAAATAACAGAAATTAGAGCAGAAAGAAATGAAATATAGATTAGAAAACCAATAGAGAAAATGTATGAAACTTTTCAAATTAGTTCTTTGATGAAAATTGGTAAGAAATACAAAAATGAAGTGTCTCAATTTATGCAATTAGGAAAGAGGGGACATTATTTACCACTTACAGAGACAAAAAAATGATTATAAGGGAAAACTATGAATAATTTTATGTCAACACATTAGATAATCTGGATGAAATGGACAAAACTCCTAGAAAGATGCAAACTACCAAATGACTCAGGAAGAGCTACATCTAAACAGATATGTAACAAGCAGAGTGGAAATTACTAATAAAGTACTTCCCCCACACACACAAAAAAAGAAAACAAACAAACAAACAAACAAAAAAACCCAAGCTCATATGGCTTAACTGGTGAATTTATAAAATGTTTAAAGAATTTAACACCAGCCCTTTACAAATTTTTCAAAAAATAGAGGAGATGCTTCTCCATCAATTCTGTGAGGCCAGAATAACCCTGATATCAAAACCAGGAAAAACTCAGGGGCGCCTGGGTGGCTCAGTTGATTAAGCAGCTGACTTAGGCTCAGGTCATCATCTCAGGGTCCTGGGATCAAGCCCTGTGCCAAGCTCCCACCCACCCACCCACCCACCCCACTCAGCATGGAGTCTGCTTGTCCCTCTCTCTCTGCCCCTCTCCCTTCTCCTGCTTGCTCTCTCAAATAAATAAATCTTTAAAAAACAAATCTAGCAAAATCAACACAAGAAAATAAAACTATTGGGACCCCTGGGTGGCTCAGCAGTTGAGCTTCTGCCTTCAGCTCAGGGCGGGATCCTGGGATCGAGGATCGAGTCCCACATCAGGCTCCTAGCAGGAAGCCCACTTCTCCCACTGCCTGCCTGCCTGCCTGCCTCTCTCTCTCTCTCTCTCTCTCTCTCTCTCTTTCTCTCAATCTCTCTCTGTCTCTCATGAATAAATAAATAAAAACTTAAAAAAAAAAGAAAACTACAGACCAATACCTCATGATTACAGTCACAAATATTGACTACAAAATGCTAGCAAAATGAACCAGGCAACCTAAAAAGGATCTTAGACCACAGCCAAGTGTGACTTATTGCAGAAATACAAGGCTGGCCCAACATATGAAAACCACCATGTGATTACATCAATAGCCACAGAAAAAGCACTTGACAAAATCTAATACCAATTTTAAGTGGTGTCATTTTCCTCTGTCTGAAGGCCTTCAACAGTTCTTGGATTGAAGGTCTATGGGTCATAACTTTTTTCAGTTTTATTATGCTCAAAAATATATTCAACCTACAATTTTAAAACATAATTTTGTTACTTAAGAATTCTAGATTGATGGTTTTCTTCCCAGTACTTTAAGGATGTTTCTACAATGTTCACTTATGTGGACTGTGTCTTTGAAATATCTGTTACAATTCCTCTACTTGTTCCCCTGTGTATAATGCATTTTTAAATTTCTGGCTTATTTTTTTCATTTCTTCTTTTTTTTTATTGCAACTGTTCAATTAATTCAAGAGTTATAATGTGCACTGGTATAATTCCTACATTTTCTTTTGAATGGGATTCATTAAGATTATTGGATCAGTCAGCTTATAATTTTTATCAAATATGAAAATATTTTGCCATGATTTCATCACATGTATCTTTTTTTCTGTCCCTTTCTTTCTTTTCTCTAGTTTGAACACTCCAATTACTGCTGGATTTGTCTGCTTCACATTACTCCAGATTTAACTCATGCTCTTTATCATAAAATGAAGATAATATTTAGCTCATAAGAAAACAGCACAGTAAATCCCCCATAAATAATAGCTGCTCTTAAATAAAATAATGAAGAAAATACCCATATAAATATTAAAATGTCAAACATAATTTCAGGGATTCTATACTAGGTTTTCTCAACATATAATCAGGAGCTACATTCTTTCTCAACTAGGTTTTCTCAACATATAATCAGGAGCTACAAAAAAAAAAGGTCTTTGTTTAGTGAGGAAAGTATTTTTTTTGTTTTCTCTTTCTTTTTCTACTTGGTACCTCTGATTACTAAACTGTCTAGATTTTAATATTTACAAGCTTTCAAAGGTCCACAAGAAAATGTCCAATCCTCAAAAATCTCTAATCTCATAATTAATAATATATACAATATATTGAAGAGAACATTTAAAGCAACTTTCAATTTACTTAACTAGTCACAGAATTAATTATAAAGCATTTTTTAAGTTGACATAATTTTTTTTATTTTTTATTTATTTATGATAGTCACACACACACACACACAGGGAGAGAGAGAGAGAGAGAGAGAGAGAGAGAGGCAGAGACATAGGCAGAGGGAGAAGCAGGCTCCATGCACCGGGAGCCCGACATGGGATTCGATCCCGGGTCTCCAGAATCGCGCCCTGGGCCAAAGGCAGGCGCTAAACCACTGTGCCACCCAGGGATCCCTCTTTGACATTTTGTATGACTCTCAATTTTATTTAAACAACAATTGTCTTCTTAGCACAACACAAATAGTGCACTGGGTAAAAGTCTTCTATACAGTCCCATTAATTGAATAAATTGATATTTTTGAAAGGCCATATTCCAGATGGAGGTTTTCAATTTGCATCAAAGGAAAGTTCCACATATTTTTGGAATTTTGTGTTTAAAAATAAAGTAGACTTAGAATATATTGTTCAAGATTCTACTAAGATTCCAGCCTTGCCACTACAGATTAAAATAAAGTTCTCCACCATGTATTAAGAAAATATAAAGGATAAGGAAAGAGTAATTGAAGAAAAGGAGATTTTCCTCAAAATGAAATGTATGATTGGTCTTTACCGCCAATCTGCTCTGTTCTCTGAGACAAAACAAACCATGCATAAAAATAACAGTAATTTTTAGCACACCTAAATAACAATGATGAGAATTTAGAATTAAGCTGCATTTACAAAAAGAAGAAAAAAACATCAACACATGCTCATCTATCGTGAAAAATGCATTCTATCCCATTTTTAAAAAAATGAATACTATAGCCTTAGTAAGGAAAAATATTCATTGATATCATCTTTCTACACACATTCAGGCAAATTTTCCTCCTCTAGAGCATTTGGTAAATAAAAAGAATTCCTTTAACCTTGAGAGCAATATGGAAACTACAAAACAGATACAGTTATAAAGCCATGAGAGTAGGCACTGCCTGTACCTGCTCAGAATTATGGCAATGGCTGATGTTCAGCAGAGCTATTCTGACCCATATCCTTTAGGAAGATCTCAGTAGCCTTCGCTAGGATATTCCATTTGGTTTCTTCGTGTATCAGAACGTGTTCACTATGTTACTACTCATCAGTAGTAGCTACTCATTTGAAATGAGTATTCTTTCAGGAGCTTTTCCCAAAACTTGAGTAAGGCCTTACAACACATCATAGTCAAGCCTTTATTCAAGACCTCACGAAATCCATGGATACAGACCTCCTATGCTGACATCACAGCCCACTGAAGAAAGCAAGCAGAGGTCCAAAGACCGTGTGTGACTATATTACAAAGCACTATAATTTGACTTATACCAAACTGTTTTTACTTCTTTCTCCATAAATTTAATTTTCACTCAAAAACCTTTTCATGAAATAAAATTCTATCATATTATGTACTTAATAATACTGGACCATGATACGCCTTAACCCTTCTGAAGGGTTGGTTAGGTGGAAACGAATACAGAAAGCAAGCGAAACAAGTATACTTCTGATTTGGGGATTTGAATGACATTAAAATTACTATTTTTCTATAGAGTATTTAAGAGAAATCATTCAATAAAATGGCACAACTATTCATTACTATTGGCTCTGTGGAGAGTCAGTGTTCATCATTTCAGTAGATTTTTTAAAGTTAGACTTTTTTTCCTTCAATTTCTTTTTGAAGATCTTGCAAGATGGTTTTAGTTAAGGTCACTTGGAATTTGAAAATAGCCTAGATTTTACTCATATCATATAAAAATAAATTGTTACTTTTCATTTCCTTTATCTTTTATTTCCATGTTGACCCTTGTATTACTACTTTTAATGATTTATTTATTTCATTCACTATCTCAGTGTAGTTCTTGGAAACTCTTTTTCATGCTAGCAAGCCATGGCATCACAGAACTTAACAGTTCCATTCCTTTTTTTATTCCATTTCTTAAAACCTTTGCTATAAGTTCTATACTCCCTTGAGCCTATAGCTTTTATCATCATAGTATGGGTCCCAGAGCCAGGCAACTGTTACATGTTTCACTTACCTACTCAGAGGTACGTGCAGAATCAGAGGTAAAACAGTGAACAGACAGTCGTAGTGATACTCACAATTACACCAAAAGTTGTTCCTCACAATATTAAAAACAATCAGATTCCAAGAGTAGAATCTGCTTTTACATCTGGCCAAATAGAATATTATTACCACTAAAATTATTGCTTACATCTGTTTCTTCTCTAAATATATTGTGCTGCTATACAGACACCACTTTACTTGCAATAAGTGAACATAATCATTTTATATATTTCTCTCTTTTTTAAAATTCTCCTGCAATTGAGATATATTGGGTTAGATTCAAATCATATTGCTCTCAAAGCATTTTAGAGTTATATTTTGATACTTCAGCTGAAACAAAAGAAAGCCCTTTCTGGTTCTATTTTAAATCAGTTGACAGATAAACAGCAGGACAAATTCTGCCACAATTAGGGATGAACACATTGTAGAATGAGCTACAACAAGCCATCTGTAGGTAATAAACATTACCTAGCCTCTAGAATAATCAGCCCTTCAATTATCTGCAGAAACTTGGACCTGGGTATCTTTTCTTCAACAATATGCCTGTTATTTGTCACCAAATCACTCTCGAAGTATTCCTTTTATAACAAAATACGAATGTGAAAAACAGACATTAGACAAACAGAATGTCATTTCCTTTTGCAAAAATATTTCTGTGCTGAGAGTCCTTCTGAAAAATACTCTATGCCCAAAAAAGAATCTTTTGCTACAAGATCCTGAAAAGAAACAGAGATGACATCCTGCTGTAAATCTTGAAGGCATTATTTCCTTAGTTTCAGAAGAAAGCCTTTAGATGGTAGAGTCATCAGTATTGCTATTTCCTTAATGATGACTTTGCCATCATTTTGAAATAATTATTTTGATAGGCAAGTACTCCTTCTCATCTGCACCCCACCCTTAATTTATATTCCAAGAATTGGCAACCCTAAAGGCCTGGCAATCTCATTCTGGCTTCATATTCCTGGTATTTTCAATTCCTGGTACAATTTCAAAACGGAAATTGTAACATATGGTATGCTTTGTCACACTTTTAGGTGATTTCAAATGATCTTCATATTACTTCCAATGGTCTCCTGCCATTAGCTTGTGATATTGAATACTGTGGTAGGCATGGCAATGAACTCAACACTGGGAAATGAGCAAAACTAACCCTGAATGGCATGTTACTTACCCCAAGGGAAATAGACACTAAGGTCATTGCTTTGAGTATCCTCCTTCAAGGTTGAGAAACAATTAGTTCGTGAGCCCATAGAATGTGACAATAGCAACAAATGCTGAAGGTAAATATGCAACATTTAATTAAAAAGAAAAAGAGATTGATATATTTAGGTTTCGCATTTCTGCCAAAAAATTTATATTTTCTATAGAAGTGTAAAATTATACAAAGTTAGGGTGAAAATTCACTTCTTGCTTTCTCATTTACGTAAAAATTAAGAATATTATCAATAGGGTTGAGATTTACATTTTCAGTTAGGCATTAGATATATTTTGGACTTCCTTTTTATCCTACAAACTGTAGAATAAGTAGAGTAAAACCACAACTCCAGACACATAACTCTTTGCCCTGCGATTTGTTGCTGCTCCTGATAGATTAGTTTCTTTCTTAGTATATTATTGCATTCAACAAATATCCTTGAGCACCTGCTGTGTGTCAGGAAATACGTTATGCACTGTGACTCTAGTGCTAAACTAGAAAGACCAGTTGCCACCACCATTAAGCTGATACATGGGGAGACTCCAGACACAAATAACTACAATTTTGCCAAGTGCTATCTGAATGAAAGTACAGGGTATTGATATTTCAAAGGAGGAGGCAAAAACACAAATGAAATAATTTTTTATCCACAAAAGCACGACAACCCTGTCTCAAAAATCAGAGAGACTCTGAGCAGCTATTAAAACTAAGAATAGAGTTCATCAAAGTGTCCTTCGATATTATCAGTAGAAATGACATGAACAGGAAATTCGTAGAAGACAGACTCATGCCAATAACATTTAAAACAAAGCTCAACTAATCACTTACATAAATATGTAGATCAAAGGAGTTTTGTTTGTCTGTTTTCTCATTTTATTACTTTGCTGGGGCTGCAGTAACAAAGTAGTATGACCTGAGGGGGTTCAAACAACAGGAAGATACTGTCTCACAGTTCTGGGGGATGGAAGTCAGATATCAAGTGGTCAGCAAAGTTGATGCCTTCCAAGGCTATGAGAGAAAATCTGTTCCTTGCCTCTATTATAACATCTGGTAATTTGCTGCAAGTCCTTGGTGTTCCTTGGCTTCTTCTGCATCACCCTTAACTCTGCTTTTGTCTTCACATGATGTCCTGTGTGTATGCCCACACTCAAACCTCTTTTTATAATGACAGCATTCGTTTTGGATTACGTAACAACCCTATTTCCAAATACATTCTGAGGTACTGGGGGGTTAGGACTTCAACATATGAATTTGAGGGGCGGAGGATATAATTCAATACACAACATAAAACTTATATTCATAAATACCATTAAACATATAACACTTTAATAACCAGTGCTGGCAAGAATTTGGAGAAGGGATCATTCTCATATACTGGTAGAGTTCTGTGTGAGCAAGTTGTATTTATGATGCCATTTTGGTCAAATTTATCAAAACTTAAAAATGTACTCAATTTGTGCTTTGGACATTCCACTTGTAGAAATCTATCTTGTGTAAATACATGTGTGAACAAAGATTAATACATAGATAATAAGAAAAAAATATTTTACTGCATTCTTAAATATTTTATATTTTGTAAGCCATTATGAATATTTTTATTTTTTAATTTCCCCTTCATTATTAAAAATAGAAATGCAGTTGATTTTTCTATATTGATCTTGCTTTCTATAAACCGTGCTAAACTCATTTAAAACTCCCTAAAGATTGCTTTTGTACATTCCTTAGGACTCTTTAAGGGAAAAATGTTAATAAACAAGTTTTGCTTCTTTCTTTCCAATATATATGACTATTATTATTATTATTTTTTACTTGCCCTACTGTACTTGTCTGGGACTTTCAGTAAAATACTAAAGAAGATTGGTGAAAGCAAATATACTTGCTTCATCTCCATTTCTAGAGAGAAAGTGTTCCACCTTTCATTACTAAATATGATGCTAACTAGAGTTCCTCCGTGTTTTGTTGTTTAGTTTTTCATGGATGCCCTTGAGAAAGTTCCTTCATATTCCTTCTCTCTTCTTTATTCTACTTTGCTGATTTAGTGAAAGACATAGTTTGATTTAAAAAATATAAAACCAAAAAAATAAAAATGTAAAATCAATGTTGCATTCCTGAGATACATCACACTTAGTCATGTTGTGATAATTCTATCTTATGATGTGTTTCAGTTTACCAATATTTTGTTAAGGATATTTTCATCTGTTCTTAAGGGATATTGGTTTGGAGTACTGTACTCTTCTAGTGTCATTTTCTGATTTGGTATATGGAAAATGCTCGCCTTACAGATGACTTATGAAGTGTTTGAGTAGAACTGATACTATAATTTCTGCAATGCTGAGTAGAATTTACCAGTAAAGTGATCTGGGCCCATGGTTTTTATGTGGGAAGGTTTGTATCTACAAATCCAATTTCTATCAGAGACATATGTCTATTTAAGTGATCTCTTTCCTTTGGTGGGATTATTTCCATTTATAACAACTCCTATCAAACTGCCTTAACTTCTTGACAGGTTAGAAAAAAGTTTTTAAAGCTAATTCATAGCCAAGTTACAAGGACTTGATCTTGTCATGTGTTCTTTGGGCCAGACATGAGACTGTGCTGTTGAATAACATCCACTCCCAAACCCTAGCTTCTGATGACCCGAAGGAGACATGTTGACTAAGTGCATGTGTTATCCTGGTAAGGATTTGGGAATAGCAGAAAAAGACACTAGTGGAGACACTGTTGAAATCCAAATGAATTCTAGAATTTAGTTAGTAGTACTGGGCCAACATTCATTTGTTAATTTTGACAAACACATTGTAGTTATATAAAATGTCAACATTAAGGAAAACTGGGTGAAGGGACTATTAATTCTCTGTACAGTCTTGGAAGGTTTTCTCAAAATCTACAATTATTCTCAAAAATGCTTACTGAAAATCAAGACTATGAATTGTCCCTCCTCAGTCCTTGATATCCAGAAGGAGGAAGATGAAAGGAAATTCCTATCTCTACGTTTTAAAGAAGGAATGCATTAACCCTATTACCTAAGTTTTAGAAGAATGTCTGTCATTATCAGACTCTGCTCTGAAACTAGATATATTTATTCCCTTTCTTCTAGTAAGTGAACAGCAGAGGGTTAGAAGTCAGAGTAAAATGCCACATTGTAATGAGAAGTATTTATCATCAAAGTCCTAGCTAAGCAAAAACAAAACCGAAAATAAGCAAACAAACAAACAAAAAAAACCCCAAAATAGTTCTCTATTTCCTACAGTGTGTTCACATAGTAGATTATAACAGAGTGCCTTGGCTTAGTCCAACATGTGAAATAATTACATCAGGAATGTGGTAGACTGCTGGGATGCTAGCCTTATGTCCAATCCATTAACGTTGGAGAGTTGTGTAGAGGTAATTCATAGCCTAACTTATTTTTATCTTTCCCATATTGCCCAGAAATGAAACAGTTTTTAACTTTAAATTTGCTGTTAAAAAATTTGCTGATATATAGGTCTTTGAATAATCAATTTGTTGGAAAACATTAATAGCTGGGGGATAATTGCATCTTCAGTATCACACTGACGTACACAATTTATGGTACCTGAATATTCCCATATGAGTGTATATTCCAAAAGCTAATCCTAAAAATTAATTTGTTAGGGGTGAATAATCTCTTATAGTGAAAAGTAACATGATATACAAAGCATGCTTAATTACTGTATCTAATTTATACAAAAAGTCTTTCATATTGCTGCATAGCCCTCAAATGTTATAAAATACTATCACTGATGATACAATCTTTACAATCATATGATGTTTTTTCAATAAATGACAATGCTACAGGTAAAATCACCTGATTTTATGAACACACATTCATTTAATGATTTAACAATTTAACATATATGCATTGAGTTTTATAAAGTATATGCTTTGTGCTAGGCTCTCAGGATATAGTGGTGAAAAAAAATGAACATGTCCCTCCCCCTCAAGAACTTACCAAATAGTAGAAAAAGCAAATAAGAAACATTTTTTTAAAATTACTGAATAATTGAGTATTTATTATATTCTTGTAGGAGCTTAACTGCTCCTGAAATGTTCAAGTGAACTGTCCTAAGTTCTAAAACTATGGAGGACACGGTGATAGATAATAACAGGCAATAATTACTTCGATTATGAGAGGACTACTTTATATTGGAGGTTCTGCCTAACACAGTAAGAAGATTTATTTAAGGAAAGGTGGAAAAAAAAAGCTAGCCATGCTTTTTCTTAAAGCTAGCAGTAAAAGAATATTCAAAAAAAAAAAAAGATAACAGGCACATACTTTCTTAAAGAAAAAAGATTAGAATATAAACAGACTGAATAGAAACAGACTGTTATAGAAAAAGTTATTCTTATAAGCCATAATTACCCCAGGTCTTGAAGAATATAAATTAGCACATACAAGGTCAGGAAAGAGGACAAAAGTTGAGGAAAGAATGAGGAATGCCTTGCTATAAGCTTCGCATACGCTAGGCATTATATTAAAACATTTGTATGTGTTATCTTATTTAAATGTTACATCCACAGTATGTGGATGATCATATTTTAAGGATCATTTATGTAAGTTTTGGAGATGGTACGCAACTTGCCAAAAGCCACAATGGTAATTTTATGTGATTCATCCAGCATTACAACAGGCAATGTAATCATAATTATCACATTATCATAATGACTGCCATGACTTTATTACCACTGACTGGTATTACTATCTGAATTATTTTTATTGAAATATAATGGACATATAATATCCTATTAGTTTTAGGTGCACAACATAGTGATTCAATATTTTTATATGTTACAAGATGATCCCCATGATAACCCTAGTTACTGTCACCTTACAAAGTTATTACTGAGTGTTTGTGACAGTCTGAGCTTTCAAATTCTCTTGAATCACTCCACTGAGATTCCTCCAATATCTCTATGTTTTAAAATTCTATTTCAGAGACAAAGTATTGGGATCACTTAGTGAAGGCCCGGAAAGGCGTGGCTTTGGCAACTTAACATGAAAAAGGAAAAAAAGAATCCGATGTTAGAAAATTTTACATACTGAGATTATTTTCCTTTCCCAAGGAAGATCCTTCTTCTAGTGAGAACCTAAGAGTAACCCCTATTACTTAAGAGCGGTTTAGGAGATATTTCTCTATCCAACCATTTAAAGTGTCACTACCTAGAGTATATTTGCAGTTTCCTTTTTTTTTTTTTAAAGATTGTATTGTTTTATTCGTACAAGACATAGAGAGGCAGAGACATAGGCAGAGGGAGAAGCAGGCTCCCTGTGGGGAGCCCGATGTGTGACTTGACCCCAGGACCCTGGGATCATGACCTGAGCCAAAGGAAGATGCTCAACCACTGAGCCCCCCCGTGCATCCCTATTTTGCAGTTTTCAAAGTAATACACATACACACACACACACATGCACACACACAGACACATACACGCTGACTTATTTTTCTAGCAGAAACCTTAGTTGGCCTGAATAATAAGTCCTCTAAATCTTTATATAAGGCATAAGAAAAGCTGCCTAAACCTCTTTGAATTTGAACATGTTGCATTCATGTAGAAATAAATAAACAATTGCCATTTATCTGTTTCTTTCAAGTCAGAAACCAAAGAACACTCTGAGAGGACTCATTTCCGATTTTAAGAATTATTAAGTATTTTTTTTAAATTTCTATCCTGATTTACAGATAAAAGACGCTTGAAGAAATTCAAAACAGCTTCACATAAGCTTTAGAGTTTGAGAAAGCTTACCTCATTGAATTAAACATTAGCCACTTTTGATGTGTGTGTGTGTGTGTGTTTCCCCTCTCGATCTTAGAAAGAGCCTGTGCTTAAATATTTAAGCCACAGTATAGTGTGTCAGAGTTAAAAAAGGAAAGCTTTTAAATCAAACTTGGAAATAATAAATTTAAGCTTAGGTTTGCACTTTGATGAATTTGGGAAGAGTCACAGGGGCTCATGCTGGTCATGGTCCAGTAGAATTAGAGAAGCATTAAGATTTCCCTTCATGTGTGGGTTTTGCATGAGGAAAACGCAGACTCTATTTCTCCTAGGCTTCTTCATTTCTACTACCATTAGCCATACCAATCATATGGAAAAAGAGATATCAATTTTAATGTAGCGTGCACACGTTTCTAGAGGATGCAGAGGTATGATAGAGGAACTTCTCTCTCTACCTATTCTTATGACATTAAGTAACATGACTATCATGGTGTTCAGCAAATGCATATTTCCAACTTGACGTCTTAAATTACCCTTCACAAATATTCACCAGCAATTTCAAATGAATTTACTTCAAATTCTTCAAATAAACTCACCTTTCTTCAATACACTCCATTTCCCACCCTTTCGTTTCCCACCAAAAATACTAGAAAATTTTAAGACATCCTTGATTTTTCTTTTCCTTCAACACACTGTCACCAAGCCTCGTTTTTTTCTTTTTTAAAGTAACATGTTGATTCATTCATTCTGCCCCACCCTCACCATTATCAGACTTCTATCGCTTAACAGCTATATTAGAACATCCTGGTAGCTGGACTGATTTTTTTTTCTTGTTTTCTACACAGCCTAATAGTATTACTAGATTACTCAGTTTACTAGTTACTATTTTAAATACTTTGTAAGATAGTTCAAGCTCACATGCAATAATAATGAAAAGTACCCTTTTCTAACTATTTTAGCCCATGCTGAAAAGAAATCTTCTAACAATGTATATTTAAGGTGGTCATTCACACAACATGCATTTCTTCATACCTTCTTACTGTAAGTCAGAGGTATGAGGTACACACAAAATGTTTTATGTGAACTCTGTCCCTATGGAATCCAACCAGGGAGACAGAAACAAATTATAGCCTTAACCTCAGTGCTTAGTGTAGTACTGCGAATGCATTAGATGCCTATCTAACATCTGTTCAAATAATAAATGAATCGAAACACAATTGTGAAGGAATTTGAAAAGTGTAACAGAAATCAGTGTGTGTAATGATGGTATGGGAAGCTGGACAGTTGATTTTCCCAAGAAAATTTCAAAAAGGCTTTATAACTTGGTATTAAATCTAAGTCTAGAGGAATGCCTGGCTGGTTCAGTTGGTGGAGCGAGCAACTCTTGATCATAGGGGTTGTGAGGTCAAGCCCCATGTTGAGTGTAGAGATTAGTTAAAATGTTAAAACAAACAAACAACTAAGTCTTGAATAATAATAGGGATTAAGGCATTTCAGGCAAAGGGAATATATGTAGATTTCCAAATCTTGAAGTAATGTAGAGGTTTGAGAATGTGAGAGTGTTCTGATATTGGGTGAGCCTCAGAAACTGCTGATCTATAGATGGGGTCTTAGAGGTCCCCAGAGCCTGGCTGTGAAGACAGCTGGAGAACTTCAAGAAGGGGAGTGACAAGAGAAGAGTTTCCTAAAAATACTAAATAGTTAACCATCCAGGCAGAGGTAGGGGAGAAATGAGAGGGAGGGAAAATAAACTATAGGCAGAGGAATCAATCAAGCATATGGACAGCGATCCAAGCAAGACCTAATGAAAATATGACATTGGTGTTAGGCCAAATGCAGCAGAATTGACATGTTTACAGGTCAAAGAGAAGACCTTGTAAGCATCTGGATGGAGAGCTTGAGATGAGGGATAAATGTAGGGACATTCTCAGCGTTATGACTTGTACAACTCAGTGAATGTCGATGCCCTTAAAAATAAGGGATGGATACATACAAATTCTATTTACGACATTTACTATGGAAATGATTGCCCCCAAATAGATTGCAAATTGAATGAAAATATTAATTACATATTATACTTACTTCTTCCTATGGGGAGGAAATATATACTAATACCAATCTTGAAACTTTCTGAAACAGCATCGTGGTATGACGGTTGCCAATTCAGAGAGTTGATGATAAGTTAATGATATAAACATCTTGGAGGCTGTTTAAGAGAATAGCCTTAAGAGTAATGTAGACTTAATTTTAGTCTCACTACTAAATGTAGTGGTAAGTATCTTGTCTAAGATGTGACCTTAGACAAGATATTTTAACTGTTTTCATGACAGTTTTCTGAAATTATGAACTCTTAGTTCAGAACATTATTGTATTTACTGTTGGCAATTTAGGTTCTAATTCAATACTAGCGATCTAGGGAGCACGTTAATGCATTTAATGAATGAATGAATGAATGAATGAGAGTTCAAAGAAATTCACTCCACTATTATTTCCTATACAGGTAAAAGGGAGATGTCTTATGTAATTGTAAACTGTCCATTTTGGAAAGATAAGCCTCAAACAATGGGGCCTATGCTATCTAAACAATTCATCATTCAATCATGAAGATAAAGATGTTTCTTTAATGTCTAGTAGTCTAAAACCTCAAAAAAGATCCAATTATTTCCAACCAATATTTAATACATCACCATAATAAATATAGAACTAACATCATATTCATCAGTTTGCACGGCTCCAAGAAACAAGTAAGCTGAGTATAACATTGGGATGGAGAAGGAAAAACCTTTCTACAAGTGATGAACCAAGAAAATATCCTATCTTCAAGGAGCAAATATATTAGGTTCTAAAACCTAATCTACATAATCACATGAAAGAATTTCTTTTAAAAATGTACTTAGAAAAATCTACAGTGACAAAGATAGCTAATGATTTAAGAATAATTAGATCTTAGCAACTAATGGAAACACATCTTACAGTCGAGAAGTCCGTTTTACAGGGGTGCTTGGGTTGGCTCAGTCAGGTTAGCAACTGATTCTTGATTCTGGTCCAGGTCATGATTTCAGGGTTGTGAGACTGAGCCTAGTGTGGAGCCTGCTTAAGAGCCTCTCTTTCTCTCTCCCTGACTCTACCAAAAAAAAAAAAAGCCAATTTTATACACTACTGATATATTTTTTTTAAATTTTTATTCATTTATGATAGTCACACACAGAGAGAGAGAGAGAGAGAGAGAGAGGCAGAGACACAGGCAGAGGGAGAAGCAGGCTCCATGCACCGGGAGCCCGACGTGGGACTCGATCCCGGGTCTCCAGGATCGCGCCCTGGGCCAAAGGCAGGTGCCAAACTGCTGCGCCACCCAGGGATCCCCACACTACTGATATTTTGGTTAACACAAACGAAGTAATGTAAATTTAACCTGCTTTAATTTAAATATTTTTATATTACTCCGTTATTGTGACTCTGCTGTTCAAAACAATAATACACTATTGATAGGTGCTCACTTGGTGAACATAGAAGATTTGTGGGATTTTGCAAAATATGCTTATTTTCAAAGAAATGAAAAAATATTCCATTCAGTGTGACAAATTGCACTGATTCTTAACAAAGAGCGACAGCATTGTACATGTGTTGAAAGTATGCATTGACTGAGGAACCAAGGATAACTTAATCATATGAGCCAGTTACTTCCCTGGAAAAAGATAAGGACATCTATAAATCTATATAACTTCTCCTAAGTTTAATAATCATTTAGTATACTTAAGGCACTTAGCGTGGTAGTAGACACTGGAAAGAGCTTTCACCTTTTCTCTTTTTTCTTCAACATTATTTATTGGTGTAGTTATATTTATTCATTTATCCAACAGCTATATTGCAATTGCTACTTAGCAATGTGCAGTGCCCTAGGGATGGAAGACCAGTAAGGCCCATCCCTATTCAGAATCTAAAAGTCTACCCCTCTTCAGTTCTACAAAGAGAAAAACATTCAGCACATTATTATAGTCGCCAGAGAGAGCCTGTTCATAAGTGTATGGAAAAAGGCATGGTTAATTCTATCAGGGACAGTGAGACAGTGGAGGTCAAATAATGATTCATAATGATTCATTGAGAAGGTGATGGAAGGAGAATTTTGGACTTGGAAACATGGTAAATGAAGATACATGGGCCTGTATGGACTTCTGTAAAGTTGAAAGATAATGGTAAAAAAGGTGTCCCGAGGGAGAGATCTGTTTATTTATACAAAGTGGTTATGTTAATGTAATGGGGTTGCAAAGCATTCTCACTCAGCAACGTGGATACATATATTAGAAAAAGAGAAACATATTAGGTGAAAATCAAGTAAGAAAGAAACCCAAAAATGAGAGGTGATAATTAACTGATGGGAGATATATGGGAATGAAATAGGATAAGATTTTATCACCAACTAAAAGTGGGAGGAAAAGAGAAAACAGTATGAGAAAATTTTCAGATCTCTTTGCTGCTTCTGGTGATCTTGGGAGAGGGGTAACTCATGCTGGGATTTACTGAGAAACAAGGATAGAATTAGGAAGATTTATCTGTTTAGTTTTGATTGGGGAAAGGGAAAGACAGTGGGTTGATTTTTGACAGTTCTAACATTCACATGCCTTTTGGGTATCTGGCTGGAAATTTTCAGTATACCTTACTCTAGATGTTTCGCTATTGCTCTAAAATTTTGAAGAAAGTATACAGCAGAAGAAGTCATGATTATATGGGTAGACATTGAAATAAAGGGGATGAATGAGACTACTCAGGAAAATATGGTGAAGAAGAAGAGACCAAGTGTAAGGTAAGAACCATCATAACATCATTATTATACAATGTAGAGTAAAAGGAGCTGACAAAGGACCCAAGGGATGACAACGGGAAGCAATTTGCTGGATCTCTTCCTGCATTTCCTAGGTAGGCAGAAATCCGGCAAAGAATGCCTTCAAATAAGAAATTAATGTAAACTGGCTTGAGTAACTAGACTTAGAGCAGCCCACTGCATCTGGAATCAAAGGGAATAATGGTAACATTTCCCATAATTGTTTCCCTAGAGTTGTGGGGGCAAAGATCTGATATGATGGGAAGAGGAAGGATAAGAGGTCATGTTTTATGTCTAGTGTTCTCATTTCCCTGTTACTCATTTTCTTAGGTTTCTGTGAAATTAGATGATCATTTCACACTCTCAGGCTTTACAACTACACATTTCTCTCCCCTCTCCTCATTTTCTGTCTACTGGAATGAGGCAATAAGCAAGAACACCAAGGCCAGATTGTGATGTGTTATACTAATCCAAGCCATGTGTCTGACAATGTCAGACTCTTGAATTAAGTCCAATAAAGTCCCCACCTTATAATTATATTTCCAACATTTGAGTGTTTAGTCATGTTTAAATAATAGGAGAAGTGTCAAGTGAGACTGAAATTATTTTTCTGACTCGAATTAGAAATGAGGGATATGAAAATACAAACTGATCTATTTTCCACTCTTTTAATCCACATCTTAGCTGGGTAAACAAAAGAAAGAATTTAACACAATCAACCACATTAAGCAAAAAAACTTCCTTTAAATCATCTCAGTACCAATCAACTACATTTAGAAATTGTGATATTGTTATGCAAAGAAAAACCATGAAAGGGATTGGAATCCAGAGTTAGGGAGTAGCAGTTTAGAAAGTTATGTTTTTAAGGTTACACATTCAGCTCTTAATCTCACATTATTTAGATTATTTTTTATTTTACTTTCCCACCCTGCAAGAACTAATTTCTTAAGTAGAAGACTTACACAAAGAAATTTAAGGGCCAGGCAATTTATATCAGATTACCTATTACCCAGGCCCTAGACATGCGATTTTATGTCTTTGAATATTTGAAAAACACAAAGGCATTACTTCCCTGTTGGAAATCATGAATGTAAATGACTTATTAAAAAAATACGATATTTTATTTAGCATTATTTTCAGTGAGTTACTTCAAAGCAGCACATTAATAAGGATCATATAATTTGAAATCGGGGGAAGAGAAAGTACACCATGCCTAGAGCTAAAATACATTTTCTCTACCTTTTTTTTTTCCTGGAAAGCTCTTCTACCAATCAAACCTGAATACTAGATTCTAATCATTAAAGAATGTTTAGATGATGAACAAAATGATGATGAGAAGAATAACAGCTAGGTCCTTTTATAGAACTGTATAGATTAAGGCCAATGGTCCCTAAGTTGTTTGGAGTTTCTTAAATGATCAATAATGGCCTGTTTTCAATATATTCAGGTTTGCCAAAAATGAACCCCCCTGTCCCTCTCCCTACTTAAAATGCAACTCTCTGAATTTTGTTTTTTTACTTTACACAGAAATTTATTAATTTTGATAGTTTTATAAGACAAGAAACAGTCTTATTATCTCCAAATACATCCATTCATGCTACTAATTTGTATTCCAAAAACACTCCACCTAGCCTGTCTTAAGCAATACTGATCCTTCTTCATCCAGTGATGTGCAGGTTAATGATTTACAGTGAATATCAAACAAAACCACGCGTAAGCACATATTTGTACATACGTTTATTACAAGCTCTACTGATGTAGAGAATGTATAGCACACAATTTGCAAATAATAAAAATTATATTACTCTTTATTATAAATTTTGTGGAAACAAACTATTCTCATCAATGCTTTTATTGAATATTTGCTGAACTTCTGTATCTGAAGTCATACTGCATGTTAATTTTCGACATGATCACCAAACTGTTAGTTGGTAATGTCATTTAGTCAATAAACAAGGTAAAAACAAAATAACCAAAATATATGCCTTAAGTGACATTTAAACATTCAATATGTGGCCTTTTATGTCTGCTTTCTTTTATATGGCATAATTTTTTTGGAGATTCAGCCATATTGTGGTATTTATCAGTACTCCATTTCTTTTTATTGTCAAATAGTATTGCATTGTATGGATATACTACATTTTGTTTATCTGCTCACCAGTTGATGGATGTTTGAGTTATGTTCATTCTAAGTATGTCTGCAAATTAAGGTTTATGAGACAGTAAGACTAAAGGCAAAATGTCAAACATTAGGAAACATACCAGGATAATTCCATTTTTTAAGGCTTCATGGGAAACAGTTAAATTGCCTTCTCTAGACAAGTCTTTTCAGCACTGGAATACAAAAATATGGGTTTTTTTTCCCCTTGGAACTTTAATTCATATCTGTGGGACTCTAGTTCAATCCACCACATCATACAATGTATTTAAATGTCTCCTGAGATTTACTTTAGCAGATGTAGAAATGAATCCAATTGAAATCTGTTAATCTTTAATAAATCCCATTACACTTTAATTATATATTAATAGTATCTCAAAACACAAATTCTAATTTTTCATAAATATATCTATTAAAATAATGAATAGTCCATAAATATGATTCTTGTCTCAAAGGTAATGGATAATATGTTGAGCCCTCTATAAGAATTAAATAAAACTGAATTGTAATTATTATTTAATAATTCCTTAGGAGATTTCAAAACCTCAAAATATTGTTCAGCACCACATTGATTACTTTATTGAAAATACTCAACACTGAGGTGCAGCACTGATAAATCTTTATTTAGAAAAGATGCTTTCTAGTAATGCTGGCATTTCTAATTGTTTTACTGTGAGAATGAGTCCACACAAAGACTTAAGAATTAGACATTTGATTAGGGGCTATTTTGGGGCATATTTTTTGAAGTAATAATTTCGCTTGCCTCTTTCTTTCTTCTTTTTTTTCCTCTTTCTTTCTAGATTTTATTTAGTCATTAGAGACAGAGAAAGAGGAAGGCAGAGAAAGAGACAGGCTCCCCAAAGAGCAGGGAGCTTGATGTGAGACTCAATCCCAGGGCCCTGGGATCATGACCTGAGCCAAAGGAAAATGCTTAACCTCCTGAGCCACCCAGGTGCCCTGCCCATTTTTTTTTTTTTTTGATAAAGAAATCATGAAGTTTAGGCTAAGTCTCAAGGGCAAAAGTACCTTTTAGGAAATAGAGTTGCATTAATGTTTTTTTGAGAATCTGGTAGACTTAGTGATTAAAAACAATTTGGGTTTTATAATCACAAAACTTTCTTCCAAGGTAAATCCAAATTTTAGTATCAGTTTTACTGGAAGTCATAATATTTCTTTCAGTGATAATATATTCATTTTTTCTCACATTCAATTATAAGGCATTTATGCCTGTGAGAATGTGTTGAGATCTGATCATGGATCTCTCTAAGATTTTTGGACAGCATCCTGGTTTATCCCAGAAAGCTGTATTTTTGGGTTTTGCAACTAAAAGAGCTATATGCTTTATTTCTAGATTAGTAGATAATACATTTCAAATGTTTTTGACACTAATTTTATTCCTTTGAATAATCCTGCCTTCTTTCTCTACAAATGACAAGCTCTTATCAAGTGGTCTGTAGTATGTTTCAATGTGTCATTAAAATTGCAAAATGAAAAAAAAATTGCAAAATGAATCACATGAAAGAAGCTCAGGGAATGTAGTGACCAATGCCCAATTTCTCTCATGTCCTTTCCAACTTTCTTTAAAAAGCAGAGCAAATATTGATGCAGGCAAAGTAGTAGAGGCAAAACTGTGCATGTGATATAAAGGGTCAGGATAGCGAAATTCTCCTCCCTTAGGCATTGACTGGATTTATGTCTCACTATGAATGAGTGTAATATAGCAGAAGTGATGTTTCTCACTGTTTCTGGTCCAAGATTGAGTTATTAAAAGACTTGCTTGTGTTTTGAGTATTTTCTATTTCTCTCCCTCTCCATCTCTTGTCATTTGCTCTGACATAGCCATTTTCCATGTTGTGAATAGCCCTATGGAAAAGCTCACCTGGTAGGAAAATTAAGCCAATATTTATAAAGGAAATGGGGCCGTTCAAAAACATGAAGGATCACAGAAGTGGCTTTTTAAAAATCCCTACTCAATCCTTGTGATGACCACAGCTGAGACCCACCGTTTTCAGTCAAAGCCACCTTGATTCCTAACTCTCAGAAACTGTGAAGTAGTAAATGTTTAATTTTTTATGCTGCTACGTTTGGGGCAATTTGTTACACTGCAATAGAAACCTAATGCACACTCTGTCAGGCTCTCTAGAACCAAGAAGATATATTGACTTTGTTCTCCTCTGAGCTGGGAAGGAGGATAAATACAAGGAGATATAAATAATGAGGAAAGGGAGAAAACAATTGATAGCCAATAAACATGTAGAAGAGTTGCTCACCCTCATTAATTCAGGGAAACACAAATAAACATCATGAGATGCCTTTTGGTACCCATTTAGTTGGCAGAAATTAAGAAGCCTGACAATAATAAGAATTGGAAATATGGGAAGAGATGGAATCTTCAAAAATGAATGTGGAAATGTACATTTCTATAACCACTTTAGATATTTTAATATTCACATTTCCTGTAACTTAACAATTTTATTCCTAGTTATATATCTGAGAAATACTCTTGCATGTGTGCACCAACAAACGTATACAAAGAATTTTCATAATAACAAGGATAGCAGCATAAAGGTAAAAGTTGGAAATAAATGCTTATAAATAGGAGATTGGGAAAAATATTGACAATTTACACAAAGGAAACATAATACTGAAAAATAGTAACTACATGAACAACATGGGGAAATTTTAATATACAATATGATGCTCTTAAGTTTAAAGATAAGAAAAACAAGTGGGTAGTGATATATATACACACACATACATACATATATAATCACATTTTAAATAATAAAATAAGAAAGCAACATTTATTCTAATGATTTGGATGAAAGGATGCAGGATGATGTAATAGAGGAAAAAGCAGTGTGGTCACAGTATTATATAATCAATAAATAAAAATAGCATATGAATAATAAAAGGTTGAATAAGTGAATAGATAAAATGCATTTTAAAAAGATCAGATTCCTCTACTATCAGAAATAAGACAAAAATGTTCACTCTGGCCACTTTTATCCAACATAGTATTAGAAGTTCTAGCCACAGCAATTAGACAAGAAAAAGAAATGAAGAATCCATATTAGTAAAGAAGAGGTTAAACTGTCACTATTGGTGAATGACATTATACTACACATAGAAAACTTCAAAGACTCCACTAGACCAAGTGGAATTTATCCCCGGGACACAAGGCTGGTTCAACACTTATAAAACAATCAATGTGATAGATCATATCAACAAGAGAAAAAACAAGAACCATATGATCCTCTCAATAGATGCAGAGAAAGCATTTGACAAAACACAGCATCCATTCCTGATCAAAACTCTTCAGAGTGTAGGGACAGAGGGAATATTCCTCAGCATCTTAAAAGCCATTTATGAAAAGCCCACAGCAAATATCATTCTCAATGGGGAAACACTGGGAGCCTTTCCCCTAAGATCAGGAACACGACAGGGATGTCCACTCTCACCACTGCTATTCAACATAGTACTGGACGTCCTAGTCTCAGCAATCAGGAAACAAAAAGAAATAAGAGGCATTCAAATTGACAAAGAACTCAAACTCTCCTTCTTCGCAGATGACATGATACTGTACATAGAAAACCCAAAAGACTACACCCCAAGATTGCTAGAACTCATACAGCAATTCGGCAGTGTGACAAGATACAAAATCAGCACCCAGAAATCAGTGGCATTTCTATACACTAACAATGAGACTGAAGAAAGAAAAATTAAGGAGTCAATCCCATTTACAATTGCACTCAAAAGTGTAAGATACCTAGGAATAAACCTAACCAAAGAGGTAAAGGATCTATACCCTAAAAAGTACAGAACACTTCTGAAATAAATTAAGAAAGACACAAAGAGATGGGAAAATATTCCATGCTCATGGATTGGAAGAATTAATATTGTGAAAATGTCAATGTTACCCAGGGCAATTTACACATTTAATGCAATCCCTATCAAAATACCATGGACTTCCTCAGAGAGTTAGAGAAAATCATCTTAAGATTTGTGTGGAATCAGAAAAGACCCCGAATAGCCAGGGGAATATTAAAAAAGAAAACCAGAGCTGGGGGCATCACAATGCCATATTTCAGGTTGTACTACAAAGCTGTGATCATCAAGACAGTGTGGTACTGGCACAAAAACAGACACAGATCAACGGAACAGAATAGAGAATCCAGAAATGGGCCCTCAACTCTCTGGTCAACTAATATTCGACAAAGCAGGAAAGACTATCCACTGGAAAAAAGTCTCTTCAATAAATGGTGCTGGGAAAATTGGACAGTCACGTGCAGAAAAATGAAACCAGACCATTCTCTTGCACCATACACAAAGATAAACTCAAAATGGAGGAAAGATCTAAATGTGAGACAAGAATCAATCAAAATCCTAGAGGAGAACATAGGCAACACCCTTTTTGAACTTGGCCACAGCAACTTCTTGCAAGATACATCTGTGAAGGCAAGGGAAGCAAAAGCAAAAATGAATTATTGGGACTTAAGATAGAGAGCTTCTGCACAGCACAAGAAACAGACAACAAAACTAAAAGAAAACCTACAGAATCGGAGAAGATATTTGCAAATGACGTATCAGATAAAGGGCTAGTTCCCAAGATCTATAAAGAACTTACTAAACTCAACAGCAAAGAAACAAAGAATCCAATCATGAAATGGGCAAAACACATGAACAGAAATCTCACAGAGGAAGACATAGACTTGGCCAACAAGCACATGAGAAAATGCTCCACATCACCTGTTCTCAGGGAAATACAAATCAAAACCACAATGAGATACCACCTCACACCAGTGAGAATGGGGAAAATTAACAAGGCAGGAAACAACAAATGTTGGAGAGGATGCGGAGAAAAGGGAACCTTCTTGCACTGTTGGTGGGAATGTGAACTGGTGCAGCCACTCTGGAAAACTGTGGAGGTTCCTCAAAGAGTTAAAAATAGAGCTACCCCACGACCCAGCAATTGCACTGCTGGAGATTTACCCCCAAAGATACAGATGCAATGAAACGCCAGGACACCTGCACCCCGATGTTTCTAGCAGCAATGTCCACAATGGCCAAACTGTGGAAGGAGCCTCAGTGTCCATCGAAAGATGAATGGATAAAGAAGCTGTGGTCCATGTATACAATGGAATATTCCTCAGCCATTAGAAACAACAAATACCCATTTGCTTCAACGTGGATGGAACTGGAGGGTATTATGCTGAGTGAAATAAGTCAATCGGAGAAGGACAAACATTATATGGTCTCATTCATTTGGGGAATATAAAAAATAGCAAAGGGGAATAAAAGGGAAAGGAGAGAAAGTGAGTGGGAAATATAGGAGAGGGAGACAGAACGTGAGAGACTCCTAACTCTGGGAAACCAACAAGGGGTAGTGGAAGGGGAGGTGGGTGGGGGGATGGGGTGTGGGGTGACAGGCACTGAGGGAGGCACTTGACAGATGAGCACTGGGTGAAAACAAACAAAAAAACAGACTCCACTAAAAACTATGAGAATAAACAAATTCAGTAAAATTGCAGAATACAAAAATTAATCCCCAGAAATTGATAACATTTCTATATATAAAAATGAAGCAGTGGAAAGAAAAATTAAGAAAATAATCCCATTTACAATTGTGCCGAAAAGAGTAAAATGCCCAGGAATAAACTTAACCAAAGAGGTCTTTCACCTGAAAACTATGAAACAATGATAAAAGAAAATGAAGGCAACATAAACAAATGGAAAAATATTCCCTGGTCATGGATTCGAAAAATTAATATTGTTAAAATGTCCATATTCCTCAAAGCAATCTACAGATCCAATGTAATCCCTATTAGAGTATCAGTAGCATTTTTTACAGAACTATAACAAATTATCCTAAAATTAAATGACACTACAAAAGACTCCAAATAGCCAATGCAATCCTGAAAAGGAACAAAGCTAGAAGTATCACAATCTTAGATTTCAACATACACTACAAATCTTTAGTAATTAAAACAGAAAAATATAGATCAATGAAAGAGACTAGAGATCCCAGAAATAAGCCCACATTTGTATGGTCAATTAATCTACTATAAAGGAAGAAAGAATATACAATGGGGAAAAGAGAGTCTCTTCAACAAATTATATTAGGAAAATTGGAAAGTTACATGCTACAGAATGAAATGAACCATTTTCTTACTCTATACACAAAAATAAACTCAAAATGGGTTAAAGACCTAAATGTAAGACCAAAACCCATAAAATCCTAGAAGAAAACCCAGGCAGTAATTTCTTTGACATTAAGCTTAGCAAAATTTTTCTAAATGTCTCCTCAGGCAAGGGGGGGAAAAAAAGCAAAAATAAACTATTGGGACTGTACCAAAATAAAAAGCTTTTGCACAGCAAGAAAAACTTTAACAGAATGAAAAGATGACCTACTTAATGGGAGAAGATATTTGCAAACCATATATCTGATAAGGGATTAATACCAAAGTTATTAAAGAACATATACACCATAACACCCCAAAACATAATCTTATTTAAAATGGGCAAAGAACTGAAGAGGCTTTTTTCCAAAGACACACAGATAGCCAACAGACACATAGAAAGATGCTTAACACTACTAACCTTTAGGGAAATGAAAATCAAAACCACAATGAGATGTCACTTTATACCTGTCAGAATGGCTAGTATCAAAAAGACAAGAAAGAAGTGTTGGTGAGGATATGGAGAAAAAGGAATTCCCATTAATTATATT
The DNA here is from genome assembly GCF_905146905.1 of Nyctereutes procyonoides. Classification (NCBI taxonomy): domain Eukaryota; kingdom Metazoa; phylum Chordata; class Mammalia; order Carnivora; family Canidae; genus Nyctereutes; species Nyctereutes procyonoides. The sequence goes on from NW_026575137.1 coordinate 5,654,066, forward strand.
GGTGGCAATGTAAATTGGTGAAGTCACTATGGAAAGTAGTATGGATGTTACTCAAAAAATTAAAAATAGAAATACCATTCAGTAATTCCATCACTGAATATTTACTCACAGAAAATCATAACACTGATTCAAAGAGATATATTCACCCTAATGCTTATTACAAACACAGAAACACACACAGAGAAATATAAGCCAAAAAACGATGAGATCTTGCCATTTGCAACATCATGGGTGGATCAAGAGGGTATTATACTAAGTGAAATAAGTCATATTGAGAAAGACAAATATCATATGATTTCACTTATACATAGAAACTAAAAAATAGCCAAAATAAACAACAACAACAACAAAAAAGATTTGGATCTTTAAATACTAAGGAAAAATTAATGGTTGCCAGGGAGAAGGTGGGTAGAGGTTGTGCAAAATGGGTAAAGAAAAGTGGGACACACAGCTCCCAGTTATGGAATGAATAGGTGGTGGGAATAAAAGGTACAGTATAGGAAATCTAGTTCTTGGTACTATAATAGGGTCTTATGGTGACTGTAGCTACACTTGTGGTTAGCATAACATAATAGAAGCATAGCAAATGAACTTGTTGGATCTCTATGTTGTACACCTGAAACTAATGTAATATTGTGTGCCAACTATATTTAAAAAAAATAGCAAGGTATTAGTAAGCTGCTCTCTTAAAAAGTTGTGTTTTTTTAAAAGATTTAAAGGTTTCAGGGGCTAAAAACATTAAGATGCTCACAAATTTATCAAACTCATTATTATTTAACCCGTCACAGTGGAAAAAAATAACCAAAATAACATATCATAGAATTACTTCTAATCCATTTGAATCAGATAAATCAAAATTACACACACACACATATATTCTTTTCTTTTCTTTTTTTTTTAAGAAAGACCTTAGATAATATTTAGTAGGACCACTTAGAAAATTCCTTGGATAAAACTCGTCATATAAATCCTTTTTTCTGTATATGTCAGTTTTGAACTAGAAGGCTACATCTAAAAGGAGACATCAGAGATTTATCTGAAAGGACCAAAAAAAATTCTGAAAAGTAATATTAATAAAACTAAAATTTATTTTTTTATATATGGCCTTTAGATCCCCTGCAAAACTATAGATATTTTTCACTCAAGAATATGACATACATAAGAAATACATACATATGAAATACATACATATGAAATACATATGCTTATCCTGTTTGTATGTAATCAGTTTATAGGTAAAATTATATAATACATTTCACACTGATTTTGACATCATTCTGTATATATTTACATTATAATTTGAGCCATGTTTTGTGAGATTTGCCACTTTATATCAGCAGTTTTATGTCAACAAATCAAACTTTTACTTCGGCTAGTCAATTCACGTTATATTCAATTTTAAGCAAATAAAGTCAATGTCACAACCTTTTGAAAAGTTCTTTCCTAATATTAGTGCATTGTAGATGACCACTATTAAACCAGGGATTCTATATCATAGTTCAACTGCTGTGCACATTTTCAATTTATTTATTTTTCTTTATGATGTAACACTCTGAGCATAGGCTTTGAATACTGTGTGCAATTTCAGACCAAAGCAGCTTTATATGAAAGATGAATTCATATGAGGTAGCCTTATAATGAATGCTCTAAATCACTGTGAGCCCTGTAAATGAGAAGTCCTACTTTTCTTTTTTTTTCTTTTTTTTTTTTTTTTTACTGTCTCTTGAGAACTCATTAAGACCGCAAACACGTTTTTGAGAACAACTCAAATCATATGCAGAACACACTAGCCCTTGTAGCAAGAAGATCCACTGCAGGGGAAAACACTATAATTTTGAACTAGAAAGTGGCATTAGAGCTACATTTAAGCACAGTGGTTCTTTCCACTAGGACTGCCAATTCCTAGTGCTGGGTTTGAATCTAAGTTAATTGATCCCCTATGTGGGTCTTCAATAATGCGTACCTCATTATAATCCTGCATGCAGAATGCTAGGCTGTGAAGAGATTTATTGATATATATCAGAGCAAAAAGACAATACAAATGAATTCTTTTAAAAATCTAAATGTTGTGAATAGGGCAAAGCAAACACTGTTCATGAACTGATTCATATTTATTCTCCTGAAACTGGAAAAAAAAAAGAATATATCCTCATTCTAAGTGTTTCAGCCACATTTATCTTTCACATACCTTATCAAAATCTCAAAATAGATTAGATTGAACGATGTTATGCTATCCAAATTCAAGTATGAAGTATGTTTTCACCAAGCAAATAATTTATCAAGTAGTCAAAAAACAAGCTAATTCAAAGTAGTGGAAAGAAATCTGGGATTGTATTCAGAAGCTGTACCCTAAGCATCAAAGCCTTCTTTAGATAGTTTATTAGTAACAATAACCTTACAGTATATTACCCAGAATACATGAGATAATGCATTTGAAACTCCCTTACTTAAAAGTACACTAAATCTTAGTTTCTTGTATTTATATCGCACAAATATCCTCACACAGTGAGATACTTCATGTTAAACTCCTTAAAACTATATGTTCTTCATTAAGCATTTTTATGTAGCTATTCACTCATTGAATGATTATTTAGCAATTCACATATGTATTTAACAATTTCACACATTAAATAAGTGGAAAGGCTAATGAGTATTATCACAGGCAGTTCTATCTGACTACAAAGATACTGCTTTTTCCCTACATCAGAGTAGACAATATAGAATATTTTTCTAGTTAGGTTTAGAGTTAGAAGCAGACAATACATTGGTGGTAAGCATGTAAAACATTGCTATTGACTAAAAGTTAATTCTCTTTGATCTGGTAAGGTAATATTTTTAATAAGTGTATCTTTTGAGGAGGGGATACACATAGAGAAGTTTGAATTAGGTGATGTCTACCTTCCTATTATAATAAACTGAAACTCTGATAAAGGTAGATGTCCAGAGATGCATTACTCTTATACCTATGTAGCTGATAACTGAGCATGGCCATGATGGAGTGAATATAAATTTATCTAAGTATGGTTCTATGATTCTATGAACAGAAATAAATGTTATAGAAACAAACAAAAAAAAAGCACTAGAACAGACCAATGAAATCAGGAGCTGGTTCTTTAAAAAATATAGTAAAATTGATTAACCTCTAGCCAGACTTATCAAAAATAGAAAGGATCCAAACAAAATCACAAATAAGATAGAAGAAATAGCAACCAATATCACAGAAACACAAACAATTATAAGAGAATATTACAAAAAACTACATGGCAACAAAATGGACAACCTATAAGAAATGGATAAATTCCTAGGAACCTATAAACTACCAAAATGGAAACAGGAAAAACTAGAAAACTTGAACAAACTGATAATATACAAAGAAATTAAATCGCTAATTAAAAAACTCCCAACAAACAAAAGTCCAGGACCAGTTGGTCTCATAGGAAAATTCTACCAAATGTTTAAAGGGGAGTTAATACCTATTCTTAAACCATTCCAAAAATTAGAAGAGAAGGTAAACTTCCAAATTCATTCTATGAGGCCAGCATTACCCTGATACCAAAACCAGATAATGACACCACTAAAAAAAGAGAACTATAGGTAAAATATCCCTAAGAAACATGGATGCAAAAATTCTCAGTACAATACTGTGAATGTGGAATCCAACAATACATTTTAAAAAAAATCATTCATCACAATCAAGTGGTACTTATTCCTGGGTTGTAAGGGTGGTTCAACATTCTCAAATCAGTCATGATATGCCACATTAAAAAAAGAAAAGGATAAGAGCCATTTGATCATTTTAATATATGTACAAAAAGCACTTGACAAAGTGCAACATACAATCATGATAAAAACCCTCAAGAAAGTAGGTTTAGAGGGAAAATACTTCAACATAATAAAGACATGTATGGAAAACACACAGTGAGTATCATAATTGATGGGGAGAAATGGAGAACTTTTCCTAATGGTCAGGAACAAAACAGGGATGTTCACTCTCACCGCTGTTATTTAACATAGTACTAGAAAGCCTAACTTCAGCCATCAAATAACAAAAAGAAATAAAAAGGCATCCAAATCAATAAAGAGTAAAGCTTTAACTATTTGCAGATGGCATGATGTTATATATAGAAAACCCGAAAGACTTTACCCAAAATCTGCTAGAAATGGTAAATGAATTTGGTTAAGTTACAGGATACAAAATCAACATATAGAAATCTGCTGCATTTGTATATGCTAATAATGAAGCAAAATCAGGAGAAATTAAGGAAACAATCCCATTTAAAATTGCATCAAAAGCAATAAGATACCTACAAATAAACCTAACCAAAGAGGTGAAAGACTTGTACTCTGAAAACTATAAAACCCTGATGAAAGAAATTGAAGATGACACAAAGAAATGGAAAGACATCCTGTGCTCATGGATTGGAAGAACAAATATTATTAAAATGTCTATGCTACGCAAAGCAATCTGCACATTTAATGCGATTGCTATCAAAATACCAATAACGTTTTTCACAGAACTAGAGCAAACAATCCTAAAACTTGTATGGAATCCCAAAGACTCTGAATAGCCAAAGCAATCTTGAAAAAGAAAAGTAAAGCTGGAAACGGCACAATTCCAGACTTCAAGTTGTATTACCAAGCTGTAGTCATCAAAACAGCATGGTACTGGCACAAAAATAGACACGTAGATGAACAGAACAGAATAGAAAACCCAGAAATGAAATCACAACACTATGGCCAAGCTTCAACAAAGCACGTTAGAATATCCAATGGGGAAAAGAATGTCTCTTCAACAAATGGTGCTGGGAAAACTGGGCAGTGCACGAAAAAGAATGAAACTTTCCTACATCATCCATTAAAATACATTTTAAATGGATGAAAGATTTAAATGTGAGATAGGAAACCATAAAAATCTTAGAACACAGGTAGTTATTTGTTTGACATCAGCTGTAGCAACTTCTTTCTAGATATGTCTCCCGAGGGAAGGGAAACAAAGCAAAAATAAAGTATTAGGACTACATCAAAGTTAAAAGCTTCTGTACAGCAAAGAAAACAATCAACAAAACTAAAAGGCAACCTACAGAATAAAAGATATTTGCAAATGACTTATCCAATAAATGGTTAATATCTAAAATATATAAAGAATTAATACAATGCAAAACCCCCAAAACAAATAAATTAAAATGAGCAGAAGATATGAACAGACCTTTTTTCAAAGAAGAGATACAGGTGGCCAAAAGACACATGAAAAAATGTTCAATATCACTCATCATCAGGGAAATGCAAATCAATACTACAATGAGCTATCACCTCATACCTGTCGGAAAGGCTAAAATCAACATACAAGAAGCAGCAGGTATTGGTGAGAATGTGGAAAATAGAGAATTTTTGCACTGTTGGTAGGAATGCAAACTGGCAGAGTCACTCTGAAAAAACAGTATGGAGGGCCCTTAAAAAGTTAAAAGTGGAACCACCCTATGATCCAGCAATTGCACTACTAGGTATTTCTAAAAAAAATACAAAAATACTAATTCAAAGGGGTATATGAACCACAATGTTAAGAGGAAACATTATTTAGTCGAATTATGGAAACAGGTCAAGTGCCCATTGACTGATGAGTGGAAGATGTGGAAGATGTGGTGTGTCTGTGTGTATTTATATGTATATGTATGTGTGTGTATATATATATATATATATATATATATACACATATATAATTGTATATACATTATATTACTCAGCCATAAAAAAATAAAATCTTGCCATTTGCAATAACATGGAGGGAGCTAGGGTGCATTATGACAAGGGAAATAAGTCAGAGAAAGACAAATACCCTATGACTTCACTCATATGTGAAATTTAAGAAACAAATGAGCAAAGGGAAAAAAGAGAGGGGGGGTAAACCAAGAAACAGACTCTGAAGTACAGAAAACAAATGGATGGTTAACAGAAGAGAGGGAGTTGGGGGATGGGCTAAATAGATAATGGGGATTAAAGAGAGCACTTGTGATGAGCATCAAGTGTTGTATGGAAGTGTTAATCATTAAATTATATACCTGCAACTAATATTACCCTGTATATTAACTAATTGGACTTAAAAAGAACAAAGAAGTGCGATTCTATGAGATAGTGCCATGTTGAATGGCAGAGTAAGGACCTCTGAAAATATGTACCTTAGTATAATTATGAGAACAGTGCAAATGCTCAAGATTAAAGTAGAAATAAATGAAATAGATAATAGAAAAATAGAGAAAAATCAATGAAACCGAAAGCTTGTTTTATGAAAAGATCAATAACACTTTTAAAACTTTACCTATACTGAAGGCAATACAATGAATAACTGTGCACCAACAATTCAAAAAACCTATATGAACTTAAGAAATCTCTGAAAAGACACAAACACCTGAAACAGAATTAGTAAATAGAAAATTGGAAACACTCATAACAAATGAAGAGACTGCAATAGTAAACAATTCCCACAAATAAAAGCTCAGGCCAATTTGATCTCACTCAAAAATTTGGCCAAACATTTAAAGAATTCATAATGCTTCACAAAAGAGTTCTTTAAAAATTAAAATGGAACACTTCCCAACCCATCATATAAACTAATATTGCCCTGATACCAAAGCTAGACTAAGATATCACAAAATACAAGAAAACTATAGATCAATATCCCTTACAAATATAGATAGAAAGTATTGAATAAAGTACTTTCACTCAGCAGCATATATAAAGGATTATACATCATGTCCAACTGAGGTTTATTAGAGATATGCAAGATTGATTCAAAATTGGAAAAATCACTTAATATAGCACACCATATTAGAACAAAAGACAAAAACCACATGATAATCTCAACAGACATAAAAAAAAAGCATTGGAAAAAAAGCTAGGATCCTTTCATGACAGAAACATTAAACAAACTAGGAAAAGTAACAAACTCCTTCAACCTGGTAAAAGTATTATTAAAAATTCACAGTTAACATCATTCATAATGATGAAACAATAGATGCTTTCTAAGATCAGGGTAACAGTAGGATATCTAATTTTGACATTTCTTTTTTTAAAAAGATTTTATTTATTCATGAGGGACAGAGAGAGAGAGAGAGAGAGAGAGAGAGAGAGGCAGAGACATAGGCAGAGGGAGAAGCAGGCTCCATGTAGGGAGCCCGATGTGGGACTCGGTCCCGGGACTCCAGGATCACACCCTGGGCCAAAGGCAGGTGCTCAGTCGCTGAATCACCCAGGCATCCATAATTTTGACATTTTTATTCACATTGTACTAGAGGTTCCAGCCAAGACAGGTGAATGAAATGAAAAGTGTATGCATAAGAAATAAAAGAAAAAAATTAGAATCTACCTATATTTAAATTTGACATTATTTTGTAAATAGAAAACCCCAAAGAACTCCCCCCCAAATTATTATAACTAATAAATGAGTTCAGCAACTATGTGGGCACAAGACTGATATACAAAAAATATATTTATACACTTAAATTGAACAGAAAATGCTATGAAGAAAATAATTTATAATAGCATCAAAAAAAGAATTAAAACTTAAATTCATTTAATAGAAGATTGCACAACACAATGAAGACCACAACACATTGGTAAAAGATTAAAAGAAAAGATTCAAAAAAAAAAAAAAGAAAGAAAGAAAAAAGAAAAGATTCAAACAAATGGAAAGATGGCTGCGGTATTGAGTTGAAGACTTAATTAGTGAAATTCTAATATTTCTCAAAGTGTTCTACAAATTCTATGCAATCTATACCAAAAGTCCCAGAAACTGATAAGTTTATCCTGAAATTCATGTGGAAAAAAAGAAATCCAGAATAGTCAAATTAATCTTGAGAAAAAAAGAACAAAGTTGTAAAATTCACGAGTTCAAAACTTCTAAACCTATAGTGACAAAGACAGTATGGCAATGTGATACAGACAAAAATTAATGTGACAGAACTTGAAGTCTAGAAATAAGTCTTTCCATTTATGGTCGATTTATTTTCTATAAGATGCCAGCACAATTCAATGAAGAAAATATAGTCTTAAAAGAAAATGGTGTTGGGACAATTGGATAACCTTTTACAAAAGAATAACTGAAACCTCTACCTCATACTATTTCCAAAAATTAATTCAAATTGGTGAAAGATATAAAGCTCAAAAATTTGAGAAAAAAAGCACAAGTATAAATATGACCTTGGATAAGGCAATAGTGTTCTACATAAGTCCATTAAAATGCAATCAACTAAAATTATAACCATTTGGACCTCATCAAGTTGAAAACCTGTGTGCATCAAAAGACAGTCAAGAAAGTGGATAAACAATGGGAGCATATCTTCTTTGGAAATATCATTTAGGTCTCTTGTCTTTTTTTTTTTTTAATTGAGTTGTTTTTGCTACTGACTTGAGTGAGTTCCTTATATATTTTGGATATTAACTCCTTATAAGATATATGGTTTACAAATATTTTCTCCCATTCTACAGGTTCTTTTCTTCTTCTTTCTTCTTCTTCTCCTTCTTCTTGTCATTTCTTGTCCTGTACAGAAGCTTTCTGGTTCAATGTAGTCTCACTTGTCTATTTCTGCTTTTATTGGTTGTACTTTTCATGTCATATCCATAAATTCATTGACGAGACCAACGTAAAGGAGTATTGCTCTCTTTTTTCTTTTTCTATTTTATGATTTCAGGTCTTACGTAAGTCTTTCATCCATTTGGAGTTAATTTTTGTGACTTGGGTAAGAAAGGGATCCAGTTTCATTCTTTCACATGTAGCAGCTTAGTTTTCCCAGAAATGTTTATTGAAGAGACTATAATATTTTCCACACTAAGTATTCTTGGCTTCCTATTAAATATTAGTTTACCATATATGCATGAATTTAAGTGCTCTCATTTTTGTTCCCTGTTCTATTTGTCTGTTTTCTATGACACCATCATACTGCTTTGATCACTATAGCTTTGTGATATACTTTGTTATCAGGAAGTGGGATGCTTCCAGCTTTGTCCCTCTCAGGATTACTTTAGATATATGAGATCTTTTGTAGTTCCACATGAATTTTAGGATTTTTTTAAATCTTTTTCTGTAAAAAAAAAATGTCATTAATTTTCATAGAGATTGCCTTGAATCGTTAGATACATTTGGCAGAATGAACATTTTAACAATATCAATTATTTCATCCCAGGACTATAAAATATCTTTCCATTTATTTATGTCTTCAGTTTCTTGCACTAGTATCTTATAGTTTTCAATGTACAGATATTTCACTGTCTTGGTTAAATTAGTCATAAGTATTTTATTGTTTTTGAGGCTACTATAAGTAGGAATGCTGTATTTTCCAGATAATTCATTGGTAGTATATATAGAAATGCAACTAATATTCTATGTTATTTGTATCTTCTAACTTTATTGAATTTATTATTTGTAACAGTTTCTTGGTAGGATCTTTGGAATAGTCTATATGTAAGATCATGACACTGACAGAGACAATTTTATTTCTTCCCTTCCAATTTGGATGTCTTTATGTTTTTCTTGTTTGATTGCACTTGCTACGAATAAGAGCCATGAGAGTGGTCATTTCTGCCTTGTTCCTGATCATGCATATATTTTAAGGGATTGGCTCAGGTGATTATAGAGACTAATATATGAAGCTGTAAGTTGGAAATCTTGGGAGAATTGTTGATATAGCTCTAGTCCAAATGCTAGGTATCAGACACGAGAACCCAGAAGAGCTAGTTTTCATTTGAGAACAAAGGAAGACAAAAAGGATACGTCCTAGCTTGAAGGCAGTGAGGCAGAAGGGGTTCCCTCTTACTCTGTTTTCTGTTTTATTCAGGTCTTTTATTTTTTTTTTTAATTCAGGTCTTAAGTGAGTTGATGAGACCCAGTCACATCAGGGAAGGTGGTAGCTTTAGTAAGTCTACTAATTTAAATATTAAGCTCTCCTAGGATTTCATTGACATACGAGGAATAACATTTAAACAGAAATCTGAGTGCTCATCTTGAGTCAAGTTGACATATGGAATTAAGTATCATGCCATGATAATTTGTACAACCTTTTGAATAAAACAGTGAATTGTCATTTTTAATTGTAAAAATTATACAAAATGATTTATATGTTAGATAACTTTTTCATAGTGTTCATGATGGATTAGAAAATATAGAGGCACTCTCAGTGTTCTGTCTCCATATTTACTTTGTGTTCTTATAGTAGTCACATGGGTATTGGTATTTTAATTATTTATTAATATTAAACATGCTCAAGAATCATTTTACACTAGCTGTTTTTCAGGAATTCAAGTAACAGTCTTTGACTAGAACAAGGTTAAATATATCTGATCAGGGCAGGGAGCAAGCTTTGTCAAGGGCAGTAGCTCAGGAAATATGGATTACTTTCATAAAGATACTAGTCAGCTGAGAGCTAGCTTTTGTAGAGTCACTAAAACACCTTAATCAAAAAGTTTTAACATTTAAAAAAAAGAAGAAGAAAAGAAAAACATATAGCGCTGACCAAGCTGTGGCAAGCCACTGTTATGAGAATCATATCATGGAATTATATTCTTCGACCAGTCTATACCTGAACTAATGAAGATGATGTGATACTATAAATTTATCCAGGACTCAGAATTTTTTAAATGCATTCAATCATCAATTCAATAGATATTTGTGTTCCTATCATTTTAGAGGCACTTTGTTAGATGCTGAGTATAAAATGGTAGGTAAAACCAGATGTATTTTATTCTTTCAGAAAGCAGCTGTATGAGAAGATAGATATTAAATAAGCAACTGATGAATGTGTAGTTGCAAACTGAGATGCATATTCTGAAGGACAAAAATATTGTTCTATGAGAATATATAAGAATGTAATACAGTAAAACCTAATCAGCACATGTTTTTTGAGGAACTGATTGAGAAGAGACATGAATGATGATTAGAAGACTGTGTAACAATATAAGAATGGATCTTTAGAGAAATAAAAAGGTCAATTAGTCAAGATCCTCATTTACTATGTAAGGGGTTTTTGTCTTTTTCTCTCAAAAACAATGAGGATTAAGTGTACAACACCCAAAAAGCAAAACCTTTAATTCCATGTTGCTTTCAACTTGCTGCCCCACCGGATCTTCCTATTCTTGACTTATCTTGTAACATTTTACATTGACCTCATATTTCATTCCATTTTAAACACATTCAACATTTAACTAATGTTTCTTTGAAATTTTATATTTAATTGCTGTCAATTTCCCTAAAGTTTCCAGTTTTCCCATGACCTTTTAAAAAAGAAATTGTGCTTTCTCTCATAGCCAAAGAACCACAGAGCCATGTGTTAAGTGGATCATATTTGAGAAATAATATGCTGGTGAATTTTCTTATTTCTCTCCATAAATTCATAATTGTATATTCCTCTGAAGTATTCTATAATTATGGCCTGAAGGAATAATTAAGCCAAATACAAGAAGAAGGAGCACATGACACAAAAGGAATCTATAGCAAAAAAAAAAAAAAGAAAAGAAAAGAAAAGAAAGAAAGAAAGAAAGAAAGAAAGAAAGAAAGAAAGAGAAAGAATACCATTCCACTTTCTTGAGGAAGAAGGAAAGAAAGAAGATGAGGATGAAGGAGAAGGGAGTAAGAGCAAGAATAGAAGAGAGAGAGAGAGAATGTGAATAAGCAATACTGGTCAAAAATTACCATGCTTGCTTAGGCTTCGCTGAGCTTTGAAGCTCAATTAGAATACTAAAGGAGACTGTCTAGTGACAGTAGTCAAGGAACAGCCAGGAGTCAGTCAACAGGAGGTAGGAGGAAATTGCCATAGACTTGAGCAGCTACATAGTTCTATATTGGATGAATTGCCTCAGGCAGGGCAAGTGACAGTGCCACCAAAGCCTGTAAGCATTCAGCCCACCAAAGCCTGTAAGCGTTTAGAGAACGGTACAAGCACTCATGTAAAATGAATTCCTTGTCTCCATCAGGAAGACACAGAAAGTTCTCCCTTGAGCCAGATTCCATTTTAAAAAGTAGGAAGGGGAACAGAGATCCAACAGAAAACCAAGACTTGGATTCCCTTATTCTATTTGTATAAGATTACTTTTCATCCAAGGGGATTGAAATACGTAAAATTGGCAGGTTTATGTTTTTCCTTATTAGAATAGTATTGTAGATGCCAAAGTACTTGAATTGTGTTTGGAGTGATAAGGATGCTTATAGAAAGGAGCAATATGGGAAGAACAGTGAGTGGTTTAAGTTGACGATGTCAACCTCAAATGGGGATGATTTTACATGAGGATATGAAGTTGATGACAGGATACAGGTATTTGAATAAAAATGGCAATTCCTGTATCAGTGAGGATTTAATCAGGAAAACAGAAACCGCACAAGTAATTTTAACAGAGTATTTAACATGGGCAAGTCATTTAAAAGGTTTTGACAAACTATAAAGAAAAGAGGAAAGGTGAGGGAAACTGATTGCAAAGTGTAATCATCAACCTTAGTGTCAAGAGAACAAAGGGAAGAGTTTGGATTTATCAAAACCTGAAAGTTTGGGGGGAGGAATTTGGAGGAGCTGAGGCTCAGCCTGCTAAGGAGGAGATGCCACTAAGTTTCCGTTGGAACCTAAGGAACTCTGAGGAGACCTCAGGGAATAAGGACTCCAACTTCTAAAGAGATGGTACTGACTGGCTGCTACTGGTACCTTTGAAAAGACACCACAATGTTGCCTCTAAGAATATTAAAAACAAAGACAAAAAGCCCTAACACTCTAACCATCTGCTACAGAGCAAACTGCTGTTGAGACCAACAGTAATTGCAGGGGCTTACTAGGAGCAGTAGGCAACCTAAGAAGCACAGGTCCTCCATTTTCCTCCTGCTCCCAATCTCTTCTGGTGCCCTCTATTGGCAGAACTTAAAGATCCAACAGGCAAAGAAATGTAGTTTGCTGAGTCTCTGCCTCAGTACCACAGAGCAAAATATATTACTGAGTGAGTTTAAAATTCAAACATAGTAATGAGTGGTATACCTACCACTCCTTCTATGAAGGTATAGCAGGATGAAAAGTATACAGGGAAATGTGCAACACTTCGTAACTTCTGTAATGTTCTACAACAGATTTTGATTTTTTTTTTTCATAAACCCATGCCCCACTGAACAATAGGTAAAGTTAATAATTGATGATTCTGTTGTTGAGGCAGATTTCCCAGTTGCTGGAGAAGAATGAAATTAAATTTAAGATAAAGGGCTTGCAGGTTGAAAGAGAGTGGTGAAAAGTTATTCATTTATGAGAACTAGCACTAAACATAAAACCTGAGCATTATTTTATTTCAAAGATACATCCTTTAGCAAAGAATACCAAGAATGGGAGAATGCTATTCTTCATTTTACTCCAGACACATGAGACAACTTTTCTAGAACATTAAAAGTAATCCATTTCTGACAGTAAAGCTTCTCAGTGTGTTTAGCAGGTCTGAGAAAGCTAAGCTCAGGCATTTGAGCTACGGAAAGCCAAAATCCATTTTAATAGTTTAAACGGAATATGAAGGGAGGAATAGGATTAGAGAGGAGAAATTGGTTTGATAATTATTTCAGAGTGTGAATAGCCTGTATTGTACTTACCAACAAAGGACTGTTTTTTTTTTTTAAGATTTTATTTATTCATGAGACACACAGAGAGAAATAGGGACATAGGTAGAGAGAGAAGCAGGCTCCATGTAGGGAGCCCAATGTGGGACTCGATCCCAGGACTCCAGGATCATGCCCTGAGCCAAAGGCAGACGCTTAACCACTGGGTCATCTAGGCATCCCATCAACAAAGGACTATTAAGAGCAATAGAGAGGAGCAAGAATCAGGTGAAAATTTATAGAGGGAGTATGATCGATTGATTGAATTCATGGCCCAAATTCTCCTACCCCCTTACTTCCCTAACTTTCAGTAGGGCCCTCTCACACTGACTCTGGGTTTGTCCATATGACTGCCTTTGGCCAAAAGTGCCTGATTGTGTTAGACAGTTTTCAATATGGCTCCTAATGAGCCTTGCCTTCTAACATTCACACTTCCATGTAGTCATCTCCCATATTTATCAGGGCTGGATTGTGTAACCAATAGCATAGACAAGTGATGTCATATATATAAATGCTATCATCTCTGAGGTTAGGTTATACACATTTGGAACTTGTCTTTAGTGTTATTTCTCACACTCTCACAGGTCACTCATTTTGAGCTAAGAAAGCTACCATGTTGGATAGTATTCATGGACAGCTCTATGAAAAGATTCACAAGGAATTAAGTCTCCTTCTATTATCCATGTTATTGAACTGAAAGTAGATTCTCCTTTCTCTTCAGATGACTGATGTCCTGACCCAAAACTAAACCTCATGGGAGACCCTGAGCCAGAGACACCCAGCTAAACTGCTCCCAGATTCTTGACCCACAGAAACTTAGTGGGAAAAAAAATTTCACTGTAAACTGCAAAGTATTGGGGGGTAATGTTACTATATAAAAATAATAGAATAATAATTTGTTACACAAGAATAGAAATAATATACAGATTTTGATACCTGGAAGTGGGGTGTTGTTAAAACTAATACTAAACTGTGGGTATGCCTTTGGAATCAGGTAGTGAGCTCTGAGAATAAAGCAGTAAAATCCTTTTATACGGTCTTAGGTAACTTTTAAAGAGATCTTTTATAAGTGCTTATAGGAAAGTGAGGCAAAAGTTATTGAAAACTGAATGAAGCAGGAACCTTTTCATGTAGTGGCTAGATGTTTAGCAACCATCCTATTTGCAATTCCGTGGAAAGTAGAAATTATACTTAATCAACTGGATAGTATAGCTAAGAGGATTTTCAACCCTTTTAAAAAGTGCCACGTGGTTCCATCTTGGTGCTAAAAAAGGACAGAGAGAAACTAAAGGAAAGACTGTGAAACAAAAGCAAGCCAAGACTTGATGGTTTGGGAAATGTTAAGCCTTTACAGATGTCAAATGGTGTAAAAAATTAAGAAATGACTTCTGAACAAATATCCAATCCAGGGAATTGCCAGGAAAATATGGTCGAAAGATTAAGTCAAGGTTATGACTGGAAAATCTTTTATTAAGATGTCAGGAAGACACAATTCAGTCTGAATACTATTCAGTCAGATAAAGAATGTCCCTCAGAGATCCTCTCAATCAAACTATATGATTTTTAGGTATTGTTCTGTAGCCATCTTAAAGGGAATCCAAGGGAGACGCGGACTTGACTTGAGGCATCTTGTGGCTGACGTTTGTCTACTGCATTAAACTCCAAAGAGAATTATAGAAGATCCAGAAAGTTTATAAAAGAGTTATATATGCAGAACATCATCTGGTTGAACTGGACAGTATAAGGCAGTAGAAGAAAAGGGACAGAGGCCATGAAGACTTTTCCCTAAATATGAGTGGTAATCAACAAACTTCCTGCTGGATTTTAGAAGTGTTATAGATCAATTACTCCTTTGTGTCTCCAATTTTTCTCCTTTTTGAAGAGGAATGTCTATAATGATTATCCTACACTTGTCCTGCCATTATGTATTGGGTAAGAAGATGACAGAGGATTTATGTTTCTATTTTCACAGGCCAAGAAGAATTGTACTAAAAAAAACTGTAATAAATGAAGTACATCCAAGGGCCTTCTCTGCACCTGGATTTGATTTAGATAAGATTTTGGACTTAGAGCTGAAGCTGTAATGGAATGATACTTTTGGGGGTCTTAAGAGGGGGACAAGAGGTTTGTGAATGTGGAAGGAATGTGAATTATCAGGAGACAGGGTGAACTGTGTTAGGGTATGATTTGGGGTAATTTGTTATACATCGGTAGAAAATGTACATGCTGCTCAATTCTATTCTTCACATCTCTGCTATGTGATTTTTCACTTACTGGATTCTATTACACAAATGCTTCCTAAAGTTACGGACTATAGAAAAAAAGGTTAAAATTTCTCTAGCTGTTGATAAACAGGACTTTCTCAATGTAACCTCAATTTATCTGTCCAGGGATATCCTTAAATCTCTTTTATAAATCCTATCTGAGAGCCATGCAGGAATTCTTATCATTCCCAGAATAAGCTCAAAGCCTTGTGTTGATCCAAGATCTTCCCCCTATCTGGTGCGTCTTCATCTATTTTTGGTTAGCTGTTTTTACTGGGAAACATTCAAAATTGAGGCTTTGCATACCAACTGCACAATCACCTCTGTGATGCCTCCCTCAACTCTCTTCACCTCTGTACCAGATGTTCCGTTAGCTCTTCCACAAGTTTCAGTGACAGTACTTATCACAGACACACTGACTTTCTTCCGTTCATAGCTAGATCAGGACTGTCAGAAAACAGAATAAGAATCTCATATTCAATTCAAAAACAAAGGGATACAACTATCTAGGCTTAGAGAAAACAAATCTCAATTACTGTTAGTCATCAATAAAACTTGTCTTGAAGACAAATGTCAGGTACTTGGAATCTAAAAATTAAAACTAATTTAAAAAGGAAAAGTGGAATTATTTGTTGTCCTTCATGTAAGAGTGCTGAAAAATGCTAAAATCCAGAGTAAACTGTTTCAATTTAGTAGAAGAAAAAGCATCTAATTTTTTCGTCTTTTCAAATCCTAAGAATACAGTGATAAAAATCTTTTATCTCCTGGGTCCAGGAGATAAAGAATAGAATAATTCAAATACAAGAGAAGTGAAAAAGAACATATAAAATTGGAATTCAGAAAACATGAGTATCATTTCCTTCTCTAAAAGGAAGAAAAGAAACACATTTTCTAAGCCTGTTAAAATTGTGGTACAATAAGCAAATCTGCCTCCCCCCTTTTTTGGAGTCAAGTAGAATTTACCTTAACTGAAGATCATTCCAGCTTCAGTAAAGACAAAATCAGAATAAAATTCACTGCCATTGTGTCAAACAAAAATTGAAAATTTATGTTTATACATAAATTTTGTGAAGTGATACCATAAAAAAAACTGTTGATCATGATACTTTAAAACACATTGACTGACACTGGTTATTGTCTCCTTCCTTCTGTCTTAAAAGAATGAATTTATTTGAAATTATATTAAAAATACATGATATTACTACAAAAGCTTTTATTTGACATCTAAAATTGAGAATTTTTCCTAAACATAACTGCTATTATTTAAAGCTATTTTGAAGAAAGAAAGAAGAAGAAATTATAAATGATTTTGTCTAAGACCTTCTGTTTCAGGTTCACCAATTCCAAGTGTTTTTATTTAAAATTAGAAATTTTGGCTACCATCAGTTGGGTCTTTTCCTGGGCTAAGGTGCTCGGAGTAATTCACTTTCTAAATGGAAAATACACAATAGGAATGACATGAAAATATAAACAAAGGCTATGATTAGTAGCCTCTCAAACAGTGGATCCATCTGGACATAAGCCCTTGGACATACTCTGTAGGAAAAATGGAGAGAGAACTGAATGACTGTAAGCTTGGATGAAGACCTTAAAATAGCAGAGGAAAAAAAAATGCAATAGCTATTCAAATTTTGTGAATAAGTTGCAAAGTGGTCACAAAGAAGATTGCTATCGTCTGTCCTGATATTAATGGAAAGGACTGGTCACCCAGGGCACTGAATCATGGTTGAGTTGCTTACCTTAGTCAAGAGCTTCATTCTCATTGATCTGATCAATAAACACTCATTGAGCTTCTCTGCACCTGAAACTTGCCTTGTTGATGAAAATATGGTGAACAAAACAAAATTCCCATCCTTATGAAGCATGTACTCTATTAGGAAAAACCAACTGTGTGTATGTATGTTTGTTTGTGTGTAGACACAAATGTGTGTGCATATATAAGAATAAGAGTAGCAAAGGAAATAAAATAGGCAAATGGAAGAGAATGTAAGTAGTACTATGTTAGATTGGGTTCCCGGAAAAGCCCATCTAATTAAACAAAAACTAATAGATATCTGAATAAAAAAAGTATTCAGAAGGGTGCCTGCACATAGTAGGTTCTCAATAAATGCAATGGACAAATGTAAGAATGAACAAATGAATGAATGTGACTACTGCTGAAGATAAAGTTGCAAAGAGAGTAGTTGTAGGTATGATTCCAACTAAAAATATATAAGCATTACAGTCTTGTATTTGTTTTATTTATTTATTTATGATAGTCACACACAGAGAGAGAGAGGCAGAGACACAGGCAGAGGGAGGAGCAGTTTCCATGCACCGGGAGCCCGACGTGGGATCCGATCCCGGGTCTCCAGGATCTCACCCTGGGCCAAAGGCAGGCGCTAAACTGCTGCGCCACCCAGGGATCCCTTGTATTTGTTTTAAAGAAGAGGCAATAATCTATGTTCATCAAAATTTTAATCTATATAACTTCTAGGTCAGGAATGGCCTATTTTTGGTTGTAAGAAAACAAGATAATACAGAGCAGTGGAAAAGTTTATGGGTTCTACTGAAATAGTTAAGAAAACATTGTACTTATTGAGTGCCTACTACCTACTGTATGTCAAGTGTGTAAGGTAGGTTTTCCCATTTAATATTTCAAACTTAAAATGAGGTTGGTTGGGGGTTTGGTTTTGTTTTCCATTTTGCAGGAATCAGAAACTTGGAATGGTTTAGTGACTTGTGAATATTGAGAATACACATTTGCCTTATGGATGACAAAGCCAAGACTGGAACTCAGGTATTTCCAACTCCAATGTCACATTTCTAAGATTTTCTATAATGTGAATAAAGCCCTTTAGTATATTTTGAGATTAACACTCAAATTTAAAGGTTTTCCTTGCTAGTACTAACATTCAAAAATCCTTTGAGCAGGTTTATGTCAATTTATATCTACTTTTTATAATCTATAGTCTTATAATTTCTTAGTTTTCACCTAACCAAAACTAAGAGGTTTATTTCATTTTTCTATTAAATTATGTCATCTTTTCTAAACTGAGTTTATTGTAAAGAAACTAAAAAGTTTACATTGAAGTAATTATATTACTATGAAACTAAAAATTAGGTATATACATGCAGCAATACAGATGAATCTCAAATATAATATGCTGAACAAAAGAAAGCACAGAAAGTCCAGAAAATAAAAATATACTTTATGCAGCTAGAAAGTCTACCTGAAGTTACCTGAGAGATGGATGGAGTTGACTGCAAAGGATATTAATAATATATTTGGATAATGAAAATGACCTTTATATCTTGAATGTGAAAGCACCTAGATGAATATATTTGTTAAAACTCATGAAACTGTATACTTAAGTCCGTGTGTATTGTTTGTAAATTTAGCTCAATAAATTTGACTTTTAAAGTAGAAAATGCAATGTATATTTTAATTTTTAAGAAAATTACCCATGATTCTGAACAAAACGATAAATATTTCTTACATTTGTTTTGTTATTCGTTAAGAAGCAAAACACCTAAAAAATGTACCATATAGGCATTTTTCCCATGACTATACATTTCCCATTTAGCAAATACTTTAAAGTCATGGAGCTTCAAACAAATCATCTAAAATCAATTTAATCAAAAGCTTTCTTGGCTCTGTTAGTATTAATTTAAAATTTTCTTAAATTTTTGCAAAAAAAAAAAGCTAAGTCATCTGTAGACAGTGTGGCTGCACTCACATTTTTAATAATGCTGTCTGGCCTTTATGTGCAAGTGGAAAGAGAATTGCAAGATAAAGAGACAATGCATTTGGCTTGGTTTTCCTGCCCAGGTAGGCAAGTAATATTGGCTCAAAAGAGACACTTGAATCTAGTTCATTTTCATGTTATAAACCAAAATAATTAACATAGTTTTAATTTTGTCAGAGGCTATTTTCCTATAAAGCCATTATTTAAGTCAAATAGAAATCAGGTCAACATTACTTATAATTATTATTGCTGCATACCTGACCCACAAAAATCTGGTTGGAGCTCAAATTAGAAAACAGTTTCTGAATTTGAAACTTTTTTATAATGAAGAAGTATTACTATAAAGGAAGTTACCTGAATTAATTGAGAAGGACAGTTACATAGAATGTGGATATAATCACAACATTTGAATCATGAATTCTAAAATGTTAGGTTGCTCAATGACTCTAATTATCATCTAAAGGTTCTATCCTCAGACTACCTCAAAGTTTGTAACGAGAACACCAAAATTTATAAAGGGCTAATATTTACCTAAAATTATAATAAGGAAGAAGAAAGCTTAGTATGGAACAAACTAAAAAGCTTATTTGATATGCCACTGATATTTACGTGAAGTTGTTAAACCTTCTGTTTTGCAGGGAAATGATGCTGCCTATAATGCTCACTTACAATTATGCAGTAAAATCAGGCCTCAGAAGTAGTTAGATATAAATTATCCAAACACTCAGGAGAGGTGTTCACTTTGATTTCCTCTATAGATCTAAGGTACCTACAGATAACCAGTTTTTTGCCAAACTCTGCAGGTCTAAAACATGGCATCATAGAAAACAGGGGGCCTTTGAGACTATCAGCTCCAGCCTCGCATTGCGCAAGGGAGGAAGACCATCTCTGAAAATGAATTCTGACCAGATCTTTAGGTTAAAAAAATTCCCTTTCAGTGTCTAAAATAGCTAAATTACTTTTGCAAAGGAAAAGGCTAATCTAAGATCACTAAGAATTGGTCTTGTGTTCATCTAGAGTTTTATACTTCAATATTTTGGCCTATAAACCACTTCTATTTAACTTCTGTATCTGATATGGCATAAGAAGAGAAGATTTTTCTTTTCATGTATCCATTTATTCCAGAAACATTTTTGAAAAGGTTTCATTTTCCCCATTGAAATATTTTTGTACGTTTTTTTTGAGAATCAATTGGCTATATATATATATTAATATATATATATATATATAGGTCTATTTCTCAAGTATTCTACTCCAGAGATCTATATTTTTATCCTTACATTAATACCATAATTTCTTCACGTTTACTGTCTAGTTTACTGTTGTTTTAGGATATTTTAAAATCAGCTTATGCAAGTCCTTCAAACCTTTTTGTTGTTCAAAGATGTTGACAATTCTAAGTTCTCATTTTCAGAATGAGGAAACAGAAATTTTGAGATATTAAATAGCTTCCCTAAATTCAGAATACTAAATTAAGGAATTAAACACTGGTTGTTTAAGTTTGTGAGCCATTAGTAACCATCTACGTAGCTAACGTCTATTCAAAGCAACTCATTGATTATATAAGTATCTAGACACTGAAGGCGTAACCTAAATTTATTCTCTTGTGATTTATTTTTCAGCCAGAAAAAAAAACGATCCTTTTCTATCATATTATTTAAACACTATCTGATAAAATAACTTTTTTAATTTCTCTAATTTCCTCTGTGAAACATGCTGCCTGTGTTTGAAAAAAGGAATTGTATCTAGCTGACCCTTGTCATTTATGAGAATGTAAAGAATAGCTGTGCTACGAATATACTGTGATAGAAATAATATTATTAAACATTATCAAGAAAATATGAAAAATTTCATCGTGATTTCTAGAAATGGTTAACAGAAAAAAAATGAATCTTAAAATTATGTTAGTTCCCTTAATCGATTTTTCTCAATATGTGTCTAAAAAATTCCATTACTTATCTGCTCTAGGAAGGGCCTAGGGAAACTTGCCCAGCAATCATAAATGCTGTATTCCTTCTACCAGCTATCTTACTTTGCATGCCACTGGGCCACAGGTTCATGAGCAAAAGAGTAGAAGGTATAAAGCATAAACTTCTCAACCATAAAACCAGCAGTGGATGGAAAGTCATATATAGAAAGCACACACTTCCACATTTAAAGGAATATCATTTTTGAATGCAAATAAAGGGAATATATATTATACTGGTAATTAGATTTTTTGAAAGCAATATTTCTAATAGATGTCTGAAGAAAAAAAACACACATGATAAGCAGGAAGAAAACATCACCTGTAAAACTAATTCTGTGGCTTAGTTTCATTTATAATGCCTTTGCCAAAGTGATTTAGCTATTAGATACTGAAAGGGAGTTTTTTTAACCTGAAGATCTGGTCAGAATTCATTTTCAGAGATGGTCTTCCTCCCTTGCGCAATGCGAGGCTGGAGCTGATAGTCTCAAAGGCCCCCTGTTTTCTATGATGCCATGTTTTAGACCTGCAGAGTTTGGCAAAAAACTGGTTATCTGTAGGTACCTTAGATCTATAGAGGAAATCAAAGTGAACACCTCTCCTGAGTGTTTGGATAATTTATATCTAACTACTTCTGAGGCCTGATTTTACTGCATAATTGTAAGTGAGCATTATAGGCAGTATCATTTCCCTGCAAAACAGAAGGTTTAACAACTTCACGTAAATATCAGTGGCATATCAAATAAGCTTTTTAGTTTGTTCCATACCAATCTTTCTTCTTCCTTATTATAATTTTAGATAAATATTAGCCCTTTATAAATTTTGGTGTTCTCGTTACAAACTTTGAGGTAGTCTGAGGATAGAACCTTTAGATGATAATTAGAGTCATTGAGCAACCTAACATTTTAGAATTCATGATTCAAATGTTGTGATTATATCCACATTCTATGTAACTGTCCTTCTCAATTAAGGAAACTTCCTTTATAGTAATACTTCTTCCTTCATTATAGAAAAAGTTTCAAATTCAGAAACTGTTTTCTACTTTGAGCTCCAACCAACTTTTTGTGAGTCAGGTATACTTTTGGGTTAGCCAAAGTTTTATTTGGGGTACAAAAAGAACAAACCATAAATTTCTTAAAAAATGACATTTAGGACCTCGCCCAAATTAAAAACTTCTGCTCTTCAAACAACATGATTAAGAAAATTTAAAAATACAGATTAAAAGAAACTATTTGTGAAACAGATGTTTAACATATATCTAGAATATGGAAATCACTTTAATATATAGAAAAGCAAACAGGGGCACCTGGGTAGCTCAGTCGGTTGAGCATTTGCCTTCAGTTCAGTTCATGATCCCAAGGTCTCGGAATCAAGCTCTGCTTCAGGCTTCTGCTTAGTGGGGAGTCTGCTCCACCCCCAACTCCTACTCTCTCAAACAAAAAAAATCTTTAAAAAAAAGCAAAGCACAGCAAACAAATTGCCCTCCACCCAATCAACCAAAACACCACACATCTTTGTAGGTATGTCTCCTGGGGCAAGGGAAACAAACAAAAAATAAACTATTTGGGCTACATTAAAGTAAAAACTTTTGCTCAATAAAGGAAACAACCAACGAAACTAAGCGGCAATCTGTGTAATGGGAGAAGATATTCACAAATGCTATGTTCATTAAAGGGTTAGTATACAAAATAAAGAACTTATACAACTCAACACCAGAATCCCCAAATAATCCAATTTTAAAAATGGACAGGAGACATAAACAGACATTTCTCCAAGGAAGACAGAGGGCCAGTGGACACATGACAAGATGTTCAACATCACTAATCATCAGTGAAATGCAAATCAAAACTACAATGAGATATCAATTCATACTTGTCAGAATGACTAAAATAAAAATAACAAATATTGGCAAGGATGTAGAGAAAAGAGAACTGTTTCTGCATGCAAACTGGTACAGCCACTGTGGAAGACAGTTTGGAGGTTCCTCAAAAAATTAAAAATAGAATTACCTTATGATCCACTATTTGCACTATGGAATATTTACCCAAAGAATACAAAAGCTCTCATTTGACAAGCTATATGCACCCTTATGTTTATTGTAGCATTAGTTACAATTGCCAAATTGTGGAAGCAGACTCAGTGTTCATCAAGACATAAGTGGATAAAGATAGGTATGTGTGTATATATACACACACACACACATACTCACACACACCCAATGGAAAAGTATTCAGCCATAAAAAGAATGAAATCTTGCCATTTGCAACAACATGGATGGATCTAGAAAGTATAATGCTAAGTGAAACAAGCCAGAGAAAGACAAATACCCTATGAATTCACTCTCATGTGTAACTTAAGAAACAAATGAACAAAGAAAAAAAAAAGAAAAAGCAGATTAATAATTATAGAGAACAAATTAATGGTTTCCAGAGAGGAGGTGGGGTGGGAGGGATGGGTGAAATAGGTGAAGGGGATTAAAAGTACACTTATCTCAATAAACACTGAGTGATATAACATTGTATGTTAACTACCATGGAATTAAAATAAAAAAAAATTAAACCAAACCAAACAAAAATAAGCAAACAATAAATATTCAAAGCTTAAGGGATACCTTTTAAAGCAGCAAGAGAAAAGTGACATCACATACAAGGGATTCTCAGTAAGTTTTTCAGCAAATTTCTCATCAGAAACTTTGGAGGCCAGAAAAGAGTCAGCTGATACATGCAGAATGATTATTTTTTATTTTATTTTATTTTATTTTATTTTATTTTATTTTATTTTATTTTATTTTTCAGAATGATTTTTTAAAAAATTGTGAACTAACAAATCTCATGTGGTAATAAGGAACTTTAGAGGGAAAAATTCAGATCTTCCCAGTTAAGCAAAAGCTGAGGGAATACAGAATACAGAAATAAAAGGAATTACAAAAGAATACTAAATACAATTGTATACCAAGAAATTGGATAACTTAGTTGAAATGGACAAATTCATAGAAACACAAAACATACTTTACTAAATGGGAAGAAATAGAAAATCTAAACAGACCTATACATGGTAAAGAGAATGAAGCAGCAAGGGAATTCCCTGGGGGAAAGACTATCTTTTTAACACATGGTGCTGGGAAAACTGGATATTCATAGGCAAAAGAATGAAATTAGACCTTTACCTAATACTATATCTCAAAATTAACTCAAAGTGGATCTGTGATGTAAACTTAATACTTTAAAGCTCATAGAAGAAAACATAGGGCAAAACTTCCTGAGATTGTTTTTGGCAATGTTTTCTTATATATAATACCAAAGGTACATGCAATAAAAGGAAAAAATAGCCAAATTGGACATCATGAAAAATTTAAAAATGCCCTGTACAGCAAAGACCCTATTAACAGAGTACAAAGGCATCACACAGGATGAGGACATTTCTGTAGATCTGTCTGATAAGAGCATAGTATTCAAAATATAAAGAAAACTATTAAAATCAAAAATAAACAAGCCAATTCAAAAATGAGCAAAAGATTTGAATAGACATTTTTCCAAAGAGGATATACAAATGATCAATACACACATGAAAAGATGTTCAACATCAGTAATCATTAGGGAAACGCACATCAAAGCCACAATAAACATCACCTCACATCCACTAGTATAGTTACTACTAAAACTAAAAACCAAAAAGCAAAAAGCAAATTTTGGTGAGGATATGGAGAAATTAACACACTTGTGCATTGTTGTGGGCATCTAAAATGTACAGCCACTGTGGAAAATAACATAGTGGTTTCCCCCAAAATTAAAATTCAGTTACCATATGATCAAGCAATTCCACTTTTTTTGTATACATACTCAACATAAGTGAAAGCAGATTCTTAAGAGATATTTGTACACCCATGTTCATAAAACTACTCACAATAGCTAAAACATGGAGGTAATCTAAATCCATGGACAGATTAATTGATAAACAGTATGTGGTACATGCCTATAAACTAATATTACTTCCCCTTAAAAATAAAAGGAAATTTTGACACAAGCCACGACATGGATGAACCTTCAGGACGCTATGCTAAATGGAATAAGTCAGTCACCAAGAGACAAATACTGTATGATTCCATTTATTATGGGCGGTCAAAATCATAGAAATTGAAAACAGAATTATAGTTGCCAGGAGTTGGAGAACCAGAAGAATGGGGAAGTTATTGTTTGATGGATACAGAATTCCAGTTCTACAAAATAAAAAAAGTTTTGGAGGTGGATGGTTGTGAGAGCTGTACAACATTAGAATGTACTTAATATCACTAAACGGTACATTTTTAAAGGGTTAAAATAGTGAATTTTGTTACATGTATTTTATCACATTAAAAAAAATCAGAAAAAAAATCCTTAATACCTCCAATCCTACTTTTAGTAAAGTTCCATTCTTGATCTAATCACAAGAATTTTGCCTGAGAGAAGATAATAAAAATAGGCTCTACCAGATTTTAACTGTTTCATTTAACATATGAAAAAAAAAGTATTAAGATTTGGAAGGTACTTGGCTCTTAACCACTGATCATTAAAACTTTTTAAAATTAACACATGATACTAAGCCCATTAGCAATTACTTCGTGATGAAACTATCCAGTTTGAATGTAGTAATGGTAAATAGTTTCAATTATTATTTCCCAATCAATGTTTATTTTACTTCCTTAAAGGACTTCTAGTTTGAAGTGACACTTTTTAATAGCATAATGAACATCACTAATATTTAAGTTTACACTCTTAATCTATTTGTGAGTACTTAAACTTATGTACAGAGTTTATGAGCAAAACATATACTCACATTTAATGAAATTTATTATTTCTGTGATTTAGTTACTGTAATTTCAATAGGCAAAAACAAAGGTGTATCTTCATAGCTATTTAAGGCTAATATAATTTTGCTAATATAATTTGTAAAGTTATACATATAAATAGATATAACTGTCTTAAATATATAGAAAATATACCTATATATTTAAGTTGTATTAGAGTTACATTAGCTATATTTCTCCAAAAAATAGCTTCTATGTGACTTTGAAAAATATAAATAATGCTCCAATCAATACTTTGTCACACATTTAAAAGTAGAAATGAAAGCTCAGTTTGTTATAAATCTGCTCTATATTTAGATATTTTAAAAATGTCAGAATATTGACAAAATATTTTCTAATCAAAATACTGTAAAATCTAGCCTTAATATATTATGACCCTTTATGACTCTATGATCTTTAATATACAGAAATCACATTCATTTTTATCATCTCTGAAAGTTTAAATGAAACCTTACATCAATAATAGCTACTAAGTACAAGAAATAGATTTAGAGCCTTCACTACAAGACTGAATTTTATAATCTAAATCATTATTTTATCTATATCTGTCCTCAGAAATGTATGATTGAAGTCATTAATAACTATTGCATAATTTCTTTATATTTTTCTTGAGGTATAATTGACATATAACATCATATTACTTTCAGGTGTACAACAGGATTCCATGTTTGTATACCCTGCAAAATGATGACAAGAATTCTCATTATCAACCATCACCATAGAATTTTTCTTCTTTTAATGAAAACTTTTAAGACTGACTCTCATAACAACTTTCAAGTACACAATATGTATTAATAACTAGTCATCATGGTGTACCTTAATATCCTATGACATATTTATAACTAGAAGTTTGGGCCTTTTGACTCCCTTCATACATTTCTTTACCTCCCAACTCCTCTCCCCTCTGGAAACCACCAATCTCTTCTTTGTATCTGAGCTTGTTTTTTAATGGGCATTTGGTCTAGTTTTTTAAGATTCCACAGATAACTGAGATTACATGATACGTGGAAACATGGACCTTGAGGACACTATAATAAGTGATATAAGTAGGATAGAAAAAGAAAATGTCCATTACATATTTTAAAATGTCAAAGAGAACATGTTTCAAATATTTTATTGATATTCCCATTTATTAAAAAAAAACACTTTTCTAGTTTAATTCTAAAGACTTTTTTTTTTAGATAAGAATCATTATCCTCATTTTATAGATGAAAAAGAGGAAGGGTCAAGTACACAATCCAAGCATCAGTGTTAAAATTTGACAGATCAATGACTTGAATTTGGGTATCCTGAATTGGGAATTTGCAGGTTCTTTTAGTAATTAATAAACTTGAGGGAGACTTGATAAAGGCTATGTAATTAGGGTTCTCAGCTCTAGGAAAGGTTGCCATCACATGAAAAACCCTTTGTAGGAGGGTTGATTCCCTGTCATTTACTTTCAGGATATATTTCCAAATCACTTTATCTATCAATCATCATCTACCTATTTATTATTTATTGTTAGTGCCTTATCCTAAAGTCTAAGTTCTTAGAGCACAGAAATGACATGTTTTGGTATTTAATCTTAATGTATAACACAGTGTTTCAGTAACAGTGCACAAATCATAGCTTTGAAGATTTTGTCTAATTACTAATTTTGATCTTTGCTCATAAAAAAAAAAGAAATGTGTTTTATGATGTCAATATCTGCTACGCAACTTAGTTTCTCCCGGTAGGAAAATAGAGCAGAACCAAATTCTTCTTTCTATAGACATTTAAATTATTTCCAGAATTTTGGGGCACCTGAGTGGCTCAGGTCGTGATCCCAGGGTTCTGGAATCAAGTCCCACATCAGGTTCCCTGTAGGGAGCCTGCTTCTCCCTCTGCCTATGTCTCTGGCTCTGTGTCTCTTATGAATAAATAAAATCTTATAAAAAATAATAATTCCAGAATTTCTCTTAAATTGAGTCCCTTTTACTTTATTCTTCACCAGTATCAGAGCAAGTTGTGTTACCAATTATGGAGGCTGCTTCTCATTTATTACTTCGGAGATTGAAATCAAGAATGGAGGGACAGCTCAACTCCTCTGGAATGTTTCTTGAAGGATAAGGCCTGGGCTTTCACAACCCTTGTCACACTGTATTTCCTATTCTCTGCTATACTGGTGAAGAATGTATGCTCCGCAGTCACAGAGGCCTGGGTTTGAATCTGCTCATACTACTAAACTATATAGTCTTCCCTGGTTATTCCCATGTCCAAGCCTTACATTCTGTATTTCCCAGGTGGGGTCAATGAAATGTATGCCATGCAATTATTGGTACTATACTGAGCGCTCAGTGAGCATTATCATATTTTTTGAAAAGTATGTTTCATAAATTGTTTATACTCGGATACAACAATCACAATCCTATACTGGAGAGGTAGAAGAGGAATAGTATCTAAGTAAGGCAATACAATACAAGCCGGTATTTTCATTCAATTTGTTACAAAATACTAAATGCCCGAAGACTATTTGGAGCACTTTATGGTCAATTAATATTTATTTTTTAGTATGACACTACCACAAAAGCTAAGATGGTATGTTAGGATTTACATGTTGCACTAGAACATAGATCTGCTAGGAGGTTACTTTGAAAATATTAGAGACTCTATCAAAATGAAAGAAATATAAAAAACAAATATTTCCTATATTCCATGTGTGAAAATTAGAAAGGTAAACAAACCATGAGAGACCCCTAACTCTGGGAAACAAAGGGTTGCAGAAGGGGAGGTGGGAGAGGCGATGGGGTACCTGGGTGACGGGCACTGAGGAGGGCACCCGATGAGGTGAGCACTGGGTGTTACACTATATGTTGGCAAATCGAACTTAAATAAAAAGAAATGTAAAAAAAAAAATAAATAGCCAAGCATCCTAGTTTTGCCTATAAAAATAACACTAAAAAAATTTAGCCACTATTAACCAGGTATCTAATTTCATGAGTAATGCTTAAATTCTTAAGCATTTGTGAAGTAAGATTAAACATAATTTCGAGTCCCTTACATCTTTCTAGTAGTTGACCTTCCTAGTAGCAGGTCTTTTACACATTTCCTGAACATAGTGGATGTTCATAAACATTTGCTGAGTGAACTTTATAGTGATAACAGCAGTGAAAATTAACATTTAGAATTCCTTAAATATTACAAAGAATATGGTGTTGGTTAATAATTTAGTAGGATACATGTTTCCTTTTGACAGGCAACTCAAGCTCTTTATACAAATGGTGTTTGGCTGTGCTGAAGCTGCCATCTGTCCAGAATGCTATAAAACCAAAATTCTGAATACTATGGTCATAAATGATTCAGATAAACTTCTTTTTCTAAGAGGAAAAAAAAAGTACTTTTAACTGTATTTGAGAGCGTTAGGTATATAGGAATATGATGATAAAATTGCCTTTCTTGTGAGTACCCTAGGGAGTAAAAAAGGTTATCGTTTTTAAGAAACTTTTTTTTTTTATCCTAAGGGAAAACTGATAACAAAACAAAACAAAAACCTAAATTTACTTAGAACTTCTGGTTTGGAATCCATATATGTTACTAATTTTAAAATGATCATTAACCTCTCCCTTAATTTCCTTCATCTCCAGACTGGTAAAGACAGTACCTATTCTGACCACTTCACAGGACTATTTTATTTTAAAGATATAAAGGATATAGCAAAATATGAGTATTATTAATTTCTACATAATTTTTAAGTGGGACATATTTGTAATAATTGTTATAATTGTAACCATTTTTTGCCTCTGGCTTTTAATGCAAATGGCAAAATATTTTCTCCTTTCTGCTCTGTAATAAATACTGCCTTTCTTCTTTGGGATCCCATAAAAGTATTTACAGATCGTATATGTACTTATTGTTACACAGCTGAATTTATATTTATTCCCACTACATGACATGTATCTTGCAATCTTATTTCTGTGTTTTCCACAGTAAGATGGACAATTTTACATAAGCATTTAATGTTTTTTGGTTAAACTTATGTAAACAAACAGAAACCACAACATAGAAAACATTTTAATTTTCTTTAAAATATTGTAAAGAGCCAGGCAGAGAACGGTGTGTATGAACATGTTACAGCATTGTTTATTGAGTAGCATTTCCATCCTGAAGGAACGAAAAAGACATGACTGATCAGTAAACAGAGTGGAGAAGTTCAGCATTCATGCTCTATGGTAAATGATAGAGTCCAACATTACATTTGTCAGTCACTCAAACACAGAAGAATCATTATGAAAATAAGTGGTTTTAAAATCTGGCTCTACCAGATTTTAACTGTTTCACTGTTAACATAGGAAAAAAAAAGTATTAAGATTTGGAAGGTACTTGGCTCTTAACCACTGATCATTAAAACTTTTTTAAAATTAACACATGATACTAAGCCCATTAGCAATTACTTCTTGATGAAACTATCCAGTTTGGATGTAGTAATGGTAAATAGTTTCAATTATTATTTCCCAATCAATGTTTATTTTACTTCCTTAAAGGACTTCTAGTTTGAAGTGACACTTTTTTAATAGCATAATGAACATCACTAATATTTAAGTTTGCACTCTTAATTTGTGAGTACTTAAACATATGTACAGAGTTTATGACCAAAACGTATAGATACTAAGATTTAATGAAATTTATTATTTCTGTGATTTATTTAGTTACTGTGATTTCAATCTCCAAACAAGTGACCTTAAAAACAGCAGACTCTCAAATAATAATCCAAATTACTTGAGTTCTGATTTTGATGTAACCACTGACCTGCAATACGCAGAAGGAATGTTGACTCCCCAGGTCTTTATTGTATTCATTAGAAATGCAATAGGGCAAAAGGGGGTTTAAAGTAGAATTAATGGTTTTGATCTGGGAGAGATTCCTGATAGCCTTTCCATGAACAGTGTGGACACCTCTGCCATTGGGAGAATCATCTATTCTCTTCAATTTGAATAAATGAATGAATGTTAAGCTGAACAAATATTCTCTTTTGCTGATTTCAAAATGTGGTGACTCCCATTTTAGATAACCTATATTCGTTTTGGCTACTGTAACTTCCACCAGCTTTCTGAAAGATTTTCGGATTAAATTCCCCAAATGGGGGACCACCGACTCACTGACCAATCCTACCCCTTCATTCCTGCTGCCCATGATTTTATACCCTGGCACAATGTGGCTTACTCTACATAATTGCAGCACTGTGAAGATTTAAGTGGACATAACTTCATAACCTCTCTAGCAGCATAAAGCATCGCTTTTTATGGAGGGCTGAATAAGCAATTTGAACTTCACAGATGAAGTGCAAAGCAAATTTTGACTGCTCACAAATCTGTATGCTGTAGAAAGCAGTGCTCTGGTGGGCTGAAACTTCTGGGTGGAAGTCTCAGAATTATTCAATCATGTTTTTAAAGTCTAAAGTGTATTTTCCAGACACATGTTGAAATCTGACTACTAAAAGCAGTATCATATGAGCTCACTCTTGTTTTGAATCTTACTGGGAATTCCTGTAGGTGACTTGAGTACAGTTGGGTGTGTATCCTTTATTAGGAAAATGCCTCACATAATCTAAATTCTCTAGCTGAGCTATCGAGGAGGAGGCCATGACCTTTGATGCCAAGGATGTATGAGGATAAAACCAAAATTAACCCTTTTATACTTCTTGATAAAACCAGTGACCTCAGAAAATGAAATCAACAATGTTCATGAGATATCTGTTTCCTTTAACTGTATGAGAAGAAACAGAGCCTATCTCTAATTTAATTGATGTATGGCACTCCTCTTCAAACCTATCTATCATAGATGTACAAGAAATTCAATACAAGTCACATTCCAGAAGAAAAATCTTTTTTTTCCCCAAGAGTGAGTGCACACATGGGTGTGAGTGAGGTGGGGGGAGGAACAGAGAGAGAATCTTAAGTAGGCTCCATGCTCAGCACAGAGCCTGATGCAGGGCTTGATCTCATGACCCTGACGTCATGACCTGAGCTGAAATCAAGAGTTGGACACTAAACCAATTGAGCCACCCTCGTGCTCCCAAAAGAAAAACAATTCTTCTACAAACTTTTGGATTAAATACCTGCCTTCTTGTTTATTTACATTGACGAATTTGGTTGAGAAACTCTAAGGAAATCTGTAGAATTTTACTTATTTTATTTAAAGCCAGAGTTGTTTTATTAAATTGGCTACTGACACCTGTTCTTGGGTATTTCCATCCTTAGTTCTCTAAGGACAAAGATGCTTTTCAAGAAAAGTCTGTATTTGTTCAAAATTATGAGGAAGAAACACATGAAAAGAAAATCCGTCTACGTTTCTAGCTTCCAAGTAATACTGTCTTCATTTTTATACTTCCCTCTTTTCAAATCTTGTGATGCTCTGGAATAGGTAAATGGAAAACAGTATCAGCCCTTTTTTTGTCAAGATTGTCTTTGCTTTCTTTCTCTTTCTCTCAGTCTTCTCTATTTCCCACTTGTTTTACCTCAATTGCATTTGTCCAGTAGAATGATTTACTCTATGGTAAATTGAGTTTTTTTTTTTCCTGAGGAATCTGAGGTGATGAAATAAGATGAGTGACTTCATGACCACCATAACATGTAAAGAGTGATTTCAAGATGATGGAAAGGAAAAACACATAGAAGACACAGAAGGCTTCCTTGCTCAAAAGCTCCAAGGAAGTCAAGGCAGTCAGGATGCTCAGCAAACAGATCAACAACATTCTCCAAGAGTGTAGAGGTGTAAACTTCTACCTCCCCAAAATGTGCATTATTAGTCTAAGTGAATGAAAAGTCAAATCAGGCCTCAGGAAACTATTGCCACTCTCCGCGCTAAAGCAATTCTGCATGTAGGCTCAGGACAAGATCACCTAAGCCAGAGGGATGATCATTCTCAGACTTAGCCATGCCCTGATGACTAAAAAGCAGATTAAAATATTGTACACTCTCAAGCCTGAGCATTTCTCATGCTGAGCATATTTCAGCATCCCTGGCTAAAGGAGCCTGAACCAGCTATTTCCTGAACTCACAGCTGCAGAAATAGAGCAAAGGTTGGTTTTCATTACTAACATTTTTGGCGTTCATTTACAAATTTATATATGAGAAGATATGTATTTTATGAGCTTCATTTTAATTAAAATGTTGACAGACCTTAGATATCATCTAGGATACTATGCCATACACACACACACACACACACACACACACACAAAGGTATAACGGATATATAAAATAAATACATATTCATTTATTATAGGAAATTTTATAGTATATAAAGCATATAAACAATATATATGCATTGTATATTACATGAAATAATGAAACCCATAACTATGTAATATACATAAGTATAATTTATATTAATATATAATTCTTCATATAAATATTAAATGCTTATGTAATTAGGTAAAGAATTTGTGCTTTCATCTTACTTTTAGTAATTGGTTAAATGAAGCTGTTACCAGACTACAATCCAGATTACTGCAGAACATACAGTCCAGTGGCCTTTCACCACCATCTCGTCTCTTCCAACAGACCCAAGGGTCTCTGATAAATCTTTTATACTTGAATAATAACATCATCGTGAAACCATTATATTTTTATCCACCACACTTAATTTTTAAATAGTTTTAAAATGACTGTATTGTACTAATGTTTTGTTTTTATTGTAGAGGTCAATGAATGGCATATTTGTGTAATTATCACTACAATTTGGATAAAAAAAAACAATTCTATTGGCACAAAAACCTCCCTATTATTGCCCCTTGTAGTCAGGTCCTCACCTCAGCAACGTCTGTTCTGTTCATCACAATGGTTTTGTCTTTTTGAGACTTTCATATAACTGGAACCGTGAAAATTTTTTGGAATTGACTTCTGTCAATTATCCGTTCCTTTGTATTGCTGAGTAATATTAAGTTGTATGGATATTCCACAATGTGTTTATTCATTCACTAGTTGAAGGAAATTTTTTGTTGTAGAAACTCAAACTTTTTTCTAGAGTACACAATTCGTACTTCCTCCATCAACACATGAAGAGTTACAGTCACTTGCTTGCACTTAGCCCCTGAATCCTGCGGTGTGGTACAACATTATAGTTTTCATTTGCATTTCCGTGCTTAATAATGAGCATCTTTTTAGGTGGTCATTTGTCAACCATACATATCCTTTGGTAAAGTTTGTGCCAAGGCACTTGTCCTTTTTAAACTTGAGTTGTTTTTTTTAGCGTTGTTTTGAAAGTTGTCTATATATCCTAGGTAAAGTCCATTATCAGATATGTGACTTGCAAATATTTTCTCCCAGCCCATTGAGATGTGTTTGAACGTTCACCAAAAATCAGTTGTGTCTATTTCTGGAGTCTTTATTCTGTTGCATTGATCTACATATCTATCCCTTCACCAATACTACACTATCTTGATTATTGCATCTTCACAGTAAGTCTTAAAATCAGGTAGTGTAATCCCTTCATCTTGACTCTTTTCCAAAATTGTTTTGGCTATTCTAGTTAATTTGTCTTTCCAAATAAACATTAAAA
This sequence comes from Nyctereutes procyonoides, assembly GCF_905146905.1. Taxonomy (NCBI): domain Eukaryota; kingdom Metazoa; phylum Chordata; class Mammalia; order Carnivora; family Canidae; genus Nyctereutes; species Nyctereutes procyonoides. Next base: position 5,688,984 of record NW_026575137.1, read on the forward strand.
TCATCTTGTTTGTAACTACAAATTTCCTGCTAGGATTTTGTGTGGAATTCTGTTAAATATATAATATGTATTCATCTGCCAATGAACATCTGGGCTCTTTCCATATGTTGGCTATTGTAGACCTTGCTGCTGTAAACATTGGGGTGTAAGTACCCCTTTGAATCACTGTGTTTGCATCCTTTGGATAAATAACTTTGTGGTACAATTGCTAAAACTAATGATACACTATGTTAATTGATTTTAAATTAAAAAAAGAATATAGCAAGAATTTTGTTTATATGCAAAAATATGAAATATGTAATGGGTAAATATATAGATCAATACGATGAACATTTTAAATTTTACTATATTGAATTTCACAGTCCTTGAACCAATGTGAGTTCTTTGATAGATTTCATCAGCTTTTCTAATGTTTAGCATATAGATCTTGTACATGTTTTGGTCAATTTATCTTTTACTTGTTTAGAGAAATTATTAATGGCATTATTTTAAAATTTTTTCTAATTTTAAAAAATTGTTTATAATTATTCTTAGTGTGTTAAAACAGACTTATATGTGTTGGTTTTGTATCTTGTGGCTTTTCAAACAAATTTATTAATTATAGGAGATATTTTTAGTAGATTAGATCCCTTGGTGTTTTCTGCATGGAAAATCATGTATATGAAGAAAGGTGCACTTTTATTTCTTCCTTTTTCATCTGTATACTTTTTTTTCCTTTTTATAATATGCTGGCAAGTACTTCTACAACATTGTTGGATAGGAGTGGTAAAAGTTAAAAACTTGCCTTGTTCTCAATCTTTGGGGGAAGACCTCTGTCTTTCAATATAAAGAATGATGTTGGTACGTTGTTCAACTTTATCAGGCTGAGGAAATTCTCTTCAATTACTTGTTTTCTCATAGTTTTTTAATTTTATGAGTGCATACCTTTTTTCAAATACTTTTCACTAATTAATACAATCATGTGCATTTTCTTCTATAGCCTGGTATATGGTAAATGTTAGTATGTTATTAATCAATTCTTGAATATTGAACAAGACTTCCATGTATATGTCATTGGGTTAAGTGTTGGATTCAATATGCTAATAATTTTTTTTAGGATTTTTACATTTAGGTTCATGAATCATATTCATATGTCTTTTCCTTTTCTTAGAGAATCTTTCACCAGTTTTAGTATCCAGTATTATAATATTGGTTTCATAAAAATAAGTTTCCATTGTCTGGAAGAAATTTTGAGGAATTGGTATCATTTCTTTTTGAGAAAAGAAATGATACCAGTGAAAACATTCAGGCCAGAGATTTCTTTTTCAGAGCAACTTTTAGAACATATTCAATTTATTATAGGACTATTCTAGTTAACTATTTCATCCTAAATAACTTTTGGTAGTTTAGGTTTTCAAGGAATTGCTCTATTTTTCAAAGTTGTAGTTTTTTTTCAATGTTTGTGGGGTCTGTAGTAACATCCATTCTTAATTCTGTTTGGTAATTTATGTCCTCTCTCTTTTCCTGTCAGACTCACTAAAGCTTTATCAATTTTATTGATCTTTTCAAAGAACTAGCTTTTGGTTGTATTGATTTTCTCTATCCTTTTTCTGTTTACAATTTCATTTATTTCTGTTTTCTTCATTATTCATTCTATCTGCTTGATTTATAGATTAAGATAAAAGCTTAGGCTATTAATTTGAAACTATTTTCCTTTTGTAAAATAACCATTTAATATAATTTCATTGTAAGTATTTCATTAGGTGCATCCCACATACATTTACTGTATTTTCATTTGGTTAAAAATATTTTCTAATTTCCCTTGAAATTTCCTCTTTATATTACAGATTATTTAAAATTATGATATTTACTATCCAAATGTCTGGTAATTTTTCTATTATCTTTCTGTTATTAATTTCTAGCTTAATTCCATTTTACTCTGTGTAAATTATCTAAATAAAATTTGTCTTATCCAGAATAAAGTCTACATGAGTAAATGTTGAAAAAATCGTGTATGCTTATGTTTTGGTGTTCATTACATGTCAATTAGATCCAGTGGACTGTTGTAAGTCACTTGTACATATTTTCTGTATTTCTATATCTATTACTAATAGAGAAGAGTTGATCCAACTATAATTGTGAGTTGTTTGGTTCTTCTTTCAGCTCTGCTGATTTTTGTTTCTGCATTTTAAAACCCTTATGATTAATTTCAGTCTACTTGGAAGAGTTACATCAGATTAAGTTTTTTTATATACAGAATTTCATTTGGTCATGATTTTTCTCTTAATCCATTCTGACAATCTCTGATTTAATTGGTTTGTTCATACCACTTACATTTAATATTATGGATACAACTGGATGTAGGTCAAACTTTGGTTATTTTTTATAACCTCTGTTTTTCAATTTTTCCCCTTTTGTACCTTTTTACTTTGATTATACATTCTTAGTTTGACCATATCTCACTGCATAGTTTTTGTGGTGTTTTGTTTTTGGGGGGGGGGAGGTGGTGGAAAGAATTGCATTAGGTTGCTCTAGGTTTTACAATGTACATATTTAGCTTTTTACAATCCACTTCAAATCAGTATTTTACTACCTCAGGTGGAAGAGAGAAACTTGAACCATATAGATCTTTTACCTGCCTTATTTTGTTATTGTTCTTTTATATGTTATACCTACACGTATTGAAAATCTTAATAATTAGGTTTTGCATTCCCATGCAAGGCAAGATTCTCCAAATTCTTCATATGCCTAGTAATTTTCAATTTTATCCTGGATGTTTTGTATATCATGCTATGGGCCCTTCAGTCTCCTTCAAATTCTATGGACAGGGCAGCTCCAGTGGCTCAGCAGTTTAGTGTTGCCTGTGGCCCAGGGTGTGATCCTGGAGATCCAGGATCGAGTCCCACGTCGGGCTCCCTGCATGGAGCCTGCTTCTCCCTCTGCCTGTGTCTCTGCCCCGCCCCCCTCTGTGTGTCTCTCATGAATAAATAAAATCTTTAAAAAAAAAAAACAAAAACAAATTCTATGGACATTTTTATTTTAACACATAACTGAGAGATACAGCTTCTGGCAACAATCCTAACTTACCTTCTACATATTGTGATTCTACCACCGATTCACTCATCAAGGCTTTTTCTGTGCTATTAAAATCTTTTCTGTATGTAAGTCACCCAGTGGTAATTCTGTGACTTAATTGACAGTCTGTCTAGCTCCCAAAGTATGCTAACATCACACCCATGCATACTCAGATCAAAGGTGAACACAGGAATTTACAAGCAACATAGGTCAGTTTTCTAAACTCCTCTCTTTATGATCTCCTTGGGTTCCAGTTTTTCTTAGGGCCCTCGTATTCATTTCTCTAGTTAGAAAGCTGGAGCTTTAACCTCTCTGAACTCAACACTACTGTGACTACTTCTGAGGCCACATGAGAAGAGGACAGAGACAGAAAAAAAAAAAAAACAATGGGGGGGGGTCCCTCATCTTGGGACCACAGCTTCTCCAAAAATTCTAAGAATTTTCCCCTTCATAAATGATGATAGGCTCATGCTGCAGCTGTCAAGGCCCCAGCACTTGACCTTTACTGCTCACCTGCTTGTACTCACTAACCTTTATCTTAAATTTCTCCTTAAATTCTTCTTTCCAGCTTATCTCCTGACCCAGGCAAATGAAACATGAAACTTTACCCCTTAGATGATGGTGACTGCCCTGACAAGACATCCTGCTGGCCCAGACCACCCAAAAAATTTGAGCTAAAACCCATCTCACACCTGCACAGAGGGACCATAGAGTGACCTCTAGAATAATCTACCATTACCTTTACCTCATATAAGACTAAAATATCTGCCAAAAAAAAAAAGCCCCAGCCTAATTTACATAACATACAATATATATACAGAATGTTTCCTTAAAGCACATGCATGATCCTATGCCCCCCACTACATACAATGACAGGGCTTCTTTATTTAAATATTCACCCTAACCCTAAATAAAAGGAACCCATTTTCCCTTGCTTGAAGAGTCATGGCTTTGGAAGTTTCCCCATGATCTCATCTGCTGCAAATAAAGTGTCCTTTGTGCAATAACTCACTTGGTGTAGTTTCTGTGACTCACCAAGGAATGAACTCATGTTAGTTCAGTTATATAGCCATTGCTTATGGTCTCGAGTCCTCTTTCCTACTCCTCAAATCAGAACTGGAAGACTTCTCCTAAAGATCTTTCTGTACTGATATCCACTTCCCAGTTTCAAACTCCTCTGAAATCAGGTTGAGGAATATCAGATGGAATAATATAAATGGCAAATTATCTTCATTTCAGTGATACTGTGTACTCTATCTTCTTCTAAATTCTTCTGCTACTCTTTGATTTTTGGAGCCTTTTACCTGTTGTGTTATGCATCTGTTTGGATTTTATAATAGTATTCGGTGGAAGAATCAGAATAAGTATTTATCATGTTTGGAATCAAAATTCCCATAATTTTATTTTAACTTAAATACATTAATTACAATTTTAATTTTGTCTTTTGTAATGTCTTGCACATTTTTGTCTCTTGTAATTCTTGTGATATTTAGTGCACAGTAGTTAAGCAGAATTTAGCTGAGTTTTAGAAATAAAACATTAAATTATTACTCAAGTTATTAAATCTCTTCAGTAGTGGACCTCCCAATTGAAATTATGCTAGTGTATACCATCTGATGGCTCTCCTTATAGAATGCTATGGCCATTTCACTCGAAGTTTAATTACTGTGTTAATAAGTGAGGCAATACCATCCCGAAGTTCAGGCAAATGATCTAACAATCCAAAGTTCCACCACACTGATATAGATTTCATGCCTTGCACTTACCACTTTGATTGAAAAAGAAATGAGAAAGTGAGGGAATCTGTTTTCTGCTTAATTTTCCAAAGCAGCATTGTTTCTTTTCTCCTAGGAAATCTCCAAGATTTTTACATTTCTCTTCACTTGTTGAGGACTGCCAAATTCACCGTTACAATGTGCATTTCACATGGCAATGAGAAGATGCTCCCTGGAGATCTCTGACAGAAATCAGTGAGCTCAAAGCACTACAGTACCAACGCAGGAAAGTTACACGTGCTCTACAGAGCACCAAGAACTGCCAGGACCAAATGAGTGTGAGAGAAAATGCTAGCTAGAAATCTATTAGCTTCAATATAAAGGGATCATTCGAGTAAGACATATTAAAAGGTCATACAATATGCAGAAAGTTTTCAGGGTCTAAGTTGTTGAGGTATTTTATTTATCATTTTCTGTGGTTCTTGTCACAATCTTACATTGTTCTTTAGGTGGCTTACCTTTTCAAGAAATGTCAAAATAGTGCCTTATCCTTTAAAATGGCAATCCCTTTGAAGAGGACAAATAGAAGGCTATGTGAAATTCCATAGAAACGACTGTGAATCCGTCCACATGCATAACAGCAGGTTGCGGTTACATGTAAGTATTTTGATGAATTTTGGAATTATCTAATCACGTTATTAATAATTCAGGGCTAAGGGTAAGCTGGAGTTTCTCTTTACAGTTTTTATAAGAATGGTGAAGTTGCATAAATATGTGAGAAGGAGATACAAAACATAATTTGATAACCTTTTACTATATTGCTGTCATTTAGGCAAAATCTGTATAATTATTTTGGAAATATATATATATATTTTCTTGACAAATGCTTAGAGTTTTCCACACTTCAAAGCTTATGTATGACAGCATTTTTCTTCTCTCTGAATGTGTATGTGTGCATGCATCTTTGTATTTATGTATATGTACATATGTGTATAAATATATATACACATATACACACACATAAAAAGACATTATAGTCCTAAAACTAGGGCATATCCCTTTCACATATTTCTTAAATACATACTTGATTGTACAACATTTAGTCAGGTCTGCCCAAATAATTTTGAGATATATTTTTCAAGATGAGTGAAGAATCATATTTAAAATCTTAAAATGGAGGGACGCCTGGGTGGCTCAGTGGTTTAGCGCCTGCCTTTGGCCCAGGGTGTGATCCTGGAGACCCAGGATAGAGTTCCACCTCAGGCTCCCTCATGGAGCCTGCTTCTCCCTCTGCCTGTGTCTCTCCCTCTGTGTGTGTGTGTGTGTGTGTGTGTGTGTGTGTATGTCTCATGAATAAATAAAATCTTTTTAAAAAAGTAAAAAAATAAAATCTTGGGGATCCCTGGGTGGCGCAGCGGTTTGGCGCCTGCCTTTGGCCCAGGGCGCGATCCTGGAGACCCGGGATCGAATCCCACGTCAGGCTCCCGGTGCATGGAGCCTGCTTCTCCCTCTGCCTGTGTCTCTGCCTCTCTCTCTCTCTCTGTATGACTATCATAAATAAATAATAAAAAAAAAATAAAAAAAATCTTAAAATGGAATAATTCTCCCAATGTATCAAAAGTTAAAGCTACCTTGCGTTCATTAACATATGAAAATGTTAGTAACAAAAATAGAGTCAACTTTAGGGTTACTCTTAAATATGTGTATATGCCCTTATCAGCACCTGGAGTAGATAGCCATTATCCCAACATATTTGAGAGAAATAGAGAGGGACTCTTTTTCAAAAGCACTCCTCAATTGTACAGACACATTTTATGAAGTGCTATCTTTAATAATTCATTGCTTTATTTTGAGGCATTTATTCTAGGGCTTTGCTATTAACATGAAATCACCACTGGAAGGTCAATGTCTGAAGCTATTTATCATCTTACTTTTCTTTGATTGTCAAAATGCTTTCTCTGAAAAGCAAAGAGAAGAATTATAAGGAAATATATGAAACATGGGGTCAGGCAAGGCTTGCTAGGGAGAAGAGTTACAGCTGAGGTGCAAATGACAATTTTCTAATTTGCCAAAGCACAACACTTTGATTCTGAATTCAGTAGGAGAGAAGATGGCACCACCACATGCCAGTTACTTCTTAGAATTGGTCAAGATCAGCCACACACAGAGAAGCCAGGAATGACCACCAAGTCAAGCTAATATAATACTTAACACATAAGAAAACAGCATCGAGGGACATGTATGTCATTTATTAAGATAAACAAGGCATTTGACAGTGAAATATTTCCCTCTTCTCCTGAATACCTCCATTGTAATTGGCCGCAAGCCCCAAAATCATCCTTAAAAAAAAAAAATCAGTCATCATCCTGATGAATGGACCTTAGAAACACGCACATGAGAAAAGATGGAAGACTATATTATAGATTGTTTCACAGAGTCAGCAAAGGATTGTAAGCTTAGAGCCAGCTTAAACAGGATTAGAGTCATCCATTAGTCTGCTACAGAAGAATTCTAATCACCAAGAAAAGTCTGTATTGGCAGTACACATTTGAAGGCTGTCACTGAATAGCACTATCTTGGCAGTAGCCTGTCAAAGGATATACTTATCAACTGAGAATTAGGACTGTCCATGCATCCATTAGGTCTTTATCAATGCGGATTATGGAAACAAAGACACTTGCCATTTTAATGAAGGTCAACTATCACCACATTTTTACCAACCAGATCTGCCCTACAGAGGCAACTTGATTTGGACACTTCTTCCTGGGGCTGAGCCTAACATGTGGTTTAAGGACCCCTTTGAGACCTTCATACCTAGACCAACTAACTGGTGACTCACCCGTTATAAGTGGCAAATCTCGTGGAGTGTCTTATCTAATACTTGAAAAGACAACCCAGTGCTTCGAGTCATGCCATAAAGTCAGGTTTTTATTTGCAACCCCAGCACATGCCTTCATCTGGAACATGACCTTCATAGGAATTCTGAATTCTTCATGCTTTCCTAGTTAAAATATAATCAATGTTCCCATATCTAAATAGTACCTAAAGGATGTATGGTTTACGTAGGGAGATATCTCAGATCCTTTCTAGCTCTCCATTCACCTCTCCAAGAAATATTTGAGTAACTCAAGGTCTTGCAAGACATTATTAAGGTGTGACAGGGGGTCGGGGGCACAGTCTAGCTTCCTGGCAGGTTCACATTCAGTTTTCTACCATTTGGGAATCTGGAGTGTCATTTCTTATACTACTTCAAGGTAAGCTCAATACTCTTTTAAATTATGGCAGATTCCCTCCTGTCATCCATCTTATTTGGAAGCTCTATAGAGTTTTCCCAGATTCCGCTCAGCATAATCTGCTCAAACTCTCCCTCTTGTGGTGCCCTCAGAGATACAGTCATGCATGGATTTCAGGTGATGTGCTGAATCCAACAATTCATTATCTCCTCCATACGCATATGACGGTACCTGTCATATTGCAATGGCTCTTTGTACTGGTAGTCCAGTATTCAGCAAACTGCAAGATTCCTTGACAAAAGGGCTTTAAGTCATAAAAAAAATCATGAGGATCAATAATAACCCTTAATATATGTGAACATACACAAATGGAATTCAAAGCCACACACCACTTGGCATTTTTGAGTTGTGTTTCCAGTCCCGCTGTCACATCACCTGGTTCCTCTCAGCGATCCATCAACAAATGTTGGTCCCAAGGCCTCACAGATGTAATCCAAGTTTCATGCATAACACAGATTATCTGCAAAATCACTCCATGGGATAATAAATGAAAGTACAGGAAAAGAGTATACCAGTGTGAGTGCTAGTGAGAAACTAAACTGAATTTGGCACTGATACATGCTTACGCACGTAGAGAACATGGTTACTTTTTAAGGCCATGAACACGGCATTTCTGCCTGTTGCACCATTTGTATTAATACTCCCTTGCTTCTCTCAAGTGCATTTTGTGATAACAGCAGGAAATGCATTTCATTAAGTTAAAGTGTGCTGGCATTAATGTAATGGCTGATGGCATCTCTAATTTGAGGGGCCTGCAGAGTCAGTTTTACGGAGGCATTTTCCTTAGCAACCGAAACAGGACTATAGAATATCTATTTTTTATAGGCTAAAGAAGTATTAAACAAAACATAGTACCCTTGCCACTTCTTCCCCAGAAGTAACACTATATTGTCTTTAGTTGTACAAAAGCATCCTCCAGGATTTTAATACTAATTGAGTTAATAGTGAAGCAGAGGATGCTGGGAAATGTGTCTGGATAAATTTACATGTAAAATAAAACACAGATACTTCATAACTTAAAAAGAAGAAAATTATCTTGCAGCTCTAAACCTAGACTTATTAGAATGAAAAGAGGATATTCTAGTACTATATTCATAAGACTCTAGAACTTGTCTCTGTGAGATTTTAACAAGTTATTAGGATCAATATCCTTTGGTGAGTAGGTTACAGAATTGTCCCAACTCCTACAATGCTGGAACTGAGTATGTGTAGTTCACCGTGACACTGTGTAACACACCACTATACACAACTAAGTACTCAGAAAAAGTTTGAGATGTTGTGAAACAGTCCGAAGCAATAGTTTATTTCTGTGATGTGCCTATTAAGTGTACCTGAGAACTTTCTGAAGAATGGAGGCTTCACTGGGCATAAAAATGCACAATACGAGCTCAGATTTACAATCTGTTTTAACAAGCATCGAGCTCCAGGGCTGTTGCAGCTGCTTTGCTCTTTGCTTCAAAGTAAGGGAAAAAAGAAACCGTACAACTGAGTAGGCATTATGTTTCTTCTTAATAGAAAATATGAAAGGCTGTGTTATTGAGTCTTTTAAAAGTGTCTTGAGGAGCACCTATTTATGAACACTTGTTATTTATAAGGCTAGGCTAGGCTGGATGAGGAGCATGGATCTCTAAGAAGGGTTTTCCCTTGTCTTCTAAGGCCCTGTACATGTGTGAGAAAGAAACAAGTAGCATACGATAAAAGGAATTAGTAGTACACATAATTTTGGAAATGAGATGAGGAGATAATTAGAGTTGGCTCTTGTGTTCAGAGATGTTTTTGGTATCAAAGCTAGAGATCATATGGTATCTGGGGTTTTCTTAAATGATGCCAAAGATTATGAGAGACTAAGATAGAGAAAAAAAATATATCCAGGTGGGTATCCTCACATATCAGCACACACAGGTGGGAAATAATTATAACAGAACTCTCCTTTTTTATAGAGTTTCTAACAAAGTATATTAATATTTATTGACACATTTGGCTGTCACCCGGGAGAGAGCAAAAGTATGTCTATACTTATACATATGCATAGATACGTATATAATTACCTATAAAATGAGTATATGTTCATATATCTATATTTATAAATGTTCATATATATTCATTTTATAGGTATAAGACTTCAGGGTAGTAGGAAGTAGTGAAAAGATTATACTCTGAAAACAGAATATTGCACTTTAATCTGCTTACTTGTTGTCTCTCCATGGGTATAGCTCATTTCCTATCCCTCAGCCTCAGTTTTACCATTTGTAAAAAGTGAATAGTAATAACTAAATAAATTCACAAAGTAAGAGGATCAAGGGAAATATAAGACCAGGGTAAGAAAATGCTAATAGAAAAGCATGAATAAATAAGACATTTGACTTCTTTGTGTTCTGTGGCATTGATCAGTTTATAAATCAGTAAATTAATTAATTCAAGGAATCATGCTGTAATTCACTCCTGAAACATTTACTCCTTGCTTTCCATGTGTCATATATTATCTTAAGAATTAAGAATTCAAAGTTGAACTACACAAATTTTCCTCTCCACGAAACTACCATTCTAAACAGAACATATTCTGTGTGGACAGTTTTGTACCTATGATCTGAATCCTTTTTTCTCTTTCCATTTTGAGTATGTAGACCCGGCCTCAAATCTGGTCCAATAGCCAACTGAATGGCCATCCAGAAAACCATGAGCCCAACCAGACAAAGACAATACCTGTTTGCTGTGATGAGACACAATTATTTCATTAACACACAGTTTTATAGGCCTCAAATCTTCTAAGATCCTAGTTCCAATGCCCAGAAATCAGGGAAGACTCTTAAACCAATAAGGAAAAGCTTCTGTGCCCAAGAAGTGTAGAAATTGATGGGAGTCTATATCCTCATGGTTTAAAACAATTTTTTGTGAACTTAAACATAGATTTACTAAAGCTACTTAAGAGGGAAATATATCAAGGGAAACTGAAATCATGACTTCTCCTCAGAAATAATGCAATTTAAGTAATTTGAATTGGTAATATTGCCAAAAATGTACGCAGTGAGCCAGAGGTTAATAGAGATAAAGATAATAATAATATATGGCACTAACTCTTCAATACATAGAAAATATAAAGCTCTAGAATTTCACTCCTAGAAATTATATATATTCATGAATACTCAAATAATTAAGAAAGATGAAACTAATCAAATATGCAGCTTACCCTTTAATACTTTTTGTAGTTCTATTCCTAATCCATATAATTTTAGCCTTTGCTTTCCCTTGGTCTCTTTAGGCTTTACCAAAATCAGATAAGAACCAGCCTGACATCACATTATACATATTAAGATAATTTCCTTTCCTTGAAATGTATCAGAGGTACCTTGCAAAGTAATAAATTAAATTACCACATATATTGCTTATTTTCTATCTTTAATTTGTATATTTGTCAAGACCAACTTCCTCAAATGTATTTCTCAAAAATTGAATTTTTCTGTTGAAAATAAAATAAGCCCCATAGTTATCTATCATTTAGTTTTCTGTACTTTCATGGGAATCTGATATAGAGTAGCAGCCAGGATGTTTAGATATGATAACAAAATACATCATTTGGCCTCCTAATTTTTAATAAAACCATGTCTGCAAACTGATGCACCCTGATAACCTCAAGGCAGAGTGTGGCATTTTCCATCACATGACAAGTTTAGATTTTCAAAAACTGGCTTAGAGGAGGTTAGTTCATTTCCTCCTATGTACTTTACTGGTCAACAGATGGGGATAGAGGTGACTTCATTATAGCCTTGTGGTCCAACTATTTAAGCTTCCTGAAGATTTGGTTTACTGAGAAAGAAAAAAAAAAGTTTTCCTACCCCAAAACAATTACATATTAGAATTATTTTATTACATTGTTTAAAGAACATGCCCAAGTGATTCCAGTACGTTTTCTGTTTAAAATAGACATTATAAGTTCAAAATCAGGACATATTGTAATAGAATATATCTCTAAGCACAGCAGCAATTGCTTCTATGAGGAGGCAGTCCTATTTCTCAAAACATTACTCAGAGATTTCAAAGTCTGTGTTGGCATTCTTTACCACTTCCTACTTAGCTCTGCTGGTTTTGTTAAACTACAGAAACAGAAGGCTAACAGAATGGACTAGAAAGGGAAATTGTCATCCAAAGAAATATCTGTGTGTGTGTGTGTGTGTGTGTGTGTGTGTAAGCTCTCTAGTGTAACATTTAAGCTTCTTTGTAAATTGTTGCATATTTATCTATCTTTTTCTACCATGCCTTATGGAATGTTTTAAACTTACTTGAATAAATACAGGAGTCAAGCTACCTTTTCATTCTTATCTTACTTCACTACCTCTGCCATATAATATATTCACTTTGAAAATAAAATTATACATTAAACCATGACTAACAATGTGCTAAAATATAATCATGTCTAATCCTTTCAACATTTAAAGAATAACGACTGTGAAAAGGGTCGTTGAAAAAAATGAATGCACAGAATAAAATAACCAATAGCCAATTAGTTTTGGCTGATTTTTGCCACAGTGAGTGAACTAGTATTTGAATAACCTAAATGTATATTTAATGTTGCAAAGACAATTGTACAGTACTTTACCATGAAAAGCTTTTGGGAGGCCCCTTCTCTACGTGTACTCATGGGATGCCAGCAATTTAAATTTGGTCAAATGATGATTGAAGATTAAGGAATAGATACAAAGGATTAGATAAAAATACATAGCGAGGGAAGTTTAAAATAACAGAAAAAATTATTCTAATTTTATGAGAGCTTGAAATAATGAGAATCTCCAGATTCCAGGAAAAAAAGGAAAATCAATGGCAGATCATTAGTTTCATAGATTTAATGTACTAAATCATGAAGAATGATGTTCCTTACTTATAGGTCTCTTAGTGCATGCCCGAGTAGAGAAGTAGAAGGAGAGAGAGGGTACTCTTGGCATGATTTGGGGTCCCTAGGGAAAGAAAATAAAGAGTCCAATCAGTGTCATGATGCAAAGAAGATGCTGTTTCTGCAGGAACCTGGGAGCTGGACAATCCATATCTATAAATTAACTTTTTATGGAAACAGGTTAGCTCCCCATTACTACAAAAAGTCCCATATACAAGTGGTCTTTGAACCTGTTATTCTACTAATGAAGTCCACTAACACCTAAATACACCAGACGTCCTAATTTTAGTAAATGCAAGTAAATTATTTCATAGGATGAGAGTTTTGTATGACCATGGCTGATTTGTTTTCCACAGCTGTAAAAAACTAATTGTTCTACAGAGCATTTAATTAATTTAAATAAGCATCTGAAAGTGTCCCTTTGGAAGTATCAAACTTAACATAAACAAAATAAAGTCTTGGTTTGTTGATCTCTCTCTAAATTGTTGATACATCTATATAATTCATCATCCACACACTGCTCAGAACAAATACTTAGAGTAAATCTTAAATTGACTATCCTACCTGAAGTATCACAAGCAAATCTTAGCATTTTTACCTCCAACATATTTCCAGATTCAATCCACTTCTGCTCATTTCCTTCGGTAAAAGCCATGTTCAAGTCATTATTTTTTTCACAGAGACTACCATAATAGCTTTCTAAATGATCCCAGCTTCTATCCCCTATGCATTCTCTGCTGAACAGCTCAAGTGGTCTTATAAAAATATAAATCAGTTAATGTTACTACATTGCATAAAGCCCTCATGTTCAATATAATCCAAACTCCGTAACATAGCCAAAGACAACTAACGCATCTTTCATCATCTGATTGACCTCTGAGCACTCTCCTTGGCATTCCATCATGTCCTAATTTCTGTTGCTCAAACATACATGGCACCTGCATACTTGCTATTTCTGGCTGGAAAACTCTTTCTTCAGAATTTATAAAACTGACTCCTTGTCATTTAGATCTCAACCGAAATGAGCATTCAGCCTACTTGTCAAAGAGTCGAATTTTTCAGTCTGAAGATTTATACATTTCTCCAGTTCTAGGAAATGTTGCTTCTCTACTGCTTACTTATTTTGAACTCTATCTTGAAATCTAATATAGACATAAAAAAAGAGTTCTGATCATAGTTTGATGGATTTTCACAAACTGAACACATTTACACAATCAGCATTCAAATCAAAGAAATTGGACTCCCAACACACTCCCAAAGCCCCACGCGGGCCTCCAATTGAGTCACAGCCTCCTACATGGAAACGACCACTACCTTGAATTACGACACAATATATTAACCATGGTTTTTAGTTTTACATAATGGAAACTTATAGCATATATCTTTTCTGATTGGATTTTTCCTCTTTATATTAATTTGTGACATTCAACCATGTTATGGTAGCATGTAATTATAACTCTTTCATTCTTCTTGCTGCACAGCACATGTTGCATAATATATCAGACGGCATTCAGCCATTCTACTTTTAGTTGCCATTTGAGTATAAAATTGTGAGCTGTGATTAATAGTGCTGCCATGAACATCCCAGAGCTTGACTTTTCTCCAACAAGAATGAATTATGTTTCTGGTAGACATATGCACAAGACAGGTAGGGCTGGGTCACGGGTTAATGCATACATTCAGTTTTAGGAGACACTGTCCAGATGTCTGGGTGGCTCAGCAGTTGGGCATCTGCCTTTGGCCCAGGGCATGATCCTGGGGACCTGGGATCGAGCCCCTCATCGGGCTCCCTGAGTGGAGTCTGCTTCTCCCTCTGTTTGTGTGTCTGCCTCTCTCAGTGTGTCTCTCATGAATAAATAAATCTTTTTTTTTAAAGGAGACACTATCAATAGTTTTCCAAAACGTGGTACCAATTTACACTCCTCATAGGCTGTGTGTGAAAATTCAGTTCAGTATTCTCAGCACTTGGTTCTGTCCTGTCATTGTTCTTGTTAGCCATTCTAGAGAGTGTTATGGGCTCAAATTATATTTCCTAGATGATTGCTAATGCTTTTGAGCATCTTTTCATATATTTATCAGTCATTTGGATATCCTTTATTCTCAAATGCCTATTAGGTCTTTTACTCATTTTTCTTTGGGGCAATCTTTAAAAGTATTATTATTAATTATTATTAAGTATTATTAATTATTTTAAGATGTGTTATTTTTGTTAAATATAGAGCCACACAGTTAAAAAAATAAACAAGTTTGTTACAGTAAAAGACATTACAGGAAAAGGAAAACATACCTATTCTCAATCTACATTCTTTTTCTCTCAGAGGCAACAGCCTTCAACTATTTGGTGCTTAGTATTAGCACTTAAAACAATATTTCTAAAAAAAATAAATTAAAAAAATAAAACCATATTTCTTAACAACATGCTAGTAGACTAATAACATTTTCTTTCAATCTGTATGGCTGGTACTATTCATATATATGTAGTATATGAATATATATATGTATATATGCTATAAGCCTTGTTTTTTAAAAGATTTTATTTATTTATTTGAGGGAGAGAGAGCGAGTGAGCAAGAGCATAGGCACACATAGAAGGAGAGGGAAGGAGAGAAGGAGACTCCTTGTTGAGCAGGGAGCCCAATACAGGGCTCGATCCCAGGACCCTGAGATCATGACCTGAGCCCAAAGCAGACACTTAACCAACTCAGCCACCCCAGCATCCCTGGCTGATGCTGTTCTTCTAGAAAATATTTGTTTTCTGAAATGTCAAAATATTTTCAGGATAAAAGTTAGAAGCATTTGCTTCATCCTCTATCCAGACATAACCCCTCACTTTCATATTTCTGAGTGTCATTGCACAAATTTAAGCTTATATTTAGATATGGTATATATGTAACCTCCATTCTCTCAGTCACTGGAAGTTAGACTTGGGAATGTCTAGTAGATATGTAGCATTCATTTACACATTCATTTATTTCACAGTAATTTATTTTCATAAAATTACTTATTGATAAGAGATTTAAGGCAATTTATATTAATTATATATAAATATAAAAATACTTATGTGCTTTATAAGGTGATGCTTTATGTTATTATAATGCTATGATTATTTGTATAGGCATAAACTGAGCCCTATATTTGTCATCTATTTCCTTCTTACAATAATCTATGAGATTAAGGCTTATTAAATTGTAATGCCATGCTTTATCTTTGCCCTATTCTATAATTGTGTAAGTACATACTGCTATTGGCTACAATACTGTCATGTTTACCCATCTTAGTATCCATTATCTTCAACTTGTTGGTAAGTTACTGGATACTAGAAACTATTTTATTTTTAAAAACCCATGTATATCTGCCAAAGTAGAAAATACATCATGCCCAGAGGATTAAATGATCAATTAAATATATGTTATGTAGCCTGTCTTTTTTGAATGTTCAGGAAAACAGTTATTTTATGTTATCATGAAAGCACAATGTAAGTCAAATATAAAAGAAATGTTTAGGGTGCATGGGTGGCTAAGTTGGTTAAGCCTCTGCCTTTGGCTCAGGTCATGATCCGGGGGTCCTGGGATCAAGCCCCACATCAGGGGGAGCCTGCTTCTCCCTTTCCCTCTGCTTGCTTCTCCCAGTGCTTGTGCTCAGCTCTGTCAAATGAATAAAATCAAATAAATAAATAAATAAATAAACAAATAAATAAATACCGACCTAGAAGTATATGCATCTATTAATAATGAAACTTTATCGAGATCTTGCATACCTAAATCTATTTAACAAATACATTTTATCATAGCTATTGCGCTTTATCATAACTACTGGATTTCTCTTGAAAACACGATGTTTAATGTCTTTTGTTCTTTTATCTTCAATAATATTATAGACCAGACACACTAAGAAAACATTAAGAAGTCGTAAAAAAATATAGCATTTTAGGGGCACCTAGGTGGCTCTATTGGTTAATTGTCTGATTTTGGCTCATGATCTCAGGGTCCTGAGATCCAGCCCAGCATGGGACTCCCTGCTCCGTGGAGAGTCTGCCTCTCACTCCCCACTCATGCTCTCTTTCAAATAAATAAGATCTTTAAAAAATATACAGTATTTTAAAATTTGGATTCTCTTATTCCTAGATCCTTCAGTTTGGCTAAATTTCTGAAGTCCATGGATTAAAGCTGCTGTGGTTATCTTCAGAATCTTGGGGTAGCTCAGAGAAAAACTCCCCTACTGCTGACTCAAACTGATAGACTTCGGGAAACCACACCGGATAGGTATGTGGCCAAATAATATCCTTGCATAGTTGCCAGGGAACAGTAGTGTTCCTCTTCTTTTGGCTCAGCCCTCTTCTCTTAGTTTCTTGTCTGTGTGTCCACCAACTGGTTCTACTTCACCAAGGTGGCGTAATACCACTTGGTACCAAGTAGACTGCCAGCAGTGGGAGATGTGAAACTGTTGAAAGAGACACCGTTTCTAGTAAAACCTCTGAATGCTTTCCAAATAGGAGTTGAACCTCCTCATAGGTGTTTAACCCTGGGATATAGGGAAGAGACTAATCTAAAATGCCTATGCATATTCAGGACAGCTTTCCTAAATAATTGGCCTTTGTAGGATTATGAAATTTTACCTGAAATATCAAACTAATGAGTTGTATGTATATGGATGAAAACACACAATATCAACTGATCTATGAAAAATGTAATTTATATTACCAGTACAGGGATTATTATCATGAAGCAATTCACTTATACAAGAAGAGATAGTCAAGAGAGTCAAGGTGATCTCTCCTAAAAGACAATTCTTAAAATTCATTATTGTGCAGGAACACTTCTAGTCTCTGAAACCCTTTTCCCTATAGACCTGTAGTTCTGTATGACAATCAGGGAAAAGATTCTTGCTATTTCTAAAAAGCCAAACTCCAAGGAATATACAGAGCTCTAAAAATCAGTGTTTACATTTTATATGGTTGCTGAAAATCACTAAATGTCTCCAAATAATCAGCACCTTCATCTCAATTTTTGGTGTCTTATTATTTATGATTTTCTGTGGAAGCTAAGAAAGCTTTTAGTGGAACAATATAATACTCTATAATGGACGAAAACCTGGTATTTCCATTACAGGCATTTTACTTTAAAAATGAAGCATACTTGCATATGATTAATATTACATAAAATATTAGACAATGTAATTCCTTAAAACTGTGTTCTTACTGTAACATCTAATTTTAAAAAGGCTACTCCGAAATATTTAGATATCGCATTCTGTACTTTTCATGACCCAACAATCTTAAATTTGTTAGTTTCTTATGTAGGCAAGTTGAAAGTATTAAAATTAAAATTACAAAATACAGATTTTAAAATACTTCACATTTTACAAATTGTGAATGATGAACACAAAATGGCTGTGTATAGTAATTTTTCATCACTCGAAAATATTTCATAATGTACACAGCCTTGTGAAAAAAGAACCACACAGTTAATCTAGATGTGAAAAAAAAGCATATTTCTTTTATGGATTTAGAATCTCAAATATGAATTGTAAATTATTGAAGGTATTAATATTAATTTTTATATTTTTAATGATATCAGTCTTCAGAAAAGGTTTAATTGAGAACCTGGGAAGTGTTATATTTCAGTTTGCCCTTGAACAGCTAAAAATGTATTATAAGCTATTAAATTTCTTTTCTTCTATTTTCCCTTCCAATATCAATTTCCTTTTGGTAGATTGAGTCAATTCAGGAAATAAATTATTTGACCCAGGTAATCTACTCTTTGCCTCCAAAGCAGACAGTTGTCCTGGGTCTTTAGGCTGCTCTATCCTGTTTGTATTTATGCCGGAGAACAAAGACAAAGAGAAGACAAAATAATAAAATAGAAGTCACACGTATAGATATCTGTGAAATAATTAAATATTAGGATATAAATTTATTATATTTTTTGCGTGTTCATGTGAATGGGTATGAACAGAGTGTACTTCATTTATTTTCTGCTTTATTAGTATTTAAAAGTTAAAATGCTGTGCCAGTCTTCCAGTGAAGAATACTTGATGATGTTGACATTAATTATTGGATTTCAGAGGGGTCCCATCAATACGTGGCAGGCCTCATTTTACATTGTCTAAATCCTTCACCTCCTACCCCACCACAATTTTTGCAAAGGATTGAATGGAACATTAGAGACCTCCCAGAGTATTTGTAGTGACCAATTTTAAAGATTAAAGATGCTGGGGAGAAAGATCATTTGACATGGTTCTTAGTTAGTCTTCTTTATACTTACAGATGCATGAGCTAAAATTTTTCAAAATGATGAAATAACATTGCTTGTTTTACTTTAAACGTTGCTATATTTAAATAAGGTGTGACAGGAAAAGGAATTCCTGGTAGAGAAATCCATTCACTTGTTACCACACACTCTGGGTGCAGTGGCAAGCAGAGAGCTTTTTCTGTCCAGGTTAAGATGAATGATTTCTATCCATCAAATCAGTAGTAGTAATAGGGCAAAAATTATTATCTGATTTCTGAGGTTGCCTCAAAGCTGCTATCCTCAGTACCCAATTTAAAACAGCTAACAGTTACTAGTGGTCAAGTTCACTGATCATAGAATGGAACCATAGAGTCAAGTTTACAAATTAACTGATAGTGGTGTTATATAGCAGTATATAGTAAATTTGCACTGCGAACAAATTTTAAGGTGATTTATGATGGTAGATTTTAACTTCTTATGAGGGAAGAAATCCATTTTGTAATTTTTAAAAAGATTTTATTTAATTATTTGATACAGAGAGAGAGAGAACAAGCATAAGCAGGGGGAGCCGCAGAGGGAGGGGGGAGAAGCAGGCTCCCCACCAAGCAGGGAGCCCAATGCAGGGCTTAATCCCAGGACGCTGGGATCATGACCTGAACCAAAGGCAGACTCTTAACTGACTAAGACACCCAGGTGACCCTCCATTTTGTAATTAAACAAAAAATAAATTGTAGCACAGATTGGTAGCACAAAGTCCTGTTCCCACATCCAAGCCATCCAATCACCCACCTTCTGAGTGGTGACCACTGAAACACCTTCTTGAAGACAAGTTCCTGGCTTTCCAAAGCATAATTTGAATATTCCAATATCCTAGATGTATTAAATAAAAATACTTGAAGTTGAAGCCCTAGAATCTCTTATTAACAAAATTTTCTATTGACTCTGATGCCCAGTTGAGTTTGAGAAGCATGCCACAGCTCACTTATCTTCTTAAAGTACAAACTCTTTCTATAGTATTCCTAACAGAAGTTTTCCTCTCTTTAGTTTGCATCTGCAACAGACAGCAGCATTGCAAAGATCGTTTCCTCATTTGACATTAGAACTATTTGGAGGTTAGTTCTTAGCATAGAATCTATGTTTACTTCACTAGTAACTTTCACCCATTATCTTTAGTTTTGTCCTCAAGAGAAGCACTGGACATGTTTCCGTACCCTTCTACTTGAATTACAAGATAGATGTGATTAAACAATAACATTTTAAAAGATTACACTCCTATAAAATGTCCTTTCTGTATATGGAGGCATATGGTCAAAATAACTACAAACCTGTCTCTCTTCCAAATGTTTTGGTTTCCAAGCCATCAAAGAACAGGAAATGTTATGTGTTTAATTATTTTGTGACATTTAATTCATCAATCATTTGCGTTTAAATTAAAATTTTGTCTCTAGCATGCAAGTTTCTCAAACTAGATTCTAAAAATACAGTAGCTTAGGAATGTGTTGAAGGAAATCTCAAAACAATGGTTTCAGATGAAATTCTACATTATATATTGCTGGATAATTTTTTATATACAAATGTGATTAAAATAGAAGGCAAAATGTGGTTAGTGGGTCCATTAATGCCATTTAAAATACTCTTAATGTTGTATTTTGATTTGTTCAGTGAGAATCAAATTATTTTGGTTGAAGGTGGGCTTGAGCACAGATATGAATATTTTATGCAGATTCATTCATCTGATGGTTATGAAATATAACTATTGTACAATTTCTTTCTCCAGGGATTTATAGGTATGAAAAGGCAGAAGAGGAAAATAAAAGGATTACCTTCAATTTTAGGCAATGCAAAAACCAGGGGTTTTAGGTCTATTTTGTTCATTGATATATCACAATCAAATAGAAAACTTAACTGGCAAGTAGCAGATGCCCAAAAATATTTTTGTACAAAACCAAATTCAATAGTTGAAATTTTATTTAGCTTTAAACTTATTTAACAAATGTATATGAAATTCATATAATTGATAAAAATATGAGCAGCAGAAAAAGAAATTTCTCTATATATGTCTATCAAGATGCCTCTAAAGGTTGAATTATTGTTCACATAAACTACACTGATTACCTATTCAATATTTTTCAAAAACCTCTTATGTGCAAAACTATGCAAATGATGGATTAAAATGGAGAGTGTTACATGCGGATACTACTCTCAAGGAAGTTATGGTTTGATGGAGGGGATACAGACATGTAAAGAGGAAATTACCTTTTTTAAGTACTGTTAAAAAAAATTGACATGTGTCAGGTGGTGATTCCCTTGTGCTTACTCATGGCTCATCTCAGTCTTGGTGAAATATTATGTCAATGCTTAGCACAAGAAATCTTTCTTTTCTTTTTTCTAAATACTCATTAAATTACTTTTTATTTATATCTTGTCCAGCTTCTGAGGCTTTGTTATGATAACTGAATGATTCCAAAATATCTCTGGCTTCAGATGAGGGGTCAGAAACACTAATTCAGACTCACAGAGGAATCCAAATGATTATTTAACCAGGTTGATGGCTGTATAAAGACACGAAGCCTTCTCAGCCTAGGCTTGGGCTTAAATTATATCATGATTTTATTTATTATTAGTGTAGCATGTAAAACTTTTCAACAGTGCTCTGCTAATAAAGAAGATAGTTTCATCTGTTAACAAAGATGTGTCTACATAAGTATTAGAGCTTCTAGTATATCCCATCTCAAACAGCAGATGGGCTTGCATTCAAACACATTTAATAATTTCATAATACTCCAACCCAAAGACCAAACTCTGTTTCTAAGATCTTTCCCACCAACTGGCCACTGAATCATCTATATCACTCCAATACCATTTCTAACACTTTATAGCCTCACTAAATAGCATTTCATTTGGAGTCAGCAGATCTAGGTTCTAAAGTCAGCACCTTTCCACCAAATCCCTTAACCTTTTCTTTGATGAGTGGGAATAATGGGATTAGAATAAGGATTCAACAATTTCCATATCACATATTTGCTATAAGGATCAAATGAGTTCAATGAGATGTGTATTAAAAATCCTGCTGCAAAACAACTAGTGAATATCAGATACTCAATAAAATAATTCCATAAATACTTAAAGAATTAAAAAAAATCATTCCTTCCTCATCCAATCACCTATAATTTTGTTTCCTATGAATCCTGACATGTAGAACCTTGCTTTCCGCCCCCTAACTGGTTCATCACTACTAAGTAAATGCTTATCAGATGGCTCTTATAATATTTCATCCTTTCGTATAATTATTTGGCTAGCAGTACTGTCTTCTACTGCCCATGACAAGAAGAATAAGGTTTACTAATGTTTGTATGGTCCTTTATATCTACTGCTGTGTCTGAGGAATGATTTAATAAAAGGATTTAATTATTGGATACTTGCTCTATTCCAGACACTGTGCTCAATTCTGGATATCACAAGTGAAACAACAGACCAGGTAGGTGCCAGGTCATTGCCAGATGCAGACAATGATAAAGGCAATTTCAGTAGAAGATGTGCAGTTTGCCCAAACTCAAGTAAAGTGGCCTGTGACTTAGCCAGGACAAGATTCCCTAGAAGACATGTCTAATTTGGGACTGAGGATAAGTAGGAACTAGACAAAAAGAACAGATGACTATCTCTGGAAGATGGTCTAGAAGTGTGAAGACCTGCACACCATGCAGAGAGCATGTCATGTTTGCAACACAGTGGAGCAAGTTTGTGGGGGAATTGGTTAAATCAGCTGCAATGTGTGTGTTTGAGGTGCTTGTGGGACCATGTAAGGAGAGGGCCACTAGACATCTGGATAAAGAATCATGAAGACTGTTCAGAATTTCTGCTGCATGGGAAATAGCAATTTAAATATCAATAGCTTATGATGGCCAATGAAACTTTGAAATCACCTAGAAGAATGGAGGAGGATGAGGAAAGAAGCCTCAGGACAGAGCTTTGGGGGAAAAAATAGTATTTAGTGGACAGACTTTCAAGAAGTGAATAAAATATTATACATATTTAATCTCTACTCAGAAATTTATTATATACTAAAATGCCCTCTTCCCAGAACTCTTCTTACCTACTTTTTCAATTATTTATATTCTTATTTATTTTTACTAATATTTACTCAGATATTATATTTACCCTTTCTCAATAGTACTCATTTTGGTTGTTTCCTGAATATTTGTTTTAGCTAGAACTTTCTCTTTGATAAGGAACTTATTAACAGTGCACTCACATTGTGTTTAAAGTTTTGCCAGTTCTCCTACCCTTATTTCAAATAGAAGTAGAAATAAAAAAGTGAACACTATCAATCCATATTCTGTATATTAACCCCTATACATAAAATGTCCAGGTAGAGGATGATTTTTTTTATTACCATCATTGTCATCATCAATTTTTCTTCAGCATCCAAAGAAAACATACACTATCCATAGTGGCCAAGACAATTTTTTAAATTGAATTGTAGCAGAATTCCAAAACAGGAAAGTTTTTAAGGTATTTTTTTTAAACAGAGGTACGTTCAGTAATGCTTCCCAGGACCCATTATTATGTAATTCTGTATAATTTGAGGAAATTCAATTTACTTGGCAGAGAAGCAGAGGGTTTTGGGGTTTTTTGTTGTTTCCCCTTAAAAACCTAATTTTCCAGTCACCCATGACGATCTACAACTCTACAGGCTGCCCAAGTCTCTGTGTTTCACAGTTAAAATGATCTCCTATACTAGGAAGTGGTGCTAATTCCCATGAGAAAATATATTTAAGAAACTTGGAGGATCATTTTCCATTAGCTTACCAGTCAGGGCAACAGTATAAATATAGTACGTCTGGATCTCAGAAAGGCTTTTAACAGACACTTATCTTTGTGAATTAAATGAAGAAATATAGACAATAAGTAGCAGAGCTTGCTCTGTCTGTAGGGAGTAGAAAGAAAATGCCTAAAGAAAATTATTTCACTAGCAATAAACTAAATTAATAACTATTAAAATATCACATTTTTATGTGTTTGCTATGTGCCATATACTATGCTAAACAGTTTATATGTATTACCCTACACAGTGACAATGTGTGTGGGAAAGAGACCTCGGCACTTGATGAGGCTGTCAAAATATGTACTGAAGAATTAAGCTATCATCAGAGAACATTTGATAACAAAGACAATACTAATCCCCGGAGAACTAGAGTTCAAGTCTGATATCCTGCTTTTACGGGAGCTGTGACAGACTGGGTACAAAGGTGGCTTGGGTGATAGGAGTATTCAAATCCATGTCACATAAAAACAGGCGATGCCTGATAGGATGGAGTATGTGCTCAGTTTTCTGGCAAATATCCTATGTTTTAAAAATCAGTTAACAGGACACATTGCTAATCTCCCCAGGGCCCATCCCACTGATGAACATTACAGACAAGTTCTTTCCTCTGAGACAGGCAGCATATGGAGTAAAAACTTAATTAAAGCAGCGACAGAGCACTAGCCAAGTGAGAGGGAAAAAACAAAGGGGGCAGGCAGAAGGGATAGTGATGCAGAGAGTGAGATGAGATGAAGAAAGAAACCAAGCCGGCAAGGGAGACTGAGAGGCCTGCTGATGACGGAGAAAATCCTGGTGGCTCATCCATCTCCCCGGGGACAATACTGTCTGTCCCTGCCTACCGACATTCTTTTTGAAGATGTATTCATTAGTCATTTATTCAACAGACAGTTTCTGAGAACCCATCATGCCTTACCACTGGGAACAAGAATGTAGTAGGTGGGCACGGATGAGAAAGCCCTTGCTCTCCTGGAGTGTACATTCTAGTGGAAAGATACAAATTGTAGGTATAATTGTCATTGGATTTGCATTTTAAAAGATCACACTCACTACCTTCTAAGCAATGAGTTTCAGAGAGGCAAAGATGGGAGCTGGGAGACCTGGTTAGGAGATTATTGCAGTTAATTCAAGAGAAAGATGTCAGGAGATGATAGACATGGAGGAGAAGGGATGGACAGAAGACAGATGCTGTGGGTAGCATCCAAAAAATCTAATGATGGTAGCTGTGAAGAAACAAGTTGAGGAATGAATCAAAGCATTGTATCTGGAATTGTTAGTGCAATCAGTGTTGCTAAGATAATGAGGATAGAATAAACTGATAACGAATGATAACCTCTAAACAATTTATTTTATTTTTTTTAGGTAAAAGGGAACGTAATTCAGCTTCAAAAAAAAAAAAGACTGAATTTTGTTACAGTTTTCATCAATAACAGTTTTTTCCTAAATGTACAATGCTCATATTTGGTTTATGATAACTGGCTTTCATTTCTTCCTGATGTAATTCGGTAGATAGGACTAGTGTGAATGATAGAACTTTTTATTATCACGGCAACAGCTTCAGACTCTACTTCTAAGGTCTTTAGAAAAAAAGGACAGAAATATATTCCCCAAATCCTCCTTGTCTATTTTACCCCATATGTCCTGACCACTATCCCCCATATGGTATATGAATCAATAATAATGAATGGATAAATTCTATCCAAGTTTACACTAAATGTAGATAGATAGTTCCTGCTTTTAGAAAACCTAACCTTTACTAGACATCTTATAAATGAATTAAGATGTACCAGAATATCTCTTGTGTTAAAACCTTTTTGCAACAAGAATTTTTAAATATTGAACTCCTAATGCAAGTTTTAAAAATATTCAATTAACAAGAGTTGTGAATATGAGTTAGAAACATATGGAGACATGCAACGTAGTACATGTATTTTTTTAAAAATTATTTCACAAATATTTATGGAGTGTTTCCTATATGCCAACACTCTAATAAACCTTGGCAGACACAACACAATAATGAGCAGGATAAGATCTCTGCTCTCTTGGAGTTCATTTTCTATTAGAGGAAGAAGGTTGGGGAGGAACAATTTCCTTTACCCTTCAAGGTCCTTCTAGCTGGACAAAGAATGAAATTGCCATGAGATTAACAGGAGAAAATCAAATTTAATAGTATATATCCAAGGGAATCCACACAGATGTGGACATTTCAAAGACAGTGATGTAATCTGAGGCTTATATGAGCTAAAGGGAGGGATAGGGGTATGAGAACGGAAAGAGCAGAAAGACCATTAGCTGGAGGGTGAGAGGAGATGTTTGGAAAGCGAAGGTTGCCCTGTTATGCAGATAAATTTCTTAGGTAAAGAGGAATCTCTGTTAATAGCTCTCTTCCTGGTATACACAGGCAGCTGAGGGGGGGAGGTAAAGAGCCTTTCCTGAATCTGTTAGGTTTTGATTGCTTTTATTTTATTTTTATTTTTATATATAAATTTATTTTTGTATTGGTGTTCAATTTGCCAACATATAGAATAACACCCAGTGCTCATCCCATCAAGTGCCCCCCTCAGTGCCTGTCACCCAGTTGACTGCTTTTAACTCAAAATAATGTTCATGCCAAAGTGGCCCATCTTTGGGCAGCCTGCCCTTGGTCCCTGTGTAGACAATACACAGGAAATACAGAAAACTTTGGATAATGAGAAGTTCTAGAAAGATAAGCAAAGAAAAAATATAGAATGATGGAGGAAATGGATGATGGAGGATATTTTAGATAGGGTAGTCAGTCTTCTCTGTAGTGGCCAGATGTGGGGAGAGACTTGACCAGTAAGAGAATGTCAACCATGTCACTCCTTCCACACGGCCCTCCAAGCAGTCATTACTAGTCAAATGCTGACGGGTTATTTCTTGCTGTAGGTATTCTGGGAGATGTAGAAGAAGCTGAGGTACAAAGCATTGAATGTAGTTATGGAGACACATTTAACAACATCAAACGTCACAAGATTGTCATGTACGGTATAGCAAGAAGATTTGGAACATTCCAATTCTGTTTCTTTCGTTTTGTTTTTAACATTTTCAAATCTCAATTTTCTCATTAGTAAAATGAAATTGAGCCAAACAAACTACTAGATTCCCCTTCTAGATTTTAGGGTTAATAATTCTAAGTACAAAATGAAGTAGGATTTTTTGGAAAAAAAAAAAAAACAATGAGTTTTTGATGTTTAGCTTAAAAAATGAGCAAAATGTAACTGGGGAAGGTTATAAGATCCCTCCCCTTCTGATGGAGAGGCTTTCACTTTGATTTCAGTTTTTTATGTATCCTTAAAGAGAATATCTACAACTTCATCAATGTACTTGAAGAAAAAAAACATACACAACACAAAATTCATATTACCCATTTAAATCTTCCCTATTTCTATCTGTTGTTACTTAAGCAATTTAGGTTGT
The DNA here is from genome assembly GCF_905146905.1 of Nyctereutes procyonoides. Lineage (NCBI taxonomy): Eukaryota > Metazoa > Chordata > Mammalia > Carnivora > Canidae > Nyctereutes > Nyctereutes procyonoides. The sequence continues at coordinate 5,716,421 of NW_026575137.1, forward strand.
AACTTCACGTTTATTGATTTCTGTTTCTCCGTCTGACTGAGCTCTTACAAACCAAAAATGATTCATCTCCTCACAGTGGAAATATTTCCATATTCAGGATGTATTGCCATAGAGGGTAAAAAATCAATAGAATAATTCCTGTTTAGTGAAATTCCTTAATAAGAAACATTACTCATTTTTAAATATGATACAGTCATTAACAAAAGCTTCACTGCAGCAGTATTATAATTTTCCTTAAGAACCAACACATGTCCTTGTCTAAGAGATCTTTTTAGGACTTAATTGTCTGCATTCAGTTTCCTCATAAGGATATATTATCCCTTTAAAAATAATGTTGGTCTATGGCGGGGTGAGAAAAGATAAGAAAAAAATCAATAAAAACTGAATATTCTAGAAATCGTGTATACCTTTTATCAGTTATTCATAATGAAAAAGCAAAACATATTAAGAGCAAAATAAAAACTAATAAGACCATATAAAGCAGGGTTAACAGAAGAAATTACAAGAAAATACATGCAAGAAATCATTACTTCTAGAACATGAAATGGACATGGATGCAGCCACCAGACAGAACAGTCGGGTCCACTGTCTTTATTTTTTTTTCCAGCACCACAGAGCTATACAGAACAGGCCTTCCAGAAGCCATGGGATATTACGGTTACAGTAGAGCGGCAATTATATCAAACCTGGCTGATTATGGAACCACTTGGAGCCTTCTATGAGGTAGTAGATTTCTGGACCGTGTTATCTTGAAATTACTATTTTAAGTAATTTCAATGGAAATCAATGGTCTAAAACAGACTGCAGAATCTTCTTGAATGATGTAGGGACACCCATTATACATTTGAAATCCTGAGATGGAATGAAAGAAACTCCAAGTGCCTTCTTGGAATGAAATTAGCCTCTACTTTCCCCTGAAAGGTTTTTTTTTTTTCCTCCATTATTATTCCCCTGAGGAGTCTTTTGCAACATTTTCTTAATTGCCCCCACTTCATAAAATTTTAATAGCACCAGTAACTGCATATCTGCCTATGTACCACTGTTATACAGATATGCATATACATTTACATATCTATGTTTTATGTAGAAAAAGAGGTGCTTTCTCCTGATCGAGAACCAATTTTTGCCCTCTGGGAGGCAATATTGCCCTATTGATAACCTATGTCCACGTCATTTCAGGATCAGGCTATTAACCTGGTAGCTTAATGGACAGGATTTTTATTTGCACTCAGGTCTTTTACAAACTATTGGGAGCTGTAAGACTTTGAAAACTTTTTGAAGGGATGATGACATTCTCTAAGCATTCATACTAATGTAAACAGCTCTTTAACAAAATGCATTTTAGAAAAGTACTTTAAAAAGCCTGGGAGAAAGATCAGTAATAACTGTATCAGTCATTTTCATTCAGGAAAACAGAACCCAGTACAAGTATATAAAGTATATTAAGTATATAAAGCAGAAAGAGATTTAATAATAGAAATTAGGTGGCACCAACCTAGATGTGATCTAGAAAATCCAGAAGCTGTTATTAGTGGCCAGAGGTCAGGAAATGGAATTGGTGCCAATTACAACAGTTACTCCCTGTCTTCCAAATGTACAAGAACATGAGCAAAGGATGTTGAGAATGTCAAAATATTAAGGACGTGGAGGCAGAAAAAGAAGAAGCAGAGACGAAAGGGAGGAAGGAGCCGGTTGCTTGAAGAAAAAGAAAAACTTGATGTTTAAAACAAAACAAGACAGAATCACAAATCAAAAATGTAGCGTCTGTACCTTGTGCTCATGGGAAAATAAACTATAACTTGTCTAACTTCAACTTCTCTCAGGGAGAGGATGCAATTTCAAACCTACCCCACAGGACTGTTTGGAAGATGCAAAACCCCTAGATAAATATAAATCCTGGTATCAGCTGATGTCACCTGTCCTCCCAAATTTAAAATAACACTGTGTAAACACCTCCCCCCCGACCCCCCATGGATGCTGGGAGCATGGAATCTCAACGTTTGGCAATTCAGAGTGAAAGGACTTAATTTTTTAAATTTTATTTTTATTTTATTTTTTTTATTTATTTATGATAGAGAGAGAGAGAGAGAGAGAGAGAGAGAGAGAGGCAGAGACACAGGCAGAGGGAGAAGCAGGCTCCATGCACAGGGAGCCTGACGTGGGATTCGATCCCTGGTCTCCAGGATCGCGCCCGGGGCCAAAGGCAGGCGCCAAACTGCTGTGCCACCCAGGGGTCCCTAAAATTTATTTTTAATTTTTAATTTTTTTTTTAGTTTTTAACTCCTATTCCTTAATAAGAAGCCTCTACCCTATTAGCTTACTTTATATTTCATATCACCTACACCTGTGTTACTTTTTTCCACCCCATAGATTGAACCCAATTTCTTTTCTTTTTCCCAGTTTCTATTTTGAATATCTGAGATAGAATTGTATATTTTCATGTGACTCAAGCCCCTTTTCATAAAAAAAAAAGATATAGTCACCCTCTTCTCCTCTCCTCTCCATTTTCTCAGACCCCCACAATCTTGGACATTTCCATACTCTTTACTTTGCAAAAATTTAGATCTCCTCTGTAACTTTGCATATCCAAAGGACCATTAATATTCTTATAAAACAAAAACACCAGCTACTCTGCATCTCAATCCTTTGCTCTAGGAAACTGGCAGAAGCTTTAAAATTTCTCTTTCTTCCCCTCTAGCTTCTATTGGAAACAAGCAATAAAGATCTATATTTCCCACCAATCTGAATTATGGCAACCTCACCATATCTAATAAGTCAAATATTGCTTTGAGTTTTAAATAATTTTTTAAAGTTAAGGTTTTACAAAAATGTAAAATATTATTCACACAATAAATATACGCCTACCATTGTTAGTGTTGTTAAAATAGCTCCAAGGCATGTCCCACCTGGGTGATGTCCTAAAATGTGTAGTGTATCTGGAAGCATGATTATCCCTTCTGTGTGGGTTTTTCCTTCAGAGGTCTTCTCTAATATCCTGTTGAAAGTAATAACCAATCTTTATCCCTCACTCTCTCCATCATATTATTCTATATAATTTGTAGCAGTTTCACAGTCTATGTTGTATCTATTTGCTTGTTTATTGACTGTCTCCATTATCAACTACAAAGATTTATCAAAAAATGGGAATTTGTCTAACTTTTACGGAAGTAGCCCTAGCAACAAAAGACTGCCTGGCACTGAGTAAAGTCTTCTCCTATTTCTTCTCATATTATTATGGAATAAATGAACAAGGAAACGGGGAAAATGGATGGGTGGGAATAAACATCAGTTCCCTATAGATGCTTGAAGATGTTGCTCACTTGTAAGTGAGCTTTTCTATATAGCCCCATGCTTCTGTGGATGCATGACTTCAAGGGTCCATAGACAGGGCCCTGAAGAAGATCCTAAGAGAGGACCCACACCAGAGATAAAGATCTTTGTAGGGCACCTGGGTGGCTCAGTGGTTGAATGTCTGCCTTTATGTCAGGTCATGATCCCAGGGTCCTGGGATTGAATCCCTCATCGGGCTCCCTGCAGGGAGCCTACTTCTGCCTCTGTGTCTCTGCTTCTCTAAATCTCTCCTAAAAAATATCATTGATATATAAGGTCTGAGCTTCTGTACCTGAAATAAGTTCCCTCCTGCCATGGGCTAGTCCAAAGGTCATGGAAATCACAACCCATATGGCATAAGACATTATTTTCTATTCTTTGGTAAGTAAAAATGCATAAGCAAGACTTCCTCTCCCTTCACTTGCTACCAAAGGTTATCCCTTGTCTAAATACAGCTGCTTCCTATCCTCCAGGGATAAGGGAGGTGAATTTTCATTGTGGTACATAAGGTTATATAAGAGTGGACTTGGCCACCATTGCTGGAAGTTTGAAGGTGGAAGGAGGTCGTGGCCAGGAATATGGATGGTGCCAAGCTAAGAAGGACTCCTGGCTGACAGACAGGAAGGAACTGGGTACCTCAGTCCTCTATCCCTATGGAACAAATTCTGCCAAAACCTGAATAATCTTGAAGCGGATGTAGCCCACTCCAGAATCTTCAGATAAGAGCCCAGATGATCAACACTTTGACTTCTGCTTGGTGAGAACCAGAGGTGAGAAACCAAAGGAGTCTACTAAGACTTCTGACATAGAGAACTATGAAGAATAAATGTGTGTTTTAAGCAACCAAGGTTGTGGTAAATTGTTACAGCAGTAGAAAACTAACCCATGGTGCAAAGGTTCACATACGCCTTTTCATTTAAAAAGAAGACCCTGTGTCCAAATGACCCTCATTACTGTTTAAGCTGTTGCTGAAACACTACAATTAGTTGCTAAAGGTCATACTTGAAATAGAACGTTACCAGGATGGAGCAACAGTCAAATAAATCCATTAATGCCTGGGAAGGCCAACTAATGATTTCACTTAACTCAGATTAGCGTTAGCAATTTAGCAGGAACTGAAAGAAAGGGAATGCAGGACAGGTTAGTGTTGACAGAGTGTTGTAAGAAAATACAAATGGGGCATCTCCAATGACTGCAGGCCCATTTAAGGCACAGTGAAATGGCATGAGGAAGTGGGGAGAGAAGGCAAAAAGGGACTGGAGGCACACTGAGTGAAGAGGAATGCAAGCAGAGAGAAAAGAAAAATCATTTCTGCTTCAAAATCTGGGAAGAGTTGGGTCTGTTTATATGTACTACAAATTCAAAAGTAAGAGGAAAAAACTTAGTCAAAACTAAAATCAGCTAAGAACAGCCTGCATTGACAACTGAGGAATTTGTTTACACTCCTAGCAAAGTGCACAAAATTTAAAATAAGAAAAAAAAAGGCGGAGTCATATGACTTGTTTAGGGTGCATGCCATAATTTTGCACACTAGCACTATGGAGCCAGTGAGGTTTACTCAAGGTGTGGTTATACCTAATACAGTGCATCCCAAGTCATGAGGAGGTTAAATATGATTTAGTCATATTAATACTCCGCATGGGAATATATGTATTAATAATCTATTGATATGAAAGGGCTTCATGTATCAGACTGGAAAAACTTAATGGAATATACAGCTTCAGGAAAACACTTTGAAATGGAGAACTTGGATCACACTTAAAGCAGACGCTATCTAAACAGACTGTCCTGCTTGGCTCAAGTCATGCAGTGAGATGGAAGATAAAACAGCTAAAAATTGATCAAAAGTTCGAGGAGCTCTTTATAGATTTTTAAAGAATGTTACCAAAAAAAAGGGGTGGGGGGAGAAATTACATTGAAGCTGAATTTAAAGTCCTTAGATCATAAACAAACAGAGTGATAATAACAACAGTAAAACAATTTATTGAGCACTTAACTGTTTACTTGATAGGCAAGTTACCAGGCAATTATTAAATTTCCCCAATCCTGTGAGTTAGGCATTATTATCCAAACTGCAAAGGTGAGGAAAGTGAGGAAAATGGCAAGTACTTGTTTGCTCATAATCACAACTAGTAACCGGCAAGGCAAAGATTTAAAAACAAAAATTTCAAAAAAAAATCAGACATATTAGACACTCTTGCTTCATCAAAACCTATATTTTATCATTTTTTTAAAATATTTTTTTTATTTATTTATTTATTTATTTATTTATTTATTTATTTATTTATTTATTTATGAGAGGCAGAGAGAGAGAGAGAGAGACACACACACAGGCAGAGAGAGAAGCAGGCTCCCTGCAGGGAGCCTGATGTGGGACTTGATCCCAGGACCCTGGGATCATAACCCTGAGCCAAAGGCAGACGCTTAACCACTGAGCCACTCAGGCATCCCTAGTTTATCGTTTATCTATGCCATTAAAATAATTTAGCAATTAAAGAACAAAACTGGAGCCCCTGCACTGTGTCATATGGATGTCTTAGATTTCTACTAAATTCTATTCAATGTGTTTACTGAACAGATAAATGCATTTCTGCTGGATTGTTCTTTACTCATTTTCTATTGATTTTTAATAGTTCTTTATATAGGAAGGTTTTTAATGCCTTCCCATTGTAGATAATATGTTTTTTTATTTCAAATTTAGTTTTATTTGTGATACTGATGAGCACATTTTTTTAAAAAAATAAAGCAATGTGTATTAATTTACTTATACATGTCACTTATATGATAAAAAATCTATTTTATAAATTTAAAAATCTTTATATTTCCTTAAAAATGATAAATATAAGTTGTTACATGGAAAATGTGCATCTTCTAGTTACTTATCGACTATTTTTAAAATTATGGTTACTAAAATTTTGTGGTTTTCTTCATAGATAAGCCTAGCACATTTATCTTTAGTTTCACTCTTTAGCATTTTGTGTTTTCTATTGCTACTGTGATAAAGTCATTTTTTGTGATGTATTTCAAGTAGTTATTGATGGCATGCAGAAAAACGATTTGATTTTATAAAGATTTTTCTAACAGGTAATGTCACTATTACATTTATTTTTTTATAGTTTTTATTACTTTCTTGGCATTTTCAGTGGATAATCATATGATATAGAGATTGTTCTAATTATATTTTTTCATAATAGTTAATATATCTAATTTATTTCATCCTGTGTCATTTCATCCTAGCCTTGCATTTAATGAAACTATCCCCACTTCTCACAAATATTATTCAAGATTTAAAAGATACTAAAGAAATACTACTGAATTTGGTTATATTTTTGTTAAAGTTTATCAAGAAAATCCTATGCCTTTCTCCACTGTCCGTGCTAATGGGTCAGAATATATGAAGAGATGCATTAAGGATAAGTCATTGTTGTATTATTGTCGTCTGTACTATTGGGTGTTATATACATACGTATGTGTGTATGTACACACACATACATGCACACATATATAGCTCGATCTGTGTTAAACATTTAATTTCAGAAATGTACCATATATATCTCTTGGTAAGACTGATATAGAACTGTATTTTTTTACCATCTACAAGCGTTAGAGTTCTAATTACATCAGATTTACAAAAGAAGCTTAGAAGCTCTACATATTTTGTAAGTCCTGTAATAATTTACATAAAAAGGGATATATGCTCCTCAAACATTTACTAAAACTTGAAAATAAAATAGTTTTGTCCCAGTACTTTTCTTGGGGATGGCTCTTTGAGAACATTTAAAATGTATCTCACATTATTGGCTTGCTCAAAAATTCTTCTATCATTTCAAATCATTTTTCTGAAATTATAATATTACCTCTAAACATCCATTTCCTCAATTTTTTATCTTATTTTTTTTCATTTCCTCAATTTTTTAAATGCAGAATTGTCTTTTCAGGTTTCAGGCCTCCAAATTAAAGTTTTGTCTGGTCTGCCAAAGCTCCCACTTAATTCCCCCCAAAACTGGGAAATAACAGGAAACAAAGTTGTATATTGGCTCAGCAGGGGAGGCATTTTTCAATCTTTTCTCATCTGCCCCAAATGAAGAGACATTCCTCAAAATTTCTGTGAGAGGTGGTAGCTAACCTACCATCGTTCCCGCATTTACATATTTTTCTCCTGTGTGTCATCATTTCATCATTGCAGTGAGGATTTGTTAAAGAGTGGAACACACGTAACTAAATTGCTACCTTGAAATGCTCTTGAACGTTTTGATATAGAGTGTCTCATTCTCGATTACAAGTCATACGTGAAAATGCAAAGAACACACACAAAAAAAAAGTTCAATTGAGCTAAATGACTTCTAAATTGCTAAAACATATAACCATCCTTGACAAAAATTATGAGTAATCACTTTTTGCAAACCTACTATTATGAATGTCAATAGAAAAGGGATGATTCTGAGGGGAAGCAATGAAGGGGCATCTCTTGCCCTTTTCTGGTCAGGGAATTGTCACTGGGGACAAAGCATCTCATAGGTACTACCATTCTGAAAGACATTTCTGCTCAGTTTTTGTAGGTGGCAAGGAAATGGGAACTTTGTTGCTCCTTAAGAACCAATTTAGGATCATTCTTCCCAGGACTGACTTTGTCTCTCCTGGTAAAGCTTCCCTGACACTAGCTGTTTTCTTTTAAAGGCTTTACAGAATGGCTAAAACATTTCAGTTACATCTCGAATTGCTTTGAGTCGTGTTCAAGTACTACTTCTGATAATAAATCTATTTATGCATTTTATGGCACCTATCAACCTGAGTATCTAGGTGACCAGCCAGAAATATTGAAATAGTAAATAAATTAGAAAGTGTTTTTTCCTTCCCTATCGGAGACCTGCTTGCATAGGTATATGGAGTTATACCAAGCTCTTGGAATCCTTTGTCACCTGATTTTGGAATCTTGGATGAGTACTCTTTCCTATAGGAATTTATTTAATAAACTGTTATAAAGAGAGATCACTACAATTATCCTTTATAGAAAGCAATTTCTTTACCCTGAAGATATTCCAGGTAATACAGAAATCAAACAACAACATCCTTCCCCTTTAGGTTACTACCCTTGGTAATAAAAAAAAATTATTTAAGCTATTCAGTTGAACGATCGCTTTTATCAGATCCCCTTGTGTTCAGGCCTCTTGGACATTCTACTACAAACTTTTCCAGGGCTCATCTGAGAGCTCTTTCATACAGTAAGTTTACCTTTCCAATTTCTAGTCTAGACACCAATGAGATCAATAATATAAGACACAGGCTTGCATCTATCATTTGCAAATTGTTTTTCCTTTTCTATTGACTCGGATAACAAACAAGAAATACATGAGAGTGGTGAATACAAACACATACAATTTAAATTCCCTTCAGTTAAGCCCCCAAATTTAACTCTTTTCATTTTTGAATAACCTGATTTTAAGTCTAAATGTTCATTGCCATAAAGTATCATTAACGCTTATGCCCAATCTATTCCTAAAATATATTTTTATAATTAGAATATAACCTAACCCAATATAATTATAATGTAACCATATAACATTCTAACATATAAGCCATCAAGTATATATTGAAGGATTATTTTATCACAATTGAAAAAAATGAGTGTTTTGAACTAATATTGGCATCTGAACTTAGGCTAAGGAATAACCCTACATACTTATTTTGTAATGTTATACTGAACTAAGTGACAAGGATGCTGTGATGTGAGTAGGCCCCAAGTACTCAGATTTTATAATAATGACTCTGGTATGATTTTGTAAGAGATCTATGATACCAGCTATATTTTACTGCAGTATTTTTGTCTTTAGTTTCTCCAGGGGAGATGTATATTATTTATGATTTGGCTGAAGATGAAATGGCTCCAGGGATTAGTAATGAGATATGGAACCTTTCATCTCAAAGTTTTTAGTTCTAGCATATGATACTTATGCCTGAAAGTCCACATTACCTGTTGCTTATGAAATATGCTAAGTAACATGAATTTAGTGAGTTGAGTCAAATCACCTGCAACCAAATTTCATCTGTTGCAAACTGCATGTTCATAAGTAATCAGCAACCTTTGTGTTAAGCTTTGTAAGGACATCGTAATTAACTTATTCTGTAGATGCTGGTTCCCTTTGGTGGCATACAGCCCAGAAGCCTCACAGAGTAGACTGATCTATCAGCTGCCATTTGTCTGTTGGCCACTGTTGTCTATTGGCAGTTGATCATTTGGTCACTGGCTTAACCATTAGTCCATTATTATTACATTAACATATATTAGGTACTGTTTAGTAAGTTTCTACATCAGTTGCTTTACATTTTAGACACAAGATCTGAGGTAGGGATTCTAATTCCCACTTTATATATTGAGTAGATTGAAATGAAGTTTTCCGGAAACCAAATAGTAGTGAATCTAGGGCTCAAACTCAAAGCAAATATCCCTTTGAACATTAAATTAATCGGGCCAAGTGCCCAAGATTCAAAGATATGCTCTATATACATTAGATTCATTCCCTCCCATCAACTATCCAAAAAAAAAAAAAAAGAATTTTAGTAGTACTTTCTTTGATTGAATATTTTAATAAAATATATTCAGATCAGATTTTTTTCTTCACCTTAGTCCCAGGTTCCAGATTCTATGAGCACTGTTAGGGCACCTATTAACACTTTGTAATTCAATTTTAAATTTGTATATAGATTTCAAATATGCAATTTAAAATTTTAAACATTAGATATTAGATACAAAACGCTTACATGATATTAACTTGATGGCAATTTGTGCTTTTAAGCAACAGGACTACCATTCGGTGTGATAAACACAGTGTAATAGCAATTTACTAAGTGGTATCTTAGTGACTTATGGATTACTATATGTTTAGAAAATATGTAGGCAGTAAAAGTAATGACCAAAATAAACAGTAAGAATAAGAAATAAACTTCATGAGAAAAATAAGTTTACTTTCTGCTGAAAATATTAATTTTATTCTATTTTCTCTTATGTCCCCCTCACTAACACCACCAATTTCCAGTTGTCATGTTGTCATAGAAACTAATTATAGTACTCTGACTGCCTTAAAAAATGTTTTGAGGAAGAAATATTCCATGAGTAATATCCTAATGAACATTTTAAAAATTATTCCCAGTTAAAAAATCAATTAATGTCAATCATTATATTCACTCATCCATTTAACATATAATTTTGAAACCCTATTTTTTACTAAAAGTACTCTAAGTGCAGATATCATATTAATAAATAAGTCTTAAAATGTGTTTTCATCATTGTATGTATTTTCTGCTTGGCAATAAAAAGATAAATAAGCAAATAGATAATTTAAGAGGAATAAATACTATAACGGGAAATACACTACTACTTTCTAGTATTTCTCGTGCAGATTTTCTTGTACTAATATAATAAATCAAAAGAAAGAAAAATACCAGGAGTGCAGAGAATCTCAAAATGTCTGGTAAAATAAGTCTCAATTTATCATAAGGAGCTGAGTATCTTTTTCCTGCAGCAGAGATAAAAATAAGCTTTCTTAGAGCATTTATGGTTTATAACCCTCTAGTATCTTTCTAACAAAAAACAAAACATATACCTAAGCATTTCTCCGTTCCCAATCTCAATCTACTCATGTAACTTTAATTTTCCTATTATGTTCTCAAGTGGGTCAGAGGAACATACTGTATTACATAGATATCTGTGATTTCCCCTATAGAGAGGTACAATTTGTGAGGAGAAAGACTCTTTAATATTCAATAAGATTACAATCTACCTGATACTGTCTTTCATAGAACAAGTGTAAGCTAATGCTATATGTGTCGGATTTGTTGCATTTTTAATAAATGTAGAAAAGTAAAGTAGGCCAAGTGCTAAGATGCATCTTTTTTTATATTGCATGTAAATTTTTTTATATTACATGATTCTGTGTTAAAGGAAATATGCTGTTGGGCCACCACGAAAACCCAAGAATCAAAATGAGGAAATAAGAGCATATTTCCCAGGTTGATTCCCTAACAATAAATCACTGTCGTTATCTTTACACTCTAATAGTGCACTTACTCACAGTGGCAAACCTCTGACAGTCACTTTAATACATCTCGAGGTTAGTGTCAAGTTGTATAACTTAGAACAAATTCCAGGTGGTGAATTCCGAGGCTTATGACTAGTGTGCGATGAATGACTCTATTTTTAGCAAACCTTTTAATCCTATGGAAAGCTTATCTGACATGAGACTGTAAACCATAGATCGCTGTGGCAAATGTGATTAGTCTGAGGAAAAACCCCCATTATTTAAGGTCTCCTTTGAGGGAAAAATCTCTTCCCCGAGTTTCCATTGCATATGGCTTAGAAAATAATGTGTTAATAGTTGCCATTTGCATTTATATATAACCTCAGAAGGAAGTGATTTTGACATGCATTTTCTAGATGACGTCATAAATGTTTTTTGTTGATTTTTTGATTATTCATTCTATCCTAAGAAAGAAAATTTGGTGTCAGACTCATGAGATAGTGTTAAGGTGCCTAGCATATAGATTTGTTTGAAGCAGAAAATATAGAAATAAAATAACTACATTTGAATAACTAATGAACAGATACGTTCCAATTTGATCATAGCTTTAAGTATTGGCCCACGAAGCTCAATGAGGCCCACGTGGGATTAAGTGAAAGAAAACCACAACTAGGCAAAGTCCTGAAAACCAAATAAAGAGAAAGTTTTAAATGAAGTCAGAGGAAAACAGTAACAGTACAATGAGCAGTTATAAAAATGGGTGCGGACTTCTCATCAAAAGCAATGCTAGGCAGGGGATAGTGGGATTATACCTTCAACATTCTTTTAAGGCTAAAAACTAGAATTTTATATTCAGTGAAGCTATCCTTCAAAATAAGTACAACATAAAAAAATTATAGAAAAGTCAAAGCTGAGAGATTTTATCACTAACAGACCTGTGTCGTAAAAACACTAGGAGCCCTTTAAGCTGGAGGGAATGATACCAGATGGAAACGTAGGTCTAAAGGAAGGAAGAACACCAGAACTATGATATGGGGAAAGATAAAAGACCATTCTTTTTCCGTTCTTAATATCTTCAAAAGACAACTGATGGTAATTCTTAATGCATGTAAATAAAATCGGCTTTTTGAAAAAGACCATTGAAGCAACAATAATAAAAATGTATTATGGTGCTTGTAAGATAGATTGTAAATATTTAGCACACTAGCACAAAGATTGGGAAGGAAATAAAGGGACATGCCTCACATTATGCTTGCAGTAGTACACATCAATTCCAGGAGGAGTGGGATAGGTTCAGGATGCATATTATAATCACTAGAGTGACTGCTTGCAAAAAAAAAAAAAATTTAAAGATAAATAAGGTTGTTATAATCTGGACAAAACCACCTGAAAATCAAAACTGAACCTTGGTTTCAAAACGTGGAAGCAGTACTGAGGGGGGGAAAATGCACGGAACACTACTTAGCTTAAATAAATTCTGCAATAAGCTATGTGTCGATTGCAAGCAAGAAAAGGGAAGGCACAAGAATGCACATGCTGTCCTTCCTGCTTGCAGGTCGTCACCTTGATCTGCGTCAGCAGTTGCTGGTTGTTGGTATGCGTGGGCCCATCAATCAGCTCAGTGCTCAGGAGAGAGAGAGACTCTCAGGAAGTCCACGCTCTCTTGATGTTCCTATCATCTGGCTTCTGCGTTCACATGTGGACAGGAGTACTTGGACAGTAATCAACTCTTCTATTGGTTCATGATTCTATCATCTAGTTCTGATTGGTTATACTCAAAGTCATGTCATATACTCAGTCATGAGTTAGGGAATTTATGTATAACTTTGGGGTACAGCGGGTGTTTGTCTCTTTTGGACAAGGTAGCCGTGGCAACAGGCTCTCAACCTAATGCTTATCAGTAGATGAACTTACATATTTTCAATTTTGTAGGCTTTTGGGTAAAATGTGCCTTTCAACTCTTTGGAGACATGTTTATAAGCAATTCGGGAGAAGCATGTTAATTATCCAAGGAACATTTTGGGCAGGAAATTGTCTACAATTTCAAGAATAAAGATATTTATGTTCACTCTCATGAGGAAGGATGAGGCATCTTTTACTTATATATATATATATATATATTTTTTACATATCACAGACGTATCTATCTCTAAAAGCCAACAGAAGATAATGACAATAGAAAATAAATAGCAAGATGGTAAACAAAACCAACCATATGATTAGTTACATTAAATGTAAAAAAGAGTACACATCAAATTAAAAGGCGGGAATTGGTCAGACTGAATAAAAAGTTAAGTCCTAACTATATGAAGCTTATGTGAGTAGTTTAAATATCAACTAAATTCATGTGGAAAAATGTGGAAAGTAAATACATGGAAAAATATGCTATGTGAACTCAAATCATAAGAAAGTTGGTGTTCCTATCACACAAAGTATACTTTAAGACAAAAAGGCATGTTCCAGGACTTAAAAAGGGCCAAGCATGACTACTCTAGGAGACATAGCCATCCAAAATATGTAAGAGCTTAAAATCAGGGTGCTAAAACACAAAAATTGACAGGAGAGGAAAAAAAATAGAATAAATCAATAATGATTATCAGAGACTTAAAAATCCTTCACTAATTCATACATATTATATCCAAAAGTATAAAAATTATATAGAAGATTGTAACAACACTGTCAATTACTATTTCATTTCATCCACTCAATAATTTATTGGTGCTCTGTTGAACCTGATAATGTGTTAAGGACTAAATTGCAATGATGAATAAGATTCAGTCTCTTTTTTTAAAAGCTCAATTTTTTTTATCATAAGACACAGATAGAAACAGATAAATTGCAATTAAATGTGCTGTTGAATATTTTAATAATTTAAGCACATTTTAATAGATGCTGTTGCAGAAATGTGAACAAAGTTTGTTGCAGAGAAGCTCATTCTCATTAAGGAAATTAGAGATTTTATTAGGGAGGTAATATTTGAGCTGATAGTTGAACAGATATTTTTAAGGACCAGAGTAGCTAAGTGCATAGGGTGAGTCATTCCAGAAAAAAGGAGAAGCATCTATGAAGGAAAGCTGCTGCAAAAGGTTCTGTAATGTCTTGGAAATGTCACACAAGAAAAGGGAGATGTCTGAAAATGAGGCTGTAAGAGAAGACTGAGGATGATTTTGAAGATGTATAGATGCTGAGGTAAGAAGTTTTAATTTTAACCTATTGGCCTAAAAAGCCAACAGAAAGATACAATGTCATCAGCATTTTCAGGATGATAAGCTTTGTCACAACAGAGTCAGTCCCAAATCAAGTTAGGCTGAAGGTAGAAACACAAGTAAAGGAAATTATAACTTCTAACTTGGTGGTGCAGTAACATGCTGGTCCATTTCCATAAGCTGCAAGAAACATCACAAATAATTTGTGTCCAATAAATTACTAAAATTTACAAATTATTTAGATGAAGTTCAAGTAAATCCTTATAACAAAAATCCTTTTATTCAGTTACATTAATCTGTTTTCTTGAGTGGGAACAAATGGATTTTATTAAAGCTAATAAAATGTAAGTTGTACATAAGCCTACATCCATGTGCCTCTGGAGAAAACACAAATGTTGCCTGATATCTGTGTGCCAGCTGTGGCCATCGATGGCATCACTACACCCCCAGATATCCAAACTTATGAGCTGAGCATTATTCTAGACCATTTCCCCCCTCACTAACCAACCCAACAAAATTTTCAACTGTTATTTAATATTCCTTATATTCTCCTAATATTCTTTTCCCCCTCCTATTTTCACTGCTACTGCTTTTGTTCTTTCCATCATTATTTCTCCTCTTAATACTCTAACACCCTTACCAGAATACCACCTTACATGGATCTCATAACAATATGGATAAGATAAATACTTCAGTAACTTCCATTTCATTCCAAACAAGTTCCCAAAATATTCCTTTTCAAGAATAAAATGTAAATTCAGTTCCAAATTTTAATATACTCTTTCATTCTCCCTTCTATCTTATTTATGCTTTTTCTTCTCCTTGGGAAGCTGAATGAACTTCATTGATATTTTGCTGGATAATTCAGGAAATCTCAAATCTAGCTTATTGTCTTATGTGAAAATTCCCAATGAAGTTATACACACCAGACACAATAGTAGAGATGAAATCAAATCACCATATAATTGTAAAATGAGTGGCATTAACTCCTAAAATAAACACCAATGACACTGTATTGGAGCATTCATTTGGTTCAAGATTCAAGATTTCCTCCTACTCTGAAAGTCTTAAGCTTACAACTGACCACCTATGGATGAGAGCACCATATTGCACAAAAAGAGAAAAAGATTGAAAGAGAAAGGGAGAATGTAAGGGAGGGGAAGGGCACCAGACTCTATGCAACACCCCACTGACCTGATAAATGCTCTATAATGAGTGAGTATCCCAGAACCAAAAAAATCCAGTCAGAATCTCTTTCTGAAGGGAAGTATATGGGGGGAGGGAATGGCTGATAGGATATCTATGAAGAAAAAAAAACATTTGAAGAAATAATAGCCAAAAATTTCTAAATTCAATGAAAATTCTAAGTCCAGAGATGCAAAAAAGCTCAACAAATCCCAAGCATTAGAAAACTGGAGAAAATCTCATCAAAGATTATAACTTAGTTTCTCATAACCAGTGATAAAGAGAAAAATTTTAACAGCAACCAGAGAAAAGACACAATATGTACATCAGAACAAAGCGAAGACATCCACAGATCTGTTGAGAAACAATGCAAGGAAGAAGACACTCAAGCAGCATTATTAAAGCAATGCAATAAATAATAGCATAGAACTCTATACCCATATCTTTCCAAACAAAGACAAAATACAAATAGGCCCAGAAATGCAAAAGCTGAAAGAATTCACCAACAGCAAACCAGTGTTGGAGGGAAAAAAAAAAGCTAACCTCCTTCAGGCAGAAGCTAAATGATGCTAAATGAGATTACCGATCTATATAAAGAAATGAAGAGCGTGAAAAATGATAAAGCCACGGTTTAAGATATGTAATTCTGTCCCATTTAAAACGTTCATAAAATAGTTAACTGTTTAAACAAAAGTAATGTCAATGTATCGGTGTTGTGTTTTATACATACAACAAAGGTGGAGAAGGAAGAAATGAAAGATTACCTTTGGAAAGTTCATATACCCAACATGAAGTGATACGATATCCGTGAGATTAAGTTAAATATATGCACTGGAAACCAGAATCAGCCACAATAACAAAAAGAGCACTGCAATTGGTCAAAAAAAGGAAGAGAAAGTGGAAGCATCAAAGTACATGACTGATCCAACATACAGCAGACAGATGACAAGCACGTAACATGTTTCCACTTACCTAACACTTCAGAAAATGCAAATTAATGTGGAATAATAGAAAGAAGAGCCTGGGGGTGGGGGTGAAGGGAGGAGGGAGGAGGCCCCGAGGAATGGAATGAGCAAAATGCTGGGTGACAAGTACTGAGGGGGGCATTTGACAGGATGAGCATTGGGTGTTATACTATATGTTGGCAAATAGAACTCCAATAAAAAAATATACAAAAAGAAAGATCACAAAGTAATGAGGAATGGCAGGGGAGATTGCTCTCTTTGCCGTATTGATTTCTGTGGTGGTTTTTTTCTGCTATATGAATATGTAACAACTTACCAAATCACACAATTTAAGTTTGTGCAGTTCATGACCTGTTAACTATTCTTCCATCATACTATAAATACTTTTTTGAAATTAATCAATTACGATCCCAGTAAAGATTTTTGGATGAGAGGGGCCATATGGACCAGAAACTTACTGATGGCATACAGGGAAAAGAACACAGGAAATGAATGTTAGTTTTGGGTGGCAAAAAAAAAATGGATTAATAAGGAAAGGAATAAAACAAGGGACAAGATGGGGTTGCACTGTCCAATAAGGTAGCTGTTAGCTAGGTGTGGTATTTGAACACTTGAAATGTAAGGGCCTCAAACTAAAATGTGGTACTGGTAAAAACACAGGCTGGATTTCCACCCCTTGTCAATTTAAAAATAATAAAATATATTATTGATACTTTTATTGAATCTTTATTCCATACTTTGTTAAACCTTACTAAGATTTTAGATACTTTGGGTTAAATAAGGTATATATCATTAATTTTATCTTTTTACATGTTTTGTGGGGCCACTAGAACAGTTAAAATTACATGTGTAGCTTGAATTATATCTATATAAGACAGTACTATCATGGGGTTGGGGGTGGATAGCGTCCATAAACAGCTAGGTCAATGACCCAAGTAAAATAGTGTCACAGTAAATTTCACCAAAACTAACAATATGTAAGACATTCACAGAGTATTTGAGACGGAAATGGGCTAATATCTCACATCCTGCATTCTCCTCAAAGCATCACTCATTAGATGCAAGGAAAGAAATTGAGGAGTTTCTTTGTTACTACAAAGTATGAGGATCTCATAGTTGCTGATTCAGAATATTCCATGTGAAAATATTAAAATAAAAACCTGACTAACTACTTATCAGAGGCTAAAAAAAAAACACATAAGAAATTTGTCCTAGTTGCATATCTACGAGTAGATACGAAAATTAAATTCTGGGGATGCCTGGGTGGCTCAGTGGTTGAGCATCTGCCTTTGGCTCAGGGCGTGATCCCAGAGTCCTGGGATTGAGTCCCACATCGAGCTCCCCACAGGGAGCCTGCTTCTCCCTCTGCCCATGTCTCTGCCTCTCTCTGTGTGTCTCTCATGAATAAATAAAATCTTTAAAAAAATTCTATATCCAATCTTAATCATTAAGTTGATTCTCCAGTTTAGCTCAAACAGGTTTAGATATTAGCATACCTGTATTCTTTTTTTTTTTACTTCTTTTATTACAATGGTAACACACAGTGTTATATTAGTTTCCAGTGTACTGTATTCAACAATTCCATCCATCTCCCAGTGCTCATCTCAAGTGCACCCCTTACACCCCATCACCTATTTTACCAATCCCCCATCCACCGCCCCTCTGGTAATCATCAGTTTGTTCTCTATAGTTAAGAGTCTGTTCCTTGGTTTGTCTCTTTTGTTTCCCTTTGCTTGTCTTGTTTCTTAAAACCTACAAAGGAGTAAAATCATATGGTATTTCTCTTTCTCTGATCAGCTTATTTTATTTAGCATTACCCCACCCTCCACCATCATTACCCATCACCACTATTTAAATGAGCAGCAGCTAGCTACATGGGAGATCAAAGCTACTTTGTACCATACTTAGCAATGACCTGAGAGCTCTTTTTGCGCAAAGCCTACTCAATCTTTGAAATCTGTTCCTGTTTCCCATGGCAAGCTTGAATTTCATTTTCATGTTTTCCTGAAAGAGCTGAGGATTTTCTCTGTTGTTGATGAAAAAGTGACAGGTGGGGCTAGTTAGGGAGAGAGGGGTAGGGGGCCACATAATCAGGCTCACAGAAATCCCCAAAATGTGGAAGCATAAGGAAACCAGAGCTAAGGGAACACTGGAGACCACCCTGCCCTAGGTGTCCAAGGTGGGGTGGGTGGGTGGGTACTCTTAATTATGATCTCCTGTGGTCAACAGAAAATAACCAGACCCTAAAAAGAAGCCATTAAGGATGTTATCACTACTCCTTAATCAGTGGTGCTGCCAGTAGAGAGAAGTCAAAAAGATTTCAGTTCCCTGGTTAGCCTTCAATAACAGACCGACCCTAAAAGCCCCCTGTGGTAACCCGGTCGGGACCCCTCTCATTTCTGAGAGCTTTTCTGTACCTTCGCTTAGTAAAACTCTACACTTTACTCACTCTCTTGTGACCGCAAGATTCATTCTTAGACCCCATGAGACAAGAACCTAGCTGTCCCCCTTGCTTCAGTGACAGATACGGAATTCCCCACCCTCAGGAGGAACCCAGTCTATCAGATGGATGGTGCGTGCTTCAGTTTATTCAACAGGAAAGAACACCAACAGCCGCCAAGAGATAATAGCATGCCCCTTACACAAAATATACATACGTGCCGGCTTCAGCTGCAAGTTATGAATTCAGGCACCAGTAGAGTGCCAAAAATAACTGATCATGCTGTTTTGCTGCATGAATATTTATAGAGTTGATTGACAAACTTTTAAAATTAATCTTAATGTTCCTTAAGGTTGTCACTCGGCAATTTGCTTCAGTGGAAGATGTGACATTCATTTTGATTTATTAGTTGCCTGCGGAGTTTTGATTAGTCAGCCATATGTTTTACCCTCCTTAAAAAATTTGGAAACCAATCCCCATCTTCCTATGTGCACATTTAAAGACACTTTGCTTAAATTGCCCTTTGATTAAATTGCTACCTCAAATTAGTCAAGATACAGTAATAATCAACACAGACATTTCAATGGCTTAGCGCAATAAAGGTTTATCATTGGTGACATTAAGTCCACACAAGTCAAAAAGTCATTAGCATCATTTTAGTTTGCATTATCTCCACTCAAAAGAAGGGGTGCCTGGCTGGCTCGGTCAGTAGGGCAATGGGACTCTTGATGTTGGGGTTTTGAGTTTGAGCCCCATGTTGGGTGTAGAGATTCCTTAACAATAAAAATAAAACAAAACAAAGGACTACAGATCTGAGTACATTTGGGCTTTATGAGATGTGGGAAAGAAGAATAAGGAAGAATTAAGGCTTTAGAAGAACTCCTAAATCTCTAACATCAGCAGCCAGGGAGTTGGTGATGGATTTTAAGCGAATAAAGAAAGGGAAAGCTTAAAGTTTTAAGTACCTTAAAGTAAACGGTAAACATACTGAAAGGAAATATAGGTAAATACTGGTATAATTTCATAAAGGAAAAAAGTGATTAAGCTTGAAACAGAGGTATGAAGTGTATCAACCCTACAGGACAGATTTTTGACCAAAAATTTTGAAGCTATTTTGGTGGAGACGCTTATGAAATCAAGAAGATAAAATGAAACCCAGAGCAAAGTATCATCAAAAAAAATGTGGCAAAGAGATAGTCTCTTCAGTAACTGAAGGTGTACACGTCAGTAAGAAGAATAAACTGCAATGTGCTAACATCTAAAAAATACAAATAGCCTATATAAAAACCTGTTCAACCTCATAAAATTTTTTTTAAATGTAAATTAAAATTAAAAAATCTTTGAAATAGCAAATTGATAAGTATTAAAGAAGGATAATATGCACTACCACGAAGGATGCACAGAAACAATCATTCCTACCCTTTGCTTAAAGATTTATATTTTAGCAAAATCTTTCTCCAAAGCCATTTGAGTCTAAATATCGTAAGCTTTAAATATGCATGTGCCCTCTGACTGAGCAATTTCACTTCCGTACTTACCACAGAAGGTTTGACTTAATATAAAAGCAAAGATCTGGAACCAAATTCAATGTCCAAGCGAAGGGATTGGTTAAATTAATACCCAAGTATCTATGAAATGAATTATCACCCTGCTATTGAAGAGTATGACATGAATAGTGATATATAAAAAGCTCACAATACGTAAAGTAGAATGCATTTATAGACTTGGTTTTATTTTACGAGCCTATTTGTATAAAACTATGTGTATATAATCTACAAGATCCTACATGGAATCCCCATGTATAAATCTAATGTTTAGCCCTGTCAGTCAGGGTCCACCAGGAAATAAATGGCACCATCTATTTGGATAACTTGAACAAATTTAATTTTAAAAATGAAATATAGCTGAGGCAGAAGGAACGGTACAAGAAACGAGGGGTGGCATTGCCTGAGCAGTAACGCTCACTGTACCGGTGACGGGAAATGAGAGAAGGGATGGTGGGCAGCTCCTGAGATAAGCCCCAATAGCCCTCACCTACTTCCCTGTCCCCTTGCAGGTAGGCTGCACTTTGTTCACTTCTAGTGAATGAACGCGGGCAGATATCTGTGGATGCCATAAAGAGACTGCGGCCGTCTCTTTGGTTCTCTCTCGCTCACTGCCATGGTCTAGCCCATTGCTAGAACCAGGGGAAGCCAACTGCCAGGTTACGAGCAGCCCTATGGAGGGATCCACACAGCATGGAGAGGAACTGAGGTCCTTCAGTCCAACAGCCTGGAAGGAGCTGAAGGCTGCAGCAGTCATAGAAGTGAACTTGGAAGCATATGTCCTAGGCCCATTAGGTCTTGATGACTGAAGCTCTGGCCAAGAGATGGACAACCACCTCCTGGGACACCCCAAGGCAGAGGCCTCCAAGTAAACCAAACCTGCAGTCTTGACTCACAAGGAAGTATGAGTTAAATTAAGTGCTTCTTGTTTTCATAGGCTAAGAGGGGTCATTCATTACACAAGAATAGATAGCAAAGAGATACACAACCTCGAGACGAGCAGTGACTAACTGTTGAGGGACACAGGTAAGCCCACCTGGGAGGAACCCGGAAGAACCAGTATCTTCACTTTACTGCCCTCTCCTAGTGGTAGAGAGCAGGGTACAGAACCTTAGGAGGAATCCGGTGGGGCAACAGAAGGGAGAGGGCAAAATGATCCTCTGGATATATTATATTCTGTACTATATATACAAAGGTCTGGAAGGATACGGTGCACACTCAACCATGCTGTTTATCTCTGGGTAGTGAGATTAGGGTTATATAATTATTTTTTGTTGTTTCTTTGGTAATAAACAGAATTAAATGAGTTGTTAAAGGGCATTGCAAAAATAACAGGCTGACCTTGACTACTCAATCATGCATTATGTTTTAAGAATTCCATTATATTAAGCGAATTGCATGGTCCTTCCCTTTTTTTAAGATCAGGTTTGTGTAATAAACAGCTGTTCCTAGTAGTTAAAGTCAATTCATCACATGGGTATCATTTCTTGCCTTGGGATTTTTAGAAGTCGATCATTTTCTGTCTTTGCCTGAATGGGTTTGTTCAACTTCTTTATGTCTTGTTTCAGTTTGATAGTTTATTTCTTTAAGAACTATCCATGTCAGTCGTTATAAAGCTGCATTGTTTTTCAAAATAATTGCAAAATAGATTTGTATCGATTGCCATGTTAGCTTTTCATTTCTAAATATTTTATTTGGCGTAATCGTCACAGGTTTATCGCACCAATAGTGAATTAATTAATGTTTTCCAAATAAACAGATTGTTTATCAGTTTTACTTTTTCACTCATTTTGCCAGACAGGTATTTTTGCCTTTTTTTTGTAATTCCTTTCTACATTTCTGTGCTATATTAAAATCTCCAGCAGTAGTCCTATTTTTTTACCTGCATTTTTTTCTTCCTTTGACAAATACTTATTCTGCTACTTCTAAATATTTCTTAACTCATTTGACTGAAAAATACATAAATTATTAACACTATAGCTGAATATTTATAAATTTTAAGAACTGGGAAAAGTGTTATAGCTAGCATTTTTCAAACTCAGGTTATAATTCATTAAAGCAAGAGGAACACAACTTAGTATCATGGAAATCATTTTTATAAAGTAGAATAAAAAAGGAAAATAAAGCATATTATCATATGGCAAGTATAAATGCTGTTATATGAAATGTCTGTTTTGGTTCTATAGTATTGTGTGTATTTATGTGAGTATGCATGTGATTTATGTGTACAGAGAGATGATTTTTTCTATTGTACATAGCCATCAAAAAGCAGAGTTGAAAAAGACCAAAGCCATAGATAAGTTGCCTCAAACTCTCATTTGAAGCCTGAGAAATAGGAGAGGAGGAGGTTATGTTCACTCCACATCACACAGGGTACAGCTGACATGAATCTGTGGAATATCCAAAGAACTGGTCTTTCCACTAGAAAGCAATATAAAAGAATACTAGACATTACTCAATTTAAATTACTAGGGCAATACTATAGTGATTTTCATTAAAAATTGCAATTTCTCTGAGTATCTCAAAGGTTTTTATTTTTATTTTTTTCCATTCCTTTTACATTTTATTTTTTTAACTTTTTTTTTTTATGATAGTCACAGAGAGAGAGAGAGAGAGGGAGAGAGAGAGAGAGAGAGAGAGGCAGACACAGGCAGAGGGAGAAGCAGGCTCCATGCAGGGAGCCCGATGTGGGACTCGATCCCGAGACTCCAGGATCATGCCCTGGGCCAAAGGCAGGTGCTAAACCACTGAGCCACCCAGGGATCCCCTCTCAAAGGGTTTTAAAGGTTAGGATGTTCAAGGCATGACCCAAACAAGGCCCATATGCTGTATGTAGCTGATGACTCTTATGACTGTTGATATGTAGATTCTCCACCAGTGTTTTGTTTTTTTTTGCAATTTTTTTTTCCCTATTGAAGAAACTAGATCACCACTGAGCCACCCAAGCATCCCCCTATAGTAGGATTTAGAAGTTTCCTCTATCTGATTCTTTTTGGAAAGAATAGTTTATAAGGAGTGTTGTATATCTCCAATTGCATAAATCATGAGTCGTATAATGCATAGCTGTAACACACATAAGATAGAATGGCTTAGTAGACTCAGCTATAACTGTTTCATCCATTATAAAGTAAAAATTCAGCTTTTTTACTTAATGATTTCAGCCGTCATTTAGGGATTGTTGCTTACATTCATTACATCCTTAAGATTTTCAAAATTGAAGATTTTATTTATATTCCCCCCTCCCGCATTTATTAGTTTGGATTTTACCACATGAAGAAGTTGCTTCATCAGCTAGATGTCAACTTTGAAGTACTTTATAGTAAGCAGGTTAAAAATGTAGTTTTTCCCTTTATTTACCAGTATTCAAAAGATGAACTGGTTTCATGGCATCCTCCAAAGTGACACATGAGTGTCTATATATATATATATATATATATATATATATATATATATATCAGTATAAACTTTCAAGTATCTTGATGTTTTTAGCATTTCAATGAACTTTTGAATCATTACAATTGATTTTGTTGGTATATATTTCTAGCATGTCTTCATTAATTATATCAAGCTACTTTTCTCATCTTTCTTTAATTTACAGGACATTTGAATACAACTGTTTTCTGATGAGCATGCTAATTAATATTAAATTTTCTTGTACTTCTTAGAAGACATGCTATGAGGGTGAGCCGGGGTCGCATTTCTAGAGTCATAGTTTGAAGGCTCCCTCTTTTGTTATTATCCAAGAAGTATTAAAAAAAAAAAAAAAAGTAGCCTCTCAATACTGACATCTGCTGGCTCCCCTTTTCTCCTTCACTGTATGTGAACTTTTGCTTTCCTTTTTCTCAGTTTCTAAGTTATGCTTCATTTACGCTCTACTCATATCATTTCTTTTTATTATAAGCTTTGTAAGAAGGGAATTTGGGCGATTACTTTTTAGAGGTTTCAGATCAGGACTCTCTCATTCCTTCCCAATCCTCTTGTGGTCCCTTTGCACTCACCCATGATGTAGAGCCTGGGAAGTCCTCTGGCAACTTGGTTGATACGGTTTTGGCCTAAACTTCAATTGATGAATAAAGTTCCTTGTTTGAGGAGTGGGTGCTTGTCAATGCTATATGGTCCCCAGGATCATCCTAATCTTGTTCTCTTCTTGGTGTGAACATGACCACCCTGCTGGCTGGAGTCCTCACAGCTATATAAAGCTATTCATGGAATTCTTCATCTAGTCTTAAAGATGTTTTAGGATTTTTTTTAAATTGGCTACACAACTATATCTGTTTTAAAATACTGATTCAAGAATAAAGAATCATACCACTGTCCCTGCCATGAACAACTTGCCCTGTTCCCCTGATAAAGCCTTTTAAGCCTATAAAATTTTCACTGAGGTCCATTTTATTTATAAGAAAGTTTGCAAATATGAATTATGAAACCTATGAGGGAAATTGCTGTTATTATTTACATGTGCCACTTCTAGTTGGGGAATAGTTCTTAAAACTTGCAATAATATCATAAGCATACTATCAATAATTATCTTGACATTAGTGTATGTTCCTAGTTCTTGCTCACCAGCATTCCCCAATTTCTTGTTCTCTAGTGTTTCTTTATTGGTTTGTGTTTTAAGCTTATTGGGGCATATCTATGTACTTATTTAACAGAAAAGTTGTGCATAAAAGTGGAATTCTTTCCATGTATTTTTTATGTTTAAATGTCTTCATTACATTCTCATATCTGGATAATTACTTAAGTGGGTATGAATTTCTAAGTTCAGTTTATTTCCTTTCAAAACTTGAGAGATGGGATGCCTGGGTGGCTCAGGAGTTGAGCGTCTGCCTTTGGCCCAGGGCATGATCTTGGGGTCCAGGGATTGAGTCCCACATCGGGCTCCCTGTGAGGAGCCTGCTTCACCCTTTGCCTATGTCTCTGCCTCTCTCCTGTGTCTCTCATGAATAAATAAAATCTTTAAAAAATATATTTAAAAAAATAACTTGAGAGATAAGATAATCCATATCTTGGCATTAATTTTGTAAGAAATCCATTGTCAATACAATTTCTATTCTTTTTTTAAAAAAATATTTTATTTGTTAATTCATGAGAGACAGAGAGGCAGAGGGGGAAGCAGGCTCCCCGTGAGGAGCCGGACACAGAACTCGATCCCAGGACCCCAGGATCACACACTGAGCTGAAGGCAGATGCTCAACCACTGAGCCACCCTACAATTTCTATTCTTTAATAGATATATTATGCTTGTTCTCTAGAAGCTTACTGGATTTTTATTAGTATTTATAAACTTAAAGTCTATGTATTTCTTTTCAAAATACATTCTATCTTGGTTCTAAGCCCTTTTCAATGGAAAAATTAGTTTTTTGTGCAATTCACATATTTTTATCAGATCATTACTCTCCATTCATATTTTAACATTCTCTACTAGCAGGCACTAGATGTTATTAATCTTTTATTTTTTGATTTTACTAATTTCTATCATTTCTATTTATTAACAAGGTCAAAGAAGAATTTATGTTCTGGATTACTGAGTTCTGAGTCATTCTGCTATTCTGTAATTCACATTACTTGTAATTTCAATAAGCATTTTAATTCTGATATTTCTATTTAATTACATGACTGCTATTTTAGACGAGCCTTGTTTATCTCTTATAGGAACAGTATTCTCTTGAATCTCTAGGTATATTAAGTCAAATTTTTGAAGTTTTTTTTTTACATGAGTTGTATTTCCCTACTCATTTATTTACATATTTTCTGAGGTGCTTTCCTTTTGCTATATTGCATTCCCATATATGTCTAGCAAGGTTTCTTTTATGTGTATATATTCATATTTACTGGCATACTTACTACTAATATCGATGTTTGTTATTAGTGTTGGTATCTAGAAAGATTGGGTAGAGAGGTAGCTAGGCAGGTAGACAGTAATCGATTCAAACAAGCTTTATCTAAGAACTACTGACTAGTTCTGGGCCCTGTTTCTCCTTCAGGTCTCTTCTAAGGGGTTCTGCTGATACAGCTTTGTGACTATGTGGACAGGTTATACCAACAGACTGGATTTCCTTCAGGATATATGGAATGGAGTGAACCAAGAAAAACTGAAATCTTGCCTTATTAAGCAAGGTCTTCCCTAAAGATATAGAACTTGAAGGTATTTTGCTTTCATGTACTTTGGGTGAAAGTGCTTTGCACTCACTGCTTCTCTCCTCTTCTGTTCCTACGTGTGCATCTCGAATGCCTCAGACTCTATTCTTCTTCCACTTCCCACCTAATACATATCCTAAGATCCTCAAAAAGTAGAATGCATCCAATCATTAATTATATAGCTGTGTTTACTAAGCTTTTCCTGAAGCCAATACCTCAGCAGTTTTGCTGTGTACACTGAGACTATTCTGGCCCAGATCAAGCCATCCTTCAATTAATTATCCAGTTACTTGCCCTAAAGGTCTGCTCTTACTTCCAGCTCTTGCTGTGGGGTTGGACATTTTTTTTTCTAATTTGCATTGGGGTTGACCTTTGATAGTCACCTCTGTGGCAGCCTGCTCCTATACAACGGCTCTGATGCTCGTTCTCTGCCTCTGTTTTCAGATCATTTTCATAATAGCTACTGTAAACCACACAATCTTAAAATATATTATTTTCTATGGATATCCCTCTTCTCTATTTTGCACCAACCTGTAGTTTTTTTTTCTATATCTATTGCATTTCAATGTGATTTAAAGAATCAAAGGTAGTAAATGTAATCGCCAGGTTACCATCTTGGACTATTGCCCATTGCCATACAGGTATAACAACAAATTTTGAATATTCATTCTTGTTTACCATATTGCAAGCAATGTAATTACTAATAAAAAAGAGACAAAATTATTTTATTAAAATTGGGTTGCTTGCTTCCTTGAGGCTATTTTTTGCTATTCCCTATTTAATATTCTCAATCCTCCAACTAAAGGAAAAACTTGAAATGACCTCAGGATATTGTTTTGTAAAAGATGAGGATTAGCAGAGTATCAAAATTTCGGGAATTACATTCCTCCGCTCAGGTTCTGCTAGACCTGATTTTAATGTTGATTCTATAACTCATGAGATTTATGACCATGGAGAAATAATGTCTTTTGCATCAATAGCACCTACCTGCAAGGGTTATCATGAAGAGCAAATTAGGAAGTGCCTAGAAACCCCTTGCATAGTGCCTGATAGATAGTAAGTATGTATTCCACGGTCCTACGTATTGCAGCTATGTAAGAAAGGCAATTGCATGAGAGCAATTAAATCATGCCCAAACCTGGAATTTAAATGCAGAAATGGGATATTTATGTCTTGGAAAATAATTATCAGAAACCAAATAGCACCTTTAAGATACCCAACGCCATCTTAAAATGGTAACAACCCAATAGATGTAACGGTTGGGTAAGCTATCTTGGGCAGAACTACTCTGTTTATAAATGCATATATCCTCAGGTTTGCAAATATCTAATTATCTTCTCCATGATCTTATTTTGCTTTTATGATTTTATTATAGATTTGGAGAGCCCTGGACGGGCTCCTGACCCATGTATACACCTCTTCTCACAACCCAGCACTTTCTCTACTTTTCATCGGCCAGGCATATGTTGTAGAGCCCAGACCCACTGCTCTACCAGGCTTCTGCTTCTACAGGGTCCCTCTTCCTCTGTGCTGGGCTCAACAACGCTACTCCCCTGCCCCTTTGATTACAGCTACAAACTTCTAGGAGTATTAAAATTTGACTTACTCAGTCTTCTATTTATTTCTTCAGCCCCTATTCAAAACCAGCAATCCTTTATCAGAATGCCCAAAAAGCATTTTAGTATTAAGTAATATGTACTTAACTTTCCTATGAAATCACTATATACTGAAAAATTTGAATAGTGAAGAAAGCTGTAATCTGTATAGGAATTGTGATATAAATATTTCTTTTCCACAGACACACATCATTAAAATATTTGTCCTACATATAGTGACTTAAAAAAAATAGAATTATGCCTAGAAAAGTTTCAGTGTTAGTTATAAGGCTGCTTTCTAAGCATATTAGCTCTTTCCTTGAAGTTCATATTCAAAGGTCTTCAGTATAGTAAATGAGCTTAGTATATTAAAAAAAATGGTGGGGCAAGTAGGAAAGAAAAGTAATCAGAAATGGCAATTTTCCTCTAGTTTACTGCATTGGGCAGATATATACATGAATCAGTTTTTAAAAATGTCTGCCTGTCTTATATTCAGGCGTATCTAATGTTAGAAATTGTATGGCCTCCCTAGATAATCTACTCCACTAATTTTTTTTTTTTTTGCAAACTTTTCTATGAATTGAGCTTAGGGTAGCAATTGGTATTCTACTCAACCAACAATGGTTTATTTTTCTTTCATTTAAAAGGCACTTCATTGAAATTACATATTGACACTCAAACTAATATTTTACATTCTAAAAAGGTGCCCTGAGGGTTGTTTAAATAGTTTTCCAAAGCATCACTTTGGGTAATCTTCTTGTTGACATTTGTGAAATTCAACTCTTGCTATATTTTCTAAAAAGTGAGATGAATCTTTTAATGCTGAAATATGGTTTCAGTAACGTTCACATCTACTTGTAGTTGAAGATTGCTCTCCCTGTCCCTTATAAACACAACTCGTACGTTTGTATTAGCATTTATCACTTCCATTCTTCAGCCATCCCACAAACAAATCAGTCTGAATAAAATCATTTCATATCTTCCAGGGGCCTACATAAATAATAAAGCTGAGTACCTTGGTTTGGCATGCCAAGTTCTCCATAAGCAGATCCTGGTTCATCTCTCAAGCTTGTCCAACAGCAGATCCCACCTCATTTGTTTGATCAAACAGCAGCAAATTCTTTTTTTTAAGATGTTACTTTATTTATTTACTCATGAGAGACACACAGAGAGAGGCAGAGACATAGGCAGAGGGAGAAGTAGGCTCCTCATTGGGAGCCTGATGCAGGACTCGATCCCAGGACCCTACGATTATGACCTGAGCCAAAGGCAGACATTCAACCACTGAGCCACCCAGGTGCCCCAGCAAATTCTTTTTAGAATACTAAATACATACAAATAAATACCTTACTTATGCTACTTCCTATGTATATAATGTCCTCCGTGTGCCCCTTCTTCCCCTTGTTAACTACAGTTACTTGGATATGAAGGCTGAGTGTACATAGTACCTTCCTGAAAGGCTAACATCCGTTTCCTCCAGACTTTATCAGATATCCCTATTCAGTATCCATAATGCTGGCAGTATTATTCTTTTTTTCACATTTATATCCCCCATGGACTCTAAGTCCTTTTAAAATAAAGGTATGACATAGTTATTATTTTACTTCTAAATTATACTCCAATACTTGGTGTGCATTAAGGACTTAACATAAGTGTATTAAACTATTAACTGAAGCTCCTTTAATACACAACTGTATTGATTGTCAGAGTAAACACTGTCTAAAGCATTTGTACACTAGGCCTGATCCTAAATCTAAAAATTCAGAGCAGAAATCCACCCCCTACCGCCATCCCCCACCAATCAGGAGAGTTAGGTTTATGAAAACTCCTCCAATATAAGAAAAGGCAATAAAGAAACATTGTAAGAAATCATGGTGAAAGACAAATTTCCAGTAAACATGAAACTTTGGAAAACTGTTTTATATGGTCATAAAAACTGCACAATTACAATTCTGTAAATATGTAATAGTGGAATTCTATATTTGGTATCTGTATTGGTCATATTAAATGCCAATTTTCTGGCTTGAGGATAGAGTTTAAAGAAGTTCAGTATGCTTTTATAGAGATACTTAGGCTCACAGGGAATTACAAAAACAAAGGCAGATTTCATGCCTTCTCCTTTCCTACCACATAACAGAGGAAAACAAATGAAGGGAAGGAAGCTCAAGGCAAAGAGTCGTAAGTTCTAGCCCCTGTTGGTAGATGGCTGAATGCTGGAGAAGGGGGAAAAAGGGTATGGCTTACAGGACAACTGGTCTTTTATGTTGCTGAGCATGTCACAGTGATCCAGAAGAGAGCTAGAACTTCCTTCAGGCCCCTGCTAGCAGTGTGAGGAGAGTGCTTCTTGTGGTCACAGGTGGTTCCTGGGAGAAACACTCACGCCTGATCACCTGCCTTTGATACAAAGTGGTTATGAATCTTTTTTTTTTAAGATTTTATTTATTTATTCATGAGAGAGAGGCAGAGACATAGGCAGAGGGAGAAGCAGGGTCCATGGGGAACCAGATGAGGGACTCCATCCCAGAACCCTGGGATCACAACCTGAGCCAAAGGCAGACGCACAACCACTGAGCCACCCAGGTGCCCCAAAGTAGGTATGAATCTTCATGAGAGTGGCCAAGTTCAAAGTAGAGACTAATCAGGTGAATTAGAAGAGATAATGGGTGACTAAGGTATGATTTGAGAAGTCTTAATCACTACAGAGACACACAGCAAAATAGGCCTCTTCGGTCAATGTCATCACCTAACTACCCACCAAACTCACATTTCCCAGGTAAACACAGCTACAAGTGCCCACTTCCAAAGAGTTACAACCCTAGAAGCTACATCCTTTATTTCATTTTATTGCCTATGGGCTTCAACAAACTCAGGAGATAGTTGAAGAAGGAATCGTCTTTACAGTACATTTGGAGGTCTGTAAACCAATAAAAGGGAATCTTCCAGTAAGAACCTTCTTCCCTCGTTAGAAACTTTATAGGCTCTGTATTAGGCAGGGCTCTCCAGAAAAAAGGAATCAGTGGGAGATGGATAGATGATAGGTGATAGGGATCGGCTCACACTCTTACAGAGGCCCAGAAGTACCACACACTCAGCCACCTGCAAGCTGGAGACTCTGGGAAGCCAGCCAGTACTAAAATTCAGAGTTTGAAGTCATGAGAACCAGGCATGGTGTTAAGTCTCAGGGCTCTGCTGTTCAAAAGCAGAAGATGGACATCTCTGCTCAAGGAGCGGGGAAGGTGGAGAGGGGAACTGGAAAGAGAGAAGGGGGGGGGCAGAATTTACCCTTCCCCCACCTTTTGGTTTTGTTCTGGCCCTAGAGGGATTGGATGACTCCCACCCAAGGGGAGTGAGGTGATCTTCACTGAAGATGAAGGGGGATCTTCTTCATTCAGTGAACAGATTGAAATACAAATCTCTCCTAGAAATATCCTCATAGACGCAGAAATAATTCTACCTCCTATCTGGGCATCAACCCAGTCAAGACGACACATAAAATTAATGGTCACAGGCTTTTATGCTCTGTAACTCATGCTCACCTCTCATCAGTTCAACACAGAGCAAATGTTTGTGTGATTTCAGATAAGAAGCATTTTGTTTATGTACCTGTTTATGTGTCGTATCTATACAAGTTTATGATATAGAGCTGTGGGTTTCTAATTTTTCAGAGTTAGAAATAATATGGATAGAAAAGCCCATAGGTAGCCTTTATATAAATGACCTGACAAAGCTCAGTACAAGTTTCTTAGTCTCTGCTCATTATCGTGGCCCCCATGTGTTGGGCAGGAAACCCTGTGCCAAAGTCTGTGTATTTCAGCTCCTTTCCTTTCAGGTGCATTTGTGCACTTTTAGGGTCCAGGTTTATTTATTCCTCATTTAATTTTATTTCTCCTAAAACTCCATTCCAGGGGTGCCAGGGTGAGTCAATCGGTGGGTTAATCAGTCTCCCTTGGGCTCAGGTCATGATCCTGGGGGCCTGGGATGGAGCCTCTCCATGGGGTTCCCTGCTCAGCGGGGAGTCTGCTTCTCCCTCTGCCCCTCCCCCCACTCATGCTTTGGTGCTCTCTCTCACTCACTTGATCACTTTGTCTCTCAAATAAATAAAATCTTTAAAAATAAAATAATAAATCTCCATTCCAAACTCTCTACTCCTTCTCCACTATTTCTTTCCTTAACTTTTCTAATTCCATTTCCAGGCCTCTGCCCCTGATAATTGCTGACAGGGGGCACTTGAAGTTGACTACGCTTTGAATTGCACCAGCAAAAATAAAATGTGCACTAGTAAATATGAGAACATTAGAATTTTTGTAAGGGGAAGTTTTAATTTGTGCAGAATTATAGGAAATATTCTCGATTCAAACTCATTTTGAATGCATATGCTTCAAAAGGCAAAAGGCAATTTAGGAAGGATCTTCAAATGCTGTTCATCATTATTATTACCATAAAGGCAAACTGGGGGGTAACCCAGAATTGGAAAAGAGAGAAAAACTAAATTTTTCTGTTTGCACATGTTGAACTTTGTAACTTGTGCAACTTGTATTATCTATTCAAATGATAAATACTATTTTTCAAATGACTATGGACTCTTTCAGACCATCAGGGTGGTACCAGCCACAGACAGGGATAATTTCCTGTTTTCAACCTCTTGACCAAATGAGATTAAAAAGGTGCTGGGCAGAAAAGGCAGGGAGGAGAATGGAATCAGCATGAGTATCTGAAGTAAGGAGGACAATGAACTGTTTTATTATGTTTCTGCATAGCCTGCACTGTTCTTCACAATTAACTATCCCCTAAAAATTCTTTCACAAGTAATATACATTTTCCCTCAAGTTTTTCATCTTTATATAACCAATGATAAGTTAGCTTGGGGTGCCTGGGTGGCTCAGTGGTTGAGCACCTGCCTCAGGCTCAGGGCATGGTCTTGGGCTCCCTGCAGGGAACCTGCTTCCCTGCTTCTTCCTCTGCCTATGTCTCTCACGAATAAACAAAATCTTAAAAAAAAGAAAGAAAGAAAGAAAGAAAGAAAGAAAGAAAGAAAGAAAGAAAGAAACTATTAGCTTAATAATAGTTTGTACTTACCTTTGGTTGAATTGCTGTGGTCCAGTAGCTAGATAATTTATGTCTATCCAATTCAGCCTCTTGTGGATTAATTAATAATTGTAGATTTTAGAGAAGTGAGAAAGGAAAGGATACATTTTGTTGAAATAAAGTTCTAAAGAAAAGGCAGTACACACTACCTATTAACACAGCATTTCTGTGACTTCCCTATTTGAATGTGTTTATAATTAAGGCTTACCTAAAACAACCATTTAATCAGAATTGACTTCTACAAAACAATTTTAGGTAAATATTTAGGATACGGTTTGACAGATAAGCTAGCTAAGTATCCAAAAATTTTCAGTTATTTCCAGAAAAAAAAATTGTAGCAAAGGAGTCTTTATAAAGACAATGCGACATTACTTATAAGTCAAAGATGGTCTGTTTACAAGGATCTCCAAACTGATTCTTTTACTATTAACATTGCTGGTTTGTGCTCATGGTCAGATTTTCTCTATTGCAAACAGCATGTGTAGTGTGGAGTGATGGAGAGGAATGATGAAATAATGCCATCACTCAGCAGTCAAAAGTTTGCTTCCAACAGTCTCTCTGCCTTCAATTAGTGACCTTCAATATGCTTAAAAAAAAACCCCTAAGTATTGCTTTTTAAAGTTTTGAGACTCTAGTCTAAAATGTGAAAAAAAAAATAGGGTTGCAAGTGTCATTCATTTTTGCTTCTGAAAATATTGCCCATCAATAGTTCTGCTAATACCACCCTAAGTCCTGGGAGCCCAGGAGAACATGGGGTTAGTCCATCACCTATTAGCTGTATGACCTCGAACAAGTCTGTTACATGTTCTGAACTGCAATGTTTTTATCCTTCAAATGACAATATACCTGCCTTTTCTGCTCATGCCATTGACCTTAGGCTCAATGTGTAAAGTGCTCAACATCAGTGAAAGCCATCCAAATGTTAATTGTTATTATCAGCAGCATGACTATCACATGAGATCGATTTAGGGGCTGGATAAAACAGTAATTTGAGTGTAACACCAACTCTGTGTGATTGAAAATAAAAGTGGTTCAATTCAGAATTAGTAAAACTCTAACTGATCTTTGCATGGTTAGGATTAGCCCTGAAGAGTTATGACTAGCTAAGGTCTGATTGTAATTGAAATACAGACACTAAAACAGGAATTTCAACACGCCACTTAGAACATATTATTTAGGATTTCTGAACATTGTCCTATCAAAATTAATAATTCTACACTAATAATCTATACATATATTTAGAAGGTCCCTGCTCCTAATGAAAATAGCTGCTTAGATGATTAAAAAGATATTAAGGTCGATAAAAGGAAATGATAGGTTTACTATACGCACATTTGTCTAATATGGTCAGGCAAAGAGAAATTTCTTTGATTCAGTAGAAGATTGTTCTCTTTTAATTTCTACCTTGTAATTTCTAATGTAGGCAGAAAAGGGACAGAAATTACATTGTTAAAATCTTTAAATTGAGCAAAATGCTCAATGTTATCCTGTTATGTATTAACACAGAATTGTCTGGGACCCTGGAAAATGCTGGTAGGTAGATAGGACCATACCCAGAATGCCGACTGTCCAGTTAGTGATTGAACCAGGGACCCATGTTGATTCCCAAAGTATTAGCAATGACACAGGAGAAAGGGAAAGAACACTCGTGCCACAGGTGCTCTCAGCACCATTAGGTATTTTTCCTTGTGCTCACCTTTAATACAGACACCTTTGGTAGCTAAAAAATAGCTTTTATTCAGAAAAAAAAATATTTTAAATAGTCAATTCATTTTATTTCTGTGTATAACATACTTTTTAAGGTCAGTCACTTGATTTTCAGAAATATTTTAAGTTATAGGAAAGCAGAACTTCTTTGAAATGAGAAATAACAGTTTATAAAATACTGATTTTAGAATTTGAATCTGGGAAGGAATGATTAGTTGGGGAATTTAGGATTATAAACCTATTTCCTTGCCTTCCTAAGTGATAGGTTTAAAATTAGCTGTGATATGGGATTTAAGATTGATAGTATCTTCTTATTTATTCCTTCCACCCTACTCCGTTTCTCATAAATTACATAAATAAATTTTCCTAAAGAGGTAAAGCATGTAGCATTTATGTGATAACACAGATTTCTGTCATCAGATAGTGTTCTGAGATTTCAAAAACATTTGAGTAAGAAAAAGCTGTATCTCATATTATTAAATCTGCTTTAATTGGAATTTGTGACAGAAAGGAGGGAAGTGATTTGTTTTCTACCTAGAATTTTCTGTCTGGAGATGTTAATAATAATGTTTTTGGTAATAGATTAAATTCATTTGAAATTGAAAGATTCATAATTATCTTTCCCTATAAATTTTGATACATTTGGTTTTTCTGGAAATTCTGCTATTGTATCTGAACTTCACATTTATTGCCTTAAAACCATAACCGTGGGCACCAACAGCTCGAATAAATGACAATAGCCTTGGATTTTAATGGCTATTATAGATGAGACACGAGGAAGGAAATCGAAGCAAAAATCCTTCCAGAAACTTGGTATCTCGAAGAGCTTGGTTTCGTAACAGAGGTAATTTCACTATCCTTGGCCTGGACTCGATAAGAAAACGTTTTCCCTGAAAATGTGCAATCCCTGGACCATTCTGTTGTCAGTTAAACTTAGATTTGCATTTTTATGCTATTTGTAGTCTAGGAAGCTGCTACCTCAAGAAAGACACAGAAGGTAGTCTGGAGCTGCTACTACCACTGGAGCAACTAACAAAAGGAACAGACCTATGCCAGCTTGTACTTACAAAAAAGTGAACATAATTTTAGTTAAAACGGTGACTGAAGAATCAGAAATGATTTATCGAGACATATTTATTGGGCATTTTAGTCATTGTTTCAGTAACTAAACTAAGCAAAAGCATCAGGCATAGTTCCCACTTTCTCAGGTCTTACAGCCAGGACAGCAGGAGATTTTGAAGAATGTGATGTAAGGAAGCATATATTGGACAAACGTAGGGACACCGGGGTGGCTCAGAGGTGGAGCGTCTGCCTTCAGCTCAGGTCATGGTCCCAGAGTCCGGGGATCAAGTCCCACACGTCAGACTTCCTGCATGGACCCTGCTTCTCCCTCTGCCTGTGTCTCTGCCTCTCTCTCTGGGTTAGTGATGAATAAATAAATAAAGTTTTAAAAAATATATATGACAAATGTAGGCTAATAAAAAACTGTAGTTCATTTCAAGAACATTTTTTGGATAAATTAAATGAACATTCCAAACAGAATTAAAAGGATGTTCAGAGGTCTCAAACTAGAAGAGGTCTCATGGCTCAAGTGTTAGAAAAAGTCTAACAGAACTTCAGTAGAGTTAGAAATTGGGATAGTGGCATGATATGAGGCTGGAGAAGTGGGCAGGGGCAAATAGAGGGATTTGAGGCTCAAATTTTTCAGCTATGATTGTTCAAATTTAATAGTGTTTAGGTGGTATTATTTCTGTCTTCATGGACTTTACAATTGAAAAAAAAAAAACCAACACTGAAGACATACAGTCATAGAGAAATATGTGGTAGGGGTAGAACAATGGAGTTACAGGCAATTTTCAATTTGTCATTGCTTTTTACTGAATCTATGCTTTTGAATGCCACGCTGCCAAAATCCAAGATAAATGTGAGAAAACTATGACCCTGCACTGAGTTACTAACTTATTACCATAGACATGCAGCTGTGTGTCTGGGTCTGCATAAAAGTGCCTCCTTGTCATTACATAGGTATCAATAAACCTGGATGCACTTACAGTGTGATCATTAGTAATTCTCACACAGTTGAGATTTAAGAGAGTCCCAGCGACCCCAATGTGGCCTTTTTAACAACAATTGGGAGCAGCTCAAAATAAGACAAGACAAAGCAAACAAAGAGAAAACATATTTTACCAGTAAGAATGATCTCTTCTATCCTTTTCCTGTGGGTAATGACTCATCTTTCTCTGAACAGAGCCCATTTTTTCTCCATTCCCCATCACTTTCCTAAATGAAAGCCCTGTGCACTTTGCTCTCAGAAATAAGAAGAAACCCTTATGTAGCTCAAGCCTTAAACACTCGACCAATCTCCTGATGGAGTCATCCGACATTCTGTTTCTTATACTTTCATAGCACCTGTGAATAGCTGAGGCTACCTTACATTTTTGACTGTGAGAAAAACTGGACGGGGCTGGTCTGAGTGCAGTAGTGTTTACAATACAGATTTCTTGGGATGCCTGGGTGACTCAGTGGTTGAGTGTCTGCCTTCAGCTCAGGGCATGATCCCAAAGTCCTGGGATCAAGACCCATATCAGGCTTCCTGCATGGAACCTGCTTTTCCCTCTGCACATGTCTTTGCCCACCCCCCCCCCACTCTCTGTCTCTCATGAATAAATAAAAGTTTTTTTTTTTTTAAATAAAAACTGTAAGGTCTCCAAATAGCAACTTTGACCACTTCTTGACTTGCCTAAAAGCAAGTTCTGGATTCTGTGATTTCTCAGCTTCCTTCAAGTAAAGCCAACTGGGACACTTGACATAAAATAGAGAATGACCTCCATTTTGAAGTCTGGGATTCACTGAAGGGCTAGGGGCCCTAAGAACACCTTTGTCATAATACTATTTATACCCAAAACCCTTTAATGATAAGTCATAAGCAACATTTTATCTTTCGATATTCAGCCCTTATTCTAAGTCAGTTTATCAGTCAATTGGCTAATATTTAGAGGAAGTGCATCTGCTCTATGTGTAACACCCTGCTCAGTGCTTTAGGGGAATTCCCTTAAAATAAGCAGCTAATTGTGTGAATGTTTATAGAACGTGTACATCCATAAGATGTTTCCTTCTTAGAATCCATTCAAGAAATAATACTTACTCTGATAATACTCTTAAAAAATATTTTGGACCATTCATTTGGAGATACCTTTATTTTTTTTACTTTTTAAAAGGCTTTTTATTTATTTATTGAGAGACACAGCAAGAGAGAGAGGTAGAGACATAGGCTGAGGAAGAAGCAGGCTCCCTGCAAGGAGCCTGATGTGGGACTCAATCCTGGATCCCCAGATCACGCCCTGGGGCAAGGGCAGATGCTCAACCGCTGAGCCACCCAGGCGTCCCTGGAGATACATTTTTTTCTATAATAAATTTATTTTTATTGGTGTTCAATTTACCAACATACAGAATAACACCCAGTGCTCATCCCATCAAGTGTCCCCCTCAGTGCCCGTCACCCATTCACCCCCACCCCCCGCCCTCCTCCCCTTCCACCACCCCTAGTTCGTTTCCCAGAGTTAGGAGTCTTCATGTTCTGTCTCCCTTTCTGATATTTCCCACACATTTCTTCTCCCTTCCCTTATATTCCCCTTCACTATTATTCATATTCCCCAAATGAAT
The DNA here is from genome assembly GCF_905146905.1 of Nyctereutes procyonoides. Classification (NCBI taxonomy): domain Eukaryota; kingdom Metazoa; phylum Chordata; class Mammalia; order Carnivora; family Canidae; genus Nyctereutes; species Nyctereutes procyonoides. The sequence goes on from NW_026575137.1 coordinate 5,755,294, forward strand.
GAGAACATACACTGTTTGTCCTTCTCCAATTGACTTACTTCACTCAGCATAATACCCTCCAGTTCCATCCACGTTGAAGCAAATGGTGGGTATTTGTCATTTCTAATGGCTGAGGAATATTCCATTGTATACATAGACCACATCTTCTTTATCCATTCATCTTCGATGGACACCGAGGCTCCTTCCACAGTCTGGCTATTGTGGACATTGCTGCTAGAGACATCGGGGTGCAGGTGTCCCGGCATTTCATTGCCTTTAGATTCAATTTTCAAATCATGAAAAACTCAATCTCACGTTTGCATCAGTACAGTAAATACAGACCCTTAAGTGAAAAGATGGGAAGTTCTACTCTAGAGAAGGAAGGAAGAAATCATTTCAGTAGAGATCGGCCAATAAATGGCAAGTTATCTGTTCTATACACAGCAACTTGCTCAGTGCTTTAAAGGATTATCTTTAAATAATTTGCTGATTATAAAAATTTTAACAAAATCTGTACATCCCTGAGCAATTTCCTTCTCAGAAGCACCTCAGGAAGCAATATAATGATACTGTGATTGCTCAAATATGCTTAAGCTATCCATTTAAACATTAAACTTTAGACACAGTTTACCAGCCTATGAGAGACTGAATCTCATTTTGTTTGGTTATAATTAATACGGGACACTAAATGAAAAAGTCAGTCCTGCTATACTTTGGAGCTGAAAGTGTTTCAATTGACATTGGCCAGGAAATGATCTATGAAAGAAGATTTAAAGTGGATCTTGAATACAAGTAAGTATTTGGATCTTGAATACAAGTAAGTATTCAGTTTACGCCATTCTGTTTGTAGACGTCTGGAGAGATGCAAGTGGCATCCTACATTGAAACAAAGACATCAGTAAAGGACAACACAAGTGCTGTTTCTTAAAGTGTGAATAGATGTAGCTGAAAAAAAAATGTGTAGGAGAAACAAAATTAGGGTGGTCATTTGTACCAATTATGGAGACCTCTGGCAATGCATGAGGTTTGGCCCTAAACCACATTCCAAAACTATTTTTTTATGATGGTCTTATAAACCTTCCCATTAACAGTTGGGTGGGATTCATTGTTTGGCAATACTCAGCCCCGATAGTGCTTTCATTAGCTAGTCTAAGCAAGGTGCTTATTAACGATTTCGCATTTCCTACAGCACTTCCATTTTATCAGATATTTGTAACTAACATTATTTGATGAACACCTCATTACTTTTGGAAAATCAGTAGGAGGCAGTATGAATAACAAGTGACCCACATCATTAGAAGGCCGAGTGAAAAATGTAGCCTATTTTTCCAAGAGTGGTGAACGAAAGACAGTTGTATAGATCATGTAAGTTTGCCAAGACAACCTCTTATCCACCAAAGCTGGGTGTGTTGGAGATTTCTTCCAGTTTACACATCATTTTAAAATTCACGATTGGGTGAATTCTTTATGTTACTCTCCTTGTTTTATATTGTTCAATATATCTTCCAGTTGTGACTCTCGATCCTTTAACTTGTCCTCAAGCCTCAAAATCTGCCGCCTGTACCATTATATTAGTCACCAAGGCAATGCTTAGGGCCGGTTGTAACGTGGGCAGAGATTGCCTTCATCTGGCAAATTCCCTCTGTGAGTACTATTCAAATATATTTAAATATTCAGTGCCTTCCTCATTCCTGGTCATTCAGTCATGTCCATGACCTCAAGAAAAACCATTATGATACTTGCATGGAGTATTATGGAAGATTGCACAGGATAGTATTATGGGACTTTCTAAAAGAAATAACAAAAGCAGGCTGGAAATCGTTAGGGAAGGCTTCTGGGTGGAGAAGAAACCTGAGTTAGTCTAAAGGATAATCTGGAACTATCCAGGGAAAATGTAGAGGTAAATAAATGCTATCAGAGGCATGCAATAAGCAAATATTCAGAGGAGAAAGAAGCGAAGCTTTGAGGGAACGGCAGGTAAACTTGGCAGAGGGGCCCTTTGGGCAGTCAATCTGGGATGAGGGAGGGGAACGAGGCTGGCAAAGTGATCAGGGGCTGGTCAAGAAAGGTCCACATGCCACAGCATAGATGTGGTTCTTCACCCAGAAGGTGAAGAGATTGCCAATAGTGAATTTTAAGTAGGAGTATTATATGAAAAATTACAAAGTTTTAGGAAGATTTTTCTAGTTGCAATGTTGACAATGGGTTAGAAGTACTCAAGACTAGAGACAAGGAATTCAGCTAAGAAGATATTTTAATATCCTAAAGGAGAAATTATGGAGGCCTGACTTAAAAACATGGTAGAGGGAATGAAGGGGGAAGACCTAGCAATATTGTAGGAGTAAAATCAATAAAATTCTGTGCTTAATTGGATGTAATGAGTTTGTGAAAATAAAATTCACTGAGGATTGAAAAAGCATAATATATGTAATGTTGCTTGCAAGCTAGTGTTCAAAAATACTAGTTATGATGTTAATTCTGTTTATGCCATGTTGTTCTGTACATTTCAGGGATGGAATTTCTTGCAATTATACAAAATTCACTTCCTTTTAGTCTGAAGTTGGTTTTCCAGTACATATTTTCAGGAAAATTTTCACTACATGTAGAGTTTGCTGAATTCCTACAATAATGTCAATTAATTACTTTTATTTAGATTTTGTTGGTCAATGACTTTTCTTTCGAGTTGTGCAGCTCAAGAGTATATCCTTTCTCTCCCTCTCTCTTTCTCTACCTTCAGCTTATTTCCCAAGTGGCGATGAGAGATTTTATCCTAATTGGATAGCCCTCCATATCCTATAAACCTAAGTTCTGAATACAAGAGTTTCTTTCTCCTTCAGCCTTGGCCAAATTGGCAAAGGTGCCATGACCTAAAAGCAGGGTCTGCATGACAGTCTTAGCATACATGAGCTGTTTCTTCTACTGAGACACGATTCTATCAGTTTTAGAGTCTGTGAGAAAGTTTTAATTTTAAATGGATTTTAAATGGCCTCCTCTCCTTTTCTTCTTTAAAAAAAAAAAAATCAACATTTTCTGCCTCTTGTCTTTGTTTTTAAGTGTTAACCCACAAATTGAATACAGCCTGTACTTGGCAAATGAATATTAAATGCTTTTTCCTGGAAATGTGTTTGCTCATTAAATTTGACAGTCATTGCTTATGTGGTAAATGTTGTCAGTGCCAAGAACTATCTGGCATGGCTGCCAGCTACAGGTCCATTATTTTAATTGCCTTTAACCTATAATCAATATTTACTGCTTTCCATAGAAAGAGACTGCATAGCTAAGCAGTATGAAAAGTGAGTTTATTCTTCTGCACCTTGGTTTCTGCCTTTAGATCTAAAAGATAATATTCAATGCTTCCTCTGGGTACTACTTTATCAAAACTGTTGCCTACCACTTATTTTGTGAAATTTTCACATCAGCCAAATCATGTCTACCTGAAAAGAAACCATTTGAATTTATGGCTAAGCAACTCAAACTTCTGTTTCATCGTAAAGTTATCTACATCTTTTTGCTTTTGTCATTGGAAAAAGGTTATGAATTTTAATAGCATTTATTGAGGAATGCATGCTTTCAAGCATAAAATCACCAGGATTTGCCCTGGGAATTTGGAGAACAGCTAAGCCTGCAGGTAAAAATCAAGAGACCCTAATTGGGAATAGGCAGGGTGCAAAGGCGAGAATCGTCCTTTGATCTTTTAAACATGTAAGTTGACAACAGGGAGCCATTGAAAATTATTAATCTGAGGCGGCACTATGTAAATGGCTTTGTAAAAAGATCACTCTAATGGTAATGTGAAGTGAAACTGAAATCATGGACTCAGGAAAAGGGGAGAGTCTTAATACGAACAGGAACTAAAAGAAATGCAACAATATTATGCATCAGAAATAGTATAATAGTGTGTGCGTGCGTGTGTATGTGTGTGTGTGTGTGTGTGTAGACCTTGGCACATGAATCTTCCCTGCAAGATTTTTATAACAAGAAATATTTGGAAAGAACTTAAATTGTCAAAAATCAGATATGAAGATGCTACAATTCAGTTTTATGAAGCCAGTGAATTTGATTTCTAAGTATAGTTATATAAATTAATGTTCATGAAACATGGTTGACATAAAATAATATTCAAGACACATCAAGTGAAAAGTGCACATGTGGATGATATACTCACATTATATGCAAATAAACCCATCTAGAAGGAAACATGAAAATGTTATCTCTATATGACCATATATATAGCTTACTTAAATTATCCTTTTATTTAGCTTTGTTTTCTAAATGTTTACAGTGAGTGAGCATTATATGCATAATTTCTGCAAGGGCCCACGTGATAAAAGATTATACTGCTATGCTACGGATATGGTCACAAAATTTGAGAAAAGAGCACAATTTTGGAAGTCAACATTACGTTTAACTGGAATTTGATGACTTTGAGTTTATTTGGATCCCTAATACATTTCAAGCGATTGACCAATATCACCATCAGTGCAGCCATCCTTTAAACATTTATTTGATGTGTATCATAACCTTACTTTGTTGGAGAAGAGAGATGACGGTTTCATAATCAAGGAACTTATGTGCAGTGACTTATCATAGTTTACCCTCTAGCTATGCTACCCGGCATAATTATCTAGTCAAGGAATATCTACAACCAGCAAAGCATTAAAGTTTTCAGTTACAGAGATCAGTGTCTCTTTCCAAATAAAAGTCTAAACTCCCTCGTATTCTAACAAAGTATCTTTAGCTAAAATAGAACTGAAATGAATTAAACAAAAAAATTTTATAGCATTAAACATCCTGTATGGTTAGGATGAAAAACAATATTTTTCCAGTCACAGAAAATCTACACCAAGTAATACATCACAGCATACTTCATTCAAAAAATATTTTTTTCATGGTCTATCTTGTGCAAGGCACTGTGTTCTGTAGAGCACACAGAAATTACGAAGTGTACTTTGATCTCAAGGAGGTAACAAACAGTTGAAATGAGAGAAGTATTGATAACCAGAAAGCAAGGGAAATACAAGTAAGTATAACAGCAATAAGAATCATACAGATAAACTCACTGGGTAACAACTCTTTAAGCCTTAGATTTTTAGAAGAAACTGAGGATACTGAATACCCTCCCATTTCAGAGAGGGCCAATCCACCCAGGACTTGCCAAGAAAATTATGAAAATTATTATTAGCCATCATAACCCCCATCATATTCCTACAGATAAAATGGGTTCCATTTTAAATAGATTCCTACAGATAAAGTGGGTTCCACTTTATTGAATGGTTTTCTGCTAAAAGAGGTTGCTGTATAGAGGATGTTTTAAGAAACTGAAAGATTACTTTTGCAATTAGTACGTATGTAATGCAATTGATAGCTGTCAAACTCTGATAGATCACATCTCCTCAATAGTCCTAGGTCTTAGGTAAGTAGGGGTAAGAGTCTAGACATACAAAATAATTTTGTTTTTAAGAAAACCTTAATTTCTCATTTGGACTATGGAGTGTTTCTTCACAGTGCCAAAAATCAAGTGATTACTGATGGTTTAAAAACATTGCTTCATTTGTGGGGATAAACATTATATCTACGGGAATCAGCTAACTAATTCCTTAAGAGTTTAAGCCATATGACAAATGATGGCAAAACAATATATATATTGTCTTAAAGATTTAAAATAACGATTTGGTGGCATGTGGAGTTAGACAATCCGTACAAAATCAGCTTTGTTCTTACCCATTATAACTATTTCATAATAACAAGCAAACAGGAATTGGAGAAGCATTTATTTTTAATAGAATGGGATAAAATACTGCTACTGTGTACTTAAAACCAGGGAAAGGGAAGCTGAATTATTTAACCAATACTTTTTTGAGACAACTGGCTCGCTATTTGATAAAACAAAAATCCCACCACATTTTTTACACCATCCAAAGTGTTCAAATGTGTAAAATATTTAAACGTGAAAATAATCCATAAAAAGAATGTAAGAAACCTTGCTAGGTTTTAATTTTTTTTGGAAGCATTATAAGAATGGGCAAGGCAATACATCTGAACAACATAAAAGACAAACTTGAAGATATAAATATTTTAAAGGCTCCTCATGGGACACATACATACACCCTGAGTCAAATCCATAGAAAAGTTGCTCTACACCTTCATAGAAAATGTAGCTCTTGACGTAGCTCCTAAAGATCCTAACCTTTTGTACTATCCTCCCTGTAAGTGTGGGATGGACCCAGTGACTGGTCTCTAACAAATAGAAATTGGCAGAAATGATGGGTGTTACTTCTGTAATTAGGTTACAAGAAGACTGTGGCTTTCTCTTTCTCTGTGGTCTCCACGTCCTCGGGTCACTGCTGCCCTATCATGTGCACACTTGGGCAGCCTGTAGAGAGGCCCATGTGACAAAGAAACAATATTTGCCAGCAACCCAGGGCTTGGAAGTGGATTGTCCCCCAGCTGAGCCTTGAAATGATAGTGACGGCCTGCCTGAGACCCTGAGCCAGAGCCTCCCAGCTAAGCTGCACCTGTTTTCCTTTACCTGTTTCCACAGACGCTGCAGGATAATAAGTATTTGTTGTTCTAATCTGTAAGTTTCAGGATAATTTGTTATCCAGCAATAAATAAATAATAAATCTCATAATTCTTAAAATAGAAATTGAAACAATTAGAAATTATTCACATATCATACTGACAAAGATTGAATATCAACGATGCCCACTGTTGACAATGTGTGGGAAAAGGGACTCTTGTTTACTGTTTGTAATGTGTAAATTGGTTCATTTTTTAAGGGACGATAATTTATCAACGTGTACTAAAGTTTTAAATGTTCCTACCCAGTCATCCAGCAATTTTTTTTTTTAATTTTTATTTATTTATGATAGTCACAGAGAGAGAGAGGCAGAGACATAGGCAGAGGGAGAAGCAGGCTCCATGCGCCGGGAGCCTGACGTGGGATTCGATCCCGAGTCTCCAGGATCGCGCCCTGGGCCAAAGGCAGGCGCCAAACCGCTGCGCCACCCAGGGATCCCTATCATCCAGCAATTTAACCGATAGTTTGGACACTTGCACAGATAATCTATGTGTCCATCGATAGAGAAATGATTATATTAATTAGTGTTCACATAGAGTGGAATATTCTATGGTTTTTATGAAGAAAGGGTATATCTAAATGCACTCAACTGCAAAGTTGACATGGAAGGTAAGGTTGTCTTTGCATTATTTTCCATTTCATTTTTTGTCAGTTTTCAAAGACTCTCACCCCTGAACCTGACAATGTTTTTGAGCAATGCTTATTCTACCCATTAGTAAGACAGTTTGAAGAGGAAGATGTTGACCCAGAACCCACTGCCTGGGTTCACATCTCTTCTCAGCCACTTCTTCTGTGACCTTGGACAGCTTACTCTGTGGCTCAGCTTCTCCATCAGTTAGATAGTAATGGATACTGTCTCAGAGATAGGCTGTAAAAGTGAAATGAGTTAACGCTAAGTCAAGACTTAGAATAGTGCTGGAACATAGTAGAGACACTCAAAGTGCTGATACTTTTCTAAATTGTTAATATATTTGGAAATAGAAGTTCTCTAGAGAGAATGCTCTAGATATCTCCCAAAGAAGAATTTGGGAAAGTTCTAGGGGATGGCTGAGCAGCAGGTAGTTTCAAGGATATGATCTTAGAATAGTTCCATCAGATCTGCTCTTCATGCATCTCTTTTCTTACCGTCCTCCATATTCATACCCTCTGCTTAATTACCAAGAGAACTGTGTGGAATGGGTTAAAACCCTACTTGAGAAAATTTACATGTGTTCCCTTGGACATTAAAAAATATTATTTTCACTGGAAATGTCAAAATTATTCTCCTGAAATATATAAAAGAAATGCCCTTGACTGCATCAATAGCCTAATTACATTTCTAGATGAACCCACCATTACCAAGATGATAGTATCCAGGCACCACTCTCTGATGGGTCTGTCCCAACACCAATTTGAAAATGCTCACAAAAATTCAGTCTTAAGCAAGAAAGAGGCTATGACTACCATGGAGGGAGAACAGCTCTGATGGAGCTCGTGCTTCTGTACACAGAAACAGGAGATTCACAGAACACATGGCACTGAAGAGGACGTGGTAAGGAAGTTTCCAGTAGCCAGAGGGAAACTGGAAAGAAAGACTATCTTCCTCAAGATAAAATACTTGAAATGATTCCTATTTAAAAAAGGAAAGTGCCCATTAGGACTCTGATTTTTTTAGATTATAATTATGAAAAAGGTATAGATGATTATTAAAATTGCACAGAGATTGATGATGGAAAGCCAGACAAAGGCAGTGACAGGGAATGGGACGAGATTTTGGAAACTCACCCAATACCATATAGGATGAGAGTATGGATATAGACATATATGAGTGCAGATATTTTACTATAAATCTGATAAAAGGGGGCACTCAGGTGGCTCGATGGTTGGGTATCTCCCTTTGGCTCCGGTTGTGATCCCTGGATCCTGGGATTGAGTCCTGCATCAGGTTCCCTGCAGGGAGCCTGCTTCTCCCTCTGCCTGGGTCTCTGCCTCTCTCTCTCTCTCTGTCTCTCATGAATAAATAAATTAAATCTTTTAAAAATTCTGAAAAAACTAATTAATTTGTATTAAATACCTAAGAAAACATCTCTCAGTCATGATAATATCTACTTAAAATTTTTAGTATACAAGATAAAAGAAGTGGATGGATGACACAATGCTGGTTGCTCTCCATTATTTAGTTTGAAATCATTTTAGAATAAATTTTTTAGCCTAATTTTTCAAAAACTAACATAATGTTGGTATCAATTACAATATTGGGATGGATCTATATGGCTAGTACATTTATATCAGCCCAGAAGATAATACTATTACACTTATTTTATGAGATGTTAGAAGTAATTTGAGCATTTCTAATTTTTTTTTAAAGCCAAGTTCTTTTTCTTTAGGCATAACAGTATGAACTTCTGCACTCTTACAAACTGTTCCGAATTTCTGGAAGAGATTTAAAGTACTGACATTTCTTTAGATGATTTCATGAATAAATAATACATGTCAAATCACTTGTAGAGAGTAATGTAAAATATGAAGTTTTTTTTAAAAAACAACACTATTGTTAACATAGTAAACACAACTTACTTCTCTGTAAAAGAATATTTAAAATATGCTCTTATATCAAGCACTAATCCTTCTAGAGCTTTCTGCTCTAATTGTCTAGGCCATTGTAGCATTTAGAAATATAATTATGTCTAAAGTTTCTTTAATGCATAATTTTTTTAAAGATTTTATTTCTTTATTCATGAGAGACACACACAGAGAGAGAGAGAGAGAGAGGCAGAGACACAGGCAGAGGGAGAATCAGGCTCCATGCAGGAAGCCCAACATGGGACTTGATGCTGGGACTCTTGGGATCACGCCCTGAGCCAAAGGCAGATGCATGCTCAACCGCTGAGCCACCCAGGCGTCCCTTCAATGCAAAATTCTTAATGGTTTAAACCCAAATGTTCAAAAATTTTGGCTTGACAGTGTCTTGTGTGTGTGTGTGTGTGTGTGTGTGTGTGTTACAAGTATTTCAACAAATTATACTGATATTTTTCTTCTCATTTAGCCTTCAGGACATTTCAGGAACCATGAAGGACCTGAGATTTTGTCCTATTTGCAAGTTAGCAAGTTTCAATGATGCTGCTGGTTCCATGGATATTGAAAACTGACACAAGATACCTGGGTCAGGAGAAAAAAAAAAAAAAAAAGATTTGATAACCCATGGTGAAGCAAGCAGCATGAGCAGGGTGTTTGTGTCATCTCCTTTTGCCAAGTCCCACAGGGGCAGGGTGAATCAGGCCATGTGAATGGCCTGCCCACTGTTGTGGCTTTAATGTAGGGGCGGAACTCTGAATTTAGGAACTCAGGAGTTTGGGGATGGGCAGTAAACCCACTGCCCTTTGCACTAGAAGAAGACATTCTCTTTATTCTATTGCATAGGAAGCATGCTTGCTTTTGCCCCAGAGGGAGAAACTATTTCTACGTTATCAAAGGGTGTTAGCTACACCAAAGTCCTTGAAAAGGTGGTCTGTAGCAAAGGATAGTGAATGACTTGCTTGCAAGACATGCAGAAATGAGAGAGGCCGATGGAGAATTGTCTCCCAACAGAGAAAGCAGAAAGCGAAAGCAGAGCATCATAATCGCCAGATTCGCAAATGCTGTTTCAGTGATGTTGCATTAAATCCTCAAACGATGGCCCCGATCACCAGTTAAATAAATGGTTTGATTCAGATCAATATTGCAAATAAGAAAACAATATTCTAGTTTTCTGATCTCTAGTGGATATTATTTAGACCTTACTCTAAAAAATATTGTTACTATATTTAATATACGAACCCTTGACATATGTCAGTTTATAAAAATAAAAACAGAAAATTATTTTCAATTGGATATCTATGCGACTATGCATTAGCATGAGGTATATATGATTTCTGAAAATTAAAAATATCAAATGAAATATGGCACTGACATCCTTTTTTTTTTTCGGAGCATTTATCCATTCCAAATCATTTGGAGGAGCAAGAAAAAATATGTTGTTCACATTGTATGAATTTACCTGGATGGATCTTAGAAATGTTTGGATCTTTTAACATTCTATCTTCGTATAATTGAATACAATTTCTGAGCACCTTGCTGTGTAAGTTCATAAAATACAAATACCATCTTTCTTTCACAAAAGGCACATTACTCATAGAATATTTCATTATTTAAAAAGCATATTAAAAATTAATTTATCTAAGATATTAGGTTTATGCCAATCTGTGGCCTAGTCAGGATATGTCCAAATCAAGAATGTTACCTTTAGATATTGCCTGCCTTTTACTTCTCAACACTACTAAAATTTTTTTTTCAAATACACAGAAAAGTAAAAAGAATAGTACAATGAAAATCTATGTACCTTTCACTTGAATCGACAAACTAAGACGTTCTCATGTACTTTTTCATAAAGATTTGAAAGGAAGTTTATATATTAAAATACATCCCTCTTATGTTATTCCAATGATTGTTTTCTCTTAAACTGAAAATTTTCAGTTCCCACAGTACTAATACATTTGTTGCATTGATCGTGCAATAAATACAAAATGGTTTTTGAATTGCAATACCAAATTCTATGAAAAATAAACCCAATTAGATTTCTTTGCATTTCCCTTTTAATCTTAAAATATATTCTACTACAGGGGGCAGCTGGGTTAAGCATCTGCCTTTGGCTCAGGTCATGATCCCAGGGTCCTGAGTGGAGCCTCCATTCAGGCTCCCTGCTCAGCGAGGAGCCTGTTTCTCCCCCTGCTTGTTCTCTCTCTGTCAAATAAATAAATACAATCTTTAAAAAATGTATTCTACTATGGATATATTACCTGAGACTTCCCTGGATGTTTTTCTCCTGTGCATATAATATCAATTTGCTATGTAAATAAGTTTATCTGTTTCAGATTTGTTTTCAATTTGGGGGGGGGGTCCTTTCTATAATCCCATATTATGACTTTATTTAAACAATAAATTTCATAGCAAATTATTGCTTCCATCTCTAATTCCCTCATTTCCATTTGGAGCATCCCTAGATGATGACTCTTCTGATTGACCCTTTCTTGGGTAACACATTCTGCATTTCACTTTGCAAACATAAGCAAAAAGGAGAGAGAGAGAGAGAGAGAGAGAGAGAGAGAGAGAGAGAGAGAAGGAATGGAAGAGAGATCAAGAGTTCATTTCTTACATTAAGGGCAGCAACCTATTTAGAGAGTCATGTTGCATCTTTTTTCTTTTCTAGCTACAAATAATTTGCGGCCAGTTCCTGATTTTTTTTTCAGTCATATAGAAAGAGTTTGTGTTGATATTCCATAGATTATTTTAACTCCTGCTGATGGATATTTAGATAGTCTCCAATATTTTGCTGTAACAAATGTCACAATGAAAACTTTATACTAGACTTTTGTTTTTATGGAGGATTATCTTCAGAGTAGAGACCCAGAAGTGTGATTGCTGAGTCAAAAAGCAAATGCATAGGCAGTTTTGTTGGATATTTCTAAATTTTCCTCCATTAATGTTGTAACATCTGGAACTCTCACCAGCAATGTTTAAGAATGACAATTTCCCTGCAGCCTTATCAACAGATTGTATTTTCAAGGTTTTGAATTTTTGCCAGTCTAATGTACTTTAAGAAAAAAAAAAACTTTTATTCAAAAAATTTGCCTCAAACTTAAATACCCAGATGTGACTACAAAGTCTTGCATTTTTCCTGTTTGTCTAATATGTGCTTAAAATATATTAATTACACGAGCTAATTACCATATGGATTATAATATCAAGGGCAAAGCATTTTGGGAAATAGCTTTTCATGGCACCATGATAGGAAATCATAACCATGTAACCTGCTCAATTTATCCATTCAGATATGAGGCGATGCCTTGAATAAATGAATAAAAGTAATAGTAATTGAGGTCATCATTAACCACAGTCCAATGATTGGTTCGGTAAAACATAAAACAGCAAAAATTGGGGGAGTGCCCATTGTAAGTAATTATGCATGGCATTCGGTTAGGAAATCTCCATGGCTTTATATTAAGGGAGAATATATATGTGAAAAGATAAGTTTACTCCTTCTTATAACATCATCTAGCAATTTTGTCAAATGTTTTCCAATTAAGTCTAATTAAATTAACTATAAAATCTACTTTTTTAATTAAGAAGATGTTTTTAAAGGCCTAAGTAACTGTACTTTTAACCATAGTCAGTGGCTATGATCCAAACATCTTAGGCCATATTTGAACTCTGTAGCTTCATTCTATTCATATAAGCATATCTAGAATGAGTGCCATGATGAAAACCCAGACTTGAAAATTAATCCTCTTTTATGATTCTTTCCATTTACTGCCCAAGCCTCTGTGGCAGCCAGCTGGAACGCCAGCTTATTCCTAATGCTGGTAAGGGCTTGGAAAAAGGAACAATATTCATACTACCAGGGAAAACTGCATAGATTTATAGACCTGAGTAGAAATGTAAGGATTGTAAAGTCTAAATCCTCAGATTTTCAGATTAGTAAACTGAGGCATGCAAAAGTCAATTATTGCTCAAGGTCAGATAACAAGTATATCTCAGAGCAGCACCTGAAACCCTGCTTTTCACACTTCCATTCCCATGTGTTTTCCCATCACACCAACAAGAGTGAAAAAGAATACCATCTTCATTTAACAATTTCACTTTCAAATACCAGTTTATTTTCATATATATCTAAATATATTTATCTGTATCTATATCTATGTATTTCCTAAATCTGGTGTACTTTGTATAGCAATATGTTAATAATGGATTTAACCATAGTTTGGTGTACATTTTGATTTCTCCATAGTAATCAAACAATGATTTTTATTTAGTGAAGTGTAATACACTGAAACATGAAGGTTATTCGAATCATCTGAACACTGTTTTCAGGCTTCTTTTAAGAATAAGGTTACATGGTCATAGTTCTTCCATTAAATGAAAAACATCTTTTTCTATCATCTCCATGAATTACCAAGATATTATCCTATTTTTTTCTACCATGAAATATTATGGAGATATAATCTAATAAACTGCACTTTGTAGTTATCATGAAGACACAGGAGGGATGGGAATGGATCATTGCCTCCAAATTTCTGATAACCCTTATTTCTTTTTCTGTATTCTATACTGTTTAAATGCTAAAAGGCCTATTTGGGATAACAACACAAATTTCCATGATGAGTCATATTAAGATCTAACTGCTATGTAAGCTAATTGCAATTCCTTCCATTTGTCCTTCAAGATTCAAAGAAGGGTGTTTTTAATATTTAACTATTAATAGTAAAAAGTCAGTCCAACAGAGATGTGGTGTTTGATACCCTTGAATTTAAAACCAGTTTGGGCACTTTTTGTGTACTTGACCATGTAGTATCACTTTTCTTGAACTTCATTTCTTCATGTGAAAAGTTGGGGTAATCATAGCTCTTTTACAGTTTTGTTTGGCGGAGCACTAAGGAAATGTAGGCAAAGTAACTATAGCGCTACTCAATGTCATTTACTTTCTCATGCCATGCTCTGCAATACACTACAGACTTTGCATATATTCACTTTATTATCTAACCAAGGAGAGTCTCAACTCTTCAACACCACCACCACCAAACCATCAATATATGCTGACATTTAAACAGGTATAACAAGACACCAGAAATGCCAGGTCTGACAATAAAGACCTTTTTCAAATAAATTTTCATGATCATTTTCATGTACCTTCAAGATTCCCTGTATTTGATATGTTACTTCCTCTTCTGCTTTCAGAACAAATGCATAGCATCACTGATAATAGAAATACAACCATTCTAATTTCAAGGGCAGAAAATCCTTTCTTCAGAAGTTAAGGGCTATGTTGATAAAGTTTTCCAAGAACAAATTACAAATACTTACCAAGCAAGTGCACTTTCTCTGTGGTACTCCCTCTGTGGAATTCTTGTCCTGAATTAACTGTTTGGACTACCCACTGTTTAATTGCAAAATCTTCATTTCCCTAGGTGATGTACTATGATGTTGACTCTAAGTGGGCTCATATAGCTTTTAAGACTGAGATGTGGAGAGCTTGCCTTACAAATGAGATATTTATCTGTAAGTTGTTCTTAAACTGTCTACCTAGCTGGGAGTAAAGTGGAAATTTGACATTTTCATCTTAGTTATTACACAATCATTCATTTTTATTTTCTCTGCTCTTGTTCAACTTTTTACTATCTATATTAGGACAATTGCAGCTAATTCCTGTTTTATCTCTCGGATGCATTTCCTCACTCAATACATACATCATCCTACACTACCCACCAGAAGTCAGTGCAATCAAATTACTCCTTAGTTATTCATAGGTTGATTTGGGGGCTCCTTATTTTGGCATTCGGTGTGTTTTATAGTCATCAGCTCTCTAGGTCTCTGTTATACTGTAATCAAATGGCTCATCCCATGAGGCCCAAAACAAATCTTTTGTTTTTTGCCTTGTAATCTCTTTCTCTACTGTTTTCTTGATCTTTTCAACAATAATTCTGAATCATCATTTATGCTCTAGTGAAGCTCCGCCTTTCCATCCCTACTCACCACATCTCTAGCTTTTTTCCTCTTACATCAGTAGTTCTGAAACTTGGCCGAATATAGGACTCAACCCTAAATAAAAACTGGGAGTTCAGGCTTGTTCCCAGAGATGCATATTTAATTTGTCTGGGGCATTGTCTGGGCACTGCGTTTAAACTCTCCCTAGGTGATCGTGTGGAGTCAAAATTAACAACCACTGTCATGTACATTTCAATTATACATTATATGCATAGTTCAGTAAGCCATTTAATAAGACACATATCACCTTTGTGATGGTCACATATTTTCAACCTTGTGGGAAGTGGCTCATTTGCATCTGTATACACTTTCATATGTTTATATGACTGTTAGTGTCGTGCATAAATTATTTTACAGTTTTCCTATACTGTAAATATATAAAATACACAAAAAGTAATTTGAGCCACCACTAAATATACTGCATTTAAATTTGTAATTATATAAATTAAGATTAATATCTGTTTTTACTGCTTCCCACCACCAAAATTAATCACAACAAATTATTACATTGCGTACATTACATTGCAATGCTATTTCATAAGTGGCAGAAGGAACATGGTCAAAGGCTCTGATTAGCTTGGTGAATTCAGAGAACTGTTAAGAGACCAGTGTGGTTACCAAGGACTGAGCAATGGAGGATGCTAAGAATGAATGGAAGGAATGGGAGCCATACAATGACATGTGGACGAATCATGTGTTACAATGTAAGCCACTGTTAGGACTTTGGCTTTTACTTTAAATGAGAGAGAGTCACTGAGCAGAGTCTGAATAGAGAAATGATATGGTCTGACTTTTATTTATTAAAGATTACCTTGGGATCCCTGGGTGGCGCAGTTTGGCGCCTGCCTTTGGCCCAGGGCGCGATCCTGGAGACCCCGGATCGAATCCCACGTCGGGCTCCCGGTGCATGGGGCCTGCTTCTCCCTCTACCTATGTCTCTTTCTCTCTCTCTCTGTGTGTGACTATCATAAAATAAATAAAAATTAAAAAAAAATAAAGATTACCTTATACATTTAAGAGAGATTGATGGTATAGTTTGAGGTAAGAGATGAGCAAAGTGCAAGAGAAGCAAAAATACTGGTTAAGAGACTACTTCAAAATCCAGGAACAAGGCCATGGCAGTTTGGGCACAGAGGTAGGTGTGAAGATGATGAGAACTATTTGCATTTTCGATTTATTTGGAAAGTAGCAACAGTGGGATCTGTCATTGGATTGGATAAAGAAAGGACTTAAAAACAAAACAAAAAAAAAAAAAAAGAAAAAAGAAAGGACTTAAGGTTGACTTCAAGGTTTTTAAACTGAGCAAATGAAAGACATTCATTCCATACTAGCAACAAGGATACTTCCCCTTTCCTCATTTTCATCTCATAATGATAACATGGAAAAAAATGCCTAAGGTAGAGAGATATCAAGAAGGACACAATCAATGCAGACAATGGAAGACCATGAGATTTGAAAACTTAAATCATCAGCTTAAGCACCTACTGGCTATGAGACTAGAGTGATCACTAGAGTGCCACTTCAGTTATACAGCCAGTCCAACCATGTTGGTCAAAAATATCCAAACAAGAAATATGTGACTAGTGATAGTACTTATCCCGAAGCCCTGAGACTTAAAATTTCATAGAGGATTAGGAAATCTAAGTTCTGTTATTGAGTGATTGGATGTTAAGTTGGTTGCTTGAGTTTGGGGAGGGGAACAGATGATCGTAGAAAGTATGTATTTGAGTATAACATATAAATGCAGCAAAAGAAATTGACTATAAAGGAAAACACACACAGAACTGGATATTGTAACATCCATATGTTCATAAATTCAAAGCATCGGAGATGGAGTGGAGACATAAATAGATGGCCCTTGGAGGCCTTTTGGGGCAGCGAAACTATTTATATAGTATGACACTATTAGGATGGATACGTGTTGTCATACATCTGTCCAAACTACTAGCTATGAGGTATCAATGTAAGTTCATCTATTCTAACAAATATACCACTGCAGGGATTGTTGATAATGGGAGAGGCTATCTGCACGTGTATGCATCTGTGGAGGCAGTGGGAAATCTTGGCAAAATCTTTGTACCTTCCCAATTTTGCTGTGAACCTAAAAATGTTCCCTAAAATCAAACAAACAAAAGTCTAGAAGTCCATAGGAGATAGTAAAATAGAACCCAAATCTGAGTATTTGTAAAATGAAAGCCATTTTACATTCAGCAGGAGGCACTTCATAATTCCTTTCCCAATGAGTAAATGAATAAAGAGTTAAAAACATCAGTAATACGAAGAGGATTTTTGAGAGCCCCCTACAGTGATTTAATCTTAACAATAGAAAAGGGAACGGGTTCAAAAACAGACCTTTTATTATTGTGCTGCAACACAACTCCATTGAGTCTTATTTTCTTTATCTGTGAACAAGAGATAATAATTCTTACCCCAAGCCTTTTAAGAAGAATTAAAAATATAAACGTTCTGGAATATATAGTGCCTGGCATATAGTTAAGTTTTCAGTAAATGTCAAAGGTTAGATGACACTGAAGAGAAAGGTATCTAAGACTAAGGAAGGAGGAGAGGTGTTTACAAATCCCTGATGAGAAGAGACGGGAACGTAAACAGGATCACACAGATGGCCTTCATATTGCTAATGGCTCCAAGTGTCTAAGTTGCTTGTTAGGTAAATCTGTATGTAATTCATCAATAATATTGTCCAGGTTCCCTCATCTAATTCTCGGTGTTGCTACCATTAGTCTAAATTATCATGCAATTTCAGGTATTATAAATCAGGCATACTTGAACCAGATAGACATAACTGTCCATCTGGCTATAATTTGGATCTCAGGGAGGAACTATATGTGCTGGACAAGCATTTAGGGAGGCACACATGTAAACAACCACTGCTCAAAACAAGCATTACTCTCCATTATCAGGTAACTGAGATTCAGGAAATAGCAACCAAATAGATAAACTTCTTATTTTGGTTAGCCAGAAAGTTTTCCAGAATGGCACACAAACAGTATTCTTTTTCAGCTGATCTTTTCTGAGAAGCTTTCTCCTAACTTCAAGGGTCCCCATGAAGTGCTCATATTTTCAAATGAATGCGACAACCTTGGTGGTTAATTTTATGTGTCAGCCCCAGGATGCCCAGATACTTGGCTAAACATTCTTTCTAGGTGTGTCTGTGAAAGTGTTTCCAAAATAGTTTAGCTTTTTTTTAAAAAAAAAATAACATTTGAGAAAGAGAGAGGGAGCTTGGGACGCCTTGCCCTGGGCATGATCCTGGAGTCCCAGGATCAAGTTCCTCGTCAGGCTCCTTGCATGGAGCCTGCTTCTCCCTCTGCCTGTGTCTCTGCCTCTGAGTCTCTCATGAATAAATAAAAATCTTTAAAAAAATAAAAGAGAGAGAGAGAGAGCTTGAATGAGCAGGGGAAGGGACAGAAGGAGAGGTGGAGAGGGAGAAAGAGAGAAGCAGATTCTCTGATGAGCACAGAGTCCCACTCAGTCTTGATCTCACAATCTTGGTATCATGACCAGACCCAAAAAATCAGTAGTCAGATGCTCAACCAACTAAGCCACCCAGGCACCCCCAGAGAGATTAACATTTAATCGGTGAATCCAGTAAAGAGAATGGCCCTCTCTTCACTGTAGGCATTACTGAATTCACTCAGGGCCTGAACAGACAAAACAAGGTGGAGGAAGGCTGAATTTACTCTCTGCCTATTTGCTTTTGGAGCACTGATCTTCTCTGGCCTTTAGAACTCTTGGTTTTCAGGTTTTCAGTTTCAGACTGGAATCTATACCATCAGCTCTGCACTGTTGCAAGTACATCCCCGGCTTTCTTGGATGTCTAGCATGCAGACAGCAGGTACTGAGATTTCTCAGCCTCCTAAGGATAAGCCAATTCCTTATAATATATCTCATTCTCTCAATAGATGGAGAGATAGAGGTGTGAAAGAGATTTGAGAGCAAAAAATAGAGAAGGGAGGATAGTAAGAGATATGGATAGATAGCTATATCCAATTAGTTCCATTTCCCTGGAGAACCCTAATACACAGAAATATAAATATATAACCAAAAAATCAGAAAATCAGTTGTGCCTTGCTCATAAAATTTACTCAATAGAATTAGGATTCTTAAATGTCTTAATGGGAAATTATTTACATTACCAACTAATGATTAGAACAATCTAAGTCAGCATTTTCCAGCTGGGATTCCCAAACTCCATGTGCTAGTTCCTTCCCCGATTTTGTTCAGATTCACCCCCTGTCCTTCTTATGATCTACTCTGTAAGAAAAAGAACTGCATTTCCCAGAAACCCTTGCCAACAGGTTTCTGGCTGTGATGTGACAATGGAGATCTGGTGAGGACTGGGAAGCACTAGAAAGGGAGAGAACAGAATATTTCTAGCCTTCCAGCTCTGAAGAGTCGCATTTCTAGCAACAACCACAACTTTTCTGTAGTCCCAGGCTTTCATTGGACAGACATTCTCTTCATGGTCCCCACCCTCCAAGCAGGTCAAGCTGGTTTCTGGATTTTTATCTGGTGATCCAGATCCTGACTCTCGTGATGACACCCACCTAAAGGTGATATTGCTAACTTCTGAATTGCCTTAGTGTCCCATGTTGGGTTTATTAGCTTTTCTATCAACCGGGCAAGAATTTCTTTGTAGAAAACCACCTTAATTTGAAATACTTACAGTGGCTTCTGTTTTCTTGATTGTACTTGATTCATAAGAATTAAAAGGTGTTGATTCCCCCAACCCAGATTTGTTGAGGTACAATTGACAAAGCTGAAATAGATTTAAAGTATACTGCATGATGATTTGAGATCTGTATAGATCGTGAAAAGGATTCTCCCTGAAAGAGTTAACACTCTCATACTTAGCCTTTCTTTTTGGTAAGGACATTTAAATTCTATTCTTTTAACAAATTCCAATTATACAATGCAGTGTCATCAACATAGTCATCATGTTATGCATTATATCTTTGAACCTTATTCACCTTACAAGTAAAAATTTGTATTTTTATCAACCTCTCCCTACTTCTCCCACTTCCAAGCTCCTGACAACCACTTTTCTATCCTCTGTTTCTAGGACTTTGACTGAAAGGTGATTTTAAAAAATATTAAGAGTCAAAGAGATCTTAGATATTTCAGCAAGTGTTTCTTGCCTGTACACATGCCCAAAGTCCTTAGTATGCTAAAGTACAGAGTGGATCTTCAAGAGAGAAAGATGTCCAACATATCTCTAACTTATTATTCCAAAGAAACTTTTTTTTTTCCTCATGAAGTATCTACCAATACCTTACAGAAGTGGGGTTACACAGAACATAGCTTGGAAATATTTATCAAAGTAAACTAAAGTCTGAAAATTCTGTATATATAAGATACGATGAACCACTTTTTATCCTTTCCACCCATGGTCATTTAACACAAACTTGGCTACAAAAACCTAGAACAAATAACTTGAAAATTAAAGGAAAGATGTATGGGCTCACACACACAAAAATCTCATTTTAAATTCATTTGCAATATTATGGTGGGCAGAGTCAAGTTATTTCATGCTGAAACACTTTTTTTGCAAATTTGGTAATTGGATCCATTTTGTGGAGTCTGCACCCTGGAAATGCCACTGCATTTCACTTATAATCAAACCAACGGGGTTTGAAATGATATTAAATGTGCCAGATTGGGGGAAAAATCCAAATGGATTCATACAAAATGTTATTAACTTGGAAATGGTTCAATGGGCATTTGGCATTTTCACATTGGTAGGTTTAATTTGTTGAGTGAGAACAATGAACTAGGAGATACAGAGCTCTATATTTTTGCCATTTTAACATTTATGTTTGTCATTTATGAACCTGGACTGAGAATTGATTAAATTTCTGCCTTGTAGCTTTTGAGTTTTGTAACATATGGAAGTTTTGTTGTATTCACCTATTTCTTTTGTAGATGGTCAGTTTAAATACAGCCCTTTCCATACGAGTGTTTAGCTAAAACAAGAGTAAGAAAAATAAGAGCAGTAAAGATTTGTCCATCTGTAAATAAACTTAGTACTCTACACTTAACTATCCAGAATGAAGTACTTGAGTATAAGGCCTTAAGGTGCTTTCATGAAGACAAGAGAAGTGTATGTTTATAAAGATAAAATAGTCATTTTCATTAATAAAGTGAAAGGAAGTGACACAAAAGAAGAAACATACATATTAGGAAAGAGCAAAATATACAGGACAGATTCAGATGAGCTAAAAAGCAAAAAGAATTTCAATGAAGATAGCTCAACAGACATGGCAGAGATAATATCTTACCATTCGCATTCCCTACAATGATGAGCTGAATGCCTTGTGCGAAGCAGTTACGTAAATTGGAGTGAATTCTATGTAACATGTAGAAGTCAAAACCATGAACTGAGGAGAGATTTGGGCTATAATGTTAAGCTCTGACTTTACCAAGTTGTGCGGCTTTGGGCTACTCAATTACATCCACCCATTCATTTGTTCCACAAATATTTGCTCCCCTATTCTATGGCAGACACATGGTTAGGTTATGAGGAGGCTCACAGAGCTTATATAACGGGATAGGGGGGTGATGAAGCAGGGAATGGGCAGTAAGGAAACAAATCAAAACATACATAAAATAAATCTCAGAATTAAAACAGGGTTGATGAAATAACAAAAGAATTAAAACAGGGTTGATGAAATAACAAATGCCTGCGTGGCCCTTTAGTTGAGTGGGCACTAATAGCTTCTGTTAGTTCAGCATTCCAGGTAGAGAGAGTGCATCGAGCAGAGAAAGTGCTAGGCAGGTTCCAGCAGCCAGTGTAGTTGGATCAAAATGGGAAAGGGGAAGGAAGGCTCCATAATCTCTCCAAAACTCTTTTTTTTTTTCATTCACAAAGTGAGATGTTTGGGGAAAATGGATTTCAAGAACCCTTCCAGTACAAGTCTCTCCTCTCTATGATTAATATAAAATTTCATGAATATATTAGGAAGAAAAGATAAACCAAGGAAAACACAAGATGATTAATGGAGTGTCTGAGAGGGAAAACAAATAATAAAAATCAAATAGTGACTGTGGTTTTTAATAACTGTCATCAAAAGAGTGGCTTAACTGTAAAGTGAAAATGTAATAAAAAAAAGCAATGCATTACACATTAGCAACTTAAAACAAATCAGCTTTACTCAGCTTCTTTCCTTAGAATTGTTACATACAATATTCTCTTCACAAAAGATTAAGTTGTTTTCTCATCATTGTAGATTCCAAAGTACAAGTCATTTAGGTTCAATTACTTATTCATCTTTATTACCTGGTCTGCTAGATACAATAGAATGACTACCAGTAAATATTGAGAAACGTCCATTCCGTTATTTCCTTAAGTGTAACGTCCATTCCGTTATTTCCTTAAGTGTTCTCCATGGAATTTAGATCTTTGGGATGCTGCATTACATAAAGGAAGTAACCCATCTTCGGTCAGTGCAGTGCAAGCACACTCCAGGTAACCACAGCTCCAAGTAAGTGAGAAAAACTTTATCATGCAGAAGAAATTCTAACTACAAATTATGCTACAGTCAATGGCACTGAGAGCTGAGATGCTCAGAGTTGTCCCAAATTGGAACAAAGGGCCGGGTCTTTGTATACAAACACCTTAAGCAGTCCATAGAGGAAGACTAGCCTCAGCCAAGGGGCCATAGAGGTGAGGCAGCTTCCTTAATCTGAGGACAATTTACCAGAAAGAGCTAGCTCTGAGCCCAATGCAGCCAACGCTCCTCCTCGCAGATAGGGGAATGAGGGCCAAGACACTTGGCTACAAGGGGCACTAGAGTGCAGTGAACAGAGAACACCCACACTGGGATAACCACACTGGTGTGGGACTATGACTATAAGGAGATTTTGAGTCCATTTTTAACTGGGCTGATCTGTTTTATGGATTACAAAATACAGTTTGTTGCACGTAAGCCACTTCATTCAAAGATCATCTCTAACCCCTTTCCTGCTTAGGTCAGAATGCAAAGTCAGAAATGGCAGATAATTCTTCAATTCCATGACTCTTAGTGGAGCTTTCAGAAAGGTCCACATGTCTCCCTAGAATGGTAACAGGTCCAGGGCTAACCTGCTTTCTCTTCCACCAGGTTGCTCTTCCTCTCCTGCAAAATCACTCTTGGGGTTACCGCTCTTACCTAAGAAGGCCTGAGGAGAACAGGATCAGTTCTGGGACAGGTATTGATGCAAATTCTATCTTTACTGCTTCTAACACACACAGGTGAGATGATCTGTGCCCATGCCGATGTGAATACTAAAGCAAGGGTTAGGGCTTTGGGAAGGAGACAGAAAAAGTACACGATTCTAAGCTGTTCGGCTAAATCTTGCTCAAGAAAATAGTTTTTTCATTTGAGGTTGTCTAGCACATTTGAACCTTCTAAAGGATTAAACTCAAGAGTCAGCTCTTTAGACAAGTAAAGCTACATTGACTGTAAGACACCTTTCTTCTGTGCTTCAGATTCTTCTAATATGAGCCAGGGCCTCTCCTGCTAAAAACTTTGAAGCTGTTTCTATAGGGATGGCCCACTCAATTTTACTGGTTCAGAAAATATTTATCAAACTTTAAAAAAAAAATGATTGATTGATTGATTTAGGATAGAGAGAGAGAGTGCAAGAGAGAACAAGAGAGCACAAGCAGAGGGAGTGGCAGAGGGACACCGGGAAAAGCAGGCTCCCCACACAGCAGGGAGTTCCATGTGGGGCTTGATCTCGGGATCTTGAGATGATGACCTGGGCCAAAGGCAGAAGCTTATGGACTGAGTCCACCCGGGTACCCCCAAACATTTTTCGTGTAGTAGGCCCTGGGCTAAGGGAAAGACACAATGATGAATCAAATGCAGTTTCTATCTTCAAAAACCTGAGGTTTAATTATGAAGATAAACTGAGCGGGTAATCACAATCATGGATAACACGTATATCGAGAAGTCATCATAGTCTGAAGGCGGAATACCTATAAAAGGCACCTCACCCAGACTGGGGAGATCAGAAAAGCCTTCCCAATGGCATAATGTTTTAGGTTTAATCTTTTCAGATGAGAAAGAGCTGAGATAAAAAGGGTCGGACAAAAGGACCAGCATTTAGAAAGGCTTGAGAGAGAGAAAAGGAAGAGTTTGACCTACTTGGAGCTTCTCAAGTGGCTCACTGGGCCTGCAGCTCGGAGAACAAGTGTGGAATTATGAAAGACAAGGTGCCAGGGTAAGGAGTTCTGACAGTGTCCTGAAGGTCTTTTTGAACCACTGGCAATATTCAGTGATGTAACAAGATCACATTGTCTCTTTAAACGGTTTTTAAAATGTCATGGTAACAATGACAATGATACTTAATACTCAGGCTTATTTACATTTACCATGTGCTAAGCATAGTACATTCCCTACGCAAATTACTCTGCACCGGAAACTTTTGCGGGCAGAGCTATTAGTATTCACACTTTACATATATGGAAAATGAGATTCAGAAAGGCTAAGTAACATGCTCAAGGTCTGACTGGTAATGAGAATGAATTTGCAAGGGTCTGGTCTGGAGTCAGACAAAACATTTCAAGGACTGCTGGAGTAATTAGGTAACAAACGATGATACAAGAGAACACAGAACATAAATGAAGGCAGTGGCATGAAGATAAAGGGAAGGGGCCAGATTATATGGAAATTGAGGAAGTGGAACCTATGTGAGGATGTGGGAGATGGAACAACCCATGATGTCCTCCAGCTTTTTTTCTATAGAAACTGAGGAATGGTGAGGTCTTTCATTGAGACAGTGAGTCCCGGAGCGGGGGGTGGGGGTGGGGGGGATCATTTAAAAAAAAAAAAAAAGAAGCTGAGTGCAAAGATAAAAGATTGAGATGGATACATTATGGAGGTGTCAAGGGAAGGCTTTCTCAAAGAGATAGTTGAGTAAAGACCTGAAGGGTATGTGAAAATTAGCCACATGGATACCTGGAGGGACAGTATCCCAGACACAAGAGAAAAGTCAAAACTCCTGACGCAGGGTTGTGATTGGGGATGTGGCTACAGCCTAATGTGCTGTGGTCAATCAAGTAGGCCATAAGATTACAGTATCAACCATGTTAAGACCCTATAGGTCATGGTAAAGAATTTCAACGTTTGGTCCCTGGATTAGCAGAAGCACCACCTGGGAAGAATATTCAATCCCTGGGAATTTGTTTGTAATGGAAATTTTCAAGTCCCACTCCAAACTGACAGAATCAGAACCTCTGGGGGCAGAGTTCAGCCATCTGTCTTAAAACTAGCCTTCCAGTGAATTCTGAGTCTCACAACAGTTTGAGAATCTCTGGCCTCCTAAGAGATGAAGGAAAGCCATGGGAAGGCTTGAGCAGATCGATGATGTCATGATCTGACACTACAACATACACACACACATACACACACATATATATAAACACTACAAAATATGTACATATATACTCCTGCTGTGTTGAATATATTTAAGGTAGAAAAAGATGTCTTGTAATCTAAGACAAAAGAGGATATTGGTTAGACTTGGTATTGGTAGAAGGTAGTTGAGAAAGTATGGAAATCTGGATATATTTTGAAAGTAGGCCCAACTGAGTGGGTGGGATAAGAGAAAGAGAAGTCAAGGAAGACTACAGTTTTTGGCTAGAGAATCAGGAAGAACTAAGTTGCTATTAACTATGAAATCTTCTCTTGCAAAAACAATCTGGTATCTGGTCATTAAAAAAAATTAAGGGCTTTGTTTTTCATAACTCTTTACATTTTATCCTGTTATATTAGGACTTGTATGGATACTTGGGGGAAACAGTATAGATAAAATAGTTCAATGCTGAGAATAAATACATTTCAAGATTTTATAATTAAAAGTTTTTACCTAAAAAAAAAATAAAAATAAAAAAAATAAAAGTTTTTACCTGAATTTTAAACTTACGTCTGAGAAATAATCAAATAAGACAAGTGTTAGTTCTAACCTGTCTTTGCTAAAGACATTATTATCATTATTATTAGCCAATTTTCTCAGAACCCGCTAACAAAATTTGGAAACTGTAAATTACCTGGAAAATGTGCCTTGTCAACTTTTAATAATTCAGATTATGGTAGAGAGGAAAGGAGTTATTATGAGAATCTTTGAACATTTCTTTCTTGTCCAGATGGAAAATTGAAATACAAGATTTGCTACCAGATGAATTCAGACACGCTTCATATAATGGCCAAGCGATGATGATCTCCTCTCTCTATAAGCTCTCTGCCCAGAATTATAGCTTCAGTAACAAACTTATTAGGTTCCATTTTCAACTAAAGTACTTCAGAGTCACTATATTGTACACCTGAAACTAATATAACCTTGTATGTTAGTTAAATGGAATTAAAAACTTAAAAAATAAAATGGTAAAAAAAGTGCTTCATTTTTCCACATATTTCCTTAACAACAGTATCAATGATTCCCCACAGAACATTTTATTTCTAGATAGATAATTTCTGATTTCCAAATACAATCAATTTTTGAATATATAAACTAGTGAAGTAGAGCTTTGGGGAAAATCATCTCAATAAATCACTCAAGGCCCTTTGCTTTCCGAACTCATCTCCATCCCCTTTTTTCAGAGTTTATTAGCAGTCAAAATGCATGATAATCAAAAACAAATTAACACAGCTTAGTCATGTAATGCTCCCTGATATTATTTCAAGGTTAAAAGTGACAAAAGAGGTTTGAAAGCCTAATTTTGAACTAATTGGACACAATGTATTATACAAAGTCATATTTTTCTTTCGACAGGATTATAAAAATCAGATCCAACCCATGTTGTTTGTATTAGTCATAGTGATTTTCAACCAACACCATAGTGATCCACTGCCGTCGTGCATTTTCAAAGAATCACTATATCTTGATATTGTGAAGAATCTTAAAAGCCAGCTAATCTAAACCTTGACAAGCAAAACTTTTTGTAACATTTATAAGATTATCTTATAACATCTGCATAAAACTTTCCAGGGATGAGGAAGCAGCCCAGCCCTTGCTGAACACTCAATAAAAGCTTATGGTTCGAGCCTTTGTCATCTGGCTCTACCACCCATCAACCTTCCTGTTGACCACCTATAAGTCTTCCAGCAACCACACTTTAGTCATTGATGACTTTCAGATTTGGTTTATAATTGCCTGCTTCAATTTTAATGCTGACATAACTCCGAGTCACTTCTGTGTGTATGTATATGTCTAACCCAATATCGCTTGACAATTCTTTCTTAAACGCAATGATCTTAGCACCTTTTCTCCTTAACTCTGCCTTCCACCCAGATACAAGAAAGAGAATCAGCCAATCCAAATGCTTTTGTTTCTTCTCCACCTTGCATATTAAGTTGAATAACAACATTAAAAATATGAGTATTTCCATCCTTACTTCTTTCACTTCACTTCCTCCACACCCACGGCTATCTTTGTAACTCAGAGCCTCATTTGCTCCTGTCTGGCTTTCCTGAAATAACTTTCTAACTGGAATTACCTTAAATTCTTTTCAATTCTTTCTATAGTCTAAATTTCAAATAGGCATAATGCCCTTCATGGAGTGTTTATCATCTACAGAATAATTCCAAATATTAAAAAGACATATGTGCTCCTTACTATATGACTATGTCTTTCTGACCAGTTTATCACTCATCATTCTTTCTCAAAAACCATAACCCAGAATTTTATAATACTTGGAGCACTCAATCATTCCATACCTTGTAGGTTCCATGCCTCTGTACAAATTTTGACTCTACCTGGACTGTCCTGTTCTTTCCTCCTACCAGAAACCAATTGCCTTTCTGGAGAATTTCTACTCATCTTTGAGGCCTCAGATTAAGCATTATGCTTTCTACCAATGATTTCTTGATTGCTGTATACTAAGGCAATTATTTCCCTCCTTTGTGCTGCCAGTATGTCTTAAGCCCACCTCTATTGTTATAGATAATATGTTTTACTAAATATGATAGTCTTTAAGTTCATCTCTTCTTCTAGATCCTGAGTACTTTGGTGTAGGATTTATGTGTGTGTAGTCTTATTTGTATCCTCAAAGCCTCACCATCATTGGTGCCCAATCAACATTTGCAGAATCAGAAAGTGAATGAATAAACACCTTTAGAGTGAATTTTACCTTAGAGATTTAGGTAAATTTGGCAATTATTCTGACAAAGGAAAAACAAAACATCCGTTTTTACTTTACAGCAAGAAGATAATAAATAAAAGATGATTATGATACGCATGTGTCCTTCATAATGAGCTTGATAATTAAGAAAGTAATCACAGAATATCAATGCTGTCTGCAAGGCTTTTACATAAAAGAAACAAAATCGAAATACAGTCCCTCAAAATAGAGTAAAAGTTATGATGGTAATGAGTTGAAATTTTCTTGAGGACCTGAAACCAGTCAAGGTAAAATGACATGATATTTTTAAACAGAGGAAAGCTTATATTTGCGTAATTCTTCTCTACCCTTTTCATCTCAAAGGAAATTATGATTGCTATCTGATTTGATATTGAATGAACAAGGCAAGTTTTAGTTTAAGGGCAGTCCTGAAACAATATCCAAATAAGAGCTTGCATACCAGTTTTAAAATAAGCTTTCATGAACTGTAAAATAATCCTCTAATAGTCAAGATACCAAAGAGGAAATTAAAGACACGTCTGTGAACTTTTATTCATACTGTCCAAAGTTAATGCACCAAAGTTAATAAAAGATATTACAATAAACTTATAATTGACTTTAAAACATCTGACTTTAGTTTAAAATATGCAAATCAAGACAATTCCTATCACTTTTTAAAGGATTCAAGACACCACCCAGAAAGGGAATATAGCATTATGTCCATTCTTTTCTGCCCTATGGAATAAACACCTGTTCACTAAAAAAAAAAAAAAAAACTTCTCCTACAAATCCATTCAACAATATCTAATTACCATTTTTCAGGTGCATTTTTTGGCATTTTAAGATGTGAAAGTATTTTATTGTGAAAGAATATAATGGTATAACTCACAATACGTGAGCGTCTTAAAGATTAGAAGATATAAAGTTAAAAGCCTAGAATAGGTTTTTTCACTGTCAATCCAGGTTGTGATAATTAAACTGAAAACTCCAATTTTATTTTTTACTCCAGTGTCACAGAATATATTATTTGTTCTAGACACAGCAGGAAAAATTATCAACAAAGGAAAACCTACATTTCATACCCAGAAGAAAACCTGATTAAATTCCTACATCTGAATTTATAATCACAATTTAAATAGATTGCTAAATTGACATATTTTTGATTCTTCCACATGATACAAAAATCAAACCCAGGAAAAATCCATCTGGATAGTAAAATTGTTTTCACCCCCAACCCAGTCATCACTGCTGTTCAGGACCTGCAAGAAACATATTTAGACTGAGAATTACACACTACCTGATAATCTTCATCCTCATGAGAAAGATGACCAGTTTCTCAAGCTCATCCTCACACTCTTGCTGTTAATGCTTTGTACTCACTATGGAGTATGACTGTTAGCTTCCAGAGTCACTCTAATCATTTAATAAAAAGTTTACCACTTAATGCCTTAGCATTCCTAATTGTTCCAGCTCCTTGATTTGATCTCTTGAAATTTGCTGCATTCAGTTCTTCCCTCCTACTCCTTCATGCTATCTGTTCCTTTATCTGTTTATCTGCAGTCACTGTCACTTCTCTATTCCTTCAGATTATCCATGTTCCACTGTTTATGATCCTCTCTCTACATGTTATGGGTTCCATGATTTCCAATTCCTTTATTTATTAATAAATAATTTCTGACTCCTCTCCACTCACCCTGTCCCACCTACCCAACCTGTCACCACCCCTGCTGCGTGATACTCTGTGTTTCTCCTTCCTAACATGTCCTTTGGTGCCTGTTTTACATTTAATTTTATAGTTATCAACTTTTTCCCTCATGCCAGGCTTAACCATCATAAGAGTAAGAGGCCTTTCTAGGACAGATTATTTTTAATTATGCTTAATACTCTTCTGAAGTTTAACTATTTCTGCTTGACTGGATATATGAGTTGCTTATACTTTTTTCATTATTAAAATATATTTAATATAATCTATCTTACTTTAGAAGGAAATATCCAGGAATGTGACACATAAAAATTAATATTCTTAATGCTTTTGATGCATATTTCTAGATTGCTTTCAAAAAAGGAAAGAGAACCTAGATTCCCACCAATAATATATGAGGCTGTCTTACTCTATCTTCAACATCATTCAGTACTGAAATTTTAAAAAGCCTTTGATAATTGAATAGGCTTAAGGATTTATTTTTGCTTTTAGTTTATAAGGCTTGATTTAAATTTGGCTTAAAATTTTATCTTAATTATAAATATATCATTTATATTCATAAGGATATAATCAGTTAAAACTTTACTTCAGTCAACAGATAGATCTTACACTTCACTCATTAATCCATTTAGATTTTAATATTTATATATAATTTGTATAAACCCATATTAACATAACATTTCACCAATTTTTAAAATTTGATTTTTAGAATATTTTCACGAGACTTCCATGTATGTAATACATTTCTTAATTATGTGATGATTTTTTTTAGTATTAAAATTGCTTCCACACCCAGAACTATAGTGAACATTACTATTTAACTCAATATGAATTTATTTTCTAATTTTAACTCTATAATTTACTTGAAATTTATTTCAGTGTATAGTATGAGATGATGATCCTTTTCACAAAATTCTAACTAATTGCAGTTCAGTTAATAACGCTAGATATAGATCCTCATATCCCTTCTGATATCCTTCCAAAATAACAACAAAAAAATAAAAATAGTATAAATCTTTGGCAAGGAAAGGGAAGGATTAAAAAAAGTCTGGAATCCAGAAAGCAGATACAATTAACTAATTAAAATGAGAAACTTGGAAAGCTGAAACCCAGACATGCAGTTGGTGTATTTGAAATATAAACCTCTTATTCTTAAAACCAAGAAAAGCTTAGGAATAGTAGTGGGATTTAGTACCAAGCAGTGGTTAGGACAGAGATATAAGCCAAGAAAAAAAAGCTTAAAAAGCTCCTTTTAGGAAATAATTAAAATTTCAGATACCGTGGATAACTGTTTCCTTGATACAGCTTTTTTTTTTTTTTTTTTTTTTTTTTCCCAAGAGTGAATCAGAAGGAATCTATACTGGGGCTCATGTGACAGATACTATCCTTATGAAAACATGACAGTTGTATTAGTCTGGGTCCTCCAGAGAAATAGAACCAAGACACACACACACACGAGTATGCGATTTATTATAAGGGATTATCTCATGCAATTATGAAGGGAGAGAAGTGTCAGGGTCTGTAGTCAGGTATAGTTTCAGCCTCATTCAGACTCAGAGAGAGCCAGAGAACAGCATAGATTCTCCACCTTTTTGTTCTATTTAGGCCTTGGATAGATTGGATGAGGTCAGTCCAATAAGGGATGGCATTCTGCTTGCCTCAGTCTATCTCAGATGTTAATCACCTCTAGAAATACCTACATGGGCATACCCAAAATACTGCTTAAGCAAATACCTAGGGACCCCATAGCCCAGTCAAGTTGACATATGAAAATTACTATCACTGAGGTTCAGGGATTTTCTACTTATCAAGCGGCAAAACCCTAGCCTACTTCTCCCATAGAGTTTCCAGAATTTTGGCACACTGTGTTAAACTCTCCAGGAAGGAAACAACAACAAAATTCCTCTGATGAATCAGACTAGTTGAGGAGAAAAATCTCAAAAATAATCAAAGTATTCTCTCAATTGAACCATCATAGCAGATGATCCTCCAGAGAACATCATTATTAACAAGTTCCTCCGTGATTCACTCTTAAACATGAGTTCATAGTCAAGGATCAGGAGGCATTAGATGGGAAAACTCTAGATTTAAAGAGATAGAATCAGAGCAATTTTAAAGAAATATATAGGAGGCCAGAAAAATTTCATTAAAAATCCATTATCAAAGTCAATCATAAGAAAAGGTTGTATTGAGAGTGAGTGAATGTGGAAACTGAAAACATGATAGAAAAAAAAAAAAGATAAGTGAACAAAGGCAAATGTAAGAAAGTCTCTTAGTAAATGTAACTAAAAGAAACTGGTAGATAACAGAAATTGGTGGACATTAGAGAATCAGTCCAGAAGTTACATTTAAGTAACAGGAATTCCAGAGAAAGCTAACCAACAGAGGAAAAGAAAAAAGGATAATGAATTGAATTGTGCCCCCTTCAAATTCACATGTTCAAATCCTAGCCCCTAGTACCTCAGAATGTGTTTGGAGACAGAGTTTTTGACGAGACTAGTAAGGGAAAATGAATTCATATAGGTGGGCCCTAATCCAAAAGGACTACTGTCTTTACAAGAAGAGATTAGGACACACAGATACACACAAAGGAAGAACCACATAAAGATGCTGAAAGAAGAGCATCTGCAAGCCACGTAGAGCGGCCTTAGAAGAAACCAACCCTGATGATACCTTGATCTTGGACTTCTAACCTCTAGAATTGTAAGGATATAAATTCCAACATTCAATCTACACAATCTGTGGAACTTTGTTACAGAAGCCCTAGAAAAACTCATACAAACAGCTCAAGAAATTATCTCACATCTGTAATATGTGAATGTTCAAATTAACAAATTCACCATGTTCCAATACTGTTAATGAGAGATAGAAAAAAAAAAAGACTATGACAAGAGACTTCCTAACATTAGAAATATATGAAAAGATCCAAAAAGCTACCAAACAGAGAGGGCACATTCACAGAATTGGTTAGGAATTAGAACTTCCTAAGACTTCTCAGAAGCAAAACTGGGTTGTCCTTCAAACATGAGGGCAAAGATGTAGATGTGCAAAACCTCAAAAAATTTACCATCTCTGCACCCTTTTCCATAAATTACTAGACACACTTGATCAAAAAAGAGAAACTGAGAATAAAGAGGCTATAGGATATAGGAAACTAGAGGATTAAACACGAGAGAAAAGTGAAGAAATCACACATTGGCTAACGAAGAAGAGCTCAGGATGAGGAATGCAGAACAAACCTAGAGGAAACACAATCTAGGTCAGAAGACAATGTAGAGGATGCTAAGAGTATGTGTTAGGCCTGAGTGCACTGAGAGGATCTTATACTACAAGCAGAGAGTTTAGGAATGAGATAGTGATAGGTTCATTAAAAAGCTGAACAAATGAAAATAACATCAGATATTAGCTCTAGCTGAAACAACCTGTTGTAAAAGAAAATGTGGTGATGATTCTGTTCCAACATTTACATAACCACAATCATGTAAGAAGTCACTATGGTATAATGATTGGGAGGAAAGGGGGCAAGATGGAGTAGGGTGATTTGTGGTTTTGGGGTGGGAGGCAATAAGAAAAATAGTGTTTCTGATGGACAGTAAAAGGGACTTGACCAATAGAATGCAAACTTGAAAAAAATGAAGAAAAATAACTTAAAGAATTTAATTTAGAAATTGAAGTTAAATACCAAAGAAAGAGCTGAGATTTTGAAGTGACTACCACTCAGGAATTGGAATACAATGGGGATTAGGAAACAGATGATAAGTGTTCTATATAGAAATTATCGAAGAACTATTTGAATTTTTTAAATGTATACCTGTAGAATATTGGAAAACAAATAATAAAATCCAATTGTTCAATACCACTTACTAAATATTTTTTTTCTATTTTCTACTATTTCTGATATGGCCAAGTCACTTATTAAATTATTGTTTAGAATGCTCTTTTTGGGGGGGTTATTTGTACTGCCTTATTGTTATCTTCTATGATTGTAACAATATCCAATTTTTAAAAATTGAGGTATAAATGATATAAAACATTGTATTTGTTGCAGGTATAAGACAATGATTTGATATTTATATACTATAAAATGATCACTACAATAGGTCTAGATAATATCCATCACCATGCAGTTACAATTTCATGTGATGAGAACTTTTAAGACCTGTCTTAGCAACTTTCAAATACACAACACAGAATTGTTAACCCTAGTCACCATGCTATCAAACTACTTTGAAGATTATGATTCACAAAATATTTTAATATTGTGCAAAAGTAGGACTCCATCAGAATTCTTTCTAAATTCCTGGGACAATTCTTATCTGTTGTCCCTTAGATGAAAAGGGAGTAACATTTAGATAGTATTCCCTAATATCCTCATTTTTAAACTCTTTGCAGGTTGCTCTTTCTTGATTCTTCAAGAACAAGACATCTACTTACACCCATTTCCTGTAAAACCAGGTTTCTGTGAATCGTAAATAAAAGTTGCCAGAATTTCATTAAGTGATTATAACCAGATGCAATAGTCATCCTTAACTAGGACTATGGACTCTGAAACATTATTTTCATAAACTCCATATATCACTCCAGTCATTTACCAACTTCTTAATTTTCACAAGCTGTTTCCTGTATGTTATTCCACACTAATGGCCCTGCCTCATATTCACCTGTTTCTCTGAATGAATTACTTCCTACTACGTTCTTCATATGTATCTTACCTCTTCTCATATATTGACCCTTTTCTTTTCTCTTTTCATTTTATTTTCCTATAACTAATCCCAAGTGAAAATTTAAAAATATTTAAGTATCAATGTGCTATTTTCTACATCATTTATGTCAATGTATACAAAAAAATTAATCTCTGGAAGCCAAGTCATAGATCCAGTGCTTAGAAAATGAATTTTCTGGGTGCTAACCAAATGATAAAATCGTCATTTTGCCTTCTTCAGGTTCTATATTGTTTGGGCTACGGCAGTTTGGCAGTAATGAGAACACTTTCGCCTTCACAGTACTGTCAGTAGGCAACGTTAGCCTACAATCCCTTGAAATCACCAATTAGCAACTGCTATGTAAACGGCTGAATTCTGCTCTGGAGAGGTGGGATGGCGCAGGTACGGAGCATGTAAGATAAAGACTAGAGTTGATTATTCAATATGGGAAATCACTGGTGTGTAAAAGTGAGATGGAAATATGGCTGATGCTATTTGTGACTGTCATAAGGTTAATTATTATTGTAAAGTATGCCTCATATCATCCTTTAAACCTTATTCTCTCTTTGATAATGCAGCCCCATTATACAAATTGAGTCTTGTCAATCTATAATGAGGAAGTAGATTTCTGTGCTTTCACATTGCACTAGAATTCCACTTCAGTGATACCTTGAAGCTGGCTCTTATGGCATCCTTAAAGTGGGTCTCCAAATATTGGCTTGAACATCAAGAGCAAAAATACATGTAGGGGCACCTGGGTGGCTTATTGGAGCATCTGCCTTTGGCTCAGGTTGTGATCCCGGGGTCCTGGGATCAAGTCCCGTATCAGGCTCCCTATGGGAGCCTCTTCTATGTCTCTGCCACTCTCTGTGTCTTGAATGAATGAATGAAAATTTAAAAATATCTTTAAAAAAATCATACATGTGGCTATTGAAATACAGGTGTGGCACCAGGGTGGCTTAGTGAGTTCAGCGTCTGACTCAGTTTCAGCTCAGGTCTCTGGGTCATGAGAACCAGCCCGGTGATGGGCCCTGCACTGGGCATGGAGTTGGCTTGGGGATTCTCTCTCTCCTTCTGCCCCTCTCCCACCTCCAGTGCACACGTGCATTCTCTCTCTCAAATAAATCCTTAAATATAGGCATAGAAAACAATGCAAGTTTTAATGAAACACTTCTTGCTATTTCAGATAATAAGACATTAGTTCTCAATAATTGTTTTGATAATTTATCCATATCAAACAGGTTCATTTGTCCTCATTTAAACATGTATTTTAATTCCGTTGCAAAGATTCTCATTATATTTTCAGAAAAGGAGTAAAATAACAGAGCAGGACAACCTACATATATTTTAGGACTCTGCTTGCAAGGCCTTTCTTGGGCCTATTATCAGACCTTTGCTAGCTAAAAATCATTTTACTTGAGAGCCTAAAATATAAGCCTGTGCTATTTCCCCAGTTGATTTATAAGGTGCCCGTGCAGTAAGAGCTGAAATTGCTTGCCCATAGTTCTTCCAGTTTTCGTCAGGAGATCTCACATTTGTCAGTAGCTCGATCATTCTCTCTCAAGTAAATTAGCTCAAATTTTGTTTTTTATTTTTATTTTTACTCTCCTCTAAATGCTCTCTATTTTACCCTTTAAATTCTGGATGTTCTTTCAAGGCCAAACTCTAGAACCACCTCAGGTAATACGGATGTTGAAAATGTGGCTTTACAAAAATCTCCTGACTTATAGGCTAACTTTCTTCATTATGAACTAGAAAAGGCAGGTGAATGGGATCTTCCCCATGTGTACTTTGAAAGGCTTGCCTCAAAATCTTGTGCTGATGAAGAGAATATATTGACACCACTGAATCATGACCATAGCCACGGTCTTGTGTACAGTTGGATTTCAGTAAAAGTATTAAAGTGAGCACGTGAATGGAATCAGTATTATAGAGACACGCTGAAATAGGAGTTTAAGCAATGGAGCCCTGCCATGCCGTGCTGGGAACTAGCAACTGATAAAGAACACGAGGCACTCTTTCTAACAAAGGCTGTATGCAGTCCCTAATTTATTATTTACACTATTTCTGTTTCTAGAGACCACTTAAAATAAAGCCCCATATTTAGGAAAAACATTAAAATAAGGAAAGGAGTGCAGTAAGTCATATCTGGGGTGGGGAAGATTCATGAAAAGAATGAAAAATGAGGGGCAGCCCGGGTGGCTCAGAGGTTTAGCTCCACCTTCAGCCCAGGGCCTGATCCTGGAGACCTGGGATCGAATCCCACGTCAGGCTCCCTGCATGGAGCCTGCTTCTCCCTCTGCCTGTGTCTCTGCCCACCAATCTCTCTTTCTCTCTCTCTCTCTCTCTCTCTCTCTCTCTGTGTGTGTGTGTGTGTGTGTGTCTCATGAATAAATAAAGGCTTAAAAAAAAGGAAGGAAAAATGAAGAGAGGGGAAAACTGTTATACTAGAAACACTAGGCTAATTATATAGAGCCATACGTTTAATTCAGGGGCCTTCTGGTGGCCAATGCAAAAAGGGAAACCAATGCTTCTCACACTTTTCATTTATTTATAGGAAGTATATGTATTCTTTAGCCAAAACCAAAACCAAACCAAACCAAACCAAAAAAAAAAAAAAAAAAAAAACGCACTTTTTCCTAGTACTCACTTTTCAGAGGAATTTATTTCATAATATCCCTATAAGGAATTTTGAACATAGTGGCACTTTTTTTTTTAATTTAACTTGCCAACATGCAGTATATCGCCCAGTGCTCATCACATCACGCGCCTTCCTTAATGCCCGTCATAAGTGAGAGCTTTAATAGCAGTATTATAAAACACAAAGGTACAACTTTAATGTGGTCATCAGGTGAAACTCCAAAGGCAAAGAAAAAAACTATAATAGCATAGTTGTTGAAACCAAACGAAAGGCATAGTTCAGGCATTCATTGTGTAGCTATAACCGTTTGGACCTATACTTTTCATCCACAGTGCTACTTTTAAGGTCTGAAGGATATTAATACATGATGTAAAAGCGTATTAGCAAACTTAAGTTTTAATAATTCTGACATTCTAACTCTCCTTGATATTTAGAATCTGAAAAAGCTTATATAAAATCATGTACGTTGTATATACATGTAGGTGTACATATATACACAAACACACACACGCACACACAAGTACATATTCATATAATCTCTTTAGCCATTTTGGCCTTTTAACCCCTATGGTCACAAAAAAACTGAACTTAAACCCTGGAAAAGCAGTAGACAGGAAAACAGTGCAAGTCTTCTCAGAAGAGATTTGCTGTTTAAATTAAAAAAAAAATGTCTTTTAGGCTGAACTAAAATGCAGCACCTATACAAACAATGATGAATACACATAAATTCATTTTGATTAGCACTTTCACACCAAATATCAAATGATGCTGAGTAGATAGGACCTTTTAAGTATTGCCAGATGTTTCTAATCAGTATTTATCTTTTTTAAAAATATACTTCACTAAGAGATCATATATTAACAGGCAGCTGGAGTATACCTTTCAAACTCAATAAGCCAAAGAACTGCTTCCAGCTGACATGTCATAAACTGGAGAATAAAGTAAGATATAAAGCAATGCTCAAAAGAAAATATATACAGAGTAACTGTATTTCTGCAGTTGAGATAATTCTAATTTTTGCAGTAAGCTCCCCTTAGTTATCCTATTGCTTAGCACTCAACTTTAGCGAGCCCAGACACATAAACCTCATCACAAATGTAAGGATAGGAGTCATAGGGAAATTTTCCAAACAGATTTAAGATGGTCAGAAACTCAGTCCAGTTTGGGAGAAAGAAAGTTCAGGTGAAAGACAAGAATAGTGGTGAAAGTAGATCTGGGAAGATGAGCCCCTTGGAGAGTCCTTTGTAGTTAGTGACTATTTCCACCCAATTTTCCCTCCCCAAATAGACTAAATTCGACTTTCCAGACTAACTCAATATGCATATGCTCATTATTACTTACAAAGTAAACTTAGGAAGAAAAACTTTTCCTGTATCCTTTCTTTTTCCTAGTACTATGACCCATGTAATGAGCTGCATGCCCATCACATTCCTCTCCCCAAGAAGGGGGGAGCATAAAACCCGATATTGAGTGTTTTCTTGTGAGTCTAGTGCTGTGCTAGATACTTTCATCTACTAGCTTAATTCTCAAAAAATTAAAATGAGGGTACAAACAGAAAGATGATTGCTTTCAGCTCAGCATCTCGGAGACACAGAGTTGAAATTATTTCCAGGTCTTATTTGTAAAGGATGCCATTCCTACTGCGCTTGGGCATCAGACAATATGCCATATAGTTTCATAGCAACTGAGATAAAATGAAATTCCACGGTTTATGCAAAGATGATTCAGGAGTGTACAGGCAAATTCGGTCAGTTGTAGGACATAGATAGACCCATCCACTAATCAGCAAATTAGTAACATACAGAATTTCTAAACAGTTTTCAAGCTTAATTTATCTCTATTCACCATCCAACTATATAATAAGCATTTCTTCTCTAAAAGAGGAGTCAGTGGCCCTATTAAATATTTACATAAATCTACCATTGATTTACATGAATGTATATTGCTTTCGTAAATAAAATTGTCCTCTGTTGAAGACTAGATTGGATTTGAGACATGCTGTGCTCAAGTACACAATTTTGGAGACCTATTACCTGCTCTGAGAAAATCGTAAGAGCTTGGAAACAGCTCAAAATTTTGCAGCTGGTATAGATGGATTATAGCATTCTGGCACCCACCCATCTTCATCATACAAAGATTTTAAATTACAGGAAGGCTCATCGGTTAAAACATCTGCTTTTGCATGGACATATTATAGCAGGTCATCACATGGCGTGATTGCACCTGCAATTGGCAGGGTTAAGGCTGGAGATCCATAAAGTGTGGACAGCACTGACTCCCTCTTTGGCCCCCCCATCTTGTTCATACCTACACAATGACCTCCCTTGGGATGATGTGTTCCAGGACTGTTGGAGGTTAATGTATGCCCTGACCAGCACGTGGGAAGGCTTGTGCTCATACTTCCTACACTGATCTTCCCTACACTGACGCACAGAAGGCACCACTTTAGATAACCACTTTTGACCTCTGCCCCTAGCTTTATAAAAAGTTATAGATTAAGGTCCAGACTTGGTGGAAAATAGCTGCATAGCACCTGGATCATTTGTCTACTCAATCCCTCCTGTTGGTAAATTACTCTGAATAAAATTCTGTGTAGGTGGTATGGAGTGGTTTGTTTTTTGGTTTCAAAGTGCCTTCTTAGTCTGGAGGATACTTTTCTGTCCCTCTTCACCTTCTAACAAGACTATCCATAACACCTCATATGCAAAACCACTCTCCTGTTCTTAATACATCTTTCTTCACCATAGATTACTGCAGAATTTGAGAAGTAGAAAACTTACATATTAAGTAATGCACCATCTACAATGATATCATGTTGCTGAACTATACCCTATGAGTAGAACAATGTCAGAAATGCCAGTACTTCAGGTTTTAAACGGTATATAAAAATACTACAATGGAATAGTATTGCTAATTTTATAAAATAGGTTTAATCAATTACTGGGAGACTTGCTACTGCAGAGAGGGCATACAAACCCAAGGGCTCTAAAAAGAGTGGACAATGTCATCTGTACTAAAATCCTTAGCAGCCCTTGCACCTTAAAGACTAGCCATGCCCTACCAAGTTAATCAATAGTTGTTGGTACAAACATCTAAACACAGGCAACTTTACTAAATTAAAGCAAAATAAGCAATTTAGCTTAATGTAATGTAAATACAAATCATCAGATTGTAGAATAAGTATCTTGTCAAAAGACACAGCAATGATTGCAGCTCCCAGAATGACAATAGCGCTTATAGAATGTATTCTATTCTTTTTAAAAATATTTATTTATTCATGAGAGACACAGACTAGAGGCAGAGACATAGGCAGAGGGAGAAGCAGGCTCCCCATGGGGTGTCCGATGAGGGACTCGATCCCGGGACCCTGGGATCATGACCTGAGGCAAAGGCAGACACTCAACCACTGAGCCACCCAGGCACCCTCTATTAATTCTTTATCTATATTTTCTGTTTTAGTATATTACCAAATTACCTGAAAAACTGTTTTCAATAAACAATTTAAAATATTTCTTGGTTGTCAAGTTGTGTTGAGCCTCTCAAAGAAGTGGCAGTGTCTACTTATGTGGGAGTTCTCGAAAGCAGCCCTTGAGTCTAGAACATGTTAACATGGTCCCCTAAAATGAGTTATCTGCTGAGAAGGCAGCAAAGGAGTAAATCACAGAGACCTTGTCTAGGATAGCACCTACATTTAAGTTAGAGCCCAAGAGAGATCAGAACAAAGTAGATGAGAAGCCACAAGGCAAATCAAAATGGCAGTTGCTAAACAGATATAACCTGGTGTTCATCACATTTTCTTGCCTTTATCCCATAAACCATTTCTCATAGTAGTTATCACTTGTCTATGACTTTGGTTATACACTGGACATAGTACCATGTCCACCTGCATATATAAAGATTAAATAATTATTTGTTGACTGAATAAATGGTAATTTGGGGATATAAAAAATTGCCAATACTAGTGGATGAAAATGGCTTATAAGCTACACAAGAAGAGAGCATCTATAGCAAAATTCAAATAGCTCTGGGAACATATTCACGGTTGTACTGTAATGAGAAAAGGGCCCTTCTACAGCATGCTATAAGTAGGTGGTATCCCAATAAATAACTAGGAACAAGAAGAGTATGCAAAAAGGACTAGGAGAATCTTTCATTCATCTCTATTCCTTCCGTCATTCAAAATGTGCATTCACATGAGCTAAATGCCCATCGGATCCATAACATTATACCATATGCAAAGCATATAGAAAAGAACTCAAGAGAAAGGTAAATCATGCTTAAGATTTAAATAGGGAAATGATATTTACATATGAGGAAGTGATTTTGACAAATAGCTACCTTCTAGAAATTTAAAAGATTTAGCTGAAATGAAGACTGTACATAATACAGTTTTAGGGGTGACTTTCAGATCTTTTTTCTGTACATTGAGTGCTTTATGAAATAGTCTGAAATCTGCAGTATTTTCCTAAGGTGTACTCAGATTTTGAACCTCTGAACTGCTGAGCTTTGCCATTTGTTTTAAAAATTGCTTTTGCTAACATTGATGAAATCACCTGAAAAATTTACTAACAACTCCTGCTTCCTTTGCCGAAGAAAGAAGTGAAAAAAGATAAGCTACCCAGTAATTTGGAAATATAATCTCATGGTGGGTATATTTTCCAACAGGGAGTCAAATTTGGGTAAAATACAAAAAGAATATTATTTGTCCTATTCGAGGTCATCATCAATACATTTTATATATTTAATTATGGTTGTTCACTGTTTCATAGACTGAGGATAAAATTCTGAAGATTTTTAGTCAATATTAACTGACCATTATTTACATCTCCAATGATTGGAATTTTTTAAGCCATCATCTTGGCTTGCATTCAGTCTCTTTAGGAATTTTCAGATAATATTTTAAAATAACTTTTTATTTTAGAAATCAATTATCACTAAGCAAACTAATTCAAGAACACCAAACATTATAAATAAAGACATGAGGAGCTGATTAATGAAATACTGACAGGAAGAGAAAGAGGGGAGGAAAATGTGTCTTAAAAGGTCTTATTTAAACTATATTTTTATATCCTTCTACTCTACTGTCCTTTTTTTGTTCTCTGCCATAAAGATCCATTTTACTACATGATTTCTTATGTTCTGTGCTTCCACTGAAGTGTGTAAGTATCACACTTGGATATAAATCTGTTAAAGTAGTTTTTATAATTAAATTGAGCTCGTTTCTCCTCATTCCCCCTTAAGTCACTCCTGGAGGGTAAAATGATCAGAATCACAGTCTTGGAATAGACTAGAGAGCGTGGAGATTACAACCTGCCCCACCTACAGAAAATAGGAAACAAATGTACACAGGTGACTAGTCATTAGCAACACAGCGTACAAATATCAGAACACAGAATGGATTCAGGGACTCCTCAAGTGTCACCCAGTAGGCTTTCCAATGCCATATTTCAAAAGCTGTGGCAATCTTTCAGACATCAGAGTGAGAATGATATCTCAAGGGGATCTAGAAATCAGATCCCCTAAGGTCTTGATCATTAAGTCTGTGTCCACTTATGACTTTCAGATACCCCATGTATCTTGTCACTTTTGGTAGCACACGTGGC
This sequence comes from Nyctereutes procyonoides, assembly GCF_905146905.1. Lineage (NCBI taxonomy): Eukaryota > Metazoa > Chordata > Mammalia > Carnivora > Canidae > Nyctereutes > Nyctereutes procyonoides. The sequence continues at coordinate 5,798,181 of NW_026575137.1, forward strand.
TTGATAAAAGTCAGATTTAAGGAAACACAGGGGCTTTTCTTCGATCTAAGTGGTAGCTCCTTGCCAGATTCTGCTATTGGCTAATTGTAATCGAGATAATTCACCACTCAGACATGCACAGATACTTAACATCCATCTATTCCATTTCCATTGACAATGACAAAGGAATGACATGGCATAGAGGGTAGCTGTGTGGAGGAAGGAAAATTAACTGAAGGAGGGAGGCATTGCACTCTTTAGGTAGCTGCCAATGGCATATGCTAGTTTTGGCTGTCCAACACTTCCCTTCCTCTGGCAAGAGAACCCTAAATTTCTTGGAAAAAAATTACCAGAATGGCACTCCATGACTATTAAGACCCATTTGACACCCAGCTCTAAGAGGGGACATGTGAACCGGGCCCTACTCACTGTAATTCAGAAATGGGAACATGACCCCCTCTGGATGGAGGAAGAGAAATCCCAAGACCATTTGCAGATCTTTTACAAAAGACACACAGTCATTCCACTAAGTACAGTGAACTGGTCATATATAGATATGAAGCTGTTTCTGGGAGAGACTGAGAATAACCTAATGGAGAAAACAGCTGAAAGATGGAGAGAAACTGTGCTCTAACAGTACCACTTGGACCTACTGCACACGTGAAGCCACATCTTCTTGTGGGCTCTTTGTTTCCCAGGTCACTCAACACATTCATTTCCTGTCTCTGTTCCTTGCCCTCTAGCCATTTTTTTATTTAAATTTCTGTCACCTCCAACTAAAATGGTCCAAGCAAATAAAAGGCTTCTTTCTAGATGCCTAAGTTGATATCAGGAAGGGACTTAGGCTTCAGAGATATTTTAGCCTTCTACAGAGTTCAAGGCACCAGTGAAAACATACTTTTATCAGTACATCAAACACCTATGTTATTCAACAATCTACACTGAGCATTTGAATCTCCTAAAAATATGCCACAGAGTATGGAAATTAAAATAAACCATGACACCGTGACACTTCACATTTCAGGAAACAAAATGAAATGGAGAGAGAGAGAGAAAAGAGAGAAGAAAACTCCTGGAAGAATAAACCAGTTAAAAATTAATTTTACAATAAATGCCAGCATGTGATTTTGTTACATAAAGATCAAACACAACAAAGACAAAAAAAAAAATCAAAACTCTGCCTCGCTCAGTAGTTTGTTGCTCTGGCTCACCATCAAAGGTATTTAAAAAGAAAATCCACTGCATGATTTAAAAACAATAAAAAAAAAAACCTGACTATAATGACAAAAGAATACGCATCTAGTCAGGTATCATCTAATAACTGAACAGAGATGTGAAAGATTGTTCGGTGCTCCTAATGTAATCATTTCATTTGCTCTGGTCTTCAGTGGTCTTCTTGATATTTAGCATCAGATATTTTGAGTGGGAAATGTTCTAGCAGGAGTGCAGGAAAGTGTGAGATGTCTTTTCAGGTGGTAGAAATAAAAGCTGAGGCTGGACCCCTGTTCGGCCTGCATGAGATATTCAATAACGTTGGCTTCTTGCCTGAGCGCAAACCCAGAGTGGAGCTGTGCCAAACCACAAAGGCCTAAAACACACACCACGAGGCAGAAAGCCCTTGTTGTCTGGTAGCCACCTTTCCGGACCACCTGCCGATGACCTTGTACCAGTTGTCAAAGTCCTCACATTCTGCCTCATTTTCCCCCAAAGTCATGCCCCCAAAACCAGATCATGGAATCGTCCCCATTGAGGCAGAGGTATGTAAATGATGCTTCTCAGAGCCCAGGTTCCACAGTCACCCTGAGGGGTGCTATGAAAAATGGGAGTGAGACCAACAGGAAGGGCCTTCAGGGTTTTTCTCCTGTCCTTAAACAGAGCTATGGAGCTTTTACCTCCTATATTCAGAGGGGACCCCCTTAAAATATTCATGGGGGGAAGGAAGGAGATGGTTTTACTCTTGCTGCTGTTACTGAAAAAAATAAATAAAAAGCTGCAAGCCCACTGTACCTGAAGATGAGAACATAGGCCGTGGCATGGTATCTTACATGGAACAATCCTATTTTAGGAGCAGAAAATGTTTTCATCCCAACAAATTATTTGTAATGATGAAATATTGACATGAAGATGATAAAGTGCTGGATTCATGATTCTCATATTCCTTTGTTTTTCTTTTAAGACTTCCTTTTTCTCCCATCTTCCTTTCAGCCGATCCATCCTTTTCCCTTTCTTTTGCTTTTTCTCATTTTTTATTCTGCCTCTGTACCTCTCCATTTTTCTCTCTCCATGTTTTCGTTTTTCTTCCTTATTTTCTTCATGAAGAATTAGGACTTATTCTGGTAATTTATCCTATAGATATGCAGAATAGATGCCACTTAACTTATTCTCAAGGTTTATAAGATCTCAGAAAGAGAAGGGAGTTTTTCATTAATAGAGAGTTATTTAGGGGAAAAATATTAGCTTAGATAAAAAAAAATGTCTATGTCGCAGACATTTACAACTGCTTTTTCACTGTTCCACTTCACTTTCCTTGTCACCACTTGAGTGGGAGACCTAAAATTAAACTTGATTCTGTTGCTGTCCTAGTTAGAAAATGTTTTTGGCTCCATGTTGTTTATAACAAAAATATATACATTGCTTTCCCAGACATTCAAGGTCCCTTTACCTTCATCCTACTTCTTTTCCAATCTCATATCCTGCCGCAATGTGCTATGTTTATACCAGATTGAAATGATCTCTGATGTGTAAATATGCCTTTTCAGTATTGACAGCTTTGCCCTGAACAAATATTCTGTGAGTAGAGTTAGCCATCATGTCCACCTACCTTCAAAGGGACAAACTTAAGACAATATAAAATTTTAAAAATCTGAAAATTCTTAGCATAAGATTTTATTTAAACCAATTATTGCAGGAAGTTTTTTCCCCCAGCCTTATTGAAATATTGACAAATGAGATTATAATTACAGTGTACAACATGATTTGGTTTACATATATATTGTGGAAAAATTCTTACTGCTGAATTAATATATCTACTACATCATATATTTAACTTTGGGGGGGCTGTGAGAACACTTAAGTTCTACACTCTTTGCAGATTTCAGTAACACTGTATTACCAGCAACTGTCACCATGTTGCACATTAGAACCACAGAACGTTTTTCCTCTTACAACTGGATGGTTTTTACCCTTTGACCAACATCTCTTCATTTCCTCCACTCTCCAGTTCCTGGCAACCAACTTTCTAGCCTCTGTTTTTATGAGTTTCCCTTTTTTTTTTTAGGTTTTACATATAGATGAAATTGGACAGTGTTTATCTTTCTCTGACTTGTTTCACTTAGCATAATGCCCTCTAGGATCATCTTTGTTGTCCCAAATGGCATCATTTTCTTCATTTTAAGGCTGGCTACTATGCCGCTGTGTTTGTCTGTGTGTGTCACATTGTCTTTATCCATTCATCCATCAGTGGACATTTAGGCTGTTTTTATACCTTGACTATTGTGAATAATACTGTAGTAAACATGTGATTGTAGATATCTACTCAAGACAGTGCTTTCACTTCCTGCAGATATATACCCACAAGGAGGATTGCTGGATTATATGGTAATTATATTTTTAATTTTTGGAGGAACCTCCATACTGTTTTTCCACGGGATACCATTTTACATTCCCACAGGATAAAATGGTTCCCTTTCCTCCCCATTACATTAGCATTTGTTCTTTAAGTTTCATCTGTTAATCAACAACGTAATAGGAATGAGGTAGTGTTGTGGTCTTGCTGTTCATTTCCCTATTAGTAATACTGAACTCCTTTTCATCTGTTAGCCATTTGTAGGTCTCCTTTGGAAAGAAACAAACAAAAAATGTCTACTCAGGTCCTTTGTCCATTTTTAATTGAATTATCTGTTTTTTGGGTTTTTTTTTTTGTTTTTGCTATTGAGTTGTATTAGTCCTTGCAGGTTATTGATATTTGTAAATATTTTATTTCATTCCATAGTTGCCTTTTCATGTTGCTGATGGATTTCCTTGTTGCACAAAAGCTTTAGAGTTTTATTTGGTTCTATTTGGTTTTTGTTTTTGTTTTTGTTTTCCTATTGGTGTCAAATTAAAAAACAAAACAAAACTATTTCCAATGCCCATGTATAAAGCTTACACCTCCTATGTTTTCTTCCAGGTCTTACTTCTTAAATATTACATTTATTTGAGACACAGAGAGTGGGAGAGAGAGAGAGAGCACGAGCCATGGGTAGGGACAGAGGGAAAGGTAGAAGAAGCAGACACATATGGGGCTTGATCCCAGGTTCCCGAGATGATGACCCGAGCCAGAGGCAGATGCCCAACTGACTGAGCCACCCAGGTGTGTCCTTTCAGGTCTTTTAACAAATTTGCTCACTTCTAACATATTCACAGTGTTCAAACTAATTGCCTCACCTTTATACCACTACTTAAACACAGCTATTTTCAATAAAGAACTGGGTGCATGTGTACAACCAAACTACTTTAGAATGGAAAAGATCTATTCAAGGAAAATAAAAATCAATCTGCATAACTAATACAATGTTCAGATGATTCCCTGAAACTGCAAAGGTAGCAGAAAGAAAATCTGAGAGCAGCCTCTGCCCACTTGCATAAAGGAAGAAAGTATCTTTTACTTCCTTCATCTTTCGTAAGTGCCACAATGACACTCTTTATGGAGTGTATGGGTTTGGCCCTCCAAAAGGTAAAAATAAAAAAGTGAGTCTTTTCAATACAAAATATTTGACTTTCATTTACCCATTAGTAAAATATAAAAGATTCCTGTTTGTAATAGCAAAGAGTTTCCTTTTTTTTTTTTAAGTTTGTCAGTTTAGTGGCAAATTACTAGATGCTTTTGAAGCAAAATTTAAAAATTCACAGAAGTCTGGACATTATTTTCAGCGTCTTTATTATTCAGTTTGTTGATAAAATCCAGTTGGCTTTTCTATATATATAAAAATGAAAACTTTTTTTTTCCCTACAGAAAAACTTTTAGATAAAAACTGATGGGGCAGTCTCACTTGAAGGGATGGCTTCCTCTAAAGACCAGCCGTATCAGTGAGCTATTTAGCCGATTCCAAAAACAGATCACCCGTGCTCTCCAGTACTTAGAGATATCCAAACCCAGAGGAGATGCATTTTGTTTGCCCAAAGAGGCAGGTTAGTGAATCTGTTTAATATATTAAGTACTAAAACCTATACAAAGATATAGTATGTAATTCTATTTTATTGCACAGGCAAGAGAGAGAAGAAAACGTTAATTTAACCACCCGACCTCTTGCAGAATTTATCGACTGTGATACGATAAATTAAGTGTTCTCCCTGTTTCTCTTCAGTTTCATTTCCTCTGCTTCCAGGAGTGTTTCAACTTAACCTTTATTATTCAATAAATGTTCAGAAAACTACTTAGCTACCGGTAGGGAAATATTAGGAAAGGGGGAGATTTGAGCTCTGAACATTTTATAGTTCAAGATAGTAGAAGGTCAAAGAGACACCAACAGTAACACAAATAACTGTCCTAGGCCTTAAAATCAGGGCAACTGCTAGAGATTTTAATATTGTTCAGGGCTATGGACTTGGACAAGGGAGTCTTCAAGAAAAACATCTTATCTGCTGAGGCTAATTCAGTTGAAGGAAGTTTAAGAAGTAATCTAGATTTCCTATCGTAGTAAGCGACCTGGCCATCAGATTAAAAAAAAAATCCTAAAGAAACATTATCAAAAATTAGAATATTCTAGGACCTTGCATGTTAACTGGGCTCACAGAATTAAGCTCATCACCCCGTCACCACCACACGTGCACAACTTTTTATTTTCAGGTAACATTTATCAGCAGTCTGTACTTGTGGGAACTAGAGATACAAAAGAGTCCTAAAATTAATTCCATAATATCATATCTGACATTTACTGAGTTTTTATGTACTATTCTAAGTGTCCTTACAAGGCTGACCTCATTAATTCTGCACAGTTCTTTGTAGTAGGTGTAGAGACCTCTGCACTTTGAAGCTCAGACAGTTGGTTAAGGAAGAGTTAGTATTTGACTCTAAAACTCTTGCTCTTAACAAGAGGCATCTGTAGAGACCAACTGTATCTCTGGAGCTAATCCACAGCTAACCAGAAGATGGCTTTTATGCAACACATGAGGATACTGAATACAAAGAATATTTTAGTCATCTCTCAAGATTTCACAATCCATACTGGTAAACAAGAACCCTGGTACCAAGACTCAATCTTTCTGATTTGAGGTTGAACTGGTTTTAGCAAGTCAAGCTGACATTTTATTAGAAATTAAATTGCCTCCACATGAGACTGAAATCAACTGGCACTATTGCCTCAGTCATAACTTAGGCTAGAGTATAAAACAATAGATTTCTTAGAAACTAAACTATCTTCCTCCCATGCTGACTGAATTGAAATTCTACTGAATTCATCACCAAAAGATTTAGTAATACATTTTTGTTCCATCTTTTTGACCCTGAATAGGTAAAATTGAGTTTAGTGTTCTTTTAATTGTAGAACTATGGCTTGTGATTAGGTTACAAAATAATTTTTGCTACCATAAGTAGCAAATTTTAATCATATCTAAGTAGAATCATGGAATTTTGCAATATAGTAATAATGACAAAGAGTTGTTCAGACTCTTTCATGCTTAAGTCAGCCCAAATGGAAAAAATCCCATAATGGTCTTATGAACCAGTATCATTATGCATTACCAGTTTTGGTAAAGCTTTAGGAGCCTATTTATCAAAACTTATGTAATGACTCACCCAAAGGTTATAGGTCATTCTTTTTAAAACTTGATTCTTGGGGTGCCTGGTTGGCTAAGCCAATTAAATGTCTGACTTTTGATTTAAGATCAGGTCATGATATTAGGATTGTAAGATAGAGACCCTTGTCAGACTCCATGTTGGGTATGGAGCCTGTTTAAGATTCTCTCCCTCTCTGCCTCCCTCCCTCCAATTCAAAAACAAAAACCAACTGAAAAACATACCACCCCCCCCCAAAAAAAGAAAACTTGATTCCCACAAAAAGGCTAATTCAAAGGGATACATGCACCCCAATATTTATATGTTTATATTTTGGACACAACCTATATGTCCATGACTGATGAAAGTATAAAGATGTGGCGTGTATGTATGTGTGTGTGTGTCTATGATGGAATGTTACTCCAACCATAAAAAAGAATGAAATCTTCCCATTTGCAATAACATGGATGGAGCTAGAGAGTATTATGCTAAGTGAACTAAATCAGAGAAAGACAAATGCCATATAGTTTCACTCAGATGTGGAATTTAGGAACAAGAACAAATGAGCAAAGGGACAGAGAGAGAGAAAGAGAGAGAGATGAGCAAACCAAGAAACACACTCATAATTTTAAAAAACAACTGATGGTTACCAAAAGGGAAGTGGGTGGGGGGATGGATTAAATAGGGCACTGGTTATGATGAGCACTGGGTGTTGTAAGGAAGTGTTGAATCACCATATTGTACACCTGAAACTAATATTACACTGTATGTTGGCCAGAATTTAAATAGAAACTTTTTTAAAGGACCAACTTGGTTCTCAAGGATTATAAGCTTTTTGAGAGTAACCAAGTACTAAGCTGGTATGCCAAATTTTGGAGAAGTATAGGCAATTCAGAATTTTTTTTTTTACAAATTCTGACCAGGGTGAAAGGATCTGATATGGGTGACACAAATCAGCTCCCCTGCTTCTCCCTCTGCCTGTGTCTCTTCCTCTTCTCGTTCTGTCTCTCATGAGTAAATAAATAAAATCTTTAAAAAAAGGCTCTCCTTAATACGATTATAAAAATGGAAACTTTGCCTCCCCAATTATAGCTGACCAATCTGATCATAGTGGGTAAGCTTTCAGAAACAGATTTTTACTGAGATATACTAAGATATTCCTTATCTACAGAGCTCTTTATTTGTCTTGGGGAGACATTACTCTCTCCGTAATGAGAGGTGGTAATAAACAAACTAACTTGCTCCTCAGATCCCTTCCGATATCTCTAGAATAGAGGGGGCCATCACTTTGAAAAATATTGCCAGACAACCCAAATTGTATTCCAGGAGATATGTGAAAATCCTGAATGTACTGAGTGCTATTATGTTAGCTCTAAATTAGTGCAGGTATATATCTGTGTACATATTTTTTCGATCACTTGATGCTTACGATGATCCTGAAAATGATGCATTATCCTAGAGGGGACAGAAAGAACCTAAATTAACTTTACCAAGAACAAGGGAAGAGGCTATTGATAGTCTCTGGAAAATCCACTAGGGCTGAAGTGAAAAGACTTCAGAGTCTTTCTAAATGTAGGTTTGAACCCCATTCTCTACCACTTCCCAGCTGGGAGGCCCAGGCCAAAGAAAAAGTGCTTTTAGGAAAGGATGCCCAGAGTAACTGTGACATTTGAGAAGAGCAGGCCACAGAACATCTGTTCAAAATAGATGTGTATAACACCTGGCAGGAAAATTCACTGGGGATTAAAATCCTTTTAGAAAAATTTCAGCAAAATGTCATTTATGAGCTGTTTTCTTCAGTCGCTCAACTCCATGGCAATAGGGATTCAGGCAATGTCAAAATAAGTACAACTTTCAAATGAAATTAAAATTGCATTTTTTGGTCAATTATATATATTTGGAAAGTGATATAGTTTTTTTTTAACATGGCTTCTGACCACAGCAGCAGCTCCTTCACTGGTAGATAAAGGTTTTCAAGAGCCAATTTCTTGAAATGTTTGCCTTTCAATGGTGTTACCCATCTGCAATCATCATTTTCTTGAAAATGCTGAGAGGCAAACCCTTAGTTGTTTAGCATTTTACCTTTTCCCTATGAATTCTACTAGCTGCTTAGCACATTGAAGAATATTTACCAAAAATTGTTAGAATTTATCTGCTATTCCAAAATAATTCAGTTTTGCTTCCTGGATTGTTTTTTGGAATATTCCTCTATTCCATTGCCACCACCACTGCCAAAGGCAGAAATACAGTGTTTCTTTTCCAGGAGCTCTAAACAACCTGAGAATAATGACTCATTTCTCTCCTCTTAGTTTTTGCTATATAAAAACTGCTAAATAAGAGTTTTCTGAAGAAATAATTAGCCTATCATTATTGAAGCTGATGGAGGTCACCAGCAAATTATTGCCTGGTTATCTATTAAAGTAATTTAGAAAACAGCATGAGAGAGCTCCACCCAGTGAAAGCACCAAGGTCAAGCCTCTTAAGCAGTTGGGTAGCTGGCGTGGTTTTGAGGTGTAGTTGTGCCTCATCTTCCCTATCTGTCCCTCTCTCCCAATTCATGGCATCTCCACCTTTATCCCAGAGAAGAAAATCGTGTCGTAAGATGAGAGTTTAGCCCTGGTTATCCTTAAAACCTAATCACTTTTGTGTATGTTTATTCAAGGTCCTTCTCTCCTAAGTACTGCAAAGCAAAATCATCAAACTCATGTTGAAATTTCAACATTAGATAATAACTAGTTTATCTTCACAGGGATGGTATGTGCTTTCATCAAAGACCGAAGGACACCTGATTTCCTTTAAGTGAGAATGGGATCTTTAAGAGTGAGATTTCGGGCATTAAGCAGCTGCTCACTCTTTCTACCTCAGTGGAGCATATTCCAGGAAGGGCAAGTACTTATTGCTTATCTACTGAACCAAATTTTGCAAATAAAGACTTGAGAACAGGGCAAGGAAGTTTTCTAGATTCAACCTAATTTCATCCTAGACATTCATTTTTTACCTATCAAGTAGTCAGTGCTGTTACTCACTGTGAAACAGACACATTAGAAAAACACACAGGGATTTGTGAGGAGAGAAATGTGCATAATGCTTATAATATCAGACAAATGAGACTGAGCAATGAGACTCAAAATTTACTGGAACTCCTCTGTGATTGGTATTTTGTATCGCATAGCAGATGTAAAGTAGATATTATTCTGATTTTAAGCTAGAGGAAACACAACTGAAAAGGCTAAATAATGGGCCTCATTCCTCTGGAGGAAGATAATATAAATAAGTATTATATCTTTTTGGTGTGGTTTTGAAAATTGAATGGACAACAAGCAATGCTGCATAACTCTAAGACACATACAAATGTGCTTTAATCCATATTTTAAAAATTCCATTTAGTTCTTTACCTAAAGGAGAATAAACGATGAAGTAAAAGATGAAATGACCACAACTGAAGTACTCTCCTGCATACATTATGGTTTGGCAGCTCATGATCAAATGTAGTGGTGTGCTTAAAAACACAGGATACAGGGATGCCTGGGTGGCTCAGCGGTTGAGCGTCTGCCTTTGGCTCAGGACAAGATCCTGGAGTCCTGGAATCGAGTCGCACGTCAGGCTCCCTGCATGGAGCCTGCTTCTCCTCCCTCTGCCTGTGTTTCTGCCTCTCTCTGTCTCTCTCATGAATAAATAAATACAATCTTTAAAAAAAAAACACACACACACACAGGACACAATGTCAATGGTTTGGGTCAGAATCCCAGTTCTAGCTGCCCCATTTATGTGCTACATGACCATGGATAAGTTACTCTTGACTTCTGTTTTATAATATTAAATGGGGTTGGCAAAACCTCTCATAGGTCTCTTCCGGAGGCATGTAGAGAATTCGGCATGTGGTGACTGTAAAACAAAGAACAGATCTTAATATAAATTGTGTTGCTCAGTAAACTTTTGTGGCTGTAATCTCTTTGTGCCTTTTTAATATCAACACATTCAATATAAAACAGTCATCTTTTGACTCATTAGGTATTAAATGATAAAAACTATAGAAATATATATATAAATATATATATCTTGGGAATAACCAGGTGGAGGGTGGGATGTGTTTGCATATGAAAGAGACACCTTATAAATATACAGGCTGAATGATATTCAATGAAATAAAAAATATAATAATGTAATGCAATAGATCTATTATACCAGCTTTACATTATAAAGTGACTTTTTCCACAGCTAAGGGAATATTTCACAACAAATTACAATTGATTGTTCCTGCCACAACCAACCAGGCCACTGAGATGGGAGTGAGGGAGAGATTCTTTCTGGGAGGACAGTGATTTATCTATTTCTCTCTTGTGGTACTTGTTACTTCTAGTCTTATTGTATATTTTCCTTATACCTCCTTAACTCTAAGTTCTCTGAAGTGTTTTTATCTGATGTGCCCTTTTATCCACCACACTTCTTAGCACATTGAGAACATCTATAAATATTCAAATAGTAACTGAAAAATCAAAGTACTGTTGACTTGTTCATTTACTGTAGAGTTTCTCAAATAGAGAAGAGAGAAAGAGACCTTACCTCTGAATAAGCTCCCTTTAAAAATAAGATATAACTCTTAAGGATCAAGGAAACCTTTGAAGCAAAACAGGAAACTTAGAGGCTATAAAGGAAAAGATAAGGCACATTTGACTGCATTGAAAAATGGAATTTTTTGTATGGCAAAACACAATTAACAAAAAAACATTAGAAGAGTGATCATTGGAAAAATATTTAAATCTGTGTAGCAGGTGGATTTGCATCTATAACATAAAAAGAGGCCTTACACTGTGTAGGAATGAAAAACAGGAAAACATAAGCAACAATGCTTAAAAGGAAATCCATGGATTAGGAAAGGGTTGGGCTTCAATAATAACTAGTAAAATGCAAATTTAAGCAATCACGGGCTATCACTTTACCACTGACACTGGTAAAATATAAAAATGCTAACACTCATAGCTAACGGAATATAAAGGAAATACGTGGTCCTCTATTGCCCATGAAAATAAGAATACGTAGAGCTTTTGGAAAAAGAAATCTAGCAATACTACTAAAATTAAAAGCACACACGTCTTTCCATTCAGTAATCTCATTCTTGAAAATTTATCTCGTTAAATCAAAATGCTAGTACATAGCAAGGGAGTTTATGGTATCAAGGTCTTTAGGGGCGAAACAAAACTGAACAGCCACAAAAACCGAGAAATACATTGAAAGCTACCAAAGGGGAATAGTTTGATAAATTAGGGTATCTTCATACCACAGATGATTAATAACCGTGCCTGTTAGATAGAAATATTTCTGTGCATATTTTAAGTGACAAAAGCAAGATGTGGGTAGATGTACATATGGAACAATTTACATAAAGCAATGCAGACAAGAACCATATACATACGCACGATAAACATGATTTAAAAAAAAGGGGAAGTAAATGTATTCGATGGTTGTCGGTAGTGGAGGGAAAGGGGGTAAGGTAAGGAAATCACAATAAAGCATTTGTTGTGGTAAACTACGTGTCTCCATGCTGTCTGCAAAATGTTAAGTAGAGGACTAGGTTATTTTGAAACAAAAATTTAAAATATTTACAGGTTAAAGGGCTCAACCAAGATACGGATTTCTAAAGAGAAGAGTACCCAAGATTCACATTCCCCCCAGGAAGCACTCAAATCACACGGGCTCTATACCCAGGATTCCCAAATAAATTTCTAAACTGTGCCCATAAATGAATGGTCTACACATTTAGAAGCTGTAGGCCAACACCACCACACATATCTACACACGCAAACACACGCATCCATCACAGTTCATTATTCCTTTCTGTAAACACTGAAGCAACGTGAGGCAGTTGTCTGCCTCCAAGGGGAATTAGTTTTCCTCTGGAATAAAAGTAATCAATTGAGCTTGATTTATGTCCCCCCAACTCTAGTCCATGTTGTCACACTTGTCGCTCTTATCTGGACGCCGTGCTCTGTAACACAACCTGACAGGAGAGAACTGGAGTTTAATTCTGGACAGCTTTCTATAGTAATTGGTTAGACAGGGAGAATAAAGAATCTCTTATTCCCACCTGTCTGCAGTGCTACAAATAACCCCCCAAATGCAAGACATCATTTCTGGAAGGGTACAAAGTGAATGTCAGACTATCTTATAAGACTATAAGGGTGGGGGAATGAATTATGGGCAATGGAGAGTTATTTGCCAAGTGATTTCTTTACCATTAAATTCACTGAGATAGGCTCTTGCCTAAAACATTCACAAATGTCACAGTAAAATGTGTTGACAGCTTAGACAGAGTAGCTTTTACTTCATTGTCATACAGTAAGTCTTATCAAATATTTTTTAATCAAATACTTTTAAGTTGATGACTGCTTCTTTTCTGTAGGTAATTGTAAAATGTGGACAGAAATATTGGGAAAACTATTGACCAAAGTATTATGACTGTCACCACCATCCCCAACATTTAAATCTTACCATGGCAAACCTTGCACAAAGCTATTGAAATAACAACCAAAACATACTAAAAAATAAAAAGCAAAAAAAAAAAGATCTTGGTTTTTTATGCTTCACTACATGAAACTAGAATAAATCAATTGCTTAGACAACCAGCAACTATTTTAATGTTGAAATCTCAAAGGAATAAAGAAATCTAAATTCAGCTCATCATAATCCACACCAGTAGAGGAAAATAATATATGGGTAATCAAAACCACAAATGAATGCACATTTGAGTGTTGGGAGCTTTTTCAATAGAATTAATATTGACATGTTATAAATGCATGTACCAGTGTACACAGGCATATCCAAACACACATTCTGTGACAGTAGATTGGGATGTTGGTGGAAGTTGATTTGGAAAGTAAATCTGTAAGTTATAAATATAAATAAACATGAATTCTCATTTCCATTTATATAAAATAAATTCCTATAAAATGCAGGGATTCAACTTAAATTTAGAATAATGTAATATTTGAAAGGTAGCTTCAGTGAATATTTTTTTTAATTTTTTTAATTTTTATTTATTTATGATAGTCAGAGAGAGAGAGAGAGAGGCAGAGACACAGGGAGAGGGAGAAGCAGGCTCCATGCACCGGAAGCCCGATGTGGGATTCGATCCCGGGTCTCCAGGATCACGCCCTGGGCCAAAGGCAGGCGCCAAACTGCTGGGCCACCCAGGGATCCCTTCAGTGAATATTTGAATGAAGAAAGTAACTCAAAGTTATTTACATTTCAAGTTTATGGGTAAGAGGTTTCTAACTTATGCTCACTTCATTTTTCACCATCATGAAGTATCTCATAGGAAAGGAGAAAAATCCTATGCAGCCACATTTTTAAAAAAAATAAAAAGCAGTGACTATCACAAAACCAGGGACACATGGAATGTACCAACTATGACCTTTGTAGATGTGCATGCGTGCACACACACATGCGCGGTAGCTGGCTTCGTCAATAAAGTTACAGAATCATTATGGAAGATGACACACATTTCAAGTCTAGAACTGCGATCAATGATTTCTCACTACCACTTGCAGAGGAGTGCATGGCTCTCTTGTAAATACATCCATTGAGTCATAACCCATCTTTATCAATTCTCAAGGTACTCACATGTAACTCAGCCTTTCCACCCCAAATGTCACCATCATCCTGTGATGTCCACAATCCATGTCTAAGTTAACAATCAATCCAATTCATAGTTCGTTTGTTCCTTAATCCCATATCTAATGGTTTTTTATTTCTACATCACTTTAACAAAATTTCTTTCATCTTTAGCTTTCCTAACTTTTAGGAATATTTGACATTGATTTTTCCCTTTTTCTCCTTGGCTTCACGACTGTCCTAATTTCTTTTCAGTGTTCTGATCATGTCTTTCTAGTCTCCTTTATGTGTACTTTTCTTGCCCATCCTTCAATGCCTCTGGTTCCTGTGGGCTCTCCTCCAGATTCTATTTTCTGAGAGATCACCTACTAAAAATTACTATCTCTGTCCTATCCAAACACAAGCTTAGACCAAGTCTCCTCATGAGCTCTGCCTTCTTATCCTGTATTTCTTTGATTCCAAAATTTTATCTAGTTTAAGATGTACTGTTTTATCACTATGTAGTGTTTTATCACTAAAGAAAAACAAAAGCTTCATAATTGCAGTGTTTTCTTATTTAACCAGTGTTTTCTTAATGTTTATCATGTATTTTAATATACATTTTAGACTTCCATAAAATTATTTTATCACATATCAATATTGACGTGTAAAAATTCCTAGTGAAATTAATCAGTTAAAGAATCCTAAAACCTTTTTCTATTTAGACAGCTCTGAATCATTTTTTTTTCATACAGCATCATCTTTGGTACTAGTAAAAGTCCTGGTAGTGCAGCAGTTTTTCTAAGTACTCCACTGTTGTTTCAGAAATCTTTTTCCATACTGCTGACACCATCCTGCAAAGTTTGACACCAACACCTTGAACTTAGAAGAAAAGGTCCTTAAACAGTTCTTAAGGCAACGACCAGAATGCAAATTTCTTTCACATGTGGCCTTGCACACTTTGTTGCCTGAACCACTAAGGGACTGTAGATATCCAGTCAAGGCCATGGCAATAGCAGCTAAGCTCAATACAACAGGCATGGCAGCCACGAAGAAACACTGCTTGAACTGAGATTCTAAGACATTCTCTAAGATGTGTTTCAAGAACAAAAATGCAAAACTTACCAAAACATGTGCCCCAAAGTCAATAAAACAGGTATTGGTTGCTTTTTCCACCTTCCCTCTTAGTATATTTGAAATCACCACAAAAAACCTGCTCCTCTGCTAACGTCCTCTACCAGGGTAAATCATTCCTTCATCTACTCAGATGTTCATATGGAAACCTATTATTATCCTTGGCAGCTTTTTCTCTCCTTCTAGGGTACAGTCAGGCTCTTACTGATACCTGAAATGAATTTTCTTCTTCCTATTTCTACTTACACTACCCCAATCCCTGGACACTATCCTCTCCCTCTGACTATGATAGCATATCCTAAGGTCTCCCTTTCCTCCAATATTGCTTTCTCTTTAAAGTCCATATTCATGATCCCATTAACATCTACACTTCATATATGACAAAATAAGGCCATGAAAATTATTTTCCTAAGAATGCACCTCTAGGATTTTAAAGATTACATTGCAAGTGGAAATGAATTTTGGAAATAAAAAAAATAGTACATGAGAATGAGTGCAAAAAAATGATGAAAAGTAGCTAGGAAAAGGTCAAAGCTTTGAATGTAAAATTCTTTGGAGCTATGGCAAAAAGAGAAAAACACAATCCCAAGTGTGGAAAATATGTGAGGTAAAACTAAACCATATGCTCTAGAGAAATTTATCTGTTTCTGTAATCTGAGAGAAATTTTCCACATAGTCAGTCATAGAAGAGACATGTATCATATTGTATAGAACCTCTTGCCCAGTATACCTTCAGCAGATAAGATGGTGAGCTATCTTCACTGTTTTTTGTAATGATCTTCAGTGAGAGACAATCATAAAGTAACAAAGTCCAATTCTATAAAATAATTAGGATAAAATCATACCGTACAGGCACATAGCTTTCAGATTTTCTGCATTTATTGAAGAGTAAAATTTAAAATACTTTGAGAATTAGTTATATAGCAGGGACTATTAGATATTTATCTAAATCCATATTCTCTTTAACTTTCTGGACACACAGCTTGATTGCATATCCCAGCCTCCCTTGTTGTTAAGTGTAGCTATGTGATTGAGTTACAGGTAATGGAATGGAATAAAAACAGAGTATTCCACTTCCAAGCCTCATTCATAAAAAAAAAAAAAAAAAAAAAATCCACCTCCTAGGCAGTTTCTCTGTGCTTCATTCGCCTCCTGGTTGGCTAGGTATGAGGGCAGTGACCTTGTGAGTCATTTCTTATAGGTGCAATGTAAGCAAGAAATAAACTACTGTGTTTAAGGCATTATAGATACCAGGAACTGTATGTTAGAGATGCTACTTTTATACTAACATAGTGAGTAGTGAGGCTACAGAGTTTAGGAGGACAAAAACCTTATATATGAATAACCTCCCAAGAAAAGAATAAATATCTGTTTTAAATATTAAGGTATCTACCTACATAATAGTCTAAATATAAGCTCTACCTATGTTATTTTCTTTCTTCAATATTCAGTGTGGACTTTGACTAATAGTAATGATTGATGAGTGAGATTCAGCCCCTTTCCTTAAGGGGCTTACTGTGGACAGGGTCTATAATTCCCTCAGAAAGCAAGTCCCCTCCAAAATTAGAAAATTGGGCAATCAGTGGTCCCCAAAGCCTGCACCATAAGCTATGGCCGAAATAATTTTAGCCTAAATAGCCCTCAAACCATGTAAAATCAAGCGGTCAACATGACGATAGAATCCCAAAAAGGTATTCAACAATCTCCAATTTCAGAAATGTTTCGGAGATTTCCTCAAATGCCCTCCAAGCTAGATCAGTTACAAAATTAGCCACAAGATAATTGAATTATCTGATTTGCTAGATAACATTTTTGGAAATAAGCCAAACTAATGAGAGACATCATTTAAAAATAATTTTGGTTTAAACAGTAATTGCCTTTGAATGTTTTTTTTTTCGAACAAAGAATGAGATAATGACCCATTGAGACTCAAACTAGTTTATGACAAGACAATGTTATAACCAAATAGCGTAGCTCTTTCCATTCTCAGTGGCAGTGGGCATGTATCCATCTCAGTCACAAGCATGTTGACCAAGGTGGCTCATTCATGTTCGCGTTGAAGGGAAGCAACAACATGGCACATTGCTTGAAAACATCTTATCTATAACAATAGTATTACAAATGCTAGCCCTTACCAGTGTTTAAAAATTTTGTTGAGGTATAATATAAAGAAAAGCATGTAGCAAAATCTAATTTGGAGAACTTTAATAAAATATACACAAGAGGGAAGCCAGTAAGAAACAGAACATCGCCAGTACTGCAGAAACTCTCTTGATGCATCTTTCTAGCCAACTCTAACCCACAATCCTGACTTCTTACAGTGGAGATTAGTTTTAACTGTTTTTCTACCCCATATACATGAAAACACACAGGATGTACCCCTTTGTGGAATTTTTTGGTTGTCGTCAACATTAGCTGTATGTGATTGTTCCCTATTGTTAAAGGTTTTCATATGTTCAACTCTGACAGTAGCTATTGTCGAATAGTTTGCCAAGTTGGTGTCATGAAAGCATACTTCCACCAGCAGCGTATCCAAGTTCTAGTTACTCCACAGACTTGTTTTTTTCCTCTTTGGATAGGCATACAGTGATATCTAATTGTGACTTTATTTTTTTAAGATATTAAAAATTTGAGAGAGAGAGAGAGAGAGAGAGAGAGAGAGAGAGAGAGAGAAAACAGAGGTGGAGGGAAAGAAAAAAGACGCTGCCCTACTGAGCAGGGAGCCTGACATAGGGCTCAATCCCAGACAGAGAGATCATGACCTGAGCTGAAGGCAGAGATTTACCTGACTGAGCCACCCAGGTGCCCTTTATTAAATTTCTACTTCTTTAAGGACTATAATTGTTATTAGCCATTTGAATGTTCTTGTGTGTAGTGTCAAGGGCTTTTTTAGTGGATTTCTACTTTCCAACTGATTCATGAGAATTGTAGATAGACATACGTACATACATTATACATACATAGCATGCACATTCATATAGGAATCTATTGTATCTTTTAATGAATGTAAGTTAAAAGTTTTAATCTATTTATGGCTTTTTTGTCCTGTTTAAGAAATCTGTGTCTGTTCTAAAGTTACAGAATTTGTATCCTATGTTTCACTCTAAAACTTACATCGTTTACTTTTTCAAGTTAGCTGTGTAATCTACACAAGTTCATATATATATATATATATATATATATATAGAATATCCATGTATCATGTAAGTTAGGGCATTCAACTGATTCATTATCATTTACTGAGAAGTACACTCCCTCCCCATGGTAGGGCACTTTCAGGTCTGTCGTACACTCCCTCCCCATGGTAGGGCACTTTCAGGTCTGTCATAAACCTGGTAAGGGCTAATGTATAGATCTGTTTTTAGACTATTATATTCGACTAGTCAGTTTGTTTATCCTAAAACAAATGCCATGTTTTCTTAAATACTATAGATTTTTAATACATCTTTATATATGGTAATATAAGTTCTTTAGTTTTGTTTTATTTATTCAAAAATGCCTCAGCCGCTCTAGGCTTTTGTACCTACCATGTGGATTTTAGAATCTGTGCGTTAAATCTTGAGGAAAAAAATCTTTTCATTTTTATTGCATTCAATCAATAGATCAATTTGGGGAAATTAACATTATAAAACATTGTATCTTATGGGATGCATGGGTGGCTCAGCAGTTGAGCCTCTGCCCTCAGCTCAGGGTGTGATCCCAGAATTCCAGGATCAAGTCCCACATCGTGCTCCCTGTGGGGAGCTTGCTTCTCCCTCTGCCTGCGTCTCTGCCTCTGTCTCTCTGATGAATAAATAAATAAAATGTTAAAGATATATATTGTATCTTCTAACCCATGAACAGGATATATCCTTCATTTATTCAGGTATTTAATTTGATGCTTTTTGCTGCTTACAGTCATATTCTTCCGCAAAAAAGTTCAATAATCACATGTTTATGCTCAGGCTACAACTAATTCCTTGAAATAGACTCATGATCCACGAGGAAATCAAGTGAATATACAATCACATATTGTTCCTTACAAATCTGTCTATTATAAAATAGTAATAATTCCATTCTATGTACAGAACAGAGAAGTCAGACACCAATTTGACAAAAGGACCTCCCCTCCTATTGTTAAGCCACCCTGGGTAAAAATTTGATATTTGGGGTAAATTAAGGAATTAGATCTTTTAAAATAAGATTAAATTCTGAATTCCCATGCATTAGAAAATATTTGTAGAAACATTATAGGATAAAAAATTCAAAATTATCAAGGCCACCATTCAGAGTGGCACTTAATTCTTAATTGTAACTTTACTTTGCAATTTTTTCAGTTAATTAGTTGTAAAAACAATCTTAATTATTTTCCTAGGGATATGATAAACTGGATAGTTGCAGAAACCTAGCCAAAAGAAGACAACTTCATTGATTAGCATTCAAAAAAATTCTTTTAAAGAATATTTATTTTCTCCATAGAAATATAAATATGAAATAAGTAACACCTAGTAAGTAACACTAGGTTAGACTATCTGGGGATATTTGCCAATTCTTGGTGCTATTTAAGCCTGTTCTTCTATGCATATGAGGGACAGGAAAAAAGTTGGCTAGAAGATCAGATCGGAGAACACCAGATAAAGTTAAGATCTATGAATGACGAGGCTATATATATATGCGCACTGGGGAAAAAAAATGAAAAATATGCCCTGAACAGAAAGACACCAGGGATAATTGTCAGTCTTGGCCCTGGGTCTTGGTGAAATTAAAAAAGAAAGAAAACATTCTACCCAGGGAACTTCTAAAACTAGCCAATACTCATATCTGTTTAAGCCAAAAACTTAGTTTCAAGTGGTCTTGGAAAAATAGTCTTCCCCCAGGCAGTTGGAAGAGGAAAAGACAAATACACTTATTGTAAGCTTTAAAGATTTTCTCTAAACTCTGAAGTTAGACCTTATAGCTCATAGTCACAAACATACATAGAAATAAACCACCATGAACAAGATATTCAGAGCCAGATTTGAACAGATGACTGATATTGGAATTGTCATATATAAAATATAAGATAAATATTTCAATATGCTTAAAAAATAAAAGTATTATAAGTAGTATAAATGGAAAATAGTATTAAAAATGACAGGAAGAAATGAAAACTATGAGAAATAAATTACAAATTCAACAGATAGATCATACAGATTAGAACAAAATGAAGAGAGAATTAGTAAATGGAAGATATGGCTGAAAATGACTCACATTGAGACAGAAAAATAAAAAGGTAAAAGTGGAAAAAAAGAGACACCAGAGGGTACAGTCAAGGTTCATGTCTCAGAAGGAGATAATAGAAACCATGCAAAATAAAAATATTAAATAATAATAACAGACATTTACACAATTTATAAAAATTAACAGTCCTTCAGAATTGATGACAAGTCTCTAGTAATAAAAACAATGGATTCAGACGTATCACAAAAGAAAGGGAGATTTTTAAAAAAGAAAAATCAGACTAAAAAGATTTGGTATTTAAATGGGCAGCTGAAAGCATACCATCAACTGAGAAAAATACAGTAGAAAAATAAATTCAAAGTCCTGAGAGAAAATAGATAGGAACACAGAACTGAATGCCCTGTGAAGACATCTATTGAAAATTAAGTTGAAATCAAGATGTTTTCTGAAAAACCATGTATGAGAAGGTTTGCTACGTATAGAAACATTAGAAGATTAACTTCAGATATAAACAGCAAAAGAGAATGTCTGAAAGATATATAGAATAAATTATAACTATCTGGATAAATATAAACAAACTGACAATAAATAACACAATTTTGATGCTTAAAACACATCTCTAAGATTAGACAATAGCATTTGAGGATAGGTGATCAGATTTCAAACTATTTCAAACCCTTTTCCTGTCCAAGAAAAGGGGCCATTCAAAACAGAATATTAGACTTTTATAAATTAAATACATAAATTGCACAAAATACTGAAATAATTTCAAGTGTGACAATTAGACTTATTTGGGAAGTAAAATTGGTTCAACATTAGAATAGAATGAACATTTAAACATTAACATTAATTAAACAAATTACAGGGAAAAGCATAAGTGATTAATTCAATAGATTCCACTTAGCAACCATTCTTGCACAAAGAAATCTTAGGAAACTAATAATAAAAAGGGAACTCTTTTAACTTGTAAAAAGATGTTTATACCAATTGTTGCTCCCAGAGCAAAGTATTACTATATTCCCTTTCAAATGAACAAAGCATGATACTTATCATCACTGTTATTGACCATTTCACTATTTTACTAGTCGTTACAATAAATGGAGCTATCATTACTGACAAATAAAATGATTAAATGGAAAAAATAAGACAACAATAAAATTATTAGAATTAAGAGGAGTTGATTAAAGTTCTGGATATAAGATCAATTTATAATAGTGAATTAAATTCTGCACACCAGCAACAAATGGAAACAATAAAGATAGATCTTTACAATAGCAAAAAACAAAAACAAAACCTTATGAAGTTCATAGGAATAAATCCACTAAAAGTGTGCAAGATACTAATGCAGAAATTTATAAAACTTGATTGAAAAATAGTCCAAAAAATCAAATAAATTGAATGGTAGCATGTTTATAATGATCAAATCTCTTCAAATGTATCTATAGGTTTGATTCCATTGTGAACAAGATCAGAGTCAGATTTTTCAGGAAACTTGACAATTCTAAAGTAGTAAAACAAGTGACTCAGAGAAGACAAGACACTCCTAAAGAAGATGAGGGCATAGGGATTTCTGTCCCAAATATTATCTTATAAAATCACAGTGAATTAATATGCTATTGACTCAGAGAAGAACAAATGAATTAGTGCAAGATAATTGAAAACTCAAACCAGACCAATACGCAGATGTAAATCCATCCTGGATTTTGTTGGAAAAGCTAGTAACACAGATATGTAGGACTATTCCACAAATAGTAGTGAAATAATTTGTCATGTATGTGGGAAAAAATTAAATTGGATTATACATCATATTCCACACACACACAGAAAATCAATTCTGGATGGTTAGAGCATTAAATGTGAAATTCATTAGTTGACACTTTTAAAGCCAAATGTAGGAACATTTATTTATCATTTTGAAGCAGTGAAGGATTTATAAAAACCTTGAATACAATCATAAGGAAAAAATAAAAATTCTACTTTTTTTGTTTTTATTTCTCTTGCCTCATTAGAATTAAAAAAAAAAAAACTCTTTTTCTTTTTCTTGTTCAAATAAACTCCAGATAAAGAGTGAAAGTCAAACTACCTATTGAGTGAAGATATCACCAATCCATGATATCAACCAAGGATTACTATCCAAATTACATAAAGAGCTCCTGTAAATTAATAAGAGAAAATACAAATAGACCATTGCAAATAAAAGCTACAGGGGCACTTGAGGGGCTCAGTTGGTTAAGCATCTGCCTTTGGCTCAGGTCATGACCCCAGCATCCTGGGAAGGAGCCCCGTGTTGGGCTCCCTGCTCGATGGGGAGCCTGCTTTTCCCTCTCTGACTGCCACTCCCCCCAGCTTGTGCTCTCTTGCTCCATCAAATAAATAAAATCTTTAAAATAAATAAATAAAAGCTACAATATTTTTAGGATTTTATAAAAGAAATAAATGTGTAATAAACATGTGAAAAAATTCCAATATCATTACTTATCAAGGACCATTTCACATGACCAAGTTAGTACAAATTAAAATGTCTGAAGCTATGAAATGTAGAGGAGAATACCACATGCCCTCACCTCTCAGTGCTCCCAGCTTTGTGTCTAGGAAGCTAATACACATAGACAACATCGATGAGCTCTCATACCTTCTCACTTCCTACTGTTATCAGTTATTGAGAATGCCCATATAAGACGAGGGCAGAAGAAGAATTAGAACTCTAACCCAGCTGCCTCATTGCAACCTATGTCCCTTTATTTAAGCTCAAAGCCATGACTCATATGAGGTGACATCTTAATCAGCAAATCTCTTCAAGTTTTAGGGACCTCTCCTTCTTTCTACCTCAGGGATAAGGATGGTAAGTTTCTTGCTTGCTGTTGTTAACCTTAGAGTAGTTCACTATTCTTTATGGGTTTCTCTATTACTCTGCGCCATATAAATGATTACTTATTAAATTTTCCTCAGATTAGCAAATTTGAGTGTGTGGTCCATTTCTTGCTGGGACTGTCATATACGTGTGTGTGTGTGTGTGTGTGTGTATAGCAAAGGAAACTATCAAATACACTAATGTGAGTGTAAATTGGTAAAATCCCTAGGGACATGAAATAGAAAGTGCATATACTTTAAATGTCAGTCATTCATTTCCTAGATTTATCTCTAAAGAAACTATTAAAATGTCCTTGTATAGTAATTTTCATAAAAGAAAAAAATTGGCAACAACCTAAATATCCACTAAAATAGAACGGCTAAAATTGTTTATTTTGGAGTAAAATACTATGCAAAAATAAAAATTAACTAATGCAACAAAAATGTGGTTTCAACAAAAGAAATATCATTTTATGGCATTTACAAATAAGCAAACCTCAAACTATATTATTTAGGTAAACTTACAAATGCAATAAACCTATAGAGAACAGTAAAGAATAATGAACAGAGGTGAAAGATTAGTTCTCGAGGAAGAAGCTTTTAAGATTTGTAGCCATTTTTTTAAATTAAATTTAGTGTTAAGTACATGGATGTTCATTTTATGTTTAGTTTTTAAAATTAGATATATATGCTATATTTTTATTTTAATAATTTAATAAAAAGCAGTCTCAGTCCGACATATTTAAGAATATAATCCTTTAATTAAAGTGCTAAAAAGGAGTTTCTATATGAATTATGAAAGGTACACTATGAGGGATATGAGAAGAGAACTTTATCTCAAATGGTTTTGCCACTATGTAGATCAATCTTCCTGAGCCTCTATCTCTTACCTGAAGAACTACATAGTAACTCCTACCCTAAAGTTTATGGGAATATGAGCAAAACTATTCAAAAAATCTTAGAACTGTGACCAGGATTTATTATATATTTATCCTAGGATCTGCTTATATTTTTGGTCCTATTTCCCAAAATCAAGTATAAGCATTTATAATTCTTAAGATTCTTAAAGGCAACAAAATATTTATAGAGAAGTCTCAGGTAGCCTGCACATTTATATATATATATATATATATATATATATATATATATATACACACACACGTATATATATATAATATTTCTTATATTTCATATATTTTTATATATAGATTTACTATTGGTTTACTTATAACCAACAATCTTCATTGAATAACTAAAAGATTGCATTTATGTTTTTTCAAACCAAAATAGAAAGTTATTAAATAAACAAAGAAAATAGTGTAAACATTTTTCTCTAAAGGCCTAAGAAAATTTAAATACTCATGGGATACAAGTTCATTCCTAATCCTTGAAATACATAAAAAGACTAAAGATGTTTAAATTAACATAATAGAGAAGTGACATCACCGAGATATACATTATTCCTGCGTTCACTAGCCCTCGCAAGAAGAGCAGCTAACAACAATTACTCAAGAAAGAGTTACCAGTGAGAGGATATCAGAACACAAAGGTGAGGATGGAACACCCTACTCTACCAGAGACACCAAGATAGATTACATGGAAAAGATAAGGGAAGCTGCTACACATTGACCCACATTAGCCCTCCCCCAGGACATCATAACATTAACCAGAGAGGTCTTCCCTGGACCTCCAGGTCCACCTTCCACTTCTCACTCAGCTGAGGCATAGCCAGCCCCAAATTCTGTAGAGTATCCCTTGAATCCGTCTGACGAGAAGGCCTGGAGTCAACTCCTGGAAGCTGGATGGCCTAGTGGCAATTGCCAAGAGGCAAGCAGGCAGAGCTGATACTTGTAGAGCAAAGCCAGTGGCCCTGGCTGGGGTACAAGTTAGCTTCAGTTAAGACAACAGTGAGCTTTACCAGCTTTAGAGTTGCTTTTCCCACTGTGACTGGGCAGGGAACCTAATTCATAGCCCAGCTCATCACTGATTGCAGCCTTCAGTCTGCCCAACCTGGGAACCTAACCAGAGAACACAGGAAGCTATATAACCCATTCAACAGCTCTATTTACAGTGGCCTTTGAGCAGAGAGAACAGCCTAAGGCTTGATTTGACAGAGCAAAGTCAGTGACCTTACTTGAATGGTAATGCAGTACCTACTCTGGCCTGATTTGGGTTCCCAAACAAGCTGTATAGATACCTCTACAGAGACCAGTGTTGTTATAGTTTATGTGTCCCAATTGTTAGATCGTCCTTTAGTCTCACTTGGGTAGGGAACCAAGTATCCTGTCCTATCCAGCTGTTCTCAGACAGTGGCACCCCACATTACCATCCTCAGAACTCAGTTTCTTTGCCCAAAAATAAACAACAGAAGGCCCCACCTGCCTAGAGACATTACCAGCAGAAATACCCAAAAATCCAAACTGAGCTAGCCACTGAAGAACTCTCTCCACCAAAGCAAACCTGTGAAGTCAGCAGAGAAGCCCAATTACTCAAAGGTACAGACATTAATATAATGAATCAGGTACAAAAAGATCAGGTAAATATGATACCATATTTACTAACAAAGGAAACTAAAAGTTCCATTAACTAGTCCTAATGAAGTGGAAACCTGGGAAGCAAAGAATTCAGCATCATTCTCCTAAGGAAGTTCAGTGAACTACAAGAAAATATAGAGACAACTCAATGAAATTAAGAAAGCACAGTGTGAACAAAACAAATTCTATAAGGATATAGCAACCATAAAAAAGAAATCCTAGAGTTGAAAAATACAATAACTAAAAATTCTACAGGCTTGAAAACTAGACTACTCCATGAAGAATAAAGAATCAGCAATCTGGAGGACAGAACATTGGAAATTACCTAGTCAGAGTTATAAAAAGAATGAAAAAGAGGGAAGAAATCTGCCTATGGGAATCATGGGACACAATGAAAACAAAATAACATTCATATCATAGGGATTCCAGAAAGAGAAAAGGATGGAGAATATATTTAAAGAAGTAATTCCTGAAAACGTCCTGCACCTGAGGAGAGAAATGTACATTCAGATCCATGAGGCCCAAAGGACCTCAGATACACCAAACTGAAATAGGGCCACATCAAAACACATAATAAAATTGTCAAAAGTTAAATACAAAGAATTTTAAGAGCAGCAAAAAAGAAAAGTTACATACAAGGAAACCCCCCAAGACTATCAGCAAATTTCAAGACAGGAGAGAATTGAGCAACGTATACAAAATATTGAAAGTAACTATCAACCAAGAATTCTAAATGCGGGATCCCTGGGTGGCACAATGGTTTAGCGCCTGCCTTCGGCCCAGGGCATGATCCTGGAGACCCGGGATCAAATCCCACGTCGGGCTCCCGGTGCATGGAGCCAGCTTCTCCCTCTGCCTATGTCTCTGCCCCTCTCTCTCTCTGTGACTATCATACATAAATAAATAAAAATTAAAAAAAAAAAGAATTCTAAATGCAGTACAACTGTCCTTTAGAAACAAAGGAGGGGTTAAGACTTTCCAGAAAGAAAGAAAGAAAGAAAGAAAGAAAGAAAGAAAGAAAGAAAGAAAGAAAGAAAGAAAGAAAGAAACTAAAGGAGTTTATTACCACGAGACCTGATTTACCAGAAATGCTGAAGAGAGTTCTATGGATGGAAGTAAAAGAATGTTAATTAACATGATTAAAAACATAAAAAGGTAGATTAAATTTCACTATAATGGTAAATATACATAGATCCTACAGCATAATAGTGATGCATAATCCACCTACAATTCAAGTTTGAATATTTAAAAAAATGAATGTAGCCAAAATAACCATAATTACAATAATCTGTTGTTACACAATACAAAAAATAAATTCTAATAGCATTAACTTTAAATGTGAGGGGAAGATATTTTATATAACCCGCATAGTAACCACAAAGGAAAATCCTGTAGCAATTTTGTAAAAAGAAAACTTTAGGGACACCTTGGGGCTCAGTGGTTGAGCGACTGTCTTGGGCTCAGGTCATGATTCCGGGGTCCTGGAATCGAGTCCCGCATCAGGCTGCCTGCAGGGAACCTGCTTCTCCCTCTGCCTGTTTCTCTGCCTCTGTGTGTCTCTCATGAATAAGTAAATATTAAAAAAAAAAAGTGAAAACTTTATTTTTTTTTATTTTTTTTAAAGTGAAAACTTTAGAGAAGTCAAAGCATACTGATACCAAAAGATGCCAAAACATAAAAAAAAAAAAAAAAAGACAGTAGGATAAGAAACAAGGAACAACAGTTCTACAAACCAACCAGGAGACAATTAACAAAATGGCAATAAGTTCTTAGCTATCAAATAATTACTTTAAAAATAAACAAATTAGATTGTCTAATTAAATTCAGAGAATGGCTGAATGGGCTAAAAAAAAAAAATAAGATCCAACAATTTGCTGCCTACTAGAGATGCATGTTAGCCCTAAAGACACAGATAGACTGAAGGTGAAGGAATAGAAAAAGACATTTCAAGCAAATAGTAACCAAAAGAGGGAAAAGGGCACTTAAGTATGATAAAATAATCATTAAACTAAAAATGATGAAATGAGACAAAGAAGGTCATCATATAAGGTCAATGCATTAAGAAATAAGGCAATTGAAATATTTATTCACATAATATCAGAGCACCTAAATATATGAAGAAAAAACTTACAGAACTAATAGAAGAAATAAACTGTAATACAATAGTTGGGGACTTTTTTTTTTTTAATTTATGATAGTCACAGAGGGGGGGGGGTGGGGCAAAGACACAGGCAGAGGGAGAAGCAGGCTCCATGCACCGGGAGCCCGACATGGGATTTGATCCCGGGTCTCC
Source organism: Nyctereutes procyonoides (assembly GCF_905146905.1). Classification (NCBI taxonomy): domain Eukaryota; kingdom Metazoa; phylum Chordata; class Mammalia; order Carnivora; family Canidae; genus Nyctereutes; species Nyctereutes procyonoides. The sequence goes on from NW_026575137.1 coordinate 5,826,514, forward strand.
AGGATCGCACCCTGGGCCAAAGGCAGGTGCTAAACCGCTGCACCACCCAGGGATCCCTAGTTGGGGACTTTAATATCTCACTCACAACAAGGGATATAGTCCAGACAGAATCAATTAGGAAACTAATTCAAACACTACAGACTAAGTGGATTTGATATATACAGAACATTGTACGCAACAACAGAATATACATTCTTCTCAACTACATATGGAATATTTTCTAGAATAGACCATATGCTAACCCACAAAACAAATCTCAGAAAACTCAAGACCACCAAAATCATACCAAGTAGATTCTCTGACAATGAAATGACACAAAAAGTCATTAACAAGAGGAAAACTGAAAAATTTACAAACACATATAAATTAATCTCTTAAACAACCAATGGATCAAGAAGAAATTAAAGGGCAAAAGTAGTGACACCCAGGTGGCTCTGTGGTTAAGTGTCTGCCTTTAGCTCAGATCATGATCCTGGAGTCCCAGGATCAATTCCCATATCGGGCTCCCTGCGTGGAGCCTGCTTCTCCCTCAGCCTGTGTCTCTGCCTGCCTCTCTCTGTGTCTCACATGAATAAATAAATAAAATCTTAAAAATAAATAAATAAAGGGCAAAAGTTTCTTGACACAAATGAATATGGAAATATAACACACCAGAACTTGTGGTATCTAGCAAAAGCAATTTTAAGAGGGAATAAACACCTATAGCAATAAACACCTATATTTAGAAGTAAAAAGGTCCCAGATAAACAACCCAACTCCACACCTGAAGGAATTAGAAAAGGAGGAACAAACTAAGTCCCAAGTTACCAGAAGAATTATAAAGATTAGAGCACAAATAAAGATCAGAAAAAAGTAATAGAAAAGATTAACTAAACTAATGGTTGGTTCTTTGAAAAGATAAGCAAAAGGGCAAATCCTTAGCTAGATTAACCCAAGGAAATGATAAAGGACCTAAATCTTCTAAACAACCTAAAAGAAATGGAATGATTCTTTCTTTAAAAGATTTTATTTATTCATGAGATACATAGGGAGAGAGGCAGAGACATAGGCAGAGGGAGAAGCAGGCTCCGAAGGGAGGTTGATGCATGACTCAATCCCCATACCAGGGATCACTTCCTGAGCCAAAGGTAGATGCCCAACCACTGAGCCACCCAGGCATCCCGAAATGGAATAATTCTTACATGCAACTTATCAAGACTAAAACAGGAAGAAATAGAAAATCTACATAGAATGGGACACCTGGGAGGCTCAGCAGTTGAGCGTCTGCCTTCAGCTCAGGGCGTGATCCCAGGATCCTGGTATCAAGCTCCACATCCGGCTCCCTGCAGGGATCCTGCTTCTCCCTCTGCCTATGTCTCTGCCTCACTCTGTGTCTCTCATACATAAATACTTATAATAAAATAAACTTCAAAAAATCTAAATAGATGAATTACTACAAAGGAGACTGAATCATTAATAAAAAACCATCTCCCAACCAAAAAAAAGCCCAGAGCCAGATGGCTTCACTAGTGAATTTAAGCAACATTTAAAACAGAACACCGCAACACCCTTTTTGAACTTGGCCACAGTAACTTCTTGCAAGATACATCCATGAAAGCAAAAGAAACAAAAGCAAAAATGAACTATTGGGACTTGATCAAGATAAGAAGCTTTTGCACAGCAAAGGATACAGTCAACAAAACTCAAAGACAACCTACAGAATGGGAGAAGATATTTGCAAATAACATCTCAGATAAAGGGCTAGTTTCCAAGATCTATAAAGAACTTATTAAACTCAACAGCAAAGAAACAAACAATCCAATCATGAAATGGGCAAAAGACATGAAGAGAAATCTCACAGAGGAAGACATAGACATGGCCAACATGCACATGAGAAAATGCTCTGCATCACTTGCCATCAGGGAAATACAAATCAAAAACACAATGAGATACCACCTCACACCAGTGAGAATGGGGAAAATTAACAAGGCAGGAAACAACAAATGTTGGAGAGGATACGGAGAAAAGGGAACCCTCTTACACTGTTGGTGGGAATGTGAACTGGTGCAGCCACTCTGGAAAACTGTGTGGAGGTTCCTCAAAGAATTAAAAATAGACCTGCCCTACGACCCAGCAATTGCACTGTTAGGGATTTACCCCAAAGATTCAGATGCAATGAAACGCCGGGACACCTGCACCCCGATGTTTCTAGCAGCCATGTCCACAATAGCCAAACTGTGGAAGGAGCCTCGGTGCCCATCGAAAGATGAATGGATAAAGAAGATGTGGTTTATGTATACAATGGAATATCACTCAGCCATTAGAAACGACAAATACCCACCATTTGCTTCAACGTGGATGGAACTGGAGGGTATTATGCTGAGTGAAGTAAGTCAATCGGAGAAGGACAGTGTATGTTCTCATTCATTTGGGGAATATGAATAATAGTGAAAGGGAATATAAGGGAAGGGAGAAGAAATGTGTGGGAGATATCAGAAAGGGAGACAGAACATAAAGACTTCTAACTCTGGGAAATGAACTAGGGGTGGTGGAAGGGGAGGAGGGCGGGGGGTGGGGGTGAATGGGTGACGGGCACGGAGGGGGACACTTGACGGGATGAGCACTGGGTGTTATTCTGTATGTTGGTAAATTGAACACCAATAAAAATTAATTTATTAAAAAAAAAAAAACAGAACACCAATCATCCTCAAACTCTTGCAAAAAAAAAAAAAAAATGAAAAAGAGGGAAAATTCCCAAACTCATTTTATGAGGCCAATATCATTCTGATACCAAAACCAGAAAAGGACACTGCTAGAAAACTAAAAGCCAATATCTTTAGTGAATATAAATGCAAAAATGTTCAATAAAATGCTAGCAAACTGAATGCAGCAGCACATTAAAAGGATTCTATAATACTACAATCACGTGAGATTTATCCCTACTATGCAAGGTTACTTCAATAGATACAAATTAATGTGATACATCACAGTAATAGAAAAGAATCACAAAATCATCTCAATAGACACAGAAAAAGCATTTGACAAAATTCAACATCTATTCATGATTTTAAAAATCAAAAAAATTAGGCATGGAAGGAACATATCTCAGTATCACAAAGGCCATATATGACAAGCCTACAGCTAACATCATTAAAAAATAATATATAATAATTTCATATAATTTATACCATTATGAGAATTATATATATAGTGATATATACAATGACAATTCCAGTTTAAAATAAAAATAAAACCAAAAGTTTCCTCTAAGTAATTAAAATTGAGTTCAATGATAAATAAATGGAATCTATTAGATAATCAATATAATAAGAAAGAAAACTAATAATTGTGAAAAACAAAAAGTAGAGAAACAAAAATTCAATTTTAAAAACATTTTGACGGGCAGCCCCAGTGGCCCAGCGGTTTAGCGCTGCCTTCAGCCCAGGGCATGATCCTGGAGACCCAGGATGGAGACCCATTCGGGCTCCCTGGATGGAGCCTGCTTCTCCCTCTGCCTCTCTCTCTCTCTCTCTCTCTCTCTCTCTGTGTGTGTGTGTGTGTGTGTCTCTAATGAATAAATCAATAAAATCTTTAAAAAAAAGATTTTGAAAGATATAAAATTTATAATGAAAATGCACAGATGAATAAAAATATAAGATAAAATATTAAGAGAAATGTAGATATCAAGAAAATTAGAAAAGATATAGTAAAATCAGCAGAGAAAAATCACTGAAAGGAAACAGATTGGGATGATAGGATATACTGAAGCAATCCTAAGACACAGAATCATATCTGTTATAAGACAGGAGCTGGCGAAGAGAAGAAAAGTCAGCAGAGCTGAAAGCATGTTGAATTGGTGCTTAGTATTTTCCTCATTGGAAACGACATTGGGTTCTGTGTCTCTAATGGTTAATGATGCTCTGAAGAGAGTTAGAGCTAAGTCCCTTCAGCTGGCCCCAAAATGGAAAAACACGGCAGCCAGTAGCGTGGTCCCAATAGTACACACATGACAGCACACTTAGGAAAGGAACAAGCACATTTCAATAAGAAATGTGAAGCTGTGAGTCAGGTCCTTTTAATCAAGTTTCCTATATGCTAACTGCTATTTTATTTAGAGAGGGAGGGAGCAATTAATCTATTTTTAGTCTATCAATGAAAACCTTTAAATAAAACAGAAACTCCCATCTACTCCAGCATCCAGTTCTCCATACTTGAGCCATTACGTTTCTTTCTCTGTACCCTTTAGCCTAGTTGTAGTTGTCTTTTAGAGAGCTTTCTTACTAAAGGAGAAATAAATAACCTTACAGCAAATACTCCTGGGGTCCTCCCTCAATAACATTAGGTGGAATTATTCTCAAAGGCAAAGAACCTCTGCCGCTGCATATTTTATAAAGATAACCAATTGAGCAGGATAATATGAAACATTTCCAAAATCTCATTTTTTACCCCAGCTCTCGTCCTCTTTCCTCTTGTTCTGTTGTTAAGGGTAGATTACATACCAACAATATATTATTAAGAAAATCAAAGAAACAGCGAAAACACTTTCTCCAGAGCCTTTGTGATTTTGTCAGCCACCTCCTGCTGCTGTCATCTATGCCTCCTGCCTTCTGCTGGTTTTCTCATTACTAAGTCATCTTCCAAAGGGTCTAAAGGAGGGAAGGCAGCCAAGGGACAAGAGAGTTTATAGGGGCAAAAAATGAACATAATAAAAGTAGGCCAAGTAACAGTGGTATGTCCAAAGGTTATTGTCAACAGAATTTTGTGACATAGTAGCATTGAGACACGGTAGCATTTTTTAGTCTCTTTCTCAACCAAATAAGCTGTAATATTTATAAAAGTTGCAGTCACTCAAAATAGTGTTAACCTGGCAGTTCTTGTGAATTCAGTCATAAACGGACAACTAACATGAAGTTCAATTTAAATAACAACTCTGGGCCATGAGGTTTGTTTTTAAACTCTAGATTTGTCAATTTCCCTTCAGATATATGTAGTCTTGACAAAGGTCGAAGTAGAATCACATAAAAACTTACTAAGATACTATCTTATCATCTATATTGGGCCTATGATGTAAAACCAGCTTTGAAGTTGGTATTGAAGGAATATCGATGTATAATACAGAAGTTTAAGGTCTACAATGTATAATATATGTACATATTACAAGACGATTACTACAGCAAATTTAGTTAATAGCCACTACCCCTTCACAAAACTTTTTTTTAAAACCCAAAAGTTAATATAAGATTACTTAACAAGTAAGATCAATATCTACACAAGAGTTTGAAAACTAGTGACCCACAAACCCAAACCGCAATGAAGGTTTATTTGGCCGGGGCCATGTCTTTGTTATTAAAATTGCATCAATGCTTTAAAATCAGGTAATAATAATAAAATGCAGATATACATCCTTTCTGAAAATTTCAAATATCCATAAGCACTTTTACTACATTCTTGTGTGACAATAGCTATGTGGAGCTAAATAATGGCTGCCTTGTAAATGGGGCCCTGATCCCCATACCTCCCCATTATTCTATTAGCAGTGGTCTTCTCATTTCCTTATCTGGCCCTAATGAGTTGATTATCTTTATTGTAAATGCTCTAAGAGATTCTAAGGAAAATAAATGCAATAATGACCCAAATATTATAGTTTCCTAACTGTGCCTGCCTGGTCATGCTCTTACCTCATGGATTGACATTAGTTATAAAAGAAAAAACTTAAAATTTATAATAAATCAGCTAATTGCCAAGAAACCATAATTGGTATCCTCCTTTTCTTTGCATAAGATACATAGAATATGTCAGTATTCTATAAGTTATCCTAGAAAATCTTTGGTAAGCTAAGGGGATTTGGTGTTAGGGAGAAGAAACTTCCATGACCCTCAGAGGTATATTAATTCTTACAGAATTCTTACCAGGATAATTTCTAAGATATGACTTTGATTATTCTCAGCATCCCTCAAAGTTGTAACCGAGAATATAGGCATGGAATACAGAGTGCATAAAAATGCATAGAGTGATAATAGAATGTAGTTTTTCCAACAGAGTTCCAGATTACATGTGCTGTCCAAATATAATTGGGCAGAGCATCCTTTAATACTACAAAGTGTTTTTGGTGTAGACAATAAATAAACCCTCTCATTCACTATTCAAGGTAGTTTCACTTAATATCAGACTTTGAATCTTACCCACTTGTTAGTCCTAGGACTGAGTTTAGCTCCTATGTTCCATCATTTTTTTCCTCCTTCCCTCCCTCTCTACTTGTATCTTACCCAACACTATATTTTCATGTCTGAATGCCTTTAAGTAGCCATGAACTTTTCAATTTGCCACTGGCCTCACCATTTCATGTAATACTAAAAAGGACTGCTTCATTTTACTGCAGAGCATTGGAGTCAAACACTCCAATCTTATGGACATTATGACTCATTAATAAAAGTATATAAAATGCAATACTTCCTAAGCCTATTTGACGTATATAAAGTATATAAACCTTTTGTCCAGAAGTAATTCATGGGAACCAATATTCCTTCAATGCATTTTAGGAAGCCCTGTCCTATCAATTTGCATTAATTTACTGGTTCTTTAATCAAAGCAAATATTAAATTCTATGTTGAGCCAGATAATAAGCTAAAGATGCGTTACTTCTATTTCTTAGTGTTAACCATAATTTTATATGTTTTTTTTTTTTGTGAAGAGAAATGAAACATCTATATCCAGTTAGCTTACTGTTTGACAATATGCCTTGACAGGAGTTTACTTTCCCAGGAGATTCTTGCCCAGGAAGATTAAGGAATTTCACTTTAGGAATTTCCTGAATATTTATTCAAGAAACAGACTTCTCAACTTGTTTTCATTACATAAATAGCCTCTTCTCACAACAGTATATAGCTCAATTGGACTTGTCAAGAAAATGGTTACTCTTCAAGAGTACCTACTATAATGCCTGCTGTTGTGAAGTGAATTTTATCAAATCCAAGTGTACCCCCTACACTGAAAGACTTACCTTAAATACAAATATTATTAATAGCCTGCCTTTGACTTTGTCTTTCAAGGAGGTACTGATACTGTGAAGGTAATGTCTTCCTTTATTGTAGTAAGCAAAAAATTTAGCTTTCTGTGATCAGTGGTTTTGGTGGCTTCTTTGGAGAGGCAAGTAAGCAGCAACAGTAAACATAATTGAGTAGGGAAATAGTGTTATGTACTTCAATGGTAGTTTGCTAAGCCAGAGTGTGTGTGTGTGTGTGTGTGTGTGTGTGTGTGAGAGAGAGAGAGAGAGAGAGAGAGAGAGAGAGAGAGAGAAACTTTTGCGATCTCAATTATAATTTAGACCTACACTTTAGTAGAAAGTATGTAATCCTGGAAATTAGATCCCAATTAAAAATACCTGCCCCATTACTATCAATTTGTTCCATATTGTGCAGCCCATTTAATTTTTCCAATCTTCAAATGATTCTTGTAAAGGAGTATTAATAAAATCTTCTTCATAGGGTTGTTGCTTCACATATAGTAACATGTATAAACATGCTTCGTACATATTTAAATGCCAAAATTAGTAGTTACTACCAGAATTGACATCTGTTATGCCATGTTAGTTTCTGGAACTGCAGTTTATGTGGAGTCTATTTATTTACTTAGTTCGTATTTCTTTTACTGAGTCTGAGAGAGGAAAATGGAAATATTTGAGATTATGAGTATCATACTATCAACAGCCTGTGGTGACGAATCCTGGTAGAGACCCCAGGTTTGAAGGTGAGACATAGTCAAAGAGATCACTGCAACAAACTAATATGCAATGGAATCCAAAGATGGACTAACACTTGGACTCATTTTCCATTCAGTCTCAGGTATAAGACTTGATATTAATCAATTCCTAAAGGGGTAAAGATCACCCGACTGGTCCAGGCTCTATTCTTCAGTCTATATTTTGAATGAATGATAACTGTTCATCAAAATATGTATTTGTGTGATGTTTCTCCCTTACTTGACATCAGCTACATCTTGACACTCTTTCTCCTCACTTGCTTCTTCCCTTTGCCTCCTGCCTGAGTAAATATCTCAGACTGTTTTCTCATTGTCTGGTTTGTTATATCAATAGGCAGGCTTTCAGGGTGCCTGGCTGCCTCAGTCTGAAGAGCATTGATGCTTCTTCTCAAGGTCATGAATCCAAGCCCTATGCTGAGTATAGAGAATACCTTAAAAAAAAAAAAGAGGCAAACTTTCTAACAGTCACACATTGCTCTCATCAAATAATCCAGTTGTAGGAAAGACTGAGATGAAAAATGAGAAGAAGGACATGCTAAAGAAGAACCATGCCTACTCATTATTCTTGGTTCTCCATCCCACCCTGAGCAAACAATAATTGTACTATTATTGCTTTAATTTGCCCCTTCTCTTTCATAGTTAAAGATGACTGAATTCCATTTTTAAATGTCAATTATGGAATTACCTAATGCAGTTAAGGGTTTATCTATAAAAAGTAATTGTTTAAAGGCAGAAAGGATCTGTGCATGTGCAGAGTAAGGGAAGTAACATAAAAAAATTGGCACATATATAGTCCTTTGACTCCATGTATCTTATTCTGATCTGCTTTGGTACTTCTGCTGGTCTTACACAGTTTGCTCTTAGGTTCAGAACCCAATATACTATTCATTAGAAGGATCTAGATCCCTGGTTCAGGTACTGCTATTACTGACACTCTCATGCAGATGATAAGTCAGAGAATTAGCTTTTACTCTCCCTCCTGCCCTTACTCTCCCCTATCCCTTTACTAGAGACTTAGCTAGGCTCTCACCTCAGAGTGAGAACTTTGTAGGCTAAGGCCAACCTGGGGCACAAATCTTTGGTTGTTAAGGAACCAAAGAAAAAGGTGCCACTCTTGATGATTCCCAACATTTCCTTCAATCATACTTTGTCCAGCTTGCTCTAACATCATTTTATCCATTTTAACATCAGTTTTGCAAAACATATCAACTTATAAAAATCATTGAAAATATTCCATTTTTGGAAAATGTGTTCAGTAAATTATTTCAGTAAAAATCAATATTCAGGATCCCAGACTCATAGGGAAATTAATTAAAATGTTTTGCCCTTTTCAACTAGCTGCTGAATCATTTTATTGATATAGAACTTTTGTCTTTGTTTCAAAGTAAGCATTATGAAATCCCTTTTTGTTTCCATTAACCATAAAATATCCCATTCCTTCTCATGAAGGATTAAAATTCATATATGCATATTTATAAATCAAGTGCATTTTGTAATTATTTTCAGGTCGTTGGTTATTGTTAAATTTGCTAGTTCAAATTGAGTAACATTGTTTCTTTTACTTATGTTTAATTTTATTATAATATTCTGTTCATGGGAATGTAAAATCAGAAGTATTTCTCAAATGCAAATGAAGTATTTGGGAAGTGGGTGGAGGGGATGGGGTAACTGGGTGACCAGCATTAAGGCATTTGGGAGGGCAGGTGATATAATGAGACTCCGTGTTATACTCAATGGATGAATAACTGAACTTGACATCTGAAACTAATGATACACTGTATGTTAACTAACTGAATTTAAATAAATTTAAAAAACTGTATGACATGCAAAAAATATTAAAAATAGTTTGAAAAAATATCACAAATATACATATGCAAATATGGAAAACATGGCACAATCATTAAGGAAGGACATGTATAACTGACATTTAGAACATACTGTAGCAGCCTTTTGATGCTCCCTATTCCCTGTGCCTATCTTCAGGTTTCTCATCATTGCACTTGCTGTGTTTTCTATTGTGGCAATTGCCTCTCGCTTACTCTAAATCTCCTTCCAAAATTCTATTACTAGCCACCAAGCATCCCTCCTTCAGTGAAATCTGTCATTAGAGCACTGAATGAGTGTCTCTTTCCAGTCTTTATTTCAGGCTTGCATATTTCTTAAGATACTTTGTTTCCTGCATTTTCTATTATATTTATCTATGTGGTTATCAGATTTTCCCTACTCGACTATACGACTGTAATATCATCTAGTACAGAATTAAATATTTTTCTTTGAATCTCTGCCATAGGGCTTAGGGCTGTAACTGTCACTTAATATATGCTTAATACATCCATATTGAATTTCATTCTGTTAAAATTCCAACAATTTTTTTTGCTGAATAGTTTAAGTTTTTTTTTAAACTATTGGAATTACTCATATGGTTATACATCATTTCAGATTGCACAAGTTCATTTACTGATGCTGAAAGACCTGGGAAGAAGGGAAATAATCACAGTTTTTTAAATGCATGCATCAAAATTAAGTTCAATAGCAAGAGAAATTGAATTAAAATACAATATTTGAGGTATCTGCCTTTAAGTTTCTTAATTTAAACAAAGGTTAAGGAGAATTCTGTATTTACCAAAGAAAAATGTATTTAATTTTCTTCCTCACAGGATTGGTACAGATAATTACTAATCAGAATTTATCACAACATCTTCTAAGTAGCATTTAATACACTCATATAAAGATAATGAGACTATGTGAAAGTAAGTTAACATATAGATCCGTGACTGGGCTGTAAGTTGCAAGAGGGTAAGGCCCATGTTAGTCTGGGGTATGCATTCTTCTGAAAAGATAGCACAGTGCCCAGCTCAGACTATCTGCTTGTAAGTGTTGAATAAAGGAAAAAAAAATAGGCAGTAATTGTAATACAAGAGTAGTTCCCAACCACCCAAAACTTGAACCACTGCCTAACGGCCCTGCAAAGCACTCTGAACTTTGGGCCGGATAATTTTTTGTAATTGCAGTAAAATTCGTTTAACATAGAATTAACCATTCACCACTTTAAAGTGTACAATTCAGTGGTATTTTAGTACATTCACAATGTTGTGCAATCATCACCATACTATCTAGCTTCAAAATGCTTTCATCACTCCCAAAGGAAATCCATTAAGCAGTCACTTTCCATTCTCCTCTCCCCCTAGTCCCTGGCAACCACTACTCCGCATTCTGTTTCTATGAATCTACATATTCTGGAAGTTTCATATAAATGGAATCATAAAGTTTGTGGCTTTTTGTATCTGGTTCTGGGCTTCTGAAACAGGACAGTCTGAAAAAAAGACTTTCTTTTCCCTGCTGTGTTCTATAAAACTCTTAAAAAGATACTGGGTATGATCTACAACTCCCTTATTCACAAAATATTTAAGTTGGGATACCAGCTATATCATGATATTCAAAGCAATGATTAAATAAGAATAAAGCCTATGGTGAGTTAGTGAGGTCAATATCAAGGAGGAAAAATTTAAGCATTCTTTTACATATTATAATATATATATATTTCTTATATATATATATGAAATATATATATTTCTTGAAATTAGCCACTCATTTATCCTCTTGTGATATTTATTCATCCATTCAACAAGCAATATTAATTATTTGCCAACCACTGTGCTAAGCTCTAGGAATTCCAAGATGGAACAAGTTCATATCTTATCCTCAAAGAACTTACAGTTTGAAAGACCAGTGAACCTGCCCACAGGACCATTTTCACATAGAATTTTAAAACCAACGGTCTGAGACTTACCAGAAGCACATTTTGGGGCAGGACAGTACAAGTCGGAAAAAAAACACCATGTTCAAAGACAGAAAGATGAACAAGAACTTTCCCACTTGAGGTAAGACCATTTTTACTTCTTCAGCTTGTTTTCTCGCCCTGCTGCAGTCTTCATAATAAGATTTATGCCTATTTCTCCCCCATCACCATATTCTCAATGAACTTTTCTCAATGTAAAAGTCAGCATTTTGTTTGTTCATTCATTCATGCATTTAGTAAATTTAAGGATCCACCACTTTCTGTTACCAACCTTAGTTGATAACTGTACTGCAATCTCAAGAAATATCTGAATCTGAGTGATTTTTCTCTATCCACCATCTATAGACAGGTGCCCAGTCTAGTGAAATTCTCTTGGATGTTCCCCTTATTTGCTTCCAGTAGGGAAGTACAGTTGAAAACTGAACTATTATTAATGGTTCTAATCCCTTGGCCCTGTCAAGTGTAGGTGTTGGTAGCTGAAGATCTATAGAATTAACCTCAAACAATTCCTTGTATCAACATGAATGAAGCAGTTATTACATTAGGAACCCCAGCATCACCAGAGCATGGCCTGCCCTAAGTCTAGGATCTGCTGTCCATAGGCATGAACTACTTGACACATACATACACAGAGACACATACAGACCCAGAGATACCCAGATCTCCTAAACCCTGGTAGTATTTTGTGGCCAGTCTATAAAATTAGACAAGCAGTTCTCTAAATATAGTCTGGGGACACTTGGGGAGCCCTAAAATCTTTCCAGGTCCATAAAAAACATTAATGTATTATTTGCCTTTTGCACTCTATTTCCCGAATGTGTGATGGAGTTTAAGAAGCTACATGACCTGTGATGACATCATTGCTCTGACATTTTTATTCTGATGGCCTATGAAATGTGTGCTTGAGTATTTCTTTATTGCCAAACTTTGTTTTAATTTGCAGCATGGTAAATATTGATATAATCCATGTAAACAAGGTGTAAAGATGTTCTTGACCCAAAAAGTTTGAGATTTGCTGTGTTAGAGTATTGTCTTGATTTTCTGTTTGAGTAATTTAGAATATGTTCAGCTATAATTCATCTGGCCAGGCCCATGATTTCCTGTTCAGCCATTTCTAGCCATTCTTCTTTGCAGGGATTTAAACATAATAATTTTCTCACATGCCTAAAAACGAACAGTTGAACCGCTTCAAATAGTGGACAATGTCTGGGACACTTGGTTTATCAACCGTCCAAACCATTATCACCTAGACAACCGAACATTTGGTACCAGCTTGAATCCCTACATTAGCAAAGCATTTAGTATAGAACCTGTCAGGATGGTGCTGAGTCAATGGTTTTACAAAGGATAAAAGAAAGCAAGAGAGGAAGTATATGTGAATCAAGCGTAGGTTTTCATTCGTTTTAGAAATAAAATTAATTTTTTCTTCAACCTGTGAGATGGAATGAAGGAATGAATGTATTTATTTATTTATCTTCATGCAAAGGCTGGCATAGTGTCCATGAGAATGCATCTTTCAGGTCTCCAAGTGCAGGGAGCATAATTGATCAATAGTTCCAGTTGTGACATTCTCAAAAATCCATCACTAAGTTCATGCTGAGGCTACATTTCCCAGAGGTTTCTCCCAGCCAACTAATGAGCATAGCAGGGATAGTAAGGCATGCTCAATACTGGTAGAAGCTAGACATCTATGACGGCCAACTCAGACTCCAGGAACACCCCCACCCTGGCTCACACACATTCCCAAAGACCTTAACAAGTTGTCCTTTAAATTATGCTCTACAAGTTCTCCTTAACTTACTTTCTTCCCCTTTTTACCCACTTTTTCTTTATTTTACTCAGAATCAAACCTACACTGCAATCTGATGCTTTTTTTTTTCTTCCAGTTTCTTCTGTCTCCCTCCCCCCATTTGCCCTGACAGGTATTTCCAGTGATAAATGGCTTCCATTTTAACCCCATCTTGGTGTTTGCTTTATTAAAGATTTGGACTAATGTCTGAGTTCTCCAGTTTGATTATTTTCTCTAGGGTTTGATCCTCTTCATTCAGATCCCAAACTCTTATCCATGAGACCCTGTGGGGAAGTTGGCTGCCTTCTAAGTAGCCTCTATGTTTTCCAAAACTGACTTAATAGTCTTTGTGTACTTTTTAATTGTTTACACTTAGTGCAACTTTACTAGATGTTATTTGGAACAAAATTAATTTTTAAAGGTGACAGGATAAAGAGGAAGTAGACTCCAGAGCTCATTAGCTTTCTTCCTTATCTCCTACAAAATAATTTCTCTGAATCCCAAGACTATAAATTTCAAAATTCTTTCACTAATTCCTTGTGAACCTACAGGATTTTTCTTTATAAGTGTTATTTTTATCACTTTTATCAGAGACAGGGAGCCCAAGCTACCCCCTTAGCCACTGATGGCAATGATACAACAGCATATCTCCATTTCAGGTAGTGTACACCAAAATTTGCCAATAAAAAAGGGTGTGTGTGTGGGGGGATATGGTCTTCATAGTTGTGTTACTTTCAAAATAAAGTCATTTACATATTGAATATTTTTCCTATTTTAATGTGTTTAACTTTCTCTTCTTCAGATGTATTTTGAGGAAGGAAAGAGCTGCATGGCTAAGAGGAAAGGTAATAAAAGTTTCTATGTTTGGATCATTGCGTTGCTCCAAATTACTTCTTGTCAATTATAAAATAAGCACCCATAAGACTTCAAAATCCTAAAAATAATTGGCAAACTCAGTGTTACCTCACTGTGGATACACTTCAGATAAGCCAAAAATCTAAATATATTATATACATATACATATGTGTGTGTGTGTGTGTGTGTGTGTGTGTGTGTATAGAAGAGAGAGAGAGAACCTCATTCAAATTAGATAAAATCTGATAAAAAGATTTCCTGATGACTATCTTCAGGAATGTTTACAAGGGTTTTTGCCCCCCTCCCCTATAATAAATTCTAGGCATTTATTCAGAGCCTCATTCCTTCATTTTATTTGTAAAGTCCACTGGAGTTAAGAGACTGGGCATTGCAGCCTATCATTTCTAAACTGACTTGATATAACAGTTTTCTGGGTCACATATGCTCCCTTAGGCTCCTACTGCAGTCTGATATTAACCATGTGGGATATTTGTAAAAGGCATCAGCAAATACTTTTTTTTTTTAAATGAAAGGAATCCCAAAGTAGGTCACTCATTAAAACCTCTTCAATAGAGAAATGATCTGAAAAGGAACTGGAGCTAAGAAACTGCTGAAAAGAATTGTACTGATTTACATGCGCAAGAAATACACATTTAAATATTCTATTGCGTTCTCTATATTTTTATTTTGTCTGTTAACCCAACATAGTCATCATCTTCCACTATTCCTTCTCTTTTTAATGTTTTTATTCAAAACCTAAATTTCATTCCCTTATACGTGCATGTTGGCAACATATTAAGAGTTTAATAGTGTTGCTGATCTGAAGAAACACAAAAACCCCTGCGATAGAAAGTTACCCTTTTTTATTTAGTGGTAATAACAGTGTTTGAAACCCTCTACTGCCTCTATCCAACTAAGTGTTCAGGGGAAATGCTGTAGGTTGGTTTGCTCTAAATATAGATTTTGCTGAACTTGATGGAGAAGACAAAAAGCAATTAAATCACCTTCCTACACTTTCCCTCCTTTTTGTCATGTTTCACAGGAGATGATTATTAGGGGTACTATGATCTAATTGAAAAAGCTAGACACGTTCAAGGCAAAGCATCTCTAACATACCTGTGTTTCGAAGAGATAAAACTGAGCACCAACTAACCATCAGACCCTGCTCCTACTCAGCCTTCAAGCAGCAGCCTGATGTAACGCTCTCTCTAGAAGTCTCCTCAACAAACTTTGACCACATTACTTATCCTTCCCTCTGATCTTCCACAGCACTTTTGAAAATTTCTTAAAACCCTTCCTTGTTAGATTATAACTCATTTGTTTCCACATCTGTTTTCCTGACTAGACTATAAAGTATTGGGTTGCTTAGATGGTATCTTCATCACCTTTGTGATTTTCACAATACCCAGGGTGAGCCAACACTCTAATCTGCCAAAGACAGAAGTTTCCTGGGATGCATGACTTTTAGTGCCTAAATCAGAATGGTCCTGAGCAAGATACGTCATAATCACAATTCCTCTGCATCTCAAAGCCCATTTTTTATTGAGTAATTCATGATCATCAGATGGGTAATTCTAGGTACTTGCTTAATCAGTATACAAAGCTGACAAAATCCCTCCCTCATGGTGCTTTCATTCTACAGTGAAGTTGGAAGTAAATATTATTGCTTCCATTTTGCAAACAGGAACAATTTTGTTCAGAAGGGGACAGTAATTGCTGACAGTCCTGTAGTAGGCAAGTGGTACACCCATGTCTCTTTGATGACAAATGAAAGATTTTCATCTCCCTGAATTAACCTACTTCTTTTTAAAGAACATATTCCTTAGACCTACTACTAAAATATTCTCTCAAGAATGTATGCATTGCTATGAAAAAAATTAGATACTCTTTTTGGCAACCTCTAAATAAAAAAGAAATGTGGCTATTAATGGCAAAAAGCTCAATCTATATTCATCAGAGACATAGTATTTGAAGAAAACATTCTGTAGATGGTGACCTCTTGAATCTGATATAGTAATCGATGGATGGGTAAAGCATCGAACTTACCCCACTTCTAGTATGAGTCTGCCCTCTGATTCTCAGCATAATTACAGTAATCTCCAGTCAGAGGATGCTGAAAGAAAAAATATATTTCTTATTATGTATATCTTTGCATTTAGATAATCGCATATTATGTGTTATGTAAACAATACTAACAGATAAAAAAAATGAAGAAAATAAATGGGATGATTCCACTTGAAAGAAGCCTCATCTAAAACCTTTTCATACACACATCAACCACTCACCAGAAATATGTATAATGGCTGTTGACTTTATAAGCAGATTCATGTGTGAATAAGCAGAGCATCTACCATATTTAGATGCTTTGATTGATGACATTAATGAAAAGCAGTTACTCAAAAACTTTTTTAAAAAATATTTTATTTTTGAGAGAGAGTACATGAGAGGGAGAAACAGACTCTCTGCTGGGCAGGGAGCCTGATGGGGTGAGGGGCCTCCAATCCAGGACCCCAAGGTCATGACCTGAGCCAAAGGCAGATGCTTAACCAACTGAGCCACTCAGATGCCCCAAAACCCCTTTCATTGAGAAAAAAGGCATGTGCATGTACATTATAAAGTGGCATAAAACTGGTGATAAAGTATACTCTTATTTCATTATTTCAAATCTCTTCTGAACTGGACATTTCTTTAAAACAATGAGAATGGATAAACAAAACAAATTCTCTGGTCTCTTTTATTCTTCTATCTTTAAGTAGTTTTTGAACCTAATCATTTACTATGGAATTTAGCTTATGAAATAAGCACAAGAAGGTAACAAGATGAAATTTTAAATGAAAGGAGGAAGAGGTCTGACATGAGGCCAGTCACATTTAATATTTACAAGGCAAAGAAAAGTGGGACCCAGCTAGCTAATTGTACAAATTACTGTATTCATCTCTTGCTGCATGGAGAGGTCTTCTTTTCTGCATTGTTAAATTAAGGAGAGAATATAACCAAGTGAAGTCCTTATTCCACTAAGAAACTAAAGACTATACAGGTTAGTGGAAGGGAAGAGATTAAATTATAGTTGAACTTAATGAGAGATGGCAAACATGTCTCTTACCTTCCTAGGTAGAGCTAACTCTTTAAGTCTGGTTAAGAAGCTTTATATTAATAAGCTAATATAATAATTTCATCAATTCCAAGATGCAGACATTTAAAATCCACATGTGAAATTCAGAACTCACCCCACAATCAATGACATTTTACAATCTTTGTTAGCATGGAAGCACTCCTGGTGTAAATTACTTACTAATGTGTGAACCTGGTTGTTGTTTCTGGAGCCATTCTGGGAGCTTCACAACTTTTCAGCCTTCCTACCATTAGGGCATTTGAAGAGGGAGTATGCATATATATGTGTTCGTAGCAGTTTAATTAAAGGAATACTGTAAGTAATAGGAAAATAATAGGCTAGTTAATTGGGAGCATTTTTGAAACTTCTTAGTTACCCATTAAACAACCAATTAATCAATTTTTTTTAAAAGATTTTATTTATTTATTCATGAGACACACAGAGAGAGGCAGAGACACAGGCAGAGGGAGAAGCAGGCTCCTTGCAGGGAGCCCGAGGCGGGACTCCATCCTGGGTCTCCAGGATCATGTGCTGGACCAAAGGTGGCGCTAAACCACTGAGCCACCCGGGCTGCCCAACCAATGTTTTTCATATCCAGGTATCAGAAAAGAATTTCTCTAAATACTAGACATGAAGGGCAATAGAATTTTACGCACCATTTGAAGACAGATCAACTAAGGGAAAAGATAACATGATGGGGTCATGAAAAGATTCTAAAGCACAACAAAAAGGGAATAATTTTCTGAATATGCTAAGGAAAAGCCTAACACTGACAATAGCTTCCCACAGAAAGCAGATAAATATTCTGGAAACCATCTTCTTTGCAGATTCAATACAACTAAAAGATAAACCTTAAGAAATGAGAAGCAAAAATGTGAGATGAAAATCTAACACAAGTACAAGCTGAGATGGTAAGAAGCCAAATCAACTAAGCAAAGCTTTTGAGAAAACTATAGAATAAAACTAAAATCTGCCTCAAGCATTGCAGAAAATTTAATCAGTAAAGTAAAAGGCAAACTAGAGAAATTATTCCAGAATTCACAGAAGTAGAAGTGCTTGCTTATTCTTTCCAATGACACTTTTATGGCAACATTCTAACTCAGAATTTAATGCTGTCTGTG
This sequence comes from Nyctereutes procyonoides, assembly GCF_905146905.1. Taxonomy (NCBI): domain Eukaryota; kingdom Metazoa; phylum Chordata; class Mammalia; order Carnivora; family Canidae; genus Nyctereutes; species Nyctereutes procyonoides. The sequence goes on from NW_026575137.1 coordinate 5,844,927, forward strand.
CTCCAACTAGTAATGAATTTAACTGACCTTTCCCTGTGGATACGTTAACAATTCAGAGAATGAGTATCTCGGGAAATGAAGACAAAGGAACAGAAACTGTATGTAAACTACTAGCAATGGTTATGGAACCCTTGATCCAGAGGAAGTAGGATTTAAGATTGGAAATAAAGACGGAGGCTGAGAGTTGCAATGTGAGTCTCCCCATCAAGGCATAAACTAAGCCAGCTCAAAATCAAGACGTTTCAGTTACCCAAGTCAATTATTTACTCTTTTTGCTTCAGCCAGTTAGGACTTATCTTTTTTAATTGAGGTACCATTTCTAAAAGAAAAGCAATAAAGCTACTAAATAATCCGGACCCCAACCCACCCCCTAAAATAACAATTACATCTAATGGATAAGAAGAACACAGGAGAGTGTATCAGGTCTCTAATGCCACTTCCCTTTAGAGGTAGGTTCTACATTTATTGGCCAATACTGTCCTCATGAAACACACAAAAATCAAGAGTAAACAAACAAAAAGCCTTTGCTTTCTGTGACATTGGCCAAATATTAACTCGAGTATCCTTGCAAAGCTACTGAAAAATAATCTTTGCTTTATCTTCATTGAGTAGGCTGGCCAAGCAAAGCCCTGCCCATACTCTGCAACAGGAAACAAGCTAAACAGCATCACATAAAAAATAATCTCACAAAAGCTCCCTACTATTCAATCACAGGTAGTAGGATGAAAGCCTTTGGACTTTGCTAATACCTGCCATTCTCTAATGGTCCTTTGCATGTCAGTCTCTGAGCTAGGGGCTTTCCACAGTTTATTTCTTCTTTATTTCTTACTGCAAAACTTACTCTAAAACCATAATAGAGATGAGGAGATAATAGAAAGTGCACATCACTTTTCCAAACACATAACACTAGTAATTCAAAAGTAGATGGCTCAGATTCCTAACTCTTTTTTTCCCCCCACCTCAAGGAATTACTTCACTTTGAGAAAATATTTTTTCAGTTCAACCACTTTTTTGGACTACTTCTTACAGTGTTTCTTTTTTTCAGATTTTATTTAATCTAACAGTGTTTCTATGTGGTTGTCACATGAGATTCCCAGATGAATAGAGTGTGACTTTAGCCATCACACATTGCTTCCCCACATGCATTGCTTTAATATGGAATTGGGTTGATTAAGTATCATCTTCAAATGCTTACTGAACGATCTTTCTCCTTGTACCATGGGACACCATAATACAGTTTTCCTTACCTCTGATAATAGAAGTGGAATAAGATCTCTAATGTCTGTGTATATAAAATTGCTCTTCAACCATCTCCATAAAAACAAAACAAAATGCAAGAGTTGCACACAATTGCAGATGTGAATATTTACCTTAACTACATTTGACTTCTGTTAATAGGGTAAATGTACTATCACTGTATCATTAGTTCAGAATACTTTAACAGTTAAAAACAACCTTCTCCTTATAAAACATCACAGTATAGCAAGTGAATTATAATAGAAACATTCTGCGTATTGGTATAAATATTACCAAGCACTTAATTAAAAAATGAGAACTTGCTTTGATAAAATGTTATAACATAGTTTTCCTCATTACGTGAAAAGGAAATACACGCTAGTTATTTAAATGTTATAAAGTAAAACATCTTGTGTAGCTTCTATGTTAAATAGAAATAAATATATTTTATGACCATACCTTTTAGATTATTAATATTATTTACTGACTAATGTTTCTTTTTTTCTGCACAAGTATTAGAAGTCAGGAATCTCAAATGCCATAACTAATATCCTGAATCAGTAATATACTAAGGTCCTGTCCAGGCTATATTTTATTATATAAAAAGAAAGTGATAAGTTTTACTTTAATGGCAAACCCAATATAGTTTCACAAAACATTTTTTTTTTAAATCTCCACTTGTTGTATCCTCAATAGCTGTATGAAATTGGGCATGTTATTTTACTTCTGAGTTTCAGACACACTGGTTAAATGGGGTTGAAATGCATACCTCAAGGCTGTTACAATAAGTGCATTTTACATGTACGGGATCAATGTAGCATCCACATATATTAAATAACAAAGTCAAATTCAACCACAGACCATCTGACTTTAAAGCCCATTATGAAATCTCTTTAATTATGTTACCAAAGCTGCTCTGTTTCCCCTTCACTGAGTTTCTGTCCTGAACTCTCTATATTATAGAAAGAACACATGATTTTAAGGTCTGATGTGCACCCAAGTCGCAATCATGGAATCAAAATAAAAACTTCTGAATAATCCAAAGAGGCTAACCGTAGAAAACTGTACTCACCTGAAATATGGATGATTTAGCTGGGCCCATGTACTTCCAGGTGAGGAAAGGGGGAAAGTTTAGAATCCAGGACAAAAGTGAAACCTATGACTTATCCAACCCCAGTCTTGTAGTAAGCACATCAGAGCCCAGGATAAAAGCAATAAGAAGGCAGTATAGATACTTTGGGTAAGAAGGCTGGAGTTCCCTAGTAAATTTTTGGTGCCTATAATTGAATTTTTTGTGTGAAGAGAATTTTCTTACCTTTTACTATCTATTGGATAATTTTTAAGGAAAAACAGATATTTTGACAGAATACTTTTGAGCTATGTGAAAAGTATAAAATTCACGTATAAAATAATCACAAGAATGAGACTTTGATGCTTCAATCTTTCAACCAGGTATGTTATGCCTACACTTACTCTTGACTTCACCCACTGTTGGCATTTTGTTTGCACACCTTCTGATGCTGCTCTTGCTCTTTTATCATGGCTATTTTTCTTGCGTCCCATTTTTCATAATAAATGCAGAGGTCTTTTGGAGTGGGAAATCTTTCATTTATTCACTTATTCATTCAAGAAATATTTAAGAACGTGCTATATGCAAAACATAAAAACGTGGAGATTGTATGGTCAATTAATATTTGACAAAGGAGAAAGAATATCCAATGGAAAAAAATCAATAAATGGTGTTGGAAAAACTGGACAGGCACATGCAGAAGGATGAAACTGAACTACTTTCTTACACTATACACACAAATAAATTTGAAATGGATGAAAGACCTAACTGTGAGTCTTAAAACCATCAAAATCCTAGAGGAGAATATAGGTAGTAACCTTGACATTGGCCATAGCAACTTCTTACTTGATGGGTCTCCTGAGACAAGGGAAATAAAAGCAAAACTAAACTATTGGGACTTCATCAGAATAAAAAGCTCTTGCTCAGCCAAGGAAACCATCAACAAAACTAAAAGGCAATCTATGGAATGGGAGAAGATATTTGTGAATGACATATCTGATAATGCTTAGTATCCAAAATATATAGAGAACTGATACAACTCAATACTACATAATTGAATAATCCAATAAAAAGTGGGCAGAAGACATGAATGGACATTTTTCCAAAGACGACATCTAGATGGCTAACAGACACATGAAGAGATGTTCAACATCACTGACCATCAGCTAAATACAAAACAAAACTTCAATCATCTTACAAATGTCAGAATGGTTAAAAATCAATGCAGGAAACAACATATGTTGATAAGGATGTGGACAACGGAGAATATTCTTAAACTGCTGGTGGCAATGCAAACTCTATGTCCACTCTGAAAAGCGGTATGGGGTTCCTCAAAAAGTTAAAAATAGAACTATGCTATGACCTAGTAAGTGTACTACTATGCATTTGCCAAAAGAATACGAAAATATTGTGTTTTTTTTAAATATTGTTTTAAAGGGACATGTGCACTCCAATGTTTACAGCAGCATTATCAACAATTTGGAAATAACCCAAATGACAGACTGATGAATAGATAAAGAAGGATAAAGAAGGGGTGGTGTGTATGTATGTATGTGTGTGTGTGTGTGTGTGTGTGTATATATATATATATATATATATATATATATACACACATACACAATAGAGTATTTCTCAGCTGTCAAAAAGAATGAAATCTTGCCAGTTGCAATAATATGGATGGAGCTAGAATGTATTATTCAGAGTGAAAAAAACTCAGAAAAAGACAAATACCATATGATTTCACTCATATATGGAATTTAAGAAACAAAACAGATCCACATAAGGGAAGGGGGGGAAAAAGAGGGAGGCAAATCATAAAATACTCTTAATTTTAGAAAACAAACTGAGGGTTGATGAAGGGGAAACAGGTGGGGAATGGGCTAAACGGGTGATGGGTATGAGTATATAGATGGGAATGAATATTACATATAAGTGATGAATCACTAAGTTCTATTCCTGAAATCAGTATTACAGTATATAATTTAACTAGATTTTTAATATAAACTTTAATCAAGCAAACAATGGGATATCACCTCACACCTGTCAGAATAGCTAAAAAAAGAGAGAAAGAAAGAAAAGAAAGAAAGAAAACCAAAATTGGTGCCATTACAATGCCAGACTTCAAGCTCTATTGCAAAGCTGTGATCATCAAGACAGTGCGGTACTGGCACAAAAACAGACACATAGATCAATGTGTCAATTCAGTCAACATCAAATAAAGAACTCAGAAATGGACCCTCAACTCTATGGTCAACTAATCTTTGACAAAGCAGGAAAGAATATCCAATGGAAAAAAGTCTCTTCAACAAATGGTATTGGGAAAACTGGACAAGCACATGAAGAATGAAACTGGACCATACCATTCCTCACACCATACACAAAAATAGACTCAAAATGGACAAAAGACCTACATGTGCAAAAGGAATTCATCAAAATCCAAGAGGAGAACACAGGCAACAACCTCTTTGAACTCAGCCATAGCAACTTCTTGCTAGACATTTCTCTAAAGGCAAGGGAAACAAAGGCAAAAATGAACTATTGGGACTTCATCAAGATAAAAAGCTTCTGCACAATTGATAAAACCAAAAGACAACCAACAGAATGAAGAAGATATTTCCAAATGACACATCAGATAAAGGGCTAGTGTTCCAAATCTATAAAGAACTTATCAAACTCAACACCCAAAGGATAAATAATCCAATCAAGAAATGGGCAGAAGACATGAACAGACATTTTTCCAAAGACAACCTGCAAGTGGCCAACAGATACATGAAAAAAAAAATGCTTAACCTCACCCGGCATCAAGGAAATACAAATCAAAACCACAATGAGATACCACCCACACCAATCAGAATGGCTAAAATTGACAAGTCAGGAAACCACAGAGGTTGGCAAAGATGAGGAGAAAGGAGAATCCTTTCTGTTGGTGGGAATGCAAGCTGGTGCAGCCACTCTGGAAAACAGTATGGAGGTTCCTCAAAAAGTTGAAAATAGAGCTACCTTTTGACCCATGAATTATACTACTGGGTATTTACTCCAAAGATACAGATATAGCGATCTGAAGGGGCACCTGCATCCCAGTGTTTATAGCAGCAATGTCCACAATAGCCAAACTATGGAAAGAGCCCATATGTCCATCAACAGATGAGTGGATAAAGTTATACACACACACATATGTATGTATATACACACACAATGGAATATTCCTCAGCCATCAAAAAATGAAATTTTGCCATTTGCAATGATGTGGATGGAACTAGAGGGTATTATGCCAAGTGAAATAAATCAGAGAAAGACAATTATCATATGATGTCATTCATTATGTGGAATTTAATAATACAGAGGATCCATAGGGGAAGAGAGGGGAAGAAAAACAAGATGAAATCATAGGGAGACAAATCATAAGACATTCTTAATCCTAGGAAATAAACTGAGGGGCACTAGAAGGGAGGGGAGGGGCAAAGAATGGGTAGCTGGGTGATGGACATTCAGGAGGGCACGTGATGTAATGAGCACTGTAATAAATCACTGACCTCTACCTCTGAAACCAATAATACATTATGTATTAATTGAATTTAAATAAAATTTTAAAAAATGAGCAAATGAATGCATAACTGATATGAAGCTTGGAAACAATTATCCAATCAACTTTTTTTTTTAACTGGAGCCTGTGATGTTTGAGAAGCTGTGATAGATGTTGAAGAATACACAGAGTATAACATGCTCTCTCAGATCTCAAGAATAGTTTAAAAAAGAAAACAGTAGCAACCTATTGTGCTAGGTTAAATACCGATAGCACTTTTCCCTAAGCGGGAAGCCAAAGACTGGGTCAGCTACACACTAGCTGGATGATCTGCAAATCTACTCCTAGGCTGTTACTTGTTAGTCAAATGGGACTAATGGCCACTGCTTCTCCTGTTGACACAGATTTTTAGGTGCATATCAAAAAATGTACATTTCCTATAAGAAAACATTTTGAAAGTGTTAGTGTGGTTTATTTAGATATATAGAGTGTGCTTAACCACCTCCTTGGTGGACTCCTAGGCAATGTGAGAAACAGAGGAGTTAATCAGGGTTATCATTTTCAAGGCAGAGAAAACAGATTCTTCTTTTGGATCTAAAAAGCAATTATAGGAAAGTCACCTTTGGGTAAATACATGGATGTAGGCAGCTTTGAGGAGAGGCTAGTCTAAGATCCGCAGGATCAGAACAGCAGGAAAGATGGTGATATTTTGTAGTTTGAGAAATGTACATGCATTTTAAATATAAAGAGGACTGAAATAGATGAGTGAAATATTTGGAAGGCTGTTAAATGGTATTGGGGAGGTATATATATTTACTGCGTTCTATCAAAGTTATACATTAAATTTGGGGTTCAATTGAAGGTTACTATTAGTTAAAATGTTAGTTGCTATAATAGATAAATCCCTAAATCTCAGTGAATTAACCTAATAAAAGTCTCTTTTGCTCAAAAAAAAAAAAAAAAAAGGCTAAAATCAACAGGAAACCACAGGCATTGGCAAAGATGTGGAGAAGGGGAACCCTCTTGCCCTGTAGGTGGGAATGCAAATTGGTGCAGCAGCCACTCTGGAAAATAGTGTGGAGTTTCCTCAAAATGTTAAAAATAGAACTACCCTGTGACCCAGGAATTGTGCTTCTGGGTATTTACCTAAAGAATACAACAATACTGATTCAAAGGGATACACTTACTTGGATGTTTATAGCAGCTTTATCTACAATAGTTGAATTACAGAAGTAGCCCAAGTGTCCATGGACTAATGAATAAAGATGATGTGGTACATACATACAATGGAATAGCACTTATCCATTTAAAAAAGTATGAAATCTTGTCATTTGCAACAATATGGATGGATCTAGAGAGTATCATGCTAAGTGAACTAAGTCAGAGAATGACAAATACCATCTGATTTCACTCACATGTGGAATTTAAGAAACGAAGAGGGAGAAAAAGAAGAGAGGGAGGGAAACCAAGAAACAAACTACAGAGAACTGATGGTTACTAGAGGCAGAGTGAGTGGGGGATGGGTTAAATAGGGGATGGGTTAAATAGGGGATGGGGATTGAGGGCCCTGGTGATGAGCACCAGGTGTTGTATGGAATTGTAAAGTCACTATACTGTACACTTGAAACCAGCATTCCACTGTTAACTGCAATTTAAATAAATCAAAAAACAAAGTGTGGCATGTATTTACAATGGAATACGATTCAGCAGTAAAGAATGAAGCGCTGATTCATTCTACAACCCTGAAAACATTAGGTGAAGAAAAAAAACAGCCACAAAACACCACATGTTGTGGTAACTTTATATAAATGTCCATATTAAATCTATAGAGACAAAAATAGATTAGTGGTTGACAGGCACTAGCAAATGGGAGAGTCTGCTAAAATGTACTAGGTTTCTTTGGGGGGGTAATGAAAATGTTCTGAAATTAGAGAATGGTGATGGTTGCATAACTGTGAATATAGTAAAAACTACTAAATCATACATTGCTAAAAAAGTGAATTTTATGGTATGTGAAATGTATCGCACTAAGGCTATCATCTAAAAAATTTGAAACGCTATCCTTGAATTGGATTAAAAATCATATGGAGATTATGAAGACTATGTGATTTATTTAAACTCATGGATCCTGTAATTGAATGAGTTAATTTTCCCAAAGAGAAGGATTAAAGTCTCAATCTGAAATGCTGAGATAGATAGATTCACATCCCATAAACTGAAGCTTTTTAGCAATGCAGCCAAGGAGTTGAAATCAATTAGTTTTTAGTAGATGGAACTAAGTCAGGAATATAACTCACCTTCAGTTTTCACCTGTTCATGGAAATTGACCCTGTGCATAGATCTTCTCAAGTAGCTCAAAGTGGCAGTTTCTCATCTAATGTGTCATACCTACATCTAAGGTGTCCACATTTTTTTTTTTAATTTTACTCATATTGCTGCATTTTTCTCTAAAGACTCACTCTTGAATTGCAGGTCACAGTGATAGGTAAATGTACTTCAACTATATAAAATAAGAAATTATACTCCAGAAAGGAATGCTAAATAAGAGTGCCTGAGTGGCTCAGTCAGTTCAGCATCTGAGTGCCTGAGCCTTTCGCTCAGGTCATGATTCCAGGGTCCTCTGATTCCTGCATTGGACTCCCTGCAGGGAGTCTTCTCTCCTGTAGCCCTCCCCCATTGCTTGTGATCTCTCTCTCATGCTGTGTCTGTCTCTCTCTCTCAAATAAAATCTTAAAAAGATGAATGTTAACTAATACAAAAATGACAAACCACAATCATACCATGTTTCCCCTTTGTTTATATTGGATTAACAGTTTTCTGAGCCTAGCCACACCTGTTTTTTTTTATTGAAATGATATCTCCTATTATGCCATTTATTGCTAAATGAAGCTGGTTGTGGGGCTAAGCAAGCAGCCAATGTATTCATTAAATCTATTGTGATAGCACTGAATGAAAGGTTTTATTATCAATCTCGTTAATTTCAAGATAGAATTTAGTGGAAATCAATATTAGAAAAATGCCTAATTGCTAAATCTTCTTAAAATAATAGACTCATTCATTAAGGTAGGCTTCTTCCAATAGTTGGTCTTAAATCATTGACATTGTCTAACTATTTAGCAAGGAGCAAATCATACCTACCTCTGCTACTTTTTTGGCAATCATATGAGAGGGTCCTAACTAACATAGGCCTGGGCTGGAATTAATCTGAGTATGCATATAAAGTGTCTTAGCAATAAGTTGATTAGAGGAAAGATGGCTACACAAAGAAGCACGATAGCAACATGCTGATGCTTGGCAAAAAGTCTGGTAACTAGCAAGCTGTTTTAACGGGATCAGAATGGGAAATGTACCAAAAGAGTACTCATTGAAATATAGCAGGCAATTTAAAATCTTTTGAATTAAAAGCGCAATATAGCTAAAACTAGATACGGTACTGTATATGCATTATCTGTGAAAGATGAGCCTCTTCATTTATGCTTTAGTAAGCAGGATTTGGGAGCAAAAAAAAAAAATGTCTCTTTAAAAGTACAAAATGCAGTAGCCAGAATTATTCCCCAGAGTTACACATATTTTACCAACATAGTTTCTTTGGTCTTGAATTTCTCAGATATTGAAATTTTAGAGAATAATGTATAGAAAGACTAGACTGGTGACTACAGGTGAATTTCTATTTCCTGTGTTTATTGATTTCACTAATCAGTTGTGACATCCCAATGAATTGGACAGCTATTTCTAGATTCAGGGTTTAACTGAGGCTTAAACAATAGTCTGTGCAGAAGTCTCTCATTGTATCTCTTCCGGCTAAGAAAATCACCCTAAAACTAATTGCTCATTTCAGTTCTGACCTGGGATAGACAGCATTCTGCTATTGTCATTGATACCGATGGTAATTGAACAGTCATTTAAAATGCATACGTACATGTACATACATACATATTACACTGTGCATTTAATATATTTATTTAGTGACGCGTATCTTTATATGTAGATAGATGTACAGATACATTTGGCAATATATACTTATATACACAGCCCATTAGGAGAGAAAACTAAGGTTCTCTATAGGAGAAGAGAATCACTAATTTGATTATAATGTTTATTAAACCTCAGCTTAATACCTATAGTATTATTTCCATGGAGGAAAACAAGACTTATCCAGATAGGTTACTGTAGGATTCACAAAGCTCCATGAATCTTATCCCTCTAGCAACATTAATCCCCACACTTAAATGTCCTTTTACTTTTTAGAAGCCCAGTGATTACTACTAATAATGCTGCTACAATATTAGAAATGTGCTTGACAATAAGTAAAATATATTCACTGCAGATATTCTAAACAAACATGAGTTTTCCTTATGATTTTGTTCCCTCCATTTATTATCTTTAATTTCTCTAATTTTAAAAAAAAATCCCATCCTTTGCAGGACAATACACATAATTACACATAGGTAAAGACCATTAATTAATTATTTTAAAGACCATAAATATAAAAAAATTAATGAAAAGTAGCCATGAACATTTGAACAGATGGTCTCTGCTACCCATGTGAAAATGATGGTGCAAAAACAGATTTGGGACTCCTGAATTATTCTTTTCATGAATCAGTTTTAAAAATAACTAATAGTATTAATGGAAAAAAAAATCAAAAAAATTTAACAATCACTTCCAAGCAGAAGTAAAACTGAAAATTCTCTAAAGATATGGTTAGAGGGCAGCGTGGGTGGCTCAGCGGTTTAGCACCGCCTTCAGCCCAGGGTGTGATCCTGGAGACCCAGGATCGAGTCCCACGTCAGGCTCCCTGCAATGGAGCCTGCTTCTCCCTCTGCCTGTGTCTCTGCCTCTCTCTGTGTCTCTCATAAATAAATACATAAATAATTTTTTTTAAAAAGAGATATGGTTAGAATAATAAAAAAAATCAACTATTTAAAGCAATAGGTCTTCTTAATCAGCTCAGACACTCAAGAGAAAAATCCAGATCCACACATATGTCTCAGTTATCTGTTAGATAAACATTTAGAGTGTAGATTCTATAAGCCACAACCTGCAGAACAGCTGCTCCAGCCCACTATTGTTGGAAGGTAAAGGGTAACATACGTGTACAGTGGTGAAAAGTTCATCTTAAGTCAAACAAACCCAGGTGTGATTTTCATCTCACCACTTACTAGCTGTGTGACTCTGGGCACATTATGGTTTAAACCTTCTATGTGTCAGTTTATATTTTGTTAAGCAGGTAATAGCATCTACATGGAGATCGCTATTTTTTTAATTATTTTAATGCATGTATTATATTTATTCTGCATTAGAGAGAAAACACGCAGTTGACAATGACTAGAAGCATCTTAGAAAATCTTCACTGACTAAAGCATGGGTTCTGGACTGAGTTTGCATTCCAGGCTAGTGCCTCCTGAATCCCCACATGTTCACTATGCTTCAGCCTCCTCCAAACCCCAGAGGTCATTGTCAAGTCCATGGTTCTTGCCTCAACTATTTCATTGGCTCAAGCCTTTACAAGTTGCCTATTACCAGTCTACCTCTCCCAAGTTTACCCCACCAATAGGAACCTGAACCTCACCCCCAGTCCCAAATACATTGCTTGTGACCTGCTTCACACAGCACAAGCTCCTTGAACCGAGGTCCTAGACTAATATTGTTTAAAAACAAGCTCTGTGGGGGAAAAGAGTAGCAGGCATGGAGACAGTCTGATTTGTAATAGTTACTGATTTCTACACTGTAAATACTCTTGCCATGGTTAAAAGCTAAAGATCTGACCTCTCCAACCATGGGGTTGAGAAGAAATGCACAGAATCAGCTTTCACGAGGCAGTTGTCATTAGCCTAACAACCTTTGACATAGCAAGTCTGAAAAGCCCTACTGGAAAGATGTTTCAAGCAGAACTGATCCTTCAGATGAATTCTCCATTATACTTGAGCTTTCAAGGTGCCTTTTCATGATTGCTTGCACTTGTGACATGTTTAGGTATGTATTTTCTTTTTCAAAGGCCTTTTCTCTCACCTCTACTAATGCCCACATGCTGTATGCAGAGGTCTAACACGTACTCTGGCCAATACCTTCACAGATTTTTGGCAGAAGAAAGTAGGATATGCAATGATTCTCCATCCAGGATAGATTTAAATATTTATGGCATAATCCAAACTGTGGACATTTCTCGTGCATAATTAATTGGCCTTTGTTTTAGAGGAGTAAACCAATGCAAAATTAATCTTACTAATTATCCTTCCCATATTGCAGACATTATCCAGAATTATGTTTTTAAGGGTTTTTTTTTTCATTTATTTTCTCATCTGTCAAGATGATATGCTCCATTAGATTATAAAATCTCTCACAGAAAGTCATTGTTAAAAAAAAATTCCTGTCTAGGATAATTGCTTCACACTTACGCTAATTATTTATATTTTCAATAAACAATTTGAGTCCCAAGTGAAATATTAGGAAGTTTCTACATGAGTAGTTGAAATTCCTCATAATTTAAAATATCTAGATTTATGAGTTAGTACTACTGGTATTTTAATGAAAGTATATAAGGAAGAACAAAGATTAACATCTATGAATCTCAACTTCCTCAACTGTCATACATAGTTTTATCTGTCTTCCTATGTTCCTTACATAATTGTTTTGAAACCCAAAGGAGAGGATTATCTACAGTTCTCAGATGATTTTAAAGAACTGCATAAATGCACAGTATTATTTTATACCCATAGTATAATATCATGCCTTTCATATAGTAGGGGCTCAATTAATGCTCATGGAAGCTACCAGTAAAGAGAAATACACAAAGGCTAAAATTTTATTTCAAAATCCTTCCAAAAAGTCTGAATGTTAAAACACATAGTTTTTCTTTTTTTACGTGATAATAAATTTCCCCCTGAGGAAATTATAGCACCTGCAGAGAAAGAGGTTCAATGCTGGTGAGGAAGGTAGACTTTATGGCAGGTAATTGCAGGTGGCTTGACAGTTCCTGCTGATCAGACATCTTCTCAAAACCTAGATTTACATAATGAAAGGACAGAAACCTGTATTGCTTCTAATTCAATAGTGGCATTTTGCAATTCTATTCCAATTCAACTGTGGCACAAGACATATTTAATTTTAATAGTGCTGAGATGACTAATGCCAGGAGCATTAGATTTATAACAAACTGTCTCATTACTTATTAGCAGGGAAGACAAAATGTTACTTCTTTATAAGTTTAGATTATGGATATGATGAGATTTGTAACAAAAAGCTAAAATTACAATACAAATAATGCGCAAATGTTCAAAAAAATGCACAAATGGGTTGCAATTCTCAATATACAGTGAGAATTTCAAGAAGTCAATTTTAGGATTGTAATTTGACATTAAAAGTCCAAAAATTAATTTATAACTTTTCTAGGCATACTTTACCAGAAAGAGACATTTATAGGTTAACCATTTCACAAGTTTCCATGGAGATAGGACACTAGGTACTTCAGCATCACACCTTAAAACCCAAGCCCAATACTTTTTGACATAAGGACCTTCCATTAAGCATCCAAATACAATTCATTTTCTTTCCTTTAAACTTACTTTTAAAGATTTGAGAGAGCACACATGCTGGGCAGGGAGGAAGGAGAGAGAATCTCAAACATACTTTTGCACTGACTGCGGAGTCCCACATGGGGCTTGATCTCAGGACCCCCAGATCATGACCTGAGCCAAAACCAAGAGTCTGACGCTTAACCAACAGAGCCACTCAGCTGCCCCTCACTTTTTCTTCATGACACCACACCGCTGTTCCTTTCTCTCTCTCCATGTATTCCTTTAGGCTCTTCTCTTACTGTCTTAATCTCACTCCTGTCCTGGTGCTCCAAACCTCACCCTTGCCGACATTCTCCACTTTTTCCCCACTACTCTCCTTCAGCACTTTCTATTTCCCTCCACCGTCTCTCCTCTTGCAACATTTGACCACTCTTAGTTCTTTTATGTATGAATTACCAAACTATTGTCCTTCGTTCTTATCATTCTCTAGCATTTTGGGGATTTGACTCCATTGGCCGTATTTGCTTCACCTTCCTCTGTTTCTTCTGTGAGTGTGCCAAGCATCTCACCCTTATATGAACATGCCATTCTGTTTCTTTGTTATAGTTAAGTGAATATCTGCCATATTTGAACCCTGAGTCCTGAGCTGTCACCTTTATTTCAATCCCATATTGGCAAGATCCACTTATGCCTAAAATATCTGGTTAAAGCAGCCTGCATTAAATCTGTTCTACCACTGCTCATTTCAAACCCAGTATTTCCATATTCATACATCTGGATGCCACTGTAAAATCACACTTTGGATTTAGTTCCTTCTGGAAAAAGAAACCTATTTTTAAGAAGCCTCCATCAGGATGAGGAGGAGGGATGGATTGAGATGAAATACAGGTCGAGAGAGAGTACAAGAAACGCACAGCATAGCAACACGGAGCGCCATTTTCTCCCACTTCATTCTTCCAATCCAGAAAAGGATCAACTGTTGAGGAGGCCAAATCTTAAGGGGTACGATCAAGTTAGGGTTCTTCTGGGTTTGGTTTTTGTAGTATCTAAGAAGTCTGAAGAGGAAAATGTGACATCCTGGAATGAGAGCTCAATCCCTGGTACAGGGTTAGGGGTGTTATGCAAGTGCTTTCCAGCCACACACTCCCCCACCCTCTGCTCAATCTAACAATGTGGTTAAAGCTCTAGGACTTCTCTCAAGTGATTATACTACTCAGAGGGTAGACAGGCTCCTGGAACCCGGGCAAATCTTTATATACTTGGGATTAGATTAGTAGCCAACAGTTGAAGAGCCCGATGTTCAGATGGGTTCCAAAAGTAAAGGGAAGGCCTAAATCTATCTTCTTAACTTTCACTAGTTATTACTAAACCCAGGATTTGGGACAAAAATTATCAAAGAGGAAGGAACTCCTCTCTAGTCTGGCTTTCCAGACTACATTCTCATGAGTATGATTATTCTCAAGCTTAGTCTGCAAATAACCAGAGGAAGGGGTTCATTCAATCTCCTATGTAATGCATAGACCCCTTCACAAAGGAAGGAGTTCCTTACTTTATAAAGTGGTCAGCAATCTATTAAGCTCTTCCAATAACAGGACATTATCTCCCAAGGCAAATTCTGTTTATTCTTGGCAACTTTTTTCCTCCTTGATTTTTGACATATTGCTCATTTAACTTAGGTTAAACATCTAATTCAGTATCACAGGCTTGCTTTAACAAATTGTTCTCAATTCCAGATGCATCAGAATCTCTATGGGCAAACATAGGATCTTCCTTCAAAGACCAGCCCTTTTCTGTACCTGTTTCTTTTGTTATTACCACCATTATGCCACTCTTTCAAGATGGAAAATTTGGATATATGGAATTAAAATTCATGAGGTAAGAAAAAGAGAAATTACTCAGATATATCAAGCTCTTTTGCTAAAAATACTTTTTTTTTTTTTTGGTGGGGGGAATGCCTGGGCAACTCAGCATTTTAGCACCTGCCTTTGGCCCAGGATCATGATCCCAGAGTCCTGGGATCGAGTCCCACATCAGACTCCCTCCATGGAGCCTGCTTCTCCCTTTACCTGTGTTTCTGCACCTCTCTCTCTCTCATAAATAGAATTTTTAAAAGTAATGAAAAAGATAAATTTTCTTTCTCCTTTAGCTATATTACCAACACCTAATAGGAGCCCTTACCAACACATGCTTATATTTGCACTATTTATAACAATTCTCCTGGGCTTATCTTTTCTCCATGATTTTTTGAGCACTTATTTAACAAAATGATCTAAGAATCTCCTTTTCCCATACTCTTTCCCTATCATCAAGGATTTTCTTTGCTTCCTAAAACAAGTTCAGCTTTCTCTATTAGGTTTGTAAATTTCTCTGCCATCTATTTCTACCCATTTTTATTTATTTTATTTTTTTTAACAATACTAACCAACATAGACCTTAAGCTCCCACTAGAAGAGTGGCTTCTTATTTCTCTGGAAAATGTTAATATCAACTATTAGAATAAATTAGAGTCATCAAAAAAACTTCATGCCAATTGCTCCATTTGGGTTCCCTAGAGAATTTCTCATCAGTTTCTAAGACTTGAAAGAGGCCACTCTTAGTAAATGAAGAGGGAAATCTATAAATGACCCAGAATTTCGATATATGTAACGTAGGCCTTATCTGTTGGCATGAAATTCAAGTTTTAGACAGTTATATAAGGACAAAACAAATTTTAATTTTCCTAAACCACCTAAAAACCAGAAAAATTAGCATAGTGTTAATATGATTGTAAAACTTTATTATTTGATATCCAGTCTTAGTCTTATAAAAAAATAATAATTTCAGGCAAAAGGCCAAAGCACCATCGCATTATTAAAATGTTAAATCTTCACCCATTGTTTAAGAAGTCAGATCATATAATATTCACATTAATATCTTTATTATGTAAATTTGTATGAGTATCATTCTATGAATTTTTAGTTTTTATATTTTTATATATACATTGTATATATTCCAAAAGATGAAGTTTTTTAAATTTTTATTTATATTTTTAATGCAGGTCACAGTTTTAAAAGGTTGAAAGCCATTACTTTACCTCATTAAATTATTGCAAAGACATTATAATAGAGGCAGTACTCCCATTTTTCAGAGGAGGAAACTTAAGCTGAAATAAATTAAGTCTGCTTCCTCAGGACTATGGAAGTAGAGAAGCTAGCATCCCAAGTCAGGTGAATCCAAAGTCATTATCAAGTCTACTGTCCCAAATGTCCCTACATTCTACTCCTCTATCCTAAACTCAAATTTTAAATGATACTATATATATGAAGGTCAAACTATTATTAGCAGATATTGTTAATGAATTTATTTTTGTAACACAAGTTGAAATCCTGTCAATAAAGCAAAACCACATTTTAAGAACACTCAGTGTAAGAAAATCTATAATTTAAGAAATAAAACAAATGTAGACAGAAAAAAAAAAAAAAAAAAAAACGAGACTTTTAGAGAAACTGGTTTTTGCCAGAAGGGAGGTGAATAGGACAATGAATGAAATAGAAATAGAAGTGAAATAGGAGTACAGTTACCATGATAGGCACTAAGTAATGTATAGACTTGTTGAATCACTATTGTACACCTGAAACTAACACTGTATGTTAATTATACTGGAATTTAAAAAGTGTAAAAAAATTGAGCAATAGAAAAACTGATATTATGGAGCAGGTGAATTAGGAAGCTATTTCTCTTTAAAGTTTATGAAGTTTATTTGTAATTCCATGGAGGTCCTCAGTGACACTCCAATATAATTCAAATTAGAAAAATTAGGCCCGTGTAAACATTAGATACATCCATTTTACCATCAACATATGAATTTCTACAAATGATTTTAATCTGTATTTTTGTTCAAGCTCGAGTTTCATGAAACTGGGTTTAACATCAAGGCCAGAAAAAAGCATGAGACCGATTATAACTAGCAGATTGAAAATTAACACATGTGGGCATACATACCTTGAAAAAAAGAAATTAAAAGAAATTAAAATATAAAAAAGAATTTCACCTTTGGAGCTGTTATTGTATTTTAATGTTTTTGAGAAATGGCCTAGAAAATAAGATTCTTACTGAAGGTGAAAGGTGGTACGTCTGCAAATAAAGTTGCAGCTCCCAACAACTGTGGTTTCTAGTGTAGTAATTATAGGAAAACCACTTTAAGAGTAGAGAAAAAGCGTATGGTTGTATATATATATATATTATATAATTCTACTGTTGCCAAAGTAATGGTGTTTCTGGTAAACACGAATGTAGAACTCTCTGAAGAGCAACTCCTCCAACACTAGAAAGAAATCTGAGACTTAAACATATAACCTCTTGTTATGCAAATCCAGGTCCATGACGACAAAAAAAAATGTCATTTGAACATACGTTGTAAAGCAGCACAAATTGCTAAATGCAAAGACTTCTGTGACAACCCAAAAGCCGCAGGTTGTCCTCAAACAGGTTACTTTTCAGTGACTAGTACTGTAGAACTAGTCTTGGCAGACTAGTATTAGGTCCTCCTTTGGGGTGGGGGTGGAGGGGCACACATCTTAATGACACATCTCAGTCTCTCTGGACTTAGTTGGTACCATGTGATGGAGTTCTGACAAAGAGTGTGGATGTAAATGAGAGATGCAGGACCTGGCCCCTGAACCCTCCTTGAGATCATCCATGTTCTTTCTCTCTTCTGCTTACTTTGAAGTCAAGGATAGAAATTGCTTTTCTGCATTTAACCATGATCTACCTGAGAAACAGACTACTGTCATGTTAATAATCACTAGGATCTGGAGGTTACAGGACTCAGCATACCCTAATACAAGCATCAAATTTCAACACTGATTAGAAAAAAAAGATATAGGATCTATTAGGGGCATATAATACATTTTTTTTTAAGATTTTATTTGAGAGAGACAGATGGAAAGAGAGAATGAGCAGGGAGGAGAGGGAGAAGAGCTTGATTTCAGGACTCTGGGACCATGACCCGAGGGGGGAGACAGAGGCTTAACTGACTGAGCCATGCAGGTGCCCTAGGGGCATCTAGTATGGAAAGCCAGTATCATGCCACAATTATTCTGCATGAGTAGTATTCACATTGTTTTCATTTCCTTGAAGTATCAAAATGAATACAAAGAACAGGAGTGATTTTAGTATCACTAGATCACCCAAAACACAGATAGCTGATCAAGTCTAAAGCTTCTGCTTCTTCTCATCTTTATTCCTCCACTAGGGGTTCCTTCCGCCCTAGCCTCAGTCTTACCCTTTAGGTCATCTTCCTTCCCTATACATCTCCCTTACCACTCTTCCTCAAGCTAAGTGTCCTTGGATGCCATCTAGAATATTGTGGCTGAGATTGCAAGAATGAACATATCCAGCCAACATATACGGTTTTCACATGAGGAGATCATGCATTTCATTAGAATGTCACCAAAATGACTCACTCTTCTATTAGGATGGGTGACGAAGAGTACTTCTGTATATTTGGTTGTTGACTCCAAATCAAAACGTGAGAGCGGAAATCAACACATAATGAACTGGCTCAGCATTCTTCCCCCAACTTATGTCAGTGCGAGAACATTCCCTTTTGTGGTGCCTGAAACCAAGTATGTATTTTGGCAAGAAATTTCAGGTGAGAACAGTGGTTCCCTTTCATTCCTAAGAAGTACCGATAATGGTTCCTCTTTTGGCATAATTTCAGACAGTGTATAAATATTTCCTTTTCTTAGTTTAATTTGTGTCTTAGTTGGGATATCTGCTGCACAGAGAACAAAATAAAAGCAGCCGCAGAATCATCTATCCCTTCCTCAATTGGACATAAAACACCCTTTTCTCCTCTCTCAGTGTATGTGGGGGTTTGTGGGGTGTGAAGTATGAAGCATACTAAGGTGGGGGTGGGGAAAGCAATTGCTATGAGGAAAGACCGGAAGAATATAGATCACAGAGTTGCCATAAATTATATTTTGCCATTTCCAGGCAACCTACAACAAGTAAACCCTTGGCAAAAAAATGTAGATTTTCTATGCCTAGGTTTTTGATACTGTACACAGGAGCAATATTATTTTTTCTCTTTGCCTTCCAGCTTTTCTATGGGGAACAATCAGTTTTCCGCAAGAGTACTCTGACATTATTTTTTGAAAAATCTCTCAAGAGCATTACTAAAACAGGCCACATAGATCAAGAAGAAAACACCTGGAAATTGCTGGATGCAGTAAGTCATTCATGATATTTTTATTGTATTTTTAATGGAACAGGAAACCATGACAGCACAGAGTCTGGAGAAGTGGCCCAGCCGTTAAAGAGGTTAGAAGACATAAGAACCCTTGAAATCCTCTCAAGTAATCAGTGTCACTGGCCTGTTTTCTAATTTTGTAGAAAGAAGTTAAGATTCCTCTCAACGTGCACCTCATTGGAAGTCAAAATTCAATTCCCGTTAGCTCTAAAGACAAATGGTACAAGTATTTGAAATGTAAAGTAGTCCATGCTCCGGTTAATATCTTTAGAATAAAGAGCAAAGATTAAGTCCAAATATACACTTGTCTCTATTGTCTTTTCACGTGCTCTGCTCCAGAATGAGCGTACAGAGGCGGCAGGAGAATGGGCTCGATGTGGACACCAGATAGGTTCCTTCTTGCAGTCCAGCCAGTCTAACTGATGGATAGTTAAGAACACCATGTTTGGAAGAATTTTGAGGACTTCTCTAGACTCGGAGGGCAGGGATGGATAATTATTAATGCTCTCAGGACCAAAAGTGAGTGGTAGCAGGCAAGCAATGCTCTGGACCTGACACCTGTAGCCTATTGGAAAGTTAGCAAGCAGAAAACACATGGCCATGTGGGTTGTGGTGAGGTGGCGTACAGTCATGGGTGAAAATGGACCAGTGCTCTGATTTTCCTGGTTACGGAAAGCCTGAAAGGCACCTCAGAGATTAAACTTAACTGTGGGCAGATAACCTTGCAGCTGAGAACGTGTCTGTCACAGCTCTTTGAGCACGACATGGCCACACTGATCATTTCCCACCTCATCTCTGGGTTCCTGTGGCACCCTATGTAAATAGCCAATATCACATACTACATGGTTATTTGCATTTGAACTTAGGTGCAAATGCATATATTTACTCACATCTTTTTAATTTAGCATTTTTGTTACTGCTATGGTAGTAATATCAGATAAACCAGATCATTTAGAAATAAAAGGAGCTAATGTTATCATTTACACAGGACAATAAGATATATAAGCCAGAACTTTCCTGGGGAGCTGGACCTAGGATCACCCTAGGTATAGTCTCAGTTTATAAAGCAAATGAATGAACTTAAAAATTCTGTAAATACTATTACTTAAAATAGGATAATATATGTAACACAAAATATACTCGTACAGATAAAATTTAGAATCTGTAAGTATGGGAAAATGGGAATTCCTGAGGTCCACAGCTTAACAAGCAGTGAAAACATGTGAACAGAAAAAATCAAGCCATTACTACTTGTCAGCTGATCTACTTTATAATAATCTAACTGGAATCCTTTCTTCCTTCCTCTTTTTCTTTTTTCTCTTTTTTTTTTTTTTAAGGAGCAAATAGAGTGATTATTAGTACTTACCAAGCTGTGTTACTCCTCTGCTTACAAATCTCTCATTTACTTTCTCATTGCACTTAGAAGAAAATTCAACACCTTGGTCTATAAGCACCTGCCAAACTACACACATCTGTCATTTCCCATTGCCGCCTCCATCACTTTCTGTCCTCTGGCCACAATAGACATGATCATTAGCATCCAACCATTTCCAAATTCAGGGCCTTCACATTTGCTATTTACCTTAACTGGAATGCTCTTTGCTGGCCCCAGCATATCCTTCAGATCTTAGCTGAGACTTGAGTTTATCAAATCTCCTAAAAGCTTGACCTCTCTTGTTTAAAGTAGTGTCTTTTCCAAAGTTATTCCATTTGTTCTACTCTTACCACAATTCAACATGATTTTCTTTTCTTCAGTTGTTATTTACAACATTTTAACCATGTTGGATGTGCCCAGTGCTCTTAAAATATACCAAATCTCTGCTTAATAGGATCATGAAAGAGGTTCAATGTAGAAATTGATTGAATTGGTATTGTAAGACTAACAAAAAGAGAGTCAAGTAGAAATATTGAGGAAAGAACATCCCAGACAGAAGAAAGGCAAATGACAAGGCTGGGAAGTGAAATGAAAAGGCCAGTGCATCTATGTTACTGTGATTAAAAGACAAATTCATAGGAAATGAGGTCAGACAGGAAATGGTCCATAGAATCTTGAATTCCTCTGGAGAGTATTTAGATTTAAGTCTAACTATAATGGAAAGCTACTAGAGAGTTAGAAATAGGTAAGGGAAATAATCTATATTTTAAAAAGATTACCTAATTTGAGTAGAATGTTGAGATAAAGCAGATTAGGAGGTTTTACCACAGTCTAGATGACCTCAGGGGGCAACGGCATAAATGGAGGGATAAAAAAAATCTGTATTTTAGAGAGACCTAAATAGACAAGCTGATAAGTTGACTACACAGGGAACATTTTTATCTTTGCTATTGTATCCTGAGCACCTAGCATGGTGCCTGGACAACAGTGCATTACAGTATTCAAAGAAGAGAAGAGATGGAAACTACAGACTCATCCTTCAAAGTCAGACTTCCCATAGCAAAAACAGGTGACTCACACTGTTGCAGAGCAGCATATAAAACAAGTCCAAAATATCATCCAGGGAGAGAAACCAGAACGTTATCACTGGCAAGTTTCCTCCATCATTTAACTTAGATGGCCTTACAACATTGATTCCACAGAATACGAGAGAACAAGATCTCCTCTATTGTAATAAAGTGACTAACATGTACAGATCATGAGATGTTGGTATGTGTACAGTTCATGAGGGTGTGAAACATATCTACTTTTGCCCTCTTCAAGGTACATCACATACTAGGTGAGTAGCAGATTCTTGATGAATGAACTAATGAAGAATGTAAAATGGATGGATGTTTTCTTTGGTTTAATCACTACAAATGCATGACTCTACACTACTTTTATCAACTCAATTCCATGACACATGACAGACTAGAAAGGTAGAACTGGTTCAGCTCTGAGCAAGCATGCATGTTATAGGGGCAAGAAATAATGTTGATCTACAAATAAGGACGGTTGCTTCTGTGGACCAATCTATCCACGATTTATTCATTGTGGTAACAGTTGCTTGTCAACAATGTCCCGCATGAGCTGATTCAGTATTGATGGAAATTGTCAAAATGATCTGACCATGCTCACTGTGAGTTTCTGTTTCTCTTTCAGCATGCTGAGCAGAGAATTGACCAGTAAGTACCTTTTTTTTTTTTAGATCAGACATGCTAGCTGTCAAGAGCAAAGGTGCTCACATGACTTTATGAAATGTGAAATGAGATAAAAACATTTCTTCAAACTCATGTCTATGATTTCAAGTGTTTGCTCAAGTGGCATATCTCAGTGATATATTCAGAATCTTAAGTAGCCTGAATCTATTTTCTCAAGGCTAAAATACCACAAGGTTAAATGTTTTGAATAGAATACCAGGATTTTAAAACACAACCACACCATAGGACAAGTGTCTCAACTGTCAAAAATTTGACTTTTTTTCAAAAATAATTTCCTTTACTTGTTAAAGAAAGAAATCAATGAAGTATTGCTTTAGGGCATATTTTAAAAACATCCCAATGCTATTAATAAAACATGTAGAATTAAGTAACACCTTGATTGCCATCAAAGAGTAGATTAGAAACACATTCACAACTATATTTTTGGTTGCAAAAGTCAACTTTTCAGCTTTTGAGGGTAATGTGTGTGTTGATTTTCATTTTTTGAGCCGTTAAAAGAAATCTCATGAGATAACTTTCTTTCTTTTTTTTTTTTGGCTATTTTTCCTATCTGAATACCATAGCTATTTAGCAAAGTCTTCAAATAATCACGCCTTGTCAATGCATAGTCGTGAGCAGGGATTTTTCTAAGTTAGTGAAAACAACATGTAGGAAGAGATATCAATTAAATGTAAAACTGACCTACAATTCCAATTTTTCATTGCTGAAAATGAAATACATTCTTTGGAGATATATTAAAAATAATTTGTCATCACTAATAAGGCTAATTATAATAATTTTATTATATTTTTCTTTTGAAAAACATAACTTATCTATATAACTTACTAGCAATAGTTGAAAAACCAGTTAAATACTCTATGTGAAAGTGTGAGAAACAAATGGAAAAAACAGAGGAACTAGAACCACAAAAACTTCAAAGTCCAGTTCTGCAATCTACTGATGACTCGATGTGTTTTTTCTGTTCCTTAGTTTCTTCATCCACAAATTATACAATTATATTCAAAGGCAACTATAAATATTGAAAGTTATGTGTTTATATTACTTAGAGAAACTTCTAGGCATATAGCAAATTTAGGAATAGGTAATTGTTATTAGAGTATTTCACTTCTATGTGTAGGGCAGTAGTTTTTTCTCATTTTAGTTTTCTTTGTAGAACTCCTTTCCTTGGAGTTTTAGTGCTCAATGTATCTTCAATAAATGGATGAATACCATGTGTCAGGCTTGTATCTGTAAGTAACAATAGTGTTCTTTTATTTCTCACACTTTCCTCTATTTCACTTGCACCCCAAGGGGCACGTGCCCTTTCTCCAGTCAACGTGAGAGTAGAAAATTAAAAGCTAAGGAAAAAAACAATATGTTCGGTAATGGAATATTATTTTCTTAGAGATATGCCTTCAGTGCCTATTATCTATTGATTATATTTACCTGCAAGAGACCAGGTAACAGGACCTAGAGAAATGGACGAGAAGACAACTCATTCATTATTTCAACTATATTTTTTGAATGCGTACTATGCATCAAGCATTTTTAGTCTTGGGGATAAAGCTTTGAAGATGAAGACAAAAGTCACTGTCCTGTGACACTTACAGTCCAAGTGCAGAGAAGAAGGGAAAGAACTCCAACAGGCAGTATGAGAATGGTTTGGAAGAAAGTGGATGGTATAGGAGCACAAGGAAAAATCCAAGGAAAATTCTTCTCATCTAAAGAGGCAGAGAAGTCAGAGTGAAAGGGACTCTGGGAACGGTGTGGACTCCCTGATGAATTCACCTGTGAAGATTTCCCTCTGAACAATCTTAAGTATTTGTAAGTTCACTGAACCAAAGGCAAGGGGTTTAAAACTCTATGAGTGGGTGGGTGGGTGGGGGTTGGGGAATGAAGAGAAATGAACAAAACTATCAGGAGAATTTTCCTAGGCATGAAGCAGGAGGACCCACCACAACGCCTGCAAAGAAATCTGCGGGTTGAGCACTCACTGATAACATGAGAACAACTGCTCACTGTCTCTCTTCTCCCACACTACTATTTCTCAAAAGTTCTGAATAAATATGGCACACTATGTCTTTGGTTTCTTTAGTTGTAAGAGTAAAACAATCAAATGGAATATTGTTTTAGTTGTTTTTTTTTTTATTTTTAATAATCAGAGTCACTAGTACAAGCAAAACTTTTCAAGGATAGGTTAAAATTCTGGGTTTACCAATTACTAACATATTTGAGCAGATAAAATCTTTGTGAATATCTTCTTTTATAAAATAGAGGTAATAGTATCTCAGAGTAACGAACAGATATCTTTTATAAAAGCCTATACCCATGAGTCATACACATATAAACTTATGTCATAGATCTTTAACTTATTGAAAGAATCAGATATTGTATAAAAGAGGAATTCAAACAGCAGGTACACACATGAATACACAACTAGATGAAAAATGAGTCTACCCAAATTGACTAACTATGGTTGTTTTGCACATCTATAGGCAAGATTAATTTGCATGACCACCACTTTGAGACGTACAGAATGGACAAACCCAGATGAATAAGTTTAGTTGATCAACCACCTTATTTTACCCATTTTAAAGCCTCTCAACTATTTTTTTCTGATAGGGCCATTTTGATAATTAAATCAGGCGATATATAAAAAGTATTAAGCACAGTGCCTGAAAGACAGAAAATGCTAAAAAACATGTTCACTCTTAAATTTCCTGTAACTTTTTTTTAAATTTGCTAGGACTTTTAAAAAGTACTCGATTGAAACATAAACTTGCAGGTAGTAGAGCATTTTCAACCTATAAAAACACCAGCATCACATAGTTCAAATCATAACAATTACAGTCATTTAGCAACAAGGAAACTGGTTCTAATCCCAAAAAAGTTTAAAAAGATGTAAAACAATTGTATTTATATTGTGAAGAGGATGCTCCTTGAACTAAGAGGTTTCAATCTCTGAATTTTTGATGACCTGTTTGCTTGCTAGGCTCCTGGAGGGAGTCAGATAAAGCTGACTTTGCTAAGTAAAGGCCTACTATTTAAGGCTTTAGGGCATTCTCTCCTGAAATGATAAACTATGCAAGAAAGAGTTCCTGGCCTAAATCATCAAAGAATGCCAAGGTAACAAAGAGTATTTTATGTTTGGGTGTTCTCAGATTTAACCACCACAAAAAAGAATTTTCAACATTTATTTGACCATGACCTTTGCTCATCAAGCATTTCCTCTAGTGTCTCAGGAAACATCATTTGGGAAAAGCAATACAAATGTTTGGCTACATACCTATATAGATGGGCTCTCACTCTAGATAACTAAACAAGTCCAGTGTTTTAATAAGATACTTCTTATTGCCTAGATGGAATGAGATGTCAACAACCATACTTTTCTACAGCCTTGAAAATGGTAAGCTCTTCTATCAAAGTGTATCCGGAGTTGACTGACATCTTTCTGAAATTTCCACTCTGTCTAAAGCACAGCGTCTCCTCTTGGAGCCTAGCAACATTGCAGCTCTCCTCTGTGATTTTATTTCCAGCCCTGAATGGTCTATGTTTTCTACGGCAGCCAAAGTAATCCTTTTTAAAATTTACATCATATTATGTCACTTTTCCGTTTAAAAACTCCCAGTGGCTCCCATTCGGCTTCAAATAGAACTCAATTCTTCCCTTCGAATAGAAGGTCCTGCATGGTCTGACTCCAATTATAACTCTGACCTCAACCTCTACTCTTTTTAATCACATGGATCCTGCATGTTTGTATCTTAGGGCCTTTGCTCTACAGTTCTCTCTGCCTGATAGCCACAGGGCTCATTCTCACTTTAGAAAATCTTTAGATACCACCCTACATAAAATAGCTCCAGTATTTTCTATACCTTACCCTCCTTAATTCCTCTTTACAGCATTTACCACTTAACATGTTTAAGTTTTCATCATCCATCTCCCTCCCCTAGAAGGTATGGTTCATGGCTATAAGAACTATTTGTCTCGGTCCATGCTATATCCCCAGCTGGCAGAAACAGAAGCTCAAGAATTGTTTTAAAATGAGTAAGTGGGTGAATAGACAGATGAAGAAACCAATAAAAGAAAACCAAAGATTAAAAAATACAAGAGTCTAGAAACCTCTGAAAAAAATACTCTTCATTTGTAAATATATGTATTTGTCATTGCATGTGCAACTAAAGGATCTACCTTCTTGTGGTTTTATCAGTAGACTTTGACCTTGACTTTGTCTGTTGGAATGTGTCAAGATAAGAACTCTGAAATTCCTAAAAGCAGAGTAACCAGTACTTTCCTACTTACCAATACTTTATCAATTTTTAAAACATGATTATGAATATGGACATATCTTACAAAGAAGAAAAATGCAAATATTGATTTATTAGTGAAGAGAAGCATGCTATTTCTGTTATAGGAATATTAAATAGAATTTTAGGACAAAAATGATAACATTTCAAAGCTACTGATATGCATGAGCTAATTTTAGTGTCAATGGTTACAAATAATGATCAAGAAGAATAACAAATACTTTTTTAAAAATCTTACCTAAGACTTTTATGAGAAAAAAAAAGTCTTTATCCCACCAGGATAGTATTGAATGAGATTTTTTTCCTTTGACATTCTTATACTTACTGCCCATATGGTGATTGCATAATTTATTTTTTAATCTCTCAATGTGAATTCACAAGTACTGAGGTCGTAAGCCATGCCTAATGCTCTCTACTAAAGTAGTGCTACATACTTATACTCACAGTCTGCTGCTCTGTGGTCATATAGGAGATACTACAGGGTGAAGTCATTTGTTTTATTTCTCCAACATATTATCTTAAAACTTTCAACATTCAACATGACAAGTAATTCTTAGTCTCCTAGGCTAGTGGAAATAGGCAAGGGCAAAAATGAACAAAGCATACACATGGACAACCACTGTGGTCTAGGTCAGTCTCAGAGGCCTCCCCATTGCTGATATTTGGATCTCTAAACTGTTTAAACTTAAAAGGGTTACTAAGAGTAGTGATGCATTAAAAAACACTGAAGCTCCTACGCAGCTAAGCTAGGGACTCAGATTTTTTCAATCCATTTCTCAGATAAGTCTAAAAGAGGAAATATTAATTAAATGTCCTGTAAACTGTAATAATTGTGAATAAGATTCTCAAGCCTGTTTTAGTATAATGATTGTCGAGACTAAAAACATATTTGTATTTAAATTGGTGTGCTTCTCTCAACATTAATAAAATGTATTTCAGTGTCAAAAAAATGCAGAGCAGAAGTCAAGAGACATGTATTACCATCAATATCTGAACAAAAGATGTATTGAATGTCTGAGCTTCACATGGTTCTAGATGGTAGGAGAAATACAAAATTTGGGATAATACCAATTCAATGAAAGAGAGAATTCTGTTTGAGTATAGCATGTAATCCTTGCAGACATCCTATGAAGTAAAAACTATTATTTCAAAAGGTATAAAAATGTCAGTTCATATAGTTCAAATAGATCCCAAAATAACACAATTTGTAACAGTTAGAAACAAGAGCCAGTTTCTTCTAGCTACAAAGTTCTTACTTTCCACACTCTACCTATATTAGCTTTATAGAGAATAATTCACTGCACCTTGCATGTACTTCATAGTTGTCTTTTCTGGAGATGCCCATAAGTTTCCATTTTAACCTGCCTTCTATTGTGATGATGCTGCACTGAAAATGAAGTGTTTTATAGAAGTTTATAGAAGTTGCTCAACACAGAGAATATTATAATATTCACATATGAATATTAAATATGTCAGCTCCATTTCCCCCTACCTTTAAGAAGCTTAAAATCTTGTACAAGATTCATACCACTGAGGCTACAATCAACCAAGATAGCAACTATTAGTATCAAGAAAACATCAATCATTACTAGAGAATTCTGGAGGGAGTGAGACTTGTTGTACATTGTGCTACTGGATGAAAGAGTGACCTAGCAGTCAGGAAGAAGAGCTGCCCATAAGACTGAAGTCTCTGGGCCACAAGTCTTCTATTCTATTCATACTTAATTTCTGAAATTTTAATAAATTTTCCTTATTCTTATGATATATCCTTAAATATCTTCAAATCATTTAGACCTGCAGCCATTTGCACACACAATTATGTTGCATAAGCAAAGTATATTAATCTGACAGTGACTTAAAAACTTTAACTGAGTTAAAGTAGTTACAGCTACAAATTCTTTCTTGTTCATTTACTTTGTAATATATCCAGAAACTGTCTTAGGTGCCACACCATCTATAAATTATTCTGTAGTTCCAAATGTCAAAGCCATGACAAGCCATGAATTCATTATATGATCATTATTGATCATTGGCACAGTTATAGTTTTAATGACAGGCTTTAAATCCACAATTCATTTCCTGTATACAAAAGTTTATGTGCACCTAGCATTTTTATTATGATGACATGATTTGCTAACAATGCTAAAATGCTGTTTTTAAATTGTCATCTTTCTTCCATGACTACCTAGATGCCATGCCTTTGTGCTTTTGTTTAACGATAATGTTTGGCAATGCTTGATTTGTGAAAGACACAGATCTTTGTACAATTCTAATTTTTGAAGTATTGGTGATTATATGCATGGACAAAGAATGAAAAAAGTACCAAGAGTGATAAGTAAATAAAAAAGGAGATTGACTGGGTAAGCAAGGATTCTGGGCAAAAGATGCTCAAAGGGAAGCCAGGTGGGAGAGGAGAATTCAGTAGAAGATTCCCAAATGTATTTGCTGCCTTGTCATTAACAAGTCAAAAGGGCATAAAAGGCCCTGAGAATAGAAAAATACAAATCCCATTAACTGAACAATTTTGTTAAGTCAGTTTGGTTATAGTCTCTATGGATGACAGAGATCATATAGAATGTACTATATTATAGTCAGTCCAGTCATTTCCTTTAATATTTAGTTTTATTATACTAAGCACAGGAAATCTATTTTCTGAGAGTTTAGCCATAAAATTAATCCATGAATCTTCAAATAGGAAATTATTAAAATTGACAAATTTATAGCTAGATTGATCAAAAACATGAGAAAACACAAATTACCAATAACAGGAATGAAAAAAAAAAAAACTACTACTAGAGTATGACATACCCATAAAGCAATGTTAATAATTATGGCAATAAATAAGTTAGGTGAAATCTAAAAAGTTCTTAAGAAAACTGACCAGATCAAATACAAAATTTAAACAGTACACATATTAAAAATCATTTTCATAATCAAAAATATTCCAAACAAAGCAAGTTCTAGGAACAGATAACTGACTGTACCAGTAAAAGTACTTCATAAAGAAATCATGCCACTCTCTCAAAATTGATAATCTTTCAGAAAATAAGTGAACAAAATTTCCTATTTTTATGAGACTAGCTAAATCATGTTACCAATATATGACAAATGCATTTAAAAATTATAGACCAATTTCTCTCATGAACATAGGCTATAAAAGTCTTATAAAAAATGTTAAAATGAGATCCAGCCCTATATCAGGCTCCACATTCAGCATGGAGTCTGTTAAAGTTTCTCTCTCCCTCTGCCTCTGGCCCACCTGACCTCAAGATCTCTCTCAAATAAATAAATCTTTTTAAAAGTGTTAAATTTAGGAAAATATAAAAAGGATACTATATCATAACAAAAGATATTTTAATGCAAGTTAAGATTAGAAAAGTGAATTGATGTAAGTACCAACAAGATAAATGGAAATACATGTGATTATCTCCTTAGATCAAGTAATAGCTTTTGACAATTCCACTTATGACAAAATCGCTCATCAAACCAGGGCTAAAATGAAACTACTTCATTTTGATAATGATCATCTATTTAAAAAATTCTAATACTATACTAATTAAAAAGTAAGTATAGCAAAAATACAAGGTATCTACTCTCTACTACCCAACATCATATCATTTCAGTAAATAATGAAAAATAAAAGTATGAAGACTGGGAAAATGTAAACTGTAGATACTATGATACTTAGATTAAAACAGTAACAATAATAACAGAATACTAGCACAAATAAGTGAATGTAGCTTAATAGAGAAATTGGACTTCACCTATACCCTGCAATAATGAACTTCTCCACTCTTTTCACTGGAGTACTCTCAAGAGGAGACTTGCTGGAGGGTTAAGACTAACCACACGTATAACAGTTAAAAATGCCATGCCCCTGTCTGTCAGTAGATGTCGCACTGGGGAAATAATGAGGCACTAATACCACTTTCAGCCAGAGAGGCATGGAGAGCTAGTAGAAAATCCAAACTCCCACTTCTCCCAGCAGTGAGTGATACATCATGTTGGGTGTTAATGGAGGCCTAGTAGAAAACATGAACTTCCATACTCAATAAAGCGGAGGCTATCTTCCACTGCTTGAGTGGTACCAGTTACAAGAATGTTTTAATTGTATTTAAAGCCTCATACAACCCAAACTATTCAGGATTCAATTGAAAATAATTATATCAAGATGCAGAAAAAGATCAGATTTACTAGAAAATATCATCAATAGATGCCAATGCAAAGATGACAAGATATTACAATTATCTGACAAAGATTTTATAAAAGGGTCAGAAAAAAACCTCCAGAAACAACCACAAAACATCAATAATTACTTTGAATGTAATGGAATAAATGCTGCAATTAAAGACTTAGGGTAGTGGAAAGGATTAAAAAAGACCCAACTATATGCTGCCTACAAGAGACCCACTTTAGACCTAAAGATACCTGCAGACTGAAAATGAGGGGATGAGTAATATTTAACATGCAAATGATGTCTAAAGTAAGCCAGAGTAGCAATACTCCTATCAGACAAAACAGACTTTAAAAAACAGACTAACAAGAGACCAAGAAGGACACTATATAATCATAAAAAGAACAATCCAACAAGATGATATTGCAACTGTAAATATGCATCCAACATTGGAACACCCAAATATAGCAAACAATAACAAACACAAAGGAATTCATTGATGAAAATACAGTAATAGGGGACTTTAGCATCTCATATCAATGGGCAGATATCGAAAGAATGTCAGCAAGGAAACAATGGCTTTGAATGACACACTGGACCAGATGGACTTAACAGATATATGCCCTCCTAAAACAACAAACTACACATTCTTTTTAAGGGCACATGGAACATTCTCCGGAATGGATCACATATTAGGTCACAAAACAGTCCTTAACAAATACAAAAACACTTAAGTCATACCATGCACCTTTTCTAGTTAATAGTGTTGTGGTCAGAAGTCAACCACAAAATAAATAAATAAATAAATAAATAAATAAAATAAATATGGAAAGACCACAAATACATGGATGATAAATAAAATGCTAATAAACAATGGGTGGATAAACCTAGAAATCCAAGAAGAAATAAAAGGAATCCAAGGAGAAATTAAAAAAAAAAAATTACAGGGAATGGGGGCACCCAGATGGCTCAGGGGTTGAATGTCTGCCTTCGGTTGGGGGCGTGATCTGGGTCTGGGATTGAGTTCTACACGGGACTCCCTGTGGGGAGCCTGCTTCTCCCTCTGCCTAGGTCTCTGCCTTTCCCTCTGTGTCTCTCATGAGTCAATAAATAAAATAAAATCTTTAAAGAAAAAAAATACAGGGAATAAATGAAAACACAATGGTCCAAAACCTTCACGAAGCAGCAAAAGTCATTCTAAGTGGGAAATATACAGCAAAACAGACCTACCTCAAGAAGAAAAAGCTCAAAGCTCAAATAAACAACCTAACCTTACACTTAAGGGAACCAGAAAAAGAATAAAGCCTAAATCCAGCAGAAGGAAGAAAATAATAAAGACCAGACCAGAAATGAATGATAGAGAAACTAAAAAAAAAAAAAAAAAAAAAAATAGATCAATGAAACCAGGGGATGGTTCTTTGAAAAAATTAATAAGATTGACAAACCTCTAGCTAGACCTATCAAAATGAGAAAGAACTCCAATAAATCACAAGTGAGAGGAGAAATAACACCACCAGAGAAATACAAACAATTTTAAGAGAAAATTATAAAAAAAACTGTATGCCAACTACTTGGATAAGCTGGAAGAAATGAATAAATTCCTTGAAACCTAATAACTACCAAAATTAAAACAGGAAGAAACAGAAAACCTGAACAGACCAATAACATACAAAGAAACTGAATCGGTCATCAGAAAAATCCCAGCAAACAAAAGTCTAGGACCAGATGGCTTCACAGGCAAATTCTACCAAACATTTAAAGGAAAGTTAATATCTACTCTCAAACTATTCAAAAAATAGGAGAGGAAGGACAACTTCAAAATTCAATCTATGAGGCAAGTGATAACGAAACCAGATGAAAATACCGCTAAAAAAGAGAATCATAGGTCAATATCCCTGATGAACATAGATGCAAGCATTCGCAAAATACTAGCAAACTAAGCTAACAATACATTTAAAAAATCATTTCACCATAGTTAAATGGGATTTATTCCTGGGTTGCAAGGGTGGTTCAATATTCACAAATCAATGTGATGCATCACATTAATAGAAGAAAGCAAAAGAACAATATGATCATTTCAATAGACACAGGAAAAGCATCTGACTAAGTACAACATCCAATCATGATAAAAAAAAACCTCAACAAAGTAGATTTAGAGGGAACATACCTCAACATAATAAAGGCCATAGTTGAAAAACCCATGGCTAATATCATCCTTAGTGAGGAAAATAGAGCTTTTCTTCTACAGTCAGGAAGAAAACAGGGATGTCTACTCTTACTACTTTTATATGACATAGTACTGTAAGTCCTAGCCAGATAACAAAAAGAAAGAAAAGGCATCGAAATCAGCAAGAAGTAAAACTTTTACTATTTGCAGATGACATGATACAATATATATAGAAAACACAAAAGACTTCATCCAAAAACTGCTAGAACTGATAAATTCAGTGAAGTCTCAGGATACAATCTCAGCATACAAAAATCTGTTGCATTTCTATACACCTGTAATGAAGAAACAGAAATTAAGCAATCCATCCCATTTACAACTGCACCGATAATAATAAGATACCTAGGAATAGCCCTAACCGAAGGGGTGAAAGATGTATACTCTGTAAACTACAAAACACTAGTGAAAGCTATTGAAGAGGACACAAAGAAATGGAAAGATCTCCCATGCTTGTAGATTGGAAAAATATTGTTAAAATGTGTATACTACCCGAAGCAATCTACATCTTTAATACAATCTCTATCAAATATGTAGATTGCTTCGGGTAGTATACACATTTTAACAATATCTATCAAAATATGAACAGCATTTTTCACAGAGCTAAAACAAAAAAATCCTAAAATTTATATGGACCCACAAAAGAATGAATGGCCAAAGCAACCTTGAAAAAGAAAAAGCTAGAGGCATCACTATTCCAGACTTCACATTATGAAGCTGTAGTAATTAAAACACTATGCACTGGCACAAAAATAAACACATAGATCAATGGAGCAGAGCAGAAAGCCCAGTAATGAGTCCATAATTATATGGTCAACTAATCTTTGACAAAGCAGGAAATATCCAATGGAAAAAAAAAAAGTCTCTTCAACAAACGCCAATGGAAAAACCAGACAGCAACATGCAAAGGGGAGAAACTGAACCACTTTCTTACACTATGCACAAAAATAAGCTAAAAATGAATTAAAGGCCTAAATATGAGACTTGAAACCATCAAAATCTTAGAGGAGAATACAGGTGCTAACCTCCTTGATATTAGCTATAGCAACTTCTTAATAGATCAGTCTCTTGAGGCAAGGGAAACAACAACAAAACTATTGAGACTACATCAAAATTAAAAAGCTGCATAGTAAAGGAAACAATCAGCAAAACTCAAAGGCAGCCTACGGAATGAGAGAAGAGATTTGCAAGTGACATATATGATAAAAAAAATCTATTAAAAAACTGATAAAAAAACTGATAAAACTCAATACTATATAATTAAAAATGGGCACAAGACATGAATAGATATTTTTCCAAAGAAGACATACAGATGGCCAATGGACACATGAAAAGAGGCTTAACATCAGTGATCATCAGGGAAATGCAAATCAAAACTACAATGAGATATCACCTGACATCTGTCAGAATGGCTAAAATCAACAACACAGGAAACAACAGGTGTTGGTGAGAATGTGGAGATAGAGCAATCCTCTTGCACTGTTGGTTGGAATGCAAACTCTGGAACCCAGCATGGAGGTTACAAAAAAGGTTAAAAATAGATCTACTATGGGTAGTCCGGGGGCTCAGCTGTTTAGTGCCACCTTCAGCCCAGGGCCTGATCCTGGAGACCCGGGATCGAGTCGCACGTCGGGCTCCCTGCATGGAGCCTGCTTCTCCCTCTGCCTGTGTCTCTGCCCCTCTCTGTGTCTCTCATGAATAAATAAATAAAATCTTTTAAAAATAGATCTACTATACAATCTAGCAATGAACTACTCGTTATTTACCCAAGGAATACAGAAACACTATTGAAAGGGATGCATGCACCCTGATGTTTACTGCAGCATTATCTCCAATAGTCAAATTATGGAAGCAGCTCAAATTTCCATAAATAGAAGAATGGATTAAGATGTGGCATATATGTACAGAATATAGCTCAGCCATAAAAAAGAATGAAATCTTGTCATTTGCAGTGACACATGAAGCTAGAGAGTACTATGCTAAATGAAGTCAAAGAAAGACAAATACCATATGATTTTACTCATTTGTAGAATTTTTTTTTTTTATTTATGATAGTCACAGAGAGAGAGAGAGAGAGGCAGAGACACAGGCAGAGGGAGAAGCAGGCTCCATGCACCGGGAGCCCGACGTGGGACTCAATCCCGGGTCTCCAGGATCGCGCCCTGGGCCAAAGGCAGGCGCCAAACCGCTGCGCCACCCAGGGATCTCCTCATTTGTAGAATTTAAACAAAACAAATGAGCAAAGGGAAATAAAAGAGACACATTAAGAAAACAGACCCTTGAGAACAAACTGATGGTTACCAGAGGGGACTTGGGTGGGGGAAGGGGTTAAATAGATGATGGGGATGAAGAAGAGCACCTGTGGTGAACACTGGGTATTATATGGAAGTGCTGAATCACTATATTGTATATCTGAAACTACTACGACTCTACATGTTAATTAGAACTTAAATGAAAAAATTAAAAGAATATAGAGAGATAGAACTAAATGAAAAATGAAAATACATAGCTAAAACACTAGAGTGATATTTATAGCACCGAATGCACATATAAGAGAAAAAATCTAATATCAATAAACTAAGCTCCTACTTCAAGAATCTAGAAAAAGAGCCAAATCTAAGCAAAACCTCAAAACAAGCAGAGGGAATGAAAGAACAAAAATCAATGACATTGAAGATAGAAAAAAAAAAACAGTAAAAATCAATGATGAAGAGTTGGTTCTTTGAAAAGATAAAATTGGCAAATCTCTAGAAATATTGGCAAAGGAAAATAAGAAAATGTCTATTAGCAATTATGAGGAATGAAACAGTATCACTACAAACTCTGTAGACCTCAGAAAGGTAGTAAAAAGAAGCTATTATCAACAACCTTATGCATAGACATTTGACAACTTACAGAAGACAGACCAGTTTTGGGGGCATCTGGGTGGTGCAGATGGTTAAGCATCTGACTCTTGGTTTTGACCAGGGGCCCAATCTTCAGTTTTATGCTCATCGGGGATTCTGCTTGAAATTCTGCCTTCCTCTCCCTTTGCCTCCACCTACTCCAATGCTCCACTCTCTCTAAAATATTAAATATTAAAAAGTCAATCTAATCTATCACATAAACACATTAAAGAAGAAAATTCAAAAAGTAAAGTCATCATACTTGGCAACATGGGTGATTCCCAACTTCAGTATCCCTCCCAAGACGACCAGTTAGCAACTACTTGTAGATAAGACACCATTGTGAAAATTCCACGATCTGAGGGTTAAGTTGAAGCACCTCCCTGAACCAGAGAAATCAAGAACTGCAGTAGAAGGGTAGGAAGAGTGACAACCATCTGCTTTATATCACCCCTCCCTCAGGCTGGCACCATGCCACACCAAGGGCTTCCTCTCAGGCCTATGGTTTCTCTAGGAAGAAAAGGAGGGTCTAAGGCATACATCCAGCTCCCTAACATTGCAGGGCACTTCCACTTGGGTTACACCTCACGAGGATCAATGGGGCATCTTGTGGGGTTTGACCACCAGAGGTCAGACACTAATAGAGGAGAGGGTTGGGGATTACAGCAACCAATGCTCAGAATTTGCCAGACTGCATTCTTGCTTACAGAAGAGCAGATACCATAGCCCATAGATAGAACCATCAGTAATGCTGAGCTGATGACCCCCATTTGGCCAGGGAGTCCAGCTGGAAGTTTTACCTGATTTGAGGTCTCATCCAAAAAGCTTTATCAGCTGTAGAGCCTATTCTACAGCCCCACCCTGGCAAGAGAGTAAATTTGCAACCCTCCTCAACTTCGGAGTATAACCTCTAGTTGCACCTGACCAGGAAGTCTAGCCAGAGAACATGAGCAGCCATAGAGCATCTTATAGCTACTCTTAGAAAGGGAACCAAGCCAGCAGCCCTGTCCAACTATTAAGTATAGACTTTATCCAAGCATTATATAGTTATATAAAAGTATAGAAATTATATTATGGAGACTATATAAAATTATAGAGATATGTAAATTGCATATTATATAAAATTATAGAAATTACGTAATTATACAAAGTCATTATATAATAAAAAGGTCAATCCATCAAGAAGATCTAACAATTGTAGATATTTCTGCACCCAACATCAGAGCACCTAAAAATATAAAACAAATATTAACAGAACTAAAAGGAGAAATAATCATAAATACAATAATCGTTGGGACTCTAATACCACATTCTCAACAGTCAACAGAACATTCAAAGCATCAATAAGGGAAAAGAAAATGTGAGCACCACCATAGACCAAATGGACTGAACAGACATATAGAGGACATTATATCCAGCAACACATTCTTCTCAAGCACACATGAAATGTTTTCTAGGATAGAACATATGTTAGCCCACAAGACTTTACCAATTAAAGAAGGTAGAGATAGCCAAGTATCTTTTCTCAGAAAGGTATGAAACTAGAAATTGCAAACATGGGAAAATCAGGAAAATACACAAATATATGAAAAGTAAACACTCTTAACTGATGGATCAAAGAGGTAATCAAATGGAAAATAAAATATATGCAGGGAGAAAATAATGGAAACAATATATCAAAAATTATGGGATACAGCAAGGCAGTCTAAGAGCAATTTATACTAACAAATGCTTACATCAAGGAAAAGATCTAAAATGCACAATCTAATTTTACATCGTAACGATCTAGAAAAATAACAAACTAAGCACAAATTTAGCAAAAGGGAAATAAAAGTTAGATGAGAAATAAATGAATACAAAAACAGAAGACTTAAAGAATCTGTTCTTTGAAGAGAGAAATTGGCAGTTAGCTAGACTAACCAAGAAGAAAGAGGACCCAAGCAAATAAAATTTTAAGTGGAAGAGCAGACATTGCAATTGATACTACAGAAATATAAAGAATCATGAGACTACTATGAATAATATGCCAACAAACTGACCTAAAAGAAATGGATAAACTCCTAGAAACATAGAACCAAGTCTGAATCATGAAAAATCAAAATGTGAACGGACCAGTAATAAGAATACTGAATTCGTTTTTAGAAATTTCCTAACAAAAGAAGTCCATCATCAGATGTGGTCACTGGTAAATTCTGTCAAACATTTATTTATTTTTTTTTTAAGCTCAGGTTTCTTTTATATATATATATATATATATATATATATATATATATATATATAAATTAATTTTTATTGGTGTTCAATTTACCAACATACAGAATAACACCCAGTGCTCATCCCGTCAAGTGTACCCCTCAGTGCCCGTCACCCATTCACCCCCACCCCCCGCCCTCCTCCCCCTCCACCACCCCTAGTTCATTTCCCAGAGTTAGAAGTCTTTATGTTCTGTCTCCCTTTCTGATATTTCTCACACATTTCTTCTCCCTTCCCTTATATTCCCTTTCACTATTATTCATATTCCCCAAATGAATGAGAACATACACTGTTTGTCCTTCTCCGGTTACTGTGGCCAAGTTCAAAAAGGGTGTTGCCTGAGTTCTCCTCTGGGATTTTGATGGAATCTTGTCTCACATTTAGATCTTTCATCTATTTTGAGTTTATCTTTGTGTATGGTGCAAGAGAGTGGTCCAGTTTCATTCTTCTGCATGCAGGGTTTCAGACTGGATAAAAAAACAGAACCCATCTATTTGCTGTCTACAAGAGACTCATTTTAGACAGAAAGACACCTACAACCTGAAAATAAAAGGTTGGAGAACCATTTACCATTCAAATGGTTCTCAAAATATATCCTAAAAACTATAGAACACTTCTAAAAGAAATTGAGGAAGACACAAAGAGATGGAAAAATATTCCACGCTCATGGATTGGCAGAATTAATATTGTGAAAATGTCAATTTTACCCAGGGCAATTTACACGTATAATGCAATCCCTATCAAAATACCATAGACTTTCTTCAGAGACTTAGAACAACTTATTTTAAGATTTGTGTGGAATCAGAAAAGACCCCGAACAGCCAGGGGAATTTTAAAAAAGAAAACCATATCTGGGGGCATCACAATGCCAGATTTCAGGTTGTACTACAAAGCTGTGTTCATCAAGACAGTGTGGTACTGGCACAAAAACAGACACATAGATCAATGGAACAGAATAGAGAACCCAGAAGTGGACCCTGAACTTTATGGTCAACTAATATACGATAAAGGAGGAAAGACGATCCACTGGAAGAAAGACAGTCTCTTCAATAAATGGTGCTGGGAAAATTGGACATCTGTCAAACATTTAAAGAATTAATGCAAATTCTTCTTAAACTCTTAAAAAAATTGAAGAGGAAGGAATACTCCCAATCTCATTTTACACGGTCAGCATTACCCTGATACCTAACAATATTCTGACTAAAATAGAAATAAAATTTTCCAACAAAATACTATCAAATCAAATTCAAAAGCACATTAAAAGGATCAAGAACCATTATCACATACCATCGATCCCGATGATGATGATGATTATTCAACACACGTAAATCAATTTCTGTGATATCACAGAATGAAAAATAAAAATCATATGATTATCTCAACGGATCTAGAAAAGGCATTTGACAAAATTCAACAACTATGATAAAAACTCAATAAATTAGTTATAGTGGGAATGTAACCTAACATGATAAAGGCCCATAAAAATCACAAGCCCACAGCCAACATCAGACTCCATGGTAGAAGGCTGAAAGCTTTTCCTTGAAAATCAGGAATAAGAGTGCTCACTCTTTCCACTCCTGTGAAACCTAGTTCTAGAAGTCCTAGCCAGACCTATTGGGCAGGCAAAAGATATAAGAGGCATCCAAACTGAAAAGCTATTGTGGATGGCATGGTCATATGTATATACACAAAGAGAAAATCATAAAGACTCCACACACACACACACACACAAAAAAAAAAAAAACTTGTTAGAACTGATCAACAAACTAAGTTGTAGGATACAAAAATCTAAACACAAATATCAATTGTGTTTCTGTACAGTAACACGATATCAGGAAAAGAAAGAAAGGAATCTGGTATATAATAGCACCAAAAACAATAAAACAGTTATGAATAAATTTAACCAAGGAAGAGAAATACCCATAGAGTGAAAACTATAAGACAATAATGAAAGAATTTAAAGACAATGCAAACAAATGGAATATCCATGTTCATGTACTTAATATTAAAATGTGTGTATTACCAAAAGCCATCATAGATGCTAAGCAATACTTGTTAGGATTCCAGGGGCATTTTTCAAAGGAATATATAAAGACAATCCTAACACTTACACAGAACCAAAAAATGCCCAAATAGCCAAAAAGCCAAAATAATTGAGAACAAAGCTGGAGGCATACAATTCCTGATTTCAAACTATATTACAAAGCTACAGTAATCTAAACAATTTGGTACGGATAGAAAAACAGACGCACAGACAGAGCAAATGGAACAGACCGGAGAGCACAGAAATAAATCCATGTGTATTTGATCAACTCTTAATTGACAAGGGAGACAAAAATACTCAATGAAGAAAATCTATCTCTTCACTAAAGAGTATTGTGTTGAGAGAACTGGATATTTACATGCCAGAGAATGATACTTACCTTGTACCATTCACAAAAATTAACTCAAAATAAATTAAACAGTTAAGAGATCTGAAACTGTAAAATCCCTAGAGGAACACAAGACACTTTTGTTGACGTTGATTTTAGCAATGATTTTATGGATATGGCACCAAAAGTAACAGAATAAAAAACAAGTGAGACTACATCAAACTAAAAACTTCTGCACAACAGAAGAAATGATTGATAAAAAGTGACCTGTGGAATGGGAGCAATATATTGGCAATCTCTATCTGATAAGGAGTTAATATCCAAAATATAAGACTCCTACAACCCAGACCTGACACCAAAAGCATGATCCTAAGAGGAAACACTGATCAAGATAGCTCTCCAATTAAAATATAATCAAAACTCTTAAGATGATTAAACTGTAAGCTACAGACTGGAGGATAATATTTGCAAACCACATATCTAACAAAGGGCAAATATGATAGTTAATTTTATATGCCGACTATTTGGGCCATGGTGTGCTCCAATATTCGGCCAAACATTATTCTGGGTATTTCTGTGAGAATGTTTTCGGATGAGATTAACATTTAGATTGGTAGACTGAATAAAGCAGATTTTGCTTCCTACTAAGGGGGATTTCATCTAATAAGCCGAAGGCCTGAAAAGAACAAAAAGCCTGACCCTTCCTCATATAAGAGGATTTCTCCTGCCTGGCTTCATCAAACTGAGACACTGTCATTTTTTTTTTTCCCTTTAGGACTTCATCTAAAATATTTGGTTTATTCAGGGTTGGAGCCTGCTAGCCTTGGGATTGGAATTGCACCATTGACTTTCCTGGTCTACAAATTTCCAACTCACCTTACAGATTTTAGGGCTTCTTAGTTTCTATAATTATGTGAACTAATTCCTTAAAATATGCATCTAGATGCTCATATGTATATATACACTTTATATTGGTTCTGTGTTTCTAGAAAACCCTAATATCAAGAACATATATATAACTCAATAAAAAATATTAAAAATGGGCAAAACAGTTTTTTACCAGAGGATATACAGATTTCAAAGCACATGAAGATATTCAACATCATTAAGTAACTACAGCTTTAAAAAAAGAAATAAGTTAAAATCATGATAAGATATCTCTACACACCTATCAAAATGGCTCACATAAAAATAGTAATGTTAGCAATGATGTGGAGAAACTTGATCATTCATATATTACTGGTGGAATATCAAATGGTAGGACTACTTTAGAAAATAGTTTGGCTCCTTCTTTAAAATCAAACCCACAATTACCATATGACTTGGCAATTGTACCATTTGTTGGGCATGAAATCTTAGGTTCACATAAAAACCCTTATAAATGTATAGGGTTATATATCTATATAACCTGGATCATCCTCCGGAGAATTTTGCTGAGAAAAGCCAATCCTAAAGTTGACATATTGTATGATTCCATTTCTATGACTTCTTTAAATAACCAATTATAGCAATAGAGATTTGGTTAGTGGTTGCCAAGCATTAGGGGTATCTGGGTGGAGGTAAGAAGGAAGGGGATGATTCTAAAAGGGAAATGAGAGATCCCTGTGGTGACAGAGGTGTTCTATATCCTGTTTGTGATATTATACTGTAGTTTTGCAATAATGTTTTAAGGATACACAGAATCTTATTTCTTACAATTCTATGTAAATCTATAATTATCTTTAAAAAACAATTATCAAAGTAATTTTGATTTCAAGTTCACATAAAAACAAGAAGTCACTTCCAGGTGAATTCATGGACATAAATGGGAAAGACAGACAAGAAAGTCTCTAGAAGATTAAATGGTAAAAAAATATATATATGTTCTTGAGTACACAGTTGTTTGAATACCAAAAGCAATAATTATAAAGAAACAGAGCAAAACATTGAATGTCTTTGAAGTTATAGATCTTGAGCAAAAGAAACCATTAAGAGTAAAAATGAAAATCACACAAGTGGGAGAAAATATCTGTAAACATGTACTTGACCTTTTTTTTTTTTCAAGACCAGCACTAATAGAAATATGATGGGAAACATCTCAATTCTGACTAGCCACATTTCAATTGCTTGATGGCCACATGCGGTTAGTGTCTACCAGACTGGATAACAGAACTTGAACTTAAAAACCACTCCTACAGTAAGAAAAATACAGGCAATCCTATTTTAACTATGGGTGAAAAACTAAAATACATGCTCTTAAAAGAGGCTATAAAAATTTATCAGTATAAAATTTAAGCCACAATGAGATATAACTAACCACTCATGTACCCAAAAGGCAAAATAAGAACTATGAAAAATATTAGGTCTCAGGAAGGCTGTGAAGCAGTTGCAACTTTCATGCCCTGTTGGCAATCATCAAACTATATACATATATATATAAATGTATATATAAATATATATGTATATAAAATTAACGTAACTTTGGAAGTTTTGTGTGGGATAATTTTATAGCGTGAATGTACATCTCACTTGTTATGAAACAATTCTACTCTTGAAAAAAAATGAGCTGCAAAAATTACATATGAAAAGGTTGGTAGCAGTATTTATCTTTTCCCCGAACTGGAAACAATGCATATGCCCATTAATTGTACAGTGACTAATAGTAAATGCATCCAATTAAACACTACACATCAATGAAAATGAATACATTTCTGTTATGCACAACATCATGTTGGGTGAAAGAAGCTCACAGAAGTTACCTGTTAGGGGTTTCTTTTATAAAACGCTGAATAGATAAAAGTAATTTGTTTTAAGTACAAATAGTAGCTACATATAGATGGGAATGAAGAGTAAAAGAGGTCACAGAGGAAGCTTCTGGGGGTGGTAGCAGTTTTTTATTTATTGAATGGTCTAGGTAAAATTTGAGTTCTACATGTATGTTTTGCATACATTTTGTTTTCATGCTGTATTTCAATGAAATTTGTTTAATACATTTAGAATTTACTTTTATGTGATTTTAATTGGTTTCCACAATGGCTTCCTTGTGATATCTCCTCATTTCCAGTGGGACAATTTTCCAAATCACTCAGTCCATTGCTCCTGGGACTTACTGCCCTGATCTGCAATCAAGCTTGTCACTGTTCAATTAAAACCGCAA
The DNA here is from genome assembly GCF_905146905.1 of Nyctereutes procyonoides. Classification (NCBI taxonomy): domain Eukaryota; kingdom Metazoa; phylum Chordata; class Mammalia; order Carnivora; family Canidae; genus Nyctereutes; species Nyctereutes procyonoides. Next base: position 5,888,966 of record NW_026575137.1, read on the forward strand.
CAAAGAGTATAATGGCTAAGCAAAAGCAAAATTGTCAAGACCTTATTATTGCAATAAAATATGCTAAAAATTACGTACTGAATTTCCCAGACTGCATTATTGAAATGTTTGCTAATTTTCAGGACAATTTACCAGAAACTGCTGAAGAGGAACTTAATGAAGTCGTGGCTGAAGTTACATCTAAAAGAATCCAGTGCACTTCTCAGAGGAAAAGAAGAGTTCTCCCCAGCTGGTAAACAGCTTTGACCGTATTTGATGCTCAGAATTCTCAAAGCCTAAACTTCAATTTTTTCTAACACAGATTTGCCAGAAAGGCATCTCTCTCAGACCTGAACTACTTTAAGGAGACTTAAAACATTAGATATGGGTCAGGGAAAAGATAGCTATACGTTTTGGCCAGAGAATTAGGAATGAATGTTATTGAGGAAAAAAACATCAATCAACTTGCACATTCATATTGCAAGTTCTATACTCTTTATATTCCGTTGTTATTCTGATTCATTACTACGTCTATGGTTCAATGGATTGCTTTAAGCAATTTTAATCATGCATTCCTTTATTCATTCAATTTATTGGTGCTTCTCGACATACAAATATGTGCTAGGTTCTAGGATGTATATTATATACATGTGTACAAATGAGCACAGTTATGAGTTGGAGAAAAGAAATACGGTATATTGACAGCTATCCAAAGGGCTAGGAAATTACCAAGACTATTAGAGAAGACCTCAGGGAGATGAAATTTAAGTCAGGACCTGAAGGAACCCTGTGATGTCATAAATAAAGTGAAGACAGTAGGACCCAACAGGGAGAAAGAGTGGGGACATGCAGGGGGGACATTTCAAGCAGAGAAAACAGGAAAAAAAAATTGGAGCTGAAGGAAAGCCACAACAAAGATATAAGAGAGGATCTCGTAGATCAAGAGAGTAACCCCCACCCACCAGAAAGAAAAAGTTGGAACATAACCCTAAAAATGTCAACATGAACTTAATGAACAATTTTGGTTTGAGTTATAAATGTATTGGATAGATGGAAATAGGGAAACTGCAATGGGGGATTGTAAATATTCTAGACCCTAATGATAGCTCAGGATAGCAGTAAAAACACACTTTTGAAATATATAACACTAACAGCGATGCACATGGTTTTATACTAATACAGTATTAATGGATGATAGTTTTTATCGAGACTATTCTATATCATGCCTCAGAATTATATGGGTTTTCTCCCAACCTATGATCAGTAATTTGAAATGCTTGCTGCTTTTGAAAGCCAATATCACTTGACTCCCTGAACCATTTGGCCATATCAATTAATAAAATTTTAATAGTTATCGATGAGTCTGAATCATAGTTCTACCACTTACTAATTGCATGACCTTAGGTAAATTGACATTAAGCAAGTTACTCAGCTTTTCTAAGCCTGAGTACCTCATCTACAAATTTAATATGAAATTGCTTCTTGACCCATAATTGTCATTAAAAATTAAAATAATGCAAAGCGCTGTGGTAACTCATATATAGATTATACCCAACAAATGTTGGCAATTCCAACAAAATGACGTTTCCTAATCGAACTAGTACTTTGTCTCAAAACAAGAATGCTCAGATTGCTTTAAATACAACGCACCTTTTGTACTCAAGTAAAATGGAAGTACGTTTACTGTCAAATTTTTAAAGATTTTATTTGAGAGAGAGAGTACAAGAGAGAGCATCCTTGAGAGAGAACACAATCATGGGGAGGGGCAAAGGGAGAGGGAAAAGTAGGTTCCCCACTTCTCTGTCACCCCGGGGAGGTTGGATTCCAGGACCTGGGGATCAAGACCTGAGCCAAAGGCAGATCACTTAACTGAGCCATGCAAGCACCCTGTCAATATCAATTTTATTTAAAATTGACGCTTATCATGAACATAGTTAAAATGATCATGGTAGTGGCAGTTTGACCAATCTACTCACTTGGGCTTCTATCTTATGATGGTTTTGATAAATTCATTTAATTAGTTCCAGCAGCTTTTCATAGACTCTGTATGATTTTTCTAAATGGATTACCAGGCTGCTGAGAATAAAGATAATTTTATTTCTTCCTTTTCAATCTGTATGGCTTTTTTTTTCTTGTATTATTGTACTATCTAGAATTCCCAATAAACTTTTGAATAGAAGTGGTGAGACTAGACACCCTTGTTTTACCTATTTCAGGGAGAAACCTTTGTCTTTCAACCATTAAGTATGATGCTAAATATGGCTTATATCGATGACCTTTTTGAGATTGATGCAAATTGTATTTTTAGTTTCCAAGTTCTTATCATGAATAGATGTTGACTCTTACCAAATGCTTTTTCTGTATCTATGGTCATGTGTCTTATTTTTACTTGTTTTTGGTCTGTATTAACTTTTCAATATTGAACAAACCATACATTCCTGGAATGCATTACCCTGAGTCATGGCTGTCATTTCATGTATCTAATTACCTTACATTCTGTTTAAGGATCTTTGTCTACGTCTTTGAGAGATATTGGTCTGTAGTTTTCTTATAGTGTTTTGACTTTGTTTTTAATATCACTCATTGATTTGAATACTTTTCTTCTCTATTTTCCAGAAAATACTATATGGAAAGGATATTATTGATCCTTTCATTCTTCAATAAAATCTACCAGTCATTCTATCTGGGCTTGAAGTTTTTTGTTGTTTTGTTTGCAGGAAGGTAACTGCAATCTTTCCAGATTATCTGTCTTCTTGACTTTTGTAGGTTGATTGGCCAAGAAATTGATTCATTTCACCTGTTTATCAAATTTATCAGCATCGAGTTCCTAATCTTTCCTCAATATCTTAAACTGTATGGAGGATACGTATTGATGTCCCCTGTTTCATTGCCGATATTTGCAATGTGGATCTTCTTTTCTGGATTTAACTGGTAATTTGTAATTTGCACTGAACTTCTCAAAGACACAGATTTTGAGTTTTGTTTTTTTTCTTTTCATTTTCAATTTCTTCAATATCTAATCCTACATTTTTTAAAAATTATTTTCTTTCATTTACTTTGGTAATTTGCCCTTGGTCTACTGTGAAAAAATGCAGATTGCTTTGAGATTGTGACTTTTTAAAATATTATTTATTTATTTATTCATGAGAGACAGAGAAGGAGAGAGAAGGAAAGGGAGAGAGAGGCAGAGAGAGAAGCAGGCTCCATGCAGGGAGCCCAACATGGGATTCAATCCCAGGTCTCCAAGATCACACCTTGGGCTGAAGGCGGCACTAATCCCCTGAACCACCAGGGCTGCCCAAGATTGTGACTTTTCTAATAAAGCATTTGCTGCTTTAAATCTTCTTCCAAGCACTGTCCTAGCTCCACAAGTTTTGATATACTGTTTTCATTTTTGAAATTCAAAGTAGTTCCTTTGCAATTTTTTTTTTTACTGAGGTGGTATGCTATTAATTTCCAAATATTAGAACCTTTCCCAGATAACTTAATTTTTAGCTTCTCCTTTGTTCAGTGAAAATATGTGGTCTTTATTTTTAAATTATTTTAAGTATGTTAAGATTTGTATTATGGCTCAGAATATGGTTTATCTTGATAGATGTTGCATTTCCACTTGAAAAGTGTGTTCATTCCACATTTGCATGGATTGCTCTGAATACAGTTAATAGTGTTCAAGTTCTCTATTCTTACTTTGTTCCATCAATTACAGAGAAAAAATCTCCACCTATAATCGTGGGTTGTCTATTTTAATTTCTATCCCTTTTTTTCTTTATGAACTTTGAAGTATTGTTTGGCGCATGCACATCTAGGGTTATTATTTCTCCTCGGAGATCAACTTCTTTATCATTGTATAACATCTATCCTTTAATAATATTCCTGATCTGATATTTATGTGATAATATAGTCACTCTAGCCTTCTTTCAATCAGTGTTGTATGGCATATTTTTCCCAATCCTGTTGTCTTTGTCTTAATATTTACCATGAATTTCCCACAGAGAGCACAGAGCTAGGTATCATTTTTCATTCAACTGAGGGTGACATTTTCTGCCTTTCAAATGGATGTTTTCAATCATTTAGACTTATTTACATGCATAGATTTAAAAATACTGCTATCTTATTTTCTAATTATTTTATCTTTTGTGTTCTTTCTTTGTTCTCCCTCATTTTGGGTTGACTATCTAAGGGTGCATTTAATATCCAAGATGCTTATTAGTTATTCCTCTTTATCAGTTTAGTGGTTGAGCTAAGGTATGTAATATATATTGTGAACATGTAATAGCCTACTTTCAAGCAGGCTTACAATATAAACCTTCATTATGTTATACTTGCATTTCCACCTACTCTTCTTCTGTTATTGTCATATTTTAAGCACAACATAGTTATTTTTTTAGAACATCAAATAATTTGCTAAGGCATTAAAATGGGAGAAATGTACTTATATTTATCTCATGTTTACCATTTCTGACCTCTTCATTTATTTTTGAAGATTTCCATTTGGTATCTTCCTCTTTCTGCCTAAAATGGGCAAGTCTCTCATGTTCTTGCTGACATCGTTTCTTCCTCTTCGTTTTCAAGGTCTAGAGCACATAAATTTGAATTGGAAAAGAACATACTTTACGATACTCAAAGGGAAAACCTTTGTTAATATGTCCCACCACAGACCTAGTCTGGCCCTTAACATTTTAAGTTGTTTGTTAATTAGAAGTATTGTAAAATCTGCAAAAGACATACTGGGAAGAAACTCTTGTTCAAAACCACGTAGACAGTGATAACAAAATATGAATCCTTGATCAGATAAACATTTTGTGCTGACACAACCAGTAACATTTAGTGAGTTAATTAAGAGCGGCCCTATTATATAGCATGGGACAACAGCTCAGGCTTTATTAAAGCATATCAGGACAATTAAGCTGAGGGTGATATTGCAATCCTGAAATTAAACCACAGTTGTTAGCATTGTATCCCCTTGAACCGGCTGTGTGTGCCTATTTCTCAGGAGAGCCTTTTTTGTACATGTTTCTCTGTAACTATTCATATCAAAGTAAGATCAAATGGAGAGCCTGGATACACACCACACAGTGGTATGTGATGTCCATTTGGCCCACATTCTAACAACCCAAGCACTTCAGGGAAAATTCTAAGTCAGCTTCTGATCACCACCTGCCAGGAACTCAGCCCAGTTCTGACAGAGCCGCAGTAGCTGGCAAGGAGCCACTGAAACACAGAAGGAGGAAAAAGAAAATGGGTGTTCAAACTTGTAAGATCAAATGTCAAAAGCATATAAATAGAAGGAATAAGAAGGAAATTTGAGAATTAGGGGAAACATTAGAGATCTAGAAATCAGGACTATATTAATTTTGTTAACTAGGTTAAAGAATGGTGCTAAACTACATGTAGGACCCATGCTTATTGGAGGTAACTTAGGAAGCAGTGCTTTCAGCAAATAAGCAGTTTACCTCATTACACTGACAAATGAAATGGAGAGCTGGTGTGGTAATTTGGTTAAAATCTTCAGTATTATAAATCTTCAGATATTATAAGCAATGGTTCTGAGAGGGAGTGCATTATTTTTTCTCCCTGCTAAAAAGTTTCCTCAGCACTATATTAAAACAAATGGAAGCTCTTCCTAGAAGTTAACCTTGCAAATTCTAAGATGGTAGGTATTATATTCTGAATAATTTAGATATACTCGCCTTCCTCTGGACTGCATATGGGCTCCCATAGTATATTCTCCGTTGCATGTGCTATAGATCGCACATTTAAGATTGCAAATTTTTTTAGGACTGGACCTACACTTGCTCCGCATTGACACTTCTACAATTCCTACATATCTACAAGCGCTTAGCCTTTATTAGTATGCTTTCCAAATAATTTAAGTTGTGCTGTTCAATGCTGCTGTAGAACTGGCCAACTAAAATGCCATTTACAACATTTGTAAATGAATAGAGCCAAAAGCACCTACGATGTTCAAGAAAATAAATAATATGATTATTGGTTGGTGAGCCATATTTACCGAGTTTACAATATATAGGAAGTATTCTTAGATAGATTTATGGGATTGGGTCCATCTCATCCCTACGATTAGTAGGTGGGTACTTAAAAAGTCTCCTGACAGGTACTTTCATTCTTTCTGTTCAGCTTGAAAAGGGTTGAAATTTAAGTGAATCACATGCAAAAAAATAAATAAATAAAAGTCATATCACTTCAACTCTCAGGATAATTTGTTCAATTTCTCTTCTCTATTCAATGACCTCATTATCCAAGAGCTGAAGCTGGAGTTTCACTTACTATCTCTTCAGAATGTTCCCAGTTTGTATGATATAATGCATAATTTAAATGCATGAAGGTATATTATCCTCCCTGAAAGCTTCTGAAGTTGAATGTACAAATATTGAAGCATCCTTAAACCATTTGCTTTTACTATATCAACACTCATAAATTGAAGTAGAAAAATTTTGTTAAGTGGCCAGCTATCTATATACTTTAATGATATTTAAAAGTACTTTTCAAATGTGGAAAGATGTCCTTTATCCCATAAAGTGTTTCTCTAATATCAAAGCCTGCTTTTAAGAAAGGATGTATATTTTTTCTCTAGAACTCTCTTTAGAAAAGCCATCATAACTTCAGTTCAGGGTTTAGCTTTACAGTTTTGGGAAAGCTTGTGACCGGAATGTGCAAGTTATATTCATCTGGAGTCGTTTTAATGTTTACAAGCCACACTCAACTGACATATCTTTCAATGCTGAAACAACTTTACTATGAAAGCCACTGTCGCTACCCAATACGGGCAGCTAATTAGCAGCTCAGAAGGAAGGAATGATGTACAGAAATGACTTGTTTCAAAGGAGTAATCAGTCCCCAAGAGATTTCAGACTAGATAGTAGTATGTGAGTCCTTTAGATTCAAGCTTTACCTTGAATTCTCCATTTAATGTTTAATATTAAACTGCTTTTACAGTGGATTGACACATGTCATTAAAATACTTTAAGTCTGTCAAGGTTGTCAATGTTTGGTTTTTGTTTATTTTTGGTTGCTATTGTTTTCCTCTGAAAGCAAACACTGCAAAGTCAAATTGGTAATTCTGAAGTACATTTTGTATAAGAGTTTGTACTCTATTTGGCATGATTTTTTCCCTTTCTGCAGGCTCATCAAAATGGCCAATGTCACCAAAACAGCAAATTTGCCAGGTGCAGCTGTTGTACATAGCAACACACACGAGTCTGGAATACTAATGTCCTCTAAACATTCTGATAGGATGACATAATCCTAAGAAAATATTTTTTTATTCTCAACAAGAATATGATCTATAAGTTTAGGTCTTTTAAGAAAAATTCAATGTATTCAGTATACCATCAAATAGGGAAATGTCAATAGGGGCCTTTTCTGTTTTCCTAGGACACTTTATTAACCAGGTCAAGTTCTAGTAAACAAAACACTGTAGAATGCACTATAGTATCTGGGGGACCAGAAGAAGGAAACAAAATTCTTTTTGAATTTTAGTCAAGGCAAGTAGACAATATCAATACATATATGTCAAAAGTAAAACATGTACTATTCTCAATATAGAGACTATATTATTGTTTTTGGTTCAACTGGAGCACACAGAGAAGATATTAGCTTGATCATTAACTTCCCCAAGTTCTGAAACATGGCTTAGTATTGGCTCTCATTAATAAAAATGGTTAACTATATCAAACCACTATTGTCCTTGTGTAGACACACAAAGTTCGGCAAACATCACTGATGATTCTTTCAAGAGCAGAGTTGGCCGATACCTTCAACAGATTTCTTTAATGGCTTTTCCTTCCATCCCTTGGTAAAAATGAAAATCATTACATGAACATCATTTTTTTATTACTAGAAACTAGTATTAAAATACTAGAAGCCTTTATGATTTTTCTTTAGATATTCTGGAGTACAGCCATCAACTTTAACTTTCTGAAGCTCATCAGTGGGGGCTTAAGATATGTTCATTGAACTGGTGGCATAAAACTTACAAAAAGACTGCAGTTTCTGAGAAGATTCTAGAGGAACACTGCAAGCTGAGTCTATTGCTGATAGCCACACACAACCTGGGTATGACTGTCAACATCGTTCAACCGAAGTCTCTCCAATTTTGTTTTAGAGTAGAGAAGGTGAGACATGGGATGTAAGGGATTCTCTGGGTATAACTATGCATGTTAAGTGGAGAAGAATCCAGACTTCTAGTTCGTCTCATAAACAAAAAGGAAGAGGTGGGATTCAGAGTCAGGAAGATCCTTTTTACTTAAATCACTTTCCAGAACTTTGGTTTCTTCTCTAAATGTTTCAGGAAACTATACAATACACTGACTGGGGCACAAACTTCTGCTTTAAGATGCCTAGAACAAGAGAGGAAGGCAAAAGCAAGGGAGCCAATGCTCCAGTCCCATTACAGATCTCTGTCCAGCATGGCACACAGAGAGCTAACCACCAATGACGAACTGGTCTGCTAAGAAGCAAGGGATCCACAGCAACTGGGGCAGCATGTGCAGAGGCCATACCTCAATGACCAGGGCATCAACACCAGTGAGCCAACTACTCTGCCCTCCAAAACCTCACAAACAATGCCTCACAGACAGGCAAGAACAACTCTGGGGATCTCAAAAAGGTGAAACTTAAACATTAGCAGTCAGAAAGTAACAATACTTCTTTGGGATTAGACTCAGGACAATATGTAAGTAGATTATTACTAATACTATATTTCAGTATGTCCATTGCTTTTTTTTTCCATAGACCATATATATATATTATATATATATATATATATATATATATATATATATATATATATATATTTAAAACAATCTAGAGATGAGCATCCCCACCTTCTCTAATCTTACAAATGAGCTTCAAGTAAACTCTACTCAATCAGTAAAGATTAAGTGTCACCTGAGCAGGATGATATTGCCTGGCCTTCTGGTTTAAGCCAAGAATCTTGAGGTTTTCTAGTGTCTCCCCAGTATCAGAACTGGATTCTCCTGCTTCACATTACCCATCTCTGGCACTGCTGCCTATCCTTTATTCCTGCCACTAAACAAGATCCAGAGATTTGCCTGCCTTTGAAGGAAGGACAACGTTCCCGGAGATTTAGCTTCAGTCAGGAGGCTATGGGAGACTGATGGAGAACAGCTGCATTTCCAAAGTTATTTCTTTATGGTGAGCTAATAAAGGATGGATTGTTCACAGGGTGAAATGAAGTGTGAAAACACATCTGAATCTTTGAAACACTGCCATAGATGACAGCAAAACAACTATGCCAATAAGATTTGGAGACATATTGCAAGCTATGCCACTGTGGCTCACTCTATATGAAAACAGAACATAATTACAGAAGCTAAGTAACTTTCATTTAACATTTATTAAAAACTTAGTGTGTGCCAAGCTCTCTGCTAAACTTTGGAAATGGAAAGTGAATAGAGCATGATCCCGCTCCTTCAGAATAACACATTCTATCAGTAGAGATGAACAGTGACAGTAATGTGAGGTGCTGTAATGACATAAAAGGGGTTACAGAAGGACAGACAGGGAAGCCCCAATATGTGTCTTTCCTAAAGCCGAGGAAGAGCTATCTCCAAAAAGCCTTCCAAGATATAAATAAATAAATAAATAAATAAATAAATAAATAAATAAATAAATAAATAAATAAATAAATAAATAAATAAGCAAGCCAGCCAGCCAGCCAGCCAGCCAGCCAGCCAGCCAATGTTGGTTGACTGTTCCCTCTGGTCCCGATACAGTGCTAAGCACTGGGGCATCATCTCACTGAGTGCCTATCACCCCTCTGATGTGTGCAGAACCATTGCCACCCCCATTTTCTAATGTAAATAACGTTGCAAAGTCACCATGGAGGTTTGGGAGTTGTCAGTATTCCCACATTCCCTTAGATCTTTACCTTTTTTCTAAGTTATAGAAAATTTTTTTCAGGTTTATAACACTCATTGCAGTCTATTGTAGTCTTATTTTTTATTTTTTGATACAACTATAACAGTATAGTTTATACTACACTAAAAGGCAATGACCTGTATCTAATTTCAATCTAAAGCAATGCAGAGTAGGCCCTCAGTAAATTTTGTTTCAAACAGAATCATTCTAAAATGGTACAAACTAGAGCTGGTATAAAATTTTCGGTCTCAGATGCTGAAGGAAGAGAGAACGATAACTGAAATAACACAGCTTGAGTATAAAGGTCATTAAGATCCACTAGGACACAGGCAGCAGATACAGAGAGTGATAATCTAAGAGGCCTCACAAAATCTGATCTGGTTTCTCAGTACTGACATTGTGCTCTGGCCTTGCCACACTTCAGAAGCACACTTGGGTCATCTTCTTCCATCTGTATGCTGGGATTCCTAAATTAAAATTTATTTTGTTGAGTGAAAATATCAGTGAGGGTGATAAAACATGAGAGACACCTAACTCTGGAAAATGAACAAGGGATAGTGGAAGGGGAGGTGAGCAGGGGGTTGGGGTGACTGGGTGATGGGCATTGAGGGGGGCACTTGGCAGGATGAGCACTGGGTGTTATGCTATATGTTGGCAAATTGAGCTCCAATAAAAAAATTTAAAAATTAAAAATAAAATTTATTTTGTGGTATCTTGTCCATGGACATAGCCCTTAATTCTCAGATGGATTTTATCTCCCCAGGCTACAGAAGTCCTTTTTGGGCTGCTGCTTCTCTCCTACACCCTTGCGTTGTGTTCAAAGATGGTATTCTCCAATAAATAGGATGAGAAGCATCCCTGGGTTTCATACCATGAGACCTCTTGATACTGGTACTACCTGCTTCTGGAAGGGGCCATCCAGGCCCCTGAACTTCTTTCCACTCCACAACCCCTGAACTGTGGAAGAAAGCAGAGTATGTAAAGATGGGATTGATATCACAATGCTGTTTCATGTTCTCCTTTCTCTAGGAATAGAATAGAGCAATGATAGAAGAAAATAAGAAGTTATTGCCACACCTGTCCTCAAAGAAATCAGCCACAAAAGCTAATTTTTTTTTCAATTAGAATTGGTATAAATGAACATGCTTACTTTCAGTGGTGTTCAAATTTTAACTATGAGGTCGAAGCTTTTTAGAACCAAGAAGATTTCTTACTTCTTACTAACTCTACCCCTCACTGGCCCGCTGAAGACACTAGGGAAATGGTATAGTAGTCCTGGCAGAGAAATCTTAGGGCTAAAAACCGCACAGAAAGCTTCCAGCCACACTAAGAAGGGTTGCTTTGTAAAACCAAATCTGAGGGAGAGTGGATGACTTGTTCTTGTGCCCTAGAAAATATTTGTCCTAGTTTTGAGCGTAATTCTTAATTTTTATAGAGAATGCACTAAGAGGTACTTTTCTATTAATACTAGTCATGCAAATTATCTTCTAATAAATTTCTTAATTTAGTGAAGCAGATGGCATATTTTTCTCTATTCTCTAGAACTCCATTACTAGAAAAGGCTGTATCCAAGGTTTTCATCTGTCAGATATTAATGGTAATAGTAAAAGTAGCAGCAGTTCCCAGTTATTAGCTACTTCATTTTAATTATCTTAGAGATTATCTCACTAAATCTTCACAATATTTAATTACATGAGGTGCTTTCTTTTTTGTAGATTAAACCTGATGCTTAAATATGATAGTAACTGGACAAAAATTACACGTAAATGGGGTAGCCAGAATTTGTGCTGATAACCTATGGAGTCTTATCTTATGTGAATGCTCTTGCTCATGGAGCTTGCCCTTTGCAACTCGGGTTTATGACTATAAAGTTACAAAATAATAAGTATAAAATGGATTCAAAGAAAAACACCACCAAGTATTTCTTGTACAATAATTTTCTAAAATTGGTCATTTATAGATTACCCTCAGTGCAAAAGATGTTTCTAGGCTTTCTTCATTTAATCATCCATTTATAACAAATTCATTAAGCACATATCATACTTCAGACATTAGTGTATGTGCTAGACATAAAAAGTGATAAAGCAGACCATCTCTACTGTCATGGACCTTAAGTGAGAAAACAGAAAATAAAGGTAAATAAGATCTAGTATATTAGAGAACGGCAAGAGCTAAAAGAAAAAACAATGTTCTGGTTCAAGATGGCAACTAGGAGAATCTCAAACTCACCTCCCCCAATAGATACACTGATTCTACAGCTACATATACAACAATCTCCTCTGATAAAACCCCCCAAACTAGCTGAGTGACTTTTACATATGGACTAAGAGAATAAAAAACCCAAATTAAAGTGGGTAGGAGAGGCTTAGACCATCTCACCACAAACCCCACCACCAACACAACATACCACTGGGAGGGAATTCAAAACCCTGAGCTGTTCCCTGGGGACGTAAGAATTTTAACTCCACGTCTGGCACAACTTTTAAGACAAATCCCCAAAACATCTAGTTGAAAACCAACTTCTGGCTTATGTCCAGAAGACCCGCAAGGATGTAGCAAATGGAGAAACAGTTTTCTTCAAGTGCTCTCACACATGGACTCACCTAGCAGAGGCAGCTGACTGAAAAAAGTACCCAGACTTTTTGTGAAAGAAGCTTATTTTAAACTATTGGCTTGAGGGGCAGAGATCCTAATTTAGCACACATTTAGAGGCCAATGAAAAATACACTTCAAAATGGCCAATGAGTGCCATTTTGATACTCTCCCTCTGCCTGGCACCAGCTTACCCATACCTCAGAGAAAGCAGCTTCTATACTCATCTGGTTGCCTGAGTTTTGTGGCTGCTATCTATGCAATATCTCCCCATTGCCTCACTCTGGTAGCCAGTGGGAGCTTATGCTCACAGGTGACAGGATAGTAACAAACACAAACTTTTAGCTGTCCCCTGGGCCACAATAGAGAAGTAACAGGCTAAGGTACCCAGTCTCAAGAATTAGAAAAAGAAGAAATGAAGCCCATATTAAAAGAAGGGAGACAATAACAAAGGTCAGAGCAAAAATAAATAAGATACAAACAAGAAAAATAGTGAAATTAAGAGTTGTGTATTTGAAGATAGAAATTAATAAATATTTAGCTGAACTCATCGAGGAAGAAGAGGACTCAAAAATCAGAAATGAAAGATGTTAAAACTGATGCCACAAGAATACAAAGGATCATAAGAGACTGCTATGAGCAATCAGGTGCCAAATTAGACAATTGACAAAAGAAAAATTCCTAGAAACATACATACTACCAAGACTGAATCACAAAGAAATTTAAAAAAATCTGAACAGATTGATTTCTAATAAGGAAATTCAAAACCAAAATTTCCCAATAAAAGTCCAGACCCAAAAGGCTTCACTGGTGAATTCTATCAATCAGATAAAGAATACTATCTTTTTAAAACTTTTCCACAAGAATGGAAGAAGAATACTTCCAGAATCATTTATGAGGAAAGCATTACTAGGATCCTAAAACCAAAAAAGGATGCCACAAGCAAAGTTACAGGCTAATATCACTAATGAACAGTTTTAAGAATCCTCAGCAGATTAGCAAAACAACCCCAATAATAAAAAAAAAATGCTATCCCTTATCAAGTGGGATTTATTCCATGGGTGCAAGAACGATTCAATGTGTATAAATTAATCGACGTGATAAACCACAATAAAATGAAGGATAAAAATCCTAATTGTTTTGATAGGTGTAGAAAAAGCACCTGACAAAATTCAATATCTATTTTTGATAAAAACTTGAAATGGGCAAAGCCACAATAAGACACACAGCTAATAGTATACTTAATTGAAAAACTTAAAGGTTTTTTTTTCTTGAAAAAAAAAAACAGGGTTTATTGAATTTTAAACTACAAAGTTATTACAAAAAGTTTTTTTTTTCTTTTAAATAAATTCATACCAAGAAAGAAGAATAGAAAGCAAAGGTGGGGGATCCCTGGGTGGCGCAGCGGTTTGGCGCCTGCCTTTGGCCCACGACGCGATCCTGGAGACCCGGGATCGAGTCCCACATCGGGCTCCCGGTGCATGGAGCCTGCTTCTTCCTCTGCCTGTGTCTCTGCCTTTCTCTCTCTCTCTCTGTGACTATCATAAATTAAAAAAAAAATAAAATAAAAATAAAAAAAGAAAGCAAAGGTGGTGACCAGCAAGAGGAATAATACGTTCACCTTGATGTGTGAGCCAGTTCTGTTTACATTAACATTGGAAAACTTCAAACCTGGAATCCAGAACCTCAAATGTGTTATCGGAATATCTTGAGTTAGGCATATAGAAGTAAAAGTTTTCTTCCCCACCCCCCTTTCTGAAGCTATACATTAAAGTTGTTTCCTGTCTGTACTATCACAGAACTTTTAATATTCTCAGTACTAGCTGTGAAAAGGCCTAAAGAAAAAAACTCAATTTGCAGTCCAACATAAAGGGAAGAAAACTCTTAAAAAAAAAATCCAACAGTTTTTTTGCATTTTAAGTTAAATTTTTTTTAAATAACCAAAAAAAAGTAAATTTACCAAAAAGGTCACTGAAAAATAATACATTAAAACTGTAAAAAAAAAAAAAAAAAGGAAAAAGACATCACAAAATTTTAAGATTTATATGAAGTTCATAACAAAAAAATATATTCTATGGACTTGTTATCTTAATAAAATGAACAAAATTAACCAAAAAACCCATGGTTTTGGCAATCAACAGATTTTGATAAGTTTATAAGCTTTTTATGTTGATGTGCTGTGAGGGGCAACATTTTTGCTAGTTTTCTTGAAATCAGAAAAAAGACCAGATGTCCACTTTTGCTATTTTTTTCCAACACAGTGTTATGGTCTTAGGCAAGAAATGAACAATTAGGCAAGAAAAAAAAAAAAGTAAAAATTGTCCAGACTGGAGTAGTAGTAAAACTGTCACTATTTGCAAATTATGCATACCCCTAAGAATTCCGCCAAAAAAAAACTAATTCAGCAAAGTTGCAATATATAAAAATCAATACACAAAATTCTATTTCTGTACAGTAATAATAAACTATCAAAAAGAAATCAAGGAATCACCCTATTTACAACTGTATCAAAAATAATAAAGTATCTAGGAATAAATTTAACCAAGGTGGTGAAAGACCTGAAAACTATAAGCATACAGGAAAGTAACTCAAGACACAATAAAATGGAAATAAACTCCTTCTTCATGGATTGGAAGAATATCATTAAGATGCCCTTAATACCCTAAGCAATCTATTCATTTGATGTAGTCTCTTCCAAAAATTCCAATGGTATTTTTCACAGAAATAGACACACACTCCTAAAAATCTATAGGTGATCACAAGAGAGCATATATGCTGAGTAGACCAAGCTATCTTTAGAAAGAACAAAGCTGGAGGCATCATCCTTCCCATTTCAAACTTTATTACAAAGCTGTAGTAATCAAAATAGTATGGTGTTGGCATAAAAACAGACATATAGATCAATGGAAGAGAGCCCAGAAACAAGCCCATACATGTATATTGAATTAATTTATAATCAGGAAAATAAGTGGGGAAATTTTCAATAAATGGTGGACAGCCACATGCAAGAAAACTGACCACTACCTTATGCCATATGTAAAATTAATCCAAAATGGATAAAATAATTTAAAACCCGAAACCAAAACACTCATTGAGGACAACCCAAGTACTTAACTCCTTGACATCAGTGTTGGCCATAATTTTTTTGGATAGAACACCCAAAGAAAAGGCAACAAAAGCAAACAAGTAGGACTACATCCAACTTAAAATCTTCTACAAAGAGTGTTAAAAAAAAAAAACTACCAAATGAGACAATATTTGCAAATCCTACCTCTGATAAGGAGTTAATTTCCAAAATAAAGAACTCCTACAACTCAATAGCTATATATATAAATTTAAAAATAGGCTGATAATCTAAATAAATGTTTTTCCAAAGATGGCATACAGATGGCCAATGGGTGTATAAAAAGGTGTTCAATGTCACTAATGATCAGAGAAATGCAAATTAAAACCACACAGAGGTATCACTTCACACCTGTTAGAATAGCTATCATCAAGAAGGCAAGAGGTAAGGAGTGTTAGGATCAACAGAGAACCCTTGTTTCGACTGAAGGAGATTAGTGCAGCCACTATGAAGAATAACAGAGATTTCTTACAAAATTAAAAATAGAACTACCATACGTTGCAGCAATTCCACTTGCAGGTATTCATCCAAAGGTAACAAAAAACACTTACCTGAAAAGATCTATGTGCCCTCATGTTTATTTACAGTAGCCAAGATATAGAAGTAGCCTAATTGCCCACTAAAGAATGAATAAGGGAAATGTGGTACACATACACCCATGAATATTATCTGGCCATAAAAAATAATTAGATCTTACCACTTGCAACAACATGAATGAACCTTTAGAGTATTATGCTAAATGAAAGAAGTCAGAGAAATACAAATACTGTATAATTTCACTTATATGTGTAATTTCAACACACACACAGTTAACAGATTGGTGGTTGCCATAGGCAGTGAGTAGGGTGTGTGCACAATGAGTAAATGGTGTCAAAGGGTACAAATGTCCAGTTAAAAAATACCTGTCACAGGATAAAAACATCTGGCATGGTGACTATAATTAATACTATATTGTGTATCAAAGTTGCTTAGGGAGTAGATCATAAAAGTTATAAGATAAATCATTCTTAACTATATATGGTGATGGATATTAATTAGACCTTCTGTGATGATCATGGGGCACTTGGGTGGCTCAGTCAGTTAAGCATCTGACTCTTGATTTCAGCTCAGGTCATGATCTAAGGGACATGACATGAAGCCGTGAGCTGGGCTCTGCCCTGAACATGGAGTCGGCTTGAGATTCTCCTTTGCACTCTTACTTGTGCAAAATAAATAAGATTTATTTACTATCACTCTCTCAAAAAGGAAAAAATAATTTAAAAAAGAAAAAAAAAGACTTGCTGTAATCACTTCACAATACAAACATGAAACCATCATGTTGTACTCCTAGAACTGAGAATGTTACATGTCAGTTAAATCTCAAGAATATAAATGGAACAGAAAAGAGAAAGGACATGACAAAAAGACAAATTTCAGATATAGTGACCAAAGATGATCTCCTAGAAAAGGTGACTTATGGGTAATGCTCTGTGAAAGTAAGGGTATGCACCAAGAGTATATCTAGGGGAAGAACCTTTGGCCAAGAAACCAATGCGAAGGCCCTGACGTACAAGCATAACTAATATTTTGAAGAAGCAGAGAGGTTAGTATCCCTTAAATACAATGGTTGAGGAGAATGTAGGAGGTAAGATCAGAGAGGTAATGGAAAGCCAGGACCTATAGAGCTTACTAGGTCATGGAAACAAATTTGGAGTTCAATCTGCTTGCACACAGAAGGCCCTTGACCAATTTTAAGCAAAGGAGCAATAGAACTTGACTTTCCGTTCAACAGGATCACTCCAGCTAGAGAACAGGCTAATTAGGGTCCAAGGGCAGAAGCAGAGAGATGAGTTAGGTGGCACCTGTACTAATCTAGACAAAAGATTATGGTGGCTTGGACCACATAGCAGCTGTGCAAGTGCTGAGAAGTGGTTTTTTTTTTTTTTTTAAAGTAAAGCCACTAAAATTTAGTCACGTATTCAAGGAGGGATGTAAGAAATAGTCAACATCCAGTCAGTTGAAAGTTCCTTTTCGGTAACTAGAGGGATAGGGTTTTCATTTACTGAAAAAGAGTGGACAGCAGAAGGAACTGTTTGATGTGAACAAGATTAGGTTCTTATTTTTGACATTACTTGAGACATGGAATAGAAATCTAACAGAATGTGAGTAGGCAAGCATATATATCAAGCTGGAGTAGAGGGAAGAGGTAAAGTTGGGAGTCTTTACTATACTGATTGTATTTTCCAGGCAAAAATTAGAGGAAACCAAAGAGGATATGAAATTAAGAAAAGAGATTCAAAATTCCCACATTTTAGAAGATAGGGTGGTAAGGAGTCTGAACAAGCAAAGGTGACCAAAGAAGATCAGAGAAGTAGGAGGGAAAGAACACAAAGGATTGGTTTCCTGTAATCAACAGAAAGTGCTTTAGAAAAAGAAAATAGGAATGCCCGGGTGGCTCAGTGGTTGACCATCTGACTTTGGCTCAGGTCATGATTCCAGGGTCCTGGGATCGAGTCCTGCATCGGGCTCCTCTCGAGGAGCCTGCTTCTCTCTCTGCCTGTGTCTCTGCCTCTCTGTGTCTCTCTTGAATAAATACAATCTTAAAAAGAGAGAAAACGGTTTAATATGTAAGTTATTGTAGGAACTCAAAACTGATCATTAGGTTTGGCAATGTAAACGCTTGGTGAGAGTAGTGGAGACAATTCTGGTTAGAGTGGATTCAAGAGAGAATGGAACAGAGAAATGTGCAGAGTAGAGAAAAATCTTTGGCATAAAGAGAGAAAAGGGTCAGTAGTTGGGAGAATTAGGTAGAAAGGAGGAAGGGTTTTGCTCTCTGAAGGGAGAAGTAGTATGTTCTTATGGTGATATGAATCATCCTGGAGAGGGCACAGAACTGGTAATGCAGGAGAGAGAAGAGGAATTCCTAGACTAGGAACAGGAATGGGATGCAGGATGCCAGCAGAATAAAAACAGCAATAGGTAATAGAATATGAGAGCACAGTGTCATCATCACATCTCATGACCAAAGGCTAGTGGATGGAACATAGAAATTCAATAATGAGAGATAAAATCCAATGAAAGAGGAGCCGAGTTTCCCAAGTTCATTTGATCACAGTATCTTTTGTCGTCATGCATTTTCACCTTCTTCCATTCCATTACTGTGCCATAGGGCTAATCCATGGGCTATCCAGTAGTTTCCACAATAGAAGCCACTTCCACCCTCAATACATCAGGCTAGAAAATCTGAAGACCCAGTTACTTTGTAAACATATACACATATACAGACATATCATGAGCTTCAGTTGTGATCATTCTAGATAATCTCCCCATTTTGAGAATAAAGTTAATAATTTCAACATTTGAGTTCATGGACATTACAGAAACAGGAGGGAGGGTCTGGATTGGGTCAGGGCAAGATGAGGGTCAAAAGTAGAGCTTCCATATGAATTCAGGACCCTAGAAGGCCCGTATTCTTATTGAATGTATGAGCTGGGAAAAATCTGTCAACTATCATGAATAGTGAAAAGCTTGACTTTCTCAGTTTAGGCTTAAGGCTAAGGTAAATAGGTCTTAACCTGCAATCCCGAATTTACTCACACACAACTTTGCATTCAAATTTATATTGCTGCCATGCTTAGTTCATACCACACAATACAAATCTTAACATACTTAAAAGAAAAAGCTGGCTTAAGTCATGCTCCTTAGTAGAAGACTTCGAGAGGAGGATCTATATGCAGTAGGACGTACTCTCCAAGAGAACCCAGTTAAACAAGTAGGGGAAATAGGACAGGGAAGAGAGGGGGAAAAAATTCCCTAAGCGTGCAACCTCAGACAAAGACCTCGCTCCCCTCTGCTCCAGAATATAAATTATACTTTTAAGTTGGTGCTGCCTCAAAGCAAGTGAGCAGAGCTTTTCTACTTTTGCACAGGTCAGTCATAGGCTACAATCCACTCAGTTGGGGACATAAACTCTCAGACAGTTTGACTCTCTCTACTAGAAAATAAATAAAATAGCTCCATTAGCTCCAAAGCTCAAGGAGCATTCAGACGTGAATCATAAGGGGCAAAGCACACAGAAATTGGGAGATGGATACACATGACCTGTAAAGAGGATCAGCGGGGGAATCTAGGAGGGACACCAGCAGCTTTTAGTACCTGAGCCATTCTGGAGAGTTTTTTCTACCAACCTAGTTTGCATTTGAACTTAAAAAAATTGAAGATGTGCTCAAATCCAAGTTCTAAATACATGAGAGTAAACAACTCGCTATGAGTGGACATCACCAGACACAGCCTATGATTTTTTTTAAGCTACTTAGAGATATTTGCAATTTTTCTTCCAAAAGCACTTAGGAAAGAAATACTACTGGTATATTTAGAAATGAAAACAAAGGATTATACTTAGGAAAAATCCAGTGAGTTAAAGGCAGATGAGACACATCTAGAGAGAAGGGGTAGGTCAGAGGCCGACAAGAGGAATTCACCACAAATAACTCATAGACAGAGGTAAGAACGAACATCAGAGTCTTCTTGGGCAGAATGGCAAAGCCAAACTATGTTTAGACGTTCCAGAAGGTGCTGGTAGAGGGAATGGTAGGAAAACAATAGCTGGGAGCTATTCAGAACTGATTAGCCACTTAGATTTTCAGATACAGCATAAATTTTTAACAACCACCCTGTACACTTCATAAGGAAAAAGAAATCTTGAAAAAAGGAACCAGAAGTGGACAACAAACCTTTGAATAAAACAGAAGCCAGAAGGCAGCATATTATGGTGGCTTGCATGTGCACGTTTTGCTGTTGCACGTGTGCGCGCACGCACACACACACTGAATCTACACTATTCACAGGCTAATATGAATTCAGAATTTAATTGTACCCTGTATGCACATTCCATACTTTGAATTTTCTTAAAGATAAACATTTAACTCACAAATGAATCTAAAAAAAATTAAGGCCTCATAATATTTAGCTTCTGAACACAAAGAGGGGACCTTATCATTTTGAAAATATTACACAAAATTCTACCCATCTTTTCTAAGTAGAAACCTAACCAGAGTTAATGCAAGGACTTAAAAGTTCCAAAAGTGCATTTAAATGACTTTCAGGAGCCAAAACCAAGTTAATCATCTCTTTAAATTATAGAAGTGTTTCTTTTCAAAGACAAAACTTCACATTTCTTCGGAAATTTTCATATTTAATTATTAAAGACAGACATCTGAGGTTTCAAGTTACTTTGCCAGAGCCAAATTTTAAAAACGGAACAATATCAGGTAAACAGGTGGTTATACATAGAAAAAAACTATTTTATAGTTGTATGTGGAAAAGGGGAGAATTAGTACATGTCAAGTAGATATATATGTGTACCTATTTACACAGATTATGTTTATTTTTATATTTAAATATAAAAATATATATGTATATTTTAAGTTTGTTTTTAGATTCCAGTTAGTTAACATACAGTATTTATATATGTATATTCTTTTAATTGAAGACAAGTTTTAAGGAACTAAAAGTTGGCAGTGACTATTTGGAATTGTTATTAGTAAATCTC
This sequence comes from Nyctereutes procyonoides, assembly GCF_905146905.1. Taxonomy (NCBI): domain Eukaryota; kingdom Metazoa; phylum Chordata; class Mammalia; order Carnivora; family Canidae; genus Nyctereutes; species Nyctereutes procyonoides. The sequence goes on from NW_026575137.1 coordinate 5,910,091, forward strand.
CCCTCATCCAATAGCATTTCAATTTCCTTTATTATCCAGAGAAACAGTAAAATTACATAACCAGTATATAGCTGGAGAACAATTTCTCAATCTGACAAAATGTAATAAACTTTCCAAAATATACTGCAGAGAATGACATTGCACCAGGAAAATTAGAACTTCACGGTTTCTTTCTTGTCCTCAACACTTTCAGGTTGAAAGGGGACCAAACTCAAGACCTTAGTATCAAATTTATCTGATTCTTTTTTTAATTTAACTCAATTTGTCAACATATAACACCCAGTGCTCATCCCATCAAGTGCCCTCCTCAGTGCCCGTCACCCAGTTACCTCATCCCCCCATCCATCTTCCCTTCTGCAACCCTTTGTTTCCCAGAATTAGGAGCCTCTCATGGTTTGTCTCCTCTGATTTTTCCCACTCAGTTTCCTTCCTTTCCCTTATAATCCCTTTCGCTATTTCTTATTTTCCATGTATGAGTGAAACCATATGATGATTGTCCTTCTCTGATTGACTTATTTAACTCAGCACAATACCCTCCAGTTCCATCCACATCGATGCAAATGGTAGGTATTTGTCTTTTCTGATGGGTGAGGAATATTCCATTGTATATCTGATTCAATTTCTCTGCATGCATCCCCCTTTTTTCTATAGCAGAAATTGGCTACTCTTTTTTTTTACGGCTAAGCCTGTTTTCTGACCCTCGCAAACCAACCTTAGTCTGAAACAGCCGATAGTGTACGTGGAGAGTTGTAATTCTATGTACATGGGTTCAACTTCCAACCCTGGCTCGAACAGAATCTTCTAAGACAGCGATAATTAGGCCACCTCCTCATTGCCAAGCCTTGCTCTTAGACCTGAGTTTCAGACCTGTTTTTCCCCCCACAATGTGAACTGTAGGTTGACAGGACTATCAATCTACTTGTTCCCCTCTCAAAATCCCAAAGGGAAGTCCTAAATTGACCAACGATGAATACCTCCCAACGTGAATATATCTGACATTCTGTATGAACATCCTGAATGGTACTTGGAACAGTCTGTTACATTTGGTTATATAGAGAGCAATCCTCACACTACACTACAAGCTGCTCTGGAGAGAAATTATATTTTACTAAATTCTGTATTCCAAGTACCTAGCAGTATCTGACTCCTGGTAGTCTCTCCAATACTTTTTGAACAATTGTTGCACTATGACAATGAAAAAATTAAGTAGTAATTTTACCTTACTTTGAAGTTAAAATGTTTGCTGTTTAATTTCCCTTGAATGCTCAAGGGAAGTGGAGTTCACCGGATCTTAGATCAGTTTAAACATCATGTCACTTCCTTGACCATCTGTGTTGATGGATGTCTCAAGAGGCCACCTGTTAGTGCATCCAAAGACTACTACCTATAAAACTGAACTTATTACTTTTCAGCAGGTAGTTCATGATCTCCACAAACCTGAGGAAGAGTTGAGGGAAAAGCCTAGAGCAGGACTTCTTCAATTAAGTCAAATTATGCCTCCCATGAAGAAAATGGAGATTTAAGATTCTGGAAATATACTGGGATCATCTAGGTATAGGAAAGTGTGATCTAAAAGAGATGGAAAAATATTCCATGCTCATGGATTGGCAGAATTAATACTGTGAAAATGTCAATGTTACCCAGGGCAATTTACACGTTTAATGCAATCCCTATCAAAATACCATGGACTTTCTTCAGAGAGTTAGAACAAACTATTTTAAGATTTGTGTGGAATCAGAAAAGACCCCGAATAGCCAGGGGAATTTTAAAAAAGAAAACCATAGCTGGGGGCATCACAATGCCAGATTTCAGGTTGTACTACAAAGCTGTGGTCATCAAGACAGTGTGGTACTGGCACAAAAACAGACACATAGATCAATGGAACAGAATAGAGAATCCAGAAGTGGACCCTCAACTTTATGGTCAACTAATATTCGATAGAGGAGGAAAGACTATACACTGGAAGAAAGACAGTCTCTTCAATAAATGGTGCTGGGAAAATTGGACATCCACATGCAGAAGAATGAAACTGGACCACTCTCTTGCACCATACACAAAGATAAACTCAAAATGGATGAAAGATCTAAACGTGAGACAAGATTCCATCAAAATCCTAGAGGAGAACACAGGCAACACCCTTTTTGAACTCGGCCACAGTAACTTCTTGCAAGATACATCCATGAAGGCAAAAGAAAGAAAAGCAAAAATGAACTATTGGGACTTCATCAAGATAAGAAGCTTTTGCACAGCAAAGGACACAGTCAACAAAACTAAAAGACAACCTACAGAATGGGAGAAGATATTTGCAAATGACGTATCAGATAAAGGGCTAGTTTCCAAGGTCTGTAAAGAACTTATTAAACTCAACACCAAAGAAACAAACAATCCCACCATGAAATGGGCAAAAAACATGAACAGAAATCTCACAGAGGAAGACATAGACATGGCCAACACGCACATGAGAAAATGCTCTGCATCATTTGCCATCAGGGAAATACAAATCAAAACCACAATGAGATCCCACCTCACACCAGTAAGAATGGGGAAAATTAACAAGGCAGGAAACAACAAATGTTGGAGAGGATGCAGAGAAAAGGGAACCCTCTTACACTGTTGGTGGGAATGTGAACTGGTGCAGCCACTCTGGAAAACTGTGTGGAGGTTCCTCAAAGAGGTAAAAATAGACCTTCCCTACGACCCAGCAATTGCACTGCTGGGGATTTACCCCAAAGATTCAGATGCAATGAAACGCCGGGACACCTGCACCCCGATGTGTCTAGCAGCCATGTCCACAATAGCCAAACTGTGGAAGGAGCCTCGGTGTCCATCGAAAGACGAATGGATAAAGAAGATGTGGTTTATGTATACAATGGAATATTCCTCAGCCATCAGAAACGACAAATACCCACCATTTGCTTCGACATGGGTGGAACTGGAGGGTATTATGCTGAGTGAAATGAGTCATTCGGAGAAGGACAAACATTTTATGGTCTCATTCATTTGGGGAATATAAATAATAGTGAAAGGGAATAGAAGGAAAGGGAGAAGAAATGTGTGGGAAATATCAGAAAGGGAGACAGAACATGAAGACTCCTAACTCTAGGAAATGAACTAGGGGTGGTGGAAGGGGAGGAGGGCGGGGGGTGGGGGTGAATGGGTGACGGGCACTAAGGGGGGCACTTGATGGGATGAGCACTGGGTGTTATTCTGTATGTTTGCAAATTGAACACCAATAAAAAATTTATTATTTAAAAAAGTGTGATCTACCTGCTATTTGTAAGGGGACTGTTCAATTTCTAGTTTTAAAAGTCAAATAAATGTTAAGCTATTGAAAATGAAAGTATAGAATTGATTATAATATTAATTGGCACTCAGTAAGAACTTATAGACAGAGAATTTTCAATTCACTCACTTACCAAGGGCAGAATTAGAATTCCAGGTCAAGTGGTGGGTTAAATTGTACGAGTATACACTAAATAAAAGCTGAGCAACCAAACTAGTGACTACATGGAAGAGAGACTGTTGTGATGTAAACAATTTGAGGCAAGATCCTAATATTTGGATTTCATAAGCCTATACTTTTTATTTTTATTTTTTTTATTTTTATTTTTTTAAATTGGAGGACAGACATAAGATTGCAACCTTAATTTTTAGGAAAAAGAAAAAAAGCAACACCAAAAATAGGAAGCACATCATTTCAAGATAAAAAAATGTCTAGATTCAATAAATTTAGCAGTATGGAAAAAATACTATGTGGCCACTGCTGTTAATTATTAGTTTCCATTTTTTTAAATTATTTTCCCCATTTTTAATTATTTCCCATTCCTCTGTCCAGCAATGTTGCATGTTCTGATTCTAAAAGACAAAAAGGAGAGAAGGTTTGGAAAGACTGTGTAGTTGGCAAAGAAAGCCAGCTTACTCTCATTCTTCCACCCTTCTCTGGTATCCATCATGAACACTCATCTGTATATCAACTTAAAATTGTTGCTTATTTTAAGGAACAGCTTGGAAAGGAAAAGCCTGGGACCTGGAACAGCTTGTCACTGCATCCTATAAATTCTAACAGTGTACCTGAGTGATTGGTACTTAATTAATCTCTATTTTTTAATGCTTTAGTGTATACATGGCATTGCTGTTTCCCTTACAGAGATATTAGAAATTGTCTATGTATTAGAGCAAATCAAAACTCAGAAATCATGCCAATTATAGAGTTTTCTCTTTGATTTCAACCAAAAGTACCTAAATTATATATATTCAAATGTGGGTGATAACATGTCTAAGGATAAAGCAGGAAATAATTTTTGAAGTGATTCTTCTCTTAGTAATCAAGGTTTTAAAGAATCTTTATACAAGGACATGTGTTATTTCTCCTTGCAGGATATCAGCTAAGAAAGGCTGGGGAACAGTTAATACATCTCATATCTGGTTAGGTCCTTAAAAGCCTATCCTTGATATATTTTAGGACTACATTATTTTAGTTGACATTAATCAATCTCCAAATTAAGAATACAACCTCTACTATTAACTTTTTAATTCTTTTGCATGTTTAACGATAGAATCCACCATTTTCTCCAAGTGTGCTAAGAGTAAGTAGGAACTAGAAATCAGGATCACTATTCGTTTGATACCTTGTCCTTGGCTTCTCTAATCTTGTTGCTCCAAGTGGTCCAACCAGGTTCTGCAGAATTAGCACTGAGAAACTGACAGTGAAGGTCCAACTTAGAATTTCTCACCATGTTCAAACTGCCATTGATTAAAACAAACTTTAACACTTGTCCATCTTTGGTTCAGAAATAAAAGTGTTTGAAAAAGACCATTATTTTGAAAAAGAAGTTCAACCTAAGCGACAGAGGAACAAGTACAATACAGAAAACTTTAAATTATCAAGGTTTTTGAAAGTGGTTGTTACTCCATGGTAAGTGGGCAAAATACAAGGTCTTATTATCATTGAATTTTGATAAAAGAAACTTAATACATGGATTCTTTAATTTGAGAAATTACATTATAATTCAGAAGCACACAGGATTTTCCTGGTGATATTTTATAAACCAATTGTTTGGAGAGAATTCAATTATTACTAGTAAGTTTTACTGTAGCAAGGTGGCTAATTATAGTTGTAGGGTTAAGTCTATTTGATTCTTTCTGTCACTACCTTATCAATTATTATAGCATGAAAAAAATATGGCTGGCCTAGTGTTAATGAAACTCATATTCCTGTACTGTAGGTTATAAAAAATTAGTTTTTCTTTACCCTTTACTTGATCCTATGATCATATTAATTTCTTTTTAATTTTCCTACAAACCTCAGTCCATATGACAGGAGTATAAAGGTAAAATTTACACATAAAGTAAAAGAAGCTTGGAAAAAAACTCAGAAACTTTAGAATATGAATAATCTAAAATTGAAGCAGAAGAAGAATAATCTCTCAAAACAAATTTATCAACACATTTCAGCCCTGGAAGACACTGACAAAAATAGGAAATGAGCCGGGTAATATCAGAGTTCAAACTGTAGAAGAGAAAATGGCATCATAAATCAAAGTACAAATAATCATGGTGAAAATGCAAATATAGTTGCTGACATGCCTGACACAACAGAGCCGAATGAACAAGTCTCATTCTAATATTCCAGGGTGAATTATTTGGCACAAGGCAACAACTTATTATGATCAGCCTTCTATTAAAGGTAAGCATTTTAGGAAATTCTGATGGAAAAGGCAAAACCCCAAGTGCTCTGTGAAGTTATATAAACCAAAATAGAATTTCTATTTATTGAGTTCCTATTATGGGTCAATCATGGTTACTTACCAATGCAGTTTTATTTAATCTGCTCAAAAATCCCATGAAGTGGAATTTTTTCTTCCATTCGTAAATGGAGGGAATTGAGACCCATGCTATTTGTAAAAAAGTGTCAAAAAAAAAAACTTTTAAAATAGGACCTATGGAATGTCATTCACTGAGAAAGAACATGGAGAGACCAGTTTTTGGGGACAAGATCATCAAAAGTGAGTGAACTTAATTTACAATTAAATCATTGATCTCAAAATGAATAGTTATGCTTCACAGAGGTATGGAAGTGTGACTTCGGCATCTACAGGCATCATCTACAGATAGTTTTTATTAATATACCCACTTCTGATAGATGTTAAGCATACTTTTGTCAATTTTTGTATTATATTTATGACTAATATTACTGATGATTACAGATAAGTATCAAATATTAAATGCAATGGACATTCAACATCAACTTTCTCAAGAAATCATAATACTTTAAAAATGCACTTTAAACTCAGTGCCAAGGTTATTCCACAATGAAAAAGTATTACTAAAAAAAGTAGCTACTGATTTAGATCACATTATAAGTAAATAGTAAAGGCATTAAGACTAGACCCCTAAGCTCTGCAACTAAGTATTTCCCAAACACCATTCATGTATACCCAACCTGTAATTTCCAGTGTTTCAAATGGACCTCTGTAGGAGAGCTGACAATATCGACTCCACCTTTGGCTTTCCATCTTGTTTTCCCTTCTGGTACAGAAATGGTGCTGCATTCTATAACTAGGAGAGCCTACCCCTGGCATATAGGCACTGCCACTTAGATAATCAATAGAGATGACTGGTGCACACATGGCGCCACTTTAGGCTACTCTTCTGTGATATCACCACAATGCCCCTTACTCTATAAAAGCTTTGGGTTGAGATCCAGTCCTGGTGGATCACAGCTGTAGAGGATGGGCAGAAAATAGGGGCAGAGAACAGCTGGGTAGTGCCCTGGATAATCTATCCACCTGCCTGCTTATCCCTGTCAATAAGTTACCCTGAATAAAAAACAAACAAACAAACCACAATAACAAAAAAACACCTGTAAAGGATATCAAGTGGCTTGCTTCATTTTTCAGTATTAACCCATCTTCTCAAGCTGGAGGATATATTACTGACCTATTACTGAGCCTCATCCACCTTCTAAGAACCTCACTGACTGGTGTGCTATTTTGCTTTTTGCAATTCAAAGTAGGGGTTATGACACAACTAACTGGTACACCAAGAGGCCTAGAAGTGACTTCTTTTCTTAGGCTACTTTGTCCTTTGGTTTATCAGAGGCAACCCATATCCTTTTATTGAAAGTGTTCAATTCTTATACCGAGATCCAACTGAGGAAAACAGAATATGGTTTATCATTTTTCAAAGATAAACATATCAAAGTGAAAACTTTCTGTCCACTATTTATGTGTCCATACACGATTAGGGGAGACTGTGGCAGAAGTATAGATGTAATAAAATAAGTGAAGTTGTATTGGCAGAACTATTAATATCTCTATTTTTAGAGAGAAAGAAAGAAATGCTAAATCAGAAGGCCAACAGGGCTAATTGACATAAACTGGGACACTCCAGGACTAACATTTACTAAACATATACTCCACATAGACACACATGTGCACACACCTTGATGTGCTGATGTCCTGATACAAGAAAGAAAAGTGTAAGACAGGAGCTCTTTTTCTGCGGAAACCCAATTACTATACGGGGTTTCCATACATCCCTTAAAATTTTATACACAATTAAATAAGTATCCCCACGAATATTTTTCTGTGGACGAGTGCCCAGAATATGGATCTGATTCTCAGAAGTTTAAGACTCCAAAAATATAAATAACCACCATTCTAAGAGGTCCTTAAAAAGTTAAAGAGCCTGCTTTGTCAATAGTGAAACATCATGAAGTTACTAAAACAGGAAAAAAATGCTCAAGAAATGAATTTGATCATCTTTGCCATAGTATGGAAAAAGTAGAGTCAGTCTTTACTGAACACTTTGTTTTAAAAAGACGTTTATAATAATGTGTCAAGGTAAGGAAAACCTAGACTTAAAACAGATTCCTTACAAAAGCCAATATTGAGCCATCATTGATACATCGTCTCTTGCCAGCCTGATTATACTATTTTGAGCAAGAGCCAGATCTTCTGGATCTCCCATAACACTTATAACAGATTTTTCCTCAATCTGTTAACTTGAAATAATTTTACTTATGAAGATTTAATGTGTACCCGTTTAGTTAGGTTGCATTGATAAGATGATTTAAGACAACCTACTAACAAAACTGTCACATCATATACAATCCATTAAAGATTCAAATATGTAAGTGTATTATTACAAGAGCCAAATTCATTTAAAACAGGAAAGTTCAAACTACATAAAGTCCTTTCAGTGAAGGACAGATCCTTGATTTATCGAGCTTGCTGATGACAGGAATAAAGTATAGCTTTGCTTCAACAAATAAAGGACAAAGTTTTGAGGTAAAACTTTATGCACAATAAATTAAAAATCCAAAGTTTTCTTTGTTGTAGAAAGTTTATGCAAAATTTCATTTTTTTCAAACTTCAACTACATTAAAGTTTTGCTTGTTGCTTTATTCTACATGCTGTTATAATTATTTCCTTTACTGTTAGCTTACTTTCTTCTCCTTTCTCCTAATTTCTAGTTTATTTAGCATCTTGAATTATGCAGAGATTGAGTCCTGGCCTCGCCAGTGTAGTGAGCAAATTTTGTGAGTGCAAAGATAGCAAAGACAAAAAAAAATTAAGTAGAAGGAATTCAACAGAAAAAGCTACCTTCCTCACTTTGTAGTCACAAAAGTGAGATAAAATGTAAGTGATTAAATGAAATAAAAATCCTCACGGGCATAATTGAGTTCAACTAGAGAATATAAACAATAATTTCAAATAATACAAATTGGCATAAGACATCATGTACAAAAGCACTTGCCTTTCTAAAGAAAACAGAGTAATGCTAAATTAAGTGAACAGAGGACATCCTAGCAAAGCACCACACTAACCTAATGAGAAGACGGCATGAACCAGGACATAGGAGGAACCCACCTCCAAGGGTGTATTAACTGAGACACAAGAACAAGCATGTGATAACAAATATATATTCGAAGGGTCGTAGCACTTCTTCTGATCAAGCTTCTCAAAATAATGTTCCTTATTGGACATTTTAATATGTAATATATCTTATACTCCCACATTTTAGATAAATATAGACAAAGTGTTTAGAACCACAGGAAAGCTACTGCACAGGAAGAGGCCTCAATCATCATCCACTGTAAGGGTTGGGGGCCGGTTTATCTACCTCCTAATCCACATTTCCTGAAAGGCTATGAGTGGGGACTTACCGTCAATTGGGGGAAAAGGGAAATAATGCCCTCTCAAGTCAGGGAACATTAAAAGATTCTACAGCCAAGATGGAGACGACAAATGCAAGCAAAAAGATACTTGGAAGGAGATTTGTGATGAGGTGCTAAAATCCCTGATACATCAACTGGACCTTGGTGGCAACACAATAGAAAACTGTACACCAATCTCTCCACAATGTAAGTTTTGAAGCTTCTGTACAGTAAGATCAAAATAGGTGGAAGAGTGAAAGAAATAGATTTCCCATTGAATTGGGAGATTAATGTGCACAAGAAAGAGCTAGAATTTGATGGGAAAGAATACATAGATAAGAATGGTCCAGGACACGGACTGCAAGCAGAAAATATATACAGAGCTAAAAGATAGGAATAAGATACTCAACTAACAGTCAATAGATAAAATAATGAGTTATCAAGTTTACTCAATTATTAATCTAGTTTTAATGGTGTCAACAATGAGAAGTATAAGCCTGCAACCATTTAGCTCTAATGATCAATTTTGTACCATAGCCTTTTACCCAATGATTATTTTTCTAAAAACCTATCTTAGAAAAATTAAGATTTGCATAAGTATATTCAGAGGTTTATTTTTCAGTTGTCTGAAATAAAAACAGGAAAACTATAAATATGGCCCCCAATAGAATAGCTTAATTATGACAAATCCCTGTATCAGAAATGTATACAGTGACTAAAAATGGAATGAAGCTGGGTGAATCGTTATGAAACTATCTCCAAAATATGCTTTCTGTTTAACAAAAACAAATTCCAGAATATGGTATAATCCTACTATTAAAAACACTAACAAAGAACAACACTAGACCTACACACACGAGTTCATCTTGAAATACGGACGGAAGGTTATTGTTATTTGCATAGAGTTGTTCACACAGACCTTTACTTTGTTTCATGTTTGTATTGTTTGATTTACAGTGACCATGAGCTCATATATTACTGAATAACTGATGAAAGGTTTAAAACATTAACATAATTGTGAAATGACTAAGGATAAATTTTACAGGACGTTTGGAGGAAATTTATGAGGAAAATTTGACTGAGACACATAAAAGAAAGTGTGAATTAATGAAGAGACATACGATGTTCCTGAGTAGGAACACTCAAGGCTGTAAAGCTATCCATTTTCTCTTAAATTGATCTATAAATTCAATGCAATTTGAAATAAAGTCTCAGAGGGATTTTTTTGGAAGTTGACAAATTTTGAAGTTTCTTCCGATTACAAAATATATACAGAAGAGAAAATTTTCAAGAGTAATGAGAGAAGACTATACTAGATATTAAAAGGTAGTTATACTGGTGGCAAAACAAAAAAATGTATAAAATAACAGAAAATATAAATAAGACTATATGGTTATGTAGATAGCATTTCTAACTAAAGGATGTTCTTTCTAAAGTAAGGTGTTTAATAATCTGCACATTTGATAATATACATCCCTTCCTTTTTCATTAAATGGAGACAAATACATGAAGAATTAGGATTTAAATATAAAAATTAACCTGTATTTATAAGAGAATGAAATACATATAATAATCTGTATCCTATCTGTCTAGGGAAGGCCTTCTAGAAATCTGAAAGGAAAGAAATCATAAAGGCTAAGTTGCTAGTAAAACGTTAAAATGTAAGAAGTTATATGCTACTATCAAATCTAAAGGCAATAACCATGTTCAGAATTAGCTACTGCAAAGTGAAAAAGATTTGTAAATTAAGAAGCTCTTACAAATTGGCAAAATAAAGAAACAGACCCCCTGGTAATGTGATTCCAGATGAGTGGTTAGGAATCCTGTAAAGGCTTCTCACTGGACACCTGCACACCCCATCATCTTGGCTTCACAGTTTGAGATATATCTGGCCTCATAGGAAAGGCTCTGTGGGAGCCTCCAACAGCCAACAACTGAACTGAACCCAGGCAAACCGAGGCCTGGGTTTATCTTAAAGAGAGTGCAGACATACCGTCAGGGCCAGAGATGAAAAACTGAGCATCGAGGAGGAACCCTGAAAAACATGGGCACCCTTGAAATAACGGGGTTACCTCAAGAACACTGAACCCTGGAGCATGAGACATTAAGGAAATACAAAAGGTAACTGGAATTTTTTTTTCTTGGAATAAGATAGGGATCCTTCAGCAAGACACAAAATGCCAAACAGACAATTCACCTGCTTTTCAGTAACTTTCTGTCAGTAAGAAACCCATTTAAGTAAAATAAGAGAAGCCCCAAACTGGCAGAAAAGTCATATATATATATATATATATATATATATATATATATATATATATATATATATCCCAAAACTTGGGGATCATTCACATCAACAAGGAAAAGAGAACCCAATAGAAAACTGGTTATGAACAGGCATTTCACAAAAGAGAAAAGATGTATGACTAATAATGTAAATGCTATGCAAATGAGGACCACAAATATATTTTTAACATCTGGTTGCCAAATAATAAGGGATGTGGCAATACCAAGATTTGTAGAAAATAAAGATCTTGTAAGTTAGTATACCACTTCGAAAAACAATTTGGAACTTTTTTATGAAGTTAAACATAAGTTTAAGAAACACTGCTTTCACGTATTTACTTCAGCAAATCTCTTGTACAATGTAGGAGTCTCTTATATACATGGAAATATTCATAAAAGGACTTATATTAAGCCCAAAGTGAAAATGACCTAAACACACAGAAATATTTGATAATAAATTGTGGTATATTTATACAATGAAGTATTATGCAGCACTGAACATTAGCATACTGCTTGGGTAAAAAAAAAGTAAATTCTTAGAGAACTTGGGTAATATCCTTGTTCTAAAGATCTAACAACAATGACAAGTTAATACTGTCTTGGTGGACATTTAAACACTGTACAGGGATCCCTGGGTGGCGCAGCGGTTTGGCGCCTGCCTTTGGCCCAGGGTGCGATCCTGGAGACCCGGGATCGAATCCCACATCAGGCTCCCGGTGCATGGAGCCTGCTTCTCCCTCTGCCTGTATCTCTCCCTCTCTCTCTCTCTCTCTCTCTGTGACTATCATAAATAAATAAAAATTAAAAAAAAGATTTAAAAACACTGTACAACTTGCTATTTAAAATGGCAATACAATAAATGCAAAATCAGAATAGTGTTTAACTCTCACGGTGGCAAGGGGATAATATGTCCACAGACAGATCAGTTTTGGATACATTTCAGTTATTGAATTATGTGGTGGGTACTCTGATGTTTATTATTGGAAATATACACACATAAAATAAATAGGAATGGACCGGTGATTAGAGGGCATTATGATTAATCAAGTCTTTTGTAACGAGAACGGTAAGGGAGAGAACAAAGGAGAGGCAATTAAAAAAAAAATCCAAATTATGAAACACCAAATATATTTTTGAAGATTCACTACTTAAAGATTTGGAAGTTAAAACAAAATCATTTGCCTTTTGGAGAAGTTAAAATAAATGTTGCTAAGATGCAGAGTTGGCAAGAATATAAGTTGGTGGAGATTTCTGGAAAGCCATTGTAATTGCATGTTTGAGAATTTACCAGAAGAAAATACTTAAGGAATTTTAAAGGAATACTTTGTACTCTAGAATATTCATTTCATATTTTTAATAATGAAGATAACAAAAATATCTAAATACCTTATTTTGGATTGATTCAAAATTGGCATATCCACAGATCAGGATTTTTGTGTACATCATTTCAGAATTTTTACATAAACAAGTATACTCAAAAATCTTAAATTAGCTTTATATTATCTCAGTGGTGGAACTGGGGTAACATTTTTAAGATTTTATTTATCTCTTTCCCCCCCCCTCATAATCATGTTATTACTTGTTCTATAACTCCCCCAAAATGGGCTTTTTAACATCATTTCTACTTAAAAAAAAAAAAAATGAAGTACTGGGTCAAAACAGGCTCGCAGGGATCCCTGGGTGGCGCAGCGGTTTGGCGCCTGCCTTTGGCCCAGGGCGCGATCCTGGAGACCGGGGATCCAATCCCACGTCGGGCTCCCGGTGCATGGAGCCTGCTTCTCCCTCTGCCTGTGTCTCTGCTTCTCTCTCTCTCTCTCTCTCTCTCTCTCTCTCTCTCTCTCTCTGTGTGTGTGTGACTATCATAAATAAATAAAAAAAAATTAAAAAAAAAAAACAGGCTCGCAAACATCCGATCTCTCTGCAGTGATTAAGAAAGTCTCACATGATAAAGTTAAGATGGAAAAATCAAGACCTGACTGGCATTCTGATTTCTCATTTTATCTAAGAAGTCTCTTTTAAGAAGAAACGAAGTAAATGATTTCCCTTAAGTGTTATTAGGGTAGGAAAAATAGAAGTGTTCAGGGGCCCAAACTGTTTTCAGTATCAGCTGAGTACGGAATGATTTATCTGTGACCTAGCAGTGTGGAATCCTGAAGTTTCTATCAACCACTTCACATTAGTAAAGTCCCACCAGGATCTGAAAGAGCTTTTTTGTTGTCTTGTGATTTGGGGATACAGATTTAGGTTTCTTTTGCTGCACTCCTCTTTTCTGCATGGTAACAGCTGGTGAAATCTTTCTCCCCTGTCATTCGCTGAATATATCATCTGCAATAATCACAGAACTACTCAATATGTGATCATAAATGAATCTTTCAAAATAGGCGCAAGAAATATTCTCGGATCAACCCAAACCAGTAGAATCAGCACATCTGTCCCTAACACATTTGAAGGTTTAAGATTTTTTTCCCCCAAGGTCTACTTTCACACACACACACAAAATGATTTAGGTTGCTTTTCATGCTATTTTATATTATCCAATTTTACTAAATGACAACTGCCAACTTTCAAAATGGTCCCCATGATCCCATGGGATATCGATGCACTTGTAGAACCACTCTCACACTGTACCGAGCTTGGTTTGTGTGACCACTAGAAGACGGTAGAGGGATTGCATGTCACTTTCAGGAGTTACATCAAAGGCACTGTGCTTCATGTCGGTGCTCTCATGCATGGTTTCGTGCCCTTTTTCTTTGATCACTGCGGGAGAATCCAACTGCTCAGGTCATGAACTCTGCAGAGAGGACTAGGAGACATCTCCAGTTAACTGCCAAGTGAGTAGGTCCTCTTGGAAGCACATCCTGTAAGCTCATGTTAAGCCATTAGAAGAACACAGCCCTGTCCAGCAGTGTAACTGCAATTTCTAATGATGACCCAGAACAACCCAGCTAAAGTGGTTTACACTTATCTGCAGAACTATGTTAAATTATTAATGTTTGTTATCATGTGTTGAGATACTTTGTTAGGAAACAATACACTTTCCCATGTAAGTTTGGAATGTTTTGAACTAGGTTCTCAACAAAAAATGTCCCCTCACTGGTATTAGTTTGTGGAAAACAGTTGAACAGATAAATGGTTATATAAAAGTTATCAATTTTTTTTTAATTTTTTTTGCAGTGTCTGCTTCTCAAGCTTCACTTTTGTTTTCTGGAGGTGAAAGATAAAAACATCAGGGCTAAGTGATCTTTAATTCTAAATTTAAAACCTGCTTCTGTAAATTGAGCTCTTATTACTTGAAATGGAATTGTATTCCCATAGGAATAAAGCAGCCAAGAAATAGAAACAGTTCATCTTTAACACAGATTAGGCAGGAAGATTAATAAAACTTTAAATTACTGAAGTATCTTAAGATCTGGAATATATTTAACTTATTTATTCACACAATTTGAGGATTTAAAAATGTATTTTATTCAGTGATAGCACTAGTCTCTTCCCTTAGATAATACAGTCATCTTTTCAATTGACTTTTACTAAGTGCAATACCAGATTAAGACATTAAAAAAAAAAAGGCTTCTTTGATAGTAAAGCAGCTATGAAAAAACCATGGGGGCGGGGCGGGGGGGAGTTCAGCAAAATCACAGAACACTGGTCAACATACAAAAAAAAAAATATAGATTACCACATAAGCAACAAATAGTTGAAAATTGACAAAAATATCTTGAATAATAGGATGAAAAAAAAAACTATGTATAAATTCTTCAAAATATGTTTAGGATCTCTAGATGGTAAATTATAAAACACAGATGAAAGAAATCCAAGGAAAACTAGATTAGTGAAAAGATACATTGTGTTTATGGATTAGAAGATTCAATATTGTTAAAATGTTAATTCTCACCAATTTGGTCTATAGATTCGAGGCAATCCCATTCAAAATCTCATAATTTTTGTAGATAACCATAAACTGATTCTAAAACTTGCATGAAGGACACAGTAAGTTTGGAAAAACCAAATTTGGAGTATTCCTACTACTCAATTCCAAGACTTAACAGAAAGTTAAGGCAATCATAAAAAAGTTAAGGTGACCAACAAATGTGGTATTGATATGGGGATAAGAGGGCACCAGCTGTGATAAGCACTGGATCATGTGTGGAACTGTTGAATCACTACATTGTATACCTAATGCTGTATGTCAACTACAAAAAAAAAGTGATATTGATAGAAAAAAGAAACAGGAACATAGAAAAACAGAACCGAACTGAGTCCAGAAAAAGAATCAAACAGTCCAATTATTGATACACATGTAAATGTAATTCAATAGAAAAAGATGTTTTTTAAAAGGTTGCAGGAATAATTAGATGTCTATAGGCAAGAAAGTGACTCACATAGAAAAGTTAAAGTTGATCACAGATATACACGTAAAAATGTTGTCACAGATATACAAGTAAAAGTGAAAAATAAAAGGACTTCTGAAGAAAAAAAGACATGCAGGAGAAAATCTTTGACTCCTTTGATAAAGCAAAAGGTTCTAAGATAGGACACCAAAATTACCATAGAAATTACAAAATTGGACTATACTTAAAGTTAAAATTTCCCCGTTAAAGACACTGAAGAGAAGGAGATAAGCTGCAGACCAACAGAAGATGTTTGTCAATTGCTTTTGTGGCAAAGGACTTGTATCAAGGATATAGGAGGATCTCACAAAACTCTGTATGAAGACAATCCAATAAGTATAACTGAGCTTACTGTGTGAATGGATAATATCCCCAGATAATTTATGTGAAAGTATTTGAAAAGATACTAAACACCCTAGTCATAAGGATAATAGAAATTAAATCACAATGAGATACCAAGACATTTTAGAATAGTTTTTTTTTTTTTAAATGTTGACAATAGTAAGAGCTGACAAGTAGGTGGAGCAACCAAAACTCTCATATATTGTTAATGGGAATACAAAACAGTAAAGGCAACTTTGGAAATTGAGCAGTTCCTTATAAAATTAGACGTACATTTATCATATGATCCAATATGACCTCTCCTAGGTATTAGCCAATGAGAAGACTTAAGTTCCTACAAAGATCTGCACATGAGTATATAGGAACTTCATTCCTAACTGCCCCAAACTGGAAATGACCCAGATGAAACTTCAGCTGTTCCACGGATAAACTGTGGTCTATCTACACAATGGATTACTAATCTAGAAAAGGCTCAAATTATTGATTCACACAGTACCATGGATGGATCTTGAACCCATCTGGCTAAGTCAGACATGAATGCTATCTTGTGATTCCATTTATATACAATTTTGTAAAAGGCAGGACTGTGAAACAAATCAAAGTTGTCAGGAATGGGGCATGAGGAGGGATTAAAGGGGTAGTGTAAGGGAGTTTGGGTGGGGGGTGATGGAACAGTGTTATATCATTACTAGAGTGGCAGATTCATGGATTTGCACCTATCAAAATCCATAGAATATCACAAATAAAAGTAAATTAAGACATCAATGAGGATGTAAAGTGGCACTGGAGGCAACAGAAATGGAATTCAAACTGCAGCAAGTGGGAAAACATGCTAAGACTTAAAATTCCATAGAAATTTACATATTCTTCTTCACCATTCATTAAGCTAGAGCATACCTCCTCTGTCGTGAAGTGAAACAGAATGAGACACTTTTGTGATGTGAATTCATATCCAAGAATATTTTCTCTTTAGGGCATGAATTATTCTATGTGTGGGATGCCTCCCCAATTTGGCGATCATTTGCCAAGTTTGTGATTCTCCAGATAAACAGCAAGCATTCCTTTGGGTAGCTAATATAAATCCGGTGAGATTTTTCCTTACTGACAAGGTTTAAGAGAAAAGTTTGAAGTCTGAAAAGATATTAGATTAGAGGTTTAGGTATATCAGAGTTTCTGTAAGCATGAAAGATACCTTAGATTAATAGTTGACTGCTCCACTGTGCACCACAGTCTTGGGTAAATACACTAGTAGGGTATTAACGAAGGAATGGGTGGGTGGGGAGGAGAGTGTATGGAACAGGCTCCCTATTCAGAAAGCACTGGAGGATTTCCACGAGCCACGGAGCAGAAATCTAATGATGTTCTCTTATATACATCAAGCAGATTTGTAAAATGAAATTGGCACAGTAACACAATCAGTACTTCAAAATAATTTACCACCACCACAAAGCTTTTAATATAGTGACAATAGTGCTGTGTTCTTGTGATGGCTCAAAGAGTCTGTTTTGAAAAGGAAATCAAATTATGTATTTTCTTTGGTATGCCAAACATTTGATGAATCTATTGTAATCTAAAAGCTAGGCGCGTCAAAGCATTAGCATTGATGTTTAATAGCATAGGCCAGTCCCAGAAAACTGCTCATATCAAGCTTGTTTAATATAAATGGTTTCATTTTTCAAGTTTGTATTCACTTTATGTAGAATTTTATAGATTTTTTTCCCCTTTTAAGTAGCTGGCATTGGAGAAAAATACTTTCACCTTTGAAATAGAATAAAGACTGTTTAGGTTTAAGGAACGTGGGTGTGAAAGTGTGCACATGTGTGTGCACATAAGCAGCAAAAGTGAAAAATAAAGTTAGGAATTAAAAGCCATAAACTATTATAACCATCAAAACTGGTGCAAAGCTTTTCAGTCTACTGTAGAAGTCCTCTCAAGTCCACACATCAATAGACATGACCGACTCAAGGGTCTTTAGTTCATGTGTGCTCTCCTTTATCCATGATGGTTCGTTTTCTGTGTCAACTTGACTGGGTCACAGGGTGCTCAGGTAGTTGGTTACACATCGTATCTGGGTTTTTTTAGTGACAAGCTTTATGGGAGAGATTAGCATTTCAGGCAGACCGAGTAAACTAGAGTGTCCATCATGATGTGGATGGCCATCATTCAAATCCTTGAAGGCCGACGAATGGAGAATGCTCTCTTTCTGCTTGACTATTTATCTGGACATGGATCTGCTGCTCTGGGATTTGACTTTTACTATCAACCCTCCTGGTTTTCAGGCCTTTACGCTTGGGCTGGAACTACACTACCTCAGATACAATTTGCAGTTAACTGATCATAAGACTTTTCAGTCTCCATAAACATATGGGCCAATTCCTTTAAATTAGTCTATGTTCTGTTGGTCCCGTTTCCCTGGAGGACCTTAAAGATTTCCTCTATCTTGATTTAACCGCTCAAAAGAAATAAAATGTTCATACTGTAGTTGTGAAGGAAAGATCAATATATGCCAAAGAAATTAAGCCCTTGACATAACTGATAGCCCTCCACTCCCAAGACTTCCCAATGTGAACCTGGATATAACATTAAAAGTTCTTGATTCGTTTCGACATTATTTTTGTTACACTTAATATACATGTGTGCATGAAGGTAGATGGAAATAGGATAGCCCCAATCCCACACATATTGATATGAAGATTTAAAGAACTATAAGAATTCTCAGTAATCCTTTTGACTTATCTTCTATAGACCATGAATTTGTTTCATGAGAAAACATTTCATTCTGAATTGAGAAGTACGGCTACCCACTTACAATATTGAACCCACAGTCAAACACCAATAAAAATCTGCCTCTGCTAGAGGATAACAATGTCAGATTTTTTTTTTTAATGTAGCCCATTCACTTTAACATTGTATCTGTCATCTGAGATTTCAGCTAGTAAAAATAACACTAGATCTTAGAATATGTAAAACTCTGCCATAAAGAAGTGAGTCAAGTGTCTCTAAGTTAAAATAGTTACAAATGTCAATGTTCTGCAAACGCAGCCACAGACGTGCAATCTGAACATCCCAATTATTCCAAACACAGCCAGCTATCCCAACCACAACTTCTGCATGTGATTCGCAGGGAAAAAAAATTAACAAAAACAATAGCAGATAATAGCAATAGAATGCCCTAATCAAGGTAACACGAATTATTAAATGTCTGAAGTTTAATCACTTGCCTGTGGCAACCCCTATCATATATCTAATAGGCTTGCATCTATTTTTTTTTAATCTATCCACCAGACATTATAGAGCACCTACTGTGAACCAAGTATTTTGCTACATTATGGAACTCTAAAAATGATTAAGAATGAACTGTTTCCATGGGTGTTTGGGAGAGTAATGGAGATATTTTTAAAATGGCATACAGGTTCTATGATAGAAGTGAGAAGAAATAAAGACTTGAAGTATCAGATACTTACTCGCAAGTATTAATCACAACCCACCTGAATACAGTGGACAATCAGCTGTCCTGCCCGCAGACACTGCTGGCCACTCTGGGTGACCAGACTCATCCCCTACACTGCTTGAGTGACACCATGAGATGTGCCAAGTGCCAGCGAATGGCCTGGTCCCCCAGTGCTGCTTCCACTTCACCTTCATCTCTGTCAGAAAGACTATTAAAAAAAAAAAAAAAAAAGGAAATCCCACGCATGATTTGTGGGAATGTAAAGGGCTAAAGCCATTATGGAAAACCATATGGAGCATCTTCAAAAATAAAAACT
Source organism: Nyctereutes procyonoides (assembly GCF_905146905.1). Taxonomy (NCBI): domain Eukaryota; kingdom Metazoa; phylum Chordata; class Mammalia; order Carnivora; family Canidae; genus Nyctereutes; species Nyctereutes procyonoides. Next base: position 5,930,031 of record NW_026575137.1, read on the forward strand.
AGAGCTACCAGGTGATCCAACAATTCCACTTCTAGGTATATGTCTAAGAGAATGAGAACACTAACTGAAAAAAGATATGCACCTCTATGTTTATCACGTTACTAACAAAAGCCAAGATTTGGAAGGAATTTCAGTGCCCACGGATGGATCAATGAATGAAAAAAATGTGGTCTATGTGTATATACAGTTGAAATTTGAACAAAAGTTTGAACTGTGCAGTTCTACCTATAATAGTCTTCTCCATAAATACAGTGTAGTATTTAAGTATATGTTATCACAATTCTTGTTTAGTCGTTTACTTTAATACAGTCTATAATACATATAGAAAATATATGTTACTTGACTAGGTGTTATTGGTAAGGCCTTCCCATCAATAGTAGGCTATTGGCAGTTAAGTTTTTTTTTTTTGGGGGGGGGTCAAAATTATACGTGGACTTTTGACTGCATGTGGAGGAGAGCACTCCTAACCTCTGGATTTTGCCAGGGTCAACAGAACAATGAAATACTCTTCAGCCACAAAAAAATAAAATCTAACCATCTGCTATAGCATGGATGGACTTTGAGGATATTACGCTAAGTGAAATATGAAAAATTCTTTAGGATTTCACTTTTATGTGGAATCTAGAAAAAAAAAAACAAAACAGCATCAGACTCAGATACAGAAAACAGATTGAGGTTTGCCAAAGGAGAAGGGAGATGGGGGCAAGGGGTGAAATGGGTAAAGAGATCAAGAGATACAAACTTCCAGGTATAAGTCATGGGGGTGTAATATATGGCATGGGAAATATAGTCAATATTGTATTAACTTTGTATGGTGACAAATGGTAACTTGGCTTATTCTGGTAATTTCATAATGAATTTAAGTGTTAAATCACTATGCTGTGCACCTGACAGTAATGTGACATTGTCAATGATACTTCAGTTTATTTAACAGAAAGAGCGTATTTGCACAAAGAGGGGGAGCTGCAGCGGGAGAGGGTGAAGCAGGCTCACCATTGAGCAGGGAGGCTGATGTGGGGCTTGATCCCAGTACCATGACCCAAGCTAAAGGCAGACACCTAACTGACTGAACCACCCAGGCACCCTAATTCTTCAATTAAAAAAAAAAAAAAACAAGTAATGAACTTAGTTACAATTCAAGATAGTATAAGAACATTTTAAAGAGCAAAGAACAAAATTATCACTTTTATGATAAAGTATGTCAGATTCAGCAATAAGTGCTTTCCAGGTATTTTATTTCCTTATAAAAACTCTAGGAAAAATATACATTGTTATCCCCATTTAACAGGAGAAATACCTGAGGGACAGGTTGCCTGCATGAAGTTGTTTAAGTAGTAGAGGCAAGATTGGAGCCAGAGACTGAGTAAATCTTAGGTTTATTTGCTGTACAACATTCCAGCTGTTTAAATTCAGTTCCATCATTATCATATTAAATAGCTAATATATTAATAATGCTGAAAAACATTCACTAAAACTCCACATGCTGTTTCAATGTTCCTACATCAAACATGAACCCTCTTAAGTGCACGTATAGTCAATTTTTAAAAGTTAAGTAACTCATATACATACATATTGCTGATCACATAACCCTACACCAAAAACCCCACAGATGACCCCGTTTTATAATACCAATTAGCACCCTTTCAAAATACAGCAGTCAGAACTCTAAAATATACAAGGATATTTTGTTTTTTTTTCTATCCAGTTGAATGATCAGTATCATGGATACATGTGGGGAAATAGAGAAGATGATCTAGTAACAGGTGTTTCAGCAAAAGCTAATCAAACTTTGAAATCTTAAGTCTTAAATAATATGCAATCTTGACTGTGACTGATTAATTTTTAATGGCATTTTAAGTGTGGGGTCCTGGAGAAAGCACTCAATTTAAGAAATAGCCAGGATGGAGACACAAAAGCAATACTAACACCAACATACTAACCCTGGAGCTTAACACCAATGCCAGCACAAATCTAGCCCTGATCTAAGACTCAGCTCCAGGGAACACATTTCATTTTTCTGTTTTAAAACAGCCATACTTGCAAGAGAAAAGGAGGTACTTTTCCACAGAATAAGGCATTCACCAACTCTGTGGCATGCATCTCAAAAAATCGTATCCATAAACTATCACAGGTGTTCTTATTCACTATTTGAGTAATTCTGCAAAGTTTTAGTAGCAGTTACTAAATATATTCCCACTGCTAGGTTTTGCCCTACAAATATTCAAAGGTGAGTCAGAGGCTCTGCTCTCAAAGGACTTCCAATCTTATACAAAAGATTAGAAATCATTAAAACAGTGGGGTGTGGGGGGGGGAATCTTTGAGAGATGCAGAGGTTCGCTGAAGAAATCAAAGAAGTTACAGAAGAATTTTCCTGAAGGAAATGTAATTTCACTGGGGCCCTGAAGGATAAGTAGATTATAGCCTGGGGGACAGGGGAAGTTGAAGGCTGTGGGCGACCACGAACTAGCTGGAGTAAGTGAACCAAACCAGGCCCAGACTTGCGTCCCTCATTCATTCAAAAGGCTCGAGAGCCTAAAGGGTGAATTGTTGGTAGACGCTTGAGAAAGGGCTTGAGCAATGGTTCTCAGGGCTCGCTTGTACGTGGTCACCCACACAACACAATAGATACAACTTATTCTGACCTGGGCATAAATGTAAATAAGGGTCTGTCTGTCCTTGCTGGTCTGTTTACCATACCTAATATTCCTTTGAAGTATGCACATCTGGAGCAACAAGCTTATCTATTTACCAAGGTCTTCTGGCACCCGTGAGTCTGTCCTGCATGCTGAGAAAGGGGAACTTTGGAGGGTTTCACAAACCTGTTAAAAATAAACACCTTCTTGGCTTTGTTTTGCTCATGCTATAAAATGTTGTAAAATCTTGAATAAAGCTGGCACTGCTTGGACATCATCTACTGTGTCCCTCCTGTCCCCATCTCTTTACTTTTCATTTTCCTCATCCCCTTATCCTCAGGACCCTTATCGTGTTGCCACAGCACACGCAACAGAAGGCATCCAGACTGAAGTAATTATGAGCCATATAAGGAGTTGGAAATAGGAATGCTAAGTCTGTTGGGTTTGTGTTATTAGTCATTGAAGGCCTGTGTACACTGGAGACATGATGAAAAGCACATTAGAAGGGGCACGTGGGTGGCTCCGTTGGTTAAGTGTCTGTCTTTGGCTCAGGTCACCCAGGTCATGATCCCAGAGTCCTTGGATTGAGCCCCACATCAGGCTTCCTGCTCAATGGGCATCTGCTTCTCCCTCTGCCTGTTGCTCCTCCTGCTTGTGTGCCGTCAAATAAAACCTTTTTTTAAAAAAAAAAAAAAGTGTACCTTACAGAGTTATCTGGCATCTATGAGTAGGCCTCATTGCAGGGACAAGAAGAGTAAGCTATTGCAGTGGCCATGCCAGTGTTCAAGGGCATTGGACTTGAGTGGACAAAGCTTTACCTGGCAACTGAATGCCTAGGACTATTAAAATCTGAAGGGGTCAGTAAAGACAGCTAACATTTGAAGCTTGCACAAGTCAAAGAACATTGTGGAAATCTAGTTGAGGAGTTGGTTTGGTGAAGAAAGCAATTTTTGACAATTTTGAGAGCTTGGAGAAATGAATGTACTCTACTGAAAGGCGTCCAAAGAGATGTGGAGCTTGGGAAACAGGACATGGCTTAGTTGAGAATTTGGAGTACATCACCACAGAGACAATGATTAAAGTTATAAAAGTTGACACATTCACGAAGGGAAAAAATATAGAAGGCGTTAGAAGAAACCATGACTATTTATACTCAATGAACAAACTAGTACCAAAGCATGTGGAATACCAGATAAGAGAATTCAGGACTATAAAGTAGACACAGAAAAACCAGAGACATAAAATCCAACACTTCTTACCAGAGTTTTACATGTTACAACTTAAATAGTTCTGATGTAGATATATAGATTTTGTTTGAACAACATAGCCTTAAGTTTAACTTTCTATGCTTTGAATCACTCACCTGTAAAATGGGAAAAATACCAAGTTCATGAGGCTGTCAAGAAAATTAAATGACTTAACATCAGTAAAATGCTTGGAACAGTGCCTGGCACATAGAGAGTGTCTGCTCTTTTGGTCACTTTAAAATGGTTTTACAGATGAAACAGGCCAAGGATCAAAAAACCGGTAAGTGAAACCCAATCAAGGAGGAGGTGACGTTCAACGGTATCAAAAGCTGAAGATTAGAATTAAGAAAATAAAAACAGGTTTGTTATTAAGGAGTTAATTTACTGTTGCTTGTCATGAAAGAATTTACCATTATCTAGAGAGCCACTTTAATAGAGGGGGAGGAAGCAAAATCCAGGATCCAAGTGGTTGAGGAGTATTCTAGCTAGTTAACTCTTTAGCATGCTTTCAACGAGCTAACCATCAATACTGATGGCAGTGGTCAACTTTCCTGCGTTCCAACAACAACAAAGTATACAGTGCATATCTGTATCACAACCCCAAATGCAGCATATCAAAATCAACTATTTATGAACCTGTCCATATTAAGAAACTAAGACATGATCAATATCTTTATATACCCAGTACTTAGCACAGTACTGGTCACATGGGAGTCCACAAATGTCAAAATAAAGTTTAGACATAGATAATGCATTAAGACAAAATCGAGGTGGTCACCATAGAGAAATGTACTATTTGAATCTATGTAATGTATATTCAAAATATATGTGATCTTCTCCATTCGGAATTTATTAATGTTACTTTCTTGTTCACAACAGAATTGCAGTGTCATTTCTGTGTAGAGAGCTTAAGCAACAGAAATTCATAAAATTCCCTTTGGAAGAAACCTACATGGTAAGGTATCTAGCAATATTTTCCCCTCGGGGACATAGTGGCATATATAATTCCACGGGCTTGCATAGGAATTACGTACGGATGTTTTGTAACAAGGATTGTGTGCTGTTGAAATGTCGGGACAGAAGCTGAAAAACAAATCTCCTGTCAACCCAGACCAAGGTCCCAACTGCCACAATCTGCCAGAGCACAGTTTGGTGATTCTTTTTTTAATTGGCTTAAAAATCTTTTGCTGTTTTCAGATGAAGGGTGATTTGGCTAATTAACAATCTCGTGGGTTCTTTCTTATTCTCTAGCTGAAAATAAAAATGACTCACTTCTAGTTAGTTTGAAAGAAGTTAAAAGAAACTCATGTCTGGAAATGACTATTAGCAAACTTTACCAAAGTTAAAGCTTTGACAATTTTGTGTGTGTGTGTGGGGGGGAAGGATGGACTTGTATCTAACTGATGCTCTGTGTAAATATAATGGAAGTATTTATTGGGCACAAGTGCACCAAGCCCTTTCGTAGACACTGGAAGGTATAAAAATAGTGAGTTGGAATAAATCTTCAAGGAATTTACAGTCAACTTGAGTATGGGGAAATAAACTAGTAATTTTAAAATATTAGAGCAATTTAAAGTACACGGTCATGTACATTTATACCATCATCACTTCCTAAGAAATCTAAAAATCTAAAAATCTCCAGATTAGTCCTCTGTCAATTCAGCCCAATTTTTTGTATTCTTTATAGGGGCACATTCCTAAAATGTAGATTATAAGCTAAGATATTGTTTAAAACTAACAATTTTCAGGAGAATAAGACTTACCTCAGGATGATACACAAGGCCCACTAAGACCTGGTTTCTGGCTGCCTCATCGCTGCCATTTGCCAACCATGCATGTAGGTGTGTATATGATGTACTTACATGTACAACGTAATTATACGTATATATTTAGAGATAAATACAACTATAATGTATTTACATGTAGTATATGCAAAACCAGGATAGCTTTGTTTACCCCAGGATTTTAAGGGGAGTTTAGCATTTTAAAACCAGTCCATTTAATTCACAGTATGAATCAACTAATAAAAATCATATAATCTAAGGTACAAAAAAATACTTGAAAAGAGTCTAACATCCACCCATAATAGAAAGTAACTCAGCAAAATAGTAATAGAAGTAAACTTCCTCTGTCTGATAAAGAGCATCAATGAAAAACTTACATCTAATATCCTACTTAATGGTGAGAAACTGAATGCTTATCCCCTAAGGTTGAAAACACCAGAATAGTGCTCTCATCACTTCTATTTCACATTTTATTGGCATTTCTAACCACCGACTAAGGGGGAAAAATTAAAATATCCAGATTTCTAAAGCAGTAGTAAAATTAGGTATTTGCAGAGATGATAGTCTATGTGGACAATACGCACGCGTACACGCGCGCGCACACACACACAGCTATGAGAGCTAAAGTGAGTTTAGCAAGTCTGCAGACAAAGCATACAAAAATCAATTGTATTTCTGTATGTTAGCAATGAGCAATTAATTTGAATTTTAAAACTACTATTTATAGTAGCATCAAAAACTGAAATGCTTGGAAAGAAATCAGGAAATGTAGAAGATACATAGAAAACAAAATCTTGCTGAGAGAAATTAAAAGACTGAAATAAATGGAAAGATCTGCTTAATATGGTTAAGATGTCAATTCTCCCAATTCTGTCTAAAGCTGGGATAGAATTCCGGTCAGAATCTCAATGGGAATTATAGATAGCAAAATGATCTTGAATGTACATAGAAATGCAAAGTACCTGGAACAGCCAAAACTTTTGAAAAATCTGTAGGCTATAAGATTAATGCTATCTGATTCCAGAATGTATTATAAAGCTATATTAATGAAGACAGTGTGATATTGGTTTTAAGACAGATCAATAGACCAATGGAACAAAAAAGGGTCAGTCTAGAAATAGTCCCACATATATATGGAAAATTGATCTTTGACAAAGGTGCAATGGCATGTTAGTGGGAAAAAAATATAGTCTTTTCTGCAAATGCTACCAAAATAATTGGATAATGGTACATTTAAAAAGTTTATGCTTTGTGTGAGTCACAAAAATTCAAAGTACATCATTGACCTAATTGTAAAATGGTAAGTATAAAGCTCATCGATATAACCTTAAAAAAACAACAACCCTCTATGACCTTTGGTCTAGGATACCAAAATGTGATCAATACAAAAGTTTTTAAGTAGGACTTTACAAAATTTAAAACAGCTGCCCCAAAAAGACATTATTAAAAGAATGAAAAGATAAACCACAGGCTGGGGAAAATATTTACAGGCCTATCTGATTAGAAACTAGTACCCAGAAAATATAAGGAACTCTTAAAATTCAACATTAAAAACACAATTCAATAAAATTGGGTAGAAGATTTGAATAAGCATTTCAAGGAAAATCTAAGGATGACAAATGAGCACATTAAAATATGCTCAAATACAGGCAGCCCAGGTGGCTCTGCGGTTTAGTGCCACCTTCAGCCTGGGGTGTGATCCTGGAGACCCAGGATCCAGTCCCACATCAGGCTCCCTACATGGAACGTGCTTCTCGCTCTGCCTGTGTCTCTGCCCCCCCCCACCCCCGTGTCTCTCATGAATAAATAAAATCTTTAAAAAGATAAAATATGCTCAAATCCTTAGTCATCAGGAAAATGCAAATTAAAACCACAAAAAGCTATTCCTACAGATCTCCTAGCATGGCTAAAATTTAAAACCCCAAACATATCAAGTGTTGGTCATAATGTGAAGAAACAAACTCTTATACTTTGCCTGTAGAAAGTAAAATGGTATGATGACTCTAGACAACAGTTTGGTAGATTCTTAAGAAGTTCAGCACGTCTCCCCTTTTTTCCTGCCATTTCACTATTAAGCATTTACCCACAACACACTAAAGTAGGTGTTCATACAAAGATTTGTATGGGAGTACCTGTAGCAGCTTTTATAATACCTAATAAGTGAAAATAACCAAAATATTCCTCAAAAGGTGAGATCAACAGTATTTCCAACAATGGAACACTACTCAGCAATAAAATGGAAAGAACCGGTACATGCAAAGGTATAGATAGAACTCAACATCATGCTGAGTTAAGGAAACCAAACAAGGCACACCCTAAATGATTCCATTTATACAAAATTCTAGAAAACAAAAAAAAAAAATGTGTAGCAATAGGAAGCAGCTCAGGGGCTTCCTACAGAGAGGTAGGAGCATCAGAGTGAGGGTGGGGAGGAAGGCAGTAAAACAGGCATAATGAAATTTCAGTGTGATGTTATATTGTCTTGATTGTGGTGATGGTTTCGCATTATATGTACAGGTCAAAACCTATCAAGTTGCACACTAAATACGTGCCATGTGCTGTAGGTCAATTATGCTTCAATAGAGCTTTTTAAAATATTAGAGATGGATTCTAGATGGGAACAGAATGATTGATTCACAGGTGGAATGGTTTAGAAGAATGAGAAGTGGACACAAATGGAGTTTTGAGGAGGCAAAAAAAGGGGTAATTAACTTCCTTCTTTCTCACTGGGTTGAAAAAAAATGGATTAGAAGTAAAGATTCCATAGGTGGAAGTAACTGGGGATATAAGATCTTTTGCAGGACAAGGGAGGCCTAGATTTTGTGAGGCTTCTTTCTAAAGTTGCCAATAGTGGTTTTATAAGCAAGTGAAGAGAAGGGATTTTCTATGTATAAAGACCTGAATTTGAATCTTCTGTGAACTAGGCAAGTTACCCACATTGAGCCTCGATTTCTTTATCTGAACACTTGTAGTAACAATAATGATCTCTAAGGCGTTGTGAAAAATCCCCAATTGTCCTTGTTTTTCTTAGCCACAGCTGAAAAACAGCCCTGATGAGCAACAGCTATAGAATAGAATTGGCATAGCTCCCAACTAATTAGAGTCCATCTGAACAAATTTGAAGATATATTAAGAACCCGTAACATCCCATAAGTGCTGTTTAGAATTTGTTTTGCTCCTTTTTGGTGTAGAATCTTGTCCTCTTCAGGTGTGTAATTGCAGTACTGGATGCTCACTAAGTTGTAGCCCCCATCCCAGTCTCACCGTGGATCACACGGCATCTCCAGTCTATCACTAATTTGCGCTACAATCTGCCAGCCATCACCAACTCTTTGGACTCTAACTGATGCCATGTCTCTAAGAGGACTTCCTTTTTCTGTCTCGAATGTATGAGCACTGCTTACAGTTACCTACTATCATACGTCTACCAGGAAAAGCTCAGATGAGACAAATTCACAATGTGCCCTTGAAAATTTAGGGCAGCCCGGGTGGCTCAGCGGTTTAGCACCTTCCTTCAGACCAGGGTCTGGTCCTGGGGACCTGGATCAAGTCCCACATGGGGCTCCCTGCATGTAGCCTGCTTCTCCCTCTGCCTGTGTCTCCCATGAATGAATTAAAAAAAAGAAAAGAAAAAGAAAATGAGGATTTAGGCACTCAGTCTGCAATTGGGTTGATAATCTTTGTGCCAACCTACACCATCTTTGTACACATCTTACTTCGCATCGACAGGCCTTGAAGCTGTAACACTTCTAACTGCTGAGCTAAACTTGGTCTGGGAGACATTAGGCATGAGTAAACTTCTAGGGCCTATCTCATGTTAGACTCTAGCCTTGAGTTAGTTTTCAGGTCCAGACACTGGGGACATTTTTTTTTTTTAAGATTTATACAGAACATGTGATCCAGAGGGATAGAGGAGAGAAAATTTCAAGCAGACTTCCCCTGAGCACTGAGCCCAACTTGGTGCTCAAGATCATGACCCTGAGATCACAACCTGAGCTGAAACCAAGAGTCGGACACAACTTAATAAGCCACCTGGGCGCCCCCTCTGTTTCTAATGACTAAAGCTGCTGCTGTAACATCTACTTCATGACTGGTTAAAGACTAGGACATCATCTTACCAATTATGCCCATTTTCTTCCTTACCATCTTAGTCCTTTTTATGGTTCTTAATTCTCCTTGGTAAAAGAAAATGGATTTGGAGAATTTAACATACATGGGAAATGGTCAAGTTAAATAGCCCCAAGCACCTGACTCCTACTCTAGTTGCCAAATGGCAACTAGAAACTTCTCTAGATTTCTTTTTTTTTAAATGTTATTTGACAGAGAGAGCACAAGCAGGGAGAGCAGCAGAGAAAGAAGCGGGCTCTCTGCTGAGCAGAAAGCCCAACACGGGGCTCAATCCAGGACCCTGGGACCAGGACTTGAGCCAAAGGCAAACACTTGACTGAGCCACTCAGGGGCCCCTTCTCCTAACTTTTAATTCTCAGACAGGAATTCACCAAGTCGCCTCCTCCTTGTCCACTTATCCTTCAGAAATGGCTGGTTAATCTTCCTGAAAGGTCCTTCCTTCAACCACAAAGATGACCACAGAGCAGAACAAACTGTTCCCTTTAGCCTTGAGTTGTGGCTTCGTACCTTTGAGAATCACCACATAAACTTCTTGACTGACACATTCACTGGCTTCACACCTTTTCCAGAAATAAGCTATTTGCAGCCATTTCTCACACATTGGAAGGACGTAAGTTTTGTTCATGTTACTCACAGTATTTTCCATTTTCTCCATTATTGTTTGGCTAAATTTATAATATGCATTCTTGGAGAACAGGAACTTTGCCAGCTTTTATCTTTGCATCACAGCATTAGCACAGTTACTGCTTAGAAGTTTTAAGAAATTTGTGAAGGAATGACAATGAGTAACAATCCATCGCTGTTCAGTTCTAGATGTACTCAGAGATGGGTAGGATAAGTAGGTTTTTGTGAAGTTAGCACCTTGAGAGGGAATAAATGAGGCACAGAGAAAGCAGAGGCAAAGACACACAAACACATACAAATAGTTCCGTCTGGTTATGAAGTAACTTTGGTTTTACTTTTTTAAAGTGATCCATATAAAGTCATTTTAAGTTTCAATGGTCATTAAATCATTTCTTTCCAATAAGAGACAAAGTCTTCCTTTATTCCCTTGTGTTTCATTGTAGCCCAAACAGGTTAAGAGGAGATGAAGAAGGTAGAGATGAAAAATAGGTTTTGTTTGTTATCTTACAAGATGAAATCTTGGAAGGAATCATTTCAAACTCAGCTATGAACCCAGGTTTAAATTCAACCTTTGACATTAATTAGCTCAGCTGCCTTGGGGAAAACACTCAATCTTCATTGCACCAAGATTCTACAGCCATAAAATGGAGGGAGGAGGGGGAGGGTAAGATCTGCCTTGCTCTAAAAAGTGCATTCTTAGTGTAACCAGTAAGATTGGCAAGAGTGGAACATCAGGGGTCCAAGCGTCTCAAGCTCTGTGGATTCAGTCCAGGATGTTTCTGGCTAATTCATTAGTACTGCATTATAAACTCCTGATAATGCAGTTTATTTCTTTTGTGGTTTACTGCACTGGCTCCTTTTCAATTTGTAATTTTTATTTTCCTCCATAATTATCCCTTGAAACAATTCCTAATTTAATGGAAAGGCAATTGGCCTAGGCATCAGAAAAATAAGGTTTCATATTCTTCTGCCAAAAACCAGTTCCCTAACTTCAGGAAAATGACTTCACTATTTGAGACTCAGTTTTTTTTTTCTTTCACTCACTTATTAATTCCTTCCACAAATATTTGTTGAGTGCTTAGGAGTACTAGATAGTATTTTTTTCATCTGCAAAATAATAGGACTATGGAGTGTGTATATATATCTCCTAAAGCACCTTTCAGTTCTTGAATACAATATATAATCTTTTCTCACTTTGTTTCCGATTATATTTTCTTCCCTAGGCTACAAACTTAAGGCTCTCCCTTAAGGAGCCATAAGAATGATTATTGATCATTTCTCTAAATCCATCCTATTCCTCTCCTCATTTTCTGAGGATTGGTTTCAGTTTTTTTTTTTTTTTAAAGAGTTATTTTAGAGAAGGGAGGAGAAAGAGGGGAGAGAGCAAGAGAGTCCCAAGCAGACTCCATGCTGAGTGCAGAGCTGGACACAGGGCTCGATCTCACAACCCTGAGACTGGGACCTGAGAAGAAACCAAGTCAGGCATTTAACTGATTGCACCACCCAGGTGCCCCTCAATTCTCTAATTGATCAGCCTTTGCCTCTGTACCCTCATTGAAATCCTGCCTCAAACTCATTTGACTATTAATTTCAAGACCAAATGGAGCTAATTTTCAGACATAAAAAGCAGCATAAAATAAGTGATTATTATCACCTCCAAATTACAACTGACCTTTGAACACATGAGGTCAAACTGCTTGGGTCTATCTATACATGGATTTTTCTTGATAAATACAACACTGTAAAAGTGTTTTGTCTTGTGATTTTTTTGAAGCATAATTGTTATATTAGTTTCAGGTGTAAAATGATTCAATTGCACACATTACGCAGGGCTCAAGATAGTTGTATTCTTTATTCCCTTTAGTTAACCCATTCCCCCATCATCTTCCCTCTGGTAACCACCAGTTTAAAGGCCCTGTTTTTCCATCTCTTTCCTTCTTTGTGATTTTAACATTTTCTCTAGCTTATTATAAGAATACAGTATATTATACAAAAAAACATACAAAATATGCATTCATCAACTAGGTTATCAATATTGATAACTCAACCTCTTGCTTCAGGTTAAGAGTAGGATATTAGTAGGTAAGTTTGGGGGGGGGTTATAAATCAAAAGTTATACATAGATTTTCGATTGTATGGGGTGGGGTGGCAGCCAGTGCCCTTAAAGTCTGAGTTGTTCAAAGTTCAACTGTAAAGTGATAAACAAAAATCCTGAGGGATCCCTGGGTGGCTCAGTGGTTTAGTTCCTGCCTTCAGTTCGGGGTATGATCCTAGAGACCCGGGATCGAGTCCCGCTTGGGGCTCCCTGCATGGAGCCTGCTTCTCCCTCTGCAGTCTCTCATGAATAAATAAATAAATCTTAAAAAAAAAAAATTCACTCCACAAATCAACTGTTCCTGGCCAAATTTTGCTAGTTGAGCTCTCCTATGAGTAATTAGGTTCAAAGACAGGTGTTGAGTGAAGTTCTACACTATAGTTCTCATAAAAATACACAGTTTAAGGAGCACAGACTATTTTGAGAAAAATAGTGATACTACCAAACTACTTTGATTTCAAAAACTAATTAGATTTCCTCAAAATTTTAATGCTAATTGTAAAAATCTGTATTCCAACCTCTCAGCAGCAGACAATATTTGGTTTTATATGTAAGCCAATTTGTGTACCCAACTGGAAAACCTTATTTCTGGCTTCCTGAAGAAAACAGAGCATCAGACAATAATTATCTTTCTTGTCCATTCCTATCCTTCCTCCCCTGTTTCAGGGGAAATGACCTTTCCCCTACTCAGGGCCCGTCTCCTCACCAGTGCTCCCAAAGCCAAGCCCTCTTAACTGTTCAATCACCTGGCTGTACCAGTCCTCAGCTTTCATCTTTATTTTTTCCCTCCATGCTGACTCCTTACACTAGTGGTAAAATGTTCTAGTTTCTCTCATTTAAATCATGGCTTCTCCTGAGTACATATATTCCCCTCCCTATAGCCTCATCTCTAACCTTCCGATTGTAGCCAAGTTTTTTGAAAGGCAAGTATATCATCATTCATTCCGAAACCAAGTTTTTCTCCCCAGAATGCTCCCAAATCTATTCCCACTTACTTCAAAACCATACCTTTATAGCTAAATCCAACAGACAAAATTCTCTACTGACTTTGTTCAAACTTTGAGAAGCACCACCTCCTTCATAGCACTTCTTTCCTTCTTGACCATGGAACCATGGCCTTCTCCAGGTTTTTCTTCTATGCCCTCAGGGCTTCTATAGTGTTCTCCTTAGTAGGTTCCACCCACTGTGAACATTCCTTGAATATCAGTTGCATAATTGCTTCTTTCGGTTTTTTTCTCATCTTCACAACCTCCTTATGAACCTCATCCTTGATGATAACTCATATTTCTTCACCCTCCTAAACGTCACAACGATCTACCTACCTACTAGATATATCAACTTGAATTTCCCATGCCCTCTTCAAAATGAACATTTTATCCCCTACTGCAAATAATGTCAGTGCTTTACCAGATTTCTTCTCAATTCTTCTTCCCAATTCCCTTTCAAGGTTTGTATATCACCACACAAAAGCAGGCTTTTAATGGCTAGCACCTGTGGCTCTCCTTTAGACAACCCCGTGGGCCCTTGAGCCACTCTGCTTAACAGGTGCAAAGAGTCAGACCTGCCTGGGGGATTACCAGCCTCATCACCTGTATGACTGTTTATCAATAATAGTGAACACAGGTGTATAAAAGCCTAGCTGCCTTGCCTCAGATTAGGATATCCCTGAGGCATAGTATTCCAGTAACGCCCTACAGGGACATCACCTGAGATGGCATCATTGCTAGGCTTTCTTCCCCACTCCTGAACTGTTTCCTCCACTTCCTTAGTGGTCTTCTCTGGCAACACTTCCTCAGTAAACCACTAGCACCGAAGTGCCTTACTCAGAGTCTCCTTTGGAGAGCTTAATATAAGACATCCTCTTACCAAAACTCTTCACTCTCTTCTTATAGCTTTGGTTATGATATTACAATTATCCCCCGTTTTTTATTCCTAAGCTAGAGGTTTAAGGGTCACCATTAGATACCTCAATCTGGATTATTAAAAATATTTTAACTTGTTTCCATGACTACCAGATTTCACAGGTCATATTCTCATCCATAATGCTGCCAGGGTGTTTCTAAAACATAGAAAATGATCATGCTATTCCTGAGGTTAAAATGGTTCAGTATCTTTCCATGGCAAAATCCCTAATAAGATGCAAAATCCCACTTATTCATGCAGCAAGTATTTATTAAGTGTGGCATGCAATAGAGAACAAGACAGATGTGATCTATATCTTCTTGAAGTTTTTAGTCAAATGAGGGATGCTGTAAAAATTAAACAAGTAGTAAAAATGTAAGAAGGGCAATTATTGACAAAAATACAAGTTACTATGGGAACTCCTAGGAAGAAAAATAATGAAGTCCATATTTGGAGAAAGCTTCTTAGAAGAAACTTTTAGCAGAAATCTGAACAATGAGTAGAAGTGGGGCTGGCAGAGCGAAGATGTCGAGTATTCCAATCTGCACAAGAGAAACATGTGTTAAGCCTTGGAGTGAAAGAAAATGTGGTGAATTTAATAAGACTAACACTATTGATCAAGTGTTTCCAGGGCTCTTTGAAGCATCTAATATATTTGTAATTCCATTTAATGCTCACAGTTGTTTCATAATATTATCATTGTTCCCATTTTTAGGTGATAAAATTGAGATGTAAGTTTCCTCACATTTTCCCAAAATCATGCAACTAATAAATAGCAGAGCAAGGATCTTAACCATTATACTCTATTACCTCTTCACTCCTACTCTTCAGTAATATTGAACTATTTAAAATTTCCAGAATCCATGCTCTTCCTGGATGTAATACCATGCAAGCGCCCATCCTAACCCTAAAATATACCTATAAAGGTTATATTCATTCCATGTTTTTGTGAAATACTGTGATTTAATACTATAGTATTGAGTGAAATACTATATTTAATAAAAAAATATCATCTGCCTGAGTTATCAAGTTATAGGGAAAGACAATGTATTTCAAATATAAGACTAGATTTGGCTAGAACAGTAGCGTTGAGACTTTGCCTGTTGAAGTGAAATATACTTTAGATCTCTGGACTGAAAGAAAAAAAAAACTGATCATGGTTCCAATATTGTCCAAATAATTTCCATTTCAGCTTGATATTTTCCTGCCTGATCTCAACTCATCCTTCTTCCCACATTACAAAAAGAGAAATGGAAAAAGAAAATGAAAAAAAGTTAGAAATTGACTCATCTGAATCTCACAATTTATTTAACAAATTAAGTGAAAGCCTACAATGTTACAGGAATGATGCTAGATGAGCCAGACGCTGACGAAGAGGCCCAAAGTCCACCCTTTGTGATATTTACTCAACTGTGTGAGCAATAAAAGAAGAGAGTTCTGTTAATTGCCCCTCTCCAAATCCCCAGTGCTTCAAGCTGCCTGAGACACACTAAATAAATTTGTTAAACAAATGAGTAAATAAATTCTCATAGCCCTTTATCAGTATGATGCAGTAAGACACCATGTACTTCATCTATTAAGAATTCAGTTCTTGATAATTTATTTTTTTTAAGATTTTAATTATTTATTCATGAGAGACACAGAGGCAGAGCCAGAGACATAGGCAGAGATTCACTCCCTGTGAGGAGCCTGATGCGGAACTTGATCCCAAAACCCCAGGATGACAACCTGAACCAAAGGCAGATGCTCAACCACTGAGCCACCCAGGTGCCCCAAGAATTTTTTTAAATGGTATACATTCCATTATTGTACTCCCGTTATTCCATTCTAGGTATTTACCAAGAACAAAGAGAAAAAAAAATCACCATTGTAACAGAGATCAACTATTATGTTCTTAATATACCATAATTAGATCTACATACTCCCTTTCTAATTTTCTCAGTGCTTATTCAGAAACAACTGTTTCACGGTAATTATCATTGACCTTGATATGACACTCCCTTCAAATATGTTACACCTGATGCATCAATTAGCCTAAATTACCAAATCCCAAAGCAATCAAAAGATAAACAACCAAAGAAAATGATCCATTGAATCATATGACCCAATGGACCCTCATACAGAAATGTAAATATGCTTTTCCTTGGCTGCTAAAGACAGTAATTTATATGAAATGCTGAGCCCAGAGTAAACATCCACATTATTGTAATGCAAGCACATTACTGGTAGCTCCCAATGTACATCAGACTAGGGTTATATTTGTGCAGGTCAAATTGTGGTAGGTAATTGCTGCCTTGCTAATTTGATCAGTTAGATAACCATATCAACTGTATCAACAAATATTGGTTTCATTTGTCTATATGATCAAATTAAACAGACTAGACCTAGCCCAATTAATTATATCATCTGCCTTTGCAAATAATGTACATAATTAAAAGGCTAGTTAGTAAAAATATTAGCTCAACCCTAACAGCGTAAATGGGATTTTCTGAAAACATAGCCATGGTCTTCAAGTGCTCACGACTACTTAAAATTATCCTTGGCAAAGGGATAATTGTATCTATTATCCAAGTTATTCAGGTATACAATATTTATTTCCATAGTCTGATGGAATTTTGGACTAAATTATACAGGTAAATGCCTCAGTTTTCTATATTCTTTGGAAGTGAATGTCTAAGCTAGACCCATCCTAAAATGATTCAGGAAATAATATACCCAAAACCACTGAGTCTGTGGCCAGAAGCAAACCTAATATTCTTCAATTATTCCTGTAGTGTTGCATGTAAACATATAAAGACATAGATTTTTTTTTTCCACCTAAACTCCCCTGTATTTTTAACAAACACTTACCTAGAGTGAAGGTAAAGCATTAAATTCTACCAGTTGAGCCTGACAGGCACTTCAAACTTGACCTTTCATTCCATAATAAAATGTAATAAAAAATGAAACTATTTTTTTAAGATTTTGAAGATTAAAAGGATAGATTTCTCCCTTAATGTAAATTAAGCTAATGTTACAATTCTGCATCTGTGTTTCTAAAAGAAAACCAAATGCTTGTGCAAGAAACAAAATGGCTGCTTATATGACTCCATTCCTTTTCTTATTTTCTGATTATTTTTTTAACAAAACCAAGGTTGAATGATATAGCTTAATGTGACAGGCAAATAGGTCCGCTTATACTGAACCCTCGAACTAGACAGATGTAACAATCTGATCACAGAGCTCTGGACTGGGCCTTCACATGTGTAATGCTATTTCCTGGAAGAGCAGAAGAGGGTATGTGCTCTCAAAGGACATTAACCTCTCTAAGAGGAACAAGGTAGAAATTGAGCTCAGTATCTTGAGTTTAGAAAAAGGGCAGAGAGAAGCCAGGAATGTGGCAGCAAGTGAGCGTCCTCTTGGAAGGAAACAGAGGAGGGAGAAAACAGTCTCCTTATAGATGAATCCATTCTCTTATGTCAAATAAAGACAAGAAAAGCTTAACAATATATAGTATAGTAAATGCTATAGGAGTATAGGAGTTTGCACAAGATACCATATTAGTACAGAGCATCTACCCTACACTGGAAGTAAAGGTAGTAAGGATATAATGCAGATATTAAACTGTTTCATAATTATCTAAAAAAATTAAATATAGAATGCCAAGCATGTTTTATAGACAAAGAAACTCAAGCTCAGAAATCAAAACTCACAAATTTCAAACTTGTGATAAATGATAAAAGCAAAATTCAAATTCAGATTGGTCTGATTCCAAAAACCTATGCCTTTAGGCTACCAATATGCTTTCTTAATTCCAAAGAAAACCACCTTTTAAAATTGACAATTGATAAAAGTTAAAGTGTTTAAAATACTTTTGATGGTAAGTTGGACAACAAAAGTTTTAGTGTAAATGTTCCCATTTTTAGAGCCAATCTTGAGAATGTATCATAATTAAAATGACAGGATTCAAATGAAGATTATTTTAAGAAAAATAAATGAAGTGGTTAAAAACACTTTAAGTGTCCAGGAGTTATTACTGTATAAACATTCACATAACATTTTCAAGTTTTGAATGTTTTTGTCTTATTCTATTTATTTACCTTACCTGTGTAAGGTAATAATATTTTTTGAAAGAATATTTTTGGAAATATTATCTTTGAAAATAATTGTTTTCAAAGAAATAATTAGATGTTGCTTTAAAAACAATTACTTAGCACTAAATTGTAAAATACCAACAATCAATCTCAGAAAAGATGTAAAAAAACTTACATACAAAAAATGGCAAAATACTCCTGAGGTAGAAGAGACTTATGGATTCATGATTTGAAAAACTCAACATTGTTAAAATATTAATTCTCCTCAAATTTATCTATAGATTCAATACAATCCCAATCAAAATTCCAGTAATCTAGCTATTGTAAAATTTAATAAGTTGAGTCTAAAATTATATGGAAATGGAAAGATTTAGGATAGCCAGTGCAATTGTGAAAGAGGAAAACTAAGATAAAGGACCAACACTAATCTGATTTAAGAATTACTCTAAAGTTACATTAATCATGGCAGTGTCGTATTGCTCCCAAGACAAACAGAACAATGAATAAAATAGATAATCCAGTGATAAACTACGTATATATGGACAAATGCTCTGGACAAAAGTGCAAAGGCAAAAAAAAAAAGTTCAAAGACAATATAGTACATAAGGACAGCCTTTCCAACATATAGTGCTAGGAAAAAAATGGATATCTATATGCCAAAAATAAATAAACTTGAATGAATACACTCCACGAAATATAAAATTTAAGCCAAAATTAACAATAGGCCTAAATATAAAACCTAAACCATAAAATACAAACCTAACTTTACAAAGATTTATTATATACAACACCAAAAACCCAATCAATAAAAGAACATAGATAAATTGTGCTTCATCAAAGTTAAAATTTCCTGCCTTTCCAAAGACACTGTTAAGAGAATGAAAAGACATATTGCAGACTGTGGGAAAGTATTTGTAATGCATATATCTGACAGTCTTTATCTAGAACATCAAAACTTTCCAAAACTCAGGGCACCTGGGTGACTCAGTGATTGAGCATCCGCCTTCAGCTCAGCTCATGATCCCCAGGGTCCTGGGATCAAGTCCCTCATGGGGTTCCCTGCAGGGAGCCTGCTTCTCCCTCTGCTCATATCTCTGCCTGTCTCTGTATTTAGCTACTAGGTAAATTCACAAATCTGGAATCCAAAAATAATGAGGATAAATAGGGATGGCAAATATGTATGAGAAAATATTAAAATTATTGGGTATGTGCAGATTAAAACACACTAAAATATCACTTAATATCTGTTGAAATGGTTTAAATGAAAAAGACTGACCATGTCAAGCGTTAGTAAGGATGTAAGGGACCTGGAACTCACCGTTACCACTAGTATAAATGAAAAATGGCACAGTGGGAAAATAGTTTGACATGACATGTTCTTAAATATTACACATGTACCAGGGTGCCTGGGTGACTCAGCCAGTTAAGTGCCTGGCTCATGATTTTGGTTCAAGTCATGATCCCATGAATGGTGAGATCAAGCCCCCAGTTAGGCTCTGTGCTCAGTGTGGAGTCTGCTTGAGATTCTCTTCCTCCCCCTCTGCTCCTCCCCAGCTCTCTCTCTCTTTCTCTTTAAAATAAATAAATAAATAAATTTTTAAAAAACTAAACATATACCTCCTACATGGCCCAGCCAATCCAGTCATTATTACCCAAGAGAAATGAAAACATATGTCCATACAAAAGACTTCTACATAACTGTTCACAGCAGTTGTATTTGTAATAACCCAATACTAGAAACAACCCAATTATTCATCAGTGGATAAAAAGAGAAACTATCATCAATGCAATGGGGTACTTAGTGATAAAAAAGAAATAAATTTATTGATATGTGCAACAACGTGGGATGCATCTCATATTAATTATGCTAAATGAAAGAAGCAAGACAAAAAAAGATTCCATACTGTGTGATTCAATTTACATAAAATTTTAGGAAATATAAACTAATACATAGTGACAGTCTGCAGTTCAGTGGTTGTTTGGGGAGGGCAGAGGTAGTGAAGCAGTGGGAAAGAATTACAAAGGGATGCAAGGAATCTTTTGGGGTGATGTATTCAACATGTTTTTATCATGGTTTCATGGGTGTATGCATGTCAAAACTATTAAACTGTGCTCTTAAATTATGCACTTAAAATTGCTATATGTTGGTTAGACCCTACAACTGTATAAAAATCCTGCTTTTGAGAAGTTTATTTTACTTCTATATTTTTAGAGAGTTTTGAGAAAGCTTTAAATCAGCAGCAATAATGCCTCAGGTAAGCTAATTCAGGAAACAGATGCTGAGAAGACCTATGAGTGCAGGAATGTATTGTAGTAAAACACCTAGGCATGAGTGAAAAAGTAAGAAAGGAGGAAGCTTTGGAGTTGTCTGTAGGGTCTGGGAATTTGCACCACTGCTCCACCAGCCACTGGATTTGGGTGGTCTCCTGGGAAATGGGGCAGACCTGTCAGTGAGAGTTTTCTTCAACCAAAGTACCTGGGAGAGATTCAACTGTGAACTACTGGTATACAATAGTCAGCAACTTGGAAGAATGGGTACCTGAATCTAGGCAGTTCAACACAACATCTATTGAGCTATATTCATCATCTCCTTCCTCACCCATTAGGATTCCTCTCAGGCTCAGAAATGCCCTGAAATAATTTCTTTTCTGCTCCCATCCAGTAACAGTAGCCCACTCATCCCATCAGAGTCAATTACCACAACTGCGATAGTGACTCCTTTCCTTCTTACGAGTCTCTGCCATGAGGAGCTCAGAGCAACTGGGTTGCAGCCATTGGTTAAAATTTAATGGGAATCTAGATTTTTTTTTTCTTGTGGTGCTTCTAGATTCACAGTATGGTGCTCAGAAAAGATGCATGGAATCACTTTGATCTTTTAGAATTTGTTGAGACCTGTGACCTAATGAGATCTATTCTGGAGGATGTTCCATGTGCACTTAAGAAGAATGTGTTATTCTGCTCTTTTAAGATGGAATGTTCTGAATATATCTGTTAAATCCATCTGGTCCAATGTGTCATTTAAAGCCACTGTTTCCTTGTTGATTTTGTTTGGTTGATCTGCCCATTGATATAAGTGGGTGTTAGAGTCCCCTACTATTATTGTATTACCATTGTTTCCTTTATGTTTGTTATCAACTGCTTTCAGTATTTGGTTCTTCTTTGTCTCTTGTTACAGTCTTGTTTTAAAGTCTATTTTGTCCAATATAAGTATTGCTACCCTGGCTTTCTTTTCACATTCATTTGTATGAAAAATGTTTCTGCATCTCTTCACTTTCAATCCGCATGTGTCTTTAGAATGAAATGAGTCTCTTGTAGGTAGGATGTAGACAAGTCTTGCTTTTTTTAACCATTCTATGACCCTATGTTTTTGATTGGAATGTTTAGTCCATTTACATTTAAAGTAATTACTGATAGGTATGTATTCATTTGCCTTTTTAAATGTGTTTTATGCTTATTTTTCTATTTCTCTGCTCCTTTCTTCCCTTGCTCTCCTCTCTTATCATAATTTGGCTTTCTTTAATTATATGCTTGGATTTGTTGGGACTACATCAAAATAAAATATTTCTAGAGTGTCTGGCTGGCTCAGTTAGTAGAGTATGTGACTCTTGATCTCAGGGTAGTGAATTCAAGTCCCATGTTGAGTATAGCTTACTTAAAAAATAATAATAAATTAAATAAACAAATAAACAAATAGCTTCTGCACATTGGAGGAAACAATTAACAAAACTAAAAGACAACCTACTAAATAGGAGAAGATATTTGCAAATGACATATTCAGTAAAGGATTAGTATCCAAAATATATAAAGAACAGATACAACTCAACACCCAAAGAACGAATAATCTGATTAAAAAAATGGGCAGAAACATGAATAGACATTTTCCAAAGAAGACGTAGAAATGGCCAACAGACACATGAAAAGATGTTCACCATCATCAGGGAAATGCAAATCAAACTACAATGAGATATCAACATACATCTATCAGAATGGCTATATAAAAAACACAAGAAACGAGTGTTGGCAAGGACGTGAAGAAAAAGGAACACTTGTCTACTGATAGTGGGAATGCAAACTGGTGTAATCCCTATGGAAAATAGTATAGAGGTTCCTCAAAAAATTAAAAATAGAACTACCCTATTGTTCCAGTGATCCAATAATCACACTACTGGTTATTTACTCAAAGAATACAAAAGTACTAATTTGAAAGGATATAGGCACTCCTATGTTATTGTAAAATTATTTACAATAGCCAGATTATGGAAGCAGCCAAAGTGTTCACCTATAGATGAATGGATAAATAAGTTGTGTGTGTGTGTGTGTGTGTGTGTGTATATATATATATATATATATATATATATATATATAGTCCATTATATATTCCACATACATATATATTCCAATATATATTCCATATATATAGTTTCTCAGCTTTCCACTTACCAAAAAGCTGCCCTATCGTTCTATCAAATCAGAAGCTGTGACTATAGAGAAAATATTCTGAAAGCCTTTGTGAAGTCTTTTGTCTGAGACTATATGCAAGAAAGGCATACCTGTAACCAAAATATATCAATTTTGATCAAAATAAATCAAATTGTCACCAAGCTGGTCAGCTGACTTCCTTGAAAGATGGGCCCAGCTTGGGCTTTGGTTGTATATTTGTCAGGTTATAGAGTTGGCACTGGCAATGCCTTTAGTGAATTGAGCTTCCATCTCTGCTACTGTGGCTTCCCTGATCATAAGCCCATGGTGCTAGTGCCAGGTGTGGATCAAGAGTTAGTCTGACTGATATCAGGTAACCACATCATGTTCTTTATTTAGTTTAGGGCCTGTTCTGTGATGGATTGTTTCTGGTGATGTTGACACTTTGTCCTCACTCCCACAGTCCACCTGCATGCCTCCACATGAGTTCTTTGTTGTCTTTAGATCTTTCTTCTTCCAGGTTTCTGAACAACCAGCCTACTCATTCCCCATGGCATGAGTCCATACATATTCTTGACTTGAGCTATATCTTTTCCCACATAAAGTGATGCTCAGGTGTACCACCTGAAGCTCTGCACATTGGGAGGCCTTCTCTTCATCACCGTCTTTCAAGGCCATGCCTGAATGGGGGTATAATGCATCAGTAGTTCATTTTCAGCTCACATCCATATACCAAGCCAACCCAGTCCTGAACCAATGTTGGACATTTTCTTTCCCCATCAATTGATCTTAAGAAACCCAGTGTGAGGGACACCTCGGTGGCTCAGTGGTTTGGTGTCTGCCTTCTGCCCAGAGCATGATTCTGGAGTCCCGGGATCAAGTCCCGCATCAGGCTCCCTGCATGGAGCCTGCTTCTCCCTCTGCCTGTGTCTCTGCCTCTCTCTGTGTCTCTCATGAACAAATAAATAAAATCTTAAAAAAAAAAAAAAGAACCCAGTTTGAACTGAGAGAGTGGTACATCAAACAATGGTCAATGACAGGTGATTGTGCCACTTATTCATGCAACTGAGGTGTCTGGCTTTCTTAATGCCCAATCCCAGATGAATGACTTCTCTTTTGTGAATTTTTGCTGCTATACACCATCTTCCCACCACCATCACCACACACACAGACAGACAGACACACACACACACACACACACACACACCTAAACTTATGAACTGATTAGTGTGAGATGATACAACTCGTAAGAGACAGTCCTATTAGCATTGTCATATGGTATCTCATGGTCACATGTGTCATATCTACCAAGGCCTAGGAGAATGCCAGGAACTTTTCCTTTGAATGGTGTTGAGTTCACTTTTCTGTATGTGGCATGGCCCTGCTCTGGAAGTTTAGGGTCTATGCTATAATACTCCAAGTGGAGTGTGATATAAAATTCACATGACCTCTTTTCCCACCAGAATTACTTCTAATAACATTAGAAGATCTGCCAAGGAATATGGTGCAAATGCCAGGGATGTTGGCACCACAGTCTGGACATACTTCAGAGTCTTTTCGTCTTAGTCTCACTTAAAGATGATACCCTTTCTTGTTACTCAGTAAATGCATTAGGGCAATATTCCCAAGTATGATATTATATTATCCCTCAAACCCAAAAAGACCTACTAGTCATTACCCTTCCTTCTTAGCAGTCGAAGGTGTGAGATGCAATCATTTATACTTTATACTGGAAAAAAAGTTTCAGCATGCTTCAGATCACTCTACCTCTAAAAGTTTCATTGATGTGTCAGGTCCGTGAACATTTTTAATAGAATTTATCTCACTTTGCTGGGGATCAGATGCTCCTATACACCTGTCACTTCTTTTCATCTGATCCCAAAATAATATCCTGGGAGATCTGGAAAATATGACAGAAAACAGAAGAGTTAACATAGCCCTTGAGCAAGACTGTAACTACTACTGCCTGTCCTGTAACAATATGAACTCTTTTCAGGGGTAAGAATGGAAAATAATTCAATCTCCAAATCAGTGAGCCAAGAACTTTGACAAATACAGTCAGTATGTACAGTTCCCATATATAGAAACTTCATATCTACCATCAGATTATCAAGCATCCCAAAATGTTACCAAAAAAATCAATTCCAAGACAATACTTTTATGTGGTCCATTACCATCAATTTTATTAAATCTTTAAAATCTTATTGACATTCTAAAAAGCATCAAGCAAAGCAGATCATAGGTCAAAAAAAAAACCTTAAACATATTTATACACATACACTTTTAATATTTTCCCTTCTCTCTCAGCAGTATTCCATTTGCCTGGCTTCAGCTAATTATCCGTCTCCTTTATAAACTAATCTTCCTGTAATCATAATTAAATGTTAGTACCACATGCTCTGACTCACCACAGTAAACTTTTCCAAGCCCAAGACTACAGCAGACAGTAACTTTCTGGGGATACATAAGTCAACATCTATCCATCACTCTCTGTGTCTCTCATGAATATATAAATAAAACCTTTAAAAAAAAAAGCGGGGCAGGGGGGAGGGATGCCTGGGTGGCTCAGCGGTTAAGCATTGCCTTTGGCCCAGGGCATGACCCTGGAGTCCTGGGATCAAATTCCACATTGGGCTCCCTGCATCTCCCTGCTTCTCTTTCCTGCCTATGTCTCTTCCTCTCTCTTTCGCTCTGTCTCTCATGAATAAATAAAATCCTTTAAAAAACCACATTTGTTCATCAGCCTCATTTCCAGTGAGCTCCCAAAATATAAAACTCATTGCTTACTGAACATTTTAACTTAAATGTCTCTTATAACATTCAATTAAATAGTTCCACATTTCAACTTATTATCTTATGATCCCATTCTACTTTCCCACTCCCCAAAGATTCCTCTTCATTCAAATAGATAGCAATATTATTCAAAAAATTATCCAAGTTAGAAAGATAAAGTTTATTCTAGATGTATCATTATTGCTGATTCCCTACATGTGATTATTATAAACCCTGAACATTCTATCATTCTAAAATATGTTATCAAAAAATAAAAAATAAAAAAATATGTTATCTACTTCAACATTTTACTAGCCATGACTTAGCACCAAGCTTCATTAGTATCTCCTTGAATCATAAGATTTTCATCTACTTTCTTCCAGTATGCCCTCTTCTCCAGTCTATTCTCCAAACAGTTCATACTAAGGATATTTTTAAAATGCTCATTTATCACTCTCTTTCATAAATACATAAATGTTAGAATAAAACTCAAACACCTAGCTACATATAGAAGCCCTTTGTGATCATACCAGAGTATTTTTAGCTGCTCCTGCATATTTACTCTTGACTACAACTTAACTAAAACAAATGCAATCTCCTGAATGGGCATTGCAGTTTAAGGCATTGGCATCTTCACACAAGCTTTTGTCTCTTCTTGAAATTCTAACACTAGCCCCTGCTTCATATTGCAAAGTGCTATTTGTCTTCCAATACTCATCCCATTGTCAACTCTTCTGGTAAACTTTTCCCAGCATAATAATATAATATATATTTCCCTCCTTGGCCCTCAATATTCTCTGTAGCACTTAACACAAAGTACTGTAATCATCAATTTTTCCCCTTCAATAAATGGCAAAACAAGTCATTGTTACACTGGTCTTCATGTCAACAGAGACTACTGTAATGTCAGTAATTAATTGTCCTCAAAAAATTTTTGACAAAAAGTATAAATCTGATCTCTTTCAAATATCTGAGAAATTTTTCTAGAGTTCGCTCTTTTGCAAAGAATCATTAATCTAAAATGTAAAGAGAAATGGGCAGCCCAGGTGGCTCAGCGGTTTAGCGCCAGCTTCAGCCCAGGGTGTGATCCTGGAGACACGGATAGAGTCCCACGTCAGGTTCCCAGCATGGAGCCTGCTTCTCCCTCTGCCTGTGTCTCTACCTCTCTCTCTCCTCTCTGTTTCTCATGAATAAATAAATAAAATCTTAAAAATAATAATAATAGTAATAATAATAATAAAATATAAAGAGAAAACAATGAAATTAGGAATAATAATAATTCTGATCACTTAATATTTTAAGTTTTTTATTTTAGAGGGTTTTTTTTATTTACAAAAAAATTGAGAGGGAGGTACAGAGGATTCCCATGCATCCTACCCCTAAATATGCTTAATAGCATCTATTATCGATAATTCTCACCAGAGTGATACATTTTTTACCAAGTTTAAACTTACATTGGCACATCATAATCACCCTCTAGTTTACCTTAGGGCTCAACCTTGGTGGTGTACATTGTGGGTTTAAATAAATGCATCATTACATCTATCCATCATTTTAATGTTATACAGAGCATTTTAATTGACCAAAAAATTCCTTGTGCTCTACCTCTCTGTCCTCCCACTTCTGTCATCTGCTGATTTTTTTTAAGATTTATTTATTCATTCATTCAGAGAGAGAGAGAGAGAGAGAGAGAGAGGCAGAGACACAGACAGAGGGAGAAGCAGGCTCCATGCAAGGAGCCCAAAGCGGGACTCGATACTGGGACCCCAGGATCAGGCCCTGGGCTGCAGGCGGTGCTAAACCGCTGCGCCGCCGGGGCTGCCCTGCTGATTTTTTTTTTTTATTATTATCTTCATAGTGTTGACTTTTGCCTTTTGAGAAAGTCATATAATTGGAATCATACAGTAGGTAGCCTTTCATGATTTGCTCTTAAATATATGCATTTATATTTCCTCCATGTCTTTCCAATGGCTTGATAGCTCATTTTTTATTTAGTGTTAAATAATATTTCATTGTCTGGGTGTACCATGATAACTGAATTTTCATTGTGTCCTCTCTGGTTTCATATTATTTTATTCCGGCATCATGTGAAATTACTATATATCACCTACTATATTTTCATGAAAAGTAACTGCACAACATACTCTCTTCTTCCAGTAAGTTTACTATTGTTTTCAAACAGATACTAAAGATTGAATAGTCCTTAATAAAATATATTCTACAAGTTTCTAGCACATAGTAATATTTTAAGCAAAATTAAATGTTTTACTATTCTTTTCTTTCGGAAGAGTCTTTCCTTACTTATAAATTATAACATAGAAAGAAAAAGCCAAACTAATTTTGAAACATGTTGCACTAATACATAGAAACAAATAGGATGAAAACAAAAGTGGTCTAAAATATTTGCACCATGCCAAAAGCAATTCTAAGAGGGAAATATATAGTGATACAGACTTTAAAAAAAAAAAAAAAAAAACAAGAGAAAGCTCAAATAAACAATCTAACCGTGCATCTAAAGGAACTAAAAAAAGAAGTATAAACAAATCCCAAGGTGAGTAGATAGAAAGAAATATTAAATATCTGAGGGGAAAGAAATGACATAGAGACTGCCACCACCACCACCACCACAACAAAAGAACAGAAAAAAAATGCAACCAAAAACTGGTTCTTGGAAAAGATAAACAAAATTGATAAATCTTTAGCTAGATTCATCAAGGAAAAAAAGAGAGAATCTCAGTAAAGAATATTAGAAACAAAAGAGGAGAAGTAACAACTAACACCATAAAAATACAAAGAATTATAAGAGAAATATTATGAAAAGATGTCAAAAATTGGACAACCCAGAAGAAATGGGCAAAATTCCAGAAATATACAGTATTCTAAAACTGAATCAGAAAGAAACAGAGAATCTGAAGAGACCAATTACTAGTAACAAAATAGAATCAGTAACCAAAAACTACCAAAAAATAAAAGTCTAGGACCAGACAGATTCACAGGTGAATTTTACCAAACCTCAAAGAATTAATATCTATTCTCCTCAAACTACTCCAAAAAATAGAAGAGGGTTAGTGGGAAAGGAAGGAAAGCTCCCCAATACATTTGAAATTGCCCTAATACCAAAACCAGACAAAGACATCACACACAAAAAAGAAAACTACAGGCCAATATCCTGATGAACATAGATGCAAATTTTTCAATAAAATATTAGCAAACTGAATACATTAAAAGAATTATTCCTATGACCAAGTGAAATTTATTCTGAAGATACACATATGGTTCAATATTCATCAATCAATCAATATCATATACCATCAACAAAATGAAGGATTAAAAATCATATGATCATCTCAATAGATGCAGAAAAAGTATTTGACATCATTAAAAATTGATTCGTGATAAAAACTCTTAACAATGTGGTTTTAGAGGGAACATACCTCAATATGATAAAGGTCATTTATGAAAAACCTACAACTAACTAACATGGTAGTCAAGGGTAAAAAATGGATGGTTTTTCCTCTCAGATCAGTAACAAGACAAATGAAGTCCACTCTCACCACTTTTATTCAACATACTACTAGAAGCCCTAGCTATAGCAATCAAATAAGAAAAAGAAATAAGAGGCATTTGTATTGGTAATAGAGAAGTTAAACGGTCACTACTTGCAGATGACATGATACTATATATAGGAAACCAAATCCTATATATAGGATCACCAAAAAATATGAGAAATAATATATGAATTCTGTAAATTTGCAGGATATAAAATGAATACCCAGAAATCAGTATCATTTCTATATGCTAATAACAAAAGAGCAAAAAAAGAAATTAAGAAAACAATTCCATTTATAATTGCACCAAAAACAATAAAATACTTAGGAATAAACTTAACCAAATAAGTGAAAGGCCTATACTCTGAAAACTATAAAACACTGATGAAAAATTATTAATGATGACACAAACAAGTAGAAATATATTCCATGCTCATCGATTGGGAAAATTAATATTGTTAAAATCTCCATACTACGCAAAGCGATCTACAGATTTAATGCAATCTCCATCAAAATACCAACAGTATTGTTCACAGAACTAAATAATTCTAAAATTTTTATGGAATCACAAAGAACCCCAAATAGATAAAGCAATCTTGAGAAAGAACAATGCTAGAGAAGGATCACAATTCCAGGTTTCGGGATATATTACAAATCTGTACTAACTGAAACAGTATGGTGCTAGCACAAAAGAAGCACATTGATCAATAGAACAGAATAGAGAGGCCCAGAAATAAGCTCACATTTATATGGTCAATTAACCTACCACAAAGGACAAAGGATATACAATGGGAAAAAGATAGTTTCTTTAATAAATGATACTGGAAAAGCCGGACAGCTACATGCAAAAGAACTAAACCACTTTTTAACACTATACACAAAAATAAACTCAAACTGCATCAAAGACCTTAATGTGAGACCTGAAACCATAAGAATCCTAGAAGAAAACATAGGTAGTAATTTTTTTGAAATCAGGCATAGCAACATTTTTCTAGATATCTCTCTAAAGGGAAGGAAAACAAAGCAAAGATAAACTATTGGGACTACACTAAAATAAAAAGTCTCTGCACAATGAAAGAGACTATCAACAAAAGAAAAAGAAAACCTACTGAATGGGAGAAGGTATTTTCAAATGATGTATCCATTAAGAGGTTAATATTCAAAATACATAAAGCACTAATAAAACTCAGCACAAAAAAAATTGGCAACAATTCAATTAAAAAACAGGCAGAGGACCTAAATAGACATATTCCTAGAGAAGACATACAGATGGCCAACAGACACACAAAAAAGATGTTCAACATCACTAATCCTCAGGGAATTGCAAATCCAAACCACAATGAGATATCAGTTTACACCTGTCAGAATGGCTAAAAAAATCAGAAAGGCAAGAAATAACAAGTGTTGGCAAGGATGTGGAGAAAAAGGGACCCTTTTACACTGTTGGTGGAGACATAAATTGGTGCAGCTACTACTAATGGAAAACAGTGTGGTGAGTCCTTAAACAAATTAAAAATAGAAATACTATACATGATCCATTAATTCCACTACTGAGTATTTACCCAAAGAAAATGAGAACACTACTTCAAAAAGATATACACCTCTATGCTTACTGCAGCATTATTTACAATAGCCAAGATACAGATGTAACCTAAGTGTCATCAATAGATGAATGGATAAAGATGTGGTATAGGGACTCCTGGGTGGCTCAGTGATTGAGTGTCTGCCTTCGGCTCATTGTGATCCCGGAATGCTGGGATCAGTCCCGCATTGAGCTCCCTGAGGGGAGCCTGCTTCTCCCTCTGCCTGTGCTCTGCCTCTCTCTCTCTCTATCTATCTCTCTCTCTCTCTTTCTCTCTCTCTCTCTCTGTCTCTCATGAATAAATAAATAAAATCTTAAAAGAAGATGTGGTTAATATGTATAAAATTAGATGGATAAGGATGATGTAGTATACACACACACACAATGGAATATTATGCTTCCATAAAAAAGAATGGTATCTTACTATTTGTGATAACATGGGTGGATCTAGAGAGTATTGCGCTAAGTAAAATAAGTCACACAAAGACACATACTACATGATTTCACTCATATGTGACATCTAAAAAACAAAAAGAATGAATAAACAAAGACACAAAAGAATTAGACTTATAAATACAGAGAACTGATGGTTGCCTAGAGGAAGGCATTGGACGATGGGCAAATTGGGTAAAGGGGAATGAGAGATACAGGCTTCTAGTTATGGAATGAAGAAGACATGGGAATAAAAGGCACAGCAAAAGGAAAACAGTCAATGAGATTGTAATAGTGTTTAATGGTGACATATGGTAGCTACAACTGTGGTGAGCATAGCATAATGTAGAGAAGCTGAATCACCATGCTGTATACCTAAAATTAATGTAGCATTGTGTGTTTATTATATGCAAATAATTTTAAAAGGATTGCATTGTTTGATTTTCCTCTATGAGGATTCTAAACTATAGAGACATTCATAGAAGACATAATTTTACATATTAATTACTTTTTATTTTTATATATATTTATAGATAGATGATGATAACAGATAAATAGATGATAGATAGAAATTATATATCATGTATTCTAATTTGAGGCAAGAATAAATTATCTTGGAAAGCTACAAAGACAAGAAATTTATTTATAATATTAGAAAATAATTTTCTTTTGTCCATTTTTTTTTCTCCTTCAGAATTCAACAGTACCGAAAACTTTTCTAGGTCTTAGGAGACAGTAGTGAATAAAACAAAGTCTCTCCTAAGACTTTGCATTATATAATATGTAAAGTCAAATGATGGTAAAACTTAAGGGGAGAAACATGGAGCATGGGGTGTGGCTTTATGTAAGGAAGACTATCTGATGAAATGAAATCGACTCAGAGAGGAGACCTGAAGTGGGTGAGTGACCAAACCAGTCATACAGCCATCTGGTGTAAAGTAATGCAAGAAGAATAAATAATAATGCAAAATCCTGAGGACAAGCTTAACATATTTAAGGAAATGCTAGAAAGCCAGTGTGGACCTTGGCTTTTAATTTGGATGAGATTAGAAGCCTTTGGCATAGTATGATTTAAACTTAAAATATCACCTTGATTGCTCCATAGATAAAAGATTGTAATAAGGGAACCCTGGGTGGCGCAGCGGTTTGGCGCCTGCCTTTGGCCCAGGGCGCGATCCTGGAGACCCGGGATCAAATCCCACATCGGGCTCCTGGTGCATGGAGCCTGCTTCTCCCTCTGCCTATGTCTCTGCCTCTCTCTCTCTCTCTCTCTCTCTCTCTCTCTCTCTGTGAGATTATAATAAATAAAACAAAATTAAAAAAAAATTAAAAAAAAAGATTGTAATAAGTACAAGAGCAAGGAGAGAAAGAGGAGACCATTTAGGAGGCAACTGCAGTAATTTATGTGAGAGATGGTGGTAGCAGCAAAAGTGTTGAGTAACAGCCTTCATGAGCTGACAGTCTGGATGTGGAGTATAAAGGAAGTAACGCTGAGGATGATTCCAATTCTCTGGTCAGGCAACTTGAGTAAAATTGCAACTTACAGAAAAAGGGGGGTTCTAGGGGAACTGGTTTTGAAAAATGGGAACCAGTAGGGTATTTTTGGCTGTGCTGGTGTGAGATACCTATTAGATATCTAAGAGCCTGGGCAGGTAGTTGAATTCATAGGAGAAAACTAGCCTGATTATAGAGCAGTTGTGGCAGACGTATTCTGTCCATATCCTCTCAGGACCCACCATTTGTACTTGTATTTGTTCAACTTTCAACTATGAGTACTTGCTACTCAGCTTAGGGGCTTTCTCTGGACATTGGATTGCCTATACATGTGGCAGGTTTAAACTGCCAGGAAAATGCAAGGAATGGATAAATCTGCCACAGGAAACAGATAAATCTGAAGTTTCTGCTATGCGCTGGATCCTAGAATTCCCAGTGGAAATTAAACTCTGGTTCCCACAGTGATAACTCACCCAAAAGGTACCATTCATTGGTGCCTCCACTTCCTTGTCTCACTTTCCCACACCCCTATAAAGTTTCCTGAGATCTTCTTCCAAACAGCTGCTTACACTTGATTTTTCATCTTGTGGTAGGCTTCTGGGAGAATCTAAACAAAGATAGTAGTCCTTAGTGTATAGATAATACTTAAATACTTTAATAATTAAATACTTAGATAATACTTAGTGTATAGATAATACTTAAAGATAATACTTAAAATGTATAAATAAATACTTAAATCTATAAAGTATTATAGATAATACTTAAAGTCCTTAGTGTATAGATAATACTTAAATACTTAAATACTAAAAGTATTTAAATACTTAAATACTTTAAGATTGGGTGAGATACTAGGGATTACGTGAATATGTCAAAGAAAATAGACCCAAGGATTGAGTGTTGGATGATTCCTACCTACACTTAGAGGTAAGGGAGATGAGGAAGCAGGATTGATGACTAGTGATAAAGGGGGGAAAATGGAAGGATTTCTTAGTGTTCTAAGAAACTAAGTGAAGATAATATTTCAAGAAATAGGTTATGATTAAGAGTGTCAAATGTCACTAGTCTGGGAAAATAGTAACGGCCACAAACAAAGTATGGGATTTTGTAGCAGAAGATGGAGGGAATTAATAAAATCTACCACTCAAGAGGTAAAAATTGAAATGAAAATTGAGTTTCAAAGTCTATTTCCTACTGAGTTTTTGAGTCAGATATCTGGACAGACGTCTTGCCTTGCATCACTTTTTTTTTATCTCCCAATAGTCCTTTCTTGCCTAAAAATCTATGATTCAGCTAGCCATCCAACATCTGTCAATAAGTAAAGAAAGGGAAAATGATAAACAAAGTGGGTGATTGGTAAAGGGATGTCTTTAAGAAAAGAAGAGAAATGGAATCCAAAAGGATGTTTTATTTATTGTTTCGTTGTTTGTGGGCATTAGTTTATTTGTGTGCAGATTAGATGCTTTATATAATTCTTTGGAGTGTTATACCTCAAGCATAAATAAGCATAAATATATGTTTAATATAATTTAGATCAATACAATTTAATGTGCCTAATAAAATAGGCTCCAAGTTAGATTGCCACCAATTCAAACAGCAATCTATTCTCAGATGGATATGATTTATAAGATGCAATATTCTCATTTTCTTTCAACAGAACAGCAAATGCCAATTGAATTAAACAAGAAAGGAAACAACGCAGGTCCATATGACTAAAAAGTTTAGAAACATGATTGATTTCAGATGAGATTTATGCCTGTGGTTCAAACAAAGTGAACAGGAACCACTTCTCAACTTCCTTCTTTTTGTTGGCCTCATTCTTGGGAGGCTTCCCCCTGCAGCCCCCAAATGGGCTGCAGGTTATAGAGAGCATGAAGGGTGGGCGGAGAGAAAGAGAGCTCAAAGAGTTTTCTTTGAGTGAGATAGAAAGAGTGATTCTATTACCCTTCAGAAGAAAAATGAGAGGAGGAAGAAAAAGCCTAAGATGAATCACCACCCCCAACTGGATTAGAAACATCAGAAACAATTTTAACTCTACTTATTCAACAAATATTTTTTGAGCATCACTGCTTCTTCAACAAATATTTTTTGAGCATCACCGCTTTTGTATCAGATATTAGTAAAGCCCCAAAGAACAGAGAAGTATATATCCTGCTTACTAGAGCATTGGGCCTGATGCAGCAACCATCACAGGGCCTTCAGTAATGGGAGTACGGAGTTGGCAGTCTAGAATTCACTCTGCATACACTCTGCTAGAGATATACAATTTAAAAAGATAAACACATTGATTAGCGACTTAATTAGATACAAAACACAAAAAATATCAGAATGGAATAAATGTTACGCTGAAAAATAAAATAGGGTGATGTGATGGAAACTGACTGGTGGCCATTATAGATTAATGGTCAGAGGAGGCCTCACTGAGCTATTTGAGATGAGTTCTAAATGTTGAGAGTGAGTCAGCCCATCCAAAGATCTGGGGAAACCCAGATTAAGAATGAAGAGATCTCAGAAAGAACTTAATCTTTAATGTTTATGGAACAGAAAGAAGATCACTGTGACTACCTAGTCTTGGAAAAGGGAAGAAATATATTATATGAAAGTGACAGCAATAGTAGGGGGCAAGTGATATATAGCTTTATAGCCTGATAAGGAGTTAGAATTTAATTGAGTATAATGATAAGCGTAGATTTAAGGAGAGTGACATGACCTAATTACTGACTTAAAGAGTCATTCAGGCTATCGTGTAAAGATTGCAAGATACAAGGTTAAGGGTGGAAGCAAGAGGACTAAAGAGAACTACTGTTTTAGTTACATAAAATATGGTCATTGCCTAGATGAACGTGAAAATTACTGTGAAAGAAGCAGAAAAATTTGGCATAGGTTTTGGAGGTAGAGTCAATGGAATGTATTGATTGCTTTATATGGGGAATAGGCTAAATAGAGGAACCAAAGTTAAATATTATATTTTTCCCCCTGGGTTAATGGATAGATTAAGGGGGCATTTATTCGGATAAGAAAAAGAGGGAGTTAGCAGATTCATATGAGGGAAATAGGCATCAAGAATCTCATTTGCCTATGCTTATCCTCAGATGCTAATAAGGTAATCATGTGGCAATGCTCAGCAGCGAGCTGGACACAAATCTGGTGTACAAGGAAAGATCATGAAGGGAAATACAGATTTTGGAGTCGTAAATACATAAAAGGATATTAAAAGAAATATGAATCAACTAGTCAATCTAATGAGAGATTAGGCCAATAAACTGGATAGAGGGAAAAGGGAAGAGACCACAGCATAAAAAGGATAAACAAAGGAAGAGAAATCAGCAAAGAGCCTGGAAAAAGGGTCTAGATTACAAAAACTAAGACAAGAAGAAATTCTTTCAAGTAGGAACTGGTTAACTGAGCTAAATACTAATAAAAGGATAGATAAATGGCCACCAGATTTAGTGACATGACCTTGACGAGAGCTCTCTCAGTGGTGTGATGGGACAAAAACCAGAGTGGAGTAGACTGAGTAGAGAAAATAAGGTGACCAAGTGGATACAGTGACTATGGTAACTCTACTGGTGAGAGATTGGGTAGAAAGGAAAGATTATTTACTTAAAAAAAGAGATACTAATGGAAGTATATTGGCGAACACTATTCTGAAAAAAATTGTTGGAGAATTTATTCATTACAAGGTATGCAACTTTCTCTTTCATCATTCATATACTAGATTAATACAACATGTAGTCTGCAGTCCAGGATGCTCTCTTAAAATGTAAATGATTATGGAAGTTGTGATATAATCCAATCAAAGTTAAAAACAAATGATAATTTTCAGATTTTTTAAACTCTTATTTAGCTTCTCAGAATCTGAGTGTTGTAGGACATAAAAGTTTTAATCAGAAGAAGGAAAAGAGTAAGTGAAAGCAGTATAAGAAAGGGAGGGTCACAGAGTAGGAAAGAGGGAATGTAAAAATATGCTAGCAGTTTTCTTTTTTCACAATTTCATTTGCATGTTCTTGGGCATTATTATACATTTTGGGGGACATGAACTCACAAATTCACAAATTTGAAGTTCTGAGTTTGAATTTTAGTTTTGCCACCTAATCCCTGAGTTATAGTTTCAATATTGGAGAACAGAAAGAATGTTATGTCCTGTAAACCTACTTCTGATATAGAGTTTTGTGATGATTAAAACCAATGAAAATAAATAAATAAAATATCATACATCTTAAGAAAAAGAAAGGTCAAACAGAGCCTTGGATACTCTAGTTTTGGTACAATTAAATACCATACAGGTGCAAATTATTATTCCAATTTATCAACTAAAGAATTGGTTCACGTCATGTTTGAATCTACATACTTATTTTAAAGTCCTAGATTTCTTATCAAATTACATTTGATGCTTCACGCAGATTAAGATGTAAATTAGCTTACACCCGAAGATTGGAAGATTGGGATGTTGGTTGAAGCACTGTTATCTCAGTGAGATGACTCCCGGGAGAATCTATCAGACAGAACCATGCAACAAACGTTAAAAGAAGTTGCATGCTGCCTTTGTTTCTTCATATACTTTACATTTTTCAGCATCAGAGTGAACACCGAACTACACTCACAGAGGAAATCTCAGTGTGACAGCTTTTTAGTGCATTGCCATTTCCTAAATGCCTTTCCCATTGACATCTGCTCTGGAATTCTAGACTGCCAACTCCATACTCCCATCACTGAAGGCCCTGTGATGGTTGCAGCATCAGGCCCAATGCCATCAATATTAGCCCAAGCTGTAGAGAAATTCCTGTAAATTAAGATTAAAGAAAACCACTTTGTAATTGGCTGAGCTGTGGCGTTCATGAACCTTCTAATGTCATAAATCAACTTGCGCTGTACAGACACTGACTATTTAATGAATAGCTTCATGTTCTGCCAAGGGTCACCAAGGACAAGACATAAAAGGTGCAAAATTTCTACCAACCTCTATATTACTCTTAGAATCAAAATATTGTCACATTAACAAAAATAATTACTGAGACAGCATCAGACACTTTTCAGAAGCTAAGAAAAAATAGTATTTTTTTCTCTCTGCATATATTTACTGTCTTCTCTCTGTAGCCTACTACATGTATTTTTATGTACAGCAATATAATAGAGCCAACATCTCCAGGAAGAAATGAGCTGTATTTATATAGTGTCACTGATTTTCATAATTTCATATTTAAATGTATAAAATGTACTCAAGGTTTAAACCCAACAACAAAATTCTCGGTCCAGGGAATGGATTATTGCCGGAATAACTTAAATGGCAATTAAACAATCATTTAGTGTATCTTAATATGATTAATATAATCTTTCACTAAACTTTTCCTGATTAATTTGCTGAACAGTGAGAAAAAGTTCTTTGCTACACCTGGAAAACACTGATAAACATAGCTTATAAGTAGGGAAGAAATCGAATTAGTATAAGAAATATTGGAAGACAGTTATAAAGAATTATGAGCATCACTCACATTCTATTAAAATAGGTAGAAAAGTATTAAATGGTCTTGTTAGTCAATTTGAATTTTTATTTAAAAATGTATCTAGGGATCCCTGGGTGGCGCAGCGGTTTAGCGCCTGCCTTTGGCCCAGGGCGTGATCCTGGAGACCCGGGATCGAATCCCACGTCGGGCTCCCTGCATGGAGCCTGCTTCTCCCTCTGCCTGTGTCTCTGCCTCTCTCTCTCTCTCTCTGTGTGACTATCATAAATAAATAAAAAAAAATTAAAAAAAAGAGAAAAAAAATAAAAATGTATCTATTTCTGAAATAGAGTTTACATTTTAAATGGTTATTTAAAATATGATCTCTAAGATTCAAAATTCTGTTTTAATGCTTATATTCATCCTTAGTCATTAAAACCATCCATTACTAGAACTGGTATTTCAAAATCGGAGTAACCCAGGAGGAAGATATATTGACCTGATATAGCTACTTCTGCTTTTATCCTGTGAATTTCAAAAACTGGCCTGGTTAATATCAGGACTAGCAGCTATAGTTACATCTTCTCTCCAAATTTGAAGGCAAGGGAAGAAACTAGAAAAGTCAAATCAATTTAAATCCCATGGAACTTTTCTTTACCATTAAGATAAAGAATGTATTTTCTGCAGATTAACAGATGAAGTAGCATAATATCCTATCAACATACAGGCTTTGGAGTCACATTACCTATGTTCTTAATCAGGAATGGCTAGTAATTAGCTATATGATCTTAATTAACCTCTCTTAGTCCCTGTTTTCTCAGTTTTAAAATGGAAATGATTATAGGAAATACATTTCTATGATTGTCAACTCTTCTTTTCTCTCATTGCCAACTCTTTGTTTAAAGTAATACCTAGGGCAGCCCGGGTGGCTCAGCAGTTTAGCGCCACCTTCAGCCCTGGGCGTGATACTGGAGACCCAGGATCGAGTCCCACATCGGGCTCCCTGGATGGAGCCTGCTTCTCCCTCTGCCTGTGTCTCTGCCTCTCTCTCTCTTTCTCTCTGTCTCTCATGAATAAATAATTTAAAAAAAAATAAAGTAATACCTAATTTTTAGCTGATTGCATGGTCATGTGGCAAAAAAAAAATTATCAGACTCTTCTCCCCATAGGGTTAGCTATATCAGTAAGTTATAGCCAATGAGATGTAAGTGGAAGAGATGAGTATAATATTCAAGAAACATTCTTAAAGAACAAAGAAAATATCTATCTTAATTATTTTCCTACTTTAATTGGCTGCAATTCAGACATTATGACCTGACCTGGAGTACCCATGTTGGATCACAGGTATTCTTGAGAACAGAAGTCACATCTATTAAAGCAAGGAGTCACATGAAGCCCCGGTCCCTGACACTATAGAGCACCATTCCAGCCCCTGATGTCTATGTCATCAAGGACAAGCCTAGTGGCTTAAAATAGAAAGGATAATTTCCTACTCATGATACTTTTCCATCTTGGATGAATAAAAGGCTCTGCTTCATCTTGACCTGAATCAGAGACCAAAGGTGATGGAAACTTCATGGCTTTAGAATATCATCTTCAAAACAAAAGAAAGACAAATGAATGAAGTGCTCTTTAGATTTTAAAGGCTTTTTCCCAGAAATGACACATTGCTTCCACTCATAATTAATTGGCTAAGACAAGTTATATGGTCATGTCTAACATCAAGAGTTTGGAGAAGTACAATCCTATCCAGTACCTGGAAGGAGAAGAACCAGAAACATCACTGAATAACACTAATGATGGTCATAACCTTCTATTATGGAACATGTAAGTGAGGAAATTTTTTTTTTAAATCATTGTTACCTTGTGTTTCCTACCTCTTGTGATTGAACCTAAACTTACCATTCTATCAGATAGTATTGGTTATAAAGATAAAAGGAAATGGAATTCAAGAAGCACCTTACGCCACCTGATACGTGATAACCACTGGGTAAAAGTAAGCCGCAACATCATCATCTTCACTATATTAGAGTATCACAGTAGTCAGAGATGAATGTTTTAATCTGTGAGTAGAATTAATGCTCCTGTTCCATGTATTTGATATCCCTGAGTCAAAAATCATTGTCCAAAAATTAACTGTGAGGAAAGTAATGTGTTGGCAGTTATAGTTTTGGCAAGTATGTGGGATATAAGGAAGCCCTCCTGCTGGAGCTGTCAGTACTTCTCAGTTGGAACATCTCAGGAGCCTGTTTCAGAAGAACATGATAAAGTACTTCTATCTGTGCCAGAATGCAGCACCTCAAAGAATTTCTAGATCTGCTTACAAGTAAAGATGCCTTGCCTAGTACAGTTTCTCAAATTTTCCACAAGGGAGAACTCAGCCTCTACAAAATCTTAACACATATTTTCACCTTCATACAGCACACACAGATTTCTTTGAATCAACAAGATCTTAGAGAAATTAAAAATGCATACTCTTTAGGAAAGGTTTAGGACCCCAGATTTAATTCCATGCCAAAGTGTATTTCTTGCAGACTTTTAGATATCAAAATAGAATAAAGATATGAAGAGGGAATTATAATGAGAAAGTATAATGTCTTCATTCCTTTTATTTTGTTTCTCTAGCACCATTTTTTCTGCTTTTACTTTTAAATTAGCTTTTACTTTTGCAACAAGGAAAACAAGCAATATGAATCTCTGTCTCGTAGGCTAGAATATTACATTCCCTGTTGTGTCAAGAGAGGAAAGAATGTCAAAATCCACATTTTATTATGCATGTTATGCTGTTTATAGTGTCCAAAGCTTTATTGTTTAATAATCCCACATTTCCCCCCACCCCATATAGCCACATTCAGGGATGTCTCACCTATCTAGAATACAATTATCCACAGTAATCCAAAATGTTGCCTCTAAAAAGGAAAATGTGACCATGATTCTTCCTCATTTAAATCTCTAAAATTGAATGACGAAGAAAATAAATCAGTTTTCCAGTCCTCTTCATTTGAGAATCTATAGTTCACATTACTGATTACTGGAGTCTGTTCAACAGTTTTGGAGTCAAGAAGCACTTCTGTGATTTAGCTCTCTTGAATTCTTTTCTCAATGCAATTTTCTGATGTGCAGAATAAAATGCATTGTATGCTCATACTCCCTGGACTAGATTTATTCAGTAATAGCAAAAGTGACTTGCTTTAAAAGTAGTTATATAGAATGGGACTTTTAAAGCACCTACTGTTCTATATAATATCCACATTTAAGGTGTTGGTAATTTAATCCCACTTTATAATCTTTATTCATTTTCATCTAAATTCTCATTGACATAGAATATAAATCATAGGAAACCAAAATTAGAGAAATTGATATAGAATACTGACTTGTTTTATGGTGTTAAAACATAAAAAAGAAATTTAGAATGAAAGGAAGGAAGGAAGGAAGGAAGGAAGGAAGGAAGGAAGGAAGGAAGGAAAGAAAGAAAGAAAGAAAGAAAGAAAGAGAAAAGAAAGAAAGAAAGAAAGAAAGAAAGAAAGAAAGAAAGAAAGAAAAAATAAAGAAAAAGGAAAGAGAAAAAGAATGATGCAGTAGATCACAGCAGGTCAACTCTCTCACTGCCACAACTAGCAATAGCTGGATAAATTACAAAACTCTGGTTTTAAAGGTTTCAGGGATTTCTGTAACTAAGGAGGATTGTTTGATGAACTAAAATGCCAGAAAGAATGGAACTTTTTCAAGATAAGCTGATGATTACCAGCTGTGTCTTTTCTCTGTGGGTATTTGGCAATCTTCTGTGTAAGGTTTTTGTACTTGTCCACACTTCAGGCTTTCCTAGGCAGAAATCTCTAATGGGGGAAAGAGATGCCAACAATGTTTTAAGTAGCCACATGGGACTGGAGAGGATAAAAATGGGCTTAAAATTTCTAAAGTTCTAGCACTATCAGAAAAATTATAAAATTACATTCTGTATTAGATTATAAGATCTCAAGGATAATGTTATAACTTCTAGAGTTACCATATAAT
The DNA here is from genome assembly GCF_905146905.1 of Nyctereutes procyonoides. Classification (NCBI taxonomy): domain Eukaryota; kingdom Metazoa; phylum Chordata; class Mammalia; order Carnivora; family Canidae; genus Nyctereutes; species Nyctereutes procyonoides. The sequence continues at coordinate 5,972,216 of NW_026575137.1, forward strand.
AATAGTGATAGAATGTATAGTATATTAATGAAATTTTTAAAAATGGAGTATTTTTTAAAAATCTGATGAATCTAAAATAAAGCAAAAAAAAAAAAAGAAAGAAAGAAAACTTAAAAGATGGGCCAAATGCAGATTACTAGTGAAGTAACAATATAGTACCAATACATAGATAACTAAATTAAAAGTAATTGGAAAAAATACTCTAATTAAAAGAATAGGATATAAGGATAAATTAAAATTAAAAACCCTAGGAGTACAAAGGTACAGTAGGAGACTTTACTCTTCCACTCTAAACAATGGATAGATCATCCAGACAGAAAATCAATAAGAAAACAGTGGAGTTGAACAACACTACAAATGAACCTAACAGACATACAAACCTTTCTATCCCAAAGCAGCAAAATACACATATTTCTCAAGTGCACATGGAACATTCTCCAAGATAGATCATAATAAGACAAGTCTTTAAAAATTTAAGAAACTGAAATATATCAAGTATCTTTTCAGTCTACAATGGCATGAACTAGCAATTAATAACAACAGGAAAATTGGAAAATTCACAAGTATGTGGAAGTTAAACAACAATACACTGAAACAACCAAAGGGTGAAGGAAAAAATCACAAGGAGAATAAAAAAATATGTTGAAACAAAAAAAGATGGAATACAACATACCAAATTTTAAGGGATACAGAAAAAGCAGTTTTGAAAGTCCTAAGTTTATAGCAATAAAGATTACATTTAAAAAGTCAGTAAAACTGCTTTGGAAAACCCCTTTTTACTACTGCAGAATGTGTACATGCCATGTGACCCAACGTAACATATATGTGTACATAAACCAAAAGACATGGGCTAGAATGTTCATAATGATAATATTTGTCATAGTTCATACTGGAAACACCTGAAACCACATCAACGGTTGAAAGGATAAATACATTTTCATGTTCACACCATTGGACAATCTACTAAAAATGGGGATGAATGGTTTACAGTAATTCTTATTAATATAGATGAACTCAAAAAGCATTATGTTGAGTGATTGCAAGAAACCAGACGTAAATAAGCGTGGACTGCATGATTCCATTTATAGAAGGTTCAAAAACAAACAAAATTAATGTATACCATTAGAAATCATAGAGGTAGTTCTAGAAGGAGGCTTTCGGGTTCTGGCATTTTATTTTGTTTCTTGATCTTATTACTATATTTTTTTATTACTATATGGGTTTATTTGCATAGTGAATGTCATGTGCATTTCAAACACTTAAATGAAAGTGTTTTTATAAAGCAACAGGAAATTTGTCAGAGCTTCTAATACTTTATTGGTGATTTTCTATAAATATCTCATTATTTTTCTAGTTTGATAATGGCAGATTTCCTTTGTTCTTTTCTTCTCTTGATTTCTTTCCTGTATAAAGGAAATGGCTGTGATAGTCAAAAGGACAGTCAAGTGATGGGGACAACATAACATGTTCTTTAGGGAGAAGAGTAAGTTTGGACGCATTCAATGTGGGTTTAGTAACATGAGTGAAAGGTCAAGAGCAAAAGAAAGGAAAGAGAAATAGATCTCAGGAAAATGTTCAAAAGCTCTATAGTAAGTTCTCAACGTTTCATTTTACCACTCAGCATAAAAAATAGACATGGCCGCTCCTCTCTCACTGTCATGATTTCTTTCTGGCTATAAAATCTCATCGTTCTCATTTCATTATTAACTATATCACTCATTGATCTAAAATTATTTTTCCGAGAATCTCAATTGAATCATCATTTCAGCCTTAAGAGGATAAGGTCTGTGATCTTACAATAAAGCTCTTTTGAAAGTTGCCTTTGCTTCTAAGATTGCAAAAGGAAAATAACTTACTGTAACAACATATTTAGCACCATGGAATTCATTTATTCCCAAATCCTTAAAAATCCTAAAAGATCTAAGATTTATAGTTTGTTTTTTTTATAAGAATTCACAATTTACCACATTACTGATATTAAAGAATTAACACAGCAGTGTTTGGATAATCTGAATGCGTTTTAAATGAATTATTCTCCATTTTCCTCCTTGCATGCCTCTGTTATGTATATCAATTTCATTTTCTATATATGTTCCCATGCTCTGTAATATATATAAATATGTTTATCTTCTTTTAAGGTAAAAATCTACATTATTTATGATAATCCTTAGAAGTTATTGTCAACTTAGAAAATACACTATATGATTTTGTATGTTTTTGCTCGGTGCCTCAGTTAGCTGTTTTTGTTATCAAGGTATCCAATGCACCCCCCAAATTAAGTAATTCAGATACCATGAAGATAATCTGTCTTAACACACAGCATTTCCTGGAAAACTAATACATTATTTTTCCATGGTTGTTTCACTATTTTCTATTTATTTTTTGTATCTCTTATCCCTACTTAGAGAAAAAAGATCAAAAGTTGAAATGTCTTTCAATTTATTTTGAAAAAACAATTTAGCTTTTAACATGCAATCACTGATCAACTTTCTTTTGCCATTTAAAATAATTACCAGAGCCATTCCTAATAGAATGAGTATTACAGCCATACTTAGGAAATAAAGATATGGATAAAATAATACAGTGTGATTCCCACTTCCTCTTAATATGCACTATTAAAGGAACAGGTCTGAGAATTACAAAAGTGCAGTGAGTAACATGTAGAAGCTGAGATTTTTAAAACCATTTCTTTAAATTTGCTGATATGGAATTGCACTTTCAGGACTTGTGTGGACATTTCTCAAAGACCGCTTTCTATATATTGATCAAGGCCACTTTTTACATTTCTTTAAGCTTGACTAAACTTTAGACTGGCTTTTTCCTGACTTTTGGCCTGACTTCTCATTTCTTAAAGCACTTATTTTAGAAAACTTGCAGCCGTAGATTTTTCTTTGCTTCTTTAAGATGTAAACTTTTTTTTTTAAGCCTCTTGCCAGTTTTATAACCTAGGAATGTTATTCTCAGGACTTGGGACCCTTTTCTTTGAAGTGTAGACATCAAGGGGAAGAGCATCCCCATTTCGCAGTCTCTGTGGGAGAGTAGAAACCTACCTTTGGTGCATGTTTTGCTCCTGGTTGTAAAACTACCTCTAGTGATAAAAAAAAAAAATACTAGAAAACTTACTTTTCTTTGGTGTAAAGCCAATGAACAACACAGCTAGCCTATACTCTTCTTCTCACCATAGAGCTTAAAAATCATCTTGCTCTTTTTTTTTTTTTTCTTTCAGTGGAATTGAATTCACACTGTGTTCTGGTCTCTGTGCCCTACTGAAGTAGCCTTGAATAAAGTCTTCCTTGTCTATTTAACTTTTCATAGCACATTTCTTGCTTTGACAATATCTACATTCATTGACTTTAGTACTGCCTATATAACTACCACCTTGCCAAAGATCTACAGTGGATGTATTTTATTGCTTTAATTAAATTAAGTGAAAAATTTGCATGGAACCTTTTTTTGACAAGTCACTCTTTCCTGGATCAACAAAAAGTTTATCAACATGTGACATATTAAATAGCAAAACGCAATTTTTAATTTCCAGATGTTGATGGTGCAATCTCAACTGACTTTTCACTAAATTGTTCATAAAAAGAAGACACTTGGTATTTATTGAGTCTTTTTTCTATGCCAGGTATTGTATATTATTAAAAACCATAAAATGGATTATAATCATCCATATTTTATAAATAAGGTACTTGTGGCATATGGGAGTTAAGTGGCTTGCCCAAAGTCACAAAGTGTTAATAAGTGATATGTTCAAAATCTAACGTAAGCCTGCCTGATTTCAAAATGAATGCTTTTTCCTTTAGTCCACCTTCTAGCCTTAGAATCACAGAATTACTAATTTGAACAAATTAAATTAAAATTCCTAACTCCTTAGGAATCTATACCAGTTCATCAAATATAAGTGTCTGCAGGTGTTTCATTTCAGTAGACATTAATTCCAATAAAAAATTTTATAATCGGGAAGCTAGTATCTGATCAATATTTGGAAATTTGCAAATTAAAATAAATCTAGACATGTGGTCTTGTCACCTATGAAAGCTCATCCATTTATTCTATAAATATTTTGTTCATTTCAAAAAGAAATAGAAATAGTGTTAAACTCTTGGAGAAAGTCCATCAGAAAAATTGCATCTGATAATCAAAGGGTGGAAATTTTATCATAAAGTTCAGGTAGTTCAACAGAGAATCAGGAAAAATTAATCAAATTTAACATCTATATTCAATAACATGTCCTTGTTCTCCACATCACTGAGCTGCCATCGGAGTCTGTATTCTTTGTGAAATATCATATGGATATGGGACACTTCAAAGTGGCAGTTTACGGTAATCATGTTGAAGCAGTTGCTTGATGTGGCTATACTGATGAGTATTCTGATGAGGTTTTAAAAACAAACCTTTGAACTCATTTGTCTTATTTCCATGAAATCTACAAAACATTTTTTTAAATCACCCTTGAGCCTTGCTTCTTTGCTGAATGTCTCACCCACTCAAATTCCTCTCTCTTGAAGAGATCAAAGATAGGGAAGGCATGAACATGAAAATCATTAGGGTGAAAAAGCAATGCTCCACTCAGACTTTCTGTTCATGGCAATGCACACAATTCCTACCTACCTGGCAGCTCAACAGCTACTTCCTTCATGAATTTTCCCTTGGTCATAAGGAAGTAACTTGCTCAAGGTTACACCTCACCCCAGAAGGTGGCCATGGCCAATGACTGGCTGATGAGAGAACACATAAATTTGGGACATTTTGAAATTACATGCCAGCCTTAGAACATGCAATTTTGACTGGCTAAGGCCTCAGTTGTAAAAGCACTGCTGATCAACTTCTCCCTTTGCCATTTTCTGAATTCCTTTTTTTTTTTTTTTTTTGGATTTGTATATTGCCCAAGAGCATTTCCAGGGAACCAAGTCTACAACATTACTTGAGTTTTGAATGGCCTAGGAGTCAAATTCTCTGACATTACCCTTGACATTCCAGCGAGAAATTGATTTTCTATTTCATGATGGCACATCATAAGTTTTTCTTTCTTAATCTAAAAACATACTAAATTTTCTCTGTATTTGTAACAAATAAATGTATTAAGGGTAAAAGTCCTCCTTAACTGAGTCTGGGACAAACAAATAATGAGTTTTTGTGGCAGACAGTGGTAGGGGCTTATGGAGTTTTGTAGTACAGTCTCTAATAGAAATTCTTCCCAAGATTCCAATGAAAATACAAAAACTTGGGAGGAAAAAGTCTTGCCTTTAAGCTATACTTAGTAGATTCTTCCCTTGATATTGCATTATATCCACATGAATAAAACATTGTTTAAAACTCTAATAAGTCAAACACTACAAACTACTGGGATGTCTGGAAAGTAGCATACTCTCAACAAATATTTTTTTAAGAAAATTAATGAATGATAGTTCACATACAGTAATGGACGAGAAGGAACTAGCAGTGATAAAGCAAGAATTTTCCAGCCTAAATGTCTCTGCCACAGAAGATGAGGAAAACATTGTATCAGCCCACTGGTATCCTTTTTTTTTTTTTTTTCTTTTATTCTGGGATTGGGGGAAGGCAAGTGGTATTTGTGTTGTTTCTAAAATGCTAATAGTGAATATCAAAAGCACAATAAAGTATATAGCAAAGTGCATTAAATAATATGAAAGTACAAAACTTTATAAAATAGTGTGACAGCTCCCATATACCTATAACGCAGATTTAACAGATATTAGAATTTTGCAATATTTACTTCAAAACTTTTATTTAGAAGTAAATAGAACAGATGTAGCTAAAGCCCTACCCTTCCAATTTTTCTCCATCAACAAAAGAAAACACTATTATGAATTGTATATATCATGTTCATGAATGTTTTATATTTAAAACTATTTACATGGTTTAAAATGCATATAAATGATATCATGCCATATGCATCTTTTTGCAGTTTGCTTTTTTATCATATTAAATATGTAGATGTATCTCATTTATATTAATTAGTATGCATTCCAAACTGAAAAAATTACAGCTTATTTTATTAAGGGATAGTTGGGGTGTTTACACTTTTAAGACTCTTAAAATATTGTTTTAATAACACATTTAGACACATTGTCTTGTGTAAATGAGGACACGTTTCTCTCTATAAACATTGAGAAATAAAATTTGTAGATTATGCATATCTTCAATTTCACTAGGTAGTGACAGTTGCTCTCCAAAGTTGTTCTATCAATTTACACTCCCACCAGCACTGCATATTAATTTGCTACTTCTTCCCAATCTTTGCCAAAACATAGTGCTAACTTGGGCTTGAAGTGGTATCTCTTTGTGGTTTTAATTCAAATTATCTTACCATTAGGAAAGCTGATCATATGTTTGTTGGATACGAAGGTTTTCTTTCCCGTGATTTGCATGTTCATATTTTTTGCCTCTTTTTGTCATTTTTTTATTGATACGTAAGACTTTTTATTTAATATATGATACTGCATACATATTTTCTTAATTTGCATCTTTTTATGGTTGCTGCTATTCAAATATTTTTAATTTTAATGAAATCAAATTGGTTCATATTTTCCTTTGTGACTTGTCATTGGTATATAATAGCGATTAAAGAGCATGGACTCAGGAGACAACCTGCCAGGATAAAAACCTACTTCTGCCATATATTGGGGAAATGTTTTTTGCAAGTCAAATGCTATTTCTTCATCTGGAAATAGAATTGATAATAAAATTTACTTCTAAGGTCATTATGAGGATTGAATTCCTTAGCACATGTCAGGTGCTTAAAACAAGGCCTTAAAACAAGGAAACTGTTCTTTCAAAGAGCCTTCGTGAACATTATAATTGTTATTAGTAGTAGTTGTGGTGATAATACTATCATCATTAAAGAAATATTTCTCCAGCAGTTTAAGTTTCACATATATTTACTTTGCTAATGTTCAGTTTTTTCTTTTCACATTTGGATATTTGATTTATCAAGATTTGATTGGGATATGAGAAAAAATTTACCTTTACATAAATATTCAATTGTTCTAATCAAGACCATTTATTAAATAGTCCACCAGTTTCCCACTGATGTTATATTTCATGTTGTCAGATCTATTTATTAATTATGTATTCTATTGTGGTAGTCTACAGTCCTGTGCACATACCACCTGAATTTAATTTACTATATTTTTTTCTTTAATAATTTTTACCTAGAGTTAAATTCCTTTTTTGCAATTCTTCATAAATTCTTCATGATTCTTGAAACTTTATCCTTCATATGAATTTTAGGGTCAGCTTATTGAAAGCCTCTGAAAATTCTTTAGGAGTTTGAATTGAAAATTTAAGTAAATTTGAGAAAAATCTTTTAATATTGAGCCTTCCCATGTATGAGTATACATCAGACACTATTCTAAATGCTTCATTTGTTTTAGTCCATTTAACTTTTAATTTTTTTTATTTTTTATTTTTTTATGATAGGCATACAGTGAGAGAGAGAGGCAGAGAGAGAAGCAGGCTCCATGCACCGGGAGCCCGATGTGGGACTCGATCCCGGGTTTCCAGGATCGTGCCCTGGGCCAAAGGCAGGCGCTAAACCGCTGCGCCACCCAGGGATCCCCTAGTCCATTTAACTTTTAAAACAACCTTGGGGTAAATGCCATAGTATTCCCATTTTCAGTTAAGAGTATGGACTTGATCCATATGTGGACAACACAAAGATTAAAAACAAACAAACAAAAAAAAACTATGTCCCAGTTCTCAAGGAGCTTATAGGTCCAAAGAAAACAAAAACATGTAAATCAACAATGTCGGTGAAAGATAAGTGTAATTATAATGAGAAAAATATACAAGATGAAATGGAAGCAGAATAGAGTCTTGGGAGAAGTATAAATGTGTGACAACTGAATTTAAAGAACATAAAATCAGGAGAAAGTTCTATGTGGAATGGAGCAGACACTTGCTTATTCCTGGAGTACTGAAGACAAGTGAAGGAGAATGAAGGCTCAAATGAGGAAGAGCTCTTGAAGACAAATTTGAGCAGGAGAGTAAGATTTGCATGTAGTATGACAGACTGAGGGAAGGCCAAGAATGGAGACAGGAAGAATAGTAAAGAAGCTACTGCCATAGTCAGGGAGGTATGGATGTTTGCACCAGGTGTCTGCTGTGTTGATAAAATTTATATTTATGAATAAATATATACATATTTGCATGTAAATATACATGCAAGATCCTGGTGTACCCTGAAAGCATCAAGACATTGCACAGGAACACATTGAAAGAATACAGCTAAAAGATTCATTTTAGGAAAAAAAGGCAAGAAAGATGGGGACTGTATCTACCTTATAATTTCACTTGTCATATAGTACCCTTCGAAGAATATTATTTGTCATGGTAACTTTGAATCAAATAAATCAAAATCAGAGACTAATACAAATGTATCGAGGACTTATTTGGATAGGTAGACATTGAAGATGTGGTTATACACAACACAAATGAGGTTATCCTATTCATTGACTAACATCTGGGGCCCTATAATGTGCTAATATATTTATATAAGTATAATCCATATTTTTAGGATTACTGCAACCTGAAAGTCAAAATAGGGTCACATTTAACCATTTAACAACTAGCATTCCAGGGGAGAGACAAAAGTCCTAAATTATAGTGTTTAATGGTTTTCATGTGGCTTGGCTGATTTTAAGTTGCAATGTGATATAACTGACCATGCATTTAGGAAGAGGTGCTATCAATACACTATCATAACATGAAATGGCTCACACACACTATTAATTAAATTTTATTTATGAAGTTTTTAAGATGTTTGGGAGAGATGGTTTGGCTCATGCACTATCCACACTGATAATAAGCCAAGCCATAATACATATCTCATAATATCTTTGTGCAAAAGGCAGCCTGTTCTTAAAAAAAAAATCCATACTAAGGATTTTAATTGACTGGCTAAATCATTGCTATGTGACAGGAAGTAAATAGCAAACATCTACAGACTACCAAATTGGTACATAATCCACTATGTGCATCTACCTGGGTTTTCCAGGAACTAAAGAGAATAAGAAAGATGATTTCTTTCCTTGAATCATTCAGAGAAAGAGATGTAAACTAAAGGGGAGGTTGGAATTATTAACTCTAAAGTCTCCACTATTTGTGAGACAAAGGTTACTTCCAGAAACTTAAATCATTGTGTGAAAAGGGCAAGCAGGTGACCATGTCATATTCCTTTAACATGACTCTTGATCAAAAGTAATAGCTCAATTTCACTCATAGACAACAAGTGAACAAATACACAGAAGGCAGTAGAAAGATGTAGCTTTAAAGATAGAATCATTTTCGTCTCCAAAATATAGGTTGAACGAGTGAGTAATCACAGAAGTGGGAGATGACATATGAAACTGTTAATCTCTTCTAACTACATATTGAGCCCAATTCTGTCTCCCACAGGAGCAGATGAGGTGCAGAGCCATAGAGAGAAGTCACTGGCCTTGCCCTTCAAACAAAGGCTAAATAACATTGTCTGGGCTTTTTATGAGTTCACCCCCATTTGAGAGATTGACCTGAGGTAAACTGCTTGGGAAATAGCATTTTGCTTAGATAGGCTGAGGTTTCTAACAGAGTCCTCTAATACAACTTCTGACAATTCTTTTCCCTTCTTGCTTTCTTACCACTGACAGGTAACAAGAGCCCAGATTAACCTTTCGCTACTCCTTTAAGCTCTATCTAAACTTAGCTATCTCCTCTTCAAATACCCTGGAACACAAATTATTTTTAGGGAGAAATAAAACTTACCCTGATAAACTCATTCTAAATATTATTCTTCATCTTGAAATATTAAGGTTACAGGTCTAAATTTACAACACACACCATCCCAAGGATGCCTTTAAGAGAGAAGTCAGTGAGAGACATTCTAGACACTGTAGGAAGGAAAATAAGTTCTGTGGTAGACATATCTCCCAAGTATTCCTCAAATCTCACTGGAGACCATTTTAATCAAGGTTGGGCTCACCTAGAGGTGTAATATATAGTGACCTCCAAGGGCATGAGTAAAGGAAGACTCATCACCTAAAATAATTCCCTCACATGGTGGAATTCTTTGTCTTTTTTTCCCTACATTTAAAAATTATGCAATACTTCAAAAGTAAGGTATAAAAATATAACATTAACTCCTTTCTACTGCTACTCACTACCAAGATATACCAAACTTTACTGCAATATTTGTTTCAGGTTATTTCTTAAGAAATAAGTTATTACAGATAAGATCAAATATTATAGTAACCACTACTGATGCTTATTTCCTTTTCTTCTATAGCTCTAGAAGTAACCACCATTCTTATTTAGAAGTTCATCATCCCTTAGATTATTTTTGTACTTTTACCACTCATATACTTAGAAAACTAGGTTGCTTTGCATATTTAAGCACTTATACATGCTTATATATCAAAGAATAAACAAAATCCAGCAACTTCCTTTACTGTTCAAAATTATGACAATACATATAGCTTTAGTTACTTTAGGTAATAACTATTATCTTATATTTATTGATAGACTACAATTTACTTTTTGCCCATTCTCCAGTTATTAGGAATTTATATTATATCCAACATTTTGTTATTCTAAACAAAAAAACATTCTTATACATGCCCCCTTGTAACATGTAGAGAATTTTCCTAGAGTAGATACCAAGAAAAATAATTAGTCGTTACAGAGGCTTTGTATTTCCAAATTCATTACATGTTGAAAAATTACTTTTTAAGATTTATTTATTTATTTATTTGAGAGACAAATTTACTTATTTATTTGTGCACAGAGAGAGTAGACAAGCAGGGGCAACTTCAGAGGGAGAGAGAGAAGCAGGATAAATAGGGAATTGGATGAGGGGCTCCATCCCAGGACCCCAGGATTGTGACTTGAGCCTAAGGCAACAGGTTAACTGATAGAGCCACTGAGGCATCCCAAAAAAATTACTTTTAAAATCACCAACCTAATTTTGCCTCTTAGTATCTAGGACATGTTCTACATTCTTATCAACATTTAGGATTGTTGGATTTTATAATTAATGCAAATAAATCAGATGTGTAACAATTATTCAATGCTGTTTTAATTTGTATTACTTTGATTACTAGTGAGAATGAGCATATTCTCATGGACTCCAGTGGTTTGTGGCCATTGAATCATGTTCTCCATGTCCTACCTACCTTTGTACATTATTCTGTTGTGATTTTTTTTTAATTTCTTAAAGGTCTTCTTTCTAACACAAAGCTTGTGCTTATATGCACTACAAGTATTTTCTCATAGTCTTTGCCTTGATTTATAACTTTGCTTATAATACAATGTTGCTGAGACAAATGATTTTATTTATAAAAAGAAATCTAAATTCCTCTCTCATAATATACACATTAAAAACTCCAAATAAGGGATCCCTGGGTGGCGCAGTGGTTTGGTGCCTGCCTTTGGCCCAGGGCGCGATCCTGGAGACCCGGGATCGAATCCCACGTCGGGCTCCCGGTGCATGGAGCCTGCTTCTCCCTCTGCCTGTGTCTCTGCCTCTCTCTCTCTCTCTCTCTGTGACTATCATAAATAAATAAAAAAATTAAAAAAAACTCCAAATAAAATATGGAGGAAAAATGTAAAAGTTTTTGAAAAAAATAGGAGCAAATCTGTGAAATTGAAACATAAAGAATACATAAGATCAAAAGGAAATAACTAATAAATTTGCCCCATCAATACTTAGCACTCTTAAGACAATAAAGTCCAGACTTTAAACAACGTAGCATTTCCAGTATTCAGCATAAAATACAAAATCACTTAGTGATTAAAAAAAAAAGAAAAACTTGACAGAAAACTGTCAATAAAACAGATTCAGAGATGAGATAGGTGTTGGCATTTAGCTAAGAAAAGAAACAAGCAACCTAATATAAATATGTTCAAGGATTTAGAGAAATAGATGGGATTAGTGATCGAGCAGATAGTAAATAAAAAAAAAACATGGAATTCTAAAGAGAACTAAACACCATGGAATTCTAAATATATAATTTCTAGAGGTTAAAAAAAATCAGTCTCAGAAATGAAAGCACCACAGAATGAGCTTAACAGCAGATTGGACACTAAAGACAAAAAGATGGTAACATGAGCTGCAGGCCAGGCAGCCAATAGAAACAATCCAAACTGAATCAGCTGCTTTAAAAATGTCTCAGCTGGACTGATGGGAGAACCCAAGGAAAAGATGCCTATTGAGGAATCCCTTGTCAGACTAGAATAGGCGAGAACTAGGACCTTGCCATTCTCCATTATTGGCCAGAACATAGTGGTAGATGCACAATGGCAGAAGGTGAGGCAATAAGGCACCTCTGCCCTCCACAGTGGACTCTCTCGAAGGAAATGTGAGGAGCTCACCTCCTTCTCTACCACATTGCCATCACAGAGACTGCTTAATGTGAGAATCAATCCAGATTAGGAAGATTCATCCATCTAAAGACAACAATGCTGGACCAGGGCAGGCCTGTTTCATGGAGGTAGGAGCATAGGGCAGGGAGCTGAAAAGCCTACCTGAGTAATACTGACATATTGATAAAGGAAGAGAAATGGAGAAATTAAATGTTCTTATAAAAAAGAAAAGGGTAGTGGACTGACATGTGCACTTTATTTTTTCCCAGTTTACCTAATATGTTAGCCACCCTGCTCCAAGAGATGAGTAGGTAAAAGAGTGGAGAGAGGCCACAAAGGATAAGAAAAGGCTTGGAAGGGAGAATTAGAAGTGCCAAAAAGTGTGTGCCTCCCTCTTTACATGCGTGGTAGGGGTTTTTGTCATCTTTTGCTGTTTAATTCAATTAGTGTAGGTAATTCTATGGATGAAATTGATACTTTTCTACCTGAGAACTTGTCTACTGCCCAGTTTTTTCTTCCCCCCTTCTTATTTTTACTCTTTAAAACCACTTCCTCTTAGTAGTCAAAAGTAATATAAGGATACATCAATTTAAGATGACAAAAAAAACTTAAAAAGATCTGAAAAGTTGATTTATTTCATACACATTTCTAAAATTTGATTGAATATCAAAATTATGTAGATGTTATAAGAGATTGAAGTGGAAATTCAAACATACAGGAAGAGATGGTGCTGAACTGTAGAGTAGATATTGAGTAAGGATCAAACTGTAGGACCACTGTGAGCAGAAGAAGAAAAACAACGGGTATCTGAACTGAGGGTCAAGATAAACTCACAGACTATTAATCTTGGCAGTTATATTTTAGAACTTTCATTATCTCAGTAATCCCTGTAAAAATCAATACCTGCAATAAGTGTCTGGTTTTCCCTGATTTCTTATGCAGTAGTTCCTGTTCTCTTCCACATAAACTCTTTTGGGTAGGACAAAAATTGAATCAGACCTTCCATGATGTCACCCGGTTTAGCCTATTACTTTTCTTTGTTTCATGGTTTTGTTGATTGTTACCGTGCAAATATGACACGAAAACATCCAACTAGCATATTTCAAAATTTATAAAACTTATCACAGACTCAATAAAGTGCTTGTTATGACTACTTTTCCTAAAATGTTTTTAAGGCACTCTACACTGAGAATTAATTCTGTCCTCCAGATAGGGCTTGGAACCACTTCTATTTGTGAATGTCTATACCTTCACTTTACTTAAAGTGAATGCTTTCACTTTACTGGAAATTTTTTTTTATTTTTTTTTTACTTTACTGGAAATTTTTTTAAAAAATTAGTACCACTCTGGATTTGCAATTTAGTAAGCCTTCTTGATATATGTATATCTAAGATAGATATAAATATAGACATAGATATATAGATGATATAGATATATATAGATCTTCATTTTAACATAGCTACTTAATTTGGAGTCATAAAAGTCTTCAAAGTATTTTCCTATTATCAACAATTTTATTTTGGGGGATGCCTGAGTAACTCAGTGGTTGAGTATGTGCCTGCAGCCCAGGGCACAATCCCTGGGCCCTGGGATCGAGTCCCACATTGGTCTCCCCACAGAGAGCCTACTTCTCCCTTTTCCTATGTCTCTGTCCCTCTCTCTGTCTCTCAAATAAACAAATAAAATCTTTAAAAAAATTATTTTTGAATTGAATTCAACTATCCTTAAGGTGATAGAATTTGAACACATTTAACTGTTCTGGCAAATTTCCTCCACGTTTTAAGATACTCCCCCTTTTTTTTCCAGCCTCAATATATTAATAGGTATATTATTTGGTTTCAGTTTTTTTATAAAATATTACATAATAAATATACAGTAAGTTATGATCCTACCAAATTTCCAGATAACACCTTTTTCCACCATTTATATATTGCATAATTATAATATATTACAAATATATATTGTAAATAATCATGTAATTTCTTTTCTAAAAGGAATAATAATCATGTAATTTCTTTTCTACAGCTCACTCTGAGTCTTTTTATGTTTTAGCTCATTAGTTTCTTTATTTTAATTGGCAAAGCATCTATACCATGGATTTCTTTTCTACCAGATTCCATTGATTTACTGGAAATACCAACACTTCTATCATAAGCATTTGCAGAACGAGCACACAGAGAGTTTGTATGTTCATGTGTTAACAAGAACTTTGAAATCACTTTAGTAAATCAAGGTGAACAAAATTTGTTAACCAAAGAAAGCTGTAATATAATCAATTATATAGCAATACATCTTATAATGCAATAAACGTTTTTATTGTATACATAGAGTACACAAGTAAAATCAAGTAATATAAATATTCTTTTTAGAGTTTCCATTTTATTTTTTGAGATTCACTATATATTCACACATTCATTCCGCCTATTAGTAATACTGAGATACACTACAGTGTGAGATTTTAAGTATCCAGAGAAGTATCCTGTATTGAAAAGGGAGAATGATTTAATAAGCTATAGACCTAGACTAATTTTATTTCCATAATAAATAAATAAGCCAAATAGATAAATGAATAAGCCATAGACTGACTAATTTTATTTCCAAAATACTTGACCCTCTGTGGTTGTAAATATGGTTTGCCAAGTTCTAAGATATTGGGCCCAAGGAGGTATTCATAAGAAAAGAGATTATTATGGTCAGTAGAAATTTTTGCTTCTAAATGGAAATATCATGTTGACATCTGGTGCATAATTTAGTCATATTTTGAAATTTAAGAATCAGGCTTTGCAAAATAGTAAGCATAAGCAAATGCTACACACCTTTGGATTTAATATGAATAACCAAACAACCTCCTCCTATATTGTATATTTCACATTTTTTCTATGTCAGATTTTTTTTTACTTAGTTCTATTTATATAATATGCTTCAAAAGAATAGGGCTATGCATACTTTAGAAGTACATACCACTTTATATTTACTTTAAGCCTATTAAAATTATACCTCCTCTCAAATAGTTGCGATTACATGTAGTTTTATGAAAAATGCTA
Source organism: Nyctereutes procyonoides (assembly GCF_905146905.1). NCBI lineage: Eukaryota > Metazoa > Chordata > Mammalia > Carnivora > Canidae > Nyctereutes > Nyctereutes procyonoides. The sequence goes on from NW_026575137.1 coordinate 5,987,623, forward strand.
ATAGTCTCAGGTCCACATTTTTCTACTAACTTTTTCTGTTATATGAATCACATTAAATTTGAAAAGCAAACAAATTTATATTTAGAAAGTTCCTAAGCTAAGGATAAATGGTAAATCAGAACACAAAACACAGAGACTGGAGAAGAAAACAGAGGAAAGCGATAAGAAGGGAGAGTAGCTCCATTAACTTTGTTAGGTCTAGACAAAGGCAGAAAAGGGCTGCTGAGCCAGAATTTTGTGATTCATTATGTGTAAGAGTAATACTGCACTAAAAAAAATAGCATATTTACATCTTCCAAGAAATGTGTTTTCCAAGAATTAACCAACTTAACTAGAGAGCAGTATGTCTCCATACAATATATTGAGCATGCCTTATTTCTAAGTTGTGTAAATATTTTAAGTGGCCAAAAGCCTGGTTCTAACTTATTTGATAGAAATAAGTTAGATCTCTGATGTTAGATCTTGGCATTCTTTATCCATGTTTCTGGCTGATGGAATGCTTAATGAGACTCAGAGATTCAATGATTTGATTACCAACTGGAGAGACAGATCAATCACCCACCTACAGGAGCCAGATCAACTCGGATCTAACCCACAAAGCAGTGTATTTCTAACAACAAATATAGTTATTTGTCATTCCTGATAATGACTCAGAGTCTTCAATACAATAAAATCCCAAAGTACTTCTTTCACGTGTACAACTGATTTGCTTAATTTGTATATAAGATTATGCCCATTATTTTACTTTACTTCAAGAAAAATAGTTATAAGGGAAATAGTAGAGAAGCCCAAAGCTAATACTGATCTCTCCTGTCAATTACTTATGCTCAGTTACACTGTGAAATCATTAGGAATTAGTGATCCAAGAACTTTGCTATATTGGGCATTAAAGAGCAAGTGTCCTCGGTGCTTAACCCTGTCTTAACATTATAAGGGTAGGGTAGATTGCAGAAGATGTCCAGGTGAGTGCCAAATCATATATATAAACTGGGCTGGGACTTTTATTTTTTATCATTTAAAGATTCCCATGAACCAGTAATTATTTCAATGAGTTTATACATCAGAACATCTACTGATTATTTCAGTTACTAGTTCTTTCTGTGGCTATGAGCATTTTTCTTTACTCTCTGTACCATAGTTTAGTCATTTATAAAGTGAAGATAATAACAGTACTTCTATGACAAGATTTTGTAATAATTAGGGTGAGTTGACAGGTATAAAATGGTTTGAAAATTACAATATGGTAAATATCAGGAAAATATTATATTCATATCATTATTATTATTATTTAAAGATTTTTAAAAATATTTTATTTCAACATTTTATTTATTTATTCATTAAAGACACACAGAGAGAGGCAGAGATATAGGCAGAGAGAGAAGCAGGCTCTCTACAAGGAGCCTGATGTGGGACTCGATCCCAGGACCCCAGGATCACAACCTGAGCCAAAGGCAGACGCTCAACCACTGAGCCACCCAGGTGCCCCATATTATTATTATTATTATTATTATCCACAGATCCCAATCATTGAGATCAGAAAAAGGTCAAATAAACAGCTCTGATATTGTTCAAGTTTATGTTTTATCCATGATTCCAATACCTTCTCCCCCCAGAGTCTGCCAGTGTCATTTTCTAAGTAGCAAGATGCCTACTAGAATTCCAACAATCCTTAGGGTCTCAATTTCCTCTTATACATTCCCAATCTACCCCTTCAGATGTTTTAGATAATTTTTTTTTTACTATACTCATGCTGAATTCAGCCTCAGAAGTCCAAAGGACAGACAGAGCAATCAGCACAGACATCCTATTTTGCTTCCCCCACTGGCACTGCGCTCTAGGCCTCATGTCCATTCTTTGGGACTCCACAAAGCTGTTCTACTTGCCTCCTAGCTAGGCCAGCTACTTTCTTAGGGGACCATCAGGCACACAATCTTATCCCAAATAACTCTTAAATTAAACACCCTTACTTGCCTTACCCAGTAATCAAAGCTTATTTCCCCTCTCATATATACGTCATGAACTTGTTATATTATTTCCAAATTTTCATCCTTGTTTATCCATAAATTTGCATTTGTGATTTTTCTTCTCAACTCTGAACCTTGACTCATTTGAAAATAATCCTGACTCTCTAGCCACATGTTCTTTTTTTTTTTTTTAAATCCAAGCTATGCTGCTTTGCACTGCCGTGAGAACAGCCCTTGCAATTTAAAGAGCTCCCAGTAACTGGACTATCCAATTCTGCTCTAGGGACGATGCCCTGAGAATGAGGCATCAACCTAGATACAAGCTATGCATTCAGTTAAATAAACAGCTTTGAATGAATACAAAGTGTATAAGATTAGCTTTGCAAAAATTTTTGTATGGCAAACAATATTGCAATATTTTCATGTGTTTAATAATGCTCCCTTCCAATTTATAACTTTTATCCACAAGGGGCAATAAACACAAAAAGAATGAGAAATTCTACATTAAATGCATGATGACTTTTTTTTTAACTGTAAACAATTATAAATTGAAAGAGAATTTCTTATAAAATTAGTGACCGATTCAATGAATTCCCAAAGTTCTAATGATCTAAATTTTATTTTGAGACATTTGGAAATGTAATTAGGTAATGTGAATTTCCTGAATATGAAGCACAAACAACTGGCTTGAACTCAGCTTGGCATATTTAAATGGTACATATTCTTTGAAATATTTTATTGAACTAACAGAATATATTACAGGTCAATCATTATGGCCAGTTTTTAAAATAAACTTTATGTTGGGAAATAATTATCTATAAATATCTCACATTTCTAGATGTTCTGTGCAAAGGTATTTGCAGTCCGTTTAAAAATATTTTTATATAAGGTGACATTGCAGGAGAGTAAAGTTTAGAGATATCTCCCTCCTCCAAGATGTTTCAGAGCAATAAAGACCTTCCTGGAGGAGATTTGCTTACATTCTAGAGTAAAGATAAAGTATCTATCTCCAGAATGAGATGAGGAGTTTACCAGCAGTTGAATATATAATCAGAGTTTTTTAATTCTAGGATTTATCCCCTGTTATTTATTCTGCATGTACAGTTACCATTCAACTTCCAGTACATCACCCTACGGGGACTGAAACTCAAGGAACTGGTGCTATGAAGTTGGCAACTAGCTGATGCTTTTGCTGTGACTAATAAACTGTCTTTGTGTCTGACCTAAGTGTCTTGTGATTTTATATGTATTGTTAGTGCCTGAATGTTTGTGTCTCCTCCCCTATCAAAAAAAATTCCTAATATTTTTTATAAATATTAGGAATTAAGACCTTTAGGGGATAATTAGGCCATAAGGCCTTCACCCTTGTGGAAACCTCATGAATAGGATTAGTACTCTTGTAAGAAGAAACATGAGAGCTCTCGCTATCTCTCTCTCTCTCTCTTTCTATCTCTCTTTGCACCCCTCCCCCATCACCACTACGTGAAGACACAATCTGAAAATGGTATCTGCAAAGCTAGAAGAGAGCCCTCACCAGACACCAGATCTGTCAGCACCTTCATCTTGGATTTCCTAACTTCCAGAACCACGAAAAATAAATTTCTGTTGTTCAATCTGTACAGTCTATGGTAATTTGTTATCTCAGCCCAAACTGATTAAGAGTTTGGAAAAAGTTAGGTAAAACCTCAGATACTTCACAGTTCCTGAATTAACATTATTGAGATATACATTACATAAGATAAAATGAAACCATGTTAAATATAGAGTTTAATGATCATTGGCACATGTATACACACATGTAAGCACCATGATAATCATGATGTAGAATATTTCCAACATCCAAAAAAGTTCCCTTGTGTTAATTTCCAATCAATCTCCTCCATACCCTCAGATATAATCGCTGAAATATTTTCTAAACCATGGATGGGATTGATCTTTTCTAAAATTTCACATAAATAGAATCATGCAGTATATAATTCTGGGTTTGGTTTATTTCACTCATGATTATTTTCATTCGTGATTTCTGAGATCCAGTAATGTTACTGCTTATTAGAGCAACACATTCCTCATATTTATTGATTGGTATTCCAGTGTATGAACATTCTACAATGTGCTTATGGATTCTGCTACACCTGGGCTGTTTTCCAGTTTGGAGCTACTGTGATAAATCTACTATGAGTAGTTCACAAGTCTTTGTATGGAAACACATTTTATTTCTCTTGGGTAAATATGTAGGAGTGGAATGATTAGGTTTCATGGTAAGTGTGTCATTAGCTTTATACAATACTGCCAAACTGTTTGCCAAAATTGTGCCATTTAACATTCCACCAACAATGTATGAAAAATTCCACTTGCTTCATATCCTAAAACTTATACTGTTAGTCTTCTTAATTTAGTCATTCTAATGACTGCATAGGGATGTTTCACATGCTAGATATTGTTCCATTTGGCATTCGTTTCTATAGTCTTCTATTCCCCCATCCCTAAGAATGACAGAAATTGGAAATTAAAAGCTGTTTTTCCTACACTCCTTCATGGCTAGGCCTCTCGATACAGCTTAGGTTCTTTCAATGAGATTAATCGTACCACACTTGAAGGTGTCAAGGAAGTGGAGACTTCCCTAGGATGGTATAGTTGGACAAGCAGGGGGAGTACCTGGATTTTGTGTTTTTCTCTATCTTACCAGATTCATGGGTATGGGAAAGCTGTGACATCAGGTGGTCAAGAAATCAATCTGTTCCTAACTCTAAGTTGCAGCTATCGTAGTATATATTCTTGAAATCAGAAAGAGTGGTTACTTTCTGACTTTTATTTCTTTAGGCATCTAATGATTTTAAAATCACTTAATCTTCCTAATATTTTTTCTGCTTGGAATGCCTCCAGTACTTTCTGTTACCTGAACTCTGATTGATTCAATAGACATTAAGAAAGGAAAAAAAAGTGTGAAACACAGACGAGGGATTTTAAGGGGGAACTGGCTCAGCATTCTAAATTCCACCTTAATTCTCAGTGGGAATTGCTTAATGTGTTATCAATGTAATAACTTCTTAACAAAGATCTGTTGTCCATATATTAATGATGCTGATATTTATTGAGGGTTTACTATGTACCAGACACTGTAAGAATCAGTTCAATGCTTATTACAAACTTAGGTCAATCACAGTACAGACACTGTCATCTTAAATCCATTTTAGCATTTCCTATTTTGTACCAGAAAAGGATTTAACCAAGGTCTGTCTAAAGTAAACTTCTACAGTTTCACTTCTACCATGTTGTCTCTCTGACAAAATTTGTCACTAATTATCATTTTCTATATCACTCAAAAATAGATATGCACTCTCCCAAGTCCTCGGTCTTACCTACAAATTTAACCACTTCTGGCTTCCTTTCTTCTTTTCAGGGTTGTAATGGAAGTCATCATTTTCTCCTTCTACTTAAGAAAAAAATCCTACTAGAAATGCTATGTGATCCAGCAATACCTCTTCTGGGTAAATATCCAAGAGAAATGAAATTAGTACCTCGAAGCGAAATCTGCACTCGCATGTCCACTACAGTTCTATTCACAATAGCCAAGATACAGAAGTGACTGAAGGGTCTGCTGATGAATGAATAGACAAAGAAATTGTGATATATGCGTACAATGCAATATTATTCAGCCTTAAAAAAGGAGATCCTGCCATATGCAACAACATGGGTGAAACTCAAGGACATTATGCTAAATGAAATAATGCGAAAAGAAAAAGTATTGCATGATGTCACTTATATCTGAAAATCTAAATAAAAGCTGATTCACAAAAGCAGAGAGTAGAAAGGTGGGAGAAATGAGAGATGTTGGTCAAAAGGTGTGAAGTTGCAATTGTGTAGGATGAATAAATTCGAAAAAGCTAATGTACAGCATGATGGCTATTGTTAATCTTACTGTATTGTATACTAGAAATTTGCTTAGATCTCAGGTGCTTTCATTAAAAAAGTTAACTTTGAGAAGAGATGGATATATTAATTAGCTTGACTGCAGTAATCATTTCACTATATATGGAAATCAAAGCATCATGTTATAAATTTTAAATGTGTAGTTTTTAGTTAAAATGTCCCTATTAATCATATATGATTAACTGAGGGACCCAAAACTCACAAGAGTAAATGAAATAAAGTTGATATGCATTTCTTTACTGTGTTTAGATTTAAGAACTCCTGGACTGGCCCGGAGGCTTCACAAAAATATTGGGACTCAGACCCCTTTAATCCTGCTATTCCACTGGTCTGAGCATTTGGCTTTCATTTTATGGTTGAAGACAACAACTCAAACCCCAGCCCTCTTTTCTACATACTAACCAACAGGAAAACGGAAGGGCCAAAACGTAAAATGGTATCGTCCTCATTCCAAGCATACATGCTAAAAATTGCACACACATTTCTGCTCAATCTATTGGCCATAAATTAGCTATCTTTAACTATAAGGTGGCTAAGAAATATCATTTTTTCCCTAAAGTTACGAATCCAGATAAAAATTAGATTCTCTTGATAAGTAACAATTAGAGGGTCTCCTGGGTGGCTCAGTGGTTGAGCATCTGCCTTCAGCTCAGGTCTTCATCCTGGGGTCCTGGGATCAAGTCCCGCATCAGTCTCCCTGCGTGAAGCCTGCTTCTCCTTCTGCCTATGTCTCTAGCTCTCTGTGTCTCTCATGAATAAATAAATAAAACCTTTAAGAAATTTTTAAAAATAAGTAACAATCAGAAACTCGTTCTTAAAGAACAACCAGTGAAAGCATCCATACGTTGTATCTTGAGTCTATGTTCTATCTTACCTTCTAAGAGATTCATTCTATAAAGTGCATATAAACCCATCATAAAATACGAGGTATTTGATGACCTGTGTCATATTTAACTCTTCTGTCTCAATTTCTTCCCCCATCATCTCAATTCTCCCTAACCTCCGGCACTTGATAATCCACTGTATTTGCAAGACTGGGTGTATCACTGAAGGTTCAATCAGATAAGCTGCACTGTTGATAAGAACCACTACAAATAATACTGAATAGGAACTTACAGGAATTCAACTCCAAGTAGGAAGGGACATGGTGAAGAAGTCTATGCAAAGCTATTGTCTCTGAGTCTGAGGATGAGCCTGAAGAGGTGTGACTCTCTTTGTCTAGAGTTCGGAAAGAAAAGCTGAATGTGGAGTAAAACATCGAGAGACCAGAACCACAAAGATGGGCTGGTACGTGAACCTGTGTCTAGCCTCTGCTATCAGCCTCAACGCTAGGACTGCCCCACAGGAAGAGTTGACTCTCTCTTCTTGAGCATAGATCTGCTCCTATGCCAGGCTCAGGATTCAGAGAACCCATGGGAGAAAATCCAGCAGGAGAGAAAGGAGCTGCAGGCCTGCATGTTGACCCCCGTCCACAAAGTGAGCCAACACTGTCACGTGCTCAGTGCCCTAGACCAACCTCTAAGCTGTTTGGGAAGGTAGTTAGAGCTCAGCTTAATGGGCAGGGAATAACCCTGGATATGTTATTTGGGTCTCATTTTTAAAACCTGCATCTTCAAGATTTCCTTTCCATAACTCCTAAGACAGTCTATCTACTAAAATGTGGCTCTGTAGTACTTTTTTTCTTTCAGTCAGATGTTTTGTTTTTTGTCTTATTGTTCATATCTGCCCCCACAAAATGAAAAATTAAAACTTTTCAGTCTGGAAAAAGGCACAGAGAGGTTTTTCACTGGGGGAATAAAAAAAAAAAAAAGCAGGTTTTGAAATACTCCCTTCAAAGTTAAAGATTTTCTCCATCTTCTTCCACTTAGAACAGTTTTTGGAATTTATGAAATTGATTTTATTGGATGATTTTGTTTACACAACTTTAAGAATTAACTTTGGCAGTTTCTTTATACACAGAAGTTTTTCTTTCCAAGAAGTAACTTTTGTGAAGGAAGACAGTAAGATCGAGGCAAACATGGTAAGTTATTTGTGAATCTCGACCTAGCCCAAAGGCCTGAGGTGTTCGTTATGCACTAGATTTTCGTATTTATTCATACATCTCTACTGAATAAATAAGTTTTGTAAGCAATATGGTGTCTTCTTTAAATTAAGAAAAATTCCTATCTTTATTATTTACAGGACTAGAAGGTATGAACAAATAGGTCAAGATAATCACCAAGCAAAATCAATTGAGTACTCTTTGTCAGGGTGCCTTTTCTATACCTGTAATCAGATTTTTTTTTTATTCAAGCAACAATTTTTCCTTAAACTCCAGTCTTAATTTTTCAGGGAAAGAGAGGATTTGCAATGATGCCATCAACTCCACACCACCAGGCTACTCCCCGACTGTCCGACTGTGACCCTTTCCAGGCGTTCTGCCCCACCAGCCAGTGAGGACAAGAATTCTTCTGCTGTCCAGCTCTGGAACACCTGGGCCTGCCCTGGCAAGGGGCTTGCTCACAGAGTGTGACCAAGCACGAAGTGTTGACCAGGAGCCCCAAGCCTTACAAGGGCTTCATTAGTGCCCACCAGGCCTGACTGGTGCATCCACTTTCAAAATCCAATGCATAATTTACATTTCTCACAATGTAGAGAAAATATTTCTAATGAAAGAAAAAATACAAGGGACAGAAACTAGGCTTCTTACATTAAAAATTAAATTTTCAAAGTTGTTCCCAACATAACTGTCTTCTCCCTACAGAAGTCTCTGTACTAGTTGAACGTAATTATAAATAAAATTAATTACTAGGTTCACAGGATATAAAATCAGGACTATGAGATCATACAAAGTATTAAATTTGAAATACAACTCAGTTTTTCTCTGGAAAAATTTTGTCATGTTTTTCTGACTTGCACTTCAGAAGTTTCTCAATGTATCAAAACATTAGTTGATTTTAAATATTATATAAGTTAACAAAGAACTTGGCTCTTTATTTATTTATTTTTTTAGAACTTGGCTCTTTAAACTCTACCTCTCCTCTCATCAAATGTGAACAGCCCCAATTTTTTCCTGTTGGCTACATGTTGAGTGAAGTGCCTTTATGCTAATTTGGAATCACCCAGTCCTATGCTTAGCAATGAATTAATACCAAGATAACTTTTCATTTTTGAAAAATGAACTGCAATTTTTTAATAAAAATAAATCAAGTATTATTTATTATATTTGACAAGCTACTCAGTTAGCTAGGCAACATTTAGTGATGTCCCCAGATAAAGATTTAGGTAACATTCTTCAAAAATAGGAGTCCCTGTTGAATTCCCAGGACTTGGCACTGTTTGTGATTGTTAGTTTTGCCCGTATCTCTGCAAAATAGCAAAAAGTGAATCAGTTCAATGAAGAGTTGTCAGCCAGTTGAAATTCAGAAATAAGCTACTAATGGTAATTAATTAAATTCTACTTTTTTTCTTAATGTATTATGTGCATTGACTAAGTTGCAAAAATGAAGTAATCAGCTTAATGTACTTTTTAAGTAAACAAAATATTGTATCAAATTTAAAAGATATAAAAATGATTTTTAAAAATGTAAATCAAATGAAATATTAATTTATTCTTATTCTCAACAGCAGTATCACTTTCAAAATGCAATGCATAAAGGCAGGCACTTCGTTGTCCCATGGATCTGCCTTTTCTTCAAAAGTGTTTGGAGGGAACAGACCAAGGGACACCCCTTCTATCAGCCTGTGACCACCTTCCAAACTTTTTTCCAGTCACAACCTTTTTGGGGCCATCCTCTTGGCTACCCTCTGCCTCTAGGACCAGCCAATCCCCTATTTTGAGCTTAGTTCCTTATTACCATCAACCATGAGCTCCCAGATTTGTCAGAATTATTCCACCAAGCGGGAGGCTGCCATCAACTGCCTGACCCACATGTACGGCAGGCCTCCTACACCTCCCTCTCTCCATGTTTCTATTTCTACCATGAGGATGTGGTTCTAGATGGTGTGGGCCCTTTTTCCTAAAGTTGGCTGAAGAGAAGCACGTTAGCTCTTGAAAATGCAAAAGCTCAGCCTCCACACCCTCTTCCAAGACCTGCAGAAGCCATCCTAAGATGAGTGATGTACAACCCTGTATGCCATGGAAGCTGCCCTGGTTCTTGAGAACCTGAACCAGGCCCTTTGGGATTTGCATGCCTTGGGTTCAGCCCTCACATACCCCCATCTCTGTGACTTCCTGGTGAACCACTTCCTAGAGGAACAGGTGAAACTCATCAGAAAGATGGGGGACCAGCTGACTAACCTCTGTAGCCTGGCTGGGTTGGGCGAGGATCTCTTCTGAAGGATGACCATCAAGCATGAGTAGGAGCCTTTGAGTAGCCCCTCTGGCATCCCCCTGATGCCTGGACTTGTGCCTGAGCTGTTCCTCGTAGCCATTAAGGAGCACTTTAACCACCTTGGAGCCCTTTTTCAAGCCTTGGACCAAATAGAAAAAAAATAAAGCTTTTGTAGCCAAAAAATAAATAAATACAATTAAATTTTTTTAAATAATAAAATATGATGGATAAAAAGTATTTTTCTGCCTTTTTTTAACTATCAATTGAAAGCTCACATTCTTACCAGAAGAAATGCTATTATGAAAAAAACTCTAGACATGAATAAATCTGATTGTTATATTAGAGAAGACCCTCTATGGAGGCTTATGCTGTGTCCCTCTAAATATATCTTCTAAATGGATTTCATCCACAAGTGAGAACTACCAAATATCCAGACACTGGCAGTAAAGGACAGATAAATGGAAATACTCAAAGTTTAGTAGGCAAGACAGTCTTTCCACCTTTTCTTTTTGTGGTGATATGCTACTTGAGATATGCCCAAAGCTACCATGCTGTACATGGGATAGAGTTATTGCCTACATCCTGCCACAGTATTTAGGAAAACTTTAAGGATAAATCAGAATTCAAAAGGGGAAAAGAGGTACAGGTTGGGCAGGAGAGAAAGGTAGAGACAAGAGGATCACACATTTCACAGGAAAGGAAGGGTCAAATGAACGTGACTATAAGAATTATTACCATGTTATTAGGTATGAAAGGCCATAAAACATAAGATACATTGCTTTCTCTGCTAAACCAAAAGAACCTTAAAAGAGTTTCCAAACTACAGGAAAGCTTCAAAGTAACAGATTTAAAATAGAAAGAATCCATAGTTATTTTATAAGGCCAAGGGTTTAATGTACCAAGTGAAAAAATAAACTGTAAAGGGAGGATGCAAACTAGCCCAGAGAGAAATCAGTCATATCACACACATGCGGTCATTGGATTTGATTGGCAAAATTTGAGTTTGAAAAGTGCTATGTATTTTATTATGCTATGTAAGCGATCCCAGCAACGTGAGACCAGATTAACTTTACCAAAAATTTCTTTCTTTACTACTCAAATTAAATCTGCGACAGTGGATGGGGAACTGCTAAGCATACCCAAATGCTCTGCTCTCTCTACATGTCAGTCACTAAGCAGAAGCACTTTGTAAACCTACCTCGGGTGCCATCAGTGATAAGAAGTGCTGCTACATCTAGTTTAGATGGAAATTATCCTTGTTTTGCAGAAACCTCTGTACTGGAAACTTCTACAGAAATGCACAAATTCCTTCCCTGGATCTACGTTCTTTAACCACTAGGGAGTTTCTTTTATTTTACTTTTTTAAGATTTTATTTACTTATTTAGAGAGAGAGAGAAAGCAGAGAGAACAGAAGGGATAAGCAGACTCCAAGCTTGAATGCAGAGCCCCACACAGGGCTTGATCTCAAGACCCCAAAATCATGACCTGAGCTGAAATCAAGAGTCAAATGCTTAATGGACTGAGCCACCCAGGCACCCCAACTACTAGGGAGTTTCTTGAAGTCAGAGTCATGGCTACTGCAAATGAATATTCCTGAGATGCCTAACAGAAGGACTAGCACACACAAAAAAAGTGTTGTATTTTGGATGAATGAACAAATGGATTTTCTTGCCTACGTTGTGTTCATATGACTTAAAGCAAAGTAATGAGAAAGGTTTGCATTAATTAGTAAAAGTAATACTCTTTCTTTCATTCTGCCCCAGTGGCAATAAGATACCCAGACTTCGATGGCCCTTAGACCACCTGTCTGACCATATGTGTCAGCTTCAAATCGCATCCTACAAACACTCAGAATAATACGAGTCTGCATCCTACTAGGAATGTGGAAGGGGATAAAAATCATTCTAAAACAAAGTGAAGGGCAGCCTGGGTGGCTCAGCAGTTTAGCGCTGCCTTCAGCTCAGGTCGTGATCCTGGAGTCCCGGGATTGAGTCCCACATTGGGCTCCCCTGCTGGAGCCTGCCTCTCCCTCTGCCTGTGTCTCTGCCTCTCTGTCTCTCATGAATAAATAAATAAAATAAAATCTTTTATAAATAAATAATAAATAAATAAATAAATAAATAAATAAATAAATAAATACAAGGTTTCAGTGAGTGGCTCTGTTTTAGATAAATAAGGAAATTCAGATGGAGGAGATGCATTTACATTTACAGATTCTTGATGCCTGAGAGAAGAGTTCAGAATATTCCTTGTTTTCTTGTGAAGCCACCCTGACATCAACAGTGCTATACTCAAAAAATGTTAAGTCTAATTTGAGAGAAGATATACAAACTATCACGAAACATAATATAGCAATGAAAATATAAGGCAGCCACAAAAAAAAAAAAGTAGTACAAAGTAATGAAAAGCTTAATTAAGGAAGCAGGACTGGGATAAGACTTTGAGAACTAAGACTCGAGTGAGCTGGGATAGGAATGAGCATAAGCAGTGAGCATATTCCATGTAAAGAAAAGCCCTTAAAAACCAAAGTTTGGCATTTGCCTCATTACACATGCTTCTGATCGTTTCTTCGGCCCCATCCAGGAACTAAATCTTTACCATTCCTGCAACCTTTCATTTTATGCCCCATCCATGTTGCGGGGAGGGTGGGAAGCCTCCTTTTCCTGATACCCATTACTATTAAGGGGCATCAGAGAGTTTTCAAATTGCATTTTAAGCCGATATTTCAAAGCTAAACCAGGACCTCAGAGATAATACAGCTGAATCCCCCCATTTTACAAAGGAAGAAAGAAAGGTCTAGAGATAAAAGGTGACTTTTCTGAAATCACATCGTAGTTAGTGGCCACTCAGTCTAGACCATAAGTATCTAAAAGCCATTTGATGGGAATGCGTAACGCTGGCTGTTCAGAATCCAGGGCTTGCTATCTCCTGAGATCAAAGAAAACTCGACGTGTTGGCTTGCAGCTTCCTTCTCGCTTACTAAATAAATATCATTGTTGATATGAGACAAAGTAGAGGCTGGGTTGAGGTCCCCTCAATTGCAACTGTAAAACCCAGCATTCCTGGAGAGCTGAAACCCAATGCCTCTTGAGTAGTTTATCTGGCAGGAATGCGGAAGCAGAACGCTCACCCAAAAGGGACTCAACTACAAAGATTGGTGAAGACCACACCAACCAGTCCGGGCCAAGGTGGACCGTAGGCCTGACATTTTGCTGCTGCTTTCCCTCATTAGAATATGAAAAATTCTGCCCAGTGGTGGAAATTTAACATGCAAATGAGACACACATTGCAAATTCTTTCCACTGTGCCTGTGCACCCAACTTCCTCTCTCTCTACCTGTCCTACATGCTTGGATGCCACTCCTTTCCCACCTTACTGACCCTCTTTAAAACACTTTCTGGCCTTTGTTCTGAGAGCCAGCATGAAGCAGCCTGTCTTTTATGTTGTCTCCTTTGTGCTGGAGCATCAGCCTCAATAAAAGCCTTGCCTGGAAATTCTCTTTTGGCCCCAATTTCTACTGCTTGGGGAGCACAAGGACCAGAGCAGGAAACAATTATATTCTGATAAAATTAGGCAATTTTATTATTATGTGGTACATACTAATTTCTTTCAATTGTCTCTTTTCTAGACTCAGGTATTCTTTCATCAGTATTCAAAAATAAAACTCATAAATGTCTAGAGGTTTTAATGTATGGTTTTCAAATATGATGTGACTTCCATAGTTTCTCTATATCAACTATGTAGATAAATATTTACCAGAGGGCATACCCGTTTGTCCCCTTATTTGTTATATCTAAGGAGAAATAATTATATTATCTAATTACCTTCATCCATCTATGATCTTCCCATGCCATTACCTAAAGAATTTTTGCTTATCCCCTTTGCCTTACTCTGTAATTCTCAAAATATATACAAGGTGTTGACTAGGTTTTATATAATTTTCACTTTATTCCTTACTTTTGCTGGTCATATTAATTTGCATTTTCTTCACTTAGTCCTGGAATATTTCTATTTCTTCTCTGTTCCTGAATTGAATACTATATGGATTAAGCAGAAAATAATATATTTGTCTATGGAACATCTACTGAAAAGTTTTCATGCTACTCATCCTTACAAAAGCATGCCAAATTAATTATGAAAACATTTGCAAATTATGTTTCTATACTAGAGCTGCATAACTCTAGCAAGGCAGGGCCTTGTTAAAAAATGAGAACAGCCCAATTTCCAAGGAACTCAAGGAGAAACATGACTATATTCTAGTAACCAATCACATAAAGCAGATATTAGTCCCAAGCAAGCCAAAAGTGTACACCATTTTCTACTTATTAAAAAATTATATTTGGGGAAATGATTTGAGTACTCATACAATCTGTATCAATTTTTTTAAACTTTGAAAAAATAAACTTTATATAGGGGGGAAAAGAAGTCATAGAGATGACTTTCTAGCATGACAGAGATAGCCATATATATATGCATTAAAACATAAAAAAAAAGCTAGAAATCTCCAATCCTGTCTTTATTTAAAGTTTAGAGATAATATTTTATGAATGATCCAGTGGTCAATGGAAGCTCACCTAGAGTCCCCCCTCTTCATTCTAATATTAATTGAAGTCCCCAATCTCCTCTTATCTGCAATTCTGATATCCAAAGTCTCAGAAAACTGAAAAAAAATTATAATCTATTTTGAGGCAATCTGAACACATTTGCAGCCTGAATTCATTTAAGCTGGCTTACACTGAAATAAAGTTATGAATCATATTTATTTGTCTTACCTCGTATGAATATTCACAAATATCCCTGCTGAAATATTTTATTAATGTGTTTGGTTATTCAATGCCAAAGTCTCTGCTGTTGGTATTACATAATAGACTACATTACTTTTCTAAAATTTAAGTATATTTGAATTCAAAATACATCTGGCTAGGAGGACATATTTTGATATTAGTAATTTATACAGCAATATATAGTTTTTCAAATCATTTTTATATGTATGATTCTCTATCCCCTTCAAAACATTGAAAGTCATATACATTTTCAGTCAGAAATTAGACTCAGGGTAGCTTGATTTGGAAGCCAATAACAGCCAGGCCTTGAACCTATGACTGAATTAAAGTTCCATCATTTGATTTAACTTAATGAGTGCCTACTACTGAGTACTGACCGTGTACTAGGGTTTTCTTCACTCTCCCAAATCTGGCTCATTATCTGAAGTTTAGTATTTGAGGAAAAAAGCTATTCACAGAGTTTAAGGAAAAGTTTCTAACTTTGGCAAACCTTGGTGATTATTAAACATGGGTTTGATTATCATAAATGAAGTTGGTGTCCTTCCCACGTTGTCATGCAAATGTTAATTATCATACATTGTCCACCACCCAAGCTATCTGACTACCTACTGAGATCTCCCTTCTTTATGAGTATTTCTGACGTTTTTAGTTACCAAACAAACCCAATCCTAAAAAGCAATAATTTTCCAATTCTGAAATGAATATATGATTAATTTTAGGAAAGTTCTGTGTGATCTGTCTGTAACTATATTATAAATCTTTCTTGTGCTTCTACCTAAGATAGACATTGCATTTCAAAGTATTAAAGTTCATTTTGTTGGCACCTATAAAGTCTTTCTTTTCTTTTAATGGAAAGTACACCACTTAGGCTAGGCATTTTGGTGTAATGGCCTCTAAGGAAAGTGTTGCAATCTAAACAGTGAGTTAATCAATTCACTAAAGCCAGCAAGACATTCCTCCAGAACAAGTGTCCACTTAACATCTATGCAGTGTTACACACACACACACACACACACACACACACACACACCTTGTTCCACATGCATGTGAAGTCTAGCTGACTGCTCTCACATAGCTTTGGGAACACCATCACAGAATGCCCAAGTTAGAAGTACCCTTGGAAAAACTGACCTTAATGACCTTACGAATAAAGCCTAAAGACCAGGTGAGTCTTGCAATTAGTCACATAAACAAATTAGCTAGTAGATGCATTTGAATGAGACAAAACACCCAAGCCAAGCACTTTTTGAAATAAAAGCAATTGTCTTCTAACTCAAACTACTAACTGCAGTGGGGTGGGGAGAGGCACCAAGGATGGATATTTAGTAGGGTAATTTGTGGAGTCCTAGGGCTAAAGACAAGAAAAATATTCCTACCTATCTTTTTCTTTGTTTTCTTTGTAAGAGAAGCCTGTTGAAATATAAAGCAGAATGGAAAAACAGAAAAATTTTAAAATGCTATTATTCTTAATGAGCTAGCTATATCAACTAACATATGGATGAGAAAAAAATTGGATTAAAATGGATTGGGTTTAGAAGCAACCAAGCAAAGCTGGAAAGCAGAGAATTCAAACCATGAACCCCTGTATAATTTCACCAAAAACCTCTTTTTTTTTTTTTTTCCAACTCTCTATATATTCTACAAAATGTAATTTGAGGGATGCCTGGGTGGCTCAGCGGTTGAGCACCTGCCTTCAGCACAGGCCGTGATCCTGGAGTCCTGGGATTGAGTCCCACATCAGGCTCCCTGCATGGAGCCTGCTTCTCCCTCTGCCTGTGTCTCTGCCTTTCTCTGTGTGTGTCTCTCATGAATAAACAAAATCTTAAAAAATAAAATAAAATAAAATAAAATAAAATTTGAATATCTTCAGAAGGGGCAAATTTTCTCTTTCTTTAATCTCCATCAGTGTTTTTTATATTTATTTACTTATTTATTTTATCTATTTATATATACCTAAACATACATATTTGACCCCAAGGCATTTGAGTCTTGTTTCCTAAGTGTAGTTGGCATTTATAAAGAACTTGAGGGTGATAGAGAGAGTGATGAAGACAGTATTTCAAGGAGTGTTGGGATCATGGAAGATTTGTGGGTAATAGGAAAGCCCTGAAGATATGCATTTGCATAACACAGGAAATAGAGGACACTGGAGAAGAACAGAACACATGGAAATGGAAACAAAAACCAATAAGTCAACGAACCTCTTGGAATAAGGAGCTGCCTCCTTATTTTTTTTTTCATAAGAACCTTTTTTTAATTATTATTTAGAAATTCAGTTATATACATAGAACAATTAAAATTAAATTAAACTTTGTACAAATATTAAAATACTATATTCACACCCACTGCAATGTACAGGATACCAAAATATATATATATAAAATAAAATAAAGCAAACCCAAACTGATTGAGTGACATCCTGCACAGAGTCAATGATGCATGGGTCGTTTGAAACCATTATATACGAGTACCATTCTGCAAAGGACTCCATAGTGGTGTGATAAGAAGCCAGGGCAGGGTGTGGTGGGCTGCCTTGCAACCTTCCTCTGTTTCTCCTCCTGCTTGGCAATCTGAGTGCTTGGCCCCCTACTTGCCCTCCAGTTAGCTCTGCTGCCAGACACTGACCTGGATCTCTATAATGTAACACTCTTTCGCTTTTACTCACTGCCTTGTCAGCCTTTTCAGGAACTTTCCTGGTCTTTTTCCTCTAGCTTGTCAGATGTTGGTACTCTAGGATACTGCTAATTCCCCTTTCCCTCTCACTCATCTTATCCTGAGCTCTCCTTTGAAAAGATTTTCACCTCGTCATGAGTGAAATCATGCTGAGAAATACAAAAATACCTCAAAATAAATGATTATGAAAATGCTCCATGTCAAAACTTGTGATTTTCTGCTTAATTGGAACTTGGAAAATTATAGTGTTTAGATTAGAATATGAAAAAGATAAAACTTATATTGTGAAGAATCCAACTTGAGAACTTTGAAAGTGGATGACATTATACTAATAAAGGCCAAAAAAAAAAAGGAAAGGAGATAGTAAATATTAATGAAATATTTTTACGAGGCACACTAAATTCTCAATTTTCACATCATTCTGATGAATTAGAATTGTTAGCAATATATAACATTTATAACTTTAGAGATATATAACCTCTCGAGAGTTGAATCCACTTACATTTATTGTGATTGTAATACGTGTGAATTCTATCAACCATTCCATTTTGTACTATTTCTCCCACTGTCTTTTCTTATTGCCTTCATTCGGAATTTACTTTTTTTTTTCCACTTTCTTCTCATTTCCCTTTGTACTATTTTATAAGTTATTCACTCTATTTCTATTCTTTTAAAGGTTATCCCCCACAAATTTAATATGCATCTTTCACTTAACAAAGTCTAAATTTAGTCCTGTGTATTGTCTTGCTGAACAAAAGAGATTTTTGAATGCTTTCATTTCTATTACTTTCTCCCAGAATCTGCAACTTCCATCCAGTGGTTGTGCCATTTCCATAACCCTACAAATTAGAGATTCTTCTTGTATTTTTCATACAGCCAGCACACATTTAGATTTCACGAACTGGTGTATCATCCTTGAACCCGTCTCCTTGTGTACTGCCCCCCTCTTGGTCACATGGCTGCCCTGAAGCCGAGAACTTCACCTCACACAAATCACCCACATTGAAATAGGGGCAGGGATGTGTTCACCAGAAAGGAAAACCACCTAGCTGCTGATAGCCGAGAAAAGGGAGAATGGATTCTGGGCAGGCAAATAGAGCAGATGTCCACTACAGATGGCCTGGCAGAAGCCCCTCTCGCTGACATTCCCTCCACTGGGCCTAGATTTAACCAGAGCTGCTCTGTGACTTCTTATATTAAGCACCCAGGGTGTTTTAATTTCAGGGAGTTTTACAAGATGGGAAAATGAGACCATTCTGAAATGACTAAGTAGAGGTAACTAGCCCAAGTGGGACCATTATAACCACAGTTCCAACAATTCCATGAATATCAAAACAAATGGCAAAGCAAAGAAATGTTCTGGAGGAGATTTAGCAGGTCAGCAATTCGTACTGGTGTGGGCTAAGTCAGCTCCTGCCACCAGAAAGGAAATAACAACAAGCTGTTGTTGAACAAAATCACAGAGAATTACAATTGTCTAAAAAGCCATCCAACCTGGTAGCCCCGAAGTGTCTCCTTTACTGAATGTCTCAAGTAACAGCCCAGCAGGCCATGGGAGAGCGCTGTTTACCTCCCCAGGCTGAGCCTTGTTTCCCAGCGGGTCCGCCTGTGGGGGCTTTGCTTGTGAGGTTTGCCTGAAGAAATAGGGTAATGTGATTTTGAATGTGCTGAAACACAGAGTCATTAGAGAGAAATAAAATTGTCTGAATTTTTTTAATGGGTATTTTCAGAAACTTTAAGATGTTTAGTCATTGCCCAGCCCTGGCTTCTCACTGCACTGCAGAGGAGCTATTAGGGAAATGATTTAAGCACTTTTGGGTAATGAAGGTTTTTGTGTCTTTTAGTGTGCTTCTAATTGCATATTTAAAGACTGAGGTTACTTGGAGTGATGGTGCTACATACCCAATGACCAAGAAAAGAGCAATAGAGACAGCACGGTCTGTTGGATTAAAAACCCACAAGACTCTACCATCCACCCCCTGCCACCAATAGAAAGTTGCCCAGCTGTGCTGTGCAAGAACCCGTCCATCTGTAGGAAGGCATAAATTACTGGTAACATAATGACAATAGTAATGTCATACGTGGGATGTAGACATATTATATAGATATATACATATTTATTATTTATAGCACCCTTATGTGACTACATCAAATATGAAAATTGAATAGGAAAAAAATATGTGCTGCTTGGTAACGTGGGCTAAGAATGAAAGTATGAAGCATGATTATTAAAGGAAATGAAACATTCTACTGCTACGAGAGAAAGGAATTGAGAAGATAAATTATGGCCATCTTACGAACAAGCCTAGAATTAAAATGTCCCAAAATTCAAAACACTGAACTTTAGAGGGAACTTGCTGTGCAGGTTGTCTGAGTCCATGAATTTGCCACTGTAGACACATTCACTGCATAAAGCGTGAGCCCTTTGAGAATGGGGAGCTGAAAATACAATGGTCGTTGCTTCTCTGGCTCAAGCAATGGCACTCTCACCTGTGACTCCATCTACTACTCTGATTGGCCTATCTTAATGGTCTTCTCTTCCTCTGTCTGACCCTTTCATGCTCAGGATTTTCCTGGGATTCCATTTGCAGGTAGGTCACTTTTCATACTGCTCTAAACCCTTTCTTTGAGGCAGTGCCATTACCCAGGATTTCAAATCCAGCCCCAGGTGAATCCTTCAGATCCATTTTGCCAGTTGCCCACTTGATCCACAACCTGGAAAGTCTCAAAGGTACTTCATATTTCATCTGTATTCATTGCATCTCATTATTCTCTTCCCATTTTCCCCCTCCTAATTTATCCTTCCAATAATTTATTAAATAACAGTTCACTCAAGCCAAATACCACTTCTCCACACAGACACTCTATTCACTCACGAGGTCTGTAAGTGGTATATTCTGCTCAGATCAAAACACATGCTCCCCCATCTCTATTATAAATGCCTTAGTTAAGGATCTAATTGCTTCTTACTTACCTCTCCACCTATGATCTTTTCTCTCCATCCCACATCAATTTTCCTAAACTGCAAATCTATGCCACTTCCTTTTGTATCTAATATCTTTTCAATAACTATGGAAAAAGATTCAAATGCTTTGAAAAAGCATACTGTGCATCTCCATCTGGCCCCAGCCTATCTCTGTCCTCAACACATCGCTTAAATCTTTGGACAAACTTTGCTCTACCCTGAGCACAGTGGGTCTGTCCACGCAGCTGTGATGTTATTCCTGGTGTACTCTGACACCTTCCCACCAACCTTCTCCTTGAAGAAAGCTTATCCACTCTTTAATATCTACGTTAACTAACTTCTCCTTCCCCAATATTCCACAAATGATCTCTTGCTGCTCCCTGCTAGATTCACTGTCGTAGTCACTGTTATTAGTTATCATGTAGCAGTGAAAGTGTCTGCTGACTTCTCCCATTTCCTCTTCTACTCTAAGCTTCTCAACGGTAAGGATAGATCTTATTCATCTGCTATGCACAGATCCTCTCACTCGCTACTGGATAATGGGATATTAGATAAGAAACAAGGGACTTGGCCAAATACATGACTAAAATAAGTTGAAGTAAATCAGATGACATAGGTTTACGTCCAAAATCATTAACTACCTTATTGATCCTGAAAAATGACCTTTATGCTTCTCTCAGCACCAATTTCTTCATCTGTCAAAAAAGGGAGTTGGACTAAGTATCTAACAAGTTTATTCTCAGCACTTTTACCCTATACATCCATAATTCAGTGAGTCAAGATGAAGATTTATGCCTGCATTTTTTTAAGTTTTATAGAAATTTACCATATTCACTCATGAGAAGACAAGATTGGAAAGTCAGTGGTCTGCCAAATATCAAAATATTTTATAAAGTTTTAACAGTATAATCTTGTCATAGCATCAGACAAATAGATTTCTGGAAAAGAACAGAGAACTCAAAATTGATCTGTATGTACATGGTAATGAATAACAGAATAAGATTCACTATGCAGTGGTTAAAGAATAAGGTAGTTAAAATATGTCATTAAGAAAATTGATCATCCATGTGGAAAAAAATAAACTTATGTGACTATAATACAACATATACAAAAATATATTCCAGATGCACTAATGGCCTAAGATATGGGAGATAAAAATTTTTAACGATTAGAAAATAATAGACCTTTCTGACTCTTATATGGTGCCTGCTATACCTTAGACACTCAAATGCCATACAAACATTAATTCTATCAATAACCCTATTAAGGAAGGAAATCCAATTATTGTTTTATTATTATTCAATCTACAGAAAAGGTAATTATGCATCAGAGAGGTTAATAAACTTCCTGAAAGGTCACAGACAATAAGGGACTGAATCAGGATTCAAATTTCTTGTCCCAGCAACTGATCTCTTAAGTCCTGGCAGCAATGAGAGAAAGGCAGCTTTCTTTAAAAAGAACTGAAAAGCATATAACAGGGGAAAAAGGGATACAAATGTAACTAAAAACTTTTAACAATAATTCAATTTCATGTCTTAAAACAAATCAGACTGGGAGAAAATACTTGCCTTATAGATGACCCACAAATAATTGTTTCAACCCTACATATAAATAAAGGAAAAAAACCAAATCACTCAACAAAAAAAAGTACAGAGTATACAAACCCACAACATCAAAAATTTAATTTGGATTCTAATAATAAAAAGATACTGAATCTCACTGATAACTAAGCAAATAAAATTGTCAAAAATAAAGAGATAATGTCTTTTCCCATGGGACTGAATAAAAGTCATTTTGTTATGTCAGATGTTGACAGATACTACCTCTAAGCATGGAAATTGATCAACCAATTAGGTAACACATAAAAAAAGTTCAAGAAGTAACTACTATTAAAAAAAAAAGTGGGGGATCCCTGGGTGGCGCAGCGGTTTGGCGCCTGCCTTTGGCCCAGGGCGCGATCCTGGGGACCCGGGATCGAGTCCCACGTCGGGCTCCCGGTTCGTGGAGCCTGCTTCTCCCTCTGCCTGTGTCTCTGCGCCTCCCTCTCTCTCTGTGTGTGACTATCATGAATAAATAAATAAATAAATTAAAAAAAAAAAGTGAACGAACAGTTCCTCTTGTATCTACTCCTAGAGAGATCACTAGCACATAAAATAAAGAAATATGTACACAGATATTCACTGCCACAATTTGTAATAGTAAAATATTGTGAACACTCTAAGCATCTATCAGACGAGGACTGGGTAAATAAAAGGTGGAATATACATATAAATAAATAAATGAGTACAAGAAATGAGCCAGTTAACATAGATAAATCCAAAAACAATTTTTAGTAAAAACAAGAGCTGTTCAATAGTGCAAAATCAGAATCCAATTTATGTAAATGTATAAATAACATGAAATAATATTATAAATTCTCGATGCATACATATATGTGCATTTTAAAGGGATTATTTTATTATTTATTAATAAATATTTATTATTAATATTTTATTATTATTTAGTTTATTTTTAAAGGAATAAAATAGTAGTGCCTGAGTGTCACCTTTGGTTAGTTGACCAACTCTTAGATTATGCTCAGGTCATGATCTCAGGGTTATGATCTCAAGGTCATGAGATCGAGCCCCTTCTCAGTCTCCGCATAGAGTCTGCTTAAGATTCTCTCTCTGTCACTGCCCCTCCCCTCTGTTCTCTTGCTCTCCCTCTCTCTCTCTCTCAAATAAATAAACAAATCTTTTAAAAGAAGAAATAAAATAATATACAACAAAGTTATGATATGGTTATATCAAAAGCCAAGAGAAGTGGGTAGATGGAAGCTGGTCAGCTTTATCTACAATGTTATAATTTTCTTTAAGCTATTGTATTTGTACATTACATAATTTTGAAAAAAAAAACAATCTATTTTTAATTATGTCACAGATAGTACTATGGAAACCTATAGGAAATTCAAGGACTTCCAGAATCAAATCTTAATAACCAGGTTGATGTAAATTACTTGAAGTTTGAGAAAATTAAGTAGGAAGCAGAAGGGGATGAAAAACTTAAGCAAACATTTTCCCCCATCTATCATAAGGCAGTGTTATTAAATTATATTTTAAGCTACAGAAATGCTATTACAGATATAAAAGCAATCTGTGGTAACTGGAGGAGAAATACATATCCACTAGCACTCTGATAAACTGCTGGGGTTTCTGCTTTTTTATTTCTTATTCTTTGGAATATGCATAAAGGAACTGATAAGATGGTTTAATTAAAAGAAGTAGAAAAACCAGTGTTCTTGGAGATATCCTAATAATACTGCCACTACTTCCCTGCATACTCAGCTCTAGGTCTTATTGTCTGACTATCTGAAAGAACACAGCATATTATAAAGCAAAACACTTTCCTCCTCTGTGTTACTTTTATCCCTGAAATAGACTTAAGAGAAGAAAGGTACATTCCCTTCTCCGATTTTTAAAAACTCTATTTGTAAGATTCACATATCTGTTTGAATATAGACACCATGTGTAATTAACTCAACCACTGAACAAACTATTTACAATTTTAAAGCCACAGCCTTATGCATAATTTTATTTCAAACAATTTGTGACTCATTCATTTGTGAAAAATAGAGGCATGACATTTATTTAACAGCTGTCGCTGCCCAAGTAACCCAGCAGCTAGAGTGCTGTGGGCCATTTTTCTCCCTTGGCCAACATCCATTTTCTTGGTTTGGATCTCTCTTTTCTCTGAGTAGACCCAGCATTTTCACCTACTCTTAACAGAATTCAGAGTTTGGTCACGTGGCCTAGAAATGTCATTCTAGTTCAAGCACCATATCTTCACCCTAAAATTCTGAGTGACCAGTGTTCATGCACAGCTCAGTTTCTCTTAAGAGAAACTTAAGGCACAGTAAACACTTTATAATTTAGAAATGTCACAGTGAGGGATGCCTGGCTGGATCAGTGGTTGAGTGTGTCTGCCTTTAGCTCTGGTCGTGATCCTGGGGTCCTGGGATCAAGTCCCACATTGGGCTCCCTGCATGGAGCCTGCTTCTCCCTTGGCCTATGTCTCTACCTCTTTCTCTGTGTCTCTCATGAATAAATAAATCTTAGAAAAAAAAAAAAGAAAGAAATATCACAGTGACTTGATATGACCCATCGATGATTACATCCTACAAATTGATGTAGGATACCTAATTACATAATACACACACACACACACACAATGCATTATAGTACAATATATTTGAACATAAATATATTCACTTATATATTGTAATTTATTTGATTATTGAGTAATCATACTTACTCTATACTCCACACTACATACAAACATATACATATACACATACTCTTGCACATTTTTGTCGTCTCAAGTGAACCATGGGTGGAGTAAAGCAAGTCCTGACACATAATGAACATAGTTGATATAATTAAGAGGAAAATAAGTTAATTTGATGCATAATTGAGGCTTAAAAAAATTAAGTGATTTTCCAAATGCATAGGCTCTACATCTACAATGACCGAATCATTCTTCCCTGAATTAAATTCATACAGCAAATGTCTGACCTCTCATCTTATTCTTTATTCAGAATCCTTAACGTGGGATTATATTAGAAAAACAGTGGTCCTCTCTAACATTCTTCTGGCTTTAAAGAAAACAGGGGTAAGGGGTGAAGTCTCACAGCCATCCAGTATATAAAATAATTAGAAGCCAGGTGCCTGGGTGGCTCAGTTGGTTAAGCACCCAACTGGGTTTCCCTTGAGTCAAAATCTCAGGGTCCTGAGGTAGAGCCCCAAGTCCAGCTCAATACACAAGTGTGGAGTCTCAAGATTCTTTCCATTCCTTCTCAATCGCCCTCTGCTCCTGCTTCCTCTGCTCACATTTCTGTGTGCTTGCATGCAGGCACTCTCCCTCTCTTTCTCTTTCATAAATAAATAAATAAATAAATAAATAAATAAATAAATAAATAAAATCTTTAAAAAAAAAACTTAGAAGTGCTACAGATGCATGTAAGTTTGTGCATTATTTATGTGTGGCCATGTAATCTGTCTTAGGAAAGTTCGAATTCAAACTGTGTTACAACCTTAAAATTTTCACCTCATTAAATTTTGTCATCTTTATATGTTTCTCTTTCCCAGAAAGACAAAACAAAGACAAAATACAGGTAAGAATAAATGGTAAAAGCCATTTTCTTTTGGTTTTCTTTTATATTGTCTTTTAGACCCACATTTATTAAGCACGGTTTCAACTAAAATATTATCATTTGGTATTGGGGTTGAGATTTTGTTTCTATGTAATGATAAAGCTGACTTTCCAGACTCTGGCGAAAATTTGTAGTATGACCTCACTGTGTGGCTGAGTTGGACACCAGGCCTTAAGCAGTAATTGGGACTGAATTTTGGAAACTCATCCTGTAAAAAAGACTGGAAAAAATTCAAGTTACTTATTAAGAAATAAACAACTAAATATTAATTGTTAAAGCTTCATTCTCTTTTTCCTTTCTTTTTGAAAGTGAGATCAAGAGTTGAGTTGCTAATAAAATCATAATGATTAGCCTGTCCTAATTTAATTTATGTATTTTCTTGTGGTCTTTGACTTGGAGAAGTGACTTAACACAAGGGTAGATTTTTTTTCTTTTATTGAGGTATAACATACCCTTAAAGATAGTGTGTGTGTGTGTGTGTGCGTATTCCAAATTATAATCCTTATTTTGATATGAACGCATATAAAAACTTGTTTTTGTTGATATTTTTAGAACTATCTTTGTAGTCTGCAGCAAAAGAAAAGAGAGAACTTTTTTTTAAATGTCTACTTATTCTGATTTCCACTAAGGCTTTTACGTACTCCCAGAGAATATTATAGGTGATTTAATGCTGATGAGAATTTTATCTTATATTTAGTTCAATACATTATTATCCCCCAAATAAACCTTTACTTTTCCTTTAATTTGCAAACAGCAGTATAATATCTTATAAATTTGCAGTGATGCCTACTGGAAAATTCCAGTAAGAGTGACTTCCCTCCTAGTATATATAAAATCTGTTGTGACAGCCTCTAAACATGTGTGTTCCATAATCTGGTTATTTGATGACCTGAGCTCTTCCTCTCCATAGAAAACATTTCCCAATGGCGCATTAAATTTCCTTGTATACTGAGCAAAACCAGGCCTCAGGATATCCAGAAGCATCTTTGCAAAGATCTGGAGTTTTCATCAGTGATTTTTGCTTATGAAATTCAACTCTGATGGAATGCCCATGGACTGGTGTATTATTTACTAGAATGTCCTTTACTACAATGTACAGGAATTTTCCAATCAACCCCTTTTCCATGCCGACTCCTTGTCAATGTATTTGGAAGTACAGGTTCCACCACCAATTTCTCAGGTGGCACCAAATTACCTTAGGTAGTAAATCTAAGTTAGCACGGATCTTCTAGATGACCTGATTTCAGGAATAACATCAGAGCATACAATATCCTTAATTTCTTTATCTGGAAAAGAAAATAATAGCAGTCACTATGAAGTTTTCATTAGGTCAACAGACAGAACTGAGCTTTCTGGATGGCAGTGAAACGTAGTTCTGAACAACCTGATGGGCATCCGCCTACCAGCCCCAAAGCAGCTGCATCTCCCATTTGTTCTTCAACCAAATTTACATGACTTTATCTGCTTAAGAAAAATCACAATTCAGAATGTTAAATACGTGAGCGCAACGATTATATTCCATTTCTCTTTTCTGCAAAATTCCTTTAGTTCAAATGAATGATTTGTTAGACATCACCTCATATTGGCTGGCATGGGAGGTCCTTCATGACTGTGACTTTATATTATCTCAATCAATACTCAATAACATGATTACCTTCCTCTCTCACAAACATTATACTTTGATAATCATGGAACCAAAAAAGGGCTTGATTCTTTCCCCTTCTGCCCCCAACACCAGGAGCAACAACAAAAATAAAACAAAAAACCTTTTCTTTTATACATTAGTGACTCAAATCTATATAATCTTAGATTCTTTGTTTTTCCATCTCCTAATCCCTTTCATCATTAGCCTTACAAATATGTTTTGAATCTTGCTGCTTTTCTCATTGCCATTAGGCACTAAGACATAGAGGTTCAACACTCTCCCTCTGTTGGATCAACGCAGGACCCTCACTTGGTTTCCTTCCTTGCCTCAATGGTTCCAAGAATTCTTCATGTACATGAAGGGACATCATTCCTCTAATATATATGGTATATTTGTTTATTAATTAGAACACTTAAATTGGATGAGCTGTCATATTCCAACAAAATCTGAATAATACAATAATGCAAATTCTCTGACAGGTAGAGAATACAGTGAATTATATTCACTGAAAATACAGTGAGTACGTGTCTTAATAGATACCTTTTTCTAATCTACAAAAAAGCATTATATGAGTTATTGGCGTCTCTATTTCCTCCCACAATCTATTCTCCACACAGCAAGCCAGAATAATCTTTTTTTAAACAGGTGTAAGATTATGTTAATCCTCTTTTTAAAACCCTGCTATGATTCTCATTAAATTCTGAATAAATTTCTAATTCCCTACTGCTGCTCCTTAGACCTTAAAGAATTTGACCCTGGCCTATTTGCACAAGCTCATCTTAAACTTGTTCCCCAAATGTTCATTCCACCTCAGTCAGCCTGGTTTCCCATCATTTCCTAGAACATGAAACACTTTTTCCCCTCAAGTTTTAGGCACTTGCTGCTTCTTCTGCCTAGAAAATTATTTACTCTTATCTTCACATAGCTGACTCTATTTCATTCCTTTCATCTGAGTTCAAATATCACCTCTCTGGAGAGGCTAAAAGCGTTAACTTATCTAAAGGAGTATGCTTCTCCCTTCTTGGTTACTCTGTCGTTATCACCCCACTTGTTTATTTCATAGAATTGGCTTTAAGCCACAAACATGTTTTTATTTAGTTGCCGTCTTTTAATCTTCAGCCTTTCTCCAATAAAATATTAACCAATATAATTAAGGATGTTCCACAATTATCCCCAACACAAGAAATGGTGTTTGGCATTTAGCAGGTACTCACTACATTTAACAGAATTTATTTAATTCTATTTGGTCTTTGGGTGACTCTATGAATTGATTTATATCTCCCCAAGCTCCTGTGTTGAGTCTGATCCCCCAAATGTGAATCCTTAAGAGATGATTAATGTCAAGCAAGGTCATAATGACAGGACTCTAATCTGACAGGACTGATGGCATTATAAGAAAAGTTTTCTCTCTCTCTCTCTCTCTCTCTCTTTCTCCATCTCTTCTTCTCTCTCTCTCCCTCTCACCACCACCCCCCCCCACACACACAGAGGATAGATTAATGGTTGTCCATAAGCCTGCAAAAAAGGCTACCCCATAAGCCTGCAAAGGAGCCTTCAATAAAAGAGGAACCTTTTCACAACCTTGATCTTGGGCTTTCCAGCCTTGAGGACTGTTTGAAAATAAGTTGTTGTTTAAGTCACTTACTCTGTGGTAATTTATTATGGCATGGCCTTAATACCTAACATGACAAACAGCACTTTTCCAAAGAGTAAATTCAGCACACATGATGGTGTAACCTGTATTTGGTATTTAAACAGCAGCAACAATTTCTCCCCAGAAATTTCTCCTCCCTTTGTTGTTTCCAAAGTATTTGACTCCAACAGATCTGAAGAGAGAAGCAGACCTCTATCGCTTCTGGTGTATAATCTCACCTTCGGCTATAGAGGAACACTCTCTGCCATGTATTATCCCTCCAGAAATGTTTGTGGAATGGCAGTTGAATAGAACAAACCTGGATTTCTTTTCATCTGTTCAAAAAAAAAAGAAAGTCAGACAGACTAAGACAGGGAACAGTACTAAGCACAAGTTTGTATGCCAATCGTGTATTAAAGCATATTGTTATTGCTTAATTATTTTTTCCATTGTACCAGAAGTGTCTCACTAAGCCATAATAAGACATGAAAAAACAAAATGTGGCTTTAGATCATATATTATTTTATTTTGACTTTAGAAACATCAAACTCTTGAGCAGATATTCAGTAAAATGACAGAAAAGAAAGGATGAACTGCTGGATCAGGAATACTAAAATTTCCATAGCTCTTTGTTCTTCATTCTCGATTTTTGAAATGCTTTACGTTTTGAGGATCCAATTCAAGTCTCTTCTCTTTCTATATTTCCAAGCACAATTAATCATCCCTCTCACATTCCGTAGGTCCATTGTGTATGCTGTTATGTGGTACTGATTCAATTCTACTTTGTTGTTAAGGTTATTAGTTTACGCCTGATTTCTCCCACTGAGTTATAATCTACTTTGCAGTCAGGGCTTTGCTGTGTTCAGAATGATACTTGTCAAGTTATTTAAAGTGAATGAAGAAATAAACAAAATGTAAGAATAATTAATTAAATAAATGGAGAATAAGAGAGAAACACTGATACAAAAGGCAAGGCAATTCCTCCCAATCATTGGAAGTTATATTTTTGAAAATACCTTATTAGCAGACCTGAGATTGGCAAATTTGAGATCTCAGAAAATAAATAACTAAAAACCATATATATGCATATTTTTACATATGTATACATATACTATATGTATATAAGCATAATATGTATATATTATATAAAATTTAAGTTACAGTGATTTCCTCACCAGTGACCCTCCAGTCTTTTTTTTTTTTTTTTAAGATTTTATTTACTTAATCATGAGAGACACAGAGAGAGAAAGAGAGGCAGAGACACAGGCAGAAGGAGAAGCAGGCTCCATGCAGGGAGCCCAATGTGGGACTCGATCCCAGATCTCCAGGACCACACCCCAGGCTGAAGGCAGCACTAAACCGCTGAGCCACCTGGGCTGCTCTCCAGTCTCCTTTTTAAGATCACTCTTAACTACACTGGGCCTACTCAGGGAATTCAGAGTATATTCCCATCTCAAGATCCTTAATCACATCTCTAAAGTTCCCTTTACTACTTTAGAAAACATATTCCCATTCTGAAGATTGGTATGTGGCCATCTTCCAAGAGCCACTATTCTATCTACCACGTAGGCTATTATATAACAGTAGCAGAGCTTGCAGCCATGATTCTTTGGAATTGACTATCAAAAAATAATGGGGAAATCAATTTCCCATGTTTTAGAAAGAGTGATGGCAAAAGTATTTTTCATGTTCTCTATAAGAGACTGAAGCAAAAGACTACATAAAAGATCAAAATTGAAGTCAGCATGCAAATATTAAATGCTTTAAGTTAAAATAAGCATTAATTTGAGATACTTAAAAAAAAGAGAAATCTTAGAACCTTTAAAATCGAATAATATAGACACAACTGCAATAATATAGACAACTGTTAACATGTAATTAGTATTGTCTGTGTAAAGAATATATGTGTATATATATGTGTATATATATGTGTGTGTGTGTGTATATATATATATATATATATATATATATATAGGAGAGAGAGAGGGAAAATTTTATTATAGAAATCTGCTACCTGCAATCTGGAGAAAAGTCATTGGTATAATTCAGTCCAAGTCTAAAGGCCTGAGTAAGAAGATTCCAAAGCCCCAGAATTAGAGAGCTGATGGCATAAACCACAGTCTGAGTCTAAAGTTCCCAAAACCAGGAGCACTGATGTCTGAGGAAAAAAGAAAATAGATGTCTCAACTTAAGCAGAGAGTGCAAATTTGCCTTTCTTCTACCTTTTTGTTCTATTCAAGTCTTCAGCAGATTGGATGATTCCCCATTCACAGGAATTGTGATCAGAACAATTAAAATTGAGACTGTCAAATTGAGTAAAAAGAAATCAAGATCCAAGAATACTGTACCGCCAAGAAAACCGATTTAAATTAATGACATATAGGTAAAGGATGGCAACAAACTTAGCGATTAAACAAACACAAATCAAAAGAAATCTAGAATAGGTATACTAATATCAGAAGTAGTAGATTTCAGATCAAAGAAAATTACTAAGAAAGAGAGCCAATATATGATTACAAAAGGTCCATTCATCAAGATGAAACAAAAATTACACATGTATATGCACCTAGCAACAAAGCTTCCAAATTCAGGAAACAAAACTCTAATGAAACTGAAAAGAGAAATAGATGGACCCAAAGACTTCAATACTTCTCTCTCAATCACAGATAGGACAAATGGATGGAAAATAAGCAAAGATACATAAAATCCTATTAATCACTATCCAACAACAGCAGAATAGATATTCTTCTTAAGAACACACAGAACATTCACAAACAGAAAACATATTCTTAGGCACTAAACAAACCTTTAGATACTTAAAAGGACAGAAATTATACAAAGTAGTCTCAGGTCACACAGGATTAAATTGAAAATCAGCAATAGAAAGATAACCAGAAAATGCTCAAATATTTAGCAATTACACTACATACATGGAAATAATTCATGGATCAAAGAGGAAGATTCAAAGGAATTAAAAATATTTTTAAATGAGTGGAAATAAAAAATAAAATGTCAAAATTTGTGAATTTAAAGCAGTGCTTGGGGAAATTTGCAGCATTAAATAAAATACTTTGGAAAAAAATCCCTGTGGTAGTTTAAAATATGTTGTCAAATTCTTTGATTCTCCTCTCTTTTAAGAAGTATTGCTCCTTCTTTGAGGACAGATTGAATGCTACTTGATGATTTTATGATGCATTACAAGGCCATAGTAAATAAGACAGAATGGTATCTGTGTCGTGATAGACAATCAGATCAAAGGTCCAAAACAAAGAGTCTGGAATTAGACCCACAGATGTATACGAATAACAATTGTGACAAAGACATAAAGGCAATTAGGTAGGAAAGGGATATCCTTTTTAACAAGTAGTGTTGGCACAACTGCACTTTCATCCATCACAAAAGAGAACAATAAAACTTGACCCATAGCTCACTCCTTAAACAAAACTGGCTAAAAATAAATCATACCTAAATGTAAAATATAGAACTATAAAACTTCTTGAAGAAAGCACTAGAGAAAATCTTTGTGACCTTAAATTAGGCAAAACAATTGTTAGATATGGCAAAAAAATGCACAATGTAGAAAAGAAAAACTGATAATTAAATTTTACTGAAATTAGAAACTTTTGTTCTCTGAAAAGAATGCAAAGAGAAGCCACATGTCTGACAAAAGACTAGTGTCCAGAATATTTAAAGTACTTTCAAACCCAACACTATGATGATAAACAATACTGTTTTAAAAATAGGCAAAAGATTTGAATAGACACTTCCCTAAAAAAAGATATAGGAATAGCAAATAAGTCTTTGAAAAGATGTTCAACATCACTATTCAGAAAATACAAAGTAAAATGACAGTGAGATATCATTAAGGGCTCATTAAAATGGCTGAAACGTAAAGAAAATAAAATGAAACTAACAAGCACTAGTGAAGATATGTAGCAACTGGAACTCTCATACACTGCTGATGGGGATGCAAATAGAACAGCAATTCTAGACTGAATGCTGGTGTCCTGGAGCCACTGGATCAGTTGGAAATGGCGGAGGTGGAGGAGACACTGAAGGGACTTCAGAGCCAGAAGGGAGTACCGGGCATCATCGTGGTGAACACAGAAGGCATTCCCATCAAGAGCCATGGACAATCCCATCACTACACAGTTTGCCAACCTCATGCACAACTTCACCTTGAAGGCCCAGAGCACCGTGCATGAAATTGACCCCCGGAATGACCTCACCTTCCTTCAAATTCGCTCCAAGAAAAATGAAATTCTGGTTGCGCCAGATAAAGACTGTTTCCTGATTGTGATTCAGAATCCAACTGAATAAGCCACTCTCTTGGCTTCCTGCATCATTCCTTAATGTAATAGCTCCTAGGAGTGATAATATTAATCATTCAAACTGGCAGGTGGAAATCGCCTTAGAGCCTACTTAGACTTGATCCAGTGCCCAAAGTCATCAAAGTCATCCCTCTGCTGGCCAGTCACCCTTGAATTCTTAGGAGGACCTTCTTTCCTCACCTCCAGATTTTGGAGCAAGAGCTTGAGCAGCCCACACACCCTGCTTCCTTCCATCTGACCTTCAGTTCATTTTGTCACCCTTGGAAAAGGGTGTTTTTCTTTAATTAAAAATAACTAAAGTGCTACAAAGAAAAAAAAAAAAAGAACAGCAATTCTACTCTTAGGTATTCACCCAAGGTAAATTAATTTTAGTTCATACAAAAACCTATATATGACTGTTTAAAGTAGCTTCATTCATAATTTCCCAAAACTTGAAGTAACTTATATATTCTCCAGAAAATACATGAATGAACAAACTGTAGTACATCCATAAGATGGGATACTCAGTAATAGCAAGGAAAAATGAAGCACACACAATATGGCTGAAAATGCTAAGTAAAAGAAGCCAGACCCAGAGGTTACTTAAGAGCACTGTTAGGGATTTACCCCGAAGATTCAGATGCAATGAAACGCCGGGGCACCTGCACCCCGCTGTTTCTAGCAGCCATGTCCACAATAGCCAAACTGTGGAAGGAGCCTCGGTGCCCATCGAAAGATGAATGGATAAAGAAGATGTGGTTTATGTACACAATGGAATATTACTCAGCCATTAGAAACAACAAATACCCACCATTTGCTTCAACGTGGATGGAACTGGAGGGTATTATGCTGAGTGAAGTAAGTCAATCGGAGAAGGACAAACAGTGTATGTTCTCACTCATTTGGGGAATATGAATAATAGTGAAGGGGAATATAAGGGAAGGGAGAAGAAATGTGTGGGAGATATCAGAAAGGGACACAGAACATAAAGACTCCTAACTCTGGGAAACGAACTAGGGGTGGTGGAAGGGGAGGAGGGCGGGGGGTGGGGGTGAATGGGTGACGGGCACGGAGGGGGACACTTGATGGGATGAGCACTGGGTGTTATTCTGTATGTTGGTAAATTGAACACCAATAAAAATTAATTTATAATAAAAAAAAAGATATGATTCCATTTTAGAAGAACTTCTTGGGTTTTTTTTTTTTTTTAAGAATTGTGGGAGAGGGTTGGGTTTTTTTGGTTTGTTTGTTTTAGATTTTATTTATTTATTTCAGAGAAAGAGAGGCAGAAAGCATAGAGTAGGGAGAGAGAGGGGCCAGAGGAAGAAGCAGATTCCCCGCTGAGCAAGGAGCCCAACTCGGGGCTCAATCCCAGGACCCAGGGATCATGTTCTGAGCTGAAGGCAAGTGTTACCCTACTGAGCCACCCAGGTGCCTCAATTTCAGAAGACTTTCTAGAAAGGCAAGACTATCAGTACAGAGAAGAGATCAGTAATTGCTAGGGGTTGTGGTAGGAAGAGAGAGGTTGTCTATGCAGGAATACCCTAGGGGAACTTTGGGTTGGTGGAACTGTGGTAGTGGATGTTTGACACTATGAATTTTTCAAAATCCATAGAAAAATATGAGTATAAAATCAGCTTTCCTTTCTTTGTTAGCAAGATTTTGTTTTCACGGAACAGTTACCATGGAAGATAAAACAATTCTTTAAGCAGATGCAGGCGCGCGCACACACACACACACACACACACACATACAATCATTCCTCATTATTCATTGATTCCATATTTGCGAATTTGCCTGCTAGCTGAAATTCATGTGTCACCTCAACATCAGTGCTTGGGCTCCTTCATAGTCATTTGTGGGCACATGCATATGTAGGGTTGTGAAAAATTTGAGTTACCTGACGTGTATGTTCCCAGCTGAGATGAAACAAGGCAACACTTTGCCTTCTGATTTCAACTCTCATACTATAAAAGAGTGTCCTTTGGGGGGATATATCTAGTGCCAAGTTTTTTCACATTTTTGTGCTTTTCGTTGGTGATTTCAGCATTTACAATGGAACCCCCCAAAATAGCTCTTCCGTGCTAGCTCTGTTTCTAAGCTGTGACTGATGTCCCTTAGGAAGAAAATGTGTACATGAGATAAGCTTCATCGAGGCATGAGTTATAGTGTTGTTGGCCATGAGTTCAATAAAACAAGATTATATACTGATCATTTAATAAAAATATGATCAGAGACTCTGAGTACTTCCCCTAGAAGAAATGGTTCAATATTCACTACCTCGGTATTCAACAGTGACAAAAACAGAACTACTGTGGCTAGTAAGAGCCAAGTGTGCTATATAGATTTATATATATACATTTATAACATATACATAATTATATACTTGAAAGGATGTTCTATTTAATTCTAAAATTTAAAAAAAAGTTTATAAGCAACCATTTTTTAAATTCCTGGGCTAGATTTCATACTTGTATAATCTTGCACAACTCGTACAATGCTGTAATCATTTTTGCAATCATATCCCTTCCGGAGCTTATTCTCAGCTCAAAGACTTTATATAATAAAGTTTGGCATCAGAAGTCCCTTTTCTGTGGTCTTCCTTGATCTTCAAGTTGTTCAGGGATTCTCAGCAGAAAGGGTACAGCTTAATTCCCTGTTAAGGTGATTGCAATGGACATTTTGTTCAATTTACATTTTATCAGAACCCTGAATCTAATCTTTCCTTCTCTCAGCCAACAGAGAAATTGAATGATATGAGGAAAAAGTTGCCTCTTTCCTTCTATCCAGCCTCTGCTTTTAGCTTTCAATTTCAATCAACAACCAAAACCATATAATGTTTCTACCTAGATGTTAAGATCATGGCTATCATCATTTATTCTATAATTATAAAAGAATTATTTATCACTCTTTTTTAAAAAAATAGAGAACTTGTCCTCATAAAGGAAAGCTCTAGAATTTAATAGTGCTCTACAGAGGTTACTTGAAATACACTCCCCCCTTCTCTTAAAAGCTGATGTTGCAGTTAGCACCAGTAAACACTCCTTAAAAAGACAAACATATCTCTGATGGAAATTACAACATCTAAAGTTACTGAGGTTTTTTTTAAAGGATATTTAAAGTGTTCTCATAAAATCAATAATAATTAAATTAAGATAACGTTTGAGGAGGAGGTAGCAAAGAGACATCAAAACCAAAGCCCACCCACTGAGATGAAACATTCAGATTTTTCATTAGTTGATTATTCTTTCTTTCCTTCCTTCTTTTTTCTTGTCTTTCCTCTGTTTTCTTTCTTGCCTTTCTCCCCTTCTTTCTTATTTTACTTATTGAATGTCTATTGAGCACTTTGCAAGTTTATGTTCCATCCAGTCCAGTCTTTCTGATTTCGCCATTTATAAGAATATTTGTTAGGACTAGCCCTCAGCCAAAATCGAAGTTTATCTTCTCTGTCTCTCCCTTTATGATCTCTATGACAGATATATCCTGCACTAGACTCAAAGAATCTCTTCTTCCAGCAGCCAAATAGGGCACTTAAAGCTTGCCCAAGTTTGAGGGAGAAAAATTAAGCTACACAATGCTTTTATCTTTCCTCTGTGGTGGTGATAGCACCTTTACACACCTTAAATAATAGAATATTTATTATATTTTTAAATTCACCTGTAATTTATCTAAGGGCCTAGTGATTGGGAACATTGAGCCTTTTGGAAATATTAAAAGAACTGAGAAAGAAATCTCAGGGAAAAGAT
Source organism: Nyctereutes procyonoides (assembly GCF_905146905.1). Classification (NCBI taxonomy): domain Eukaryota; kingdom Metazoa; phylum Chordata; class Mammalia; order Carnivora; family Canidae; genus Nyctereutes; species Nyctereutes procyonoides. Next base: position 6,024,775 of record NW_026575137.1, read on the forward strand.
AAGGAATTGCTTTGGAAAGATCACTGGAGTGTTGTATAGTTCTATCTTATAAATCAGATAAGATTTATGAAATTCCATGGAGATAGAATTGTTTCTGGCTAAGAGCTTTATATAAGGGATTTACACATTTTCTACTTTTTTTATTGCGAGTAATGGAATACATATCCCGTGAAGAATGAACATATGGGACTGAAACACTTTTACGTGCATGTCTGGGCGGCACTGGAACTCTTTCAGAATATGAATATGAACCAGTAAAAAATGTCAAATATTTAATCTATTGTAAAAATGGATCCTTAGGCTACTTATCATGCATTGGAGAAAATAGCAAGATTTGGCTTGGATTTAGACTGTGGAAGGAAATGGCCCTTTGTCCAATTTCACATTTCCTGTTAGGAAATACTAGGGCATGCAATTTCAGAGGCTGCACTATTATATATAGATATTGAAAGCATGTACATGAGTGTTTTAGATGAGAAAAGAAAACCAAACAGCTCCCTTCGCTCTGAATAAAGGTTTATTAATGCAATTAATTCAACAGATTGTTTTACTAAAGGACTACTGAGGGAGGCAGAGCAATAATCACCAGGAGTAAACAATAAAGAATCAGTGGCCCCTGTCCCCACCAAAGAGCTCATTGTCTACCTAGGGCAAGACATATCAAGATAAATAACTAAATGAATGAATGGCAAAATCTATGCTATATTATTAAACTGATTCAAACATATATATGCACACATATGTGCATACACATACACACACATATTTGGGCTCCGACTAAACATCAGAACTCCGATAATTTGGCCTACCTCCACATTCACCAATACGCTTTGCTTTTATCATCAATACATTGCAGCCTCGTATGATAGTTCATGTGATCTGAACATGCCACTTCTGGAACTTGCTGTAATAATGTCACTCTGCTTTGCCTCCCAAACAATGTCGCTACTACTATGCCAAATTACATTGGGAATTGGATTTAGTAGCAAGAGGCAACATTCTTCACAGGGTATTGAACCAAGAATCTGAAGATTTGGCTTCTAGGCTCAATGATTTATTCTTGATATGATGCTGATATCATCATCTACTTTGGCCTCCTTGTCTGTCCCATAGAAAAATGATACTTGCCCTGTTAACTAAAAATGAAATTGGACATGGTCAAAAAATGTTTATTAACCAATAATAAGGTAAATTAGCAAATATCCTTAATTTTCACACTAATGTAAAAATTTCTTTTATAGGGGGATCCCTGGGTGGCTCAGCGGTTTAGCGCCTGCCTTTGACCCAGGGCATGATCCTGGAGTCCCGGAATTGAGTCCCACGTTGGGCTCCTTGCATGGAGCCTGCTTCTCCCTCTGCCTGTGTCTCTGCTTCTCTCTTTCTTTCTGTGTGTCTCTCATGAATAAATAAATAAAATCTTTAAAAAAATTTCTTTCATAAATTTTGTTAGCATGAAGGATCTGCTTCTATCAATATTTGGTTAAGGAAAAATTAGATAGGTAACTGAGTGTTTCAAAATTTCACATTAAATATGCCCAAATAAACTTAAGATCACCTTTAAAACTGAGAAGCAAAGATAATATGTAGCAGAAGTGATTTTTAAACTATGGTGCTTGACTTGTGGTCTTTACTAGAGATATTTTAATTAGCACCATGAAGTCATTATCATTCTTCCTATGTCTTCCCTCATGTCAAATTCTTTCAAAAGAAAATAGAGATTCAACTCTATGTCTCAAAGAAATATGCCTTTATTTTTATGCCAAACTTTTCAGAGCTTATTAATAATCTACAAAGGAAATGCTGAGCCACAAAGCATTTTCACAGAAAGCATCAACTCAGATGCAAAGGAAATAAAAAGCCACCTGAAAAACCACAACTTTTAATGGCACTTCTTTAATAATGAAAAAGCATTCAATTCTCTGCTCAATAATCCTATTAGAGCCACCGCTTTGAAAATTTATACCAAAATAATCAGTTTAAAGTAAATGATTTTTCTCAGAAAGCACTGCTGCTCTAAAACCTTATTTCTCCAGTTTTTATCGAGTATGATTATAAGGGCCAGTCATAATGCTTGATAATAGAATACTGCCAATCCTTAATCAAATATCAGCTAGTCACTACTTCATCTGGGAGCAGTTCTAATAAAATGCAATTTTTTAATTCTCTTTGTCATCTTCTTTACACAGAAACAGTAAATAATGGATCATTGTGCCAATTGTGCCTAAAGATTAGTGTGTGAATTAGGGGAGGGAAAGATTTCTCAATCCCCCTTTTTAAAGTATTTTTCTGAAATTGAATTTGACTGCATGACTTTCTAGTTATATAAAGCAATGATTAATTCTTAACTCTTATTTGCTTCCATCGACTACAGACTTGGGTGGAATTTTACTTGGGAATTCTTGGAGGGCCTGACCAAGGAATATGATAGGGCAATGATAAGCTAAGGACAAACAGGGTTTGCTGCAACAACTAAATAAGCCTCCAGGGAAGAAAGTCATGTGCTAGCTGGGTTGGTCCCCGTCAGGATGCTTAGAACAGAACAGGAACAGCCAAAGGAAACCAGTGCACAGGCCATGTGCAGAGAGTGAAACTGGTTTTTTATTGGTTTCTTTGAACGCCATGCAACAGGGGCAGAGAGTAAATCTGCATGGGTGTGGGCAGGACACGATTCCTTTGGAATCTGTTTTCCTGACATGCATTTAGGAGAACAGAGAGCAACAAGCAAAATTAGGAGAGATATCAAATATTCAATTTAGTCTGCTGACTCTTCCACTGATCTTCTTCACGGCTGCCCTTTCTCTCTCCTACCTGGCACTTTCTTGTCCAAGACCGTGAAGCTGCCTGGTTAATTCAGTCCAAGGTTATGACTTTCTGACTCTCCCCAAGTTCACTTCCACCTACAGATCCTGTCTTAGCTCTCATTACCTCATGTTTCCTAAAGGAGAGATAGTCTTACCTGACAAACTAGACCTAAAACTTTAGACAAACCGGACTTGTGGTCTTTACTAGAGATATTTTAATTAACTTCTCCAAACTCATGTGTTTCCCCATCTCTACACCTTTATTCACACTCTATTCTTCTGCCTGGAAAATCTCCCTCACCAACTTCCATCTGTGCCTATAAAGGCTCTGTCAAATACCACCCCAGCTTCCACGAAGCCTCCTGAAGTTCCTTATCTCAGCCCTAATTCACTTCTTGCATCCATGGCACTACATATTCCTTTTATTCTAAAATATATACCATTCTGCACTTTCTCACACTCACTTGTATGCCTTACAACCAAGAAGTACAAACTACTCGAGAGCAGAAATCAAATGTACACACTTAGGTTCCCCACAGTGATTAAGCAAGTGCTGTCTTCTCTTAGTAAGTTCTCATGTCTGCTGCATTAATTAAATCTTATTCATAGTTATCTCCTCTGAAAAATACAGCCAATCGACAATGAAAGGAAATATTAGGAACATAGATGTATGATACATTTTTGGCTGAGGAGAAAAAAATATCCCTACAATTTCCAGGAAATTATTAGCTCTTTCCTCCTTGGTTTCTTAGAGGAATGAGCCAGACAACTTTTCTATGTGATACATTTGCAAAACTGTGTATCTGACATTAACTGCTTGAAACTTTACATTTAAAAGAGGAAGAAATAACAGAATGCATTATTATTGCCTTTTAAAATGTTGCTTGACATCAATTGTATGAAGATATTTTTTATAGTAACTACCAGATAAAGGTGCGTGCACCTAAAGTGAATGGGTGAAAAGAGAAATAAAGGGAAAGAGACAGAACATAGGAGAGAGCTAGAGATTATATATAGTCATTGTTGACAGAATGACTTGCACTTGCTTCAAGCACACGTAATAACCTTTCATTTTTCATTGACTAGAAAATATGTCAACTAAAATTTTCCTTTTCTCATCCTATATATATAATCTCAAAACTTTATAGCAACATGGAAATACCCTATATTTCATTTTAAGGGCCAATCCTTAAGCTATGCTGTTCAACTTGTGGTCTTTATTAGAGATATTTTAATTAGCACCATGAAATCATTATAATTCTTCCTGTATCTTCCTTCACGCCAAAGTTCTTTTAAAAGAAAATAGAGGTTCACTTCTATCTTTCAAGGAAATATGGTTTTATTTTTATGCCAACTTTGTGATCAATGTATAGGACAAAATACATAGAACTTGATTAAGACTCCTCTTAAAAGTTCTAGAAAATTTTAATTAATTGGAAATGAAAGTGGCAAAGCACATTACATTTTCATTTTTATTTGTACCAGGAGCATTCATTTCTAAATTTTCAAATATTTCTTTTTTTAAATGGCCAAATTTTAATATCCATGTCATTAAACATTCTAAATCAATAGAAGTGGTAACAATTAACAGCTCCATCTTCCTCCACCCTAATCATGCTCCTCAAAGCCATCGCCATTTAGTATTTCTGTATTAAGTTGCTCTGTAGGTTACTTTCATACTGCTAAGTAATATGCTTACATAGCTATTTCTTAACTTATCACCCTTAGATCATTTCCATTGATTTTCAGTCATGATAGATAAGGATTTATTTCACATGATTCTCACTACTCTCCCTCAATTTTTCTAGTTAGATTGTTATTTTTAGTACCTATGCCTTCATACCATATATTATACTTAAATTTTAATTTTTTGTTCCATTAACCATGGACTGTATCCTTGGACTGCTCACTTTGTAAGATGATGTTTCATAAGGTAACATCGTCAAGTTTTCAAATCACAAGGGCAAGAAGATCAAGCCTCCTTTGTTTAATAAAAAGAAAGAAGAGGACAGTGTCCCAAACCTCTCCTCTTTAGGGTGTCACCTTGAAAACCTAACAAGCCTGATAAGAAGTCAGATCTTTTAGTCCTATGGTGCAAGGCTGTGGGCTACATGATCCTTGAATCTGGGAATATACATGCCCAAGATTAAGTGAGAAGTATCCAACTGTTCAGGAGACAGTCACAAGGCAATTCCTCTCACCTCTCAAAGAGATAAGAGAAGGTTTCATTATTCTCTCTTTGACTTTTCTGTATCAATCTGCGTGAAAATCTGTCCAGACTTTGCAGACATTGCCGTACTACCCTTACGCACATGGCAATTTCTAAGGTTTACTCACTGACAAACACATTCTCTCTTTCTCCTATATTGGTATGAGGGGCTGGAAGAGAGGGGTGTCCCTTGTTGGCATACTTACTTTATCTTTCCAACAACTACTCAGACTGTACCCTCCTTCTCCCTCTCCCGGTACACTGCCAGTGTAACTTCAGTTTTTCACATTGTCAAGGCTAATAGAATTCACATTCTGTTCTTTAATTAGAATCTGTCCAATACATTGTCTGTACATTGATTAAAATCGCAAGTCAGTAGAAGAATTTGCATCGTTATGAACATGCAGATATTATCCATTACCAAGTAACATCATGATAATACATAGTTTTCTTACTGTGCTATTCAAAGGAAAATGTTCCTGGCATCAAGATCAAAAGGTCTATCCTTCAAACCCAAATGATTTCTCATGTTAATCTACCTCATATTTGAAATATTCATTTTCTTATACAGTTTTGAGGCTTCTCCTTTTTTTCTTCTCGAGAGAATAGACATATTGTCTCTTCGTAATATCCCTGGTATCTGTGGCTTCCTCCTTGTTCTGTCTAGATCTCAAAATGCTTATCATTTTTGAAGACATAATTCTTGGAGCCGACTGAACCATTCTAATTTGTACAAAAATTTTTAAAAAGAGACTACTATACAGCTGCTATATTGTGATTTTTTTTCATTTGATGACTGAATCATTTCCCCTATTTTGTGTATTATCTACCTTCTTTCTTTTTTCAACATCGTTTTACTGGAATATACCCCCAAATAACTTTGTCATAACAAATGCATAGCTAAATGACTTTCCTAATTACAGCATATAGAAAAATGACTTCATTTAAATTGAAAATTTGACTAAGACTATAATTCTAATCTCAAAATCATTTTCACTCGCAACTCTGAAAACCTTCTTCTCCTCTATTCCCCAACAAGCAGGTTGTGACTAATAAGAAGTCTAACATGATTTAATAATAGCTCTTTGGAAGGTGATTGTTTTGCTTAGCATTGGATTTTGATGATTTTTTATTCACTCTCCCTTCCTTGCAGGCGTTCAAGCCTGTGACTTCTCTGTCTCTACTTCATCAGTTAGCACTCTTTCACCACTTTTTATCTTCCGAGGATTTATTAAGATCTGTAGTGAAGAAAAGGCCAAGAATTTGGCCTTGGGGAATCTTTAAGGGCTGAGCCAAAATAGAGAAGGTGCCAAAAGAGATATGATAGAAAAGTCAAAGAGGTAAGATGAGAACCAGAAAAGAATGGTTTGTCACAAGCCAGAAGGGATGCTGCAGCAGTGTCAAAAGTGGATGAAACTGTATAGATCCCTAACTTTGATTTTATCTCTAGGATAGGGAAAGCCTAATCTCATAATCCCTCAAGTTTTTTGGAGTTTTTTTGTTTTGTTTTGTTTTGTTTTGTTTTTAGGATTCTGTTTCTACTGCTATCCCGGAACTCACTTTTATGGCTGCTCCTAGATCACATCTTCACATAGAATCATGCCACTTCTGAACTTCTATATGCCAATATCACAGTTTCTGACGACAGCCCCTTTGTTTCCAGTTTCTGATGCCCCTTTTATCACTCTACAGCCACTATTCAATTCCACGATAATCTCCAATCTTCCCAGAGTTGGATTCATTTCTTGCCTACTCATCACTTTAACTGCCCTATATCCCATGCTATAAACTTATTGCCTATTCTGGTTTTTCACTCCAGCTTCCCTCAACAACTCATATTTTCTACAGAATCACTGAGCAGCATTGGACAAAACTGTAATACTTTGGCTACTGTTTGTACTACAAATTAATGGTCTCCAACCTGTGGGAGCCTCTCAATGCCATTCCATAATTCATCAAGTATCCCTAGGCACATTCTTTACTCCGTGATGGTGGCATTTGCATGATTGCCCTCACTCATCATGTTTCCCATCATTCTTACCGTTTAGGGCTTAATCGCTTCCCACCTCACAGGGAGAATAAAAACTATAGAATATATAAGCTCTCAACTGTCTTTTAACCTATCATAATCTGCTTCCTTTCATCTTTGACAAAGATGCGTGGCTTTGACCTATAGAGTTAACTATCATAATCATTTGACTTATTGATGTGTACTATATGTAGTCATAATCTATAAATAAAAAGGGAGAAGTTATATAAGCCACATTTTCTTACAAAATAAATATCAAGTAAAATTAAGCTAATTTGTGTTCAGCATTTGTTAGTTTGAGGTACACACAGACATATATATGTATATACATATACATATAGTTTAAATCCTAACACCGATCTTTTGGGGTAGGAATATGAAGCATAGCAAGTACAAGTAATTAAGTTCACATACTTCACAAACTGTAGACTCAGATATACACCTGGGCAGTATGACTCATTTCCAGCAATTTACCATCATATGTTGATTTTTACATAAGGAAACCTCACATACTAAGAATTTTTTTCATCTCCTATATATCTATTGTGTATTCACATAGGAAATATGCAAAAAAATAGTTTAACAAGAAGTGAAAATCATATATACAAATATGTAACCAATGCTGTTTTTAGAAGTAAATTCATAGATTTAAATAGTCCAAATACTATTTTCAACTTAACAAATACTATTTTCAAAGAAAGAACTAATGCCCTTAGTCTTCAGGACAATTCGGAATCTAGACCATGAATCATCTAGGGTTATTTTTGCTCTACATGATCATAGAAAACGTTTCAAAGTATCTACAGATCCTCTAGATTCCTCTTTTTACATTTAGAACTCTGCTACAAGCAAAGGCCTCTTTACCACCCTACTATTTGACTTAGAGAACTGCCCAGTATTTTTCATCATCAAATATATCTGTATTTAATAAGGATTTTCCATCACTTGGAAAACCTAAACAACTGAGGAATTTTCAGGATGAGAAGAACATCTTCTTTTTAATAAATGTAACCATTAGAAACAACAGTCGGAATTCTAAGTATGCATTCTAAGCAGGTTATTTGATTTAGCTAATAAAATCACAGGATGCCCAGTTAAATTCAAATTTCCAATAAACAACAAATAATTTTTAGTATGTTTCACACAATGTTTAGGACATCTTTCTACTAAAAGAGCATTTGTTGTTTATCTAAAATTCAAATTTAAATGAATGACCTTTTTTTAAAATCTGGTGACCCTAGTTCTAATGTTATTAAGACATATTTAGTCAAAATATCAATTTTAAAATAATATTTTAATTATACTTTACCCATCAAGGTATGACAGACAAGACTTCAACCTTTGGGGGCGGAATCATCAGAATGGCATCCTGGAATAACGAAAGACAACAAGGACCAGTGACCCAGATTGTTTCATGTATATAGATACATATGCGCACACACACGCACATACACCCCTCAGAATTTCTGGAGATTACTGCAAGCGATTGGGATTTCTAACTGGACAAGTAGACTTTAAATTAGAGATATTTGAATATTAGTATTTACATTATTTCTATTTATACCCTTGGACTGGTGGGACCTATAACCTTCAAGGTACATATATAATGTTTCAATGTCTACAAAGTACAACCAATATATACCCTATTTTAGTAAATGGCACCCCCACCAATCCAGTTATTCAAACCAGAAATTGTAGACGCATCCTTGATTTATATCTATTTCTCACCCCTCACATCATGCTAAGTCCTATCAGCTCTACTTAAGGATCTCAGAATCTGTTCTTTGTACCTTACCCACTGTCCCTACTCAGTGAGGTCGCCATCCCCCGTAGCACTGACTACTGGTGAAAGCCAGCTTACCTGCCTCTCTGCATTTCCTCTTGCTCTGAATCAATCCGTTTTCCACAGTGCTGTTGTAGTAATTTTAAAAAAATGCAGTTCTGTTGGTGACCCTTTGTTTGAAGCCGTTTTAGGTTTTCTCATTCTTCTTATGACAGAGGCCAAAATCTTTAACCTAGCACTATATGATTTAGGCTCTTCCTTCCTTGCTGATTTTGGGGAAACCTTGTTAGCTTTACTAGTCACACAGTAAAGGACAAATTCCATTATTTGGCACTCTCTCAGTACCGTTCTTCTCTCTTAGGGTCATGTCAAACCAATAATCATTTATGTCATAATGTATGTGATTATTTGTGTCATTATTTGCTTGATATCTGTCTTCCCTACTAAACTATAAGCTGCCCATAAACCTAGTTCCTATCCATATTTCTCTCTCACTACATTCCCAGTGCCTAGGCAATGCTTACATTTATGAGATGGAAGAAAAATAATAGCTACATAAATAAAAGAAAAAAATGTATGAATATTTGTAGGTCCCCTAGAAGTAGCTCTTACAATGGGGATTGATTCCCACCTAATGCATTTGTACTTTCCAGCAGGGAAGAAGTTGTATTAAAGAAATTAAAAATTTTTAAAGTAGATTTTTATATCCTTTCTAGGAAAATTCATTTGAATATTCACACCTTCTTCTCCTGCCAACATGTCTCAAAATCACACACTGAGAAAAAAAAATTTTTCAGAAAATTCTGAGAACAGCTGGTTAGCATATTTCTTGATTTTTCTAAACTTATATAGAAAATAAGTAAAGAGAAAGTCATGAAGATTAGGCCTGTGCATTGTCTTCTCAAAGAAGAGAACCTGAATATAACCCTTTCAGTTGGGTTTGCTTTAAAGAAACCAGTACATAACAAATTCTAGAAAAATCTCCTTAGGTAAAGGTTACAGGCTGTCAGAGGACCTCAGTTCCTTTCTCACTGTTCATTAAGCAAGCCCAAGTAAGGCTGTCGAAAGCCATTCAAGCTTGGTGGACCCTGACAATGTTTCCAAAAAATGGAGTTTGTGTACAGGGGAGGAGGAGGGTAAAGAGTCATATGCTATTTTCAAGTGTTGATATTATACTCCCAATTTCTTTGGTTTATTGTTCATCAGAGCAATTTAAAAGACAAGAATGAGTAAGCAACAAGGCACTGTTTAAGTAGATCACTCAAGCTTACAAAAAAATCTAACCACTACATCTAATTACAAAGAAAAGAAAATCACTAAAAGAATTATTTCAAGTATATTAAGAATAATACAATAAAGATATTAAAAGTTAAACGAGTGGCTGCCATTTTACTGGCACTATTTGAACAGATATAAATAAATAAAACCCACCTGAAAAAGAGGAGGGTAGTGACTTCTGACACCTTTGGCTGTCTAGCATTTTTATGCTACTTTATATAAACAAATCTAAAAGAAAAATTTACCTTAAATTACTGAAATTAAGATAGCAAGTATGTTCATTTTCCAGGGCTACCATAACAAAGTAACACAGACTGGGACTTAATGAAAATTCATTTCCTCACAGTTCTGGAGGCTAAACGTCTGAGACTGAGACATAGGCAAGGTTGGTTTCCTATGACACCTTTCTCCTTGGCTTGCAGGTGGCCATCTTCTTCCACTGTCTCAGTCTTCTGCACTTGTCTGTGTCATAATCTCTTTTTTTCTAATCTCTTCTTATAACAACAGTCATATCGGATTAGGGCCCACCAATATGACTTCATTTTACTTTAATGAATCCCTGTCTCCACATACAGTCACATACGAGCTAATATGGGTTAAGACTTCAATGTATGAATTTGAAGGGATACAACAGCATATGTTTTTAAAAATCTCATATTTTTGTTCTATCTCCTATTTTTTTAATTGAGGCATAATCCACATACTATAAAATTCACCCTTTTAAGTGTACATTTTAAAAAAGGAAAAAAAATAAAGTGTATATTTATGTTTCATATGACTCTTTGGGATGGATGTCTGCATATATTTGCTTCCAGAAGAAATATGAGTTTTCTTAAGTATGATTTTATGGAAACCCAGTAGCCTTCATAAAATGATAAAAAAGAATTTGAGACACTGGTGAAAGTAGGAGGGTGTCATGTACTTTTAGCAGTTGAATAGAATTTTTGTACACGTATCAAATTTCAAAATGGTGACTTCTTCTATTTTCTGCCTTTAATTTGTTACTTCTTTAACCCAATGGTTTACTTAAAACCTAGAATTCAAATATATGGGAGTTTATTTCTCAACTCAACCACCAGTTATTTCAGTGATGTTGGGAGCATGGCCAAGAACTTGCCCATTCCCCCACCAGCTTTCCATAACAGAAAGATGACATCCAAACAGCTTTCTTCCAGAAGTACACTGAGATGCGTTGATATCGACTGAAAGTAGAGCTGAACACAAATCCCCCTAAGCATTTGTCTCATAACGATAGGTCATTACTATCTTTCCAACTAAAATATCTCTTTGTTAAAATGTAGTCTCTCCTTACCTTCCCCCACTCTCCTAAATGATAAATGTTGCCTTTTTTTTTTTTTTTGTAATAAAGGATGTAACGTACACTTTTTCTAACAGGAAATCAGATAGACTGTGCACCCCAGACACACATACACAGAGAAAGTAAGAGACATATACACTTAGGGAGGAGAGATATTCAGCTTATACAATGATTATAATCTTTTAAAGAAAAATGAGGATATTACATCTATCTGTATTAATATAAAATTTGTCTTTTAAAATGAAATACTTTATTTATGTTTGCTGTTTGGTTTTACTAACTGTACCATTTCCATATCTGATAACACTCTGCAGAAAAAAGTTCCACCAGGTAAGTTGCTCTTACTAGAAAATTAGTAAGTCACATCATAATTTTATTGATAGTAAAATATATTATTGTAATTACGTAAAATTGCCTTTTTCTTGGCCTAGAAACAACCTATTACATAGCAGCATACCAATTAATATTTCTTTGTGTTTTTCCACAGGCTGTTGGTATTCTTGTGAGAGTAAAAAGGGATACTTAAATCAGTGCTATTTTTCTTGATGGCTCCATGGATCCAAAAGCCCACTGATGTCAATAAGATTTTGTCTTTAGCAGAAATGTTGCAATGTTACCCTTAGATTATCTCTGTGGGAAGGTACAGGAAAAAAAATTAACTGGCCTATTTACTTTCAAGCACCCAGCCTGGCTTATTTTAAAATATATTAGAGGCTTCACTAATCTTCAAAGGGAAAGTAGCAAATTTAGCATATTGTGAGTAATGCTTATAATAGTGGTATAATGCAACCCAAAAAAAAGTTGATTTGTTTGGTTGATGTCTAATGAGTTTCTTTCCTTTTTTGAAATATTTTCTTTGGTTTCATATCCACTAGTTTCCTTTTAACATACTGATATAATCATTCCCCAGGACCCCTGGCTAGGAAATCACAGTCAGCCAGTCCTGAAGCCTTTCTTCAAGGATTGTCAAGGCAGATCTGATTACTCTAGAGACCTTCCTTCAGTTTCAGGACAGAAGCAAATTTGTCTCTATGTGGAACACCAGTCAGAATGGCAGACATTTCCTCTGATCTGACTAATCATTACTGCAGAGTGAGATTATCAGAGAAAATAGAACATATTCAGAGATGTTTTCTTCCTAATGGCAGAGGTCTTAGTCTTTAAATATTCTCCTTAAGACCTATCACCTCACAAAGAAATCAGGTTAAGAATTTCACCATTAACATGTCTCTCACCTGGGCACCTGGGCTGTAGAATTAGCTATTTCCTTTTTTTTTTTTTTTCTCTGTGGGAAAGTTCTTATTTTCTTTCTGTGTCCTAATCTGTGTGTCACCTTTTAGGACTGCTGTGAGGATTAACTGCAATGAGGATTAACGACAACGAGACTGGAAATATTTCATATATAGTAGCTCAAAAAAATCATTTCTAGAATAACTTTGTCATTTTGTCCTTGCATAGAATATTTGTAGATAAATCTTTTTTTTTAATGTACAACAGCCCAAACCATAACTGTTGTCATAGCAACATTTGTTTTTCCAGAAAGCCCTTAGTTTAGGGTAATTAGATATTTATTAAATATGACAGTCATCTCTTAACATACACAGGCAAGAGAGAATATCTGAATTTAGAGGATTAAACTCAAGAAGAGGAAACTACACCTCAAAAAAGAATAGAAGGTAGAAGAAAAGACATTTAACCTGGGTTTAAACCAACATTCTCGATGTAATCAACCATGTCAAAAGAGAAGTAAATTCTCATTTTTTAAATCTAAAAACATGTCAATGTTACTGCTCATATGTTAAATCATATATTTGATCTTTCTCTGCTTTTGAAAAAAGTGTTTTGAATAACCGCTATACAATTTTTCTTCCCCTTTTCCATTTTCTTTTATTTATTCACCAAATACCAAATAAGGCACTGCAGAGTCAGAACTGAATTCTGAAGGTTTTTAGAAGGGGCCTCAGTCCAATAAGAAGGCCAAGATATATAAACCTACTTCCTGAGTGAGGACATACACATTGTGACCTACTTTTTGCCATAGTTTTTACTTCTGGTTATTTTACTTTGTTTCTAATGCCCTATTTAAAAAAACAAATCTAATTCAATTGTGTTTAAATTAGAAAATAAACCCAGGGTCACTTACTCGGTCAGCCAAAGATTACTATCCTAGTGCTTAATCAAAGGTTAAAATTGATTGAGGCTGTCAGGACAACTATTACTGCTCCAAAATATAAACTTCTGAGGATTCCTTTTCAGATATTGAGGAATAATTAAGTAGTTGATGACAACATTTCCATCCTCAAACACCATCCCACACCTCAGTAGGACCTCTCTGCAGCCAATGTATCAGGATCCTCATTCCACTCGTACTGTTACTTCTTGAATTAGAGCAAGTTTCTATGTCTACATACCTGACAGTAGACATTGAGGAGACTTTAAAAAAATTGAACATTTTTACAGCTTGGCTACACTCTGGCTTACGTGATCAGTAGTGTCGAAAACAGACTTTATATCTTTAAATGTCAATTCCTTTTTATAAGAGAAAGGAGAAGGAAGATAACATTCATGAAATGCCTGTCCAGATATAATATATCTTGTAAGAAAAAAGTGAAGATCTAAGGCAAAGGTCAGCAAACTTGTTCTGTAAATTTAGAGCCAGATAGTAAATATTTTAGGTTTTGTGGCCTGTATTGTCTCTGTAATAACTATTCAATTTTTCCATTCTGCCATAAAAACTGTCATAGATAATATATAAACAAATGATTATGCTGTTGTCCAATAAAACTTTATTGATGGACCCTGAAACCAGAATTTCATATGTTTTTATGTGTCTTGCAATATAATATTATTCTTCTTTTGATCTTTTTTCAACCAACTTAAGATGTATGAACTATTACAAGCTCAAAGGTGGAATAAAAATAAGAGGCAGGCAGATTTGGTCACAGGTTGTAGTTTGTCAACCCCTGACCTGAGATATAAGAATTTGCCCAATCTGAATCAGAATGAGATCCCTATCTTTTCAATTCCAATTTGATATTCTCTTCACTACACCTACACCATTTGATAGCCCTCTAAACAAGAGAGATGCTGACAGTGATATGAGCAAAATAATGAGAAAATAGGAAAAATTGCAAAAAAGACCATAAGAACAAAGGGCACATTTCCAAGTTCTAATACCTCTTTGATTAGATAGATATGTATCCACAAGAGCTAAGAGAAATCGGACAGGTTTTCATCTTACCTTTGAGATCAATCTAGTTTAGAATCAGATGAAGAATAGACAGGAGACACGTACAGATCCAATAGTATGGATTCTAGCAGTAGTCGTCACACATAAGTCAGTTAAACTAGAAATTCAGGAACCAGGGCCATCACCTGCACCTCATCTTTGTGCCACCAACATTTTACTCAAGGTGCTACCCACCCATGGAAAATTCTCTATATTTCTAACATCTCAAACTCAGATTCCATCCAGTTTTTTAAGAGCCATATTAAATGCTACCTTTCTATGAACCTTCTATTTCTCCCACATAGAAAGATATTTCTCCTCTGTTCTCCAAAATCATCTTATATGTTAGGGGAGACATGTTAATACTTGAGATATCAAAAGCCAGGTAGCAATTCATCCCTTGAGATAGAAAGTTCAAGTGGAGACCAGAGAGAATTAGTTTACCAAAGCAAGAACTGTGGGCTCAGATCATGAGCTCTAGGTGAGTACTAACAAAGCTGTAGAAACTGAACAGAGGCCAAAATATCCCAAGAGAGTATAGGTTCAGGACTGTTTCAGTAAATCTGGGTGTTTGGTCTGCAGATATGACAATGCAGTAATAAATCTAAGCCAAAGCGACAACTCCAGAGTCAATCAGACTACAGCCATAGCTCCAGAAATTTGCCTCTTACTGGATACTGAATAGAGACTATGCAGAGACGATAGTCCTAGGAGGATTCAAGTCATGATAACTAAGGTTCAGAACAAGGTTCCCAAAAAATAAGGTAGCAGTAATTATAATAAAAATGCTACTACTACTAATACTAGCAAATTTTGTAGAATTACATCAAGCCTGACACTAAATTAGGTGTTTTGTATGCATTAGTTCATTTAATCCTCAAAATAATCTTATAAGGTAGGTACTCTTATTAGCCCAAATTTATATTTAAGAAACTAACCCCAGAGATTGAATGTTTTTCCCAAAGTTAAGCAGTGTTGATATGCTGGAGAAAAGATCCTAACCCAATATTTCCTATAAGCCAGTAGAATTAACCAGATATATCAGCACAGGAAGAGTTAATGAAAATTGAATATATAGTTCATCCCTAATTCACCAGGTTTCAGATGCAACTAAAATGAAGCTTTTCAAAACAGTGGAAATACCTCAATTATGTGATTTGCTCCAGATCTTGGCTATGAGTCTTAATTCTAACTCTTTTTGGTGAGAAAGCCTGGAGATTGTGATAGCCAACTTAGAAATTGTACCGAATAGGGCCCACTGCTAAAGATAGATACACAAATGAGAGGAAATAATTAAGTAACTGGAATTAAAATAAAAACTTTAAAAGAAAGGGAACAGGACAAGAGTTTATAGGTGAGAGAGATGAGGGAAAGCAAGTATTACAGCATGGTTTGTAGATTTCTGGTTTAGACGATTAGATGAGTAGCAGAAACTTTTATTTAATTTTTACTTAAAGATTATTTATTTTAGAGAGAGAATGAGGGAGAGAGCATGGGAAGGAGGGGCAGAAGGAGGGGGAGAGAGAATCTCAAGTAGACAACACTCTAAGCACAGAGCTGGATGTGGGGCTTAATCTCACAACCTTGAAATCAGGACCTGAGATGAAACCAAGAGTCAGATGCTTAACCAACTGTACCACCCAGATGCACCTTGTATAGACTTTTAAATGGGAAGAAAAAGGGAATGGTTTTAAATTTCTGAAAGGTGCTAAATAATACAAGAATTAAAAAATTGACATTGATAGCAATTCTACTTGTGTATTCTTACCCATGAATACACAAGTGAAACACTACCTCAAAAAGATATGTGCATCCTCATGTTTATTGCAGCATTATGAACAATTGCCAAGATATGGAAGTAATTAAGTATTCACTGATGAATGAAAGTATAAAAATAATAATAAATATACAAATACACACAATGGCATATTATTCAGTCACAAAAATGAAGGAAATGATGCTATTTGTGACAACATGGGTAGAGCATAAGCTAACTGAAATAAGTCAGAGAATGACAAATACTGCATGATCTCATTTACATGTGGAATCACAAACAAAAACTCCGTAGTAATTCTCAAAAGTGGAAGATGGGGGCAGGTAAACTGAGTCAAAGGGATCAAAAAAATTAGCATTCACATTGAATTTTTCCAATTATAAAGCCATTGGTGACCTTGATTGATGCTCTTTTAGTGGGATAATAGGGCCAGAAAGCAGAAGTCAGGGGAGTGGAAACAATGAACATACTCTCAGAAAGAAGTCTTATGAATCATACCCTATGCTACATTTCCTCTAAGTGGACAAGCAACATTTCCTCAAGGTAAACACTCCTCAACGCAGAGATTCCTGGAATGTCTTAAAAAAATAATAATAAAAGCTTATAGAGCACATACACTTAACTTTTCTACAACTTTGATGTCTCAATTTAGATATTGACTTGCTTAGGAAGGCTGTGCCATGACCCACCCTTGCGACATTATTGGGAGCCCCTCCAATACACCCTGTCACTTATAGCAGTTTAATACATACTATGTTTCATTGAAATATCTTTTTTTGTCTGCTTCATGAGGATAATAATAGTAATTGCTTCACAAGATTGCTTAAAAACAGTGTTGACCCACAGGAAGCACCACATAAGGTCAGGGGCTGTTATTATCTTCTTTATCATGATTACTGGCTGAATCTAAAGTACTTGAATAAGGAGGTAGTTTTATCCACATTATGTAGAATAAGTATGAGTTTTCAATAAATATTTGTTGAGCTGTTGAATAGTGGATAAACAAATTTACTGATTATCAACTAGTTAATAAATACTATACAAATACATTTTGAAGTTGACTTTTGAGATTATTTTCCATTTTCCCAAAAGGAAAACCAATAGTGACATACAGGATTGCAAAGGACATTATTTCTTACTAGAACAATAAAAATCTCTACCGTTTCAAGTATGTATGTAGAAATTCGGCAAAAGTAGAAGTGGCCATAAAAACATTTAAACTTATGCCACTAGAGCTTATCTTATTATGAAAAAGCTTCTTGCACAGAGTGGAATTTCCAAAACACTTCAAATAAAAAAGTAGGTGATTTTAGAGTATCTTAAGACATAAACCCTCTGAAGAACAATTTGGCAATATTTATCAGAAACCTTAAAAAGATTCAGCAATTCTTTTTCTAGAAATATCCTCATCATAAGAACATGAATAAATATTTGTTTTTAGAGATAATTGTAACAACATGGTTTGCAACATTTAAAGACAATAAAGAACCTAATGTCAATAAGATTAAATGTTTTATTCTACATTTGTACAATGAAACACTGAGCAATTATGTAAATTGATATTTTCACACCATGTTTATTATAATGAAAGATGATCATGATATGATAGGCTACAAAACAATATGTAAAGCATAATAGTATTTTTGTTTACTGAGAGAGTAGAAATAACAGTAGGGAAAGAGAGGGAATTAGCAAAATGATGGTATGCATGCCCAGAAGCTGATAATCTTTCCTGAGTATTTCTCTCATTTGTATTCTATCCATCATCTGACTCTGTCCTTTTACTGTTTAAATGTTCTCTCCACTTACCATTCTCTTCATCATTTATTGTCATAATCTTCCTTTACAAAAGCCATTATTTTTCATGTTTTTGTAGAAAAGCTAATAACTGATGTTCCTGTCCTAGTGTTGCCCTTCCCGAGCCTGCATTCTATAGGGAAGTGAAGAGAATGGTCTTTCTTCAGTGCCAATTTCCATCGTCTTTTCAGGGCAAAGTCTAAATTGTGTGGTGTCACGTATTCAATAATTTAAAGCTATGACCCCTACCTACTTACCTCTGCAAATGATTTCATGTGATTGCTGTGTCCCTTGACCAAACTGAACTATCTGCATGCTTCCTAAGTTTACTATGGTTACTTCTATGCACATTTATGCATGATGCTTTATCCACCAAAAGCACCTTGTCTGCTTATCTAGCTGCTATTCCTCTTTTGTAGATAAAATCACTACTGTTTAAAAATCAAACTGACTATAAGCTCTCTTGTTAATGCAGGCATTTCATTTCAGTGATAAACTGGAACTTCACATCCAGAAATGAATAAGGGACATGAAGACTAAAACTTCTGCACATTTCTGAGGTTTGGGGTAAGCAAAGAAAGTCTTTAATTAGAAGGATATTGAGAGTCAGTTGTTTTGTATACTATCAAATGTTGATTTATATTTAGAAGCAATAGGAGTGGCCAGCACTTGGAGAAGCAAGGGAGTCTTGAGTGAGAAATGGAGATGAGCATTATTGCAGGAGGCCAGTACCAACAGAAGAGACTATGCAGTAAGAACTGCCAGAGCAGAGTGGCCATAATGGAAATTGCTGGTGTCCCACCCATATCCCCTCTGACAAGCAAATGCAGGTGCACTCCTCCCCCAGCTGCTGTAAGCATTAGCTGCTAACAGCTCACAGCAACACCCTTCTTCTGAAAATTGCCTATTAATCATAGTAGCATCGATACAGAGATGCCTGAGAAGTTATACCCTGCTTCCAGAAATAGCCTGCAGCTGACTAACACAGAGGTTCAAAAAGCCTGGTCCCTTGTGCATGTAGCAAGGACAATAACATAAGGCCATTTTCATTCTAGAGCTCACTATGGGATCAATGGAATCCATGTTTTTGTCTAACTTTTCCCCTTGTCCTATCCTGCTTTCTTCATTACCTTATAGATTACACTTGGAGCCATTCCCTAATAAATCATTGCCCAAGAAAACTAGTCTCAGGTTGTACTCCTAAGGAACCCAGCCCAGCATAGTAACCTCTGACTTTTTCAAAGCTAAGAATGTGAAATACTAAATTTTAAGATATCTTTATTGCAGAGATGGAAACTCTCCCGTTGACCTCATCTTCTGAAGATTGTGCTACACATACATACCCATCCAAACATATCCTGCAAAAATGCTTTCTATAAGTTTTCAGAGGAACTTGAAGATAAATGGCTGAGTTCCACATAGGGTTGGCACAAAACAGGAGGAAGAAAATAGCTACAATGAAATAGTTCACTGGAGTTAGGAACTTAGAACCAATGAAAAGTGGAATACAAACCTCTGAAAATTCATGGAAATTATAGGGAGGGGAAGACTTCACACAGAAAAATGAGAATGGCACTGAGGGGGGCACTTGACGGGATGAGCACTGGGTGTTATTCTGTATGTTGGCACGTTGAACACCAATCAAAAATAAATGTATTATTAAAAATACATAAAATATAAAACATACTTAAGGAAATAAAAGACAATAACGAGAATCAAAAAAAAAAAAAGAAAAAGAAAAATGAGAATGGTAGCACATGCAGATTGACACCATACCCCATATCTCTTAGGCTCACTTCAGTTTACCTGCTACTGATTCACAGCATACTGGCAGCCCACTCCTCTCTGAGGGCTCTCTCTAGTACCACAGGAATGTGTCTCACCACACACAGGTGAAACCAAGAAGTGCGGATGAGATAAAGTCCCGAGAGGCAATACTCAAGCAGGAAGGGGACAGGTGTCATGGATAAATGCCCTCACCCCCTTGACCAGATGGATGCTCAAAGCATCACCAATAGAGCTGAGTCTCTAGGACCTACACTAATTAACTCATTAATGCATGCTTCATTGGCTTTTTCCCTCTCATCCCTACCTCATTTCCATCACTCCTTCCCTTGTGCTTGAAATTATCTTCCCAATAAGTTGCTGTACCCCAAATCCTTATGTCAGAGTCTGTTTTGGGAGAAAATAAAATTTAGGTAGAAATCAGGCTAACTTTATTTAGATGTGTATTTCCTGGAGCACCTGGGTGGCTCTGTCAGTTAAGCTTCCAATTCTTCAGCTCTGGTCATGATCTCAGGGTTGTGAGATAGAGCCCCCAAGTGGGGCTCTGCACTCAACAGGGAGTCTGCTTAAGATTTTCTCTTTCCCTTTCCCTCAACACTCCCCTCCATGCTCTCACACTCTCTTTCTCTCTTAAAAAAAAAAACTCAATAAAAAATAAAAAAAATAATTAATTAAATGCATATTTCCTTGAAGAATGACTTTATATATCACTTTTCTAGGAAGCCTTCTCTGGCCTGCTCTCTTCCCAACCTGTATTTCCTCATTGCTACATGGATATCTCTATATGTTGGAATACTATGTGTGTGTATATGTGTTCCCTCAAGGACTGTGAGTTCCTTGAAATCAGAAAGTGTTTTATACCCACCTATATCCCTAGAGCCCAGAGTAGTGCCATTAATTTTGATGAATGTACCAGTTAGAATTATTTCTGCTGTTAATAACAACTTAAGCCATAAAAGCAGTGGGGGAAGGATTTATTGTATTAAATAATTAAGGAGTCCAGGGATAGATATTCAGGCTTATTTTCATTCAAGTCTCAAGTGACTCTCATGATGGCATCAAAAGTCATTTTCCTCTTCTGTATTTCTTTGAAGATGCTACCTTGAAGTTGACCATTTTCCATGTGATTCCAAATGATTGCAGCAGCAGTAGCTACTAATCTCCTAAGGTACATATGCAAGAAGAAAAATGAACTCTTTATCCCAGCACCGAGCAAAAGCATCATTGCATCTTCTTGACATTCAGGATCACGTGACCATCCCTGGCCAATCATTGCAACCATAGGAAGGCAGTATGCTAGTTGGCTGAGATCTGAGTCACTTGCTTAATTCTTGAACTAGAGGTAGAGCTCCACATAAAGCAAAGGGTTGAAAAAGTAGTGGGAGCATTTCCTGGAGGAAAATCAGAAAGTAGTTAGCGGAAAAGAGGAAAATGTATACTAAAAAAAAACAAATAATAGATGTTTAACTATAATGAATAAACAATGATGAATGGTTATAGATTTCAATACCACACAATTTCACTATGATTTTTGCAAGTATAAACCATGTTTGTGTGTGTGTGGTGTGTATACATCACTTTACATGAAAATGTGTACAACTAGGTGGTCTAAAAGAATCATTTTAATCTGGAAAGTTCTGTCTTGATTGATTAGAGCTTTCTTCGTTTCCTTACTCGAGCTCAGTGCTATTGTCTGCTTGAGTGGATAGGAACATTTGTTTTAATAAAAACTTGCTTAATACTTAGAACTATAGCAACATATTTAAATTTATTTCTAGGACAAGACTAGGTGTAACCTCCAGGGAATAGATTTGCCCCATTAACTAGAGCTCTCATTGACTTCAAATATGGAGAGAGTTGATGTTCTGAGAATGAGTATTAATAGGTGCTGAAAGAATGGGCACAGTTTAATGTTTATAACAAATACAAGAGACTATAATGTGAAGATGTGTGCAGGGAAATCAAAGACTTCCTCTGTGGTGTGCATTTCACCAGTTAGAGCATTAAAGAAATTAGTATTATATTTAAAGTGGAAAACAAAATCTCACCTTGGTTATAGTTCTCATTTTTTAGTTTTCATTTTGAAAACTAAAAAATGAAAAATTCTTATTGAATAAAACTGTACTCAACTACACTCTAACCTCATGAGATTCTTGTGGATATGGAAAGAAAATGGCAATTAAAAAAAAAACATTGGGGATAATATACATTGGATTTTTTAAAGAAAGACTTACAAAACAATCCTGAATAATAAAGAAATCCCTTTAAATAGCAAGATGCCTAGTACATTTTAAGCAATACATTATTCTTATTTTTTCATATATATATTCCTTTCAGAAATATATCCTAAAATACCCAAAAGTGAGAGTAATGAAAGAAAACTTAGACTGTTTTATGAGTTTCACTCATGTCTCCTTTTTCTTCACCCCATAAGTGCTGGTAAGCCTTCCCACACATTCCTGGAGTGCAAAGCTGGGTCTGGCACTTTCTGATTCCATATGCTTCTATGCACTAAAAATCAGCAAGGATGAGGCTTTATCATCTTCTGCATAAATTAGGGGTGTGATTTGCCAATATGACTGGGCACTAGTCCAGCTGTCTTGAAAAATCAAGAAAAGGAAAAGAAAGTTGGTTGTTTTGGGGTTTTTCCCCCCCTATCTCTCAACCTGGGAAGGAAGGACACAAGTTCAAACCAAATGGGATCACTTAGTATCTCAAGCCCAAAGTAGTGCAGTATCTGTGGTTTTGTGGGAGGATAAAAGGAGATCTCATTGGCTTAAGTTATGAACAGTGATGGAGATCATTCAATGTTCTATGCCTTGTCATGGATATTACCAAATTTTAAACCTAGTTTTCTTGGTCATTGAGCAAAGTGGGGTGTAGAAAGTGAAGTAGAAATGCTCAAGATATAGTATCATTCTTTCTTTGGTTTTCATATCTCTTAAACATTATGCCCAAGTGGATGCATATAAAACTTAAGTAACCAAAAAAAGTAGCCTGTCACATAAAAAAGTCAAATATAACTGGCATTAAGGAGGAAGTACTGGATATGAAGCAGAGAAGAGCCTTAAGCAAGAGAAACCAAAGTTGCAGGGGCAGAAGCAAAAAATATTAGGTGGTGGATGGCTAAATATAACACTGAGAAAAGCTATTACCATTTCCAGTATATCATTCATGGACCTGGGATTCCTAACTTTGGAAGATACAACACTATATTGTATCAGTGAATCAATCACAGATTCAGAGCATGTACTGTAGCTTACAGAACATAATTCTAATCTACAAAGTGCTGCCACCCAGCTGGTGCTATAACTGAGTATTCAAAAAAGGCATTTTTTGAATGTTTTTTTTTTATGACTATATCAGGTCATCTGTGTCCCAGTGATGGGGGACATGATAATATCAGTAAATTATACAAGCATGAGCCAATCTGATATTTTACTTCTTGTAAAATTAGTTCCCGTGTCAGAAGCAATGCTGTGTAAGTTACCTTGACAGTGAATAAAGGCATCTGAAAGTTCATGGGTGGTAGATTTTGTAGAAGCATTTTGAGCATGGGAAACAAATGTATATTGAAACTCTCTTGATAAAAAGGAAAAAAAATACTGCCTTCCTAAAATGGATGGGTGATCCAATGTAATCAATTTTCCCTAGGTAACTGACTGATCCTCCTGAGGAATAATGCCACGTTGGAGCTAAATGCTGGCCCTGCTACTGGGGATTTCAAGATTCGTGCCACTAAAGAGTGGCACTCAGCAATCGCTCTAGCCAGATTGGCTTTAATTAGTAAAAATCCAGTTTGCTGAACCCATTACTATTTTAGTCATGCATCTATTGAGCAAAACCAAGGTAATGGGTGAAAGAAGCTGATTGGCATTCACAGAACAAGTGATCTCAACCACCTGGTTATTAAGATTCTCCTTTGTTAAGAGTGCTGTTGACTGAGCATTCACATGGGACACAAGTATCTCCATACTCTGTGCCCACGTGGAGACACTCAACCATATACCACTTACGTAGACCACCTCATCACTAGTTTTCCAATCATGTTCCCTCTAAACCAAGACGTTAGTTATTTCAGGTAGTGTCAGCATGTCATATAGAACTATATGTAATCCAGTCCCAGAAATGCTCTTCCTTAGTGTATCGATCAGCAGCAAACAGCCATTGAGCCATAAGTATAGGATGAAATTTTTTTTTTAATGTAGAAGGAGATTATACCATGAGAATCTGTGTCACTTGTAGATGCAGTTCACTTATGCCTTTAGAACTTGCTCTAGCCTGATCTCATATAAACCACTTCCACTTAACAGTGGGATGAAGCTGTGTACACTCAAGTTTATGGCTTAATAAGTCAGACGACACCTTACTTCTGGTGGGCAGATCAGGTTACATGGTAACTTGGTAACCCACGACAGTAGTTCAGGCTCTTCAGGGACCCAATAAGAAGCCAGAAGTTGCTCAAAAAGGAAATTGTTATATGAAAAGGATGACACGGCATACTCCAAAATCCCAAATGTTTGCCCTGTCATTACCTATAGAGTTCTGATAAAAATTCCATAAAACTTTTCTGTCTGTCACAGACATTTTAAAGACCATTAGTTCTGCTAGGTCACATGGTCTAAGACTGAATCTCCCTCAGGACCTCACTAAAAATTGCAGCCTTTCAAGTTACTCAGTAAATTAGAAAGTTGTTATCTATACAATCTAAAGAGACCATTAGGGTAGCCAGGGGGCGCTCAGCCGTTTAGCACCACCTTCAGCCCAGGGCATGATCCTGGGGTCCCGGGATCAAGTCCCGCATCATGCTCCCTGCATGGAGCCTGCTTCTCCCTCTGCCTGTGTCTCTGCCTCTCTTTCTGCCTCTCTCTCTCTCTCTCTCTCTCTCTCTCTCTCTGTGTGTGTGTGTGTCTCTCATAAATGAATAAATAAAATCTTAAAAAAAATAAAATAACATAATAAAGGAGACCATTAAATAGAGACATTGAGCTTCTTTTTCCATAGGACAGGGTGCCCTAGATATAACAACATGTCCTTTACCTTTGAAAAACATATCTTAACATACCCACATCGTTTTCCTGAGGTACAGGCCTTTAAAATTTTGTGGAAGTACAATTACCCTCTGATACACATGTATCCTACCAAAGCATCCATAGTAGTTACTACTTTCTCTTCATCAGGTACAAACATATGTATCATTGATGTAGTGGAGGAATGGGATGCTTGATGAAATGCAGACACTCAGGGTCCTTCGCACTGGCTATGGCAGACAGCTGAAGAATTGCTATAGCTCTAGAAGTAGGATGGGGAGAGCATATTCCTCGATACGCCAAATGAAAATTCCCTGTTTTGGGGGGATCTTTAGTAACTGGTAGAAAGGCAGAAGCATTCACCAAGTCAATAACTGTAAAATACAGGATGTTTTGATCTTCTCCAGTGAAGAAACCATACTTTAAATACCTGCTGCAATTTATTTAGCCACTGATTAAGTAATTCTCCAACATCTGTCTTCTTCTGCCCAGGCCAAATAGGAGAGTTGATTTGGGAATTTATCAGAAATTATCATTTCTACAATCTTAAACTTCTGATAGTGGCACGAATCTTGAAATCCTTCTGAGATTGAAGTATTGCTATTAGTTTACTATGTTTGTAGATAAAGATAATTCTAGAAGCTTTCCCCTTGGCTCTTCACTGTAAAAGGCCCTTAAGTCAAGAAACAAATATAAGTATTCTGGCAATTTTTTAGTATGTCTATCCCAGTTAAGGATTCTATAACTGGAAAACAACCACACAATGGATTTGGGGACAACTCCTTATGAGACAAAACCAATCTAAACATCATTAATATTCTGATTCCCAAAACTCTCCCATCTGATTGAGGGGTAACAGTGGCATTTTGTGTCTCTAAGAATAAGTAGCAACAGTTCAGAGCCAGTTTCAAATAATGCCTGAATTGTTTGATAACTTTCCCTTTTTTAATGTACTGTCACCCTTAAAAATAGCCAGAGATCCTTTTGAAGAAAGCTAGAGAAAGATATACTGGATGAGTTTTTGGCAGTGTAGCGTCCTTCCCTAAAAGAACCTAGCACCCCTTATCCAAAGTGCTCTGTGTATTAATTATACATATATATATATTTAATTTTTTGCATATTATGATAAAAAATATGCAAAAACTTCTCTGGCTGGGGAGTAACTGCCCCTCTCAGGGGTAGCCAAGTCTTACAAGTAGCAAAGGGTTCACCCAGGAGCAAGGTTTTGTTTTGTTTTGTTTTCCTTAAAGATGTATTTACTTGAGAGAGAGGGAGTGAGGAAGGGCAGAGGGAGAGGGAGAGAGAATCTCAAGCATGACCCTGAGAGGATGGCCTGAGCCAAAACCAAGAATTGGATGCTTAACTGACTGTGCTACCCAGGCACCCCAGGAGCAAGCTTTAATATACAAACCAACCAGCTAGAGACATACCTGCTTTATCTGACCCATACATCTCAGGAGGCAATATTCCTCAGCCTTAATCATCCCAGAGCCAGAAACCAGGCACCTACAGATCACTCTTATAGTTTCGAGTCCATTGAAATCATTCCAACTAGCCAATCCTCAACTGTTTGCCCTGCCCTGCCTTGTCTTTCCCACAGAAACCCCAATAAAGGCTTTGGCCTAAACCTACCATGAGCTTCTGCTTCCATATCAAAACCTCATGTTCCTCCTGCAGCTCCGTGTGGCAAGCTGTGACTCTTGCTTCTAAGGGAACTACGAGTAACATTTGAGCTTTTAATGGCATTGACCTCCTTGTAGCTTCACTCAGTCTCCTTCATAATTTTAGAACTGGACACAAAATACACTGGAAGTATGAACTGGAATGGGAAAAGTAATTTATTCTCCATTGTGATGATTCAAGTCAAGCTTTTATTCAAGAGACACAGAGTTTTTCCATTTCTTACAAATCAAGTAAAACTTCAGTAAATGGCCCTTTATATTGCTGCCTTTGGGATGCCCTGATCAACTCGGTAAAGTAGTTGATCCACAATAGTTCCTGTGGTTGGAATCATGCTTATTACTGCTTCAAATGTGCTACTCATAGTAATTCTACCTACATTGTCGCAGTTAGTTAAGTTCTTCCACTTGGCCACTGCAACCTTGAGACCCCGTGATCCCTACTGAATTCAGAGATTTCTGTTTTGATGGCAGCACTTCTTACTGTCATCCTTGACCTGCAGCGAACAGCTACTACAGAGATTTTTAAAGATAATAGTTCTCCTTTCATCAATGTGTTTCTCAAAGCCTTTATAAAAGAAATGTCCTCCAGACATATATAGGTAGGTGAACAAGTCTTACAAGATAAATCTAACCCCTCAATCAAATATCCATAAGCCTTTCAATGTGTTCTCTGTAGTTTATCAAAGGAACTCTGATGACTCAACTTCATTTTAGTCAACTAACCGAGCCCAAAGTTAGAACTCCTTGCCAGCTGCTCAAAGCAAACTACATGAGAATCTTTGCTTAGTGAACAAATGTTAATACCTTCAGATGAACCCAGTGTTACATTCTCCCACCCTGATCCAACATCTTTTTCATTTTCATACATATTGCCAGATTTCTATTAATATGAATGTAAATTATGTAAATATTTGCTTGTATAGTAGTTCTTTTGTAGGT
The DNA here is from genome assembly GCF_905146905.1 of Nyctereutes procyonoides. NCBI lineage: Eukaryota > Metazoa > Chordata > Mammalia > Carnivora > Canidae > Nyctereutes > Nyctereutes procyonoides. The sequence continues at coordinate 6,052,429 of NW_026575137.1, forward strand.
CATAATTTCCCTCTGATCCCCAGAAACATCCCAGAATCTGAGTCTTGTCATGGATCTAGAAAGAAGGGAACAGAGGGGGTGAGGTATGTCTAAGGGGGACAAATCAAGTTCCTCAGGCTAGGACAGTTAAGTTCTTCAGGCAAGGAGAGACTAATTTTTTTCAGACTTGGGGAGAAAGGTGCTTCTTCTGGCAGATGAAGCTCAATAAAATGTAGAGATTCAAGTTCTTCTGCATCATCAAAATCAGCCCATGTGTCCATCCAATTTTCATGCCCCCACTACTTCCCAATCAATCCTTAATTCTATATAAGAGACCATGGGGGCACCTGGGTGGCTCAATCCATTGAGCTTCTGACTCTTAATTTTAGCTCAGGTTGTGATCTCAGGGTTGTAAGATCAAGCTCAGCTTTGTCCTCAGCACTCAGCACACAGTCTACTTGTCTCTCTCCCTCTGTTGCTCCCCCCACTTGCACTCTCTCTCTCTCTAAAGTAAATGAATAAATCTTAAAAGAAAGAGAGAGAGGAGAGGGCAGCTGGGTAGCTCAGGTGGTTACGCATCTGCCTTTGGCTTGAGTCATGATCCCAGGGTCCTGGGTTGGAGTTCCAAGTTTGACTCCCTGCTCAGCCGGGAGCCTGCTTCTCCCTCTGCCTACTACTCCCCCTGCTTGTGCTCTTCTTCTCTATCTCTGTCAAATAAATAAATAAATAAATAAATAAATAAATAAATAAATAAATAAAAGAGAGAGAAGAGAAGAGAAGAGAAGAGAAGAGAAGAGAAGAGAAGAGAAGAGAAGGAAAAAAAAGAAAAGAAAAGAAAAGAAAAAAGAAACTCTGAACAATTAGATTTAATTGTAATTCAACTACTCTGCAGATTAGACTTTTGGTTTGGTCTTAAGAAATTTTGTAGAAAATATGGGTTTTTCTCAGAGGTCATAGAAGGTCTCTAATCCATTACCCTACCTTGATTTGGGAATTTAAAACCCTGAGCTCATTTTTATTCTCCACAGTTTCTGATGCACTCAGAAGCAACCAACCAACCATTATATTTATTTTTATTAAAGTGTTCTATAGCAGCAACTACTTGGTGACCCAAAGCCTTGCCTTCTATGGTCATTTGATTATAAGTGAAACCACAGATGATAATTTAAGAAGCCATTTTGCCACTACATGCCATGGACTGCAGTTGTCCCCTTTGCTACTGGCAGCAAAAACATTAATGTCTTTAAATCTAATAAGACCAGAGAATCAATTATAAATTACCAATATTTAAAGTTTTGTTCTCCTGGAAACAATTCTGATGCCAATAACTATAGCAATTGGTGTTCAATCAAGAAAGTAGAACATATATGACTATAATGGAATAGAGATTTATTCTAGGAATAAGATCCTATGCAATTGTCTAAGTTAAGAAATAACAGACCAAAAAGAAGTTGGAAGATTAGAGAAGAGACCTTCAGAAGCACTGGAGAGGACAAATTGGAGTTCTTCAAGAAATCCAGAAAATTGGGTATATCCAGTTGCTAAAATGAGACCACAAGGATAGACAGATAGATAGATAGTAGACTAGAGGATGGAAGGCTCTTGACTTTGCACTTGTGAGTTTGGAATCTCTATTGTTCAGGAATGGTATTTGCTGTGATGTTCTGAATAGGTACAAGGGACTGAGGTAACATTTGTAACACTCTGTCACCATTAGTGACCATGAAGACTTCTAGCTCATAATGACTCCTGTTTCACTTCCACCTTCCAAATATCACAAAAACTTCTCTTTTTGCCAACTTTAACTTAGAACCATATGGGAAAAGGAATTCTGGGAAATATAGTTTCATCTTAGCCAAGTTGACACAGTATAAAAATACCACAGCATATTTTCCATATTTAAATCCTATTAAACTTAAATCATGTGCCATTGGTATTAAATCATGGGCCTGTTGGTTTTTAAATTATGTGCCAACTCTGACTAAATAAAAATGGTATGGATTCTGATTTTTTTGGTTGCAAGCCACAGATATTGACTCTGGCTAACTTGTACAAAAGAAAAAAAAAACTTTATTGGAATAATATTATTGGGAAACTCACTATTCTAATGGGAAAGCTAGAAAGGATGGTTTAGAATAAAAAAAAAATCCAGAAAAGCAGCAGGTAACTCTCTACTGCCTCATGAGGGTTTCTTTTTTGGGAGGTTTTAGTTTTGCTTTTTGTTTTGGGGGCATTTCTGTTGCTTTTGTTTTTTAAATCCTGAATAGCTATGCTCAAGATCCTAACTCCTTGGAAAGTATGTTTTTGTCTAACTAGGTTTAGATCACATGCTCACTTCTTGATACTATTAAGACAGTAAGATCTGGTAAAAGTATCCTGCCACAGCCTTCAGGAAGCTTCATAATAGAAAGATGGTTTACCTTGTTTTATAGTTTTTGGTTTCACCCACCTTGCTCAAAATGATGGCAAGGTAATTCCCAATGAGGAAATGGGACTGATGCTAGGAAGGAGGAGTGGTTATGGATCAATCAAAAGCTTCTAATGAATACTCCCTGAGGCAATATCCAGAACTAGTAAAAAAAAATACTGCATATGATCTATCAGCATTGGCTTTCATGGTTTCAAGAATATTAATAGCAAGTTGGCTGAATACTTTTGCCAGAAACCCTTGATTTTGAGACAGCCTCTTTAATTCACCAAATAGCTGAAAGAATGTTTCAGTTACTTAATAGAGAATGTTCAAACACTTCCTCTGCCTTACTAAAGGCTTGTCATAATCTAAATCCAGGCTTATTCATTATTCCAGTTTCACATATTCATTCCACCTGTGGGACATCAGCCCATTGGGGAGAAAGTAATCCTTCAGAGTTGGCAAAACTGGATTTGGACACTGTCTTCACCCTGTGACAGCTGTGTGGACTTCAATATTTTCTTAAAACTTTTGACAATTAGTGTCCTCGGCTATCCACTTATTAAGAGTCAGTGAGAGAAGTAAGTGAAAAACAAACTAACAAACACAATGTCAGAGTCAACTTGGCACTTAGCACACAGGGAACATTCCATATACACTAACTTCTGACTTTGCTCCCATAGTACTCCTTTTCTTAAAAATCTCCTTTTATTACTTTTACCTAATTGAATCATGTACTCAAAATACAGTTCAAGTATTACCCTTTACTTGAAATTTGCCAAACAATATAAAGTTTCCAATGTCTACATAAACTTCTTACATGAATTATACAGTACTTATCTATAACTAGAGTTATATATAATAACCATATAACTTCATATATAAGTGCAACATTAAGGATTTCATTATATCTTTATTTTTTAATTATTTTATACATTATATCATCTCCATGCTCGATAATTATCATTATGAATATCCAAAACCTTCATAGCATTCAATATTTGAGTGTTTGTTGTTCTATTTGCTCTCTGTTAATTGCCAGATATTGGCTCAAATTGGTAGCACAAGATAAAAAAGAGACACTTTTGGTGCCTACAAGACACTCACAGCCTAATGGGGAAGATGACTAGGGAAATAGGCAAAGTCAAAAAATCTTAAAGAATGTACAAAAGGAGAAAAAAATATTATTGGAAAAACTGTAAATAATTCACTATGACTGGAAGATAAGGTGAGAAAGGGAAACAGAAAGATATGAGATTGGAAAGTCCAATCAAGGCACCATCATAAAAGGCCCTTTATATAACCCAAAGGGTTAAGACTTTTTCTTACATTCAGTAAAGAAACATTGAAGAAGTTTAGCCAGAAAGAGTTATAATACATATCAACAAAAACAAGAATAGCCATAATAATAGCAGCAACCAAATATTGAGCACTATTTTTTGCAATCACTGTACTAAATAAATTATTTATTTAATTCTCAAGACAATGATCTGATAGAGATATTATAATCCCAATTTACCAGTGAGGAAATTGAAGCTTAGAGAGGTTAAATAACTTCCCCAAAGTTATAGTTGGTAAGTATTGGAACTGGTTATAAATCCAGATCTGTCTCTTTCAAGAACCCACAATCTAAGCCACAATGTTAAGATTTATGTTTTAGAAAGATCACTTTGGCAGCAGTGTGGAGAACTGATTGAAGGAAGCCAAGCCTAGAGGCAAAGACTCCATTTAGAAGACTATTGCACAAATACAGCTTTAAAAGGTTAAAAATCCATTCCCAGAAAGTAGTAGCACAGATAGAGAGAAAGAGATGAATTTAATAAATGTGAAGGAGATTTAATAGGTAAGAGTTAGTAACTGGCTGGATATGGGGATAATCAAGAAAAATCAAAGGTAATAACCAAGTAACTGGGTTGATGTGGTGTCATCAATAAAAACTGTTTGGATGGAGAAACTGGGGGTGATGAAATCAATCCAGGGTGGCCTAGGTGGGAGATAGAAAAAAATCAGTGTTGGGATTGTGGGGCTTACAGAGAATTTATATGGAAGTAGGTATCTAGAAACAGACCTGAGAGGCCTCAGAATATAGGTTGCAGATACAGCTACAGAGCTAGAAAAAAAAAAATGAACTCAGGAAGAATCTATAGAGTAAATAAAATAGTGAAATGAGGATATAAAATGCTTGAAACATTAATATTTGAATGTATTTGGGGTACAAGATGAAGGTTTAGCAAAGACTGAGAAGGAACTTCCTCAGGATCATGAATCTAACCAGAATAGCTTTAAAAAGTAGAGTTGTAAACAATTTGTCAGGTTGTAAATAATGGCAAAAGCCACAGAAAATAACTTTTTAGTTCTGTATGAAAGAATTACAGGCTATTTTATATTATTCTTTATAAGTTACTTAAGTATATTTTCAAAAATACCACTGTTTTTAAATCACAGATAGAATGAAACATTTCTCATAAGAGTTAGCAACACAATCATTAGTGTTCATGCAGGAGCCGATTCATTGGAGTACATAGAAGAGACAAAGACACACAGCAGTTCATAAAGTGAGAAGAGCAAAAGCACAGTTCTTTAAACTGAATAGGAAAGAAAGAGAAAGACAGGGTAAGAGGTGGTCAAGGGCATCAAAAGTGTAGGAAGAACGAGTTTTGTGTTTAAGATGGGAAATACTTGAACATGCTGATATTGTTAAAGAATAAAGGGTGGCCAGATACAAAAAAAAAAAAAAAAAGCTGGATCACTAAGCTTGCCAGTCAAGAGAGAGCAACTTCACTCAAGAAATGAATTTCAATGAGGCTTCCCTAACTGAAAGCAGACAACCTACTGGAGTAGAAGGGGGAGTTTATCCCATGTTAGGAAGAATTCTAAGAAAGAGGAGAACATTATAGAGCCTCCCTTGGGTTTGGTCATGCTCTGTTATATGTTAGAGAAGTATGGGCATGGTAGATATGCTCTATCAAGGTCAGAATCAAGTAGGGACACTTCTTTGTGAGCCTCCTTGGACTTGGCAACTTTTCCATCACCCTATGCTAGAGAGAGATTTGCTAGGTATGAAAAGGTGGAAGACATAACAGAAGGAGATGACTAATGGAACCAGGTTCCTGGCCAAAAGCTTTTTAGTGGATCGAACAAGAAGTTGAGAAATTTTCTACCTCATAGCCTCTATTTTCTCTGTGAAGTAAGAAAGCAGACCCTTCATTGGAAGTAAGGAAAATGCAAAGATAATGTCTGATAAGGTTAGGGTAACAAACTCATCCCAGTTTGTCTGGAAATTGTCTAGCATTATGCTGAAAATTAAGGTCTTAGAACCCCCCAGTTTTGGGTAGGCCAGGATATTGGTCCAGATGAAACTGTCATCAGTTATAGTTGTTGACAAGAATGAAGAAATAATTAGAAGACAAAATAATAATAAATAATGGCAAAAGAAATAATTAGAATCCAACTAAGGCTGGAGACCAGGGGATCTGTAATAATTCCAGAGTATTTAGTCCTGTGATTTAGCAATGTTCTGCGCTCAGGTCTATTTCAATATGTTCAAAATGGTGGGATAAAAAGGCAAATTCTTTTAAGATAAGAGCTTCAAGCACCAAATATCCATATCGTTTATAATTTCTGTACTTCCTTCAGAGGAAGTAGGGTGAGGGGGACAGAGTTAAAAGGAAAGAAAGTAGATATAGAAATTCTGGTATTCTATCTTTCCTAAAGGGAAAAGTTCACATGGGACTCTCTAATGCCATGCTGGCCCCAGAATTTCAATTTAAGTTTTCCAAAATGATAAATTACTTATTTCTTCCTTCCAGAGGAAGCAAAACCAGGTGAAACCAGTTTTGAAGACTCAAATACTATTGTGTTATTGCCAACAGAGTAGATAAAGAAAGAAAAATAAATCTTTCTTTGTTTTTAATTCTAGAGTAGAGAACAGAAGGACATTTTAGCAGAGAGACATAACATGTGAAGATATATGACTGCGTCTCTGAGTCAAAACTGGTTGAGGTCATGAGGCATGTTTTTAAAACCTAGCTAGGTGTCTGAACCACCTATGGAACTTCTTAAAAAAATTTTCAAGTGCCCAGGTGTACCCCAGACTTCCTACAGAATCTCTAGGGGCTAGGCTCTGAAATCAATATTTGCAGTAGGCTTCCTTGCCTACTGGTTGGTTCAGATGTACCACCAGCTCCAACATCAAGAGATCTCGGGCAAGATCCAGAACAACACGCAATACTTGGAAGTGGCAATGGGAGCTGTGAGAAAGCTTCTGTCCCTAGAGATAGCCCACTCATAAAAGAAAAATAAATTAGAGCCATCCTTGAACCTAACTGGAAATAGATTTCTTTCTTCCCCATTCTTTTTTTACAATGGCTTTTCATTTTCTCATACATAACTGATCAACACTATTTTTAGGTTTGTTCCTTTGGTGGCAAGGAATGGAGACTAATTTAATCTGCCTCAAGAAGATGAGAGTTTATTTTAGGAATACATGTAGACTAGGCCTGGAACTAGACAACACCGAGGAACTAAATCTAAAGCAGCTCTAGGGACCAACTACACAAGATTGCTCTCTCGAGGCCTCCCTGCTTCTCTCCATGGAGAGAAAACACAGAGACAAAGAACTATGTGGTATAAAATGTATCCCCCTAGAAACAGAAATGGGTTGTCTTCATTAGAAGGGGATGTGGGTAGTGGGGTGCAGTGGCCATTTCTAGTGCAGGTATCTATGTTGGTTTTGTAAAATATTTTTTTTTACAGTAGAAAACTGAATTACGTTTCTCATCTAGAACTCTATAAATACTCAGAAACTGAATCTCTTTATTTATTTTTTTCCTAAATCCGCCTCAGATTCACTTCACTCCACATGCATTACTCCTGCTGGGACAATGAGAGTTCTTTTTACAAAGCTTTAAAATTTTCCCATTCAGGAAACTATGCTTAAGCAAATCAAACTTATTGAAGTGTCTGAAGCATATGCCCAGGTAGACTGTAAAATATTTGAAGTCAGTAAAATATTTGAAGTCAGATTCCTCCCCTATTTCCTCTAAAAACGTAACTACGTGACTAGGAGAGCCACACCAGACAACCTCTGAGGATTTTAGAAATGATAAAGGAAACCCATAGAGACTAACTCACCCACTATAATGATGAAGGATGAATACAAACCAAGTCTTCTGCCTCTATAATGTCATCCTACTTCAAATTACCCATAGCATGAAAATTGATTTGAGTAAGACTCCAAACTTACAGGGCTTCAGTGAAATCATACAATAATTTTAGATTCAAGGATAAACAGATTTTAATAAAATCTCATTTGATTCTAACAGTCCGAAATACATCTAAAAATTAGTTGTTTTGTTTGGCATGTTAAATGGTTGAAAAATTAGAAAATTGAGTAATTTGATACTATTTACAGATTAATATACAGATTAATTTATCGGCTTGCTCTTTGAATAGTTCCCTGTAAACTGTTATTGCTTGAATCTGTTTACTCCCCTGGTCCTTTATCCTAATATCTTCCCAGAAAACCAAACAAAATTGCCAAATTCCATCTAAACTCATTTGTTCAACAAATGGGTCTGTGAATAAGGTGATAATGATGAATATGGTCTGTCTTCGAGGTACTATCTGTCTGTTGGGAAAACAAACACATAAACGGGTAACTACATTATAATGTGAAATGTATAATGCTGGATATTATAAGAGCACTGTAGAGGGGACACACGCCAACCTGCAAAGGTCAGAGAAAGCTTCTGGAAGTATGTGATACAGATCTGAATCACAAGACTTTCTCATGCTCAGTCCCTAACCTGCCTTAACAGCCTTATGTCTTAATTGCCTTCAGCAAATCCTGGTAAATATGTCTTGATTCTATAAACCAGCATTATTTCTTACCACTATTGTTTCTGCCTAGTTTCCCCAATTGTATTTTTTTTAATTTCTGTATGTTTAGTTTCCACGTGGCATCCAGAGGAATCCAGAAAACCGCATTACATTTTTTGTTTAATTCTTTCATGACTTCCCATCACATTTCAGAGAGCAACCAAATGTCTTTCTGTCGCTGACAAGCTCATAGATTGATTTGGACTGGCATGTGCCTTTCCAATCTCATATTCATTCCACGTTTCTCTCTCACTACCCTCCAGTCCCTCGGACTTTCTTTCAGTCTCTCAGTCATAAGCTCCACATCCCTTCTGGGGTTCTGCACCTGACACTTTCCCTGTTTGAAACACATTTTCTCCTCTCAGCTTCTTTCCTTCTCAGGCTAATTTTCAGCTTTCAGGTTTGAAGTTAAATATCTCCCCCTCAGGGATTTCGGGTTATGTGAAGTAGACTTCCCTTCTTTTATTTTCCACTTCCATCCTTTGTTTATACCTTCATAGAACCTATTACAAGTTGAAACAATATGTCAATGACTTGTTTACTATCTGTCTCCTCACCAGATTGTAATTTGCTCCATAAAGGCACAGACTTAATCTATTCTGTTTAGCATCGTACACCTGAAATACAGCATTAGAACTAGGCATTCGTTAAGTTTTTGTTGTATGAATGAGTAAATGCATACAACTCTGATTCAGCACATCAGTGACCACTCACCATTTTTTAGTTGACTTCACTCATGCTGTCACATCTCTCGTGAATACCCTCTACCCAGCCACTGTTTTTGCTGATAGTTGGGGGCCACTCCCTTCATGAATTCTTCCCTAGTTTTACTAAGACCATTCATCATTCTTTCCTATGAGTGTAACTAGAATTTTTGCTTCTTTTATGCCTGTTTGTATCATAAGTTTTTGTGTACTTGTCTATCTCACTTATTGGATCGTAAGTCCCTTAAAGCCAGGAACAACTTCCCCATCACCTTGAATCTGCCATAGCACCAGGTTATGTTCACCAATCACTGTAATGGTGGTGAGAAGGTCATCTAATAAAATAAGTTTTGAATAAGCTATTAAAAAAAAGAGACTTCTTGGAAGTAGAATTTAAAGATGGAACCTCGTCCAGGAGGCTATATTATATGTATTAAATGAGCTTTTGTCACTTCTTATTTTTTGTATTCACTCTTAATATTAGTATCTTGATCACACTGTGTCCTTTCTCAGTAAAGCTGTCAAAACCCATCTGGCTGGTCAGCAAGATATTGGTGTTGCTCTGACACCTTGTCAACAATGACACTCTCCATACCTGCCATGAGAAAAATAAAAAAGAAAAGAAAACTGTGTGTTTTACAAAAAAAAAAAAGGAGAATTATGACAAGAATAATTGGAAGGAGTAATTACTAAGAGGACTTTCTGCAGTTTTTAGGAACCACCCAAGACAGATAAGACTAATAAATTTCTATGACCATTTCCAATAATTTGTTTTCTATAAACATTGAACTCAAACTCAGATTTCAATAAGGAGAGATGTTAAAATATACTAGCTTTAGCTTTAAAAGAAACCTCCCAAAAGGACTTCAATTAAAGAGACCTGTAGCTATATGGTATGTACACATGTTTTCAATATAATTCATCTACCACGTACCTTATATCTTAAAATCCAATTTATGTAACTTAGATCTCATGAAATAAAAATGCTATTGAAAGTTATTTATAGCACAATGAATGTTGTTAAAAATCTAAAACATGACAGTGACCTTTACATTATTCTCTATTACTATCCAGAAAAGGTAATTTATTTCATAGCCTATTGAATATAGGAGCCATTTTCAGATACATCTAGTTTAAGTGGTAAAATTGCAGAAAATTACACATACAGCATGATACCTTTTTCCTACTCTAAGAAAACCACCTGAATGCCTTCAAATTCTATAAAATCATTGCTCTTTTAGAATCAACCACAATTATCATAAGCTATCAAATTTCACAACTGTATGTGATTATCTTATGGTTAATACATCTTTATTGATGACCATTGATTTAACATAGATTATAAGGAATATCACACTGGACCTAAGCAAACCTCATACAAGAGCATCTAGCATCATTCTGCTGAAAAGAGAGGAGAAAGAAAAGAGCAGTAGGAAATGAAAGAAAATAGCCCTCATGAAATCATCAGTAAGAAAAAAAAAAAACTGAAGTAAGACATGTCCTACCCACTGTCAGTTCCTAGCCCCTCATGGGTCTTTCATCTCCATATTTATCTAAATTCTCTAATTTTATTAACCATACTATGTTACATATGTTAGCTGATAGGTCTTTAGAATTATGATTTATAAGTTCAATAGATGTCCCATAATTCTAATACTGGGAGTTTGAACAAATCTCCTGCTAATGCTTTTCACTTTTTGTGATTGGATGAATTTTGATCTTCTTTTTCATTCATCAGCATTTGACTTTTCAGTCTATATTTCTATTCCATCATTTAGTAGAGTTTAAGAATCTCCTTGGTCATTTAAATTGCCCTCCCTGGGAACTTTCTAGCTGTTTTAAGGTGTTAACTATTCTTCTTAACTCTGTCACAACCAGGTCATGCATGCTATTTGAGATCTAAGATTGTTAATATCCCAATATTTAAAGATTTATGCATTTTCTAATAGATATGGAAATCTCATCAGATCTTGGAAATTGTAAATTAAAAGTAACCCAAGACTTATACTCCAGCTATGTAGACTGCTAACATCTACCCAGTAGTTTAGTATTATCTGTGTCAGCACACCTGTCTACCTAAAAAGTCTTTTCCAACTTGTGTACTCTGATGAAAACTCCCTGTGCTAAAACCACTCCTTAATATGCTAAATTTACCTATCTAGGGAAGGAAGTGTGTTAGTATATCGTGATCTGACTTAAGAATAATCTATCCTTTAACCCTTATCTATTAGTGTGCCAACCAGGGAGAATTTGAGGAGCAAGTGTATCAAGAAGTATCTGAGTTTAAAGAAATATATGCAAAGTTAGGCCTAGTCAGGATTTCTGAGGAGATAAGTATAACTAGGTGTACGAATCCAACAAACAGATCCTTAGAGATAGAAACCTAAATAAAGGGGGTAAAGGTAATAGTAGTAGACACAAGTAGGTTTCAAATTAGTACCTGGCCCCAAATTTTGCAGTATGTTAACTCAAATGGCACAGTTGTATTAGAGACAAATTGCGATCTATATGTTATCACACTAAATACAAGTAGCCGCATAAATATAAATGATAACTTGATCTTGATAGTTAACCCTTACAAACTGATAACACATTAAAAGTACTAGTAAAGTATATCTTTAGTTAAAAAGACATACAAATGCATTCTTAACAATTGTGAAAATAATCAGACTTATTATTAAACAAAGATATACATACTGCAATACGAATAGATGATATTTTTACCTAACAAAATGGCAAAAATTAGAAAATGTTATCCTAGAGTCAAGAGCAATACAGCTGGTAAGAGTATAAATTGGCACAAACTTTCTGGGAAATACTTCAATAGTTTGTATCAAGATGCTCATAATTCCATACCTTCAGAGGAGAGTCTGTTTTCAGAAACCTCTCCTTTGGAAATAATCAAAGATGCAATAAGGGATAATAATTGGGTTGCCAGTTAAGAATAAATAACATACAGTTGTCATGCAATAGAGACAACATTGGAACTTGGGAAGTTAGACATCAGAGCATATGCTTTTAAACCGTTAGACTATTCCATAGCTCTGACAGCAATGCACCACTTAAAGTTTCTAATTAATCCTTAATTTTGACTGAATCCATTAGTTGTAATGGGCAGTGATTTATTGCTGACCTACTTACTTCTCTGTGACTATATTCATCAGAGCTACAAATTATCTGGTTCTGGGTCCCTGAGGTAAACATTTTAGCCTATATCATTAGCATCAGAAGTTTACAAGTGAAGGGGTAGGATGGGGTAGGGTTAGAATAGGACCAAAAAAAGGACACTCAATTTCCTGAAATAGTTTGGGTTATCATGCCAATCAGTTGTTTCCTTGAGTTCGCAGGTATAGAGGGGTGATTGGTTTCTCCAAAATCCATATAATACAGCTAACACAGAAGATTGCTTTCCCCTTATCACCTGGTCTACATGCAAGAATCTAGAATTCAGGGTGGAGCTAAAATGTTAATGAAACACGTATTCCCTGTGTAGCTTCAAGGTTATGGTTGGCTTGAAATTATTGAATTCTGGGCAGCCCAGGTGGCTCAGCAGTTTAGTGCCGCCTGCAGCCCAGGGCCTGATTCTGGAGATTCGGATTGAGTCCCACGTCAGGCTCCCTGCATGGAGCCTGCTTCTCCCTCTGCCTGTGTCTCTGCCTCTCTCTCTCTCTGTGTGTCTCTCATGAATAAATAAGTAAAGTCTTAAAAAAATTATTGAATTCTGAATCTGTCTGCTTTACTTTGTCTTCCAACTGGACAAAAAGATCTTCCTACAACTGAGATTCTATGATTTTATGGCTTTATAAAAATTCAGTTGTCAACAAATTCTCCATCAAAAGCTTTCCTCAACCATCCTATTGCACTTTTAAATAAGTCAGAAAAGAATTCTACTTCACATGAAAAACAGACCAAATATGCAATAAGTTCCTTCTTTTATGACAATTTTCCCAGGAGCTATGTTTATCAATACCACTGAGATACTGCAAACTTTTTTGCAAGATCAAAAAAAAAAATAGAAGATTTGATACAGTGACCATATAAAGCTGCATTCTCCTTTTTCTTGAACTCAAAAGAGAGAATGTTGTTATATTTAGAAATTAAAATAAAAGAATAGGACAACTGCCCTGTCAATTATTTAAGAGAAATAATAAGCCAAGTCCTTTCCTCAGGACTTCCAGAAGAAGATGAAGAAGAAGGGGAAGAAGAAGAAAACAATCAAATAAAATTCTAGCTGGATTAAAGATATAAATTCAAAAAATAAAGCCATTAAGAAGAGAGAAAACATGATCACATTATTTTATAAGCTGGACGTCTGGAAGGCTCTCCCTAAGTATGATATAAACCCAAAAGCTATAAAGGAAAAGATTGATATGTTTTATTACAAACAAGTAAACATTTTATATCATAACAAAGTCAAAAGGCAAAGAACGAATTAAGGGAAGTATTTTTCAGACCTATGAAATACATGGAATTATGTCAATTTTTAAAGACCACTTGCCATTAGAATGGGGAAGAAGGAGAAAACAGACTTTCACATTTTACTAAATATCCTTCTAAAACAAATAGAATGTTTTCTACAAGCATGTGTTTTTCTTGTAATTCAGAAGGAAGGAGAGAGAGTACTGGAAGAGGTTAAAAAAAAGAGTATAGGAAAATAAATTTTAAATATACCATATTTTCCATATATATCAAAATTATCATAGTCTAATATCCTCCATCATCGAATAACTAAAAGAGGCCATAATGATTTCCAGATGCAACCACATCTGAATTCAATCCATTGGCATGATGATTTGGTACTCTTGATGTTTAGAAGTCATATGAATGTTACCTTTTAGAATTTTAAACTGAGTAACAGCCATTTTGACTCCACCTGCTGGTCAAAGTTTATGTCTTACAAAATACATTAGCATAAAATATTGTAATTAGGATTTACATTGAATAAATGTAAATATACTTTCCCCATGACAATGCATTGTTTTGTTTTATCACTTTGCTAGTTTCTAGTTTATATTGACTCTCATAAAAAGTATAAAAAGCCATTTGTATTTTGAAGCATAAGTAATGCACTATATTAATTTTAAAAGTGTAATTATATGAAACCAATACCATCTGAAATAATCCAGGATCAAATATGGAACAACATATCTTTCAGGGTTAAGAATGTACACTAATTTTCAACTCTACCAAGAGACAGTTCTTTAAATAAGGTAAATACAAGATGGACTATGAAAAAAGTCAGAAGATTGGTTTAGCTGTGTACATAAAACAATATTAAATGGATAACTTTATAACACTGATGCTGCATCATCAGATTTTGGTTATATTGAAACAAAATTCCAAACTAAAGTGATTTGAATATTTTAAAATGTATTCCAATGACAAGAATCCTGAATCTATAATTCTTTTTTGAAAGAATGATAAAGATTGTCTTTTGGAAAAGCCCCTTATCACATTTATTTAGAAACTCCTGAAATAATTTATATCTCAAGACTAGACATCCCATTCAGGAGAAGATCATATTATCAAAATAAATATTCATCCATTGAGAAATATAGATATATTATTCCCACTAATATCCAAATGGAAGGCAAAACTCTTTCTTTCAGATAAGAACACTTAGATTAAAAGCTGATATAGCTTATCCACTGATTTGGCAGCTGATCAAATGTATGATTTTTATTGGAATGTTTTGTTTTTTTTTTTCCTATCTGTTGGAAAGAGTCTAACATTGTAGCAGATACTTCCTTTGAACTCTTGCCCAGAACTGGATTGGAGGGAAAAAAAAAGATGTTGAATCATCACTGACTTTGAATATTTTTTTCTTGAAGACCATACAACATGTTGAGAAATTCTTTCTAAGGGAACTTCTTTACTTAGACCAGGATGTGTTGTTCATCTTACTTATAACAGTGTTGACACTATACCAAAGCTATCGATGATACAAATTCTCAGATATGGGAAAACAATCAGTCTAATCACACATTTGAATTGACTGGTTAAACATGTCAAGGCTCTTTTGTCTGCTTATGTTAGAGTCACAAATTTAGAACAAGAAACTACTCGATTTTCATCATTCAACAATAATTTATTCATCATTAAAAATTATACCAGGAGCCTTAGTACATTCCTAATTCCTCTCCTTGAGGAGCTCTTATTGTATAACTCACCCTATTCTCACTTTCCCTAGCTGTCCTGATGCAGATTCATGAGAGGAAAGGGGAAAAGCTATTTGGGGGATGCCCTTGTTCATAGATAATTATCCCCAAATTTGATGTTTCTCTAGATTAATTCAACTCGGTTTTCCAAATTAATCCCTTTCAGCCTAACAATAGACATTCACCCTCCTTTCAAGTTGTCCATAGTAATCTCCTTACCTGAGTAAAGGCTACCGATACTTTCAGGATACCCTCTCTAAAATATAAAACATTTTATTTTTAGACTGAGGTAAGTTTGCTACAGGCACATTCAGATCTGTTCAAAGAAGTCACTGGTAGTGGTCTTTCAAAATATAATCTTACCAGCGTGATGAGAAAACAAATATCTCTTCAGTTGAGGGTTCAGGGAAGCTCTCAAACTACAAGTTCCCATAGGGGAGAAGAGAACCACAATTTATTGATTATCAGATATTTGTTATGGATTATTTCATATAATCCTTGAAACAGTCATATGTGTTGGTATATTTCATCTAATTTTACAGAAAATGGAAAATTAAAGAGGCAAATAACTTGTCTGAGGAATTCTAGGATTCGAGCATAGGTCTATATTGCTGAAAAGTCTGTTTTATTGCTATTATACCACATAGCCTGAAAATTAAACAGCACGTATAAATGCATGTATCTTGAAACCATTTCCCGTAATGTGATAAACCACAGGTAATGAAGACCATTGTGATCAAGAAAAGAAATTCTGAGCACTTATTTACTTGCTAGACAGGGAACAGGGTGAACACAGGAGTAAAGAAATTCTTTAAGTTGGTTATTTAAGGAGAAAATATCATGGTGGGTGTATATGCTAGAAATAGGTGAGGGATTCACGAACTCAGTGTTCAATTAAGGAACCAAAGCCTGCACCCAGGATAAGATGGACTAAGTCCATAAATCTGTGCACTGTTGGTTAAAAAAAAAAAAATCCATTGTATGTGGGTCAGGAAAAAGTTTTCAATAAGAGTGAAAGTTTCTGCAAATGGAGAATTTAACGTTTATAGCCATTTACATGTTCAGGTGATCAGAACCAGTTACGGTGACAGGCAGTGTTTAGTTTTTGTTGTTGTTGTTATTTGGTTTTTAGGTATGATAAAGATTTAACATATCCATTAGAGAATCAGCAAGGTGGCAAACCTGGTTCAAGGAAGAGACATTTGTATTTATAGCTACTAAAAGAAAAGAAGGCTAGGATAAAATTGCTAAATATATACAAAGCTGGTTAATGTCTTCTAGGGCATTACTGTAAACCTTACCTTGTAAACTCTTTTACATAAAAAGAAAATTCATTTGCATTTCTACTGAACAAAATTTATTTGCATTATTATTTATTGGACCATTTGCATCATTATGTTTTCTGTAAATTAACATCTAAATATATAGAAGTGTAAAACACTCTAATCAACAGTAAATAGTAAATCAAGCAAACCTACATTATTCTGAAGAATTAGAAAATTCTTAGGTGGACCTATTAGATAATGCTTCAGTAGAAGATTGAAAAGATATGCATTTATCTTTTTATCTATTTCCAAATTTGATTTTTTTCCCCTCAATATTCCTCCTTTGTAATAAAAAATCAACAATGAATAATGTTGATCACAAAATGCTGAACTCATGGTTTACTGGCCTGCTATCTAGACAGAGGCTTTACAAAATTTGTTGATTCGTATAAATCTTGCATATAGTCAACAAATGCAGAATTATATGCTAATAACCAACTACTAGATGCAGGAAATTATCTTCAAACTAGGATGGTTTTTACAATAGTCTCCATCATCCAGAGGTTTATTTTTTAGTAACTCAGACTTTGTAAAAGCTATCAAATGAAACAAAACAGAACAAAAACAAAATTAAAGCAGTAGAGGATTACCTTACACAAATGGCAAAATAAAAACAACAAAGGGGGATGGTATCAGATTAAGATTTAAATATATAAATTTTAAAGAGACACAGTACTTAGACCATAGCAGACCTTCTGTTGAGTCATAAAAACAAGTATCAATACATTTGAAAGGATTAAGATTAAATGAAAGAATTCTCTGAAAACAGAATTGACTTAGAAATGAGAAATAAGACAAATTATTTACAAATCATATCACAAACCTATAAATAATTCATCAACTAAAAAAACAAACAAAGGAAATTAGAAAATATTTTAAACTGAGTGATAGAGAAAACAGCATGTCAAAATTTGATATATAAATAAATGAATGTTTAGAGGCATGATTAGGTTCAATATCTTATAAAAAGAGTTAAGGTCTAAAGTCAATGATATAAGCTTCTACCCTAAGGAACTAGAAAAAATAAAGTGAACCTGAGGTAATTAAAAAAAAAAAAAGGTAAACACAAGAGCAGCTATCGATGAAGTAAAAAAACAAGCAGAAAAAGATAACTGATAAAGAAAACTTTGTCACTTTAAAGGATTAATATAATTGGTAAATCCCTGATTAAACTGATTCAAAAAAAGAAGTAATAAATTACCAGTCCCAGAAATGAAAAAGGAGCTAGCACTACAGATTTGACAAGAATTAGAATAATATTAAGACAATACAGTGAAGAACTTTATGCCAATAAACTCAACACAATGGAAAGATGGAAAAAATCCTTTTCCCAAGAAACAACTGATCAGAATACTGACAAGATAGGAAGTAGAAAATATGAATATTTTTGAATCTATTAATGAAATTGAATACTTATCTTAAAATGTTGCCACAAACAACTTAGTGAATTCTATTAAATATTTAGAGTGGGGGAAAAAAAAAACCCTCAACAAACAGAAAACTCTTCCAGAAATAGAGGAGAGCACTAAGTTTACAAACGTTGGTTTGTAAAACCAACATTTGTAAACACTAACTTTACAAACCAACATTACCCTGTTATTGTTTTTTTTTTTTAAATCAAACAAGGCCTTCACAAGGAAAGGAAACTATAGACCAATTTCCCTCATGAATACAGATGCAAAAAATTTTTAACAACATGCGGCATACCTCAGAGATACTGCAGGCTTCATTCCAAACCAAAATAATAGAGCAAATATTGTTATAAAGCAAATCAAATGAACTTTTTTGGTTTCCCAGTGGATATAAAAGTTATCTTTACAGTATACTGTAGTCTGTTAAGAATTCAATAGCATTATGTCTAAAAAAAACGGTGCGCATACCTTAATTAAAAAATACTTTTTTGCTAAAAATGCGATCATTTTTTTACTTTCAGCAAGTTATAATCTTTTTTTGCTGATGGACAGCCTTGCCTCCATGTTGATGGCTGCTGACTTACCAGGGTGGTAGTTGCTGAAGGCTGTAATGGGTGTGACGATTTTTTTTATTTTATTTTATTTTATTTTATTTTATTTTATTTTATTTTATTTATTTTATTTTATTTTATTTTATAATTTTTGGCAATTTTTAAAATAAGAGTGTAAAGTTTGCTACATAGATTGACTCTTCCTTTCATGACTGATGACTCTGCAGCATATGATGCTATTTGATAGCATTTTACCCACAGTAGAACTTCTTTCAAAATTAAAGTTGGGCCTCTCAAACCCTACCACTGCTTTATCAACTAAGGTTATGTAATAGTCTAAATACTTTGTTGTCATTTCAGCAATCTTTACAGTATCCTCACCAGGAGTAGTTTCCATCTTAAGAAACCACTTTCTTTGCTCATTCATAAGAAGCAACTTCTCATCTGTTCAAGTTTTATTATGCTGTTGCAGCAATTCAGTCACATCTTCAAGCTCCACTTCTAATTCTAGTGCCTCTGCTATTTCCACCACATCTGCAGTTATTTCCTCCACTGAAGCCTTGAATCCCTCAAAATCATCCATGAGCAGTAGAATCAACTTTTCCCAAATGCCAAGTTCATATTTGGAACTCCTCCCACAAATCACAAATGTTCTTAATGGCATGTAGAATGGTGCATCCTTTCCAGAAGGCTTTCAATTTATTTTTATTAAATCCATCAGAGGAATCACTATCTATGGCAAATGTTTATTCATTATTTATTTATCTTATGAAATGTTTATTTCTAGAATAATAAGACTTGAAGACTGAAATTACTACTTGAACTACAGGTTAGAGAATGAATGCTGTGTAAACAGGCATGAAAAAAGCATTTATCTCATTGTACATACCCATCAGAGCTCTTGGCTGACCACATATATTGTCAATGAGCACTAATGTTTGGAAATACTTTTTTTTTCTCTGAGCAGGTCTTAATAGTGGGACCAAAATATTCAGTAAACCATATCATAACTAGATGTGCTGTCATCCAGGATTTGTTGTCCCATTTTTAGAGCATAGGTGAAGTTGATTTAACATCACTGTTAAAGGCCCTAGGATTTTGTGAATGGTAAATGAGCACTGGCTTTAATCTAAGGTCACAGGCTATGTTAGCCCCTAACAAGAGAATCAGCCTGTCCTTTGAATCCAGACATTGACTTCTCTTGAGTTATGAAAATCCTCGATGGCATCTTCCAATGTAAGGCTGCCTCATCTATAGTAAGAATCTGTTGTTTAGAGCAATCACATTCATTTATTATGCTAATTAGATGTTCTCAATAACTTGCTACAGCTTCTGCATCAGCATTTGGTGTTTCTCCTTGTACTTTCCTTAAACTTCATGAACCAACCTCTGCTAGCCTCAAACTTTTCTTCTGAAGCTTCCTCACCTTTCACAGCCTTCAGAGAATCGAAGAGAGTTAGTCCTGTTCTAGATTAGGCTTTGCCAAAGTAATGTATCTAGTTTGATCTTTTATCCAGACTACTAATACTTTGTCCATACAAGCAATAAGGCTATTTTGCCCTCTTACCATTCATTTGTTCAATGGAGTAGCACTTTTAATTTCCTTCAAGAACTTTTCTTTTGTGAGTATCTTGATGGCTCAGTTGAGTGTCCAACTCTTGATTTATGGCTCAGATCATGATCTCAGGTTTCTGGGATTATGACCCATATTAGGCTCCATGTTTAGTGGGGAGTCCGCTTAAGAATTCTCTCACCCTCTCCCTCTGCCCCTCCACCCATTTATGCTTTCTCTCTCTAAAAATAAGAAAATAAATCTTTAAAAAAAATACTTTTCTTTTGTAGTCACAACTTTTGCTATTTATCATAAGAGACCTAGTTTTCGGCCTACCATGGCTTTCAACATGCCTTCCTCACTAAGTTTACTTTTTTCTAGCTTTTGACTTAAATTGAGAGATGTGTCACTCTGCCTTTCACTTGAACACTAAGAGGGCATTGTAGGATTATCAATTGGCCTAATTTCAATATTGTTGGGTCTCGGGGAGGCTGAAGGAGAGGGAGAGGGAGAGAGATGAAGGAATGGCTGCTCAGTGGAGCACTCAGAAAACCCACAACAATTATGAATTAAGTTCTCCGTCCTGTAGGAGTACAGTTCATGGCTCCCCAAAGCAATTAACAATATAATATCTAAGATCCCCGATTACAAATCACCATAACAAAAATAATAATATGAAAAATTTTGAAATATTGCAAGAGTTACCAAAATGTGACACACAGACACAAAATGAGCAAATTTGTTGGGAAAATGGCAGTGGTAGACTTACTCAATGCAGAGTTGCCACAAACCTTCAATTTATAATAATGCAGTACCTGCAAAGCACAATAAAGTGCAATAAAATAAGGTATCTCTGTTTATACATATCAAATCCAGCAATATATAAAAAAGATAAAGCATCATGAGCAATCAGGGTTTATCCAAGAAATGCAAGTTTTGTTTAACATATTACAATCAAGGGAAATAATTTAGAATATTAAAAAATAAAGTGAAAAAACTAGATGGTCATTACATTGTATGCATAAAACATTTTATAAGAGTCAATAGTCATCCATAGTAGAAAGTCTCAGGAAACTATGAATAGAAGGAAATATTTCAACTAATAAAAAAGCCTATATGGAAAATGTAGCTAGCATAATACTTAATGGTTATGATGGGAAGCTATTTCCTAAGATCAGTAACAAGACAACATTGTTTACTTCCTTCTATTCTACTTTGTACTGAAGGTCCTAGCCAGTTCAAGAAATACATAAGGAAGGGTGGGGGTGGTGGAGAAAAGAGAGATAATAAGAGGGAGAGAGAGCAGTTAGTTTGAAAGAGGAAAGAGTAAAAATTTATATTTCTCAGTCAACATTATCATACTCATAAAATGCCTAAGGAATCTATCAAAAAGTTACTAGAACTAATCATTGAACATAGCAAGGTCACAGAATGAAAGAAATTAATTATACTTCAATATATTAGCAATAAACAACAAGTATAATTTTAAGACACAATTTATAATAGTATCAAAACCATTAAATACTTAAGGAATAAATTTTAAAAATATAGAGTCTACAAAATAGTCGTAAGAGAAATTTTACAAGACCTAAATATATAGAGACATACTCATCAACTAAAAGACTCAGTATTGTTAAGATGTCCATTATCTACAAATGAATCTATATATTTGAAGTAATCTCAATATCAAAAAATTGACAAGCTAATTCTAAATCTCATGAAATTGCAATAAACTTAATCAAAACAATTTTGAGAAAAAAAGAAGAGAAAGTGAAAGGATGTATGCTACCTAATTCAAGACTTACTGTAGTAATTAAGTTGTATTGGCATAATGACGGGTATGGAGATCAATGAGACAGAAGAGAGTTCAGAGAAAGACCCACACATATGCATGTTAAATTGATTTTTTATAAAGAGTGTTGAGTAAATTCAACCGGAAATTATTTTAAACAAATTATACTAGGACAACTCGATATCCTTATGAGGAAAAACAAAAAATTTTAACCTTGACCTCTACAACCCACCATATACAAAAATTTACTCAAAATTATTCATAAACCTAGACATATAAAACTATCAAACTCCTGGAAGAAAATATAGAAGAAAATTTTAATGACCTTGGAATAGGAAAATTTTAATGACCAGGACACGAAAAACACAAACCTTAAGAAAAATAATTGCTAATTTGAACTACAACAAAAGAAGTAAATTCTCAGCTTTGAAAATATCTTATCAAAATGAAAAGACAAACTGGAGAGAGAAAAGATTCATAAATATATATTAGAAGACTATGCCTAGAATATATAAAGATCATAAAATAATAAAGATTGAAGCAAAATTAAAAGAAAATAGTAAAATAGGAAATATTAACAAAACTAAGAGTTGGTTTTTTTGAAAACAGATAAAATTGACAAACCTTTAGTTATGCTAACTGCAAAAAAAAAAAAAAAGAGAGAGGACCAAAATAAAGTTGTAAACAAAAAAAGAGGTATTACAAATAATATCAAAAAAGTAAAAGGATCATGAAGCTACTATAAATAATTATACTCCAACAAGTTGGACAACATAAAGAAATAGATAAATTATTAGAAACATACAAAGATTAAACCATGAAGCAATAAAAATTCTGAACAGATCAATAACAACTAAGAAGATTGACTTGTAATCAAAAATCTCCCAACAAAGAAAAGCCCACAACCAGGTTTTTTTTTTTTTTTTTAAACTTTTTTTTTTTTTTAATTTTTTTATTTATTTCTGATAGTCACAGAGAGAGAGAGAGAGAGACGCAGAGGGAGAAGCAGGCTCCATGCACCGGGAGCCCGACGTGGGATTCGATCCCGGGTCTCCAGGATCGCGCCCTGGGCCAAAGGCAGGCGCCAAACCGCTGCGCCACCCAGGGATCCCCAACCAGAAGGTTTTACTGGTGAATTCCACCAAACACTCCTTTTGAAACGTTTTCAAAATTTGAAGACGAGGGAATATTATGAAACTCATTTGATAAGGCAAGGATTACCCTGATACCAAAGCCAGAGAAGGGCACCATAATAAAAGAAAATTACAGATCAATATCCTTAATGAATATAAGGGTTAATACAGAGAGAAATGTTTGCAAATCATGAATCTGATAATAAGTTAATATATATAGAACTCATACAACTCAATAGCCAGAAAACAATCCAACTGAAAAATAGGCAGAGGACAGGATGCCTGGGTGGCTCAGGTAGTTGAGCATCTGCCTTCTGCTTAGGGCATGATCCTGGGATCTGGGATCGAGTCCCTCATCCAGCCCCTGTGAGAAGCCTGCTTATGCCTCTGCCTTTCTCCCTCTATGTCTCTCATGAATAAATAAATAAATAAATCTTTAAAAAAAAAAAGGAAGAAAGAAAAATAGGCAGAGGAACTGAAGCGATATTTTTCCAAAGACATACACATGGCCAACAGATACATGAAAGGGTGTTCAACATCACTAATCATTAGGAAAATGCAAATCAAAACCACAAAAAATTATTTCTTCACACTTGGTGGAATGGGTATTATAAAAAAAAAAGCTAAGAGATAACAAGTGCTAATAAGGATGTGGAGAAAAGGGGACACTTGTACACTGTTAATGGGAATGTAAATTGGCACAGCCACTATGGAAAACACTATGCAGATTCCTCAGAACATTAAAAATAGACCTACCATATGACCCAGCAATACTACTTTGGGGTATATACCTGAAAGAAATAAAATCACTATCCGAAAGAGATGTATGCACCCCCATGCTCCTTACAGGTTTTTTTACAATAGCAAAACTATAAAACCATAAAATCTAAGTGTCCATCAGTGAGTTGATTAATGGATAAAGAAAATGTGAAATATTTATCACATGTATATAATGGAATGTTATTCAGTCACAAAAAAAGAAGATAAACCTGCCATTTGTAACAACATGAATGAATACTGAAGGCACCAAGCTAAGTGAAATATGTCAGATATGAAAGACAAATACTATATGATCTCATGTGTGGAATCTCAAAAATAAAGTAAAATTAAATTAAAAAGTTAAATTAAAAAATAAATAAAACAGTAACTTAACCCTGTTAAAGATTCTCTCTCTCTCTCTCTCTCTCTCTCTCTCTCTCTCTCTCTCTCATTCTTTCTCATCTCATCTCATTTCTATATATGTCACCTGATTATAAAGTGATTCAAGGTAAAAATATCAATTTAGGGTAGAAAAATACAAATTTAAAGTACAAAATATCAAAACAAAAGATCAGCCTCCCAAAAGCTATGAAATAAATATGCTTATAGTACTGAAAGAGATAAGGAGGATTAAAAACTCTACCAAGAGGGGATCCCTGGGTGGTGCAGCGGTTTAGCGCCTGCCTTTGGCCCAGGGCATGATCCTGGAGACCCGGGATCGAATCCCACGTCGGGCTCCTGGTGCATGGAGCCTGCTTCTCCCTCTGCCTGTCTCTGCCTCTCTCTCTGTGTGTGTGTGTGTGTGTGTGTGACTATCATAAATAAATAAAAATTAAAAAAAATTTATAAAAAAAAAACTCTACCAAGAGAGTTCTTTATGCTTTAAAAAGGAAAATTTATAAAAGGGACCAAATATAACTTACAGAAATTTTTTAAATGATCCTTGTAAATGAAATTCTGTGTATTGACTAAACAGTAGATTAGTCATATCTGAAGAGAAAATTACTAAGGTAAAGAGTATGCAATTCAGCAAAGAATGCAAAACAGAAACACAACAATTTAAGGAACAGGAAAGGATTATCAAAATGATGTAAAATATTCATCCAAAAGGAATTCCAAAAAAAAAAAATACAGAGAATGGAAGAATGGTAGAATTGATTCCATTAATATCCCTAATTCTTTGCCACTCCCTGTACCAGATTCTTTACATATGATTTTGCTGTTCCTCCCCAAAAGAGGTTGAAAATATCTTCCTACCTTTCAATTCTGAGGTAAGCCATATGGTTCAATTTAGCCAATGGGTTGTTAGCAGATGTGACATGAGCAAAGACTTGAAAAGTGCTTACACTCTATGCTTATCTCCTGAATTCTATGAATGCCAAGAGAACACGCATGACTGGCCTACTGAAAGATGAAAGATATGCCACAGAGCCAAGTTACCAGTCATGCCAACTGAAGTCATCCTAGATTAGGTGCCAGAGTGCTGATCCCCAGCCATGGCAGTAAACCTTTGCTAAGATAAACAAGATACCTAAATCATCTACAGCTGATCACAAAAGCAGGCGTAGCCTGACCAAATCAATCAATCACAACCCAGATCAGATAAGTCCCACAGCCCATCATTTAAATAAATGTTTATTGCTGAATGCCACACAAGTTTTGTCAATGTTTGTGGTGCGACACTATTGTAACAACAGAGTGAGCGTAAGGAGATAACCAATATTAACAGAATGGTGAGAATTTTCTGGAATTGAAAACGCAACACATGGAAAAAATGTGACATCTTGGTGAATTCGGAACTGAATAGCTCATGGTCTGGATTACAGAAAGGATGCCCAAAAATATCTCAAGCGGTGTGAACAATTTTTTAAACACAGAATTAATATTACTTCACTATAAATACACTAATATAAGCCATGCAGTTCTTTGAGGTAGGAGAATAATACCATAAAATCAAATTGTCCCAGGTCTTAATGTGCCAAATGATTGACAGGCACCAACATCTCTACCTTTTAACCCAGTACCACAGTGGCTTCATACAACAGCAGTTTGTCTCACAAATCTGGAGATTAGAAGTCTGAAATCACGATGTAGACAAGCCCGTGCTCCCCTTGCAGTCTGTATAGGAGAATGAATCTCCTTCCTTGCTCCTTGCACGTCCTGGTGGCTTCCCAGCAATCTTTGGCATTCCTTGGCTTGAAGCTGCTGTACCTCAACCTCTACTTCTCTTATCACTTGGGCGTTTTCCCCTTGTGACTCTTCTCTTCTTAGAAGAACACCAGTCATGTTGGATTAGGGCCCACCCCAAACACATATGACCTCATTTTGACTAGACTACTTTTGAAAAAAGACCCTATTTCCAAATAAGTCCACATTCACAGGTAATGGGGCTTAGGACTTCAACATATCTTTGGGTGACACAATTTAACCCATAACAAACTATATTTCTAAAGCTCCTAAGCATCCATGGTTCTTATGTGGCATGTGTATTCCAATGTGCTCAAAGATCATGTTAATATTCTAATGTCAATTACATGTGCTCGAGTATACACACATTATTAATTAGTACATTCTGGTTCTAAATTAAAATTAATGTTCTGTTATTCCTGACTATTAACTAACAAATATGAAATCATATTCTCCTGACTAAATTAGCTACAAGTATTCAAAATACATGAGATGTAGCATTTTTCAGAATATGACTAGATCCTTGGGATAAGGTAGTGAAAAGAGGTAGACTATAATAACACTTTGTATTATTGAAGTATGAAAGATCACAATATTCTTTAAGATGTTTTTCGAAGGAAGAACTTTTTTAACTAAAACTCAACTTTTATTTTTACATACCAACCAATTGTGTTCATAGTAATCAAGATTATTATGCATATATTTTAATAAAATGTCTAGCAGAATTCCTGGCATGTGGTCAGCCCACAATATATGTTAAATATTGCCTTTTCTGTTCTTGTAGTTAAAATTTTTTTAAACTTTTTTTCTGTTGTTATAGAGATAGAGTTTTAAATTGAATTCTGGTGGAAATGACTCATTCCTTTTTAGTCTTGATCTCTCACGTAAACTTTTATAGCTATTTATATTCAAAATACATGGTGTTTTAAGTGCTCTCTTTTCTTTGGGAAGATAAATATATAGGAAGCTCAGAGTTCGTATTCTTACTAATGACCAGACATTGGTAGTTAATTGGCAATAAAACTGTTACAAATTTTGAAAGAGAAATCCACACAAAACCTCCGATAACTTCAATGTTCCTACACTGCATAAGATAGATGTTTGCTATGGCAGTGCCGATAAGACATTCATTTGACAGGCATCAATACCAACCATTTTAAAGATACTTCCTAAAATGCTCCATGATGCTAAAAGCTCCTTTACAATGTGACATTATTAAAATATAGAGTTTAGAAAAATAAGCCTAAGCATTTCTTCAGAGCCAATTTCCAGGAGACAGCTATTCCAGAAACACGTTATGCAATATCACCAACAGCTCTCTTCTTGGGAGGTTGGGGGGAAATGCAGATGAACAAACACAAACAGATTTGAAAAGACTGGCAGATCTCACTGCCACTCGGAGATTTTGCTAGCTAAAGATGATTAATTGAATAAAGAATTGTATTGGTAAACAATATGTTAAAGATTAATACCATGGGGAGCTAGAGAACATTGTCATTTCTTTAAAATTAGCACACGACTGTCAATAGTCTCTAAATGAATGACAAGTAATTAGCAGAATTTTAAATGAGCTGATCTCTGTATACCATATGATCAGATTATTCGTTAAAGTATTACAGCTTTCCAACTAGGAAACAATAAAAATGAACGATGAACTTAATGCTTTGTGGGTCAAGCCAGGCCAAAGAATGCTTATTACTAATAATTTCCTGGAGCACCAAAGAGTATTGCTGAATTTGCCACTCTTGAAAGCTACTCAGCACTTGTTTTTGAGCAGCATTGGTTTCTTATTAGAGGCATCAGATAAGAGTTTACATTATGTTGAATGGTTTTGTGGCTGCCTGTTTTCCAAAATTCTATGTAATTCTCATTCACCTGAATTTTTATTCATAGACTTATCAAGAGGATAGAATAGCTTTAAGAATGCCAAAAAGGTGAAAGATATCAATCTACAAAATAGACATTTTCCCAGGCTAGGTTGCATGATACATTTTAATGTGGTTTATCTAATACTTAGTACCCAGTCTCTTAATCAACATCTGTTGAATGTTTATGATCACTCAGGTCATTATGCTAGGTGCTGCAGATAAAATATTGAGTAAAAATCAGACACAGTCCCTACCTTTAGTGAACTTAAAATCAGGTGGTGACATCATCAAATAATCTCAGGAAATCTAAAACTGCAACTCTGAGAAATGCTAAGAGAGGTACATGGAGCTGAGAGCATGTTTAATAATAGGAGCTAGCTGTATCAGAGAAGACAAGGAAAGCTTCTCCAAGGAAGTGATGGTTACACAGACATCTAAAGGATATTAAGAAGGAAACTAAGGAAGGAAGAGCTCGTAGGCAGACAGAATAATTTACAAAAGGTCAGGAGAAATCAAGTGTGACGAATAAACTGACATGAAGAAGACCTATCTTCCTGGGGAAGTCTTAGTGGTAGGTCAAATACATGGCAATTAATCAGCAAATAATAATAAAAGAGGCCCAGTACAAAGAACTAAGGGATCCTATTTCATGGGTGACTCACAGATATGGCCAAGGTCTCTGTGCAGAAACTAGAGGCATTCTATACCACCTCACAGAAAGGATACAGAGAAGAATTATATGTTGCATAGGGATTGAGAAATGCTGAAAAATAATAAATAAAAGCACAGACCTTTAAAAACAAAACAAAAATCTTTAAGGTATAAAAAAGATCAAACAAATGAATACCTATAATGTTCTAGTTGTGGAAATTCATTATGATCTTCACAAATGTGGCAAATCCTCCCACAATCGAGATACAGTCAAAACAGTGGCCCAGAAATAAACCACTGAGTGAGTGACATTGGATCAATTCACGTTCCATAACAGAAAGTTCATAAATAGATCTTAGTGTTTATAGAATGATTTTAAGTGATAAAGTCAATATACATGCTCAAAAATTTCATATATATTGAAGATTAAATTCATTTATCCAAATCTTCATTTGAGATTTATTGAAGACCTACTGTGACTTTTCTAGAAAAAAAGGAATATAGTGCTAAAACAGACTGACTAGGTCTCCGTCTCATGGAGCTCAGATCCAGTATGGGAGACAATCATTTCAGGAACAAGGAAATAGAAGATATAACATGTGGTGCAGAGTTGCTGCAATGACATAACCAGGAGAAGCCTTTTGAAAGAGACACCATCTGAGCCAAGGCCTAAATGGAGTGAACTTGAGAGCCTCATGAATAAGTGCAGAAAACATTTCCACCAGAAAAGAAAGCAAGTAAAAGATCTGAGGAGCAGTAAGCCTAGCATGTTTGCATATCCAAAGATAAACTGGTGGCTGGAGTGAAGTCCAAGCAAGATCTGGGGAAGAGGTTGAGAGGTGGGCAGGGCCCAAATCATCCGAGACCTCCTAAACCAAAGCAAAAGCCTGGATTTTATGCCAAATGAAAGGGGATATCACTGGAAGGTTTTGAACTGTGTTATATGTGATTTATGGTCTATGGAAATAATCCTGGATGCTCTTTAAAGGACAAGTTTCAGAGGTAAGAGTGGAAAGTGGGAACTCAGTTGGATGGGGGTGGGGGGGGGGGCTATAGGAGCAAGGTGATAGCCTAGAAGCCAGGTAAATGAAATTGTTTCAAAAATGAGGGAGTGATCAACTCTGTTGAATGCTTCTGGTTGTGGATGAAGATAAAAATCTGATAGGAGGGGATCGCTGGATGGCTCAGCAGTTTGGCGTCTGCCCTTGGCCCAGAGTTTGGTCCTGGAGACCCCGGATCGAGTCCCACTCAGGCTCCCTGCATGGGGCCTGCTTATTCCTCTGCCTGTGTCTCTGCCTCTCTCTCTCTCTCTCTCTGTCTCTCCTGAATAAATAAAATCTTAAAAAAAAAATATCTGATTGGAGTAGGTACCAGAAAGCAAGTAAATGTAAAATAATTAAACAGCAAATATTTTTAGCAGAAATACAAGAAAATATATCCAGATGCTATCATGAAAGACTGAGATGTTTCACAATATAAAAATAAAAGATAAAAACTTTCAGAAACCAAATATACCACACACACAGCCAAAACAGAAATAGATTGCAAAAGCATTTTCAATAAAATTAATACCTGTAAAATATTTAAAAAAAAAGTTTTCACAATCAATGAGAAGACACAACCAACAGAAAAAGAGGGCATTATGAATTAGAAATTTATATATGAGGTAAATCAAACAGCTATTAAACATATGAGAAGATTCTCAACCTTACTGGTGGTAAAACAACAAAGAAAATAGCATAGTATGCTTTTGGTAGGAAGCTGCTACAATTTTTGAAAAATAATTTGATGTTCTCTAATAAAATTTAAAATATACTTATCCTTTGTTACAGTTACTCCAGGACTAGGAATTTACCCCATAGGGAAAGCACATATGCACCCATACATGCACACACACACACACACACACACACACACCAAGAATGTTTGCAGTAGCATTATTTTAAACAATCAAATGTGGATATTGATCAAGGGGAAAATAATTGAATAAACTTCAGCTTATACGCCCACATAATATCCTACAAGCTTTTAAAAAAATGTGTTAGATCTATACCAATTGACTTGGAAAGATTTTACAATTCGTTGAGTAGGGAAAGCAAGATGCAAAGGAGTTTGTATATTATGATTTATATATAACCCAAGTGAAGTACTGTTGCCAAAGTATTAATGATGCTGCTCTCTAATGAGATTTCTAGTGATTTTCACTTTTTTAATATTTAAGAGGAAAATTACTAGAACACGTTTCAAGTATATTTTGTCGCAAAAATCATAAATATTACTAGTACTGGACCTTAATTTCTCTATTTAGCTAAATTATATGTTTAGACCAAACAAGCATTGGCTGTCAAATAGCTACCACTTACTATCTAACATTTGTATTTAATCCTTTATTTACAGCTTCCTTCTATACGCTATTGAAGTCTCAAGATCTGACTGGCATCCTGTCAGATAGAAGGAAAATTAGACTTGGGGAGGGGAAGGATTGAATGATTTGTGGGGTAGGTGGCCAGATCATTTAATCCCTATGTTAAAGTTTTTTACATTAATATCACATGTCAAATTAAAGTCACTAGTATGGTTAGAAGGTAAAATAAAGGCTTGTCATGTCAAGTCTTATCGAACACCTTTAGACTTGCATCGAATGGCTGGCAACGCAAAAAATTCCTCTTCTAGCAGATGCACAGGTAAAGTACCCCCTTGATAAAGTGCTGTGGTTCAAAATCGTGATCTCTTGTTAGGTTGGAGCCCTCATCCTCATATTACAGTGTAGAGGAGCTTCCCCAGAATAACTCTGTTGGCCGATCCTTGCCTTTCACTCAGTTGCCCCTTGTAGAAGCAGAATGGCAAGTTCCAGAAAAGAAAAGGAACAGGTCTCAGCCCCTTCTGGGCTATCCCCTTGCTTAAGGAGAGGGCGCACTCAAGTTTTACTCTTGCAGGTCATGGCTCCTCTCTCTCCTTGAGGTCTGTCAAAGTTAGTGTAAAGTACTGGAAGTCAAGGAATTAAGTCAGGTTCTTTAACTGACTCAGGAATAAAGCTGATATTTTTATTTCCCCTGCCCATCTTTTAATTGTATTCAAATTAATAGGAAGGAAAAACAAACAAACAAACAAACAAAAGCTATTATTGATCGGTCCTCTTAAACTTGAGTATCTGATTATTTGGGTCAGGAAATCTATTAATCATATATAAGCACTGGTATGTGCGGAATAAAGTAACATCTGCGGAGACTGTTTTTGGCCAGGATGCACGGCTTAGGCTACAGCCCTATCGGGCAAGGCCATAAAAGTTCTCAAACGTAGTTGTTTGTAATGCACTGTATTGCCTTTCAGAACTGGTTTATACTTCAGTGCACGTTGCTTTTATCAGGTACAGCTGGGAGAGCACCTTCAGCCTTTGACTTTGTGATTATGGGTAAGACAGGAATGTAATTTTATTAGGTCAAATTTGTCCAAAGGTGAGTAGCTGTTCTAAATGTGCAGGGCTCACGTTAGCAAGGTCTTAAACATAGGACTACAGGTTTCAATATGAACCTCAGCTGTGGAAAAAAAAAAAAAAGAATAGAGAAAGGAATTCTAGCATTCAAGATTTTTTTTTAATGATTTTACTTATTTATTCATAAGAGACACAGAGGAGAGAGAGGCAGAGACACAGGCAGAGGGAGAAGCAGGTTCCATGCAGGGAGCCTGATGTGGGACTTGATCCTGGGTCTCCAGGATCACGCCCTGGGATGAAGGCAGGCTGAACCAACTGAGCCACCCAAGGATGCCCCTACCATTCAAGATTTTTAGTTATTAAGTTTCCAAGAACATTTTGCTAAGTCTGCAAAGCAAGTCAGATGTTAGACTTCAAAGGCAAATGAGTTCTGCATATACTACAGCACACGAACGAGACTCTAGATTTAAATTTTATGTGGTGGCAATGAAAGGCCACACCAGAAAGCCCGGGTTGCTCAATTTATATAGTGAGCATCTATTATTATCACTCTGTGTTTTCATGGACCCAGAGGGTAAGAGATGGGATGGGCAAGGTTGGAGCAATCATTTTGTCATCCTGATTGTTGAGTACCTCCTCGGCAGGACAGCCTTCAGGGGGCATCTCAACACAGAGAGCCAATTCCTAAAGATGCACCCACATACCCTGTCTTCACATGGTTGGTCTCCAACCTCGTTTCTCTCAGGCCTCAACAAACAACCAAGCCCTTCACCTCTGACCAAGACCACACGTAGATCTTTACATCAGACAACTTCTCTCTCCATACACAGTTGATCAATGTTTCCTTTCCCAGCTCTTCCCCACCAGGAAGATTTCCCTTTACTACATTCTTTAGCTATAAAGGAGGCTCATTGTGACAGTAGTCTGCTCTTTCAGCTCATGACAATATTGAGCAGGTCCGTGGAAGGACTATGTCCAGGCTTCTTCCTGCTGTTAGGGTGTGCTCAGCAGTAGCTGTTGGCTGAAAGAGAGCCATTGACAGCTAAGTGACATGAAGGACTAAGGCACATGTTCGTGCATCTGGCACCAGTTCATGTATCTGAATCACGTGCCCTGGACCTTGTCAGGCCCAACTCCAAATGATAAAACATGATGGAACATGATGGATCGCTGCTGTGCCCACTTGACCTGTGACCATAGAGGATCTGTCAGGACCCAAGTCATAATGGGCAACTCATTTTCCGAGT
Source organism: Nyctereutes procyonoides (assembly GCF_905146905.1). Taxonomy (NCBI): domain Eukaryota; kingdom Metazoa; phylum Chordata; class Mammalia; order Carnivora; family Canidae; genus Nyctereutes; species Nyctereutes procyonoides. Next base: position 6,085,470 of record NW_026575137.1, read on the forward strand.
AACTTAATGCCCAGTGGTCTAGTTCTCAGTTGCTACTGGCTCCCAAAAGCATGGCAGAGGCTGCTTTTCAAGGAGCTAGCTGTTTCTTTCCTGCATAAGACATGGCCTTGCAGGAACCCTGGGTGGCTCAGCAGTTTGGCGCCTGCCTTTGGTCCAGGGCATGATCATGGAGACCCGGGATTGAGTCCCACGTCGGGCTCCCTGCATGGGGCCTGCTTCTTCCTCCTCCTGTGTCTCTGCCTCTCTCTCTCTCTCTCTGAGTCTCTCATGAATAAATAAATAAAATCTTAAAAAAAAAAAAAAGACATGGCCTTGTTTCATAATTGACTGCAGGACCCTTTCAACCTCTGGGCTCCTCTCAAAACAGTCAACATTCAAAGTCTCTGGAGAAATGGGTCAACAAAGTATTCCTCAAAAATCCAAAGAACTGAACAAACAAGTTCACCTAATATTTTCAGGGGTAATAAGTACAATGTGAAATAACTTGTCATTTTCTGTAGGGAATTGTTTTAGTATGCTCCAGGTCATTGGACCCCTATAATCGTCACTAATAAGACCCATCTCTGAATCATTACAGGGGATGTTCCCTATCCTCTGGTACCCATGCATTTTACCAAGGCATCAAAGACAGAAAAATTAGGACACAAATTGGATTTTTTTTTCAATAGAGTGACTAATTTCAACTTTTAAATAATTTATTTATATGCTATGCTACCTGTGGATCTTCTGGATGGAGATCAGGATATCACAGCCTACATTAAATTAGTAGTTAGGTAACCCTCTGAGCATGCCACTTTTTTCCTCAGATTATCTAGAACATTTAATAAAAGCTATCCAATTCCATAATGTATAAAATGACCATTGCTCCCACATTTCGCTATATATACTATATATTGCTTGAGCCAGTGCACCCACTTCCACTTACTTGTACATTATCCTAATCCACCAAGAAGTGAGAATTTAAGTAATTGTGCTATGGCAACCAGCCTCACTCACCAGCAAAGGATTTCTTTTTACCATCCTGCTGGAATATCATTGTGTTTCTGGGAGAAGCTAGCAACAACTATTAAAAACAAACTATCTTACTTTGGGTTAAATTCCCCAAAAATACTGGGACAAATGGTTCAGTTGCAGATAGTTTATGTAGAAATGGTCTAAGGAAGCACAAGTGAAGGAGTGTGGAAAAGAGACTGAGAAGGGAGAAAAAACAATTAACTGTGCATTAATGAGTAGAACCACAATACACAATTGGACTTTTGAGCCTTATAATATTTTGTGAGAGGTTGTCTTATATACTGTATGATGTTTAGCAGCATGCCTGGCCTCTAGCCACTAGATACTCATCCCACAAACTGTGGCAACCAAAGCTGTTTTCAGGCATTGCCCCCGAAGGGCAGAGTCCTTCCCATTTGAGAACCTTTGTCCAACACTATACCTGTACCCTAACCCTAAAACACAGAAGTTTTGCAGTTGACAGAGCTTCTCCAAAGTTAAACAAACCAGAATTAGAACTTAAGTTCAAGGCTCATTTACCACACTATACCAGAGTTTTGCTCTGTGTGCCAATGAAAGAACATTTTAAATACCTCTGATAACAAGAAGGGAAAGAAGAAAAAAAAAAAAAACATCTGGTAAATCATTTAGAACTTTTTCTCAATAGGTGGGGAAGCTGGAGTACTTATCTACCCAGTCTTGTCTCTTACTTACTAAGATTTGCCCCTAAGGACATTAAGTCCCTCACTTACATGCTGCCCTGTGCATAGACTGCATATGTTTTTATAATACCAAAAGCTCTCAGGCTGATAGGAACAGAGACAAGGGCCTCTAAAGTCAGCATACATGTAATATGGCACGGATATCAACAGTGTCTGTTCACCTGATAACTTCCATATTCTGCTTTTTTCCAATTAAAAAAAATCTGTTCATACATAATTTGCCCGGTTATACACATAATTGCACTAGGCTCAGTAGGCATCTATTTGGAACTCTGACATCCGTATCATTTCCTCAGGATCACTATGTCCCTTTTGGTATCAAATTTCTTCACATACTTTAAAGGCACTTTATCATCTGGCTATAAACTAATTTTTAACATTCCTATCAACTATAGGCCCCCACCCACAGGGACATCATGCCCAACTACTTATAATTTCACTGATATACTCAGAACCATGTGTCTTTATTCATAGCACTCCCTAAGTCTGGAATAAAATTGAAATCCTTGTCTTCCAACCCCCAATTCCATCATGAAGGCTTCCCTCACTACCCCTATAAGAACTAATCATTCAGTATACTCTTATCATGACATAATTCAATTTGCATGCCTCTACCGAGGACTTACCATATTATACCAATTTTTAGAAAACAAAATAGTCTTTTTATTCTATTGCATGTATTATTGGGTCATCACATCCATTTTTATATTGCCTTCTCTGCAATATCTTGTGTGGTGTAGTGCATATACGAAGTACTCAATAAATCATATATAATTGTATATTGAATGAATGAAAGGCAAATCATAGTTTCAGTAGGCAAGTGAATAAGAGCTGGTACCTGCTGCCATTTTATCCTATTGCAGATACTCTTGGGTTTTTGTCTCTGTCATCAGACAGAGAACAAGAGAATGACAGTGATATGAGGGAAAGACAAAATGGCAATTGTCACAGGGGCTGCCACTAGTTTGGGAAAGCTAGTTTGTACTCAATGCCAGAAGAAGCAATTAGGGTAGCTAAAGGTTATGATATTTTCACCTAGTTAGCCCCATGGCGCTCATCATCCAAGAAAGGCTCACATCCTTCAATAATCAGAAAGGATTGGTTTGGTTACTGAGGGACCAAACTTCTTAAACAAGTGGAAAAAATTTATCCAAATCTTGCAAAGACTACTCTGCAAGCTGAAAAGTACAAAGGAAAGTGGATTGGTAGTTTTCGGCAGTTTTCCTTTTTACCTAAGTCATTTAAAGAAAACTTAACAGAGAATCTGGAAACTTTATATATTTGAGATACACAAAACATTTTGAAACACAGAAACTTATTGATCAAAAGACAAATTGAATTTCATCAATTTTTCTGATATTGAATTTATTATAAACAATTACATATGAAAACACCCAGTATAAGTAATGCTCAAAATATGTAAGTGTTTAGTTTTCTTGTTTTAAGTTTAGAAACATATTTAACCTATTTAATAATATATAGTTAGCAAAAAACTAGGTCTGTTAATATTAGTGAATATTAATATTATTGAATTCATTAATAATAATGAATTCATTAATATTAATGAATATTAATATTCATTTAATATTTGTCATTTGTGTGTTGTCTTTCCACTAATATGTAGTTTAAGATAGTTTAATACAGATCTAGAGCCTCCATTCAAAATTCATATATTTAATGTAGGTAAAGTAGATACATCACAATTATCAACTTGTTACATGTAGTATTTGGTTCCTTAGGGAATGAAAATAAGCTAAGTCCATTATCCAAAATGCTAGATCCAAAAAGAATCAAAGAGATACCACTGGATTTGAAAGAGCACATGCAGTCATCTTATTGTGGTAGTGTTAACAAAACTAGAAAAAAAAAAGGGGGGGGACATAAAATGCTCCAATTCCAATTCATCTATAAATATTATTTTAGCTCTAGAGTGGTCTCTTGCCCATAGAATTCAACTGGTATTGCAGAAACTAGTTCATGAATTTTCAACATTCTCATAAAGGACATCATTTATTCATTTCTAAGGGTCCTAACAAATTTTTTGACAAAAAGAAGATGATAAAGGGAAACATTTCTAATTACCTTAAGTTGGAATCTGACACAATAATATAACAAAAATGACAAAAAAAAAGTTTACCCTAGATAATCTAAGTAGATACTTATATCTTCTTTCGAATGGAAATATAAAAGTAGAAAAAGTATAGAAAATGGCCCATGATAGAATCAAATGATCATCCTTGTTTTTTTTAACATTAAATGATCTACTGAGGTCTAAAATTACTATTGTGACTGAGATTAATGCAGGAAAGCATGAAATTTTAGGCTTATTTACTCAATATTGCGAAATTACTCTGTAAGTAAATTCTCATGGTTCTACATATCTGCAGAGTAAATCTCCCACATGTTTAAGAAGTGTGTAGAAAATAATTTGCTCAAGGGTCCTTCAGAGATAGATCCACGATTAAAAACAAGTTCTCGGTATCACCAACCAGTCCCTAGCTCCTTCCACTCATCCAGATGGTTTCTGAGAAGGAAAACAAAAAACAAAACAATATTCTCAAACGAATTCTTCAATGAATTTTGAGACACTGATTTCAAATTAAATAATTATTTTTTTTTCTAATTAACTGTGGGAATAGTAAATTATAACAAGACTGAAATGGTAGCATTTTTTTTTCATTAACTTCCTATCCCTACTATCAGTTCTCCAGATAGTTCACATCTATCTTCATGACCACCAGTGGCATCTTTTCATAACCTGGTTCTTATCCTCTTCTAGACATTGACTGCCCCTAACTGCCCATGGATACTAGCTATTAATGCTTCCTATTTAAATTTCATACAAGAGGCTAAAACAAACAAAAGCCATTAAGACACAAATAAGTCAACCTGAAATGGTGCCATTTTAACATAGTGAAAGTCTATGAGCATATTTTGGATGTAGGGTTCTAATACTTCTTACTCATGAAAATGATAAGGCTACACTTGGTACTAAAATTTGACATAATAGCCATTCTCACAATTTGTAATTTACCATATAAAAATTGGTAATGCCCTGCATTAAATAAATTCATCCATTTAAGGCACTTAGAACAGGATTTGAAAATGGTAAACACTACACAAGTGTTAGCTATTATCAATGACATTTGTTCACACCTAAAAAGTCCTTCACGATTTCATTGGTTTGTTTTGCTTTTATTCTTCATTTGGAATTATAGTAGTAATTCCTTCATTCTGTAAATATTCAAGGCAAAATAGAAACACCTAAAGTAAAATGTGAGACTCTCTCTTCACCCTTTTCATCATGTAGGATAATATCAAATTCATACATTAGGGGAAAAAAAGAATTGAAATTGACATCTACACAGTGTGGAATCTTCTTATCCAAAAAAATAAGAAGTGTTTTTCCATACATTCCATGTCTCAATGCATTAGAATTACAAGCATTTTTATAGAGATCCATTCACTTCTTTTTAAACATTTTCTTGCTTATTTTATGGTTTTTAACACTATTTAAGCAGTGTATTTTCTTCCATTATATTTCCTAGCAGGTTTTTGTTTGCAAGTAGGAAAATTATTCTTAATTTTTAATTTTTTTTTTTTTTACATTTTTGTACCTGACCTTGTTTCTTAATTTTCCTATGGTGTGTAAAATGAATTTTAGTCAACTCTCTTGAATGATTGCAAACAATCATGTGATCTTTTAGTAATATGCATCCTAAAGGCTTTGTATTTTTCCCTGAGCACAGATTGAGTCATACACCATACATTGATATTCAGTATTTTCATTATCCTCATTTTCTAGATATTTCCGAATTTCTATTTTGAATATCTGCTCAGACAGAAGTTGTTTGAAAGGTTTGTCATATGTGTGTTTCCTTTCCTTCTTAACTTTTATGTATCTGAGGTTTTAGGCTCCTATTTCTGATGTCTAATTTATTGCTACTTCTATTCAATCATGCTCTATATCATTTTTACTACTGGGATTTACTGACATTATCTTGAGGCTTAATAGTTGGTTAAATTTTGCAAAGGTGGCTTCCAAGAAGCTTTACTCTCTGAATTTAGACTGTAAATTTTGGTATGTTTACTATAGCTACTTTATTTACCACTCTATTTATATTCTATATTCATAAGTATTTTTGACTACTTCATTTGTCATAATGTTGTATTTATTTCAAATTTCCTGAAGCTTTTGTTTTGTGAATGCTATGCTATGCTCTGGGACATTAAGATTCATGGCAGAGCTCTCTGGTGACCCCTCTTTGCCTTGCTGAATATATTTTGTCTTGAAGTCAAACTTGTCTGATGTTTGTCTTTGTGTTTCTCTGGTGTATTTTTGGATTTCCTTTTCATTCAACCTTTACCTTGCCTAATTTTTTTTCACTTTACCATGCTCTAACCTGCTTTTCTCTGTTGAGCCCTAATTTCAATTAAACTACAGATCCTTGGGACAATATGTTTTTTTCACCACTGCATCACCTCACAATTAACCTAGATTCTGATGCTTAATAATCATTGCTAAAGATTTTGGAGGCTCTTTGTTAAGATATACCTCTGAATAAGCATGCAATTGGATTCCTTTTAATCCAATTTTCTTGACAATTGATGAGCATCCCCTTTTTTATTGATTGACATGATAGATATGTTTGATCAATATTTTGTCACCTAATTTTATGTTGTTTTTCCTATCTTTAAGTGGTTCTTCATTCTCTGGCTTTTACTCACTGGTCTCTATTTTCCTGGAAACTGTGGAGGAGAATTATCTTTCTATTAGTTAATTTACAGACTATATTCTATAGTGGCAATTTCTAGAGCTTTTAATATTTTAGCATCTATTTGTTGATTTATTAGTATTTAAAAGTAAATACTATGAAATATATTGGAATTCACACATTTGTATTTCTGTTCATTTTTCATTTTTCTCCTGATTTTTTGTAACACATATTTTACAATTTCAAAGTATATAAATTTTATAGCATATTCTAAGTATGTCACATCCACAGTTGCTTACTTCTGTACTTAAATCAATTCAGTATCTATCACTCATTCTTTTATATTACTACATCTGCTCTTTTTAGCTGTTTTTGTTTCCCCCAAAATTTTTTATTTAGAAAATTTAAAAAACTGTGGACAAATTAAATAATATACCAATAAATACCCTATACACTTTACTTAGATTCACAAATAATTTGTTGCCACAGAGCTTTTTATTTGTATATACTTCTTTTGCTAGTTATTTATTTTAGACACAGTGATATTTGACTCTAAATACTTTAGTGTTATCTCCTAAGAATAAAGAATGTCTAACATAGCTATGATGCTATTATTCATAATATTTAATAGTTAGTCCATATTCAAATATATTTTATTGCTCCAAAATACATTTGATAGTTTTGTTGTTGCTATTATTCTAGGATACTGTCCAGGGTCATATATTATATACTGGTTTACTGTGTCTCTTAGGCCTCTTTTATTCCAAAACAGAAACACAATTTGTATTAGTGATATTGATCTTTTAAAAATTTGGGACACTTTTAGTTAGAATATTCCAGGTTCTGGACTTATCCAATTATTTCTTCTGAATGTCATTTAAGTTGCTCTCTTCTCATTAACACTCCAATAATTTATTTCTACAGGGTTGATTTGATTCAGATTAAACATTTTTGATAAGGATATTTTATGTGGTGTTTGTTTTATATTACATCACATTAAGAAACATATTTTGTTACATTGTCCATTCTCTATTTTGGTCTATTATTTGATGAGATAAATTTAATTAATCAAATAACTTTAAAGGTTTTTTTTTCTTTTTCTAATAATTCATTGGGCCTTATATATCAATATACATATCTGTTGCCATTTTATATACATATATTTTAATTATAGGATATAAACCCTTAGGTAATGTCTTTTTTATTCAGATTTTTGTGGACATGCTCTATTATTTTCTGGCTTTGTGATGTTTCTGTGATGTATGTGGATACTAGTCTGATTTTAATCCCTGAAGCAGCCTGCTTTTACTACTTAGAGAAAATAAAAACAAATAATCAGAATTTAACTTGGTGGTGAGCAATTATTATGAATTTTTTCTGATTGCTACAATATTGGGTCTCTCTTTGAGTACGCAATTTTTTAAAGATATTTATTTATTTATTTATTTATTTATTTATTTATTTAGAGAGCAGGGGGAGGAGTAGGAGGAGAATCAGGCTCCCTACTGAGCAGGGAGCCCAACACCGGGTTCAATCCTAGGACCCTGAGATCATGACCTGAGCTGAAAGCAGACACTTAACTGACTGAGCCACTCAGGCACCCCACGAGTGTGCAGTTTTTAAGGAAGATTTTTTTCTTTCACATCTTTTAATATTATCTCTGTTTCATTTGTAATTTCTCTTCTTATGGAATACTATTTTTCCATTTGAGTAGAGTTGACCTACAATGTTATATTAGTTTCAGGTGTATAACATAGTGATTCAACTTCTTTATACATTATGCTATGCTCACCACAGGTATAGGCTACCCTGTGTCACCATACAACCCTATTATAATATAGTTAACTGTATTTTCTGTGCTGTGTTTTTTATTCCAGTGACTTCTTTATTCCATAACTCAAAGCCTATATCTTCCACTCTCCTTCTGAAATACTACTGAGTATATTATATGGCCTTTATAGTTCACAGTAATCATTTTCTTACTGTTGGGAGGCAATTCTCCATGGATCTCTCATATTTCTGCATGTACTATAAGCAGAGGTATTAACTTTCTTTTTGTTTCAGATTATTTTCAAGTATATTTATGTAGCAGAGAACTTGGAAGATAAAGATAGTCTCCCTGCAGAGAAGACAGATTTCCTTGCTATCTATTCCAATAAAGATAATGTTTCCTTCTGGAGCAAAGGTCAGGCAGATTTGATTACTTTCCATCTTAAAATATTAGGATTGGTTAAATAGAACATTCCTGAAATGTGATGCAACCCAAAGCATTTCCAGCATCCAGCTGAACTACCCCAGGGATTTGTTGGTTAAGGTAACACAAATATAAAGCTTGTACTTCCTAGGCTGTAGGTAGTTCAGTCATTTGTCTCTGAACCAGGAATCTTGTGCTTTTTGCCAGTACCCACAAAAAATATGATGGGCAAATCAACCTATTAACTTGTAAGAAGGGTGATATCTTAAGACTCATTGCTTTTAACCTTTTGTTCTCTTCCCTGTACTTTTTTTAAATGAATGTTTAAATGAATGAAAGAGATACTGGGGGGACAATGGGCAGAGGGAGATGGAGGAGAGTCCCAGGCAGGCTCTGCATTGAGTGGAGAGCCAGTTGTGGGCTCAATCCCATGATCACAAGATCTCATGACCTGAGCATATACCAAGAGTCAGATGCTCAACCACCCAGGTGCCCCTCTCCCATGTATTTTTAAATAATTTTAAATAATCAGTTTCTATGGCCCCTAGTTTGGTTTTCTACCAGGCTACTTAATCTCTGAGTTTTATTTTTCTTATCCGTAAGATGACAATAATAATTTACCTCATGGGGCATCTGGGTGGCTCAGCTTGTTCAGCATCCAACTCTTGATTTCAGCTAAGGTCATGACCTCAGGCCCTGGGATCATGCCCCATGTTGTTCTCTGTGCTCAGTGGGAAATCTGCTTAAGGATTCTCTCCCTTTCTCTCCTTCTGCCCCTCCCTCATGTTCTCTCTCTCTCTCAAATAAATAAATCTTTAAAATGATAATAATAGGGCAGCCCAGATGTCTCAGCAGTTTAGCACTGCCTTCAGCCCAAGGCCTGATCCTGGAGACCCAGGATTCAGTCCCACGTCAGACTCCCTGCATGGAGCCTGCTTCTTCCTCTGCCTGTGTCTGTTTTTCTCTCTCTCTCTGTGTTTCTCATGAATAAATAAATAAAATATTTTTTAAAATTAATTAATTAATTAAAATAAATTAAAATTTTAAAATAAATAATTTACCTCATAAAATTATTATGAAGATTAACTCATATATGTTAATGTTCTCTCATGTTCTCTCTCTCAAATAAATCTTTAAAATAATAATAATTTACCTCATAAGATTATTATGATCAACTCATATGTGTCACTAAGAATAGTCACTGTCAATTGTAAGTATTCAACATATAATTTTTTATTATGTTTATCAGCGTTTCATTCAAATTTTCTACTTAAATTTTCATGTATCTAATAGTTTTATTTTTCTCTTCCACTTTTTTCTATTTTCAACCAGTTTACTTTTTTTATCTAAATATGTCTTATTAAAAAATAATAATAATAAATAAATAAATAAATAAATAAATAAATAAATAAGTCTTATTACTTGACAGTCTATATGAGTTTGGAATTATATATTTTTTCCGATGTTAGATGATGTAGATAGTGTTGACTAAAATCTTTTTCTGATGCTCAGGACTAGATATTCTGATATGTAGTCAGAAGTAGTGACAGCAAAGAAATGTTGAAGGTTTTATGAGGAACAAAGAATACATGAAGATTACTGTATAAAGCATTCTTGTAGAGGAGAAATGAAAAATAATGTTGAAAAATATTATATCTGAGTTGGTTGTGAGATGACTTGAATCTAAAATGACAAATTTAAACTTTGCCTTGCTAGCAATAGAGATTCAATGTAGGATTTTTAAGTGTTTATAGCAGAAACAATTAACTTATTAACATGGTATTAGTTTATAGTAGGGCTTCCTAATCAGTACACAGCAGCACACTGTTTTGCCATTATGGCTTGTAAATGTTTTGAAATATGTATTCCAGTCAGCCCTCAGAATGGATGGAACTTTCTGGACCAGTCATTGCCAAATGAACAGCTCCCCCTGTTTATCCCAGCATGCTTTACAAATTTATTATTTTCTATATAAGCCAGGAAATAAAAATAATTGGGAAGCATAGGTTTGAAGGATGGTTTGGGAGAGACTAAAGATACAGGAAATAGCTAAAATAAATTAACATTTATGTAGTGATGATAAAAAAATAAACTAGTCACAGGACTTCAGATTGAAGAGAAAAAGACTAATTCAGGAAATGGATCAATGTTGGAATCAACTGAATTTGGTGATGGGCTGAGTAAGGAAAAAAAACAGAAAGCAGATTAAAATAGTACCTTGGATTTCCTGCTTGGGTAATCGGTTGGATGATCATACGTACAAGTGTATTAGATAGTAGAATCAAGAATCCAGGGCACCTGCATGACTCAGTTGGTTAAGTGTCCAAATCTTGATTTTTGGCTCAGGTAACAATTTCAGGGTTGGGAGATCCAGCCCCACATGGGGCTCACACTGGGGGGTGGAACCTGCTTAAGATTCTCTTCCTCTCCCTCTCCCTATCCCTCCTCCCCACTCCCACTCATGCATCCTCTCTTTCTTACTCTCTCTCTAAAAAAGAAAACGTTAGAATCAAGAATGCAGGCAGAATGATTAATCTAACTATGAGAAATCCAAATAAAATAAAATACCTGGTACTGAAAGGACTTGGAATGAAGAAACCACATTGATGGATTCAAAGATCTGAGATATATATGATATAGATATATAGAGATATATATATAGAAATATATACATATATATCTCATGGGAAAACATGACTCTCTAAAGATATGTAAACCTAATGGCAGTGACCAGATGGCCCTGTTCAAATGCAAGTTATCAATCTAAACCAAGTGAAGTACCTATGCAATTTGAAAGCGATTTATTAGCAATGCAAATGTCAAGCTAACTCTGATTTTCCCAAAAGCAGGATAAACAAAATAAATGAGCCATTAGGCGGCACAGGTGAGATACTCAGGCTTCAAGAACCCTGCTTTGATTGCTTTGAAAGGCAGAGAAAGGCAGCATAACAAGTTTCCACTTGAACAGAGTGTGTTTATTTAGCTTGATGCAAGTCAGAGGAAATAGCCCTAATAGTTTTGAATTGCTATAAAAGGTTGCATGCACTTGTCAAATTTATGCGTTTAGACCATAAAAGCAAAAGAGTCTTACAGAGGCATTTTCTTAATTAAGCAATCTAGGTATAAACTCAGGGATAGAGAAGAAATGCAAGCTTCACATACATCACAGCATGTGCCCAAAATGACCTCTCTCCCATTTTTCAAGCCTAAGATTTCCTTTTCAGCTTTCAACATTAGCTCAAAGATTTTTGCCTCAAGAGACACATCTCTTGAACACCTCTGCCCCTCACTTTTGCCAACCAATCACATCTGGCAACTTGTACATACTTCTGTTGGAACACCATTTTCCTTCATAATTATTTATTTACCTCTCTCTCCCCTGTTCTGAGAGTCTGTGTTCTCCTTTTTAAAAGTAAACATTAGTACACTATTTGTATCACCGAACCTTTCACAGAGAGATTCTGTGTCTACTCACAACCAAAATCAAGTAGAAAAGAGATGATTCTTAATTCTTTAAAGTTCACTGAATTTTTATTGAGTCCATAGTGGCTCTTACAAATTCGATAATATAGTACTAGATAAGTATGTTAAAGGATAATTTTTTGTAATGGGTAAAATCATGATTCTCATAAAGACATAAAATGAATACATTTTATTTAATTTAACTAATTATTCATGATAGGATTAGGAAGCTACTACAAGTGATTCAAAGGAAAAGTCAAGCAAATACAAATTTATATGGAGTAAAATTTCCCCAGGAAAGAAATGTCGAAATGAATTTACAAATGGATGCAAAAACTACCTTTTTCCCATGGGAGGAGAGAGGAGGAAAGTCAATTGAACCTCCACCAGACAGAATTTATTTGCATGTCTAAGAACAAGAATTATTTTGCATGGCTATCAGTTATCTACTATTTGCAGTGTTGTAAAATAGCTCAAAGGAAATGAAAGGCTAGACCCAGATAACTTGGAAAGTATGCTCTAATCTAAACAACGCATATTTTTCACGGGAGACATTAGTGATCTCTTTTGCTTATTCTAAATTTCCTTACAATTAGAAGTATCATCTTAAAAGTGAAGTGGGGAATCACATGTTCTTTGATTAGAGGACCAACTTGTAATCAATAGTTGGTTTCGTCAGTTGGTAAGAGTCTATGTTTAACCTCCTCACCACACATTGGCTTACATAGTTAGCCTTTCCTTAATACAAGAACAAACAAACTAGCATTAATTGAGAGCGTACTATTTGTCAGGGAATGTGATGAATACTTTACCTACAGAATTTCTTTAATTCTCATGTCAACCTGATGAAGTAAGAGTTTTATTATTCTGATTTTATAGAAGAGGAACCTTAACATTAACAAAGGTTCTACATAACTGTTGGACCCTGGCTCACGGGTGCCAACGTGGCCCGGTGGATGCCCCAGAGACCCAGACCCCAGACAGGCAGATGCAATTAGCAAGAGGGTTTATTGAACATTTGCGCAAACGGGCTCTCCACCTCCGAGGAGGAAAAGAGCCCCGATTAGCAATTACAGGTGTCTTTTAAAAGGCAAAAGGAAAGAAACTTCCTAAAGACAAAAGAACCGCGGGAGTCACATGGCATCCAGGTTGATTTTGGGGAGGGTCAACATGAACCTATTCAGGGACATTCCAATCAGGGTGTGGGGGGGGAAACTGTTTTCTTATTGTAAACAGAATGCTTTTAGTTGCTAAAATTTCAGGAAGAAGACTGGATGGGCTGCCTCTGGATTAGGGCTGGCCCTACTTACAAGGGGGGGAGGTTTCTTCAATAACCAGCATGTGCTAGCTCTGAGTTCTAAGCAGAAGACTGTAGGTCTCTGCTGTCCATTGTGGAGGCCCAAAGCCACATTAGACTATTGAGGCTTGAAATATAGCTAGTCTGAACTTTATGTCCTGCAGATCTAAAATAGACACTGGATTGTAAGACTTAGTATCAAAAAAAAAGTATTAAAAGATAATAGTTCGGATATGTAGGAGAAGAAATACCTTCCTGCTACCTCCCTAGCTTTGGTGGCTGATTCTTTGAAATAAACTGAGAGCTGGCAGATTAATAGGAGAAAAAGTATACAAATTTATTGACTTAATATTACATGCAAAGGGACAACAGGAAAAAAAATGGAATATCTCAAAATGTGATGAGATTTGAGAGCTACTATATTCTCCTAACAGGAAAAAAGGGAGAGGACATAGGCAACTTAGGAAAAAGTAAACAATTTTTAGGAAAGGTGAATGAACCCTTAGAGGAATAATTGGGAAGTAGAAAGTTGTAAAGTTTGTTTGGGTGTGGTATCCAAATCTAGTTTTCTTTCCTGTGAAAAGACTTGATCCTCCCCAGTTGAGGAGACTTATGTCAACTGAATTCCTTTTGGAGGATCTGTCTTTAGCCAGATGAGAGAAATTCAGAACAAAGTTTTACCTTAATTTGTTCTTTTTCAAGTGCCTTTAGCTCACAATCATCAATATACTAAAGCAGCATAGTTTAGGATGCCATGCTCTAAACTCTTTCAGATGGATTGGGTTAAATAAAATAAATTATTAACCTTATCACCTGTTTCTTTTTGATCTTTTTAAATATGACTACTAAAAATTTTAAAATCACATAAGTGGCTCACATTGTATTTTTAATGGATAGCACCACTCTAAAGTCTGCATTCTTAATAGCAGACTTGAATGACAGAAAGTTCTGTCAGCTTTAAATATAAAATAGCCAGTTAGTTTACAAGCAAAATGAATTTATCCAGGAATAGTAGAGGAATAGCAATTCAGGACATGCAAACTACAAAGAACCATTGGCAAATCAGAAGAGAAAATGGGAAGTTCAGCTTTTGTTAGATTTTAGGAAGAAATTGGATAGGTTGTTTTGAACAAAAGTTCATTAGAGAAAACAGAGTTTGAGCTTGTAGCAGCTTCTCATTGGCTGCAAGTGGTGGTTAGTGCATTGTTACTGGGACAAGAAGGGATCTTCTTCCTTTTTCTTTCAAGTAGGAGATAAGATTCCTAAGTGAAAAATGTCCTCTCATATCAAAGTAATTCTTATCGTCCCTCTTTTGGCTGGTTATGCAGGCTGCCAGTAGTATGGTGGTATTTGCAAGAAAGCTCCCCCTTTAGGATTTTCTAACTCCATTTTAAATGAGGTTTACTTTATTGTTCCACAGTTCCTACAAAAATCATATGAGTTCTTTTTTTAAAGTAATTGGAGGGTTTCTGGTTCAAGATGGCAATATAGGAATGTCATGAACTTTGTCCTCCCATGGACATAACACATCTATAGCCACATATGCAACCAATTCTTCTGAAAAAACACCTGAACTAAATCAGAGCAGAAAAAAGAAAGAAAGAAAGAAAGAAAGAAAGAAAGAAAAAAGAAAGAAAGAAAGAAAAAAGAAAGAAAGAAAGAAAAAAAGAAGAAAGAAAGAAAGAAAGAAAGAAAGAAAGAAAGAAAAAGAAAAGAGGATAGCTTAAGGGACTTACAGTATAATATCAAGCAGACCAACATTTATATTATAGGTGTCCTAGAAGGAAAAGAGAGAGAGAAAGAGAGAGAAAAATTATTTGAAGTGATGAAAGATAAAAATTCTCTAACCTGGAGAATAAAAAAGGTATCCATATCCAGGAAGTCCAGGGTTCCAAACAAGATAAATTAAAAGGACTCACACCAAGACACAATGTCAAAATTTAAAGACAAGAAGAGATGCTTAAAAGCAGCAAGAGTAAAAACAACTTGTAACATAAAAGAGAACCCCCATAAAACTGTCAGCTTATTTCTCAGCAGAAACTGTGCAGGCCAGAAAAGAGTGGCATAATATATTCAAAGTCCTGAAACAAACACCCTTCCAACCAAGAATACTCTATCTGGCAAAATTATCCCTCATTATTGAAGGAGAGATAAAGACATTTCCAAACAAACAGAAGCGTAAAAAGTTCACCATTTTTAAAGTGGCCTTTTAAGAAATGTTAAAAGAAATTATTTAGGCTGAAAAGAAAGGGTGCTGCTTAGGAGGAAGAAAACATATGAAAATATAGATCTCATTGGCAATGGTAAATATATAGTAAAGGTAGCAGATATATCACTTAAAAGGCAATATAAAGGTTAAAAGAGAAGGTAGTAAAAAAAAAAACTATAACTACAATAATTAGGTAAGGGACACACAAGATAAAAAGATGTAAAATATGGCACCAAAAGTAAAATACAGTGATGAGGGAAGAGTAAAAATGTAGCATTTTAGAACGCATTCAAACTCCCTGTTATGAACTTAAAACAGATTTATAAATATAAGTTGTTATAAGTAAGCCTCAAGGTAAATACAAAGCAAAAAACTATAAACTATAAAAACTATAAACTATAAAAAACAAGGGCTGGTAAGGATGTAGAGAGAAGGGAATCCATGGGCACTGGGTGGGAATGTAAATTGGTACAGCCATGATAGCAAACAGAATGGACGTTCCTCAAAAACTTAAAAATGTAACTACCATGTGATCCAGCAATTCCATTTCTGGGTATTTATTTAAAGAAAACAAAAACACAAGCTTCAAAAAATAGACATGCACCCCAATGTTCCACTGCAGCCTTATTTACATAGCTGAGATATGATAAAAATCTGTGTTCATCAATTGCTGAATGGATAAAGAAAATATAATATATATTTACAATGGAATACTAGTCAGCCATAAACAGAAAGAAATCTTGCCATTTGCAACAACATGGATGGGTCTTAAGGCCATTATACTAAGTAAAATAAGTCAGACAGAGAAAAACAAATACTGTACGATCTCCTATAAATGTAAAATCTCAAAAAAAAAAAAAAAGCTCATATATACAGAGAACAAACTGACATATTGGTGGTTCCCAAATGTGGGGGATGAGATGGGTGAAATGGGTAGAGGGAGTCAAAAGGTACAAACTTCCAGTAATAAAATAAATAAGTCATGAGGATGTAATGTATAGCAGAGTGGCTAAAGTCTTAATGTTAAATTAAATATTGGAAAGCTGTTAAGAGTAAATCTTAAAAGTTCTCATCACACACACAAAATATTTGTGTAACTATATATGATGATGGATGTTAACTTGACACCAAGGTGATCATTTCACAATATATACAAATATCAATCATTATGCTATACACCTTAAATACATGATATGTCAATTATAACTTAATTAAAAGGATCATTTATAAACTTTTATCCCATTTACATCAATTTAATTCATTTGTCCTTAAAATTATGCTTTATTGCTCATGAAAATTTATGAGACATTCAACAAAAATAGTCATTATAATTTATTTTTTTGATCAATTAAGTATCAAAATATTAGAGGAGCAAAGAACCTAGAAACTTAAACATATGGCTTTTCCTTTTTGTTCCTTTTTTTTTTTCTATTTCATTAATTTTTTATTGTGGATTTCAGTTTGGTCTTAGGTTGGATTTACAATGTTATTATCTTAAACATCTAGTAGAGATAATATTATCTTATTCAACTAGTAAACCCACCTAGAATAAATGTCTGTTCATGTTATACTTAATGTTGATAACTCAGAAGACATCTCCATTTTTATTAAATCAACAATATTAAACTAATCTTACTTTCAGAGATTTACTCACAGCACCTGTGAACTTGAAAAGCATTTGGGTTGATTTCTGTAAATCCAGGAGTTCTGGAAATATTTAATTGAAATAAGTGGTTACTTATCTCTAATCCAAAGTGAACAGAACCCCTCTAAAGAATTTTATAAAGTAATCTTTAAATTTCATCTGGAGCTAGAAAAATATTGCATATATGCATACCCACATGCATATATTAACATATAAACAAATACAAACAGATCTCATAGTTTTTATTCTAATATTTTAGTCATGAGTCAGTAAAACATAGTAATATAAAACCCAGCAATTTATCTCCACCTTATTTTTTCATCCAAATTGTGTCTGACCAAAAGGTTATGAGTTTACCTATTTAACGGATAAATCTTTTACCAATATTTGTAACAACTTTTACAACTTTCTTTTGCCCTGATGGTAATCTTACACAAGTCGTAGACTACCTTTTAGGCCGAGGAGACATCCGGTGGCTGTCGAATGCCTCCAAAGCCATCTGAGTGGTTAAAACATTCAGTCTATTTCCAATCAACTTGTTTCCTTTCAGCCTCAGAAAGCTGAGTAAAGTAAGTCAATCGGAGAAGGACAAACATTATATGTTCTCATTCATTTGGGGAATATAAATAATAGTGAAAGGGAATAGAAGGGAAGGAAGAAGAAATGGGTAGGAAATATCAGAAAGGGAGACAGAACATAAAGACTCCTAACTCTGGGAAACGAACTAGGGGTGGTGAAAGGGGAGGAGGGGCGGAAGATGGGGGTGAATGGGTGACGGGCACTGAGGGGGGGTCACTTGACAGGATGAGCACTGGGTGTTATTCTGTATGTTGGTAAATTGAACACCAATAAAAAATAAATTTATTATTTAAAAAAAAAAAAAGAAAGTTAACTTCTTCCCTGAGTCCTTTAAGAGCCCCCAGTGTTGGGGCAAGGGCTTAAAGTTCAAATGACAAAGGAGCTGGAATAGGAAGGGAAAAGTTCCAGCAGGGTGCACAGGAGGACAGAGGAGAGGGGTTTGAAGGACATTGTAGAGGATTCAGAGGAACTGAAGGGAAGGTCACAAGCATCAATAAAAGGAGGAAGGAGGAACAGGGGTGATGAGAAGGGAAAGGGTTTAGAGGAGTCAGTTGGTGGTGACCTTGTTTCTGAAAGATGTCACTGGAGTTCTAAATTATCTTTAGTAAAACCATGCCAAGAAGAAAGGAAGCAGACAAAGTTGGTCATGCATATAGTCAACAGGGTCAAAAAGGAGATGCTTGGACAGCTGAGAAGCTCCCAAGTCCTTAACTAATGGTAACTTTATAGTTACAAACACAGAAACTGTGGGACTTTTTAACACAGCTTCTGTTGTTTGCTGTGGAACAGGGCCTCTTATAAACAGAGATGCCAAAAAATTAAAAAAAAAAAAAAAAACAGAGATGCCAAGGATTCTAAACAAGCCTCTGTTTGCCTACCACCCTATGGCAAAGCTTATGAACAGCTGCTGGCCTGGAACTCTAACCCAGCCTTTTATAAACAGAGAAACCTAGAAAGCTAACTCAGCATCTATTCATCTGGGACTCTAACTCAGCTTCTAGAGTATTCTCAGAATCTTAGGAAACAAAATCTGTCCTTACCAGTTTCAACAGACATTTGTCCAGAGCAATGGTTTAAGAGTTGGGCTCGGCAATGGATCCCTGATCAATCAATCGGGAGTGATTGATCCAGGAGTCTAGTGATAGATGTGATCTGAATCACAGCACCAGAACTGCCAAAGAGAAAAACAGAGCTGGACAGTAGTGTATGTGGTAAAAACAGATTTTATTCAAGATTAATACAGTAGGGGAAAAGAAATCTCAAAATAGAACTAAGTTCAATTCTGAATATAGCATGGGCAAGTGAGAGTTTATGGCCAAGGAGCAAGGTTAGGAGTCGATGGATGAAAACTTTACCAAAGAGGAAACATTAGACGTAAGGAAGATTCTGGATGAATTGACCTAACAGGGTCAGGATTGCCGAGGACAGGTTGATCAGACATCAGCTAGGGTGAGGAACCTGATCAGATATTGAGAGCGATCAAATATCAGACATCAATAGAAGGGACGAGGGTTCTTGCTAGACTGACTTAGGGTTTTTGCTAAAACAGGATTTTACAAAGAAATGCACAGATGGGCCTGGGAGAAGTTTCAGGAGCCTGACTTGAAGATAATGTTCAAGCAACATATCTTTGTCAGCGATATGATTAAAAATGTTTACTCATTCAAAATATCTATTATCATTATAGTAGTCACATGTAGTCAGCAGGGAATTTTCTGCTTAAATTATAAAATGTTTTAATGATTTCACCATCATGCAAGAATAGAAACAATCTCACACTGACTCACCCTGAACCACCAACAGGGTTTATAACACAAAGAGGGGTCGAGGTATATTATAGCAGGGAATAAAACACTGTCTGTACCTGGGGTAAGAAGGCCTGACTTCAAGTCCTAGCTCCATACTGGCTAATGCGTAACTGCCTGAGCTGGGATTTCCTTCTTTACAAAAAGGAAAACACTTAACTTTGAGCTTTTTCTCAAAGAAAAAGAATTAATTAGCTCTGTAATCATTCTGGACCTTCACCTGTTATCTTCTGTAACATGACTGAGAACAGCTGTCCTCAAACTCGAGCATCATCAAAATCACCTGGATGGTTTTCTGAGCCTCCCATTGCAGGGCCCCACCTCCAGAGTTCCTGATGCAGTAGGTCTGGGGCAGAGTGAAGAATCTGTATTTCCAATAATTCCCAGGGATGTTGATGCTCCTGGTGTAGGGACTGTACTTGGAGAACTACTGTAATGTGGCAACACCGCAGAGCCATTCAGTAAGGTGGCACCTCAGGGACTGCTAACGTCAGGGCAGAGTGAACGAAATCCTATTCAAGAGGTTAACTGAAAGTTAGGGATTTTTTTTAAACCTTTTTATTGAGAGTGATTCCCATTTGTGTGTTCCCATTCAGGAAGGAGAGAATTTAGACCAATAATGATATTAATGATTGCTTTTCCTGCTGGCATCTTGCCTTTATTTTAAAGAATATGCATCCTAAATGGAAATGTCAGATCATGTTCTGAATTTTTTTTTTTTATTGGCTTGGTTTGAAACTCTACCACACTTTCAAATGGGGGGTGGGCAAAGTCTCCATTTACAATATTACATAGCAGACACTACCTAAACCTATGTTTCCATTGATGAGCTGATGTACAATATTTTACTTTCAAAGAAAGGGCAATGATAAAAGGAATAAATTTCCCCCTTTATTTGCCATTTTAAATTTTTATTTATTTTTATATTATTACAAAGTCTGTTTTGTGCCTTTGGGGGTAAAGTCAGCTTGTTCTAATTACATTTATAAAATAAAAGCTTCCTCTGTTCCCCTAATGTTTCACCATTTTTATTGCTTCGCATCTGGATATTTTTAGGGCCTAATATGCAACTTCATGGTTCTGTGAGAACACCAACTGACTGTGCAAATATGCATTAAAGCAGTGGGAATTTGAGTTACCTAGTCCAGACAATGCTGACAGAAGCATTGTACATATGAGATTGCAAATATGATTTTTAAAACAATAATAATGGCAAATACATTTACCTAGCTGGGAAAATAATGTGGATTGTTTTTGTTAGTGTTCTTTGTTAGGTTTTGGGGTTTTTTTGTTTTTTAAAGACTTATTTTATTTATTCATGAGAGACAGAGAGGTAGAGACACAGTCAGAGGGAGAAGCAGGCTCCATGCAGGGAGCCTGACGTGGGACTCGATCCCAGACCTGGGATCATGCCCTGGGCTGAAGGCAGGCACTAAACTCCTGAGCCACCCAGGCATCCCTAGGTTTTGTCTTAATAAGTTTACTAGATATTATTTGTAAATGTGCTGTGGCCAAGAAATATGAGTCATCTGCTTTACTTCTTATTTTTTTTCAAAAAAAATCAACCTAAAATTATCTATTAAAAATTTTTATATTTTTATGTTAATTTCATCTGAAGGATTCCAATTAAACCTGATGTTTGTGAGAAATGAAATTAGTAGATATTCATATTTTTTTACACATAAGTTATAAAGTGATTGTAGTGTTCTTAAATTGAACTCAGTTATTTGGAATTATCGGGAAAATGACAAAAATCAGTCAATTACCCAGATGGTATGATGTAGTCAAAATACCAAATTGACAATGGATTTTGTTTTATTCCTATTCTTTATCTGAAGTTTGGTTTATGTGGATATAATCTATGTCTCTGGTATGATTAATAGTACAACCATTTTAATACTTATTTTTAAGCTTCAGAGCTTTCATGATTATTGTCCCCTATCCTCATCATTAATAATGGCCATCTGCACTTTTTTTCCTTTAATGAGTGGAGTGATTTTACTTTATCATCAGTATGTTCTGGAATAGCACTGTTAATGCTATACCCAGACAAAGAAGTGCCTGAGGTAATTATGGAACCCATCTGAAATTTTAAAATTAAAATATTTCTCCAAGCTTTGAAATATTCATTTCAGGCATAAGCTCACCACCATTTTTAACTTCCAAATATCCAGTAAAACACTTCTATCCAATCAACTCATTTTTGAATCTGAAATGAATAAAATCAGTAAAAATAAATAAATAAATAAACTCCCCTGTTTTCATGCTGTTATTCTAACCAGTGCCCCCATTAGAGTTAAACTTTATTACCTTTTAAAATGTCTCTTACTTTTCCTTTTTTGAAAGTTAAAGTAAACCTGAAAGTAAAAAGAAAAATTAGCCATACTCGCTAGTTAATAATACCTAGTATCAGGACTAATGTCTACACATTTTGGCTATGTCTGCATAATCCTTTAAAGGTCACTGTTTCTTAATAACCTGAATTCTCTAAAGGCTAAATTTGTGTTCTATAGCACCAAATAATGATATTGGCCCTGTATTTTCCATTGTCTCCAGTCTTTTTATTTATATCTCTCAAGATCTATTTCTACTCACAGCATTTCTGACACCAAATGTATAGAAGTTTCCTCCCACATCAACCAATTTTCCAATTCTGCAGATGCCAACTGGTTGTCCCACAATTTAATTCAATTCTAACACCACCTATAGTCAAAGCAGACCCCACAGGTTAAGAGCTCAGTCCCACCAGATGGTCCCCCACTTCAGATGCTAATCATAAATCCTGGACTTTTTTGTACTTCTGACCAACTGGCTATAAACCAGTAACCACCATAATCTCCTTTTCAGGTCCCATAACTTGCTAGAGAGGCTCACAGAACTCAAGAAAATGGTTTACTTACTATTACTAGTTTATTACAAAGGATACAACTCATGAAAGGCCAAATGGAAGATATGGACAAGGCCATGAGTCTGGAGCTTTTATGCCCTTCCTAAGGCACCACCCTTTCAGCAACTCCATATGTGCACCAATCCAGATAATCCCCAAATCCTGTAGTTTAGGTTTTCTATGGAGTTTCCATTGTGTAGGGATGTCCGAGTACATTATCGGCCACTGGTGATTAAGTCCATCTTCAGCCTCTCCGCTCTCCATGGAGGTCAGGTGGGTGGAGATTAAAGCTTAACACTACTCATGTGGTTGGCTGCTTTCGCAAACAGCCTCCATCCTAAAGGTATCTAGTGACCCACCAAGAATCACCTTATTAACTTGGACTCAGGTATGGTTAAAAGGGGCTTATTATGAATAATAAAGGATGCCCCTCTCATCCCACCAATAAGGAAATTCTGAAGGTTTTAGGAGCTCAATGTCAAGAACTAGAAATGAAGACCAAATATAAATTTCTTACCACATCACAATATCACTTGTCATTAAACACTACAATTAAGGCATAAGTAGGCTAAAAATCCCAAATTACTAGTAGAAGCTACCCAAATCTCAGAATTACACTTGAGGAACAGTGTAATGGGCCTTTTAAAGTCAAGTCTGATACGTTCAGTCATTCTGTTCTATCAGTCAAGGGGTTATAATGCAACTTATTTGATGTCATATCACACCGTATTATCCCAAAGTTAGCCACATTAAACTAATCAAATGTGTTTACTGTTTTTTTTTTTCCATTAGCGTTGCTATGAATATCATCACTATTCTTCTTACTCAAGATGCCATGTACGGTGCACGATGTGTACCAGACCACGGTGTAGTTTCCATTTAAAGAAAGGCATTGCAGGCTTAAGTGAGACTCAGAGAAAAGAATTTAGAATAGCAAATCCAGATAATCTAGAAAGCTTTTAAAAATTGGCACAGTGTAATTCTAGTGTCTTATCAACAAAATCTATGCCTCTGATTATGATTAGAATTGCAGCTTTTTCATTACTCACTTTAAACGCTCCTCTCTTCCATGATTATTTTCTATGATTCTGATTTGATAGATCTGGGATGGGGCCCAGGAATTTATAGCTTTGAAAGCTCATCAGGTGATACTTCTATGCAATCAATTTGCAAACTCTTTAATCATATAGGTGAAGAGCTTAAAGCCCAGAAAGTGAAGTGACTTATCCTGTGAAGGTGCCTGAAATTTTACCGTCACAATTTTCTTTCCCAGAACTTTAAGACTTCTTAGTCTTCAATATTTAAATAGAAATATTCTCAAGAAAGTTTGTGTCAACTATATGACAATAAGATCAAGAACTAGAACCCAGGATATGTAATTAGGGAGAGTAGAAATTCCTGGGAAACGAGGATAATGAGATTAAATTCATTTTCACTTGCATTATTGCACTGGAGAGTGCCAGTGATGCAGGAGGTAGGAGGAACAGGGAGTCGTTTGCCCTATTGTAAGGCTGTAAAGATAAGTCTAGGGGTAATATAACTGAAGCGCTGAAAGTTTCAGTGACTTCCCCAAATTATACGACTTTGTGCCAGAGCAATAGCCAATAACTCCAAGTTAGTGCACCAAACTCCATACTCTCTCTGCCATTTGCTGCTGAGTGATTATCTAATTTCCAATTACACTTCAGAATGACCTTGTAGTGGGGAATATATGCATAAGGGAAAAAATGTAAATATCTCTATCAGTATCATGCACAAATCCTAACCTAAGTGATACTAAATATTTGATATTTATAATTGTCAAAATCTCCCATAAACGTCTTCATTTCAGTTTCTTCCTTCCACTAATTTTGCCATCTTTCCTTCAATCAAGTTTATTTTAAAATTGGAATCCTGTTATTTGAAAGCTTCATTTCCCATAGCATGGATATTGTGTTTAAGATGAATCTTTGTCCCACAGCCATGTCAAAATTTAGAAGCCTAACAATAGGCTAAGCATAAGAATAAAATAGTAAAATGTTCTTTCTTGCATTTTGTCTTGTTTTGTTTCACTTTTCAGCAAAAATATGCCAGGATAGAATTTCTGAAAGAATTCATAGAATTTCTTAGCCAGGATTTTTTTTTTTCCTTTTTAAAGATTTTATTTATTTATTTCATGAGAGTCAGAGAGAGAGAGAGGCAGAGACACAGGCAGAGGGAGAAGCAGGCTCCATGCAGGGAGCCCAGCAGGGGACTCAATCCCAGGTCTCCAGGGTCACACCCTGGGCCAAAGGCTGTGCTAAACCCCTGAGCCACCCAAGCTGCCCTCTTAGCCAGAATTCTTAACCTGAAATTCAAGCCCTCTGTAATCTGGCCCAATATCTTTTTTTTTATTATTATTCCAAATTGCTTTTTCACTACTCTTCTCACATCTGCAACATTCCTCTTATGTTACTGGTTGAATGTTTATGTCGCCCCCCAAATTGAAGCCCTACCCCCAATGCAGTGGTACTAGGAGGTGGGTCTTTTGGGAGAAAAATAGGATTAAATGGGGGCAGAGCTGTCATGCTTTGGGATAATATCCGTGTAAGTCTGAGAGAGCTTGCCTCCTCTCTCCACCGTCCACCATGTGAGGATACAACCAGAAGTCAGCAGTCTACAACCAGGAGAGGGCTCTCACCAGGACCTGGCTGTGCTAGCACATCAATCTCCAATTTCTAGCTTCCAAAACTGAGAAATAAATTTCTGTTGTTTATAAAACACCCAGTCTCTGGTATTCTGTGATCACAGCCTGAACTAAGACACTTCACCTGAGTAACTCAGTGATCCCATGTGGTTCCTGCTCTTCCTTTCAGAAATATTTTTTGTACATTCTGTTTGCACTCCCAATTTCTAAGGTAGTCAAATGCTACCTCTCAAAACATATTACCAACATCACTTCCCTATGTGCCTCAGTGTAACCTATTCTCTTCCTCTTATGAGTTACGCTCATCATTTCTACCCTAAACTGCAGTTGTTTTTGGACACTGTCTCTCTTGCAGGACAATGCTTTGCCCAGTTGTCAATTATTCCAGAAATGAATCATTGAATTGATGAATGGATTAGTAACCAGACTTTTAAATTTAAGATTCAATTCCAAATGTCTTCATTATTATTAAACAGTATAATTCCCATTATCCATGTCTACCAACAAAACAAAACAAAAATACTGCAAAAAATAAATCTATATGATTCCTAAATATATCATTTTGTATCTATTTTTATTGTGATCGCTATGAAGGTCACTAGTATCTATATTACTGTTGAAGAATGTAAAAAACAAAAAGGAGTAATTCATTCTCTCACTGTGTACTTTGAATCAATTATTTCTTAATTCCTTTTTCCCATACCCACATTTAAATTTATAAAAGTACAGATTCCTCAGATATAATACTTCATTTAAGATAAGAAACTGTGGCCTTAAGAATTATTGAAATTCAGTAATCATTTCTTGTTAGGGTTTCATCTCAAAAGAAGCACAACCAACTTAATTAAAAAAGAAAAGCTGAAAAAATAATTACATATTTTGATAAAATGTGAAAGAAACTTCAAGCTGTTTGGGAACATTTTTTCTTGTGATTTTTCTTCCTTAATGTGCAGTTAAGGAAGATATGTTTTTCTAAACTAAATATGTTTTAACAAATTCTCCTGATATTTAACAATTTATCATAAAAGGGAATAAAATTATAACGTTTATGATTTTTGCCTAAATATTCTGTGTTAGCAAAGAAATATCTTAATTATATTTCTTTCTTATCTTAATTATATTTCAAAGAAATTCCATGATAAAAGAGAATCTTAACTTTAAATACAAAATACTAAAATAATAAGGTAATCAGGATATTAGAAAATATGTTAAATCAAGAAAATGACACTAATTCATTTCTTAAAATGTTGTGACTTTATTCTTGGACTTGGGAGTAAAATTATTGTGCTGTATAGTTAGGATTGTATACTATTTTTCAACTAAATTCAGATTAATTGCTCAAGTGATGTGAGCATCTGGACATACATTAGAACAAAACTAGTTGACAGCATTGAATGAAACTAGTTATATGACAGATTCTTCAGTAATATTAATATGTAATGAAGGAGGTAACAACAGGCCTTAAATACATCAAAATGCCATTTATTTCTACATATCTATTTTAAACAACCACAAATGTGAACAATTATTTAATTTCTACATATCTATTTTAAACAACCACAAATGTGAACAATTATTTAGCAACTCAGCAATGTTTATTAACTCAGCAATAAACTCTTTTTAGTGCAGAGAAAAATTAGGAATAGCCTATGTTTCTGACAAATGTGGAATTTTTAAATTATAGCCTATATACAGATATACAGAACAGTGTACAAAGTGATATAAAAGTGTAATGCCATAGAAAACTGTTGATGTTATACTAATTTTAAAATCAGATTCTAAAATATAGCTTCATGATCATATTTTAAGTTAAATTAAGAAATAAAATAAAGTAAAATAATTTTCTAGTTATTAGGTACAGACCAAACTGCCATAACAAAGAAACCCCAAAACACAATGAATGACATAAACAAGATAGAGGCTTATTTTTCACTCATGTCACATCCATATGAACCAGGACAAGCAGTCACTTGATCCCCATGAAGTCCTCCAGGAACTCAGATATTTCTTCTGTTTTGACAATTCATGATCCTCTATGGCACAGATTTTAATTTTTTCTTTTGAAAGCAGGGATTCACAGATTTAATGAAAGTCATGAACCCTCACCTCAGAGAAATGCACATGTGCTTGCCTGTCTACACGCATACACACACACACACAATTCTACACCATGGCAGGCTGTGTTCAGGGCTTCACAGATCCCTAACTAGGTTGGATCTGCATGGCTGAAGCTAGCTCATCACTAACCCATATAGCTTGCGCTGGAAGAGAGCTGCAAGAGGGGCTGGAATATCTAGTCGCAAGTTGGGTAGCTACGTGCCCTCTTCAAATCTGAGAGGAGAGTGATGGTCTATTTCTAAAGAGAAACAAGGAAGAGGAGATTTGACTCCGGGAATATTTAGCTGCCTCTGCCACAAATGACATAAAAATACTGATATCTACATGTCAGATACTAATAATACTTACGTCTACATAATGAGAAAATGAGTTAATTTGAATTTCCTTTCACATTCACTTTATCTTTTCAAATTCACTTTATGATATTGAACATTTCTATTTTCTTCTGAATTCCTAAAGATGTCCTTTGAGATATAGTATGTGAAAAATAATTGTAAATGGTTCATATGTACTATTGAAGAGTAGGTCTTCAATTAATAGGGTTCATATATATCTCTTACATTCTTCCCATCCCTATACTAATTTTGTGAGAGAATATAAAAATCCTCTAGTACAATTATGAAATATTCAAACTTTTTTTCCTTGCAATGATGTAAATATGTGTTTTCCACCTTTGAGACTACATTGTCTTTGAACATGTTTTATACTCAAAATAATAAGGTATTATTATCGTTGTTTTATACTTGCGGTGAAATATTTTCTTTACTGTACTGACAATCATGTACTGACAATATCCTGTTAATGGCTTTGCATCAAATTGTATTTTGTCTGATATTAGTTCACACACCAGCTTTCTTTTGCTTACTATTTGCCTAGTGAATCATTTCTTAAACTTCTATATTCTTAATATTTCTGAATTATATTCCCTTATATGTATCTCCTATGCATTATATGATTTAATTCTTTCTTATGTAATCTAATTTCTGAATAACTTTACTTTTACCATCAGTAATTTTTTGTTTTACTTATCCTTTTTTGCTTCTATTTTCTTCTTTTCTACAACCTGCTGGATTGAGTTTACTGGGTTTTTTTTTTTAATTCCTAAAAACTACCCTTATTTTGAAATTATACACTCTATTTCTGTTCTTTAAATAGCTAATTTTAAATTTTTAACATGGATACTTAACAAGATTTCAAGTTAATCAATATCTCTATTCTCTTCCTGAATAATTCAAGGACCATAGAATACTTTAACTCTGATCTTCCATTCGACACTACTTCTGTATTATTGTAGTCTAATGATCAACCTAATCTATGGCTGAAGTGGAAAAGGGAGATTTTTAGCTCTGTCTGCCATATTGACATGAGATCTATTTTTGAACTTTTATCCCATAAATTTTTATACTTCTATAATAAAAAAGAGGTTGTTTCACAGAGTATTTCTAGAGAGGAGAGATGATTAAGTCAAATATGATTCTGTAATTAAAATTTTTTTATTAAAATAAAAAGAATATAAGGCAAATGACTAATTGTCAAAACCACTATGAGCGCTACAGTAGTTTGTCCTAATTAAAGAAAAACAACAACAAAAAACAAAATACTTAGGCAACCATTCAACAGCAAACAAGTTGAAGATACAAAAGTTGAGTGTTTTTGCTAGAGAAATAATATCAATGCTTTGTTTTCAGCTGTGATCATTATTCTATCCTTATTTCATTACTGCCTCATAAGAAGTAAAACTTTTGAGCATGATTTGTAAATTTCAAGGCCTAAAGCTATGAAACATGAAACATACAGAACTTCAAATGGGAAGGAATTAGAAATTCTTGTACCTCTATCTCACCTGTGCTATATTTCCATCTAATACTCTGGGTATAAGCAAAAAGGTAACTAATCAAGTGGCATTATTTGAGAGATGTCAAAAGTTCTGCACATTCCCAAATCTTCCTATTTAGCCCAAAAGTCTCTAAAAAATCACCAGAAGAGTCACCTTCAGGTTTCAATCATCGTTTCATAAAAAAAGAAATACATACAAGACCAATATGTACATTCAGTTGATTAACACATAAAATATAACTCATAAGAGATATAAATGTTTTGTACATATCGTCATTTTGTCTGAATAATGTATCCCTTTTGTCGCTTTCTAAAGTTCCTTATTAAAAACAACAGACCAGTAGAGAGTACATTGGGATAGTCAAAGTCAAGAATCGATATACATCTGCCAGGTATATTTACTAAAATCAAGACCCTAAAGTAGAATATGTTTCTGATAATCTGTGAACTGAGGTTACCAAAATGGCATTTACCCTTCTTGAATCTAGCATTCAAAATAAACTCCTAGATGTCTCAGTCTCACTGAGAGTCCTCTGTACAAGTGCTTCATATAAACAATCTCATTTACACTTATCACATTCCTATGAAATAGGTCATTATTATAAGGTCATTTTACAGGTGCACAAACTGAGACTATCAGAGAGTAATTAACTTGTATAAGTTCATATATTAAAATATAGTAGTCCTGGGATTCGGCTTGCTTAATTTCAAAGCTATGCATTTAACTATTAATCTAAATTGTCTTCTTACTCTGAAATGTTTACATAGCATCTTTGCCTTCCTTTCCTTCACTCCCAAAAGACCCCTAGAGTTCATCTCATTCTTTTTTTTTTCCCTATAGCAAATCCATAGGTGCAGCAAGAACTATAATTCTCACATACACTGAAACATGGGTACAATTGAAGACCTGCTTTAATTATTGCCAGCACCCTCTCAGGGATATTGTTCAATGAAAGATAATGTTGAAATCAAAGGTGTCCCTAGGTATGAAATAGCCAATTTTGTAACAAGTGTAATCATGAACAGTCAGTGGCTGTTCTTGGATCTTCTCCAGCACACACCCCATGAGAGTGACAATTCTTTGTCCATTGCTTATTTTAAATAGTAGTCAGTAAGAATTTGGATAGTGATAGTCTGGTTAGTGTTTTCTTGGCTTTTAGTAAGAAGAAAAATGTCAGCACACTTCTTGATGATACCAATTTTGTCATCTTTAAAGGACTGAGACAGCACTTGTTTACTGTTGAAACCATGTTTGAAAAGAATCTCCAGTACTCTCAGTCTAAAGAAAAAATGTTCTTATTTTTGTCTTTGACTTCATATGTGGAAGACATATTGAATGAAGGAGATGATTTTGTCATATTAGGCAGTCCTTTATCTCCTTCCCCAGTGTGTTAGCAGAAATCAACAATAAACAATATTGAAAAGAAAAGTTATGAATGTTTTAATGGAGTGGAGAAAAACAGCCAAAGAGCTGATTTCTAGAACCATAGTGACATAGATGTAGGACCCACTGAGTTCCTACTTCTGTTGTACTTACCTTGACATGTATTGCACTTTTAGTGTAGTGATTACATAGTGTATTTCTGAATAGAAATGCCCATGCAAACAAATAGTTGGATTTCTTTTACTTTCATAAACTATATTACACAGATATTCAAAGCAAATTCTATCTTTAACATCTCTCCAGAAAATGTTTTTTATTAAAGTTTCAAAATAAAGGTAATGCTTCACTTGTAATCTTATATTGGAGACTGATGATACTATATTATCTTTTCTCTTTTGGATAAAAGACAAGATTTTTTTTCTCTTTTAGCATTTATCAACAAACAAAGATGTCAAAAAGCAATAGAGTGTTATAACTCTTTCATACAACATTTTATTCTCAATATATTTGCTAGATTGGTAAAGATCAAAACAATTTTTTTTTGTAAGAGGAAACCTCATTTTCAAGAGGTACCATTATCACATAAAATCTCCAGTAAACTAGTGCCTTGTATTTCAGTGACTGCCATAAAATTGCTAGAACCTTGTTAAAAGGTAGCTATAACCAGGAAGTGTTTCCTAAGGAGAGAAGGTAACTATCCAATTAAATAGTTGCTTTCAAAGAAATAGAAACTCAAATTAGTTAATCCATCTCTCCTAATAAACTTCTTCCATTCTTAGCAAAACGGTGTTCATTTGGTCAGGTTTTATTCCTATACTTGGAGAAATTAGAGTATGTTCTGAGATTATGCTATAATAAATGGTAATATATATAATATATGTATTATGTATATATATAAAACAGAATAAGTGAAATATCAAGTAAAGCACAGCACATGACCTAATCCACCCTATCCATAGCCCTCTGCACACACAAGCATACCCTCAACGGCCCCACAACCAAATATCAATCTAAAACTCAACTAACAATCAGAAACAACCATATCACTCAGAGCTGATCTTTGATAAATCATTATAAAAAACAAAGAAATTAAATAAAATGCTAAATGTTAGAGATAACTCACAAACGTAACCAATGAAGAAATAAAATACCTGACACACTGTTGGCTACAAAATTATTCACAGGTTTGGTAAATAGAGTTCAATGACTAGCGAGTATATAAGTCACTGATGATGCTACATACCTAGGCTGTACAAAGACACAATGACCTTGAAATGACGCAAAATAATCAGCCTACAACCCTTGTGATGTCTGTTCCTTTACAAAAATGTGCGAGGATTCAGAAAAATATATTGATGTCCATTTAGCTTACCAATGACGCAATTCAGATTGTTAGTAAGCAGTAAAGTTACCTTCCCAAGGGAGAGTTGCACAAATTGTCTTATCTCCTTCTGCAGTCTGAGTTATCTACTCTCAAAAGTTCTCTGAGTGTATTCTGGTTGAAAGGAAAGTTGCCAGTTTTTAAGGTAAAATTTGATGGAATAGTTCAGGGAGAAAAAATTTTTAAGGACATTCATTCACTTAACATACACAAGAAATTGCATGTTTTCAAGAAATAATGGTTGAAATGTGAATTGCTTGAGAATCTTTGGAAGCTACTGCCTGTAACAAATGGCACTGCTGACCCTTTAGGAATGTGTCTTATGCTACACAGTATGAAATAAAGTGCCTATTTTGCCATTACTCATTAATTTGATCAGGAGGCTATATTGTGATACCCATAGAGATTAAACCTGAAACTCATGTTTTTATTCTTAGCAGTGACTCAGACATTAGAATTGAGAACATTCTGACAAGGTTTCTGAATGATGCCAAGCAATATCTTTCTTGACAGACATAGATTTAAACATATTTTTCTTATAAATCATTCACAGACTTTAATTTTATTTTGTATTTAGAAAAAGTAAGAAAGTCACCTACTGTGTTTAGTTACAGGGTAGAAACAAGTAGTCAAAGTTCTGATATGACTTAGGAAAAGAGCGCACAGCTTTGGAGTCATACTTAGGTTCTAATGGTCTGTCATTTCCCACACATGTGATATTAGGCAAGTCTGTCAACTTCATTGCATTTGTTTACTTATCAATAAAATGGTAATAATACATGCCTTACAGGGCTATTTTGAGGGTTAAATCAGGTCACAAATAAGTAATATTATCGGTAGAGTGTCTGGTACAGCCTTCTTAGATGCATTCAGCGTCGAAAGAAATTCTAATTGTCTTCAGCACAAATATAAGGTTATATACCAAGGCCAGGTCTAAAGTCCTATCAGATATAAAGGGAAAAGTTCAGTATCAGGATTGCTCTTGTAAGGTGTGCTTGATGACAAATTATTCGTTTGACTTTGCTCTTTCATTGAACTGATTTTGATTGGCTTTGGGAAATCAACCAAAACAGTTCCTGAGAGCTGTATTAACACAGATTTCAGTTTGCTCTTTTCTAGGCCCACCTAATATATGAAGGTAAATAGGACCAAAACCCAGACGTGTATATTGAATGCTTAGGGTTTCTATTAATTGTAATATTTACTCAATGAGTCATCAGAGACAAGGGTTACTCAGCAGATGCCAAGAAGAAAACTGCCTATCTTTTCCAAATTGCAGTATGATATTTTAAAGCCTCATCAAAGCCACGTGGTCAGTGTTAAAAATTCCAACCATGCCAGCGAGTTAAAAAACAGGCTAGATAAAAAGGTAGTTCTTACATTATGTTCTGGGAATAACACTCATTTGAAATCACACTCCAGTTTAAAAATTAAACTCTAAAATGCAATATAGAACATCGCTACTATGATGGGCATATTTTGTGAGTCTGGAAGAATCTTTTAACATATGCTTTTAAAAAGTGATTATGGCCACACAAGTTAAAATTAGATTAAGCAATAGAAAACCCAGCTTTAGAGCAGAAAGGCAAAAAAGCATATTTTAGTTAAATGTTATATTTAGGCAATACAATTAAAGTATCTGAAAATTAATAAACGTCTTCTTGGGTTTCAGAAGAATTGTGTATAAAAACTTTTGTAGGATTTAATCCTGTTGCCAACTAAGATATCAGATTTCGAAATAAACATGTTAAAATTAAAACGGTTCTTTCAAAACAGTGAGAATAAAAAACGATTTGTATACAATCAAGACAGGTAATGATGCAAAAAATTGCTCCATAAATCAATCAACCCTCTATACTTGTTTCATTAAAGGATAATACACTGGGATATCATTTCAGCAACATTGCCAAAGCTTTCCAGATTTGATTTCAATCCAAAACTTTTAGCGGAACTCAGCACTTTAAGAAACAAAGCAACAAAGGAGAAAGGAAAATCCAGTGCAGATGTACATTTCCATGATATTTAATGCATAACAGCATAGTTGTAGCATATTAGTCATCATGGCAAGCAGCCTACAAAAAATATTAAAGAAACCTGAAGGCAAGCTGAATATTCCTGTTCAGTCCCCCTATAACCTATATTATAAAGGCTTTAATATTTATAAATAATAGATGAATTTCATGAGCATTTTTAGTTATATAATTACATCTTTCCACAATTTTTTTAAAATTTGGCAGTAATTGTGGGGGTTGGAGACAGGTGATGTATTAATCAACCATCAAAGACTTAACAATATGCCCAATAAGCCACTAGGCTATTTGAGTCAAACAGTTATATCCTTTTCAGTTGTCACTTCTAATCAATTATCAGTATTTATGGACAAGATACATACACTTCTTTGTGTTGCTTTTTCAGAGTCATCTACATATAATGAACCTAACATAAAACAACGACATAAAAACTTAGAGAACAAATAAACGTATCTGGAAAAATAAAGCCTAAAGAAGAGTGTGAGTATAGCATAAACACTCTTGGAATTAGAGAATACTTAAAATCTCAGATGTATCACTTACTACAAATCAATGAATTGAATCCCTCTATTCCTTCTGTTTCACCTATAAAATAAAAGATATAATATTGAAATGGAATGTTGCTATGCCATTATTTTCAGGCATCATTATCTTCCTAGAAAATTCAAAGGTAACTAATATTTACAAGTTATAATTCAGTAAAAGTAACAAAAAATAAGTAATCTTCTAATACACCAGAATGACCTTTGAGAAAAATATAATGAAAAAAAATACTATGCCCCAAATTTTGAGTATCTAGGAAGAAGGCCTATTAGAATTATATAGGACAGAAATGAAACATACCATCAAAATTTACTGAAGAACTTTAATATGAAAGGAGAATTGAGAAAATGGAAGACTGTGGACAGTTTTTCTTGATGAAAGAAAAAAAATTAGTACTTCCAAAATTAAGTTTATAATGTCAAGAATCTTAATAGAATCTCCAAGAGGGTGTCTGCATCCTGACAAGTCTCTTTTAATGTTCATGTGGGGAAAAAAAAGTCAGAGGGCACCTGGCCAAGACCACCTGAATTTCCCCTCAACTTAGGTAGGTTCCTGACTGACTTTAGGATTTTGACCTCCCTTCTCTTAGATTATTTACTTTAGAAAATTTGCAATTGTAAATTCTTACTCTGCTATTCTGAGATGTAAATAATTTTGTCCCAGACTCTTGCCATTTTCATATACCAGGAACATGTTTCTCGAGAACCTGGGAACCATTCCTTTGAAATACAATCATCAAGTAAGGTAGTGCCCTTCTATCCCAGTCTCTGGGGGAGGGTAGGAGCCTAATTTCCACGAAGTACCCCATTGCACATACAGATGGTCTAGTCATGTTGACCAATCCCCCCTAATATCCTGCATTACTTTTCTACTAATTCATACCAGCACTTAAAAATGTCCCATCTTTTGGGTCAGCAAAATTGAGTTCAATCTCTCTCTCTTCCAACAGGTGTGACACTTTTCCAAGGTGGCCAAAGCTTTAGAATCCCCTGCAGAGCTTTTTAAACCAAACTGCTGGGCCCTACCTTCAGTTTCTGATTTAGTAGGTCTAGGAAGGGCCAAGAATTTTTCTTTCTAAATTTGTACCCAGATGCTACTGCTGTTGCTATTTTGAAGACCAGACTTTTTTTTTTTTAATATTTTATTTATTTATTCATGAGAGACACAGAGAGAGGCAGAGACAGATGCATGCTCCCCACCAGGAGCCTGATGCAGGACTCCATTCAGGACCCCGGGGTCACGTACTGAGGCAAAGACAGATGCTCAACCACTGAGCCACCCAAGCGTCCCCAAACCAGACTTTGAGAAACAATTATCTAAGGCTTTTTCACAGCACCACCAGGTTTATACAGTAGATCCTATTGTGTGTCAAATGAAATGTATTTTATAGATTATTGTAATGAGGGGGAACCATGGATTCTTCTTTGTTATTGGTACATGGCTAGGCAGACATTGGCAAACTTGGTCTATTTCAAAAAACATCCATGATAAAAAAAAAAATATATATATATCCATGATCTTGATTTATTGTCTATTATGCTCTATATTAGTTTCTTAGGGCTGGCACAACAAATTACCATTAACTATGTGACTTAAGGGGATCCCTGGGTGGCGCAGCGGTTTGGTGCCTGCCTTTGGCCCAGGGCACGATCCTGGAGACCCAGGATCAAGTCCCATATCGGGCTCCCGGTGCATGGAGCCTGCTTCTCCCTCTGCCTATGTCTCTGCCTCTCTCTCTCTCTCTCTCTGTGTGTGTGTAACTATCATAAATAAATAAAAATTAAAAAAAAAAACTATGTGACTTAAAAGAACAGATTTTTTTTCCTCTCTCACAGTTCTAGAGGCCAGAAATACAAAAAATCAAGGTATTAGCAAAACTGGTTCCTTCTGGAGGAAGGAGGGTGAGGGTGACTCTGTTTCATGCCTTTCTCTTAGAGTCTGGTGGTTGCCAGCAACTTTTGGTATTCCCTGTTTTGTAGATACATCATTCAAATCTCTGATAGCCTCTGCCATCATGTAGAGTACTCCCTGTGTATTAACTAATTGAATCTGCAAAGACCTTATTTCCAAATTCTGAGACTCTCGGTGGACACTGGGCAATCCAATATATGCTCTAACCTGGAGTTTCTCAACTGCTTTGTTGTCAATGGTTGCAAGTGGCAAAATATGGTTTCTGGTTCTTTCTTAGCTCTCAGGATGACTGGGAGGAGTGGAGGGCATGCAAAGTCCACATCCTTTGGCACTACATTGAACCTAAGTACTCTGTGTGCCATACAAATATCGTCATTTTCTATGCAGACCACGATGTGAAAAACACTGGAAAGTGCTATAACCAAATGAGCTAAAAAAATACAAATAAACTAAGGTGATAATTTTATATTCCTTTTTCACCACAATCAGCTCATAGTATGCTGTGTTTTCTTAAGAAGTACTGTAGAAAAGGAAATTAGTTCTCCTGTGCTCCCTTCTGGAAAAAAGTCAATGGTCCTACTCCAAAACCATTTCATTGGAGTCTTATATTCCTTAACTTTAAGGCTCCATTATTTTATATTTCAATAATTGGCAACCTTGCAGGAAACATTTATTAAGTGCCTACTCTGTGTCAGACTAAGGATGCAAACATACTGTATATGATACAGCCTCTAACCTTAAAGAGTTCAAAATTCAGTGGGGGATACAACTCAAAAGGGATAATTACAAAACAATCTGCCAAATTCAGATATTGAGATATACAGAAGGAGCTCCTCCTTATAAAATGTGTCCACACAGATCTCATTTCTTTCCCCAGTATCCTGTGAAATAAGCAAAGGAGTCATTAACCCCACCCTAAAGATGAGGAAATTGAGACTCACAGAGGTTAGGGAACATACCCATGGTCTATAACTAGAGCAGGAACACAGGTTTTAGCTCCTCTTCCATTGCTGTCCCACTAACCCCATCTGTCTGTCTCCCACGGAAACCACTCTCCATGGTCTTTTGTTGATCAGGTTCAAGACCAAAATATCAGCACTTCAGGAGTCAATAAACAAGCCTTTTGGGGCATGGGGAGCACTAGAGCCCAAGTCCAAGTTCTTTGTCCCGAGGCCCTTCCTTTGAGGGTAGTGGTGGAGTCAGGCCACACGGGACTAAATAAAAGACAGGGCAAAACCATAACTCTGCAACACTTTAAGTCTCATTTTTCTTCAAAATTGACTGCAGTGGTGCCAACTTCCCAGATTGTCAAATCTGTTCTAGCACACTTTCCCATCCTCACGCTCATCCAGAAACAAGAGCAAGAACAAAAGTGTTTCTTTTCAATATGTTCCCTAGGCAAGCAGAAGCCCCTCCCTCACAAGTCTGACTGAAGAATGCATCCCAAACAACTTTGCATTCAAAGTTTCCAGGGAGAAATGAAAATTTCCAGAAGAGCTGTGATTTCTAGATATACAAAGTAATCGCGTGTGTGCGTGTGTGTGTGTGTGTGTACACGTGTGTGTGTCTGCCTTCCTAAACTAAAACCAGACATGGGAGATTATGAAAACAAGGAAACATAAAGAAGATGTTTCCATTGCTCTTAATAACATTTTTCACTATTTAATGTCAATAATACATAATTATATTCCTATATAAAAAATTTCAAATAAAAACAGATATATTCAGAAAAAAATCCAGAAGTTCCTTGCACTTCGTACCCACAACCCCAAGTCCTCTCCCTCTCCACTGTCCGTGCTTTGGGTGCAGCCTTTTGTTCTAATCCCATTGTATATATTTGCATACATAGGTATCTTCAGGGCTTTTTTCATAAA
The DNA here is from genome assembly GCF_905146905.1 of Nyctereutes procyonoides. Classification (NCBI taxonomy): domain Eukaryota; kingdom Metazoa; phylum Chordata; class Mammalia; order Carnivora; family Canidae; genus Nyctereutes; species Nyctereutes procyonoides. The sequence continues at coordinate 6,123,720 of NW_026575137.1, forward strand.
TAAATCATCTTTACAAGTTGCTCTGCAACTTGAGGTTTTCAATTTAACAATGCCTTGAAAATTTTACTTGTCTCAGGGCATACAGAGCAATCTCATTCTTTTGTAAAGACTGCTTATTATTCCAAACTATAAATGACTCATAATGTGTTTAGTGACTCACTGTGTTGATTCTGTGGTGTCATTGCAGTTTTTCCACGAAAAATTCGCCATCTCTGGTGGACTTCATTCCACTTCTCTGCCTCATGACTGGCCTTTAAATATGTTCCACACCAAAGCATGACATTAGGAAAGAATCCCAGTAAAACAGGATGGAAATTTCTATTTATTATTTTCAGTTTTGGGTAGAGCTACATATTTATAGAGATGAAGTCTGTGACACCTGAAAAATAAGCCAATAGAAAATCCATGTGTTTTAATACAATTGATTCTTATTTTTCAATTAGAGTTGCACATATAGAGAAACCAATATAATGATCTCTTCTTGAAATAGCACTCATAAATTACCATTGATGGGAAGAGTTTTACTGCTAAAAAGATTACAGAGTATGTAATTTTAAACATTATAAACAATGAATTCTCCCTCGCGTTTACATTTTCACATTTTATAAAGTTCCTAAGCACTCCCTCAGAGCCAAAACAGCCTTATTTGGAAATTCTTTGAGAAATTGTTTCCGGACCATTTTTGCTTTCAGGCATCCATTCTAAGAAGGAGCTGGCCCTCCAGCCCCAGGAAATAGTCATCACTTGAAGCCATTATGCAAAACTCACTAAATAGAGATAAGTTAGTGATTCACAAGCAAAATCCTATATGACTCTTTCCAGTCCACAGCTTACTCCCCAAATCTCATCTAAACCAAAGAAAGAAAAATAATAAACAATAAATAAATAAAAAAACAAGCAAACAAACAAACCAAAGAAAGGGGGCAGCCCAGGTGGCTCAGAGGTTTAGCGCTGCCTTCAGCCCAGGGTGTGATCCTGGAGACCCGGGATGGAGTCCCACATCGGGCTCCCTGCATGGAGCCTGCTTCTCCCTCTGCCTGTGTCTCTGCCTCTCTTTCTCTCTGTGTCTCATGAATAAATAAATAAAATCTAAAAAATAAAAATAAACAAACCAAAGAAAAGTAGTCCAATTCTGCACTGAAGAAACCTTCAAAATTACAGGCAGAAAAACAGTTTTTGAGGGAACAGAGATTGGTTGATACTGCACTGCTTAATAAATAACAAAAAAAAAAAAAAAAAAAGACCACAGGATCAGATAAATGGTTTGTTTTATTAGCCTGTCATTGGCCAGGAATAAATAAATGGCCCCAGGGTTATCACTCCACGGAGTGAAAAAGTCATTTGAGACGGATCCTGCCTCACTGTCCCTACTCTAACTTTGCTAAGGGTTATACTGGAATAATAAATCTGTAAACTTTTGTTGTAGCCGTATTAGAGTGAATCATAGTACCGCTTTGTTGTCATCATTCCAAGAAAGCCCTGATCAAACCTGGAAAAATGACTGTGTATCAACTGTTTCTTCTCTTCTTCCTTTCCTTCCTTCCTTCCTTCCTTCCTTCCTTCCTTCCTTCCTTCCTTCCTTCCTTCCTTCCTTCCTTCTTCCCTCCCCATTTCCCTTTCTTTCCTTCCTTCCATCTTTCTATCCCTTCTGCCATCCTTTCTTTTTCCTACTCTTGTATAGGATTTCTCAACCTGAACACTACTGACATTTGAGGCCAGATCATGCTCTCTTATTGGGGGCTGTCCTGTGTATCACAGGAGTTTAGCACCTTCCCTGGTCTCCACCCATTTGGTGCCAGCAGCAGCCCCTGAGTTTTGACAACAAATGCATCTCCACATATTGTCATATACACCCTGCAAAATCACCCCCTTAGAACACCACCGTTGTAGCATTTGTTAACTATGACATTGATTGAAGCAAAATTCCTAACCCAACCTTTTCCTAATCTACATACCTTATCAGTCTGTGAACTGACTTTACCTTTCGCCTTGCAGGTACCATCACCTCAGCTATTCAACATCCTGCTCAGCCCAAGAATGGGAGTATAACAAAATGATTACAATAAAAATAATCAGCGGCTTCTGTTCCAAGCACTTTAACGTATTTTTATATAATCTCTTTGTGAGTCAGTTTCCTCATCTGTAAAAAGGAAATAATAATAGTAACTACCTGAAGGATCTTGCAAGAACTAAACAAATTAACATATGGAAAGCATTTAGTTGGGTCTGGCAGTTAGCAAATGCTGCCTTAAGCCTTAATGATTCTTACCTCTATTGTTACTGTTATCATACTTCCAGTTAAGTCTCACTACTGCCTTAGCCAACTGGGGAGCTGGGATGTAAACAAGAATCTACTTTTAATACCCAAGCCTGAGCTCATAAACATTAATGTTGCCTCAAAAGGAGAAACATTAAAAATAACATATTAAGAGCTAGATTCGTAATTTTAAATTTTCTAGGATCCAGATTTTAAGAAGTAAAGAGAGGTACGCCGGGGTGGCTCAGCAATTGAGCGGCTGTCTTCAGCTCAGGGCGTGATCCCAAGGTCCTGGGATTGAGTCCCACATCGGGCCCCCTCAGGGAGCCTGCTTCTCCCTCTGCCTATGGCTCTGCCCCCCCTTTCTCTCTCCCTATGTCTCTCATGAATAAATTAATAAATCTTTTTTTAAAAAGAAGAGAAACAAGAGAAAGTAATTTTATATTTTACTTTAACTCAATATATTAAAATATTATAATTTCAATATGCAGTCAACATAAAACATCAATGAGATAATTTATATATATATTTTTTTGGTAGTCCTCAAAATCTGGAGCTTACAGCTCATCTCAGTCTGAAGTAGATACATTTCAAGTGCTCAATAGCCATATGTGGCTGGACTACTATACGGGACACATAGGATTAAAGACAAATCGAGGACACCGTACATATGAAGAGCCTCCCTCCCCATCATGTGCCAATCATGCGGGTATTGTATTTATTTCTTCATTCAATTGAATCCTTTTTTTGTGAAGTGCCTATACCTTGCTACTCATTGTATAGCATACACGATTGGAAGTGCTTTGTAGTTATTGAACAGAAACATAAATGCAAAAATGAATAAATGCATGAATGAATGAGAGAATGAAATAAGTTAAAAACCAATAGCAGGCCATGGATATATATATATCCATATATATATATATATATATGGATATATATATATCCTTAGAAAGTAAGCTAGAATGTAGGCAAGTTTGAAAATTGAAAACCTCTATTGTAATACTCATTTGGCTGTTGAAAGAAAAGTGTCAGAGCTATAACAGACGCACAACTCAAGTCTCCTGCTGTCAATCTGATAAAATCCTGAATATTTTCACATTAAAAATGCACATTAATTTTTTTTATGCATTCACATCCCACCTGTAGAATTACATGATTGTATAAAATTCATTTTAAACTCTCCTGAGGATAGAATGTAAGCAGAATCTCTTTAGAACATTTTACAGAAATATCACCAAAAAATGGACAGTTGATATGAATGCAAAAGTCTGAATTATGCCTAAATAATAGGAGTTTGAGCCTCAGATAACATTCTTTTAAGTGGTGAGTAAATATGCTCAGTTGTTTGAGCTGTTTTGAACATCATTCCTTATACACTGTTTTGCCTTAAAATATGGAACCCAAGTCAGACATAATAGTCTAGATCATCGAAGGAGCACAGGATCCAATGAAATTATTAATTCTTTTAATAAATTTGGCAATTATAAATCTGTTCATTATACTAAATTTTAAAAACCCTGCCAATTCACTTCTATAGGTCATTTTCATATATAGGTCCATGAATCAAACCCTGCCCAGTATATATGCCCATCCATATACATAAAATTAAACTCTAACAGTGTCCTATGAGCTCTTATAAAATATAATCTTCTTAAGTTTCAGTCATGTTTCCAGCTTTTTAGATCAAAATTCATTTTGCTTCTGATGTCTAGCATATTCACTAACTTTCCTACCTTTATGGCAATGACAGATCTGATCAGCACATCCATATCTTCATCCAAATATTTATAAAAATATTAAACAAGGCAAAATTTAGGAGGAAGTTCTGTGGGGTGGCACTAGGTGCAATAGTTCTCAAATTGCATATGCAAAAGAATCACCCTGGGGAGCTTCTTTAAAATGCAGACATCTGGGCCTCTCCTTCAGTAATTCTGATTCAATGGGTCTGGAGTAGGGCCTAGGAATATAAATTTTTAAAAAGCACCTGTGGAAATAAACGAAGAACATTAAATGAGAGCAAGCAAAGGCTATTTATTCAGAGCTTGCTATCGCTAGGGAGTGAGCCCTATCTCTTGCATTTGACAGAGATAGGCAGAGAAGCAGAGAGCCTTTATCCTGGGCAGGGGTGGAGGGGTAGGAGGGGTGGGGGTGTTGGTGGGGAAGACTTCAGGTGTTGGGGTCTGACTCTTTGGGTGTCTCTCCACCACCACCTCCACCACCACCCCACCCCACCCGCATTCAAATGTTGAAACCTCAACTCCCAATGTCATGGTATTAGGAGGTAGGGCCTTTGGGAGGTAATTAGATCATGAGGATGGAGCACTTATGAAAGAGACCTCAAAAGCTTTCCCACCCCTTCTGCCATGTTAGAACACAGCAAGAAGGCTGCCTATGAGCCAGGCTCTCACCGACACTGAAATTGTCAGAGCTTTCACCCCAGATTCCAGAATTGTGAGAAACAAATATTTATTGTTTAAACCACCCAACAGTATTTTTCTTATAGCAGCCCCGAAGACTAAGATATCAGATATACCCAATTGAAGACTGTTGGCATGGGAAAGCTGCAGGCAGGCTAAGGAGAAGTGGGGCATCTTCTGTGACTTGTTAGGGGTCCATATTTGGCCTTCTCCCATTAATCCTAAATTAGAAGCAGAGGCAAAAATTAGGACACTGTTAGTTATTAAGTCCTGGCCACTTGGGGCCAATTGTTACAGGGGCTATTATTTGGCTTCCTGGGCTGTTTGATACTGATAATAGTCTGACTTCCTCGCTAGTTACTCTGCGTAGTAGGTTGGCCTATTAGGCTGGTTGCTACAGATTGCGGGGCAGAGTTTTATTTTTATAGGGAGTCTAGTCACTGTCCATTTCTAAACTGTCTCCCATGCTCCAGGAAATTCTGATACAGGAGGTTCTCACACACAGCATGCCAGATGTTTAAAGCACTTCTCTTTATCTTCCTGGTTGATGCTGATTAAACCAGGCTCTCCTCCAGTTGACATTTCCCCATATGGCCACAATCCATGAGGACATTCAGATAAAATGACCAACTGGAATAAAAATCACTTCTTTGTGTAACCCTTCACAATTTACAGTTTCTACATTTTTTTTCACATTTAATTTTCATACCACCTTCATTTATGGGGGACATGATTCTATATTCTCAAATCAGTGGAGGATGCATTCTTAAATACTGCTAGCAGCAATGAAAAATGGTCCAGTGACTTTGGGTAACTTCCAGTTTGGAAAACCATTGGAATTGTCATGGTGGCTACATGACTCCATACATTTGTCAACCTCCATGAAACGGTATTTCACAAAGAGGAAATTTTACTCTATGTAAATTTTAAAAAATCAGCCAAGATATAAGAGGAATCTAAAATAGAATGCAGTCTGCGACAAAGAAATTTAAGTGTATGAATAACATAAGTACACAGGCGGGAGTGAGTAAGAAAAGAGCTGACCTAAGTAAGCTTGCAAAACAGTGATTTGACTATAAAGCTAAAGATAAAAGAATTATACACAAACACAGTACTCTAGTTGGTAAATTTGTTTCTCACTGGGATATGTGTTAGTAATTCTGCAACCACTATATATATATATATATATATATATATATATATATATATATATCTCGAGGAAGTCAGACTATTATCAGTATATATATAAATATATATATATATATATATATATATATATATATATATATATATATATATACTGGGTCAGACAAATATGCAAATAAATTATAAATAACGGAAAAAAATACCTGGAGACCCTATTCTTGAAAAAAAAAAAAGACAAGATTTCTAAAACAGATAAAATATAAAATTGTTTGCATCCAGGACAAGGCAAATAAATATTTGTAGCATGAAACCTGAGTCCTAGAGAATAACACATTAATACAAGGGAACTGGGCATTTCTAAGCATGATACAGATAACAGAGCCTGTATTTCTTTCTGCTTTTGATTTAGAACTTCTCTATAGCAAGAGTGATCAATGATAAGATAAAAAATATAATAAACTGCTACAAGTATTTCAAAATAGTAGCAATAAGTAAAATCATCAATCAAAAAAATTTTAAGGCTTTAAACCACCATATAACAAGGCCTATTTACTATCAGTTATTGAAGTCAGCACACTGGATTACAATAGGAGATAACAAAATATTTAAGTGTCAGATGATCAGTGGTGATGGTTTTCCTAGAGATTGTGCATTGTGAAAAGAAAATTAAAAAATGGCTAAGTTATGATCAGAATGAGTTTGCTCCTGTTCTTTTCAATGGTATTGAGGTACATAAAAGGAAGGAAGCTGTACTGTAGAATCATTTGAAACCTATCATAGATGGGAAAGATCCCTCTCCTCATTTAACTTCATTTTTCACAGGTGGGATCTGCTTTGCAGAGTTGCTTTACCACTTTCCGTGGCATTTATTGATAGTGTTCACTCTCTGGGGTACTGAGCACTTTCACCGAAATTTGTGAACCATATATTCTATTTTGAGTCACTCTGGCTCTCATTTAATGATAGAATTAACGCATGTTTTGCCATTCTGTGTGAATTTCGCTGCGTAGAGCCTATGGTTTTCATCAGAAATGCAAAAAGTTCAGTAAGTAAAGCACAAGACCTTAAGCAAAACTAACTGCCTTGCAGTCAGAATTTTGATTATTTGTCTTGCTACTTCCTTGCTATGGGCAATGAACTTACTCTGGGCCTGTTTCTTTGACTGCCAAACCCTGATAGTAATCACTTCCCTGCTCTTTCCATAGGGGTGCCAGGAGGACCAAATGAGATTATGGAAGATTAGTGCTTTGTTATCTCATTACATAAAAACTAAACAAATGAGAGTTGTTATGATGACTCTATTAACGAGAAAATTCTTGACATGAATGAGAATCAAAAAAAATCTTTTTATGGACAGAAATGTTACATGATCAGTGATTTGCTGCATGGATCAAATGATGTGATGCTGAAAATCATCAAGAGGACCATTAAAATGTTCTTCCAATTATAGAATATTCAATGATAAAGAAAAATCCCGGGGCACCTGGGTACCTCAGTTAGCTGAAGGTCTGCCTTTGACTCAGGTCAGGATCCTGGGGTCCTGAGATGCAGCCTGCCATTGGGCTCCCTGCTGAGCCTCCCATTGGCTCCCCCTCTGCCTGCCGCTCCCCTGCTTGTGCTCTCTCTGTCAAATAAATAAATAAAACCCTAAAAAAAAAGAAAAATACTAGTAAATTATAATGTAATAACAAAAAAATTATGAGTATCAAAAATTATAATTATGAGAGGAAATAGAAGTCCTGATACTCTCCTTTCCTTACTTTACTTAACTAAGAAGTAAATAAAGCACACAAATCCATTCACACAAATACATTGGGAATTCTTCTCTAAAGGCATACCTCTGGGACGTTCAAAGGATATGAAAGTTGAACATAAAGGAAGAGTTATTGATGGTAGAGTCTTGTCATTACGGAAAGATTGACCTCTCTTCAATCACACCAGGTGGCAATTACTTGTTCTTACATAGAACTAGATCATCTGCTTTTGTCAAGTCAATGAAAGCAAATAAAACAAGGGTTCTTGTGTTAATCCTGGAGATCCTATGATATAAAGAGAAAACCCTGGAAAGATTAGGAGGCCTCATTTCTAGTGTTAGTTCTACCCTGTTATTAGCTACTCTGGACCTCAAATTTTTTACCAATAACATTGCCCTACCTGGGACCCCTGGGTGGCTCAGCAGTTTAGCGCCCACCTTCAGCCCAGGGTGTGATCTTAGAGTCCTGGGATCGAGCCCCACGTCAGGCTCCCCCCCCACCCCACCCCCGCATAGAGCCTGCTTCTCTTTCTGCCTGTGTCTTTGCCTCTCTCTCTCACTGTGTCTCATAAATAAATAAAATCTTTTAAAAAAAAAAACTGCCCTACCTACTCCAAAAGGTGTGACTGTGGAGAGAGAGAGAGAGAGAGAAAGAGACAGAATGAGAAAGAAATGTCAAATAAAATAAATATGAAAGTGGTAAAATAATGACATTTAGCAAGAGTGAGATTACAGTTTTACATTTGGGAACTAATTGTACCATACAGTAAACCCAGTGATTAAAAGTCTGGCATGGGGACACCTGGGTGGCTTGGTGGTTGAGCCTCTGCCTTTAGCTCAGGTCATGGTTCCAGGGTCCTGGGATGGAGTCCCACATTGGGCTCCCCACAGGGAGCCTGCTTCTCCCTCTGCCTGTGTCTCTGCCTCTCTCTGTGTGTCTCTCATGAATAAATAAATTCTTAAAAAAAATAAAAATATAAAAATAAATAAAAGTCTGCCCATAGGGGCACCTGGGTGGCTCAGTTGGTTAGACATCCAACTCTTTGTTTTTTAATTTTTTTTTAAATTTTGATTTATTTATTCATGAGAGACAGAGAGAGAGAGAGAGAGAGAGAGGCAGAGGGAGAAGCAGGCTCCATGCAGGGAGCCCGACCCGGGACTCAATCCCCGGACCCCAGGATCATGCCCCGGACCAAAGGCAGGTGGCTTAGCTAAACCGCTGAGCCCCTCCCCCACCACCCCGGGCTGCCCAACATCCAACTCTTGATTTTGGCTCAGGTCATGATCTCAGGGTCATGAGACAGTGGGCTCCACCCTCAGCAGGGAATCTGCTTAAGATTCTCTCTCTCTCCCTTTGACCCTCCCTCCACTCACATGTGCTTTCTCTCTCCCAAATAAATAAATAAATAAATCTTAAAAAATAAAAAGTCTGTCCATAATCTAAAGATCAAAGTCTTTAAGGCTGCAATTTCTTGGATGTGGTTAAGAATTTAACTTCTACCATTTCTTAAAAAAACTTTAGTTCCTTTTTTGGAAGAGCACTGTCTCTGGTCAGACGCCTTCTTCTTCTTTTTTTTTTTTTTTAGAGCAGACGCCTTCTTCTTTACTCAGGCATCTATGTCCACCTCTGCTCTCCAGTCTCAAGCCAACTGTGAAGGGGTTGAAATCACTTTGTGGAACTTTCTCTGCCAGCACCTTCTCAAGAATTCCCGTGTCACTTTCGCTGTCCTGGGGCACTGTGGTAACCCCCTGTTCCATAGATCACCTGCTGAAACAAGGCTTAGGGACTTGATAAAGCCCTGATTATGCTCAGCCTCAGTTTCCTCACCTGAAAAACAATATCATGCTAGATTATATCTTTGGCCTCTTCCTGCTCTAAAATTCCATGTTCATGTTTCAAATTGACAAAAATAAAACCATGCTTAATTGGCTCTAAGTAGGCAACCCTCTTATTTTTGCAACACATGGAGCCACACTATGCAAAGAAGCTTCGAGCCCCCCAGGGGTAGGCTCAGGTTTGATGGGGCTTGAAGGCCTTAAAACTAGGTGGCGGATTTTTTTAGGGGAAATAATACAATATTTTGAATATAAAATTAAATAGAGAGGACAAGTTTATTTAGAATTAGAGAAGGAATCACAACAAAATTACAAATTTTAAAATGTTGACAAACAGAACAAGCATCAAAAAATCAAAACAGCATAATGTTCTTATTAATGATCTGCTGATATATCTCACAGTACTTTTTTCTCAAGTTTTTGGCTGCATGCTCTTTCCTCCTTCACATGATAATTGTATTTTAAATTTTCACATAAAGAGAATAAAATGATCATTAAGTTTTTCCTCTGTCATGGGTAATCGAAAGTTGCTTTTCTTTTTATAATTGATGCTCAGAATGCATAAAACACGTGCCTACACACACGTGTGCTGTGTTTGCAGTACTGCTACCTGTGTGTGCCCTGCAAACGCAGGACTTCTGAGAACTTCTGTAGGTCTTTTTACTGCGAATGCTACAGTGCTGTGCACATTTCTGTTGTGGTGAGGCACTGATAAGAACCAAATTCTCCACTTACAGCTTTGTCCACTGATGAATAAGTATTTCTGGAAGCTATTCTGGGATTAGCATAGCTAGCAATAACTTCACTATACATGAAAGTAGCTCTAAATCACACAAATGCATAGCACTGAGCCCAAATTAAGTGTATCCCTAATTCTTCGACTTCCCATTAATGAATTCTAATAATGCCTGTGGTCATTCCAATGCCACCTGATGGGGGGGGGATTACTCTGGAGGGAAAGTAGAATTGGAAAGATGCAGAGGACCTAACAAATTCTACTGAGAATATCTAAGTTTTGAAACTCTACACACACACACACACACACACACACACACACACAAAGTCCTCTCAGGGCTTTGGAAAGCACAAGGTGAGAACTGCTGAAAGTTACCCGCTGTTAGCTTCATGGAAATCTTCCTCTGTCTCTCCAGGTGGCCCTAGCTTGCCCCTGTCAGCAGCGGCCGGAGTTAGGAGGGAGACTCAGACTCAAAAGGTGACACTCAGGAGTTCGAGCCGGAAAGTCACGGGAAGGAGCAAATTCTAGAGTACTTGGAATAGCTCCTAAAGATAGGAGGAATGTAGTTACTGCCTTCATCTTCCAGTGAAGATGGTATGAAAATGGACAGCTGCTTTCCTAGATAGAGGAATAGGAAACGACCAAGGCTGGGCTAAAATTGGATTCTGCTCAAAGGGCCAGAGCACTTGCATACACCAGAGGCTGCTGCCAAATGCAAAAGGGAGTGAGAGGGTTGGGAGCCACATGACTGATTAGTGGTGTCTGTAGGGCACTGAATTATGAGGTGGTACTTCTCTAATCCAGATACTGAACTTCCCTGGTTTGATACGTCAGGCCAAATCAAAGAATGTGAGCCAAGGGATTGGAGAGAGTGTAGAGAGATTCAAGCTACATTCTGAATAAAAATAGTGGTCTAGAGGCCAACACACACATACATAAAACTTCAGACATGTAAGAACAATTAGAGAATGTAGTTCAGATGAAAACACCATGTCCACGCCAGATATATGTTGGGAGAAATGAAAAAGTAGCATAATCGAGGAAGGAAGGCCTTCCCTCCTTTCTTCTCTCCTGCCTTTCAGCAACTCAGTGATTTGGGCAAGTAGAAGCAGGCATTTATATTCTGTTACTTAGGCCTGAGAAGCCTTTACTAAGTATTTGCAATTCATAACCACAGTACCACTAGAAGAATCTGGAAATGTTTCTAGTTCTCAAAAATAAAAAAAAATAAATAAAATAAAATGAAACACAGTCTCTGCCTCCACGGTGTATATTGTTTACATGGAAAAGTATATTAGGTCATAGACCCTGACATAGAGATTTGCTTGCAGCCATCGTATGGGGAAGGCTCTCGGGAACAGCACCAGTAATGAAATGAGGGCAGCAAAATTGGGCAGAGAGAGGTCAGACCATAATGCAGATGCAACAGAGCCTTCAGCCTACTCCAATGGAATGCTCTGGAATGGGAATGACTCTTCGGAGTGGCCCTTAAATAAGGAAATGAGGTCTTTGCCCTCCCACAGTGGACCAGTCATTAGATGGAGGCTGTCCCCGGGGAGGGCCGAGGGTAGTTCTTGGAGGGAGATGGAGCTGTGGGTCCTTTGCAGCCAGCACCCCCCAGAGCCGGTGGTATGAACGTCATCATCCTGAACAAGCCATCTGTGCAGTACCTTAAAGTGAATGCTACAGACAAAGTAGGAAGAGACGAAAATAAGCTCGAAAACAGTAGTACAACCTCTGAAATTCAGTCCTGGTTGATGAGTCGATTGCAAGCCGAGAGCCGCGGACAGCAGAGGGGGAGCCTCTTTCGGATCCTGCTCCTCTGTTTGAGTCTGTTGGAGTCTGAACGGAGATTACAGGTCTCCCACAACTTTTGTTAAAATTTAATGAGTCCCTTGAAGATCGTGAGGCATGGAGCTAAGACCCCAACGCCCACTCTGAGAACACAATGAAGACAGGTGTGCTGAGACGACAGATGATGTTGTGAGCGCTCTCACTGGAAAACTACAACTGAGGACTGCAGTTCAACCAAAGGCATCTCAAGGGCAATGGCTACCCTTGAAGAGGATGGCAAGCTGCAAGCCCTAGGGAGGGAGAGTTTTTAAGTCGAATTTGCCATTCCTTCCTATTTTACTAGGCCAGCCCTGCTGCTCTTGTCCTGTTTTGAATATTCTATTTCTGTTTAACTACATTCTGTGATTCTGTCCCCCGATAGCAGCTGCTCCACACTTGGCAAACTCTGTGGGCAATTCAAGGATTTGTTTACCTTTGCTCTGAAGCTCTGTGACACTTGTTCTTACATTCCGATAGAGGCAACAGAAGGAGAATAAATGCATAACATAGAGAACCAACTACCGTTACCTCAAAAATAGGCTGGCTCGAAGTGTGTTTTCCCTTAACTGCAATTAAATATTTTTTATAATAGTGAATGCCAAATAAGTGCAATGGTCCAAGAGAAAATAGAGAAAACAAATGCTAACAGCCGCCATGTGGCAATCCCAGTTGTATTTGGATATAATCATTAACTTTGATTCTCAAGAATTTACAGGGAAAAATAATGTTATTCTCTAACATTATTCAGAAACCTTGCAAATGAAGGCTCTGTCAAGTGATTTCAAAATTTGCACTTGAAAAATGTGGGTAAGGATTAGGAAGTTAGCAGGTTGGGATTGAGGGATATCTTTGGTTTTTCAAAACATACTGAGCCTTAGCTTTTAAAGAAAACTAGCCAGTGCAGGGTAGTAACCTTACAGTCAAGAATCTGTGGTTTTTTAAAGATGGTATTTCCTTGGAGACCATGATTTTGAACTATATTATTTTTATTTTACGTATGTTAGCTGAGTTCTTGAATCAATTTTCAATTTCCAGACACAGAAAACTATTCACTGAGAGTACTAAAAATTCTTTTCTCTTCTTCCCACCATTGTATCTTTTTATCTTTACAGACCCAACCAGATCTGCCAAGGTCCTAAATTCAAATATACCTGTGGGTCACTGTTTGACTTTATTGATTTACATGAAATAAGGATCACTTTACCTACTGTTTGCATTGGGGTTTTTTTGTTGTTGTTATTGTTCTTAATAAAAGAAAATGACAAACAGTACCTTAATTGTTTCTTCCAATTTATTTTTTGTTAAGTTCTTCCTTTCCAGAGAGCCAGACAGATATTTTTAAATGATTGTCATCTTATACATCTGTCCCAAGATCGGTGATTTTGTTCACCATAGGAAATCCTGATTATATTCTGAGTCATTTTATATTTCACTTGACTTTTTTTTTTTTTTTTTTTTTTTGCCTTTCTCTCCAAGTAGATGAGAATGGCTACTCTGGTCCCATTAGGACCTTAAGAAGAGAATATATACATAACCGTTACCCTAAGATTAAATAGGCACTTGTAATATAAAATTCCTCTGTCAATTATAACTTCCCCTCTGTGGTTTGTGAATTATTTTATATGTTTGAAGTACATCCCTACACCAAAGTCAGGCCTTAAAGTTCTTCCCACTTGCTCTTAAGTATGGAAATTAATCATTTGGGACTATAATTAAACATAAGAGTCACAAGAAAGGGAATCTAGCACAGAGAGTTTCCTATAGACGTGTTAGATAACACTTAATGAACCATTTTATATCCTGTTAAGACTTTATGTCATGCAGTCTGTGTGTAAAATGGTTATTGAAGTGGTTTTCATATTTAAAAAATTATATAATTCCTCATCTAAATAACAGAGTTGGGAGCGACACTATAAAACAGGCCATAGGCAAGTAATGTATGATATGCGTTACTCTTAGTCATTACATTAATATCGATAATACTCACAAGAAATTAAACTATTAATTTTTCATGAGACCTAAAAAAAGTCGTATTATTGCAATAATTCAATCACAGAAAACACAAAGGATGCAGGATTCCAGCTGAATGCAAATAGAATTTAAATATGTATGTTTCAGTTTAACCACACTGGTGTTTGCTGTAGACGTGGCTTAGTTTTTATTCTAGTTGCGTAAAATAATTCAACCAACTTCCTTCCTTGCATACAAAGGAAATATTTCTGCAGTACGGTTTTTGGTTTATCTGAGCTGCAGAAACTCCTTCTACCTCTAGCCCTAGTCCATTTTCTGAGCCATATTTTACTCCCTCCTGAAGAGAGTATCATTCTTAACAGAACCAAGACTTTTGCTAACTGCAAAAAGACAACTTTCTCGTGCTTACTCTCACACAATCTGGAGAGTTTTTAATTACAGAGAGCTGCTAGCCTTACCATAGACACACCCAGTTGTAGCCTCCTGTAGGGATTATAACTGTGTCTGAAGTACAGTGCTCTGCTTGGAAACAAACATGACTGAGTTAAGATACTCCTAACTGTAAAAGGGAGGGTTGAAACAGCAACACCAGAAGTCAGTTGATGCCAAAGCTAATTCTTCCCACCTCCTTCACCTCTTTTAACACTAGATCAATCTAGATATCTTCTGAGTGGCATTTAAACACAGTATCTTTGGTCCGGTTAAGTCATCCCAATGCTCCATTTACACATTCCCTAGTGTAGGGCCTGCCTCCAGGAGTGTTGTGACATGCCAAGTTCCTACCTCCTTACATGAGTAAAGAATTTCCTACTGTATTAGTCAGGATGGGTTAGGGTGGACTCTGGTAAGAAATTAACCCTGAAATTTCAATGGCTGAACAATATAGAGATTTATTTCTCACTCACGCAAAGTCTGATGGCCTCCTGGCAGTGACTCAATGATTCAACTATGTCTATCGCTTGGTCCTGCCTTTTCAACAATTGCAGCAAAAGATGTCACCTGAAAAAAAAAATAGATGTCACCTAAAGATCACACACTTGTTTTTCTGTGTTGTGGCCCAGAAGAGACACGGGCACTCGTACTCTCAACTAGTTGGCCAGAACTAGGTGTACAATGCTTGATCTGGAGCCAGGGCAGGTGGGCCAGGATGGTTGAATTCTTACTGTATTCACCACTTTCTCACTGTAAAAGTAATGGTGTAGAAATTTACAAAGATCAATCTCTTTGACTCTTTGACCCTTTAAAAGAAGAGAAAACCAGGAATATAGGCATTTCTTAATATGATTCTTTAGTTTTGCCCTGTTTTGATACTTATGAAGTAAGTGTAGATATTGGGTTATATAGAAATATAATCTGAAACTTCAATTAGATATAAAATACTATTTATAGATCGATCAGTTTTCAAATACTTAGTATTTTAAATTTACTTTTAAATTTCATTTAAAAATGTAAAGACTAATACTAACTAATGTTGCGATGCATCTTTGAACTTTTTCCTAGAGCTCTGGCTTCTCATCTTTGCATTGCTAAAATGACTGTTTACCTTTATTGATGATTAGTTCATTAGTTATTATTAATGTCTATATTGTATTAACCCAGTCAAGCTATAAATCAAGAAGCCCTGCTGCTCTTTGTCTCTTCCTTCATATGCAAGCAATCATTAAATCTGTCAATTCTATCTTTTTAATATCCCTCACATCCATTCACTTCCTGGCTTCTCCATTGTCACAATATCTTATTTCACATTATTGCCATCTCTCACCTGCATAACTGTGAAAACTTTATAACTGGTTTCTCTGAATCTCATTTTACACACCTCCAATCCACTCTCTGCTATTCATCTGGATTCTATAAATATAGCATTATATATGTGTGTGTATAAATCTATATGTGGTTATATCATTGTTATCACCCAGTAGATGAAGTCAAACTCCTAGCCTAGCATAACAAGGCACCATATGTCCTGCTGAGCAGTCCACCAATCTCACCCACTGCAGCAACTAAGATCAACATGTTTTTGTCTGAAGCACTCTTCTCTGTTGGGAGAGATTCACATGTATCTCCATATGACCTCATGGCTCTCACTTCTGACTTCTTTTTATCCTCCAGGACTTGGTTTAGCACTAATCTCTAAACATGGATGAGCTCTTCCTTCAAGCTTTCATACCTTGTGCTGGCCCCATCATAGCGCTATTGCACAAGATGGTATATTTTCCCTTGCTATGGGTCTCTCCAGCTATATCAGCACTGTTCAAATTCAAACCCAAAGAGCACCTTTATCTGAATCATGTAGGGAGCTTGTTAAAATTATAGATCCTAAGATGCCACTTTAGATCTACTGAACCAGAATCCTTAAGAGGAGGTCCAGGGCTCCATATTTAAATACATTATCCAGATTGTTCTAAGGCCTACTGATGTTGGAGAACCATTACTGCAGGCTATGGGTCTTTTTAGAGACAGACTGATTTGGCTATTTCTCCAGATGCATCTCTTTTATGGCTAGCACAGCACCTGGCATGGTAGGCAAGCAAGAATTTAATACATATTTAATACTAGAATTTAATACTAGATATATTAAAATGACCTGAGACACATTTATTATTAAACTTTTTTTTTAATATTTATTCATATATTTGAGAGGGAGAACATGTGAGTGGGGGGAGGGGCAGAGAGGGAGACAGAGTCTTAAGCAGACTCCATGCTGAGTGCAGAGCCTGACTTGGGGCTCTACGTGGGGCTCAATCTCATGACCCTGAGAACATGACCTGAGCCAAAATTAAGAGTTGGATGCTTGACCAATTGTGCCATCAGGTGCCTCCATCATTAAACTGTTTTACCAAGTATTTCTAATTTACTCATTATTTCTTTTTCTTTATGTTTCAATTTACACTTTATTTCTAATTTTAATTAATATGTGTGATAGTTTAAAATAAATTCTGTTTTTTTTTCTTTCTAGAATTATTTTGCATTTACCTCACCATGAAAAGGTGACTTCTAAACATATTTAGAATTTTCTTTTAAAAAGCTCTGCTCTGCTGAAGTTTTACTATGTGGTTTTCAAAGGTAACCTGTCTATAGACGTTCCAGATAAGTTCAGTTATTACTATATATATTTCTAAGATTCATTTATTGGATGAATATTTAAAAAGCCCTACCACATGTCAAGCACAATGTCAGGTGTTGAGTATACATTGGCAAATAAGCAACATGGTCCTGCTCATATACAGCTTATATTATTATTGGGATGCAGGCATTAGACAAGCAAAGAAACACATGCGTTGATGGAGGAGGTATGTATATGTATATGCAACGCAAAATATTAAGTTCTGCAAAAGAAATAAGTAGGGTGTTAAGTGGGAATAATGAGATAGTGAGTGTGGGGACTTATTTAATGTCCAGTCCAGGCTTCTCTGGGGAAACAGTACTTAAAACAAAACAGAAGTGTACGTGAAGTCCTCTATGAAAGACGAATGCTCTGACACAGAGGGAACAGCAAGTGCAAAGCCCCCAGGGTGATCTAGAACCTGGAAAAAAACCTGAGATGTCTGAAGGATGGTGAGCAAGGAGGAAGGCTATTCAAGACAAGGTTGGAACCATAGGTATGGGTTAGGTTCAAGGTGGACCTTGCCTGCCACAGTAAAAGAGTTTGAATTTTCTTGTAACTGTAACAGGAAATTACAGCAGAGTTAATTAAGCAGGGGAGCCACATGACCACATTTATATTTTTTAAGAAATCACTCCCCTTGTAATGGAGAGAATGAAATTTAGAGAAGGAATAGAAGCATTGAAGAGAGGAATTAGATGAATTTTCAGTTGTTCAGACATGTGAGGATGGACTCTGGTGTTGGCAATGAAGAGGAGAGATGTAAGCAGGTTGAGGTATATTTTAAAGGTTAAATCAACAATAATTGCTGTTGGGTTACATGGGGGAAAATGGGGCAAGGTGGAATTAGGGAGAAAGGGAGTCAAGTTTTGTCTTTAACACTTAGGGCATGATTTACTACTAGTAGAAAGCCTTGAGAGACAAACAAGTCGGGAGTGGAAAAGGCCACAAGGGTTTAGTTTAGGAGATGCTAAGCTCAAGATGCCTCTGAGACATGTGAGTGGAGATTTCAAGGAGGTAGTTGATTAATTCATATAACATTTAAACCACATAGGAGGCTCACAATGATATTAACTTTATGAGCATTTCCATTTTCTTTATTATTATTTTCTTAGCTATCAGTGACCACTTTTACTGTCATGTAGAGATAACCTCTAAATTTACCTCTCTACCCTGCTGTGTCGTTCCAGTCTGAAGAAATTCAGAAGACAGAACAAATTTATTTAAATTCTAAAATAATTTCATATTTGAACTGGAGTAAAATTATCATATATATTTAACCCCAAGACATGTCTGTGAGCAAAGTATGAATAAAAGAAGTTGGCCTTAGAATGCAAGACGATATGTGCATTTATTCTCACTTTATTATTGAATAATCCTAATGTCTCTTCTTGCTGTTTTACAGACTCTAAATTGACTGCAAATTTGCAATGACAGCTGTTTAACATAGGAGACAATAAATCAGCAACTGAGCTCAAAAAGCATTTCCTGAGCATAATCTTGATGGTTAATAATAATAATAGTAATAGATAATTTCTACTAAGGGGTTACCAAGGTATAGACACCAGTGTTTTTTCACATAATTTTCAGTTTGAATCATAAAAAGTCTAAGAGGAAAGTACTATTACAATCCGTATTGTACAAGTGAAACAGGCTGTGGAGCAATTAAATAACTGCTTAAATCACAGGAAGTAGCAGAGAGAGGACCAAAGTGTGGTTCACCTGATACCAAAATTTCTGCTATTAACCACTAAGTTAGGTTGCCTAAAAACTATGAAGCATATGAAGGAATATAGTACATTTAAATTGTTTATAATCCAGTCAAAGGAGAAAAACATGAGGGAAGGGATGAAATTCATTGAGTGACTACTCCCCTGTCAAGTCTAAGACACAGAAAAAGCCCTTCCTTCTAATGAAACCACCCTCCTTCTCCCCTTTGCTCCACATACAAGCATATAAATAGGGAGCTGGATTGAGTGGCCTCTAGAATGCTATGGAGGTCATAGTTTACAGATATGGGGTTAGAACCCCAGATGAGACTGGTTTCTAATCTCAGACTGGACACGGAGGGAAGAACCAAGGCAGACATTCCAGACTCTTAGGTAGCAAGGAATTGATGGCTATGGAACATAGGGAAATGGAGCTTTCCATGTGCTCAAGTCTCACTCATTTAGAGTCTTTGTTGGAATTTTGGACTAAATTCTTAATATGTTAGGATGTTGGGATCCCTGGGTGGCGCAGCGGTTTGGCGCCTGCCTTTGGCCCAGGGCGCGATCCTGGAGACCCAGGATCGAATCCCACATCGGGCTCCCGGTGCATGGAGCCTGCTTCTCCCTCTGCCTGTGTCTTTGCCCCTCTCTCTCTCTCTGTGACTATCATAAATAAAAAAAAAAAAAAAAAAAAAAAAAAAAAAAAACTTAAAAAAAAAAATATGTTAGGATGTTAATATGTATTATTTTACCTCACCTTCCTCCTTCCTTTTTACCTCACTTTCCTTCCACATATCTTCCTCAGAGACTTTAATATCATCCTTAATAGAACCCCACTCCATTATCTCTAACACTTTCAGTGTGTTAGGACTTTGAATATAGTTTATCCTTTGCTTCACAGAGCTTATTTGGTTTGGTAATATAATTTTGCTTACTGAGAGGCTCATAATTTGGGACTTTAATAAGCCAGAATTTATGTTTGCCAACTCTGCAAGATTCTTATATGTTCACTAACTACCTTCCTCTAAATGAATTCTATGCACGAGGGGCAGTTGTAGTTATTCTGCAGAATAAGGAGACTAGCCTATGGTTTGAATCCTGGTATACTGTATACTAAGTGCATAATCTTGAGCAAGTTATTCAACTTTTATTTTTTTCCACCCATTTTTTTGTGCCTCAGTTACCATAGATACGAAATGAAAGTGATAATAAGATAAGATCATGGTAGGGTTTGGATGATGTATACACTGGAGTGCTTATACCAGAAAATACTGACACACAGAAAATACCCAACGTCCTAGATCATACATCCTATCTCACTTTGCACAAAGCCTTTTACCTGTAATTACTAACCTACTAGAGATTCCCTTAATTAATTCCTTGTCTCTATTCCCTCAGTGTTCTCTATGTCACTGAAATATTCAACACAATACAAGAAAAGAATACCTATTGTTTCATTGTACTAAGTCTTTGCATCTCATTTTGATCACTCTCATTTTGATCCACATTTGTATACATTTCTTTATATATAAAGATTATCCACCTATATTTCCCATGGTTTCTATGTGATTCCAACCCTGCATGGCCAACAGAATTTTCAATGTTCCTATTTCTTTTTATCCTCATAAACACCTTTCAAAATATGTTTTATTATCTCCATTTTACAAGGAAAGCTAATACATACCCAAGGCTGTGTATTAAAAAGAATCATCACCAGGATACAAATCAAAACAATGCTCTTCCCCAAGTTACTCAGAAAAAAATGAATGAGATATATTAGTTATGTATTAAATTTTTGTTTAAAGATTTTATTTATTTATTCATGAGAGACACAGAGACTCAGACAGAGGAAGAAGCAGGATTCTCACAGGGAGCCCGATGTGGAACTTGATTCCCAGACCTGGGATTAGGCCCTAAACCGAAGGCAGATGCTCAATAGCTGAACTACCCAGTCGTCCCTAGTTATGTGTTAATTTAAGAGGTGCTTGCCTTGTTTGCAAAAGTGATCCCTAATAAGGAAGTTCAGTAAAGGTACAATTGTATATGAAAGGCTTTAATGGGAAAGTGAGGCCTGAGTTTGTCCTTAGGGAAAAGTTTGATTAGAAGGCATCATAAAGGCAAGTTACCTGATCAAGTACATGGAGCCTCAAATAAAAAGTGGCAAATGCAGAGCACCTATGAAGAATATTTATTGAGCAAAAGTTGACTATTGGGAAACAGGAATTAGGGTTGGATCAAAAAATGGGCCAGTATGCAGAGGGCTATAAAAACTAAGTGAAGAATTCTGAAATCAGTAAAACACAACTTTTTCTTTTTGATGCTTTTTAACATTCCCCTGCTACTGGTATAATGCTTATTCTGCTTGACTTCATTACACTTCTCATGTATCCTTCAAATTTCAGCTGAAATATTTTCTACCCTAAGACAGCTTCTTTAGAGAAAGTAAAGCATCCTCCTCCCATAGATCTTAGTCAGAAAAATGTAGCACTTCTTCCATTAAATCCAATGATTTTTCACCTATTTATGTCCCTCACTAAATATGGAAGTCCTGGAAAGACAGGAAATGTATCACAGGTGGTTTTGAATCCCCAGCATTCATCTCAATGTCCAGCACACAGCAGGCACTTAATAGATGGTTGTTGCTTAAACAAATTAATAAATGAATGGTTCTGAAGAAGAGGAATAACAATGAAAGTGATGTCTAATAAAAAAAAACATGCAGAATGGGCTGAAATTGTAGTCTCTAAGAGGCAAATTATTTATCTTACAAAGTGCATTAAAGTATGATTTGGACAATATACATGAAGTGCCTTATATGACATGCTTTCGCTGAATTGCTATAATCATACAAGAATTTAATCCTATTACCCTGATTCTCTAATGTTAGCCTATCAAAATCAATAATATGAAAAAATTACTGCAGTTTAAATAGATTTGACAAATGAGGCAAATGTGATTTCATGTGAATCAAAAGTTATGAGGCAAAAATCCTTCAGCATTTTTTCTAATGAGGCTCATATTCATATGATTCAACAGAACATTTTAGAAAATTACTGTTTAAACTATTCATAACTTTTGGATTTCTTTTTGGTAGGCACTGTCTAGAGCAATAATTTTCATTTATCGTGGAAAAGTCTGTTGTATTTGCAACCTATAAATAAAAAAAAATTATAGCATTACAAGACTACAGTTTCTTGTATCCATTCCTTTTATTCTTTCTTGCTAACCCTATAACGTACCAAGACAATATAGCATTCTTTGGGGAGGAAAAAGAAAAAATAAATTTCCATGGCCTTATTTCTAAGTGAGGCCTTAAGCAATGGAAGATTTTGAATGTGCCAAACAATTAAAATTCTTCGTTACAGCAAATGAATTGGCCTAAATGAAATTTTATCTATCATACCTGGTGAAATCATTGCATCTCCCTTCCTGAAGAATGATCCAGTTATTAAGAATAGATTGAGTGTAGATTCAAGTTCAATTATACGTTAATATTAAAATATATTTCCTTTTAAAAATGTGTACATTTATTAAATCATTTTTATAGGGGGAAAAAAGGATAATTTAATTGATTTCCACCATTGCTCAATGAATACCACCAGCTGCAGGCAAAATCCATTAGAAGAACATCTCTACCAGAATGAAACACAAATACAATGAACACTTATATGCAACATTTGGAAATTCAGGCTTCAGGCTGATGAAAGTGATTCAAATGACTTTCTCTCATTAAATGCTGAGAGCAAAACAGAGTTGATATGCCACTCTAAATGAGCAACTGTTTCAACTGCCATTAAGGGTCGTACAGTGTTTTAAACATTTCTTTTTCTATAAATGAATTACGCTAATAGTCAATGGCATCATTCAACTATGAATGCATAGATTAATATGTATATAACATGTATTCCAAAACTGAAGACAAATAAGGAGAAGTTATGTTGCTAAAAATAGAACTGATGAATGCCATAAGATATTTTTGCTCACTGTATCGCTCCCAAGGAGTAAGTAAATCTAAATTTATTTTTGTTGTATCAAATGGTATAATATTTAAGAAAAACATTTTTTTAATTGCATGTTTATTGCATTGGTGGAAGTTCCTCACATGTTAAAGAATAATACTATAATTCACTTTCCATTTGGAACATTTAATCAAAAAGTCCTCTAATATTTTAGGTCATTTCAATAATATTTAACAGAATTAGTCTGGAGAAGAAAGATGGATGAAAATTGGTTAGCTCATATATAAAGAG
Source organism: Nyctereutes procyonoides (assembly GCF_905146905.1). NCBI lineage: Eukaryota > Metazoa > Chordata > Mammalia > Carnivora > Canidae > Nyctereutes > Nyctereutes procyonoides. The sequence goes on from NW_026575137.1 coordinate 6,146,734, forward strand.
TAGTCATTGAATGACTTAATGCCAGAGATAGTTTATAGCATGAGTTTTTCAAATAATCTATTTTCGTTTTTAAAAAAAAACAATTTCTTTATTTGAGAGAGAGAGTGAGAGCATATGTGTGGATGTGGAGAGAATCTTTAAGGAGACTCCCCTCTCCGTACGGAGCCCAATTTGGGGCTTGATCTCACAACCCATGAGATCATGACCAGCCCAAACCAAGAAAATGTAAAACAACGATTTCCTTTATGGTCATATTATGACAGTTCTCTATTTATTTATTTCTCACATATTACAAGCTATAGAAGTTTTCATGTTTGTTTTTTTTTATATCTCTCTCCTTCACTTCACAGAAGCTACCTGTGGTCCATGCCTGCATTCTTTGTTGAGTATCCCCTGTCAGAGCAAAGTACCTGGCACAGAGTAGTCACTTAATCAACAATATTTATGAATGAGTTATTGAAAATGGGTTTTCCTAAGTAGTACTGTAACAAGAGCTCTCATGGAGCTCACAGCCAAGGGGAAAAACAAAAAGTAAACAACTGTGATAAGGTGTGATAAATGCGAGATACCAGGTAATAAATTAAGAAATTCACATTTATTATCTTATATTATCCATGTCACTCTCCAATGACTCATGCATTACCATTATTCCCATTGGAAGATAAGGAAACATTTCCAAAGAAGATAAGTAACTTGCCTAATTTCACATAGCCAGCAAGTAGACATTTTGAGACTTGAGCCTGTATCTGGCTCATACTTCCCTATTCTATGTTTTATGGAAGCTCGGAGTATTCACTCACTGATTAATTCAATTAATATGCATATGAATGCTTATTTTATACCATATGCTGTTCTAGGCACTGGTATATTCCAGTAAACAAAGGAGAAAAAGCCTCTTCCTTCACTGAGCTGACAATCAAAGTTGCAAAGACAAACAACAAAAACAAATCAATACGATATATAATAAAATCTCTGAGTCATCATTTGGGGAAGAAAATTAAGACAGAGAAAGGGGATAGAAATAGTCAGTGGGTTGCTATTTAAAATTGAGTGGTCAAGAAAGACCACTCTGAGAGCTGGACAAATTGCATTTGGGGGCACGCTAGAGAAAGGCAGACCTTCTCCAGGTGTATGCAGCCCTTCCTGGGCGCCAGCAAGGCTCATTGTTTCCATGGCAATCACCTCAGTCCTCATTTTCTCACATTTGGCTCACTGCAAGAGTTTTCTGATTTGTCTGTCTACGTCTCCTGCCCTCTGCTACCACATTACTCTAGCCTCACACACCAAACAGAGACTGGAGTTCAGCCACCATTTTGATCTTACCCAGGCAGCTGTACATAGGGGTCAACTCATGCAGTGGCCTCTTTGAGGAAGGGATCAAAGGCCTAAATAAAATGAGGGACCAAGCTATGAGGACATGTGACGGGAAGAGCAATTTTAAAAAAAATCCTCCAGAACTAACTCATGTTTGGCATGTTGCAGGTAGATTAAGACCAGCGTGGGAGTAAGCATGAGGAAAGTGCTAGGAAAAGGGACTGAGACATTGCCTTTGTAAGCCTGATAAGGGCTTTGTAAGCCTGTAATGTCATTAGAGTAGGAAGGAAAAATCTTTCATATAAAGAGGTGAGATATGGCCTAAAGACACAAAAATGAGTCGGTGTTATTTATCCCATGGCTAGAGTCTCCATGTAGAAGGAACCCACGAGGCTGGAGGGCATGATCAGAAATAAAAATAGTTAGGCTACTGAATGCCTGCTACGGAAAATATGTCATACAAACCAGTAGCACCAGCAGCACCGGAGAGGTTGTTAGCAATGTCGAATCTCTGGCTTTTTTCTAGATCTACTAAGTCATCATCTGCATTTTAAATAAGATTAGGTAAATCATAAACATGACAAGGGATGATATATTAGAGGGAATAAATAGTAAGTGGTCTGGTGTTGCTAGATTCCAGGGATTAGGCAAAAATGAGTATAGAGCCTCAAAAATGAGTATAGGAGTTGGACAGTTAGGTTGGATCCATTGGGAAGGGCTGTGAGTACTGTGATTAAGAGTCTGGAACATTCTGACAAGTGAAAACATTTCCAGATCACCACAGCATAATAACTGCCTCACAGTGACTGGGTGCCACCATCTGTGAAACTCAATACTAAAAAAAAAAAAAAAAAAAAAAAAAAAAGTAAAGAAATTTCTTATATTATTTCCAAAAAAAAAAAAAAAAGAAAAAAAATCAAGTGAATTAAAAATATGGATAGACATATGGATTGTTTTTATTTCTCTTTAAAGATGGCCATTTTATTGTCTATTTCAATAAAAACTGTTATCTGGTTATATATGGTTATTCACCCCATGTTAGTTTATATCCATTCCTCAGAAGCCCTGAAATATGCTGAACAAAATGAGAAACAAAATAGCCCTTGTAGATGTACATCAGTGAGTTGTTTATTATTTTCATTTCTCATGTTCCAGAGGGCAGGTGAAATTGCAAATGTGTTCTTTCTAGGAATGTAAATGTGATCAATTACAGGGCTTTCCCCCTCTTTGTTTTGGCACACAGGCTGTTCCACTTTCTCTCACTTTTTACTAAACATGATAAATAGGGATATTCAGAATTCACCACAAGGAGAAGGGGTTAAAATAACAGAGAAATTGACAAACCCCCCCCCCAAAAAAAAGTCTTGAATATTAATTTTATCGAAATAATGTTTTACAAGATGATTTTTAGTTTTCCTTGTTTCTTTTCATCTTTTTCTTTCATTGTTATTTCAGCGAGTTTAAGCCTTAAGAAGCATCAGGATAGACAGGCCCAGCAGATACCCAAGGGCCTGGGGAGCTGCCCAGAGGGAAGGTATGAAATGAAGGGCACTGTATGCAACAGAAAATAAAAACAGTTCACTCAGAACCTGTGGACTTCAGAGAGTGCTGACACCAAGAACTTGCAGAAATTCAGTGTGCTGGGACAGAAGTTCACTAGAGGAAAAGAGTCGAAGGCGGAGAGGTAATCAGGAGCAAGACCAGGAAAGGTCTTTTTTTTTTCTTTTTTTTTTTTTAAGATTTTTATTTATTTATTCATGAGAGACACAGAGAGATTGAGAGAGAGGCAGAGACACAGGCAGAGGGAGAAGCAGGCTCCATGCAGGGGGCCTGACGTGGGGACTCAATCCTGGGACTCCAGGATCACGCCCTGGGCCAAAGGCAGGCGCCAAACCGCTGAGCCACCCAGGGATCCCCAGGAAAGGTCTTACACACATGATGAAGAGCTGGTCTTCATCTCGACCTCTGAGAGGTATGTATGATGAACCCTCATCTGCAATAGCTTCATAAATGACTATACTGCTTCCATTGTTGCCCTATTCAAAGGCCCCAACTCTAATCCATTCTTCACAGGGTAGATAAAGGGTAAATCTTGTCACTCTCCTGCTGAGTCCTTCAAAGACTTCCCAGTGGATTACAAAGAAAGTTCAAATTCTTTACTACTTGGCCCCCAAAAATCTACACACAGGGCTCTCCTTCTTGCTTATACAGTGGCCTCTGATTCCTCCAATGTGTCAAGTTGTTTCCTAGTTCAGAGCATTTGCATCAAAAATTTTCCCTGCTGAAACATCTTTCTATCCTCTATTCCACCCCAAGATGTCTAGCTCCTCTTCATTCTTTGAGTCTCTGCCAACATAACATCTCAAGAGAGAACTTTCCCGATTCTTCCTTCTAAAGTAACCATTGTCTAAAGTTTCCTTCTATAATAGTACCTTATCTGTGCCCTTTGTATGTTTCACCATAATTTGAACTTTTTATCTGCTTACTTGCTTATTATCTGTCTCCCTGTGTTAGTTTTCTAATGCTGCAGAACGAATTTGGCTAAAAACAACATACACTGTTATCTCACAGTTTCTGTGGGTTAGGAGTCTAGGCAGGCTCAGCTCCATCCTCTGCTACAATTAAGGATGTCAGCTGGAACTGGGGTCACATCTGGAGGCTTGACTCAGCTTCACTTCTGAGGTCACTTAGTCTATTGGCAGAATTCATATCCTTGTGACCATAAAGCTGAAGGTCTCAACTTCTTGCTGTCACCTAGAGACTGCTTCTTGCCATATGAGCTTCCTAACATAGCCTCTCACTTCTTCAAATCCAGCAAAGGAGGAAGTATCTAGAATAAATCTGCCAGCAGGATGGAGTTTTATACAACATGATCATGGGAATATCATCCTATCACCTTTCCAAATTCGATTGCCTAGAAGCAAATCACAGGTCCTACTTACACTCAAGTGGAGGTGATTATACAAGAATGCAAACACCAGGAGGTAGGAATAATGGGGGCCACCCTAAAGTCCTCCATAGTCTGCCCTTTGGCCCCAATGATTTACATCACTTCCACATGCAAAATACATTCATCTCCCTCCCAAGACTTCTACTATAGCATCCTCTCATGGCATCCTAACGACATCAGATCAAAGACATCAGATCAAAGGTCAACATCTCCTCATCCAAGTCAGGTGCAAGTGACGATGACAATCCTGGGTGTAATTAGTTAAGTACAGCTTTTTTTTTTTTCTCCATCTGTAGATCCGTGAAACTAAAGAGCAAGTTATATACCTCTACTTCTCTCCAATTAGAATCTTTGTTCTGTGAATGTGGAGACTAAGCCAATCTTGTTCTCTGCTTTATCTTCGAATAAGCAGCATACCTTACTCATCGTAGATATTTAATAAATTCATCACTATTTAAATAAACAGTGCTGAATAATGAATGTATAATTGAAATCACAGCAAGAAGATAGATCCTAGCCCTGAGGTCTGATAAGAACCCAGACCCAAAGAATGAAGCTTGAATCTGAGGGCAAATAATTAGAACTAGAACTAAAGGGAGGGAAAGAGAGAAAGAAAAATAGACAGCAGGATTGGAATATGTGATCAGAACAAGACAGGTAACAAAGAGGATGCCACTGAACCAGGTTCTTACGTTATCTCATTAATCCATTAAAAAAATATATGTGGACCTATTACAATGCTAAAAATTGTGGTATCAGGGATACAACAGTAAATAAAATGCAGTTCCTGCTTTGAAAAAATTTACAATATAGTGGGAGAGACTCAACATAAGATAATAAATGCTAAAATTAATAAACAGAAGGTTAATGAAAATACATGGGAAAAATAACTACTTTTGCATGAAGGGATATCAGAGAATCATTGGAGAAGAAAATGACCTCTAAATGTAGTCTTTAAGATTACATAAGAGTTATATAACCGTTAACAACTGCTCTCTGGATTATGCTGGAAAGGGGAAGAAAAGATGATGTTCCAGGAAGAGAAGAAAAATGCATGTTAAAATCCCGGCAGCGAAAGAGAGCATGGCACATTCAGGAAACTAAAAGAAGGGTTAGAGTATAGTTAGATGAGGAAAAATGCCAAAAAAGTAAGGCTGGGCATTTGATAACAGGGGACTGGATCATGACATGAAATTTGTACTTTATTTTGAGCACAGTGGAAAGCCACATAAAAGTTTCAAATAAGCAGATTAAAAAAATAAAATTTATGTTTTAGAAAGATCACTCTGACTTCAGTGTGGAAAAATCAACTGGAATGGGAAAGGTGTAAAGACAGCCTAGCTGGGAGAAGCTGTTGCTGGAACCTAAGTATGACATGGAGGCTGGAAAGGTAGAGGCAAAGAGCACAGAGAAGATTGGTGAGCAACTCTGGGGGAATAAATGGATAGGAAGAGTTAGGAATTACTTGCATGCTAAGGAGGGAGGGGGGTGAAACAGAGAGGAGATGTAGATAAGTTCCAGGTATCTGTCTTGGAAAAGTGGGTGGATGGTAACACCATTTGCTAAGGTAGCAAATAAAGCAAGAGAAGAGGTTGGGGGCTGGATTGGATGGAGGTGAGCCAAGATGGAATATTTTAGTTTTGAGTTGTCTCTGGGAATTCCAAGCAGAGAGGACTTGAAGGCAGTTGGATGTACCTGGCTCTAGAGAGCATGAAAAAGATTTGATCCAAGCTTTCTGTTTTCCCACCAGGTGAGGGAAAAGATTGGCCACAGAGTCTAAGGACTAATACATGACTGGTAATGGAAAAGTGAGAGATGAATGCTGCCTGCCGCATAACACAAGGGGCCTCAGAGACAAGAAATCTAGCAAATAAGTTACCTAAATACTTCTCCCAGCTTTTCTCATCTAGTTTTCCATGTTATAGCATGTAGAACATCAGTTAAGACTTCTTTCTAGTCAGACATGGACAATTGTGTTTATCTCTGCTCCCAATGGAAATAATATTAAAATGTAAATGCTTTTTTTTTTAAAGTATAAATCCTAAAAACAAAGAGTAAATGAACAGAGATGAGAGTAAGTGAAAAAATGTCAATAAGTGTTAATATGCGGAAGGCAAATAGTGGGGTGGCAACTAAACTAGAAGGTAAAAGGAAGTTGAAACCTAAGAACCCACGGTCTGAGCCAATGCTTAAAAGCGAGCTTTTCCTCGTGGATCACTGAAGATTTGGAACTTGAGACGCTAGGCATATTGACTAGCTATAGTGAGTTCGGAGCTGGAAATTAGTCGAAAAATCTGTATATAGAGTAATCAGACATCCTTCTTCCTGTTTCCCCATCCTCATCTTACAAAGCAAGGTTAAAGACTCTTTCTAAGTGCTCAGAAAAACCAGATGTTTAGTCTCTGAGAAACTGATCCTTAGGGACTCTAGACTGAAGGGACTGAGAACAATAGAATATGATAGTCCTGAAGTGAAAAAGGAGGATTAAGTGCAAACACACAATTTCTGAACAGTAATTTTTTAAATAAAATTTTAAGCATTATTTCATCTTAAAGTAACATAGAGGTAATAACTCAATAAAAATTTAAATTTAATAAAAAGGCTATCAAATAATTCAGGAACTCTTTCTCTGTAATGTGTGTAGGGTTTTGTTTTGTTTTGTTCTTGTTTTTGTTTTTGTTTTTTATGTAGGAAAGAAATAAGCAAAACTATTCAGGTTTTGAGACACTAATATACCTTGGGGCAAAGTTCCTCACTTTGCTAGTGATGTGAGGGAAAAAAACAAGTCATCAAGGTTGGAATCCGCATCTCTACAACAAGACCTCCTGCCTGATTCTTTTTTTTTTTTTTTTTTTTTTTTTTTTTTTTTTTTTATAAATTAATTTTTATTGGTGTTCAATTTACCAACATACAGAATAACACCCAGTGCTCATCCCGTCAAGTGTCCCCCTCCGTGCCCGTCACCCATTCACCCCCACCCCCCGCCCTCCTCCCCTTCCACCACCCCTAGTTCATTTCCCAGAGTTAGAAGTCTTTATGTTCTGTGTCCCTTTCTGATATCTCCCACTCATTTCTTCTCCCTTCCCTTATATTCCCCTTCACTATTATTCATATTCCCCAAATAAGTGAGAACATACACTGTTTGTCCTTCTCCGATTGACTTACTTCACTCAGCATAATACCCTCCAGTTCCATCCACGTTGAAGCAAATGGTGGGTATTTGTTGTTTCTAATGGCTGAGTAATATTCCATTGTATACATAAACCACATCTTCTTTATCCATTCATCTTTCGATGGGCACCGAGGCTCCTTCCACAGTTTGGCTATTGTGGACATGGCTGCTAGAAACATCGGGGTGCAGGTGCCCCGGCGTTTCATTGCATCTGAATCTTCGGGGTAAATCCCTAACAGTGCAATTGCTGGGTCGTAGGGCAGGTCTATTTTTAATTCTTTGAGGAACCTCCACACAGTTTTCCAGAGTGGCTGGACCAGTTCACATTCCCACCAACAGTGTAAGAGGGTTCCCTTTTCTCCGCATCCTCTCCAACATTTGTTGTTTCCTGCCTTGTTAATTTTCCCCATTCTCACTGGTGTGAGGTGGTATCTCATTGTGGTTTTGATTTGTATTTCCCTGATGGCAAGTGATGCAGAGCATTTTCTCATGTGCATGTTGGCCATGTCTATGTCTTCCTCTGTGAGATTTCTCTTCATGTCTTTTGCCCATTTCATGATTGGATTATTTGTTTCTTTGGTGTTGAGTTTAATAAGTTCTTTATAGATTTTGGAAACTAGCCCTTCAAGATTGCTAGAACTCATACAGCAATTTGGTAGCGTGGCAGGATACAAAATCAATGCCCAGAAATCAATGGCATTCCTATACACTAACAATGAGACTGAAGAAAGAGAAATTAAGGAGTCAATCCCATTTACAATTGCACCCAAAAGCATAAGATACCTAGGAATAAACCTAACCAAAGAGGTAAAGGATCTATACCCTAAAAACTATAGAACACTTCTGAAAGAAATTGAGGAAGACACAAAGAGATGGAAAAATATTCCATGCTCATGGATTGGCAGAATTAATATTGTGAAAATGTCAATGCTACCCAGGGCAATTTACACGTTCAATGCAATCCCTATCAAAATACCATGGACTTTTTTCAGAGACTTAGAACAAATTATTTTAAGATTTGTGTGGAATCAGAAAAGACCCCGAATAGCCAGGGGAATTTTAAAAAAGAAAACCATAGCTGGGGGCATCACAATGCCAGATTTCAGGTTGTACTACAAAGCTGTGGTCATCAAGACAGTGTGGTACTGGCACAAAAACAGACACATAGACCAATGGAACAGAATAGAGAATCCAGAAATGGACCCTGAACTTTATGGTCAACTAATATTCGACAAAGGAGGAAAGACGATCCACTGGAAGAAAGACAGTCTCTTCAATAAATGGTGCTGGGAAAATTGGTCATCCACATGCAGAAGAATGAAACTAGACCACTCTCTTGCACCATACACAAAGATAAACTCAAAATGGATGAAAGATTTAAATGTGAGACAAGACTCCATCAAAATCCTAGAGGAGAACACAGGCAACACGCTTTTTGAACTTGGCCACAGTAACTTCTTGCAAGATACATCCACGAAAACAAAAGAAACAAAAGCAAAAATGAACTATTGGGACTTCATCAAGATAAGAAGCTTTTGCACAGCAAAGGATACAGTCAACAAAACTCAAAGACAACCTACAGAATGGGAGAAGATATTTGCAAATAACATATCAGATAAAGGGCTAGTTTCCTGCCTGATTCTTTTAGGACCATCAGTGATAACAAAAAGATCAGCAGGGACTTGAGTCCCCAGAAAATTTGAATGGATCTTCTTGAATTCCTTATTCCTGCAGTAGAGGATTCTCTCAATGAAAGGACCTGGGCCGTTCCTCAAATCTGAAGATGTTGGCTGAGAAAATTAGCAGAAGAGCAACCCAATCCTGCTCTTCCATAAAGGCTGTGATTATTCTCCCTCAGCTGTTAGAGTCCCTGCTGCCGTCATCTCTCCTGGGCTCTCTACTGCAAGATATGAGAGGGCTCCTACATCCCCTAATGATTCCAAAGCCTGCCACGCCCCTATTTTCCCAACACTACCTCAGAGATTCAAAATATGAAAAATGCCTCCTTGCCTTTACCCCACTACCTGGATCATGGGTGGTCCTACTAACCTATACAAATCTAACCGCTTCATCCCATTGCTTCTCCTCTCCTGACCCAAATCAGCAACGCTGACACAATGAAATTCTTCTCTAATATCATGAGAAAGAGTTGAACACCTGCTGTTAGCTCTGTGACCTTGAACAATTCAACCACTGTTCCTGTACCTTCCCTTTCTACCTCACAGACTTGAAAGAGAAGCAACATTTTTGGTAATGGAGAATTTTATCCAATTCCTGTCCTTGGATGAAGTCCTCTTTCCTTTTTGTATCAATACTTGTTTTTTTATTCACCGCCCAATTATTTCTTCATCTCTCCTCTTAGAATTTTCTTTTGTTCCATTGTTTTCCTTTACCTCAATTGATCCAAGCGGCAGTTCATTTTAGTCTCTTTCTTATTTCTAATCACATGCTTCTGAAATTATATGCTCATGAAAACACATACACACAGAAGTGCTCATTCCCGGATAGCAGTTTTACTGTTACCATGGAGACATATCAGTTTCCTATCAAGTGAGGGAGATGAATCATGACTCATGAATATTTATTTCATTTCATTTTATATTTGATTATTCCATTTTTAACATCTGCGGCAAAAACGGATATTTTGTTTTCCATATCTTTTCAGTTCAACTTTTTCTTTTTAAAGATAGCAGTATATTCTCACTCATAAAAAAATGCAATGAAACTGTCTAATGCTATTTGGGCCTTTATCTTATAAGTTAGTTTCTAAATAAGTTGATAAAGAATTAATATGTATAATGGGAGTAATATATGAGTATTGTTCTACATTTAATATTTGTTAACCAAGATGCTCACCTGCAAAATTATACATAATTATTAAGGGCTCGTCTAATTAATCACAAAGTGTGATTAATTACTTACCTAATATAATTCCTGTGATTTATGTGGATGAAGAAACTTTAGTGATATTTTCTATTACTAAATAAGAATATTTGAGTAACATTCACCAAATCTTGGGGGATTCAGTTTTTACATTCCTTTATATTTCTGGATCACTTTTCAGTTTCCCAAGCGCTTTCACATATGTGACAGGATATGAGCAGGCAACCTGATTTATCATAGAAATAACTGTTTTGCTCATCTTTCTTTTCTGCGGTGCATTTGAAAGATAGTATGTATATATTTCTCCACACTTGCTAAGAGTGTTTGAAGTTTGAGATTTCCTTGACTTCAAAGAAATGAAACTAGTTTTTTGTTTGATATTAATTCTAACTCTGAGTTTAATGGACCACCAAAGTCTTTATAAAAGCAAATGAAAATAGAGAGTTTGGGTGGGAAGGAGGATTCATATGATAAAATAGAGTCCTGTGAGGGAATTAGCAGAACAAGTTACTTTGATGATCAGATGGGGCCCTGGTAATCTGATGTGAAAGAAATGCCTTGGTCCAAGAAAAAATAAGGGAATGGATTCAGCTAAGGACCACAAAAAGGGGTACTATATAAGTGTAGAGGAATTTATTGATGATTAACTACCAGAAAGAATGACTTTACAGGACGCCTAGAACATCTCCAAATCTATACCCAAGAACATCCATAAAATCAAAGAGGGGCCCAAGGACAAGTAGAAGAATGATGATGAGAAAATCCCTTACCAGTACTTTGGGGGCTAAACTGAATAAGATTTAGTCGTGTGTGCTCGGATAGATACCCTAGGTCTGAATCACTGTGTTGACTATGTATTATCTCACTGAGCTTCACAAGAGTACACCTAACTGGGTTGTGCAGGTTTTTGATATCCCCTTTCTAGAAATGAGATAAAGTTACACCACAACATGGTTTAGTATGTATGAGTCAACTAAATTCTACCCCTGCATAGGCTTTTCCTGACTATTCTTTATATAGCATTTTTTCACACTTAAATTTACTTACTGAAGATATATATAGGCTCAGATAACTAAAAAATCTAGGGGGTACAATTTCTTCAGGCACAGTCCAAACAAGAGTTCCCAATAACATTGCCAAGAGTTGGTCTCTCTTTGTCTCTTGGTTTTGCACTACTATGAGTTGGCATCATTCCTGGGTCTCACATGTTTGTCAACCAGGTAAAGTTTTGTCAAAAATAGAACATATGTGCTTTCCAATAGTTCAAACAAAAGTTCTTGAACCAATTACCATTATTTGATTTTTTTTTTTAATTGGCCAGGCTTGACATATATATCTGGCCCTGGGCATGGAGATGGAGGCAACCTCTTCAGAAGTACATTGACTCTGAATAAGGAAGAGTTTGGTCCTCTAGAATAAATAGATACTTATGTAAAAAGATAAAACCAGTAAAGAATTCTGGATTCCTGGTAGCGGTGAAAGCATCATAGGTTTTGGATCTGCTGGGACTCCAAAGCAACTAGATAGCAAAGTCAAAAACCTTTGGATGATAGTTACAAGAAAACCTAAGTGGAAATCAACAAAGGATAATTTGAGACCAACAAAAGAAACTGAAAAAGTTTTCCTACTCCAATAACGGTTTAGTAGAAGTAAAGTCTGAAGAAGCCGAAATAGTCTAGCATATGTGAACCAGGGCTTTCTCCCAGGGCAGGTGGAATGGAGAAACTGCTAGGAGTAGAATCAAAACTAAGTAGTGGAGGGAAGTCAAAGTCTCATATTGCTTAATCTCAGAAATGATATCCCAATACTTTTGCTATATTCTATTCACTGGAAGTGAGTCACTAGTACAGCCTTGAGGGTTGGGGATTACAGAAGAGTGTGAATTGGTGGGTACCATTGGGAGCCATTTTATAAGCTGTCAACTACAGGGTTCATTCTAAAATGTGACAAGAAAGATTTTATAAAAGAGTTCAACATCAACTATGTCTTAAAATATGGACATCAGGCAGACTAAAATGCAAAGGGCGATCTAGACAGAGGCTATAGCATAAGCAGAGATAAGCACTCTTAAAATCACTTCTTTCTTTCTGGAAGAAAAAAAAGAAAAACAAGACTACAGAGTAGAGAAAGCAAGGAATACTTTTGAAAGATGAGGCTAGAGATGTAGGATAAAGTCAAATTATAGAAGGCCTGATGTACCACATTCTTACCCTTATGCTTGGATGAACTGAATTGCTAACATTTTCACAAAATTGATCAGTGCTGTCGAGTGTATTTTCAGGATGGCCAACTTAAGGTATTTTTATACCTTTGTTGCTTCCTGTTACCACTTGTAAGAACATTTCCAAGAATGTGGCCACACCAGAAGCGCTGCAGCTTTTGGTCACCTTTTCCCCTCAAGTATGACATATTATTCTATGTTAAACCAGTCTGTTGTAAACAAAGACAGATTCCCTAATTATAATGGCAACGTCAAATATGTTTAATTTTCATCAACAAGGAAGTCTTTCAGACTCAAATCATGGAATGACAACTAGTATCCATTGCATGATTCTTATTTCCTTTCCCCTAACACATATTTGGAGTAAAATAATACTTGTAAAATATAATTTGCAATAAATAAGCATATTTCTACTATGATTTTTCAAAGAAACAGAGGAAAAAGCATTTTTAGGATCACAGACTCCCTGAGAACAACAGATTGAGAATCCATGATATAACTGAACATGTGCACAACTGTAAAAAGAAGAAACTCTCAACAGCAATTTACAGAAGAATTTCAGAAACATTTGTTTTTGCATCAAGAATCGAAGCCTATGTTTGATAGAGCTTGGTATCTGACATCAATATCTTCCTCCCCTATACTCCCATAGCACTGTGTTTGTCACTGTACTAAGACACTTATTACAGTCTATCGTATTAGAGTTGTTAATTAATATACCTGCCTCTCTCACTAGATAATGAGCCTTGAAGTGAAGAGATTTTTGTCTTACTTGACTTTGAATCTCTGTCTAAACTCTATGCTCAACACAGAGAAGGCTCTCAGCAAATGGTGAGGACTTAGAGTGAATTTAAATAGAGACTCTTAAAATATAGATTATAAAAAGGTAATCCAGGGAGAATTGTTCTTGTTATCAATATGCTACCACATAATGAAACATTAGTTTTCAAACTGTAGTCAGCCAAACCACCTAAGAGTACAGATGTAAAAATACTGAGAGATTATACATTTTGACTGTGAGGAACTTCTTTTTAACAAATTCATTATTTGTTCATTAATTTTAGGTATTGATAAACTTAAATGCCATATATGTGGTAGTGATGGAGCATCCTTTTTATATTAAGGACATAAGAATCACATTTCTGATTACTAATGATAACTATTGACACCTACTATTGACACTACTTGCTGAACTCCATGCTAGGTAATTAGGACAGCTTCTGACACCAACTACCAGAGTTAGACCCAACTTTATAGGTTGAGAGGACAGTCTTATACAATGCTACCTTTGCATCAGCACAAGTTCAGAAGTCCCCAGATGGCTACAGAGGTTCTCAGAGGTCTGACCAGATGGCTACAAATTCAGGGTTTCTTCTAACCCCTCAGGTTCAACAATCTGCTAGAACAATTCACAGAACTATGGGAAGCATTCTGCTTACAATTATAGTTCTATTATAGTGAAAGGATAAAAGGTAAATTAAAAGGAGCCAAAGAGAGAGACACATAGGGAGAAATCCGGAAGGGTCCTAAATGCAAAGTCTCCATTGTCTTCTCTCCTTTGAGTCAGGACACATAATCCTCCAGGCACACTATTGTATCATAATACACAAAGGCACTATACAGTGCGATAGGAAGCACAGAGAGCTCACCCATGTCCAGAATCCAGAGTCTTTGTTAGGGTTTCATTATGTTAGCATGATGGGTTAAATCACGGGCTCTGAGATTGTCTCCAGCTCCCTGGCCTCCTTGGGGGTCAGGCTAACATCACATGGCTCAAAGCATCAACATTTTTTTTTAAGATTTTATTTATATATTCATCAGGGACACAGACAAAGAGAGAGAGGCAGAGACACAGGCAGAGGGAGAAGCAGGCTCCATGCAGGGAGCCGACGTGGGACTCGATCCCGGGTCTCCAGGATCACACCCTGGGCTGAAGGCGGCGCTAAACCGCTGAGCCATCCGGGCTGCCCCAGCACCAACATTTTAGTCACAGGGTTAATCTATCTGGTATGACCAGCCCCATACTGTGTAATAATATTGGGTTAAAATATCTAGAAGCCTGGCGATCTTGTTAGCATAAAATATCAGGGTCTACCATGAATAAGAAATACTCCAATCACTAGAAAAATCCCAAGGATTTAGAGGCTACCTCCCTGAAACCAGGGATTAAGGCCAGTCGAATTCATTATTACATGAGTAATTTTCATGTATCACCTAACATAATTCCTCTAATTCATATATCCACCTGTTAAGGAAGGTGGTATTACTCTAGACATGAGGAAATATAAGTTTGGAGAACTTAAATGACATTTCCAAGGCCATATAGCTCATGAGTGACAAAGCCCCAGGATTTAAAGTGATGTCTTCCTTTTCTCAACTCCTGTCACCAAATTGGCCTAATCTACTACCTGATTATGCCTCATGTTCAATATTTATTACTAACACTAGAATAATTTTTCCAGTTCCTGTATTTCAGTGACATGATCAGAGTTTCAAGGGAAGAAAGAGCATTTTTTTGAAAGATATTTAGCATACTCGGTAATTATCTTCAAAGTCAAAGTAGGCTGAGAAACTTTAAGGACGGAAGTAGACTTGAGTTCTAATCCCTGCCACTTTATAATGAGACCCCAAATCTGTGACATTTATCAAGGCATTAATAATCTCTGGGCCTCAGTGTATATGTATGAATGCTCTCCTATATTCCAAGATTATTATGAAATTCACATAACAATTATGAAAGCAGTGGTCATACTTTTTTTCAAGTTCCTTTTTGTTCCTTTATTTTTCTATGACATTTTACACCTTGTCACATTTCATATGATTTAAATATATAAGTTCAATATTAAACCAGACTGCAAACTCTACAAATAGCAGAGAACCAGTCTTTTAATGATATAGCTCAAATTTCTAGATTAGATTATAGTCATAGAAATTCAAGTTTCTGGGCACTTACGGACACAGTATAAACAGTGCATAGACAGAACCTTAACCAATTCCAATCAATTGCCCCCCCTAGGGAAAACCGGAAATATTCAAGAGAAAGAAAAAAACTTTTTAACATATACATTGTTATAAGGAAGAAAATACCAAAGAATTACTGGACCCAGAATCAAGAGACAAGGAAAGTCAAAGACGCCATGTATTTTAGGTTTTGTACTCTCAAGGGCATTATTGATGCTAATGAAGTTGCTACAGGGTGGCAGAGAGGCTGTGGACTATTTTTAATAGATCTGCGGTGCTAGTGAAATGAAGATTGTAGGCCAGGAAACTGGTGGGGAGCAGAGAGAGGCCCGGTGGATCTCTGTGGCTTTGGACTTGG
Organism: Nyctereutes procyonoides; assembly: GCF_905146905.1. Lineage (NCBI taxonomy): Eukaryota > Metazoa > Chordata > Mammalia > Carnivora > Canidae > Nyctereutes > Nyctereutes procyonoides. Next base: position 6,162,593 of record NW_026575137.1, read on the forward strand.
TCCTCTCAGGCTACCCTTACAGCAAGAGTAAACTAGGAATAAGTAGGTTCTTTTAGGAATTGTAGCTCTCTGAATCATCTCAATCCTGGAGATTTTATAAGTAGAACTAGGATTGCTAGTGTCTCTGGAGCACCCAGTAGATACAAACATAAATCCTCTCTGGATGAAGATAACATTCACAAGTAATCTTGCAAACACAGTATTTATTATATAATCAAACATAACCAAGGGAACAAAACATATGGATGAAACAAACATAACCAATCAAACAAATACCAAGGGAACAAAACTATATGGATGAAAACCAGCAGAAACAAGCAGTAGAAAGAGAACAACCATTAGTGTTATTGGGCAGAGAGAGACAAAATAAAGGAAGATAGAGAAAAGAAAGTAGAGGACAGAGAGAAAAAACAGTAATATAGTCTAAACTACATGTAACAGAAGTCCCAGAAAGGAGAGAGAGGGGAAAAAAAAAAAAAAAAAAAAAAAAGAAAAGCAGTAGTATTTGAAATAAAACATTTCAAAACTGAAGAAAAACATTAATCTAGAGATCAAAAAAGTTCTATAACTCCCAAGCAAAATGAATGAAAAGAAGCCTGCACTTAATTACATAAAAGTGTAAATGTTGAAAATAGAAATAAAAAATCTTAAAACTAGGAATCCCTGGGTGGCTCAGCAGTTTAGCGCCTGCCTTCAACCCGGGGCGTGATCCTGGAGACCCGGGATAGAGTCCCACATCGGGCTCCCTGCATGGAGCCTGCTTCTCCCTCTGCCTGTGTCTCTGCCTCTCTCTCTGTGTCTCTCATGAATAAATAAATAAAATCTTTAAACAAAAAAATCTTAAAAGTAGCAACAGTTGAGGAAGAAGGGAAAAAGAATATATTATCCTCATAGGAATAATAATGAAACTTTCAATAATAATAGAATCCAGAAGGCAGTTGAATGATACTTACAAGGGAAAATGACTAAAAATGCCTTCCAACCTAGAACTCTAGATCCAGTACAAATATACTTCATAATGAAAATGAAATAAAGATATGTGAAGAAAAAAACTGAAAATATTTCTCTAGTAAAACCGTATCAATAGAAATACACTTAATGATGAAATCTTACAAATTTTCTCTCTGAGGTCAAGAATATACAAAAATGCCTGGTCTGACCATCTCCAATAAAAGATTAGAAATGAAAATACATCGATATTATTTGCCCATCATACAATTACATACAAAAAAAATCTAAAAGAGCATATACAATTATTAAAATTAATAAGCAACAGTGCCAAGATTTCTAGATACAAGGTCAATAGTATCAATTATATTTCCTTATACCAGCAACAAATAGTTAGAAAACGAATTTTTTTAAAGAACCATTTCCAACAACATTAAAATTATCAAGTATCTATAAATAGGGACACCTGGTAGCTCAGCAGTTGAGCGTCTGCCTTTGGCTCAGGGCATGATCCCAGTTCCGGGATCGAGTCCCACATCGGGCTCCCTGTGAGGAGTCTGCTTCTCCCTCTGTCTGGGTCTCTGCCTCTCTCTGTGTGTGTCTCTCATGAATAAATAAATAAAATCTTTTAAAAATTATCTAGAAATAGGTCTAACAAAATTTGCAGAAGACTTCTATGTAGAAAACTGTAAAATAATAATGGGATATTTAGGGATTCTTTAGTTTTAAAGAAAGTTTATATAAATCAAAGAAGATACTATGTTTGTGAATTTAAAACTCATAAAGATGTCAAATATCCCCATGTCTATAACTTTTATGGAATTCCAATCAGAATCTGTGTGTGTGTGCGGGGGGGGGTGTATAAAATAAGAACTATCATGACGATCTTAGAAAAGATGAACAAGAAGAGAAGATTTGTCTTACCAAATATCAAACATTATTATAAAATTATAATAAGATAATGTGATATGAGCATAAGAACAGATCAATGGAATAAAATAAACAGGATATAATTGACACACCTATAGCAGACATTTGATTTATAATAAAAGTGATACTACAAAGCAGTGGAAGAAAGAGTGTTTCACTGTATGATGCCAAGACAATGGGCTATCAGTACTCAAAGTAAATGAAACTTTACATCTATCTCACATTGATTACGAAATTTTTTAAAAAATCAATTCCTGTTGGGTTGTAGGTTTATATATGAAAGAAAGAACAAAATTTATAGAAGATAATATAGGAGAATATCTTCATAATTTTGGATGAGAAAACTATTCCTAAACAGAATATAAAAGCCTTAACCAGAAAGGAAAGGATGAATAATTAGAACTACATTAGGGAACACTACTAAAAAAGTAAAAAGACAAACCACTAAGAAAATTATTTCAATACATGTGTAACCTATAAAGGTTTGTATCTAGAATATATGAAGAATCCTACACATTAATAAGAAAAAAAAACAATTTAAAAATTGGCCAAGACTCAATAAGACTCTTCATAAAAGAAGATATTCAAATGGTCAGTAAGCATATGATAATACTTTTAACATTATTAGTCACAGGGAACAACAAATTAAACCATAGAGAGATAATGCTACATACCCAATAGAATGGCTAAAATTGAAAAATTGAAATACAAAGTGTGGATGAAGATGTGAAACATTGGAAAAACCTCCACCATTGATGGGAGTGTAGATTTGTACAAATACTTTGAAAAACAGTCCAGAATTTTCTTCTACTAAGGGCCAATATACACATATCCTATAACTCTACGATTCCACTCCTAAGTATACACCCAACAAAAATGACAACACATAAGCACCAAGAAATATGCATGAGAATATTTACAGCATTGTCTTTGATAGTCAAAAAGCTGAAAACAATTTAAATGTCCATCAATGTTAGGATGGATACGTTACACTATACACACAAAAAAAAATATTTACAGCAACGCAAACAAACTACAACAACACATAAAACATGGATGAATCTCCCAAATAGATTGAGCTAAAGATGCCAGACACAAACTCTACTTATTGTATTAATTCACTTACATAAGTTTTTTAAGGCAAAGCTAATGCATGCATGAGAAGATTAAAAGAACTGCTTGGAAGCAATTGTTATTAAAGTTAGGATAGCATCCATTTTGGGGGGAAACGAGGTAATAGTGATCACATGGGAATAATAGGTGCTTCTGAAAAAAAAAATAGGTGCTTCTGTCTTGGCATTGTTCTTTCTTTACTTAGGCAATAGTTAAGTAACGTTTTGTGATAAAACATTGATCCATATATTTTTTTTTATTTTTCCCTTTTTTATGTCTATATTTCACCATAAAGAAAGGTTTATAAAAATATGAAGAGAAGAAAAAAGGTACTTACCAATTTCACAGTGGTAATTCCCTCTTTGAAGGGGAGAGAGTTGCACAAGTAAGGTTGTAGAAAGGGGATTAAAGTATTCCTGTAACATTTTATTTCTTAAAAGGCATCTGAAGAAATAATGTCAAAATGTGAGCAGGTCAAATCTCTTAAATCTAGTGGACATGGTTCTCTGCCCATTGCTGTAGGTTTGAAATACTGGAAAATAATTGTCTTTTTAAAGAATTTTACTACTTAACACTCCATTTTGTAAAATGTGAAAGGGCAATTCTAAACGTGTCTCCCAATGGATCAGTTCAAGGCATAGTGAGTTTGAAATAAATTACCACTCATTGATTAACTGGTTTGTGATTTATTGTAATTGTATTCCTATCAAGAAGACAAAATATTCTGAATTAGCTCTGTGTCTACCCAACACTACTCGCTTTACTTCTCCTCTCAAATAGGATCTAGCCAAGCTGGCCTTATACAAAGTTGTATACGCTGCCCACGTTGTTTCTCCTTAGGGTTTTGCAGGGCTGGTGATTCTTTAATTAATCAAGTTTTAGTTTAAAGGCTCTCTTTACAGCAAGTTTCTTTTTGAGTGTGGTATCCACCATTCTCTGCTTAAATAGCCAATCACTATCGTATCTTTTTACTTCCTTTGGACATTAGTCATTATCTGAAATTATATTTCAATTATTTTTCAACTGTGTCTTCTCTTCATTAATACACAAAGTCTAAGAGGTGGAATATCTCTCTGTAATGTTCACCACCATAAGTGGCATGTAGAGTAATGCCTAACACATAGATGTTAAGTAAATAACGTTCTTGGATAAAAGATTTCATTAAGGCAATCAGATTTTTGCTATACATTTCATTTTATTCTCTATTTATCTACAGTTGATCCTTGAAAAACATGGAGGTTAGGAGTGCCAACCCTCCACAGAGTCAAAAATCCACACCCAACTTTTGACTCTCCCGAAACTTAACTATGTTGACCAGAAGCCTTATGGATAACTTAATCAATGAACACATATTTTGTATGTTAGATGTAATATATACTGCAATCTTATAATAAAGTAAGCTAGGGAAAAGAAAATGTTATTAAGAAAATCTTAAGAAAGAGAAAATACACGTAGATTACTGTACTATATTTTTAAAAACCCATGTTTAAGTGGGCCCGTGCATTTCAAACCTGTGTTTTTTGACTCTCAAAAATGTTATGTTAGATGTAATATATACTGCAATCTTACAATAGAGTAATCTACGGAAAAGAAAATGTTATTAAGAAAATCTTAAGAAAGAGAAAATACACGCAGACTACTGTACTATATTTCAAAAAATCCATGTTTAAGTGGGCCCATGCATTTCAAATCTGTGTTTTTGAGAGTCAACTCTATTTATCTGTCTTTCCATCCATCCATCCATCCATCCATCCATCCATCCATCCACACACTCATACATGCACAAAATTGAGTAATAAAAGATGGACTTGGGAAAGTTGGGAAATTTATTGGGATAAATGAAATTTACTAACACAATTAAGGCTGCAAACTATATGTTGCTATTCTATATTAACTACAAGCTAAAATTATTTTGATCCACATTTCAGATAAAGTTTAAGAGAAACTTTTAAATGCTTTTTGGACTCACAGGAGAAGCAGTTAAAAATAGTGCCACTTGGTATCTAGGTAATACCTTCCTTGTACTCAATAAGGTAATGCCATCTATTAAAACCAGATTACAAAGCATTGCAGAGGAAAACAGAACTTTAAATCATCAAAGAAGGAAAACACATTTCCTATTGGAGTATAGTACTGAGTCACAAAAATTTGAATTATTAACATTTGTGAAAATTTTGATAGAAAAATTCTATTTTAAAAACATCCAAGCTAGATTGACCACATAGAAAAAAATCTGTTTTCTAATAATTGTAAATTCTGAATGCTAAAATTATAGAATTTAGAATAATTAAATAAATTTGACTTTAATTTCTTAGAATATTGTAGGAAAATTACTGCAGGGATAAAGAGTTAATTTGTAAGAGTCAGAAAGTTTCTAGGAAGGAAATGTCATTTCACATCTGGGATATTACAAAGACCATATTTCATCCCTATGACGACACAGAAAATTACTGTTTTAGAAAAAGGAAGCTACCCAGGCCATTACAGCATTTAACTGAAGCAATAATAGCGATAACATTTTTAAATTAATTGTAGGTTGATGGGGTAAGTTAAATTCAAAACAGCAACCAGCAATAAGCAGGAAATATTTGTCTCTCTCTTAAATCACATAATAACCTTTAAATACAGTGAAGAAATAACTAAATGAAAAAACTATAAAATCATAAATGTGAAATTCATTGAAATTAATATATAAAAATATAAAAACACTATAGAAGGCATCTCAGGATGGTGCCATAAAATACCAAAAAAAAAAAAAAAAGATGTTTTAAAAGGAGAAAAAAATTATAGGAAGACATGTAACTGAGATAGTAAACCTGCAAGGATATCTTGGAAAAAATAAACATTTTATAAAATTAGTCTCATGAAAAATTATCTTTTTAAAATTTTGTTGATCATTTTTAAAGAAGCCCCTTCTAGAGGCAGATACATGCTTTCCTCCCCCCCCCCCATTTTCTATTCCCTACTTCTCCACCGCCATCACCTTAATCCAAGCATTCATGACCTCTTTCTTGGACTTCATCAATAACTTTAAACTTGTCTCCATATCTCCGACTCTTCAATAAATTCCTCTCACTGCATTCAGAGTAATCATTTTTAAAACAGTTCTACCTATATTACGTTGGTACTTAAACCCCTTTGGTGTCTTTCTGTTGCTGTGGAGATATGAAGAGGAACTGGGTTTAGAGATACTTCTGAAGTACAATAAATAGGATTTGACATATGGAATGGGGAAGAGAGAGGAGTCTAAGATGTTTCCCAAATTAGCTTGAGATACTGGGGGAATAATATTTAAAAGATCAAGTTTATAGGGCAAAGAAGAAAAGGGTATGGGTTTAATATTAGACTTACTGAGCTTGGAGAACCTATAGGAAATTCAGGTGGGGATCAATATTTGTGGGAAAGGTGGGAATTAAAGACAGATTGAGTTGTGGAAGCCATAGATATGAATCCAACACTCAGGAAATCTTTGTACAGTAAAAAATAAGAACTAAGAACAAAATCATGAAGAATGCTAACATTTAAGGGGGAAAAGTGTCAGAGTATGAAAAGTAAGTAAAGGAGACAGAAAATAAGGGGGGAGGGGAAAGAGGAAAGTTATCTGAGCATTGGAATAAGGATATCCTGTATGTTGCATTTTAGTATACACTGAGCTCAGTTTTATTTTTTTTATTTTTATTTTTTAATTTTTATTTATTTATGATAGTCACACAGAGAGAGAAAGGCAGAGAGAGAAGCAGACTCCATGCACCGGGAGCCCGATGTGGGATTCGATCCCGGGTCTCCAAGATCACGCCCTGGGCCAAAGGCAGGCGCTAAACCGCTGCGCCACCCAGGGATCCCACTGAGCTCAGTTTTAAATTATGTCTTTTGAAAAAATAAAATGTTGCAGAAAAACGCTTAGTAATTTGGTGTGACCATTTCTTAACTGATTGAACTGATTGTGTTTTTAGACCTCAAGTGAAGAGGGTTGAGCTAATGTTGCTTCTCATTTTATTATACAATATCATTGATCCACATAAGGCCCGGTCTTTTTATTTATTTTATTACCTTTTATCCTCCATTCTAGTAGATAACCATTCTATTGTGCATAATGTATATCTTTCTTTTCTTTGTGTTCTTATAAAATGTGCTTTGATTAATGAGGAAATATTTTTAATCAAATAAGTGATAGTGCATGATATTTTTGGTTCTGATTTTCCTTTTCACAAGCATAATTTTATACCCATTCATTGCTATGTGTATTTCTAATTCATTACTTCCAATTGCTGCACGAAATCCCATGATGTATGACCACATTTTAATTCAGACACTCAGTTTGCTTCCAAATATTAATAATAATAACAGCAATGTTTCAGGAACATTTCCATTTACATATGTCTCCTTATGAACTTATGAAATAATTTCTCTCAGTTATATATTCATGAGCAGAGTTGATGGTCAAAATGCATGTACATACTTAATTTGGGTTATTATTGCCATCTTGGTCTCTGAATGGCTGTCCCAGTTCATGCTCCCTCCAGCAGGAATAAGGGTTCTTGTATCCTCATATATTGACCAAGAGTTGGCACATCTATCTTTGCGAATTACTGCCAGGCTAATAGGTTAAAAGTGATATTTCAATTTGCATTTCTGACCATTAATGATTTGGGGCATCTCTTTAGGTATTAATTTTTTTTAGTTTCCTTTTCTGCAAATTGCCCATTCATGTTTTGTATCCATCTTCTTTTCTATTATTTTTTTTTCTTATTGATTTGAGGGCTTTGGACATTCTGGATATTAGGGCCTTATCAGTTTTAGACTGTGCATATATCATCTTTCATTACATTATCCATCTGATACATCTGTCCATGATGTCTGCATTAGTTTCCCAGAGCTGTTATAACAAAGCACCACAAACTTGATGACTTGTTAAAACAACAGAAGTTTATTCTTTCACAGATTTAAGGTTAAAAGACTGAAAGCAACAAGGTGTTGGCTCCCTCTGAAAGCACTAAGGGAATATTCTTTGCTTCTTCCAGCTTTTGGTGGCACTTGTTTCTTGGCTTGTGGCAGCATAACTCCAATCTCTGCTTTGATCTTCACGTGGCATTCTTCCCTCTGTGTGTCTCTGTGCACCTGTCTGTTCACATGGTGCCGTGATCTAGTCAGGCTGTAATCAACAACAGACAGTTATTTCTCACAGTTCTGGAAGCTGGAAGTCCAAGATGTGGGTGCCAGCATGGTCAGGAGAGTACTCCTTCCAGGTATCAAACTTCTCATTGTATCTTCCCATGGTAGAAATGGTCAACTGGCTTTCTAGAGCTTCTTTTATAAGAGCATTAATGCCATTAATGAGGGTTCTCTCAGAACCTGAGCACCTCCCAAAGGCCTCACCTCCTAATTCCATCACATTGGGTTTTAGGATTTCAATATATCAATTTTTCAGGGACAAATACATTCATATCATAGCATATTCAGACATGGCCCAGGAATACAAACACTCAGACCACAGCATATGGCACCAGTTATTGGCTTTGGAGCCCATGATAATCCAGTATAACCTTCTCTTAAAAAATCACATCTGCCAGGACTATATTTCCAAATAAAGTCACATTCTGTGGTTCTGGGTAGACATGAATTTTAGAGGGGCACTATTCAACAATATCCTCCTTTAAATAAATTTTTAAAAATTAAAATTTTATTTTTAAGTAATCTCTACATGCAATAGGGACTCAAACTTATAAACTCATTATCAAGAGTTGCATGCTTTACCAACTGAGCTAGCCAGGTACCCCAAATAAATGAAATTTTTATCTAATGCTCAGCATAGTGATTATAGTTATTATGTACTTGAAAGTTGCTAAGAGAGTGGTAGATCTTAAATGTTCTCACCACAAAAAAGAATTAGGAATTATGTGAGGGGATGCTACTGTGATAATCATTTCATGGTAAACAAGTATATCAAATCAACAGGCTAAAAAACTTATACTTACACAATGTTAGATGTCAATTTTTTCAAAATAAATTTTGGGGAAAAGAAAACATATTAGTGTTGAAAGATATATAAATAGATAAAAAATTTTATAAAGTTGCATCTACTGAGAGGAAAATATTCATTAGCTAAGACAATTAAAGCAAGATTTATATATAATATATATAACTACTGATTGACTTCCTAGCATTTAGCTGGGATTTGTGTAGCTCAAGATCAGCTAACTATACTGCTAGCTTGGCCCCGATTAAGTTTATTCCCATGGTTATAGTAACTGATTCAGGTCTGGACACATGACTTAACTGAGGACAGAGAGAGAATTGCTGAGGATTTCTGGGAAGGAAAATTCTTTACTTTTCTAAAAGAATTACCAGAAGAGATTTTCTCTTCTAGTTGCAAGTGACCAAGAGGACTTAAAGTCCATGAAGCTGCTTCCTACAATGATGGAAACCAGCCCTGAGGACAAAACTAATCACAAAGTTGGGGAAATCCTGAGAGTCCTAAGCTTTGCGCTTTCAGTTACATGATGCAAGTTTCTCCAGGTAAATAAGCAGGTTCAGAGTTCCACTACTCTCCAGCTATATGGCATTAGGCAAGTTCCTTAATTTCTCTAAGCTTCCCCTTCCTCAAATATAATGGGACATCCACAGTATTGAACTCTTAGAGTTTTGTGAGAATTAAATAGGACAATTGATGTAAGGCATCTGGTCCAGAATTAATCATTTTATAAGTGTGAAATAATTGTGAAATACTATATTATTATCATCCTGATCTCTATTTGTATCACTAACATTAGTATTATCAGACTAAGTAGCAAACCTAGGATGAACTCTCAAATCTTCTATCTTTTGGTTTGTGTTTCTTTTTAAACCAAGTAAAACCAAATTAGCTGTTGATCCTATAGCCACTGCATTAAAGTCTCTAATATACTTGATAACTTTATAGGTATTTATTTATTTACAGAGAATCCTATGTATACAATGCACTAGGTTAAGCACCATAGACACAGCTTTGGACACAAGTCATTCTTAATTGTCAAAGAGAGTGGGAAAACTGGACTAAGCCACCATCTACTGCTGATAAGTCAGTTATCCATGAACAAGGCATTTTGACTATATAATCGAGTGAATCAGGATTTCCATGTTCAGAAACCATTGTAAAAAAGCAGTCAGTTTGGGGGTGCCTGGGTGGCTCAGTCAGTTTAAGCATCTGCCTTAGGCTCAAGTAATGATCTCGGAGTCCTAGGATTGAGTCCCATGTTGGGCTCCCTTCTCGGTGGGGAGTCTGTTTCTCCCTCTTCTTTTTCCTCTGCCCCTCCCCACACTCGTTCCCTCTCTCTCTCTCAAATAAATAAATAAGATTTTTTTTAAAAAAACAATCAGTTTGGAAACTACAAGAAAAAGAATAAAAAACAGAGAAGAGCAATTATAGAAACTCTAGCCACCCAAAGCTATTGTGCCCTGAGAAGATAATAAAAGATACCTAACAGAGATGGAAAGTATGGGGTAGAGTCCAAAGAAAAATGTCCTTTCCATCTGAATTAGTTTTAATTCTTTTTAAATAACAGGTCTCTTTATGATTGTTTTTAAGGCACTGTTGCAAGAGGCCTTCATAACCTTAACTTACTAATATTGCACAACATAAAACAAAACATTACATTTAAAAATGGAAATTCAAAAAATATAAGCACAACTTTTTCTTACCAACCTTGGTAAATGGGATATACTCTAGTAGAATGCTAAAACAGGTTGATTATTTTCATAACTTAAAAGTAAAGACCAGGACAGCCCCGGTGGCCCAGTGTGTTAGCGCTGTCTTCAGCCCACGGTGTGATCCTAGAGATCCCGGATCGAGTCCCACATCAGGCTCCCTGCATGGAGCCTGCTTCTTCCTCTGCCTGTCTCTGCCTCTCTGTCTCTCTGTTTCTGTCATGAATAAATAAATAAAATCTTAAAAAAAAAAAGTAAAGATCATTGTTTACTTCAGGTGTATGTATTTTCCTGTGTAAGCAGTGGAAGTACTTTATCACAGAGAATAAACATATCAGAAGTATAATGCTGGGGGCGGGGAGGGAGGTTCCTCAAAAACACTTGGGGGAAAAAGTAAGCTGAAATAGATTTTTTTTTCTTTATCAGAAAATAGCAAGGAATAAAATAAGCAAGCAAACGAAGGAAGAAAAAAGGGAAAATAAAACACAACTACATACCCCAAGGAGCAGGAGACAGAAAATCTATGTAGCCAATAAATAACTCCCTTGTCAGAGAATCTATACACCATCCAAAGAGGTCGATTTGGGAAGTGCCGGCAAAGATAGGGAAGGCTCAATCACAGCAGTTATTGAAAAGAAAAAGGCAAAAAGAAACCAATAAAAGAGACAGGAAGCATGCATCTGACTCCTCTGTAAAAATGATTACAAATTAAATCTACTGGTTTCCATGGTTCCAGGGAGTTTTTTTTTATTTTCTGGTCTTGAGATGAAGTGAAAGAAGGAAAGGCCTTTCCCTTTCTACCTAGAATTCTAATTCCCTTAAAACAGGATTTTTTTTTTTAATGTACCTTTAAATCCTATTTAAGAGCCAAGTATCCCAAAAGATCTTTGCTAATTGACTTTGTGGCAGAGCTCAGACCCAGTGGAAAGAGGATCCAGTCAAGGAAAACCTTTTCCTCTCGTCTAACTATCCAATGCTTCAGAGTCTGAGAGCCAGATAATCAGTACATCAAGTGCTTGTCCAGGGCCTATTGAGTTACATTAAAATCCTGGTTGGCGTAAAATACATGTCACATAGGGCCTAGGCCCTGAAAACTTGATACCAAAGTAGAATGAACCAGACAGTACTGTAGGTTCAAATTATCTAATGGTTCAGTTTAAGAGCTAAGTTATGCAAAACAAATAATTGATGGCTATGAATGCATATGGTAAATTAAGTGCATTGTACATAGAAAATAAGTGCATCCTAAGAGAGGAAGGCAGAAGTTATTGGATATGACTGGGGTTCAAAAGATAATTACACTGAGATGTTTAATATGTTTAAGATAAAGCTTCTGGATGTTGTTTTTAATACTAGAAAATTATTTTTTTAAGATTTTATTTATTTTTTCATGAGAGACACACACACACAGAGAGAGAGACACAGGCAGAGGGAGAAGCAGGCTCCATGCAGGGAGCCCAACGTGGGACTCGATCCTGGGTCTTCAGGATCACGCCCTGGGCAGAAGGCGGTGCTAAACCGCTGAGCCACCAGGGATGCCCAATACTAGGAAATTAAATAATGGTCCAAGAATAAGTTTTTATTAAGTAAATTCCATTCATATTTCTTATAGAATATTAACTGTAAGGTATTTTTAGAAATTATGATCTACATATATGTATTTTAAATCAGTAGGAGATATTCATAATTATTTAATTATCTCTAAAATCTAATCTCTTTAAAATTAAAAAATTTAAAATTAATCTCCTTAAAATTTCCCCTATTCTTAAAATATTCTAATTTATTTGAAAACTTTATTATCTAAAGTGTAATATTTATTCAATCCTAGATAAAAATGGAATTTATATTAAAATATTTTTATTATACTCATATTCATAAAAGAATTTGAAGAAAAGGCAGATAATGAAAAGAAATTTTAATCACCCATAATCCAGCACTCAGAGACAGAATTATTAATACTTTGAAATATATACTCAAGTCTCTGTTTTATACAATACACATTTTTTAATAAAGGGATCTTATTATGTATCTGCCTTTTGCCTGTTTTCTTTAACAATTTATCTTGAGTATCAAAAGATATATATTTAAGGCCAGGAAATTTTTAGATTTTTATCTTAGAACTTATCTATACAAAGTTTACTTTCAAATTTGATGCATTACTTACTGGATTTTTTTAAGTGGTTCTATTTTTCTTCTTCACTTTATTCCAAAATACTTGAATATGAGGAGCCAAATAATTTTTAACAGTGATGATATCAAACGCTGTCTGAGAATCCTCTTACAATGGAACCGGGTATGGTGCAGAATTTGTACCAAGCACAAGTACCAAATCAGAGGACAGCCCTAGATGACAGAAGTCACTATACACGAGTTCATATTCTGGCTCTGCCACTGAGCATCTATGCCTCTTGGGCAAGCCGCTCAGCACTTCAAGATGTATAGCTGAGACAATTAATGTTAAATGACCTCTGAAACTACTATGGTGCTACTTAGAATGCAGGTATAGGATATTCCAGAAATGGGAATTCTGATGTTTAAATATACAGAGATGGTACTGGCATTCTCAAATTTCAGTGGCCTTGGTTTGAAGACAGCTTCTATTGTACAGGTTTCTGAAGGTTTGAGTCTAAAATGAAATCCATGCACAAAATAGCAAACAAAATTTTGGCCAATGTCCTATTCTTTCAGTTAAAAAACAAAACAAAACAAAAACAAACAAACACAAAAAAAACCCAACCCCTTTGGAGAATCCATTTTGGCCACTAAAATAAAACCAATCAAAAGCTAACTATATCTATTTCCTTATTTCCATATAAATAACTTTTCTTCCTAAATGTATCTGTCACATTTTAAATAGAAGTCATTTTACAAATATAAGCAAACACCAAAATACCCATATTTTTAGCTTTTAATGGAAAGTATTAATACAAATTACTCAAAAATGACATGAGAATAATCATCAAAAGTGAACACAAAGAAACAAAGATTCACTCCACTACCTCGAATCTGATTAAACACAGTTTTGCTACTTTTAAAATATGTTACAGTATGTCAGTAGATGCTAAATATGTATATATATATATATTTTTTAGTATGCATCAATTATAAATTGATGATCTCAGATAACTGACCATCAGTACTATCCAATAAAACATTCAGTAACAATGGATATGTTCAATATCCATGATATCCAATTTGGTAGCCCCTACTGCCTTGTAACTAGTGTAAATGAGGAACTAATTTTTTAAAAAAATTTACTGAATCTTAATTAATTTAAATTTAAATAGCCATGTGTGGCTAATAGCTACCATATTGGACAGTGAGATATAGAACATACCTGGGATCGAAAGTTTAATGGCCCACCCTACCCACTTACCTATACTACCCAAAATAAAATATGATAGAATACAAACTTTACAGAGGCCATAAGAAGGTGATCATTTCTCCCAATAAATGAGATATTCATCTAACAAATTCCACGCTAAGACTATGACCTAACTTTAGAGACAGAATTTGGGGGGAAGGAGGCTAACCATGGATGAGATGCCCCAACTCCTGCATCTCTGAATAAGGCACAGGCACATCAGAAATATTGTAGTCTTTCTCTGTCCTACGAACTCCAGTGGCAAATGAAGAATGCTGTTTCCTCCCACACTGTTTGAATTTTCTTAGGAAATCAGATCCAGTGAATTTTAATGAACTGGGTTGCCTGTTCTTGAAATTTCTCATTTTTAAGTGCCTGACACAGGAAAGAAGGTACATTATATTATATCCAAAGCTACATTATAAAAATATGTTTTTTACAAAAAAAAAATTACTTGAAGGCACAAAGGCGGGGAAGGACGGCCCCTATGTAACTGAGATTACATTTCTTAATTGCAAAATCCAAAATCAGTTCACCAAGCTTTGATTTGTGTTCATATTTTTGTGCTCGTTTTGCCAGATCCCTAAATAAAGGCACTGATGCCTTACACCTGATGATTTACTTAGACCTAAGTACACATACAAAGACCAGCTCCAAGACAAGGATGCCCAAAATGTAATTGTATCCCTAACAAAATAACCTATGGAAAACTAGTACCAATCACAAAATAACGTGGTGATGGAAGATTTTTAAAAGTTCTTAGAGTCCAAGCTTGGCACAAAATGCTACCCATTTTCAAGATTTCAAGAAGTCTTGGACAGAAAGTGCATCGAAGGTGAACTAGACACCAGTCCTCAACCTCACGTTATTTCTATCTACTAAGACCCAGGGATTCTTAATTTGAGCTAGAGAGAGTGAATGGAGTCCCAACAATGATCATGATTTAATCTCCTGCTAAGACAAGGAATGAGAGAGAAGCTTAAGAGAAAAATACATTTGATTTAGGGAAGTAAATGAATGCATTTCTTAAATCTAGAAGTTGGAGGATCCTACTTTCTGAACTGACATTGAGGCTTGCTCTATCTCCTATAAGAATGTCATCACATTAGTCTCAGAGAAAGTCTTCCAAGGTAGATATTAATCAGTGCATTTGAGACAACAGAAATACAGACAAGTAGTATGGTTCTTATGCTTGTTGGGAATAAATGTTTCTATGTGTAACAAATGTTGATCTGAGATTACTTTCATGTGATGATCACATAGTATGAAATTTCAGAGTGGAAATGCATATACTACTATGGCATATAAATACTAGATACTAGGATAATCACCAAAATGAGCCTGACATTCACTGAATGAAGAAATTGGCTTCAGTGGCCTGCAATTACCTATAATTTTAATTTTTGTTAGTATATTGCACTTATCTTTATTTTAAACAGAAACAAGATGACCATTTTTTGTACAAGAAAACACATAGACGTCAGTAGTGTTATAGTAGACACTTGCCATCCTATCTTCCTAGATGTTTATTTTGTGAGTGCAAAAGAAAACCCTAAAGCTATTTAAGCACACATCAATGGCCATCATTACAGAAAATATAGGAAAGTGGAGCAATCAAAGTCCACTAGAGTGGAAGGGAGACTGGTCACCCCACTGAGGTATTATTGACTAGTCTTAAATATTTTAAGAGAAAGGATAGAAAGAGTATGCTTTCATGTTTCATTCCTAACTGCTTGTCAGATACAGTAAAAGAGAACAAGAAGAAGTGAAGATAATCACGTTAAAAATTCCAAAGATAAGTAGTTGGGGAAATGATAATTCTTTTTGATCCCTCATCAGCTGACTCATTGCCTAGGGGGTTTTTGTAATGTTGATCTCCTGAGAGACAGCCACCCACTGAGAATATATAAATTAGTAATGAGCAGAGAATCAGCAGATGGAAAGAAATCACAGAGAAGGAAGTAAGGATCTTCACTTTGCACAAATTACAAAAATAAGGAAAGATTTTTTTCCCAAAAGAAAGCAAAAGTTGTATTGGCTTGGTTAATCAGAATTTACACTATAGGAGTGGATATTGTTATACTAACAAAAAATGAAACTAGAACAATGAATGTCATGCCTCATGATTACAAGTATTGGTCACACTTAAGGCATCCCAGAGGTCTGGTTAAATAAGGGAAAGCCTCTTGGCTTTGCTGTGTTTGCAGCCTAGTAATAGTCTCTCTATAGTCAAAACATTCACCTAAATGGCAAAGAAATAAAAACCATTCTAGAAGCAATAGACATATTTAAGTGGTTGACCATGATTGAATGAGTTTATCAAGAGATACAAAACTCCATCAGAATTACTAAAAGCACTCAAAGGACCTGGCTAATTAATACATTAGGGAATCCAAAATGCTATCATAATCACTGAACAACCTATAATTGGTAGAAGCATGTTCATAGATAACTGGCTTCACTTTAGCCATTCACCAACTAGGGTAGACTTTAGCCATTAGCAATAAACTAATAAAGGAGAGTTGTGGAGAATTATAAGAGAATGAAAGGTCCCAAAGGATAAAGTTGGTGGGCAGTAAAATGAAGCATTTTTAGGATATAGTCAAGAAACCAACTCTAAACTCCAAAATTAACCCACGAGGGGAAAACAAGTGGGGAGCAAGATTTTGAAATATAGTTCACCATAGCAAAATAAATGAAGATGAAGATGGCTTGAAATACCCCTACTTGAGAATGCCACTGCCTCTTGAACACAGGGTTGATAAAGTATTCTAAAATACAGATCCCAGATAAAATCTCTTGAAATATATGCATGCAGGAAATTGAGTAATTACTATATCAAATGAGATTAAAATTTAAAGCATGTTCGTATCAAATAGATAAATTAAAAACGTTTAAACTACTAATTCCAGTTCCAGTCATGACAGAAAAATTGGTATTGAGCTTACTCTGCTACCTTAAACAATTATAAATATATGAGTCAATCATTTAAAATAATTAAGCAACAACTATCTCAGGTCTATGATCCTTGGGAGAAAGAGCACACATGACATGAGTTCCAAACTACAGCACAGAAAAATAGCCTGAAAAAAAAACAAAAAAACGAACAACAAAAAAAAAAGCCTGTGTTCTTGCTGGGTAGGATAAGTAGAGACAAGAATTAAGGGCTGCTGAGGCAACAGAAAATTTTCAGGATAAGATACTAGAGAACAGTATGCTACACAGAGAGGTATCTCCAGACATCGGCAGAAATGTCCATTTACATCTCTGGACCACTACTAACCTGCATACATTCAGGGCAAGACTACATGAGGCATGGTGGAGAATGGCTACTAGGGACTGTGAGGTGAATGAAGGACTCCACAATCACATAATGTCGAGAGACATTGAATGTCTAGAGACATTGAATGATCTAGAATAAGTGGCTTCACTGAACTCCACATACATTCAGTTGAGACCCCAGAAAGAGACAGTAAAAGTAGGTATTGTTTTGGTTCTAGTTTAAGGACAACTCTAGGTCTACCCAATAGCTTCAACAAGATAAAATTTATCAGACAGGAAATTGCTGCCAAAAAAAAAAAAAAAAAAAAAAACCTCAATACTCTGATAAAGATAGAAAAAAAAGTACGTTCTCAACGATGAAGTATTCACAATTTCCAAAAAAAGAAAAAAAATTACTAGGCATTCAAAGAAACAGGGAGATAGGACACATAATCAAAAGAAAATGTATATAGAAAAACAACTAAAGATGAAGTAAATATAGAAATTAACAAACACTACAGCATTAGAAATGTACTAAAGGATTTAAAGGAAAATACAGACATTATAAATAAATGGATAGGGACGCCTAGCGGGCTCAGTGGTTGAGTGTCTGCCGTCTGCTCAGGACGTGATCCCAGAGTCCTGGGATTGAATCCCACATCAGGCTCCTCGCAGGAAGCCTGCTTCTCCCTCTGCCTGTGTCTCTGCCTGTGTGTGTGTGTGTCTCTCATGAATAAATACATAAAATCTTTTTTAAAAGTTAAGTAACTATGTGGATGGAAACTCTCAGAAAATAAAAATTTATGAAAAACCAAATGACAATTCTATATTTGGAAATTCCAATATTTTAAATGAAAAAACAAATTTACTAGATCTTAATAGCAGATTGGACACTACAAGAGAAGAGATAGAACACCAGAACTTATCCATACAGAAACACAGACATACACAGAGAGAGAGAGAGAAGACTGGAAAGTAAAATAGAGTCCCACTAAAAAAATAAAATAGTCTCACTGACATCTGGGACAACATCAAGGAGCCTAGCATACATATATATATTTGTAGTCCCAGAAATAGGCACGAGAAAATGGTGAAAAAATATTTGAAGAATTAATCTTTGAAATTTTTCCAAATTTAATGAAAACAAGAAAGGCACAAACCCAAGAAGCTCATCAAAACACAGGCAAAATAAGCAGAAACAGAACAACACTAAAGTCTACCACAATCACATTGCTAAAAACCAGTGATGAGGAAAGAAGCTTAAAAATAGCCAATAGGAGGAAAAATTACATGACAGAGAAAGGGAAGAAGACAAGTTATCTTTTACCTCTCATCTGAAACAGTACACAACAAAGTCAAGGGAATGACACATTTAATGTGCTGAAAGAAAAAAAATGTCAATATAGATGTCTATACCCAGCAAAAACATTTTTCAAAAATTAGGGTAAAACAAAGACTTTTTAGACAAACAAACATAGAGTGAATTGCTCCCAGCAGACCTGCCTATCAAGAAATGTTAAGGGAGATTCTTTAGGTAGAAGGAAAATAACACCAGATGAAAAATCATATCTATACAAAAATAAATCAATAAAAAGCACTAGAAATTCTAAGTATGTAGGTAAATATAAGACTTTTTATTTATAATTTTTCTTAGTTGATAATCTATTATTTAGGTAAAAGCTAATAACAATGTATTTGGGGAGTTGTGTCTTGTAGAAATAAAACATATGGCAGCAATAACACAATAAATAGTAAAAAAAAATTGTAAACAGTTTGGAAGCATAATTATAAAAATGTATTTTTCATTTTCTGATCCCCAGGATAGGACTGTGAAAATGATAAGCTATCACACCCATCATCAGCTTATGCTACATAGCAAATGGTATTTTTAAGTGTAAATAAGGTTACTAATCCATTCGCCTTAAATAAAAAGATTATCTTTGTGGGCCAAGAATAACCACATGAGCCCTCGAAAAGTAGAGTTTTCTCAGATTTTCTCAGAAGAGGAAATCAAAGACGTTTGAATATAGGAAGCATTAAGTTTACCTGCTGGCTACAGAATGGAGGTGGTCATCTGAGAAGGAATATGGAAGGTCTTGGAAAATGAGAGTGACAGCAAGTAAGGAAACAGGGACCTCAGTGCTACAATAGCACAGGACCAATTTTTGCCAGCAACCTAAATGAGCTTGACAGACATTTCTTTCCCAGAACTTCCAGATAAAAGCTCATCTAGACCAGTATCTTGATTTCAGGTATGTGATAACTAAGCATAGATCCCAGTCAAACTCCCGTGGACTTCTGATCGACAGAACTGTGTGCTAATGAACTGGTGTTAATTTAAGCTACTAAATCCATGGTAATTTGTTAAGCAATTGAAAGCTAAGAGAGTATGGTTTGTAAAGTTCTTTCATCATACAGAAAGTGATGTAAGATTATTCAAAGGTGGTTTAAGTAATATTATTTGTGAGAAGTTAAATGTGCCTTTTGTAAGCCCTATAACAATTACACACACACACACACACACACACACACACACACACACGAAATATCATTAGCAATTGAATAGTCGGGATATAATGAAATACTAACTGTCCTCAGCGAATTCCAAAGAATACTTTGAGCATTCTCAGATTGAAATATCACTTGTTTTAGGGCAAACATTAGTGTCTGGTTTATAGTGGGCAGTCTTTAAACATCTATGGAATGAATGAATATATTAATGCATGAATGGGTAGTCAAGCCCATGGGTTAAGTAATAAAAGTCCAGTGGTTCTAGAACCAAAAATACCTGAATGAAGACATGTTTTAGCCCAAAAGCAATATAAAGAATAATCAGATGGGAAAAAAAATCACCATTTAAACAGAGAAATCGGCAAAGACTTGGGCTTTCAGTATTTATACCAGCCTGGTTCTAAAATGGATTTAAGTTTCTGGACAAGAGTTAAAAGATTGAACCAATAATAAAGATAGAAAATCAAGTTTAACTCTTTGAGGAACTTCCACACAGTTTTCCAGAGTGGCTGCACCAGTTCACATTCCTACCAACAGTGCAAGAGGGTCCCCCTTTCTCCACATCCTCTCCAACATTTGTTGTTAACTGCCTTGATAATTTTCTCCATTCTCATTGGTGTGAGGTGGGATCTCATTGTGGTTTGGATTTGTATTTCCCTGATGGCCAGTGATGCGGAGCATTTCCTCATGTGCTTGTTGGCCATGTCTATGTCTTCCTCTGTGAGATTTCTGTTCATGTCTTTTGCCCATTTCATGATGGGATTGTTTGTTTCTCTGCTGTGAGTTTAATAAGTTCTTTATAGATCTTGGAGACTAGCCCCTTATCTGATACGTCATTTGCAAATATCTTCTCCCATTCTGGAGGTTGTCTTTGAGGTTTGTTGACTGTATCCTTTGCTGTGCAAAAGCTTCTTGTCTTGATGAAGTCCCAATAGTTCATTTTTGCTTTTGTTTCTCTTGCCTTCATGGATGTATGTATCTTGAAAGAAGTTGCTGTGGCCAAGTTCAAAAAGGGTGTTGCCTGTGTTCTCCTCTAGGATTTTGATGGAATCTTGTCTCACATTTAGATCTTTCATCCATTTTGAGTTTATCTTTGTGTATGGTGCAAGGGAGTGGTCTAGTTTCATTCTTCTGCATGTGGATGTCCAATTTTCCCAGCACCATTTATTGAAGAGACTTTCTTCCAGTGGATAGTCTTTCCTCCTTTATCAAATATTAGTTGACCATAAAGTTCAGGGTCCACTTCTGGATTCTCTATTCTGTTCCATTGATCTATGTGTCTGTTTTTGTGTCAGGACCACACTGTCTTGATGACCACAGCTTTGTAGTACAACCTGAAATCTGGCATTGTGATGCCCCAGCTATGGTTTTCTTTTTTAATATTCCCCTGGCTATTTGGGGTCTTTTCTGATTCCACACAAATCTTAAGATGATTTGTTCCAACTCTCTGAAGAAAGTCCATGGTATTTTGATAGGGATTGCATTAAACGTGTAAATTGCCCTGGGTAACATTGACATTTTCACAATATTAATTCTGCCAATCCATGAGCATGGAATATTTTTCCATCTCTTTGTGTCTTCCTCAATTTCTTTCAGAAGTGTTCTGTAGTTTTTAGGGTGTAGATCATTCATTTGGGGAATATAAAAATTAGTGAAAGGGAATAAAGGGAAATGAGAGAAAATGAGTGAAAATTCAGTGAGAGTGACAAAACATGATAGACACCTAACTCTGGGAAATGAACAAGGAATAGTGGAAGAGGAAGTGGGCAGGGGTTTGGGGTGTCTGGGTGATGGGTACTGAGGGGGGCACTTGGTGGGATGAGCACCGGGTGTTATGCTATATGTTGGCAAATTGAACTCCAATAAAAAAAAAGTAATTAATGTAGTGAGAAACTGAGGGAGAGATAAAAGATGGAGAGACAGAGACAGAGGGAAAGAGGGCTGGAGATGGGGTCCTGGCTCCTGCAGACACTCCTTCAAGAGCTAACCCATTATTCTTCCCTGATTATGTGAGCAATAAATCCTTTTTCTACTTAAAAAAAAAAGAAAATCAAGTTTATTATATGTAAATATAGAAAGATCCATTATAGGGATCCCTGGGTGGCGCAGCGGTTTGGCGCCTGCCTTTGGCCCAGGGCACAATCCTGGAGACCCGGGATCGAATCCCACATCGGGCTCCCGGTGCATGGAGCCTGCTTCTCCCTCTGCCTATGTCTCTGCCTCTCTCTCTCTCTCTCTCTGTGACTATCATAAATTAAAAAAAAAAAAAGAAAGATCCATTATAAATAAACAGAAAACATATATGAATGCTCCTTGTTTTTAGAGAAAGGAAATATAGGTTCTGGGCTTACCACTGTTCACATAGTCTTTTTGTCATCATGCTACACACAGTGGGAAGAATGTCTGTAATACTTGCAAAAGTTGCAAATCTAATTATAATGTGCAAGGTCAAATAGCCCAGAAATAGAAACTGAGATTTGAAGAAAGTGCTTATATCTCCAATTAATGCATAGTCCATGAGATGAAGCAGCTTTTTAGCAGAATCAGCTAAGAGTTTTATAAACTCCACATTGCTCATACCCAACCGCGTGTAAGCAAACTTCCTGCACATCATAATCTCTAACAAATGGCAGGGTGAAGGATGAGGGTGAAGGAACAGAGGTATCTCAAGTGCCTGACTGGGATAGGAGAGAACCTGTCTACCGACCTTATTGAAGTGTAGCATGTATATTCTGTTCCCTTTGGGAGAATTCCTGGTACAGGGATACAGTTTGCAAAAATGTAGAATAATGTACTTGGGGTCTTGGCAGTGCTCTGGTTTATTCTGTTTGCTACTGCCTGGAATCCAAATCCAAGACCTGCACTTTCACGTAATTGTGAAAACTGTGGTGGTTGTTCATATGTCCACATATTTCAGATAAGAATCTAAACTGTCTCAAGTTAACATTATTAAAGCGTGGAGTCTTTCCCTTCCACCACTTCACATAACTGTACTTTTAAATATCGCTCTGTTGGAAAATGCAAGGTATGTGTGGCTTTCTGGTTTATGTGAGCTTGGTCTCCCTCTGAACCAATGAATCTAGATCACTAATTAACAACCAGGTGCAGGGTGTTTTACTAAAAAAAACAAAATGACTTGATTAAATGCAAGCTTTTGAACCAGATACAATAGAAGTGCATCTTCTTTAAATTAGTTGTTCTAAAGCACCTCTCTCTCTGAGGATATCCTATTGGGAAAATGAGCACAAATCTTTAACCAGACCCTACATAATTCACACTAATTAAACAAGTAGTTTATGGGTTTGAACTCATGACATCGAGTTATAGATTATGTAATTTAAAAGCTACATTCACTTTTTCTAGTAACTAGAAACAAAAGAGATGCTACTTAGCAGTTGTTTAATCCAGTAGATACAAACTGAAATTTGAGGTCGCTTTAATATTTAGCTAGTGGCTCGGCTTTACTTTTCAAGAGGCTATTTACCAAACATGAAACAGGGAAATAAATTCAGAGACAGCACCAAGCTTCATTTGACTTGAACCGTAAGAATCCTATAGCACACCTGAAACTAATACAACATCGCGTATGTTAACAAACTGAAACTAAAATTTAAAAAATTTTAAAAAGAAGTATATAGTAACTAAAACATACAGTGATTTACTTCTCAACCCTGTGCCAAGTATTGCGTAGTATACCAGAGATACAAAGATGAAAAAAGACGTGATCTTTCTCCCCACGTTATTTCCAGTCTCAAGGTAGAGAACAATTCAGGAAGTATGCTAGGTGCTCGGAGAGGTGGCAGTGATCAATGATTTCATAAAGTATAAACGCATGAGCTGGAACCTGAACTATAATTTAAATTACCTATTTTACAGGCAAAGGAAACTCAATGAGCAAAGGCAGAATGATGTGAAAGTGAGGCCCATCTGGAAAAGCATAGAGGATTGGGTAAGTATGGTGAGAAGGACAGAGAAACTGCCCTTTGAGGAGGCTGACTCAGTAAATAGACAAGTGTCAGAATACAGAGGGCCTTGCTAAAGACTCGAGACTTTTTCCTGAGGGCAAATGAGAAATCATGGAAGAGTTTTCGATAGTTAAACTGACAGGATCAGAATTCAGCCTGAGAATACCCTCACAGCGGTATGGAGGTGGATAGAACTGGAGAGTGAGAGACTATCGGACCAAAAAATGAAATAAAATTAAAAGGCTAATTTAAAGATTTATTGCTATAAGCCAGATAAGAATTGATAGGGTCTTGGGGAGCCTGGATGGTTCCGTTGCATAAGTGTCCCAACTCTTGATTTCGGCTCTGGTCATGATCTCTGTGTTGTGGGATCTCAATGAGGAGTTGGCTTGGGATTCTCTCTCTCCCTCTCCTTCTGCCCCTGTCCTTGCTTGCACACAGTCTCTGTGTCTTTCTCTCTAAAATAAATAAATAAATAAATCTTAAAAAATAAAAATAAAAAAGGAGTTGGTAGGGGCCTAAAATAAATGTATAGTTGTGAGGATTAAAGGAGAAATTTTTAAATTATATTTCATAAGTAAGATTTCTAAGATTTTTTCAAAGATTTCATTTATTTATTCATGAGAGACATAGAGAGACAGAGACAAAGGCAGAGGGAGAAGCAGGCTCCCTGCAGAAAGAATGATGCAAGACTCCATCCCAGGACCCCAGGATTACACCCTGAGCTGAAGGCAGATGTTCAACCACTGAGCCACCACATGCCCCTAAGATTTTTTTTATGAACTATGGTTAAATTCTTATAAATTCCTAAATTCTTATAAATTCCTAAATTGCACAGTCATTAAAAAGAGACTACTAACACAAATGGGCTTCATATTAAATAATAATTATATTTATGTAGAATGTGTTGGGATAAGATTATTAAATATTTAAGAGTATTAAATTTGATAACTTCCTCACAAACATTTATTTTTCCCTTATTTGCTAATTCCAACTCTAATTTTATATACAAACCTTAATAACATTCAAGCTCACACTATTCGTCTTTGAATGACTTAATTGATACACATTTGCTACCACTAGAGAGCAAAGAAAACAGTAAAGTAATATCTACACATCAGTAGATAGTAAGAGGCTATTTACTATTTGCCTCTTCAGTAGTCATGCTGGCGGCTCACTCCTATGTGTTTTATGCTTGCCAAGGTACTTCCCAGACATCATTTAATTTAATCATCCTAACAACTCTCAGAAGTACACAATATTACAGATTTTGCTTTTGAATGAACACTCAGAGATTACGTAACTTCCTCAAAGTCACAGAGCTAACCAATACAAGTGAGTATTGGGACTCAAATCCAAGCCACCTTATTGCAGTAAAGACAGCCGACATTCATTGAGTTCTCATTGAGTATCAAACATTATATTAAGTGATTTAGTGATATTTTTTGAATCCTCACAAGACCCTTCTGGGGTATATGCTAGTATACTTATCCCCACTTTACAAATAAAAGAAAAAAGGAACAAGGAATTTGTATAAACTGTCTTGGGCCACCCAATCAATAATTAGCAACACCATGTTTCTGACCTAAACTCTTGAATTACAGGGGCCACAACCTCTACAACCAAGCTAGTCCTACCGCAACTACCTGCATCTGCTCTACCTATAGCTAAAGAAAACTGACTACTAGGTAAACTAAGCCCAGACATAATGTTGAATTATCCTCCCAGACCTTTGACTAAACTGTAGGTTCTTAGGTTCCTTTCCAAATACCTATAAACTAACATGCTCTAAGCACTATCTGTACATTTTCTGGCATGCTACCATAATTTGACTTTTTTTCAGAAAAGAAAATTTGGGGATCCCTGGGTGGCGCAGCGGTTTGGCGCCTGCCTTTGGCCCAGGGCACGATCCTGGAGATCCGGGATCGAATTCCACGTTGGGCTCCCGGTGCATGGAGCCTGCTTCTCCCTCTGCCTATGTTTCTGCCTCTCTCACTCTCTCTGTGTGACTATCATAAATAAATAAAAATTAAAAAAAAAAGAAAATTTGTCTGACAGTCATTATGATGAATTACTCCAGGTTTCTCTTGCTCCTAACTAATAAAAAATAATAATAATAACTTATGGTCTATATTCTGTAGTTCCTACAACAATCATTTACACGTATCAGGTAATTGTGTTCTTACATTGATTACTTTCTGCAGAGATTGGAAAAACTAAAAAACAATAGATGTTTATCAGAACCAAACGCTTAAAAACAGATTTAAGTCAAATATGACCAGCTTTTAAAACACAGATATAGTTTTCTCTACACCAATGTTCAAATTACCAGGGCATCAAAACTTATAAAGAATACTACCTTTAGAAATGCCTAGAAGTCTAGCAACTTCCTTTTTTATAAGATTTTTTAAAATGCCAAGATGCAGGAGGAACACAGAGCATCCCCTATTTCCCTACATTCCTGCATCCTTCCTTTCCTATAGCTAGCAGTGATAGGTAAGTTCCCTCTCATTTCATATATCTCTATTTAGACATTTATTTCAAGACAGTTATACAAATTCCAGAAATGTCAGAGAGAGAGAGATGTAGGGACTGAACATGGGCCATGTGAATGCCCGAAAACTATAAATAACTCTGCCTGCTTGGACTCTATGGAAGATGGTCCTCCAGATGGAGCCCCTCTCAGGTGAGTACTGACTTTGGCCGATACTTCTGCTTTTGTGCATCCTCGGCAAATTTGTAATCTTTTGCCAACAGTTCCATAGCATCCTAAAAAAAATGAGAATCTGGAGAAAGAAAAGAAAGCGATAAATAATGAAGAAAGCGGGATCTAGTGAAAGTCAAAATGATTCCTTAGAGAGTGTGCAGGCACCATGTTCTAAGGCTGACTCCAACTCTTTCCAGTTTTTTGTGTCTGTGACTTTGAGGTATCTTGGAGTATCTTGCAACTTGGCAAAAAACTAAAGAAACTATGAAAATAGGGTTGTTTTTTTCCCAGATTACCTTCCATTTTGAATTATTTTCAACCTACAATATGGACTTTGAAAATAAAACACACATGGTTTCTCACAGATTTAAAAAAAACAAAAAACAAAAACGTGGTGATGGAACATGCAACCAGTACACCCCACACTACTTCAAGCTCTATGATCTCGGATAGATTCCTTCCGTACGAACCCTAAAGTACCTCACATACAAAATATGAGTAACAGCAGCTATTTCATTGGATAAGAATATTAGATAATGCCTCTAAAGACCTGGGTACACAGCAAATTCTCCATACATGTTAGGAAGAGGAAGAGGAAGAAAAGGAAGATAGAATTGTTTGCCTTCTTTTAGTTTCTAATAGGAAGAAGATAAAAGGATTTTGGATATTCAATTCTGACTAAGAATGCTATCAAACATCATGCTTTTCAATTTCAAAACCTAAGAATTTGGGCAGCCCTGGTGGCTCAGTGGTTTAGCACCACTTTCGGCCCGGGGCCTGATCCTGGAGACCCGGGATCGAGTCCTGCGTCAGGCTCCCTACATGGAGCCTGCTTGTGTCTTTGTCCCTCTCTCTCTCTCTGTGTGTCTCTCATGAATAAATAAATAAAATCTTTAAAAAAAGAAAAAAGAAAACCTAAGAATTCAAGTTTGGTCACTTTTTAAGATGCAAGAAATAATGAGAGAATTACAAATTGACATGAAGATCATTTATTTTAAGTCAGATAAACCGATAAGTTTTTCAAATCATAATTATTACGTGATTAAATAGAAAAATTCAAAAGTAATGATATAAACTTTTAAAATTTAAACAGAAAAAGCATCCTTTCAAAGAAGGCAAAAATAGTATTTAAAGAGGAAAAGCTTTCATGTAAATCTACTAGTAGAAGGACAAAAAGAACATATATGAAACTGAAGCTTCATTTCTTATAAAATAGGGTAAGAAACCCAAGAGTTGTATGGACATTTTGGCTGAATTATGAAAGAAAGTGTTTTAAAAAGAAAGTGTTTTAAAGAAAGTAGGTAGCTCTTGCTGATTTAGTGAAATGTCTTCAAAATCCAAGGTTACAGGAAGGATGGAAGAATAATCAAAAAGGATTATTGTGAAAAACAATGGCAAGTGTGTTAAATGATGAGTTTTCAGAAGATGCTTCACCCTGGAAATTTAAGATCCATTAAAGCCCCTCTTTCTGACTCACTGGTCGGAGTTTTTAATAAAATCTCAGAGAAAGGGTAGATGAGTAATGCTATGAGTCAGAGGTTATTTTTAAGAAAGGTGATATTAGATTTTAAAATCTTGGCGACCTTTAACATTTTATAATGCCTGCTTTTCTAAATTATTCTAAGAAAGTTACCACAGTTTACAGAAAAGTTGGCTGCTTCCTATCCAGTGTGAACTATTAAGAAGCAAAATTTGGCAAAAGGTTTAGTTGTCTTAAGAGCAGTGGCAAAGCACTAAAAAGTTTAATGTTACTTGGGTATTATTTTGCTAAGTTTAGGTCATAAAATTAATTTTCTCAGTGAAAGAGTTGCTTCTTACAAGTGCTGCAGACATTTGGCACGTGCCATCAACCATATTAAATGTTAAACTCTAGCCCTCTTTCCCTAAGATTTAGGTCAGGTGCTTTGCTTTATATAAATTCAAAATTTTGCTTTTAAATAGCTTTTGACAACTGTGACAAATATAGATAGGCAAATGAGATACCAGTCTCAGCTAAACAGTAAATTCTTTTTTTGTTAATAGATACTGATTATGCCATTTGGGAGAGTTCAGTTGTTAGGATCTTGTATTTTTAATATCTTCCTGCCAGAAGATCATAGCATCTAATGAATATTTAAAAGTTTGTAATGAGGGATCCCTGGGTGGCGCAGCGGTTTGGCGCCTGCCTTTGGCCCAGGGCGCGATCCTGGAGACCCGGGATCGAATCCCACATCGGGCTCCCGGTGCATGGAGCCTGCTTCTCCCTCCGCCTGTGTCTCTGCCTCTCTCTCTCTCTCTCTCTCTGTGACTATCATAAGTTAAAAAAAAAAAAAAAAGATTTAAAAGTTTGTAATGATACCCTAATACAACGGACTAAACCTGAGACTATCACATGTAGATTTCAGCTGTTTGAGATTGCAGGTTGCTGCCTTATGGTGGAATCTGGTCAATAAAAGCTCATTTATCTAATGCTAAATTGTTCTCCTTACTATATACCTAATGGAAGTTGCTGACCAAATTGAAATCATTTCCAATCTTCATCTTTCATCTTACACGATCCTGACAAGATGGAACTGAAAAAAACAGATTTGCAATTTATATCTTTAGAGACATTCATACACAGAGCTACCCACAAATATATCCATGTATAGAACACATCCATTTGCAAAAGAGACTGTTGATTTGAAAAATGGCAGAGGGAGGCTGCCCAAGACCAAGGAAAAGCTGTGTTAGAAATTCATATCAAGTCAGGTCTTAGAAATGATCAATTAGGAGCACCTGGGTGGCTCGGTTGGTTGAGCATCTGACTCTTGGCTTCAGCTAAGGTCATGATCTCCCAGTCATGAGAAGCCCTACATCAGGCTCCGCCTTTAGTGGGGAGTCATCTTGAGATTCTCTCTCAAAAAAATGATAAAGTTAATTCCAAAATAAAATTTAGTGAGTTACAAAGCAAACTGTGTATCACTATATTTTTAATTCCATGAAAATTTTAAAAAATAATCTCTTTGTTTTATAACACGCCATCTGTTGACTCAATGAAAGAGGAGTTTTAGAAATATTGTAAAATTGCTTTCGCATTTGTTATTTTTTGAAACAAATGAGGAAAAATTAATTTTGTTACATTTTCTACTCTGAGTCTAGCTTTCGTAGGCCCCTGTACAAACCGTAACCAAACTTTTCTACATGGGTCATATAAAAATTAACCGATTTCATGATACAAATTCTTTCATGTGTACAGGTTTATGTTTCAGGTATTGGTTTTACCTGACTATACACCCTGCATCTGTTCCGTGCCTGTATATCATGATAAGAGGTAGAAAATTGTCTCCTGATTAAAGACCACCTGCAGTATCCATGCAAAATCATTAAAGACTATAAACTGAGAAAACCTCTCTGCCTTAGAAACCCTGGCACAGTTAGAATTGTGAGTTGATAAAAAAAAAAAAGTGGTAATCAATGTGACATACCTCAGGGGAGGCACAAGAAGTTTTCAAAAATATAGATGCTAATGTTCATTCATTTTAATGTAATTTCTTAAGATTAGGAAGTCTCTTTAATATTTGCAAGAGAATCCATTAAAAATAAAATGCATTTGAAAGGAAAAGAACTGATACATATTGTTGGCTTAATATTTATTTTTGGCTTAATATATGCACTATTAGATGTGCTTTACATAAGTTAATTTAGTTGTTATACATTTAAGTCTGTTCCTTGATTATCAGTTCACTTATGCTTAAGGTTTAACAGAAAAGCTCCTGAAAACTAGAGAATATTCCCAAAGAGTATTCACAATTGGGCAGAGAAAACCTAAGAAGGACTGAACTCCAGCACTTATACTAAACTTAGGCCTATAATTCTTACCACAGACACAGAGTGATGATTTTACGGTAAGGATACCATTTATTAAATTTATCTGTTCATTCCTTTATTTTATAACACAACACTCTGCTATGACACGTGAAAACATACAAGTGTATTAAATGACCAGCTAGAGTAATACAGAGTAAAATGAACAACCATATTTGATAGGTACACAATTTGATAATGCCTTTCTATGAGCAATAAACTCGTATTTGGCAGGATTACTTGGGAGGGGAGGGTGGATAGTGCACAAAAAATTTTTGAAATAAGAAAATTAATAAATAAAAATATTTTTCAGAGCTTTCAAATATATGGTTATTTTTAATTAACCTAAATGTTTCCTATTTAAATATCCTCCCTTAAAAATTAATGTTCATCAACCTATCAAAGCCCTACCTCAGACCACACAGCAACTGCATTACTTGCATATGAAAAAGATTGACTTGCTATTTTTCATTTTTTGAGGAACCTCTATACTGTTTTCCATAGCGGCTGCACCAATTTATATTCCCAGCAGCAGTGCATGAGGGGTTCCCTTTTCTCTATATCCTTGCTGATACTTACTGTTTTTTGTCTTTTTGATAATAGCTAATCTGGCAGGTCTGAGGTAATATCCAGTTGTGATTTTGATTTGCATTTCCCTGATGATGAGTGATGGTTAGCACCTTGTCATGTGTCTGTTGGCCATCTGGATGTCTTCTTTGGAAAAATGTCTATTCAAGTCCTCTACCCATTTAAACACCTCATTTTCTTTAAATGTAAAGTTATTTAAGTGGAAACCTAAGGATGTTAAAGTGAGTCTCATTTAATCTTAATTTCTTTGCTAATGTTTAACCATCATTTTAGACTTTAGAAAACGTCTGATCTGCTACACTAGTAGTGTAGAAAGCCAGCATCATCATTATAAATCACTACGCCAGGGGATAGTGTGTTAAAAAAAAAAAAAAAAAAAGAGCTTAAACAGAAAAAAGAATAATTCCATTAACAAACAAAAAACTGAAAGGTTTGCACCGAAGTGAAAAAGCTGACCAATGTACCTTTCTGAAATAATTGGAAGAACTAGACACAAATTCATATTTCTTAAATATAAAAGTCCATTGATTATGCCTAACATGTGCTTTTTCAAGGAAGAAGCAATAAATGTAGCAGTAAACTGAATATCATCTATATTAATGTAAGGTATTTTTATTTTAGTGCATCTTTCCTTCATTATTATGAATTACAACAATATAATAATAATAACACAGGGAATAATAAATGCAAACAGATTGAATCAGCTACTTTAATAATATTATTCTTGCTTTTTAGGGAAAATATTATGTAGGTCTCCAATTGTTGCTACCAAAATAGTGAACAGAAAATAGATTGGAAGAAACTAAATAGCTTACATATTTATTACTCTTGTCACCCTGCCCCCTTCAAACTACGACTTCTGAAAAGAAGACATAAGAAAAGTGAAGGAAGTGATCTGAGGAAATATAGCTGCCTTTGCTTTTTTTTTTTTTTTTTATCATTTTTACTCAGCTGTAACAATCACTGAAGAACTTGGCTTTTTCCTTGGGGCTAAGTATTGAGGAATAAAGCCACCCCCCTTATTGTTTGTCATCTTAGACAAAGCCACTCCCATAAGCTCCTCCATTTATCCACTGTGCCTTTGGAAATGTTGAAGACAAGCTTTCTTAAGAGATCAAGAGGATCTTAACAGGACGATCTCTTTGTCTCCAATCGTTAAGTCTAGGCCATCTTTTGGGCTTTCCTGCTATCCTTTACTCTGGCCACTGAACTCTGGCCTTCTGGGTTATGATGAGTCTTCCACTTCCTTGCTTGGGTTCCTGTTTCATGAATCTGGTCTGCCTCCTGGTGAATGAGAATAGTTACCCATCCCCTATCTCTTCTCAGTAAGTGTCTATAACAATAATGACTAATATTTATGGGGCATAAGTACTTTACATGAATATTCATTCAACAAAACTGTTTACTATGTGCCCAGCTATAATCTCTGCTAAGCACTGAAAAAACTGATTTAATCCAGACAAAAATCTCTGTTCCCAATGAGTACAAGGAATCTATTAATACAAACAGATAGAGATACTCTGAAAGAAAGGAGCAATTTTTTAGGAGTCTATCAAAGGATTCACTTAGCTAGAGAAATAAGAAAAGATTTACCCAAGGAAGTGATGCCCAAGCTGAGACATGAAAAATTAGAAGAATTCATTAGGCACAGATGACAGAAGACACTGCAGATAGGCAAGCAGTATATGCAGAGAGCCTAAATCACAGAGTCAGGGGAAATGGTAAAAGCAGAATGGCATGCGCCATTTGAAGAATTAAAGAAGAGGGGCATAGCAGCAGTGCAGAAAGCTGAATCTAAAAAGACAGGTAAGCACTAAATGAAGGAAAAGCCTAGTGAGTTATGTTAGGGATTTACGTCTTTATCCTTAGAGCGGTTAAAACCACTGAAAGTTTTTAAGTAAAAGTGATACAATTATATTTGGACTTTGAAATGATAACTCTCCCAGGATTAGGGTTGCAGGCTTGCAGAGGTACACAAAAATGGATAAAGAGAGACCAATTAGGATATTGCAATAATCCAGGCAGGAGATGATGGTATTTTCAACTAAAAATAGTTCACTTGAACAGAATTTATGTGCCAGACATATCTCATTTAATCCTAACACCAATCCTATGTATTAGAGACTGTAATGATTTTTACAGATATGGAAAGCGAGCTCTAGAGGTGACTTGCTAAGGTCACACAGATTAATATGCAATATGAGTAGAATTTAGGCCGAGGCAGTGAGCAGTCTAACAATAAAACTCACGCTCATCTCTGGTGTTCTACACAGCTGCCCAGAAATGGCAGCAGCAGGGTTGGAAAGAACTGCACAGATTTAAGAGATATGTGGAAGCTGAAACTCCAGGACACAATGATGGATTAGTCATGGATAGTGAGGAGGTGATATCAGTTAAAGTAAGAAGGAGATATCAAGGATGATGTCCAAGAGTCTGATTTACACAAGTGGATGGATGATGGTGCCATTCACTGAAATAGGGAACATCAAAAGTGGATCAGACTATTTTTGCTGGACACTAAAGTGGTAAGAACAGATTTGAATCACTAACAACGTTATAATAGGGAAAAGAGTCCAGTATGAACTCAGCTCAACCTCAATGTCTACGGAGGTGATTAAGAGTTTTAAAGGGAGAAGGAGGGAATAGGGAGCCAGGTAAGGGATGGCACCGTACAGTCAATGAAGTGAATAAGTAGAAAAAGTGGAATGGAGGAGATGAAATAAGGAGAAACATAACTATCAATCTCTACTCCCAATTTCTGACACAGGGCTCCTGAAACCCTTGTAAGTTCCTAAGCAATAAGAGTATAGGAGCATCTTTTGTTCTAATGAGGTGACACTGGGTGGGTTCCTGAATGAAGGCTGGTCAGCAACAAGACCAAGCCATAATTAGAAGTTTGAAATTTTTAACCCTATACCTCCACCCACCGCATTCTCTGGAGAGGGGAAAGGGAAGAGAAGTAGAGTTAATAAGTAATCATGTCTACATGAGGAAGCCTCCATAAAATCCCGTAATATGGAATTTGGAGAATTTCCAGGTTGATGATCACAACCATGAACAAGGAGGATGACAGACCCCAACTCTATGGAACAGAAGCTCCTGTGTTTACAACATCCCAGTCCTCACCCTATGTATCCTTTCATCTGGCTGTTCATTTATATCTTTTACTGTACCCCTTAATAAACTAATAAACATAACTGTTTCCCTGAGTTCTATGAGTGGCTCTAACAAATAATTGAATCTGAAGGGAACTAGGCCATAGGAGCCTCCAATTCATAGTCAAGTCAGACAGAAGCTGTGAGTAACCTGGGTACCAACTACTTGCAACTGGAATCTGAAATGAGGAGCAGTCTTGTGGGACGGAGCTCTTAACTTGTGGAATTCAACACTATCTTCAGGTAGATAGATAGTGTCAGAATGGAGTTAAATTGTAGGACACACAACTAGTGTCACAGAGAATTGCTTGGTGTAGAAAAACCCACAACATTTGGTGAGCAGAAATGCCAGAAGTGTTGTGAGTGTGTGAGTAAAGGAGAAACATGGGAGAAACCTAGGGTTTTGTTTTGTTTGTTTTGTTTTCATAAAACAGGCTTTGGTCCACATGAGACCCATCTGGATTTGTTAGCTGGTACTAGTCAAAGTTAGGCCCCTACCCTCCTACAGAGTCTGGAAAAAGGGACCTAACTTCAAGTATTGGCTGGAACAAACAGTAAATTCTTTTCATAGGAAGACACTTTAAGTGGGTAAAGGGTCATAGGCTTTGAACTGTTAGAAATCATGTTCGTGTTTTGTTTGCTTTTTTATAGACCAAGGTTGAAGCCTAGTGGAGAATCAAGCTCAGAGAAGCCTGGCTAGAAATTAATCAAGAAGAGAGTCTCTGTCAAGAGTGTTGAGAGGACTATGAATTGAATACTGAAAATGTTGAATTTGAGGAACTTTGAGACATCCAATAGAAATATCAAATAGGAGGTTCAACAGTCTAGAGATTAGATCTTGTTTGAAGATGTACACCTGTAAGCTGTCAGCATATGGAAGATAATGAAAGTCATATCATAGTTGAATTTACTAGGATATGTTATTTTTCCCCATGCCTAGGAAACTCACTCTATGGGCCCCCAGGTGGCTCACTGATTGAGCATCTGCCTTTGGCTCAGGTCCTGGAACTGAGTCCTGCATCAGGCTCCACACAAGGAGGCTGCTTCTCCCTCTGCCTATGTCTCTCCCTCTCTCTGTGTGCCTCTCATAAATAAATAAATAAAACCTTTAAAAAAAATCACTCTATGGGCCCATTTTTTCACACCCCAAAATGAAGATTTAGGCAGATCCCATAGCTTTTCTATCAGTTATGAATAATAGAAAGTCACTCAGAAGTTTTAAGAAATGAATCCAATACAATGATTTAAACTCCAAAATCTCTAACTAAGGCCTCCCAGAGCAAAGGATATAGGTGATGTCTTTTTCCTCAGCCCACTTTCTCTTTGTTAGTGACTGTTGCTTTGATTCCTCCTGGTGAGAACCCAGAGGATTAGTGAGAAAACAACACACAGCTGAAGTAGCTGACATAGTTGGAATGTGGCATCTGTACCTGCAATGGAAACCTATATATCGTACTGATTCCTCAATAACTCCACTAAAATGTCTAGTAGACATTTCAAACTCAATGTCTAATATTAAAATTGATTTTCCCTCACCCTAAAAACCTGATCTCTTCAGAATCTCCCCACATAAGCAAATGACAACTCCCTTCTGTCAGTTGTCTGGGCCAAATATCTTAGAGTCCTCCTTTTCTCTCATAATCCATTTTCAGACCATTAGCATATCCTGTCACTTATCTCCAAAATATAACCGACTTTCATTATTGACAGTACTTACGTTCTGTAAACTCACTGCAAACATCAAATTAGCTAATACTAAATCACTGCTCCTCAGAGAAATACAGGGTTATGTCCCTGTGTGCATTTTGGTCACGTTTTCATCAATCAATCAATTTATAACCTTGTTTCATATATGTTTCTGTTTAAACACTTATTTAATATAAATCATTTATCCATTAACATAGACCTCAGGGCCAGCAGCACTAGAAGTCATGCCTGAACAAACCTTATCTAACGCACGTATTTTCTCTGTATGGCACATCACAGCCTTCTTGTGCTTAGGAGCCCTAGGCAGCACTTGAGCATGCTTGGGATAATTTTAAAGCAAAATCACCAACAAAAGTCACAAAAATGCAAAAGATGTGGCATTACATATAACATGAAAATGACACTTGTTTATGAGAGATGAAACTAAAAGGCGGAGAGTGCCATTTTGTTGGAACTCAGCTGGTAACATGCACACAAGGCAACTCAAATTTTTTGCTACCCTGTGCCCATGCATGTCTGTGAATGCCCACAAAATAAAGCACTGTGAGTATTGATATGGGGGGGTTACAAATAAATTTTAGTGAGAAAGCAAAATTGCAAAGCTGGAATAAATACAGATTATATATTCAGAATCTGACCACTTCTTCACGACCATCACCACTACCACCCCTGTCCATACCACCATCATCTCTTCATTTGCAGTAGACTCCTTACCTGCCTCCCAGCATCTACTCTTTCTCCAACAGTCTAGCATCCACAAAATTTGAATTTTTTTAAATTTTTTTTTAATTTTTATTTATTTATGATAGTCACACAGAGAGAGAGAGAGGCAGAGACATAGGCAGAGGGAGAAGCAGGCTCCATGCACCAGGAGCCCAATGTGGGATTCGATCCCCGGTCTCCAGGATCGCGCCCTGGGCCAAAGGCAGGCGCTAAACCACTGGGCCACCCAGGGATCCCAAAATTTGAATTTTTAAATTCAAATCAAGATCATGTCACCCCGATGCCCCAAACCCTCTAGTGTCTTTCAATCTCTTTTGATATGAAATCCAAAGTCCTGGCCATTGCTTCCCCAGGTGCAGAATAATCTGGCCCCCTTCAATTTTAGTGGTCTCATCTCCCATCACTCTCTCCCTTCCCAAACCTCCATTCTGGTTAAGCATGCTCCCATCTCAGGGCCTTTACGCTTGTTTTCTGCTTATAAGGCTCTTTCCATGGCTAGTCATCTAACTTCCTTGAGATTTCTGTTCAAATACCTCCTAATCAGAAATAAGGCTTCCTCAGCTACCCCTATAATAGCACCTCTATTACTTTCTATGCCCCTTACCTACTTTATTTTTCTTGAGTGTACTTACCACCACATGACATATTATACATATTTTTATTCTTGTTCTCTCTTTTTTCACTGCTGTCTTTCCAGTATCTAGAACACCTTGTACCATGTAAGTACACAATAAATATTTATCTAAGGAATGAAGAGTCACTGACTTTCTCACATGATATGCCTTAATAGGTATCTATTGTGGTAAAGTATTCCCTGGTTGGGACTGGAACTCTTCCTCTTTCAAATCTTGTCCAGAATCTAGCTGGCACTATGCTGGCAAGGGAGAAAGCAGTCATTAGGCTTTGTCCTGGAGTATTTAGAATTTCAAGATGGAA
Organism: Nyctereutes procyonoides; assembly: GCF_905146905.1. NCBI lineage: Eukaryota > Metazoa > Chordata > Mammalia > Carnivora > Canidae > Nyctereutes > Nyctereutes procyonoides. The sequence goes on from NW_026575137.1 coordinate 6,200,009, forward strand.
CTGAGAATCAGTAACAATATCAGGTAAAGTCTACTCTTCTATATCCAATGTCCATTCCCAGTCTTTGGATCATTGTTACCTTCCAAACAACAATAATAATAGTGAAGACACACTTCCAACTAACATAAATACAATTATCCTTATACTAACAAAGGCACACTCAACCTTTCTCCCAAAAAAAGAAAGTCCCATAAATTATTGTATTGATGTCTGGATAATGTTCATTTATTTTCTAGCTCAGGAATCCTCCTTTGATAAATGACTTAATGTAAGTAATGAATAAGAATGTTAATCCCAAACAATACAAATTATATGAAATAGCAGAGAAAGGGGGGGGAGTAAAACAATTAATATATTCAAGCATATACACAATAAAGCAAGAAAAAAATATATATATAACTATATATATAGTTATATATATACAGTTATAGTTATATATATACAGTTCTATATATATAACTATATATATATAGAAAAAATATATATATTAACTATATATATATATATATATATATATATAGTTATGATAGCCCTTGTTTCTGAAACTGGTCACAAGGTCATAATAAGTCAACTTTGCTTTACTAAATTCCATTTTCTTTTGCCCTTATCCAGAACCTAAACCAGTCATTGGAAGACAGTTCTCCATGGATCTCTCGTTTCTGCCTATCTTGCAAGAAGGAATGCCATTTCAAGGATAGATGCTTAGAGAGGAGTAAGTTTATTTATTCTCCAGTATGATAAAGACCATGCATCCCAGTGGGGCAAAGGTCGGCCAGGCTTACTATGCATTATAAAGGATTGGGTTTCCGAAGCTCAGAGTCCTTCTCTATGATTCCACCCACTGTATGTATACACATCACCTGGTCATTTTGCATCTTCATGTGGGAATTGATGCTTGAGGACTAGCACAAATGCTGACCCTCACCTATTACTATTGTGGTGACAGTCTTTTTGCATGACCCGACAGTCTGTCTCTTGCCAGCATCCAAACTGTAACAGACTAACTTGTCTGGCAATAAAGTCTCAGCTTCTGCATAACTCTTGACATTTATGATTCTATATGTGGTGACCCAAACTTTTATTCTTGAAGGGCCTGAGTACTTTTGGGGGTAGCTATAGTCTTCCACTAAATTTTATCACTGGATATGGAATTATTAAAAGGCATCCAAAAAAAAAAGAAAAAAGAAAAAATTCAGGGTTCCCAACATATTCCTCCCTGTCTCCATTAAGAAGGAACACCCTATTTCTCCTTGGTAAACAAGATCAATCACATCTCTTTATTAACACCTTTATACATTTCTTGGTTCAAAGTTTTCTGCTTATAAGGCTCTTTTTATGAATAGCCTTCTAATTTTCTTGAGATACCTGTTCAAATATCTCCTTATCAGAAATATGGCTTCCTCAGCTACCCTATAGGAACCCAAAGTGGCCAATTAATAGTTTCAACTTCCAATTCAATGGAAGTTATTGAATCCCATGGTAGAGGCATTGTTCTTTTGATGATTAAGACCCCTAAGCCAGCAAAGCATCAGATAGGAAACAAAATTTTATAAGTGATCACTAAGGGTAACATTTGGAGGAGCTAAACCTACTTACACCACTTGGTTCTAGGACCCAGTTTAAAGAAAAAAATCACCAGGCATTGGTTGTAGCTCAGGGCATATATAACATCATGTAGGACATCACCTCAGCTTCACAAAAGGCTTTGATCTAGCCAGCACCGTGATTAAGCCTTCCATAAATCATTTTACCTTTCTAGTCTTTAGTAGATTATTCCACCATTTTATTAGGCCAACTGCTTTTGGATGATGTAATACATGGAGACAATAATGAATCCATTGGTATAAGCCTAGTCATCATTTCCTTTGCTGTTCTTTAGTCAGTAGGAATACTATGTGGAAAAGCAAAGTGGTGAACAAAACATTAGATGATGGTAATGGTAAAAGTGTGTGTGTGGGAAAGACAAATTCATATCTAAAGTAAATATCTATGACCACTGGGGAGTAGTATCATATTGAAGGCTCAGTATTGTTCTCTGCTATTGGCAGGCCAATCACTCAACAGTAGTGGCAGTAAGATTAGGCTTGGCAAGAGAAAGTCTACACTGTTGAGCCCTTGTATAGCCTACATCCCTGACCTGTGACCATTTTTCACAGACAATTATTGAGCAAGCCCAGGGTTGGCTGGAAAGAAGAGCTAAATGATACCTATAAAGTTGCTCTACTCATCCATCTGGTTATTCACAGTCTTCTATGCAGTAGATCCCTATGATCATGAGACACAAAAATCCACACTGTGGCCATTCTGAAGTGGATAATCTTCACATACTTCTTCCCCAGATTTTCTAGTCAATAGTTCTTAACTGTATGCCTTTGAAGACCCTGATTATTTGGCCAAAACTTCAGCTACTAGGAATGATATAGTATGTATCTATACCTCAGGCCATCTTTTCTTCTAAGTGAAGGGAAACACAGATGAATGTCTGAACTTCTTCTAGGAGAATTTTCTTTACCCACTGTCCTTCATGGTCATCTCTGAGTGGGACTAGAATAGCATTATTCACACCCATGATGTCTTAGGGTTTGAAGAAAAAGTGGCAATGCCACAATACAAAGTATCACCTGGGTACGACTCACATGTTCAAGCAACTTAACTTATACCTTAGCTTCTGCTGAAGTTCAGTGTCATTGGTGACATAATACAGCTGTGTAGGCCTGAATTTATAGCTCAATAATTAGATAATATTCATTTCACAGTTAGATAGTATCCAGGTGTTCCAGAACTCTGTTGCCCTTCATTACATTCTCCTGAGGATCCCTACCTGCATCCCTACCTATCATAGCTACTTCAAGTACCATTGGATCTATTATCTTATAAGGCCCAGGTGGTAGATGCATGTATTTCCCACACTGGCTTGCAGAGCCTTCTTTTGCTTTGGGTATAAATCAAAGCTGGGGGCTTTACTGGTTACAAGAAATAGATTGGTGCAAAATTTTCCAACATATTCCAATGTACTATACGTTGACCTAGAATCCAATGATTCTACAGTATGTCACAATCAGAATGGAAATATGAATTCTTAATTCCAAGACTTTTTCTAACCTCTGGTATGGTACCAATACTGTATATTCTCATCAGAACAACCTAGATAAATCTCTGGCTGCAGAAAGCACTACTGCTTTACCTCCTATGAGAGTACCAAAAGAGCTTGAAATCTTGTTGTCGATCTTTTGAGAAATTACAGAATATTTCTAAAGTTTCAAGCAGAATACACACAGAGTAAAATGGTATAGTTTACTTCCTGTTTCTCTCTGAGGCACTCTAAGGTTAATTTGTATCGAAGCACCCTACAACTGAGTCATTTGTTTCCTGCTCTTAAATTAGAAATGACAAGAAGTCTTAATGCAGAAACCATTTTGAGATAATGATGTCTTGATTATAAGTAAAGTTTTCATATGCATGTAGGATTTATCAGAGATTCCAATAAATACTTCAATGCCTGAAGTCTATTATTCTGGATCTAATATGATTCTGGGATAACTGGTTCAAGATGGCAGCATTAATGAGCCAATTGTGTAACACCAGGGCACTATAACTTTTCTTCCATTGTGCAAATTAATTTGAATTCTCCCATATAATGTGCTTATCTTGGAAATTCAGACTTAATGTCCTTCCTCAAGAAAGCTGAAGACTGTCAGTACTCCATGGTCTTAGGTTGCTAAATAAATCATTGAATCCATTCCTTAGCACTTGCCTTTGACTCAAAAAAGAGAATAGGTCATCTTCATTTATCACTAAGTAACCAAAAACAATATGTCCCATAATTAGACCAGTGATGTGGAATGAGGCATTGGCGATGTCCGGGTGGTTTAAAAAAAAAAATGTCAACAATCAGAAGAAGCTTTCTGAGAAGTGACACTGAAATATGACATCTTCCTTTGTATATCAGAGAATTGAGGTCTTTTTTTTTTTTTTTAAGGATATCTACAGGCAGTGGTTATTTTCATCCCAACCTATTACCTACTGATTATGTAGTAATGAATACTGATCAGCTTAGTAAGCAGAGAAAGAATTTTCTAAATTAAATCACTCTGACTAGCTGAATCATATTTTGGGTGGGACATCAATCACAATTTGACCTTCTCCAACAGTGCTGTTTATAGACTATAGCCAACTCTCAAATAAGCATATAAAATAACTCATTCTTAAATTGTCTCATATCAGTGAAGTATGAGCAATGTGTTTCTGCAGAGAGGGTAAATTTTAAAGAACTAATGATGGATTATTGAGTTATAGTATCTATCTTTACAAATGAGAAAGATAACTCACAAAGGTCTTTGCCACTAAGATAAATGCTATAATAATTCATTTCATATAGATTATTGAACCTAATATTCCATTGCATTCTTCATTCTTTAAAATTAATTTCCATTGAAAAATTTTCCATTTATGCACCAAGACAACAACAACCACTGTACATAAGAGGAAAGCATGCTAAAAAAAAAAAAAAAAAAAAGAGGAAAGCATGCTAATGAAGCAAATCTGAACTGAGAAGAAAAATACTCTGAAGCTACTCCTAATGCTTTGCCCTCCAATGTATGAAACTGGCATGACTTAAATTAACAAAAGAGGTCAGTCATTGTGGAGCAGATGTCCTTGCCCCTACAAAATTGAAAGTAATGAAATTATATTTTAAGCACCTATTTTACTCATGAATTTCTATAGGTTTATTTCAAATAGATTGAGTGGCCTAAAACATAAAGCTTATCCTTTGGCAACTACATTAATAAAAGCATAATGAGGAAGAAATTTCTGAGTGGCTTCCTCAACCAACATTGTATACAATAAGATTTTGAAATCAGAATTATTTCGTAATGTATTTTAAAGTAGTTATTACTAAATAAACATTAATTCAAAAGAAGTAATCTCCCAAACAGTGCACTCAGTTCAGATTTCAACAAGGGTCTTATATTCATTATTATCCCCTTTTTTGTGTGAATCCAATATCTAAGAGAGAAAATCATCATTTTTAGTGTTTAAGTTTTTAAGATAAAAAGATAAATCTTAGAACAATATCCTAGGATTGCATTCAATTATTTATAATATGAGACCACCATATCTTAAGAAAATCTCATCAAAGCTCCTTAAGACCTTGAGTATTTAGTAACTCAACCCTCCTGGGGAGAGCACCTAAAATATAGCTTTCTCATACTCAGACATAAGCTCTATTCTATAAAATATAACATTATAGCAAGTTTCCAAATGTGGCAGAAACTGAAATAGGCCCCCAAATTTATGTTTAATCAGAAATTGTATTATAGTAGGAAGCCAATTTAAGCATTACCTAAATGTAACAGCTAGTTTTTTTTGTTTTGTTTTGTTTTGTTTTTATATATTAGATATTTATTAGAAGATGCTATTTTTGGAACATAAATCAGCTACTTTCTGTTTAATGACATTTGACTTCACCCCCTCATCACTCTTGCATTTTTCCAATATTTGTCCACTTGATATTTTGTAAGGTGTTCATATCATCACTCACTGTTTCCATTGGTCTGAAATTTGGGTGAGGCTTGGCTGCAGAGCTTTGGCTCAGGACCCTCGTGAGTTATTTCAGAAGGAAGATCTTGAAAGCATCTTCATCACTTGTCTGGCACCTGAATTGGGAAGACTTGAACAGCTGGGACTCCTTGGATATATCCTTATCTTTACGTAGTTTCTCCATGTGGTCACTCCACTAAGGCACCTTTAGTATAGCCGAGCTTCTTACATGCCAATTCAGGGCTCCCACAGGGTATGTCTCCAGAGAAAGCAGATGGAAGCCAAAATATACTCCCAAAATGCTCACTTTGAAAACAAGAAATAGTATAACTTGGTTAAATAGAAAGATTCCTGGATTACATTACCATACTTTTAAATGCTTTTAAAATATTTCTAAAATGTATTGGTAAACTTAACTTTTGCACCTCTATAAGTTCATCTTCATAACATAATAGATAATTAAGGTCTCTGTGACCTCTAAAGAATATGATTACATACATCAGTTCTTGCTAAAAATAATTGTAGATGAAGATACAGAGTTAAAGACTGAACCAAATGCATACTCCACAACAAATGTTTAGTATCTTTTAAAAATAATTTCACTATCTGAACTTATTTTTTCTTCTACTTGCCTACTTCCAAAAATAAAGTAGCTCTGTCCAAAAAATGCATTAGACTGAGAAGTTGGTGAAGGGATTCTAATTGCATTTGAACAATCATTCTGTGAAAGCCGCAGCACCTGTGTTGTTACATTTCACTTAATCTTCAGGAGAACACTTGGTGATAGGAATCATTTTTCCAAGTTTACAAAAAGGAAAAGGAAGGTTTAGAAAGTTTAGTTAACTTGCCTAGGTCCACAGGCAATAAATGAAAGTAGTTCTCTTTCCTGACTTGTTATTTCTAGTACATAAGGTTGCTTCAAATTCTAGTTACCTGGATCCTAGGTATTGGAAAGTTTTCAACAATATGAAAATATTATTTGCAACCGAACCTTGTAAGTTGTTTCAATAATCACATTTATTCTTTAAACATCACTTATTGAGTGACTTCTACTAACTGTGTATCAGGTACCATGCTAGGCACAATTAACACAACAGTGGACAATAATCTCTGCTCTCATGAAATTTAAATTTAGATTGAGTGAAAAATAGAAAAGTAGAAAGACCAAATAATCACATACTATAATAACTGCTGTCAAGCAAATAAACAAAAAGACAAAATAGAGACTAACAATGGGAGTGCCACATTTTACAAGGTGGTCAGGAATTAGCCAGGGGGTTGAGGTCCCAAATGTGCTGGAACACTAGCAACACAGGTTGATGGGAGAGGTAAGGGACAGAGCTGAGACTCAATTAGTCAAAAAACAAAAAAACAAAAAAACAGATGGGCAATCTGCTTGATAGCCATACTACTGAGAAGGGAAATCAGTTTAGATGCATCTTTATGCTTGGAATTTAAAAATCCAGAAAAATTGTCTTAAGGGAAAATGAGAGGGATGAAGATCTAAAATCCCCCAAACAGACATGATCTAAAATCCCCAAAACAGACTAAGCAGTCATTAACATGGGTTATTGTCAAGGTAGAACTTTAGTCCTAAAGATAAGATAAGGGTCAAGTGAGGCAACCATGCAGAAACTATACAGGTTGGATCCAAGGTGGGCGGGGGGGGGGGGGTGTCAAAGAAGGTTGGGATACATAGTTAATGGGCACAATACCCTAGGACTGTCTGTGAGAGAAATGGCCTTAGGAGAGGGAGGGCCTATCAGAACCCTATAAATAAGATCAAGTTGGCATATCTGTGATCGATATATATAAACCTTTTTTAGGACGTAGCTGAGGCCATTGATGTCACCAGACTCCACTCTCAGAGTTAGATTTAATTAGTCCAGAGTGAGTGGGGCCCCACAGGAGCAATTTCTCAAAAAACTTGTTACTTTGAGTTAATAGTAGATTAATAGTTGTAAGAAATAGGATCCCGTGTCCATTTTTTAGCTTTTCTCAGTAATATCTTGCAAAACAAAAGCACAATATTATGACAGGGTATTAACGTCAAGATCTAGAACATTTCCATCACCTCAAGATACAAAATTTTCCATGATGTCACCCTCTATAGCCACGCCTACTTCTCTTTCACTTTCACCTCATGTACTCATAATCTTTTTTTTTTCATTTCAAAATATTATAAAAAAGAATCATAAGTATGTCACTCTTTGGGGTTTGCTTTTGTTCACTCAGCATAATTCTCCAGCAATTCTTTGAAGTTATAGCATGTATCAAAAATCTGCTCCTTTTTTATTGCTTCGTAGTATCCCATGGTATAGATGTACCACAGTTTACTTAACCATTCATCCATGAAAGGACATCTGAGTTTTTCCTGATCTGGGGTATTATGAATAGAGCTGCTATCACCACTTATGTAAAGCTGTTCTGTGATCTTGGGATAAATGCTTAGGAGTATAATTGCTGGGTCATATGGTAGCTACATGTTTAGTTTTTTAAGAAACTGCCAAACTACCTTCCACAGTGACTGTACCATTTTGCATTCCCACCATTAGTGTGTATAGTGACCAAGTTCCCCTTAATCTCTTCAGCATTTGGTGGGCAGGAAGCCAATACCCACCTGTGACATTTGGATGCCACAGGTCCATTCCAGGTAAGGGTTCCTTAACACTAATAAATCTATTTTCATTTATCATCATTGAAATCTGGATATGCAGATTTGTTATGCAGTCATGTTAATTATACCGTTTTAGAATAATCTAATAAAATTAGAATAACAAATAAGCCAAATATGGTTTTTAATTTACTATTAGCATTCTGTCATTCTTCCATTATCTTGCCATTCTGTAGAAATGAATAGTTAGAAAAATATGTTAAATCTGTCATTTTCTCTACCTTATGCATTCTTACGGGGCCTAAAGCAACAAACTTCTTAAGTATATGACACACATCAGAATGTCATGTCTAAAATTCAGCACAAAGATTTTAAGGTCACGGAGGGTAGAAAGTAGAAAAAAAATAGATTGCCATTTAAAAACTGCTAAATTCCTATCGCATAAAGTAAAATACTTTTATTATCCTTTGAGAAACACTTTCTTCATCCTGAGGAAACCACCTAACAGGCTCCTAAGTCACTCAAAGTAAAAAGCAAGTATCTGCCCATTTTTCCTGGCGAACAAGTAAAACAACCAATAATCTGAAAGCAGATGTTTCACAGAGTGGATCTAAATGTTCTGTTTGTCAACATGAATTGTACTGAGTGGACGTCCTAAGCCCTGAACCTGAAGCGTTCGTTGCTTTTTAGTGGGGGGGGTGAGAATGTTTCTCAGTGGATTGAGTAAAGAAAAGAAATTCTTTTTTCTCTGGGCCTCAGGATACTTGAGTTATTGCCAGGGTGAGAGAGGAAAATGGGGACTGGGAAGTGTGCGGATTTCTGCACTGGTCACTGAGGTCTGAGGGCAGTAGCAGGCTGTCTGTTTGGAAATGCCTAGCCTTGTAAGTGAACGTAAAGCTAACAGAAAATTTTCCAAAGTTAGCTTATGGCCACAACTTCTTAATGGAGAATTAAGGGGAGATCCTGTTTCAAGATTGTGAGAATAGTAAAGAGAAAGGGAACTGTCCTAACAGTCCAATGAAGAAGTCAAGCAGACTATTGCAGGAAAATTGCAGTCAAGCAGGAAATTTGCTTTTCAGAACATGAAATGCAGAGTGTGGGGAACCTCCCAGATATAACTAAAGGGTACAATGAGGAGAACCGAACCCCTGGGGCCCAGGACTCCTCTGGTTCCACTCTGAAGTGATCTGCGTTTTTAACAAGCTCTCTGGGATGATTTTAGTGCAATCAGCATTGGAACCTCATTTCACTGGAAGTCAAAAAGCAGTGGTTCTCATGCTTCAGGGTGCTAAGAATCTCCTGAGGGCTTGCTAAAAAGGCAAATCCCAGGGTTCCAGTCCGGAGGGTCTGATTTATTATGTCTCCCATTTTAAAAAGCTTTCAGATAATGTTGATGCAGGCAATCCAAGACAACACTTGAAGAAACATTACCTGAAAAGTTAATGCACTTTTCTCAGGTATTAATGAGAGAGCTACAAAAAAAAAAAAAAAAAAAAAAAAGTCATTTGTACATAAAGTAAGACAATACATTTTAGTTCTTTGATTTACATTTTGGGCTAAGAGCTATTAGAGCAATGAGGACCCACAGTCTCATTTTGGAATAATTACTTTTAGTGTGGGCTCTAGAAGCAATTATCTTAACAAATTCTTCTTAAATATCAACAAAATATGTTGTTCTATATTTTTAAAATCAACAATTTTATTTATTAAAAAATGTGTGTTGAATGTCTACTATGCATGAAAAATAAAGAATTATATAAAACAAAAAGTTAATTTACACGAATGAACTTGTTTCAGGTACTTCACAATCTATGGGTTTTTAGGATGAATGAACATAGCTATTGGATATTTTTATATATGAAAAATGTTTGTCTGATTCCATGGGGCTCAGAAAGAAATATTTTCTTAAATAATGATTATGCACATAATTCCTTCTCTTGTCTATTGCAACTGAATTTTAAGTTCTTTTTTTTATACATTTCTATAATTCTTTCCTCCTATTTGTTATTTTATTGACTGCCTAATTACTTTCAGATATTATAATTTGTAGATGTTTATACTGGATTTTTAAATTCAATAACATTGCATAATGTTAAAAAAATTACGCAGTTTATTTTCATTTTTATTTACTTAGCTAAGCTAAATTATTTTCAATGAGGAAAAAAAGCATACTTGTTAGATTGGGATATTTGATTCTCTGCTAGAATATATGAATCTTCCGAGTATTAAGAGCTAGTTTTTAAAAATTTAATCTCAAAATGTCAACACATAGGGAAAATTTCAGATGACTTTGAGTCCATTTCTTATTATATCAGTAAAAGTATTTCGAGGAACAATTAGCTTTTCATCTTAGAGTTCACAATTACAATCAATATTATAAAAAATATTTCTGAAATATGCCTCTCTGTTTTGACTTCAAGTAAGATGTTCATTTATGAGCTTTTATAGGATTTTGTAAGTTCTCAGCTGCTAATACTAGACTAACATTTAAAAGGAACATTTCAACGTTTTTATATAAGTAGTTCACAAAATTGCTTAATATATGCTCTAAGGATTTATTTCTTTTAACTTTAATTAATTGCTTTATAAATTGCAAAATTCTGTCTAAATCATGATAGTAATTACTGATCAGATTATAGGAGTCCTGTTGAACTGCAAGGGAAAGGGGACATATTAAGGCTAAAATTTGGTATCTGAACAGTCATGGTGGAACTAAATAAAAAGACAAGGTAGGTCATTCAAACTGTTGCTGAAAGAGAAAAGGTATGGAAGAGCATAATTAGTGGAAAGTAGAGTTTAGGGTGTGAGAAGTAACCTGTTAGCAAAACAGTTAAGAGTCACACTGATACAAATCTGTAGGAAGTTTTTCCAAGAATCATTTGTCTTTTCAAATATCTTCACCTTCAAAATGTTCCATTATCAAAAGTGTTATCAGAAATTCTTAGCTTTCCTTTTGGAGTTCTCTAAATTTTGTGTTTGGTTCGGGTTCAATAGACTCAATGGAATATAAGAAGAAATAGGTATATGTTATTTATAAGCAACAGTTTGTTATTATTTCATCTCTTTATTATATTAAAAGCCTGACAGTGATACTTTACATTCAGTGCCTGGGGCATCATAGTTTCTAAAGGTTTAGTAGAAACCTAACAGTTTTATAAAATTCTAAATATAAGTCAGAGCATTAACTGTGTAAAAGTGTTGTGTTTGGTGTTTTGTGGCATTTCTCTTGAATGTTCTTGCTGGATTCTAGTTTCACTCAGGCAGTAAAAACTATTGTGAAGAGTCAAAACATAGAAATAAAATGATATGGTATATTGTTGATAAAACCCATACCACATGGGTTGAAAATATGAAACTATGGACCATCCGAGGAGTAAAAAATCCATGATCAAAAAATTTAGAAATTCTTCTTCAAAGTCTCAAAGTCAATTATGATTGAAGTCAATATGACTAGGATCTTTGTATTTATCTCTATGCTATTTTATTGAAAACACTATATATTCATCCTCAAAAAATAAATTATGGAATGAATAAACAAAATGCAAATTACTGCCCTTTGGGTATAGATCAGTCACACAAGTCCCATTTTTGTTCCTACCTGAAAACAGTGGCATCACCAGCCATCTCTTTTTTTAAACCGCATATAACATTTCCACTCTAACATTCCATGCCTAACTCTTCTGGTTCCTCTCCATTTCACTGCCTTCGTCATGAGGTAGACACTGCTAGTGCTAAGGCTAAGTGCTAGGGCTAAGTGCTAGGGCTAAGTGCTAGGAACAGATTCACCATCTATTCTCCTCTTCTTTCCTAAATTGATTTTATATGGGAGGTACATGTGCTAGGTTCAAAGTGCCTACTCTCTGTCTTCCATGTGACTAGGGGTGAACATCTTTGTTCTGGCCAATGAGTTATTAAGCTGAGGTCAATTGAGTGAGTCTTACAAACACTGTTGTTTTAAAAAAAAAAAAAAAAGAAAAAATAAAATAAAATAAAATAAAATAAAATAAAATAAAATAAAAAAATAAAAACAAACACTGTTGTTTTGATCAAAGTGCTAAAACCATTTCTTGCCTTTCCTTCTCCCCCTTATCTTCTTACCTGGGACTTGGATGCGGTGCCTAGAGGTAGAATGGCCATCTTTTAAACAAAAGGACCAAAGCCTTGTGCAAAGCATTTCAGAGCAAGAAGCATATGGAACCCAGAAACTCGATGACTGTCTTAAACAGCTGCAAGAGTTCTGGACTGCCTACCTCTGGACTTCTTGCCACCTCAGAAAAATAAAACTGCTATTGGCTTAAAAACTATAACAGGTTTCTTTTATGTTGAATCAAATGTAACACTAATCAATACAAACAGGAAATAGCAACTCCTCTCCTCACATTAACATATGTATAAATGTTTACACTAAAATTATTTTTTAATCTTACATCAATAAGTCTTTTAAAACAAAGGAAGAAATACACATACAGCAAAATAAATATACACAAATTGTTCAAGGATCTTGTTTTGTTGATTTTTGTTGTTTGTTGGTTTTTATTTTTTGATTTTTTTTTGTTCTTGGCCAAACAATGTTTAATATTATATGTAATGAAAACAAAATCCTACTTATGGTGCTTTTAAAAAATAGTTGCTAATACTTTGACACTTTTCTCCAAAGTTAGGGTCTATGTGCCTTTCCCTTTGAATAGGAGTAGACTTGTTTGTAACCAACAGAATTCATCAGTATTGACTCTGTGTGATTTCCCAAGCTAGATCAGCAAGGGCTATGCCGCCTCAACCTTATTTGTTTGAAGGGTTGTATTTAGATCTCTGAGCCACTCTCTAAGAAATCCAGCTGTTCTAAGGACATCCTTCTTTAAAGATGCCAATAGAGAGGTGCTCTTACAGAGTCCTAATCTTCAAATTCTTCTGGCTCCTAAACCAACCACAGGAATGAGCAGGACTTACCCTCATCAACTGAGTCTTTCCTGGTCTTTTGAGTCTTTTCAGCAGAGATCAGATATCATGGAACAGAGACATGTTCATCATGGAAGCTATACTCATATAGACCTGTTCAAAGTATTGACCTATAGAATTTGTTAGCAAAACAAAATAGTTGCTTTACACTGTTAAGTTTTGGGGTGATTTGTTTTGTGGAAATAGTGGCTACAATACTGGAGAAAGCTCCCCCACCCCCCACACACACAGAGATTCAGATATATGTGAGAATAGAAGTTTTTCAGAATGAATACACATGGTAATAACAGAAATGGTATCCAAGAGAATTGCAATAATAATGCAAACAATATTTTACATTTATATTATGCCTTTGAGTCCATAGCATTCAAGACCCATTACAAACTTTATTCCCTAACAGCAAAATACATAGAAACCCTGTTGTGTGTCTTGGAAATTCACATGAAAGAAAGTGAGTTCTAATAATCAGAAACAAAAATCTAAAATCATCAGATAGCACTGAACTTTCAAAATGCATTCAAACTTTTAGTTTGGCAAATAATACCCTTTGCCAGGACACCTGATGCTTGTACTCCTCTTACCTCCTCCCATTATAAAAACAGCAGCAGCATTATCATCATGATCACCTTTATCTCAATTCTTCAACGCAAATACTAAAAATTCAGATGGTGAAATGCCATAGATTTCTATATTACCTAATACATTTCTTTCATATTCCATATTTAATGATGTTTCATTTCACCTTTTCCCTTTTCGTATTGTAAACTTAGCAAAGGCAGAGCCAATGTTAGGAAAACTTGATCTATCTCTATGATTCTTACACTTAGCTAGACTAGAAGCATCCCATTTTGAAAATGTAATTTTATTGTTTGAATTTTTGTTTCATTCTTCCTATTAAGAGTTTAAAGAATCCTGTCTAAAAATCTTATTCTCTGAAAGATTTTCCTTTGCTTTTTATTTTTATAACAACAACAGCATTTCTACAAGATGCTTGCAAATGACTTTGTGTATTTTGGTCTATAATTATTTTTCTCTTCTTCATAGTCTGTCCAAAGAGGCATGCAGATATAGATGGGGTGATGAAAACAAAATGTCATGGAAACCAGACTCACTGACAGTCAGCCAAGAGTTTCCCTTAATACTTATCTTGAAACAAAGTTGAAAATTATGAACTTTTTCTCAAGTCCTGACATTGTCTCCCTCAAAAGAATTCAACTTAGGTCTTTCCAAGGGTTTTGTTTACTGTCATAGACAGACAGCTTATATCCTTTCTGAGGCCTAAATTGCTCAGATTACTGTCAAAAATCACTCAGTCCAGTACTTTGTTTGGATATACCTGTCCTAAAATTGTGATACTGATCTCCACAAGCTTTGTACTGAAAATGGAAATGGGATTCTCTTTGCGCTCTTTAAAAAGGTACAAATTTCTAAAATCTGAATATAGATTTTAAAGTTATTAAATGATAGTAAAAAATTTACAAGAATCTGGCAAACTTATTTATGTTAGCTACCATACAGGTATTATAGGGTTTTGCGGGTTTTGTTTTCAGTTTCCACCATAGTAGTTTATAGATTTGTAAAGGGACACAAACAGTGCCAGTCTCAATGTGTTAGATCACCATTTGAGGTTTCAGATTTCCTTATCAATGGTACAATTTTAAACTTGTATGTTTATTTCTTAATGTACTTTAATAACTACTTAGTCACTACCTATTTTGTACTGTCTTACATGTTCTGACTCCTTCTAATACCTTTAAAGGGCTTTGCCTTCTCCATATATCAGTGAGAACTTTTAAATATTTCCTCAAAGAGAATTAAAATTTCACAAACATAATTTATATGGAACTGATTCTTTTTGAGTTAAATGGGATTTTTTTATTCCATGGTTTGTATCTAAAGTGATTTCCAAAATATCAAATGTCTTGTGCTTTGCACTGTTGTTGTTGGCTCCCCATTAAGTTCATCTGTTGGCATGACTTAAATTCAGAAAACATAACAAAGTATATTGTTATATTTCATGAGTTGATATTTTCCGAAAGTAAGTGCTAAGTAATTAGGGAGTGGACAAACATTTGGAAGATTATTCAATTTTCTAACAGATTTGTTTTAACAGTTGTGGTAGTCAGGACTCTTGAGATCTGGGTGCTGTGTAATGGAAACATGTGTTTATTAAGTTTCTGTTGAGTGTCTTCCAGCGCTTCATAAGGAAAGGTGTGCTGCTTTAATTGAGACAGCGCCTAAAACAACACGATAACATTTTCTTACAATAAATGCCCTGAGTGCCAAATATAATTAAAGAATTTTCAGATTCTGCCAAGAAAATCTAATCAAAAACCTAACACTAACAAGTCCATGCATTATTAGAAAATTAAAATGGTTACTGAAGCCTGGATTTGTAAACTTTTTCAGGTATTCTACTCAAGTCCTTAATTCACTCACCCCCACTCACCAGGATCCCACATTTTTATTCATGCAACTTGTCCCTATATAGTGTTAAGATTAGTTGCATTGAATTACAGTCTATACATATACACTGTCTGTTCGTTCCAGTAAGATGTGAAGTTATCAAGGGCAGGGATATATATATATATTTTTTTATCCCTGTAACTCATCAACTAACAGAGTGTGAAAAAAAAGACTGTAACTCATCAACTAACAGAGTGTGAAAAAAAGAGAGCACAAATAATTTGGAAATGGAATGGAGTGGGGTGAAGTGTCTTATACTGAGAGGTATGATAAAGTAGTTTGTATGGAAGTTTACTATTGTCATGACCACCGATGTCCCCAAAACACATGCTAGAAAGAGTTTCTTAATGCTTTGCTTCATCAAAAATTACAAAAATAGCTAAATTGAAAGATAATTGAAAACACAATTGTTTCCAGCACATTTTGTATTGTTGGGACATTTGAATTTTGCAAACGTAACCAGCAATATGAAAAGGACAACACTGACTACTTTCCAGAGTAGCAGTACTTGCTTCCACACTGCTATTTAGGGATTTCTTCTTTAAAAAGATGTATTGTGGGTCAGCTTGATAATCAGAGTGAAAATAATATATACATGAGGCTAATCAGACTAATAAATGTGCTTCTTTAGTAAACTAAGTTAGACATCTGCAATTGTTCCAGTAAATGCCTAGTCAAGGAGATTATGTCAATGCACATTTCAGAACTTGAAAGCATAACTCAAAATACAAATGCTGGCCATGACATATAGTCAATGGGATCTTACCAGAGGGTCAGCAGAATTTAGAAAATATAGGTTTCAGGTGAACTCAGACTTATGTGTCCCACTCAGACTGAAGAAAGAGGTGCAAGTACTTTGCTGACACATTCAAGTATGTGGCTGAAATTTTACCAGTTATTATGCTATTTAGTTCATTCCAATAAAATGAAGTCTAGGCAATGTGACAACAGTTCATGTTACCTAATATTAATTTTCAACAAGAAAAAAAGTTAATGTAAGAGTGTTTCCAGGCCTCCTCCTTATTCAACTAGCAAAAAAAAAAAAAAAAAAAAGAAAGAAAGAAAGAAAAGAAAAGAAAAGAAAAAGGAAAAAAAAAGAAAGAAAGAAAAGATTTCTGGAATGATCGATTTGATCACGTCTGCTCTCCACCCCTTTTCTCCTGAGATCAACCCTCTCTGGCTTTGACTGCAAAACTGGATCGAAGCAAGGAGGAGCAGAAGGAGACTAGGTTTAAGAGTTTGGGGTGGGGAGATTTTCTCAGAGAATGTGGGATGTGAGGCATGGCAGCTTTTGTACACAAGGGAAATAAGGAGGAAAGAATGGTTTTTCTTTTTCAGTGTTACTACCATCTGCTTGCTCTTCCCCATCCTGGTCTTTCGCAGTTTTTCAAAATCAAGTAAAGAACTGAAAGTTTAGAGCACTGCGAAGCCCACCTTTCAAGGATTACGTGGCATAACAATCAAGCCCAGAGGGTTTACAATATTCAGGATTCAGCAACATTCCTCAGGATACAGCAGATGCCGCCAGACTTCTGAAGAGGCAGCGTTACATAATGGAAAGAAATCCATGATATAGGGTCAAATAACTTAAGTTTGATACCTGGCTCTCCCACATACTATTAAATAATATTGAGCATGTTGCTCTCCTCCTCTGGTAATAATACTGACAAGGCAGGACTGTATACATGGTACGTACCCAGGTGGTTGCTGTAAATGCATGTTCACTCTAATCACCACGTATTAATTATTGACAAAAATACTCATACTATTTTCTCACTGAATCTTTTGTCAAATACTGAAAATAATTTGTTCTTCAGGAGTATAATTAATACTCTGCTATAAAGCATTTGCTGCTTATAAAGCCCTTTCCACAATTTTTTTTTTCTGTAACCCCTCCCACAGCCCTGTTAGGTATGCTGCTGCTGTATTAATAGCCCAACATATGGACAAACTGAGGCTCAAATAAGTAAAGGGGTTTGTACAAAGCCAGCCAGCAAGCAATAGAATTAAGGCCTGAATCCAGATCATCTGAACCTAATCTCTATGCTATTTCAGCTGTAACTCCATTGCTGCAATAAGGCTCCATCATGTAAAATGCTATAAAGATAGAGCTAAGTTCTTGAGAAGAGGCCGATCCACAGCGTGGGAATTGACGCTGAAGATATTCATATCAATGAAGAGCCCCACTTCAAGAAACTGTTGACACAATCACTGTCATATTTCCTAAGTGGAAAGGTAGTAGTGTCACTCCACATGTACAAAAGAAATATGCAGCTTCACAAGACAGGGGTTTTTGCTTTAAGGAAGTGAGTATCAGTGACTTCATTACTACCTATATGCCTAACCCAAGCCCCTCTACCTCTTCTGATAAATCAGTTCATGCAGGAAACTTTCCCTCATTCTTAGCTGCACCCCAGGCTGAGTTAGAGGACCCTCCCCTGGCTCCTCACAGCAATTTTTGGGCACACCTCCTTCATCGTTCCTACATGCACCGAAACTGAAGCCCAGGGATGGACTTTTTGTCTTCTTTACTATAGTGTTTCTACAACTAGAAACTGGTCATTAAACAAACAAACAAAAAAGGAGTTCAATAAAAATACGTACAATAAATGAATGGTGTCTTTGAGTGCTTTTGAATCATTCAATGTCTAGGTCACGAGTACACACACACCTTGAGAACAGACGTTCCACTGTATCTGTACACTCAAGGCCTGGTATAGATTCTGCTACATACGAACATTTCAAACAGATTTTTTAAAGATTTTATTCATTTATTCATGAGACACACAGAGAGGGGCAGAGACACAGGCAAAGGGAGAAGCACGCTCCCTGCAGGGTGCCTGATGCAGACTGATCCCAGGACCCCAGGATCTACGACCTGAGCCAAAGGCAGACGCTCAAACCTTGAGCCACACAGGCATCCCCAGATTTGTTAAATAATACCTGCTTAGCACTAGGAATGAAGTGCCTCACGAATATTCACGTAGATATTTCTGCTCTTGCTCTAGGAGGTGGGTGCCACTATCCTGCCCATTTTGCAAATGAGGAAACCCAGGCACAGAACACATTCAGGTAAAGTCACACAGTTGGGATGTGGCAGGGCCAGAACTACAATCTCAGTGGTGTGGCTCACAGTCCATGACCTTAAATACATAAGATGAACTACCCAAAAAAAAGAAATATACCACAGTGATACACTCAGTAATAGGGGACCGTAGTTGTGCTAGAAACATAGAGAAGGAAGTGATTCATTTGGCTCCAGGATGGTGGAAGCCTTCATAATACAGGTAACATTTGAGTTCATCATCAAAGGACAAAGTATTCAGGCAGCAGAAGGCAGCAGAAGTATTCAGTGCTGCAGTACATATCACTTATTCCAAACAACATCATTATCTATTTGAAATCTAGAGTTTTCAACACCCAAGAAACAAACCATCCAGTCAAGAAAGGGCAGAAGACATGAATAGACATTTTTCCAAAGAAGACCTACACATGACCAACAAGCACAAGAAAAAATGCTCCACATCACTTGTCATTAGGTAAATGCAAATCAAACCACAATGAGATGAGAATGACTAAAATGAATAAGACAGGAGACAACAAACATTGGGGAGGATGTGGAACAAGGGTAACCCTCTTGCACTGCTGGTGGGAATGTGAACTGGTGCAGCCACTCTGGAAAATAGTGTGGAGGTTCCTCAAGAAGTAAAAAATAGAGCTACCCTATGACCCAGGAATTACACTACTGGGTATTCACCCCAAAGATACAGATGCAGTGAAACGCTGGGACACCTGCACCCAATGTTCATAGCAGCAATGTCCACAATAGCCAAACTGTGGAAGGAGCCATGATGTCCTTCGACAGACGAATGGATAAAGAAGATGTGTATATAATATATACAATGGGATATTACTCAGCCATCAGAAGAAATGAGTACCCACCATATACCTCAATGTGGATGGAAGGGGAGGGTACTATGTTGAACGAAATAAGTCAATTGGAGAAAGACAATTATCATACGCTTTCAGTCATATGTGGAATATAAGAAATAGTGAAAGGGACCATAAGGGAAGGGGGAAACTGGTGAAAAACTAGAAAGGGAGACAAACCATGAGAGACTCCTAACTCTGGGAAACAAACAAAGGGTTGCAGAAGGGGAGGTGGGTGGGTTACTGGGTGATGGGCACTGAGGAGAGCACTTGATGTGATGAACACTGGGTATTATACTATATGTTAGCAAATTGAATTTACTTATTTTTCTATTTTTTTAAATTTATTTATGATAGTCACACACACAGAGAGAGAGGCAGAAACACAGGCAAAGGGAGAAGCAGGCTCCATGCACCGGGAGCCCGACGTGGGATTCGATCCTGGGTCTCCAGGATCGTGTCCTGGGCCAAAGGCAGGCGCCAAACTGCTGCGCCACCCAGGGATCCCAGCAAACTGAATTTAAATAATTTTTTTAAAAAGAAATCTAGAGCTTCAACAGTGTTTTTATTTAACATCAATACTAACTTTTAATTAGTATCAGTACTAGTTTTTAATTCCTTGGGAATATCTACTAGGAAGCAGACCTCACAATTTTTTCTGTTTTGATAAAGACGACTTATTGGGAAATGCAAGCCTTTATCCTTATGAAGTAGATTATTTTTGCTGATGCTCATGAAACAAACTAGAACAGAGCTGAAAAATATGAAGCAATTTTTCTTCTCCATTACATAAGAGTTGCTCTGGCTTTCAACTCCGTAGAGCTTGACACCGCAAACCGATGGCGCCAGGAACCACCCACCAATCCATCTTAGCAGGTTCATGTCTGGTTTTGCCAAACTTCCATTTGAGACCACATCCAGACCTCAAAGGAGTCAAGCGAAGAGAATGATAGGGAATGGGGTGATAGGAAATGTGGCCTGAGTTGTCCAGAGGGTGCGACAGGAAACTGGGAGTCACAGGGATGATGTGGAGGTGAGCTAATGCCACTGCAGCAACATTAAGGATCAAGTTCCCCTGAATGATCCTACCA
The DNA here is from genome assembly GCF_905146905.1 of Nyctereutes procyonoides. NCBI lineage: Eukaryota > Metazoa > Chordata > Mammalia > Carnivora > Canidae > Nyctereutes > Nyctereutes procyonoides. Next base: position 6,220,607 of record NW_026575137.1, read on the forward strand.
GAGATTAGACTGGCTCGAGCTGATTCGGCCCCTGCACCCCTTTGGCACATGAAGACAAACAAGGCTTAGCTCACAAGCGCACAGCTGCTAAGCTTGCAAGAGAGCCAAGAAACAAATGTGAGAAACATCTGCAAGCATGTCACTCAAATGAGACCTTGGGATAAGTTCACTCTTAACTGTGTGAAAGTTGGGATGAAACGGACCAACACATTTTGTGATTTTGCCCAGTTTCCTAATCATGTGAGGAGGAACCAGCATGCACAGCTCCAAATCTCTGAAACTCGAGTTCTTTTCCACTCCACACTGGATCACTAGGTTGAATGTTTTTGACAAGGAAATTTCAAACCAAATCTCCGTGAAACAAAGCTATTTCATCTCAGCTTGATATCCTAAAAGAGACATTTTCTCCCGTATTGTACTACACAGCGTCTGTCTATAATCCCTTAGAGCGGAGTAAGAACACACATCTACCCGCTAATTACCTGCAGCACAGTGATACAACCCCGGCACAGGTCAGGCTGACCCACAGTTCTGCAAACAAAGGTGAGGGGGAGGAATTTTACTGGCACAGCTGCAGAAGACACCAATGGTTCTGGCGGACGTCCTCAGTACAGTTCACCACGAAGGACAGGAAATAGCCCTGGAGGACCTAGATGTCTAGCAGTCAAAATGATGCTAAAGCATCAGGTGAACATCAGCCCTCTTGGTGCAATTAGATGTTACTCTATTTGGTAAAATACGGTAATTCTTAAAAAAAAAAAAAGGAAGTCCAATTAAATAAGCAAATTAGCAGGGCTTTCAAGATAAGCCCTGATCAGGGCAAGAAGTTCTACCTTTTGGACTCATGTGTACAGTGTCAGACATCAGAGTTTTCACCCTTAAAATGCTCCAGGCCCAAATGGAGCTCCTAAGAACTCACAATTAACTTTTTAAAAGATCAGACACATGTGAACTTTGAGTTTTGATTCCACAAAGAATATAAATGACCTTCAGTCAAGCCACACAGACGAGGGGCAAATATTACTGAGAACTCGGTGGGGAAACAAAACTCCATCACCCAGGGGGAGATAAAGCATTCAAACTCTTAAAATAGATATCATAGCAGACCTCTGTATGAATTACACAGTTTTAAATGTTTCATTTTATGGTTCTACATAAGACAACTTACCGTTTTAGGTACTGTCGTGTACAGTCTATATGGTACAGAGACCTAGAGAGGAAAGATTAAGCCAAGAACAAATGAATCAAATTGCTGAGTTCAGAGATTTCACTAATACTCAAATTAATCAATATGAAATCATTCTGATAGAAAACAATATTAGCATCTTCAGTAAGGCCTATATTTGATATTTAAATGCAATTTTTTGTCCCTTAAAGATTTTTTATCAGTATCTCTTTATTTGTATTTCATTAACCCAAGAATAAACGATGAACCTCAGGTAAAAGGCTTCCTTGCTATCAATCTAAAGCTACTCTAAACAATACAATTTATTTAAAAAATTAAGTAACACAGGGGCACTTGGATGGCTCAGTCAGTTAAGCATCTGGCTCTTAGTTTTGGCTCCAGTCGTGATCTCACGGTTATGGCATCAAGCCCCATGTTGGGTTTTGCATTCAGTACAGATTCTGCTTGTCCCTCTTTCCCTCTGCTTCTCCCCAAACTCAGCGCTCTCTCACTTGCTCTCTCTCTCTCAAAGAAATAAATGAATAAAATCTTTAAAAATAAATAAAAATTAAAAAACACAAATAGCATTACCAATAAAATAAAACATTTAATGCCTAAAAAAAAACCTTAATGCAAGATTTAAGAGAGTTTAGGATTCTATGGTCTAAAAGCTTCACCCAACTGCTTAAAATTAAAAGGTTTGACAAACACAGAAGAAATCCCAAATGAATATTATTTCCATTCTTTTTTACTTTTCAATAGTTTCACTATTATAAATATTAAACTAAATATTTAAACTAAAGAAGAATTTATAATTTTAGTAAATGTAATCTAGTACTTCACTCCCTACTCTGAATTCTTTGGGTTCATATCAGAACTTGCCTTCAAAGAGAAAATAAATTCAACATATATGATTATACACAAAATCAAAAGTACCAAACTCATGTAAAATCAGAGGTTCCAGCAGAAGACTACTTGTAAGAAGACAGTGCTGTGTAATAGACAGAGCTCTAGGTTGGGAATAAATAGATTAGGCTTTTCTTCTGATTTTGTGAGTAGCCAGATACCAGACCTCAGAAAATGAACGAACTTCCCTAAATCTCAGTTTCTCTATCTGCAAACAGATACAAAACTATTTGTTCTGTTTACCTAATAGGAATGTTGTCATGCGAACTAATTGAAATAATGTAAATCAAAGGATTTCCAAAACACAGTATTCCCCAATTTAAAACAAGGAAAGAATAACTTTCCCCCACACACATACAGGCATCCTCCTCCTGAAAACATTACCTGAAATATTCAGTGGGGGGCCCGTCACCAGTTGACAAGGAAAACATACTTTTTTTTTTTCACATTCACCTACAAATCAGGAGTTGAACACTAAATTATAAAGTTTACACATTTATATTTGTGATACATGTTTACAGCTCTTCACTAATTAGACCAGAATGATTAGAGAATTAAATTCATTTGCAATTCCAGACTGTAGGTTTAAAAAAAAAAAAACTTTGAGATTTTCAACTCTCCATATTCAACGTTTTGAGTGAAAGAATTTTGCTTATTTACCATATGCAATCATGACTAAGAGTGAACTTGCTTTATTATTTTGTTCTCTTCCACATTCTATGTGCTTATCAGTGACTCTCACACCTCATTACCTGGAAAGATGTGCCTCAGAATACACAATAAAGCATCTCTCAAAGGTGCCTGACTTCAGCAAGCTGCAAGTCACTGTTTTCTCGGTTTCAAATGGAAATTAGTTATTACATTAAGAAGGCTGGACAACGTGGTCACCAGTCTTTCATGGACAACATTCAAAACCAAATTTAGAATTTGTCCTTGCCTGGCTGGTCTTCCTTTTATTTTAGGAAAATTGCTTACGGAAATAATGCTGAAGTTTGAGACTTGTTTTTCACAGAAATTTTTATTTCAAAACACTGGGTAGTGGTAGGCAATGTTTTTGTAAAAGCGGCTGCTTAGTCAGCTAATTGTCATGGTTTTAACCCTGTAGATGACTTTTATTCCTTGAGTCCTTAGAACCCTTGAATCCCAAGTATCATTTGGATAGACTATAAAATCCTTAAAGGCACGAACCGTATTTTATTCAACTTTGTATCCCCAACACCTAATCCAGTGCTTGTCATATAAGCAGGCATCCTTGTATAATGAGAAAAGAGGTCCTTGATATTAATTACTGAGGTGACCTACTTCTAAACTATCAAAACTTCTGGAATATTCTGCTTTCTCAGATTTGGACTAACATATTTCAAGGACTTGATTTCCCACTGTCAATCAACTCTCACTAAAACTAAAGTTACCGTGCGTTTTAATTCCATTCTTGTTATTGTTGTTATTGTTGTTGGTCTGAATGAGGCGGAAATTTCCAGGTAGTGTGTATGGTATGCTAGGAGTGAATACATAAACTCACTGCATTGTATCATTTGTCTTTGAGAAATTTTTTAGAAAATATGGCCCTATCTTTAATAGATGTAAATTTCCCGAAGAAGATATCTGCGTAGTTTTTAAGTACCAGTCCTCTTTCATGGGGGAGAGCCTTCTATTCATGTTAGTTGATAATTCATTACTTATATCAGTAACTGTTTTTTTTTTTCTTTACATATTTACCAGAAATTTTTGATATCCATCTTGGTTTTTAAAATGGAAATTTTAAAAAGTGGATATTAATTTAACAAGTGACTGTGTTTCATTAGTAGAAAATAATGCAGAAGTGGAAAGTGGCCCCCTGTTGGCCTGGGTAACAAGGAATAAAGGGAGTCTGAGATCATGGCCAGTGTATGACAATTTCTGCAATGTATGAGATACTTCCCCAAATCCACTTCTCCACATGGTTCCAGGATAGTGTTGTAATAACAAGTCCAATTCCAGTTTTGATGTTTGACTGCTGACAGCTTTCAAGCCACACCTCTCCCCTATCCCCTTCCTGCTCACATCTAGGCAAGCTGATAAGAAAGCACAGGCTCACCTTCCTTTAACGCTGGTGGAAAGTGCAAACCAGGCAAGCTCCGGCCTATGTATGTGCGGGAATCATGCCAACCCTACTTCCTAACTACGATAAAAACCATCCAGTCTCCATTCCCTGTTCTTTCAAGCTATTTCTGAACCCACTTGGTAGCCTCCCCAGAAAGCCTCATTTTGTGAATAATAAACCTTTTCACACTTTCTTACATGCATGGTTATCATCAATCTTGATATCTGAACCACATTTTGGGTAGAAAAATGCATCTCATTTTTACAATGTGAACCAGAAAGGAGAAACGGAATGAGATATCACATGGAGCCGGGTGAGAGGAGGATGTATTTTATTCATAGACAGTGCATTTTTGAAAAATTCGTTGAATGATTTGCTGTTGGTTATGATAACATCACTGGTCTTTGGCAAGTGTCTTTCCTCTTCTAAGGAATCACATGGCTCCATGGGGATCCCTGGGTGGCTCAGAGGTTTAGCACCCGTCTTCGGCCCAGGAAGTGATCCTGGAGTCCCAGGATGGAGCCCTGCATCAGGTTCCCTGCATGGAGCCTGCAGCTCCCTCTTGCCTGTGCCTCTGCCTCTCTCTCTCTCTCTCTCTCTCTCTCTCTCTCTGCTTGTCTCTCATGAAGAAATAAATAAATAAAATATTTTTTTTAAAGAAAAGGAATCATATGGCTCCCAATTTGCCTTGACTAGCATGCCTGATATGAGACATCGCAGGAATGGAGTCCACAGACTTATCTAGAAGAAAAGCCAGCTATATGGGTACACAAGGAAGCAAGAAACAGCAACTCTAAAACCTAAAGGTGAAATATGTATTCACTGAAGAGTCTCTAGAGAGGACTGTCAGAAAGTAAAACCAAATTGAGATCCAAAGAATGTATATATTACTGGCATGCAATCCCCTTGCTCTTGTTTGTATAAATTCTTTGAGCACTGTGCTGCAACTCAAATTGGCTTTAATATCCAGGAACCTCACAAGGAGAGGCTGTCTCTAGGACTCTTTAAAGCTGCTAAATAACTCTTGGCATTGTTATGTTAAGACTTATACCGTTTTGGCTAACAGGTCTACAGAAATCAGCAACTCCCCTATTGTGCATGAAATCATTTGCGGCTTCTGTGAACGTTTGTACTACTAAATATACTAGTAGCACAAACCAATGACTCAAATTTTCATTTGATGTTTTCATGTAAACTCTGCCAGAATTTATCTGCTTATTATCTTTCCCCGATTCCTCTTCTGACCCTTCTTAACTGCATCTCCATCTTCTAATCCAAGATCAGTGGCTGCTTGCCCCTGAGTTAAGACTATGTCCAACTCACTCTGGTTTTCTTCTCACTTCCTTTAAGATAAAGAGGAGTCACTAGAAATTGCAAGGTATTTTTTTTTTATAAGTTCCAATCTACTGAAAGAGAAGATATAGGAGAAGTATGTGGGGGAAGAAATATTCTGCTTGCTGCAGGCTAAAATAAACTTGTAAGGTACTGTATAAAAATATAAAATAGTCAGCAGTGACCTCATGACTATAAATTTCCTGCTGAGGCATAGATACATCTCTAGCTTTGTCCTTTGCTCTTGAAGATGACATCACCATTAGTATTGCCTTCTGATTCCTGATGGAGCACTATGATCCTCAGTCTGGGATATATAAACTTCTGAAGCAGCAAAGACTTGTGTGATCTCATTTAAGTTCCATCTTGGTGAGGTGAGTGGCCAAGATGGCAGAAAGCTAAGCAGAACATTGACAATAAATATTGGCAATCAAATGTTTTAGAAAATACAATATAACACAAATAAGAAGGCAGTCTCATCCACATGCAAATTACTCACTTGTATGTCCTTTGTTATAGACATGTAAATGCAAAATCATATTCAGCTATATTCATCCTTTTACTCGTGTATGTTTACATATGACATGTTGAGGTCAAGAGAGATTCAGAAATAGAGTTCCTGCAGCTGCATCGACTGAGGTTTACAACACGTATGTATGTTCAGGTCCACACCACCCCAGGAGACATTCACGCAAACATGCTACAACTATGCTGCTGCTGGCATTGAGAATCCCTCTGCCATATATGCAAGGTCCACTCTGTCACATGCGCTTATCTTCAATGTAATTGTGTAATGTGACCAATTTTTCCCTTAAGTGTTTTGTCTCTTTTTCACTGATTAACAGTTAAATTCCCACAGAAAGTTATTTTGACAGTCTTATTGATGAAAGATTCACCAGAAAAATTAAAATAAAAACTGAAGCACACTTCAGATTGCTGAGTGCAAAATATTGAATCTTCTTTTACTATCATGAAATTTGCAAGTTACTGTTTAGTCCTCTTCTAGTCCTCTTCTAAAAAGTTGCATTTTCTGGAGTACTTTTTAGAACAGAGTAGTCATTTGAATAGTAGTATTTTTCCCTCTGCCTAGGATTATGGTCTGCATAAAAGTGCTTTGAAAGCTAGGAAATATTTCTACACTAATTAAAGTATATAAACACTTCAGGCTAAGCGTAGGCATGTGAAGTTGCTATTCAATTTTAGGAACCAAGGACCTTAAAGAAGAAATAAATACTGTGGCATTAAACAGTGTATAATTGAAAGAGCAGGGGGATAAAATTTCAACATGTGTTAAAATACATGCTGGAAATTTAGGAAAAGCCCACATTTAACAGAATAAAAATCTTCAAGTATAATAATTAAGACTATTGGCATTGTTAGCTATGACATAACAGAGTGTTTATCCAAAGGTCCTTTGTAAGGTTCATTCTAGGTTTTGTTTTGTGTTTAGAAATGGAATTTCATATATGTTAATTATATTATTCCCCTGCTGTTTTTAGCACTAATGCAAATTCATAAGGCTTGATGTCCCTTCAAAGCAATTGAGATTTCAACCTTCAGTTCACCTACTAGTATCACTGTGTCTCTTGGAGGAGGACAAAATTAACCTCAAAATCCAAGGCACAAATATTAATTTCATATGCTATTCAACACCTACATGAGAGTTCACCTGATTATAAATTATATTTAGAAGGCTCCCTCTTGCATATTTTCAGATTAAGTCCCTGTTATAAACATGTCAAACTTCACGGTTGGTAAAGTGCTACATTTCAGTACAGTCAGCAGACCATAAAACTGCCACTACACACAAATTGCTTTGCACCAAAAAGCCCAAGAGCTGTGTCTAAAGCAGAGGGCCTACTCAGTCAGCATCCTACAGACATCGAGAGTAGCAAAGAGACCAAGAGGTCAGGTAACCATTACAAAGTTAGTTAGCTTTTCATCTTGTGATCTACAAGTTGGAAGATCCAGATGGTAATAATTATTACATTCTTAACAATATTACCTTTTCTGGAATGGCTTATTCATCCTCCACTGTCTCCTTTTAGTTAAGAAGTTAGAAAGCCAAAGTTTATCTTTCGCAGACTCCCTTGCAAACCTGCATTTCTTCTGTGTTTACTCATATTGCTTGCAATTGTTTTCACAACATTTACCAGAGCTATCATGTACTATATTTTATTATCCCAGATTTAAGGTTCCCAAACTTAATTCTGGAACTCCAGCCTCCTGCGGATCAGTACACTCTATTTGCTTTGAAACCGACGGTTTTGTGTTTATCAGGACAAATGTTACTTCAAGGAAATTATACTGGTGTCAAAATGGAATGATCTGGGAGTTACGAGGATAACTCAAAGTGCACAGATATGTTTCCTATCCAGATGTTATAGTATCTGATATTTCACTACTGGAGCTTCATTTCTTTGGATGCTGTTCCTTAGCATCTGCTTTCAGTGTTCGTTACATCACACTAATTCAGACTGAAGAGTCAAAGGGGCACGTTCCAGCAAGGACTTCACTGCTACAGATGCTTTAGTGAAGATTTTTCTTCATTATTTGTAGTCATACTATCAACCATTTATTGATTGCCTAATGCATACTAAAGTACCAGACATTTCATAGTTCTATTATTTAATCTATACAACAACCCTCTAAAACAGGTGATATTATCCTCCATATTTTACAGATGAGAGGAACTTTAGGAGAATAGTTACAGCGCGCTGGCTGTGAGGCAAAAGACACATGGTAAAATCTCAAATTCATTACTTACCAGCAATGTGTCCTTGGAAAATTTACAGCCCCTTCCCCTATAAAAACAATGGCAATGGTGTTTTTATCCTGAGTTTGCTATAAAGACTAAATAAGCACCTGGCATCCAGCGGGTCTGAAATGCAGAGGTTGTATCAAGATAGATGAGAAAACAATGATCAGAGGTCAAACAAGCTCCCCATATCACTAGTCAACAAGATCCCCACTGCCTGGAGGCCTCCACTAGCATATGGTGTTTTTTTTTTGTTTTGTTTGTTTTTGTTTTTTTTTTGCAAAAGTATGCTCGTCTCTGTACCTCGAGATCCTTCTTCCTAAACAATCTGTATAAATATAAAACAGGAAGGCAACAGTCACTACAGTAATCACAGCAACAAACACACTGCAAAATGAACCGGTCTCCCCCAGAATGGGCTGTCCTCTCCTCACCTGAACTGCTAAGGTCAGATGTGGATTTAACAATGGCAGCCTCATTTCTCTTCCCTGGCTTCACGTGGTTTGGTCTGCCAGTGAGTCTGTGACACTAACTCTAGTCTATTAGGAGCTGAGTGAGTCCGTGCCAATACCAGGGCTGAGTCACGTCAGATGAACGATGATGCAGTCCTCAGACACTGGAGACAGCAATTAAAAATGACCTTTGTTGGTGAATTAAGAACCTCCACACCACCGGCTCCATATCCGCAAATTAGTATCAGGAGAGAAAGTGCTGTGTGGTTCAAGAGGAGAAAATGTAACTGAGAAAGACATGGTTATACTCACAGGGAGAAGAAACAGAGAAAAGGTTCCTTCTCCTGCTGCAATCCGTATTGGACACAAATCTTCCATTTTGCTTTTCGGTCTGCTCAACTTAGCACTGCAGAGGGCTGTTTGTTTCAAATTTGAACTTTTTAAGTGCTTGTAAAAAAAGAGTCCCTTTCTCGTATTGACATACTCTTTTCTCACTTAGCTATTTATATTGCCCTTCATCCTCGTCTTTTGTGTATGGCATTTTGTTGGAACTATTAAAATACCCAAACATAAATTCTAAGAAAAAACTTGCTTTTTTTTTTTCTACTCTCTCCTATTACGTTCTTTAGGGACACAAGAGACAGTCTATATCTTTATTACCAATTATAGATTATTTTAACAAGATCCTTTTCCTTATAACAGGAAGGCTGTGTTATCATATTCTCTAATATTATTCCCTGGGCCTGAACAAGTCTGATAACTCAGCTTCCAAAGTAAGAAAAGGAAGCAGAAATCATCAACCAGCTTTCTCTTTTTACTGAACGTTCTGTTTTTTTGAAGAAGAAAACCTTTTCCTTTGGTAGAAAATGCCAGTTGGTTCTGACAAACACTTGTGAAACTTCTGTCTTCTTGAAAATAGCAAATATCTAAAAATTCACAAAAATTTTCACAGATTATAAGAAATTAGTTGGAATAGGTGTGCTCTTAAAGGCCAAACATCCTGCGCTCCAGCCCTGCTTTTGCAGCTGTCTCTGCTGCATCATCATATGGAAGTCCTGCCAAAATCTTACTTTCAATTTGTTCAAAACTGACATCTCTACCCCACCCTCCAAACTTCCTCTCACAGAAAAGGACATCCCCAGCTCGCCTTGCAGATGTCTTCACATTCTCCTCACCTCCCAACCAACTTACACCCAATTCATCATCAAGTGCCGGCAGCTCTTCACGTCAGTGGGTCTTATCGCTGCCTCTTCCTTCCATTCTCCCAGCTTGGCACTCACCATCCTCAAATGATCTATTGCAGGCACCTAATCAGTGGTCTCCTTGCCTCTTCTGATATCCTTTACACAATCACAGCACAATCTCTCTCAAATGCAGAATAGTTTTCAGCAGCCTACAGAATGTAGTCAGGACAGAGCCTGGCACCCACCTTCATCCCAGGTCCCACTTCATTTCCACAGTCACACAGGGCAGGTGCTCCAGCCCCGTTGGAAAACCCAGTGTTGTCCAAAGACACATCATACCTCCTCGACTCTCCTCCTTTGCTGATGGTCCTCCCTGTTGCTAGAATCTCTAACCCATCTCACTGATTAGAGTACTCCCTTCTTCTCAAAGTCCTCCTTGACTTTTTCAAAGTAATATCACTCTTTCTCTTCTTAATGTCCAGGTAAACATCCTATTTCTTCATGGCATATTTCTTTTTTACAAACAAACCAAATAATATCCCTTTCCTGCTTAAATCTTTTGGGGCTTCCATTAACTCAAAATAATATATTAGACACTCTTAACCATGATGTACAAGGCCCTGCATTTTCTGACTCCTGTCTGCATCTTCAGATTTCATGCTACCCTGCTGTCCTCCTGGATCTTTGGGTTCTTGCCACACAGTCTCATTTTTACTCTTTGAGATTCAAAGCTCCGCTTCACCTCACTATCTTTGCACTTGCCATGCCTCTGCCTGGATTACTCTTCGCACACAACTTCACTTGACTGACACCTTCAGGCCCTCAGAAGCACTTTTCTTCTGGCACCTGGGTAGCTCAGTTGGTTGAACCTCTGCCTTTGACCACCACCATGTTAGGCTTCCTGCTCAGTGGGATGTCTGCTTCTCTCTCTACCCCTCCCCCTGATCATGTGCTCTCATGTGCTCTCTCTCTTAAAGACAGAAAAGGAAAGGAAAGGAAAGGAAAGGAAAGGAAAGGAAAGGAAAGGAAAGGAAAGGAAAGGAAAGGAAAGGAAAGGAAAGGAAAGGAAAGGAAAGGAAGAAGAAAGAAAGAAAGAAAGAAAGAAAGAAAGAAAGAAAGAAAGAAAGAAAGAAAGAAAGACATAAAAAAAAAGTAGCCCACATCAACTCAGTATCACAAACCTCTGCATTTTTTTCTAGCACACATTGCTGTCAATAACTATACTTATCTTATGTGTATATATTTACTTTCTCTTCATGCCTGTCTCTTTCCAACTCGATGTTAAGCCCCTTGAGGACAGATTGCTTATTCTTTTGTTTACTGTGGAATCCTCAGTACCCAATACAGAGCCAGATACATTCAATAAATGTTTATTAAAAGAACTAAATAGAAAACATAGAATTTTAGTATGGATTGTCTTGTCTTTCATCTATCTTTTCCCCTTCTTGAGATATATTATAACCTTCTTGAGATAAGAAACTAAATATTGATCATACTTACCTTCCCTCACAGCACCTAGAGTATCAGATTGTCATGGTAGGTATTCAGTAAAATTTTCTGATTGGAATTGAATTGAGTGACTTTATCCCTCATTGAGCTATCCTATCTCCCCACTTGTAAAGAGCAGTGGATCCAGGAAACGCTGGCCCCAGCCACATTGTCGGGTTGCTAAACTTTTCTAAATCTCTGATTGCTCATATGAAAACCAAAGATTATAAAAATGCCTCTTCCCAATTCACCATGTTGTTGTGAGTTAAGTCATATGTGTGCTTTTACCTCTGATTAAACTACAAACTATTCAAGGGCAGAGGCAATAATTGCTACTTCTTTGCTTCATCTATATAGAATAGCCTCATACTGTGTACACATAGATCAACAAATAATAATTATTTACTGAGCACCTACTATGTTATGACAGACTGTAATAGGTACCTTTTATATGATACCTTATTTAATTTAATCCTTAAACCACCACATGATACTAAATATTGGTCTCCCTCTAGAGAAAGGAGAAAATTTAACACCTACAGAAGATGAAGCAGTTTGCATAAGACCAACTGTTAGTCACTGCAAGTGCTAAGATTTGATAGGAAATCTGTGTGAACAGCTAATTATAAATGCTAATAGTTATTTATTGTATTTTTAAAAGTACCCGAGATCCATTCTTTTCCTGAGAATTCCCCAACTACCTTGATAAATTCGTATCTGCTAGAAGCCCAAGAAATCCCTAGAGGCTTTTTTCTTTAATTCTGCCCACTCATGATTCTCAAACAGCTGAGAAGCAAGCACATGGCCTGAACTTGGCCATGTTCTCAGGGGCACGAAGTCTTGGTCATGGTGAGAGTGGATGGAGGAAAGGAGGGGAGTTCATTCTGAGCAGCAACAGTTTCTGTGCAACACTGTCCTCCAGGCCCCAGCCAGCAACAACCTCTGTATCAAGCTTCTGTTCTGTATCAAGCCTGGCTCTCCAGTCCTGCCCTCGATACAGTGGAATCCCGAAGAGCCTTTCAATACAATGGTTTTGTCCTTAAGTTTCCCAGATTCTGTTGCTAGCATAAACAGAACCCCAACTAATATACTGTGCAAAAAGAGAAATAATGGAAATTATAATGAATTCTCCAAAAAATTATAATGAATAAGTATGCTAATGAACAAATACCCCTATTCATATGGAAGCATGTAAAATATGAGATAATAGACGAAGGACCACATTAAAAAAAATTGCAAAAAAGGAATGCCACAAGATAGTATATGATTAATAGCCAAATTAATAGCCCCAGCTATAAATCCTGAAAGAGATCAGAGGGAAAAAAAGAACACAGAAAGCTTGCATGGTCCATAAAGCCTTTGTAGTTAAATAAATACTCAATGAATGAAATCTGGATATTATTTCCTAAGGCAAACCTGAGAAAAATAATGAATGCAATTCTCTCAGAGATACAAAGAGTGGGGTGTTGGAATGATTCAGCACATAGTCATCTGAACTACTATTCTTCAGAACTATGAAATTCAACAAAGGCCTGTTACAGAAAAACAGGTTTCTGCCACAATGCTTTTAAAGGCTTTCAGTCAACAAACTTTATCAAGCTCTACACCTATATCAAGCAACCAGTGTTCTAGACATCAGTAAGGTGCTAGGAATACAAAGAGTCAAATTCAGCCACCTAGGTGTGCACCATCTAAGTGAGGAATAGAGACACAGAATATTATCAAAATAATCCATATTGCACTTAGAGAACTGTCCAAAAGAGAACTGTCCTTTCCCAAGGAAAGCCTTTTAGAAAGGGATGCCTAGCTAGGTCTTAAAGGATGGATAGAATTGGTGAAGGGAGAGGCAAGGAAACGGCATTCTAGGAGGAGAAACAAATATGAGCAAAAACAGAGACAAGAAATGCCAAGATGTATATAGATATAGTGTGAGGCAGATAGCAACAAGAGATTAGCTCCAGGTGCGAAACACGAGATAGATCATAGGGGGTCTGGGCTCTGTACACACAAGAATATAAAGCCCTAATTGACTAGGCCTGAGTCTCACACCTACCTTTGGAGAGAAGTCCATGTCACTCAAGATACATGAACTGAAGTGATATCCTGGAGGAGTATCAGGAAGCTATTTCCAGAGGAGAAAATAGATGCTTAGTGGGAAATGGCTGGTAATACCTATTATTCTATTCTGTTAAAGAAAAGACTAAAAGGACTTCATTGTAATCTACTAGGCCAAAGAATTCAATAACAGTTACACTTCTCACTCATGAATAGTAATTTAAACTTCACAGTGTGTAGGAATCTGAATAAATCTGCTAGACAGTACCACCATCAGGGCAAAAACATTGTCTATCTGATAACTACCATACCTGGTACACAGTAGGTGCTCAGTTAAGTCTGTTTAATAAATAAATAAAAGAATGCATATAGTGCCTCATTTCATGTTCACCATAAATTGTATAAAGTTGATATTTTAATTTCCATTTCATATAGATAAATTATTTAAGTGAATTATAACATTTTTGGTGAGGAAATATGTACTCAGATGATTACAAATAGGTAATCAGTTATTCTTAACGCTGAGTAAGAATAAATGATTCAAAACCTAGAAGACAGAATTTTTATTGTATTTACAAAAGAACCTCTTGACTTTGGGGCTTATAAAAATTAGAACTATTTGTCCAGAAATCTCCTACTACAAAGATGTTTTAGGCAGAGTAAGATGTAGATTTAAATGAAGACTGCTTTCCTCAAAGCAAGGAGATGGACACATTGAGCTTCAACAAATTAGTCTAAAATTTCTCTTGCAATGGTATAGTTTCCGGGGGGGGGGGGGGGGGGGGGCACAAAAAAACACTAGCCTTCTGAATGGCTGGTTTCTTTTGCTATAGCGACACCTACTGTTATAGACAATACTTTGTTTTTAAGAAAAAATATTTGGAAAATATATTTAAGCTCTAATAAAAAGGCTGTTAACATGAACATTTTATTTCATTGATTTAACTTATGAATTGTAATATTTAGGAAAGTTAAAAGAAAATGTATAGAATGTATGTACTTTGAAATCAAATGAATATATTTGAAATGAATATATATTTGAAATGAATATTTCAAAATATTCATATTTTGAGTGTATATGAATAAAGTATTTATCAAATAGTATTAAGTTATTAGCTTAATAAAATGTTCATTGCCAGATCTATATACATATATATACAGAGCATACATATATTCATATTACATATGTATATATGGCATCTTAAAGAATAATTCCAATAATTTTAATATTAAGCCTAAAAATCTTTAGACATTTTGTCAATTTAGTAATAAGCCTGTATATTTCAAATGCACTATTAAAATAATAGAGTGTTTGTGGTGTTCAAAATGATCCTAAAATACCCATTTGAATAGTATTAAAGATAGCCTATGTGCTCATTTATGTTCACTTTATTTAATAAACATTTAATTCTAATTTTGTTTCTCTTCTTTAAGGACTAGAAAGGGGCCTTAGAAGACACTGGGCCCACTTTACAGGATCTAAGAAACTTGCATTCAAATTCACTTACGATATAAGTTGCTTCTCTATTTCCATAGCTTTCCGGAAATGGAATGTTGAAATCTTCACATTGAAAATATCAGTATCTTTAAGACAACTTCTTTGTGTTTTCCTTTTGGTGGAATAAGTACAATAATCTACTTAAAGGTGTCTGGGTTAGGAGTGAGCTACTATTATTATTATTATTAACATTACATTACTAATTAGACTTTATTGACTACTTACTCTATGACCAGGTCATGCTACCTGTTTTATAAGTTTAAGTTGCTATCTTGCTTAATGCTCACAACAGCCTAGAGAATTCTACGTTCTCTATATTCTAAACAAGGAAACTGAAGCACAGAGATATCACATAATTTTCCCAAGGTAGATCATCTAGTAAGTGGCCAATGAAACTATTAAACTCAGGGCAGTCAAACTCCAGAGTCCAAAATCCAACCTAGGATCACCTATATCTATTTTGACACGTGAAAAATACCATGCAATTTAAAGGGGGAAAGGGGAAATTCCAGAAAAAGTAGAGCATCCTCAGCATAGCTATACTTCCTCTCTGCAAACCTATTTATGCTCTCCCTTTGCAATCTTTGCCTGAATACCCCCAGCAAGATATAACCAAGTGAGAAAAAATTCAACATAAAATAATCAATGCCACATGTTTAATCAACCCCATAGCACGATTTCTACTTGCATAGACATGCTTTTTGGAAAATATACACAACCACAATAATATAATAATATAGAAATAAACTATCATATAGAAACTAGGAACCATGGGATGCCTGGGTTGCTCAGTTTTTGAGCATCTGCCTTTGGCCCAGGTCATGATCCTAGGGTTCTGGGATGGAGTCCTGCATAGGGCTCCCTGCAGGGAGCCTGCTTCTCCCACTGCCTATGTCTCTGCCTCTCTCTCCGTGTCTCTCATGAATAAATAAATAAAAATATTTAAAAAAAAACTAGGAAGCAAAAAAGCAATTTGTCATGATGATCACTGGAGCATACCACCTACTATAATATCTTAACATCAGTTAAGAGTGGGATGTAAAGATTAACAAACTCAAACATTATTAGAACTAAAATGAAAGAGAGCCTCAGAATTAGGGATCATTCCTAGTATCCCAGGAATGAAATATTAAGAGTCAAGGACACTTCCTGAGAAGCAGTCTTCAGAGCTACAGAAATTCTTATTTATTTGAAGGAATTTCCCTGATACATTATTTATAAAGATATCAGTGCGTACATATGATGATGAGATCTACATAGATATGGATATCTATATCTGAGCTGAGCCTTCCTGCCTGGTCCTCCATATTATCACAAAACTAGAATAACAAGCAAAAGAAAAAAAAAATCTATCAATATGCATATTTTAAAGACAACCTAGGCAGGTACTAAGAAGAGCAGAAAGAAATGCAAGAATGGAGAGCAATGCAAACAAGTTGGCAAAGACAGTCTACATGAAAAAAAAAGTAATTAACAGTATCAAACAGAAAAGAAGAGCTTCGTATATTAAATGGAATTTGGGAAGGAATGACAACTTCTAATTTGGATCATTACACAATATGCTATAGAGTTACAAAATAGATAAGGGATATGAACTGGATTATTTTCAATTGATAGTATTTATAAAGACGAGAAACAGGGGAAACACTCTAGGCAAGGAAGAAGAGTCAAGTGTAGAACACAAGGTGAAGTCAAGACTGCTCAGTAGGCATTTAGAGACAGTGCTTGGGTTAGTTTGCCTACACAACAGGAGTCCTAGAGAGACTGCAGTATTAGTGTCAAATGGTAGATTCATAACTTACCATGAAGGATGCTAAATAGCAGGCTGAAGAGTTGATACTTTACTCTGTTTGGTGGTTAGATTTTATAAGCTTTTGATTATAAAGACAGCACTGTGCAAACAGTATTATAGGAATAATATTCATAGAAATGTAGAAGATAGACCAGGAAGGGTAGAGAAAGACGGGCCCAGATGGAACTGTTACATTACTTCAGGTATGAGATTGTAAGAGTCTGAATTAGACTGGTCATGCTGAAGCCAGTAAGAAAAAACATGGATGTGAGTTGCCAAGATTAAATTTAAAGGATCTGGCAAAAAGCAAGGATCCTGGTGTTTGGCTTTAGTGTGGATGCAGGCTACAAAGAGCAAGCAGAAAACAAAATAGAATAATGACTCTGATAGATCAGCTATCCTGCAGCCTCAAGCTTTCAGAAATGCACCCAATCAGGTAGGGGGTAAGTACCTCTAGAAGAGGAAAAGAGAATAACAGCAAGATTGTTAAGAATAGAAGAGCTGAAAATTACACAGAATGTACAGTGATTGGTCAATTTGTTACATAGAATGAAAGGATATTCTCTAAATAGTTCGTAATGACTACAAGAGCCAAGCCAATTTGTGCAAAATCCCAGCCGTCTGGACCAAGCAAGAGAAAAAGATATAGGAGGGAAAAGAAATAAGAAGAATAAGCAAGTGGCAAGCAGCCAAGGAGACAAGCAAAAGAAGCGGCAAGGGAGAACAGAGGCATTGGGAGTGATAGAGAACTGTCACCCCGACAAAAGAGAAAAACGGAGTCAACAGTTGCGATGAGGTGTGCGTACAGCTCAGAAGTCTAGCATGACTACAAAATCAAATGTGCATTGCTTGGTAACCACCCCAGTGACTGTTTCTAGGAACACATATTAAGAACTCTGTAGTCACCAGTCCAGACTTACTCATGAAGGCAACGGACAGAACACTGGATATTTGACATCTGGAAAGGAGAAGTGTAGCAAAGAAATTAGTGAAAATAGAACACAAGCCATTATGAATAACCTCCCAAGACCCTTGTGGGTCCCTTTTATGGAAATGTTCTTCCTCGGGATCTCCCCATGGCTCACAACTTCCCTTCATTCAGCCCCTGCACAAATGTCACCTCCCTGTGGTCACTAGCTAAACTAACCACGCAGTCAGGACCACCACTCTAACTCCCCAGTATGCTTCATTTTCTTTATAGAACTTACTGTTCTCTGAAATTGTGCTCTTACTTTTGAGTATTTTATTTCCTGCTCGGCCTAAGATGTAAGCTCCATAAGGGCAGGTACATTA
Source organism: Nyctereutes procyonoides (assembly GCF_905146905.1). Taxonomy (NCBI): domain Eukaryota; kingdom Metazoa; phylum Chordata; class Mammalia; order Carnivora; family Canidae; genus Nyctereutes; species Nyctereutes procyonoides. The sequence continues at coordinate 6,238,613 of NW_026575137.1, forward strand.
CCTTTGTTGTTCGTCGCTCTATTCTATAGCCTCGAAAAGCACCTAAATGTTTGTTGAAGAAATGGATAACCACATCCTCACACTCATGTTCTAAGTCACACAAACCTAGGTTGAAATTCTGACTCAGCCCATCTACAGGTTTGTAGTAGGCATGTGTTTTCATCGCAGCATGTTTTGGAGAAGCTGTCATTGCTAGTTTTGGTCCAACTGGCTCTGGATTCTGGCCCTTCCTTCCAGCTCCAACGGAGCACTTAATATAGGATGGGTTACTCGGAGGACCCAGTGACCCTGAAAACAGTGGTTAGTTTGTGGATTGGCATGGAATGCAACCTATTTCAATTCAGACTCATCCCCAGAGCATTGACTGCAGCTATCCAATTCACATGTTCTCTGAGCTCTCTTATAAGTAGAATGTAAGCTTGGAGCCACCTTTAGCCATTTTTGTTACTGCATGGGAAGCAGCTGCCAAAAAATAAATCCAAAATGAATGGAAAGCTGGGAGATGTGAAAAAGAGACACATTTTATGATGACATGGCTTGAACACCTGGATCCAAAGATGCCTAGAATTTAACCTTTTCAACTTTGCAGGAACATAAGACAATTAAAACTCTTATTTAAGCTAATTTGAGTTGGATTTCTCTTGCTTGCAATACGAAGAATCCTCATAAGCGAAATTGTGAGAATCTGGGTGAGTCTCACCTCAGTTATTTGCAGAACAGTGATGATAACACCTACTGGGCAGGCAGAAAATCAGTAATCGTTTAAATTATAAAAAAAATAAATAGCAATAACAACAAAGTAGGTACTCGACAAGTGGGGAAAGCAGCTCATGAATTGTTTATAGAAGACATAGCAAGAGTAGCAGCAGCAGATTGTGGGACATAATTGCAAGTATTCAACAAGCAATGGAAAAACATTTTCATGTCAGATCTGTGCATAAGAAAGACGATTGATGTGAGCTAAATTTAGCAATCAGCGCATGAGAAATCTAAAACAAGCATCACACCAGAAGGGGAAGACAGGTCATAGACAAATATGGACAGAGGGGAAAAAACAAGAAGGTTAAGACTATCCATGAGGTCAGCAAATTAGAGACACTGAGTTGATAGGAAGTTAGAAAGAAGTCAGGTTTTAAACACTAGAGACAAAAATTAAAAAGTATTGAGACATGGGTGAGTGAGGGACAACTGAGATAACATTGTAACCCTCCGCAATGATCCTCTTATAGAGACCCTGGGCTGATTTATAGGACCAATGCCATGTCCTTGAAACATCAGGAACTGTGTCCAATATATTTTATCCTGAGTTAATTTGCCCAATTAATAAATCAAAGCTAGGTACAGACATCCTCTTAAAATGTGAATTCCTATCTTTCTCAAGCTAAGAGCAAAGCTTTAAAAAATTAAAATGTTCTCTGAAAGGGAAAATGACTATTTGTGAATGACTTGAGAAGAGCTAACCCCTGCAACTAGCTAACAAATCCTCATGGTGTGCGATCCTCCCCATTATCTGACATCCAAAGAGCCACTGGTCACACTATTTGTCAGTTTTTAATCAACCAAATATTGTTGAGCATTACTGTACCAAGCAATTATGTGAGCAATTCTCAGTGAGATGAATGTATCTCCCTATCATGTGTTCAAAGATAATTAAAAATAAATATAGACGTATATATGAGCAAATGCAATTAATTTATCGACAAGGATTTTCTGATGAGTAATTTGGTATTTTGAAATAAGACACATCAGAGAAGACTCACAATAGCAGCTTGAGGTAAAGCTTCGGACAACTTTAAAGCCAAAGAATTATAGTTCCCCAGTGGATCAAGATTGAAATAAAAACCTCACTTGTCTTCTATAATCCAGCCCCAATGTCACTTCCTCTAAGAGGCTCTTTTGACCCCTTCCCCCAAAAGAGCTGATCTCTTTCTCAAAATTGCCTTCTCCATATGCCTATTACGGCACTCTCCACAGTGAAGTACTCTTTGCTTCCTTTTGTTTTCCCATCTACCTCCATTACCCCAACCCGCAAAGTGTGACCTTCTCGAAAGTACATTCTCACAATCCTAGGATCTAATACAAAGCCTAGCACCAAGCAGGTGAGCAATGAGAGACTGATAACTGAATGGATGAGCAACCTAATTTGAAGTGTTCCACGCTGCTGTTCAAATGACTCTATTCTGGCAAACCTTACCATTATTTGGACAGCTGCCAGTGAATCAAGTTCACCTAGATTTTAAAAGAATGAAAGTGAATGGACTGTTCTAGCATTTGCTAATCTTGAAATATCTCACAACTTAGAAAATACCATCATCTAGGAGCTTCCAAAGATATTTTCTCCTTGTTACTTACACAGTGCAAGCTAATTCATGGATGAATGAAAAACATTTTTTTGTATTATCATCTTTTCATGTGTTTAGTGAAAGTTAATTTCAGAACTAAATGCTTAGCTGAAGATAGCAAAGCTGTTCTACTGCTATAATATTGAAGAACTCACCCCGAGGAAGCAGGGTTATTGTCTGTTCATATTTTTAGCATTTTCCTGCTCCCCATTGTTACCTCATTGATTCAACTAATGGACCAGAGTGTTTTTCAAAATATGAAATGCTATTAAGCAGAGTTCTGAGGAAAGTTGATTCATTTGAAGAAATAACAAGAATTCTAAGCTCATTACAATAGTAAAGATGCAATTTCTGGTGATTCTTCTACCGGCATTCCATTCAGAGTCAAATGTTATGCAAAACTTAAGGAAAAAGTATGACCTGAGGTCAACATGCAGAACTGGTAATAAAGAATAATGAGTGGTTATGGTTAAGAGTGCAGACTCGTGGGGTTGGCATGCGTCAGCTTGAATCCACCGCTTATAGATGCGGAACCTGAACAGGTTATTTATCTCTTTAAATAGCTTCATTCTTTGTAAAATGAGAATAACAGCAATAGCATCCATGTTCAGATTGAATCAGATAATCCATGTGAAATAGAGCATTCAGTACTTTTTTATCTAATACTATTATTGTTATTAGTCTATGAGCATGAAGGTATTTTAGGTTTGCAGATTAATCAAGTCTTTCTAAAGGATTCTGACATTTATGTTGAAATGACAAGGGTTATCCCTCCTTCACACCCATCAATCAACGCCCGGCTAATAAAGTAGATGTGTGGCTCCTGATTCAGTAGACAATAAATAATATAGAATTGAATGATATTAACAGATGAAAGAACACTGGCTTCTGCACAGAGGAGGAAAAGAAAAAGAATTCTTGGCAGAAGGTGAGGGAATCATTTGATAAAGTTTCTTCAGCTCAAACATGCTGAGCTGAGTAGGTACCATGTCCAAACATTGCCCTGGCACTTACTCATTGAAAGATTAACTAACCTGTGTGTGTATGCATTTGCATTTAATAACTATGTCTTTTTTCATAAAGGAATCATGAAATGCACTGATATAGGACCCCTAGATAGGGTTGTCAGATTTAGCAAAACATTAGATAATTTTTTAGTTTAAGTATGTCTCGTGCAGATCTCCCCGGGTTGGTATATTGTGAGGTAGAGGTACTCACTATCTAATTAATATGGGTAGCCCTGTCCCAGAACCAGTGGTGAAAGGGAGAATGAATTTTGCGAAAATACCCATTTGCATGGGATTTTCCAGGAAGAGGTCAGCATAAGTTAGGGGCAGAAGCACTATAACAGCCTCAGTCGAGAAGATGTTGCACAGATACTCTCGAACATTATTTCCCACTTTGTGAGACCCACTTTTTTGAGACCACAGAACTTTAAGATTTAAGTTTTGGGCACATAGTAGGCCTCAAAAAATACATTTCAATTCAATGAAATAAAAGTGTCATCAGATTTTACGATTAATTCTTTTCTCAAAGTAAATGGCAACAGGCTTTGGTGCTGAAAATTCAGCAAAGACCCTTAAGTTCACTGCCTGCTTTCGTATGTTTGTATGAAGCTTTTAAAAATAATTCCCCTTTCTATATCTAAGCTTCTTTGTGGCCATGCTATTATATGACTAGAATCCTTCAAAACCATTTTACCCAGTCCTTTAATATTCTAAGTGTCTGTGCAGAAGTCAAACTTATGCATTTGGAATTGAGATTAAATTCCCTGAATGCTTTGGGCATTCTTGAGTGCTGTCATCCCCATCACGGCTCAGCACCAATGCCATTGGATAAAGTGGGGGGAGGGAGCAAAAAATATTGCAGCAACTGAATGATATGTGGGACGTGGAGCTGTAATAGTGACAGAGCTTGACACACAGTCGTACTCAATATGACAGAGCATGTAATGCACCTGGAATTGGGCCCCGTGTAGTGACTAACAGGTTCAATTTTCTGAGTTTTATAGAATTCTGTATTATGTTTGACAGCTCTGTTTCACACCAATGGCTGGTTCCATAATGCTAATGAAGTACAAAGATGAGAAAATGTCACACACACACACACACACACACACACAAAGAACTCAAAAAGTGTATGCAAGCTTCAAGCTCATAAAACGTAATTTCCTATGGGAAATTACCATTTTCATATTGTTATGACATTTTCAGGATTCTGTGACTGCAAAATCCAGCTCTTCCCCACATATGTTTTGAAGAGCTCATTCAAGGGGATAGATTGGGGGGTGGGAGCGAGGCAGGGGTCTACTAAACCTGTCTGTACTCCCCCCGCCCATGCGTTTTTCTACTACTTGCCTTATTCATCGTGACCCCCCACAACTGCTCTTAAAAACCCAGGATGTTTTCCCCAATCTGGTTAAAACATAAGGCGAGGTTCTAAGCAAGACCAAGAGAGGTAACATTCCATCTATCTCCTGGTAACATCCATTCATAGTGATGAATTATTTGTGCTATTCTGTGTATAAAAATAAGAATCCAGCTCACTTTCTAATGGCTTGTCTCTCCCCTGTGTGGTTCTTGCTTTCTCCCTGCCACACCACATGCCCCAGTTAAATTATTGCAGGGATTGTCTCCTGCCATCTCCTAGGATCCATTGTGCAAAAAGTTCCAGCCCCCTAGCACCACGCTGTCCTCCCAGAAGGAACGTTCCCAAGGCCATGTAAAAACGTAACATGGATCAGAATCTTGGTCTCTTCTGCCTCTGCCCTCTCTTCCTTTTCCAGCTTTCTTCCTGCTTCAGCCAAATCTACATTGGCTTCCTGGGTCCCCCTGCTTCCCTGGCCTCTCGATTCACAGCTGGTCTCCTTTCTCATGTGCAGCCATTTGTCAGACTGATTAATTATCTAGTAGCTGCTCCTCTGACCGGGCCTCCAGGTCTCGACTTGTGAGCTGCTCCCAGAGGTAGCCCTGGGGACAGTTTTCTGTCATTTCCTGGGTCTCACCCTCCTGATTCTGGTCCCAGAGCATTGGAGGTAGACACCTGTTCTCAATTCCCTAACAATAACAACTAGTAATTAGAAAGCACTTCATAACGAGGCAGTGTATCATGTTGGACACAGTGCACGCTTTGAAGTCAATCAAGGGCTTGAAATCCTGACTCATGCCCTAATTAGCTACACAGCCTTGGCAAATTTACTTAACCTTCCCAATCCTCAGTTTCTGCACCTGAAAAATGGAGTACTGGTGCTGTGCCCATAAGGAGAGCAGTGAAATGAAGATTTGTAGACTATGTATCAGAACTATGCCCCTCAAACTAGGTTTTTTGATAACAAAATATATTTCATCATATACCTTACTATCTTTCACCTTCCTTCCTGAACAAATGAGGGATTTCAAAGTCATTATTGCCCATCCACTCATCCTCCATATTCTATTTTGTACTCAGGTGAACATTTTTTTTTTTTTTGCAAGATTGTTGAAGTTGACAGTGCAATGCAATGGGAAATTTTACTTTATTACATATCATTTCCCAATGGGAATATTTGTGCTTGCAAAATGCATTGGTCTCCTGGGTTTCTGTTCTATATTATTATTAAATGTAATTGAAATGTATGTATAAATGAAAAGTTATTTATTATTAAAAGGCAAAGATATTTTATTTAAAAAGAGGCAGACTGATTGCTGCCAATGTGTTTATGTGTTCTTCTGAAGTCACTAAATTCTCATACATTATGGCCACTTGCTCTCTCATACTTCTACTTGTATCCCCACTAAAGGGGCACAGAGATAAAGTCATTTGGTATATCATGCTTCCACAGAAATCCAGGCCAAAAAGTATATTAACCAAGCATGTGATAATGATACAGTGATTGGTCACTGGCTGCCAAAAAATTACCTTCCTTCAATCCTTTCAAAAGCTTAAGAGAATCCCATGTGTCTGGATCCTGGGCACTTGTCACCAATAACAGATGATACATCACAAATATAGACCATGTGGCCAGAAACCACACACCACACTCCCTGGTGAGAAGTCATTCCCAGAAACACTTCTTAGAAAGTGAGTTTCTAAAAGTGGAAGTAATGCAAAATATATTGCCATCATTACTTATTGATGTTAATAACTGTAATGACCAAAAATATTACGCTATAAATGTTTGTTTTTTATAAAGGAAATTCCAGCTTTCTATCACAACCGTGAATATTTGAAAGCTTACTTGATAGGGCTATAAAAATTAGGGCAACAATAATAACAACGTCTATTATAGAACATATAACATATACCAGATATTCTATAACTTAATCTTTACAATAACTCTTTACCAACTCTTTCAAGTAGGTAAGAATTATAATAAGGTCCATTTCTTACAATTAAAAAATCCTTTTAAAATTATTTTTACTTACCTTATTCTTATTATAACCTTATTTCTTATAAATAAGGAATCTGAGACAGAAGATAAGTAATTAGTCTTCATAGCTACTGCTAAAGCCAAACTCAATTTCAGGTTTTAGTTAAAGAATACAACTACAAATCAAAACAAGAATATCATTTTGGTCATTTAGTTATTAGCCAGTTTACCCTCAATACCCAATGCAGCAGTTAAATCTAAAATGTCTTCAGACGTCAAACAGATAAATGAATGAGTTTCTCCTATTAAATGACAGGAAATGGGGGCAGCCTGGGTGGCTCAGCGGTTTAGCACCACGTTCAGCCCAGGGTGTGGTCCTGGGGTCCCAGTTTCGAGTCCCACATCAGGCTCCCTGCATGGAGCCTGCTTCTCCCTCTGCCTGTGTCTCTGCCTCTCTCTCACTCTGTCTCTCATGAGTAAATAAATAAAATCTTTTAAAAAAAATGACAAGAAATGGAACACCAGCGTGGCTCAGCCAGTTGAGCATCTTGACTTTGGCTCAGATCATGATCTCAGAGTCCTAGGATCAAGCCCTGCATCAGGCTCTGCACTCAGTGCACAGTCTGCTTGAGGATTCCCTCTCTCCCTCCTCTCCCTTGCCTCTCCCTCACTTACACACCCTCTCTCTAAAGTAAATAAATAAATATTTTTTAAAAATTAAAGTATAATGACAGGAAATGGTATGGGCTGTGGCAGAACTGGAGAGTATGAATTCCCTGTAAAGACATTCAAATTCAACATGTTTATAACACTGTAGCAATCAAACCAAACACATCTAGTGGGCAGCCTCAATACATAGATCATGTGCTTAAAACACTCAATTTCCAGACTGATTTTAAGAAAATATCAGCCACAGAGTATTTTCCAAACATTCTTTGCTGGGTCTGACTCTATGACCACTGGAAATAAAGCAGATATGAGATTAGAAGACAGTAAAATGTTAGCTCTCAAGGAAGAGAAGGTTAGAAAAGAATATCAGTATGATTAGAAATGACTGCCATAGCTTAATGAATAGAAAAATCAATAGTAACCAAGAATACTGAAGAATAACTTAACGGGGAATAAAAGCTAATACAAATAGTAATAATAAATATTCTCATATTTGAGAATAATTACAATAATACAAGTAGTTTGGCATATTACCAGAAAAGAGCATTTCTGTGTGTGGAAGAGGGTAGAGAAAGCAAAGTTGTAAGGAAGCAACTAACATGTATGAAGTGCTAGCTGTGTGCCATGCTTTTACTAGAAGTTTCATCCATTCTAAAAATATCAGCAAAAAAAGAAAGCATCCTAACAAGTATTTATAAAATCCCACAGTGTCAAAAGCCAAAATCCTTCTTTTTAAAGATTTTATTTATTTATGTATTTATTTGAGAGAGGGAGACAGAGCATGAGCAGGGGGAAGGAGGCAGATGGAGAACCAGGCTCCCCACTGAGCGAGGGGACTGACACTGGGTTCAATCCCAGGACCCTGAGATCATGACCTGGGCCTAAGACAGACACTTACCCAACTGAGCCACCCAGGTGCCCCGGCAAAAATCATTCTTAAAAATTAGTGATAAATACAATTATAATAATGAAAATATTAATTCATTTGTCACCTCCTATAACATCAGAGCATATAGTTAAAGGAAAATTTGCTACAGAATTTTGGGCACAAATATTTATATTAACATGTTGCTCCTATAAGATATTTTATAAAAATGCTCCATAAACCAGTAATAACATGTCATTTATGAAATTTAGAAACAGTTGCCTATTTCACAGCTGCCTTTAACATGGAAATATTAATACTTCAACTTTTATCAAGTGTTACCTAATAGCAGACCTGACCAATATCTACATCTTACATATTTATGCATGAATGACACCTTTTCCTTTATAACAATAGAAGTCAACAGAGGTCCTGGCATGATTCCTAGGGTTAATAGCTATGGGCATGAGGCTCATAAAAAACAAACTAGGAATTTACCAAACTGAAGAGAACTGTAGGAGGCCTCTTGGATATTCAACACAACAAAGAGTGATGAGTATCCAAAAAAGACTGCTGGGAAAGGAACCCAGAGTCAGCTGGTATAAAGGTTAGCTTTTTCATTGTCAAAAGAGAAAGATGAACAAAGTATATAGTAGAATGTTATTGCAGGAAAATAGATCTATGAGAAATAATCTTCAAGGGGAAGATTCTCTTTTTAATTATTAAATTTTACTGGGCCAAAAAAAAAATTTACAACAAACTCTAACAGGGCTAAGGAACTGAAGCAGATTTTTAAAAACCTGTTTCTGTCAATATTGTTCTATAATTGTATATTTCAAAACAATGCTATAAGCTTGACTGGTAATTTATTTAGCAACTTGAGGCTACATGCAAATGGCAACGATACAAGTTTTTAAAAAGCATCCCTAAAGAAAGCAAAGCCCTCCTTTCTTCTTTTCCCAAAAGGAAATAATATATTTTATTTTGAACAAATCAAAGCAAATCAAACATAGTCTTGAATCCCAGCCTCAGCACTTATAAACTACATGACTCTAGATCTAAACTCTGTGCATCCCATATTCCTCTTTAATAAAATGGAACCAGTGATATTCTCTCACATAGTCACAAAAATCTAAAAGAAGAAACGAAACTGTCTATCACAACACCTGGCTCAGAGAAATCCGTCTACAAATTCATATGGGCATTCATTCGTGGAACAGATACTTCTTGAGACCCTATTCTTGATACTGCGAATATAGAGATGAAAAATTCACAAAAGGTCCTTGCCTTCATGGAATTTACATTCTAGCGGGGAGATGGACAATGAATAAGAAAACAAATACATTAATATAATTTCAGATAATGATAAGTGCTTTGAGAAAATAAAGCAAGGTAAGGGGAGAAAGAATGGAATGAAGGGAGCGATGGAAAGCAGAATTAGATGGAATGGTAAGGGAAGTCTTCTCTGGGGAGGTGATATTTGAGATGACATCTGAATTTGGTAAAGGAGAGAGCTCTGCAAAGTCTAAGGGGAGAGAATTCCAGGCAGAGGGAAGACCAAAAGTTAAATCTTTTAATTCTGGATTGAATTTGGCAAAAATGAATAGAAAGCCTGTGTAGCCGAAACATAGTGAATGAGGGGAGAGGAAAAGGAGATGAGACTGTTGGAGTAGTCACTGGCAGTTTACAAAAGATCTATATGCTAAGGGATCACATTCTAAGAATGATGTAAAGCCCATTAGGCTTTGTCAGAGTGACAAAGTTTGGGTGCCAATGCTCCCTCAATCACAATTTGATCAATCATTAAGCCTAACCAGCTTGTGCATGTATTGGAGATCTCTGAATGGTGGCCAGAATTTAGAAGTAGCACCGTTTATCAACATTGCTGTGCACTAAATCAGCCACTCATAAGTGTGTCTTACTTACATATACTGTCTCAGCTAGATGACTCACTAAATCACACATTCATACTAAAGAATACTGCCTATAATGTGTATCATTAATACTTGCCATAAAGTGGAAACAGTAGAAACAAAACATCTAAAGAAAAAAAAAATTTGAAATTTGTAAGCAAGTAACCACAGGTCCTTCATCCTTTCTTTCAAACCACTACTATTACTTTTCTACCTGCTGAGAATCCATTAAATGACTGATATGAAAGAATTCAAAGGAAATCTGCAACAACACTAACAAAACACATGTACAATAGACTTTTTTAGTTTTTTTTTAAAAAAGTCTATTTGTCCCCTCAAAAATATACCTTTACTACCTGAGGAGAAGCAAAATGAAAGGCAAATGAAAGAAAGGTGTCATGCTGCATAATTTTGAATTCTTAAATGTTTAGAATAAATTTATTAATCTTGATACACTTGATCTATTTAACTAAAGAAAGAAAACCATAAAACCTTAATAACATGCATCAATGGATAGAAAACTAACTGCAAATTACCTAATTTGGTGGATTTGGAAGTATGGAAATAAGGGCAGTTTTAAAATCAAAGCTATTACATTAACAACACATCATCATGCAATAAAAATATTAAAAAGTTGATCTTAATCCCACTCCAGAATGTACCAGAAATAGTTGTCGAAAGCAACACACAGTTTGAAGTGCTGCTAAAATGTGCCTCCATCATTGCTCATTAGCAGGGAGCTCTCGAAAGTCTGAATGCAAATCACAACTCTTGCTGGAAACCAGCAAATGTCTACAAAAGCTGGCTAACACACAAGGGGAAAAAAGATGAAGAAGCTGATAGGGCTAGATCCAGGGCTGCAGGCTCACAAGAAAAGTTGGGCACTTGGCACTTGGACAGCACCACTTTGTATCAACATTATACGCAGATCAGAGTGAAAGACACTTGCCCAAACAGATATGAGTAAATTCTTCAAGACTTCATGTGGCCCCATTCTCCAATCTACAAACATGGCTCTGAATTAATTTAACTAATCCTGGAATTTACCTAGTTGCAGATAGAACTTTTTGAAAAATATATGCCTGAAAACAGATGGCAAATTATGCTAATGTCTACATTTCCATCATTTGGGGGAAACTAAGCATAAAGACCTTTGCAGACCAGGAACTAGAGATTTGGGTTCATAAGGTGGTCACCTCTCCTCATGGCTATTAGATGGCAAACTTGAGGCTGCTGGTTATGTAATACTCATAGCATCCTCATAATCATAAAGGGTAATATTGAACATTCAAGTAGTCCTATGCATGTTCCAAACTCTTCACACGTACTATGTCACTTAAATATCACAATGCCTCTCTGGAACAATGCCAAACAGAAGCACACACTGGATGGATATTTATTAGTGAAAATGCATCATCCATACATTGTATACAATTTCCTAGGAAAATCCTAAAATCTATTTGTACTTATCTCATCATTCCTTAGAATTAACTATAATGCTGCCTTAATATTTCATTATTTATCCATCCCTAGTAGGAATTTAGTTTTTTAAAAAAAAATCACATGTATATCATTAGGAATGAAGGACTTCATCATGCATGGTCCATCAATACAGTTACACATCTGGTGATTAGTTCATTAATCTCAATGAGCTCAGAGCAGAAAAGGCCAAAGATGCCAGCCCCAATCATGTTCTCTTATTCATACATTCACTCATTCATTCAGCAAGTATCGTCAGGGCTGTTCTTTTAAAAACAAGAAGAGTTTTTAAATCATGTTCTCTTATTCATACATTCACTCATTCATTCAGCAAGGATCTTCAGGGCTGTTCTTTTAAAAACAAGAAGAGCATATCTGACTTTGCTGTTGTTATAAGCTTAGTGGGGAAACATAATTACCCACTGATCAACCATAACACTTTGAATTACCTTGAAGGTGCTTGGGGGAAAAGTAATTCCTCTGTTAGACAATCAGGCTGTAACATAAATTGTAAAACAGAACTGTTATTGGTTAGTAGGTGTTGAGCAAAAAAAGCATTTTCCTTGGCCAGCTCTGAGTGTGTAGTATACAAAGGACAAATAAATTCGTTCCTTTGAATTTTTACTTAAACATGTGTGATATACAGTGAGACCTTTAAGAACACTTTTTCAAGGGTGGCTTTCAATTCATTTAAAGATAGAACTCTAAGAATGAATGATACTTTATTAGACCTAACTAAAAATATTCATTCTTTACCACATCCTGACACTAGCAGAAGGAACAAGGGATGTTTTATGAGTGAGCGTGGTAGTTTCCCTACATGATATCAGCCTCAAAAGGCCCATCTATTGTCTCAGCCCGAATGATTCCTATAACTATCTATTGTAAAAACTAGCACTTGCTATTATTTGTCCTAATTGTGACCTCCTTCAAGCTTTAAGGTTTGCAAAAATCAGTATACTAAAATTTGGTGTACTTGTTTGTATGCAAATCACATATATTTGGTGTGTCACTTTGCATCCAATTTGGAGTATATCCAGTGAGTGTATAGACAGCAATCATATTTTCCCCAAGTCATCACTTTTTTATCAGTCCACATGTGGAAATAACCCTAACCTTGATTGATTTGGCTTTTCTCTGAGCGTTTCTTGTACAGTATTTCTTTTTAAAGTGGCAGCTACTCTACACAAGACTTTCCAAATGCACATAGTTCTGGTTTTTACTTAAGCTAGAGTGATGTTCAAAGAACTTTAGAAAGGCTACAGACAAGGACCTAAATAAATAATTAAGGTTATTTACTACCACAGTAGTAAGTGTTCCCGTCCTATAATTCTAACATTTTCAAAACACAGCAGATCTTTATAAGAAACTAACTCCCTACTATATTGTAAACACCTAAGGGAAAAAAAGTCCTAATTTCTTTTTACCTCCAGTAAAAAAAAAAAAGAAAAAAAGAAAAAAAAAGATTCTCAATGCATTTTTATCAAGCTAAGTTTGTATTAATCATGTTATTTTGAAATAAGCATAGCATATATTCCACAAAGAATCCAGAAGGTTAATTTTAACCTAAAATGCCAACTGTATCAGTAGCAAAGTTACCTATTTGACATTTCAGTTGATGTCTAAGACTCCCTCCTTTTACAAAAAAAAAGATGGTAGATGAATAAAATGCCTAATGCTTAAGAAACAAAAAAGAAAGGAGGTCAACAGACTGGATGCTATACCACAGCATAAGCACTGCCTCTCCTTTCATCCTTAGCTAGGTATGAAATTGTCTACTTACGACCCATAAAAAGAGCAAGGTAACTGAAAATATGTCAGTGGGGCTGACCTTTCATAAAGGAAAATCTCCTTACAAAATGGAAAACACAACTCATTTGATGAAATAATTAAGAAAAAACTAATGGAATTTGGGATAAAAATGAAAGCTAAGAGATTCTAAAAGTAACACTGGATTAATGAAAACTACTGTGACCTTCTCTCAAAATAAGTCCACACTTCAGAGAAGCAATTAAAAGAGCTCACAAAATGTAGAATGCAGAGCTAATGCCACAGAATGCAAGTCTGAGGAATTTACAGGGCAATAATAAAAATCTCTAATAAGTGGCTGCACTTGAGAAGGCAAAAAGACGGTCAATGGGGTTAATCACCAGACTGCAAAGTTTAAAATATTTGCTAAAATGAAAACTAATTAAACACATAAAGCTTTGGTAAAAGCAATCCTGAAAGTACAGGAGCTAACACAGAATATAAATTCTGTCTGCCTCACTTGTCATCCTTTGGAAACTAATGTCCCCACCACAAAGTATGCCAGGGCAGTAAGAAGGGCAAGAATGTTTTCAAGAAAGACTTGGCAACTCCTCAGTCAGTGACCCTCCCTCGATGAGCCAGATACCAATGTACATTGTTGCCTTTTCAATAATGTGATGTGGGGAGCAAAAAATCGTATGTTGATCTTTTCACTGGGTGATGAGAGAAATGACCCTCTACCTCACAAGCTTTATTAACACGCATAAGGGCTGTGAGGATGTATTGCTACTCTAAATTCCTTCTGCAAATAAGAGAATTTGGCACAGGAGTTCAATATTTGGACTTTTGTGCCTGGATAAATCTGCAGAAAAGAGCTTCCTACCAACATTTGCTGTGGGTAAGAAAGGATATTTGTCCTCCTTTGTGGATTCCAGTGAAGTGTCTTAATGTGACTTCTGGCAATTCCCATCTCCTTTGGGGGCTATGGTCTAAATGGAATAAAGTTAGGGCAAAAAGTACTAGTCTTGGAGGCTTTAATTCCCACTAGGAATCCTCCTTAGGGTATAGCAAAGGCCTTCACATAAAATTCCCAATACTCTGCTAAAAGCAGGGAGAAGTAGAGAGATCTACCAGAATTGGTGCTCGGAGGCTACAAAGAAAAACATGGACTATGAAAGCTACTCCTTGAGAACTCAAATTTACAAGTGTTGAGCAAAATTCGGAGGAAAGACGATAATTTAACTAAAACCTAAAAATGAAATGGAAGCAAGGCTATTGAAGCTAAGGAAGCTATCCTTTTGAAAATGTAATATTATTTCATTACAGTCAGGTAATATGCATTCACTATTAAAAAGTACAGCTTAGCAACAAAGAAACATAAAAAAATAACTAATGTTCTTATCCAGAAACAAGTACTAATAACATGTTGACATATTATATTCTAGGTATTTTTATATATCTAAAACCCTGTTTTTTATAAAATGAGATCAGATCATATATACTATTTTATAAACTTTTCCTCCACATTGAACTCTTTTCATAAATGTCAATTTATATGTGTGTGTGTGTGTATATATATATATATATATATATTAATTTGCTTATTTCAACATTTCCCAAAGTATCTTTTGTGACAGCACTAGCAAACAAGATTTAGTTTGAGTGTATTAAGGTGACTACAGCATGCTGCATCTTCTAAACATGCAATCATGAAAGATTTTTTTTTAAAGATTTTATTTATTCATGAGAGACACAGAGGGAGGGAGGGAGAGAGAGACAGAGAGAGAGCAGAGCCACCCTGGCTGCCTTTTTTTTTTTAGAGATCTCTCCAGATTAATGTTCCAGAGAACACATTTCAGGAAATGCTCTCTAGAGTCAATTCAAGCACTGATCTGAGTCAATACAAAGAACATCAGGCTCTGTCATTAAGGAAGGGAATTGTCAACAGAAGACAGGATGAGGTTCAGAAGTTCTTGCTTCAGTGTCTAATAGTAGAGCCATGATCTATCTCTAAACTGGCAAAAGAAAGTCCTGAAACTCAGGTTCTCCAGGGAAGATAAGAGATAAGGATGAGGCCAAAGACCCTGCAAGTAAGAAAAGGTAATTTTGTCTAATCTTTTCTCTATTCAGATAATCCTCAGATACTCATTGGCAATGTCTTCAGCCATAGTAGGTTGTCAGTTCAGGAGAATAAAGCCCTAACTACCTGGCTTTGGAGATACAGCTAATAACTAACCTCAGGTCCCAAAGTTGCAGACGTTGGCAGGACAAAACATATGACCCAGATTTAGGATCTCAACTGTTCTCTCCTTCTCTGGAGATGACTATAATGTGGTGTGGACCAAAAGAACATAGCAAAAATGCGTATAGGAAAATGGTAGGCTCACAATGGGATCTCCACCAGAAATTGCCCTTCTTATGAGAAAATCCCACACAGGTGGCAAAGTCCTTGAATTGGAGAGGATTTTGATTGCTGTATATAGCTGTCATCTGAAATTTGTTTAAAGGAAATCAAATCTGGGGTGCCTAGGTGCATCTGACTCTTGATTTTGGCTCATGTAATGATTACACGATTGTGAAATTGAGCCCCGAGTTCAGTTTCACGCTCAGCGTGGAGTCTGCTTGAGATTCTCTCAGTCTCTGTCTCTGTCTCTGTCTGTCTGTCTCTCCCTCTTCCCCTCTCCCCACTTGTGCAATAAATAAATAAATAAATACATACATACATTTTTTTTTTTTACAAAATGAAAATGGAATCCATTCCAAAAGCCAGAGCTTTGGGACCAGGAAGCTAAAAGGGAAGCTCCAGATCTTGTTGGAAACATCTCATATGGAGCAAGCAGAAATTGGTCTGGGTGGTAATTCAGTCCTTGGACCAGGGAAGACTGGCCTTGTAGTAGGAAGGGTTTAAGTGTAAGCCTTTTGGTTTTGTTCACATCCAACATTTTTCAGAGGCAGAAATTTCCTGCCCTAGTCTTCCCCCCCCCATTTGCTCTCTGCTATAGCCAAAGATAAGAGACTAGCATATAGATTTTACAGAAAACAAGTCTTAGATAATTGTGCTGGAAAACGATACTGATATAAAAGTAGCATAGATTATTTGAGACCTATGAAAAGCAGAAGCTTTAAAAAAGGTAAGATTTCAGAAGAGAGTCCATGACAGGAAGATTTCTGTGAAGCCTTGACAAACTTCCATACAAAAACAATATGAATGTTTAAGATCCCAAAAGAACTTTAAAAGTGCAGATGAAATTCATGATCATCACAACCACGAGTTATTGTTCTCATCCAAACAAAAAATGTAAGTTTTAATAAGACCTCATTAATTTCAAAATCAAAGTATAGGAACTCGTAATCAAAGGATAAATGGAAAGCCAAATCAAGTAGCTCCGCATAAATGATGTAAGCAGAGAAAGAGAACTCCTAACTGCTAACATGTATTGAGTACCTTCTATACGTCAGGCACTACTCTAATGGCTTTAAGGTAGGAAATATTATTATTTCTATTTGCAAATGACAAAACTGATGCATAGAGAAGTTTAGCAGTTTCTTCTCTGTTATACCATCCCCAAGCAGGAAATTGGAAATTCCAATCCAGTATGCCTGGCCCCACAACCTGAAGAAGGACTTCTAAGACCTGCGCACTGGGGATAGCACCTCTGTAAGTTTCTACTTTGCCAGAAGATAGAAGTGCTTTGATGGCCTCTTCTTTATAAGAGAAGAGACAGTCAACGTAAGTAGTACATAATTTCCTCTCATTCCCAGGGACAGTGGCTATCATGTGAACCATGGTGCTAGGAGGTGCCCGTATCTGAGAGTAGAGTGACAAAATGGCAAAAGTTCTCACTTTTGCATAGTGTTCTTATGGAGGATCTGCCTCTCTTACTAGATCTTTTCTTTGTGGCAGCTCCTACTAGGGTGACCAACTCATCTTGCTTTGTCCAGGAGTTTCCCAGTTTCAGCACTGAAAGCCCTGGACAAACCAAGAGGGTTAGTCATCCTGAATCCTATATAGTCATTTCAAGAGACATCTACATTTTCTTTCCTCCTCCCAAATCAAGGTAGGGCTCAAGGAAAAACAGACAAGTCCAGGAAAAAAAAAAAAAAGAATCCCTTTTGTGATCTATTCTAATTCACAGGATAGGCATTCCAGACCCATCTCAAATGGGACTGCACAGGAAATATCCAGCAGCAATATATAGATTTTCAAGGATTCCATGGGTTTAAGTGTCTAAGAACCAGGCAGGGTAAATTGAAGATCTTACTGTAGTCCAGAAGAATCTAGTCAGATGAATATTTTCTAGATGATAAACAGGGCTGAAAACTTTGCATATAAACCTCCCATTCTAAAGTTAACCTGAGAAGGGTATTTGGCCTTCTCAGACAGAGGGTCCAAGGGGCAATTCAAGTACTCTTTTTTAAATTTTTTTTTTTACGATAGTCATACAGAGAGAGAGAGAGAGAGAGAGGCAGAGACACAGGCAGAGGGAGAAGCAGGCTCCATGCACCGGGAGCCCGACGTGGGATTCGATCCCAGGTCTCCAGGATCGCGCCCTGGGCCAAAGGCAGGCGCCAAACCACTGCGCCACCCAGGGATCCCTCAAGTACTCTTTTTATGGGAAACACTGTAACGGAGTTAATCCCTCCCCATTTCAAGAATGAGTAATCAGAAACTGCAGGAAAAACAGTTTGATAAATATGCAAAACATGGGAAAAGTAATGTTATACTGAGGATACAGAACTCTTAGGAGGCAATTACACTGGGAATATTTAAAAAGCCACTGAATTGTACACTTTACAGTGATAAAATTTAGTGTATGTAAATTATATCTCAATAAAGCTATTTTTAAAAATCTTAGGATGCAAATAGACGTGGCCTCTAAAAAACAAAGAAAACTATAAAAAGAGAAAGACTGACATGCAATGACAATAGAAGGTTCTAAAATGCCAAAAGATATAAGGAGAGAAAGAAAATCAATAAACTGGGCATTTATCTCATGGAATTAGAAAATGAACCATTAAGGAACACTAAGGAAAACTAGAGAGTGGGAATAATAAAAAGGGACACAATCATTTAATTTGAAAACAGATATGAGTCTATAAATAAGGTTAAGCTTCTGATTATTGATTATTTCCTTCATTATTAAATCACACACACAAAAAGCTAAATCCATTTTCATAAACTTGGATAGCAATATTTGAGATGGTCTGATTTAAAAGACAGGCTATGTCACATAGCATCTTTTCACTTGGTGTGTGAGTGGGGTCACAGGGGTACAATAAAAATACATTTTATTTAGGACATAGCAAACACTAAAAAACAACGGTGGTTTCAAAGTATATAAATCCAAATACAAAACAATGAGCACCAACTGGCCAAACAGTAAGCCACGATTGAAATTAAGTTGCTTCTCTTATGGATAATTCTATGAAACATGTTCTCAAGTATCAGGATTTACTCACCTGAGCCACAAACACTAGAACCAGAAAATATGGTTTATAAAAACTTTTGTTCCAAAGCTAGAAATTTTACAGATCTGGGTAACTATAATTATAAAGAAGTATTATAAAATTCATGCTATCTTTCTAAATTAAGCTCTACTTAATACTGGCTGTAGTGAGTCTCACATATAGCATCAGTTAATAATGTTAGCTGATAAATTCAAGAGCTGATCATTTTAAAAACTAAACACACAAAAAAATAAAATAAAAAATAAAAATAAATAAAAAATAAACACAAAAAAGGACCAAAAAATAAGAATTTGTAAGAAGATACAATTTTAAAAATGTGGAAGAGTTATTACATCATTTTTAAAGCATAAGGTATGGATGTTGAATTTAATAATTTTAAAAATCAAGAACTTTAACAGGGATTATAATCACTAGCACAATTTGTTAAAACCAGAGTTCCTGGCTCAGTAGTTCTAGGGTGATACACACAAAAAAATCTCATTTATAACAAGTTCTCAGCTGATAAAGATGCTACTGGTTTGGAAACGACACCTTGGGAATCACTGATTTACATAAAGTAGAGATATTTCTGGATAAATATGAATAACTGAATGACTCAGGAAATTAACAACCTGAAAAATCAAAGTTATTGAGGAATTATTTTTTAAGTGGTTCTTAAAGCTAGAGAATTTGCCTGTTGTGTTCTTTAAAATATTAGGAAACATAATCCCCATGTCAGCACAACTTCTGAACATCAAAAAATATGGAAATCTATCCAATTCATTTGGAAGTTAGTATAGCTCTGAAACCAAAACCTTAAATAGCACAAAAAGGAAAAAAAAGTACAAACCTGCAGTTGTTTGACCATTTGTGTAGTTATGGGACCTCATCTGCATGAAATCTTAGGTGGGAGGCCAATTCATAAAGCCAACAAAAGCAGAAATGCTCCCTAGAGAAAGACTTTTCGGCCCTACCGTAGTAGCCATATAGAGATCACCATTTTAGTCCAAACTTACATGTAATATAAACTTCAAAATCCTACTAAGTAGAATAAGCATAAGCTGATGAATAAAAAGAAACAGCCAGGTACGTATTACCCCATAAATGTAGGCATCCTTTAATAATAAGATACCTGTCAGTACAAACCAAATCAATTGCTTCAATAAGAAAACAAATGGTTAAAACAACTATTTCCATTAAAAATGTTTTTGTGAGCTAGAAGTAGAACAGAACCTATTAATGATGAGTAAGAATATAAGGTTCAAACTAACCACATCCATTATAGAGACCCTATGGGCTTCTGAATACTTTCTCAAGACCTTAACACATTTTTTTTTAAGACTTCCAAACCTGTATAGAAAACCATTTCAGACTAGAAAAACTAATTTTACAGGTGAGGAGGTCCCTCACTAGAGTTTGGAAAGTTTGGGAAACCTCTTGTTAAGATCTCTTGTGCGTCCTTAATATGCATGGTGAATTTCTATGCAGTGCATCCCAAATCAGAATGACCTCGTACAATCTTCCTTTCCATGAACAACTTACAGAACACTTTGGGGGAGTCCTATGCCAAAGGATCAGATTTTTTTTTTAAGTACACATGTGGTAGATACAATTTCCTCCATTTTATTCCAAAGACTGCCTTTGTAAGAGCTCACTGTGGCAGCACTATAATCCAGCAGCCCTGGCAAAGATGTTGGTAGCAACAGAGACCAGTGAAATGCCCTGAGGGTTGTGTTTTCATGTTATTTCTTGGGACTGTACCTGTTGTCATAGTTTAAGTATTTTGGCATTTTCTTGACATTCCAGATGTTGACTAAAAGCTTCACAGGCTTCTAGGAAGTTCCATCTGTATCTTCTTGAAAAGATTTCCAAAAAAAAAAAAAAAAAAAAAAGATTTCCAGGTAATTCTTTGGGACTTGTTTTATGCTTTACATGACACTATTTTTAAGTAAATATCATTTTGGCAGGTCTGAGATGCTGTGAGCTGTAATATGGAAGCACGGCTAACAACCATATATCTCCTAAGAATTCTTTCCCAAATAATAAGGAAAATTAAGCTTTAATATGTTTTGGTCCATATTCATTTCTCAGCTCTGTTAGGAAATCAATACTCCTAAACTGCTATAGTGCACACAAATATAAGATGAAAATTATTGGGCAGCCCGGGTGGCTCAGCAGTTTAGCGTTGCCTTCAGCCCAGGGTCTGATCATGGGGTCCTGGGATCGAGTCCCACATCAGGCTTCCTGCATGGAGCCTGCTTCTCCCTCTGCCTCTCTCTCTCTCTCTCTCTCTCTCTCTCTTTCTCTCTCTGTCTGTCTCTCATGAATAAATAAATAAAATCTTAAAAAAAAAAGATGAAAATTACTTCCCAGATGCTTCATTCCTCCTGACACTGGGCAGGAAGTGTTGACTACCCATTGGTCTATGTAGGGTGTCCAGTAGACTCTGTGTACTCTTTTTATGATTTATATATTATTCCCCACTTCAATCATGCCTCCTGATAGTCTATTCCCTCTTACAATTATAATGATGGAAAAGAAATGCCTTAACATTAAACTACTTCTTTAGCAAAATCAGAATGCAGTAAATAATGTTTATTAATTCCCTTTTGGAATCTAAGCAGATTTCCCCCACTATATTTATTGACCCTTTCAAACAATTTCACACTGTTGATCAACTATTTTCTCCTTTTTTCCTTTTTTTTGGAGAGTTGGGGAGTGGCGCAATTGTTATATTAAGGACACTGCCCAGTGTACAAATCACTCTTTGAAAGTGTGTAGATTTAAGGAAGAAGTAACATTTAATAAAGCAAAAAAAAATGGCACTACATTAATCTAAAATGTCTGGCTCATCCTTCAAGCATGACTTTCTTCTAAGAAGTATGTTAACCATTAGAGAAACCTCTTTTATTTATGTGTTAAATCTTTCTCTATATGTCTACAATGGCTTAATATATAGTTTCTTAAGGGGGAGGGGTGTTTGTTTTTGTTTCAGAAAATTTATTCAGGCAAAATCAATTATATTAATTATCTCAATATCCTAAAAAGAAGAAATTCATCATTCTTTCTTAGTGTCTTAGGATAAAGGGCAAATAAATTCAAATGAAAATGCCCTCCTAGACAGGCAGCATTGTGCTCAGTAATGCAGAAGATACAAACGAAGTAGAAAATATATTACCTGTTCACAAAAAGCCTATGCTCTACATGAAAAAGGAATACTTAGAAGACTTAAAAAACAGATACAACATGAGGACAAAGTTCTGAGGCTATAATTCATGTGGCTTTGTCACAGAACAGTATCACATTTTAAGATAAAGCAAATTTAAGTAGAAATTTTAATTTTTACATTCACTTCTCAAAGGCTATACTAAAGAATCAGTAGGTTTCATTTTTAAACCACCTCAGAAAGGCAAATTTAGCCCTAGACTGGACTTTGAACATCTTCCCTTTCTCTAGAAACTCGGCATATAGCCATATAGGTTGTATACTGCACAACTCAAGATTGTAGCAGTTACATGGAGCATGAAGCAAAGGGTGCCCTGAGGGATCATGCAATGAGGCATCCACCATCATATCAGAACTCATGTTCCCCACATCTATTGTTACTCATCATCTCCTATCTTGATCAAAAACAAAGTATTTTTTGTTTTATTTTGTTGATTTAATTTAAATTCCATTTAATTAACATATTATGTATTAAGAGTCTCAGAAGTAATTTCGTGATTCATCAGTTGCATATCACACCCATGCTCATTACATCAAGTGCCCTCCTTAATGTCCATCATTCAGTTACCCCATCTGCTCACACACCTTCCCTCCAGCAACCCTCAATTTGTTTGCTATAGTTAAGAGTCTCTTATGATCTGTCTCCCTCTGTTTTCATCTTATTTTTCCTTCCCTTTCTCTATGTTCACCTGTTTTGTTTCTCAAATTCCACATATGAATGAGATCATATGGTAGTTTTTCTCTGATTTATTTCCCTTAGCATAATACCCTCTAGTTCCATTCACATTGTTGCAAATGGCAAGATTTCATTCTTTTTGATGGTTGAGTAATATTCCACTGTATATAAATATAAACATAAATATAAATAAATAAATATATATATATATATACATACTGCATCTTTATCCACTTATCTGGCAATGGACATCTGGGTTCTTCCCATATTTTGGCTATTGCAGAACACAAAGATTTTTTTTTAATCTTGTTTCAAATTTCCCTCATTCCCTTTTCCTATTGCCTGTTAATTCTTTCTGTTTTCTGTTGCCACTATACACATGCATATACCTACATATATGTACTTTATTTATAGTAAGTCAGGGAATATACCTCTTTATCACACCTGCCCTTGGATTTCATTATGGTACCACTTTTTTACATTTTTTAATAAATTTTTGTCAGACTCCATTTGTATTGATATATTTATTCAACTAAAATGTATTGAGAATCTATTACTCAATATTTACTACTACCACTTATTGCATATATATATATATATATATATCCACATATGTGCATTTTCATGAATATGTGTGTGCCACACATACTTCTGTTGCAGACAGTGTTGCCTCCATCAAATGGCACCTCTTCCTCCTTCCACCTTGTTATCAGAATCAAGCTTCAGTTCAGGTATCAAGGTATTGATTCTCTTCAATTCAGAGAAGGTAGACCTGGCTCTTGGTTTAGATGACAAGTTCTGTTTTTTATTATTATTATTTTTTTATGATAGTCACAGAGAGAGAGAGAGAGAGAGAGAGGCAGAGACATAGGCAGAGGGAGAAGCAGGCTCCATGCACCGGGAGCCCGACGTGGGATTCGATCCCGGATCTCCAGGATCGCGCCCTGGGCCAAAGGCAGGCGCCAAACCGCTGCGCCACCCAGGGATCCCAGATGACAAGTTCTGAACAATGAGATAGAAGAGGAAGTTTGATGGAGCAAGGAAAGCTTCTAGGGGAACACCTTCCTCTCTCATATTGAGGCAAGCATGGGAGGCAAGCATGGGAGGAGTTTCTTGCCTTCGACATGACTGATGCCCAGAGCTGCTGTGGCTACTTTGCCATAAAGGTGAACCAAGTTTGTCATAAAGACAAAACCAAGTAAACCACTGAGACCCTGATTCAGAGCCAGACATTGGTAAGCCACAAAACCAATGTCAGAAATGGCCCTAATTCCTGATATGTAAGGGAAAAAGAAAGTCCTGTTATTTCACACATGACGAGTAAAGCAGTTTCTTAAAGCCTAAAAGTATTTCTAACTGATACAGCTCTTCTCCACATGAAATAAAATCTCACCATTTGTTAAACAATTTCAGGTTTCAGTGAGCATGAGGAAGAGCACTTTGGAGGGCTTTGGACTTTCCCTAGGGCTGTGATGTCAGAGCACATAAGTCTGCGTGTTTTATGACTTCAGTAAGGTCATTTATCTTACTATTGCATCTACCTGTTCTCTGCATATATTTAGTAAGCCTAGGTTTTGAACCTTGTGCATGAAGAAAAACTCTGAGAAGTGGCAACCCTCTGCAAACAACAATGTGAAAAAAGACAGAGCAACACACAAAGCCAAGTTCTGCAAACAGTGAGTAATGGTCACATACTCAAGATCACCAGAGCTGTCTGTGCACAGCTCATAAGGGAAGAAGGACCGATTGTATTTAACTTGATTCAGCCCCATCTGAACAGATGCAGCTGATTACAACGAGCAGCACCATTCCCAAGCACAAAGAACTCACACAGTGCTCATTCTAAAATGTTCAAAAACAAGGTGAATGCATATTGGAGAATTTACTGAACATTGGCTTCTAAGCCAAATGATCCTCCTTCCAGAGCTACGTTCCAGCTTGCTGCTATTTTAAACAAAAATTTAAATGTGGATAAAATATGTCACAGCAAAAGCTGTAAAGCTGTAATAAATCACTCAGAAAGCACAATTCATAAAAATTTGCTTACATGAGCATTATGTTAGTAATTTAGCTGTGGATCTTCCTGACAGGTAGACACTGCTAGATGCATGATTCAAAGAGGAAAAATAAAGACTTACTCTGATACTAACCAAGTGTGCTCAGAATTTAGCAGAATAGCAAGATGCACTAGTAGCACAGTTACCACAGGGGAACCAGCTCCAATGATGCCTATTAAGAGACAGTCTGCATCATGAGCCATGAGAACAATGGCTCCCACTGAACAGACTCTATTATGTCTTAGGACAAATTAGTAAAAAAATAAAAAAAAATTAAAAAAAGTCGTCTATATAGGATATACTTTATATATGCAAAAATCTAAGATCAAGAAAGAAGTGTTTGAAAAAAGCATAAACTGAAGCCCTGGTTCTTCCATTTCCTATTGTATGTCACTGTGAGAATGGCTTCACCACTCTGAGCTGCTATCTCATTTGATATCCTGCTGTGTTGAATCACAATTTGAAATATCTCATTTATTTGTGCTTTTGTCCATCTCCCTCAGTAGAATATGAGCTACAAATAGAAGAATTATGCCTCATGCCTGTTTCGGGTCTCTACAGTACCCCTCTGACCTAGTCCGGGGGTTGGCCTAATACAGATACTCAATAAAAATACTGAATAGTTAAATAAAACCAAATTCCTGAGATTGTTTTAAGAACTAAGGGAGATACTGTGCTTTCAGCTGTTTTGCAAACTGTACGGTATGATAAAAAGTAATATTAACAATGGTCTCAATGAAGTTATCTTGAGTTTATAAAAAGTAAATCTATAACTAGTATTATTGAGTCACTCAACCTCTTGATGCCACAGATGGACATTCTAAAATGGAGATAACCTACCTCACCTTGATGTGAGAATAATATAAAATAATGTGTGGTAAACTGAATAATGGCCCCCAAAGTTCTAACCTCTGGAATCTGTGAATTTTAATTTATATGACAAAAGAGACTTTACAGATATTATCAAGTTAAGGATCTTGAGATAGGGTCATTATCCTAATTATCCCAA
This sequence comes from Nyctereutes procyonoides, assembly GCF_905146905.1. Lineage (NCBI taxonomy): Eukaryota > Metazoa > Chordata > Mammalia > Carnivora > Canidae > Nyctereutes > Nyctereutes procyonoides. The sequence goes on from NW_026575137.1 coordinate 6,264,393, forward strand.
TGAGTTCAATGTAATCACAAAGGTCCTACTAAGAGGGACATAAGAGGACTCAAGAGTTAGCAGAGAAGGCGATGTGATGATGGAAACAAAGGCTGGAGTGACACACTTTGTTTTTGTGGTTGTCGTTTTTGTTTTTAATTTTATTTAAATTCAATTGATTAACATATAATGTATTACTGGTTTCAGAGGTAGACATCAGTCATTCATCGGTCTTATATAAGACCCAGTGCTCATTATATCACGTGTCTTCCTTAATGCTCATCACTCAGTTACCCCATCTCTCCACCTCCCCCTACCCTCCAGTTACCCTCAGTTTGTTTCCTATGATGAGTCTCTTATGGTTTGTCTCCCTCTCTGATTTCATCTTTATTTTTTCCTCTCCTCTCCTATGATCCTCTGTTTTGTTCACTTTGAAGACAGAGGAAGGGGTCACAAGCCAAGGAACAGAGGCAGCTATCGACAGCTGGAGAAAAGGCAAAGTATTGTATTCTCTGCCTCAGAGCCTCCAGCCTTGACTTCAGCCCAAGGAAACTGATCTCAGACTTTTGGCCCTCAGAACTGTAAGACAATAAATCTGTATCATCTTAAGTCACTATGTTTTGAGTAATTTTTTTACATGAGCAACAAGAAATTAATACAAGTATGTTAAACTGGTTTTAGCTGTGAATCAGTACACAAGAACAGTGTATTACAGTTTTATATCTGGAGGAACAGTATGAAGAAATCACTGCATTCAAAGGAATGGTACACAAAAAAAATACAAAAAAAAAAAAAAACAAAACAAAAAAATAAAGGAATGGTACATCAGCCACTAAATGATATAATTTTTTTTTAATTTTATCCATTTATTTATTTGAGAGAGAGTGAGAGAAAGAGAGCATAAGCTGGGCTGGGGGATGGGGAAGGCAGAGGCAGAGAGAGAAGCAGACTCCATCCTGAGCAGGGAGCCCCACATGGGGCTCGGTCCCAGGACCCTGGGATCATGACCTGAGCCAAAGACAGACGCTTAACTAGGCACCCCTGAATGATATAATTTTAAAAGAATTAATTGGTTAGGCCTTTGATGTTTTTAGAAGATTACTGCTAGGATAAATATTAACCCTCCCCCACTCTACCTCTGACAAAGACATTTTGGAATTATAATTAAAGCTTGCATATGTTGTAGTACATGTTTTTTTGTACATTGACTCATTTAATTCTTGCAACATCCTTATGTGGTTGGTATCACCATCCCCATTTTATGTACAAGAAAACTGTAGCTCAGAGGGATCAAGTAATTTGCCCGAGGTAAAATACATGTATAGCTGGAGACCAGTTATTTTTATGGCAGCTTGGCTTTGGAATCATGAAGATTTCTGCAGATCAAGCTGAGAGCAATAAGGAAAAATTGCTTCATCCTGCTTCCTGCTATATCATTGGTTGCCTGAGGACTTCTCACGCACTCCATCTCTATCGTAACTATACAGAACAATAGAACAAAATTAAATTGGACTTCTGCCTAGAGTTGCAGAGTCTCACTCTAAAGTGTCAAAGATTACAGATTTCTCTATCGACATTAACTTGCCAGGCATTTAATTAGAGAGAGCCCTCCTTCTGCTCCATAGATAAGCTTTAAAACAGGAATAAAATTACTAGCAAATAGATTCATTCTCTTTTGCTTTACTAGGGACAGTCTGGGTTAGACAAACTTTGAAATATTTTATCCTTTTCTTGGTGTCTCTTCTTTATACATGTGTAAAGATGGGGTTAACTTGCAGCTGATTAGCTGTGACAGCTCTACGCTTATCTCCAGGCACCCCTGCAACCATGGATCTGATAAGGGTGGCCCAGATACAGCTGAAATACACTAGACAGTAATTTGTAAAGTGCTCTTTAAATTATGAAAGTCCCTTGGAAGTACCAGCTTATCTACATTGCTTACTGAAAATTTACAGACCAATATTATACACTTGGCTCACCTGGATACACAACTTTGTTTGGGCTTTGTGATCTGCAGGATATGAAAGATTTCTCAGTAAACTCAAGCCTCAGCTTCACAGAACTTGGTGGATTGCAATCCAGAGACGAGCTGTGTCCTGTGCAATTTGAAAGAGGACCTTGAAAGCTGCACCTGACTGTCTCAAATATCCCTGATCTTTGCCTGGGCAAAAAAAAGTCCTTCTCCTTTTACTGTTTTGTGTCCTTTGTCTTTACTAAAAGTTTATGAAAGCATATTTTGTGGAGTCTTGTGAGTCCGTGCAACTGTATGACCCTATGTAATTGCTGCAGTATATATTCTGATCCACTATAACAGAGCCCAGAAAACCAGTGGATTTTGTGGCTTTTAAAAAACTGAGGATTTGTGTTTCAAGTATGTCTAGAGTTTAAAACCTGCCACCCAGTTCTGGGACTTCAAAGGCATTTTCCTTTCATTTATTGGCTCTTTCTCAAACATTCAGTGTGTACTGACTATGTGCAAACACCTATCAACAATCCACAGTCACACTGACCTGCCCCTTCTCTCTACAAATCTCTAAACAAAACACACACAGTATTTGAAGTCCAGTGTCATTTGATTAACCTCAATAGCATTCCAATCCCACCCCAGAAACCAATGGTAGACTATATTTAACCTGATGGATTGCATTCTGTGCAAGGAAGCAGATCTATAAAGTTTAGAAATTTCAAGCTCTCTCCTTTTGTATTGCGTGTCCAAAGATTTTTTTAATGTATATGATTGAGAAATGAGAGCAGCCTCCATTATTCATATGAATTATATTTTCTGAAAATGTGTTTCAATTGCATTAAACGGTAATAGCTAATCAGTAACATCCTAAAGTGAAGACAAAATTTTGCTCATATCTGAACATCTTATATCTTACCAATCTTTAAAATGTGAATACTACCAATATTTGGGGCACCAAGTAATAGCACAGCCTGTTACCAGAGGATGATTTTGTTGGCTTGTGGCTTGCTGAAGCAAACTAGCAAGGTAGTGGATCCTGTAGGTTGCTCTCGGGATACAAGTGTTTCTATTCACTTAGAGCTAGACATACATTAGTTCTCCTCTCTCCTTCAAATCATGTGGTTTCTTCATACATTTATTTTGCGACTCCAGGCTAGTGAGAGTAAACTGTATTTTCAACCCTTCGTATCATGTTCTTTCTTTTGTTGCTGGGTCATTGCACACATTTTTTTTTTCTGTCTGCCTAGAATACTTGTCCTTTCCCTTTATCTCCTTGTCATCCTTCCAAATTACTTGGCCAACATCTTCTTATACTTTACACCCCAGTGTAGGCACCTTTCCTCCAGAATGTCTTTTTTGATTCCTCAGACCATATGAAAGGCCACTGTCCCATACATTCCAATAGCTCTCTCCACTTCCCCTTTCAGAATATTATCACTTTCTTGTAATTAGCTGTTTAACCTTCTGACTTCACCCCATAAATTGTAAACCTCATCAAGTTCACATTGTTGAAGATTAGCACCTGGGATGATGTAGGGCATATGGCCTCAAATGTGTTCACTCATAGTCTCTTCAAGGCTTCCTCCTCCACTGTTCAGGGAGGTCATCTACACTTATCATTGTGAGATTATTTAATAACGCTGCTATGGAAAATGTGAAACTGTATCCGATTTGCATACATGTGCATTCATATGCATAAGTGCTATTAGAAAGGCAATCTACATAACTTTTTTCTTTGAGAAGTGTTAATGGCTGACCTTTGCCAAAAACCATAAAGTCTGAATACCCCACCCATTCCCACCTTCTAACCCCTGCTTTTATCACTCATTATCCCCAAACCAGTGCTGACATACCTTCATCTTTCCTTCAACAAATCATTTCCCTTTTGTTCAGTGTCTACCCCCCACCCAAGTTTTTGTATCACTGTTTCCATGCTACAAAACCCAAATTATCTACATATTAGTAACTCAATTGGTCACACATATTTGAACCAATTTGATGATTTTTGTAGATTTAAAAAATAATTCCTCAAGGTAGTTCATGGTTTGTCATAAAACTACACAAGGTCAAAATCTGACCCATGAAGATAATACTTTGTGACAACAACTACTATAGGGTATATTAGCAATACTTAATTTTGATTGAGTGCTTAGTGCTAGGTTCTATGCTAAATGTTCCAAGAAGTATTCTCATTTAATCCTCATAGAAATCTATGACATAGTACTATTGCTCTCTTTAAAAAAAAAAAAAAAATAGAAAATCGAAACAAGAAGAATTAAGGAATGCAACTAAGATCACCTCATTGGCTAAGATCACCCCATTAACACTGCAGATCTGGGGCTCAACCAAGGCAATGTAACCCTACAGCCCATCTGATTACCATTAGTACTCCTCAAAAATAAGAAAAATCAAAGTTTAGAACTTCTGCCTAACCAAATGAGCTTATCAGTTTTACAATGAGTTTTACCTCTGACGGTTGAATATCTTATGAAAATATATAAATTTTAATGATTTTCACTGCATATTTCCCTGTAAGGAAATGTGTCAGCCACAAACAATTCATGACATGGTTGGCAACACTGTCTAGAACTATAGCTCTCACTTCCACATGAATTTATTAATATAAACATGATGCCACAAGTACTAAAACTGAATCATCATTTGGTTCCTTAAAAAAAAAGCTTTACAGAATTTTTTTTACATTAAATGTATAGCTTTTTTTTTTAATGTTCCTCATACTTCATTTGAAGTATGAGGTTTTAAAAAAGAATCATGCCAAAGAAAATCATGATTTTTAGCTTAATCCTGAGTTAATATTAAGAATTTGCCCACAATGCATATGGCCTCCTATATACAATAAATGATTTTATATACAATTTAAAAAATCCAATACATTATGAATTTATGATTCAGAAGTACCCTTAAATATTTTTAAGCAGTAGAAACACACAAGATAGTTACAGGTAGAAATAATACCCACAAAGTGTTCCATATTATTATCCCAGAGACATACCATAGAGGTCTCAGGTTATTAAGAAAACATCAAAAAATGTTTTCTATATTAAGAGTATGTTTTTGGGAGTGGGAAAGAATAACAGCTTTCCCTTTGGTTTAAAATATTCAACAGTCTGAAGTCACGAACAAAGAAGGTGTAGCCGTCTCTGGAGGAGTTGGAATTGCAGAGAAATCCAGCGTGGAAGCACACCTGTACTTTCCACTCCACCTCCCACCCCCAAACCCTCTGCCAGGAGGGGCTCAGGTTCCCACTTTAAAAGAAGTTAAGGTCACTTCTATTTCAGAAGGGCAAATGTTTGGTAGTATGAATGACTTTTTCTTCTTATTAAGTCGAATGAATGGTAATTTCTGAAATGCTCTTCCAATTTAAAATCTAAGAGCTCCTGCATCTCAACCCATGAAGCCACAGGCCCCATGGAGGTTGGAGGGTAACATCTGCAATGCACTAGCCTGTGCCCCTGTAAGCAGGAAGCATGAAGGGTGTGAGCAGCCTACAGTCCGGCCATCAGTGTCACCATGGAGTTGATTGTAGTTCTCTTTGTACCATTGATTATAATCACAGCTGTGTCCCTTTTCCTGCTATCGAAAGCTCATTGGAGGCTTTTCATTAACACCTTATTCCTGCGAACACATTTGGGGCACAGCATATTGTCTTCCAGCTGTGGGGGTGGAAAGTTACAAGCGGGGAGCAAGAAGAGGGCGCATACTCTCCCCCGCTTTTCAGGCACCCAGGCTTGTCCTGCATGAAATTGCAGGTGAACCCAACCTTCTGTGTCTGCAGGCATACTTCTCCCATGGACCACACACCACTTGGCACCGTGGGCCTCCTGTGGCGATGCCACTGTCTCCATCTTCCCAGCCCTGGCTGCAATTCTGGACCAGGAAGCAAACATGGAATCTGGGGCCGAAGCGGTCACAACAACAGTATTGACCCCCTCCAGGAGAGCATCAGACCCCTCAGCGGGGGCAGCCACTTCAGGAGGGTAGATTCCATCAGAAGGTATCTTTGTTCCAGGACTTTCCAGAGACATTTCCCCCTTGTCCATCATCAACCTTCTTTGTGTCTGGGTGAGAATCTTGGTCTCCTCTGCGGTAACAGGAATGTTCTTCCTTTGATCTGGGTAAGCATATTCACAGATTCGCTTATATACATCTAATTTCTGGCTTTTGGTGCTCATCTTGAGTTCTCGGCACCAGGCCCACAGGATGTCTTGGTGAAGCAAGTTGGCTGGTGGCAGTTTTGAAGGTAATGGAGGAACTGGGATTTTCTTCCTAATTCTTACTCTTGTACTCTCTTGTGCCATCTTTTCTGAACGGGAAGGTTTGCCTTCTTTCATAGATCTCTTCCGTTTGGTCCCACTTGCTGGGGTTCCTGGTAACTTTGGTTCACCATACGCCTGCTGTTTCTCTTTGGCTTCTTCTGATACAGGTTGGGATTGGCCAGCCAGATAGTCTTCCCCCGACTTCATGGATCCCTTTTTGCCTTTTGCTTTCTCCATATCCAAAGAGAAGTCAAGGTTGACAAAAAGTCTTACTCCTCCAGAATTTTTAAGAGAAGACACATTTCTACTGCAGCAACATTTGCTGGCCTATGAATGTCTGAAAGTGTTTAATGAATAATTCTGACCACCTCAAAATTTTCCACCTTTTTAACAGACGTAGTAAATAGTAAGTGAAGCCTGTGCATCATGCCAAATCCTTTTTACATTATGAAATAGAATTAACAACTTCACATAGAAAAAGTGGAATATAGTGAGTCAAATAAAGAATATATAAATCTTAATTGTGGGGGAGGAGATGGGTGAAATAGGTGTCGGGGATTAAAGAGTACACTTACGATGATGAACACTAAGGAACACATAAAAGTGTTGAATCACTGTATTATACACCTGAAACTAATATAATACAGTACATTAAGTAGATTGGAATTGAAATAAATAACTTAATAAAAAAGGAATGCATGAATCTTAATTTTTTCAGGCACAAAACTCACACTGGATGACCTTTTGCTTGTCTTACATATTGCCATGAATACCCTCAGCACTCAGGTGAGGAAAGCACCAGGAAGAGCGACTCTTCAAAAATGCAAACCAGGGGATCCCTGGGTGGCTCAGTGGTTTAGTGCCTGCCTTTGGCCCAGGGCGAGATCCTGGAGTCCTGGGATTGAGTCCCACTTTGGGCTCCTGGCATGGAGCCTGCTTCTCCCTCCTCCTGTGTCTGTGCCTCTCTCTCTCTCTCTCTCTCTCTCTCTCTCTCTCTCTCTATGTCTATCATGAATAAATAAATAAATAAAAAGAATCTGTTAAAAATGCAAACCATATACCCCCATGAGATAGGCACCATTTAGCTGCCTACCACACAGAAGCTCTCAATGGCCAGTAGATGCCAGCTAGCGAAGCAAAGGCACCAACACGGAGGGACCAAAATCATAGGCAATTAAGAAAGGGACATATGTCCTTTCCCTCTTCTTAACCCAACACCAGAGGAGTTAGGCCTTGAAAGACAGAGAGGAAGAAGTATCTCAGAATCAGACTCTTTACCATCTACACACACACACACACACACACACACACACACACACTTCACCTGGATATCATCTAATTATCCTTCAGGACTCAGCTCAGCTCTCTCTCTAGGAAACTACCTTTCCTGACCCCTATCCCGCTCCCAGTCTACCTCCTAGCTCCCTCATAGCTTCATACTGAAATTCTAATAAATGTCCTTTTCCAGTTCTCCCATAGCCTACCGCAAGCATAACACTCATCAGCACCTACCACACTAAAGTCTGTCCTTTACTCTTACCTCCATTCCCCATTAGACTATAAACTCTTTGTGAGCAGAGGCCATATCTTCATATTTATAATCTCTAGTGCCTAATAGAGTGTCTGGAATTTAGTAGATGCTTAAACATTTATTGAATGAATGAATAATGACTGTTAAAGCAAGTGTAGTTTAAGACATTTTTTTTTATTCTGAGGTTTATCATCCTCTGCATAAGCATCATGGCAACCTCCCTGCAATTCATCCCAGGGTCCCTTCTCTTTTTATTCTCTCTGTAAGTGATCTTATCCATCACTCCTGTGGCTTCAATTGTGACATTTATGACTCTGAATGTGCATGAATTCCAAATCTATATTACTACTTTTCTTCTGAACTCTAAATGGGCATTTTTAACTATACTGAACATTCCACCTGGATTCTTACTCTAAAGTCACTCATTACCTTCCTCTCAAGTTCTTCTCCCTCCCCTCCTCTAGTTGACATCAGAATGCATCTGTGTCTTCATATGAGAGACCTTGACCCCTTTCATTCTGGCACCATCTTATCTAGTCAGGCACCAACTCCTGTCAGTTTTGCCTTTTAAATCTTCCTAATTTTCTTCATCTCAGCCATTATGTCAGTTCAGACCCTCAGTCTCTTATATTTGCTCTTCTGAAAGCTTCTTAGATAACCCTCCTAACTTGAATTAAATCACTTCGTATTCCCTTTTCATCACAGGGACACATCCCTGTTTGAGTATATCAAGTATCATGTTAGCATTAGGATACAATGATGAGTAAGACCATCAAAGTCCCTACCCCTGTGTTAGCTGAGGTAAACACTAAGCTTTCTGGAATCATATACCAGGCACTTCCTGATCTGAATCATCCATCTTCTAGCCTTAGCTCCTTCCATTCTTCTGCCCACATCCTATGCTACTCACATAAACATGTCAACCTCTTATTCTTTCTCAAAATATTTTGCCTTGGGACATGCTATTCCCTCTGCCTGGGATTTTCTTGTATAACCAGCCCATTTTATTAGCTGATAAATATCTGCTCATTCTTCAAGACATAATTCAAATGTCATGTCTTCAGTGTAGCTTTCTCATAGTCAATCATTCTTCCGTGTGATCATGGCACTCCGGGCCTGCCTCTTTTATAGCATGGGTCACAATGTACTATAATTACAGATATGTACGTATCTGTCTCAGCCCATTTGACAGTGAATTTTTCCAGAGGAGACTTCATTATCCTTGTATCTATGCAGAATCTAGCACACTGTTTGTTATACAGTAAACCATAATACTTATATGTGGTGTTAAATAAATAAACAAGAGGAGTAGAGCAAGTATATATTTTATCTCTCTTATTCCTGTCTCAGAAACAAAAGATAAACATTCAGAAACAAGAAAGCATAAACACCGGGTCTCTTGATCCTTTAGTTTGAAATTTCTGCCAATTTGTTTTCCTTAAGTGAATGCCACAACTGAGTTTTAACCATTTAATGTTTCTAAAAAGGTTTATTTTAAGAAATAGACTCTTAACTATGGAGAACAAGCTGCCCAGTTACCAGAGGGGAGGTGGATGGGGGGAAATGGGAGAAATAGGTGATGGGGATTAAGGAGGGCATTTGTTGTGATGAACCAAGTGTTGTGTTGAATCACTATATTATACATCTGGAGTTAATATTACAATGTATGTTAACTAGAATTTGAATAAAAATGTATGAAAGTAAAATGAAAAGGCTTCTTTTTCAACTGAATAAGTAAAGGTGCATTTCTTTGTATAATGCACCATAAGGCAACAAACTGAAAATGGAAAACCAAAAGTGTCTTTCAGAACTATGAAGGCCAGTATATAGTGACATATGTGCTGGCCTTACGTAACCCCTCCTCTGCCCTAGCAAGCTGGAAGCAGCCAGACATGGCATTTTTCTTTTCTGAGACTCAGATTCATCATCTGTAAACTGAGCAGAACAGACTCTGACCCCTTCCAGTCTGATAATCAATGACACTATAATACTCCATAGAATTGCCAGAAATGCCACCAATGCATAAAAATGAATACAAAAGCTACAGACAAGAGGAACTCACAAAGGGGCATCCTCAACTAAAGCTAACATGACTACACAGAAGCAAGGAGACCCGGGTAAGATAATTTGAATTATGCCAAGGGATTCTGGCTGAAATGCCAACAAATACATGCAATTATTCTAAGTGTGCACAGGAGAAAAGAGACAAAATGAGATTGTTGAAGCTTTAAAATGTCTCAAGAAATGTGAATCTCACAGGGCTCAATCAAATGACACAGAAAGGCAGAAACATTTAATGACTTAGAGGCAAGGGCTTAAAAGGGCCTACTTTTATCACCACATCTCCCCATTCCTTTTCAATTTGATAAAGCCAATAATCCCAAAATTTTCCAGTTACATATTGTCTCTACGACTTGCTTAAAATGATGTTTTGTTTTGTTTAGCCAAAGCCTGAGCTCTTTTTCTTCACTAATGTCTATGAAGGTGAGTGGGAATAAGAAGACCATCACAGAAGAATATCTATCAAGGTAGATTGATTTACCAATCTCAAGAATTAGTTGCACACCTAAATATTCCTAGGCCAAATGTTCTAACCTACAGAGGTACATCATTTTGTTTGAGTTTCCCCCTTCATCTCCCAAATGTCATGCTCTGTGCCCCTGACAGCTGCTGTGTTTTGCCAGTCTGTTGGTTTCTAAGCTGCTCTGCATGTGACCGGCTGTGATATGAGAAGAGGGAGAACAGATAAAAAGATGAAGAGAGCACTAGAGCAGAGCAAAACAGCTGCCAGAGGCAAGGTATGTAAAAGCAGACACTAGAGGTGGAAAACTTTTCAAAGAGACTTCTGTACAAATGAAGATTAGAAACCTGTGGAAGGTCAACAAACAGGGGAATTGGGCACGAGTTTGCAAATCCACTTTCATAAATTCTGTTCTGATCATCCTTTTAAAAAGGTAATTTCATTTCACTTTGGTCAGAAGGGAATGATTACTTAAAAGCATCCAAACCATGTTTTTTAAAGAACAGTTTACTGAACTTTAAAGAACTCTTTCAGCTTTAGAGAAATGAAATCAAAAAATTGTAATATATTTAAATTCTAGAATTAATGATTTGACATATTTTTATACATGTTGTGAAAGAATTCCCACCAGGACGCCTGGGTGGCTCAGTGGCTAAACTGTCTGCCTTTGGCTCAGGTCATGATCTCAGGGTCCTGGGATTGAGTCCCCTGCTGGGTTCCCTGCATGGAGCCTGCTTCTCCCTCTGCCTGTGTCTCTGTCTCTGTCTCTCTCTGTCTCTCTCATGAATAAATGAATAAAATCTTAAAAAAAAAATTCCCACCATTGAGTTGACTAACACATTCATCACCCATTTTATTTTGTCTTTTTATTTGTTTGGGTTATTTTTGTTTGAGTTGTAGGAGTTCCATATATGTTTTAGATATTAATCAATCATTGCATAGTTTGTAGATATTTTTTCCCATTCCATAGGTTACCTATTCATTTTGTTGATCCTTACTTTTACAAGTGCAGAAGATTTTTAGTTTGACATAGCCCCACTCATTCCTTTTGCTTTTGTTGCCTTTGCTTTTAGTGTCAAATCCAAAAAATTATTTCCAAGATCAATGTCAAAAGAAACTTACTCCTTATGATTTATTCTGGGAGTTTTACAGTCTCAGATCTTATGTCCAGTCTTGGATCCATCTTAAGTTGATTGTTAAGTATGGTGTAAGATGAGCATTCATTTTCATTCTTTTGCATATTATTATACACTTTCTCAACATTTATTGAAGAGATTGCCTGCTTTGTAAAAACTTAATTGATTTTATCCCTGGGTCTATTTATCAGTCCTCTATTCTGTTCCATTGATTTCTATGTCTGTTTTATGCCAGTTACCATACTGTTTTGATTACTATAATTTTGTGACATAATTTGTAATCATCAAGTGTGATGCTTCCAACTTGGTTTGTCTTTCTCAATATTCCCTCAGGGTCTTTCATGGTGCCATAAGAATTTTAGGATTTTTTTTTAAATTTCTGTTGAAAATGTCATTGGAATTTGATAAGGATTACATTAAAACTACATCTTTTTATATTGTCTATACATTAAAAATTATTGTAAGAATTGTTTTTTTAATACTTTTTTCTCTTAATCTTTATACTTGTGTTATACCCACCATTATTACAGTAGCAGAGAATTATGAATTTAGCTATATATTTGCTTTTACCTATAAATTTCATATTTTCATATGCTTTTAATATTAATTAATATCCTTTCATTTAAGCTTGAGAAACTCAATAATATTTCTTACAAACCTGGTCTACTTATGATGTACTTCTTCAGATTCTGTTTATCTGGAAAACTCTATCTCCTTTTAATTCTACCAGATGGAATGTTCTTGGTTGGCAATTTTTTTCCAACACTTTGAATATATTATCCCACTCCTTTCTGGCCTGCAAAGTTTCGGTTTAAATATCCACTGATAGTCTTGTAAGGGGTTCCTTTGTATGTAACAAGTTTTTCTCTTATTGCTTTTAAATTTTTCTCCTTGTCGTTAACTTTTGACAATTAGTTATAATGTGTTTCAGTGTGGGTCTCCTCAGATTCACTGCATTTGATAATCTTGAGGTTTCTTGGATCTGTGTATCTATTTCTTTTCCCAAGTTAGGAAACTTTTCAGCTAGCATTCCTCTGACTAATCTTGCTGTCCCTTTTAATCTCTTTTTTTCCCCTTCTGTGACCCCCAAAGTGTGTATATTTTTTTGTTTAATGTCTTCCCTTAAGCCTCCAATGCTATCTTCACAGGTTTCCTTTTTTCTTCCCTGATTAATGAATTTCATGCCCTATTTTCAAGTGCATTGATCTCTTCTTGCATGTGATTTATTCTGCTATTGAATGCCTCCACTGAATTTTTCTCTTTTTTAAAAGATTTTATTCATTTATTCATGAGAGACAGAGAGAGGGAGAGAGGCAGAGACACAGGCAGAGGGAGAAGCAGGCTCCATGCAGGGAGCCCAGCAGGGGACTCAATCCTGGGTCTCCAGGATCACACCCTGGGCTGAAGGCGCCACTAAACTGCTGAGCCACCGGGGCTACCCTTCCTTTTGTAATTTGAAAATATTTTATATTTTCTCTCTTTGTTGAAATTATCATTTGGTTCATGCACTGCTTTCTTAATCTGGATGAACATCTTTAGGAGCATTAAATTGAACTTTCTAATAGGTAAGTCACTTATCTCGAATCCCTGAAGATCAACTTCAAGAGATTTATCTTCTTCTTCTATTTGGACATTTCCCTGTTTCTTCATTTTCCTTGACTCTGTGTTGCTTTCTGCACATTAGATTAAATAGCCATCTCTCCCAGTCTTGACAGAATAGTAGAGTGGTCTCATGTAGGAAATCAACCTAGTCAGCCCCAGCTCTTGATTGTTTCTTAAAACTCTGTGATTGTCTAGGACACATCTTGGTTCTTAGTTGTTGCCAGTAGTTGATGGTGTCTCAAAGAATAGGTTCATATTCAGTACCCTAGATGCAGACTAGGGTACTGATTAAAAACTAGACCCCCTAGACAGTATCTGGAAAAGTATGAAGTTAAGCCCACTGGGAGACAGAAACTGGCAGATGGGCTTTTTTGCCTATAGTGAGCCTGGGAATATATAACAGGGGCATGTATAACAAGGGAGTATGTGAACAGACATTTAAAAATAAAAAGTGTTTCTTTGTTTGCTACAATCCAGTGGATCTCATGAATGTAAATCCACTTGGCTATCAGAGCCAGGTAATCTGGAGGCCTATCCCTTCAGTGGCAAATGCAAATAAAAAAACCAAACAAAAAACAACAATAAATGGGGCACTAGATAAGTGTACAAGCTCCTTTCAGAGAGATGATGGTGACCTGGCTTTCATTTGGGGACAAGGCAAAAGGAGAAGGTGGGGAAAATAGCCACCAGCTCCCTGGGTTCAGCTCCTAGCTACATGTGAGTTAATTAGAAGACAGATCTTCAATCAGCAGCTTATAAAATCAAACCTCTTCCAGGGAAAGATGGAGATGAGCATTTTTTGCCTGATCCTTCTGCACTGAGCCCCTGGGTGGTGGCGGGAGGGAATTACTAGGAAGGGGGAATGGAAGTGGCAAGTGTTCATGCAGCCATTAAGAACTGCTTATTTGCTATTGTCCTGTGAGTCTTGTGAATTCAAGCCCCCCACTGGCTTTCAGAACTGGGGGTTTGTGGGGCTGGCCCTCAGCTAGGAGCCTTAAAAGTTGGGTGCTAGCTGAGTAGCTCAAATCTTTCACTCCTTAGGCATAAGCTGACACTTTGGGGGTTCCACACCTATTTATGTCACTGTGCTGAGGGTAAGGTTTATGGCAAGAGTATGTATCAGTCTCTCATTCTGATGAGTATATTTTCTCTTTCACCCAAGTGTAGGAGCACTCAATTATTTCCTGAATTTCTCTCAGAGGGAATTGCTCCTTATGCAGTTGTACAATGGTGTGTCTTGAGGCACCTGGGTGGCTCAGTGGTTGAGTGTCTGCCTTTGGCTCAGGTCATGATCCCGGGGTCCTGAGATGGAGTCCCATGGGGAGCCTGCTTCTCTCTCTGCCTACATCTCTCCCTCTCTTTCTTTCTGTGTCTCTCATGAATGAATAAATAAAACCTCGAAAGAAAGAAAGAAAGAAAGAAAGAAAGAAAGAAAGAAAGAAAGAAAGAAAGAAAGAAAGAAAGAAGAGAGAGAAAGAAAGAGAGAGAGAAAGAAAGAAAAAGAAAAAAAGAAAGAAAGATAGATGCAATGTTGGTTTTTTAAAGGTCTTCAGAGACCACTTTACCCAAAACAAATATCAACTTCCTATAACATATTTGAGATAATGTTTCAAGCAATGGAAGGTAATACATGTATTTAATCACTATATGTATTTATCCTGTTTACCACTATCTATATTTATCCACTTTATATATTAATTGCACTTGGTTAGAATCTCATTTTCTAAGCACATCTAGTGTATAGTATGCCTGAGTGAGCCACCATGTTCACAGGGCCTCTGGAGGACCATCTCGTACTCTCTCTTAACTTCAGTCATTAGCCTAATACTTGATTCGGTTCATGGGAACCCTCATTCTATTGTTCCTCTGCTGGCACACCCTACTTCTCAACCAGAGATTAAAATCTTACCCGGAGTTCTCTCTCACTTGCCTAGCATCCTGGTGACTAGATCCTGCTCCTGTGTCCATGGTGTCTGCCATGACTAAATCATAAATAATCCTGCCAGACTTCACACCAGAACCTCACCCTGCGAAATCCTGCTGCACAGGGTCTGTCATTCAATGAGCTCCCTGGCTACATTGACAGTTTGACTGACATTAGCCTCTACCCTGTTGTCTTGTACTACTCTGTAACCAAATCAATTTCTGAGATTTATCTAATCTTAATTCTATCCTCATCTTGACCACTGAAAGCTTCCTCTTATCCCAAATTATTCCCAATAGTAGAGACATATACTTTACTTCAAAAATCAAATTTATGCTCTCCATGGCCCATGTGCCCCCTGCTACTTATCTTCTGGATTCATTATTTTTCAACTCTCTCCTCTGAAGAAAAGGGAGCTGGTTTATAAAAATGTCTACAAACATCCCTAAGTGATGGTTGTACAGAATATAAGAAGAATTCTGAATCCTGATCCAAATTTTCTTGAGACAATTGGACAGTGAGTTAATGGGGACAATCTCAAGGAGCCACTCTAGCCATGCAAGGAGCCATTCCAGCCTCTCCCACGTAAGTGGTCCATAGATGCAGCTAAACCAGCTTAGCCCACTGAGGAAATATATTCATACAGCTGGACTTAGGTTATACAATTAACTTATCTCTTAAAACTATTGGTTGCTCTCAATACCCCCTGATGTGAGAGGCCAGTTCCACCTGTGTCTGCACCTAACCTAACCCAACCAACAGAGACTAGCTTTCCCCACCATTTCAAGGTTCAGATGAAGCACTCATCATGGGGCATGTAACCTGACTTTTCCAATGGCTGTTCACAGGGATTGGCTAACACAACCCATAAGGACAGAGTAGTTAATACCCTAGAGGAAATACATTAACCAATGAGAAACAGAAGATGACAAGGAGATTTAAGATAAATTCATTTCCTTTTCTCTCTTCCAATTCCAATGGACTTTTCTAAGACCAGGTGATTCTAGGTAACCTCTCTAGAAATGTCCTGTAACTAAACTACTGCCTTTGTTATATATAATGCTTCAAAAGCCTTTAGAATATTGTAGGGAAAGCTTTTTTAAAAATTGGCTTATGTGTACACCTGAGCTCTTAAAACTCTCTTAACAGCTAAAATATCTGCAGGGTTGCAGAAAAATAATTCTGCTTTAAATAGTCTGAAACAAAAACAAACAAAACCAGACAAGTAATATTATTCCTGATATTAAAACCTATTTTCCCCATTTCTTTCTCTTTTCTCTTGCTGCTCATACTATGTCTTTATTCTATGAGCTCCCATTTCCTGGGTTTAGTCAAAAGCAATTAAATTCTAAATATTGAACTTAGAAAACTTTTTTTCTGAGATTAAAAGTCATATACTTTTTTTAAAGATCTAGTTATTTGGGAAAATATATTGGAAATCATGCTGCTAAGTTTCTGTTTTCTCTGATGTCCTGGTTCAGTATTCTTTTATCATAAAACATAAAACTTAGAAAAACAGTTAAAAATTTACAGATGTATATGTAAAGTCAAAAACTGCTTTGTTAATAATAACCAATAACAAGAGATGTAATCATCTCAGTAACTCACTACCTTGTATTTGCTCCCCTGCCTAACTTTCCTTCACTTTTGCTGCTCTGGGATTACAGGCCCAAGTAAAGCAGGAACATGTAAATTTTGCCTCATATTCTCCTTTCTAGGGAGGTTGGTTTATTATTAATATCAATATCAATTAATATCAATTAATAATCCTGACTCTTGCCTCACCTCCAGAGAAGAGCAGTTATATATGCAGTCTAGAGAGGTCCTATTACTTTTTAGCTTACGATTAGAAATCTCTCTGGTAGAGATGGCAGTTCATTATTACCACACCATTCTGCCCTTCTCCCCCATCTACCTGTCTCTCCTTCTTTCTCTCTCTCTTCCTGTCCACCTACCCCCCCATCTTGGTTCCATCCCCCTTTCTCTCGCATTACACCCCCTCTCTTTCTCCTACCCATCCTTTTTCCCTCCCTCCCTCTTTCTTGTGTCCACCTCCTCATGTGTTCTCTCTCTTTCTCTACCAACTCAAGAAAAGATCCTAATACAGTCAGATAAGAGGTGACAAGAGGAAACTTTTTAAATTTAACCAACGCATGTGAATGATTGGGGTAAAGAGCCAGAGAAGGAGGAAATAAAAATATTTTCATGACATCTAATAAAGAAAATTTAAATTTTGGGTGATTCCCAATGAAATTCATTTCAATATTCCCATTGGTCTCAAAAATGTGGAGAACACAACTTTGAGAAAAATTTCTCCAAAATTGTCCTAAATATGTGTGATATCTGCCCTAAATTATCACGTTTAATTTTAAAGCACAAAGTATTCTTGTGAAGAAGATAAGAATAAAGACCATGGCCTTCTTAATAAATGTACTCTACTTTTTTTTAAATTCTAGATTATTCTTTTCCCAGAGATTTAAACTCTCCCTTATCCCTCAATTCAGTATTCATCATAGGCTTAGAAATCCCATTGATTAATACAAAGAGTGAACTGGGCTTCACGTTTATAAGTGGACTGCTTGGTAAATTTATTCCCTTGGGTTTAAAATAACCACTAAGTAGAAAATTGTAGCAGCACTATCAATGCAACAGAAGTAGGCTGATAAATTAGGAATGGAAAAGAAGAATTAATTGGTATTGGACATGAAAGAAGAATTTTAGCTCATAAACATTTGTGCTGTAATCTCCTCTAAACTTTAATTAAACTCTCTCGAGGTTCATAATCTTAAAATACATTTATTTTAAATTTACCCACTTGCCAGAAAGATTTATTCAAGCTGTCAGTTTTCTACTTTAAAGCTTTTCATTTTGAAGTGACTGATTCCAATCATCAACACTCTGATGAGGTAAAATCTTTTAAAGCTGACTCCGGAAACTTCTGCTATAAAAAAAAGATAGACTCTTCCACTACAGGTGTGAATGTAAATTGGTATAACCATTTGTATAACAATTAAGCATTGTTTGGGAAACAATGTATGTATTCAATACATATTGAATTTGTATATGCCCTATAATATAGTAATTCTACTCCTAAAAGGCACAGAAATATTCTTATACATGTACAACTGGTTACATTAACATTAACTGGGTACATAACATGTACCTAAAGTTCACAGCATCATTGCTCATGGTAACAAAAAAAACAGAAAAACTCAAAAACCCATGTAGAATGAATACATAAATTAGAATATATTCAAATAAAAAATACTATATATATATATATATATACACACACACACATATATATCAGTGAAAATAACTATTTCCATACAGCAATATCTAAGAATATTTAAAAATTATAAAATTGAGCGAGAAAAGGGGATAACACTTATAAAATTCAAAAAGAGGCAACATAAGTAAATCTGCCTGGTTAAAAATTAAAGAACTGTAAAGTCATGATTAACAAAAAATTTGGGAGAGAGATAAGCTTTAAAAAAGGAGGGAAAGGAAAATTATCAGGGTGATGCACTCAGGAGACTAAAGCACTAGGCAAGTATCATTTCTTAGCCTAGTGGTGGATATGTAGATATTTATTTTATTACCATTATCAAACTGCATCTATATGTATTCACATACATTTGTACATATATTCTGGGAAAAAAATGTTTAATTGAAATAAAAAGTATTGTTAGCAAAATGACAGTACAGGAATTTCTAACTCACACCCCTCCCAGAACCATCCATTTTGTTTTAAAGATCTTATTTATTTATTTATTTATTTATTTATTTATTTACTTACTTATTTTAGAGAGAGAGCATGCACATAAGTGAGGAGGGAGAGGGAGAGAAAGAAGGAGAGAATCTTGAGCAGACCCTGTGCTCAGCATGGAGCCCAATGTGGGGCTCTATTTCATGACCCTGAGATCATGACCTGAGCTGTAACCAAGAGCTTAACTGACTGAGCCACTCACATGCCCCTCCAGAACTACCAATTTGAACAACTATCCATGAAGGAAAATACCTTCACAAGAGCTAGTTACCAGCTGATGGATCATAGCTCCTGGATGAAGCACAGAAATAAGAAAAGATGCATTGTGGAGGTTAGGAAACATAGATTCATATTACCTCAACATTTTTCTCCCAGTCCCAGGCAGCCCAGCATAGAGAGACACTCTCCCATGGGAGAAGGACCCACTCAACATCAGACATCCTCAACATCTCAACATCCTCTCATCCTCGATGGCCCCTGGCAGGCTTCTGTGAAGCAGACACCCAGCCCATACCAGGAAATCCCACGACCTTAGACTCCTAGAGGCTTCTACAAATCCAAGCTCTAGGCATATCCCAGAGGTAGCCTGATTCCATGGACCTAAATGGCATTTGTGACCCCAGGCTCCTTATCTCTCACAATCCCAGAGTCTGGGCATGTACCTAAGATCCCAAGCTCCCAACTGAGCCCAGCTCCAGGCAAACTACCATAGACTCATGCTTTCTTTTTTTTTTTTTTTTTTTAAGATTTTATTTATCTGTTCATGACAGATACAGATGCACAGAGAGAGAGAGAGAGAGACAGAGACATAGGCAGAGGGAGAAGCAGGCTCCATGCAGGGAGCCTGATGTGGGACTCGATCCTGGGACCCCAGGATCATGCCCTGGGCTGAAGGCAGTGCTAAACTGCTGAGCCACCCAGGGATCCCCAGAGTCATGCTTTCTATCCACCCCAGTACAAGGCCAGCTCATATAGACCTAAAGTCCAAACCATCTCCTATGGATCCAAGCTTCTAGCCTGCCCTAGCACCAGGGCTGCCCACACAGCCTCAGCCTCAAGGCCATCTCTCACTGACTCAGGATCCAGGCCCACCCACCCACCAGACTGATTTCTACAAATCTCTATATGAGACCCCAGGTTACAAGCCCAGAGCCCAGGCTACAGGCTTACCCTAGTACCAAACCAATTCCCATGGCCTCAGACTCTAGACAAGCTCCTCTAAAACCAGGCTTTCAGCATGACCCAGTACCAGACTGACCCTCATAAACCCAAATACCAAGCCCACACCAGTAGTTCCAGCACCTGATTGACCCTTGTGGACCAGGCTCTATGCCCCAGGTGCCTTACCACAGATTTAAGAGTCTGCTCACTCTAATGGCTTTAGGTCCACCCTCATGAACCCAGGCATCAGGCTGATTCCAATGTCCAAAGCCCTAGGCCTGTTTACCCGCTGACCCAGGCACCAGACCCACCCAAAAACTCCAGTAATAAGCCCACCCACAGATACTATCAAATGCCCCACCCAGGATCTCTGGATGGGCAAACTAGTGAAGGATTTTGCCTAGGAAAAGCAGTCTTTAATGGCTAGAAGAGATGCCTATTTTTTTAAATGTGTACACACCAACTTAATGCTGCAAGATCATGAATAACCAAGGAAACATGACACCACTAAAGGAAACTGATAAAATTCTAGTGATAGGCCCTAAAGAAATAAAGATCTATGAATTGTCTGAAAAATAATTCAGAATAATCCCTTAAAAGAAATTCAGTGAACTAAAGAGAACAATTAGATAACTTACTGAAATTATGGAAATAATTTATGAACAAAATGAGAAGTTTAACAGAAAAATAAAATAAAAACCATTTTTAAAAATCTAGAATTGAAGAAAGCAATGACTGAAATGAATGATTCAGACTCGACCAAGCAAAGAAAGAGTGAACTGTAAGATAGGTCATTTGAAGTCATTAGTCAGAGGAGCATAAAGGACAAAGAAAGAAAAAGTGTGAAGAACTCCTACAAGAATTAAGGAATACCATTAAGAGAAATAACCTCTATATTATCAGAGTCCAAGAAGAAGAGAGAAAGAGGCAAAAAGAATCATTAAAGAAATAATGAAATTCCCCAAATATGCAGAGATATCTGGATATCTGAGTTTATGAAGCTAATAGGCCACCCTAAAATTTTTAAATAATCTTCTCCAATACACATTATTATAAAGCTGTCTAAAATCAAAGACAAAGAGAGATCTAAGAGCAGAAAGAGAAAAGAAAAATATCCTCACATTAAAGGCAACCCTCATAAGGCTATGAGATTTCTCACCAGAAACTTTGGAGACCAGAAAACTGGCAGGATATATTCAAAATGCTGAAAGAAAAATACTGCCAACCAAGGATACTTACCCAGCAAAGCTGTCTTTCAGAAATGAAGAAGAGATAAAGACTTTCCCCCAAAAAACAAGCTGAGGGAGATCACCATTACTAGACCCATCTTGCAAGAAATGCTTAAAGGAGTTTCTAAAGCTAAAATAAAACACTATAATTAGTAACATAAAATCATCTGAAAATATAAAACAAACTAGTACAGGTAATTATATAGTTGAACTCAGAATACTCTAATACTATAATATAGTGGTGTGTTAATAACTTTAGTATAAAGATTAAAAGACAAAAATATGAAAATAACTATGGCTATAATTTGTTAATAAATGTATAATGTAAAACCAGTTGAATTATAATATCACAAACAAAATTATGGTGATAAGAGTAAAAGAATAGTGTTTTTGTATACAAAGTTAACTTGATATCAGTTTATAATAGACTGTTTTATAGATATATATAAACATATACATATATATAATGTTTTATGTAAGCATCATGGTAAGCACAAAGTAAAATGTAGATTAGACACAAAAGATAAAGAGAAGGGAATCAAAGAATGCCACTATGAAAAATCATCAATTTACAAAGAAAGACAGCAAAAGGGGAAGAGTGGTACAAGGGAACTACAAAAGAAAAACCAAAACACAATTAGTAAGATGGCATTAGTAAGTTCTTACCTATCAATAATTACTTTAAATGCAAATGGATTAAATACTCCAAGTGAAAGACTTACATAGAGTGAATGAATGGATTACAAAACAAGATTCAACTATATGCTGCCTACAAGAGACTCATTTCAGTTTTAAGGACATACATAGACTCAAAATAAAGTGATGGAAAAGGATATTCCATGCAAATGGAAATAAAAAGAAAGCAGAGATAGCTCTATATCTATATTAGACAAATTAGACTTCAACCCAAGAACTATAAGGTCATTATATAATGATAAAAGGGTCAATTAATCAAAAGATATAATAATTGTAGATACATATGTACCCAATATCAGAGCACCTAAATATATTTAGCAAATACTAACAGATCTAAAGAGAGGTAGGTAAAAATCACAATAACAATAGGGGACTCCAATACTCCATTTTCAACAATGGATAAATCATTCAGACAGAAGATCAATAAGGACACAATGAATTTCAAATATACCTTACATGAAATGAACCTAATTGACATATATAACACCTCACCCCAATACAGCAGAATATATATTCTTTTCCAGTGCACATGTAGCATTCTCCAGGATAGATCATAAGTTGGGACATAAAACAAACCTTGACAGAAGTAAAAAGATAGAATAATACAAAGTATCTTTTCAAACCCAAATTGTATAAAATAGAAATCAAAGCTGAAAAATTCACAAATGAGTGGAAATTAAACAATACACTTCTGAACAATGAATCAAAGAAGAAAACAAGAGAAATCAAAGAATACCTTGAGACATGAAATGACAACAGATCACACCAAAATTTATAGGCTGCAGTAAAAGCAGTTCTGAGGATAGTTAGTAGTGATAAATGCCTATGCTAAGAAACAAGAAAAAACACAACTTAACTTTACACCTCAAAAAACTGGAAAAAGAAGAACCTAAACTCAAAATTAACATAAAGAAGGAAATATTAAAAAATCAGAGCAGATATAAGCAAAATAGAGACCAGAAAACCGATAGAGAAAAATCAATGAAACTAAGTGCTGATTTTTTGAAGAAAATAAAGTTAATGAACTTTTAGCTAGACTAAAAAAAAAAAAAAAAGCAATCAAGTAAGGAAAATCAAAAATGAAAACTGAAATCACAGAAATACAAAGAATCATAAAAGACTACTATAAACAATTATCCACCACAAACTGGATAACCTAGAAGAAATATATAAATTCCTAGAAACATACAACCTACCAAGACTGAATCATGAGGGAAAAAAATTGAACAAATTATGGGTAAGAATATTCAATCAGTAACCAAAAACCTCCAAAAAAGGAAAAGCACAGGACCAGATGGTTTCAAGGATGAATTCTAGCAAATATTTAAAGAAGAATGAATATCAATCCTTCTCAAACTCTTCCCCCCCAAAAAACCAATGAAGAGGGAATGCTCAAACTCATTTTACGAGGCCAGCATTACCCTTACAACAAAGCCAGGAAAGGACACCACAAGCAAAGAAAACTACAGGCAGATATTCCTGATGAATATAAATGCAAAATTCTCAATAAAATACTAGAAAACCAAATTCAACATCACATTAAAAAGGATCATATAGGGATGCCTGGGTGACTTAGTGGTTTAGAGCCTGCCTTTGGCCCAGGGCGTGATCCTGGAGTCCTGGGATCAAGTCCTACATCAGGCTCCCTGCATGGAGCCTGCTTCTCCCTCAGCCTGTGTCTCTGCCTCTCTCTGTTTCTCTTTCTAAGTGTGTCTCATGAATAAATAAATAAATAATCTTTAAAAAAAAGGATCATATACCATGATCAAGTGGGATTTAGCCCTATATGCAAGGATGTCTCAACATACACAAACCAACAAATATGATATAGCACATTAATAGAATGAGACATAGAAATCATGTGTTCTCTTAATAGATGCAGAAAAAGCATTTGACAAAATTCAACATCTTTTCATGATAAAAATTCCCAACAAATTGGGTATAGAAGGAATATACCCCAATATAATAAAGACGATATATGACAAACTCACAGCTAACATTATACTCAATGGTGAAAACTAAAAGCTTTCCCACTAAGGTCTGGAACAAACAGCAGTATTCAACATAATAGGGGATGTCCTAGCCATAAAACTAGGCAAGAAAAGGAAATAAAATTCATCTAAATCAGACGAAGTAAAATTCTCTGTTTGCAGAGGATATCATCTCATGTATGGAACATCCTAAACACTCCTCCAAAAAAAATATTAGAACAAATAAACAAATTGAGTAAAATTGCAAATACAAAATCAAGATAAATAAGTTGTTCCTATACAGTAACAATGAATTATCTAAAAAAAATAAATAAAGAAAACAACCCCACTTACAATAGCATCAAATAATAAAATACATAGAAATAAATTTAGCAAAGATGAAAAACCTGAACACTGAAAATTATAAGACATTAATAAAAGAAATGGAAAAAAAACACAAGTAAGTTGGAAAGATATCCCATGTTCATAGAGCAGACGAATTAATATGGTTATAATGGCCACACTATCCAAAGCCATCTAAAAATTCAATGCAAAACCTAATGAAATTCCATTTTTCATAGAAATAGAAAATGTTGATATGAAACCACAAAAGATTTCAATTGCCCAAGCAATCCCAAAGAAGAACCAAACTAAGGGCATCACAGTTCTTGATTTCAAACTTTGTTTCAAACCTGTAGTTATCAGAACAGCATGGTACTGGCATAAAAACACATAAGCAAATGTTAAGCACATAAACCAATGGAACAAAACTGAGATCCCAGAAATAAACCCATGCATATCTGGTCAACTAATACTTGACAAAGGAGCCAAAAGAACTGAATGAGGAAAGGATAGGCTCTTCAACAAACAGTGTTGGGAAAACTATATTCACATGTAAAAGAATGAAACTGGAGCCCTTTCTTACACATATAACAATTACACTCAAAACAGATTAAAGACTGAAATCTGAGATCCAAGATTGTAAAATTACTAAAAGAAATGTAGGAGAAAAGCTCCTTGACAATGATTGGTCCTGGCAACAATTTTTTTGGATATGACACCAAAAGCACATTAAAGCACACAAAATCAAAAGCCAACAAGCAGGCCTACACCAAACTGAAAATGTTCTTTCTACACAGTTGAAGAAACAATCAGCAAAATAAAAAGACAACCCATGTAATGGGAGAAAATACTTGCAAACTATCTGATAGGGAGTTAATGTTCAAATACATAAGGAACTCATACAACTCAACAGCAAGGAAAGAAAACAATTTAAAAAGTGGGTAGAAGTGCCTGGGTGGCTCAATCAGTTAAGCATTTGACTCTAACTCAGTTCAGGCCTTAATCTGACGATCATGAGTTAGAGCCCTTCACTGGAGCCTACTTAAAAAAAAAATGGGCAGAGGACTTAAATAGACCTTTTATTCCTAATAGGACATACAAATGGCCAGCAGGTGTATGAAAAGATGCTCAACATCATTAATTATCAAGGAGATGCAAATCAAAATCACAAGATATCACCTCAAACCTATTAAAATGACTATTATCAGAAAGTCAAGGAATACTAAGTATTGGCAAGAAAGTGGAGAAAAGGGAACCCTTGTACTCTGTTGTCTGGAATAGAAATTGGTGCAGACACTATGCCAAACAATGTAGAGGTTCCTCGAAAACTTAGAAATAGAGATAACAATATTGTACTATATTTATATAATGTGATAAATGTTGACACAATGACAATCATGTTACCATATATCGTGTTAAAATAATACAATATATATAATATTACTTGTCGCAATGTTATGTGTCAAATATATTCAATTAAAAAAATTAAAAATATAATTGCCATATGATCCAACAATCCTACTTTTGGGTATTAGCCACAAGAAATGAAAACACTGTCTTGAAGAGATATTCACATTCTCTGATTCACTGCAGCATTATTCGCAATAGCCAAGGCATGGACATAACTTAATTGTCCATCAATAGATAAATGGATAAAGAAGGTGTGAAATACCTATACAATGGAATATTATTCAACCAGAAAAAGAAATTCTGCATTTTCCAATTAATCAGTAAACCTTGAGAACATTATGCTAAGTGAAATAAGTCACACAGAGAAAGACAAATACTGTATAGTATCATTTATATGTAGGATCTTAACAACTTGACTTACAGAAATAAAAAGTAGAATTGTGGTTGGCAGGAGCTGGTGGGTGGAGGAAATGAAGACATGTTAGTTAATGGATACAAACTTCCAGGCATAATATGAATAATTCGGGGAATCTAATGTGTGGCATGATTACTATAATTAACAATATTGTGTTACATACCTAAAAGTTATTGAGAGATTTTAAATGTTATCTCCACCTAAAATAAATAAATAAATAAATAAATAGTAATAATGTGAGGGAATAGTGGTATTAGCTAATTGTAGTAGTCATTTTGCAATGTATACATATTCAATCATCATTTTGTACATCTTTTTTATCAAAGATTTTATTTTTTCATTTAACAGAGAGAGAGAGAGAGCACAAGCAGGGGAGAGGCACAGGGAGAAAAAGAAGCATACTCCCCACTGAGCAGGGAGCTCAAAATGGGCTCTATCCCATGTCAGGACCCTGGGATCATGACCTGACCTGAAGGTAGATGCTTAAGCGACTGAGCCCAAGTGTCCCATCGTGTTGTACAACTTAAGAATATATGTCATATGTTAATAATATCTCAATAAACTGGTTGTGAAAAAAAACAAAATTAAAATTAAAAAAACATTGTCCTATCCTAAAGAGAAGAATATTTCATTTTAAAAAGGAATTTGGTAGTATTGTGATTGATCTGGATGCTTATGATCCAAATAGTCTATACACTTTAGAATGCTCTTCATTTAATTTTATAATTCACTGGTCATTCCGCAATAATGGGGGTGAGGATGACAAAGACAGGTCTGTGATAGACATATGAAATGAGAGCCCTAATAATTCCTGCCCCCTGGTATTCATGCCCTTGTGTAATACCTTCCCCTTGATTGGAGACAGAATCTGTGAACTTCTCCTTGTGGATAGAATAGGCAAAGGTCATTTGATGTGCATGATTACATTATATAAGATCATAATTTCTGTCTTCAAGGAGAAGAAGAAGAAGAAGCAACTGGCAATTATGAGCTGCCTATAAAAAAAGCATGTGGCAAGGAACTCCAGACAGCCCCCAGTTGATAGCCAACAGGAAACCAAGGCCTTCAGTCCAACATCTCACAAGCAATTGAGTGCTGCTCACAACCACATGAACAAGGAAGTGGATTCTTCCCTAGTCAAAACTCAGATGAGATCACATCCTCATCTGTCCTCTGCAGCTTTTGTGGAACCCAGCTAAGTCCATACCTGGACTTTTGACACACATGGCATTGAAGTATTGTTGAATTCATATTACTAAAGAAGTGAACTGGAAATTTAAGAGCTGGAGCTGAGAAGGAGAGAATAACACTGATTTAATGTTGAGGGTGATAAACTGTTACTGGCAAAGCCTGGGAGTGACCAAGGAGTGGGTGGCTAGGACAGAATGAGCACAGCCACCGGAGTAAACCAGGGTATTTGAAAGTTATCCTCTGAGAATATTGAAATAACCAGGAACTATGACAGTGATAGGATAGGGAGAATGACAGGGGGCCAGGAGTTAACATCTGTAAAAGAATGAGAAGATAGAACCAGGAATCTGTAGATAAGACTAGAAGAGAAGATGAGATCATGGGCATTATAAAAAGAGAGACAATGCATTAGTCTGGTGCAGAATTTCAAAGCTGAAGAATTTCAGGAAAGAACAAAGGAGAATGAAAGAATGGCCTAGAAGCAGAAATGATGATGAAAGAAATTCCCTCCCCTACCTCCAGGCCCAGTGACCTGAAGTGGGTGGGAGAGAAGATAGCCAGCAGTGAAGAAGACTGTGAGAACACCAGAGGTCTCAGGGAAGACTCACATTTCTATGGAATAGAATCCCCTTAGAACTAGACTCCAGAGCATGAGAATTTCTTTTTGGAAAGGGGACTATCGGGATCCCTGGGTGGCGCAGCGGTTTGGCGCCTGCCTTTGGCCCAGGGCGCGATCCTGGAGACCCGGGATCGAGTCCCACATCGGGCTCCCGGTGCATGGAGCCTGCTTCTCCCTCTGCCTATGTCTCTGCCTCTCTCTCTCTCTCTCTGTGACTATCATAAATAAATTAAAAAAAAAAATTAAAAAAAAAAAAAGGAAAGGGGACTATCATACTATTTTGCCTATTGTTGCAAAACCTGAATTTTTTTACTTAACAGCAGGAAAGAAAACAACCAATCAAAAAAAAAATAAAAAAAAGGATTTCTATACATTCATAAAGTCTTCTATCACTGACCTATGGATCTGATTTAACCTCTATTTGTGATTTCAATCTTTGTAAGCAGTCATTTCCCCAAAAGCAGATTGCCCTGACGCCGAATTAGAATTATAATACACGTCCTTAAAAGTCTCCTTTCTCCTTAGGCCAGGTTTTAGGGAAAGTTTTCTTGTTAATTATTATAATAACTATGGCAAATTCAGAGTCCCCAAAGATGTTGGACAAGGATGTAACCACAGAAATCATTTTACATGCATCTTATAGGTAATCAGAAGATTTCAAAATGCCTGTTTATGCATTTATAATAAGTCTCAAAATTAACATCTTGATAATTATATATTAATATGTGCTAAACAGAACATTAAGCAAATAACCACACACCAATCTTAAGAATCAATTTCAAGAAAGAGAAATATGTGTACTCTTACACAGGAATGTTTTATGTAAACTTAAATTGTGTACTTGATGCTTCTAGAAAGTTAACGTATACTGAAGACTTCGCTGGTAAAAATTTAAACACCTAACTCTTCATTAATAAAAAAATTGACAAATTATGAAATGTGCATACTATTGAATATAATAAAGTCACAGAAAGAATGACATAAATGTCTATTAGTGTTTCTTTTTTTTTAAGATTTTATTTATTTATTCATGAGAGATGGTGGGGGGAGCGGGGGGAGGCAAAGACAGGCAGAGGGAGAAGCAGGCTCCATGCAGGGAACCCGATGCGGAACTCGATCCCAGGACTCCAGGATTACGCCCTGAGCCGAAGGCAGACGCTCAACCACTGAGCTACCCAGGCACCCCTCTATTAGTGTTTCTAAAACTATGGTCCAATGATCATCGGCATTAGCATCACCAGATTTTGTTAAATAGGTTCCTGAGCATCATCCCAGACCTACTGAATTCATGGGACTTACATTTTTAATTAGAACCTCAGCTAATTCTTACTTATGAAAGCTTGAAAGTAGCTATCATATATTGCAACAGGGACAGCTCTCCTAAAAAAATTGTTAGAACGAAAAGCAAGATATAGAAAAACATAAATAAAACAAGTCTGCATTTAAAAAAATACTATATAGTTGTGTGTTGTTTGTGTGCACTTGTATAATTGTGCAGATGCTTGTGTATATTAATATGTGCATGTATGAATATAAACAAATGATATGGAAAAAGTCCAGAAAGCACAACAACAACAAGTGTTAATAGTGGTTACTGCCTAAGAAAATAAGTGAGACATTTATTTTTAAGTGATTTATAATGAGCATATATTCATGTACCAATTTGATTATTTTATTTTATTTTTTTTTATTTTTTTTTATTTATTTATGATAGTCACAGAGAGAGAGAGAGAGGCAGAGACACAGGCAGAGGGAGAAGCAGGCTCCATGCACCGGGAGCCCGACATGGGATTCGATCCCGGGTCTCCGGGATAGCTCCCTGGGCCAAAGGCAGGCGCCAAACTGCTGTGCCACCCAGGGATCCCCCAATTTGATAATTTTAAAAGAAAAAAGAAATTCACATGACTAAGATATAATTGCAGACCAATGAGACATGTAGATCAGTGTCTTGCTGTGATAAACTGGAAAATGTCCAAAGCAAATAATACAACTAATACCAATTTTTTTAACAAATGCATATCCAGCTCTTCTGGCCATCAAAGTGCACCCCTGAGATCTCCTATTATTGTCCAATTCTGATCCAATGCACCAACAAGGTGTGCTCTGAATCCACCACCACACAGGCACTGACACCATACCTCCCATGGACTGCTCCAGGCTAAAGACTTAGTACAGCCAGGATACTAAAGCAGACCCATTTCTGTGAAATATGACATTGCGTGGGCTTAAAAAGTGACCATAAACCTTGCCAAAACTTTTTTAGAACTTCACTCCAGTCTAAGACTTTTCTTGACCAAACTTCCTGTCTTTCATTAATTCTTTGTAGGGATCAGACCTGCAAAGTGGCCTAGGAGCTCTTCGCTTTACCGGGTCTTTCCCCAGCTTCCATCGCAGATATTTTACCCCAATAAATCTGTGGCAGTTGTAATCTCTCCTTTAGTATCTGTTTCTTAGAGAACCCAAATGATCAAACTATCTGAGTAAAAGTCTAAACTCTTAATAAATACATATAGTTCTACTTGCCAAGTAAAATCTGTAAATTTACAGAATATTTCCCACCTTTTAGCACAGATATAAGCCTCGCAAATGAAGAAATCTTTCCCATGACTGTCTGTCCCCAAACTAGCCTATCACCTCCTCTAGGATTACCTATCTGAACACCAACATTTGACTTTCCAACCCCCTGAGTGAAGATTTGCCCAGAACCTCAAGAAGACAAGCCTAAGTGACTGACTCTTCCTTCACTCCTTCATTCATTCAGTCAAAATTTACTGAGTACTAACTCTATGAGAATTACTGTCCCAGCCTCTGAGTATGCAGCAGACTAGGTGTATGCTCAAATGTAGTTCATATTCTGGAAGAGAAAGCCAGTAAACAAATAAACACAGGAGCACCTGGGTGGCTCAGTTGGTAAGCCTCCAACTCTTGGTTTTGGCTCAGGTCATGATCTCAGGGTCATGAGATGAACCCCAGGCATGCTCCACACTCAGCGAGGAGTCTACTTTTTCATCTTCCTCCCGCTATGTCCCTCCTATCCTGCCACACACCCACTGTGTGCAAGCATGCTCTCTCACGTTCTTTCTCTGCCTAAAATAAAATAAACAAAATCTTTTAGAAAAACAAATAAACACAAACATATAATTAAAATTGCAAAAAGCCCCATGAAGGAAAAGAAACAGAGTCCCATGAGAGTATAACAAGAAAGCAATTTTTAAGATTGGAAAGTAGAAAGTCCTTGCAGAGGATATGGTATGTAAGCTAAGACTAAAGGAAGAAAATGAACCTGTCATGTGAAGGTTTGGGAAAGAGTAGTTCTGGCAAAGGGACAGACCAGGAAGGCCTAAAATGAAGAAGAGCTTTATGATGGGGACAACACAAGTGAGAGGTTTAAAAATAGTTACTATGGTTAGAGAGGTTGGCAAAAGTTCACATCATTCAGGCCTTTGGGGGGCCATGGTAAGGTGTTAATATTTTATGAAGTCAATGAAAGGTGTTAAGCAGGGGCTGAGGAGGGAAAAAATAAAAGGTTATGAGGTTAAGAAGAATATGGTCCAATTTCAGTTCTTAGAAGACTGTTCTGGCAAGGTTTTAGAAACTGGCTTAGCACAGCACACAGCTACAGGAGAATGGGGAGAGCCACCGATGGTGGGAGCAAAGGTGAAGGTAGAAGGAATCAATCAAGAGCAGAATCTAATACATCAGGAAATCACTCAGTAGGGACACCCACATCCATTGGGACTCCTCAAAGAACCCATCCACATGTGGGATGCCCTAAAAGGCCCAGCATTTGGATCCTTGCCACATCGTCAGAAGATATTCACAACCAATAGTGGACATAAAGAGCAGTAACCATCCAAGAGAAGACTGCAGCCACAGTCAGTTAGTAAGGAGACTTCTCTTTCTCCTTCCTTTCCACTGTAACACCCTGAGCGTTAGGGCATTAGAGCCTAGGATAGCAGGAAAAGGGGTGTGTAGCAGTGGTTCCCAGCAACAGCATCACCTAGGATTTTATTGAGACAATTATTCCCAAATCCTTTCACAGACCTACTGAATCAGAAACTCTGAGGTTAGGGCTCATCGATTTGTGTTTTTAACAAGCACCCCAGGTGATTCTGATGCAAGCTAAAGTCTGAGAACCACCACTGCAGAGCATCGATAAACACAGAAATTTTAAACTGTACTGGAATGATCTTTAATAAACTATAAGTGATATGGAAGTTATGGGATCTGCCTGAGATGTTACTAAATGATAGAAAAGGGAGATGGGAAAGAACATAGTTGAAAACAGTGGGGGGGGGTCCCTGGGTGGCTCAGCGGTTGACCGCATGCCTTCGGCCCAGGGCGTGATCCTGAAGTCCCGGGATCGAGTCCCATATAAGGCTCCCTGAATGGAGCCTGCTTCTCCCTCTGCCTGTGTCTCTGCCTCTCTCTCTCTCTCTCTCTCTGTCTCTCATGAATAAATAAATAAATAAAATATTTTTTTAAAAAAGAAAGAAAACAGTGGCTTGAGAAAAATGAAACCATTTCATATTTTACCCCGTGATTGATTAAAAGTTACAGATTTCTTCTTTTAGGTGCACTGACAAGAATTGCATTTAGGATTTTATAGTTGCAAATACCTATTACTTGAACAAGACTAGGATAATATTTTATTTTCAATATTTATATAGAAGATCATAAGCTATGCAAATACCTGCCCACCAAAACTGTACTCAAAATAGCATGGTCTTCCAATACGAGAAAGCAGAAGTTACCTAAACCACCCAATGTTGGTGTTGTGAAGAGGTTTTAGTACCCCACTCAACATCAAACAGATTTCCTTGAAATAATATATGCAGTTTACCCTGAAGAGATATGGATTGGTATGATGAGCATCTGGTCAATAATTTGTATGTGCTACTTCTTTACTTCTAAATTTATTGTTTTAATCACATCTACTAATAGTTATTGAATGCCTAGCATATTCCAGGTGCTGCCAGTTGATAAAATGCCTTAGGTAAATTTGCTTCTAGAATTATCAACTGAATGTATTTTCATTATCCTTGTCAAAATGTTTTGTCCACAGTAAATCATGAAGACCTGTAAGTCGTGAACTGTATGTATTTACCCTTTGACTATCAAAGCTAGCATAGATGTAAAAAATTAAAAAGGCTCCTTGATAAAAGTTGTAGAAATCATTTTAGTTACAAAAAAAACAAACCTGCAATTTTTCTGACATACCGGCTATGCATAGTTTCTGAGCACAGAGAGGGAAAGATGCTGTGCCACACTCACTCTGTAACTCTCCCTCAACACAGCCAAAACTGTGACCACTGTCTTTGCATGCTTCAGGTAATATTAACAATGTTCTCTTTATATTAATAATTAAAAGATACTATGCTACATGCATGGTACATGCATTCCAGACACCATGCTAAGCACTTTAAGCATCTTATTTTATTTAACCTTCACAACAAATCTTCCAGTTGGGAATGTCTATACCCACTTCACAAATGGAAAAACCAAAGGTCAAAAAGACTAAAAGTCAATCCACCAAGGTCATACCAAATAGTATATCTAAGATTAGAACCCAAAACTATCTTACTCCAGAGACCAAGCTCTTAAAGACTACGTTCAGTAGGGACACCCACATTCATTGGGACTCCTCAAAGAACCCATCCACATGTGGGATGCCCCAAAAGATTCAGCATTTGGATACTTGCCTCACGTTAACTGCCTGAAACATCCTTTTGAATGCACAATTTAGAGGAATGAGGAACCACAGGCTACCATCATGCCCTAGAGGATGCACCATATCCCGATCACAAGGGAGAATCAATGTCATTTAAAGATCTACTGAGGGTGAGCACGGAAGTGGCAACTAGGAGACAGTGAAAGTGCCACATTTCTTTACTTGGTCACGTAAACGTGAAAAGAAATCCCCCACTAATAGTTTTTGATTGCTCAGCCTCTAGCCTGAGGATGGCTGGAAAAGATAAATGACTCATCTTGCTCCCAGGGGACACTACTACCTTTTTGGTTGTATCAGCTTATTGTGAAGGTAATTTTTGAGAAATACAAGACTCACAAAATATAACAAGAGGGGGAAAAATAAATTCCTAGGTGATCTTAAGCAGGTTTAGCAGAGTCATAGAGGCACAGAGATAGGAGAGTATGGAAAAAAAATACTGAGGCCTTAAATATAAATATATATATAATATATAAATATATATAATATATAAATATATATAATATATAAATATATATAAATAAATATATATTATTTATATAAAATATAAATATATTATATTTATATATATAATAGAAACAAAAAAACAGTATTTAGGTTTTGTAACGTAAATTCTTAGGGAGATAGGTGAATAATGATACCCTAAAAATAACTCAAATAAGAATCCCCAAAACACATCTGCATGATTCCAAGTTCCTTGAGCTATAGAAAAACAACTGTAATTGGATCGCATTAAGAAAGTCTCTTTTATTTGAATTTACTTTTTGAACAGATGTGTTGCTACAGACCTGAAGCTATCATTTTCAACCTTCACTTGGCTCCAGCTCCTAGTAACAGTCAAATGGATTTGGTTCCGTCTGTATGTCACAACAATGACATCCAGTGGCCTGCTCACTGAAGTGCATTTTCAGGGAAAAATTATACAATATCCTTTACAAAAGTAATGAACGTTTTAGCACTTAAGGTTTTCAAAGGTCATCTCTAGTATGCATCTTCATAAGGTATGAAAGGGTAGAGTGAAGAATTGTCCTCTTTAAGGGATTATGCTATGTGTTCATGATGAACACTTCTATGAAGCTGAAGAAATTCAGCACATAAACTGAGCCTGAAAATACAGCCAGACCTGGTAGGCCGTTACTGAAGTCATCATTTAAGCAGAAAAAAAAAAAAATTGGAATTCCTAGTAACTCACTTTTATACTACCATTTATGTATTAAGGCAAAGGAAAATGTTTGATTAATCATTTCTCTCTTTTTTTTTTCTTTCTTCAACCTATAGTTTCTAGTATATGTGGTTCTGAAACTTAGATTCTACACAGTAGTATAGTGTTTCTCTTTAAGATGAAAAAAAAAAAAAAACAGGGACGCCTGGGTGGCTCAGCAGTTGACATCTGCCATCGGCTCAGGGCACGATCTCAGGGTCCTGGGATTGAGTCCCGCAACGGGCTCCCTGCAAGGAGCCTGCTTCTGCCTATGTCTCTGCCTCTCTCTGTGTCTCTCATGAATAAATAAATAAACTCTTTTTTTAAAAAGATGAAAAAAAATAGAAACATTTAGGGAAGGGTTTCGGTTAAAGAATTAACACAGTTTTCTGGGGAGTAACTATATATAATCCCAGAATACAGTTGGCACAATGGAAGAATCTAGTCCATGTTTTCTTGCATTGTGGAGATATTTTAGTTGGCAAGTGTACATATTCAGGGAGAGATTTCACTACACAAGGTGGGTTTTTGTTGAGTTTCTCTTGTTGTTGTTTTGTTTTACACTGTGAAGAGCTGAAGTTGAAACCTCCAAGAACCAAGCTTATACGTCGGCTAAACTGCAATATGTGGGTATGTGTATGACGTTGTAGATGGTCGTATCACTGTCCTAGCCCATTTCTTAAGCAGTAGTACAAAAGCGAGAGTAAATCAGATAAGTGTGGTCCCAGTAAAGAGTGTCTTGTTTCAGTTATATGCACATGTAACATAATCATCACTAATGGCATCTTTCCAACATTAATTAAATCAAGGTCTTACACAATATCTGATACTGTGCCATTTGTGAGGGGGAGAGTATGAATCAAGGGACAGACTACCAAAAAAATCACAATGTCTTGGGTTAATGGAAGTAACCAATGTCATCTGCCTCTGTGTCCTCTGGTTCTGAGGTCACCCTTTTTTTGTTTACAAGTTGGCTCAAGCCCCCATGCCACATAGTGAGGAAATACGCCATCCCTCATATCCCTTCCCCCTACTCATACTTCCAAATTATCCTTGTAGGGCCTAAATTTATCTTATTTACCTCTTGTTATCATATCCTGCCTCTGCTGAATTCTTTCTACTTCTCTGCACCTGCGGCTCTTCTTCACTCTCATTGCATGAAAAATAAGCAACTGAAAAGCAGGAGCCCTTTCTTAAAGTCCTGTTCCTCATTCTGCCCCCAGTATCTAAACTAGGACTTGGTTCTTGGCAGTCACAATAGCCTCTCGTTTATTAATTCAAGCAATTCGGCAACCACCTATTCTCTCCTTCCAGACCCTGCCCTAAGCCCCACCTTTTCATGCCCAAGGGACATAATTATGTCACCAGGATACTCTCCCCATTACTAACATATGATGTGTGTGAAACACACCTAGATTTAGTGGGCTGATCTACCAAAAGCTAACCTTGACCTCTTCAACATAGTAAGAAAAAGAAAGTCACCCTGGAGCAGATCTGAAGGACCCATTTTAGAAAAATAAGCCTCCTCATCCTGCACAACAATCGAAGATCTCAGTGTAGGTCAGAGTAGAAGGTATGAGGGCCAGGGGACCCTTGGGAAGGAACCAGTGGTGTGCTCATAAAGTGTAACAACGGACTCCCACCCATGTTGTTTAATCTCATCACTTCTCTTAAGGAGTAAGATGAATAGAGATCAATACTGGAACTTAACTCATTTGTTGATGATGTGAACAACCGTTTTGCTAAACAAGATAATAGTTTTCAAACACCAAGGAATAGTTTGTGTGCTTCTCTCAATGCAAAGATGATAGACACAACACACTGTTCAATTTAATCTGCATTATTAACATTTTCTCCATCACTTACGTCTAGACCAAAGGTCAGCAAATTGCAGCCTGCAGGTGACATCCAGCCTACCATGTATTTTTGTAAGCAAAGTTTTATTGGAATGTAGCCACACTCATTGTCCAAGCACTGCCCAGGACTGCTCACAAGCTACACTGGCAGAGTCAGGCGGTTGGGACAGAAACCATATGGTCTGCAAAGCCTAAAGGATTTATTTTTATTATTTTTTAATAAATTTATTTTTATTGGTGTTCAATTTGTCAACATACAGAATAACACCCCAGTGCTCATCCCGTCAAGTGCCCCCCTCAGTGCCTGCCACCCAGTCACCCCCACCACCCGCCCACCTCCCCTTCCACCACCCCTGCTTCGTTTCCCAGAGTTAGGAGTCTCTCATGTTCTGTCTCCTTTCTGATATTTCCCACTCATTTTTTCTCCTTTCCCCTTTATTCCCTTTCATTATTTTTTATATTCCCCAAATGAATGAGACCATATAATGTTTGTCCTCCTCTGATTGACTTATTTCACTCAGCATAAAGTATTTACTATCTGGCTCTTTACAGAAAAAGTTTGCCAAACCATTCTGTACTCTCTCCATTTCTGGCACCTTCTCTCCTTGATCTTAGGTATCAACACACTCCTCAGGCTGATCAAAGTCCCTGCTGCTCCCAGTGACAGCCAAACCCTTCCATTGCTTCTCTGACCTCATTTTCATCCATAAAATGTTTGCTTTCATCTATTTTAACTAAAAGTTGAGGACTAGATTATATAATTATTTTATAGTAAGTTTTGACTGTATTAGATTTAATCCTTGTATTTTTAAAAAAGGAGGTGGCAGCTTGTTAAAGAAATCTTATAACATCTGAAGAGCATCAGTATGTTTATAGCACTACCAACCATGTTCCTGTCTTCTCAGCTCCTATCACAGACTGTCTGGAGAACAATAATAGAATGGACAGTGAGCCAGAGCCATCTACACCTCTGAGGACCCATTTCTGAAAGGAAGTTACTTTCTATCAATTCTCTGTGATGGGACGCCTGGGTGGCTCAGCGGTTGAGTATCTGCCTTTGGCTCAGGGTGTGATCCTGGAGTCCCGGGGTCAAGTCCCACATCGGGCTCCCTGCATGGAGTCTGCTTCTCCCTCTGCCTGTGTCTCTGCCTCTCTGTGTCTCTCATGAATGAATAAATAAAATCTTAAAAAAAATATCTGTGAAAACAATAAGAGACTAGGTCTAACCTTAAGTACTATTTTAAATGAAATTTGGTTCTTGTACCTCCTTATTTCCTTTTCTAAGGCTTTCTCCTACTTCTCTATTTTCTGAGTAAAGATTTTACAGGAATATCCAGATATTAAATCTTTCATATTTACATTTTATATGAAATAAGGTTATCAAACCTTAAAAAAAAGTCTCTTTCTCTCAAATCCCCATAACCTGATGGCTTCATTTAAAGGTTTAAGTTATGTGTATGCATTCTCTTATAATTATTTACATTTTTTAAAAGGACCTTGTTTACTTTAGATCATTTAAAAAGTTCAAAAAACAAAAAGGAATTGAGAGGCAGCTGGGTGGCTCAGTGGTTGAGCCTCTGCCTTCCACTCAGGTTGTGCTCCTGGGATCCTGGGATCCTGGGATCGGGTCCCACATCAGGCTCCCTTAGGGGAGCCTGCTTCTCCCTCTGCCTGCTTCTCTATGTGTCTCATGAATAAATATTAAATCTTTAAAAAGTGAATTGAAAACCCACACTCAGAAATAGTCATCATGAAATGTGAAGAGTATAGCTATAGTCTCTTCTCTATAAAGGCACACACTCAAAGGAATGTGTCACATACAGCTATCATTATTATTTTAGACACTACTATTTTCACTTAGCTTTATATAGTGAAGATCTTTCAATGTCATTGAATATTCTTCTACAAAATAATTTGAATTGGCCATTCAGAATTTGAATGTATAGCTAG
Organism: Nyctereutes procyonoides; assembly: GCF_905146905.1. Classification (NCBI taxonomy): domain Eukaryota; kingdom Metazoa; phylum Chordata; class Mammalia; order Carnivora; family Canidae; genus Nyctereutes; species Nyctereutes procyonoides. The sequence goes on from NW_026575137.1 coordinate 6,302,866, forward strand.
ACCATGATGAATTTTTTTAAATAGCTTTATATACGTTATTTCATGTTTAAAAATATTTTATACACTGCAGGAAATGTCCTAAGCATCCACCCAGTAAGCATTTCCTGAAGAAAATCAAGAATTAGGTATCTTTTGATATGAATTGACTGTTTTTTTTAAAAAGATTTTATTTATTTTAGAGAGAGAGATAGTGCACTCATAAGTGGTGGGGTGGGAGGAGGCAGAGAGAGGAGAGGGAGAAGCAGACTCCTGGTTGAGCAGGGAGCCTGATACAAGGCTTGATCCCAGAACCCTGGGATCATGACCTGAGCTAAAGGCAGATGCTTAACTGACTAAGTCACCCAGGTACCCCCAAATTGACATTTATTTTATATATATATATATATTTTTTAATTGAAGTTCAATGTGCCAACATGTAGTCCAAATTGACTTTTTATACAAATTGGTAAATTGCCTTCCCAAAATATAGTATTGTGATAATAGTAATGATCTCTGAAGTGGAATTATGGGTGGTTTAGATTTCCTTTTTATTATTATCAAACTTTCCAATGTTTTCTATAATGAACCAGTTGAGATACCCAGGATATTCAGGAGCCTCTCTCTTAATAGATAGATATATACATACATAAATAGATATAACAAATTATGTATTTATGGGTCTAAGCTATTTTAGTTATAAAATATAAAACAAGTTTTAGATGTGAAGTGCCTCTTTCATGGTTTTCAACCATTTAAAAGCCAATGGTCTCTGCTGTATATATGCTTAAAAGTATTAGAATAATACAGCAGAATTCGTGTCTTTAATGTGTACATTAGTGTCTTTCTCTAAAACATAAATGAGATCATTTTCCTTTCTACCAATAAATACAAGAGTACATTTAATGAATACAGTCTCAAGTGTTTCACGTCTTATTTCATTACCAGCAATAACAACCTACTGCTGCCATCTTCCTAATGACAATTTTCATTACAGAGATTAAAAAAAGGGCATTACATATGGAAACTCAGCATCTCAGGTACAACTCCTAGGTGAATATTTCCATCAGCTCCTCTCATTTTCCTGTTCAACATTAATCAGCTCTTTCCCTATAAATATGCTATGTTTCATTTAGAGATAATGTTTAAAGTTAATCAACTGCCTACATTGTTGTTTCACTTTCAGGAACCATTTAGGTATGCATTAGGGGAACACAAATATTAAAGCTGTAAATGTGTTTCTTAATGAATTTACAGTAACATTTCATTAATTTAAAACCCTTTCATACAAAGAAGTGCAGCAATACAAAAACTCCTGTGTTCTATTAAAGTAACCAAGGAGGGCAGTCCCAGTGGCTCAGCGGTTTAGCGCCGCCTTCGGTCCAGGGCATGATCCTGGAGACCCGGGGTCGAGTCCCACGTCGGGCTCCCTGCATGGAGCCTGCTTCTCCCTCTGCCTGTGTCTCTGCCTCTGTGTGTGTGTGTCTCTCATGAATAAATAAATAAAAATCTTTAAAAGATAAATAAATAAAATAAAGTAACCAAGGAAAGTGTGCCCAGAAGGAGGTTTTCTGAGCACAGTTTGAAGAGGAAGGTAAGGAAGATCGCCTTGAGTGAGCTTGAGGTATTCCACTGCAGTTCCCTAAGCTACACAGAATGGTTCCAGTTTGACAGCTGCTTTTAGCAAATATCTACACATTTATTTCCATGGATAAGTCAAAGCTGCATAACTGATTTTCCTACTTATTGATAGTTTCTATCTTCAACTTGCCTTTAGACCTGTACCTCCATTCTTATTTATCAAGTCAGTGCGATATGGATGTCACACGATGGGCGTCAGAATGGTTCTTCTTCAAGAAGTTCTCATAGTAGGAAACCTAAATTCATAGGAATGGAGTTATATAAAGCATCAGGATGCTCCATGCATCATTCATTCAACAAATATTTACCAAATCATTACTGAGTGCTAGGCACTAGGCTAAGTAATGCTGCCCTGTTCCTCGAAGATTGTAATTCCTATATGACTTTATTTGCTCCCAAATTACTATCCGTTTGAAACCGTTTAAATGTCCGTTTGAATGAACCTGGCTTCTGAGTTCCTTAATTTGTTTTTGTTTTTTTTTCCAAAGCAGATCCTAAAACAAGTACTTGGTTGTAGGTAATTTAATAGAGAGATGATTCCCAGAAGTAACAACGAAGGAGCAAGAAGCAGTGTATGCCCCTGTATTCGTGCCAGAGTACACAATAGCCACTCAATCCATGTTAAACCATGTTAAACCGAAGCTGGGGCACCTATCCATCCACTCCTGTTTCCGATTGGTTTAGATTTATTGCCAGAGGTATATATTCCTCCACACTTCCTGACTACCCTCGCCTGCATTCAGGGAGCTCTCAAGAGAAAGCCCTGAAGTAGAAAAGCAAAGGCAAAGTAAGTGCTCAGGGTAGTAGGGCAAAAGCAAACAGGAACTGCTGCTGATGAAATCAGAGGTAGACCAACGGGATGTGACCAGGGCATGAAAAATGTCACTGCAACTTCTTCTTTTTCAGTAATCTTCTCTACCCATTTCAGATAGTCACTCTCATAGTCAACCCTTAGCCTTGTATTATTTCCTCCCAATTTGCACTTTTAAGAAATCCCTTCCCCAATCATTGCTTGCATCTTTCAAACATAGTCTCTCTAGTACCCTGGCTTAAACAATTGTTACTCCCTATTAGATCCTACGATCCATTAATCCTACCACCTTTCTACTGGCCACCAAAAACTTGCTTTTGCAGTTTAAATATACAGTCCGTCTTCATCGTCATTCCCTTGCCCATGTTCTCAGTTCTCTTGCTTCTCTCCCAACTTCTCATTCTCTTGTAGCAAAACTCTACTATTGGGTAAGTTCATGTCTCTAGCTACTCAAGTCCTGCATCCCATAGCCAGCTACAGGAATCCAGAGGAAAACTGACTGCTCTCATTTTAAAGGGATAATCATTTTGCACAAGTAGCCTCTTAATGCTGCCCACCATCAAACCATATTTCCCTGGTTCCTTGACACACCCACCCTAGATAACTGTTTCATTTCTTGTATTCTCATTTCAATCGTCCAACTTCCCCTTTATCTTCATTTCCAGCCAATAATCTTACTTCCTGTATCTCTGAGAAAATAGAAGTAGAAAACAGAAGTAACTTGTCTTGAATTCCCATAAGCTACAATACATCTACCCATCTCATCATATATGCGCCCATACACTCTAAGTTATTCTCCTATTAGGGGCACCTGGATGGTTCAGTTGGTTAAGCGTCTGGCTCTTAACTTCAGCTCAGGTCATGATCTCAGGGTTGTGAAATCCAGCTCTGCACTGGGCTCCACACTGGGCATGGAGCCTGCTTAAGATCCTCTCTCTCTCTCCCTCCCTTTCCCTCCACTTTTCCCCCACCCTTTCCCTCTCTAAGAACAAAAATCAAACAAACAAAAAACCCTCTCATATATTAATACAAACTGTCCATGCCCCTATCCAAGGCCAATGCTTCAACTTGTCCACTAGATCCCAGTAACTTTCTTTTGCTTAAGGATACTTCTGGAAATATTCTCTTTTTTTCCTATGTCATAAATGTTTTCTCTGCTGAATCCTTCCCATAAGCATTAAAAAATGTGACCATTGCACCATCTTAGATCATCATCGTTATCATCATCGTCATCTCCCTCATTACCTTACTAACCCTCCAAACTATACTCCATTACATTTCTTCACTTTACAACAAAACTAATTTGGAGTTTCCTATATTCATTGTCTCTCATTTATCTACACCCATTTTTTCTTGAATCAATTTAATGCAGTCTTAGGCAATATTCTCTTGTCATGGGAAAATATGAATTGTCTTCATATTTGTTAAACTCAATGATATTCATTACTCATATTTTTTGACACATCAATAGCACATGACAAAGATTATCATTCACTTCTTCTGAAATACCTTTATCATCTGGCTTCCAAGATACTTCACATAGTTCTTTTTCCTTACTGTCTACTCCTCCTGAGTCATTTTTGCTACTTCCTACTCACCTCCCTGGTTTCTAAACACTGTAATACCCCAGTGCTCAATCTTTTTTTTTTAAGATTTTTATTTATTTATTCATGAGAGACACACAGAGAGAGAGAGAGAGAGAGAGAGAGAGGCAGAGACACAGGCAGAGGGAGAAGCAGGCTCCATGGAGGGAGCCCAATGTGGGACTTGATCCTGGGACTCCAGGATCATGCCCTGGGCCAAAGGCAGGCGCTCAACCGCTGAGCCACCTGGGCTGCCCCAGTGCTCAATCTTTGAATTTCATATATATCATCCAGTTTCATAGCCTTACATACCATCTATAGGCACACGAGTCACACATTTATCTCTATCTCAGACCTCTCTCAAAAGTTTTTAATTAGCTGTTTTGAGGTATAATCTATACTCAATGAAATTATACAATTTATGAGCTTTGACAAATGAATACAGTCACATAACTGTCACCAAAAGAAAGATATAGAACATTTACTTCATCCAAAAAGTTCTCTCCTATTCCTTTGTAGTAAAACTATCCGTGACACACACCCTGCCTCAGCTTCTGGCAATCATCAATCTGCTTTCTGTCATTGCAGTTTTATCTTTTCTAGAACTTTGTATCAGTGGAATTATACATTATATGATATTTTGAGAATGGGCTCTTTTGGGCAGCCCGGTGGCTCAGCAATTTAGCGCCACCTTCAGCCCAGGGCGTGATCCTGGAGACCCAGGATTAAGTCCCACACCGGGCTCCCTGCATGGAGCCTGCTTCTCCTCTGTGTCTCTGCCTGTCTCTCTCTCTGTGTCTCTCATGAATAAATAAATAAAATCTTTTTAAAAAAAAAGAATGGCCTCTGTCACTTAGCATTATATTTTTGGTACTCGTCCACATTACATCTATCAGTAGTTCTTTCCTTTTTATTGCTGTATAGAATTCCATGCATGGTTATATAGCAATCTGTGTACTCATTCCCAGTCAAGGAACTTTTGAATTCTTTCTAGTTTTATCTATTACAAATAAAGCTGCCAAAAATATTCACATGTGAACATATCATCATGATTTTATTTTGCATTGCCCAAATAACCAACAATGTTGAATATCTTACATATGCTTATTTATCATTCATACAACGTATCTAGGGAAGTGTCTGCCAGTCTGTCACCCACTTTTGTTTTCATATATTTGTCTTATTACTGAGTTGTAAAGGTTCCTCTATTATGGACAAAAGTTCTTCATTAGATATGTTTTGCCAATAGTTTCTTCCCATCTGTAACTTGCCTTTTTCTTTTCTTCATGGTGTATTTTGAAAAGCAAACATTTTACATTTTGATTACTTCTTATTTTACCATCTTTTCTTTTAAATGTATGGTTTATTCATTTTGTATCCTAAGATGTATTTGCCTAACCCAAGATTGTAAAGATATTTGCCTATTTTTTCTTCTACACGTTTTATGTAGTTAACTCATATTCAGGTGTATAATCCATTTAAAGCTAACGTTTTGCAGAATGTGTGCTAAAGGTCAAGGTTCATGTGCCTATCCAATTGTTCCAACACCATTTATTGCAACAACTATCCTTTCCCCACTGAATTAACTTGAAATCTTTATTGAGAATAAGTAAATATATGTATGTACTTTGGGACTATTTCCATTCTTCTATATACCTAAACTTATTCTAATACCATGCTATTTAATTACTGCAAAGCTTTAGTGTGAGACTAGAAATCAAATAGTATAAGTTTTCAAATTTTGTTCTTTTTCAAAAATTGTTTTGACTCTTTAGCACTTTTAATCTGCATATAGATTCTTGAATCAACTTGTCAATTCTTACCAAATAATAAAAGGTACTAGTTTTAATAGATTGCATTGAATCGATAGATAATTTAGGGAGACTCAACATTTTAATAATTAGTCTTTCAATCTGTGAACCTGGTATAAGTTTCCATTTATTGAGATTTTCTTTACTTTCTTTCAATAAATTCTATATTTTAAGTGTATAATTCTTGCATGTACTTTTTTAAATTTTAAATAAATATTTCATATTTTCAAACTATTAAACACTTTAATGTCATTAAAATGTATTATATGCATTTCAAATCCCAATTGTTGGTTGTGAATATATGAAATACAAATAATTTATTGAAAAAAAGAAATACAGTTAGTCTTTTGAATATTGACTTTGTATCCTGTAATTTTGCTATTTATATATTACTTCCAGTAGCTTCTTTGCCCAGTACTTTCTTTTTTTCTTAAGATTTATTTATTTATTCATGAGAGACACAGAGAGAGAAAGGCAGAGACATAGGCAGAGGGAGAAACAGGCTCCTTGCAGGGAGCCTGATGTGGGACTCAATCCCAGATCCTGGGATCACGCCCTGAGCCAAAGGCAGATGCTAAACTGCTGAACCACCAAGGCATCCCTGCCCAGTACCTTCTATATAGATTCTCTAACTTTTGTTGTTTTAAATGTAGATGATTGGGGCACCTAGGCGACTCAGTTGGTTAAGCATCTGACTCTTTTTTTTTTTTTAATTTATGATAGTCAGAGAGAGAGAGAGAGAGAGAGAGAGGCAGAGACACAGGCAGCGGGAGAAGCAGGCTCCATGCACCGGGAGCCTGATGTGGGATTCGATCCCGGGTCTCCAGGATCGCGCCCTAGGCCAAAGTCAGGCGCTAAACCGCTGCGCCACCCAGGGATCCCCTTTCCTTTTTTTATTGTACCCATATGTGAAGATGGATGTTAGCTGAATCTGATAATCATTTCACAATATATGTAAATCAAACCTTCATGCTGTATACCTTAAACTTATACAGTGATGTATATCAGTTATTTTTCAATAAAACTGGGGGGAAAGAAGTATTATTCTTTTTTATATATGGTTGGATTAGATTTGCTGAAGTTTTGCTTAAGCAATTTTTTTGTGGACGCTCTTGAATTTACAATAGGTCACTTTGACTTACTACAGTTACGTTAATCAGCTTCCAACATGGTCCCCAATAATCTCTACAATCTAGTGTTCAGACCTAATATATCCTACCCCCACAGTGAATAGAGATGATGTGTGTAAACAATGGTACATATAAAACTGACAATATATGACTTCTTAAACTAGGTCAAAAAGATATTGTGGCTTCCAACTTATTCTTGTTTGCATCACTCACTCTGAGGAAAGCCAGCTGCCCTGAGGACACTCAAGAGCCTTATGGAGAGTTCATGTGGAAAATAACTGAAGACTCTGGCCAAGACCCAACACCAACTTTCCAGTCACATGCGTGGGCCATCTTGGAAGCAAACTCTCCATCCCCAGTAAAATGTTCAGACAGCAACCTCTTTCAATCAAAACTGCAACCTCATGAGAGATCCTGAGCCAGAGTCACCCAGCTAAGCCCATCCTAAAGTACAGAAACCATGTGAGATAACAAAAGTTCACTTCTGTTTTAAGCACTAAGTTTGGGGGTAAATTATTCCAGCAAGAGGTAACTAATAGCCTTATTCTATATGGAAATGGGCACGGTCCTTCATGGTGTCCAGAAATTGTTAATGTGGCTACATTGAGACACAGGTTATGCTTCCATCACAGCAAGTTTATTGCTGTGGTGACAATGAGGCCTGTAACATTTTGTTAGGCTCATGGGGCAGAGTAGAAGTGAGACCTTACAGTATTTTAGGTCATTTGCCAAAATAGTAATCTGTACGTCTGCAATTTTCTAGGGCTCTAAAGAAATTGGACCTCAAAGATTACAGTGGGGAGTTTTTGAAGTATGTCCATATGCAAGTGGAGATCCAAGAAGACCTCTGGACAGTGACGGCTGTGGATTGAACAAAAGTTTGTTTTAAAAGTGCTATTTTGGTTGAAGATCATCACTCTGGCTTTGGTGGAACTATGGTGATTGGCGGCAGAAGGAATCACATGTCAAATATCTTAAATAAAAATTTATTACTTTAAAAAAAAAGAGGTAACTAATACAACCACTTACCTTCAAAAGATAAATCATTTTTTGCACAGTATGAAGAACTTTCAACAGTATACTTCTATTTTGCCATCCTGTCCTTTGAGCTATTTTTATCATATACCTTACTTCATATGTTTTAAACCCCAAAATACATTATTTCTATTTCATTTGAAGCAGTCCATTATCTTTTAAAAAGACTTAAAAACTGAGAACATAAAGTATTTTATATTTACTACATATTTACTATTTCTAACACTTTCTGTTCCTTAATGAACATTCAAATTTTCTTCCGGTATCTATCATTTTTCTTCTGCCTAAATTCCTTCAGCATTTCTTACAGGGGTGATCTGCTGCCTCTAATTTTGCCTGCTTTTGTTTGTCTAAAAAGCATTTATTTCACTTTCATTTTTGAAAAATCAGAAATCTAGGTATAGAATTCTTGATTGACTCTTTTTCTTTTAATACTATGGACTGTCTTTGGCCTTACAAAGTTTCTGACAAAAAAAAAAAAAATCCTCATGAGAATTTGTCTTTTTCTTCTGGCTGTCATTAAGATCTTCTCTTTATCATTGCTTTCCTAAAATTTGATTGCAATATGTCTTGGTGTGGTTTTCTTTGTGTTTTTCCTTCTTGGGATTTGTTGAATTTCTTGGGCCTGGGCACTCAGAGTTTTCATTAGATTTGGATAAAATTTGGCCATTTTCTTTTAAATGTTTTCTGCCCTGTCCCCACTTTGCCTCAAGGATATGAATTCTAAATATGTAGCAACTCCTAATATTGTAACTTAGGGCATTAATGCTCTATTTACTTTTCTTTCAATCCTTTTTCTCTCTGTACTTCATTTTTATAGTTTCTATTGTGTCCCTTTCCTCTGCAGTTTCTACTTAGGCTATCCATCTCATCTATTCTTCATTTGGATGTTGTATTTTTTTTTATCTCTTGAAGTTTGATTTGGATCTTTTTATATTATCTTATATTATCTATTTCTCTCTTCAGCACATCCATGTTTCCCACTACCTTATCAACATGAAGTAAATTTATAATAATCAACTTGAGCTACTCTGTCACCTTTGTGATCTACTTCTATATATTGACATTTTTCTTGTAATTATAGGTCATATTTCTGCTTTTGAATGTCTGGTAATTTTTATTTAATGCTAGATATTTAGACCTCACATAATTGGATGGTATATTTTGTTGTGTTCCTTTTATTAGTGTTGAGATATACTCAAACTTTTAATAGTGTTTGAGATATACTCAAACTTACTTTGAATCAGTCTAGCCCTTTTGAGGCTTATGTTTAAACTTTGTTGGGGGCTATCCTTTATCCTAGTGCTAGTTTAGCCCCACTGCTACCTAACTATTAAGGTACCCTTCTGTGCATTCTCTCCAATGTCCCATACAATAAAAGATCTTTCCTCTCTGGTGAAAACACAAACTCATCCCAGCCTTATGTGAGCCTTAGAAATGATTTGGCTTTTTGCTTTTCTGTGGTTCTTACCACTGTCTAGGGTAATTTCTTCTCTCACATGCATGTATTCATATTGGAACAAAGGCTCAAGGGGCCTCTGCAAACCTCTGAATCACTCTTTCTCTCTCTCTCTCTCTCCCCCCACTCCCTCCCCCTTTCTCTTTCTCCCTCTGCCCTCCAAAAAGATTCTGGCCACCTGAGCCTCTCTGAGCTCCTATCTCCATTTCCTCTACTCAGCTAAACCACCAGGCTTTGTTTGAGTTTTCCCTCCACCCACTGAAGACTGAAAAATGCCTCCAGATGGCAAGCCAAATGGGGCAATAGGTTCAACTTGTTTGCTTCTCCTTCTTCCAGGATCTCCAGGGCCTGTTATCCAATGTTTTGAAAATATTGTTTTCCAAATTCTAGTCGTTTAAGGTGGGAGAATAAATCCACCCACTGTTAATCTATCATGGCCAGAAGCAGTAGTATTCTCCTGAAGACTTTAAGTTTCAAACTGCTTGCTGGATATCTTTATTCACAAATATAATAGGTATATCAAACTTAACACATACAAAGTTTAACTCCAATCTTCCATGCATGCCCTGTATTGCATCTCTCTTTCAATCTTCCCTATGTCTTCAAAAATATATCCAGACTCTAATCCTGCCACAACCATCCTTTTTCACTTGTGTTTGCCATCACTCTTTGCCTAAATTAGTAGAATACTACCTGTATGAATCAGGCTTAACAGCATAAAAAAATACCCTCCCAATTCTCAGGGGCATTCAACATAATTTACTTCTTGCTCATAAATCTACAAGTCTAGAAACAAAACAAAACAAAAATCTACAAGTCTGCTGTGACTTCCCTGTGCTTGACTAAGTTTTACTAGGTCATCTTGTCTTGGCTCTTGGCTGCTAGTTAAGTGCCTATTTACTCTATGTCTCTCATTCTGGGACCCAGGCTAAAGGAACTCTGGCTACTTGAGATATTCCTTGGACAAAGCATCAGAGGGCTAAAAAAGACTGTGTTTTAAAGTCTCATCTCTTAATTACTCTACAGTCACTTTTCACTCACATTTCATTGGCTAAAGCAAGTTAAATCAGTAAATCCAGTTTTAGTGGAAGGCGAAAATTTATTCTATCTAATGTAGAAGATAGGATTGTGAATATTTGTTGAATGATAGCCTACCACAGCCTCCTAATTGGTCTTTCTGTTCTTTCCCTGGCCCTTTTCAGCCTTGTCACGAGATCCAGAATGAACTTTTTAAAACATTCCAGGACTCTGTTTTACTAAAAATCCATCAGTAGTTACCCATTCACTATGAATCCACACAATGGCCTATAATGTCTTGATTAATTCAGTACCCAGTTACCTCTTTGATTTCAGTTTCTACTGTCTCCTCACTTTCTCAGTCCCAGTAACATAGGCTTCCTTGCTAACCTGGAATAGACCGTGCACGTGACTTTCTCATATTATCTCCCACCTGTTAAGATGATCATCATCAAAAAGATAAGAGATAATAAATGGTGGTAAGGATGTGGAGAGAAGGGAAACCTCGCCCACTATTAGTGGCAATGTAAATTGGCACAGATATTATGGAAAACAGTATGGAAATTCCTCGGAAAACTAAAAATAGAACCATTTGATCTAGCAATTCCACTTCTAAGTATTTATCTGAAGAAAACAAAAACACTAACTCAAAAAGATACCTTCACCTCTATGTTCATATTGGCATTCTTTACAATAGCCAAGAGGAAACAACCTAAGTATCCATCGATAGATCAATGTACAAAGAAGCTGTGGGGTGTGTGTGGGGGGGGAATATGATTAAGCCATAAGAAACAAGGAAATCTTGCCATTTGTGACAAGATGGATGAACCCTGAAGGCATTATGTCAAGTGAAATAAGTCAAACAGGAAAAGATAAATACTATATGATCTCAATTCTCACCCTCAAAAGAAAGAGTGGTCAAAGGTGCAAACTCCCAATTACAGGACAAACAAATACTAGGGATGTAATATGCAATATGATAACTATAGCTAACTTTGCTGAATGATACACAGGAAAGTTGTTAAGAGAGCAAATCCTAAGAGTTCTTGTTACAAGAAAAATTCATTTCTTTTATTTTTTTGCTTTCTCTTTTTATTGTATCTGTATGAAATGATAGATGCTAACTAAACTGCAATCATTTCACAATATATGTAAGTCAACTCATTGTACTGTACTCCTTAAATTTATGCAGTGATGTATGTCGATTATTTCTCAACAAAACTGGAAAAAATATTTGCTTCTCAGAGTCTTTGTACTTACACTGCCTTCTAAAACATTATTCCTCCAGATATCTCACACTCCTTCCAAGTCTTTACTCAAACATAACCTTAGTGAGCCTTCCCAGAATCTCCTATTTATCATTTCAAACCATTCAATACTCTCTAGCCATCATTTCTGCATTATTTTTCTCCCTAGTACTTATTATACCTTACATTGTGTACTGTCTCCTTCCACTAAGATGTGAACTCCAGGAAGGTAGGTAATTTTTATATGTCTTATTCACTTCTGTATCCCCTGGAATAGTGCCTTATATATAAGGCACTCAATAAATATTTATGGAAGGAATTAAAAATAAGCTAGCATAAATAAGGATGCTCTATTATTATAAATAAATTGCCTTAACAGAGAGAGCCATTCTACCAGGACAAATCTGATGTTCAATCCATATCTGTCCTTTGAATTCCAGAGACTACATCCAGGCTGATGAAGAAGTTCAGGAATCCCAGGGTAACATTAAAAAACAAAACAAACAAAAAAAGCTTAAGGAGTTTTTAATTATAAAGAATATCTTTGAGGAACTTAATGCAAATTTTAAAAACATACAAACAGGAATTATACAATCTAGGGCTCTCTAGGAAGTGTAAATGTTACGGCATTTGATCATTTAGAGGAGGTCTACCTCTATTTTCCATACATATGATGAACTCAATATATACAATAATTCAATATCTATGATAAACTGAATTTTCTTCAACTTTAATACACATCTCTCCTAAGTATATGGAATGTGAAAGTGCGTATTAAAATTGAAGAAAACTGGTTTCTTGGTCTCTGAAGGGAGTAAATAAAGAGTAAACTGAGGACCAAGGAAATAAGGTATACAAAAATGCTTTGCAAAGTTTAAAGGAAATGAAGGTTTAAAATGCAAAATACATTTTTTCATTTTTATGGTGATACTAAAAGTGAGTCAGGGATTGGGTGTACCATGGCACCCATGCTATAAGAACAGTAAAAGCTTTTGTGCTACTCAGAGGACACACAGACTACGTTAGCCCCTGTAGTTGAGGGCACTGGTAGCAAAATGAGGCATGGGGTATGGGAAGGAAGAGAAGGTAGCTAGATTACATAGTTAATTAGGGACAGAAAAATTCTGCATGTCCCTAAGCCAGTGGTTCTCCAACATTAGAGGTCAAAGGAATCACCAGTTCCTGCTACAAATCAAGTCCCCCTCTACCTCTAAAGTCTCTGATCATGTTAAGTATGGACTGGGGGTCCAGGAAACTGCATTTAACGAGAGCCACAGGCAGTTCTAATAGTGAAGCTGGACAACTGGACTTCAGAAAGCACTGTTGCAGGTTAAAGTCTCTCCCATCCTCCTGTTTTCCTTCATTTTAGAGGCATTCTTAATAATGGCCAGAAGATGGCATGCATAACTCCAAAAATATATAACCAAATATTCTCACATGAATTAAAGAGTTGTAAATCCAAAATATGTGCCTTCAGTTCCCAATGGAGACAACATAAAATGACAAATAAAAGTTTGGGAGAATAAAAAGCATAAAGAGAGCAGACACCACAACTACTATCTCCACCTTGACCACTAACTAACACCTTATGAGATAACACACCTTCTGAGAAATCTTTTTCGTTTTGAAATTGTAGTGTGTAAAAGCACTGATGTACATGTTATTCTGGATTTTTTAAAAAGATACCTGTTGTTTGTTTGATTGGTTGCTTGCTTTTTGAAATCTCTACAACCTAAGCTTTTCCTTTGAAAACAGCAGTAATAAACCTTCAAGGCATTTTATGTCAACAGTTCCTATGATGTAATGTTTATTAGGCTCCTCCCCTTGTACTAGATAAACCTCCGAGTTCAAGGCTGTGAAGAAATGATTGTTCAATCATTAGAGAACTTCCTCCTAAGTCTGCCAAAGACAGAAGGGACAGCAGCCTGGGAAGACCAAAATAAAGAGACCTTCCCAAATTGTTCTCTTCTTCCTGGTCCTCCCAGGAGGGAAGGGGGGTGATGATGGGTTCTGTATGCTCTAAAGAGCAAGGCACATACAAGCAGTTACTTTTATCTCATTATATTATAATTCTCTGCTGTTAGCCCCAAACTGCTGGTAGACGTTGTTAGGGGCTACAAAGTGGTCTCACCTCTGCTGTGGCAAATTCACAAAGTGGTGTGTGCCCTTAGTTAAGTCTGGGTGCTGAAGATGACAATGTCAACATCTTCCCTGGGAGCAAGGGAGGTGGTGGCAACAATGATTAGTGAGATCCTCAAGGGACTGAGATAAGGCCTGGACACCAGGACAGTTGTTCCTTCCCCCAGTTGAATTGCTTAAATTAGGTAAAAAGTTACTCTGTATAGAACAAAATAAAAATTACTCCTTAACTAGGTTTCCAAATATTCCAACTTTTGACATAAGCTGTTTTGTGAAGGCTGATTGTAGTAATTTTCTTCATAATAGATCATTAAAATAAGATGCACCAAAATCTTGTCCTTTTCTTTACAATGCCAAATACAGCTTTTGTTTTGAGAGGGAAACCTCAATTTTCCCAGTGAAAAATTAAGGAGTTGCTGTAAGAAACTGGAATGTTGGCAAACTGAATTTAAATAAAAAAATACAAGTAAAATCAAGGGACGCTTGGGTGGCTCAGGGGTTGAGCATCTGCCTTTGGCCCAGGGTGTGATCCTGGGGACCGGGGATGGAGTCCCACATCGGGCTCCCTGCATGGAGCCTGCTTCTCCCTCTGCCTATGCCTCTGCCTCTCTCTCTCTCTGTCTCTCATGAATAAATAAAGTCTTTTTTTTTTAAAGTAAGATTAAAAAATTGGAATGACATAACAGAAGGGATATTCTGAAAGAGGGACTAAAGAGAAGTAAATGGGAGGTTCTTTACAAAACCAGACTGGGGGATAGATGATAATTTATCCAGTGTTGCAGCTGTAGTCATACATCAAAGACTAACTGTATATTCTTTAATTTATCTGAACTAAGCGAAGGTAGACCCAAGGACACAATGGAAGCCAAGTGAAATCCCAGCATGGCTGGTTTGCTTCCTGGGAGCCCTCTGAAATGTGGACTAAAAATACTCTTTTCCCTTCTCAAAGACTCTTTCCTTTCCCCAAAACCTTCCTTCCAATTCTGCCTTCATTTTGTCACTTATTTTCTACTCCTGCTCCCGTCCAATTGTGCCATCTCACATGTTTGAGATTTATGTTCTTGTCTTTAATTTCTTACTCCAACTCATTTCCTGTATGCCTGTCATTCTTTTCCTTTATTCTGGAAGGAATAAGCTTCCCCTCTTCCATAAGCTTCGTTTCCTATTTCCATAGAGATGACTCTAAAGCTATCTAAAACAGTTACATAAGTATTCTTTTTTATTCTTAATATTTAGTGGAAATTATAGACGTATGTATCTTTACAAGGACAAGATCTTTAATTCTGTCTGGGTTAGAATGCAGCTGGTGCTATATACAGTAGGTGCTCATTGAGAATATCAAGGAGAGTGATCTTACTCAGACCACAGTATCTCCTGAGACCCTTCAGATATTCTATCTTTTGCCACTATAACTATGGCCCATGGGTTAGCAGCGTGGGGCACTACCTGGGAGCTAGTTACATCTGTAGGATCTCAAGCCCCACCCCTTCTTGTTGAATCAGAAGATTCCCAGGTGATTCATACATGCAATAATGTTTGAGGAGCACATATTAGAAAACATACAGAAACCTTCAACTTTTTTGCTAAAGGATTGTCAATGTCCAGAATTTCATAATTAAATGCCACTAGCTTAGCGTATCTAAGCAGATAACTAAAGCCCATCTTGGTGGCTTCAAAGACTTACTGGCATATAATATAACCTACAATCTAAGATTTTCTCTCTTTTCAGACAGAAAAGAGATCTGAACAGGTTAAGTATTTGTGACTGTTGCAGTGGGGGGGTCATGAATAATTGGATATTGTTCTCAATGAAGGGTACTTGTTATTATAGCCCTGTACAAGTGTGCATAAACAATTACATATTTCCTTAGTTTTTATTTGAATGTCTGACTAGTTGGAGAAGCTAGACATGTATAACCAGTTTAGTCTAACAATCAGGTTCAGAAAACAGTATGTAGACTTCCTCCTAATTCCTCTTCTACATGAGGCCTCCTGTGAGCTCAAAAATATGATCTCTTGGAAATTTTGAGCCCAAAATTCTCTTGGTACTTTTGTGAATCACTTTGCTTGATTCATATATGTATCTCCATATAATGACTTTTAGTAATAAGGAATATTTGGAGATGAAAATATTCTGAGCCCATTAAATTGGTAGGCTGCCATCTCTTATAAGGATTTACACTTCTGGTATACCATGTTTTCATTGTTCTTTTTTTATATTATTTTTGGCTTAGATTTCAAGTTCCCTATTCATGAAAAATCAAAGCCCTTTAGTTATGCTGCTTTGTTATTAAGAGGCACAATGTGAATGCTTGTTATCATCTCCAGTGACATACTAGTGAGTAAAAGGTAGCATTCAGGCCATAATTTAGATGATTCAGGCTTTACTATCAGGTAACTTGACTGAAAGATTACAGTTTTGAATGACTAAGGAACTGCTCTGCTCTTTTTGTTTCTTGTTTTTTAAGATTTTATTTATTTATTCATGAGAGACACAGAGAGAGAGGCAGAGACCCAGGCACAGGGAGAAGCAGGCTCCATGCAGGGAGCCCAATGCGGGACTTGATCCCAGGACTCCAGGATCACACCATGAGCCGAAGGCCGAGGTTCAACCACTGAGCCACCCAGGCATCCCTGCTTTGCTCTTTGTGAAAGAATTATTCAAAAATATGATCTCTTGGAAAACACAGACGGTGTTAAAAATGCAGAGTTTGTATCAACCTTTAAGAAATTCTGTAAAGAACCAAAATTATGATGCTCCTTACAAGGAAACAAAGGAGCTTCCTTATTCACTAATAATCCTCTGTGATAGCCATTGGAGGAGCTGGAAGTGGTAAGTCAGCATTGAAATTCCAATATATAACTCCTTCTTAATCCAGAGAGGGAAAGAAATGAAACAGCATCTTTTTACAATCCTTTTGTCTTCCAAGAGTAAGAAAAGAGATCACAGAACATGAGGTATTAGAGACATGACATGAGGCCTTCCTGGAGAGCTTCAAGATATCCCTGCTTTAAGAGAAGAACCAGCTAATTAGTGGGATGCCAGGACATCATGCCAAGAAAGAAGGACTCTCAATCAGTGCACATTGCAGGAGAGCTAAAAGGTTCTTGGCAGCCCCACTAAAGGCAATTTTCCTGGAAGCATAGACAATACAGACATGAATTTTAAAGGATATTAGTATTTACTAATCCTGCTATTTCTGGTACCTTACGTGGCAATAGTGGGTACTTGATGAATAAGTAAAAGACTCAAGGATCATAGTAGATGCAAGAGAATCAAAATTTGGGGTTTTCTCCCTCTGAAATTAGAAAGGTGAAAGTTAAGGAAAATAGTACTGTTTTACAACTAAATAGCAGTTTTTAGTAAGGATACTTAAAGTGTCTGCACATTCGTTTTATTTTTTTCGACTTTATTTTTCCATGTTTATGTCTAAAAAATATTTTAAATGGTTAAATACACATACTACATATGTTTTATGTTCTGAGAAAAACATATTGATACTGATGGGGTACTTACTGATAGTAACATAAAATGTTAACAATGGTTATCCTGCAGGAGGTAGAAGGAGTGATTCTTTGAGAATCAGGGAAGGCTTTCACTTACTGCATTATCCACATCTGTTGAATATTATGTACAAATATGACTTTCAAAAAATTTTTTACATTTTATTTAAGTAATCTACTACACCCAACGTGGGGCTCAAACTCATGACATCAAGACCAAGAGTCACATGCTCTTCTGACTGAGCCAGCCAGGGGCCCCCAAATATGACTTCTTATTAGGAGCCTCCACTCCTTTGCTTCGTGTTTATTTAAAGAGATTATACTAATACTCCTTGCATCTCTCCCTCTCCTACAGGCTCCTTCCCAGGTATTATCCGATAACTGAATTAGAAAAAGAAACTGAGGGCAGTCCAGGTGGCTCAGGGGTTTAGCGCTGCCTTTGGCCCAGGGCGTGATCCTGGAGACCCAGGATGGAGTCCCACGTCGGCTCCCTGCAGGGAGCCTGCTCCTCCCTCTTCCTGTGTCTCTACCTCTCTCTCTACTCTCTGTGTCTCTCATGAATAAATAAGTAAAATCTTAAAAAAAAAAAAAAAGAACAAGAAACTGAGGCAGTTCACAAGTCCCTACCCAGTCTTTTCAGACCCAGTCTGTCAATCAGAAGCATGCATTTCTTTATTGTCTCTGCTGCCTATAGCACCCTGCTTTACCGCCTTCCCCCTACAAACAGAAGGAAAAACCATACAGGAGAGCAAGTATTTTTGCCTCTTCCCTGCTGTGTCTCCAGCATCTAGAACATGGCAGCACTCAGAGAGTGCTCACTAAATAAACACTTTTTGAATAAGTCAATAAATTCCCATGTGGTGATGTGCCTGCCCTGCCCAGAGAAGCTGGCAGTTGTCCAGCAGTGCTGAAGGCTGGGCCCACTAACCCAATTCAGAGATGAGGTTGTCAAGTCCACTATGGCTGCACCAAGCCTTGTGTGCACTCATCCCGTTGTTGCTTAGCATGACAGCTGGCATGTGATACCGACCCGCTGACCACTAAGTTCAACTCTTACTTGGCTCCAAGTTCAAGAAGAAAGATAGCATTTTTTAGATACATTCCAATCGTGTTATTTTTGTCATTAAAACTTTTGATTTGAAACAGACTTGTTTTATTAGAGCTGTGTTACTTTTTAAAAGCAATGTTAACTAGGTCATGTGCTTCTACCACTCTCTACCGTGTATGAATAACCACACATGCATGTGTAACTAAATATACTCATTACTAAATGCACCATCGAAAGGGGGCCATTGAGGAGTGAGAGCATTGCAGCCTTCTCACTCACCTCTCCTAGCTCTCAACAGGAGGTGTCTCCAGTGACCATCCAATATGACTTTTTCTCTCAGAATATCCACAGTCCCATAAAATGTCTCTGCCCTGAGAAAGCAGGTATGAAAGGATACTCGGTTGACAGAAAGGAACACTGAGCTCCACCTAAAAGGCTGGCATACTTTTGCTTTTTCTGTGCTTTCACAAAGTCAATGACCATCCAGTATATTTCAGAGGATCACAGACCTACGCCACATGAATCTTTGTGAGGCCACCTGCCCTATCCTTGCTGCAATTCCTATGTACCTACCCCCTGAAGACCAATGAGAGACATAATTCAGCTTCTCTAGGCCTTTTACAAACACATCACAAATTGGGTTGCAGAAGTCTGGGGCCAGCTGCGGGAACTGCATGCTTATAGATAACCAGTTCCACAGAATGCCTTGCAAAACTATAACCACTTAGTGACCAAACATACACATGCTTATTCATTTAGGCTACTGCTGACCTCAAAGATTGTTCAGACACTTAAAACAAGACAGAGAGGGTGGGGCACAGACACTTTCGAAGATAGTTTGGAAGTTTCTTACAAAACTAGACATCTTTTTACCAAATGATCCAGCAATTGAGCTCCTTGATATTTGCTCAAAGGAGCTAAAAACTTACATCCACACAAAAATCCGCACAAAGATGTTTATGGCGGTTTTACTCACAATTTCCAAAACTCTGAATCAATCAACATGCCCTTCTGTAAGCAAGTGGATAAATAAACTGTGGTATACCCAGGCAAAAGAATATTACTTGGCTAAAAAGACATGAACTATAAAGCCAAGAAAAGCCATGGAGGAAACTGAAATACATATTAAGTAAAAGAAGCCACTCTGAAAAGATTACATATCATATGATTCCAGCTATACAATATTCTGGAAAAGGCAAAATTGTGGAGACAGTAAAAGACCAGTGGTTACTACGTGTGGGGATCATGAATGGACCTGTGTAGCATACATGATTTTTAGAGTGGTGAAACCATTCTGTATGATACTATAAATGATGGATACATGCCATAATACATTTGTCCAAATCTACAGAATGTACAACACCAATAATGAACTGTAAATAAACTGGATTCTGAGTGGCTATGTACATTTATCAGTTATAATCAATTTACTATTCTTGTGAGGGATTTTGGTAATGGGTGAATTATACATGTGTTGGGCAAGGATATATGGGAAATCTCTGTAGCTTCCCCTTAATTTGGTTATGAACCTGAAACTGTTCTAAAAGTTTAAGTCAGGAAGGAAGGAAGGAAGGAAGGAAGGAAGGAAGGAAGGAAGGAAGGAAGGAAGGAAGGAAGGAAATAGAGAAAAGCAGATCATATTCTTCAAGAAAAAAAAAGTGAGAGAGGCACATTCCTGTCAGGAAATTATTGGCACTATTTTCCCTTCTACTTAGCATTCTAAGGCAGCAGGGCCATATGCTTGCAAATAATGTTAAACCAATACAACATATGTTAAGATGCAGGAATGGATGTGTTGAAATGGGGAAGGAAGGGGCGCTGAATATACCTCCTTCCTTTCCCTGCTGGTTCAGAACACTGCTGCCTTCTTGCCAGATCCTCATACACAGGTTAGATTCATACCCTTCCCCAATCTTAAAGCCTAGAAACACATCTTCCAGCAAAACCTTAAATAGCAACAAAATAACTCTATACTCAAACAACCTGGAAATGGTATAGAATTCATTTTAAGTTGAATATTGTCTGAACATTAAAATCAATATTTTAAAGGCCCAGAATAATTTTATCAAGTAAG
Source organism: Nyctereutes procyonoides (assembly GCF_905146905.1). Classification (NCBI taxonomy): domain Eukaryota; kingdom Metazoa; phylum Chordata; class Mammalia; order Carnivora; family Canidae; genus Nyctereutes; species Nyctereutes procyonoides. The sequence goes on from NW_026575137.1 coordinate 6,323,341, forward strand.
ACTTAGCTATAACTTGAGAGTTATTAGTGTCTTAAATTCTTACAATTTCAGAGACTACAGAAGCAATACAGCCTAGCAACATATTTCAATCAATACAAGGCACTTAACACCAGGTAGGGCCAACACATTTTTAAGAGATTGATAAAAATGTCTGAGTTGCCTGCTAAAGCAGAGGAGGAAACAAAGCAAGAAAAAAAAAAAAAGACAAAAATCAAACTGCAAAACAAAACCAGAACTCCAGTCACTTGATATGCTTTTAGATAGCTGACCTCACCCCCAGATTCCTATGGGATTTCTTACTTGATCTAATTTCCTACTGTAAAGGTTTAAGGGAGATATCCATTTGTTATCTATGCCCCTAAGTGTCTTTTACATATGCTTCCCTTGGAGCTCAGAAGACAAGTCACAAAGTTTGTTTTCCCTCAGAGACAAGACTGTCAACTAGGCCAACTTCCTGAGAAGACAATTATTTTCAGCTTACTGGTAAACATCGTAAAGGGAGACTTATATTTTTGTTTGTTTGTTTGTTTGTTTGTTATGAGGAGACACCTAAGATTGCACAAAACTGCCTTAGATTCCAAACTCAAGACTAGACTTGGCAGGAATCTGCCCAGTTCCCTGCTTACTAACCTCTGGCATCGGGATGTATCATTAACCAAGCGTTATTTACTAAGGCATTGTTCTAAGTGCTTTGCTTGGATTAACCCACTTCACCCTCAAAAAAAAAAATAAAGAAAGAAAGAAAAAAAAAAAAAACTTGAGATGGAAGCCTATAAGATGAGGTAACAAAGAGAATAAGTAACATGCTGAAGATCACAGAGATGTTCAAATAAAGAATTGAGATTAAACCCAGGTAGTGCTGTTGCTAAAGCCTAGACTCTCAACCATTTCATTGGTGAAGTGTTTTTTTATTTTTTTTTAAGGGGAGGAGAAGCAGAGGGAGAGGGAGAGAGATACAGAATCTTAAGCAAGTTCTATACCCAGCACAGAGCCCAACACAGGGCTCAAGCTCACAACCCTGAGATCATAACCTGAGATGAAATCAAGAGTAGGACACTTAACAGATTGAGCCACCCAGGCACCCCTATTGGTGGTTTTTAAATTTTTAAATATGATCTATTACAAGAATTATATTATTTATTATTATTATATTATTATATATATAATTAAAACCAACATTTTATTAAATTATTCTTACTCCTACTTCATGCAATTGATATTTTCTATTATATTTTATTTTTTAGAATGGCTAATCACTCCCAACCAAACTGATTTCAGGATCCACTGACAGTCAAAACCTGAAATTTGAAAAACAGGGCACTACATTTCTTTTCACCACCATAGGAATTTTGTGAGAATTACATAGGCTGATGTGTGCAGAACATTAATTACAAGGCCTAGTACATACTGTGTGCTCAATACATGGTAGTAATTATTATTAAGCTTGTAAACTAGCTGTAATTATGGGAGGTAGAGACATGAAGGGGAAAACCATGACTGGGCTGTAGATGAATCTTACTGCCAGTTAGTATCCATCCCCGGCAGTGAGATAGGGAATTTCCCCAACATTTTTAACGTGTACTGTAATGGAAATCCACATTCAGCAAGGGAGCTGACTGGTGGCTTCCTCTTCTCCACTAGAAAGAGCAATTTACAAATTGCTATGCCTCTCTGCTGGAACCCTCAGTAAACCCAACTCATTGATCTATGTTTATATCCAACACCATTTTATCTAATGTTATTTTGGACACTACGAGCTACTCAAAATTAGTCTTCATAAAGGAGTCCAGCTGAGGAAATGCATTCATTTCCTACTGATGTTTTTTATAAATTACCACCAACTTAGTGGCTTCAAGCAACATAAATTGATTGTCTCCCAATTCTAGAGGTCAGAAGTCTGAACTCGTCTCATGATGCTAAAAGCAAGGTGTTGGCAGGGATATTCACCTCTAGAGTATCTAGGGGAGAATCTATTTCCTTACATTTTCGGCTCCTTTTTAGAGGCCATCTGTGTTCCTTGGCTCCTGGCTCCTGGCCTCTTCCTTCCCCTACAAAGCCTACAACAGCAAATTGAAATGTCACGTCGAATCACTCTAACTTTGACAATGACTTGTCATCTCATCTCGTTCTCTGAATCCTCCACCTTCTTCTACCTTTTAAGGACTCTAGTGATTACATTGGGTCCACCTGAATAATCTTTACCTCCTATAAGGTAACCTTAAGGAAAAAAATCACCTACAAGAAGAAATAACAACATTAATAACACATAACATTTATTGAGCATTTACTAGCATTTTTCTGAGTGTTTTATTTGCCTTGACTCATTTCCTTATATAGAAACCAAGGCTCCAAGAGATAATGCAAATTGTCCAAAAATGTACAGATCATGTCAAACCCCGATCTGCTTGGCTTCAAAATCATGCTTTCAATCCTTCACTACATATAGATAAATATTAAATGTGTATACTTTTAGTGCTTTGCAGCTCCTCCCCATCATGAACTCCTTTTACTCTTTTCCCCTGGGGATCTTAGTTTGAAAGATTTTGTATATCAAATGTTTTTCTTCATTAATCAAAGACGAATTTCTAATTGTAACGTCTGGTAGCTTCGAGCTAATCTCTGCCTCTTTTTAGATTTATATAGTTCCAGCCAAAATAATGAAACATAAAACTTTATTTAATATGTTTTGGTATCATTTTGGAATACTGAAAATGGAAACTCAAATAACCCCCTTTGTAGATGCCCAGGGATTCAGAAAAGAAGGAAATCAATGGGGATGGAGAAGAGCGGTCAGAAAAAAAATGGGGTCTGACTTCAGTCTCGAAGAAGTAGATATTTCAGATAGACCTAGGAACAAAGAACATGAATAACGTCCAGGAAATGGGGGAAAAAAAGTATACGTAAAAGATGAGATGTAGGTACCTTGTGAGGGAGAACTGGAAAAAAGAGAGTAAAGGAGAATAAATAAAGCATTGAGGCTTGGAAAGAGATAAATAAGGTTAAATTTAACCAGGCAGGAAAATGTAGAGGCTGGAAAGTTTCTGAGCAGGAGTTCTTAACCAAGTAGAGCAAAGAGCAAGAAGGAAGGAAGGAACTGGCTATTGTAATTTGCTTTCCATGAGGGATATTGGGTGGCTGGGAGATATGGAAGGGGTGGGGACTAACTTTTCACTATATCCCCTTTTGATTCTTCTAAATGTGATGCAATACACAGGTATTAGCTAGTAAGATATAGATACATATGTCATAAATACATCATTTATATCTGAAATATATTGATACACATATGTAAGATTATCTTCACAGACTCAAAGTGCCATATAGTAAAACTAGGTATCTACTCTTAGTATACTTAAGGGCTCAGGATAAACCACTCTGTCATTCTGCTCAACCCTGGCCCTGAGTAAAACTACTTCACTGATATTCTCATTGGCTTAAAAAACTTTTCCTTCGGTCACTTGTTTACCTACCTCATTCTAAGCATCAACTCAAGGTTGGGCTAGTGCCCAGGTATTTGGCATTTACTTTTATATGTTTACCCAAATTTGAGTGAAAACCTACTTCAGAAATGACTGAGAAATCTCACAGATCGTGTCATTTACCTCCATGATCCATGATCAGTAATAGAGTCACAAGGCCTACACATTCTGACCTGCCCGGAGTCCAGGCTCAGACAACGCCTGCCAACTGGCCTCATCCTCACACCCCATGCTGCACTTCATCACCAGTGGATTGGCATCAATATTTATAGTCTAAATCAATATGCAACTTAAAGGAATTTTTTAAATCTCACAGATCAACAGATATCCTCCTGTTATCTTGTTTTTAAGAGTTAACTAATGAAATAACTCCACCAATGGGGCACGTGGGTGGTTCAGTTGGTTAAACGTCTGCTTTTGGCTCAAATCATGATCCCAGGGTCCTGGGATCTGCCTCTATCAGGCTCCTTGTCCAGCGGGTGGGGGGAGTCTGTTTCTCCCTTTCCCTCTGCCCCTCTGCCCACTTGTGCTCTCTTTTTCTCTCTCAAATGAATAAAATCTTAAAAAAAAAAAAAAAGGAAAGAACTCCATCACTATTTTGTGCAAAGATGTTGAAACTTTGCACTGCTTAATAATCCATGCTTTATTTATAGTATTAGAAAGCTCAACAGTCAAAGCAATACCCTATAATGCTGGGGCAGCCAACCTGCTGCATTAGTGCTATGTGAAGTAAGTGAGGCATATGAGGGTTCTGAAATTCTTTAAAAGTTTTGACATTTACACAAAGAGTTGCATTAGAAAACAATCCCTTGGGGGCACCTGGGTGGCTTAGTCAGTGGATGTTCGCCTCTTGATTTCAGCTCAAGTCATGACCTCAGGATTGTGGGATTGAGCCCCACATGGGGCTCCACGCTGGGCATGGAACCTCTCTCTCCCTCTGCCTCTGCCCCTCCCTCCTTCTCTCTCTCTCTCTCTCTCTCTCTCTCTCTCTCTAATTAAAAAAACAAAAACAAAAAACAAACAAACAAAAAAAAAACAATTCCTTAATCAGGTTGTGACTTACCTACATTCAAAGCCATAGTATTAAGCCCTTGCTGAGAGCTTGGCTGCTACATATGCAATTACATAAACAAACAAGTTAGAGCAGGCATAGAAGATATAATAAACCAAAACTGACTGGCATAGCTAGATCCTAAAAGCCAGTTTGGCTACCTTTTGCACATTTTGCCAACTTCCACGTGTAAGAATGCATGCTTTATTATATGAATTAAAGTATTACATCAATTACCTGATCCCTCTGCTTTATGTTACTTAGTGGAGAAATCTTTATTGAGCTCCCCACAGATGAGTAATTTTAGAAACTACATTTACGGAAAACATCCAAGGGCAAATAATTGCTAAGCCTCTAAAAACTGTTGTCTCTTCTCTTGGAACTCCTGGAAAGCAGGAAATACCCTCTGTTTTTCCATGTGCCTCATACAGTGCTTACCCTCAAATGACACTACACTAGAATAAAGAAAATCTTAAGACAGAGCCTTGATTCAAAGCTGAAATTGATTAATGTGTCTCAATTCATGAAACACTTTCACATCTGTTATCTCATTCATTCTTCTCATAACCCCTATGAATGACAACAGCAAATTTCAATAAAGATATGCAATGTGGGTACTAAACTGGAGACTGAACTTGAAACCAAGCACAATGTTATTGTGTCTTTATATGTGGTTAAGGCCAGGCACACATTATGCGGACTTAGAGCCCTTGGCCATCCACCCAAAAAAATATAAAGACATTACAAACTCATATTATGGAACTCAACTCTTAAAACATTTTATTGCCCCAAAGTGTAGTAGAGTACAGACTTGACTCACTATGGCTTTTGCTCCCTTGTATCATGCAGGCTTATAAGTGGTCCTTAAAGATGTGATTTTTATTCTCAGACCTTGCAGTCCTCTCTAAATGTACCCAAAAGTTTCTGGGAACAATGTTTCTCCTATCTGTAATATCAAAAATGGTCCCTTTCTTTGAACTGGACCTTCAGATCACTTCTTTCCATCTTTTCCCAACCATTTATACTCTACAAATAATAGTGATACATCATTATTTGTCAAGCAACCTCCATGCTTTAGAATGAAAATTACTGAATCTTAAGTATTTCCATTAAATATTTGTATGTTTATACATATATACATTCAGCTATGACTCCAACCCAAGCCTTAATAACTGAGGTATCTCAGGCACTTAGTTCAGATGTGCCATTTGAGTACTCAGTAGTATACACTAAATATACACAATGCATTTATTCTGCAGAGCCCATCAACTGATAACAAAGAAAATATGAATAAAGATGTAAATTTATGATATTTGGCTCTTTTATATTTGTAGGTCCTAGCTTAATGATAACTCTAGGATATATATCAAAGAATTAATGAACAAGAGTTCTCTAAGGCAATGAACTTGAGTTAGACTACCTGGTTAACCCAGTTCTATTAACCTTCTACTTGTAATACTTGAGGCCAGGAGCTCTACTCTTAGGCTCAGTTTTTCCACTTCTAAACTGGAAATTATTGAGTAAAACACTTACCACTCCCCCCATTCCAGTATTCATTTCCAGGAGAAGAGTTCTTTCACTGGAATAACATATCTGGCCTCTTGCTGCACCATCTATTCCCAGTACGGCTTCCTAGGGGAATAAGAGCATCTTGCCTGACCAGTGAGTTTAGGAACATAGTAGCTTATCCTCTTTCTCTTCCTTTTCTCTTTGGGATCTTCGTGCCTTTAGAGAGAAAACACTCACCTTACTTCTACTGTAATACTGCCTACATGTTCTTCTTATGATTAAGCGGGAATAAGATTAGCAAGTACATTTGCCCAATATCTCTAAATCATGTTCTCTAAACTTAATATAAAATAGGATTTTTGGTCTCCATCTCCACTGGTCTTTTGCTTGCTTCTCAGTTGGCCCTGATCTTTGAATAAAAAATATCATTTATTAGGCCCATCATAACTCAACAGGGATAATAGTTACAACATAAGATTATCACATGATACTGTATTTTGCAGACTGTAAAACATTTTTTTTATGTATAAGGAGGCACTACTGCAATTTTAACTCTTCTTTTATCTATTTTTTTCACAGCAAATTTTTAAGGAGATTCATTTAGTCACTCAATGAGATGACAGAGCTTTGATTAAATCTGCTAGAGGAATAAACATAAATTAATATCGAATTATGCTTGAAATAAAATATCTTCCATCTAGTGTTTTCAGATGTACCTGGTTTATTTTTAATATTTAATAAAATTTTAATTTTCTAAATAGGTGATAGAAAATACTACTGCATTGGATACAGTCTAGTGTTTAGATAATCGTTGGAATCCTGGCTGCAAAGACTTTTTAAAACCTGTACTTTTTTCATAGCTTTACCTCTGGGAACTATAAGGATTTTTAAATGTGAACTTATAACTTTGAATAGACAAAATCCAGAAATGAGCACACCAGATAATCCTGCCTGCTCTTAATCAAAGAATTGCAACCTCTGACTAGCTACACCCCCATCCTTCCACAGCTTAAAGTGATAGTAGGTTGAGTTATTATCACTCTCATTCATTGTTTTAGACTCTGGTGAACAAAACAGACATGGCCCTTGTCTTCACAGAGCTCACATTTGAAACAAGAGCATGGCCACATACTGTACTTGTGTGAGCATAGAACAATGTATGAGGAAGTGGAATCACTGTTGTATATCTAACACTAACTAATGTAACACTGTGTGTCAACTATACTCAAAATAATGTTTTAAGAAAGAGCAAAGCTACATAAGTTTTCAAATATTTCACTTTTCAATATTTCACAAGCCAGCCTCAATAGTCATTTTACAAAGCTGATAATTCTCATTTAAACTAAAACTGGCAAGGCCCCAATGCTTCCTTTTGAAAAAAGGAAAGAAATATTTGTTGGATATAATCTTATATACATAATCCTGTTTAACACTCATAACACCTTTAAGAAAGGTATTATTATTATTATTATTATTATTACCATTTAATAGATGAAGAAGAGAAGGCTCATTGAAATTACATGTTACCAAAGAGGTCATGCACATTGGTTAATGAAGGAGAGTTTTAATTTATAGCCATGGGATTCCATATTTTTTCTGCTAAAATGGATCAGTTAATGTCAATTATATCCCAAGTCAAAATTGTTGTTATAATGAGAAAGATTTTTAAAGCACAAAAATGGTGAATATAGACTTTTGTCATCACCTTTGTAGGCAGCAGTGTAGAGTTTATTTATCTCTGTGTGCCTCACATCCTAGACATTCAATAAATGTTGGGTTAAATTGTTAATATGTAAAAGAAAAAAACAAATTATATTCAATAGATTAGTTCCATAAACTTTAAGTTATTCATAACAGTAAGCTATTATTAAAGAGACACATTGACACTTTCCAATTACTAGATTGAACTGCTTTAAAAGATATTCTTGCTCACATATAACTCTTCATATGACAGCATATTGAGCTTTATCAAATCATTCTCACTCCATCCCTCAGAAGTCTAAATACCACTTTGTGAGAGCAGTTGAACAGATTCAGGATGCAGCAATACAACTTTCTTGGTTCAGATCCTGGCTCTGCCACTTAATAGCTATGGGACCTCACACAAGTAATTAACATCTCTGTACTTCAGTTTCTACATCTGCAAAATGAGAATGACAACAGCATCTAATACTGTTGTATTAAATGAGTTATTATATGTATATTGTTTAGAAGAGTGTCTAACTCATAGCAAACATTAAATAAATGTTCGGTTACAGCTATTGTTGTTTTAGAAATACAGTAGCTGATGTCCATATCCACAGAAGCCACAAAGAAGATGAGAGATGAAACTGGAGATTATGACCAACCAGAATCTCTTCCTCCAGAGTTCTGGGCTCTGAAACAGCACCAGCACCATAGACAAGTCACTAAAGAAGTCAGACGAGCCAGCTCTCTGAGATGCAGATAGTGAGGACCCCTGGCTGGGTAATAACTGCTCTATGAACTTATCAAGGTCCTCTAGACAAAGACCACCAGGAGCACATCTACAGTTCTATAGAGCTGGGTTTATTAACTCAATGCAAGGAGAAGAAATGTATACCATGGGGAACCAATGGAGTATCTCATTAACAGTATGTTAGAAAAAACTTAGTGCAGGATTTGGCCCTGTGTTAGGTTATTTGGGGGAGCATTCAAGGAAACAGAAATATCTCTCACACTGGATACTGTCTGGAAGGAGGAGTAATTATTTGATTAAGTATCTTAATAATTCTTATCTGTGAGAGGAATGAAGCTGAGCTAAAGTAATTGGTAAAAAAAAAAAAAAAAAAAAAAAAAGCAGTCACTCATTATTAGCCAGGAAAGGGGGATGTTTACTATCTTTTCTGGTTTGGACAATGTTCTTACTTCCGTTTGCTCAGACATGATCATGTTTGTCTTGCTCTATAGTCACAAAACAGTCTTGTGTGAGGTTGACCTTAAACGAAAGTGCTTATGCTCAACCTGAGAATTTTACAGATTCACTGTGTCTGGCCAGCTCCCTGCTAATAAATAGAGGCTGCCTTTCTCTTTCTCAAACTAGATGAAAATATTTTGCTTAAAGGACAGAACTGACCAGGAAAAGAACTACTGTCATTAGACGTATTAACAGGTTTATAATTTATAAAGTCCTTTTCTATTCATTGTATAACTTGATAAGCAAGCTAGAGGCCCCCCACATGGCACAACTGTAGGGGTCCAATTCATAACTCATTCCATGTGACTGGCACCTCCGCAATGTGAAGAGTATCTTTTAGAATTGTGCAATCACACTGTCCTATTCGTTCTTACAATTATGAAAACTGAGTCAGAGAAGCTTCTTGAGTTTCTTTATTTCCCAATAAACTAGAGAGTTCTCTCGGGCAACCTCCTCAACTGCTGACATCAATCCTTGATTCAGTCATAGTTTCCATATCCAGACAATTTTTTCAGCCTGCTCTGTTATAACCTAGACTATACTGGTTACCAAATACGAAAAGCTCCACCTTCTTCGACAACTTTGTCCTTGCTTTCCCAAAACAGGATGCTGAAAAAGGTTACTGAACTTACAACAAACCACTTTCACTTCCTAGGAAAAAAAAAAAAGTGTGTGTTGCCCAAAAAGTTAATACACTACAGTATATGTTGCTTGCAATGTCAGAGTGGCAGATTAAAAGAAATAAAATTAATTTGAATTCTGAATAAATTTTAAAAAACAGAATATCCTTCTAAATTCAGAGGCTGAAATTTTTAAATGCAAACTGAGTGGCTAATAACATAGGTTTCCACAGTCTTGGAAACCTGCCAAGTAAAATGTCAAAGGAAAATGGAATTTCCGAAAAAAAAGAAAAAAAAGAAAATGGAATTTCCCAAAGAAATGTAAACATCCATTAATAGTGAATTTTGCATCCAGCATTGTCTTTTTAAAGCTAGGAAATTCCCTCTTGCTTCTAAATTTCTCTCCTAAAACATTACATAAAGTGAAACCGAAAATGGAATACTCTACCGATACATTAGGCAATTCCCGGAAAGACTATGGGCTCTGATTCAGATTTGTTCAGGAAATTCTATCACAGTAATTCACAAACTCTGACTCTGGGCAATTCACCCAACCTCTTTTTCATTAAGTTACCATGCATACTTCTTTCCTCTACGACCTGAGAATACCTGGACTTCCCTATCAGAACATTTATCACATTCTATGTTCAGATTTCTATCCCACTTGAAACAAAAAAAAAAAAAAAAGAAAAGGCACTTAGAAGACAGGGACCGTGTGCATTTTGTTGTCTTTGTACTTCTAGGACCTAGAGTTATGACACATAAAGTATTTGCTAAATGTATTTGTTGCCTGAGGGGAAATGGCCTGGAGATCTGGAGAATTCGGGAAGGTTTACTTTTCTTTCACATAACTTTGAATATTCTAATGTGCCAATTTGGTACACATATTTCTTCTTAATTAAAAATAATATTTCCATGAAAAGGAGAAAATGTTTCTTGCCAATAAATATTTGGAAAAGGAATAGTAGTCACTCAGTACTGGTTAGTCGACTGTCTGGTTTAAGCATGGGATCAAAGTAGGTGATTTTAAGACAAATTTTCTGTCTTCTTCTAGGTAGTAAACCATATGTATAATTTGAGGACCAAGTGTAAATTTATCTGGCTATAATTTTCTTTTCCTTTTAAAAAGTAATAGAACAGCCAATTCTACCTTAAATCCAGAACATTCCAGTTTGCGGCTAGATAGATGGAGGAGGACAGTGAGGGAGAAGAACTCTTGGACCTTTTGCCTAGCCTATCAGTCAGCTAATCAGAGTTTTAAAAATATAGTACCACTTTTCCTTCTTTTGCCGCCATTCTTCGTACATATGGCTCTATCAGGGCACCTCACAGAACAAGATGGCTGGGGACTGAGGCATGATATATCTACTCCTCAGTCCCTTGTCCAAATGCTATGAAATAGCACCAAAATCTCTAACTCCACCCACTAGCAATTTATACTCATTAGCAAATAACTTTCCCTGCATGGAATAATTCCAAGGGCTTCGGCTGCTGATCATCTTATTCTAAATGACCACAATAAATCCTAAATCCTATAGTCTTTCTAAAGGACTTCTGTTTCTTTAACCACTTAACTCAGATGATGCTGATGCGGAAAGATCTGAGTCAAATTTACATACTAATTGAATGTTTTCTGCCAAATTATGCTTTATATTTTCACTTTTAAAAATTTAGCAAAAATAGGCACCTTGTTGGCTCAGTTGGGTAAGCATCTGCCTTCAGCTCAGGTCATGATCCTGGAGTCCCAGGATCAACGCCTGCATCAGGCTCTGTGCTCAGTCGGGAGTCTGCTTCTTCCTCTGGTCCTCTCCAACCTCCCTTCCCCTCCACCTTATGCTCTCTTTCTCTCTAATAAATAAAACCTTTAAAAAATAAATAACAAAGAGTAAAATAAATTTTTTTAGATTTATTTATTTATTCATGAGAGACATAGAGAGACAGGCAGAGACATAGGCAGAGGGAGAAGAAAGATCCTCAAGGGGAGCCCAAGGTGGGACTCGATCCCAGGACCTCCAGGATCATGACCTGAGCCAGAGGCAGATGCTCAACAACTGAGCCACCCAGGTCCCCCTAAAATAAAATAAATCTTAACAATATGATTTGTTTCAAAGAGCAAATAAAACAAACAATTTTCCCAGGATATAATCTAAAATGTAAAAAAAACCAAAAACATGCTAAAGCTTTAAAATCTAAGTGAAAAATATTTTCTATATACTAATTTTATAGTTAACTAATGAAGAGGGGTCTCTGGTAGTCAGCCCTAGCTTCTGAACTTATTTTGTTCTGGTCCACATTTTTGTTGAATTGAAAACATAGAAGAGAATGAATGTAGCATCTACTGAGGGTATGCCTCATACTCACCATTTTATAAGCATTATCTTACTTCATATTTATAAAATCTGTTGCAGAAATAATTTCACAAAGGGAGAGAATAAGCCTTAAAGAATTTAAAACAGGCTGCCCAATGTTACACAGTTCATAAATAAAGAAGCAGAGAACTGAAGTCAGACATGTATAATCCCAAACATCACATTTCTGGAATAGCCAATACAGCAAAGTGCACATTTAAGAGAATAATGGAAGGCTAGAGGAATGGACCTACAAAGAATACAGTAAAACTAAAAAAAAAAAAAAAAAAAAAACAGTAAAACTTAATAAGAATAAAGTCAATAATTAAACATGAATCTAAAAATGCAATATTACTATATATTAGACAACTAAATTCAAAAAAAATAGTGAAAACACTGACTGCTGGTAAGGATTCAAAAAACTGGAATCCCTCCTCTCTCAGAATGTAAAATGGCACAGTTACGCAGAAAATAGTATGGCAGTTTCTTAAAAAAAGAAAAAAAAACTCAGAAATAGGGGCACTCAGGTGGCTCAGTGGGTTGAGTCCAACTCTTGATTTCAGCTCAGGTCATGATCTCAGGATCCTAGGATGGAACCCCACCTTGGGCTCAGCAGAGAGTCTGCTTGGGATTCTCTCTCTCCCCATCCTTCAACCCCTCCACACTGTGCTCTTTCTCTCTCTCTCTCTCTTTAAAATAAAAACAAAACAAAAAACCTCATATATAAAAATGTGTGTCCACACAAAGACCTGTACATCATTATTGGTAGCAGCTTCCTTTATAATAGCTAAAACCTGGAAACAACTAAAATGTTCCTCAACAGGTGAATGGTTAACTCTGGTTTACCAATACCACCGAATACTGTTAAGCAATTAAAAAAAAAAAAAAACAATCAATTACTGATGATACAAGAAACAACTGGATGGATCTCAAGGGCATTATGGTGATTAACAAAGCCAATCTCAAATTATCACATACATATCACTAACATGACATTTGTGAAATGACAAAATTACAGATATGGAAAGAAGATTAGTGGTTACCAGGCTTTGACAATAGAAGTGAGTGGGGGGGGGGGGTCTTTGTGGTGATGGGATAGTTCTGTATTTTGACAGACGTGGTGGTAGACAAATCTAGGCATAGGCTAAAATAATTTGGAGCAATATACACACATTGGATGAATATTAAATTGCTACTTTTGGTATTAATTATGTAAGATGTAACCATTGGGGGAAACCTGGTGAAGGATACTGGGGCCTCTCTGTATTATCTTTGCAAATCTGTATGGATCTATTATTATTTATTATTAGTATCCAAATAAAAAAGCTTATAAAACTTGCACCTGGGGAATTTATTTTAGTTTCCTGGAGCTGACATACCAAAGAACCATGAACTTGGTAGCTCAAACTACAGAAATGTACTTTCTCACATTTCTGGAGGCTAGAAGTCTGAAATCAAGACGTTAACAGAATTGGTTCTTTCTGAGGGCTGAGAGAGAATTTGTTGTTGACTCTCTTCTAGCCTCTGGGAGCCTTGGGCATTCCTTGGCTTGTAGATAGTTTTCTTCCCGCGTTGTCACAATATCTTCATTTTATGTATGCCTGTTTGTGTCACAATTTCCTTATAAGGATACTAGTCACTGGATTAGGCCCCATCCTAATTATCTCATCTTAATTTGAGGCAAAGACCTATTTCCAAATATGGTTAAATTGACAGGTAATGAGGTTTAAGACTCAACATCTTTTTAGGTATACCGCTGAGCCACCAGGGCTGCCCCTTTTTTCTAATTGAAGAAATATTGGAGATTTCAACCTACTACTTAATAAAATAGCACCTGTGGTATAAATAACCTTAATTCTCAGTAAATGGAAAAACAAACCTTACTGTGATTTTACAGAATTTTGAAACGATGAATTCAACATACAAAGGTGATACTTATTTTTTCACCTAATTTGTGTAAGTATTCCATTTTTTTCTCATTTAGTTGAGATAATTCAGTATCAATATTCTTTAAGTTTTCTGTCTTTAGCTAATTAATTCTGAGAATTAAACAATACATATATGACTAAGAATACATTTTCTTTAAGACTTTATTTACTTACTAATGAGAGACACAGAGAGAGAGAAGCAGAGACACAGGCAGAGGGAGAAGCAGGCTCCCTGTGGGGAGCCTGATGCGGGACTGGATCCTGGAACCCTGGGATCATGACCTAAGCTAAAGGCAGAGGCTCAACCACTGGCTCAGCCACCCAAGTGCCCCAGGAATACATTTTTTACACTGTGTAATGGTGAACACTATCATGAAAGCTAAAGGTCTGAGGTTGGAATAAAAAAAATGAATCAACTATTTAGAAGCTTTGCAATAAAAAGAACATTAGCATTTAAATGAGTTTAGAAGCACTGAACTCCAGTAATCAGCAGGCCAGCATTGTACCATCTATCTCAAAAGGAAATGAAAGCAACTGTGTGGACGAACAGCACTCTTACTGTCTGCAGGGGAGAAAAAAAAACAAAAACTGGTACAACCTCAATGAAGAGCAATTTGACAATATAATATAACCAGATAAACGCGAATTACAAATGGGCATAACTCTTTGGTCCAGCAATTCAGCCTCTAGGAATTACATATGTAGATATATTTGTACAAGTACAAATGACATATGTAATGATTATTTTTTGCAGCATTATTCGTAATAGAAAATATATGGAAATAATCTAAGTGTCCCCTAACAGGGGACAAATTATAGTATATACACCAGCCATTACAAAGAGAGGATGAGGAAACTTCTTACGCATTCACGTGGAAAGATACCCAAGAGACACTGCAACTGTAAAACAAGCAAGGTGAACAGGGTACAGTGTGAAACTAATTACATAAGATGAGAGACATAATACACATCCATATATGAATTTTATATTTAAACCTATTAACTTTAACTTTTTATTGGGTATAACAAAATACAGAATAGTTCATGTTAAGTGTAACCCCAAAGACTGTTCATAAAGTGAACACACCCATGTTACTGGCACCTAGAGTCTAGGTCCTAGACCAAGAAACAGAACATTACTATCACCCCAGAAGTCTCATCATGCTCCTTCCAGTCACTATCTTTCTCCCTACAAGAGAAGTCAGTATTCTGATTTATAAAAGCACAGTTTCATTTTTGTACTTAACAGACACAGACTCATACAATATACAAGTGTATATTCTTTTGTGTCTGATTTTTTTTCATTCCACGTTATATTTGCGTGATTCATCAAGGTTGTTGTGCGTTGTCCAATCTCATTGCTGTTTAGTGTTCCATTGTTTAAATGTGCCACGATTTATTTGCCCAACTCTACAGTTTATGGGTATCTGGACAATTTCCAGTTTGAAGCTATTGCAGATAGCACTGCTATGAACACCCGAACATTTGCAAAAACATATCCACATACTTAGAGGAAGAACTGATGTGTCATAGAATTTGCATAGCCACAATTTTTTAACAGAAGCTACTTTACAGTTTGCCAAATTACTTGTAAGAACTGACACTCCCACCAGCAGCGTCTGAGTGTTTCCATTGGTGCAAATCCTCACTCACACTTGCTGTGTTCTGTCTTTTTAATTTTTAGTTAGTATCTGTGTAGCGGTATCATACTGTGGTTTTTACCTTGTAGTTCCCTGATAACTAACAGTATTGAGCACCTTAACTCCTTCATTTGCTATTTGCTATTTAGATACCCCCTTTTGTGAGGTGTCTAGGTCTTCAGCCCAGTTTTTCATGGGATTATCTGTTTTATCCTTTTTAATGTTGAACCGTGTGCATATATTACTTATTTTTAAGCAATGTAATTAAAATATAAATTTTGTAGATTTCTATGCGTCATGCTCCTGGAGCTCTTCACCTTGGGGATTCATACTATACCACTATGATAAAAGTTCTGAAAACACTTGTCCTTTGCACCAACGCCAGCCAGCCTGTCAAAATGTTGTTTCTGTTTCTGTATTTTTATCTCTCACAGAAGTAACAATTGCTTTGCATTTAGATTTTTGTAAGTCCTCTCTCCAATTTTTATCACATATTTCCTTAGATCTATCAAACATCTATGAATATAATCTCCCAAAATTGCAAGAGTAGATCATCTATGAAATCTATCATTCTAACTGGAGTACTCTCTTGGAGTCGGCCATCTCCATGATCCAATAAAAATTAAAAAAAAAAAAAAAGGATGCTAATTCTGTGAAATGTTGGGTGTTACCTTCACATTCTCCTGGTCCTGTTTTCTGGATCCTATGTCTTTCTCTTTCGTGATTTATGCCCATGTTTTCTTGGAGCACATCCTCCAGTAGCTTTCTTTCAAGAAAAAAAAAGTAGATAGAAGGAAAGAAAACATTTGCATCTTTCTATATGTGAAAACATTTTTTATTCTGCCCTTATACTTGATAGTTTGGCTGACTGTAGAATTGTTTGGAAGTTACTGTCTTTTAGAATTTGAAGAAATTTCACTTCACTGAGTTTTAGCATAAAAGTGTTATTGTTGAAAAATCTAATCCCCATCATTTTATCCTTGTTTTTTCCTCCTGAAAACTTGTAGAATCTCCTATTTATTCTCAGGGTTCTGACCTTTTTAATGATGTGCTTCCATATACGTCTTTTTACATCCACTGTGTGTATTGGGGGCCCTTTCAATAGGGAGACCCCTGTCCTTTGGTCCTGCCAAAACTTCTTGAATTATTGTTTCGATCGTTTCTTCGCTTCCTATTATTTTTTGTTCTTTTTTTGGAACTCTTAGTTTATTAAGTCACTGGAAGAATGAATGAATGAATGGGAAAAGTTTTCTGAGCACTTTTTGTAGCAAAAAATGTATTAAGCAATAAAGCACAGGGTATCATACTGTATCTTTAATACTAAATATTTTATTGTAAATGACCAAAATTTTAAGACAATGTCTCATTACAACTTCCTAGTATTGTAAAATGTAACATTGCTAGTCTCCTTTCAGGCAACACAAAAGTACAGGAAACATTTGTTGTCTGCTGACAGAAATCCCCCATCGAAGGCAAGCATTCCTTATTGTTGGGGTCTTAGAATTCATTAAAATGCCCAGGATGCACTTAGTGTTATATCCAATATTTGCACTCACGCGCTACAAAATAATCATCCAAGTAGGAAAGTGTTTGTTCTATGTTTTTTTTGTTTTGTTTTGTTTTGTTTTAAAGGAAAGATGTTTGGTTGTTTGGGGGTGGACACTAAAAATGAGCTGCATTCTTCCCAGTTCTTCGGGAATGAGAAGGGAATTTTCGCAGTCTTACCTGGAGCCAGAGGGACTGACTTCCCAAAGTCACTTTTTCCACCTCCATAGAGTTATGGACGATAGAGAGAAGAAAAATAAAGAGAAAGATAGAAAAGTAGGTCCCTAGGAGAGGAGCACCCGAGCGGAGCCCGGAGCCCAGGTGCGGCGTCCAGGTGGGCAGGAGACCTGAGCCCTCGCCCCGCCCCGCCCCGCCTACTCCCCCGCCCACTCCCCGCGCAGGCGCACAGGCGGCAGCCGCGCCCCGCCCCCCCGCCCCCCACGGCCCCGGGTCCCGCGCGCTCCCTCCCCGGGGAGGCCCCGTTGGCCCTTCGGCCCGCGAGCTGCCGGCTGCGAGGAACCTTCCTCCGGCGGAGGGAGGACAAGCGGCCCCCGCCCCGCCCCGCCGCAGGTGTCGCCCCGAGCGAGGGCGCCGCCCCACGTGATGCAGACGTCCCCCTCCCCCTCCCCCCCGCCCGGGGCCCGCCGCTGACGTCACGGGGGAAGCTCGGGGAGGGAGGGGCGCCGCCTCGACGCGCAGGCGCCGCAGAGCGGCCGGCGGCCCCGGGAAGAGGAGTCCACTCGGGCTGCGGGACAGCGGCGGCTGGCGTGCGCCGCGCGGGGCATGGGCTGCCCCGGCACCTAGTGCCCCGCCGCGGGAAGGGCCCGGCCGCCCCGGCTCCGGCTCCGGCTCCGGCTGCCATCGGGCTCCGGCTCCGGCTCCCGCTCCGCCTCCCGTTCCCGTCCGGCTCTCGCTCTGGTCCAGCCCCGGCTCTCGCTCCAGCCCCCTCCCCGGCTCCCGCTCCGCCTCCCCAGCTCCCGCCCCAGCTCCCGCTCCAGCCTCGGCTCCGGCCCCAGCTCCGGCTCCAGCCCCCGCCCCTCTCTCCGGCTCCCGCTCCCGCTCCCGCCTCCTCCCCCTTTCTCGCACCCCTCCCCAGCTCCAGCTCCAGCCCCCGGCTCCCGCCCCCTCCCCGGCTCCAGCCACCGGCCCAGCCCCCGCACCCTCCGCAGCTCCAGCTCCCGCCCCCTCCCCAGCTCCAGCTCCCGCTCCCGCCCCCGGCTCCCGCCCCCAGCTCCCGGCCCCCCGCCCGAGCGCGGCGCCCCCGAGCCTCTCCGGAAGCCTCCGCCGCGGCGGGCACACCCCGAGCGGCCGCGCCCGCGACCATGAGCCGGGAGGGCCCCCGCAGCGCCCTGCCCACCATCCCCTGCCGCAAGCTCGCCGACCTGCGCTACCTGAGCCGCGGCGCGTCGGGCACCGTGTCGTCCGCCCGCCACGCGGACTGGCGCGTGCAGGTGGCCGTGAAGCAGCTGCACATCCACAGCGCGCTGCGCGACAGGTAGGGCGCCCCGCGGAGCCCCGGGCGAGCCAGCTCTGCAGCCCCGCCGCCTCCAGGCAGCCCTCCGGGGCTCGGGCCTTGCGCGGGGACGGGGGCGGGGGGGGGCACCGGCTTCCCTGGAGATGCTTCCGTCGCCTTCCTCTGCCCTCTCCGCTGCCCTCTGCGTCTCCTCCTTCCCTCCCAGTCCTGGGCTCCCTCCCTCCAGACGCCAAAAGCCGGGGTGCTTCGGTGTGGGGCTGCGGTGGGTTTGGCTTGGTTTGTGGATTATTACGTAGAGTCCTGAAAGTTTAGGTTCCACGCTCCACTCGCTTCAGTTTCTCCTCTCGGCCAGGGAGGCCTGGTCCCCCAGAGGACGTGTGGGTATTAGTTTGCGAACAATGCGCTGAATCGTATTGTTCCAGGAGTTCTGAATGCCACTCGCATCCTGGAACAATCTCCGTGCACCGTCTAGGTTGTCAGGGAGAGCCAGCAGCTTCTGTTTCCAGAGAAGCATCTCAGTCCTCTTGCCATTGCCCTGTGATCCAGCCTGTTGGTCAGTGGGTCTAGGCATTGGTCTTGCGTGTTTTCCTTCCTGGAGTCATTGGTCTTGCATATTTTCCTTCCATTCTCCCAGGCCCTGCATTCAGTCCTTAGTGAGTTAACATCCATGATTGCAACATCCTCCTCTCCCCCCCCCCCCCCCCCCCACCTACCTAATATCCCAATTCATCATGCCGGGTGTCTGGTCAGGGGCCGTTAGTATCCTATGACAGATAAATTCCTCAGCTTCAGCCCTGTGAATTTATGGGGCTTTCATCAGCCTGTAGCTTTTCTTTGCTTTCTATCAGGCTTAGATGGGTGAGATCTCACAGTAAATTTGAGACACCTCTAGAAATTGTTCCCACTCTTTATATGATCACAATCCAGGTCTTGTGTTAGATAAGATGTGGTGTCTGTTTCACCTGGGCCTTGAGTTCTGTGGGGCAAGTGCTGGGCAAAGGTGGGTACGTGTATGTAGTCAAGTTTGAAGGGTGGTGATTGGTTAGAAAGGGTGATAGTATTTTAGAATCAGCTATGAAAATCTATGGGTAACTAACCCTGATGGCCCCGTTACGTATTCTACAGCAAATTGATCTGCCCATCTTGGATGCTGCTCCTCAAGGGTTCAGTGTATCCCAGTTGTGTGCTATTTGAGATCAAAGGAATGAAGAGGGGGTTCCCTTTTCTATTCTTATCAACAATTTTCATAACCTAAAACTCTTCAGTAAATTGGTAGGGAATTCTGGGATCCCTGGGTGGCGCAGCGGTTTAGCGCCTGCCTTTGGCCCAGGGCGCGATCCTGGAGACCCGGGATCAAATCCCACGTCGGGCTCCCGGTGCATGGAGCCTGCTTCTCCCTCTGCCTGTGTCTCTGCTTCTCTCTCTCTCTCTCTCTCTCTCTCTCTCTCTCTGTGTGTGACTATCATAAATAAATAAAAAAAAATTTAAAAAAAAAAAAAAAAAAAAAATTGGTAGGGAATTCTGTGGTCAAAGAGGCCGTAAGGACCAGTTAAATCCTTTGACATTATTGCATCAGGTTCTTTCCCCTACCTGTTACCTAAGATCTTAGCATTCACAGTATTTATGCAATCTGAGCATTGGACTGAGCTATGCAGTTGACTCACAGGGTGTCCATTTACTCACTTATAAAGTGGGAATAATAATTGTATGTACTTTGGCTCCGGTGTGGAAAATGTTTGCATTGTTCAGAAAGAGAGAGAAAAGAAGAAAAGAAAAGAAAGGGAAAAGAAAAAAAGAAGGAAGGAAGGAAAAGAAAAACAAGTTTATGTGCAGTTATGTGTTCTTATTTTAGTGACTTCTGCCCAGTGAGTGGGCCTTCCCCTACCATCTCCTGACTCTTTCTGTGTAGATGAGTCTCATCAGTTGTTCAAACACCCTGCGACTGAAATTTTGATTTGGGTAATTTTGGTGATATGCCTCTAAAAAGTTGTATTTTACATTTTTTTTTTTGTTTTTAGAAATATAAAAGCCTGTCTTAGACCTATTTATTTTTGGCTTTTTCGGTTTTGCCACTCACTCAGTCTTCCCGAAATCTGACTTCAAGAACTTTCCTTGATCCTTTCCTTTCTCCCATCAAGCAGTGGAATGGAAAGAACACAGGCTTTGGGTCCCACAACTGCAATTCAAACCTGATTGCAACCCTGCCATTTAATGTCGGCCTTATAGAGAAGGCCTTTCTAATGTATCTGAGCCTCAGTGCCCTCATTTAAAGGGGTGATAAGGTAACCAGCTCTAGAAGGTTGGTGTTTGGGTGCTAGTGCATATAAAGTGGCTGACGCATAATAGGATCACAATAGAAGGAAGAATGCCTGATACTCTTAATGTAAGAAAGAACAGGTATATTAAGTATCACTGAGACTTCGCCAGCATGCTCTCTCTATAGTGGTTTTTTTTTTCCAGTATACCTAGAAATTTTCTTTTTTTTTTCCTAGAAATTTTCAAATCCGTTCTCTGTCTGCAGTATGCTGAACAGTAAGATGTAGCTCTTGTTGACTTCCATCTTTTGAGGCAATCACAGAACTCCTTAAATTTAAAGAAGATAAGTTTAATCAAGACAGGTCTCATAAACATATCACTGGTTGCCTCACAATTGGGGTGTTAAGTGGCTGAAGAAAGGGAGAAGGAAAAAGCTTTTTACTTTAGGACCTCTTGGAACTCTTTAATTTTAAAACGTATGAATATATTATCTATTCAGAACGGACATGACTTAAGATTTTTCGCTTTATTTTGCTTTTCATTTGCTTTTAAAGCAAGCCTCCTGGTCTGGTGTGGAGTGTCTGTTGTTTTCTTATTTCAACAGCCATTCATCCAGAGCTTGAGTGGTTTAAGCACCAACTAATCATCATCGCTTACTCAATAACCTTCTCCTGGAGATGTTTCTATTCTGTTACTGCTGCTACCAACACCTCCATCCATGGTAAAAACCAGTGACATTTCCAATTCCTTTGCTTTTTTTCATTTTTATTTTTATTATTATGTCTACCTTAGTCACCACACCCTGGGCATTCTGTTGAGCTAGTGTTTTTCTTAACATTTTCACTGAGACCTTTATAGTTTCAGATTCTCATTCCTTCACATCTCAGTTAGTATTGTAACATCCTAACACCGAACTTCTACACTCTGCCCGCTTCTGCTGACCCTACGTCCTTTGGCCAAGCTAATCATCCTAAACGTTTGTCCTGCTCATGTCATTACCCTGCTCAAAAACCTGCAATCACAATTTGCTGACTATCAAATAAAGTGTAAACACCCTCACCTGGCTTTAGGGCTCTGCGATGAGGCTCCAGCCTACTCTATTCATTTCCCTTCCTTTCATATGTTCTATGATGTATCCTGATTCGTATCGAACAATTTACCATTTTCTAAACACAACCGTCACTGTAACTTCTTTGAATACATCTGGTACATAGTTTATTAGATATCTGTCAGGTGCCAGGCCCTGTTTCAGGTCCTGGAGACACATGGACAAAAAAGAAAGGCAGAGTCCTCCCTTCTTGGAGGCCACATCCATCTTGGCTGCCCTTTTACCAATGTTTGATATTCTAAAGACTGTCAGCTCCCCTAGCCCAAGGTTTACTGCTTTTTCTGAGTTCCCCATAGTTCTCTGTTTATTCATTTGCTTGCTTGCTTGCTTGCTTGCTTTTTTTTTTTTTTTACTTTATTGCGGGATAATTGACAGATGTAATCATGTATGTTAGAAGTGGACAACATGATGATTTGATATACACTGTGGCATGATTACCAAGATCATGACAATTAACACATCCGAGGAAGACCTACAAATGGACAGTAGGTATATATGAAAAGGTGTTCGGCATCACTAATCAGGGAAATGCAAATCAAAACCGCAATAGGTATTTTTCTTAAAAGGTTTCTTGGCAGCTTGAGGACACAGACTATATTTATATTCTCCATAATGTTGAGCATAGTTCTTTATTCATAATAAATGTTCAATATTTATTGGTTTTATGAATGAATGAGCAAATGAACCTGGGATCCAGAGTTACCCCAGGGATCTGTTATAAGCACTTACCTGTTCTAAGTGTGCTTTTCCTGAGTTCCACTGTATAATTTCTAAGCATTTTTGACCCTTATGCAACTATTATCATCTAGTCATTTAAATCTACAACATTTAAATGTATTATTTAAATATTCTAGAAAAAATATATGTGGTATGCAGCCATGAAATTCAATATAATACTCTAATCAAATACAATATTCTAGTACAACATAAGCTTTAATTCAAACAGCAACCATCCTAATATAGATAGACTTTATAGTTACTCAAATATTGTGTCTTTTCCCTTTCGTAGGAGAGTACAATAATGATAACATGTGTATAGCACCTTTTTCTGTCACTGGCTCAGAGAAGTTAGTATGGTCTCTAAACAGACCTGTGGAATGTATAGGACAAGTATCACCCCTACTTTAAATACAAAGAAATAAAGGGACAGGGAAGTTATATAATTTACACGAGGTCAATTAGGAAAAAAATCTAGTCTTAATGTTATTGGTATGATTATTGTATATTTTTCATTACTTTGAAATAATTATACATTTTCTTTCTTTAGTGAAAGAAATGATGTTTTAAGAGAAGCTGAAATTTTACACAAAGCTAGATTTAGTTACATTCTTCCAATTTTGGGAATTTGCAATGAGCCTGAATTTTTGGGAATAGTTACGGAATACATGCCAAATGGATCATTAAATGAACTCCTACACAGGGTAAGTATTGTGCATTTCCAGAAGCTATGATTCTATTTTTGAAGCTATCTAGTGTTTTGGTTTTACAGATGACCAGATTTTTTGGAGAGATATAGATGAGTCAAAATAAAAATAATGGAAAACAATGACAGTGGTAAAGTTACACAGTTTATGGCTTTTTTTGTGTTGTTAAAAATACCATGGAGTCAGACCTCACATTCTGCAAGACTGAAGCTATTTTGCTTAAATAGCTTAAACTTCTTCCTGAAGTTTAAACTGAATTCCAGTATAGTTACAGAGGTAGGAGAGGAAGAGAGAAAAGATAAACTCTGCACACGATATAATCATCTGTTAATTAAGCCAGGTTTTATGTTAAAAACAATTTAGGATTCAAATTAAATGTTAGTAGTACCATTCCATAAAGTTCTGAATAGGCCTAGTAAATCTGACTCTGACTACCAAATACATCGGTACTCAATGGCATGAGCCATTTACCTTCTTGCCACAGTACCAGTTACTCTGGCTTTGATTGGGAATCCCGTCAGTAAGCTAACTGGAGGGGTGGGTCCTCATTCTTACCAGTAAGAAAATTTGTAGATCCTTATTCTCAAACTATGTATTTGCTTGATCTTATTAATATTACCTGCAGCCTGCAGTTTCTCTTAAGAAATAATTTTTTAAATTTACTTGGTCTATTTTGTGAGGGTTTAGTTAAAACCTGGTATCATAATCCGTAAAATCCTATTAGTAGATGCTCCTAAATTCTGATACTTCACAATGTTCTGTAAGCAAACAAGGGAGAGTGGGCACCACTGTCAGCCACTCATGGAATGACTTCCTCTTTATTTCTGAGTACATCACTTCCTATTAATGAGGAGACCATTTGAGACGAGGACTATTGTCCATGTATAAGATTTGTATAACTATCACAGCAACCAAGACACAAATATCACTTAGCACAATTTCCTTTTTTAAAAAAAAATGAATATAAGTATAAATTCTCATATTTTCTTCCCATACCCCAATACCCATTAGATACTCTGATATCCAAAATTGCAGCCCACTAGAAGCTATAGAGACTGCTTCAGGGGACTACCAACTCCCAGAAGGAATCATAGCATATAGAGTGAGCGTTCTACTACTGTCTCTATGATCACAGAGGCTCATTACTCCTTTGAACTACATAATTTTCGGAAGAAAATTACCTTTGTACAAACTAAAAGATTCAGTTACTGGGATAGAGGTCTGTGTATAGCAGAGGAAGTAATGTATTTCTTTTGGTTTCCTGTGTTGTATTATTAGAGTGGGATGTATCTCGAAGTCGTCTCCCCAACCCTAAGAAGAGTGCTGAAAAAAAAAAAAATCAAAATACAAATGTAAACACCAGGTTAATCAGTAAACCATAAGCTTACCCATTCACAGAAAAGATTCTCAAGAACAGATTTGAGCTTTCAGTAAAGGCATACTTTTTCATGTCATTTAGAATATAGCCAATAGCTTGGTGCCTAATAGTTTAATGTCACATCTCCTCAAAGTATCTAATTTTTCTGAGTATGTTCATTCTTCTGGGAAGCTACATAACTTTTATGTTCAGAAGTTCAGGTGAACATCACGTGTAAGTACCGGGAAATACAAATCAAATACAAATCATATATTTTAAATATGTCTATATTACATACACTTAGAAATAAAGGTAGTCTTTTGTCTCATTCACAAAAGCAAAATTCCCAAAGGCTAAGTGTTCAAGCTAGGAAACAAAAAGTATATGATAAGAAGTAGGAGATATTCATGTTTAATAAATATAATATGGCCATAATTTTAATTGATTTGATTTAATCATTGGACTGTTATAACTAAAGTATGATGTCAATGGGAAAATTAACATAAATTTTGAATTAATGGTTTGGTATATACTAGAAACAAATGTTGTGTATGTTTGTGTATGTACATATAGGTTACTTGATAAAAACCATAGAATGAGAGATAGGTGTGAGTATAGGCATATGTGGAAAAAAAAAATTGAAAACCGTGTTAAATAAAAAAAGAAGAGCCAATAGCATGTGATTATATAGCCAACACAAACTAAAAGGAAATATCAGTACTATAAAGTCATCATTATTTTTTCTAAAAATAAGATAACATGAATGTTAAATAATGTCAAATTGATACCGTGATACTATGTAATAAAACTAAACATGTCTTGATCTCTGTTTATACTATATTTCCACGTGGAATATTTGATTTTCTAAATTGAAATGTGATGAATATGGTCACTTATTTTTAGTTTTGTTTATTTTCATGTATATGAAGAAAACAGAATATCCTGATGTTGCTTGGCCACTGAGATTTCGTATCCTGCATGAAATTGCACTAGGGGTAAACTATCTGCACAATA
The DNA here is from genome assembly GCF_905146905.1 of Nyctereutes procyonoides. NCBI lineage: Eukaryota > Metazoa > Chordata > Mammalia > Carnivora > Canidae > Nyctereutes > Nyctereutes procyonoides. The sequence continues at coordinate 6,349,029 of NW_026575137.1, forward strand.
TGAATCCTCCTCTACTACATCATGACTTGAAGACTCAAAATATCTTATTGGATAATGAATTCCATGTTAAGGTAATTAACTTAAAAAAAAAAAAAGTTTATCTGCATCCTTGAGATGAATAGTTTTAAAGACTTCTTAGAGTTTTTTTCTCTACCTAGCCAATTTAATCTCTCTCCCTTTTCCGAAGCCTGTAATTCTTTTTTTCGGTGTCCCTTCTTCCAGCTGCAGTGGCTTAGTTATTCCTAGACTCCAGAGGCACATAGAATCATGGTACAAATTACAAATTCATTTTGTCCTTCACTGAAATTATCAAGTGAACCTTTTTTTTTTTTTTTTAATTTCGCAATTACAGATTCACAGGAAGTTGCAGTGATAATACAGAGATCCAGTCAACCCTTCACTTAGTTTCTGCCAGTGGTTACATCACACCTAATTATAGTACCATTTCACGTCCAGAATTTTGACATTGGTACAATGCATGTATGTAGTTTCTGTGTTACTTTATCACGTGTGTGACCATCACAGCAATCAAGATACAGCACTATTCCATCACCACAAAAATATCAGTCATGCTGCCCCTTTATATTCACACTCATCTCCTCCCTTCCAATATCCCTAACCACTGACAAGACCACTAATCTGTTCTCCATCTCTATGATATTGTCATTTTGAAAATGCTGCATGAATGGAATCATACAGTATGTGATGGTTTGAGATCAGCTTTGTTTCTTAGCATAATATCTTTGAGATCCATCTAAATTGTTGGCTTATGTCAATAATGGGTTCTTTTTTATTAGTAGTATTCATGGTATGTGTATACCAAAGTTGTTTTAACTATCCGCCTACTGCAAGATATTTGTATTGTTTACAATCTTTAGAAGTTACAATAAAACTATGAACAATCCTGTGCAACTTTTTGAGTGAACGTAAGTTTTCATTCCTCTAGATAAGTGTCCACGAACTGCAACTGCTGGATAAGGGTTTGTTTAGTTTTTTAGAAAACTACTAAACTATTTTCTCTAGAATATTTATAGTTTAGTTTATTATTATAGTTTAGTTTATTTATAGAATAATAGTTTATACATCCTACCAGCAATGTATGATAGACCTAGGTTTTCCCATATCCTCACCAGCATTTGGTATTGTCACAGTTTTTTATTTTAGCACTGTAAATAGTAGATATATAGTGATAGCTTATCATAGTCTTAATCCCATTTTCCTAATGGCTAATGATGTTGAACATTTTCTCATTTGCTATCTATATATCCTTTTCAGTGAAATGTTTCTCCGTGTCTTAAGCCTGTTTTCAAGTTGGATCCTTTAGATTTTTACTATTGTGTGTAGAGAGTTCTTTAGATTTTTTTTTAGATATGAACTCTTTATCAGATACGTAGTTCGCAAATATTTTCTCCCAGTTGGTAGTTTGTTCTTTTCATCCTTTTAAGAGGGTCTTTCACAAAGGGAAATTTTCATTTTGATGAAGTCTAATATATTTGGGGTTTTTTTTTCCTTTATGATACTTTTCTGCTGTCACATCTAAGTAGCCTTTATCAAGCCATAGATATTGAAGATTTTCTTCTATGTTATCTTCTAAAAGTTTAGAGTTTTATGTTTTACACTTAAATCTAGGATTTACTTTTTTTTTTTTTTTTTTTAAGGTTTTGTTTATTTACTCATGAGAGACACAGAGAGAGAAGCAGAGACATAGGCAGGGAGAGGAACAGGGTCCCTCCACAGAGTCTGATGCAGGTCTTGATCCCAGGACCCGGAGATCACGACCTGAGCCAAAGGCAGACAGTCAAGCCACTGAGCCACCCAGGTGCCCCTAGGAACTACTTTGAATGAACTTTTGTATAAAGCATAAGATTTAGGTGCCTTAAAGGCACCAGATCCAATAGTGATTTCATAGTTTACCCTATATCTAACTGATGACAGCAAATAAAAAGTAGTTGCTATGTAACTAATACTAAGTGTAACTCACTTTGTTTTTATATTATTTCGGTACACTTCTTATAATAATATATATATTAACTGAAGATTACTGTAAATATCAAAAGTCATCCAAAGAAAAAAATCACAAGGAAGTTGGAACAATAGAAAAATTGGTACAAAAAATGTGAGAAAAGTTAAAAAAAAAAAAAGAAGCCTCTGTTAAAGGCACTTCCTCTTCCTAGAATAAAATGGAAAGGGAAAGGAAAAAAAGCAAACTGCCACCTTGGTATTACAAAAAAAAAGAAGGAAGGAAGGAAAGAAAGAAAAGAAAGAAAAAAAAAGAAAACTAGTCTATTACATTGGCAATAAAAACCACACAAATAGAAATGCCTTCATGGTCAGCAAGTCCCTGAATCCTCACTATAGACCCTTGTCTCCCAAGGGAGCTATCCTATGACCGGGGAGTCTTAATATCCATACTTAAATGATTGCAACATTTTCTTATATGATCAATCAAAACATCTTCCCCTTGTTTCCATCCATGGGTCCTAGTTCTATTCTTTGTGATGAACTGAGTAAGTCCAATTCTCCTTCCATATCACAGCCCTCTCAATGTTCAGAGACGGCTGTAATACCCCTGCCCCTCACATACACTTGTGTTTTGCTCTTTTCTGAACATCCATAGTTCTTTGAACCAATTTCCTTAATATGTGGATTTTAATTGCAGGTGCTATCCAGATCCTTCTGTGTTTAAATCTCCATTAAATTTTTATCCTCACAACGGAACAAAATCTCCTGATGTGACCCGATGAATGTAGAGTTAAATGGATGTGTTTTCCCTGGTCCCTAAACACTTTGCTTAATACTTCATGATTCATTGGCTTTTTTTTGGGGGGGGGGGTTATATCACAACATTTAAATTGGGCTCAGCATCAACAAACCCTGAGAAGCTCTTTTGTTCAGATAGTGTTGCTTAAGCCACATCTCCCAATCATGTACTTTGCCAGAATACTTTCTGGACATTATCTTGTTAGATATGAGTAATCACTTCAGCCTCTTAAGATCTTTTTCAGTATTATTTCTGTAGCCCAAGGGCTTCAACTTTGTCTTCCAGCTTTGTGTCCTCCTCAGATTTAATTAGCTGGTTTTTGTATCTTTAAGCCATGTTTAAATATTAACTAGGACAGAACTCAGATCAGAGCCACACAACATGGTGCTCAGAACCTCCCTCCAGGTCAATATCAATCCTTAACCAGCCCTTTTGGAGAATAATCATTGATTTTGTTTAAATACTTCTAAGAGAGCTGTTAATACAGCCCATATTGTTCCATTTTGTCCTTAAGAGAAGACCTTGCTTGACTACCTTCCCACATGTCCTCCTGGCTTCTCCCCCCACCTTCTTCAGAGTGACAACTCCCTGATGACCCAACCAATTCCTCTATGTCTTTGTACCTTGATTTATGTTTCTTCATATTATTTTTCACCATCTGTCATAATATTTTTTATTAATGTGTTTATTGACCGTCTCCCCAAATTAGACTATAAACCCCATGAAGATTGAAATTTAGTCTATTAACCGCCACCTGCTCAGTACGTGCCATATTGAAGCATTAACTAAGTACCTGTTGAATAAACAAATGAATGAATTCCAGATCTTTTGTATATAGCAGATAAGCCCGCTAACTTAATAGTCAAGCATGTTGTATAAAATGACAAAGTGTTTTATAATATGCAAACTGTTTAAACATTTACTCTTTGATGGTGCTACTGCCGTCAAAACAGGAAATGAAATTGGTCATAGTTTTATTCAGTAAATATTTATGGAGCAGCAGTAGTGTGCAAGGCATTGTGCCAAGCACACGAGACCTGACGTTGATCACTGATCTGATGTGATTTGTTTTTCATGAATTCCTGCTGATACACCTTTTATTGCATTTTCTAAATTTTTAAAGCAAAGATTAAGAATAGTCTCTATCAATAAGTAGATTTGCAAAGCCAATATTATATTTTTCCTTTTTAAAAGTCAGAATACCATTTACTTTTCTCATATTCTGTAGTACCTCCATTCTGTCTCACAAAGAGCGCTAATAGCACCGTAGAGGTACTTGCAAGTATTCTTGATAACCTGAAATATGTATAAAATAACCTGAGATTTGCACTTTTTAAAGCAATGTCCTTGGACTTTATTTTCTTCATCTCAGTCTGGAAACTATACTTAACAGAGAAAAATAAAGCAAAGTAATAAATAGGGAATGCTTTTCACTGATCAGCAGGATGTCCTTGGTCTTTCTTTAATATGAATAGAATTTAGAATAATTTGACTTTGTTTAGTTTTTATAATTTTTATTACTCTCAGTACATACAAAACTGTGAACTTTGTAATACTATTCCTATAAATTAGCGACATTCTTTTACATGCAACTTATGTGTCTCTGCTTGTTACTTTATAAATGTCCCTTTAAAAGTCAAAGTTTATCACTGACTCATGGAAAAGTAGCAGTTACTTAAATGAATCTTCTTCTTTAAATGAATTGCAAAATATCTTTAAAAATATTAATGAAGTTATGGGCAGCCCGGGTGGCTCAGTGGTTTAGCGCCTGCCTTCAGCTCAGGACCTGATCCTGGAGACCCTGGATCTAGTCCCACGTCAGGCTCCCTGCATGGAGCCTGCTTCTCCCTCTGCCTGTGTCTCTGCCTCTCTCCCTCTTTCTGTGTCATGAAAAAATAAATAAAATCTTTAAAAAATAAATAAATAAAAATACTTAATGAAATTAAATGGAAATTGACACCTTTCTATCATTTTCTGAAGTAAGTTTTCTCACTGGAATGTTGACCAGAAACGTTCGTTATCTGAAAGAAAAATATTTACTCCTGATTAAGGTCAACTGATACTTTTCTGCTTTAAAAAGAATACATTGTTTGATAATCTGCCAAGTGTCCATTAGTGTACCTTAGATACAAATGAACCAGTGATAGACTTCTTTGAAATGAAAATGTTTATATATGCCATATTTGGTTTCTCTGCTCTTCTGTTGGTCCTAAGTGGAAACCAGAATACTTCAGGGTTATTCTTCATAACTTCTTACTGATAATAACTTTATAGTGTAGTAGATGTGGATAGTGTATGTAAATAAAAATAGCTATTCTAATAGGGTGCTAGGGTTGTGGATGATTTTTATGAGTAGTGTGTTTTAATTTCCTCTAATCTTTAAAATCATCTTTTTATTTAAAAAGAAAGCCTTTAGCTTCAAAACGCATGTTAAGATCTTGTGTAGGTAGAATGGGTAAATTCTTATTCTCTGTCGTCATGGCTGAAGGATAAATTTAGCAAGACCTTAAGAAATCTTAGAACTCTTATTCCTTCCCTCACATTATTCATTTTTTTCCTTCTGTCTGAAGATCCAAATTTAATGAGTCATGCCTTTCATAATAATATTCGTAATGATATTTGTAATGAAGGGGAAAAGTGGAGTTCTACATGAAAACCAAACTAAATCAGCTCAGAGAGAGAGAATTCTGATTAAGGTTTTTAGGTCAGGTTTGAAAACAAAGATGAAAATCTTGGGTGAAGGAGCACATAGGAAGCAAGCTCAGGAATACAGTTTCCACAACGCTGTGTTCAAGCCAACATTTAGCCCAGGAATTTGCAAATTATGGTTCAGGTATAAGGTGAGACCACATCTCAGATTTTTTTTTTTTTTTAGCATTTTTTCACTTGCAGCATAAAAATAAACTCTACTTATCATAGTAATGCATTTTATTCTAGCAACTGTAGTGCTGATTTTGATTTTAGAGGGTAGGTGGGAAGAACAGATTAAACTGAGTAAGAGCAACCTATATACAAAACATTAATATTCTTAACACATAAGGATCACTTATTATGTGATACTACTATTCTGAGTGCTTTGCTTAGAACAAGTTGTTTAATTTTCTCACTACAACCCTGCAGTGTGGATGGTGTTATCATCCCCAGTTTGCAGATGGATAACCTGAAGCGCAGAAAAATTTAAAAACTTGCTCAAGTTGACACACAGTTAAAGCGGTAGAATTGGAATATAAATGTAAATAATCTAGGTTCTAGAACTCATGTTCTTAGCCACATGGTATATTGCTTTTCAGAATCAATCCAGCTCTTCATGTATGTATTGGCACCATGTTTTCTCTTGGTCTTTCCTATTTTTTTCCTTAGACTTCCCTTTTATTTTAATAATATATGAAAAAATTCATATAGTCTATCTCTTCTCTTTAGCGTGGGGCCATAATATTTTTTATTATCAAAATCGTCTAAACACTAAGCAAATTTTCTTCTACTAAAACTAGCAGAAAAATATAAGGGCCAAATAATTGAAACACAAATGGTATACCGGATAGAGTTCATTTCCCTCTGTTTACCCTAACTTGTGCAACGTGAAGGTCTAAGTAATTTAAATTTAATGTTTTTAAAGATTTACTATACCCTTTTGTCTTTTAAACACTGCTTCTGTTCTCATATTCTGTCTTCAATTTAAAAAAAAAAAGGAACCTATTTAAAAGGTTAGAGAGTTATAAGATGTTGTGTGACATCTGCACAAAATTTATAAGTGAGGCAAAACCATAGAGGATATATCAAAAGTATAAAATGTCACCAATAATTCCTTAAGCAGTCTTTGCCATAGACATAAATATGCTTTATATGATTCTTTTAGGGGAAGCATAAATCATGTAATAATGACCTCTGCTATATTAGAATTTTACTTACCTCAGAATTTAAGGTTACTATTTTCAGGACATCGTAAATAAGAACATATAAACCTGAGCTGCAAACAATGCCCAGGGGCACTCATATTAGATACCAGTAGTTTAGCAGCTCTGTGACGTGTAGCAGCATACGCCGCAAAACTACTTGTCTTAAAAAGTATTATTTGGTATATATGCTCATTCAGAATTTAAGACAAAAAATACTGCTGTTTTTTAAAACTCAGCCTCCATTTTAAAATTTGTGATATTATGCTGAACTTCAGGTCAGTATGTATTACTTCTAGAGTTACTGGGCTCAGTACTCAAGAATTTAATTTATTAAGAAACTGATACAATATGTAGAAATAAAACATTAATATAGAACTTTTTCTCTGCTCTCATACCTGAATACAGTGAATACAAACAGAGTCAGTTCTTGTTTTTTTTAAAGAAAAAAAAAGGTTTAAATTCAATTATTTACTCTTTTCCCTTACAGATTGCAGATTTTGGTTTATCAAAATGGCGTATGATGTCCCTCTCACAATCACGAACTAGTAAATCTTCACCAGAAGGAGGGACAATTATCTATATGCCACCTGAGAACTATGAACCTGGACAAAAATCAAGGGCCAGTGTCAAGCATGATATATATAGGTATAATATATTACTTTGGCTTGTCTAAAAACAATATTAATCAGAATTTCGAAGCTGCATTTTAAAGTGTGATTTTTAGTCTTATGTCTCATAAGTGTGATAAAAATAGAGGCCACAGTGGTTAATATTTTTCAAATTAAATTTTTTTTAATGATGTAAAAGTACCTGAAAGGAAGGCATCTTTAAAGTGTATCTTGTTCTGTCAATTTATAATATAGTACTAAAAGGTTTTTTTCTTATTTGACATTGACAGAGGAGGGAGGGAAACTGTGGTTAACAGTTAACACTACCAAGGAGACAGTACTTAGACCAGAAAAAAAAAAAGTCAATAGAATAGAGCTACATGAGGCCATCTTTTTTTTTATTGCTTTTTATTTTGTGTGAATAATAGAATTGTGTAGTTAGAGGTCATTAAAGAATCATCCTATTATCCTTGTATAGAACTTCAAAATTTTATTGCAGTAATTTGCTAATTTTTCAAATTGGATTAATTCCCTTTCAAAACAAAACTATGTAAATATTCATCATCTTGGTTGTGTATGGTGATTCTTTATATAGCATTTCACTACCTTATCACTTGCAAAAATGATATCTCCACAGTCAACTTTTAAAATCAGTGCTGTTTTAGTTTATTATGCATCGTCAGTTTATAATGTCTTGTATGTAATATTTTTATCTTAAACAGCTATGCAGTGATCACATGGGAAGTCTTATCCAGAAAACAGCCTTTTGAAGGTAAGTGTACTTTCATATCCTCATTCTATGACTTCATGTTGGTAGGCCGCATCCAGTACTATATAAATAAAGCCTATCTTATTTTAAATTTGCCTACCATTCACTTTTTGGAAAACACGCTATGAAAACAATTTATCAATTCTGAATCCACTGTATATTGGAAACTATACTGCATTAAGGGTCAGAAATACATAGAGTCTAGTACTTGTTCTGACGGTACTTACCTCTGTGATCAAGCCACTAAATATCTTGGGTCTTCATTGTTTTATTTGCAAAATGAAAATTTTGAACTTTTATTTTTAAGATTAATTCAGGCTCTAAAACTCTTAATTAGAAAATTTAATTAGTGCTTCTTCCATAACAGCCAGCAAACATTGAAGAAGAATTTTTAGGTTTTCTGATAACATTGTCCGTTTCTTTATTTTGAGGATTATATGGGTCAGCGTGCTGTGTAACAACCTTAGAATCTTAGTAGCTTACAAAATAAATATATATTTCTCATTCACAGTAGGTGTGAGTGGCCACTCTTGGCTATGCGAGGTTCCACTCATTTCTACTAAGGTCTTTTCTATTCATAGCCCATTGACCAAATCAGACATATGACCAAACTTAAAATTAATTAGGTGAGGAGAGGCTATAAATATATATATATAGAGAGAGAGGGGGGGGGGGAATATATATATATATATATATATATCTTAAAATCTTAGGGGCAATGCATTACTCCTAAGATTTTAAGTTTCCCTCATTTTCATTTGGTTGACTTTAGAATATATTTAAGTAATATATTGAATCATAATATATTTCTAATGAATGAAATATATTTGTTTTGACAGAAGTCACCAATCCTTTGCAGATCATGTATAGTGTATCACAAGGACATCGACCAAACACTAATGAAGAAAGTTTGCCACTTGATATACCTCATCGAGCACTTATGATCTCTCTAATAGAAAGTGGATGGGCACAAAATCCAGATGAAAGACCATCTTTCTTAAGTGAGTATACAGTTTTATTCAGGACCTCTTAAATTAAAAAAAAAAAGTGAATATACTATGAATAAGATATTTCTTGAAACATTATACAAGTTAGATGGCAAGCTTAAAGTTCCTTTTTTTTTTAAATTCAGTTGCTGTTTTTATTTTATGAGAGGAGATTGGAGAGATAAGGAGAGCCAGTTGGCTATCATAAAAAGGTTAGAAATTTATTCCAACTACAAAGGAACATCGTTAAAGTGTGTTTTATATGGAAATGACATGACCTAATTAAGTTTTGGAGAGGTCATTCTTGTTGATATGTGGAAAATTGACGTAAGGGCAGGAGTGGAAGCAGAGACCAGCTAAGAGACTCTCACAAGAATTTACTAACTAAGGTGGTAATCCTAGATAGAAAAATTAGATAGAATTAAGATTTATTTCAGAGGTAGAATGGATCATCATCTAAATGTAAACCTAGGTGAAAGTTTTTATGACCTTATGTTAAGCAAAGAGCTCTTCTATAAGACATCAGAAATAAGATCCATGAAAAAAATAGAATTGGGCATTAAAAAAAAACTGAAAATTTTTGTACTTCAAAAGATGATATTAAGAAAAAGTGAAAAGATGAGATGCCTGGGTGACTCAGGGTGTGATTCCGGGGTCCTGGGATCAAGTCCCGCATCAGGATCCCCACAGAGAGCCTACTTCTCTCTCTGCCTATGTCTCTGCCTCTCTCTGCGTCTCTCATGAATAAACAGATAAAATCTTTAAAAAAGAAAAAAGTGAAAAGATAAGCCACAGACTAGGAATCCTCCTTCTAACTGAAAAAGCAGTGAAATATATTTTTCATTCAAAATCTGGGTCCACACATTAAGAAAATTATTCACCATGACCAAGTAGGATTTATCCCCGGGACACAAGGCTGGTTCAACACTCGTAAAACAATCAATGTGATTCATCATATCAGCAAGAGAAAAACCAAGAACCATATGATCCTCTCATTAGATGCAGAGAAAGCATTTGACAAAATACAGCATCCATTCCTGATCAAAACTCTTCAGAGTGTAGGGATAGAGGGAACTTTCCTCGACATCTTATAAGCCATCTACGAAAAGCCCACAGCAAATATCATTCTCAATGGGGAAGCACTGGGAGCCTTTCCCCTAAGATCAGGAACCAGACAGGGATGTCCACTCTCACCACTGCTATTCAACATAGTATTGGAAGTCCTAGCCTCAGCAATCAGACAACAAAAAGACATTAAAGGCATTCAAATTGGCAAAGAAGAAGTCAAACTCTCCCTCTTCGCCGATGACATGATACTCTACATAGAGAACCCAAAAGCCTCCACCCCAAGATTGCTAGAACTCATACAGCAATTTGGTAGCGTGGCAGGATACAAAATCAATGCCCAGAAATCAATGGCATTCCTATACACTAACAATGAGACTGAAGAAAGAGAAATTAAGGAGTCAATCCCATTTACAATTGCACCCAAAAGCATAAGATACCTAGGAATAAACCTAACCAAAGAGGTAAAGGATCTATACCCTAAAAACTATAGAACACTGCTGAAAGAAATTGAGGAAGACACAAAGAGATGGAAAAATATTCCATGCTCATGGATTGGCAGAATTAATATTGTGAAAATGTCAATGTTACCCAGGGCAATTTACACGTTCAATGCAATCCCTATCAAAATACCATGGGCTTTCTTCAGAGACTTAGAACAAATTATTTTAAGATTTGTGTGGAATCAGAAAAGACCCCGAATAGCCAGGGGAATTTTAAAAAGGAAAACCATATCTGGGGGCATCACAATGCCAGATTTCAGGTTGTACTACAAAGCTGTGGTCATCAAGACAGTGTGGTACTGGCACAAAAACAGACACATAGATCAGTGGAACAGAATAGAGAATCCAGAAGTGGACCCTGAACTTTATGGTCAACTAATATTCGACAAAGGAGGAAAGACGATCCACTGGAAGAAAGACAGTCTCTTCAATAAATGGTGCTGGGAAAATTGGACATCCACATGCAGAAGAATGAAACTAGACCACTCTCTTGCACCATACACAAAGATAAACTCAAAATGGATGAAAGATTTAAATGTGAGACAAGACTCCATCAAAATCTTAGAGGAGAACACAGGCAACACCCTTTTTGAACTTGGCCACAGTAACTTCTTGCAAGATACATCCACGAAAGCAAAAGAAACAAAAGCAAAAATGAACTATTGGGACTTCATCAAGATAAGAAGCTTTTGCACAGCCAAGGATACAGTCAACAAAACTCAAAGACAACCTACAGAATGGGAGAAGATATTTGCAAATAACATATCAGATAAAGGGCTAGTTTCCAAAATCTATAAAGAACTTATTAAACTCAACACCAAAGAAACAAACAATCCAATCATGAAATGGGCAAAAGACATGAAGAGAAATCTCACAGAGGAAGACATAGACATGGCCAACATGCACATGAGAAAATGCTCTGCATCACTTGCCATCAGGGAAATACAAATCAAAACCACAATGAGATACCACCTCACACCAGTGAGAATGGGGAAAATTAATAAGGCAGGAAACAACAAATGTTGGAGAGGATGCGGAGAAAAGGGAACCCTCTTACACTGTTGGTGGGAATGTGAACTGGTGCAGCCACTCTGGAAAACTGTGTGGAGGTTCCTCAAAGAATTAAAAATAGACCTGCCCTACGACCCAGCAATTGCACTGTTAGGGATTTACCCCAAAGATTCAGATGCAATGAAACGCCGGGGCACCTGCACCCCGATGTTTCTAGCAGCCATGTCCACAATAGCCAAACTGTGGAAGGAGCCTCGGTGCCCATCGAAAGATGAATGGATAAAGAAGATGTGGTTTATGTACACAATGGAATATTACTCAGCCATTAGAAACGACAAATACCCACCATTTGCTTCAACGTGGATGGAACTGGAGGGTATTATGCTGAGTGAAGTAAGTCAATCGGAGAAGGACAAACAGTGTATGTTCTCACTCATTTGGGGAATATGAATAATAGTGAAAGGGAATATAAGGGAAGGGAGAAGAAATGTGTGGGAAATATCAGAAAGGGAGACAGAACATAAAGACTCCTAACTCTGGGAAATGAACTAGGGGTGGTGGAAGGGGAGGAGGGCGGGGGGTGGGGGTGAATAGGTGACGGGCACGGAGGGGGACACTTGACGGGATGAGCACTGGGTGTTATTCTGTATGTTGGTAAATTGAACACCAATAAAAATTAATTTATTAAAAAAAAAAAATCTGGGTCCAAAAAAAAAGAAAAAAAAAAAAACAAAACAAAAACAAAATCTGGGTCCAGCGCACATCAGTACTATATTTAAAAACTGAAAAGCCGCTTGTAAATGGATTCAAGTTTTAGTTATTTCCCAGAGCTACGTGGGAGAGTTTATATCTTCTTTGTCCCAGTGCCACTTCCAAATACTCCTTTTCTTTTCCATTCTCTAAAAATCCTAGCTCCTTTGCAAAACCATACCGTTAGGCAGGACCTCTCTACCGACTTCCTGGTTTTTCCCTGTTGTCCTTTAAAGACTTTTGGCTGTCTGATTCACCCTGCATTGATCAGCACTGCTGAATATTTACAGGAGCCTTCTGCACGTGGCAGAGCTCTCTCTCTCTATTCCTCTCCTCTTTCTGGTACTGCCCTGTGCACTCTGTCTGCTTTGGTCTACACAGACTCTCAGCCCCATCTCTTCAACCAAGTTTCCACTCAAGTGAGAAGTGAAGCCTCGCCTCACTTCCCTCTTAAGCTGCAGCTAGAAACTCTTTCAGCACAGAAAGCTTGCGAAATCATAAGGCTCACCTGATTTGTGTCCTGTCTCTCAGTGATCGCTGTCCTTTGTTGCCTGGTATCTAGGATCCTGAAACCCATTGTGTCATGTTTTGTTTTGTTTTTTTCTTCCTAGCTTTTTTTATTGTTTTAGGCAGAGTGGCAGATAAAACCCTGTTGCTCCATCTTGGCCAGAAGTGGGAGTTATTTATTGGTTTTCTCTTTAAAGTAATGGTCAGGGCAGTGGCTCAGTGGGTTAAGTGTTATAAGCATCTGCCTTCGACTCAGGTCACGATCCTGGGGTCCTGGAATCAGGTCATGATCCCCGGGTCCTGGGATCAAGCCCAGCATGTCCGGCTCCCTGCTCAGTGAGGAGTCTGCTTCTCCTCCTTCCCCTCCTCTTCCTCATGCATGCTCTCTCCCTCAAATAAACTCTTTAAAATCTACTAATTGCCAAAACTGAACACTAAACACTACTTAAAAATTCTGTAATACTTGGGCAGCTCCGGTGGCTCAGCGGTTTAGCGCTGCCGTCAGCCCAGGGCGTGATCCTGGAGACCCGGGATTGGGTCCCACATCAGGTTCCCAGCATGGAGCCTGCTTCTCCCTCTGCCTGTGTCTCTGCCCCTCTCTCTCTCTGTGCCTCTCATGAATAAATAAATAAAATCTTAAAAAAAATTCTGTAATGCTTCTCAAACACATCTACTACTCCATTCTCACAGATCAGCTGTTCAAAAGGTGTGGTACAAGGACCCCTGGGGTTGTTGGTTTCTGAGACTTTGAGAAGAATTCACAAAATCAGAACTGTTTTCAGATTAATAAATATTGGGATGCCTGGGTGGTTAGCAGTTGAGCGTCTGCCTTCAGCTCAGGGTGTGATCGTGGGGTCCTGGGATCGAGTTCTGTCCGCATTGGGCTCCCCTTGAGGAGCCTGCTTCTCCCTCTGTCTGTGCCTCTTCTCTCTCTCTCTGCATCTCTCATGAATAAAGAAATAAAATCTTTAAAAATAATAATAATAAATACCAAGATTATGTTTTTAAATTCTCTCTCATGAGTACATAGTGGATTTTTCCAGAGGCTAGAGGTATGATGGTTTTATTGCTCCAACAAATAATAGAATGTGTTCTCATATACTCTGATGTTTTAAATTTTTCTCAGTTTTAATTTGTAACATAGTAAATATCAATAGATATGACCCACATATACCAAAGCTATTTGGGCTAGTCAATAATTTTGAAGACTCCTGAGACCTAAAAGTTTGAGAATTGCTTCCTTCTATCTGTTGATCATCTTGTACTATTGTAGGAGACACATAAGGCCTATTCTTTATGTTCCCAAAGTGATGGTGAAATTCTGTTTCAGTCCCCAAGAAGGAAAGTATAGGAAGAACATTTCCAGCTTCTACATGCCCCTCAGCACCCTTCCACAGAATTACTTCATTTATTAATTTTGGAAAAAAACTGAGCATGCTTATCTGGTCCCTTCTCAGTTTTTTTCCTTCTTTTAGAAGTCAGCCTGTCTAAAGGATGCCTGCATTTACTGCTCCCCCATGTGGAAGTAGATGAGGCTTGTGGCTGAGTAAAGCTGTGAACTCTTTCCAAGCCCATTGGCTACAGATCTAAAGGTAAATCCTCCCAATTATCTTTCCCAGTAATAAAGATTGATACTTTGATCATCATCATTATTCTAGGTCTTTTCTCGATAGATTCTGAGCTTAGGAGGAGAAGATAGGGGTAATATCTTAGTCTCCCTCCTTAAACCTCCTGCACCCCATGCTCCGTCTTTGAGCTGATCACCTCTTCTCACACGACATTGAGAAATTAAAAACCATGAGAGAGTACCACTACCTCATAGTTCCACTACCGCATCTACCATCTTAGTTGTGCTTGTATCCATCTTTCCTGCCTTCTCTCTTTTACAGGGAAGAGAGAGCTCTTTCACTTTTTATGGGAAAGAAGTGTCCATATACTTACATAAATGTAAATGTATCACTTGTGCTCTGGGTACCATCCCCAAACCGTCTCTAGCTTCTGTTCCTTTATATTCTTGCTCTACTCCTTGCAGTGCCCATCTCAGCCTGTCTGCTGGATCATTCAGCTGTCATACATATTCCTTTACTATCTCCTATCTATACAGGAAAAAAAATCTCGACTCCATCATATGTCAGGTAACCACCTCATTTTTGGGCTCCCATTCAAATCTAAACACCTTGTAGGAATTGTCCACCCTTGTTGTCTCTGCTTCTTTCCCTCTCATTCAGTTTTTAACAAACTTAACATCAGTCTCTGTTTGCCTATCTCTACTAAAGCTACATTGTTGGCATTACCAAAGATGGCAATGTTAGAAAATTCTGCTCATCTTTCTTGGCTTCTCAGAAGATTAGACATGACTGTTCCCTCCGTGTAACTGGGCCCTTTACTATCTACATACTACCTATACTCATGCCCTAGGTAATCCACTCCAGACTATGGCTTTATATACCATCCGTATGTTAGCGATCCTCAGTTTTATATCTGGAGCCATGGTCTCTGCTTTCAGCAATAATTTCATATATTATTATAGTAGTCGTAATTATGCTTTTTTCTATTTGTTGGCTATTATGAATAATGCTACTATGGCTATGGCTGTTTATATACAAGTCTTTGTGTGAACATACACTTTCATTTCTTAGATTGCTACCTATGAGTTGAAGTGCTGGGTTGTGTGGCAAATTTATCTTTCATTTTTAAGAACTCTCAGAGATTTTCTAAAATGGCTCATCATATCTTACATTTCCATTTTCAAATGGTTGTCCTATTATTGTTATATATTCTACGTAGAAGTCCTTTAGCAGATACGTGATATGTAAAAAATGTTATCCCAGTCTGGGGCTTATCTTCTTTTTTCTTAGCAGCTTTTTGAAATGCAAAGGTTTTCAATTTTTTTGAAGTGCATTTATCAAAATTCTTTTTTGGATCCTGTTTTTAGTATCATATCTAAAAATTATTTGCCTAATCCAAGGTCATGAAGAATTTCTCCTATGTTTGCATTTAAGCGCATGATCCATTTCAAGTTAATTCTATGTACGGTGTGAGGTAAGAGTCTAAATTTGTCTTTTTTCATGTGGATATCCAGCTGTCCTAGCACCATTTGTTGAAAAGATGATCCAGTTCCTATTGAATTGCCTCAGCAACTTTGTCAAAAAGCAATTGACCATAACTATAAGGGTTTATTTTTAGATTCTCAAGTATATTTCAGGATATGTATTTCTATCTATATGCATATAATAAAGGCTCTTAAGACGGTTGAATATTATCATTTTGGGGAAAAATTGACGTAGAGCCTTATCAGTGAAATATTAGCATTTACATTTTTGCAATTTAATGATTAGAGCAATCTGAACGCATATAATTTTTTTTTCTTATTTAGAATGTTTAATACAACTTGAACCAGTTCTCAGGACATTTGAAGAGATAACTTTTCTTGAAGCTGTTATTCAACTAAAGAAAACAAAGGTAAATTACTAAATAAAATAGTGGAAATTGAACTTAAAACAATTCTATATTCATGGAGATTTTCAGCTTGTTTGATTTAGTTTTCTTCTATATGCTTTTCACAAATATCAGCTCTACAGTATTAGGGTGATAGAGCTTAACAGAGACTATGAATACTGTTTTCCCTCACCAAAAAAGGTTTTCCATGTCTTTGAAATGGCCACTTCTTGATTTCAAAGGCATTTCCAGAACTCCCATATATCAAATGTAAGTTTAAAATGTGTAATGAATGCCAGTTATGTATAGTGAATGCCCTAAATCACTAGGGCTTTTTAACCTATAGTTCTTCTTTTTTTTTTTTTTTTTTTTTTTTTTTAACCTATATTTCTTAAGCTAAAGTTTCAGTATATATGGAGTAATAGAAGTCTGGGTTCTTACACTTCTTTTTAACCAAAGTTCTTGGGTTTTTAAAGATTTATTGCCAAGTTAAGCTATAGAGTTGTATTAATAATTGAGGCCAAAATGTGTGTTCTTTTAATGCTTTATTTTATTTTGTTCTGTTTTCCCATTCAGACACTCCATGTTACATAAATCAAAGTAACAGTTGGTACGAATTACTTAAAACAATTGTCTTATTTACTCATTCTGGCTTTTGTAGATCATAACAATTGAAGGGACCTATTACTGCACAGTTTTCTTAATACTGTCAAAATTTGTTTAAAAAGCAACTACAGCCCTTTAGGGACAAAGTAAGCATAGTTGAGCACTTGCTGGGTGTCATTAAATTGCATCTGAGATATAATAAAAATAATCAGTTATTAACCAAAGTCTTGAGTTGTGAATTAAGCATAGTCTATAATTTATGTATTATTAAATGACATTGATTGCCTCTCGTGGTTTGATGAACCTTTTGCCAAAACCGTTAGTTTGAAAGGGAAATACATGAAGAAAACAACCACCTTTAACAAAACTAAAAATTGATGATGGTAGTATTAATGCCTGTTTTCTGAAAAACTAAAGAACTGTGTTTTAATTATTTTGATAACTTTTAACTGGACCTCCCTGCTTCTGAGTAGGTACAGTCTTTTCCAGAACATTGCAGCCTCTCCACTTCTTAGTAGCTACAAACTTCTGTAATTTTTTTTTTTTTTTTGCTTTATCTGTTCAGTTCTCTTTTCTCTCCTTACAACCATCTCTTCTTCTGCCAAGCAAATGTGGATAGAAGAATTTGTTCATAAAATGGAAGAGAACTATTCCAGTTTGTTTGGGTTTTTTTTGTTCCCCAAACAACTGAACAACTGAAACATTAGGATCTATATTTAACAACTGATAATTTTTAGAAGAAATTTAGGCTTTTTAAATAAAATCAAGTTTCTGAAAACCAGGATGCCTGTTGGCTCATTCAGTTAAATGTCTTCCTTGGGCTCAGGTTGTGATCCCTAAATTGTGGGATTGAGTGTTGTGGGATTGAGCGGGGCTCTCTGCTCAGCGGGAGCCTGCTTCTCTTTTCCTTCTGTTTTTACCCACCCCCCACTTGTGCGCGGCGCGCGCACATTCTCTCTCTCTCTAATAAATAAATACTTAGAAAGAGGGGGAGTGGCAGTGAGGGAGGGAAGGGGAGAGAAAGGGAGAAATTTCTGAAAATTACGACCACCAGTTACAGTGACTTGGGTTTTTTTTTTTTTTTTTGAGGTTCCTACATTTTTTTCAGTTCTTTGAACCATGTCCCATAATTTGTGTTTTTACAGACAGCATTTCCTACATCTTAAGTAGTAAAAACTGAACCAAAAGAAGTTTTTCCTTAGTATTCTATTTCATTTCTTTCTTGGGGTTGACTTACTCGTTCATAAATAATTTGAATTATCATAACATCAGTTATGAAAAATGATGTTGCTAACTCAAGGATATTGCATTATCAGAAAATGTTTCAATAAATACAAAAGCACAGAAAAACCTTCTATAACAGAGTCATATCCAAAGAATAATTCAGTAGGTTCATATAAAAATATATTTAACAGGGATGCCTGGGTGGCTCAGTGGTTCAGCATCCGCCTTGGGCCCAGGGTGTGACCCCCGGGGTCCCGGCATCGAGTCCCGCATCGGGCTCCCTGCATGGAGCCTGCTTCTCCCTCTGCCTGTGTCTCTGCCTCTCTCTGTGTCTCTCATGAATAAATAAATAAAATCTTTTTTAAAAAATGTATTTAATCTTCATTGGACTGCTTCGTACAAAGTACTATGCTGGGTAGATTATATATACAGATGAATAGTATTTTTTTCCTCCTAAAATACCTTACTCATGTAATGAAGCAAACAGTCATAAGTATGAATAATGGAGGTCTGAATGTAGCGCCCACCAATTTCTAAAGTTCTAAAGTTATGTTGACATTATGTTGGTTTAGAGAAGAACAGCATACTGACAGGTTTGTTTTTTAAATCACTCACTAGTGATGGCAGCTAATCCAACTGGCGTATAGAGACAGGGTAAATCACTAAATGATTTTAATACAAAAGTATGGCATATAAATAAATCATCTGCCTAATAGCTAGCATTTACTGAATGATTGCTAAGTAATCTTAGGACTTTTTTGTTTATAATCCTCCCTGAAGTAATCCTGCAAAATAGGTATTCTTATTTCTAGTTTGCAAATGAGTAAACTGAGAATAAGTCTCATGCCTAAAATCCAACAGTTAGGTATCCTGGGATTCTAAACCAACCTGATTGGCTACATGGTCCCCATAGTTCCATTAGGATACCCCGTATCCCTTACTTACTCCATCCCTCAGTTTCTTATCTATAAAATGAAAATAATACTTCTACTTACCAGCACAGTACCTAAAATAGAGTAAATGCTTCATAATTTTGATAGACACATATACTTACACAAATGAAATTTATTAAGTACTTAGCTTGTATCAGACACTATATATTCATTATCTCACTTAATCTCTAAAACAGTCCAGCATGTTTAAAGATAAATTTGCTCAAGGTAACCAACTAATGAGAAATGGGATTCAAAGTCTGTTTCTCAAAAGTTACTACTCCTATACTGTTTCTACCTTTACGTTATATATTATAGCCTCAAATGATTTAACTTTACTTTCCACTGATTTTTTTTATAAGCATATAAAGTATGTTAAGTAGATTGTACTTTACTCATATAATTTCCTAATCACTTCCAACTAAAGAACTTGTATGCATTCATTCCAGTTACAGAGTGCTTCGAGCACTCTTCACTTATGTGACAAGAAGGAAATGGAGTCTTCTCTGAACATACCTGTTACTCATGGACCACAGGAGGTAAAAAAAAAAAAAAAAAAAAAAAAGTTGATAAACTCAAAATGTGAGAAGAATACGAAAACTCGTTTAGTCTTAATTCCTTCTTCCTGTATATGTGGGAAGCTAAAGCCAGGGAGAGATTTTAGGATTCATTAGGTAGCCCATGGTAATCTCCGTTCCAAAATCCAGCACTCCTATTTCTCACGCCACTGTTTATCTCATTGAGTCATACATAGTCCTTGCTTCTTTGTTTGCCATTGTCATTATTTCATATAACGAATGGTGTTCCAGTGTGGTCCACAGGCAAATCATTGATTACATTTTTACCATTATGTTTATGCCGCCTTACATAGATGTAAGCTAGCTGTAATACAGCTTTGTCCTTACCTCTTACAATGATTAATGAAGGGAAGAATGCCATTTGAATGGCTAGCTACAAGGATAGATTTCTTTAGTAGCACTCATTCATATTTCAAATTAATAATTTCTCCCAAGAATATATAAGACTTGTTATTTTATATGTATGTTTCTTTAATTTTGTAAGGTGTAAGTTGTAACCGTTTTTTATTCTTTTTTTATAATAAACCAAAAGCAAGAACTATTTAGAAACTCTGTAACTTTAAAAATGATTTTCTATTCACCTGAATCATTTATCTTCTATTTACTTTAGGAATCGTGTGGATCCTCTCAGCCCCATGAAAATAGTGTTTCTACTGGAGCCTCAGAATCCCTGTCAGCTCCTCAAGATAATAATTTTTTATCTAGTATGTAAATTTTTCAATCAGTATTACTTGCAAGTTTTCTTTTTTTTTTTTTTCCATATTAAGCAGTTATGTTTGCATGGAACATGTCTTTCATCTGTAGTCGTAACTCATTTTTTAGAAGTGTCAGAATCTAAAGATGAGAAAATAATAGTGGGATGTTCTAAAAATACATTAAAATATTGAAGACATTGTCTTAGGCTCTGTGAAAAGATATATAAAAATATACCTTTTAAGATAAGAGAAATGTTTCTAAGTAACCATGGTATGAGATAGACAGTGACGATAGAGACTATAAGAGCTATGGATGTAGAGCTGTGGTAATACACTGGAAAAGTAATATTTTTTACAAAGTATTTCACAACAACTTTGTGAGGGAGATATTCCTCATTTTACAGATTTTTAAGATCAAGACTTCCTGGATCACATAGTTAGTAGCTGGCAAATCCAAGACTTGAAGCCAGGTCTTTTGATAAATATTTTCATGTCACTCCACCATGTTGTCATCCTGAAGAAATTGTTTCTGACAGAAGGTTGGACCTATAGTTATAAAGATGGGCATTCCAGGCAAAAGGAACAACATAGAGCCACAGATGCAAGTGAGTAGTTGGATTTAGCTGGTAAAGAGGATGAATGAAAGGAGGTAAAAGATCAATAGGTGGAGTCCTATCATCCCAAGTTCTAACACTAGGCTGAGCTATTTGGGCTTTTTCATGTGGGTAGGGAGCAACTATTGCAAATATTTGAGCAAGGGTGTGACATGATAAATGTTGTTTTGCTTTATAGAAAGATTCATCCTAGCTGGAATATGTAGACTATTTTGGAAGGAAAAAGAGAATGGAGGTGGGGAAACCAATTAGTAGACTGTTGGTCTGTTACTGTAGTACACAGGAGAGATTCTGAGACCTGATTCAGAGTACAAGAAGGGAGAAAGGATGAAAGAGATGTTATAGAGGACACACTGAAGGACTTCATAGCCTTCTTGTAGGAAGGAAGAGAAAAAAAAAAGCTGAACAAGTTGTCAAGCCTGGCGACTGGGAGAATATTGGTGCTTTTAACAAAAATAGGTGATGAAAGAGGTTTTAGAGTTAAATAAATAATCAAGTTTTTAATTTTTTGTCAAATTTAAGGTTAGCGCATATGAGGTTGATGTCCAGTGGACTGTTGAAAACATCAGGCTAAGGCTCAATGAAGATAGAACATTTAATTACGTAGATTTGGGAAGAAAGCTGTTATCTGAGGCCCTGAGGTTGAATGGGATTATACCAAACGAGTATAGAAAGACACACATCATAAATAGATTTAGAGGACGCATTTAAAGTACAGAAGGAGGAAGAAGACACAGAAAACATTAGGGATCATGTGAAGAAGTAAAATCCAATGATTTATGATTCACATACAACAGACAAACATAGACATGAGGTAACAACGTTGATTATAAACCCTCTTTTGCTCTAAGATGTATTTGCCTTTAGAACTAGATTTATGAACCAGCTTTAATAACTGAAAATTTAAAGACAATACTATTTTCTGTATGACCAGGATGTTGATATTTTAGCTAACAGGAATAGCTAAGGACCCTTCTACCCCTAATGAAGATGTTGTGTTTTGTAGGAAAAACTCAAGACTTTTCTCCGGTGTGTCACTATCCGGTAAATCACAGTTGCAATAGTAACATCTCTGCAGCTCAGAAGTGGACATTTTGTGATCACAAGACCACCCCATGCGCGTTAACAGTAATAAATCCATTCTCAGCTGAGGGAAACACAGGTAAATATTTAACACTTGTAAATGATGCTCTTTACCTTACAACTGTACGCTCAGTAGATTTCCCACACAGTTAGTTTTATTCACCTTTATTTCTTCAACACAATAAACACATACCTTATTAAATAGGAAAGCACTTGCAATCCTAGAAGATATGAGTGCTGACATGTGATAATAATAGGCCCACATGGTATTCCATGAACATCTCTCTAGGGAGGGAGTGCTAAAGGGAGGTGTGACTTAGTATGTTACTAAAAGTAAAGGTTTTTTTTGTTTTGTTTTGTTTTAGTTTTTGGTTTTTTTTAATAATTTATTTTTTATTGGTGTTCAATTTGCCAACATACAGAATAACACCCAGTGCTCATCTCTATATATAATATAGATTGGGTTTTACCCCCATGGATTTATAAACATATAAAAGGACTTTTTCTGGGAAGGGAACTGAAGGGAAAAGACGAGATAACCCAAATATCTGAGTGTTTCCCAAAAATTAACAGCATCCCCCAATTCCTGTATTCCCTATTAGCATAATCACAGAAAGTTAGGGTTTACTCTCATTATTTCTTTTTTATCCAGTTTTACTCATAGCCATAGAGCTGTCCTCAACTGCTTTGTTATCCTTTGCTCTTCTGCAGAGCGATTACAGCCTGGCATAGCCCAGCAGTGGATCCAGAGTAAAAGGGAAGACATTGTGAGCCAGATGACAGAAGCCTGCCTTAACCAGTCACTAGATGCTCTCCTGTCCAGGGACTTGATCATGAAGGAGGACTATGAACTCGTTAGTACTAAACCTACAAGGACCTCAAAAGTCAGACAGTTACTGGACACCAGTGACATCCAAGGAGAAGAATTTGCCAGAATTATAGTACAAAAGTTGAAAGATAACAAGCAAATGGGTCTTCAGCCTTACCCGGAAATACTTGTGGTTTCTCGATCACAACCTTTAAATTCATTTCAAAATAAAAACTTATAAGTGACTCTTTTTCAAGAAGAAAAGTCTTTCTATAAGAGGTTATTTTATATTTCTGTTGCCTTTATCATATCGTTTTTATAAAATCCACATGAATATTAGAAGTTTTAATTGAAGTTTCTTCTTCAGGTAAATATTAGTCTTCTTCCATAACATTATAGTATGTTTTTAAATTAATATATTGGAAAGTTTGTGTTTTGCTACATAGTTCCATTGTTTTGTCTCCTTGGTTAATTGAAATTATTTTTTAAATGTAATAGTTCTCATATATCACAATGCCTTGAGGTGTCATGCATTGCTCATGGAAGCCATTTTCATATTCACTTTCCTTGTGGATGATTTATTACTTGTCAAAGATACAGTTTGGCTTTTGGAACTTTAACCTTTATACTCAAATTAGAGTTAGTGCACCATTTCTAACTTAGAGTGCCAGGTTCAAATCCTCTCCAAAAGGTTATGCATTAAACTTTGTTATCCAGATTACATTTTTTAAATCTTCTTCATTGAATTCTTAAAAAAAAAAAGTTTCAAAGGTCAAATGATACAAAGGAGATGAAGAAAAAAATCTTTCAACATATGTTTCTGCCCTCATTTCTAACCTCAGCTAGCAACCAAGGTGACTAAAACTTAACAGCACAATGTTTATCCTTCTATACCCTTCTTACTGCTGACATGTATATGCTCATTTGGGAAAGGGTTTTTCATTAATATTATTACAATACATCATACTACAACCTAAGTTTTGCACTTAATAGTACATCATGCACAGCCTTCCAGGTCATGTATAAATCTAACTCATTCTTTTTAACTGCTGCATAGTATCAAGGCTGCTTTTTTATTTTTTTAACTTGTTCAAGTTTAGCCAAAACAATAATGATACAATGTGAAGTGGGGTTTTTTTGTTTGTTTTGGTTTGGTTTGGTTTTTTTTTTTTTTTTTTGGTTAACAGCTTATGTCACTAAATGAAACCTTACAAGGCATAATTGCTCTTCTGAAAATGTTTATTAGTAATGTCATCGAAAACCGTGATGCAGGATAAATTTGAAAGTACAGACTTTCAAGAAGGACCAGACCCACCGTATAAAAAAAAAGAAGAAGAAGAAGAGTAAAAATGACCAGAAAGCATGGGGGCAATTAGATATTTTATTAAAATATTTAGTATTTTAATCTCCATTTGG
Source organism: Nyctereutes procyonoides (assembly GCF_905146905.1). Lineage (NCBI taxonomy): Eukaryota > Metazoa > Chordata > Mammalia > Carnivora > Canidae > Nyctereutes > Nyctereutes procyonoides. Next base: position 6,373,279 of record NW_026575137.1, read on the forward strand.
AGCTTGACATTAACCTGTGGTGCCTCATTACTGTGTCTCTGAGAAATATGGAAATTAGTAGGGAAAAATAGAAACCAATTAAGTATATGAGTTATCATATCTCATTTTTAAAGTGTTAGGATAAAGATTTAATTTGGGAAATAAGTTGAGAAGATGGGATCGTTTTAGGTAGTACTTAGACAACAGCACCAAATAACATTTAAGTCAGACACTAAGGAAATTCTTTTCAGTTCTTCTTTGAGTCTTTTTAAATAAGTAAAGGAGAATGTCACAATTGTGCAGTGTTCTTTTAATCCCCCTTGTTAAGAAAAATAGACTTGAGGCTCAGAACCTAAGAAACAGTATTTAGCAAGAATTTTATAGTTTTTTTTAAATTGTATTTTATTTGAAAATGACCTCCATATGACAAGTGGTACTAGTTTTGTATTTATAATATAGAAAGTTTCATTTCATAATATTCAAACAGAAAGATAGTGAGAAATACTAAATTGTACTACGATATGGGAGTATGACAGCAATCAGAAGTAGTAGGATGACATTAAGATTCAGTCACTCAAGGAGGGGACTTAATCTATAATTATCTATTTTAACGAGCTGGTACTAAATAATCTGAAAGTGGCGTTCTTTGCAGTATATTTTAAAAGAATATTACCCACAAGTGTACTCCACAGAGCAGCTGCATTAGCATCACCCGGAGCTTGTGAGAAATGTAGATTTGTGGCCCCTACCTCAAACCCGGATCAATCTCGGGTAGTAAGGATCAGAACTCTGTTTTAACAAACCATCCAGGCCATTATCTGTGCTAAAGCTCACGACTCTGTTTTAAGAAATGCAGGAGAATTACACATAAAATAATTTCCCTTTAGGTCCACAGATCTGTGTTCCTTATGTCTGTTCAGGATATACAGTCTCCGAACTGAGGTTTGATTAGGAAATTTGACTTTTTTTTTTTTTTTGCATTCACTTAAATTCCCAAAACAGTTTTAGCCATCTTTTGCATTTTAGAAAGATCACTTAAATATGATAATCAGATTAGTTGATTGAATCTACCACTCAGCTTTTTAAAGTACTTTAAAAGGGGGCAAACACTCAACTTATGACACATAAGACAGAGCTGATGTGGGAATGAGACAAGAAGCAAGACTTAATTTGCTGGAAGTTAGACTAATGAAGTTGGCATCACTATGAAAGACTGGATGTGGTGGTGGCAGTAGCCAGCAGCGAGAGCTGGTTTCATCAGGTCTGTAATTCTCTGCTCACCCTCCCCACCCCAGTCAAATACTTAATTTCCTAATATATGAGGAAAACTTACAGCCAATTGGGAGAACAGGAGAATCGATAATCTTTGATGTTACCCATCCTCAGAAACATCTCACTGGTCTCAGTAATGTGTTTCTTCTCTACAGTCTAAACTCCCATCTCTGAAAGCCCAGTCTCTAAACAATCTCCTGCTTTTTCTCTCCTTTTCCCCTGTATCTTTTTTTTTTTTTTTCAATTTCAAAGACCCAGATTTCTTTTTAAAAATGAAATTCCTTTGCTTGGCTTGTCCCTTCTCATCCATTTCCTGGAAAATTATGCTGTCTTTACTCTTGTTATCAATTTCATTCTTAATCTTTTAAAAATTTTAAAGGGGCGCCTGGGTGGCTCAGTTGGTTAAGCATCCGACTCTTGATTTTGGCTCAGGTCATGATCTCAGGATCGGGGATCGAGCCCCGCATAAGGCTGTGCACTTGGTGATTCTCTCTCTCTCTCCCTCTCTTCCCTCTTTTTCCCTCTTCCCTCTCCCTCTCTCCCAGAGAGAGAATGAGAGGGCGTGTGCACACTTGCTCAGGAGGAGGATCAGAGGGAGAGAGCTCAAGCATGCTCCCTGCTGAGCACGATGCCCTTCCTGGGGCTTGATCCCATGACCCTGAGGTCATGACCTGAGCCGAAATCAAGATTTGGAGCCTGACTGAGCCACCCAGGCATCCTTCATCTTTTAGAATTTGATGTCATACAATTAATGAATCTCTAGATTGAAAAGAATGATTATGCCTGGTTATGCTTCAAATTCCCCAAATAAAGACATTAAATAGACACATATCTCACAATCAAAAATTGTCTACTGATGATGAGGGAACCTAATCCCTACCCAGCAATGTTCTTCATCTCTAGACAGTGCTGTCAATTCTCTAGATTGATTTAAAAATCTATTTCCCTATCTGAGGATACCAGCATGGAGAATAATTATGACATAGAGCCAATGTAGACATAAACCTGTTCTATTTCTTCTTGCTAGTAATTTCAGGATCATTTAGGACAAACTAATATTTTGATAATCTATGATAGAAGCTCTGTCAAATCTTTTCTACCTTGATATCCGTAATCTGTGAGGGATCCTGCAGTTTGCAGTTGAATGACTTCAGTATCCTTCCACTTTTTGATTTGTCCCTAGGTTTTAAGTGTTGTCTGGGTGTTTTTAAGAAGCCTGAAGCCATCAAGATAAAACCTAACCTCAAAAATTGGAAGCCAAGTAACCTGCGGAGAAGGAATACACAGAAAAATTTGATTGATTTGGTTAGGGCATAATTAGGGCATGGTGCATAGGCTAGATTTTTCTGGTTTTCAAAAATTGAATTTTGTGTGTGTGTGTGTGCTATTTCAATTTTCATTAGCATTCCTGGTTCTAAACACTGAGATAGTGTATAGAGTCCATCTATTCCCTCCCCCACATGACAGCTCTTTTATATATTTCCAGGGAACTCTTCTGCCCCTGATGACTTTTGTTTTTATACTTTAATCCCTTCTTCCTTCAATGGCTATTTAAGAGGTATGGTCTGTATTTCTTTTAAAGTATGGTACCCATAACTGCATGTGATACTTCTAATCCATTTAGGTCTTATCAGCACAGTCGGGATATCTCCTCCCTTGTAATTAATATGTTAAGAGCTATTTTTGGTAGTCACATGACATTGCTGAGTTGGTATTTAACTAAAATGAGCTAAAAATCCTGTCTATGCTGTTTTGCCTTATCTCTCCTTTTTCACAAAGTTGAGTTGGGTTTTTGGCTCATGTATGACACTATGCCTTAATCCCTCTTAATTTTTCTAAATTCATCCCTAGTTCCAGCCACTCAGGATAGTTTTGATTCCTAAATCTGGAGTCTCTCAGCTCCTCATCCACAAATTGACAAAGTTGCCTTTTGTAATTTCATCCAAATTACTAATTAAAATGTCGAATGGTACTGGGCCAAGGAAAAGTCTGCAAAGAGCCACAGGCCTCCTCCCTTCAACTTGACAAAGATTAACTAATTGTCACTATTTAGGTACAACCATGCACCTACTCACTAATGAATATAACTGAAATATTTTTAAAGTGTTAACAGATTATCATAAAAGACTAATCTACAAATTTAACAAAAATGTCTCTATTTCCAGGTCAGGTTTTAAAGCATTTGGTTTATTATTCCATCTAAAATGTGTGTTTCAACGTAAGCACAGTTTTGTTGGGGGCTTGGGTTACGGTACATTAAAATATTAGAAAGAGCCTGGGTGACTCAGTGGTTGAGCATCTGCCTTTGGCTCAGGGTGTGGTCCCAGAGTTCTGGGATTGAGTTCCACATCGGGCTCCCTGTGAGGAGCCTGCTTCTCCCTCTGCCCGTGTCTCAGCCTCTCTCTAAGTCTTTCATGAATAAATAAAGTCTTAAAATGATAGATAGATGATAGATAGATAGATAGATAGATAGATAGATAGATAGATAGATAGATAGATGATAGATAGATAGATTTAATACATCTATATTAAAAAGGAACCTTACATAGAAACCGTATGATATTGCTCAGGCTTTGCTTATGAACTCTAGATGCAAGGCACTGTGACTACCAAAATCTCATGATTTAAGGATATCAGCTATATAAAGAATACCCAAATTCAACATTTAAAGAAAAAACTAAGAAAATTAAAGACTAAACAGAAGACAACCTTAAAATAGATATAAATAATACCCCTAGAGAGATTTGAGTGGGTATATCTTTAAAACTAGAAGTTGCCATGAAATGGAAACAAACAAAAAAAAAATGTAGGAAAAGTTCAAACTATCATCCTCAAAATAGCTACCCAGAAACTGTTAAAAAATAAAAAAAATATTTTTATTTATTTGAGGGAGAGAGAAAAGATTCCTCCCCGAGGAGGGAGCCCGATGCAGGGCTGGATCCCAGGACTCTAGGATCAGGACCTGAGCCAAAGGCAGGCATTTAACCCTCTGAGTCACCCAAGCGCCTCCAGAAACTGTTCTCAAAAACTGTCCCACCTCTTGTTCAACTACTGATGTAGAGAATTTTCTTTTATAGTAGATAATGCATCCCAAGCTCCAACATCCGGATTCCTTCATGACAGTATTTTGGGACACTGAGCAAATGGGGAAGTGCCCACAAAAGAGCTGCAAGTACTCTTCAACTTCAGTTTGAAGGCTCTTCCCCTCATCAAGAACACAAAAAGAAAAAAAAATAATTGGTTCTAAATTGATTTATGTGGTTAAGTGAGAGTACGGCTTAAGTGACCAGATACTCTACTTGTTTAGAAAGAACATAAAATGATTGGATGGAATATGGATTTGCTTTCTGGCATTTCACCAATCAGAATTAAGTTTCATCCTGTGGATCTTATATTCTGATAGGATTTATTAAGATAGAATCATGCTCTGGATTTTTGTTATACCACAGGAGGAAACTGTACTTTGCATCGCCTGTCAAACCTTAATTTTTCTCTTTATTTTTTCACCTTTTTTGGGGGGGAGGGGGTGGGGGATGAGAAAGTGTAAGCTCTAGTCTCTTAGCATATGTCAATTAAACAATATAGTCATGTCAGCTATAATCATCATGTTTAACACTAGATCCTCAGAGCTTACTCATAGTTGAAAGTTTGTACCCTCTTACCAATCTTTTTCTATTTCTCCTACTCCCCAGCCCCTAGCAACCACTTTTCTAGTCTGTTTCTGTGAGTGAGCATAAGTCTTTTTTTCTTTTTTAGCTTCCACACATAAGTAATCTCATGCAGTATTTCTCTTTCTCTATCTGGCTGATTTCACCTGGCATGATGCCCTCAAAGTCCATCCATATTGTCGCAAATAGCAGCATTTCCTTCTTTCTCATGGCTGAGTGATGTCCCATTCTCTGTGTGTGTGTCTCACATCTTTTTTATCCATTCATCCACTGAGGAACATTTAAATCTTTTCTATATCTTGACTATTGTAACTAAAATTTTTATCTCAAAAGAACAAGAATGATTCCATTTTCTTTACTATTTCTTTACTGTTTCTATACCTTTTTACTGCTGTGATTTGCTTCCCATTAATGTGAAGTTTAATGAGTTTTCAGGGATTCATATGGCATGTCTGGTCTGTACAAAAGCATTTTAGAGGCTACTAAATACTGTTTTCAGAGACTCAGAGAAAAACCTGTGTATGTTTCCTTCTAGGCAAACTTAGATTTTGGAATAGTGGTTCTTCAATTTGGTGACAAGTACTCAAAAATGTTCCCTTAAATACTCTTCGAACTTCAGAAATAATAATGTATTAGGATGGAAGAAATGTAATATATATGGATAAATTGTAGTGAACAAAGTATTTCTTAGGGGAAAGTTTCCTCTCAGTAGACATAAAAAACCCTACTCTCTACCAAAAGCCCCAACCTACCTTTAAGATTATAAAAGTTTTTCACCGAAAACATTGCAGAAAATTCCTTGTAGGCTAGCAGAGGGAGAAAGGGTTTAAAAGTAGTAGCTAAGCTGACACCCTGGACACATTTTGCTAAGAAACACACACACACACACACACACACACACACACACACCTCAGCAACATCCACAGTGTTAGATTTCTTAACTTCTTGCTGATGAACCCTCTCCCTGACAAGGAGTGTAACAGGGAAATTTACTCTCCATCCTTTCTAGAAATCACTAGTGAATATTGACCCATGTGTCAGGTAGTAGGGATGCCATGAAAGAGGTAAACAGCCTCCTCAACAGAGTTATATTCTAGTGGGAGAGGAAGACAATACATAAACAAGAATTGCACAAATTTAAGTGACTAGGATCCCATCAACTAACCATTCGTGTTGTGAAAAAGAACAAAGAATAGTGGGTTTCAGAGGGATTAGAAGAGAAGGATCTACCTTAGATTAAAAAATGATTAGGATCCTTTTTTAAAAAGCAAAGTCTGAGAGAGAGATTTCCCCCAGTGAAGAGGAAGAGCCTGCCAGGTGAAGAAGAGGAGGATGAGGGAGGCCAGTGTTTCTGGAGGTAATGACTGAGGCCAAGGGAGCTGTGAGCTGAAGCCACAGCAGTAGGAAGAGGCCTGAATCATGTAGGACTTCAGGGAAGAGTTTGAATGTCATGATATGTGTAATGGAAGCTATTGGATAAATTCGAGCAGAGAACTGATATGGTGTCCTTAGTTTACATGTTTGAAAATCGCTAAAAATGACTGGAGGGGGCGAGCGCAGCAAGAGATGGTTCCATTGATGATGTCTGGGCTGCGGTGGGTAGAAAGGACCAGATCTCAAAATTAAATTGATGGGATTTAATGCATGTTTTAAACTACTGTAAGGGAATGCCCAGTCATTCAATGCCAGACTTCTTTCATCTTTCTAAAACAGAATGTATCATGCCACATCCGTTTAATCTTCAAAGGTCCCCAAATATCCACGGGATAGAGGCTAAGCTCCTTATGGAAAAAAAAAAAAAAAACAACAAACCTGTAAGTCAGCAGCTACGTAGCTTTTCAGGCTCTGCCACTAGCATCACCCTGTCCATGCCCTGAACTTCAGCTACACCAAACTACTCCATTTTTCTTTTGTCATTGCCTTTCACATGCTGTGAACACACCCTGGAATGCCACTTACTCCTCCTCTTATGCGCCTCAAGAACTCTGAGTCATCATCCCCAACACTCTCATAATCTCAGAGATGAGTTAGTTGCTGCTTCCCCATGAGCTCATTGCAGCCCAAGTCATTTTTTATTTGTGTTCTAACTTTTTGCAACAGACTGAGATCCCTGAGGGCAAGGACTATGCTTTGTTATTTGTATTCCTAGAACCTATATCTCCTGAGTTCTTTAACTGCTTCTGGAAATGAATACATAAATGGGTGGATCATGCCAAAAACTGAGTCATACAGTGTATTCACTCAGAGACAGCATTTCAGGAACATTGTTCACATTATTGTTGTTGGTTTGAGAGTTGTCAGAAGTTTCCTGTACCATCTCATGAACAGCAACTTTCTTTCTTCTCATCAACGTACAGGTATGCTTTCAGTACAAAACAGCTGGTCATCGTTCTGTACGGTGTGGTGAGCATGTCACACTCGGTAATGGAGAACCAGCAGAAGACAAGCAAGATAAGGACCAAGAAGAAAAAGTCCAAATGAAGCAGAACATCACTGTACTACATAGCATCTGTCTCACAGTGGGGCATATGAGCTCAGGCACACTTGTATCGCCCAAGAAGGTTCTTAGAATAATGCCACCTCTCAGCTTTTCCAGACTTTTTTCCACTGCTTGGGACTTTATGTTATGAAGAGCTAGGAACCTCCGTCCAGAAGCCAGGGACAAGCTGTGCATATGTCTTGGAAGCATTTCCTAGATTTACTGTCTTCATCTGATTTTAGTCATCTTTATTCATTGAGCCAACAGGACAGGTCATAAAGGCAATCACGTTTGTGAAATTTACTCTCACACCTGTTTGGACAAACTGTGATACCCCGTATGAGGCAGGGAAATGGACCATGACTTCCTGCATATGTGAGTATAGTACTTTGCCCTTCAGGCTCTTAGAATCTTAATCAATGAGACTGCATAGGCTATTTTTAAAGGCCTGTCAACCTAATTCAAATTTAGCTGAGGGCCAGTGTATTTGTGGAAAATGGTCATTTGTATTTCTGATAATACTAAATGTTTAAACATAGAAACTTCATGTCCCTGAAAATTATATTCCTTTATTTCATGTTGATTTTACTTACAAATTTTATGAAAAATAACTGGTAACTTCAGGTTCATTACCCACTAATAGTTTATGGAGCTGGACTAAGAATCTAACTCCTAAGTTTAATTCTGTTCCATCCTATTCAGTTATGAATCTTCTATACGCTAAAAACTGTGGGGACGTTGAAATAAGGTCTTCCACAATTAGCATATATTCTATTGAGAGTATATTCTATGTGAATGTCTTCCCTGAAATAGTGTGCAGTAGGTGCACTTGACTTTCCCCACATGAGGGGAAGAGAAGCCTGGTAAGATGCAATGAGGCACTGGGACCAAATCCTACTTTAAGGATCATTTTCCAAATTCAGCAGACCACTTTATTTTTTGTACTTTTTTTTTTAACTAGACTCCACACCCAACATGGAGCCCAACGTGGGGCTTGAACTCACAACCCTGAGATCAAGACCTGCGCTAATATCAAGAGTTAGACATGTAACCAGCTGAGCCATCCAGGGAACCGAAGCCACTTTAGTCATGGGTTGTAGAAGGGTAGGAAAAATAAAAGTAGATAAAGTCTTAAAACTACTATGTAAAACTGTTTCTTTATCAAGTGGAAAATGTAGGATTTTTTAAACAATGGGCTTTTATTCTATGGAGAGTCCTTCCAGAACACTGATTCTTGTGAAGAGCCGTGCCTGGGATGAAAGCAGCATAATGCTGTGTTTCACTTACTAGGTTCCTTCATTCTACAGGAACCATAATATTTATTCACCATGAATGTGAACTAGGAAAGCAGAGTTCAGGATATCTTCATGTATGCAAAGATTTTTATCTATTTTGTGGGGTTGGGTTTTTTTTTAATTTTATGTATTTATTTAGAGACAGACACAGAGAGACAGAGAGAGAGAGAGCACTGAACAGGAGGAGGGGCAGAGGAAGAGGGAGAAGCAGACTCCCTGCTGAGCCCAGAGCCCGATCTGGGGCTTCATCCCAGGACCGTGGGATCATGACCTGAGCTGAAAGCAGGCACTTAACTGACTGAGCCACCCAGGTGCCCCTAGCTACTTTGGGTTTTTTTAAAAATATTTTTTAAAGATTTTATTTATTTATTCATGAGAGACACAGAGAGAGAAGCAGAGACCCAGGCAGAGGGAGAAGCAGAGACCCAGGCAGAGGGAGAAGCAGGCTCCATGGCTCCCTGGATCCTGGATCTGGACTCCAGGATCAGCCCCTGGGCCAAAGGCAGGCGCTAAACCGATGAGCCACGCAGGGATCCCCTACTTTGTTTTTAAAGGTAAGACCAAAACCTGGCATATGTAAGTACACAAACTAACAAACAAAATGCCCATGAAGTAGTTAAGCAAATATGAGCCACTCTATTACATGAATATCATTGGTTCTCAGAGACTAAGCTAGACTATTTAGTAAGTTCCAAGTTGTGTCACTGAGTTTCGAATATAGCCACTATTAAATGTTCTGATCCTAAAAAATAAATCTGTTTTCAATAGCTTTTCAGCATAATTAATCTCATTTCATCATCCGAACCAACCTATGTAACCTAATGGCCATTTTAGGATATCCAAATATTGTTTATTCATAAAAGACATCTCAATAGGGATTTTCTTTTATTTTGACTATAGGGTCTGAATTTGGGATAGACAAAATCAAGAATATTTTTTAAGAAGACAAAATATGTCAGAAATATTTAAAGATAAATATTTACAGGCAACATTGTCAAAATACACAGCAATAAACAACAATGGTTATTAGAAGCTATTGTTTTTAAGAAACGATTTTCTCTCTCTCTCAAATAAATAAATCTTTAAAAAAATTATTGCCTTTAAGGAGATCATATTAGAGATGAAAGGAGCAAACCTTTACAACCAAAACAACTATCCAAAATGTACATGTCTACTAAAAACAGTCAGGCCTTAGGAGCTGGAAAATCTTTGCCAAACATAATGTGGAAATTAGAAAGAAACAGACACAAGTTGAAATAACAGGATAGCCAGGAAAAGGCCAATTGGCTCTTTCCGAAGATACCCGGCAGGTGTTCTGACATTCTCTTGTGAAACTTCAGGCTCTACCTTTAGTTTTATAAAGTTAGACATGAGTCTTGGCATCAAGTAAGGATCCAACCATCAGAGTGGCACACACAGATTCTAAGACTGATCAATAAAATCAGAACGCAGTGCCATTTTATTCACTAAGGACGGGAAATAGAACTGTTGTTGGGCCTTCATGACTTTGTGAAAAATGTTTTCCACTAGTTCAATCAGTGCCAGACACATAAATTGTAAACAAAAAGAACACAGAAAACAGGGTGTCTGGTTATTTTCCCAACAGAGATACCATAATCAAGGCTCTAGACTTGGGTTCTCTTCCACCCAAGGAACGCCTCAGTGGACACGACAAGGACCACTTCTCTGACTTTCTGCTACCTCTGCCAAGTGGTCATTCCTTAAATATGTTAGTTCCTCCCAGACAATTTACTCCTTTTCAAATTATGAAATATCTCAAACGCACAGAATATAATCAGGATTCTGGGCATCTGAGTGGCTCGGTCAGTTAAGTGTCTGCCTTCGGCTCAGGTCATGATCCCAGGGTCCTGGGATCCAGCCCCACATTGGGCTCCCTGCTCAGTGGGGAGCCTGCTTCTCCCTCTGCTGGACCTCGCTCCCTCTCACTCTCTCTCTCTCTCTCTCTCTTTCTCACATGTACACTCTCTCAAGTTAATAAATAAAATCTTTAAGAAAATAAAACAAGGATTCCATATACCACACATTCTAGGTGCTATCTGTATCAGACTTCTTTTTAAAGAAATAAAACAATATAAATAGAACTAAAGCTCCATTCCTCTATCTTCCTCTCATCACCACCACCTTTTTCTTCCCAAAATAAAGAACTATCCTGATGTAAACATGAATCACCCCATGCATTTATGACTATATCCACAGTAGTGTCATTTCATAAATAGCACTACATTATACATATCTATTTGGAGGTTCTGGTTATCTCTCAACATACTTTTTTAAGCTATGACCACGTTTATATATGTAGCACTGCATTTGGTACAGCACACTATAGCAGAGAGTAGATTTTTATCATTTTATGTGTGTATTTTATTATTTGTGTGTAAGACAAACACCTTTATTATTTGTTTCTGTGTAAGACACAGAGCTCACAGGGCCAAAATCTAAGGGTAGGCAGGGCTGCGTTCCTTTTTGGAGACTCTAGAAGCAAATCTGTTTCCTTGCTCATATGGGTTATTGTCAGGATTCTTCTGTTCCTTGCAGTTGTAGGTCTGACATCCCCATTTCACTGCTGTCCTCTAAGAGCTGTTCCCAGCTTCTTTTTTAAAAAAGATTTTATTTATGTATATGAGAGAGAGAGAGAGAGCATGCAGGGAGTGGGGGTAGAGGGAGAGTGACAAGCAGACTCCACTCTGAGCATGGAGCTAACACGGGGCTTGACCCCAGGACCCTGAGATCATGACCTGAGCTGAAATCAAGAGTCGGACGGCTTAACCGACTGAGCCACCCCGGCGCCCCGAGTTGTTCCCAGCTTCTAAGGTCCAGCTACACTTCTTGTCCCATGGTCCACTTCTTCCATATTCAAAGCCAACAAGGATGAGGAGAAGCCCTCTGAAAATTTCAATCTCTCTTGCCTCTCCTCCAAATGATACAAAGCAATCTCTTGATCTTCAGGTCATCAGATTGCACCTTTAATTCTATCTGTAATCTCAATTTCCTTTAACCATCTATGCATTATATTCACAGGCATGATATTGGGTTTAGACTGAGGGGGGCAAAATCTGCCTGCCACACTGCTAATGCCTCAGAATTTCTTGTTTTGTCACCCAGCAAGCATAAGGGAAGGTACTTTCTCTGATGGGAAGCTTCATGACCCTTATATAGTTATAAGTAGGTCATGACCCTTCTATAGCTATAAGTAGGTTTGTACGAAAGTGATTATAATTGACTTTTCCAAAACAAAGGCCATACCAGTTTGTTTATCTCAGGGTGACAGTTTCATAATGGATTAGAGAGAAAAGATGTCCTGGAGAAACTGCTGTAAACTCTGAGGAGGGTCATCACCTTTGCCTGAAAGTATATCTTCCATTTCGATGCAAATGCTTGTATTCTTGGGGTTCTTTTTCAAATATTCAAACACTAAAATGTCCTTTACATTTTCTCCTGAGGAATCTACCAGTGTACAGTTCTGTATCCATGCCCGTTATGATCGTCTTTGATTTGTTGACCAATGTGGCTTACGTCATCCACTTATGCTGTCTCTCCTGAGTGGTGACGCTGTGGCTGTGGTAAGTTTAAAATGATCCACTGCCCTTTCCCTCTGTTGAGAAGTTTTTCATAAGTGGAAATATGAGCAATTTGCACCTCTCTGTACCAGATTCATTATTGAAAAAACAAAGGAAAATAATAACATGGGGACATTGTGAGAATTAAATGAGCTAATACGTTTCTTACCACAAAGTTTGGCACAGTAATTGGGGTTCACTCTTCACTGTTCTTCTTGCTGCACTAACTTCAGATCAAGAAGAAACACTCATTACTATCACAGCTACCAACTAAGGACCACATTATACATACCAGGCAGCACGAGGAGGGGGGCTTCTGTTCCTCTATGGCAACTTAGTGTGGACCCACAAAAACAAGCATAGGATTTCCCCACCAAATTTGCCTGTAGCCAAGGTAGTAACCAGAAATGACACCAGAATTTTCCAGCCACGTTTATGTCACTGTATTGGTGACCTGAACGGTTTCCAATCCTGAGTTACCAGGATTACCCAAATCCCTGTCCAAAGAGCAAAGACTGCATCTATAACAAATTCATACGAGGAGGTTGGCTGATAAGACTTGTGTGAGGAACTGATTGTGTCCACAATATCCTAACATACAGTCTTTTTCATTATTTTTCTTTTTTAATCTTTTATATCCACCTTTGGGAAAACTATCTAGATTAGATACCCCTAGATCTGATCCCCGAATTGCTGCATTCTTATAGATATTCTAATTTCCTATAAAATCAAGAAAAAAAGAAAGAAGAAAATTATGGGGCCTTACGTGAGAGTCGAGTTTGGTATGCCGTTATAAATTCAGCATCAGACAATTGAGAGGAACTGAACCTAGAGAAGTTTGCCAACATGTATCATGTAGCTACTATTTTTCTTTAGGTTTTAATTGGCTAATTTACAGTTCATTGATCCTTCTCTACATGAACCATAGAGATCTTCAGTCAATTAACACTGAGTCCGTTTCATTCCAAATCTCTGTATCCTGAGATTAGTGCTAAAAATAAACTAGATTCCCAATAATGAGTTCTCTTTTTATTAATAACTTTCTTTTCTTATTCCCTCCCTGCCCCCAGACACTTGGTAACAAGATACTAAGCCATGTTCGGAGACTCATTCCTACTACAGTGGCCGTGGCTTGTGCCAGTGAACCGAACTCCTCAACCATTATAACATCCAGGTAAGAAAATCACATGTGCTGTGGCTGGTTTATATTTTCAAAGCTCAGCTAAGGGAAATCAATACCTACTTATGTTTAGTGTCACTAATGAACAACAGCCAAGCCTTCTGATTATCTCTTGGTCTTGTTTTTACCATGAGCCTATTGCAGGGATTTCAAATGCTAAAACAGAGATTCTGTTTGGTCACGTGGGTCTTTCACTGGTTAATGCATAAATGGAGCCCATTTTAAATGAACTCTAAAAAAGAGTCCATCCTTTCCAGGATGTGGGAAAGCAGAGTTTGCATTTGTTTAGTAACATCACATACTACAAATAGTTGTCGGTCAGGATAATTGCAAAACAAAGTAAAATGTGGAAAAGTGCTGAGTGAATGAATCCACAGGGAGAAGAGCCAACTGGTGAACGCAGCAAAACAAGCTGTAAAAAAAAAAAAAAAAAAAAAATCAATGCCAATACACACCGGCTCACCCAGTATACTTTAAATCAGATCCCTTGGTTGGCCATCTGAGCTGCCCTACAGCTGGCTAGAACAATGGTGGGCCATCGGAAAGCTGCTCAGCAAAGTAATTGCAAAGAGAGAAGAAGAGATGAGGGTGTAGGTGTGTTGGAAGGAGATTTGGGGAAAGTGTTTCTAATTTGGGATGGTGAGTAGGAAGGCTGGAGCAGTTCCCACCATCATTGGAGTCTCGCCTATTTTTACTGAAATGATACTAACAAATTAGTTGTGCTAATTTTATCTCATTTGCTATAAGAAACCTGTGAAATTTTTGCCCATGATGGTATCATTATCCTTCTCTTCCAGTTGAATAAACCAGTTCATTCAAAGTGACCTAACAGATTCATCCAAGGTCATATCAGTGAACAGTAGAGTAGTAGATATGGGAGGAGATACTGAACGTAAAATGGATAATTTGTACTTAGTTGTTCCACGTTTACTATGTGCTACGTGCTAGATGTCATCACGAGATGGGGTATAGAGATTGGGGCAAGACTTTCAGCAGCCAGATGGTCTTTTAAAATAATGAAGCACATCATTTCATTTTCCTATTTAATAACCTCCAGAGGCAGGTTCTCCTTGTAAACAAAGATTTTACTTTGTTTAAAATCTAAATTTAGTAAAATTTAGATTTACTAAATCTAAATTTAAAATCTAAGTTTTAAAATCTAAATTTAAAATCTAAATTTTAAAATCTAAATTTTCAGTAAAATCTAAATTTTAAAATCTAAACTTAGTAAAATTTAGATTTTACTAAATTCCTTGGTATGACCCACAATGCCCAATATGATCAACCTTGAGAATTTCTACAAGCTCATCTTCTGCTACATCCACCATATTCCAGTCCCTCTGGCTTCTTTCTGTCTGTTTTACAGGGCAACTCTTTTTGGTTCTACAGGGCATTTGCATTTATTGTTTCCTCACCTGCTTATCCCTCTACTTTCAGATCTGACCTCAAAGGCTTTGAGAAGTCTTTTGTTAACACCCTAAGATAGAAGCTATCTTTCCCCAACCCACTACCCGAGATTATCTCTGTCCCATCTCCCTATTTTACATAGAATCCCATAGTATGGACTAAACCTATGGCTATTTGCTTTGTATTATCTCCTTTCTCCAACAATACTATAAGCTCTGTGCAAGTAGAGATCTTGTCTGTCTCTTAGACACTACTCTATCCTCAGCATCTAAAAGACATAGCAATCATCTGTTGAAGAAATGAATGAGTCACTGTCATGAGGGTAAGTAAGCTGACCATGATCAGGAGAAGTGAGATTATTTTAAAGAGTTTTCCTGGGTAGAATTTTCCAGAGCAGAAAACTTAAAGGCTGGGGGCAACTGGATGGTTAAGTCTGTTAAGCATCTGACTCTTGCTTTTGGCTCAGGTCATGATCTCATAATTGTGAGATTAAGCCCTACATGGGGTCTGAACTAGGTATGGAGCCTGCTTAAGATTCTTTTTCTTCCTCTCCTTCTGCCCCACCCTTCTATTTTCTTCTAAAAAAGAAAGAAGAAAGAAAGAAAGAAAGAAAGAAAGAAAGAAAGAAAGAAAGAAAGAAAGAAAAGAAAAGAAAAGAAAAGAAAGAAAACTTAAATTCTGAGTTGATAAGACATAAATTATAATCCATGAGGAACTAACTACCTTATAAAAGGCTCTTAGGAAAGGATCTTGATATAGCAAGCATGACTATATTCATTGTTAATATATTCATTGTGAAATCCTGGAAATATACACCAATGAATTCAAATTTTATCTCTATAACTCTATACATTCTTTGTGTTGGTAGGGCATGGTAGCTATGATGTATCTTCTGAAGATGTCTTCATCTTTCAACTCATCATCATTCCTTTAACTACTGGCTCTATGTCAGGCTTTCAATTATAGGATTAATGTATGTAAAGAAAACACAGCCTTGAAAGACCAAGGCCAATCAGAATGAGTAAAATATGTACTATCTAGAAATGCCTTACTAAATTACAGGAGGATTTTTAAACTAGTATATATTAATGTATTATTTACATGATTTCTTGTTAATCTTTTTAAATAAAATAACCTATGAATAGCAGGGAAAACTTTTGAAAAAAAAATTCTTTTTTTTTCTTTATTTTTTTAAGTAGACTCCAGACCCAATGTGAGCTTGAACACATGACCCTGAGATCAAGAACTGCAGCTCTACCAACTGAGCCATGCAGGTGCCCCTTCGGGGGAAAAAACCATTCTTTACTCAACACCTATATATCTAGGAATTTATTCTAAGGATAAAATTCAATAGAAATGAAAATATACATGTGATAATGTCTTTATATGCCTTTATTTGCAAGAGCAAAAACAAATGAGGGAAAATATCCATCAACCTAGTAGAGAATTATATGGATAACAAAAATGATGTCAATATAAAGCCAAGAAATATTTATATAACATTATAAATATTTAAATGAAAATAGCATAATACAAGATAGCATTAGTAGTATGATATGCTGGGTCAAACACAGACTTTGGAATATGACATCCATATTCATATATCCAAATCACAGTTACTTATGAACCGTATGACCTTGGGTATGTCCATTAACCTTACTAAGCTTCTGTTTTGTCATTTATAAACTAGAAATACCAACAGCATCAATTCTATGTCATAGGAGCAATTTTTTTGTTAACTGAAATTCATTGATAAAAATTTTATTGAAATTGCCTCACTAAAAATATTCATGTGAAAGTCATTGACTCTCAAAAATTGTTACCTTCTTTGCAACGCACACTTTAGATTTAACTTTCATATCTCATCATTGGAATAATTCACAGAACCTACTGCTGTGTTACAAAGTGCTTTGCAAGGCTAACCACAATCTAGCTGGTGAGTAATGTGTAAAAATTAAGAACTAAGACCAAGCAATCAGAAATAAAGTACTAATCACTTAGCAAAGTTATGGCTTTCATTTGTTTTCTTGAATTGAATTCTTTTTTTTTTTTAAGCTTTTATTTATTTACTCATTAGAGACACAGAGAGAAAGGCAGAGATATAGGCAGAGGAAGAAGCAGGCTCCATGCAGGGAACCTGATGCGGAAGGAACTCCATCCCAGGGCCCTAGGGTTACGCCCTGAGCCGAAGGCAGAAGCTCAACCTCTGAGCCACCCAGGTGTCTTTATGTATCATCATAAACCACTTTTTCCTCAGAACAGAAGTAATGAAATTTCATTCAGGGACGCTTAAGAGGTGTTGAACTATTAGAGGGCCTGGGTGGCACTGTAGGTTCAGCATCCAATTCGGTTTCAGCTCAGGTCTTCATCGCAGGGTTGTGAAATCAGGCACTGTGTGGCGCTCCAGGCCCAGCATAGAATCTGCTTAAAATTCTCCCTCTACCCCTCCCCACCACACACTGTTTCTCTCTCTCTCTCAAAAAAAAAAAAAAATCAATCAATCATAATTATTTTAAAAAGTGAGATGTTGAACTATTAATTGAGATGAGAGAAGGAAATAATAATCCGAAGAGGAAAAGAAAGCAAAAAGAATGAAAGAACTTTGGTAAAAAGGACAGATCCAATTGGTTGGTGAAATGGAGCCATAAATCTGGGTATAATTTTCACAGATGGCTGTGATTCCAGATGATGGGATAAGATATCTATGAGCAGCATTTACTTTTCCTCAGTAGTTTCATTTCAATTCAGCAATTCGAAAATTCAAAAAAGCTGAGATAATATGGTGCACTGTTTCTGGTTCATGAATTTGTACTGAAGATTGTGATACAAATTGTATTTCCCGAGCTTACTCTACTGCCCCCTCACTTCAGTGATACAGGCTGTGATGATATCACATTTGGCTACAGAAACTAGCTCGCTGATTGATTCTTGCAACATTGGCAGCACTCGATGAATATTATAAATACCAAGAGTCATTTTTATCTCCTCTTTTGAAAGTGTATTGGGAGATTGTGCTCTTTTACCTAAAGACCTTTTTGTTTATAATTAGTGTTACCAGTGTGAAATATTGCAGTAATACAACCCAAAGTATTTTGATCCAGAAAATTGGGGTTGGTAGTTAATATGTTTCTTAAAAGTAAGACACAGACAACAGAAAAAATAATTTTAGTTTTCCATCCTCTCGATGCTTCCCATGACCAAATGAAGGTTGGGCTAGCGATTTCAGTATTGGGGGGTTACCATAGACAGTCAAGAGTCATGTATTCCTGTGACTCAAATTTCTTGGGTTTAGGGTCATCTTAAATGTCACAAACAATGCTGAATTTGTCACTATGTTAGCAAAACTAAATCTATAATTCTTGACCCACTGTTTTTATTTCCAAGATGAGATGCAGCAATGAAGTAGAGTAGGATAGGGAAGAAAATATGGCAGCAGCTGTAGGCACTCAACACTGGGAAAATAGAGCTGGTGAAATAAAGAGCAAGTGTTAGAATAGGCCAACTTGTAGTTTCTATATTTAAATACTCATATATTTTTGTTTCCTTTTATCTGTAGCTAAGACTCTTCTTTCCTGTAGGTTACTGCTTGTGTACCCTCTTCCTGGTGATACTCCCTCCCTAGGTGATAAAATCAACTCCTTAATTGGAATTGGAGTTTATCTTGAATCCCTGCATATTTCTTAAGAGTATATTTATCAGTAAAAAGCAACCT
Organism: Nyctereutes procyonoides; assembly: GCF_905146905.1. Taxonomy (NCBI): domain Eukaryota; kingdom Metazoa; phylum Chordata; class Mammalia; order Carnivora; family Canidae; genus Nyctereutes; species Nyctereutes procyonoides. The sequence goes on from NW_026575137.1 coordinate 6,391,849, forward strand.
TCAAATTTACAAAGGCTTGGATAAGAAATGCAAACTGAACTTTCTTTCCATTGCATTCTGTGGCTGCAATGGCAACTATGCAAATGGAATAAAAGCTTGTATGTGTAAAATGCTAGGACTTCCCTCTTTCACTTCCCTCCAAAATACACATGCATGTACACATCTGAAAGCATTTTAGCAGTGTCTAGCAGAAATTAGGCACTTAACAAATGTTATTTTCCCTTTCCTTTGTGTAGAACTGTGTTTATCACCAAACATCGCCTTAGGGAATAATAGCTAATCAAAAAGCATAAATGTGAGCTTTGGTATCAGACCTGGTTTTGAATTCTGACTTCACCATTTAACAATTCTCTGTCCTTAGTAAAATTACTCCTACTCTGATTCTCAGTTTCCCCATACACAAAGTAAGGACAATACCACTAGGCCATAGGATGTTTGTTAAAAGTAATGAGCTATTGCATGCAAAGCACTTAATATTGTCCTTAGCACATAGAATGTACTCAATTATAAAAACAAACCATTTTAAATTAAAAAAAAAGCATTAGACACATAGAAAACAAATCACAATGACCCATTAGCATGGCCACCATAAAAAAAAATTTAAAAGAAAATAGCAAGTATTGGCAAAGACGTACCTAGTAGGGAGGGTCCTCAAAATATGAAATGTTAGAATTGCAATCCTACTTCTAGGTGTATATCTAAAAGAACTTAAAGCAGGATCCCAAAATGATATTTATGCACGCATGTTCATTGCAGCATTATTCACAATAGCCAAGAGGTGGAAGGAGCCAAATACCCATTGATAGATGAATAGATAAAGAAAATATAGTAAATATATGCCATGGAATATTATTCAGCCTTGAGAAAGAAGAAAATTCTATCACATCCTGCAACACAGATGAACCTTGAGGACGTTATGCAAAGTGCAATAAACTGGTCACAAAAGAACTGATACTGTGTGATCCCACGCATATGAGATGTCTAGAGTAGTCAAAATCATGAAAACAGAAAGTAGTAGGGTAGTTGCCAGGGACTGGGGTGGGAAGGTGAAATGGGGAGTTGCTCATTGAACAGAGGGCTTCAGCTTTGCAAGATAAAGTACTGTACACTTTAAAATGCTTAAGAAGGTAAATTTTACATCATGTATTTTTTTTTACAATTCAATTTTTTAAAAATAGGTCTATACAATCAAACAAACAAAAAAAGAGTATGTCTGTAAGGGTGTGCTCTCCAGTGCTTCTCCAATACCAGAATAGAGAATGGGAAGGAGGAAGGAGAAACCTGGGTGAAGAAAAGCAAGGATGACCTTCTGTGCTATAAATATGTTTATGGGGTTCCGTTAGGTGAGATGGAGAGGACAGTCCATGGAACATACAAAAGGGTGATCAGAAGCTGCCTTCTACCCTCCACTTTGGGGACACTCAAAAGAAGACACCAGAAATAACCCATCGTGAGTAAGCAAGTGTCTGTCAATGTACAACGCTTTGCCTCAGAATTGGGTATGAGAAGTATTGTGAGGAGGGAAGGAAGCAAACATTGCAGAAAAAGTAAGGATGATGAGTTTGAATCCCCTTTCCACGCTACTTGCTCATCCTCCCAGGGAATGGCTTTATTCATCAGTTAAAAACACTTTTCTAACAGAAGCATTGTGAGAGTTAACCCAAGATATTGTGCCTGAAGCATTCTTTTTATCCATGAAACAGAATATACGTTTTAGTTGTGATTTTTACAGGTAAGCAAACTCTGGTTAACAACCAGGATGGAGGCAAACAGTAGATAATTTCGACGTGCCTATTCACTGGGCCAGTCGTCTATTATTTTGGTATCTACTATCAGTCTTGTTGACAGGTGTCAGTATTGATTCAGTAGGGAAGTGGGGGCTACTTCTTTTATTCAAAGTGAAAATGTAACAACCTGCTCCCAAGCATTATAAGTTCTTATTACAACAAGGATGCGTACCTATATGGAGGATACACACTAATGATCTTAGGGAGTTTATTAGCAGAAAATTAAGAAGTAGTTTTACAATCAGGAAGTAAACAAGGCAACGGAAGTCCAGCTCCCACTAAAGTATTACTTATTTCGTGGCTCTCACTTTCATCTCACGGAGTCAGGTATTTTTTGCCAATGTTTCCTGAATATAAACAATGATAACATTGTCCCACTGGTTTCCACTTCACTGATCTCTTCTTGATTTATATCACCTGTGAACCTTTCCACTTAGGTGTCTCTTTGAACTTGCCCTCAACACATCCTGTTTCTGCGTAGACAATAGGAAGAGAAAAACTTGCATGTATATATGAGCAGAAAGGGAAAGATGAAGAAATAGAAAGGCTAATGAGGAAAACTAGAGATTTCTGTGACAGTCCCCAGTGCATTTTTTTTAAAAAAACATGCTGAACAATCTTCATGAATCATCCAACCTGAGTGTTAGCTGTTATACAGCAAATTCTTTAAGATGAGGAACTTGAACATTTAAACAGAAATAAATGGCACATGCTTTGTCACACTCCCTTACTTCTCTAAGTAAACCGAGAGTACATGATGGAGATGGGTCTTCGATTAGGTTTCACATCCGTGGCATTCTGGTTTAGAGAAATGAGCACTAGAGTTGGAGTCTGAACTCAAGGCCTATCTTTGTCCAGTGATGTGACTGTGACACTTAACCTTAATTCACAGGCTTTACTTACTCTTCAAAGTTGCCTAAAATTTCTACCAGTACAGTGTAGGAAGTACCGCATCATACAAAAATCCATAAACCCAGGGGCACCTGGGTGGCTCAGGTCATGATCCCAGAGCCCTGAGGTCCAGCCCACATCAGGCTCCCTGCTCAGAGGCGGGGAAGCCTGCTTCACCCTCTCTCTGCCCCTCCCTGCTTCTGTCTCTCTCAAATAAATAAATATTTTAAATCTTAAAAAAAAGAAAAAGAATCATGAGTCCAAACTTATCCTCTAGAAAGAAAAAAAAAATGCCCCCTTTGGGATCTCATATGAAGACATCAGTTTGGGTTGTCTTAGTGTACTGGGAAGACACAGAAAGCTCCACTTGGGAGGTGCAGAAACAAAGAGCAGATCCAGTTGATTGAGGCTGAGAGCGAGGAGAAATAGAAATGGTTATCGTGTGTCCTTCCACTTGCCTTGTTCACTCAAGGCCCCAGGTGGCTGAGAACTGAAAGTGATGTGGTCTAGAGAGGTTGTTAAACGATGGCAAAACAGGTGCTCAAAAGTGTCGCCCGGAAGCTAGGAGGGAGAGACTTACCTGAGACCTGTGGAGGACATTCAGGAGTGAGGATGCCAGCTGAGATAGCGTCCAAAAAAGAGAAGGTTAAAAATGGAAACGTGCAAAACATAATAAAACTTGTATTTTTATTCAAGTGATACACGTACATTGTGGAAAAGTTCAGAGTTGTAGATGATCACAAAATAAGCTCGCTACCAATGAAGCACAAAAAGAGGTACTTGTTGACCTTTTGCTGCGTATCCTTCCAGGCTTTTCATGTATAATCCACGCATAAACATATACCTTGTAAAAATAGGTTTATTCAAAAGTGCCATTAAATTTTAGGTTTAAAAAAAAAAGATTAGGTTTACTAGAGGTTGGATTATGTTGATGAGAGGTTTGTTTTCACAGTGTGCAACCATGGCCTTTCAGCTTGGGAGCTTCTGAATCATTCAGATGTGTACCTTCGCAGTCGCAAAAAGTATCAGGCTCTACTCTGTGCGGGTTGCGTGTGCTAGACAAGTCTTAAGTTGTGATTCTTAAAATCAAGGTTATCTAATTTTTTGTAAGTCATGGTGAAAGGGTCATGAAGTCAGGATGGCTGTTTCTCTCATTTCCATTTAAAATCTATTATTTTCATGTCGGCAGGACCATTATTATCAAGCAAAACTATATTTAAAACGAAATTTTATTTGTTTATTTATATTTTCTTAATAATAAATTTATTTTTTATTGGTGTTCAATTTGCCAACATACAGAATAACACCCAGTGCTCATCCCGTCAAGTGCCCCCCTCAGTGCCCGTCACCCATTCACCCCCACCCCCGCCCTCCTCCCCTTCCACCACGAAATTTTAAATTACATAGGTGTAGATGTTCATATGCACATATGTATATAATGTATTTAATCCTGGTTAAAGATAAAAGTTTATATGTATTTAATCCTGGTGGAGATGAAGCTTTAAAATTCTGGGTGTTTTTTATTATTATTATTGAGGTACCGTTGACATACAACATTATATTAGTTTCAGATGTACAACATAATGATTCAAAATTTGTATGCAATGCACAAGTGTCTTGTAAAGCTAATAATTAGAAGGATGCATAAATGTTCTTGAAAAAAATGGACTCCATGTCTTGGCACAAATGTCTTCTCTATGAGCCCTAACCCATGCTCTTTCACCAGACCTCCTCTCTTTGCCAAATTCATAATCTCCTTAATCCTCTTCCCTACTGTTTTTCCACAGCATTTATCACTTTAGAGCATACAGCATAATTTACTTACTTCTGTTTACTGTCTTCCTCTTCTCATTGCAAGAGTAAGCTACAGGAAAGCAAGGGTCATTTCCATTTTGTTCATTGATGTGTCTCCACTACCTAGGACAGCGTGTGGCCCATAATAAATATTCAAAAATATTTGCTGAATGAATGTAAGTGGGAAGGGAAAGGACTCACTACCAGGGAGAGATACAGGTTTTGTTAGACCTGATGCTTCTAAAATTCGGGAAGGCTCTCTTTAAGAAAAAAAATGTTAATATCCTACTTCTGCAAATTTCACAAAACACATATTATGACTATGTGAACACTCTTGTAGCCTGTGCCAGCGTATGTGAATGGCCTCGGAAGTTATGTTTCACTAGTTCTAAGATAATGAAACCAGAGTTTTGAGGATTACCAATTTTATGTTTTAGATATTGACAGATTTAGGTTCAGATTTAGATATTTTTATCAAGGCACAGTAACAATACTGCTCTGTGAAAGAAACAAGTTACAAATGGGATGTATACTATGGTACCATTTGGTACAAAATGAATGGAGGATTTCCCATTTGAATGTCTATATTTTCTAAGTGAATACGGATTGCTTTCATCATAAGAAAAAAAGTTGTAATGTATAATTATAAAAACTGACCTAATCACAATGAGAAGGATGTGTTCTAATTTTTTTTAAGTGTTGATGTAAGGTTCTCCAAATTATTTATGGCATGTTCCCTCTTCCTGATGAAAAATAACATACTTTTTTACAGAACTGGTCATAGCTACCACTACTGCCTACGCAACCCCGCCCCACATCCACACACATCTCTATTCCCATCTCCCAGCCCCCTACACGCTCTAAAAAGTTGACCACACAAGCTAAGTGGCCCATAGAAGGTAAATAATACAATTCACTTCAAATGAAATTTAAAACAAGTTCATCTATATATATACAGATAGTAGATCTGACGCCTTTATGTCAATAACATGGACATACAGACTTGGCAGGGAGGTGATGGTCTACTCTTTGCACATATCCAGGCAGCTCTTAGCATTTCCAATTAGATTTCCCACTTTAATTTACAAATGGTTATTTTTATTCTGAATTGCATCCACTAAATTAATATAGCAAAAATGTTTTTACATACAATTAGAAATAGGCTTACTTGGACTTTAAATGGACCAGTTAAAGCACCAGAGTATTTCTGCCATTTTATTTTTCTAAGAAACCACGTTTATATTCAAATGGTAGAGGGACTAACTATTTCAGCACAATTTTAACCTACCAGGCTTTCGGTTGCTTTTCTTTTCTTTCCAATTCCAACTTTTATTTTGATTAGCCTAAAAGTAAAATGTTTCTCACATGGCAAAAATACCATTCTGAGTTAAATAAGCTACATAAAAAAATATCATTTTGGAGGTGGCAAGCTTTTGCCTTTTCACGAGTTTTAATGCATGAAAGTCAGTAGAACCAGCAGTGGAGGCTGAGAAGGATTAGAAAGGCAAGAGGAAAATCAAGAGAGCATGAATTAACAAAGCTGAGGAAGGAGTCACAAAGAGAGGAAGGAGGGGCTGTAGAAAAGGAGCCAGGGAAAAATGGTGCTTACTGCACGTTCCCAGAGCTTTCCTCTGTGCTGGAAAATAGCCAGTTCTTCCCTGGCTGCTAGCTTCCTCCTTCCTTTCAAAGAATTATTTTGAGAAGGGCAAGGAAATTGAGGTACAATAGCATACATGAGAGAGCTTTGCGATCTGTGAAACACTGTGTATCTAATTAGGTGAAAAGTCTGCTGGTCTAGATGATTCAGACTTGTCTTTTCATGGAAGAGTTATTACAACACAGGTCAGAGGTGGCAGATGGGATCCACTTCCGTGGCAGGGGAGCTGTCGTAGATATTTCACCAGCAAGTTCTTCAGAAGTCAATATTCATGCTGCCTGTGTTTCATCACCAATGATTCACTCCCCATTCTCTCACCTTTAGTTTCTCCCTTGACCTCAGTGCCCCGGAGCTACTAACCTTGTGCGTGGAGTCCTTTCAAACATGCAGACTTTAAAAGGACAGGTACACAAAACAGTAGCCGAGGTATGAAGTCAAAAGCAAATTTAGAATTGTGGTTGGACCTCTGTGAATAATGTCAAGAATGCTAGAGCTTTAAATGAGGTTAGACTTGAGAAGAGGGGGAAAAAATTAAAGGTCAGAGATGACAAAGAGAAAAGGGCTTCCTTATCCTTAATGATGGTGACGTCATGTTTCACAGGTTAAAAAAAAAAAGTAGAACACATAACTTCCATCTGACTTTCTTCTTTCCTATCGAAAAAAAAGGATATTCAATGAAAAGTTCCAAACGTGTGAAAAGATAAACCAAACACATTTAACAGGGAACCGAAGACCATCTGATAGGTGAGGAATGATAAGACCATATAGCTATTTTCAATGTTCAAGTGAAATTCTTTCCAAAGCACTAAAATGAGTTGTCAGTGTTAGCAAAGGACTGCTGTCAGTGCTCTCTGAAAAATTGCAAAGAATGGTCAAGATGCAAGAGGACTAGATATAGATATGCCCTAATTTAAGAACAGAGGGAAAAAAAAATCTCTCTTCTTAGACACCACATGAAGGGCCAGGTTGCTGTGATTCCCAGTAGAACTAACCATTGGTTACCATAGAGGGGGGTCGGTGGCTTCCTCCCAAAGCTGACTGACTAAATACATACATTTATCTCTCTTTCCAAATCCCAAAGAAATGTCAGAAGAGTAAAATTAAAACTAATCAAAGTAAGTTTTAGAAAATTCAGAAGGAGGTTACTGACAGTCAACCAGAACAGTGAGAAATTTCTGAAATATATAGATCCTGAAATGAAGCAGAGTTACTAACCCATAAATCCAGACCATAAAAAAGAACTTTAAAAATACAAGTTTTCCCTTAAAGGTCTAAATGTGAGACCTGAAACCATAAAAATCCTAGAAGATAGCACAGGCAGTAATTTCTCTGGCATTGACCATAGCAATATTTTTCTAGGTATATCTCCTGTGGCAAGGGAAATAAAAGCAAAAATAAATTATTGGGCTACATCAAGATAAACTTCTGCACAGCAAAGGAACAATGAACAAAGCTAAAAGACAACCTAATGAATGAGTGAAGATATTTACAAATGACATCTGATAAAGGGTTTGTATCAAAACCTGTAAAAAGCTCAACACCCAAATAGATATACAATTCAACACCCAAAAACCAAATAATCCAATTAAAAAATGGGCAGAAGACAGGAACAGACATTTCTCAAAAGAGACATACAGATGGCCAACAGACACATGAAAAGTGCACAACGTCAAGGAGCAACAGGGAAATGCCAAACAAAACTACAACAGATATCGCCTCACACCTGTCAGAATGGCTAAAATCAAAAACCCAAGAATCAACAAGTGTTGGCGAGGATGTGGGGAAAAAGGAACCCTCAGGTGGGAATGCAAATTGGTGTAGCCACTGTGGAAAATGGTATGGAGGTTCCTCAGAAAGTTAGAAATAGAACTACCCTATGATCCATTAATCATACTACTAGGTATTAACCCAAAAAATACAAAAGCTAATTGAAAGGGATGCATGCACCCCTATGTTTATAGCAGCATTATTTACAATAGCCAAGTTATGGAAACAGCCCAAGGGTCCATCAATCGATGAAAGGATAAAGAAGAAGTGATATATATATGCAATGGAACACTATTTAGCAATAAAAAAGGGTGAAATCTTGCCATTTGTAACAATATGGATTAAGCTAGAGTATATTGCTAAGCAAACTAAGAAAGTCAGACAAAGACAAGTGCAATATGATTTCACTCGTATGTGGAATTTTTTAAATATTTTACTTATTTATTCATGAGAGACACAGAGAGAGAGAGAGAGAGAGAGGCAGAGACACAGGCAGAGGGAGAAGCAGGCTCCATGCAGGGAGCCCGACGTGGGACCTGATCCCAGGACTCCAGAATCACGCCCTGGGCAGTCGCTTAACCACTGAGCCACCCAGGGATCCCCTCGTATGTGGAATTTAATAAACAAAACAAATGAGCAAAGGGGAAAAAAGGAAGAGAGACAAACCAAGAAACAGAGTCTTAACTCTAGAGAACAAACTGATGGTCACCAGAAGGGAGGTGGGTGGGGGATGAGTGAAACAGGTGATGGGCATTGAAGAGTACACCTATGAGGAGCCCTGAGTACTCTATAGAATTGTCGAATCACTATTTTGTATACCTGAAACTAATATAACACTATATATCAACTATACTGGAATTAAAATTAAAATCTTAATAAAAAAATAAATAAAAGTTTTCCCAGCAGAATTCTGCAAAAGCCTTATAACAAAAATAAACAAGAAGCTAGCTGAAAGAAGTGCGTCCTGGGCTGGGGGAGCTAACTAGAGAAGGCCCAGCTGGTCCTTGTGACACCTAATGCAGATTCTGATATATGCCCCGGGCTGTATATAGAATTTCATGTGAAATTCTCACAGAATGACCATCAAGTCCAAAGAATTACGGAATTGCCTGGACCTTGTCATAGGCAAAGGAGAGCTGCATATCCTCTTTTTAATTTTTTTAAGAATTATTTTTTATGGGATCCCTGGGTGGCGCAGCGGTTTGGCGCCTGCCTTTGGCCCAGGGCCCGATCTTGGAGACCCGGGATCGAATCCCACATCGGGCTTCTGGTGCATGGAGCCTGCTTCTCCCTCTACCTGTGTCTCTCTCTCTCTCTCTCTCTCTCTCTCTCTGTGACTATCATAAATAAATAAAAAATTAAAAAAAAAAAAGAATTATTTTTTATTTTAGAGAGGGGGGTAGGGGAAGGTCGGAGGGAGAGAGAATCTCAAGCAGGGTCCTCACTGAATGCAGAGTTGGACACGGGGCACAGTCCTATGACCCTGATCTCATGACCTGAGCCAGTAACTTAACAGAGTGAGCCACCCAGGCACCCCAAGCTGCACATCCTTAAAACAGACCACACTCACATCTTAAAGGAAAGCCCACAACCACTGAAGTCATTGCTGATTTACTCTGAACTTGAGCTTCCAGCCAGGCTGTAAACAAGAATTCTGACTCTCTCCAGCCACCCATAAAGTTCAAATCAAGATCTCACTTACCAATATGGCCAAATAAACAGGCTTATCAAACCACCAAGAATATCAAACAGCCAAGAAAGATGAAAATAAAAGCACTGAACCCAAGTGGAAATAACCCCCAGAAAAACACAATATAGGACACAGAATAAAATACTAAAATAAACATGTTTGATATCTTCTGGGATTCTAGAGAGTTCTGAATCTATTAAAAGAGAGAGAGAGGGCTACTAAACACTTAGCAAAATGTTTAAGATTGTCCAAGTATTTAAAATAAGAAAATGAGGAGAAAAGGGGAAGCAGCGATCACCCCAAGTCAGCATGAACTCAAGAAGCACAAGTTGTCTCAATTGCTTCATTTCCTTCAGTAAGGAGGTCATCAGACTGGTAGACCGGGGAATGCCAGTGGCATGGTGAGTCTGTCTGGAATCTATCAGGACATTTCATTGTTTCATGACACAATGCCCTGAAAACAAAACAAATCATCCTGCCAGTGATTGACAATTTGATAAGCTAATAGAAGTTTGTGTCACCTATTTTAAAATTCCCAGTTTATTTGTATTTCCCTCCAGATTGTAAAACAGCTTAAGAAACCATTTTTCTGGGGATCCGTGGGTGGCTCAGCAGTTTAGCACAGGCCTTTGGCCCAGGGCACGATCCTGGAGATCCGGGATCGAGTCCCACGTCGGGCTCCTGGCATGGAGCCTGCTTCTCCCTCCTCCTGTGTCTCTGCCTCTCTCTCTCTCTCTCTCTCTCTCTCTCTCTCTCTCTCTCTCTGTATATCATAAATAAATAAATAAATCTTTTAAAAATTAAAAAAAAAACATTTTTCTTTATCGCATTCGGCCTCTCCCTGTTGTCGAAGGGATATTTATTTAGTGAATGACAGATTCTCAATAAATATTTGTTGAATGATTATTAAAATTTAATATCCACTCTCACACGGCCTCTGTTTTAAAGTATGTGTGAGATGAAAGGGAAATGGCTAGCTTCTCCGTTCATCTGGAAACAGCGTGGGGCTTTTAGCTGATTTGCTGACTTACTGTCATTAACGTTGGGGCATGGCTGACGATAGAACCATAAATAAAAGGCTATAGTAATGGACAAATAGGAACAGAGGGTTGTGGTAGCTTGTGTTTTGCAAAAATGGCCACAACAAGAGGGGATAGGGCTGAAAATTCCAAGCTTTTAATAATGGCTTGATATTTCTGGTGACCAACCCCCCTTCGGGAGTCCACCCAGAACAGAAAGATGCTTTCCATGTTCTTTTTTTTTTTTTAATTTTTTTCTATGTTCTAATCACTTAGGAATTTATAGGATTTCAGAAACTTTGTCAGGAACAGGGTGAAGGACAACTATGAAAATAAGAGATTCTGGAGTGTTGTTATCCCTGAAGGAATTACAAGAGTTTTAGGAGTTCTCTGCCAGGAACTGGGGGCAGAGACATATATATATATTTTTTTTCTCTTATCCCACATGGTCTTCCAGTACCCTTTTCGGATCTTTGACCCACAGAATCTGTGGGCATAACAAAGCAGTTTTCTGTACCACTAAGTACACTGTGGGCTGGTTTGTTACGCAGCCATCAGTAACTGAAAAGATAAGAAAACGGATGGACGCGTTGTGATTGATTTACTCCATGGGCCACTCTACTGCCACAGCCAGAGGCTTTCCCGTTGAAATACAAGTGGAATGTACATCGCTATTCATTTATTCATTCAAGAAACATTTTTGAGCTTTCTGTGTCCTGAGGACTTGTTCTGAGGATACAACACTAGACAAAACAAAGTCTCTACTCAAAGTCCTCGGCCTAGCCCGTGTATTTGGGTGCCCCCATTGTTCAGTTCTTAATTCTCCTGGTTTTAACCTCTGATCATGTCCAGAATTCTTTTTTTTTAAAGATTTTATCAATTTATTCATGAGAGAGGCAGAGAGAGAGGCAGAGACATAGGTGGAGGGAGGAGCAGCTTCCCTGCGGGGAGCTGGATGCAGAACTCGATCCCAGAACCCTGGGATCACGACCTAAGCCAAAGGCAGATTGCTCAACCACTGAGCCACCCAGGGGCCCCGATGTCCAGAATTCTATCTTCAGCCCTGATCTCTATCCTGAGCTCCAGATTTATATACTTGAATCCTTAACTGCTCTCTTCAACTGGATATCCCACAGGCACCCCGAAGTGCTAATACCTACACATCTAGTCTGGAGCCGACAACCTAGAAGTCAACAAAGATTTCTCTCTCACTCTTCAACCTCCCACCACTGGACAGCTTTTGCCTCCACAGCCAAGAGAGGCCACTGAGCTCATCTCCTGTCATCTCAATCCATCCCTTGTTTCCATCTCACCTCCGCTGCCTGGTTCCTGTCATCATCATTGCTTCCTTGGCTTCCTTGATATTCCTGGCATCATATTACCTCAAATTTACATGATACAATGGTGTTGTGTTCTTTCATAATATACAAATATGACTATATTGCCACCTTGTTGAAACTCCTTCACTTATTCTCTTCAGAAAAAGGCCCAGATGTCTTTATCTTTGCCATATAAATGGCGGGAAGTCACAAAACGACATGCATAGTATGATCCCACTTATATATTTACACACATGTACCCACATGTTTATATACATACAGAAAGATACTGAATGTTCGATAAAATGTCAATAGTTGTAATCTCAGAGTAGAGTACAGGTGATTTTTACTTTTTTCCTTGTACTTTTATGTATTGTCAGAGTACATATAATATCAGAATTTCTTCAAGAAATAAACACATTTCACCTTTACAGAGACTCTTCATTATCTGGCCTTGGCTTATTCAGCTTTCTCATTTCTCTTCTTTCTTCTCTTCGTCCTTGCCTGAGTGCCTGCTTCATCCTATGCTGGTTACTTCCGTTCACTCAGCAAACTATGCTCTTTCGAGCATTCACACATCCGGCTTCTTCTGCCCCAAAGGCACTTTCTTCACTTTTTCTTTGCCTGTCTGATCTCTACTCGTTTACCAGGTTCAGGTTAGGTATTGACTCTTCTGGGAGGCTTTTCCTCACCAATCCCATCTCCGAGCTCCCGTGTTGACTTCTACTAACACTTATCACACCGCCTCATAACTATCTTTGCTTCCCATCTTTGTGGTGACTCCAACCCCAGGGACCCCCAGATCCCATGCGAGGCTGACACACTGAAATTATTCCATACAATTGCTTCCCAAGGAAACCCGTGAAGCACTGTTTGGAGATCTGTTTTGGTTATTTTACTCCCTGGGCTCAAATTTCCAGTTTTGTCACTTGCCAGCTGAGGATGTCTAGACAAGCTATTTTAACCTTTTTGTACTTTAGCTGCCATATATATAAGGTCAAAATAATACTAACCATATCATTGGGGTTTTTTTGAAGATTAATGTCAAGTATAAACAAGTTTCATATAGAGTAGGCATTTAATAAATGGTTATTGGGCAGCCTGGGTGGCCCAGCGGTTTAGCGCTGCCTTCAGCCCAGGGCGTGACCCTGGAGACTGGGGATCGAGTCCCTCGTCAGGCTCCCTGCATGGAGCATGCTTCTCCCTCTGCCTGTCTCTCTCTCTCTCTCTCTGTCTCTCATGAATAAATAAAATCTCTAAAAAAATAAAAATAAATGGTTATTATTGTTATTACTCTTATTATTATTATTTGCTGACCCTTGTTGACCTATAATCTCTGTGAGAGCAAGACTTGTGTCCTTTGTAACTGTATCCCCAGAATCTTGGATATAATAGGTGCTTAATGGCTCAACAAATAGCTATATGAGCTCACATATTCTTGAACGTTCTGAAGAGTATTTTCCCTTTATTCAATAATTACTTCATGATTATTTTCTCCCTGGAACCACTCCAAGCCTACAGTAATGGAAAACCCTCATCTCTTTCCAGGAGGTTTCCCAATACCCAGATGACCACACCTGGTTTTGAGGGTGGATGGCTGATTTCTCTTCTTCGGAGTAGCCTTTGCTCCCACCCACTCGCATGCGTATCACATTGTCGTCCTGAATCTCTCTTCTTTCCTATGTCTTTCCTCCTCTTCCCATACTCCACACCTTTGGTGAGAGGTGTTGAATAAGAGCAAAGAGGGTCACCAGGGAAGGTGCGGAGACATCCACTCCAGCCCTGGGTCTCTGGAATAAGACCTGCCTCAGACAGTTCAAAGGGATTAGTGATTCACAGAGAAAAGTCCCAATGAAAGAATTCCATTCAGTGGCTCGCTAGGACCTTCAGAAAGGAGTTAAACACAGTTCTCCACGTCTCATTCCTGGTCCCTTGAAGCCCATTTGAAAAACAGTTTTTTGTTTAGAAAAAAAATAATCATAATTTTTGTGAAGTTGTAGGAAGGATGAAATGAGATGACCAATGTGGAAGGGCTTTTGGAAAGCTAAAATATATACGTTGTCATGTTAGGTTTCGAGGCCACGTGATCCTGTTTGCGTCTTCGGGTAATCCAGTTGGCCATTTTCACCACTCTTAATTTTCAGTGCCAAATTTTCCTAAATTAAACATAAGAAAACCTGAGCATTAGTTCCTTTGTGTCACATTCTTAGAAGTATCAAGACCTATTAATTCTGGCAAAATCAGAGACTCGGGAAATATTTTGACAGTAGCCAGGCAACCTCTGGTGCACAGTGAGCCTGGTGTCCTTTCCCACAACAGGAGTAACCAGGAGAGTGAGAGAGCTGGAATCTTCCCATTCTCCTTTCAGGGCCAAGCCTTTGAGTGTGATCTGCTTACGATGCCCCAGGATCACCCAAGTGCCTTACCAGTGCCAGCTGGTCCCTGGGGGGTGCATGTAGTATAGTGCATACTCCACAGTGACTTTCCTGAGCTCAACGTCTGCCAAGGAAGTGGTGTTTGGCTTGTCCTTAAGGATAGGGGTGGAGGGGAGCGGGGTGCATGCCGAACTGGGAGGGAAGACAGGGAGGAAAGGAGTGGGGAGAAGGAGAGAGGGAGAAGGAAAGGATGGGAACGAGATCGTGGGATGGCGGAGGACAGTGAATAGGCCAACTTGAAACAGTGAAGCATTTGTATTCCAAGTAGTGGGGTGTGACGTTTGTAAAAACGAGTCTCAGACTGTTGAGAAATTTTAGCCACTTGCAAAAAGAGTTCGACTCCACTGAGCCCATAGGATGAGGCAGGGACAAGCATGGCTTTTGTTTTGTGATTGAGGAGACTCTCACAAACCTCATGCTTTAGATAGAAATGTACCCCCCAGCTGCCTCAGCTTCGGGTCAGAACCAGACCATGAAGCTCAGCAGTGTGATTCCGGGCCCCCTAGCTCCTATTACTGCACTGCGCCCCCCGCCCTCCACCGGCTGCCCCAGGCCCTTGACACAGGCCGTAACCGCATAAGATGTAACTTCTGAAGTGTTATTGGGGTGCTCAGGTAGGGGAATGGCAGGAGGAAGTTGTTTCTGTTCTGGTCGTGAGGTTAGCTGGCAATTCTCTGACATTTAATCACTAACCGAAAGCTTGAGAATAGTTGATAGGTCACGTGAGTTGTTTTGGTCTAGAAAGTCAAAACTCACAACCAGTACCATGCTATTGTCTTTGGACTTTTTGAAACATATGAAAACAGGGGCCCCTGGGTGGCTCAGTGGTTGAGCGTCTGCCTTCGGCCCAGGGTGTGACCCCGGGGTCCCCTCTGCATGGAGCCTGCTTCTCCTCTGCCTGGGTCTCTGCCCCTCTCTTTCTCTCTCTCTCTCTCTCTCTCTCTCTCTCTCTCTCTCTCTCTGTCTCTCTCATAAATAAGTAAAATCTTTAACAAATAAATAATTAAAACAGCATGAACAGGCAGTCTCTCCCGAGCTGTCCTCCCGGCTGCTCCCTGGCAGTGTCTTCAGTAACCTTGCGTCTCCCTTGCTCTGCCTTTCACCCCCCGGGCCCCTGGTCTCCACCCGTGGGGTTGCCCCACATTTGCTGGCCTGGGGCTTTCCCCAGATTCTCCAGGGATTTCTTGGGACTTTCCATCAGTGGATTGACTGTGGTACTCCCTAGAAAATGATACCCTGTGGCCCAGGTTACTCCTTGGTGAGGATCTGAAGCCCCAGGGGGAACTAGCTGGACCACCCTTTCCTACAAGGGTGAGGGATTTCCCCTTTTGCCCTTCAGAGGGATCCCTCCCTCCTTCTCCTTTTTCTTCCCTGCCCTTCAGGGATCCAACCCTGGAACTCCTCAAACCACTGAGGTCTCTGGACAACTGCCCCGTGTGCTCTGCAGGGCTGAGGGCTAACAGGCTGGGGAACCCCCTTTGCTCTCCTCCCCCATCCCGTCTACAGCGGGCCCAGGGTGCATCTGCACCCAGAGGGGCTCCCTTGAGGTCCCTTCTTGATGCCGGCTGCCACTCAGGCCTCCTGCTGCTTTCAGAGCTCTCCCTCTCCTTCGTTTCTGAGGATCCAGGCACCACCTGGATCTGCAGGCAAAACACCCCCCTGTGTCCGCGTGGATCCGACAACTCCTAAAGGACCGATGATGGAACAGGAGCCTGGTGTGACCATGGCCGGGTCCCCTCCCCCCAAGTCCCATGGGCCTCCAGTCACCAGGGAGTGTCACTCAAGTCGACTACCAGCACCTCAATATAACACCATGCGCTGGGCCCACCGGGTGGCGCCGGTGGCTAAGCATCAGCCTTCCCAGGCCCTGGGTTCGAGCCCCACAGGAGTCTCCCTCTCACCGGGGTCTGCTTCTCCCTCTTCCTCTCTCCCTCCTTCCTGCTCATGTTCTCTCTCTCTCTCTCTCTCTCTCTCTCTCTCTCTCTCTCTCTCGCAAGTGAATAGATAAAAATCTTTAAAAAAAAAAAAAAAAAGGCTTGCTCTGGTCTAAAACTGGATGGACCCCCTAATGGACTGCCAAGTGCAGGTGGGGACAGCAGGGCTGCGGCTGCCCTCCACACCCCCTCCCCCCCGGCCTCTTCCAGCACCAGGCGGCTACCGGGGGTGAGACCTCTGCCCAGAGCCCAAGAGAGTCATGCCCAATCTGCCAGGGTCGGAGTAGGGGATGCAGAGGCAGCTTTTAGGCCACAGGCTTGAGCCATGGAAGCCCCAGAAGGGAAGAGGGCCCGGGGTGACCGCCGGGCTGGACGCCTGCTCCAGATGCAGGTCCCTAACACGGACATTCCAGGTGCCCAGGCCTCTTTGCCTCCTTCCTCACCTGCAGCACCCGCCGCTGCCTCTTGACACACAGACACCCTCTCCTTTGCTGTCCTGCCCACTGCTCCCGTGCAGGGTACTCAGTAGACTTGTATCTCCTTTAACAGAAGAAGAACAAAGGGGGTCCCTGGGGGGCTCAGTGGCTTAGCACCTGCCTCTGGCCCAGGGTGTGACCCTGGGGTCCCGGGATCGAGTCCTGCATGGGGCTCCCTGCATAGGGCCTGCTTCTCCCTCTGCCTGTGTCTCTGTCTCTCTCTCTCTCTCTCTCTGTCTCTCATGAATTTAAAAAAAAAAAGAAGAAGAAGAAGGAGGAAGAGGAGGCGGCGGCATGAACATAGCCCTAATGGCTCATCCGTAAGACATGCTTACGTGATCTCTGTTTTATTTTTCCTGTAGTGTTAACAGCTATTCCTCCCATATCCGTGGAGCAACCCTCATCTGACTCTCAGCAGGCAAATCCAGAAGGCCCCTGTTCAACAAATGGGGAAGCTGTTGGATCTCCAGGTGAGTGTATTAGAATAGAGCTGTTGTGTGTGTGTGTGTGTGTGTGTGTGTGTGTACGTGTGTGTTGCAGGGAGAAGGGGCATCTTATACAAACAGAGCTGGAATCGTCTTTTATTTTTTCACTATGCTATAATCACAGGATACATGTTCACCTATTGTAATGTCCATGTTTAGTGACTTGTAAACTTGTAATTTCACTGTTTCTTAACAAAATTTCTGACTCGAGAAAGGCCTGTTGTAGAAAATTAGATGGAATGCAAAGTAACAAAAAAAAAAAGAATGCAAAGTAACCGGATTAAAAATAATTGAATCGAACTGGGAAATATGTTCAATATCGAAGTTCTTAAATGCATGTCTCTTGTGTCACTAGAGGGAGCTCAGCACTTAATTTGTATTCTAGAAGAGTCCAGCGCGCTGGCAAAAACATCACAAGGGCAGTTTGCATCCTGTTGGGCTGTGTGTGAAGGGGCCTCTAAACAAACCAATGCCATTATTTTTCTTGGAAAATGAAAGTCACTGAAAGCCTTAGCTCTCATGCTTTTCATGGTATTTGGGGCAAATAGAAATGCCTGTGTCTCTGTGGCGCCACTGTCAAAATAACACATGCGCTTCTTTGAATGCCCCCCCCCCCCCCAACGAGCTGGCTCATGCTCTTTGCAATGGTCCAGAATGCAGTGGATGAGTAAAGATTGGAACATGATGCGCGAAATGTGCTTTGGCCCCATGTCTCAGGAGGAAGGTCCACGCAGGGCACTCGGCACAGTACCCACACGAACAAGAGCTGGGCCTCAGAGGATGCTCCACCTCTAAATCTGCAGGATTATTATAATGTGTGAGCTGCTCATAAATACACCTCTTCTAAAAAAATAAAAGAAAAGAAAAAGAAAATTAAAAATTAAAAAATACATCTCTTGTGATAGATGCATTTTTTTAAAAAAAAATTTTTATTGGAGCTCAATTTGCCAACATATAGCATAACACCCAGTGCTCGTCCCGCCAAGTGCCCCCTCGTTGCCCATCACCCAGTCACCCCAACCCCCACCCACCTCCCCTTCCACTCCCCCTTGTTCATTTCCCAGAGTTAGGTGTCTCTCATGGTTTGTCACCCTCACTGATATATTCACTCATTTTCTCTTCTTCCCCTTTATTCCCTTTCACTCATTTTTATATTCTCCAAATGAATGAGACCATATAATGTTTGTCCTTTTCTGATTTAATGTTTGTCCTTTTCCGATTGATAGATGCATTTTTTTTTTTAAATGAAGGAGGCCCCAATTTGGTCACCGCTACCTATGGCCAAAAGCCACTGAACTTTGTACTCAAGCTATTTAAACAAACAAACAAAGAGTAGATGAGACTTTTAGAAGGCAGTAACTTTGTCCAGCTCCTGCAGCTGAAGGATTCTGAGCAAAACTAAAAGTCCTGGGCCTCATCAAATACTTGCATGAGCCATGTAAAATAAGAATAAAAAGGGCATTAGCATCGCATGGACGTTTTCACAGGCTAGATTTGCAGTGAAGAAATAAAACATAATGGGAATAAGAGTGCTGGGCTTTCCCTTTCTACTTTCCTGGCTTCTGCCAGGAAAAGATTTATTTTACTGTTTTGTCACGCATGCAAATTTTGAAAACCACTAACTTTCTCAAACTTAATGTCTGACAGCCTCTTAAAATCAACCTAAATATTTACCTTATTAAAGCTATTTATGGAACTTTAGGGGCTTACAGTGCCAAGGGTATGCATTATTGTGAAACTAAAGCGTCACCAAGCTAAATAAATTTTCTTCCATACCTTGAATGATATCTAGAATGTGCTTTAAAGAAGTCATCCCTAAAAAATAAAGAAGTAAATAAAAAATAAAGAAGTCATCCCTAATAGTAAGGGTAGCTTGTGGGCAGTAGAGTCAAATTGTTATTGAATATTACTCAGTTGCCTGTGGATTAAACTTTACTTTTTTTGTTTAAAAAAAAAAAAAGGAGCCTCAAGTCCTACACATGACGTGGTTGTTTGCACGTCCTGGGGGAAAGGCTAAAGTCCATAAAATCGCAAACCCTTGAATACGGAAGGGACTCAGGAGCCATTGTCCACACCCCTCACCCTCGCCCTCCCAGAAGTCCTCTTGCGGCCTAGGATGCTGGGGTACGTGGAGGAGATCCAACCCCACCCCCCCAAGGCAGACGCACCTCTTGCTGGATGGCTCTAATCCTGCAAAAGAAACTCTTCTGTCCTCAGAACTTCATTTTTCTGCTGTATAACATTGCATTTTTATTCTGCTCCTGCCCTTTGGCTGAAGGGAAAAAGTCTTTTCTTCTCCTTCTCAGGAAAGGCGTTGAATCTGAACGTGGACATTAAGTCCTTTCTTCTCTCCCAGCCCCACACTCTCTCCCACCACAACTCCTTACATCCAGCCAAGATAGTACAAGCTCGTTTGCAACATTTGTTATTAAAGATACATTTTTCTCATTCTTCCCTGGGGATGAAGCTTTGTAGAAAAATTAGAAAATGCAGACATGCCAAACCAGCCTTCCTGCTCAGAATCGATTTTTCTAACATCAATATGTGCCTCTTTATTAAATATGTTCACAAAGACAGACTATCATCCATTTTGTTCAAAACCGTATTTTCTCATGTAACCAACCAATAAATCATCTATAACAACATCCTTAAGGTGCTTGCAGCATCTTAAATAACTCACCACTGTTGGGTATTAGTAATCTTGCACTTTGGCCATTAGAAAAATCACTAAAAAAATTCTCACAGACTTTTTTTTTTTTTGCAAGATGCTTGTGTTATTTTCTCACGTTTTAGTTCCTTATTTTTTAGAATTAAGATCTTTTCATCTCTTCAAAAATGATGGTTTCAAAAGTAAAATATGTTTACTTCCTCAATCACTTCTCACAAAACATTATTCAAATCTATCATCATCTTCGCCGATCTCAAAATTGAGAAATTTATTTCTCCCCCAACACTTTTGCTGAACACCCCCAAAGCCAATCTCAGGTTTGACCTCAGGCCTCAGGTTGGCCAATCTCAGGTTTCCGAATCCTTGGTCTAGGTTAGTTCTCTGCCATAGTGTCTCATGATACTTTTCACTTGTCCTTCGTGGTATTTGTCATGATTGTCATTACATGGTTCACTGCATGATGATTTGTTTGACTCCGTTGGCCTGTTAAAATCACAAGCACTGAAATCGTGTCTGCTAATTCAGCACAGTGTCTACAGTGACTAACACAGCACCTGGTAAAAAACATGTTACCCCAAACACTTCTTGCACAAATGGACAGATTTGTAGATTTTAAGTGACTGTGGGCCAACAGAGTTCTCTCAGGTAGACAAGGGATGAGTGAAGGTTCTATATTCTGAGGCCTTATTCTACAGGGTGCAGAAAGGGGCACCTGAGCATATTGAGGGCTTTCCACGTCTTGCCTCCCCACTGCCTACCGAGCCATAGTTACTGGATCCCACACTGGCAAAGGCAGTGAGAGAGGAGCTGGTCGTCAGTCCGCAGCCCACTTTCTGCATGGCCTCATTATGTCTAAGGCTCTTTCCAGCCTCTGGGACATGCCTGGGACATGTGAACCTTCTCATAAGGCTGCCTGCACGACAGTCTCTATCCGCAAATCAATGTCTCAAGCTCCATGTGCCAAAGAATCCCTTGAGGGCCATTATTAAAATGCAGCTCCCTGGGCTGCACTCTCAGATGCTCTAATAGACCAGGTCTGGGGTACGGGGCAGGGATCTGTCCTTGCGCAAGCACCCCGACTAAGGTGACCATACAATAGGTAGATCACAAGCTGAGAAACATTAATAAACATAAATAAAGATTTTTTTTCTAATACTTGCAGATCTAACACTTCATCCTCTCGGTTATAGTTTAAAGTTAGGAGGACCGGTATTGTCTTCATTTTATAGACAAAGAAGCTGAGTCTTCAAAGGATGCAGGGGCAGCCCAGGTCTCTCCTACAGGATGGCCCTGTGACGATCAGAGAGACCGAGTTTATCTTAGACATAGGATACGTATGCATTTATTCACCAAACTGCATATTCCTTGAGGACGGCAAGTCTTATCCATTTTCCTGTTTCCGCTACGTAGCAAAGCACAATTCATACTTAACGAAAGAACTAATTTTTGAAGATCTAAGCGTTCAGACAGAGCATCCTTCGAAACATTTTTCGTTTTTCTCCATCAACGAGAGATCCGTCAAACAAAAATCAAAATCCCTCAAGCTACAGTTTTCACGAAATCGAAACCTTTCCTTGTTTCTTAACAACTGAGCTAAAAGTGACTTTCTCACAGTCGGGGAAGGATCACGAGGTCACCCAATTCCACCCTGGAATGGAATGCCCCACTTGTTGCTTGTTCACTGAACTGATGATGCCAACAATCCTTTGTCTTTGGAATAATCAGACTCCGAAGCTCATGCAGGCCTCTAGGTCCAGGCTGCCAATGCTGGCGGCCTCTTCCAGATAACCGACCTCAGTTCTGCTGACTCAGAAAGTCAACTCCCCAGTCACACAGGGCCCCTATTCACAGGGAACCGGTTTCTTAACCTTTTCATTTTGCGGGGGAGAGGGGGATGTGAAGCCCTCTGAAATAAAAGGGGATTCATTCATAGGACTCCTGCAGCTAATGTCAATGGACACCCAATGGACACAAATATTTTCTACTGGAAATAACTTGTCCTGGGTAAGGGTATAGCTTTAAGTGGTTTGTCTAATCAACTGAGAGACAGCAGAGTGATTGTTGACGTTATGACCCCAGACGTAGTGTATTCAGCAGCAGCTGGTTCAAGGCTATTCTTTTCATTCGACTGTTGGCAGCGAAACATTTGAGGGAAGCTCGTGTTCCGTTCAAAGCTAAACACAGCTTAAAATGGAAGGAAGCTTGATCTGGAAGGTGGCATAATGACAGTACTTATTGCAAAGGAAAGTGCTCAGTGTCATATTTTCACTGATGGAGCTTGGCCATGTTTCACAAATTTAATACCTGACGTTTGCCCCTTCATTATCAAGGGGCAATAAGCTCTTCTCACACATTTAAAAGGCAACAGTACATGTTGAAGTATGGAATCAGAGCCTCTCCCCACCTCTCCCACAGTCAAGACCATGTCCTGACCAGTGTTTGCGACTTTACAGTATCTGCAACTACAGATAGCACAGAGCGTCCTTTGAGCACTTTCTTGGCCAAACCAGTTTGGACACTTTTATCCTACTGGTAAGGCATGTTGCTCTTTTGTAACTCGGCACCCTGTGATGATTCACAAAAGCCAGGAAGAATTGTACCTTATATGGAATTTCTAGGTCAGGGGTGGAGTAAAGAGGATCATCAACTGATAAGACTATAGAGAGGTCTTATCAAAAGGGTTATTGAGTCAAATTGTAGTGATCCAACCAAAAGCCTGCTGTTTCCTCTGACAAATATTATCATTTTATCTAGTTTACACTCAGAGAAACCAAGCTTTGGAGAATTTATTTTTTAAGATTTTATTTATTGATTCATGAGACAGAGAGAGAGAGACACACACACAGGCAGAAGGAGAAGCAGGGTTCCCATGGGGAAACCAATGGGGGACTCGATCCCAGGACCCCGGGACCACGACCTGAGCCGAAGGCAGATGCTCAACCACTGAGCCATCCAGGCGTTCCCCCAAGCTTTGGAGAATTTAAATAACCTCCCCAATATCACCTAACCAGTGGTGAGAAAACAAACTCGGCCATGTGACCCCATATCCTAACACCACACTAACTCCAACAATGCTTCCTTTAACTGAATATATGTGAAAAATAATATCGTTTAGCTAATTCAGATACTTATGCAAGCAGCCTAAGTGTAAATAATACAGAGGCTAAAAGACAAATTTTCTTAAACTTTGAAATCAGTTTCTTTACCTATATTTGGATGTGGCTGTCGCTAATATTCTGAAAATTGATAACACTGTCTTCTTCCCCAAATAAGGCAGGATAGGTACTTTGCTCTCTTGATTTGGAAGCAAACCTCATACCTCCTTCCCTTTCAATAACTTTGGATTGGAATCGCACGAGACGAGATGCATGTAGTTATGGGGATAAAAGAACAGACCCAAAATCAGGATTCCCTGTTGGCTTTTTTTGGTGATATAACATAGGGGTATAAACAGGAAAGGCGATCATGTTAATAGGGGGACTGTTAAAACTGAGCAGATGAAAATGTTATAGGAGAGTTAAAGGCAAGATTTCTTCGGTGTAAGTCTGCCTTGTTCCTGAGCTCACAGGACCAGGCAGGTGATACTTTAGCAACAACATGCCTTGCTATTTCGAGATCACCGAGGAGACAGAAAAATGCTTGGAACTAAAAAGGCAGCTGAACGAATAAATTTGCAGTGGTGCTTTCAGACTGAAAAGTTATATTCTAAGTTTCTGAAAGAGTTGCACTTTGTGGTCAGCTGAAGATTTTGGAAGGGAATAGACGTATTTAAACATTCCTGACAAATACTTTCTTATTTACAGGGTTTTTTAAATCACAAAACTGCCTGCAGCGTGTGATAGCAAGGAAAATCTACACAGTGAAAATTGTTTTATACAATATGGGGCTGCAATTTTCATTAAATAATGATAAAACATTAAAGGATATTAAATCAACAATAGGGCAGCCCAAGTGGCTCAGTGGTTTAGCGCCACCTTTGGCTCAGGGTGTGATCCTGGAGACCCCAGATCACAGTCCCATGTGGGACTCCCTGCAGGGAGCCTGCTTCTCCCTCTGCCTGGGTCTCTGCCTCTCTGTCTCTCTCTGTGTCTCTCATGAATGAATAAATAAAATTAAAAATCAATCAATCAACAATAAAAGTTGTATATACTTTTAGAAAATTTAAAAAGAAATATCAAAAAGAACATTTAAAAATTCAGTACACTGAAAAGTAAACAGCAAAGACAAATCCCAAGCTACCTAAAAATAGAAATAATGACATTTGTAAAAGTGTTTATTTGAGGGGCACCTAGGTGGTTTAGTCGGTTAAGCACCTGACTCTTGACTTCGGCTCAGGTCATGATCTCGGGGTCCTCAGGTCCAGCCCTGGGTCAGGTTCAGCACCGAGTGGGCTTGAGATTCTCTCTCTCACTGTCCATCTGCCCCTCCCCCTGCAAGAGTGAATGCTTTCTCTCTCTCTCTCTCTAAAATAAAATCTTTAAAAATTTTTGTATTTGATTAATAGTATTTTGATGTATTTTCTTCCTATTTTTCTCCTAACCATAAATTTTGAGCATTTTAAAAATATACATAATTGAAATCCTACTGCACACCTGTTTTGTACTCTGCATGAATTTATCATACCTTATTTAGCTATTTCTTTGTAGTCAGAGACTATTTTAATTTTTATGAATATAAGTAACATTGTTGCAAACATCTTTTTATGTAGACTTTTCTGCGTTTATTATTATTATGCAAGATAGCTTCTTAGCAACAGATTCATTGCTAGCAAGAGGACCAAAATATATAATCAGTTAATTTCATATACTATATAATCATATATAATTTTGCTACCATTGCAAATAATATTTGATGGGTTCTGTGGTCTTTTTTTTTTTTTTTTACATTTTAATATCTCTGAAATCAGAAGGCAACATTCAATCCATGGTGTCTGCCAAGCACCAGTCATTGACCTGGCTGTCATGTTCTGTGCATCCGTGTGTGTGAATGTGGTGAATTACACCTGGTGGCAACAGCTGGAGTGCTGTGACCTTCCCAATTCAGTCAACACACCTAGTGGAGACCCTGGTTATTCTCCAAACCCTTTCCATTGGTACTAGCTAGGACGAAGAAAGCACATGTCTCAAAATTCACAAAATGTATCCCCTTAGAGCTCACTTTGAAAGAAGGACATACCATCTTACCCTTACAGAGTACAAAATTATGTAGAAAAACATGGAGGCAAACAACCCAACTGAAAGGGTGACACAGAAGAGTTGATTTCCAAATATAAAGAAGTTGGCTTATATTTCTCCTTTTTATCCATTTGCTAGAATTATAAACGATATAATTTCACATCTAAAAATGTCTAAGCTCAGTAAGCATAAAATAAATGCCATGAATGAAAGAAATCATTGCATCAGCATATATGGCAGGTTTTAATACTTTCTTTGTGATAAAGTTGTATCTTAGGATCAGTGACATCTCCAATTCACCAGAGCACTTCATATTACCGAAGAATTTTTTGAAGGTGTTATGTCAATTTACAAACCAGCAGTTTATGATGGTGGGAAAACAGTTTAATCCCTTATAAACAAATTGCTCCTGTGGGCAGTGTAATTGAAAAAATAGTTACAGATATGATCACTGTAGAGCAAGAACTTTCTCCATTATCCTCTTAGCATCTCCAGTTGGGACTAAGAATTAAATTTGTAAAAATAAATAAATAAATAAATAAATAAATAAATAAATAAAAGATTAATGGAGAAAAGGATACAGGCTTATATACTTTTTTACATGTACATGGGAGCCTTCACAAGAGAATGAAGATGCAGAGAAATGACCAGAGCAGGGAGCTTTTTATACCCTTTAGACAAAGAAACAACACTTTTGTGACGAATTGACAAGACAAAGCAAAGTGGGATAGGAATAATAAATGGTGAAGAAGTGAGTAAGAAGATAAGGGTGAGTTTAACAAGGTTGTTTGTACAGATCATTGCCCCCAAATTCCCCATCACTGGCAATAAGGATGTCTTCCTACCTTCTGGTATAGGGAAGGTACTTATCACGTGGGGATTTTATCTTCTGCTTTCAGGGGAAAAAAAGGAGGGTTGGAGTGTTCTCCTTGCACCTGCTGTTTCTTAAGTGTCTCTTTAACTTAAGATATCCAATATGCCAAAGTGGCATATTCTGGGATGAGCGATCCTGGTTTCCTTTACCAGGAAAGTCTAGGAACATAAATACAAATGGCCAGTGAACATAGTTTAAAATACTTAACCTTACTAATGAATGGGGACATGAAAATCCAAGTAAGATCCTACCTTTATTTTTCAGATTAGCAAAAATCCCAAACATCACAGTGGAGATAAGGATACTCCTATATACTATTATTAGAAGTGTAAAATAGTACCTATCAAAAAAAAAAAAAAGTAAAAATACACATATCATTGCCTCGGCAAATCCATTTCTTAGTATCTCTGGAGCAGAAATATTTATATAAAGTGGGCAAGGATACTTGTTCAAGACTATTCTTAGTAGCATTTTTGAAATTGTTAAGAATTAGAACAAATTTAAAGTAAATCAGTGAAGGGCTGGTTTAAAAAGTTGTGGCACATTCTTTCAGTAGAATAGAATTCCGACTTAAAATAATGAAGTAGATGTAAAAGCAGTAGAAAGATACACGTGATATGTCACTAAATAAAAAGGCAAGTTTCAGAATAATATGTTAGTCATGATACAATCTGGTTAAAAAAAGATATGTGTATCTGAATTTGCATAAAGAAAGGTGTAATAGGATAAAAACTGAAATTGTTAAAAATGGATGGTTACATCTAAGGAGAGAAGCTTGTAGGGAAAAGTAGATATGGAAGAAACATTACATTTTGTAAGGTTTGATCATTTGTAATCATTCCCGACTTTTTAAATGAAAACATGCTGTAAGTCAGAAGAGATACGCATTTTAAGAAGTGAGAGCCACACATGCCTCAAGAAGCGTTGCATGGATAGAACCCGATGAGAAAATATCGAAGGGAAGGTCAGACTCCAGCAGAGTTGAAAACCACTCAGTCCAGTTGTTTCCCAGTTGAAAATTCTTCCTCCCACCCTAAAAGTTGGAAGGTGCAACATTTTGTTTGCTTGATTTTTTTTTCATTTGAATTATTAAGATGCAATTTACATACAACAGAATTGAGCCAGTTTTAAGAAAGCAATAAATTCTGGCCAGTGGGGGAAGTGTTTGAAGGCTCCTAATTTCACTCTGGCTAAGGACCAGGTCAGTCATCCTTTGTGGCCACGATTACACTTTAGCAGAAAGTTATTCAAGATGTTTAACCCGAGGATGTAAAATTCGTGATTTAAATCAGGACTAATGACCCCTGGCTGTGCCCCGGGCCATTCTCGAAAGCAAGATGCCAATAAACATTCATGAGGTCTCTGGAGTTTAGACAGGTGCTCAGATTCTAGAAGATAAATCACTCCCTGGAATTCTGATCCATATCCCTATGTATTTCCAAATCTGCTGTGCCCGCTTCTTTTCTAGGCCCAGATTGTTGATTCAGTAGCCTAGTTGGAGAACCCCCTTTTGGCTCTTTGATTTGGGTTAACCCCTAACTCTTCACCTGTTTGTGATCTTTCTCTTGGCACACACCTACAGTATTTAGCTTCCCTCCATTCATGAACATTTGCATCCTCTACACCCACCTAGCCTTTTGGAATTAACTGTCTCACTCTCCACCATGGAAACTTGGAAGTTAGTAGAAATTTTTAAAGAAGGAAAAATATTTACTGTGAAGAACTCTTTGCTCTTTTATCCATGGTTAACTCTGGTCCTCTGTTCGTCCGCTCATCTCAGATTTCATACTGGGTTTGCCTCTTTATTTTGAGTTAGGCCTTCTTCCTGGTTTCTTTCCTTTTTTTTTTTTTTTTCTCTTTTTCTGGTTTCTAATCAAGCATTTAAACTTGATCTCACATCTGAGGGTGAGGAAATAACATTAGAAACGTCTATTTCATTTAACCATTTTTTTTCCGCAACCAACCTGGCCATACAATTGGCTGGTTACTGTTGGTGACTTCTTAAGTTTAAAAGTAATTTTAAGTCAAAAACAGTGAGATAAGAAGATGTGGCTATTTTAAGGGAATTATTTGCCAGATCTTTATCTTCCCTCTTTCCCAGGAGATCTTGATAATTAATGGCTTATCTCCTTTTTTTACAAAAGACTATCTTGCTTCAGATAGGAACACATCTAAGGGTGCAAGGCAAAGGGAAAATTGCAAGTATGGAAGTCAGTGCTGAGAAAGTGGATTATTCTAATGACTGGGTAATGATCATTTTTGAGGGGTTTTCTAATTATTTGCTTTCATCAGAAGTGAAGGAAAGCCTAATCTAACTTGTCAGCTGATAGATATTAAAATAACTTTTGATAATAGGTCTATTTTAAATATAGATCATTATGGGGGTTTTGAGTGTATATGACTTGGAAAGACTTCAAAATGACATTGTTACTACAGACTTTTCACATTTGTATCTAGTTACTGATGTAAACAGTTTCCCAGCACTAAGTATATATAAGTATTAAAAAATAGGAATAGTTCAAAATATTCAATATTCCTAAATATGGGAATAGAACTGATGAGACTAGAGCCTTGTCTCCTTCTAGTAATTAATAATATTCATCTCATAAAGATAGTCTAAAAAAAATTTAAAGCACAGACCCATCCATCTCTGGAAAAGGTGTAAGTCCAATAAAATTTTAGCTTTTATTTATCAAAACTGCATACGTTTTATGTAATATATTTATCTTATGTCCAAATCATGGTTGTATTAAAAATTCAATTGAGGAAACATTTGTGCTCAGAGTTCTAGGAACATAGAAAATAACTTTTCAAAATTCATTTTACCTATTTTGTTAAAGAGAAGTATGATTGGGTGATCAAGATCTTTAAGCTTAAAAATTACATTAAGATAAAAGTATGTAGGGACTGTGGAATGGCAATGCAAATTCAAAGAGAAAAGGGAATTACACAATAGTTAAGAGAGCTAAAGGAAAGTTTGTTCATCTGTACTAAATAAAATAACAACAACAAAATTTTTCATTATGGAAATTTTCAAACAAAACTCAAAATAGATATTGTGAACCCTCATTATCCAGCTTCAACAATTATTAATATTTTGCCAATCTTATTTCATTTATGCCCCCCACTTCCATTTTTTTTGCTAGCATTTTCATGTCAAATCTCAGACATCATATTATTTCATAAGTCATATATTTGTGAAGTTAGTAATGGTAGATATCAGTCTAATATTTTACTTTGGGTTCATTGGAGACATTGTTAAAAAATATGACAGCTCTAATCTCAAATGTCAGTATTTGTAAAATACTAGATATCCTTATGGTTTTTTTGGCAATCTAAGATATTTCAACATACCTGAAATTGGATGAAAAAATAAGTTTGACATCTATTTCTTTCCTATTTTAATGAATTTGCCCTAAAAAACAAAACAAAACAAAACAAAAAACTGGTAGCTTTTAAAATAGGTAGTTTATTTGGGGCATAGTATAGATTAGAACAAGAGAAAAATAAAGTATTTTGCCTTGCAGCATCATTATAGGTCTGTTGTCCCTTCGATTCCAAAACAAAAATTCGGAAGACTAAATGCTTTTTCACAATTTTGGTGTAAACTCGTCGCCTGAAAAGATGTGAGGTTTTTTACAGTCTGTTTCACATAGTGTGAATATTTTCGTATTTTGTTGTAAACATATTAATGGGTTTGATTACAGGGTGCTTCCTCGGGCCCTGATAAGGTTCTTACATGCATAATAAAAGACATATGTTTAAAAAAGAGTTTGAAATACAGATGAACCCAAAAGTTTCATATAAGGGGTGGTGGACCTGTTTTAATATACTTTATTTGATTTAGCTGCAGACACATTCCCTTCTGTTTTTTAAATACAGTTATTACACACTGAACTTTGCATCTGGTGGTCTTCTCTCTGTACAACATATTCATATGGCTGAGGACCATAGAAGCAGAGAGAACAATGTTTATAATTAAAAATACCAGGACCTTTAAATAGAACTCAGCTAACACATGACAAATTTTTTCCTTTAGAATTAAACTTGTTTTTTTCCAAAATAGAATCAAATGCTAAAAGCTTGTATATGTTATTAGAGCCATTTATGTTACGTCCCAAACTCGCCCTGATTTCACATCCCTCACACTCCCCAAGGTCCACGGTCCCTGCCCCAAATAGTATAAATGGGACGTTTATAGATAACTGAACAATGAAGTATATTTTGTCTTTTAGGGGGGGAAAAAGGACCAGTTCTACAGGAATTCTCCAAAACAGAAACAGTATGTCTTCTTCACATTTGACTATGGCAAATGTTTTATTTTTTACAGTCTGAAAAATGCCTCAATTGTCCAATGTAATCTCAGTCCACAGGAACCAAAACTCTAATGAACGTCAAAAATAATCACAGCAGGAAGCACGTGAGTCATAGAAGAATCATTTAAAGTTTGTTGAGCAATTAGTGTAACACTAAAAATAAAAAAAAATTAAGCAATAATTGTCTATGCCAGAATATTGGATTTATGCTTTTTTTTTTTGATGTTCAAAAATCAACTCTAGTCCTTAGTAAGAATCATATACATTAGAGTTTTATTTATCAAACTACCTAAAAATAGATAATTTCATCAGCAGAATGGTGATCAAAAGTTTTAAATTCTAAGAACAATGAAAACCATCAATCTGTAGGGTTTTATCTTTTCCTCTGACTGGCAGGAGGTCTGGTTGTTATTTTATAACAATTCATTTCCTCTCTCAGAACTGTGACAATAACTGAAAAGGCCTACAACCAAGAAGAATGTAGGATCATCTTCCCCTCTCTTTTGTCTAGACCCATGCATCCGTTTAAACGGGTATTCTTTAATTTTTGTGTCTTGTTAGGGTCATACCAATTGTGAAACAGTTTTTAAGTGACTTTTCTGTGATTCACACGCTTACTGCTGTGATTTTCCTTTTGACTGGGTGAGTTAACCACAGTCAAGAGGAGAAGTTATATCTAGGCTGCTTCTAGGTTATTCCTTCCCAGTGTACTTCGCCCCCACCTGCCATCCTGACAACTAAACCATCTTTCCTCATCCTTGGGCCCTAACCTGTGGCACAGCACAGCAGGGTGCAGGGTCCACAGCAGTCAGAGGTGCCACCTGGCACCTGGCAGGACAGATGCAGCAGCAGCCACCTAATATTTAGAAAGAACCAAGAGATATCTCGGTGCCTGGGTGGCACAATCAGTTAGTTGAGCCTCCAACTCTTGGCTCAGGTCATGACCTCAGGGTAACGAGATCGAGCCCCACCTAGGGCTTCTGCTAAGTGTGGAGTCCACTTGAGGTTCTCTTTCCCTTGCCTTCCGCCCCCACCCCTGCTTGTGCGCTCTCCATCTCTCTCTCTCTCCTTCCTCCTCCCTCTAAAATACATAAATTAGTTAGTTCGTCAATTAAATAAAATCGTTTTAAAAATAAATAAAAAGAACCAGGAGATGAAGAGTACAGCGTAGTAACATTGCATGGTGACAGATGGTGGGTACACGTGAGGTGGTGAGCATTTTGTAATGTATACACTTGTCGAATCTTGCTGTACACCTGCATCTAATATTGGATGTCAACTACACTTCAGTTAAAAAAAAAAATTCAAACTTAATTGAAATAAAATAAAAAGAACCAGAAGAAGAGTGTAGACGGTCCCAAGCCAACCAGCAAAGGCATAGCCAAGCTCCACCTGACGGCTGTGGCCTGAGGCTCACCCCACCTAGAGTCCCAGCTCCAGCAGACAGAAGCATGGGGGGATCCAGCCCAGGGCTCCCCTTCCCGTGTCAGGTGTCATCCTGCGGAGTCAGCACCAGCTGAAGGGAAGGAGGAAGGGAAGAGCCCATCAAATGTTGTCTTTCAAGGGCGAGATCTCCCTACTGGGGCGCTTTGTGCTGAAAGCAACGAAAATCAACAGCTCCTGGTGTGAGTTACACAGTCACGTATGTCGCATCACTTTTCACTCTCAAACCACTCACTAAGGTGAGTCACGCTCCATCAGTGTTTGCTTTTATCCACTTCCCATGTAGCAGCATTTCCTAATCTCGATTTGTTTTTAAGTTGGAAGTCAACATTTTTGCTTCGAATCCATAGTGCTTATCTAAACCCTCAGCCTGCAGCCAGGGACATTCTAAAGGAAAGGAATAACCCGGGAGAAGCAGCTGTCCTAGAAAGGCACTAAATGTAGGGGGGGTCAAAAAGTAATCAGCCGCCAGTAATAACCTGCCACAAGCCCAAACCCACCCACTCCCAGAATGTGAACGAGCAGCCTGGTAAGTTGGAGCTCTTCAGGCCTCCCTTGCCCTCTAGGCAGTTATCTACGTGCCCTTCTTAAACTACTTTGGACACTCTTCCCTATTCAGGATGCAACTGGAGGCAGCTCAAGAATCAGGTCTCCCTCTGCGTCACTTAGGTCTACTGGCTGACATGCAAAAATTACGTATTGTCATGTGATCGGAAATAAGCTATATTTTATAATGAAAAAAATCTCCTTGGTATTGCTCAGTGGTTTAAATGGATTACTATGTACAATGCTCTTAGAAGTGCCTGACAAGTATTGTGTGCTAATTATTTTGTGCCCCCCTTATTCTCACCCATTGACCCCTTAGAATCATGCCAGTCACATGTTCTGCATCCTTGCTTATAACTGCTTTTACCCCATGAACACTATCTAAGGGGCAGCACCGGACATCCATCAGCAGATGAACAGATAAAGAGGTGGTATGTGTACATAATGGAATATTACTCAGCAAGAGTGAGCTCTTGCCATTTGCAATGACGTGCTTGGAGCTAGAGGGTATTGTGCTAAGTGAAATAAGTCAGTCGGAGAAAGACAATTATCATATGATTCCACTCATATGTGGAATTTAAGAAACAAAACAGATGACTGTAGGGGAAAGGAAGGAAAACTAAAATGAGATAAAAACAGAGAGGGATGCAAACCATAAGAGACTCTTATCTATAGGAAATAAACTGAAGGTTGCTGGAGAGGAGGTGGGTGGGGATGGTGGGTGGAGAGGATCTGGGTTATGGGCATGAAGGAGGCCACTCGATGGAATGAGCACTGGATGTTATGTGCAGCTGATGCACTGAACTCTACCCCTGAAACTAATGATACACTATATGTTAACTAACTTGAATTTAAATAAAATAAAATACAAATTTAAAATATATATATATATATATATATATATATATATATATCTAAGGGGCAACAGCATCTTAAGATGTAGCCCACTTCCCACTTTAAAGGTTCATCTGAGGAAAAAGTCGTGCAGAGAGTCTTGGCTCGGCACTCTCTGGGCCTGGACATGGGACATTTGAGTTGTGCAAGTGGCTATAGGCTTGTGGTGTGAACCCAGTCTTTGTCCTAAATGGTAGAGGCCTCATCCAATTTCTATGAGGAATGAAGAAGACTGCTGTTGGCTGTGGGGAAGAGGACTTGTGAGCCTCCCCCTCCGTCAGGGTTCTCAGCCCACCCAGTGCTCCGTGTTCTGATTTCCAACTGCATTTTTAACTTTTCATTAGGATTGTAACGCTGCTGACCTCGCTTACCTAGCTGGCCATTAAACTCTGTCTTAGGTACACTCTATGAGGTTGATTTTTCCTAAAATGTAAGGGACATCTGATTTTTAAGTTTTTCCTTTGCAATTTTATCCTGCTGGTGTTTCTGAGGCTACATTTTCAGATCAAATTTCAGTTTTCCTTAAAATATCCTCTGAAGAAAGTACAACACTGCATCCTCAACTTCTTTCATTCATTGCAAGACTGTGTGATTCCAGATAAAGACCTCTGGTAAAGGGTGACTTACCTGAAAAGAACCTCCCTCTTAAAGCAGGGACCACCCTGATGCCTCATACGATCTGTGAGTGTGTGGCATCCATTGGAACACAGTGCGGTTTGCTTTCCCCTCTTTCTTTGGAAGAACTCCCTGTTCGTATTTGGCCAGGAGGAAGAGAACCGTGAAAGATAGGGCCCAATGACATAGCTGTCTGCAGACAACTGGATTTGATACAAAAAGGACCTCGACAACCTGAACCAATCCAAACTCACATTGCACTGAGGAATTAAAGAACACGCTAAAAGAGCTCAGAATGGAATTTTCCCGGTTTAGATGTTTAAGCAAGTCCCATGTTTTATGCCCAAATGTTCAGTGGGAGAGAATACTGTTAACAATGTTAGATATAAAATATAGAGTGTATTATTAGGAAACTACTACAGTATTATTTTCAAAAAATATTTAGTGACAGCAGGATTTTAAAAGTGTATATACATATGCATCTGTTGGGTGTTTATGCGTGTGTGTGTGTGTGGATGTCACAGAAGAGAATGCCCCAAAACACTAAGAGTAGTTACATTTAGTGGTATGATTCTTACAATGCTCATTTTCTTCTTTTTATAGAAATGTATACCCTCTTCCTAACTTTATATGATAACCAGGTATTACTTCTAAAGTAAAAATTCAGATATATATTTTTCAAGGAAGAAGTTTATTAGCTTAAACGTACTTGAAAATTATTTAAATATAAATGCTTTTAAAACGTGCCAGACACTTGATCGGCTCCAAAATGTCTATTCCTAACAATGTTAATTTTTAAAAATTACTGAACTTCCTGCATCTGAAATATCCTATCCCCCTTAATATTTGTCCCTGTCTTTGGGTATAGTAAAAATGTATACTCTCACATATTTATTCATTGTATAAATTCGATCATTCACTTAGCTTATGCATTTATTTGCTGCGTGATGACTGATTTACTCAGATATAGCTGTGTATCGGCCTAAGAACTTAATGAAAAATATCAGTGACCCTGGAAATCTTTGCTCCCAGGAATTCCAAAATGGGAGCTCTGTGCCCACAAATGGAATCCACGCCTTGCCTTCCACAAGGATCAACTTCAGCTCAGTGTTCCTAAAAGTGACTAATGTTGAAGCCTACTTGCTATTCACTAATAGTGTTTCGAAGGAGGTGGTAGAAATGAAATGA
This sequence comes from Nyctereutes procyonoides, assembly GCF_905146905.1. Classification (NCBI taxonomy): domain Eukaryota; kingdom Metazoa; phylum Chordata; class Mammalia; order Carnivora; family Canidae; genus Nyctereutes; species Nyctereutes procyonoides. The sequence continues at coordinate 6,426,821 of NW_026575137.1, forward strand.
ACAGCTTTCACAATTAGAGTACTTAAAATATCTCACTACCTCTTATTTTATACTGTGTCCCTGCTTCCTCGGGTACTGACTGTAGCACTTTGCCAAAGGCCCAGAAAAAGCATACTGTGATTGACAATAACGAAGATACAGAGGCTTAGACTTGGAAAGCACATTAAAGACCAGATGGTTGAAGTTCTGTCCAACAGATTCCTTTCCGCAACACGCTAGGGGCTGGTTGTCCAGCCTCTGCCGGAATATTACCGCAGGAGGCAGGAAGCCCCATTCTTCCCGAGGCAACACACTGAATGCTGACCAGTGCTCATTTCTACACCTATTTTTATTTTTATCACTACTGCTCCTGCTATGGCTCTTACTACTGCTAATTCTATTGCATTTCTACAGACCTTTCACATATATTATTTCATGTTATCTTGAGTCCTTTGTCGTCTTCAAAATCCTTTGAAGTAGAGATACTGAAAATTATTATCCCCATTGTATGCATTAGGAGACAGAATGTGAGAGTTGAGGCACCCTGTCTAGGAATCACACAGCAAAAGCCAGCCCACAACCATTAATCTAAAATCCCCAACCGTTTCCTTCTACATGATTATTTTGCTCTTTGTTGGGAAGATTTCCCATTCTGAACCAAAATTTTCTTCTTTGTTATTCTCCCTCACATTACAGCAAATCACTCTCCCCATGACCAAGAACTCCATTAATGTTTCAAGTCGAACTCCTTTGACTTCGATGTCAACTCTCAGAAGGAAATTAATTAACCAAATTCAGGAGGTTAAGAAGAAACAGGCAAGATACTATGATGTGTCCATTTGGATTCTAGTTCAGCTAATAGAGAGATAAATCCAAAATAACTACGGCTTAACTTCTCTCTCATGAAAAAAGAGAGAAAAGATATCAGGGGTTGATAACATGACTTCCCGAACTATTGCACATCTTTATCTCCCCAGGGAATACTGAGAGGGATTAGTCGAGTGGAACCTTATGTAGAAAACCTCTGCTGAAAGAACTTGTATTCAAGAATCTACATAAGCATATGAAAAGATGCTCAAAAGTATTAGTCATTCATGAAGAGCACATTTACAACCAAAATGAGATGCTGCTTGATATACTACCAGAATATCTAAAATTAAAAAGGCCGACGATACCAAGTGTTGTCAAAGATACTGAGCAACTGAAACTCTCATGCATTGCTGGTGCGGATGCAAAGTAATCTAACCACACTGGAAAATAGTTCTGGATTTTTTTTTCTAAAGGTAAGAATACACTATCATATGAGTCAGTAATCCCACACCTAGGTCTTCCCCAAAATGAAATGAAAATGTATGTCTACACAAAGACAGGCTTGCAAATGTTTCTGACAATTTTATTTTTAAATTTTCGTCCTTGACAACACCAAGTTGTAAATAACTCCAATGTCCATCAACTGGTAAAGAGCTAAAGTAGTTTCTTTAATGGAATACCATATAATGGAATACTACTCAGTAATTTTTTTTAAAAGGACATTCCAGGGAACGAAGCAAGCTGGCACAAAGGCTTGAGACAAGACATATCTTGGTGTATTGCTAGAACTACTACAAACTGAAGGTCACCAGAAAGATATGTGTAAGATGTTAAATGGCAGTTAAAAATAGACCACATACCTTGATTGCTCTGCAAAAGTTTAAGATTTAAATTTTTGGTGAAGGGATAATTTCTACAATTTGATCTGGGTACGATAAGGAAAATAGAGAGGTGCTGAGATAAAATACATAGAAAATATTTGTTCAACAGAGCATGAATTGACTTATTGTCAAGGAATCCTAACCTGTGTGGGTAAGTTAAGGAGTCAAAGACAGGAAAGAGAACAGTAGCATCCTTGGAATTTTCCATAGTATGTGATGTAAATATGCAGGATACAAGTATTTAAATATGTAAGATAGAAACACACAAGTGTGTTTCTATATGTTTGCTTTTTTTTTTTTTAAAGATTTTATTTATTTATTCATGACAGACACACAGAGAGAGGCAGAGACACAGGCAGAGGGAGAAGCAGGCTCCATGCAGGGAGCCTGACACAGGACTCCATCCTGTCTCCAGGATCAGACCTTGGGCTAAAGGCGGAGCTAAACCGCTGAGCCACCGGGGCTGCCCAACTCTATGTTTGCTTTTAATGTACAGTTTCTCTTTTAAGTTCAGATTAACATATTATGAAACTTAGAGAAGTGGTAGCTGTATTGGCACAATCAGAGATTATATATATGTATATATTTAAGAGAGAGAGAACAAGCAGGGAAAGGGGCAGAGGGAGAGACTATCCAAACCAACTCCTGCCAAGCTCACAGCCCAGTCTGGGGCTCTAGCTCATGAACCATGCAATCAGGACCTGAGCCGAAACCAAGTGTCTGATACTTGGCCGACTAAGCTACCCAGGTGCTGCAGAAATATGATACTTTTTTAAGTAATCAAATGGCTATAGAGGAACAAAGAAGACAATAGTTCCTTCTGTCAATAGAGTAAATAAAGCGTGAGCTCTGCTTTATTTCAGGTTCTGGCTCTAAATTATACTTTCATAAGATGAAGCAAAGAAGTTTAACACATCAATGAATTACATAGGGTTTGGGCCATTCCTCAATGTAAGACCGTAAAAAACTTTGTTGACCAAACCCATGAGGGTGCGTTGATGGTAGGAGCGCCCAGATAAAGATATAAAGCAGGAAGAAAAGGCAGACTATGGTCAGTAGGGAAAAGCTGGAATGGAAGAAGTCGGAGTGCTAGAGAAGGCGGGCAGCCATTGTAGTGAAGCCAAGTTGTTGTTAGTGGAGGCCAATGGCCAATGGCTGCCTTGGCAACAGGCTTGTCTCTGCCAGTCTCAAGAGTCTGCCTGGGCCTGTAGAGTCTTCAAAGGTAGCAGATGATCGTGTTGGAAGGAAGGGATGTATGTCGGAAGGGATGAACCACCAATAGGGGACTAGGAGGACGTGTGACACGATGAATGCACTCCAATAGCTCTTCTCTAAGAGCTTATGACCCATGTGGCCTCATTTAATTTGTGCTTGTGCCATGAAGGTCTAAACTCAGCACACATGCGGGTTCTGCCTCAAGTGTTCAGCTCGCCCACCTTGTGACCCAGTTCTGGTCACTAGATTCCTATTGCAGGCTAAGACCCTCCAGCCCATTCTGACTTAATTCTGATTTAAAAACAGACCTCCTTTGTTCACATATGTCAGCATCCTTTCTGTTAGTTTCCCTGTACTTGAGTCTAGTCAGAACTTTCTTGGCTTTGGCTGGGCCCACTCCCATAGAATGGAATCCTGACTCTGAGTAATGAGCAATTAGGTGTGAAGTCTACTGCCAAAGTAGTTTTCCTGGCTAAAATCAGATGCCAAATAACAGTAAAGTGTTATTAAGCATTGTGCATATCAGTAGTAAATTCAAGTTCAAAGAACTAGTTTGATTCTTTTGAGGGAAGGGAAAGGACTGGTTGATTTTACCCTAAGAATAATGAAACCTCCAGAAACCATAGAATATTAGACAAGATTCAGTCAGCTCTTTCAAGGGAGAAAAAGGGGGAAATTATTTACCATCTTTGTATCCAGGAGTCAAGTAAACGTGACTATGACAAAAGGGAACTAGCTAATCAACTCAACTGGCTCTCACAAGCAGCAGGAAGACTTGCATATATTAAAGAAATTAAGACATTTTAGGTCAACGTATTTCAGAACAAGTCGGTATTGGAAGGACCCCCCCCCCCCAACACAAGCGCACAGATCAACTATAACAGTGGAAGTTTCAGATGTACTTGTCAAGCTAGAAATGCACAGGAAAATCTTCGCACTGTAGAAATAAAGACATGGAAAGCATGGGGCAATGAGTAGTGAGCAGGGGCAGAAGCCAAAATAGCGCACACCTTAGGGTGACTGTAGGATTGGTTTGCTAAGGACTGGCTTGCTCTGTACCTGCTGCTTCAGAGTAATGCAAACAATGTCCTCTTCCAACATGCAAAGTGCCCTAATTTGGATGCTAGGTGATAAGGTCCTCCCAGCTAATGGATAGGTCAAAACCAGATATTATGCTTAAGAGCAGGGTGCTGGGATCCTAAGAAACACAAAGGAACGCAGCATGTCACAGCCAAAACACCTCCCGGTACACTTCCTGCCCATGACCAGGCATCATAAGGTGCTGATCTTTCCATGAAATGGCAAAACCACTGATCCTGCGCAGGAAACTGCCAGGAAGCTGGGTGGAAAAGAAGTCACCCATAGGAATCTAGCACCTCAGCCTGTAGGTAGCTGTAGAGTCAAACTTCATTCTCTGCTTGGCTCAAATGGTCCTCAACTAAGACATTTCCATTAAAACTCCTCTAGACATGATAGACCCCAGCTGGCCTAAGTGGAAGCAAATGTGAAACTGGGCTGTGGTATCTCCATCCTGAGTGCACAGCATGAGCCCCCAAATCAACCCCCGCTGGAATGAATTCATAGCTGGAAACCATATTCTTCTTGAATCTTCCAATCACTGGAGAAAGTATTAGCAGACACAACAAACAGAAGAATTTGCACACCAAGCACTAGAAGAAAGGGTACAATCTAGTCTGAAAGATACTTTGGCATATTTTCGAAGAAGGAAAGAATATAAATCATAAGGAAAGAATGAGACCTTACATTAAATACAGATTTGTAAATAAGCCAAACAGAATCTTCCTGCAGTAAAACATATATTCATATAAAAAAAAATCCTGAGTGTATAGATTTCAAATGCCTTTTTTAAATCAGTTTGTGTAATGCTTCCGTGTGTTTTGTGATTTAACTCTGGGGATCGAATCTTGCATATGTGGTATTTTTAGAAAGAAAATTGATCCTCCAGCCCCTCCCTGGAGTTGCATATGGAAGCTAGATGTGTTTTACATGCTTTTACAGTAATTGATTCCAAACTCTAGTTCTGAGCTCTGGATGCCACACTAAATTTCTCGCATACTTAGCATGAGTTTTTATTGCCTTCTATTATGGTTCATAAAAACAAAACTCAAATAAGCACATTCCTTGGCCACCTTCCAAAAGAACAAGCCTATCAAAGATTCTAGTTCTGGAAATGTCGTAGGCAATTAGACAGTCAATAAAATGGTTAATTTAACTACGTTATGACCAGTATATATTCTAACAAAATTTAGAAATAGCTATATGTTCACGTTTATGGTTGAAGCTATTATTTCTGGATTTAAAATAATCTGTTTTAAGATTGAGAACAAGGACAAATATATAGGTATTTTATTAATACCATGTATCTGATGATAGCACTATTATTTAAATACAGGTTGTCTTATCTTTAAATAATTTTATAATTTTAAATGCCTTAAAATGCCAAGTTTGCAATTCCTCTTCTTTTGTCATTGCACATATGAAGAAGAAATTATATGATGGTGGAAATTCAACTGTTCTTTACAAGTAATCTAATCTGTGACATATTTAACATCGTAGTCTTTGTTTCAAATCTACAGGAAATAAATGCAAAATAGCAATGGATGTTCAATAGGAGTGAGAAGCTTCAAATAAGTCATTGTTAATTGTTAAGCAACTCGAAATGCTCTGAGATGCATCCATCCAAAAGAACTGCTATATCATAAAACCCTTTTATCAACCAAGGAGGCCAAATATTCTCAAAAAAAGGAAAAGAAAAAGAATAAAATTAGGAGCAAAATAACAGAAATCTGTTTTAAAGTAAAAAATAATGTCAGCATCCTTATGAAATTATCCTATTTGGTGGCATAAACTAAAATTCTAAAGCCTCTGGAGGGAAATGTCAGAAATGGGTCTCTTTCTAAAAATAACTTTGCTGGGCATGTTAGAATTTTCTCTGATTTAATGAGCAAAGAATTATTGAAGAGGATGAATAGGTAGAAAGGATATCTATAATTATATTTGTTCTAAGCCTTTTTTTATGTACAAAACTGATTAAGGGAAGGTAACGTATTTTGGAAGACACTGATTGGGTAAGTGTATATCAAAAATATCAATATTTAAATCAAATAAATAAGCAATCTATTATAAAGCTTAAACAATCCACTTTTCTCCAGTCAATATTCTTGATAACCTTGCTAATAAAGCTTAGCTACCATCATCCTCCAAATAGAATCTCCCACTGGCACTAAATTGATTCTCCCCCACCCCAAAGATTTATTTATTTATTTATTTGAAAGAGAGAGTGAGCGTGTGAGGTGGGGAGAGGGAGGATCTCAAGTAGACTCTGCTGAGCGTGGAGCCTGACGTCGGGGTCCATCTCGCGACCCTGAGATCGTGACCTGAGCCGAAATCAAGAGTCAGATGCTTAACCGACGGAGTCACCGGGTCCCCCCTAAATCGATTCTTAATTGAAATAACATTGAAAATTACTGTATCAGTGTAAGTTAATTAACTGAGTTAATTAAATTGTCCCCAGACTTAATATTATTCTGTGATATTAAAAAGCCACATTCAATGAAGGAAATTAAATTTTGACTGTTTTCTTATGAATCTGAGAGGCTGAATATGCAAAACAAGTGATGATCAGACCATAGATAAAAACAGAACTTTTGATCCACAACCTGTAGCAACCTGCTCAGGAATCCAACATCTTTATCTTCAATAAACAGCCCAGGAAGGCCACCTTCCATGGCAGGCTTACCGGGAGCCAGACTGCTACCCGCAGTGACAGGCCCGGAAGCTAAACAATAACTTCTGTAATGATTGGCTCCGAATGTCCAGGATTTGCTAAATAACTGCCAGCTCCCCTAATTTTGTTCCTGCTTCTGACCTCGTCCCCAACGGAAAAAGCCAAATATGCACCCCAAGCCAATCAGCCATGCCTGGCTTCTAGTTAGCCTGCCCATAACCACCCCTTGCCAGCAGCCTCCAATCAGGGCCTTCCCAAAAACGTCCCTTCCACTCAAGCTTTCATCTGCTTGCCTCTGAGTGACTGCCAAAACCTGTGATGGTGGCCAACGCCACCCTATAGCAAGCTCAGAATAAAAATAGCCTTTGCTTTTCTCATCTGATGAGTATTCATTTATTTCCACAAACAGAAAGTATTGCTAAGATGACTATTTCGTCAAAAGTTAATAACTAACAATTACTGAGCCCTGATCATAAACCATGCGCTCTAATAAATGTTTTACGTGGATTATCTAGTTTAATTTCACGGTAAACATAACACTGACTTCTGAAACTGGTACTATTACCATATTCATTTTACTGGGAAAAGGGAACTGAGGCTGAGGTGTTTAATTAACTAGTTTGATACAGAAGTGATGAGAGCTAAGCAACGATTAAAATAAGGACAATCTGATTCCACAGAGGATGACTTTTAACCACCATATGATATTCAACCTGCAATGTGGAGATTGGCGTGTATTTTAACTGCTTTCATATTAAAATAGAAAGCAACAGGGGCGCCTGGGTGGCACAGGTTTCTGCTCAGGTGGTGATCTCAGGGTCATGAGGTCGAGTCCCACATTAGGTTCCACACTCAGACTCTGCTTGAAATTCTCTTGCTCTCTCCCTCTGCCCCTCCTGCTTGTGCGCTCTCCCTCTCTCTCTCTCATAAATATATCTTTAAAAAAATAAAATAGAAAACAACACAAACTTAATGTTGCATTTCAATCTCACCTCTGGTAATAAAATATTACCAACCTCCTTTTGCAGATGATGCAAGTGAGTCTCAGAGAGGTGAAAGGTAATTTGCTTAAAATTATATACCTACTTAACAGACAAGAGGAAAACCCAGGTTTTCCGACTCTCCTCCCAGGTTTCCAGCACACTTCGCTGGGAGAGACGGAATGTTTGCCTGGGTAGATTTACAACTCCATAAAGACTTTATGTAACAGCGTAATGCTAGCACGTTCCAAACACATATTATCGTTAACGTGGCTAAACACATATCTTTTACAGAGATAATGAGCTAGATGATATTTAAGAGGCCCCTGAAGTTTAGCAAATATTTATTGAGTGTTAACTATGTGTTAGGCACCGTTCCAGACTCTTATGTTTCATTAGTGAACAAAATGGAAAAAAAAACAAAAACAAAACAAACAAACCCTATCTTACTGGTTTACATTCTAAGGGGAGAGAACAAACATGACACAGTAGATCCATGAAGCTGGCAAATTATAGAATATGTCAGAAGGTAATAAGTGCTTTGATAAAAAGAATGCGGTGAGATTGGGAGTACCCACTGGGGGCGAGGAGGGGTGATTACAATTTTAAACAGGGTGATCGGAGTCAACCTCGTTGAGAGGGTGATTTTTGAGTAAACTGAGGAAGGGAGGGAGAGAGCCATGTGGATACGGTGGGAAGAGTGTTCTAGACAAAGGGAACAGCCAACGCAAACTCCTAAGGAGAGATTGCTCTGCTACGTTTGGACAGAACAGCGAGGTGGGGAGGGGAGGCTAAGAATAAAAGGGAGAGGACAGCTGTAAACTCGTCTGTGTCTGTAGGGGACTTTTGATCAATAAATTCACTGTTAATGAAATAGAAGCTGCCCACTTTCTATTTACGCTATAACCATGCATTGTAGGGTTGAAGAAGTGAGTGTGGGTCTTTCTCACACTTGCTGTAGTGGGCACAACAGAATGAGAGATGGTCTGGAGCTCTAATTTGTTTTGTCAGTCCCATCAAGTGTGCAAACGTTGCTTGGGACTTGAATGTTACTGATTCGAATCCAGTGCCTGATGTCCCTTTGCTTCTCATTTAATCCGCAGTAGGAAGGGGCTATACCCGGGCATCGGTTTTTAAATGCTTTTAGGGGATTTGAATATGCAGCCAGGCTTGAAAGGTGCTGCTTGGCTCTGTGTGAAGAAGGGGGGGGCCGCTCCCCCAACTCCTGCTCCCGGGGTTGGTCCGTGGGGGGCATGCTCTTGCCTGCCCCAGCCCATGGCAGCAACTCCAAGGCCACGCGTCACCTTTCAGAGATCCTGGGACCCCTGCCCGCCACCCCCTGGGGGAGAAAGGTCGGGGAGGCACTTTGCTCCCTCGCTGCCTCGACCCCAGGCTCCCCACAAAACCAACAAACAATACTGGGTAGGGTGTTGGATGACTGCAGGGTTTGTGTTCCAACAGGACGACTTAGGAGCAAGGGCAAGAGAAGGGAGGAATGGTGTGGTTGGCATCGATTGCCTAATAAAGCATTTTAAGAACAGGGCTAATATTTAATTTCAACTTTTGGCCTCGTCATGGTAGAAAATATTCCGTGTCCCCAAATATTCTGTTTCGTTTGTGCACCTGGCACACTGTTGGCAGACAACAAATGTTCGTCCTATAAACGAATGGGTCAACTCAAGTGGGCTGAACACAAAGCAATGAGCCCCCAACCCATCCTTGCCCAATCTGGCTCCCAGTCTTGCTCCCCAGAAGCAAGCATGTTTAGCACAGTGGCACCGGCCTACTTCTAAATAACAGGCTTAGGCCGCTAATTTGGGACATGTCCGTGTTAGATCTTGCATGCTCCCTGCCAACGCAGGCAGGGATGAACCAAACCACCTCAAATCTTCAAAATCTGCCTGTAATGCCTCATAAATTATACCACTTTGTTAGCTTTTCCATTAATTACTTTCGTGATGTTGAATAATAATCTTAAAATCGTATTTCTTGTTTCAGTTACGAGCAGTATGATAAGTTTCAATGACTTCGCCAAGTAAGACTATTGTACCCATAGCTTCCCCTTCATCTCTCTTGCTCTCTTTACATGATCATGATGAACGTTTAAAATGCATTTTGCAACCCTAGGTAAGAGATTCCTGCCTTGTCTCTAGGCGAAGCGTAAATGTGAAAATTAGTGAGTAGTGCTTATGTCTACGTAACCATGGTCCTCTGCCCACGTGACTTGTCTTCCATGACTATATTGTGCTTTTGTAAACTTTTAGTCCTACGTTCCTACCCCCTCTTGGCTTCTAATGGCCTTTGTGTTTTCGTCTTGCATTGTCTGCTTTCGTGGTGTCATCAGGATAGGTTCTTCCAACATTTCCAGGACACCTGTCACATCGAAGGCCTCCTTTCTTTTCCTGGGCAGTTCTTCTGCAGCCCTGAGGTCCCTGTCCATTCCGATGGGTGGCTCTCGGGCCCGCTGCCCGGTCATCCTGGGACTTGGCTTCGTTGCCTTTCTGAGCTGGTCCTGTGGTCCAGACAGCCAACCTGCTCCAGTTTCTTGGATAATTCCCTTGTTTTGCCAGTACACATTCTCAGGTAACATCCCAAAGAACAGTATTTGGGAAAGGAAGCTTTCTCAGTTTACGTCTTTCTTTTTCATTCTACAACCTCTCCACCCCCCCGGCGCCCCACCAAAATTATTGATAGTTTGGCTTGGTTTGGAATTCCAAGTTCACTTTCCCATGGAAGAGTCAGGCTTGTGGGGCTCCAGAGAGCCAGTCCTGCGGCTGGGAAGCTAGCCGACTGCTAGCCTGCTTCTCTTCCCTTCGTGGAGGACCTGTGCTTGCTCCCGGGAAGCTTTTACAATCGTTTTACTCTCATTAGCCTTACGTTGTAAGATCTGCTCCATGCAGACTTTTTCTTTTCTCCTTCTCAGGATTCAGTAGAACTTCTACGTTTGCAGACTCATGTCTCCTTTTCGTTCTGAATTTTTTTTTTCATTGCAAATTTCATCCAACCATCTGCTCTGCTCTTTCTGGACCTTCTATTCTGGACCAACAACTTCGATGTTGAAAACTTGATTAATTCTGTATGACTCTATCTTTTTGGTCACGGTTTCTGACTACTCTTCATTCTCTACGTTTCCCCTTTTCTCTAGTCTTGTCGTTGTGCAAATAGAATCTAGAAGTTGCCCTTACAGGGAATGAAACAGACAAATGAGTTGTGACACACGTTTCCTCCTTCCCTTGAACGGAAGGCTTAGCCAGCATCAGCCCTGGGGTTTACTGGATGAGCGTTACCTATGATGCTATGTGCTTATCCTACTACAGGCCGAGATCTGTCCTCCGTGCTGTGGTGGATCACCGTGAACAGAAAATTGAAGTTTCTCTGTAGAAGAGGGAGACAGACAAGAAATAGTGTTGCAATGCCAGGTACAGTTCTGGAATCAGCAGCTGTAGCCAAAGTAGCCGATTTGGCAGGCGGCATCTTGGCCATAGAGAGGCAGCAGCTCCCTTGGTGGCTTGCCCTTTCACTGTGACTTTGAGTATTCTTTCTCAGCTTCTAACAGTTTCTTCAGTCTACCTAGGATTCTGCAACATGTTTATACCCTGTAAGAAATTCCTTTTTCTTCCTTAATGCAGCTAGCGTGAATTCAGGATTTCTGTTCTCTGCAACAGAACCTGCTACAAAAATTCACAAAAATTGTATTTTTAGCAAGCAGCCTCTTTGGTATTTTTCTCTCTGTCCTAAGTTCAAACTGCAGGAACCAACTTTAAGTCACCAGCCCCAGCTTCTGCCCCCAGTTTCCTGTGTAGTCAAGAAAGCACTCATACCATTTGCCATCAAAATGTAGAATTGAATGGGTAAGACTTCCAAACTGACAGCTCAACAGAGGTATTCCCTGTACCCAAAAGCACTGATAGGCTTGAGGATAAGAAATCTGAGAGGTATCTGAGCTGCCGAGGGCTTCAATAAAGGAGGAACTGTTTTTCTAGAATGTTTTCTTGAACACTCTGAAACTGAACATTACACTACCAAACTGCCTCACGAGATGATACATTGATAGATGACGCAGTTTATGAAATGCAATGATTTATTTTGAATAGTCTCCATTAACATTTTTTTGTTTGCTTCTAGAAGATGCAAAAACATACTGTGTTAGTGAGTTGGGGCTAACATAATATGATGCCGTGGACTGAGTGGCTTCAACAACAGACATTTGCTCACAATTCTGGAGACTGGGAAGTCTGAAATCAAGGTGCCTGCCAATGTGGTTCCTGATGAGGGCTCTTCCCGGCTTACCACCCTCTCCTGGCAGAAGAAGAAAGCTCCTCTTCTTATAAGGTACCAGCTCTTCTGGATTAGAGTCCCACACTTATGACCTCATATAACCGCAATTGCCTCTTCACAGGCCCTATCTGAACGCATAGTCACACGGGGAGGAGGGTTAGGGCTTCAACATAGGAGTCTGGCAAGGGGCACAATTCAATCCAAGCTTTCTGGATTTCTGCTTTAGAAAATGTAAAAATAGGGCAGCCCGGGTGGCTCAGCAGTTTAGTGCCGCCTTCAGCCCAGGGTGTGATCCTGGAGTCCCAGGATCGAGTCCCACGTCGGGCTCCCTGCATGGAGCCTGCTTCTCCCTCTGCCTGTGTCTCTGCCTCTCTCTCTCTCTCTCTCTCTCTCTCTCTCTCTCTCTCTCTCTCTCTCTCTCCCTCATGAGTAAATAAAATCTTTAAAAAAAGAAAATGTAAAAATATCTTACAATGTTATCATTGGTAATAATGAAAACACTTATTCAGTGATTAACATGAGCCAGACGCTGTGTTAAGTGCTTTTTTAAGTGTTTTCTTATTTAATCCTTACAACCAATGAAATTAAGTTCATAATAGATGAGGAATCAAAGCCCAGAGATGCTCAGTCACTTGTCCAAGATCAACCTAGCTGGCACAGTGAAGAGTCCAACAGACAGTCCCTGGAGCCACTATGTTCAAATGAAACGTATGACATACAGGCACGTTACATACCAGTAAGAAGAGCTGTGCAGGAGGGAGCCTACAACTGGGTAATGCTGGGAGCCCAGGAGGTGCTGTGGAGTGGCCAGGCGACTGGTGTGAGATGAGCTGCACCCTCAACACGCTAGTGTGAGGACTGACAGGTCAACTGAGGTTCTACTGGGCAGGCGAGGGAGTCTTGGATTACACACTAATCTACATTCTCACCAGCTATATCTGAGTCTGTTGCCCCACAACCTCACCTACCATTCATATTTTTTTAATGATAAAACCTGGATTTTCTATGGAAGTAAGACCTCACCTACAATTCAAAATAAAAACGCAAACACTCTTGACATGTCCCCTTAGCTGTAAGAAGAATCCTCTACGTAGTCATCGTGGCCTGATTCAATCCTAAACCTTTATAAAGCGTAAACCCTTGATAGCAAGTTCACAAGCTTTCAATACAAACCGGATTGAACCTAAAATTTGATAACGCCCGCTCTGCCATCTGATCTGAAATACTGCAAGAGAACTCCAAGGGAAAAACAAAGTGCGTAAAGGAAAAAATCACACAAAGCACTTACAAACATTCTCACGGTTTTAGATATCCCAATTCTCCGGATTGGCACACATTTTAGGAAGTCAGGTCCTTTAAAAGGAAAAACGTTATGACTATTAACAGAAAAGTAACTTCATCCTTCCCTTTTCGAAACACCATTAAAGTGAAATGAACGTGTCAAAGTGTTAAGTCCAAGAAGAGAAAAAAAAATTTTTGTTAAAAAAAAATGTGTTATCAAACTGGGGGCAGGTTGAGTCCTAACGATTTTTTCCTTTCAGCTCCACAGAATCCCAAACCCCTGCTATGTGCAAGCTCGTTCGGTAACGACATTCAGCAAAAACCGAGAACTTGGAAAGAAAACTAAAGACAGAAACTGTGCATCTTACAAGTCGATTTCAAAGAGGACTGGGCTTTTTTGGCAGTGGGGACAGCGAGACACCTGTGCCTCACAGCACCTGCGAGCAACCACTTCTAGGAGCTTTCCGCCGCCTTTATTTTATTATATTATATTATATATATTTTTTTTATTCCTGGGCGCTCTCTAACTTGTAGGACTCGCATCCCCGACGGACACTCGCGTCCCGCCCTCTGCCGCCGGGGACCAGGCTCGCGGAGCCGCGGGCGGGCCGAGCCCCCGTGCTTCTGGCGGCAGCACAGGTGACCTGTTTGCGAGCCCTTCCCAGGGGCGGGGGGCGCCCCCGTTGGCAGGCGGGGCTTGCACGATCGGAACCGTCGGGGTGCAGGCCGGGCCCCGAGGTCTGGGGTTTCCCCCCGGGCGCGGCCAGGTCGGGAGCCCCAAGCGTGTAGAAGCTCCCAGCGCCCGCGCCCAGGCCGCCCCCCGAGGAAAGGCGCCAAGGTGGGTGTCCCGGGGGGGGCTCTCCCTTGGTCTCGCCGCGGCCCGGGGCGCGCAGAGGGGCGGGGGTGCAGGCCGAGGCCCCGGAGCCCGGCGGGGGCGGGAGGCGCGCAGACCTCGGCCCCGCCCGCGCAGCCGCCCTCGGCCCGGCCCCGCCCCCCGCGCGTCTCCGCCAATCGCCGGGCCCGCCCGCGCAGCCGCCCTCGGCCCGGCCCCGCCCCCCCGCGCGTCTCCACCAATCGCCGGGCCCGCCCGCCGCCGCCGCCGCCGCCGCCGCCGCCGCACCTGCGAGGAGGAGCCCGCGCGCCCCCGCCGGGCCCCGCCCCGTCCCGCCCCCCGCGCGGCGCCCCCAGATGGGCCTCCGCCGCCGGGCTCCCCGCGGCCGACCAGCGGAAGCCGCTCTCCCGAGGCGCGTTCGGGGCGCCCGGGCCCGGCCGGGCCGCTGAGCCGCAGCTTCCGGGCGGCCGCGGCGACGGCAACGCGCGGGGCGCCCCGCGGACCCCGCGACCCCGCGACCCCGGGCGAGCGGGCGGGCGCCCCGAGCGGGCGGCCCAGGCGGGGCGGGCGGTGGCGGCGGCCGGTGCGGTCGCGCTCAGGCGCCCCGTGCGCCGCGCTCCATGCCGGTGTGGTGCTGCCGCTGCTCCCTGGCCGGGCATTTCAGGTGACTTCCCTGCCGGGGGCCGCGGGGGGAGGGGGATGCGGGGAGGACGGGGGCCTCGGGGGGAGGATGCGGGCCGGGTGATGGGGGGGGACGGGGGCCGCGGGGGGGACGGGGGCCGCGGAGGGGATGCGGGGGGGGGACGGGGGCCGCGGGGGGGGATGCGGGGAGGACGGGGGCCTCGGGGGGAGGATGCGGGCCGGGTGATGGGGGGGGACGGGGGCCGCGGGGGGGACGGGGGCCGCGGAGGGGATGCGGGGGGGGGACGGGGGCCGCGGGGGGGGATGCGGGGAGGACGGGGGCCGCGGGGTGAGGATGTGGGCCGGGTGATGGGGGCACGGGGGCCGCCGGGGGGATGCGGCCCGGGTGATGGGGGGACGGGGGCCGCGGGGGGAGGGGGATGCGGGGAGGACGGGGGCCTCGGGGGGAGGATGCGGGCCGGGTGATGGGGGAACGGGGGCCGCGGGGGGGACGGGGGCCGCGGGGGGGATGCGGGGAGGACGGGGGCCGCGGGGGGAGGATGCGGGCCACGTGATGGGGGGACGGGGGCCGCGGAGGGGATGCGGGCCGCGGGGGGGTGATGCGGGCCGCTGGGGGGTGATGCGGGCCGCGGGGGGATGGGGGGGACGGGGGCCAAGGGGGGGATGCGGGCCCGGTGATGGGGGGACGGGGGTGGAGATGCGGGGGGGGGGACGGGGGCCGTGGGGGAGGGACCGGGCGGTCGGGGGGGCTGCGGGAGGGACGGGGCCGTGGGGGGGCTGCGGGCCGCGGGAGGGATGTGGGCCGGGTGATGGGGGGCCGGGGGCCGCGGGGGGCGGTGGATGCGGGCCAGGGGCCGGTGGGGGGGGCCGGGGGCCGGTGGCCGGTGGCGGTGGGGACGAAGGCCGGAGGCGGGGGTGCGGGGGCCGAGGGGCCGGGGCCGGCGGGGGGAGCGCTTCCCCGCCCCGCAGCGGTGCGGAGGCCGCGACGTGCAGAGTCGGGGTCGGGACCGGGACCGGGACCGGGGCCGGGTCCGGGACCGGGACGCGTGCGGCTGGAGAGCGAGCGCCGGGACCGCAGGGGCCTCCCGGTTCCTCCCCGCTGTAGCCCCTCTCCCCCTCCCTCCCCCTCCCCCGGGACCGTGCGGGTCCCGGGACCCCGAAAGCGGGCAGCCCCGGAGCGAGTGGCCTCCTGCGACCTGCGACCGGAGAGCGGCGCGAAGCCTCCGCGAGGGGCTGGCGGGCTCCCCCGCGCGGGGCCCGGGCCCGGGGCCGGGACGGGGCGGCCCAGGCGCGGTTACCGGGCGGGCGGCAGGCGGGGGCACTGCTGGACCCGCGGAGCCCCCCGTCCCGTGGCCCGAGGCGCTCGCGGCGTAGCGGGCGGTGGGACCGACGGAGGCGGCCGGGACTCCCCTGAGGGCGGAGTCGTGGGGCGGCGGTTCCTGCGTTAGAGCCCGAGGGTGCGAGCCGGGCGGGCGGGGCGGCGGCTCGGCGGGCACTGACGTCGGTCACCGGAGACCGGAGGCCCTGGAGGTGGTTTAACCCTGGGGTGAGAAATGTCAAACTTAGCGGAGACTTCCGTACGTTATTTTACTTTACATACATGAACGTGCTAGAATGATGATATATGACATTTTCATCAAGACCTGAAACTCCGATCAAGAGGGTTTTTTTTTAAATATTTTATTTATTTATTCTCGAGAGGCACAGAGAGAGGCAGAGACCCAGGCAGAGGGAGAGGCAGGCCCCCTGCAGGAGCCTGATGCAGGACTCACCCGGACCGGACCGGGTCACGACCTGAGCCCAAGGCGGACGCTCGACCACTGAGCCCCCCACCGAGCCCCCCAGGGGCCCCAGATCGGGGGTTTTAGAATTGGATTCCGTCGGTAGAATTCAGGTAGTGCTAGTGCTGAACTTGGATGTAAAGAAGGGTCCAACTGAGAACTTTAACCAAATTCTAAAATGCCTTTCAATTATGAACGTAAGCAACAGGTCCCCGAGTATTTGTGACTTTGTCACCAGTAAAAATTCACAGACATTTTCATATCCCAGTTGCACAGATCTAGAAATACTGTACGCTTATTTCTTCAAAATTACCGTAATTACACATCACCTAGCTTGTTGTTTAATACAATAGAGACGTGCAAATAGACGTCACAAGTTGACATTTTATGACTGTATTTTAATGTAATTTGTTTCTTTGTAAATCCTATGTATCTTTTATTTGTTTAATGATAATATTTAAGGAAGAGGCTCAGAGGTTTCACCAAATTGCAGAGGAGTATACGGCACAGAGAAGGTTCAGAACTCCTGTTTTAATAGAAAGCAACTGTCCAGGCTTGCTCAGCTTCTCCGTGAGTTTTCTAGGGGTTTCTAAGTCCTGGATATTAAAAACAACAACAACAAAAAAAATGTCCTATGTAATAAACTGCTGGATTTTAAGTTTTAGGCAACTTTCTTTGTTGACTACTTGACAGACATTGATTTGAGAGAATTAGATCCACTTTGGGGAGTTTTTCCCTCTCATGAAAACTTGTTAAATGGAAGCCCTTGGAGAAATGAAGATGCCTTTCAGAAACTGCTGTCCAAAAGCCTTTTGACCACTTTTGGTGTAGTTGAACTCTAGGGACACAGACTGGGATTCATATCCGTTCATCCAACCCTAGGCTGTGGATACCATATGCTTATCTCTTTGTACAGAAGTTTGGAGAAGGAGATGACAAAGTAGTTGGTATGTTTCAATCTTGAGGGATAAAGGAAACCGAGCCTTACTAGTCACAGGATGAAAATTATGATTAATAAGCCATATTTCCTTTGTAAAAATAGCTATATTGTATCTCAGATTTTAAAAATAAAACATATAAGGCCTATTCTTTAGGAAAGGCTTTATGATTTACTTAGGTTGTCTTTTTTTTTTTGAGCAATTTTATTAGGAACACTTTTTTTTTAAGATTTTATTTATTCATGAGAGACAGAGAGGGAGAAGACACAGAGAGAGAGGCAGAGGGAGAAGAAGCAGGCTCCATGCAGGGAGCCCAATATGGGACTTGATCCCGGGACTCCAGGATCATGCCCTGGGCCAAAGGCAGGCACTAAACTGCTGAGCCACCCAGGGATCCACAGGAACACACATTTTAAAACAGGTTGTGACAACCTGTATCTTTTGGATCTCACGTAATATCAGAAAAGAATAGGTTTGTGCTAACTGTCCACTGACTTTCCAGTTGTCCACTCATTGTTCCAGACCTACAGTTTTGTAAGATGAACAGTGTGACTACTTCATTTGTGTCGTTAGAACTTTATATATATATATATATGTGTGTATATATATATATATAGTAGTATCAATTTGGTGACAATTTAGAATCATGCTCCTAAAGACTATAAAAATTCAGATACTAAGCCTCTCATTTGAGTTTGAGTGATCATTTAAAGAAGTATTGCTAGATGTGAGAAAAGTCTTTTTGTTACCCAAGTTATATCCCTTGTGCCATCCTCTTAAATTTGTTCCAAGACTGGACTATAATATTTCAAGAACAAAAGATGGAAGTTCCCTAAAATCTTTTTTTTTTAATTTATTTATGATAGAGAGAGAGAGAGAGGGAGGCAAAGACACAGGCAGAGGGAGAAGCAGGCTCCATGCACCGGGAGCCCGACGTGGGACTCGATTCCGGGTCTCCAGGATCGCGCCCTGGGCCAAAGGCAGGCGCCAAACCACTGCGCCACCCAGGGATCCCAGTTCCCTAAAATCTTAAATATCAGATAGTCTTTTGCTTATTAGTGTAGCTGTTTCCCATGTGTGCAAAGTGCTGTTTACTCTTTCCTAAAATGTAATTATATATTTTTCTAACTTAGTGTCCCAAATAAAGGAAAATTTTTTTTTATTACTCAAAATACTTGTTTTAAAACTAACATTCATCAAATTGGATATCTCAGGTAGAAATTGAAACTGTCCATAGACCTGTGATACAGTATAAACATATTGTAAGACCTGTGCAGTAATACCGAATTATAACTTAGGCTCTGAATTTTTTAGGAAAATTACTTACTAGAAGGCTTTTGTTTCATTGTTGCTTTATGTAAAACCAGTGAACCATACTTCTTTTTTTTTGTTTGCTTCTCTTGATTCTGTTTTTCATCTGTTAATCCATATTAAATTTATTAAATACCATGCAAGTTTATTACAAATAGTTAATACCAATATTATAGATTATATGCATATTACATACATACCAATAATATTATAGGTTATATACATATTACGTATGTACAGATTATACTAGATTATACTAATAACCAGAAGAAAATGAGAATAAATTACTTACACTGTACAGATAAGCTAAAACTTTGGCTCTACTTAATGTATTAGAGTCTTGGAATAGACTAGAGTTAAATTGTTAGAGGCCCACACCCAAAACCTACTAGACCTAATAAATGAATTAAACAACATCGGAGAATACAGGATCAAGATACAAAAATCAATCCAACTTTTAGACACTAACAATGAACAACAGTCTGACAATGTTAAAAAATACCATTTATGCGAGCATCAAAAAGAATGAAATACTTATTCCTAAGTCTTAAGACTTGTACACCAAAAACTATAAAACATCATCAAAAAGAATTAAAGAAGGCCTAAATAAAAGCAATCCCATGTTCATGGGTTGGAAACCTTAGTATTCTTAATTAAAATGGCAATAAGCTTAATTAATTTATAAGTTTAATGCAATCTTATCAAAATCCTAGCAGCCTTTTATGCAGAAATGACAAGACCCTAAAATTCATAAGGAATTGCAAGGAACCCAGAATGGCCAACACAACTTGAAAAAGAACAAAGAGAATTCCCACTTCCTAATTTCAGAATTTACTACAGAGAAACAGTGAGCCAGATAGTGTGGTGCTTGCGTAATGATTAACATAGGTGGAATAGAGAGTTCAGAAATAATTCTTTATATTTATGGTCAGTTGGTTTCCCATGGGTTCACAAGACAAAGGGGAAAATACAGTCTTGTCAACAGATGATTCCAGGACAAATGGATATTCACAAGCAAAAGAATGGAGTTGGACACTTCAAAATGTGTGATATAAAAATTAGCTCAAAATAGAAGAAAGACATAAACCTAAAAAAACTAGATCTATAAAACTTATAGAAAAGAGGAATAAATCATGGTGATGTCAGATTAGGCAGTGGTTTCTTAGACACCAACAGCACAGTAGCTAAAGAAAAAAATCAGACTTGATGGAAAATCAAAACTTTTGTAATTCTGAATATGACAAAAGGAAAGACCACCCACAGAATGGGAGAAAATATTTGCAAATCATACATCTGATAAGGAACCTGTGTGCTACATATATAATTTTTAAAGCCCAACAATAAAAAGCCCAACTTGAAAGTGGGTGGAAAATATTTCTACAAAGAAGGTAACACAAATGGCTAAAAAGTATGTGAAAAGGTGCTTAACATGATTAGTCATTAGGGAAATGCAAGTCAAAACTGCTGTGAGAGGTCACTTCACACCAATGAGGGTAGCTACAAAAAGATAGGTGTTGGTGAGGGTGTGGAAAAGCTGGAGCCCTCATATTGCTGGTGCAAATGTAAAATGATGCAGCTACTTCAGAAAACATCTCGGCAGTTCCTGAGGTGTTAAACAGAGTTCATGACACAGCCTTTGCATGTACTTGTAGGAGAAATGAAAACATTTATCCACACAGAAATTTATACGGGAGCATTCACAGCATTGTTTGCACATCCAAGAAGCGGAAACAACTCAAATGTTGATCAGTTTGTGAATGAACAAGCTGTGTTCTATCTATACAGTGAAATATTACTTAGGCATGAAAAAAGAGGAAGTACCAGCAGATCCTACACCATGGGTGACCCTTGAAAATATGCTAAGTGGAAGAAGCCTGACACAAAAGGCCACATAATGTGTGAGAGGTTCCATTTATGTGAAATTTCCAGAGCCGGCAAGTCCAACAAGACGGAAAGTAAATTAGTGGTTGCCATTAGCTGGGCAGGGGTGGGGTTGGGTGAGGAAGACTAGAGAATGAGTTTTAATGGGTGCTGTAGTTTTCTGCTAACTTAGTTTATTCCTATTAACTTAGTTGTTCACTTTTAGGGTGATAAAATTTTTCTGGAATTAGTAGTGGTGATTGCAAAACCTTGTGATTGCACTAACAACCCTGAATTGTGCACTTGAAAAGGAGGAAATGTTAAGGTCTGAAAGAAACATCTCTTTGATTAACCAAAATTTAGAGTGATTATCATTGAAAAAAATAATTTCCTGGGTTATATATCTGGGAACAAGAGCGTAAGGTTGTCGGAAGAGACTGACGATGAGCTGTGCATTTTCCTTTATCGCCGCCACTGTGTTAGGCCTTAGCATCCAAAAGGACTTTGATCAGAAGTGTCCACGGGGAGCTGGGGGATCTGTCCTTGGCGCCCATTGAGGAGAAATACCAGAAATAGGCTTGGGTGTAAGAACACCTGACTCTGTTGCCAAGAAGCATCGGCAGCCTGGGTAACTCGCGTACCTGGATCTGCTTAGAGAAGCGGTTGGAATGATCGGAAAGGGATGGATTGAGCATGAGGCCCTTCTCCCAGGAGCAGGCTTCCGCGTGCAGAGGGGCCTTCCTTAGTAGACCTGTCCAGGGGGTGCCCGTTCTGGCCCCGCCAGGCCACCACCATCAGAGGAGTCCAGATAATTGGGGTGGACGTTAGCGTATCTTAGAGACCACCACTGTCATAGGGCAGCCTGTGACCCGGGGAGTCATAAGGAAATGGAAATTTTGGTCTTTGCTTCATTCTTCCCATTTTTCATTCTCCTCTGGGATCCGTGAGTCCTGTGCAATAACCGATGCACCTTGTGTTTATCATTTTGGGAGCAGTAGTAAGCACCTGAACCCGTGTGGGCCCTCAGTTTAGTATTTCCAGGTACTGGCTCGCTGCTGACTATGTAAGGATGAAAACTAATTTGGGGATTCTGTTAGGAAGGCATCACTAGTGTAGTGAAGCACATTGACTGCGTTTGGAGGCCACTCCGTCCATTTCATGAGCATGTCAGGATGCTCAAACCAGCTTCTAGGGTGGCCCCTGGGAAAGGAGGTAGATTGGAAATCGAGATAAAGATGTTTCCATATTTCAACATCTGAAAATCAATAACATGAATAAACTTCATTTCTTTTACCAAAATGCACAGTTTGTAATACAGAAGTACAGTTCGCTTTTCCTTAAAATATGACTATTTTGTTCCAAATATACTGCCTCTAGTGCACTTACCTTTTTATTAATGAGGAAAAAAAAAAGAGAAATTAGCCATTCTGGGGAAATCTCAGAGAATTGTAAAAATCCCCAATACAATGCTGTTTCTTTCATCTTAGCTTCCTATTTAGAACGTGTGTGGGACTTGCCTACGTGGTACTATAAGACATTAGCAGCTATTTAGGATTTCTGACGTTAAAAATGGTACAGATTGACAGATAAGCTAAGCTACTAATTTGAATGCATCAATCGGAAGGATTTTCTTTTCTCCTTTTATGGAACTATTGAATATTTAAGGGCCTAAGGAAAATCTGAATAAAGACAGGTTTTTTATAAAGGCTATAATGACTATATCTCTTGTTTTTTGTTCCCCTTTTTTTTTTTAAGAAACTATAGTGACACTGAAACCGAAGGAGAGATTTTTAATTCCTTAGTGCAATATTTTGGTGATAACTTGGGACAGAAAGTTAAAGCTATGCCATTAGTTGAAGAAACTTCTTTACTGGAAGATTCATCGGTGACTTTGCCTGTGGTAGTAATAGGTAAGTACTGCATTTTAACTCTTAAAATTACAGTTATGATCCTTACTACTATATATGCATAGTTACATGGCGCACATTCTTAGGATCATATTGAAAAGTATTTTTAAGTTTTCGATATGCTTAAGTACCCAATAACCAGATCTTTGGAGAGACAGTAATTGGTTTATCTGATACTAGATTCTGTGTTAGAATGTAACATTTTTTTTTCACTAAAGGATTGCTATTACCCTATTGTGTTAAAATACTAGCAGTTGGGTTAATTACTATGCTAGTGTCATGGCCGTGATGATAACCAAGACTGTTAGAGCCCTGTACTGAGCATGCAGTGTACATTACTGGATTATGCCTCACAACCCTCTTTTGTGGGGGAAATAATAGTCAGAAGTTGAGTAACCTGTGCAAGTAACTCGTTCTCAGGAATGAACGGCGTGGTACTCGGCAGTAGTATGCATAATGACCATAACCATAGTGATTTCATCATATATCCTTCGTACCACCTCAACAGATAGGCATATAAAATACTAAAAGTTAAGCTATAATAACCTAATTACTTCAGAATTATAGATGTAATTTTTATGATTTTGTTTTGTTGCATGTTTTTAACTGTTACATATGTCTTGCATCTGATAATCAGACTTAAGCAAGTCAGACAAGTACCACAGTGTGGAGCAAGCTTCCAGAAAGAATTATGGGGCATCATGTACCTTGATGGCATATAGCTTCTTTAGCTTCTTTGATAGCCTTTTTTTTTTTTAAGATGTATTTGAGAATGAGAGAGTGTATGTTCCCTTGCAAGGTGGGAGAGGGAGAATCTCCAGCAGACTGTGTTTCCTTTAGTTTGGGAGCACTGACCCACCGAGTATGGAGCCTGACATGGGGCTCGATTCCTCGACCCTGAGATATCATGACCTGAGCCAAAAATCAAGACTTGAATGTTTAACTGACTCAGCTGCCCAGGTGCCCTTGATGGCCTCTTTCAAAATTAACAGGAAGGAAGGAAAAGTCTTGTCCTTGGACGTGGGGTGGATACAGTAAAGGGAGGGAGGAAGGAGGAGGAAAGGCGGTAAGCAGATAGTTCTGCCCTGGATTTCTCTTGAAGGGTGAGGATAGAGATGATGGTGTTTGTAGAAGTTCGCTTCCAGGATATCTCAGGGCTGCGCTTGGTGTTCCAGTTTCTCCCGTTAGTCCAGGTTTTTCATCCTGGATATATAATCTCCTGTACCCACAGTTATAGTATCCTACAGAAGAGTTTCACTGCCCTGAAAGCCTTCTGTGCTCCTCGTATTTATCCTGTCCCTCAACCCCCAACCCCTGGCAGTTACTGGTCTTTTTTACTGTTGGTGTAGTTTTGATTTATCTAGGGTATCATATTCATGGAATTACACAGTATGGAATCTTTCCATCCTGGCTTCTTCCACTTAATAGTAGGCCTTAAAGATTGGTCTTTGCATGGTCTGATAGCTCATTTCTCTTTTATCGCTGAATACCATTCCATTGCTTGGATGTTTGAGTTTGTGCGCTTACTGGAGGACATCTTGGCTGCTGCCAGTTTTTGGTAATTATGAGTAAAGCTGCTGTAAACATGCATGTGTAGCTTCTTGCATAGCCATTAAGTTTTCAACTCATTTGGATAAATACCTAGGAGTATGACTGTTGGATTATATCTTAAAACTGTTTAGCTTTTTAGGAAACTGTCAAACTGTCTTCCAAAGTGGCTGTCATTTTGCATTCCTAACAACTATGGATGAGAGGTCCTGTTTCTCTAAGTCCTTGTCAGTATTTGGTATTGTCTCTATTTTGGATTTTAGCCGTTTTGATAGGTGTGTAGTGGCACCTCATTGTTTTAATCTGCAGTGCTGTAATCGTACACGATGAGCATCTTTTCATATTCTTGTCATCTGTGTATCTTTGAAATGTCTGTTCAGATCCTTTGATTAGATTGTTTATTTTCTTATGGTTGAGACTCCAGAGTTCTTTGTTACATTTTGCAACTATTTTCTCCCAGTGTGACTTATCTTTTCACTCTCTTAATAGTGTCCATTGCAGAGCAGAAATTTTAAGTTTCAGTGAAATTCTGTTTATCAGTTTTTTTCTTTTGTGGATCCTGCTTTTACTGTTACAGCTGAAAACTTACCAAGTCCAAGGTCACCTAGATTTTTCCCTATTTTATCTTCTAAGTTTTGTAATTTTGTGCTTTATATTTAGGTGTATGATATATTGAGTCAATTTTTGTAAAAGATGCAAGGTTAGTATTTAGCTTCGTATTTTTGCGTATGGATGTCCAGTTCCACCATTTGTGGAAAAGACTATCCTCTCTCCGTTGGCTTGCCTTTCCTCCTTTGTCAAAAATAAGTTGGCTGTATTTGTGAGGATCTCTCTGTGCTCTCTTCCATTCCATTGATTTGTCTACTCTTTAATAATTTCCACACTGTCTTGTTGACTGGAATTTTATGGTACAACTTGACTCTGGATGATGTTGGTCCTGACTTGCTTCTTCAATATTGTGCTCACTATTCTGAGTCTTTCACCTTTCCATTTAAACTTCAGAATTAGTTTGTATCCACAAAGTCACATGCTGGGATTTTTACTTGGATTGCATTGAAACTGTAGATCAAGTTGAGAAGAGCTGACATCTTAACAATATCGAATCTTATTCATGAGCATCACTTTGGGCTCATTCCTCAGAGTTTTGTGGTTTTCCTTGTATATATCTTATACATATAGTTATCATCTTAAATATATTTAATTGGATCCATAACCCAAGTTAAGTAATCTCAACACAAACTAAGCAGTGTTGTGTATTTAATTTCAAATGCCACTTGTTCATTGCTGGTATATAGGAAAGAACCTGGTTTCTGTATGTTAACCTTGTATTGTGCAATCTTGATGTTAGTTCTAGGAGTTTTGGGGCCATTCTTTGGAATTTTCTGCATAGAAAATCATGGCTATTATGAACAAGGACAGTTTTATTTCTTTCTAGTCTGTATTTCCTTTTCTTATTGCATTAACTACGACTCCTAATTACGGTGTTTGTTGAGTAAGAATGATGAGAAGAGGGCAGCCCGGGTGGCTCAGTGGTTTAGTGCTGCCTTCAGCCCAGGGTGTGATCTTGGAGACCCGGGATCGAGTCCCTCGTTGGGCTCTCGGCATGAAGCTTGCTTCTCCCTCTGCCTGTGTCTCTGCTTCTCTCATTCTCTGTCTCATGAATAAGTAAATACAATATTTTTTAAAAAAAGGAATGATGAGGGGATCCCTGGGTGGCTCAGCAGTTTGGCACCTGCCTTTGGCCCAGGGCGTGATCCTGGAGTCCCGGGATCAAGTCCCACGTCGGGCTCCCAGCATGGAGCCTGCTTCTCTCTCCTCCTGTACCTGTGCCTCTCTCTTTCTCTCTCTACATCTATCATGAATAAATAAATAAATCTTAAAAAAAAAAGGAATGATGAGAAGAGACATCTTTGTCTTGTTCTTGATCTTAGAGGGAAAGCATCTAGTTTTTCACCATTAAGTATGATGTTAGCTGTAGGTTTATTGTAGATACTCTTTATCAAGTTAAGGAAGTATCCCTCTATTTGAGTTTGCTGAGGTGTTTTTGTTGTTGTTGTTGTTTTACCATGAAAAGGGTTGGATTTCGTTAAGTGCTTTTATCTGTATTGATGTTATCATGTGATATTTATTCTTTAGTTTTGTTTCTTTGTTTTTGATTCAGGGAAATTAGCTCTTTCCCTTAGATCTTAACTTCACTATTTCTCATTTGTTTTGAATTTTTATGAAGTCAAATGGTTTACTTTCCTTTCTGTCTTTTGAGTTTTGTGTCATGCTTAAAGCCTTGCCACTCCAGCACTATAAGTAGTAGAAGTAGGAATCCATTTTCTAATATTCTTATGACTTTACTTCTCATATTAACATCTTTGAGCTTATTTTATTTGGGGCAAAATATTAGAGAATAGAACAAGATTTTCTTCCTGATAGCTAACCCTTATCCCAGTTGGATTAAATTTTTGGTAGATGGAGCAAAGAGAGAAATGGAAACCCAGACTAAGAAACCACAGAAATGGAAATAGTTCACCAGGATTCAACAAAAAATCCAGTTTGGTTTTATTTTAAACATATAAAAATATAGGAAGATACTATTAGAAAATGGGTTTGGAAAGATGATTGAAACCAGAACATGGTGAGCTCTGGGTTATCAGAAGCAAACAATTAAGATTTTCCAAATGGAGAGGGTAGTATGATGAGGAACTTTGTTTTATCAAAATTCATCTGAATGTAGAATGTGAAATGATTTTGGAATAGTTGTATCTTTAGGACAAACTTTTGTCACTTAGGACTTTGTCTCCTGAGAGTCTAGGAATGACACTAAAAAAGACAACTGAGTGGATATAGTGACTGAATAGATTTAGAATCAGAACCTGATTAAAGATTTTGTTAGCATCAAACTTGGCGAGTGGATAGGATGTAAAGAAGAGGGCACCTAAATGAAGGAACTCATGAATATGCTTTTGAACACATTGTGATTAAATTATTAGTAGTTCAAGTGGAGTGAAGAAGTGGCATCTGGAAATTTGGGATCTATAATTTTGGGCAAGAGGCCAGCCTGCAGGTTTAATTTGGGGAGTCAGTAGCATAGAGACTTAAAGCTTCAAATAGATGAGAATCCCAAAAGAAAACGGAGAAGACAAAAGTCAGTATCTTATGAATACTTGGTTTTAAGAGTATAGAGAAGGAAGACAAATCAGTAAGGGAGAAAATGGATCTTGGAGAAATGCCAACGAATAAGAGTTATTGAGACACATGATGCGCCTCTCTCCACCTTTTTTTTTTTTCTACTAGGAAATGGACCCTCAGGAATCTGCCTTTCCTACATGTTATCAGGCTACAGGCCATATTTCTCATCAGAAGCAATACATCCAAATACAATCTTACATAGCAAATTAGAAGAAGCAAGACACCTTTCCATTGTTGATCAGGTATTCTCTCTTCCATGTCCATCTTTTTGCTTTTTGTTTTGTTTTGTTTTGATACTCAAACAAGGTTGGCTTTCTACTTATATAAGCATTGTATTTCTCAGTTGAAAATCCTTTCTTCTGAATAACATTGTCTGTCATTTTTACTTTCAGTTTGTAAATGTGTTCTGCCAAGTGTCATCTGTTTATTTTTCCTGAATCGATCAGAGCAGAATTTCCCACATTATTTCCTGGTGGGAGCTCTGATAGGTGCTCTGTGTTCAAATAAGTTTGGGATGTGCTGTTTTTTTGTTACTGGAATGCTACAGTGGACGTACCAAGGCATATTAATGCATTAAATGAATCTTCAAGTATTGTAGTAAAAGGATCTAAATATTTTTGGTGAAATCCAGTCTTTTCCTATAATCATTTTGATCAAGAATCTATGACTCAAGGAACATCAGTGTTTTATAGCAACAACACTCTGTGGGAAATGCTGGATTAGAGTAATGGCTTCCACTGTTGCAACAGCTGGGGTTGGTTTGTCTTTATTTTCTTGTTTTTTCCTTGAAACTCTACCTTTTTTCTGTCTTTTAAAAAAAAATTCATTCAGGACTTAGAATACTTGTCTGAGGGCCTTGAGGGCCGATCATCCAATCCAGTTGCAGTACTTTTCGACACACTTCTTCATCCAGATGCTGACTTTGGGTATGATTATCCATCTGTTTTGCATTGGAAATTAGAACAACATCATTACATCCCTCACTTAGTTCTTGGTAAAGGTCCACCTGGTGGAGCTTGGCACGTGAGTATCTTTTTCTTAGTATTTTAGCGTATGTGAGTAATTACATATCTTGATAAGACCATTTGAATTCTGAAACATTATGATCTACATTATTATATGTTATATATGTTTACCAAACTTTTATCTGAGAATTTTAATGCCATTCAATAAAATATGGGTAACGAGAAATTAAGCCAAATTTGATTACCAGTATAGTCTTAGAATATAAACTTCTCTATACTATAAGAACTATAAGAAAATATTTCAACAATGTTTTGTATAGTAAAAAAAGTTTTAAATTCATTTTAGACTTTATAAAATCTCACACAGTATTTCATACCAATACCCATTATTTCCCAGTGTTTTCAAGATCTTAAGTGAAAAATGGATTATAAAAGAAGGAAGTTGTATTTATCTGCTTGGCTGCTGTATTGAAATAACACAGACTGAGTAGCTTAAACAATGGATATTTATTTCATAATGTAGAGGCTGAGAAGTTCAAGATCAAGGTGCCAGGCTGTTCAATTCGTGTGAGGGCTCTTTTCCTGGTTTGCAGACATCACCTTTCTTGGTGCATGCTCCTTCCTCCCCTCTGCCTCTCTTCTAGTTAGGCCACTTAATCCTATTAGGAGGGCACCACCCTTATGACCTCATGTGGCCCTAATTACCTCCCAAAGGCCATCTCCAATATCATGACACTGGGGGTTAGGGCTTCAGCCCATGGATTTTGGGGGTGACACATTCAGTTCATGGCAGGGGTTAAACCAGAGAATTGATCTACATAATTCAGAGCATTTCCTTAGGGGTCAGGAACTAATCATTTTTCTTTTCCTCCTTGGCCCTTATCAGTTAGTATGGCATCTGATTGAATGCTCATTTGTTATACAAATAAATGTTAAGTAATTTCTGCTATTTTATGAATAAGGATTTCATGGGAATTTTAACATTAAATATCAGATCTTCAGTACAGATTTCAGTTGAATATTCATATATTAGTGCAATGCTGTATGTTTAAATATTTATATTTAATAAGCGACTGTTTTAGGATATTTGAGAACTTTATAGATTAAATATATGTTCAACTCCTCTCCTAATATTAATTCCCCGAATGGTAACGGATAGCAACTAACAAATTACCCTGCGCCCTTTGTCTTAAGTGTTTATATTTGTGCTAATGGTGAGTAGCATTGTTAATTAAACAGTATTTCTTGAAAAACATAATGCATTATGCTTCTCTAAATTCCTGAAGTTTTCTTGTACTTCTCTTTTTTGCTTAGAAAATGTACAATGATCTCTGTTACTTCATTTCTTTCCCTTATATATATGAAAGTCAAACCCTAATAAGCCTTGATTACTAAAAACACAGTTGAATCAGTGGTAAAGCTTGAAATGTACTGAAAATTTGCTGAATTTTTTTCATGCATCATATGATACCCACTAGAAGAGGGATATAAATAAATGATATTTTAGCTATTATCCATTTTTCAAACATCACTTCTATGAAGTTACTTGACTTTTCCGGGGGCATAATTATTTATTCCCACCTCTGCATTCCATACCTTAATCTTCAGGTTCTTGACCCGAGTACTGTTTGTCGTTATAGACAGCCCCCCCCCCCCCGCCCCGCCATGCCTCATATACATCCTAGTTAACCGTGGTTATTACTCAGGATGTAGGCCCCCTAAGTCATTTGTCCTCTCCCAGTCATTCCTGCGTAGTTCTCTGCTTTTCTCGTGACCCAGTGGCTCACCTCTCCTCACCTCCAGACTCTAACCATGGACCCCTACAACTCCATTTGCTAATAAATAAGCTTCTGTATACTCTTAACCACTTCAGTTATGAGCTGCTTTCACTCCCTTCCTTGAAATCTTGTTTTCCTGAAGATACCATTCTCGCTGCAGCTCCCTGAGTGGAGTTTGTTCACTCTCTCACGGCCCTGTGTCCTGTCAGGTTGACTAGTGACATCGGTGTTCTCTTTATTCCGCAGTGCTCTTCCATCGAAGTTCCTGTTCCTTTGAACAAGGTCATGCCTGGCCCCTCTACCTCCCGGAATGTTCCCATCAGTTGTTGAATCTGTGGTTCCTAAGTCACGGTCTGTCGTTATATCCCAGGTTTTATTGTCAACTCGAGTAACTTTACATACGTGACACAAGCAACATCTTAACCTCTTAGTCTCTTAATCGCTTCATTTTCAACGATCTCTTCCATTCCTCCTTGGATACTAACTCCAGCGCCTCTACAGTAACGACTCAGTGAAAATCTAAATTTTCAAATTTCTTACTTTATGAACACAACTTTTTATTCTTCCAGCTGCGTCACCCTACTGAATCTTCACACACAGAGTTTGAAGCTCTGATCTTAACCTCCTTACTTACCCGCTTAAGTTCTGTAGTTTAACAACCATTCTCCTTAGTGCTTTTGACCCATTGTCCTTCTGTCACATGAGCTTGACAAAAAAAAAAAAGCAATTCATAAAACTGTCCACTTTATCTTTTCCTCTACTTGGGCTATTAAACATTGCCAGACAAAAAAAAAAAAAGGTCCTACAACTGTGAAAAGTATTCTCCAACCTCATTTGGGTCCTGAACACTACTTGGTAATCCTTTGATATTTCTTTTTTGAATGTTCTTCTCAGTTCTCAATCCCTTTTTTTCCCACCTTCCTACTTAGGAATACTCTTGATTCTTAGAACACAGAATCCATCAGGATTGAACTTGCATAATTTTACACTCAGACTTGCAAACTTACTTGCATTCATGCTGCCTCTTTGTGTCTTATCCCCTGTCATTGTGCAAGTGGTAGCACGTCTAAGCTAACCTTCCAGACATATTCTGGACCTCTGTCTTCTCCAAGGACACTGCTTATTTGATTTTCACCTT
The DNA here is from genome assembly GCF_905146905.1 of Nyctereutes procyonoides. Lineage (NCBI taxonomy): Eukaryota > Metazoa > Chordata > Mammalia > Carnivora > Canidae > Nyctereutes > Nyctereutes procyonoides. Next base: position 6,457,873 of record NW_026575137.1, read on the forward strand.
ATCTTCTTGTATCTTAAGTTTCTCTGCCAGTTTCTGTCCCTCAGTATATAAATATACTAAAATTATTCTCAATTATTAAGTTTTATGTGCTAGCTTATCTGTAGTCTTTGCTTTAGAGCCACTTTCTTGAAATAGTTACCTATCCATTACTCCTATGCCTTACCTCCTGTTCCTTAGCTAGCTTCACTTTAGCTTCTGTCACTGCCTCTTCTGGTGGAATTTCTCTTTTTAAAGGTTGTTATCTTCCCTTTTTGCTCAGTTTGACAGTCTCAAAATTTATCTTTTCCTGACCTCTGCAGCATTTGACAGTGAAGATACCCCTCTTAGATTTGCTGAACATTTCATCTCCTTGTCTTTCTTCCTGTTTGGTCACTCCTTTTCAGTTATCTTGTGGACTTGTCTGTAAACTCTGTGCCAGTCCAAGGTCCTCTCTTTATATTCTTCATTCTCCCTGGCTTGTCTCATATACTTCAGTGACTAGCATGTGCATGTTGAGTGATTCCCAAATCAAGATCCCTGGCCCATGTTACTATCTCTTGTATATTCATCGAGACACCTTCCCTTGAGTTTGATTCCCAAACTCCGCATGCCTACATAACCAGTCACCTTTATCATCTGATTTCTTTATTTCCTTACGGGGTAGTAGCACTGGGCTGTAGTTCCTCAAGCCAGAAACATTCCTTGGTGGTTCTTTCCCCAACTCCCAATTCAAACCCATTATTGTATCTTCTCCACTCTTTCTCATAAACATACTGTGAGTCCTTCCACCCTACTTTTCCCCACCGTGATTGTAATTTTGCTGTATTGGCCATCATCATCTTTGACCCAAATTATTGGAAAGATTGCCTACTCCACTCTTTTCTTCTTTAGTACAATCTCCGTACCAAAGCCAGAGTTCTCTTTCTAAAAGAGTTGGTTGAAAGTGATCATGGAGGCCGTCGGGACAGGTGCTGTTGGCCCTGGGCTTTTGGTTGCTTTGTAGTGAGCAGCGCAGAGAGAAGCAGGACAAGGAAGCTGGAAGGGCTCACTTCCTTACAGGCAGCAGTAGCCTCAGCGGGGAGTCTCCTCTTAACTGGTAACCACTGGTGCTTTCCCTGGTTTTAGAAAGAGCTGCTGCTGTATCCAAACCAGCTTAGATTGGCAGTTCTAATTGAGGGAGGGGGGAAAAGCTGTTCTGCGCATTTCTTAAAAAACTTGTTAATATTAAAATGAATATATAACGTGTTAGAAATTAATGAACTTTTTTCCTTTTGTTTAAAAAGTGAAAATACTGATGTATTCCTCTAACACACTCTGTATCTGAATTATATTATTACAGGCCGAAGCTATTAACATTGGGCATCTGGCAGTATCATAAACTTGTTTTATAAGGGCTTAACTTTATGGAAGAAGGACTATAGATCCTGCAAAATGATGAAAGTGTTTGTAATTTACACAGCCATTTAGGTCTTATTTTAATTCTCCTTATCCAGACTCTTAATTTTAGTGAATGAAAGTGTATTTGTTTTTTTAAAAAATCCATCTTACCGCTTAAATGTGTTTGTGTGTTTTTTTATTCACATAGAATATGGAAGGTTCCATGTTGACAATCAGCTTTGGAAATTGGATGGAACTACCTGGACTTAAATTTAAAGATTGGGTATCTAGCAAACGAAGGTAAAGATCAAACTGTTACAGTTCTTTGATGTACAATGGGAGAGTCCATTGGCCAATTTCAAAAACTTTGTGATTCTTAGAGGAATGATACAAATTTGTGTCTTTCAGATAAAACCTCTTTGCAGCAATGATGATGGGCTAGTCTCCATTTAGAGATGTTATAGAACTAAGCACACAGCGGTAAAGGCTTGTCTATAGACTAGGTTCCTCGTTGATTATGGATTTATCCTGCTCTCCTATTAAACCACTGTTTAGTTTCTCATCCATTCTACACTTACTTTTATCAGTGGCGATCCAGGTTTGTGTATGGGTATCTCCTGTATACACACCTGTAGTGTTTGGCTTTCAGAGCCTGGGAGTGTTGATGGTTCATAATGTAGAATGGTGGAATAAACCAGAATCTGTGATGTGATTTGCTACCCTATTGGCTACAGAGGTAAAGATTTGATACGAAATATGAAAATAGAAATAATTGAGAAGAAATCTCTTGTGGAAGGATACAAGTTTATTTGGGGAAAAAGAACCCCAAATTTAAAAGGATAAATAATATGAAAAGCCTTATTTTCCAGGATAGTATTAAACTAGATGGGAATTACTAATACAGAGAATCTAATTTGCTCACAGAAAGAATAAGTAAAGCAGGAAGTTCTTTAACCTATGTTAGTACAGGATTGTAAACATTTGAGTGCTTGGCTTCCTGCTAGATAGAAACCATCTTAATCCATAGAAATTATCCTTAATTTGCATAGATTTAAGAAGAGCAAATTCAGACCAGCATGAATCACTGAGATTAAACTTTTCAAATACTCCTTTTGGTTTTTTGGGGTTTATTTATTCATTTAAGTAATCCCAACACCCAACGTGGGGCTCAAACTCATGACCCTGAGATCAAGAGTCACATGTTCTGACTGAGCCAGCCAGGCCACCCCCCCTTTGGGAGTTTTTAAAAAGGAATTTTATATGGGTTTGAAATGAAAAGTAACAAAATCAGGCAAGTTGAACAAGTTCTTGATTTTCATAAGCAAGCAAGTGAAAATTGCTCAACATTCTTCCTTTTGTGATACTGGTAATGGGGAAGCTTTATGATTTTTTTTCTGTGCTAGCAGTGTGCGTCCTTTTACATTGGGCACGTTGTATATTGAAGTAATATATGAAAAAGAACCTTGTGGGGTTTTTTTGTTTTGTTTTGTTTTTGAATCTTGTGTTTAAATACTGGCTTCACCTCCTGCCTTTGCATAGTGTTGACCATCAGATCTTGAGAGGCTGTCAGGGTTTGAATCCTAGTAACTTCTAATGTTGTGACCATGGGTCAAGTAACTTAAACTAGCTATTAATTTCCTCATTTATAAAACCTACATCAGGTTTCTGTGAAAAGTGAGAGTTAATCTAAATCTTAATTATATTATTACATTTTAAGAAAAACTTTTATGGACTTCTTCCAGTTACAATTTGTAATGGATGATGTGAAATTATTTGATATGTTTTTACTGCTACTTATCTCTAATCAGGGCCCAGTGTTGAGGGGGCACTGATGACTGCTTTAAAGTTCAAGTGGAAAATGAAAGGATCTGCTCTTTATGAAAAAAAGGATTTTACTATATTTATAGGTTTCTTTATGAACAGGAAAACACAGAAATGTTTTAAGTACTTAGATGTTAGGTGATTTTGAGAGGACTGATGTGAATTATTTTCAGTCATCAGGAAAATAAAATCAGTCATCATGACAAAAAAATCATGTCAAGATCATACATATATGATCTTTAAGAATTAGGTTTTTATTTTTTTATTAAAGAGTTCGTACAAGCAGGGCAAGGAAAGGGAGCCCGATGTGGGCTTGGTCCCAGGACCCTGAGATCATGACCTGAGTCAAAGGCAGACACTTAACCGACCGAGCCGCCCAGACACATCTATCTTTAAGAATTATCTATACCACAGTTGGACCTGCAAGGCTCTCAAATAATTATAATCTAATTCAGTCCATTACAGAATGTAGGCTGAAGAGTATATAGACTGAATTATTGGTGTGAGACAGACTATAAAAGTCTGTAATTCCACATTTCAGTTCATTTACTTACACATTTATTGATAAAGGTAGCCAGTCTGATCCTATGCAAGGCACTGGGGAAACAGATGCGTTAAAATACAGTCTGTACTTCATGGGACTTCTATTGATAAAACTAACATTTTTAACTAAAGAAAAAAACTTTTTCTTTGTAAAAGGTCAATTTATAGCTAAGACAGTCCAGAGGAATTAAAAAGATCTGAATGGTAGCCAACTAGATGGAGCGGGAATAATCGTGGAAACTGTCACAGTACTCTCCTCAGGATATTTTTCCTTTTTCTCTTTTAGGAACCTAAAAGGGGATCGGGTCATGCCCGAGGAAATAGCTCGCTACTATAAACATTATGTAAAAGTCATGGGTCTTCAGAAGAATTTCAGAGAGAATACTTATATCACCTCTGTATCAAGACTCTACAGAGATCAAGATGATGATGATGGACAAGACAGAAATATTTCAACACAGCATTTACAGATAGAGAAGTCAAAATTTATCAAGAGGAATTGGGAAGTCAGGGGTTATCAGCGAACAGCAGACGGGTCCCATGTTCCCTTCTGTCTCTTTGCTGAGAATGTAGCTCTGGCAACTGGAACATTGGATTCTCCTGCCCATCTGGAGATTGAAGGGGAAGATTTTCCTTTTGTGTTTCATTCAATGCCTGAGTTTGGAGCTGCTATAAGCAAAGGAAAGTTGCGTGGCAAAGTGGATCCGGTGTTAATTGTAGGTTCGGGGCTTACTGCAGCCGACGCGGTACTGTGTGCTTACAACAATAACATTCCTGTGATTCATGTATTTCGCAGACGAGTAACTGATCCAAGCTTAATTTTCAAACAGCTTCCTAAAAAGCTTTATCCAGAATACCATAAAGTCTATCATATGATGTGTACTCAGTCATATTCTGTAGACTCAAATCTTTTATCTGATTATACCAGTTTTCCTGAGCACCATGTGCTTTCCTTTAAGTCGGACATGAAATGCATTCTTCAAAGCCTCTCTGGATTGAAAAAAGTATTTAAGCTCTCTGCGGCCGTAGTACTGATCGGTTCTCATCCCAATCTGTCCTTTCTGAAGGAGCAGGGCTGTTACCTGGGCCATAACTCAAGCCAGCCAATCACCTGTAAGAACAATCCTGTGGAAATAGATGCATATACCTACGAATGTGTTAAAGAAGCCAACCTCTTTGCATTGGGTCCTTTGGTTGGAGATAATTTTGTTCGATTTTTAAAGGGAGGGGCACTGGCTGTTACACGCTGTTTGGCTACAAGACAGAAGAAAAAGCATTTATTTGTTGAAAGAGGAGGAGGAGATGGGATAGCCTAAAGCAAGTTTACAAGTAATCTATATGGACAGTTAACCATTAAAGATTTTTCTTACTGGTTTTGCAGTGCACTGGCTTGGATTTTCTGGACTTGGATGAACTGGAAGAGCGCCTCAAGCTATAGTAACTATTTAAAGTTACAAGAACTTGGTGTCCTGATTTATATTGTATGAAAGGTGTCATTGTCGGATGAATAGAAACACTGCCAATTTGGTATACCTTAAGCTTTCACTTAACTAAAACATTCTTTTCTTCTAAGGCCTATTTTTTTGTGATCATTTGTGGTTATGTTTGATTCCAAAATCTCTTACAGCCTTGAATAATCTTTAAAACTATACAGTCTATTAGGCCAGAAATCATCTTCACTATAGAGTAGGTCACCTTGCTGCTTAAAGGGTGGTCTAAAGACCAGCATTAGCTTCATCTGTAGCTTGTTAGAAATGTGGACTCTCAGACCCCACAACAGACTTATTGAATCAGAAACTGCATCTAATGAGATCTTCAAGGAATTATTATGTATGCTTATTAAAGTTTGAGGCACACTGGTATAAAAGAGAATGTGATATAAGTTATGTATTCTGGGGGTGGGCAGGGTAGGAGGCACTTATAACTCAGGTTTAATTTATTTTGAATTCTCAATTTCTATAAATCTAATTTATTACCAAATACGGTATTTTAAAAAATATTTTTATTGTTGGAACCTTGATAAGTACTTCATATTCTTAGCTTCTAATAATTTAAACAGTCCAATAATGTTGGCATACATTTAGACATACAGGAACCTGCAAAGATATTTTGGAGATTTATTCTCTAACTAGCATAATAATCTAATTTGCAATTCAATAAATTGTGAAACTACTTATCCCTGTGTGAATACTGAGTTTCTGTCATTAAAACTAACATTTGGGCATAAATACCTCTACTATTGTAATAGTATTTGGGTATTGCTAGAATTATTTAAGGTTAAAACCTGTCTTTCCCATTCCCGTGATGATTACTTTGAAATCTGTTCATTGGAGATGACATAGCAGCTTATCGTATGGTTATTTATTGAATTATATGCCCTATCTTGATTTATATTTATTTAGATGTGCTTAATGTCTGTATTTTCACACAAGTTTCCAGAATTTGTAGTGCTAGGCAAAAAAGTCTGATTTCTGAAGTTCTTCATGGCAAATTGAATTTCTCAGTCATCTTTTTTTTTTTTTGTAAAATTTATTTCATCTGGAATGTGTTTATTGAATGTTATTCCCTTTTCCTTAGTATTTTCCTGTCCAATTGTTATGTGGTTATAGTACAATTTTCCTTAAAACAAATGTTTATAATACACTTCTACAAGTAGCTGTTTTAGGTAAATGGATGAATTCTTAGTCTTGATATGTGCCATGTGTGATTACGTTTACCTTAGATTAGAAACACTATAGTATGGTATGCTGTAACGGTAACTTTCAAATTTCACACCTGTTGGAATGGTATAACATCCTCTGACTGCGTAGGATTGAGCACATTCTTGCTTGTCTGTTCTTCTGAGCTCTGAATGAGTTGGGTTGGATGTTTTTCTTATTACCTTGGTCTTCTATTACCAATTCACTTCTGAATTGAAAATGACCTTTTTCACTCTCGTAGGGTACAGATATACCATACTATTGTACTCTTAACCAATTTCTCTCCCGTATTTCTAAATCTTTTATTCTTCAGTTCAACTAGCTTTCAGGAGGTGGAAGAAAGCACTAAATAATTCACTAGTTATTCATACTCTGATGTCTCCTTCATCCCTTATCTAGCTCTTGAAAAAAATGTTTAAAAAGCAACATCTCTTTAGGGTTTGAAAAATAATAAGATTTAGGCGCAGCTCTTAGTGTTTTAGGCAGTCTAAGTATGTGAACTTAGTTTATCTTTAGAAACTATCCGAACTGAAGCATAAAGAGGTTAAAAGGATTAAAAAAATGAACAGATTTTAACATATGGGATAAATAGCAAGTGATCTAACCTGTACAGCTGGAATCTAGTAGGAGAGGGAGAGCAACCAAGGCAGAAAAATGTGAAGAAATAAAAGCTGAAAAATTTCCAAATTTGATTAAAAAAAACAAGCAATGCACAGAAACAAACTGCAAAAAAAAAAAAAAAAAAGACAAATACATAGGAAATCACACCTATGCACATCATTATCAAACTGTTGGAAAACAGAAATTTTCAAAGCAGACAGGAAAAAGGATACATAACAGGGAAGAATGATAATGAACAAATGACAAGAGACAAATGTCTTCATGTGCTTAAAAAAACCTGTCAAACTAAAACTCTAAATGCCAATCTTAATTTTTTTTTATTATTTATTTATGATAGTCACACAGAGAGAGAGAGAGGCAGAGACACAGGCAGAGGGAGAAGCAGGCTCCATGCACCGGGAGCCCGACGTGGGATTTGATCCCGGGTCTCCAGGATCGCGCCCTGGGCCAAAGGCAGGCGCCAAACCGCTGCGCCACCCAGGGATCCCTCTAAATGCCAATCTTTACATAAAATTCTATATCCTTTAAATTTAATGAAGGCTGAAAAAATCTGATTTCAGGAGAACTGCACTACACAAAATATTAAAGGAAATTATTCACACTGAAGGTACGTGATTCCAGATGAAACCTATATATTTATGAAGGAAAAAACAGTGCCAGAAATGACAGATAAGAATTATTTTTCTAGAGCCTAAATTATTTAAAATCCAGTTAACTGATGAAAATAAAAGTGTATTTAAAACAATTTGAAGCAAAATTTAAAAAACAGAGTTTCTTCTTCTACAGGATATGTAGAAGTAAAATATATAATTACACCATAAGGGGCCCCTGCGTGGCTCAGTGGTTGAGCATCTGCCCTCTGCTCAGGTCATGATCCCGAGGTCCTGTAATCGAGTCCCATGTCGGACTCCTCACAGGGAGCCTGCTTCTCCCTCTGCCTGTGTCTCTGTGCCTCTCTCTGTGCTGCTCATGAATAAATGAAAAAAATTTTAAATCTTTAAAAAATGTATGCCATAAATAATAGGATTAGTGGAATACACATTTATGACCTATACATGATACAGGCATAAATGGTATGTTATTTAAGGTAGCCTATAGCAAGTAAAGAATGTATCCTTACTATTTAAGAAACTGTAAATGGTGTAGTTATAAAGCCAATAGAGGCAATAAAATAGAATATTAAGAAATACCTGCTGAATCCAAAGGAGGAAAAGAAGACAAATGGGACAAAGAAACGTGGTGACAGACTTTAACCCAACCACAGATTATGTAAATAGATTAAACATCATCAATTTAAATGCAACTATCCTCATAGTGGATAAAAAGCAAGCTTCAATAATACCTTGTTTAAAGAGGCTTAAGAAAATATAGACACTGAATAGGTTAAAGGTAAAAAGATTAAAGACACAGACATAGGATGCAAACACTACAATGAAAGGCAACTTCAAGACAAGTATTACTAGACATGGATATTTCATAACAAAAGTCCAGAGATGTACCAATCTTAAATGTATATGCACCTAATTACTGAGTTTTAAAATAAATGAAGTTCTGGTCAAGACAGCAATACAGGCGTCTCCTGACTCCTCCCACGGACACACCAAGTCTGCAGCTACACATGAAACAATTCCTTCTGAAAAGAAGCCAGAAACTAGCTGAGAAATTATGGGCAAACAAGGAAAAGACACACATCAAAAGGGGTTGGAGAGGCTTAGACACGCTCTTACCAAAACCCCCCTTCTGACAGCAGCAGTCAGGAAGGAACTTCTATATGCTCCCTGAGGACTGACAGGTTGGGATGCAACATCTATGTCCCAACTTTTAAGACTTCCATCTGAGGGATGAGCCCCCCTCAAGACACCTAGGTTTGAAAGCCATCAAGCCTGGTGCACATAAGACCCACAGCTACAACAACCAAAGAACAAAGGTTCTTAAGTGGCTTGGACTTACTGTGGATATCCCAGCAGAGGCAGCAAAGAAAAATGTCCATTTCCTTCCCCATCTAAAAGAGCGTTATTTGCATATCCTATAAGCTGCTGCCTGAAAGTCTGATTTAGCAGACTAATTTAGCACACATCCAGGAACAGACTGCTATCCTCTCCAGAGGCCAGCATGTATCGTCTCTGCATTCTCCCTTTGCTCTGCTCTAGGTCACTGGTGTCTTCCTAAAAGGGGCTGGCACATTATCTGGTGCACTAGCTCTTGCAGCTGCACCCAGAGGGCACATTCCTTAATTGCCTGACACTGGTGGCCAGTAAGGCTTGTGTTTGTGGGCTGAACAAGACCGTCTAACAAAGAAACGGTTCTTAACCAGCTACATGCCCAGGGCTCAATAAAGAATCAGTAGGCAAGGGGCACCTGGGTGGTTCAGTGGTTGAACATCTCCCTTTGGCTCAGGTCATGACCCTGGGGTTCTGGGATTGTGTACCGCATCAGGATCCCCATACAGAGCCTGCTTCTCCCTCTGCCTATGTCTCTGCCTCTCTCTGTGTCTCTCATAAATAAATAGTCTTAAAAAAAAAATCAGTAGGCAAAAATGTCCTTATCTCAGTCTTTTCCTGAAAGAGGCCTATTTGTATATCTTAAAAGCTGCAGCCTAAGGGTCAGTCGTCTAATTTAGCTCACTTCTAGGGAGAGACTACCATTCTACTCGGAGACCAGGGAAGCCAGCAGACACCATGCCTGCATTCTCTCTGTAGCCCAATCCAGAACACCAACATCACTGGAAGGAGCTTGTGTTCATAGGTCACCCAGGACGGTAGCTAACCAGAAACAGTTCTTAAGTAGCTACTACCCCAGGGTTCAGTGCAGAAAAAGCAGAGAGACACACCCAGCTCACAGTTCCATGAAGGATAGCTACTTGGATACTTTTAAAGCTTCTGCCTGAGGGTCCAGCTTCCAATCAGCCTGCATCTAGACGCTAAGATTCTCCCCTTTAAGACAGAGAACTTGGGGGATCCCTGGGTGGCGCAGCGGTTTGGCGCCTGCCTTTGGCCCAGGGCACGATCCTGGAGACCTGGGATCGAATCCCACGTCGGGCTCCCGGTGCATGGAGCCTGCTTCTCCCTCTGCCTGTGTCTCTGCCTCTCTCTCTCTCTGTGTGACTATCATAAATAAAAAAATAAAAAAAAGACAGAGAACTTGGCAAACCTTCAACTATGTTATCTATGACTGTTACCTAATACACAGAAATCAACACAGAGAGTCAAAAAGGATGAAGAAATACAGAAACGTTCCACATAGAATAACAAAAAGTCAGAAATAGACCTTGAAGATTAATGATTTATCTGATAGAGTTAAGAATTATGGTCATAGGGATGCTCATCAAGGTCAGAGCAATACATGCATAAAGTGAACATTTCAACAAAGAGGAAAAAAAAGCCATACATGCCACAATGCTGCAAATTAAAAAAAAAAAAAAAAAGAACTGAAAAATTCAATAGAGGGTTCAAAACATGGACTCAACAAATGAAACTGGAAGAAACCATGAACTCAAAGACAGGGCAGGGGATCTAATCAGGGAAGAAAAAAGAAAATGAGAAAGAGTGAAGACAGCATATGGGACACATGGGACCAATATTTGCATCATAGGGACCTCAGAAGAAAGATAAGAGGGCAGAGAGCTTATTCAAAGAAAAAAATATCTGAAAATAGCCCTAACCTGGGGAATTAAATCGACATCCAGATCCAAGAAAACTGAAAAGTTCCAATTAAGAGGAATCCCAAAACACCCACATCAACACATTAAATAATTGTCAAAAGTTAAAGAGAGAATCTTAAAAGCAATTTGTTACTTACAAGGAAACTCTACTAGATTATGAGATGTTCAGCAGAAATATAGCAGGCTAGAGGGAGTGGAATGATATATTTTAATTGCTAAACGAAAAAACTGCCAATCAAGAACAGCCTACCCAGCAAAGTTGTCCTTCAGAACTGATGGAGAGATTGAGTTCTCCAATCTCCAATTTTGAGATACAAAAACTGAAGTTTATCATCACTCAACCAGCTTTACAAGAAATGTTAAAGGGACTCCTTCAATCTGAAAAGAAAGAATGGTAATTAGTAACAGGAAGATATATGAAATTATAAATCTCACTGGTAAAAGTAAATGCATAAATTGAAAATACTCTAATGTAACAGTGATGGGTAAATCACTTCTAAAATCTAGTATGAAGGTCCAAAGACAAAAGCAGAAAATGTAAGTACAATAATTTGTTAATAGTTACACAAGGTATAAAGATGTAAATTGTGACATCAAAAACATAAAACAGGGAAGGATAAAAATGTGGAGCTTTAGTATGCAAAGTTAAGTTTGTATCAATTTAAAATAGATTGTATGACCGTAAGGTGTTTTAAAGCCTCATGATCAATTGTACAAAGCAAGTATCTACATTAGATATACAAAAGATAAAAGGAAATATACATATATCACTACAGAAAATTGCCAAATCACAAAGGAAGAGAGCAAGAAGGAAGGGCTAAAGGACAAAACAATTTACAGAAATTAGCCAGAAAACAGCCAAATGACAGCAATAAGTTCATATATATCCATAATCACCTTAAATGTAAATAGTCTAAATCCTCCAATGAAAAGACATAGAGTGGCTCAATAGATGAAAACAAAACAAAGAAGCCCAGCCCCAACTACCTGCTGCTTATGATTATTAGAGACTCATGTCAGCTTCAGGGACACACCCAGACAGAATGTGAAGGGATGGGAAGAGATACTCCATGCAGATGGAAACAAAAAGAAAGCAGGAGCAGCTATGCTTAAACAAACCACACTTCTATCCAATGAATATAATAAGAAACAAAGAAGATCCTTATATAATATTAAGGATCAATTCAACAGGATATTACAAATGTAAATACTTATGCACCCAACATAGAATCACTCAAATATATAGAATAAATATTAATAGATTGGAAGGAAGAAATAGACATCAATACAATAATAGTTGGAGACTTCAAAGCCCCATTTTATGCGATGGAAGATAAGATAGAAAAGCAATCTGGAAATATGGGTCTGAAGTGATGCATCAGACCAGATGGACTTAACAGACCTTTACAGAACATCCCATCCAACAGCAGCAGAATACATACTCTTCTCGGGCACACACAAATATTCTACAGGACAGATCGCATGTTAGACCACAAAACTAGTCTCAAAAATTTCAGACTGAAGTCCTACCAAGCATCTTTTCTGATCACAATAGAATTCAATTACAAGAAAAGTGAGAAACTCACAATGTCTGGATATAAAACAGCATACTAATGAACAATCAATAGACCAAAGAAGAGATCAAAAGAGAAATAAAAGTACCATGAGACAAAATAAAATGTAAAGAATGGGATGCAGAAAAGCAGTTCGAAGAAGAAAGCTCATACCAATAAGCTGCCTCTACCAAGAAGCAGGAAATATCTCAAACAACCTAAATTTACACCTCATTGAGATAAAAACAACAACCACAACAACAACAAAAAAACAACTAAGCCTAAAATTAGAAGGGAGGAAATGACAAAGAGCAGAAATAAATGAGACTAAAAAGACAACAGAAAAGATCAATAAAACTAAGGCTTTTTTTTTTTTCTCAAAAGATTAAAACTTTAGCTAGATACATCGAGAGAGAGAGAGAGAGAGAGAACTCGAAAAAGTAACATTAGAAATCAAAGAGGAGACATTACAACTGATACTACATAAATAGAAAGGATCATAACAGACTATAATAAACAACTGTATGCCAAAAACTGGTAGATCTTTGCAAGAGTGGGTGAATTTCTAGGAACATATAATCAACACAGAAGCAATAATGAAGAAATAGAATATCTGAATAGGTCAAGTATTACTAAGGAGATTCAAAGAGTAATCAAGCACCTCCAAGAAAGAAAAGCCCAGGACTAGGTGGCTTCACTGGTGAATCCTACAAAACATTTAAAGAGGAATTAAAACCAATCCTTCTCAAACTCTCCCAAACACAGAAGTGGGAGAAACACTCATTTCAGGAGGCCAGCATTATTCTGATGACAAAAGCAAAAAATAACACTACAAGAAAATAAAATTATAGGCCGATATCCCTGCTGAATATATATGCAAAAATCCTTAACAAAATATTAGCAAACCAAACTCAACAATATGTTAAAAAGATCATACACCATAACCAGGTGTATGAGGATGCTTCAACATTTGCAAATAACTCAATGTGATACACAACTTGAAGAAAGTGAAGGTTAAAAATCATATAGTCACCTGAATAGATGCAGAAAAGCCACGGACAAAATTCAACATCCATTCATGATAAAAACGCTCAACAAGGTAGGTACAGAGGGAATGTACCTCCACATAATAAAGGCCATTCATGACAAGCCCACACATCACACTCAATGGTGACAGGCTGAAAGCTTTCCTTTTAAGATCAGGAACAAAAGGTGTCCACTCTCACCACTCCTATTCAACATAATGTTAGAAGTCCTAGCTAGAGCAGTCAGGCAAGAAAAAGGAATAAAAGGCATCAGAACTGGAAAGGAAGAAGTAAAATTGTCTCTATATGCAGACAACATGATTCTATAAAAAATACTAAACACTCAACAAAAACCTGTTACATCCAATCAGTAAATCTGGTAAAATTACAGGACACAAAATTAACTTACAAAAACCAGTGGGCATTTCTTTCTTTCTTTTTTTAAAGATTTTATTTATTTATTCATGAAAGACAGAGAGAGAGAGAGAGAGAGAGAGGCAGAGACACAGGCAGAGGGAGAAGCAGGCTCCATGCAGGGAGCCCAATGTGGGACTCGATCCCAAGTCTCCAGGATCACGCCCCTGGCCAAAGACAGGCGCTAAACCACTGAGCCACCCAGGGATTCACACTAGTAGCTTTTCTATACAGTAACACCAAATTTTCTGAAAAAATAAAGTAGATCCCATTTGAAATGGAGCCAAAAACAAAATACTTAGGAACAAATTTAACTTGGGAGGTAAAAAAGATCTCTGAAAACTATAAAATGCCAATGACAGAAATTAAAGATACTAAGAGAAAGGTTTCCCTTGTTGGTGGATTGGAAGAATTAATATTGTTAAAAACATCAATACTACAAAAAGGCATCTACAGATTCAACGCAATCCCTATCAAGATTCCAATGGCATTTTTTTAGAGTGGAAAAAGCACTCCTAAATTTGTGTGGAACCACAAAAGGCCCCAAATAGCCCCCCAAAATCCTGAAAGAGCAAAGAATTAGTCATCCTTTTTTTCTTATTTCAAGCTATACTATAAAGCTTTAGTCAGTAGAACCATATAGTATGGGCATAAAAACAAATACACCAAGACAAATACAGAATCCAGGGCCTCAAAAGAAACCCAAGTATATATACCTGCCAAGAAACACTCAATGGAAGAGTGTCTTCAATAAATTGTTGTAGAATAATTGGATAGTCACATGTGAAAAAAAAAGCTGGACCCATATTAAAACTCCAAATGACCAAAGCAGCCTTGACAAAGAACAAAGCTGGAGGCATCACACTTCCTGATTTCAAAGTATATCACAAAGCTGTATCAATAAAAATTATTTGGTATTGGCATAAAAAGACACTGAGATCAATCGAATATGATAGAGAGCCCAGAAATAAAGTCACACGTTTATGGTCAATTAATTTTTGACAAAGGATCCATGAGTATACAACAGAGAAAAGATAGTTCTCTCTTCAGTAATGGTTGCAGGAAAATTGAACAGCCACATGCAGAAGAATGAAACTGGACCACTATCTTTACCCATATACAGAAAAATCAACTAAAAATGGCTTAAAGACTTAAATGTAAGACCTGAAACTATGAAACTCCTAGAAGAAAACGTAGCTTCTTGACATCAGTCATAACAATGATTTTTTTTTTTTTTTGGATTTGATACCTCAAGCAAAATCAACAAAATAAACAAATAGAACTACATCACACTAAAAAGGTCCTACACGTTGAAGGCCACCATCAACCAAACAAAAAGGCAACTTACGGAATAGGAGAAAATACATGCACATCATATATCGTATATGATATGGGGTTATGATCGTGATAAGGGGTTAATATCCAAAATACATAAAGAACTGCTACAACTCAGTAGCAAAAACCAAACAATCCAATTAAGAAAATGGGCAGAGGAGCTAAATAGACTTTTTTTTTTCCAAAGAAAGATACACAAATGGCCAACAAATACATGAAAAGGTGTTCAACATCAATCATCTTCCATGAGGATGTAGCAACAGTACATATTAACTTACAGTATAATTCTTCATGCTAGGCTATCGCTAACCAGCTGAAATGCTTGGCTCGTTAGGGTGGCAGGAGCTGTGTGAGACCACGGAGATTTCAATCCGTATAAAAAGCTTGTTCTACTTCCCCGAACTTAATGCATCAGTCCTTGGAGTTGATAAAAACACTACTATAATTCTAAGGTACAAAGTTGTCTCTATTACAAAATTTGAAAAAAGACATTTTTTTTCTTACCATCTCCCTTTAACAGAGAAAGAAGACAATTTTATCATTTCTACTTTGCAGAGAGGAAAACTAGGACTCTAAGAAGCTCAAAAGAGAGGCACACCCACCCAGCTCAGTTACCACCAAATAAGTCGTCCCATTCTAGTTAAGACCTATCCACAAGCTTGAGGAAGTCTTCCATCTTGTCTCTTCTAGGACTAGAATAATATGTGGGTGACATCTTCCCCCCTGAAATGCATTTCATGCATTTCATTTGGGTCACTTCAGTTCGAGGAAGCCTATGGTATAATGGGGGAAGAAAGTATGCTCTGATATGTGTATGATCTTCCAATCTATTTGGCAAAAAAGGAGCAAGGTGAAGAATACTGTATATGTTATACTATCATTTTTGTAGGAAATTATTGAAAAATAATATGCACAAAAATCTAAATAGGCATCAAAACTCTTTGGAAAGACTCCTAACAAATGAGTACCATGGATTTTTTTCTGAGGAGGAGAACTAAATAGCTAGACCTGTGGTAGAGGCACGAGTTTTTCATTTCTTATCCTTTTATACTTTTAGAATTTTGAGCTGATTATTAAATATTCAATAAATAAAAAGCCACATTTAGAAATGAAAAAAATTACCATAAGAGATGACTGAAGATTGAATAATAATACTGTCACACACACAAAAAAAAGTGGAGTTCTGTACATTTTATTCAACAAATTTAGGCCATAAAACCTCTGTAATTTAAATCCTTTCTAGAGATTTAATGAATGTATCCCAGAGGAATCTTGAAGTAAATGCTTGATAGGAAATGCTTTTCTGTGACTTCTTTATAAAATCCTCAGTTATCGTCTCCTCTTTACATTTGGATTGTATCTGCAAAGAAAGAAAAGTTAAAAGATATCTAGATAAATGATGGCATTTCTTTCACTTTTAAAGTAAAAGGGTTTTCAAAACATGGTTACACTTTGGCAAACACAATGAGAATGACAATTTTATCCTGAGGGTCTGATATTAAGCACAGACATTTTTACTTTTATTTATCCTTTTGATGTTGGTTTGATGAATATTTGGTAAAAAGAGAACATCAACAATAGAAAAAGTCCTATACAAGCATTAAAATAATTAATTAAAACAATTAAAAAATAAAATACATGTTTACACCTCTCCTAGTCTGGCTTCAGACTCCTTCCACTCTCAACTAATGTAGAAGATTTGCACAAAAGAGTATAATGAGCCTACAACAGATTTGCTTCATATAATTTTCTCCTACAGTAATTAAATAAATTTAACTGGCAACCAGATATTAACTACTTATGAAAAATCAGCACAGTCAACATTTTAACCCCAATGACATATACACTGTCAATAATGAACTTAAAAGACTCAAACTGGCTACAAAAGAGACTCAAAAATACAGTAGTTCTTGGTTCTGCCTTTATATAAATTTGGGAGTGTGTTACTCTCCCCTAGCCAGTACCTATCTATAAGTAGATAAAGGTAATCTGATTTTAAACTATTTGTTTTTGAGAGCTAATTTTATAAGGTCTTGGGCCTGCAGGAATGCTGAAAACGTGTTAAATCAGAATTAAATTGTAATCGACCATTATAACTCCTCTAAACCTCCCACAAAACACTGATTTGAAACTCTAATCCAGCCTTTTGTTTTTATGCTTGTGCCAACTAAACCTGAACAAATGCTCTGGTATGTAATTTGTCTTAACTCAAAACCCACTCACTCATGATTCTACTCAGAGGTGAAAATCTCACAAACATTATCAACCAAATTCACCAGTTCAGGACCCTTCTTTTGCATGAATGCCTTCACACAAATTTTAAATATCTTGTGATAGAGTTCAACTGAATCAACCCTAAACCCTGAAGACATATCCAGCAAACCCAAATGAGGGGTGCTCAAGTAGTAAAAAGAAATACATACATTAAAACAAAACATTCTTTAGGTGAAGGGACTGATTATTTTTTTCTCTTTTTAAAAAGATTTTATTTATTTTAGAGAGAGAGCGCGCACGCACATGCGAGAGAGAACAAGAGAAAGAGCAAGCGTGCGTTGTGTCAGGGAGGAGTGGAGGGAGAAGGATAAGCAGACTCCACACTGAGCTCAGAGCCCGATGTGGGGCTTGATCCCACAACCCTGAGAGATTGTGACCTGAGCCAAAATTAAGAGTAAAAAAAAAAAAAAAATGAAAAAAACAAAATTAAGAGTCAGATGTTCGAGCAACTGAACCAGCCTGGCACCCCATAAGACAGAAGAAATTAGTATTTAATCTCTGTGAATAAAAACTGAATTTTATACACATCTCAAAGATTCATGAGAAAGATGAAATTAAACTTTACCTGAAGAGATCATCAGCAAGAGACTCTTCTCTCGCATGCTGGTTTTGCACCTGTCAAAATTAACATAATTTGAAACATATGTTCAGTGATGAATAAATACATGGTTAATCAACTCCTACACTGGGTGGTCAGTCATCGCAGAGCTTTCCACATCCAGGAGGTCAGCAGGTCTACGAGTTCTGCTTCTAGGGTATTTCCCCCGTTCATCAGATCCTCTCCATTTTCAACTTCATGCCAAGATTACTGCAAAAGTCCTCTACTTAAACAACCTTTTCCAGCCAATCCCCTTTCCAAAGGCAACCAACATATGTATATATTGCTAGCTTGTTGAGTTTTGAATTTTTTTCCCAGGAGAACCGTTTTACTACATGAAATATCATCGTTTTGAGGTCATAGGACTGATGGAAGGGGCTGAGAGGGCAAAATCTATCCCACTTTCAACTACAGCAGCTCTACGGGTGAAGTGGTTTTCATCCCCAAGGTCCCAAACCTGGGCTCTGAAGCTGCAGTTGAACTCTTCACTGCAAAGTTATTTTTTTTAATTTAAAATTTTTTTTCAAAAAAGATTTTATTTATTTGAGAGAGAGAGAGACAGAGGGTGAGAGAACACATGAGCATGAGCAGGGGAATGTGGGGAGAGGCAGAGAGAGAGGGAGAAGCCAGGGAGACAGATGCAAGACTCGATCCCAGGACCCTGGGATTATGACCTGAGCCAAAGGCAGACGCTTAACCGACTGAGCCACCCTGAGCCCCACTGACAAAGTAATTTTAAACACAGACTCATCGGGAGGCCTGGGTGGCTCAGCGTTTTGAGCATCTGCCTTCAACTTAGGATGTGATCCTGGGGTCTGGAATTGAGTCTTGCGCTGGGGCTCCCTTTGAGGAGCCTGCTTCTCCCTCTGCCTATGTCTCTGCCTCGCTCTCTGTGCCTTTCATGAATAAATAAAACCTTAAACACACACACACACACACACACACACACACACACACACACACACACACACACAAACTCGTAGTAGACTCCTAACGCATCTTTGAGAGTTAGGACCGGAAAAACTCTGTGCTGGGTGCATCTTTCTAAAATAATAGCTATGACCCTATTGTGTGCCATTCAAAGGCCTTCAGTGATTTTTTCCACATACCAAAGAAAACACAAACTCTTGAGTTTGGCCCCGAACATGGGAAAGGCTCTTCATAACCTGGCCCCATTCTCCATTCTCAATTACTTCTCACGTCCCTTCTCACAAACACTGTTTGCCAGTTAAAAGTGAATCACAAAACTACCAACTAGACTAGACTCCCTTCCTAACAGATATTCTTGTTTGTCCCTCTGCCCAGAAAACTACCTCCTTTTTCTCCTCTTCCCATATCTGACAATCTTTCAGCGTGCATTAACTTAAGGCCTACTATGTGTCCAGGAACATGTTCTTCACCCTTTAGCAATGGTTTTCAATCTTCTTCATTTAAAAGTATAAAAATAGGGCAGCCCCGATGGCTCAGCGGTTTAGTGCCGCGTTGGGCCCAGGGCCTGATCCTGGAGACCCGGGATCGAGTCCCACGTTGGGCTCCCTGCATGGAGCCTGCTTCTCCCTCTGCCTGTCTCTGCCTCTCTCTCAATCTCTTTCATGAATAAATAAAATCTTTAAAAAAAATAAAAATAAATTAAAAAAATAAAAGTATAAAAATAATATCTGCTATGAAGAACTCCCATAAACCTTCAGCTACACAACTTACAAATGCCCATCAATTTCTCCCCTCTGTTATAATTCCCTGTATCTTATCTTCATTAAAAGGCTGAATGTACATACTGTTCATTTTTAGGGTTAATAACTTACATTTGTACATTTTCCAGATACTATCTTAAAACTCTTCCTAAAACAATCTCATTTGATCTTCATATAACTTCATTATTGCTATTGGATTATTATCCCAGTTTTAACCAACAAGGAAACAAAGACTTAGGTTAAGTAACGTGCAGAAGATCAAAAGGTTGTCATATGGAAAAAGTGGGATTTGACTAGGTCTCCCTGAGTGCGAGGAGCACCATCAATATCACACTGATTCTGCGTCTTTGGGAAGGGCCGAGAAGAATGACTTACAGGGATTCTTATAGAATGATTTTCAATCCATACAGTGAAATATCAAAACGATCTTACATGATATATCTTTCCACATTTTCTAACAGGTATAGCAGAACATAAATGGGAGGACAACGATGCCCATAAAGCTGTCAAAAAAGCAGCTGGCATCATTATCGTATCGTAATTACTCTGAAAAGGCTTCCTGGAAGGAGATACTAATTTTAAAGTCATAATACAGTAAAGAACAATCAATAAGGAAAAATCAGCTTTATGTGCCTTAGTAAAAACATTAAGTAAAGTAGTT
Source organism: Nyctereutes procyonoides (assembly GCF_905146905.1). Classification (NCBI taxonomy): domain Eukaryota; kingdom Metazoa; phylum Chordata; class Mammalia; order Carnivora; family Canidae; genus Nyctereutes; species Nyctereutes procyonoides. Next base: position 6,478,125 of record NW_026575137.1, read on the forward strand.
TTAAGAAACAGAAATCTTCCTATTACTGGCATTTTTTTAAAGGGTTGGGGAGAATTACATCTCCAGTCTTTCAAAATTCAAATCAGGCTGGATAGTGTCTCAAAGCGTTATTATGTTTAATGCACAAAATGAAAATATCCTAAATCGAAGGAAACTTCAGGAATGTATTCAGTGGTCATGAAAACCAAGCCTGGTTTATAGCAGAAGTAGAGAAAGAAGAACTAAAAAAGAAGGAAAGGCAAAAAGTACTTAAGAAGAGTAGCTGGGACGAGCCTAGGAAGAGGACACCACGACAAGAGCATACTTCTATACACACACTGCAGCCGCACAACGAAGTCAACTCTCTCATCTTATTTTTAAGATTTTATTTATTCATTCATGAGAGACACAGAGAGGGAGAGAGAGGCAGAGACACAGGCAGAGGGAGAAGCAGGCTCCATACAGGGAGCCCGACGTGGGACTTGATCTCGGGACTCCAGGATCACACCCTGGGCCGAAGGCAGGCGCCAAACTGCTGAGCCACCAGGGATCCCTCAACTCTCTTATCTTAAAGAGTAAATCCAACCTACTGCACCTAAAATTGCTCTAGTAAAAAGAGGGTCTGGTGGAGGCTCTCTACTAATTCTAATCGAATAAATCAAAGTCAGAAAAAAGTCAGCAGCTACACTGTCGTTCTCTCAACTCCTCTGCAGACAAGAACAAACAAAACCCTACAGCCCTAATCATCAAGAGCGCACAGACTTGAAAAAGGCAGCCTGCAGAGAACCCAAAGATTGATGCAACACATTCCTACCGGTGCCCCAGCCCATTATACAAACTAAAGCCAAACCTGAAAATGCTTAGTAATACTCCACATTTGGGGAAAAGGAGCCTGAGCAGGAGAAAGAAAACACTGCTGGTGGACTGCTGGAAGGGACGCTTGGCACAGGGAAGTAGGCGGGACTGACACTGACCAAAGGCGCAGGCTCCATGCAGCCCTGACAAATCAGGAAAACCACCTAAAATGGCAGGTTACTACTGTCTTCTGGGGTAAGATATACACTCCCTGGTATACATTTAATCCCAGTCCCCGGAAGGAGCAGCACAGAGCTCCAGCTGAGCCCTTGCTTTCCTGGATTCATCGTCTCCAGACACACTAAGAGCTTGGGTAGGAGTAATTCTGATACTTCACTTTTTGCCTCACAGTCTTTGTTTTTTTTTTAATTTCTATTTAAATTAATTTAGTTAACATATAGTGTATTATCAGTTTCAGGGGTAGAGTCTTCAGTGATTCATCAGTTGCAGTGCTCATCACATCACGTGCCCTCCTTAATGCCCACCACCCGGTTACCCCATCCCCTCACCCTTCTCCCCTCCAGCAACCCTCAGTTTGTGTCCTACAATCCAGAATCTCTTCTGGTTTCCCTCTCTCTCTGATTTATCTTATTTTTCCTTTCCTTCCCCTATGTTCATCTGTTTTGTTTCTTAAATTGCAAATAGGAGTGAAATCATTTGGTATTTGTCTTTCTCTGACTTATTTTGCTTATGCTAATTTTGCTTATTAGCATAATATACTCTAGCTCCATCCACGTCATTGCAAATGAATGGCAAGATTTCATTCTTTAATGTTTGAGTAATATTCTATTGTGTATATTTATCCATTCATCTGTATTTTTTATTTAAATTCAATTAGTACACCATTAGTTTCAGATGTAGAGCTTATTAACTCATCAGTTGCACAAATGGTCTTTAGATTGTAATCCCTGCACATGATAGCATACGATACTTCACAAAGTAAATAAAGTACCTGGACAGAGTATTTTACTCTAAATAGCTGCAAGATGAAAGAAACTATAAACTACATTACCAAGGGGGGGAAAAAAGACAGCAACTGGAACAGAACATGCAAGATGCATGAAGAACCCAGTCTGCAAGAAATAACCCAAGGATAAAAAAAAAACGAAGTTACTAAGAACATGAAAGCAACACAAACCAAAAAGTTAGATGACAAAAAAACACAATGACAATGAAAAGAGAACAAATGCTAACAGACTGAGACCCATTAACACCATTTCAGAATCAAATAAATTAGAAACACCTAACAGTGACTGTTTCCACTGCTATGTTTTATAAGTAGCATCTTATTTAATCCTTAGAAAAATTCCGTGAAACAGAGGTACTATTATTGTTCCCATTTTGCACAGGAATAAATGTAAACATAAGGAAGTAATATGCCCAAGACCACATTGCTGATGAAGAACAGAACAGACACAGCTGAAATCTGAATTTTTGACATAGTAAAAGAGCTTAAGAAAACCCCAGTGGGGCAGCCCGGGTGGCTCAGTGGTTTAGCGCCTGCTTTCGGCCAGGGCCTGATCCTGAAGACCTGGGATCGAGTCCCACGTCGAGCTCCTTGCATGGAGCTTGCTCCTCTCTCTCTCTCATGAATAAATAAAGTCTTTAAAAAAAAAAAGAAAAAGAAAAAACCCCAGTGAATGCAGAAGAGATGGATGTGGAGAGCAAAGGTGATCTAATAAAAGGATAATTATGTCTTAAATGTAGACAACCCAGCAAATATAAAAATGCTTTCACAGACATAATAAGAGTTCCTTGAAATAAAAAGACCTGCATCTGCAAATGAAAATAACACACTGTATTCCAGGAAAAACAAATGGAAAATTGATATATTCTCATCATTAATGACTTGCAAGCCTAAGAAGGAATGTTGCAGGCATGCAAGTACTTTCTAAATAGGACTGTCCTAAGATGGGGGGAGGGGGGTGTGGGGGGAGGGCTGAAGTACAAATAATTTCCTGTTTACAGCAGGGAGCCAAAAAAATATATCTAAAATCAAAATAGGCAGCTTGAAACAAGTACTGATTCTAACCTGACAAGGGTTTGTTTGTTTGTTTGGTTTGGTTTTGGTCATATTTATCACTGCTTGGTCTTGGATCTCAGGAAATAAAATACCTTGAAAAGAAGAAACATTTGCAAAAATTTAGCAATGCTTTCAGCTTTACTTCCTATCAGCTCTCTTTCTCTCTTCCCACTCTGTCTGGCTATTACTCCTCTTCAATAAAGAAGTATCTGGAATAATTCACTTAATGTTTAAATAGGTAATTTCTGGACTCCGGGATTTTCACTTCATCATTCTTTTGTGTACTATCATAATTCTTTGAAATGCACATTTTAAGTAAGGCCATTTATTCATTCAAAAAAGAAAGGAAGAAGGGATGTGACTTCCATCCTTCCATTTTTTGACACTAAATATCCTGAGTGACCTTAACAACCCTACTTTTTAACAATTTTTTGACCAAAAAGTTTTTTTTTTTTAAGATGTTTATGTATTCAAGAGAGACATACAGAGAGAGGCAGAGACACAGGCAGAGGGAGAAGCAGGCTCCACGCAGGGAGTCTGATGTGGGACTAGATCCCGGGACTCTGGGATCACACCCTGAGCCAAAGGCAGGCGTCCAACCGCTGAGCCACCCAGGCATCCCTAAAAAGTATTTTTAAACACAAACTGCTGAAAACTACCCTAAACCCACAATGGCACAAAATAAGAACCCTGAGAAGTTAACAAGTACCACGGTCAGCTTTTGCCTTGCCCTGTGGTTATCTGCAAAGCATTAAAAAACTGGGCTCTGCTTTGATGTCTGAATGGAGGATGAGTGAGAAAAAAGAAAATCAAAGATGGGGAATCTAAGAAGAGACTCCAGCATTAAAGGGAGAAAGAGGAATAAACTGTTTAATACAATAGAAAAAGAAGGTAAGAAAGAAACTTGTCTGCCTCGACCCTAGCACAAGGTGAAAGAAAATTTTTAAAACACTCTCCTGGGACACCTGGGTGGCTCAGTGGTTGAGCATCTGCCTAGGGCTCCAGGATGTGATCCCAAGGTCCAGGGATCCAGTCCCACATGGGGCTCCCCGCAGGAAGCCTGCTTATCCCTCTACCTATGTGTCTCCCTCTCTTTCAATGTCTCTTATGACAAGCTGCCTTTCACTTGGACTTCTGGTCCAAATACATATTACCTAGGTAATCCATAAAAATCACAAGCAGAGGTAAAGTGGTCTCATATTGGTAGAACAAGACTTGCAGACACAAACATTTCTTTTCTAGAGGAAATAAACTTGAACTCAGGGTTCAAGGAATTTCTACAGATTAAATTCCAAGCAAAACAAAGCAGTTCACATTCAACTATCACAAAATACATACTTGGAAACAAGGCTCCATTAAGAGAAGAGTAGCAGAAACGTATCAACAAATACTTTAGACAAATAATACAAAAGAAAAGCTTAAAAATATCAACAGGGAACAATAAGACTTAGAGATGAATGAAACAGACATCCAGAATTGAAAAAATATAACAAGCTAAATGAAAACTCAGAGGACAGTGGGAATACGAACCAGATGGAGTGGAAGGGAAAAGTACAAAACTGGAAGATAATCTGGAGGAGTTATCAAAAAATGCAATCCAGAGGGGGGAAAAAAAAGAGATAAGATAGATAAAAAAGAAGATAGAGAAGAAAGTGAAATTTGACTTCTGTCAAATTGGAGTTCAAGAGATAATACCTCTAACTTGCCAATTACCAAATAGCCTGTTGGGAGGACCTTTCTGGAGCACATCTCTGGGTTTCCGGAGTATTCGATAATCAGGCAATACAAAGGCTAAGAAGAAAACTTTCTAACTTGGAAGAGGTCTATGATTATTTCTCAATTCAACAGTCATGTGTTTCTGAAATCTTGACTTCCATGCAGTAACTTCCTCTATAGAAAAGATGCCCACTTTAAATTCTATTAAATTCTCCAGTTAAAAGTAAGTAAGGGGTAGAAAGAATTATGAATTACTTAGATGGTCATTTTACAAAATATCCATTAGGACTCAAAACATCCAGGAAGAAAGTAAAAAAAAAAAGAAAAAAAAAAAAGAAACAGAGAAGCATATTTTTATAATCTTTCCTGTAAGTTCTCATTATAGAGTATATATGTAGCTGATATGTGCAGTGAACTCCTGAAAATCACATTTTAACATGAAGAGCAGTAAAACAGTTCATATTTTCCCAAAAGAACCAAGTTATAACTGAGGTTTAGTTTTACAACATATTAGTTGTAGATATGATCAAAGACATGCCATAAAGCAAGTCTGCAAAAAAATCTAAAGCAATTTCAAGTGTCAAAGCTATGCTGATAAAAAAAACAAAAACAAACAAAAAAACTATGCTGCTGGTCCTAGTCTAGGATTTAAAGCAATGTGAACTGATGATGTAAGTATCTTACTAGAAAGGACATAGAAAAGCATTTTCTGATACCATACATACGTATTTGATCAGTAATCTGTATATGTTTGACCATATAAATATAAATGAACCGATAAAATGACTGGGATTTGCTTTAAAATACTCCAGAAAGAAAAAAAAGTTGGGAAAGAAAACAGATGAATGCTGATATTTGTTATAGCTGTTGTTTGGGGTTTGTTTCACTATTTTGTGTATGTCTGAAAAGTTTTCATAATAAAAATTTTAAGAATTTGAACTACATATAAATAGTTACTACTTACCAATATTATTTAACAATTTTTCTTACTTTCTTAAAACTTATAAAGACTCTGGGGGGAAATGAGATAGATCAGTAACAACTGCTCATGGGAGGAGGCACCAAGGCAAGTCTCCCACAGCAAACAGTTGTCAATAGTTACAACTGACTTGAGACTCCCTCCTTCACCTTCGAGATGTTGCGCTCGCTCATTCATCATTAAACCACAGTGCAAAAGTGCAACCACAGAGAATGAAGTTAAACTCTAATCTTGTAACACCTATGAAAATGAACTCAAAATCAATTCAAGATCTAAATATAAGAGCTAAAACTATAAAACTCTTAGAAGAAAAAAAGGCAAAGACTTCCTGACATTGGATTTGGCAAGGATTCCTTGGATATGAGGCCAAAAGCACAGGTAACAACAACAAAATTGATAAACTGAACTACATCAAAATTTAAGATTTCTGTGCATCAAAATACACAAACAACAGAGTGAAAAGGTAACACAGAGGAAGGGAGAAAACACCTGCAAATCATACAAATCATATATCTGATAAGGATTATCAGAATACATAAAGAACAGCTCTAATTCATAACAATAAAAAAAATCAATCTGATTAGTAATAGGAAGAGAGCTTTTTGAATAGATATTTCTCCAAAAAAGATATGCAAATGGCCAACAAGCATATGCGAAGGTGCACAATATCATTAATCATTAGGAAAGTGCAAATCAAAACCACAATGAGGTTCACACGAGTTAGATGCCCACTATAAAAAAAACCAGTGAAGAATAACAAGTGAGAATAACAAGTGTTGGAGAGGATACGGAGAAACTGGAACCTTTGTGCAGTATTAGTGACAATGTAAAATGGAGCAGTTGCTTTGGAAAACAATATGGCAGTTCTATAAAAATTAAACGTAGGCAAAAAAAAGATACAAGAGAATAGGAAAAAGGTGGAACTCAGTAAAATAATGCCTGAGAAATCCTTGGTACTACTGAAAGATAATTTCTAGATTCAGAAAGCCCAGTACATTTACTTAGTATGTAACTCTGATATTATTTGCAATGACCCCCCCCACATGACTGTACAACCATCTTTGAATTGTGATCCCGTTAGCTTTCTTTTTCATTTTTGTACGTTAAGTCTCTTTTCTCCCCTTTACATTAGGATGTAAAATTCATTTTTTTTAAAGATTTTATTTTATTTATCTGAGACAGAGAGAGAGCAGATGAGTAGGAGGAAGGGTAGAGGGAGAAGCAGACTCTCTGCTGAGCAAGGAGCTGGACGAGGGGCTTGACCTTCATCTAGGGTCTCTCATTTGCTCTAAGGAAACCATGAGGGACCAAAATGTAAACCAAGCAAGTCACCAGGCCCCATTTCCTACTGACCTCCATTTCCTGCCTTAACCATTCTTCTAATTCTGTATTCTTCCGAGCATGATGAGCTACTAGATCTGATCCTCCAATGATGCGTGGAAGTTTTCCTGCTCCAGGAAATGTGACCTGTTAAATAGTAAAAGTTTTAAGGTTAAATGCATTAACAAATTAAGACCGTCTCATTTTTTTTTCTTATTTTAGAAAGGGAATGAGTGTGTGAGTGAGTGGGGAGGGGAGGGGAGGGCAGAGGGAGGAGAGAGAATCTGAAGCAGACTTGCTGCTGAGCAGAGTATCCAATGTGGAACTTGATTTTATGACCTTGAGATCATGATCTAAGATGAAATCAAGAGTCATCTACCAAGCCAGCTAAGCCACTCAGGTACCCCTAAGATCATTTTTTAAAAAGCTTAATAAAAATTAAAGCGTATTAATTACATATAACTGCCAAAAATGTTTATATCCTATAAATGAAAGTGAGAGATAAGTAACTATGCTAGACCCACTTTTTTGCCGTATTTTTTTGGCTATTGCTATACCCAGATTTAGATATATCACTGGGATTTATGTACCAAGAATTTAATTAAGATTTTTAATTGGGAGTTTTATTAAAAAATGGCCTTAGCTCATCATTTAGCATTTGAAGCAACTTAAGGTGAATATATAAAGTATATTTTGTTCTAAAGGTTTCTTTTTTTTATATATAAGATTTTATTTATTTATTCATGAGAGACAGAGCGAGACAGAGACACAGGCAGAGGGAGGAGCAGGCTCCCTGCAGGGAGCCCGATGTGGGACTCGATCCAAGGATTCTGGGATCACACCCTGAGCCAAAGGCAGCCGCTCAACCACTGAGCCACCTAGGCGTCCCTCTTTTAAAGATTTCAAAGTTTAAGCTTTGTCTAGAACTCATGAAAATGTACGTCTTTAAAACTTTCCAATCGAGGCATCTGGGTGGCTTTGGATCAGCTTGTGACCCCGGGGTCCTAAATCGAGTCCCGTATCAGGCTCCCCACGGGGAGCCTGCTTCTCCCTCTGCCTCTGTCTCTGGGTCTCCTGTGGATAAATAAAATCTTTAAAAAATAAAACTTTCCAATTTATGTATCTCTAGTAAAAGATGCTAGAGATGACAGTTTATATTTTTAATTAAAATTTTAATTGTTTATCAATAAACAGGTGCTAAAAATATTGTGAAAATGCAAATGAAGCTCACTGCTAATATTCTATTTAGTTAATAATAAAACCTTAATATCTATGGGACATACCTTTAAAATTTCAATATATGAAGTGGAAAGGGAATTTATTTATATTTATTTTTTTATTTGAGAGACATAAAGCATGAGCAAGGGGAGGAGCAGAGGGAGAAGCAGCCTCCCTGCTGAGCAGGGAGCCCAATGAGGGGTTTGATCTCAGGACCCTGGGATCATAACCCTGAGCAGAAGGTAGACATTTAACCATTTAAGCCACCCAGCCCCCACAGAAAGGGAATTTTAAATTAATTTTCATCATTAAACATACTTTAAAGACACAAAAAAGCCATGTTATTGGATTCAGGTATATAAAGAAAATAACAAATTCTTTCATTAGAGCCAATCCAGTTAAATCATCCCACCACATAAATTTTGGTTTGAATTTTATAGTCTCAAAAAAAAATTCCTTAGTCAAAGATATTAATATTTTTTAAGAGTTTAAAATTTTTCCAAACTACTTTCTAGCAGTTTGTACTATTCTGTATTTCTTGATCATCCCTGGGGCCAAAAGTGAGTATTATTGCTTTATCTTTGGTAACTTCATTAATTAAAAAAAAAAAAGAATAGTACTTCTTTTGAATTTTGACTTAACAATGAGACCTAGTAACATGATATTGAACATGAAGTAACCATACAGATAAGAATGGCCCATATGGTATTCATGAGACACACCTGTGGGATGGAAAAGGGTAAGTGGGTGCCATCTAAGTGGGAAACATTTCTATCTTCCACTCTAAGAGATGGAGTTTAGAAACTTCTACACACTGTCGTAGTAGGTAAAAAATTAATTTAACTGACAAATGTTACTAGTAGCTCACATTAGAGAGAAAAAGCTACAACACCTCATAGTACAGTGAGAATCATACAGATCATAGTCTAATAAAAAGCATTCTTCCACAGAAATCACCTTTGACAAAATTACTGTATTCTGATTAAATGCTTAAACATAAGATAGTGGTCAGTAGTAGATATGGGATAAGAAGCAAATATTCCAGAAAAAACAACAAAAGAATACAGACTAGGTCAGAAATATTCTTTTAAACATACTGATAAGTTAAACATCAGTTCCTAGAGGAGAAGAAACTCCGGTCTGATGATAATACTCAGGGTGCATACTTATATTTTTTTATATATATATATGTAACAGTAAAGTGATTACTTTTCATTGTATTTAATGTGTTTAGCTCTTTCATAAATTCCTGAGATAAAGAACCCCTTCTGGTAGACGCAGATCACTATTAGAAGTAGAAGGACTCTATCAATTTAACCCAAAGCCTGCCTCTTAAGGTAGGGAAGGCCAGATAAACAGCACCCTTTGAAGAATTCAGTCTTGGTGAAGTCTGCTTCCAAATACTCATTATATATTTATTCACATATTCAATACCTGTCAGTTCATGTCCTTCCTACAGTAATTTTAACTGCTTTAAGCAGAAGAAATAACACCAGTTTTCAATAGGAATTGGTTTCACTACTTAGCATCAACGGTATTCCTAAAAACATTTCAAACACTGCCCTCTTGTGATATTTTAAAGGAATATCATACCTTTTTGAATTTCTTGAAATTCTTTGGTTGACCATAATCACTATTTACACTGGATGCGTTTCTGGGCGTAGAGTTATTAACCACCAGTGATCTAAATTCAGTCAGTAACACCTTCCTTGGAAGCATATCACCATCATCCTCAAGTTCATCTTTGATCTTAAATGGAGTTAAGATGGATACATAAGCAAAAAAAAAATAGGGAAAAAGAATATTATTTGTCACTTGGGAATCTACAAAAAAAAGTTCAAATACTTGAAAAAAACAGTACAAAAAAGGTTTATTTCTGGCACTTAAACTTTGTATTTGGAATCAAATCATATCTACTTCAAACCAGAAAGTTACTTACTCAAATAATATGCAATTTTAGAAATATTTATATGATAGAAGCATACAGCATTTTAATTTAGTGTATTCTAATATCATCCCAATAAATAATTTATCTTCTTGTATATATTTTCTTAGCAAGAAATCTCAGTTTTGTCTACTTTTCATTAAAACCATAAATTAGCATTATTGCACAATCTGTTCTACAAAGTTCTCATCTACTATACTTAAGCTTTCTTGGATTTTTATTTTATTATTTTATTATTATTTATTATTTTATTATTTTTGACACCTCCAAAAATTATTAATTCTGGATACACTACCTTACTGAATGAAAGCCATTTTTTAATTGCAGATTAAATCAGCCTGAAATTCCTTCCTGCTGCTAGATAAGATTCTTTATCTCATGAAATACAACAAAATTACAGAAAGAGAAATGATTAATACTAAGAATGTAAACTGACATAAATTGATGAGACATTGGTTCTTAAGTCTAATTTTTATAAAAATAAAAGATTTTATAAAAATAAAAATTTCCTCACAGATAGTTCTTCTTTCGTTGACCACAGTGACTCACTCTTGAGCTCACATTTCTTCTCAATTTCATTTTCTTGCTAAGGAAATAAAAAATACTGTTCATAAAAATTATAAAATGGTACCTTTAAACATATTTATGTTCTTGACACAGTTATGAGACTTACAAGTAACCTTCCTAGAGAAGCTAGGAGATGAGAATAGAAAAATATAGAGAAAAAGATATTGTAGTATGAGTTACAAGAGCAAAGATTTGGAAACAATATAAATTCATATAAGTTATTTTACAGTATGAGAAATGATTCTAAGTGAATAAAAAATAGCTATAGAATTTCATTAACAGTTGATTTTAAGCTTACAAAATAAGATTTCAAAAAGAAAATACCAAAATATTTACTATGGTTATCCACAGCCAATAGGATCATCAACAAATTTTTATGTTTGTATTTTTTATATTTCTACATGATTATGTACTACTGTTACAGACTAAAATAAAAACAATTTTAAAGGATTCTATCTAACTTTATGCTTAGTATTTAATTTTGAATCACCCTTAATCCAGGAAAAAGGAAAGAGGGTTACTTCAATTGCTCAAGATATCTGTGTGCAATAAAATGGAAATTGTTTTGTATACAATCATGCCTCCTCCACATTCATGTATCCGGACCAGGTTCCAGATAAAAGCATATTACAGAGATGGATTTCTGAAACTGTCAGTAAAAACTATAGTCCCTTGGGATACAATAGGGGCACATATTGTTTTACATCAAATTTTGAATGATGCAGTCATAAAAATTCAGAAAAATTGTAATAGGAAAGTTGGAAAGAATGGGCAGAAAAACAAATGTACGTACTTTGTATTTGCCTAGGAACTAAAGAGAATTAATGTTTTCATTTATCAATAGTAAGATTAAAAATTTATACTCCAAGCCTACCATGTTACCTTTTCACTGTTTTCATATGTATCCCCCACTGGAAGTTATCACAGTCAGAGCAGTTTACTTCCCCCCCACACACCTCGTCCCCATCCTGCTCTACTCCCTCAAACTTGCTCATCCTCTTGAGCAAGTTACTTCCTAGCTCGGGGAATCATTGCTACAAACTACTCAGGCACTCAGAGTCTAAGTTTGGGAATTATTCTATACTCTTTCCTCTCCATTTCTCAGGGTGAGTCAATCACCAAGTCCTGGAAAGTCTCCCTTTTAAAGGCCTATCGAACTTATCCTCTCGACCGCCTTTCATGTTAGCACACCCACCATGTAGAATAACTGATTATAGGACACTCTGAGAAAGCTGACAAAAGGAACAGCCAAAAGAGCGGAGTAGCCTGTGTTTTTGTCCCAGTTCCAATCCTAGCTAAGTGACATTGCCCAGTTACTTACTACCTCCCACTATCAGTTTCCTAATCAGTTCAATACATTAGTGCTGCCACTTTATTGCAGGGTTGCTGAAAACAGAATGGTGGTACCAGTTAAGTGGTAGGTATTACACTACTAGGCTATGGAAGGACAGAAGAAGAAACCTTAATTTGTAATAGGAAAGTGGAATAGGGTGATGAAAAGATACTCTGTGGGTACTATTCAGAAGAGGAATGTAAATAAAGATAATGCTTCATGTTTGCATTTTATGGAGACTAGGAAATTTTAAGGCCAAGACTCAGCTACAGCGGTCATATATTTATATATAAATAAGGATACACGCCTAGCAGGAGTATCTAGCCAGCAGCTTTCTACTTCAGCTTGTAGAAGATCTTACAGGGGGGCGCCTGGGTGGCACAATCGGTTAAGTGTCCAGTTCTTGGTTTACGCTCAGGTCGTGATCTCAGGGTCCTGAGAGCAAGCCTCAAGATGGGCTCTGTGCTCAGCAGGGCGTATGCTTGGGATTTTCTCACTTCCTTCTCCCCCTTAGCTCCCACTCTCTCTCTCTCTCCCTCTATAAAATAAATGAATTTTTTTTAAAGAAAATATTATAGATGTGTTAGAATCTATATTTAAATTTCAAAATAGAAAAAGAGCAGTTCTACTGTTAACATATTTTAGAAATTACCTTTCTGAAATATACGTAAGGAATCTAATGTCAAAAAGAAGTATCACATTTTTGCCTTAAAATTGCAAAAAGTTTTTTAAATGAAAGGATTAAGAATTTTTTTCCAATAATCACTTTCATAGCAAGAAAAATTAAGCACAATTCCTTTAATCCATGAATATGTACAAGGACTTTCCAACAATAAATTCTTAAAGTGATAAAAGTGGAAGAATTAAAAATAATCTCCATTGTTTGAGTAAGACTGATGAATTGCATCCAAGTCAATTTCCTGGCTGTGATACTGTACTATAGTTACACAAAATGCTACAATTAGAGGATAAAGGATGAAAGGTATATTGGATCTCTCTATATAATTTCTCACAACTGCACGTCAATCAATTATCTCAAAATACAAAATTGTCAAAAATCATCTTAATACTGAAAGTCAAAACACTAATGTAACAGGTTCTTACTAGAATAAAGTGATTTAACTTTTAGTTTACCCAAAATGTATCACAATCAAATCACTATTCATACTCTTCAAAAGTCTTCTAAAACATATTTTACACTGTATTTTTTTTAAAAAGATTCTATTTATTCATGAGAGAGAGAAAGAGGCAGAGACATAGAGGGAGAAGCAGGCTCCAGGGGGACTTGATCCCAGACCCAGAATCATGACCTGAGCTGAAGGCAGATACTCAACCGCTGAGCCACCCAGGTGCCCCTTACACTGCATTTTTTTTTTTTTTAGAATGTTATGGATTCCAAAATAGTAAAATAAGGACAGGGAAATTATGCTGCAGAACCACAGAGCAAAATATAATGACTGTATTCCCTGATATCATTATACAGTATGTAAACCTTGGCTATTAAATGAAAGGTCTTCAATAAGTCTGAAGAAAGAGAAATTAAGGAATTGATCCCATTTATAATTGCACCAAAACCATAAGATATCTTGGAATAAACTTAACCAAAGAGGTAAATGATCTGTACTCTAGAAACTATAGAACGCTTTTTTTTTTTTAAGATTTTATTTATTTATTCATGAGAGACACACAGAGAGAGGCAGAGACACAGGTAGAGGGAGAAGCAGGCTCCCTGCAGGGAGCCCGATGCCGCACTCGATCCCCAGATCACACCCTGAGCTGAAGGCAGAGGCTCAACTGCTGAGCCACCCAGGTGTCCCTAGAAACTTATGAAAGAAATTGAGGAAGACACAAGGAGATAAAAAAATTCCATACTCATGGATTGGGAGAATAAATATTATGAAAATGTTAATGCTACCCAGGGCAATCTACACATTCAATGCAATCCCTACCAAAATACCATGGACATTTTTCACAGAGTCGGAACACATAATTCTAAGATTTGTATGGAACCATAAAGGACCCCAAATAGCCAGAGGAATGCTGAAAAAGAAAACTGGGATGTCTGGGTGGCTCAGTGGTTGATCGTCTGCCTTCGGCTCCAGGGGTGCTCCCGGGGTCCTGGGATCGAGTCCCATATCAGGCTTCTGTGGGGAGCCTGCTTCTCACTCTGCCTCTCTCTTTCTGTCTCTCATGAATAAATAGATAAAATCCTTCAAAAAAGAAAAAGAAAACCAAAGCTGGGGCTATCACAACCCCTGACTTCAAGCTATATAACAAAGCTGTGATCATCAAGACAGCATGTGTTGGCACAAAAACAGACACATAGATCAATGGAACAGAAGAGAGAACCCAGAAATTGACATTCAGCTCTATGGTCAATTCATCTTCAACAAAGCAGGAAAGAATATCCAATGGAAAAAAGACCATCTCTTCAATAAACAGTGTTGGGAAAACTGGACAGTCACATGCAAAAGAATGAAACTGGGCCATTCTTTTAACCCATACACAAAGATAAACTCAAAAGGGATGAAAAACCTAAATGTGAAACAGGAATCCATCAAAATCCTAGAGGAGAACACAAGCAGCAACCTTTCTGACCTCAGCTGCAACAACTTCTTGCAAGATATGTCTCTAAAGGCAAGAGAAACGAAAGCAAAAATGAACTATTGGGACTTCATCAAGATAAAAAGCTTCTGCACAGCAAAGGAAACAGTCAACCAAGCTAAAAGGCAACCTAGAGAATGGGAGAAGATACTTGCAAATGACATACTAGATAAAGGGCTAATATCCAAGATGTAAAAGAATTTACCAAACTTAACACTCAAAACACAAATAATCCAGTCAAGAAATGGGCAGAAGATATGAACAGACATTTCTCCAAAGAAGACCTACAAATGGCCAACAGGCACCCAAAAAATGCTCACATCACTATCACCCAGGAAATACAAATCAAACCACAATGAGATACCACTTTATGCCGGTGAGAATGAGTAAAATCAACAAGACAGGAAACAACAAATGCTGAGGAGGATGTGGAGAAAGGGGAACCTCTTAAATTGTTGGTGGGAATGCAAGCTGGTGCAGCCACTCTGGAAAACTGTATGGAGGTTCCTCAAAGAAGTTAAAATAGGGCTACCCTATGACCTAGCAATTGCACTACTGAGTATTCACCCCAAAGATACAGATGTAATGAAATGAAAGAGCACCTGCACCTCAATGTTCACAGCAGCAATGTCCACAATAGCCAAACTGTCGAAGAGGCTGAGATGTCCTTTGACAGATGAGTGGATAAAGATGTGGTTTATACATACAATGGAATATTACTCAGCCAACAGAAAGGATGAATACCTACCAATTACATCAACATGGATGGAACTGGACGGTATTGTGCTGAGTAAATGAAGTCAAATGGAGAAAGACAATTATCATATGGTCTCACTCATATGTGAAATACAGTAATAGTGCAAGGGACCATAAGGGAAGGAGAGGAAACTGGGGAAAAAAATCAGAGAGAAGACAAAGCATGAGAGACTTTTAAGTCTGGGAAACAAACTGAGGGTTGCTGAAGTGGAGGCGGGTGGGGAGGATGGGATAACTTGGTGACAGGCATTAAGGAGGTCACATGATGTCAGGAGCACTGAGTATTATACTATATGTTGGCAAATTGAATTTAAATTAAAAAAATAAATACAAGAAAGGTCTTTTTAGATACACAAAAGACTTTAATGGTTCCTGTATCACTAGTGTGTTATGTTCATTTCCTGGTCCTCCCACTCTAGGATCTAGTGCCTGATTGCTTGGGCGACCATGAGTTCTGGGAAAATGGGCAGTCAAGATAGCAGAAATGAGCAGCCATACAGGAGGAACCAAGGAGTTCTATTATTAAAACCACAACCATTTTCAGACAGAGCTATGGCCACTGTGAGCAGTGGACCAATTTGGGATAGAATTTAAGAAAAAGAAAAAAAAAGGCTATTA
The DNA here is from genome assembly GCF_905146905.1 of Nyctereutes procyonoides. Taxonomy (NCBI): domain Eukaryota; kingdom Metazoa; phylum Chordata; class Mammalia; order Carnivora; family Canidae; genus Nyctereutes; species Nyctereutes procyonoides. Next base: position 6,494,038 of record NW_026575137.1, read on the forward strand.
AAAACTAAAGGAGGTAATAAAACAAAGAGAGGGGATCCCTGGGTGGCGCAGCGGTTTGGCGCCTGCCTTTGGCCCAGGGCATGATCCTGGAGACCCGGGATCAAATCCCACGTCGGGTTCTCGGTGCATGGAGCCTGTTTCTCCCTCTGCCTATGTCTCTGCCTCTCTCTCTCTCTCTCTCTGTGACTATCATAAATAAATAAAAATTAAAAAAATAATAAAATTGTGGCATAATATATATAGCATAAATTAAAAAAAAATAAATAAAAATAAAATAAAAATAAAACAAAAAGAGAAAGAAAATAAAAATACATCAGAAAAAAACTAGAAATAAAAACAGCGGGGAGGAAGGATATGGCAAGGGAAGAGCATTTTCAAAAGTGTATCCAAAATAATATAGAGTCTAATTTTCTAAAGATTCAGTGCTTATAATATTAAGTGGTCTGAAAACAGATTTTGGAATAGTCTGAGCTAAAGTAACAATGTAAATTTGCAACACAACTAGAGTAAATCTATCTTTATAAAGAGACATAAATTTATTAAACATAAGAAATCATCTCTTGGACTTCCACTATAGGGTTAATTGCTAAACTTATAGAATAGTAACTTACAGGTTATATGAACCACTTAGTTCAATTAATCTTTTCTGTAAAGTGCCAGCTAATTTTTGATAATAAAGAACCCCTCTTTCTCTGAATTTCTCAATTTGACTAAAAGGTATCTCAGTATTCACTCTTTCTTCCTTATCTAATACTCAGTTTGTTAGGGACAGCAATGCGCCAAGCTTAAAACATTTCCCATACTCTCTTGTAGACTAAGGGTGAGGAATGGGGAGTGGTGCAGCCCAAGATTAAATTCTGGCCGAAAGCCAAAGTTTCAAAGTGGGGTTTCTGAAAGAGCTCCTTAGAAGGTGAGGAGGAACTCAAGTGGAAAAGCCTTTGTCCTGTCCCCTCTCCATTCTGTTTTTCCTCCCTGGGAAGTTGATGTGATGGCTAGAGGTACCACCTTGTAGAGAGAAAAACAGACACCTAAGAAATTAATAGCACAGAACTTCTGAGCAGCTTTGATTACCTACGTCTGGGTTTCTTCTACAGAAAAAAAATAACCACATCTACTTTATGCTGAGTTTAGAATTTTTAAAGACAGCAAAAGGAATTCTTAGCTCATAAAACGTGGAAACTTTTTCTGGGAAAATAACTGGATGTATTGCATCAGGGTCTTTGGGGTTTGGGTCTGCGTATCCACATTTTTAAAAAAGCTCTCAAAAATAAACAAATAAATAAATAAAATAAAATAAAATAAAATAAAATAAAATAAAATAAAATAAAATAAAATAAAATAAAATAAAATAAAATAAATTAAAAAGCTCACCAGGGCAGCCTGGGTGGCTCAGCGGTTTAGCGCCACCTTCAGCCCAGGGTGTGATCCTGGGGTCCCGGGATCGAGTCCCACGTCAGGCTCCCTGCATGGAGCCTGCTTCTCCAAACTCTGCCTGTGTCTCTGCCTCTCTCTCCCTCTCTCTGATGAATAAATAAATAAAAATCTTAAAAAAAAAAAAAAAGCTCACTAGGTGATTCTGATGCAGCTGGTCTACAGAAGGGCTTTTAGGATTCACTCAAAACAAATAAATGATGAAGATTCCCTCCTTCATATGAAGATGCTGGTATTTTGGCTAAAGAGGACATATATTTTGCTTTTTCAAAACATTAGTTAATAGATTTATAGTGCTTGATACACAGTAAATTCTCAACAAATACCTATTGAATTGAATCACTATACCTTCTAATCACTTAATCCTTATCTTTTTACTTAGTCCTGTCCTTATGTAGTAGCCATTTACAGGAGAGGATAACCAATAACCACAAGAGGAAAGAGAGTGGAGCTAATGGACTTATACAAAATATCAGATTATTACCTTTTAACTTCATGTGGTCCATGATTTCGCTTCATGACTTACTATTCTAAAGGAAGTAGGCAACTTACTTATCCAAAAAAATAGGAAATAATCTGAAGTGGTAAAACAAATTAGCAACCTTCAGGAAAACAGGATAGGATATTGAAAGTCAAAATGAAAATAAAAATTCCTAGTGATGTTACACCTATTTTACCTGAAAAAAATTATTTAGTGGATAGCTTGTTTTACTAACTTTCTTCATTTTTCTGTGCTGTTTCCTCTATTAAGGTTTATCCTATACTTACAATCAAGGCCAAAGGTTTGATAGTATAGTAATAGAATAGCCTGGAAATCTATTAAAATAATCATGAGTAACAATTTTATTTGCCATTTATTATATACTGTCAAAGAAGCACTATTTTTAGTATTTACCTTATCAACCAACAAATTCTTTTTTTTTTTTTTAAGATTTATTTATTTATTCATTCAGAGAGAGCGAAGAGAGAGGCAGAGACACAGGCAGAGGGAGAAGCAGGCTCCCTGCAGGAAGCCTGATATGGGACTCGATCCCGGGTCTCCAGGAGCACACCTCAGGCTGCAGGCGGCGTTAAACCGCTGCGCCACCGGGGCTGCCCCCAAATTCTTATACTTAATATTAGGTGTTGAAGATATTAACTTTTTCCTCAAGGAAATGATACTTATACCATCATAAATATCTTTTTAACATTCAAAGTTTCTATTTGTAATGCTTCTCATTAAAAAATGTTACTTACAGATATCTCACTAGTTTTCGGTATTGCTTCAACAAAAGTGCCATTTGTTTCTATATCCAATCTTGGCCTTTTTCTAATATTGACATCTTCCTCTTGTTTCTGAACTTTCACTCCAGTTTCTAGCTCTGGTTTTGTGTTCTTGAATAACTGATCTAATACTTCATCTTCTATGGCAAAGTCATCAATTTCCTTTCTTTTTTCTGTAGAAAGAGATTTATTGGCAGGATTTTTCACAGTGGACTTGAAATGTCTATCTGTAAGTAAATTATCTGGCTTCTTTTCCAGAGGCTTATTCTGAGATAGATGCTGCTCCTTATTTTCCCATACTGAGGGTGTAGAAGATTGTGTTTGTTCTAAAAGAGAACAAGACATTTCTACTCTTGCTGATTTGGCTGAAGAAATTTCTTGATTTCCTTCATCTCTTTCCCTTAAGAAAGCAAAAACAAAATGAACACAGCTAAGTGATTTTGTGGTTTGGCAATATTCACTCCCCCCATTTAATTCACAGTATTCTTGATTTTATTAATTAGTATGATTGGAAATTTAAAAAATGGGACATTTGAAAATGGCACATACTTCATATGGACACTCATGTTTTCGTAGGACTGTCAACCCAATGGCTAAAACCATAGGGAGAGGTCTATCTTCTCTGCTAAGGCAGCAGTAGCTGATAAATCAATGTAAAGGAAAAGGCAGAAAGATACAAAAATACAAAGCACTTGTTGCCAGGAAAGAGTAGCTTACTTTACAATGTAGGGAACCTGCAGGCAGGGAAAAATTACCTTGGGAATAAAACCTGATGGATTAGTAAGAGCTAGATTCATGATAATAAGAGTAGTTAAATCCAGAATACAGTACAGACTATATACTGCAAGTAATATGTGAATATATGACTAAGAGTTTTCTATATAATACTGTTTCATTCACTAAGTACTGAATAAGTACTTTATTCATTTAAACTGTACTGAGGTCCATAGAGAGCATAAAAACACGGATCTCTGCTCCCCAGATGTTTACTAAATTTTTGTTAAATTGCAATAGTCGAAGTGATACTTTAATAATACTAATCTATTACCAGGGTACAGACTAAGAGGTTTTTGTAGTAAGTCAGCTGGTCAGAGTTTAAATTAGAGAGCTGGCAATACAAAAAATATGGAAAGGGAGGAATTTATAAAACAGTGAAAATAATCACACTGCTGTTTTGCGGAAGCAAAGGAGAAAGAGTCAAAGATTCTGACAAAATGAACTACTAACAAAGAAAACACATATTCAATGATAGAGGAGAAAAGCCTTAGGCCTATAATTTGGGAAAACAGAAAAAAATTCCTGTGGAAACGTAGAAGTGAAGCTTAAAAGGTTAAGGTCGGACAAAAATACTGATCACCTGTAATACAGTCATGAAAACTCTGAAGGTACAGTATAAAGCACATAAAAAGTAGCAGTAGAAAAAAGGAAAGAAGTCCTCGAAGGAGGAAAGTCAGAGAGGCAAAAACAACCAGGCGAGGCCACTGCTACAAAAACCAAGACACCATTCGGAGAAGAAAGGTTCAAGAGCTGAAAAGCACCAAAAGGCCCCTAGAGCTGGCAACTGTGTCAATGGCTACTTTCGAGGACATCACGTCGAGATGAAATATTGCTGGTTAAGAAATATTTCATATGGAAATGGGAGCAATAATAACCTCCTTTTTTGAGAAGTTTAATTGTGAGTATGAAAGATAAGAGGCAGTAGCTAGAGGAAAGAACCAAGTCCAGGGAAGGTTTTAAAAAAGTAAAAGATAGAGCTTTTGAATCGAGAAGGGGCTAGAATAATTGAAAGTGCTTGAAAATGAGAGAATAACTGAGGAAGCATGGTCCTAGAGGAAGTGAGAGAAGGCAAAGGAACTGAGGCATGGGAAAGCTCTTCTCTAAAAGCGCAGCAAAGTGAGACAACAGGTAAGCTTAAGGTGAGCAAGAAAAAAGGATGAGAGAGACTCTATTATGACCTTAGTGAAGGAGGAGACTTGGACATTTCCGAGAGGGAATGAGGTCAAAGGGTCAGTTTTCCACAAAAGCATCTTCAAGCAGAACACACTCTGTGCCATTCTACTATATCAGTATTTTCCACAGATACAGAGAGGTGTTATTTAAAAATATACCTTTTTTTGATAGAAGGCTTAAAGTAATTTTTGATGGAGTTGGTCTGCAGCTGCTGGGAAGTGTGATCTCTACTTTTATTTACACCTGAGGATTTAGTCGGTGAAAGCTGACAGGTTGGGATTTTCATCCTAACCAGAGCATTCGATACTGCTTTACTATCATCAGAGCTTATCCTGGGCGGGTCCTTCACAGTGGACGTTTCTTGTGAAGGCATTCTGAATTTTTGTTCCACTTTGGAGATTTCGATTTCTTTAGGTCTTTCACTCAAATCCATACTGTAACAGAAGAAAAGAATGCAAGGTGAAACAATCAAACTTCTAGCAATTCTTATCTAGAAACTCAGGCCTCTAGATAGTACTAATGTGATAAAGCTTTAGAACATAATTTTTAGACAATAATTAAGGGAATATATGTCACTATCCCAAGAAAATTGCTCCTTTTATATTAGTGCTCCTTAAAGAAAAAAAGGCAACTTTCTCTTCTTCATCCCCCGTAGCACACAATGTCTGGCATACTCTATTATAAAAAATTGCCATTCAGGGGATCCCTGGGTGGCTCAGTGGTTGAGCGTCTGCCTTCGGCCCAGGGCGTGATCCTGGAGACCCGGGATCAAGTCCCACGTCGGGCTCCCTGCATGGAGCCTGCTTCTCCCTCTGCCTGTGTGTCTGCCTCTCTAAGTCCTTCGTGAATAAATAAAATCTTTAAAACAAAACAAAACAAAACAAAAAACTGCCATACAGACATGAAACATCAACTCTATTATAAATTAAACTAGGTGATAGTTTTGCTCTGTTTAAAATTTTAGAATTATTTTCATGAAAAATTTTATTTAAAAAGGAAAAATTGGGATCCCTGGGTGGCACAGCGGTTTGGCGCCTGCCTTTGGCCCAGGGCACGATCCTGGAGACCCAGGATCGAATCCCACATCGGGCTCCGGGTGCATGGAGCCTGCTTCTCCCTCTGCCTATGTCTCTGCCCCCCTCTTTCTCTCTGTGACTATCATAAATAAATAAAAATTTTAAAAAAAGGAAAAATCAGAAGAAAACAACCTCCTACAATTCTAGCATCATATATAATGAGATATTTAGATCTAAATAAGATGAATTTAGATTCAGATGAACTGATATGGTTATGTTCCAACCAGATGGCAGGAATATAGATGAATTGATATGGTTACATTTCAGCCAGATGGCAGTCCCTGGAATAGAATTCTATACTACCAGAAAAATATTTAAAATACACACACACATACACACACAGAGTTCTACAATGTATGGTTACATAAACTGCCTTTAATATTCTTATTTCACAAAAAACAACTGGTCATACATGTGACTTTCAAAACATTAATAGTTTCCTTTAAAACTTACACCTGGCCTCTATAAAAAAAAAAAAAAAGGATGTATTAAAATTTTAAGTGTGGGGATCCCTGGGTGGCGCAGCGGTTTGGCGCCTGCCTTTGGCTCAGGGCGCGATCCTGGAGACCCGGGATCGAATCCCATATCGGGCTCCCGGTGCATGGAGCCTGCTTCTCCCTCTGCCTATGTCTCTGCCTCTCTCTCTCTCTCTGTGACTATCATAAATAAATAAATTTTAAAAAAATTTAAAAAAAAAAATTTAAGTGTGATTTAATATAGTGATATCACAAGTATTTTTCAATATGAATCATTCATTATATATTATTTAAAATACACTTCCTTAAAAATACCAGGGAGAATACAAATGAGCTACCCTCGCCCAAACCCTCCCCCCCCCAACACCCCCCCCCCCCCCCCCCCCCGCCCCGGGGCAGCCCTGTGGCTCAGCATTTAGCGCCACCTTCAGCCCAGGGCCTAATCCTGGAGTCCCGGGATCGAGTCCCAAGTCTGGCTCCCTGCATGGAGCCTGCTTCTCCCTCTGCCTGTGTCTGTGCCTCTCTCTCTCTCACTCTCTCTCTCTCTGTCTTTCATGAATAAATAAAATAAATAAAATCTTAAAAAAAAAGAACAAAAACCTCTTCATATAGAGAACCACTAGAAAACTATCATTATGAAATATTCATTATTTAGATAACCAGGTAGACACATAGAAAGTATTCCCAAGTTATAAATAATATTCAGAAGAGGGCAACATCATAGTACAAACTTATTACAAACTTGTTTCGATAGTCACAAATAAACTGGTGTAATTCTTTACAGTCTTCCACATTAATTTGTAAAGAACAACTAAAAAACTCTACCATTAAGACAGGGGTTAGCAAACTATGGCTTACAGGCCAAATCTGGCCTGCCACTTGCTTTTGTAAATTAAATTTTATTGGAACACAGCCCCACACATTCATTTACATGTTGTCTATGGCTGTGTTCATGCTACAATGGCAAAGCTGAGTAGCTGTGACAGAGATCAATGGCTCACAAAGCTAAAAATATTTACTCTCTGGTCCTGTAGAGAAAGTTTACTAATCCTTGACCTAATATATTATTTTCCTTGGCATCCCATTATCCCATGCTTTATTTTTTTTTTAATTTTTATTTTTTATTTTTTTCCCAAGCTTTATCCTCTAAGAGCTGATCTGATAGAGACGCTGACTTTACTTCTTGAATATACCATTTACGTACAGAATAACAATGATTTAACAGTGAAGTTTTACCATGTATCTGCTTGCTCTGATTCCGTGTCAGCTACACACGTTGTAGTATTCATTGGGGCACCTGACATTAGTTTTTCATTGACTGACATGCCTTGGGAAAGGCCTGGCCCTGGAGTCATCTTCAATGCTGGAAATCACACAAGTGAAAGAAAGAATTACAACTGCTAGACATATGGACATTATTTTGTCACTTAAAATGGTTAGACTGTGCCATGCTGAGGAAATTAAGTAGGTGACATAGAACAGAGTTCTCTTCACTCAGTGAATCCAACAAATAATGAAATAGCCCGAAAGCAGCCTGTTGGCATCTGTAATGGGTTCATCTAAATCAAATCATTTTAAAGCTACATCAAATTCTTTGTGAAGTATTGTCAACCTAAAAATAAAATCAGATTATAGTTCAGATTATGCTTGAAGTCAGAAGACAAAAAATTCCATTTCTTCCACACAGAAAGAGTATCATCTATTCTACTATGGACACAAATCAAAATTAATGTGAGTTTCACTTTCTGAAGAAATACTATTTGAAAAGAAGACAAAGGGCAGCCCCAGTGGTGTGGTGCAGCAGTTTAGCATCGCCTTCAGTCCAGGTCGTGATCCTGGAGACCCAGGGTTGAGTCCCATGTCCGGCTCCCTGCATGAAGCCTGCTTCTCCCTCCCTCTGTGTGTCTCTCATGAATAAATAAATGAAATCTTAAACATAAAAATAAAAATAAAAATAAAAAAATAAAATAAAATAAAATAAAATAAAAATAAAATAAAATAAAATAAAATAAAATAAAATAAAATAAAATAAATAAAATAAGAAAAGAAGACAGAGTTTTTTGTGGCCACTCCAGAAAACCATAATGATTACTTCATCTTTTTATTTACTAGAATTAGCAACTCAAATTCAAGTGTCACTCTTCTGGCATACTTTCACTGGACCTCCAACACTGAATTAGGTATTGGATCCTTCATTACAGTTTCCATACCACCCTTTACATGACTCTGTGAACTTTTAACATTACTAGCTGTATGGCCTGCATTAAGTTATTTAACCTCTCTAAGCCTTAGTTTCCTCATCCATTAAATCAGAACCATTTTGTTTTGAGGACAAAATGAATTGATACACGGACAGCACTTAGAAAAATGCTTCAAACACACTAAGCACAATACAAGTATTAGCTGTCAGCGGTGGCAGCAGCAGCCCCAGAACTTTATACTACACTTATTTACTTGTTACTTTCCCTTATTAGACTTGGGACCTCCTTGAGAATAGGAACTGGTTTGTGTTCATTTCTAAATCTGCAGTTCCTGAACAACATTTGGGACATGGTAGATATAAGTTAGTGGAATTAAATTGTTAACTGAAAATTTTTTAAAAAGTTGACAGCTACTAAGTGTCTAAGCTAAATCATCACTTGGTAGGTACTCATGACATAGGAGTTACTTAGATGTTTATTACTGATTCCAAATTCTGCCACTTTTCTTATATGACCTCCTTAGAAGCTCACGGTCATTTCCTTAAACACATACTATTCCTAGAATTCATTTCAGCTTGCACAGAAGTTTGCAAAAAGTAGTAATTACAAATGCTTCTATTATCACTAAAAGAAAACTATCAGTTGAGTCTAATGACCCAGAAAAGGGATGATTTGTCAACAAAAGATTTACAATGTTCTCCTTGCTAAAAATACTACAGGGGCAGGACTTTGATTTGCTCATCTCTTTATTCCAAGTATTTAGAATAATTATAGGAATATAACAGATGTTCAACAAATGCTTGCTGAACTTATAAATGAACAAATATGGAAAGAAGGAAACAAGGAGGGAGAAGAGGACAGGGAGAGACATACATTTACTCTATTTCCCCACAACAGGTTGCATTCTAAAACTGTTTAGAAGTCAGATGTCGAGGACTTGGAATCTACATAGACCCACCAATGAGTATGTGGAAAAACATACAAAAATGTTGATTTCGGGGGAGGGGGCAAGATGGTGGAAGAGTAGGGTCCCCAAGTCACCTGTCCCCACCAACTTAACCTAGATAACTTTCAAATTATCCTGAAAACCTATGAATTCGGCCTGAGATTTAAAGAGAGAACAGCTGGAATGCCACAAGAGAGAAGAGTTCACACTTCTATCAAGGTAGGAAGATGGTGTGTGTGGGGGGGGAGGATAAAGAAACAAAAGGCATCCAAGGAGGAGGGACCCCGCAAGGAGCTGGGCTAAGGCCATGCAGCGAGAGTCCCCAGGACAGGAGGGCCCCATCCCAGAGAAGCAGGAGCTTCACCAACCTTCCTGGATGGAAAGGTGGCCCGAACTGTGCAGGTCAGCGCCCCGCCCCCGGAGCATCCAGGCCCCTGTGGACTGGGAGCTGCCGTACTTACTGCAGGAGCTGACGCCGGAGCTGGAGAACTGGCCGTCGCCACTGTTGTTGTTCCTTCTGGTGCCTCGCACGATAAACAACCCCTACTGAGCCTTACAGTGGCCTCACAGGAAAAACAGGATAAACAGCTCCCACTGAGCCCTGCACCAGGCAGGGGGTGGAGCAGCTCCCCAGGTGCTCACACCTGAGAATCAGAACAGCAGGCCCCTCCCCCAGAAGACCAGCTAGATAGAAGGACAGGGGAAAAGCAAGTTATTGACCAAGCAGCACTGGAAAGTTCCAGGGGAAGTCGAGGGATTTACAGTATATAGAATCAGAGGATACACCCCCTTGTTTTGTTTTCTGTTTGCTTCTCACCCCCCCTTTTTTCCTTTTCTTCTCTTTTTTTTTTCCTTCTTCTTTTTTTTCTTTTTCTTTTCTTTTTTTCTCTTCTCTCTTTTTCTCCTTTTCCCAATACAACTTGTTTTTGGCCACTCTGCACTGAGCAAAATGACTAGAAGAAAAAACTCACCTCAAAAGAAAGAATCAGAAACAGTCCTCTCTCCCACAGAGTTACAAAATTTGGATTAAAATTCAATGTCAGAAAGCCAATTCAGAAGCACATTTATAAAGCTACTGGTGGCTCTAGAAAAAAGCATAAAGGACTCAAGGAACTTTAGGACTGCAGAATTTAGATCTAATCAGGCAGAAATTAAAAATCAATTAAATGAAATGCAATCCAAGCTAGAGGTCCTAACGACGAGGGTTAACGAGGTAGAACGAGTGAGTAACACAGAAGACAAGTTGATGGCAAAGAGGGAAACTGAGGAAAAAAAAGAAAAACAAAAGATCATGAGGACAGGTTAAGGGAAATAAAGGACAGCCTCAGAAAGAAAAATCTACGTTTAATTGGGGTTCCCGAGGGCACTGAAAGGGACAGAGGTCCAGAATATGTATTTGAACAAATCATAGCTGATAACTTTCCTAATATGGGAAGGGAAACAGGCATTCAGATCCAGGAAATAGAGAGATTCCCCCCTAAAATCAATAAAAACCGCTTAACACCTCGACATTTAATAGTGAAGCTTGCAAATTCCAAAGATAAAGAGAAGATCCTTAAAGCAGCAAGAGACAAGAAATCTCTAACTTTTATGGGGGAGAAATATAAGATTAACAGCAGACCTTTCCACAGAGACCTGGCAGGCCAGAAAGGGCTGGCAGGATATATTCAGGGTCCTAAATGGAGAGAACATGAAGCCAAGAACACTCTATCCAGCAAGGCTCTCATTCAGAATAGAAGGAGAGATGAAGAGCTTCCAAGATAGGCAGAAACTAAAATATGTGACCACCAAACCAGCTCTCCAAGAAATATTAAGGAGTACTCTGTAAAAGAAAGAGGAAGTCCAAGGGAACAATCCACAAAAACAGGGACTGAATAGGTATCATGAGGACACTAAACTCGTATCTTTCAATAGTAACTCTGAACGTGAATGGGTTTAATGACCCCATCAAAAGGCGCAGGGTTTCAGACTGGATAAAAAAGCAAGACCCATCTATTTGCTGTCTACAAGAGACTCATTTTAGACATAAAGACACCTGTATCCTGAAAATAAAAGGTTGGAGAACCACTTATCATTCAAATGACCCTCAAAAGAAAGCAGGGGTAGCCATCCTTATATCAGATAAATTAAAGTTCATCCTGAAGAAGTGAGAGATGAAGAGGGACACTATATCATACTTAAAGGATCTATCCAACAAGAGGACTTAACAATCATCAATATTTATGGCCCGAATGTGGGAGCTGACAAGTATATCAATCAATAAATAACCAAAGTGAAGAAATACTTAGATAATAATACACTTACACTTGGTGATTTGAACGTAGCGCTTTTTACAATCGACAGGTCTTCTAAGCACAACATCTCTAAAGAAACGAGAGCTTTAAATGATACACTGGACCAGATGGATTTCACAGATATTTACAGAACTTTATATACAAATGCAACTGAAAACACATTCTTCTCATGTGCACATAGAATTTCTCAAGAACAGACCACATAGTGGGTCGCAAATCAGGTCTTAACCAATACCAAAAGGTTGGGATCGGCCCTGCATATTTTCAGACCATAATGCTTTGAAATTAGAACTAAATCACAACAAGAAGTTTGGAGGATTTCAAATACATGGAGGTTAAGGACCATCCTGCTAAGAGATGAAAGGGTCAATCAGGAAATTAGAGAAGAATTAAAAAGATTCATGGAAACTAATGAGAATGAAGATACAACCTTTCAAAATCTTTGGGATGCAGCAAAAGCAGTCCTGAGGGGGAAATACATCGCAATACAAGCATCCATCCAAAAACTGAAAGAACTCAAATACAAAAGCGAACCTTGCACCTAAAGGAGCTGGAGAAAAAACAGCAAATAGATCCTACACCCAGCAGAAGAAGAAAGTTAATAAAAATTCGAGCAGAACTCAATGAAATAGAGACCAGAATAACTGTGGAACAGATCAACAAAACCAGGAGTTGGTTCTTTGAAAGAATTAATAAGATAGATAAACCATTAGCCAGCCTTATTAAAAAGAAGAGAGAAAAGACTTAAATTAATAAAATCATGAATGAGAAAGGAGAGATCACCACCAACACCAAGGAAATACAAACGATTTTAAAAACATATTATGAGCAGCTATACGCCAATAAATTAGGCAATCTAGAAGAAATGGACGCATTCCTGGAAAACCACAAACTACCAAAACTGGAACAGGAAGAAATAGAAAACCTGAACAGGCCAATAACCAGGGAGGAAATTGAAGCAGTCATCAAAAACCACCCAAGACATAAAAGTCCGGGGCCAGATAGCTTCCCAGGGGAATTCTATCAAACATTTAAAGAAGAAACCATACCTATTCTACTGAAGCTGTTCGGAAAGATAGAAAGAGATGGATTACTTCCAAACTCGTTCTATGAGGCCAGCATCACCTTAATTCCAAAACCAGACAAAGACCCCACCAAAAAGGAGAATTATAGACCAATATCCCTGATGAACACAGATGCAAAAATTCTCAACAAGATACTAGCCAATCGGATCATTGGCTTCTTAACAGTACATTAAGAAGATTATTCACCATGACCAAGTGGGATTTATCCTGGGGATGCAAGGCTGGTTCAACACTCGTAAAACAATCAATGTGATTGATCATATCAGCAAGAGAAAAACCAAGAATCATATGATCCTCTCAATAGATGCAGAGAAAGCATTTGACAAAATACAGCATCCATTCCTGATCAAAACTCTTCAGAGTGTAGGGATAGAGGGAACATTCCTCAACATCTTAAAAGCCATCTACGAAAAGCCCACAGAAAATATCATTCTCAATGGGGAAATGCTGGGAGCCTTTCCCCTAAGATCAGGAACAAGACAGGGACGTCCACTCTCACCACCGCTATTCAACATAGTACTGGAAGTCCTAGCCTCAGCAATCAGGCAACAAAAAGACATAAAAGGCATTCAAATTGGCAAAGAAGAAGTCAAACTCTCCCTCTTCGCCGATGACATGATACTGTACATAGAAAACCCAAAAGACTCCACCCCAAGATTGCTAGAACTCATACAGCAATTCGGCAGTGTGGCAGGATACAAAATCAATGCTCAGAAGTCAGTGGCATTTCTATACACTAACAATGAGACTGACAAAGAGAAATTAAGGAGTCAATCCCATTTACAATTGCACCTAAAAGCAGAAGAAACCTAGGAATAAACCTAACCAAACAGGTAAAGGATCTATACCCTAAAAACTACAGAACACTTCTGAAAGAAATTGAGGAAGACACAAAGGGATGGAAAAATATTTCATGCTCATGGATTGGAAGAATTAATATTGTGAAAATGTCAATGTTACCCAGGGCAATTTACACATTTAATGCAATCCCTATCAAAATACCATGGACTTTCTTCAGAGAGTTGGAACAAATTATCTTAAGATTTGTGTGGAATCAGAAAAGACCCCGAATAGCCAGGGGAATATTAAAAAAGAAAACCAGAGCCAGGGGCATCACAATGCCAGATTTCAGGTTGTACTACAAAGCTGTGGTCATCAAGACACTGTGGTACTGGCACAAAAACAGACACAGAGATCAATAGAACAGAATAGAGAATCCAGAAGTGGACCCCCACTTTATGGTCAACAAATATTCGACAAAGGAGCAAGGACTATCCACTGGAAAAAAGACAGTCTCTTCAATAAATGGTGCTAGGAAAATTGGACATCCACATGCAGAAGAATGAAACTAGACCACTCTCTTACACCATACACAAAGATAAACTCAAAATGGATGAAAGATCTAAATGTGAGACAAGATTCCATCAAAATCTTAGAAGAGAACACAGGCAACACCCTTTTTGAACTTGGCCATAGTAACTTCTTGCAAGATACATCCACGAAGGCAAAAGAAACAAAAGCAAAAATGAACTATTGGGACTTCATCAAGATAAGAAGCTTTTGCACAGCAAAGGATACAGTCAACAAAACTCAAAGACAACCTACAGAATGGGAGAAGATATTTGCAAATGACGTTTCAGATAAAGGGCTAGTTTCCAAGATCTATAAAGAACTTATTAAACTCAACACCAAAGAAACAAACAATCCAATCATGAAATGGGCAAAAGACATGAAGAGAAATCTCACAGAGGAAGACATAGACATGGCCAACAGGCACATGAGAAAATGCTCCGCATCACTTGCCATCAGGGAAATACAAATCAAAACCACAATGAGATACCACCTCACACCAGTGAGAATGGGGAAAATTAACAAGGCAGGAAACCACAAATGTTGGAGAGGATGTGGAGAAAGGGAGACCCTCTCGTGCTGTTGGTGGGAATGTAAACTGGTGCAGCCACTCTGGAAAACTGTGTGGAGATTCCTCAAAGAGTTAAAAGTAGATCTTCCCTACGACCCAGCAATTGCACTGCTGGGGATTTACCCCAAAGATACAGATGCGGTGAAACACCAGGACACCTGCACCCCAATGTTTACAGCAGCAATGTCCACAGTAGCCCAACTGTGGAAGGAGCCTCGGTGTCCATCGAAAGATGAATGGATAAAGAAGATGTGGTTTATGTATACAATGGAATATTACTCAGCCATTAGTAACGACAAATACCCACCATTTGCTTCGACGTGGATGGAACTGGAGGGTATTATGCTGAGTGAAATAAATCAATCGGAGAGGTACAAACATTATATGGTCTCATTCATTTCGGGAATATAACAAATAGTGAAAGGGAATAAAGGGGAAAGGAGAAAAAATGAGTGGGAAATATCAGAGAGGGAGACAGAACATGAGAGACTCCTAACTCTGGGAAACGAACAAGGGGTGGTGGAAAGGGAGGTGGAGGTGGGCGGGGTGTGGGGGTGACTGGGTGATGGACACTGAGGGGGGCACTTGATGGGATGAGCACTGGGTGTTATGCTCTATATTGGCAAATTGAACTCCAATAAAAAAAAATAAAAAATAAAAAGTAAATAAAGTGTTGATTTTTACTCATGACCCTGTTTCTATATGAAATGATAAAATAGAAAAGAAAACACACAAATTTTAGAATTGCCTTGGCCATGAATTATTTATGGAACCTTTACTGTTCTCAGCCTTACGAGGTGGCTTACCTTTTGGCCTATAAACACATTTCCCACAGTGGATAATAAAACTTTGTTGCTCCACAGCGGCCAAGATAATACTGTGTGTCAATAATTTAGTTTAATTAAGTAAATATATTCATACCTACTACAAATAAGTACTATGCTTGGTGCTGTCAGGGAATCCAAAATTAATTGGAGCTTATAATTAATCTAGTGGCTGAAAGAGACATGGAAACAACTAGTTCTATTTCAAAGTAGGAAAAAAAGTCTAACTGGAATGCAAAAACAAGTTACTGGAGTATAGAAAACAAAACAATTTTGACTTGGAGGACAGTCACTGGAGAAAAAACAACTTAGAAAAATTTCATGAAAGAAGTTAAGTATCTGCAAAATGAGTCAAATTTTGAAGAGCAGCGTTGGCATTCTAGAATAGGGACCATGATGAGCAAGACTGAGGAGTGTGGAAACTATAAATAATATAGCACATATAAACTGTAGGGAGATAGATAGATATATATTTTAATAGCACATATAAACTGTAGGGATATATATATATATATATATATATATATATATTTTTTTTTTTTTTTTAATGAGGCTGGGAGGAGAAAGGCTTTAGCTAAACTGTTGAGGGCTCAGAACTCTGGACAAGGAGCTTAGGGTTTTATTTCATAAATAATGAATTAGTAAAAGGTTTTAAGAAAAGATGATTATAGGGACGACTGGGTAGCTCAGCGGTTGAGCGTCTGCCTTCGGCTCAGAGCATGATCCTGTAGTTCCAGGATCGAGTCCCACATCAAGCTCCATGCGAGGAGCCAGCTTCTCCCTCTGTTATGTCTCTGCCTCTCTCTCTGTGTGTCTGTCATGAATAAATAAATAAAATCTTAAAAAAAAAAGAAAGAAAAGATGATTATACTGGCAAAGTGAAATGCTAACTGTAGAAATGAGTGAAGAGGCAGGACTGGACACCATTATAACAGCCCTCAGGAAAGGAAGACAACAGAAGGTTCAAGTGTGGCAGTGGCTGTTAAGAGGGGATAGCAGCAGACTTCTTGAGCAGAAGCTGCACAAGCAGAATTTCAGGTCTTGATTTAGCTTTCTCTTGGTGCTTGGCTTTAATTGAACTTATCAGATTGTTTGCCTGTCAACTGTTTGAATCCTGACCTTTAGCATATAAAGTTTACAGTAACAGTGATCTTGTTTTACTTGATTTACCAGTTTCTTTAGAAACAGTGCCCAGCACTTGATGCGATGAGCACTGGGTATTATATGTTGGCAAATTGAATTTAAATTTCAAAAAAATGTAATAAAAAATAAATAAAAATAAAATTGTCATAAAAGAAACAGTGCCCAGTAGTATAAGGCAGCCACAAATACTTATCAAATAAATAAATGAATGAATAGATGAGTTTTAAAAGATGGTGAAAATGGTCATCCCTGACAAGTACAGAGCAATGTGCATACGCAGCCTATCACAAAGTTACAAATAAAGTTGCTAAAGAATCAATAAAATAATGCTTTATTTACCTGTATCAGGCTGGCTCCGAGGATTACAGTAACTCTCTGTAGTCATGAAAATGACTGCCAATCCAATTTCTGCTTCAGGAATAGGTCTAAGCCCCTGCCTAAGAGAATAAAATAGTTTAAGTATGATAATATATTAAAACTAACAACTTTTATTAAGGTGATGTCAAGTTGAATCTTTTTATTCCTTCCCCAAAGAGATAACACAATTTTATGGTATGGAGAAAATTACAAATACATGGAGCACTGGTGTACTGGGGGGCAAGGTTATATTGGGCAAGTCCACCACTCTTTAGCAATTCAGTCATCTTATCTGTAAAATAAAGGCCTAAAATAAAGGAGATAGAGCCTTCCATTCCTAAAATTCTATAATTTTCAGAGTAAGAAAACAGTAATACCAGATGAGGCAATAAAATACATTTTTATAAGTAAATCTATTACTAGGATCCAAAGATAAAACTTAAAAAAGAAGGGAAGAGAAAGGAAAGGAAGGAGAAAATATAAAGACATATCATAAGCTCTATCTATACATGTTTTGTAATTTTAAGTTTAGGAAATAAAATCATTTTACAAATTTACATGTATTAAGGAATCTTCTCCTTAAAGGAATCTTATAGTGAACTACCTTCTGTTTTCTATTATGTGAATGAAACAAAGACAATAACACTGCTACATAAAACTACACCTCAGACTTTAAAAACTACAAAACTCTTTTTAATACTTATTGTAAAGATGTTTTAAGTGGTTGTAGTAATTTAAAAGGTCTTTCTCAAATGCTTAACATTTGTTTTTTCTATGTCCTGGATTAATGTAATAGAACTCAACTATACATACAGTTACATGATAGTACTATATTAAAATATATTTTTATAGTATCATAATCAAGTGATCACATATACTTATTTATAATTCAAGCAATTCAAAATTGGCATATTATCTTTTTTGAAACTGTAAATATATTATGTAAATTAGTTATAAAGATTGGTTCCATAAAATAGAAATATTTTGTATTATGCAATAATGTTATACAGATAATTGCATTATCCTAAACGGGGAAACATATCCTTTTAAAGTCAATGTGAGGGGCACCTGGGGGTCTCAGTGTTTGAGCCTCTGCCTTTTGTTTAGGTCATGATCCTGAGATCCTGGGATCAAGTCGCACATCGGGCTCCCCAAAGGGAGCCTGCTTCTCCCTCTGCCTATATTTCTGCCTCTCTCTCTGTGTTTCTCATTAATAAATATAATCTTAAAAAATAATGAAGTCAATAGTAAGATAAATGTGGCTACTAATACGACCTCTATACAACACTGCTCTAAACGTCCCAGTAGGTACAAAACAGAAAGGCAGAGGGAAAAAGAAACATAAGAGGTACAAGGATTAAAAAACATGATAGAAACATTATTTATAATGATTTTTATTAAAAAAAGGAGTATAGATACATTAAAAATAAAAGGGGAAGCTAACACGATGGCAGGATATAATATTAATATCTAAATGTCTTCTAAATTTATATACAGCAACAATAAACTAGAAAATGTAATTAAAGAGAGAATATTATCTATTTATACTCTACCTACCAGCATATAATATCTACACAGAATATGTAGTACCTAAGAATAAATCTAATAAAAGGAACTCAAGATCTTTAGAGGGAAATTATAAAAATTGTTAATTTTCCCTAAACTGATTTGTGAATTCAATGGAAGTCCTAATAAAAATCCCAATAGAGTTTTTGAAAAGATGATTCTAAAATGTATATGCAAAAATAAAGAGTAAAAAACGGACAGGTTGCTTCTAAAGAAGAGCAAAGACATTTGCCATACCAGATATGAGGACTTCATTGAAGTCACAAAAATTAAGACAATTTGGTAAATGTGGTATTGGTATAAAGACATATTGACCAATGGAATACAGTAAAGCCAAAAACAGTCCTATGTACATATGGAACTTTGGTGTAAAATAGAATCCATTCCAAAAAGATTAAAAGCAAACTTCAAACACAAAATATCAAAACACTAGCAACAAATTAGTAAAAAATTTAGGTGAACATCTTTTTAATCTATGAATAGAAAAAGACTTCTTAAAATATAAAAAGTACTAAGAAAGTTTTTAGTATATTAAAATTAAATGAGGGCAGCCCCAGTGGCCCAACAGTTTAGTGCCGCCTTTGGCCCAGGGCCTGATCCTGGAGACCCAGGATCAAGTCCCACGTCGGGTTCCCTGCATGGAGCCTGCTCCTTCCTCTGCCTGTGTCTCTGCCTCTCTCTCTCTCTCTCTCTCTGTGTGTGTCTGTCATGAATAAATAAATAAAATATTTAAAAAATAATAATAATAAAATTAAATTAAATGATTTCATGTATCATACAGTAAAACATTACAAAGTGGTAAAAGATTCTGCAATACATACAAGTGAAAAAAGAATTAATATCGAGAAATATAAAGAACTTCTACAAATAAAAAAGGAGAGTAGAAAATATACAACTACCATATGAGCCAGGAATTGCTACACTCTTGGGCATGTATCCCAAGGAAATGAAAACTTACATTCACAAAGAAACTTGTACATGCATGTTCAGAGGTGTTATTAATAACAAAAATTTAAAAAATGCAGATTTCCTTCAATGGAAGAATTACTCAACAAATTGTAGTGTACACATATATACACATACACTACTACTCAACAATAAAAAAGGATAAACAACTGATACACACAACTTAGATGAATCTCCAAGGAATTATACTGAATGAGAAAACCAGTCCTAAAGTGTATATGCTATCATTTAATTTATGCAACATTATTTTAAAAGATAAAATTTTAAAAATGGAGAATAAATTAGTGGCTTGCCAGGATTCGGGGACAGGAAGTTGGAGGTGGGGAGGGAGGAAGGGAAGTGGGTGTGGTTTTAAAAGAACAACAGGAAGGATCCTTGTGGTGAAGGAATTGTTCTGTATCTTGACTAAGGTGGTAAATTTATGAACCAACCCATGTGATAAAATGGTCAAAACTAACACACACACTCACACAAAAACCGGGAAATTCATATTAAAAAAATACAATTATAGTGATAGAAAACTGGGTAAAAGACATGAGTAGATATTTCAGAACAAGAAAAACAGATGTCCAGGAAGTATCAGAAGAAATGTTAAGCATCACCGGTGATGAGAAAAATAGAAATGAAAATCACAGGATAGGATTGTATATCCATTCAATTAACAAAAATGGTAAAGTCTAACCATATCAAGTGTGGAAAACAGTGTGCATCTATTTAATCTCTTACATACTGTGGGGGGAGAACTATAAGGTGGAACAGTTTGATACTAACTCCAGAGATTGAATATTCATATAACCTATGACCCAGTAGTTCTAACCCTAAGAAGAATATTGAGTACAACCAGGAAATGCACAAAAATGATCTCAGTAACAATGTTTACGATAATAAAAACCAGAAAGAAGATTTTTTTCAATGTGGAATCAACAAACTGTGGTATATTCACACAATGAAATATATTTTACCATCAAAACAAATTAATTACAGTAACATGTAACAAAATGGATGAATTCTTATCAGTAATGTATCATTATGTGGGAAAAATCCCCAAAGATTACATAGTAGTATGAAGACCAGGTTATAAAGTTAAAACAATTAGAACATATGCACACATATTTTAGAAATAAAGAAACAATAAAACTATATGTAAAAGTAAGTAAATGATAAGCAAAGGATTCCAGATGAATGTTATTCTATGTAGGAGGAGACTGGGGGTAACACAGAGGTAGGTATTTTTTAGTATCCAGCTTGCATTTTAGGAGTAGCTTCTTACACATTTATTATATAACTTAAAATAACTACTTCACTAGTGAACAAAATTAGTGTGTATTGTTATGGTTCAATGATGACAGTGTATCATGAACCAAGGAATATCATTCATCCTATTTTGTGCAAAACTGTGAAACAGATGAAGAGAGGGAAGGCAAAGAAGGAGGAAAATAAAGAGAAAATAAATTAACAGGAAGAGTTCCCACATTTGAGCTAAGATGTTGGGAAAATATCTTAGCAACATCGTCCTCTTACACTTTTGAATTTTCTTCAGAAGACATTTAATTGTAACCCCTGATATCCTATACCCATACTTCTTACATAATGCTAATGGTGTGTTATCCAAAATTCAGTCAACAGCTGGCTTTAGTGGCCACTTGCTTGATCTACCTGCACCTCCAATGACTTTCAGTGGCTTGGACGAAGTAGATACGTGTTAAGTGACAGTCTTTCTCAAAGACTGCCCTCCCCCCAAAAAACAAGTTGTAATGGGGCCAAAGACTACAGAACCAAATGATATCTCACGATAAAGCCACCAGCCTCTGATCAACTTTGCACTCTGGCTACTTTCTTACCTCGTGATCATGGTATATGCTGAAGGGCAGTGAGATGTAAGGGTGAAAAGCAGAGACTGTGTAACCAGATTGCCTGGGGTCACATTCTGGCTCTCTTGCTCACTCCCTGTGTTCCATCCCTTTTGTCCTAGCTGCACCGTGGTTACCATAACAGTAAATAATACACAGAGCTGTGTGAGGACGAATGTCTTTATATACATGAAACTCCTGGAACAGGATCTGCTCACGATGATATCGTGATACAGTACGATGTAAGTGGAGCTTTCACTGCTCTTATTTTGCTTGGTTCTTTCAAAGCCCGGTCACAGGTAAAATGTTGTCTAAAAAAGGCCTTCTTTTCTTCATTCTATTAAGAATAAATTTCTCCCCTTTTCCCTGTTATTCTGCTTCCCTTTTGCATATTTGTAATTATCTGTTTACTCATCTTTATCTGCCTCTCCCTCTAGACAGTAAGCTCCAGTGGTGGCAGGGACCATAGCTGCCGTAACTATTATATTCCGGTGCCTAACAGGTAAGAGAACCACAGTAAATTCTGGATATAAGTAAGATGTTACTTTATTTTCTCTTTGTAGTAGTTAATACAACCCCATTAAGGAAAATATCTATGGGACAGAAGTCTAAAATTTTATTTTTTGTTTTAGCAAATATATAAAATAAAACAAGGGGAATCTCCATGTTCAGGAAGACTATTGGGAGAGGAAAAATGAATATTGTAGGGAAACAGCTACGGACATTTTTTTTTAATAAATTTATTTTTTATGGGTGTTCAATTTGCCAACATATAGAATAACACCCAGTGCTCATCCCATCAAGTGCCCACCTCAGTGCCCATCACCCAGTCACCCCCACCCCCTGCCCACCTCCCCTTCCACCACCCCTAGTTCGTTTCCCAGAGTTAGGAGTCTCTCGTGTTCTGTCTCCCTTTCTGATATTTCCCACTCATTTTTTCTCCTTTCTGGACTTTTGAGACATAAATACTCTACCTATTTATGGTAGGTGAACAGAAATTTGGTCAGCAGCCTGCAAACCTAACATTTTATAATACTTGTTAGCCTCAAAAATGTTAAGATTAGGGACGCCTGGGTGGCTCAGTGGTTGAGTGTCTCCCTTTGGCTCAGGATGTGATCTCAGGGTCCTGGGATCAAGTCCTGCATCAGGCTCCCTGCAGGGAGCCTGCTTCTCCTTCTGCCTGTGTCTCTGCCTCTCTCTCTCTCTCTCACTTTCATGAATAAATAAAACTTTAAAAAACAAAAAAGTTAAGATTATTAATACCAATGAAGACTTTAGGACAAAAACCCTTTGTTTAGCTCTTTCACATTGTCTCCTCACTACAAATCCTATTCTTGGATATATGACATTTTTTCTTGCTTTTGAATGACAGCCTATGTGACAGGGCTGAAAAATGTTATATGCATTCCTAATGGTAATAATCACCAAGGAACAAATATATTCCAGCTGTAGGCAGTTTCAGGAAAAAAATCTTACATTTGAACTTTGTCACAGATAAGGATGCTGTACCTCTAGCACACTAACGCACCATAAATTTTCAAGTACCATATATAACAAAATGTTTGTAATTCTTGTATATCTTTTTATATCAAATTCAGTAAAATAAAAAAGTTACATATAAAATTGCCTTTTTAAAAATAATTAAGATAATTCTGTACCTTTGCAGCTTATCCATAATTGAATGAATCCATTTTTTCTGAGAGTCAGGAATTAGAGTTTGTGAATTTGTTATTCCTACATCAACAACACAAATTCCAGGAGCTGAAAAGAAACTATATTCTTCCTTATTTTCTTCAGTTATCAACCTAGCATCTCCTCCTCCAAAAATAACTGCTGAACTTAACTTCTTATACTAAAAAACAAACAAAAAACAGAAAAAATATAATGAAATAGGCACAATTCATTCCTTCAGTTCATTCTTTTAAATTTAATTCCTGTATAGTTAACGGTGTTATATTAGTTTCAGGTGTACAATATAATTCAATACTTCCATAGATCACCCAGTGCCCATCACAAATACACTCCTTAGTCCCCATCACCTACTTCCCCCATACCCTGCAAACTCCCCCTCTGGTAACCATCAGTTTGTTCTCTACAGTTAAGAATCTGTTCCATGGTTTGTCTCTCTTTTTCTTCTATTTGCTCATTTGTTTTGTTTCTTAGATTCCACATATGAGTGAAATAATATGGTATTTGTCTTTCTCTCACTCACTTATTTCACTTAGCATTATATTCTAGTTCCATCCACATCACTATAAATGGCAAGATTTCATTCTTTTTTATGGCTGAGTAGTATTCCATAACATATGTGTGTGTATCACATCTCTTTTATCCATTCGCTTGTATTAGGGAAGTAAAATAAAAGTAGAGTTGAAACAGAACTGGTTCTACTTTTTAGAAGACAATCTGAGCTTCCACTCAGAGAATCCCCACTTCACCAGGTATCCTGGCAGCCCTGGGATTGTTACATTGTTTGCCCTTCCTTATCATAATTAACAATGCTCTAACTGTGGGCTTGCTTGCACTGTCCACCTATAACATAAGCTCCTTGAATCCCCATTTTGGTACACTGAAGACATTCAACAGCTACTAAATGACCAAGTAAAGACGTAAATCAGTTTTCTGTCCCCACCCCCTAACCCACATATTTATAGAAACTTAATTGGCCAATTAACATATGTCAAAAAAATCTCATATACATGAATACTGGACAACTCCTAGTGCCTAGAGAGTTTTTTCACTTCTCACTTCTATACAAAATCTCAAAAAATATGCATTAACAGTTGATAACAGTAATAATTTATCTAGTTTATGTCTTCATTAGGAAAATTCTTCTCATAACATTACCTGTTTGGCATTTAGAAATACAAACATTTTCCCTCTGAAGATTTGCTTTCTTTCCTGTCGTCCTGACAGATCAATGTTTTTATTTCCAATAGCTGGTTCATCAATAGGTGGGTAATAACTGTTAAAAAAGAAATTAAAAGTATATTCTAATTATATACTGTTTTGTATGCATACTGTTAAATTTATAAATAGAATAGCTATCTAGACACTGGAAGGTTTAATTTCTGTAACATCACTGAATTATTATTTTTTTAAAAGAAAGCATTTTTTTTCAGAGACAAAATGGTGGCAGGTGCCATATAAAAAAGCATAGTTGTTCCTTATTTTCTGAAAAAATATAATCCAAGAGCGGACAATCCTAAAATATGATTTAATATACATGAATCAAACAAGTTACGTGAATTTTAAAAGGCTGAGACAGCGTCCATAAAGATCAATTTCTATTGGCATCTTACGTTTCCTGGGAATCAAGGAGTGTTATGTTCACATCCAATTCTGCAAACTACTATTAAGTGTTTTATTAAAAACCCCTTTGGGAAAAAAAATTCCTTTGGAGAAGCTCAGGAAAAATTTTTTTTTAAGATTGATTGATTGATCGATTGATTCATGAGACACAGAGAGAGAGAGGCAGAGACACAGGCAGAGGGAGAAGCAGGTTCCATGCAGGGAGCCCGATCGATGTGGGACTCGATCCAGGGACTGCAGAATCCCACCCTGGGCTGAAAGCAGATGCTCAGTTGCTGAGCCATCCAGGCATCCCAAAGCTCAGGCAATTTTAAAACTTCAAATATTTTGTCAGTTTAAATAAAATTTCCAAAGTGAGATTAAAAAACACAATCTTGGGGATCCCTGGGTGGCTCAGCGATTTAGTGCCTGCCTTCAGCCCAGGGCGTGATCCTGGAGACCCGGGATCAAGTCCCACATCGGGCTCCCTGTGTGGAGCCTGCTTCTCCCTCTGCCTGTGTCTCTGCCTCTCTCACTCTCTCTCTCTCTCATGAATAAATAAATAAAAATCTTTAAAACACACACATACACAATCTTCTGGGGGCACCTACGTGGGTCAGTTTGTTAAGCATGTGACTCTTGATTTCAGCTCAGGTCAGGATCTCGGGGTTGTGGGACATGAGGCTCCATCCTGGGTGTGGAGCCTGCTTGGGATTCTTTCTCTCTCTCATAAAAATGAGGGAAAAAAAGAAAATAGAGACACTATATCAACAAATAATTCTCAAGCCTCATATCAGTCCAGTTTCAACTTTCTATATAATTAAATCTTTTGCTACAACAATTTGATCAGTCTGTTAGCTTAACTCTCTACCTTCAAGTAAAAATTACTAATTACTAAATATGCTCATGGATAAGAAGACTCAATATTGTCAAGGTGTCAGTTCTTCCCAACTTGATCTATAGATTAAATGTAATTCCAATAAAACTCCCAGCAAGTTATTTTGTGGAAACTGACAGATTCTAATGTTTATATGGGGAGGCAAAAGATCCAGGACAGCCAACACAATATTAAGGAAGAACAAAGTTGGAGTACTAGTACTACCCAAGATTTATTATAAAGCTACAGTAATCAAGAGAATCTGGTATTATGAAAAAACACACAAAAGAGAATAAAGAGCCCAGAAATAGACTAATATAAACACAGTCAAGTGATCTTTAACAAAGGAACAAAGGCAGTACAATGGAGCTTAGTCTTTTCACCAAATGATGATGATACTGGATATTGGACCTTCACAGGCAAAAATAGAATCTGGACGCAGAGCTTACAGCCTTCACAAAAATTAACTCAAAATGGTCACAGACCTAAAGTAAAGTGCTAAACTATAAAACTGCTAGAAAATAACAGACAAAAATCTAGATGACCTTCGCTATGGCAGTGACTTTTCAGATACAGCAACAGGCATGATCTATGAATGAAGTAAATGATATGCTAAATAAACTTCATTAAAATTTAAAACTTCTAAAAAAAAAAAAAAGATTAAGACTTCTGCTCTGTGAAGGACAATGTCAAGAAAATGAGATGATGTACCAGAGACTGGGGGAAAATATTTGCAAAACACACATCTGATAAAGGACTGTTACCCAAAATACACAAAGAACTCTCCAAAAGTAAGAAAACAAACAACCTGATTAAAGAATGGGCCAAAATCCTGAAGCAGCTTCTTGCTAGACACATCTCCAGAGGCAAGGGAAACAAAAGCAAAAATGAACTATTAGGACTTCATCAGGAAAAAGAGCTTTTGCACATCAAAGGAAACAACAAAACTAAAAGCAACCCATGGAATAGGAGAAGATATTTGCAATTATCAGATAAATGGCTAATATCCAAAATCTATAAAGAACTTATCAAACTCAATACCCCAAAACTAAAAAATCCAGTCAAGAAATGGGCAGAGGACATGAACAGACATTTCTGCAAGAAAACATACAAATGCCTAACAGACACATCACTCCTCTTCAGGGAAACACAAATCAAAACCACAATGATATTACCTCACACTGATCAGAATGGCGAAAATTAACAAGTCAGGAAACAACGGATTTTGGTAAGGATACAGAGAATGGGAAACTCTCTTACACTGTTAGTTGGTATGGCCAGTCTGGAAAAAGTACAGAATTTCTCAAAAAGTTAAAAACAGAATTGCCCTACAACCCACAATTACACTACTAGGTATTTATCCAAGGGATACAAAAATAGTAACTTGAAGGGACACATGAACCCCCCAATATTTAGAGCAGCAATGTCCCTAATAGCTAAAATATGAAAAGAGCTCAGATGTCCACTGAAAGATGAATGGATAAAGATGTGACACACACACACACACACACACACACACACACACTGGAATATTACTCAACCACCCCAAAAAATGAAGTCTTGCCATTTGTAACAATGTGGATGGAACTAGAGACTATTACGCTAAGTAAAATAAATCAGAGAAAAACTACCATATAATCTCATTCACATGTGGAATTTAAGAAAACAGATGAACTTAGGGGAAGGGAAGGAAAAATAAGATAAAAACAGAGAGAGAGGCAAATCATAAAAGACTCAAGTATACGAAACAGGGCTGCTGGAGGGGAGATGGGTGGGGGGATGGGGTAATTGAGTGATGAGCATTAAGGACACTTGATGGAATGAGCACTGGGCGTTATATGCAGCTGATGCATCACTAACTTCAACCCCCAAAAGTAATAATACACCATACGTTATCTAAATTGAATTTACATACAGAATTTTTTTTAAAGGGGCCAAAATCTTAACAGCTATCTCACCAAAGACATGTACAGATAGCAAATAAGCAGATGTTCAATATCATGTTATCAGAAAAATGTAAATTAGAACACTTAGACACTGTTACACATATATAAGAATGGCCAAAATCCACGACACAAACACCACCAAAGCTTGTGAGAATGTGAAGTGATAAGAACTTTTCATTCATTGCTGGTGAGAATGTAAAACGATAAAGCCATTTTGGAAGACAGTTTGGCACTTTCTCACAAAACTAAACACATTCTTACTGTATGATGCACTCCCTGGTATTTATCCAAAAGAGCTGAAAAAGTTATGTCCATACTAAAACCTGCACATGGATGTGAATAGCAGCTTTATTCTTAACTGTCATAAGGTGGAAGCAACGGAAATGTCCTTTGGTAAGCGAATGGATAAACCGTAGTACATTCAAACAATGGAATATTATTCAGTGCTAAAAAGAAACGAGCTACCAAGTCATGAAAAATATTGAGAATTTTAAATGCAAGTTACTAAGTGAAAAAAGCCATTCTGAAAAGGCTACCTACTATTTAATTCAACTGTATGAAATTCTGGAAAAGGCAAAACTATGGAAATAGTGAAAGTTCAGTTGTGGCTGGGAGTTGCGGGGAGTGGGAACAATAAATAGGGTACAGAGGGTTTTCAGTGCAGTGAAAATACTTGGTATGATACTATGATGGATATATGTATTATGTTTTTATCCAAAGCCACGGAATGTACAACACCAGGAGTAAACTCTAATGTATACTATGGACTTTGGGTGATTATGAGGTCAGTGTAGGCTCATGACACTTTGATGGGGGAAACCCCTAACTGGGGTGGGGGGGGGGCTGCATGTGTGCAAACAGGAGGTAAATGGGAAGCTTCTATAACTTCCTCTCGATTTTGGTATGAACCTAAAATTGCTCTAAAAACTTTAATTTAAAAAATTACTAATATATCACAGTGATGATGAGAAGACAATGTAGGACGGGAAATTCACAACCTAGACTACTAGTCCCTAAACAATCAAGAGTTAACCATCTACAGAGAACAACACCCAATATGGTAAAAATATTTTGGTCATGAGGATCACCATCCCACATTTTAGAACTAACTTCCTTACATTTTTTTTTCCCCTCAGATTTCTCTTGGCAGCATACATATTTCACAAAGTTAGCTGAGTTGTGATTAAGCAATTACATTTTTAAAAAGTTTTGATAACTGATTAAACCACAAATGCACGTGTTTTAACATTCTACAGTGGATATTGTACATCTATTCTAAGACAGTGATTCCTAGAACTTGTAATCTCAAGTAAATGAGTTATCTGCAGGAAACAGCTGACTTAGCCAATAGGGTGAAATGCAGCCCACTGTGTTATCTGATTTTCTAAATAACTGACTTTACAATTCTGTTTATTTTCTTTTAAAGACACAGAGGATAGTAGAAACTATTTTAACCATTAAAGTTAAATCTATAATAAGAAAAGTTCATGCTAGAAAATTAGTAAATATATCTAATTCATACGTCGGATAAATTTTTAGTTATCTCTTTGAATGCCTTTTATTCTCTCCCTTTTGACAAGAATTCTCCAATATTTCACACTTCTATCAGTGTGAAATGCAAGCATCACTTCACTTACAAATGGCTAGTTTATGAATTGGTGTACATAGTACTATAACACTGGATGATGTAACCAGTTCTAAGCAAAAAAAAAAAAAAAATGATGTGTGTTTAACACGTACATATAGCTGAGTAGATGGGAGTCTTACTGCCTTCCAGTGACAACGGAACATGATCTTTAAATTATCTACACCACTTAAAAATAGTCATTTTTAATTTTGTCACAAATAATAGTTTACTATGCCCAGAGAACAGTCAACTCTAGTTTAGTTCAATGAAGACTGAACATTTTGTTAAACCTTGAACCAGGTTCCTACAGATAGAGGAGAATACACCGTTAGTTTTCCTTGATGGTACTACCAGAGTTCTAACTTTAATGTGTGTAATTTTTAGTATTTGGCTTTTCTACCAAGTGCCATGAGGACAGAAACTGTAATGCTTTTTGGCTCATCACTGTATCCTCAGGTCTATCTTGCCTAATTCATGGTAGGCACTCAGAAATATTTGATTGTACAAAATAGAAATTAAAAATTCATCTATTAAAAGTAGATGAAAGTATAAACATCTCTTTATTCCCTCAATATGCAGATTTGAGCATTAAAATTCTGGGACTAAAAAAATATATTTTGCTTTTCTTTTAAAAACAGTGGTAAATTTGAGCCATTCAGTTAAGACTAGTAAGACTGATCTTGCAAAACAAAAAACAAAAAAAAAAACATCACTGTACTGTGAAGAACCTAACCAAATGTTGGAGTCAGATATGATTTGTGAGATCACACACATGATATATGAAATCATTGATTATACAGTGATAAGTAGCATGCTATGTTCTGAACTTTATATACTTAGATAAGCCTTTTTTCCTTAATAGTATAAGGAGGAGAACAAGAAAAGAAATAATAAAAGTGAGGAAAACATCACTAAAAATCAGTATTTCTGAAGCAATATGTTCTACAAGTTTTAAAGCATTTCTGAGGCTCCAGTTACTTAATAGCTAGTTAAAAATTTGGAAAAGAGTCAATTAACTTGGCAGAGACCAAGGTCAGAGGTACAATGCCTAAATACTAGGCTACCACAAATATAATTTCTAATTTCTATAATGAAAAAATTGAAACATTTTGGCATGCTTCTACAGAAACTTTGAGCTGCAAATAATGTTTTATTATATAGCAACTAGTACATATAATTCACAAATTCTCTAAAATTTTAATCTAGAAATAGCTGACTTTTCTTATGTACATTTTATGACTTTTTTTAAAGATTTTATTTATTTATTCATGATACACACAGAGAGAGAGAGAGAGAGAGAGAGAGAGAGAGGCAGAGACACAGGCAGAGGGAGAAGCAGGCTCCATCCAGGGAGTCTGATGTGGGACTTGATCCCGGGACCCCAGGATCACGCCCTGGGCCGAAGGCAGGTGCTAAACTGCTGAGCCATCCAGGGATCCCCTATGACTTTATTTAAATTCTTTATATCTTCTTCAATAAATTTCATCAAACTCAAAGCACATCATCTTAATTTCTGTCCCAAGATTTTCCAAATACAGAATTCTTCTCAACTTATGTATAATTCTGGCAATGGAAACTGTATTTCAAGCCACAATATTCATTTGTCCAACATCTGAACAGCTATTTATTTCATCACTCCTACAGGCATATGTTCATGATTCATATAAGAACTTACTATAGCATTTCCTTTCGTTGATCTCTAAAAGGCCCAATTACATTGACATCCACAACCTGTATATGTAAGGTTATCTCCAAGAAAAGAACTGCTATATGTTACATTTCTTTGCCTTGAATTTTGATTGATTATATACAGTCAACTCCAAAAACTAAGATTGTTTCAGGCTAATGTTTCTCTTGGGTCTGATATCTGATTTCAAGCCAATAAGTTAGCCTATTCCTGTTTCTTGGATGTGGGCAGAAGACACAAGACTCCTGCGTCAGAGACAAAGTGAGTGGCAAGCCTCAGCATATTTGTAGTCGATCTCCTCCCGGACCAAGTTCTGTGGGGATGATATAGAAGGCACATACAGCAGGCTGTGTTACAGGAGAGAGGAACAATGAACTTGAGAATCCAGGAGTTTCACAGCAAGCTATAAGCAGGCCTATTCTTTGTCCCAAAAAGGACACTAACTCTTCCCTCAAGGCTTCTCACTACAAACCACGAGAAATGGCCTAGGTATTCAAGGTAGTAAGGGCCTAGCATTCTTGGCACATTTGACAAGTTGTCTATGAACGCAAAGACTAAGTTTCTCCCAACAGTTTTTTCCCAGCAATGATGCTTGTTATTTGAAATTCAGTAGTTTAAACAGCACTCCATAAAATAAGACTACAAAAATTCAAATAAAAGGTTAACTCCTTTTCTTTTTTAAGGGATCATTTCTTTACATCCAGAAAATCTACAGTATTTTAATGAAATTCCTTTAATAAAGTATAAATTACCAAAATAAATACTTTGAAATGGAGTCTTCTAAAAATGACTTCATCTATATTGGTATTCTGATGACAGGATAGGCAAATGAGATCTCACAAATCATGCTAAACTCTGTCTTAACCTGTCCTTTGGTAACAGTGCAAAGATGAAGACACAATTGCACTAAATAGAATTATACTTTTTTTAGGTTAAAAACATCCTTTTTATTTTAAATACACTGATAATGCTTTTTCAGAACTAAAAGAAGAGGTAGTTACATTTTGTTAAGGAGCCACCACAATTTGTTTCATAAACCTTTCATAACCCACCCTACTAATTTAAATTTAATCCTTTTTCTATTTGATAGTTGAACTTATATAGTTATATAGTCAAATAAGACAACAAGGATATCAAAATGGATTCCAATAAGCATATGAATCTATCAAGGCAAAAATATACTTACTTTAAAAAAATATTAAAATATAATTATCAGTTGACATGATCAAGCATGAGCTAGTGTAAATGCTTTTCATGGCTAAGACTGAATTAGAAGTTACTAAACAATCTTACAGTAGAGATGTTTTATTGTAGTCATCTAAGTTAATATAGTCATAAATTGAAGCCAGAAAAACTTATGCTAAACCTAAAGTCAAAAATAGACCCAGGTTAAATACACCTGAGAATCTGAACAATAAGTAGACATCAATGACTAATTCTAAAAACTTCAAGACCATAACACATACATCACGAGTGGTAAAACCTATCAGACACCTCCACTCCCGAGTAATATAGGATTAATAATCACTTATTTGTATCAAGGATCATTACTTATTGTTTATTGGGAAAACCATGAATAGGCTTCACAAGAAGAAAACCTCCCAAATGAAAAAAAAATAAACCTCCCCAAGAAGAAAAATTTCAGTTACTTTTAAAAGCAGACACAAATTATTAGGCATAAAGAGTACCCACCCACCCCTCAAAAAAAAAAAAAAAAAAAACCAGCATTGGGCAAAATAGTTTATGACAACTAATGGCATTTTACAACTATTAATAAGATTCTTAACTTGCATGACACTTTAGATTTTTAAACACTCAGATATTCAAAGTTGTCCTATCGAGATTTTTTTTTTTAAGATTTTATTTATTCATTCATGAGAGACACAGAGAGAGAGAGAGGCAGACACAGGCAGAGGGAGAAGCAGGCTCCCTGGAGGGAGCCCGATACGGGACTCGATCCTGGGACCAGGACCACACCCAAAGGCAGATGCCCAACCGCTGAGCCACCCAGGCGTCCCTGTCATATAGAGATTAAGATGAGCTTATAAACACACAGTCTACCTATTATGTCATATAGACTGTAACTTATTGGTATTATTTTAAACAAGCATGTTCTTGTGCTAAGTTGACTAAATCTGAAAATAAAAATTCAAACATCTTCCTCCTCAACCATAGATTACTTCAAAGCATCACAAATACTATATATAGCAGCTAAGATCCCTTAGTCTGGTCATTCACAAATTTAGCAGAGCATCTAAAATCATCATCACCACCATCATCATCATAAAGCTACTTGAATCTTACCTGGTATTATTGCAATTAGCAGCATTTCTTTTAACAAGCACCTAATACAGTGCCAAGCAAAATGCTCAGAACTTGTACACTCTATTACTTAAAATTACTAATACTACTAAGTACTTAAAACACAGGACAGGTGTTAGTCTCATTTTTCAAATGCGGTAACTGATGCTCAAAAGAAATAAACTCCATTCCCAAGGCCACAGCGCTATTGATATTCTGGACCGAGACTACATGACTCCAGAACAGGAAGGCTGCATCACACAATTCCAGAGGTCCTGATTGCATGATACTCAACATGGGACATGTGGCCTTTGGATGGTACCTCTGCGCCATGTGCGGTCCTTCAACTTTTTTTGTTTAAATATTGGCAGATATGGGGGCATCTGGGGGCTCAGTTTGTTAAACTGAACACCACATCTTGAAACAGTCGTTAAAGAGGGAATCGACCTAAATAAAATCAGTGCTATCACACATTCTGTATGTCATAATAATATTTAAAATACATGATATAGGAGCTTCCCAGTTGGTGAACACATGGAGGTGCAGGGAGAGGGGCCTGCCTGGAGAGAACATGAAGCTCCTTGCCTTTTCCCCATACCTTGCCTTGCGCATCCTTCATCTGGCTGTTGGTTAGTATCCTTTATTATATCCTAATAAATTGGTATGTTAAAAAAAAAATACAGGATATACCTTTCAATTTGTGGAGGCTGCTTATTGGCCTTAACTGCTTTAAGAAGTTCAGTAAAATATTCTGGCTTTACAATTGGACGTCCACAAATGAGTGCACATATTGTCTGGAAAGAAGAAAAACATATGTGAATATAAATACTCATTGCTAGCTTTTCTTTAAAGAAAAGTTTTAAGTTAGAGACTATAAAGGGACATTTTTCCTTTCATCTCTCTAAATTTATAAAGGAGCCACAAACCATAAAATAGAAGTCAGTATTTGGTCACTGTTTAGTTTCAGTATACACATTGCTATATAATCACTTAATTTTAAGGAACC
Organism: Nyctereutes procyonoides; assembly: GCF_905146905.1. NCBI lineage: Eukaryota > Metazoa > Chordata > Mammalia > Carnivora > Canidae > Nyctereutes > Nyctereutes procyonoides. Next base: position 6,528,122 of record NW_026575137.1, read on the forward strand.
ACCAATTACAATATTAATTTAAAAATTGCTTTGGGGAGGGCAGAACAAGGTAACATAAGCCCATTTTAAAGTGTATTCCAATTTAAGAGTTCTTAACATGTTAAAAAGAGAAAAACGTGAGCTGTAAGATCTTTGCTGCCTAAATGTCTTTTGAACAGATTGTAAGTATGGAATAAAGTATTTTTAAGAAAGTAAATAAAAGAATAACTACTTGAGGTGGAGTAAAAGCTCAAAAGAAGTACAAAGAGACTATGGGGGTGAGGGTGGAGAAACTTCAAGTAACAAGTGAACTAAGCTATAAACAGCAAATAAAATACACCACAAAATCTGAAAAAGATTAGAAAATACCACCACTGGAGATGAAAATAAAGATTCAGCATAATCTATGGAAATAACCCAACTGAAGAATCTCTAAGTATGCTTCTAATAACATGGAGTATTACTTAAATACAAGCAAACAACCTAAGGTGTCTCAAGACTGGAATCTGAATACACCAACCTCAAACGTGAGTGAAGTAACTGGCGTCTGGCAGGAAGCAGTGATGTGGAATTTAACAACGGACTGAGCAAGCTTCAATACCTGGGATCTTGGGTAATGGATTTAATTACTCCATGACTCAGTTTCCTCTTCAAAAAATAAAAATGGAACTGAATATTCCTTAGGTTTCTTTTTGGTTCTAACACTTAATGATTTAAAAAATATAAAGTAACCCGTACTTTTGGGAAATTAACCAAAAAAATAATATAATAACTAGGCTTTCTTTTTTGGCACACGACTGATCAAATACACTGAAAAAGGACTGCTCTGCAATGTTGTCAGTATATATCCAGTGACTCTAATACCTGCGCCATTTGTCTCCCAGTCACTGGAATAGTGTATACTCTGGTGAATGGGTACCAGTTCCAGGTCTGTCACGACTCAGTAAAGTATCTCTGGAGACCATCTAACTGCCTTTGCTCTTATTTCATATTCACCCAGCAAGCTCATAATTACTTAAATTTTACTTCTCAGGTACTTTAGTATCTTTAAGGGGATTGTGTTGGAGTCCACATATAAATATGTGGTTGCTATAAAGGTGCATCCCTAATATAAACTAATAAATAGACGTTTTGGTTTATTAGCATAAATTAGTACTCAGGAGGCCAATCACTCTGAATTTATAAATTTCATAACCTTGCAAAGAAAGAACCTGATCCTTATCAGAGATAACCCCTCCAACATACAAGTTTAACTTGAGGTTCAATCAAGCCTTTCTCTAGGATACCTGTTTAGCTATAATACACATATTCTTATTAGATATTAAAGGATTTCTGTATCATCTAATAAAGGAATCTAAATATTTGTTGCTTATCACTATAGACGTTAACTTAAAACAATCTCACCTATCTACAGTCAACCTGTTTAAAGGAGATGAATCACCTCCCAATGTCATTCTTCAATTAGCTTTGGATATAACCAAATCTGATGAAGATGCAAAATCTGAAAACATACCAAAATATATCAGTTTTAATGAAGAGTCAGCATCTTCTAATGGTAGATATCTACGTATCTCTGGATGGCAAAGACACATTAAACTGTAAGAACTTAAAGAGTCTTTGTGATCAGGGCATTATACCAAAAAGAGACTAAGTAAGAGAGGATGAGACCATGAGATGAACTGGAGGAAGACAACTTGATAGAAGGGACTAGAGATGCTAACTCTGAGACTGGCGGTCAACCTCAGTCACTTCGTTTTTAGACTGAAGATACCAACTGCACACTGTAGTAAACTTATTGGTGAAAATAGAACATAAATCATCTTTAAAATGCTAAATCAAAATCTGAGATATAATCTTACATGTTTTTGCTTGTCTCAAATAATAAACAGGTTATCTGAAAAGTAATTCTAGCCTAAATGGTATACATTTAATGTGACATATATAAACCCACATCTAACAGCTCTGATAGTTTTAAAATAAATGGCCTTAACAATGTCTGTGTATAGCTGGTGAGTAAGCTTAGATTCACAAAACTTATTTTAACATAATAACAAGGCATTTAACCTACTTTAATGGTAACTTTGACTGATATCATGACAAGATGAGTACATTCTTCTGTCCAATTGTTTACAGTAAGTCCTCCAAGTTGCAAAATAGCTTGATTTAAAGCAGTTTTCCCAGAAACATCTAAACAAGAAGAGCATGCAACCAAAGGCTCATATTCTACTCTGTAAATGAGAACAAGTTACATAAAATTATACTATCACAGCTCCAGAGATGGCATCTTATAGTACTTTAAACTTCAAGTTCACATCACATGCTGTTATTTTAATTCTTATGTATTATTACCCTTTCTAATTTATGAAATTATCACTTCCTAAGTCTTGAGTTGCACTTAAGAAAAAAAGCCAATGACTGAAGTTAACATTATACGTTCACTTATGTAGAATTAAACAAATGTAGCTCCCATCAGGTTCTTGGAGACCACTCAAACTCTTATTCCCTCTTAATCACTACCTGTGATTGACAAAATGCACCACCCACATGTGATGCAAAGTTCACTAATATGCTAAGTAGGAACTAAATTAAATGGTTTTAAATTCATTATCCATAAATATCAGGTCCTTTAAAATTTGGGCTGTGCAAAAGAAAGCTGTCCATTTTTAATAGGAATTTAAAAAGTTCTTACCTGAATTTACTTTCAAATACTCCAAAAGTAACCCTATCCCCTGTCTTCAAAACTTGAGAAAGGCCATGCTGCATTCTTTCCTCATTAACAAAGGTACCATACTTAGAATTATCTTTTAACGTCAATATAGGAATTTCATCTGTTTGACTCTGAAACAATCAATACATTTAAGTCTTTTACCACGCGGTAAATACAGTTTCCCAAGCGAAAAGGTTTCAAAATAAAAAGCTAGTAACTTTTTGACTAGGTAATTGATAGATGGCTAACCGCCCACCATAGAAGGCAATAATTAGTTTCGGTTGCCTACACAGAATCATCAGTCAACTAGAAATTAATGGCAAATGTCTGAATTCCAGGATCATTCCTCTCAGAACAAGCATTTTCTTTATTTTTGTCAGTCAGGGTAGAATGACCCCTCAATTTCACACATTTGAGAATTCTTTGCCTTTGTGTAGTCTGTTTCACACATGACAGCTTCGTCCCTAAGTTTTTTTTTTTTTTTACATTATCAAAATAACACAGTAAAAAATGGTCCAATGAGAAAAGGCTTAGAATGTCTGACTTGCAGTAACAATTTTATTTTTCCTTTAGGAATTTCAACAATAATCCTTTACAACTAGAAAAATAAAGACACAAAACCTAAATATTACTGAACAGATGCAGCATCTGTTGATATGTAGTGTTTGCTCAAAATAATGGCTTTTCTTATTATCACCAGCATTATCAGGTGCACAGCCGTTTATATAACATTTACCACCCACCGTTGTGATTAAAGCTAACCAACCAAAACAAACTCAAAAGAACTGTGGGACATAAGCAACAACTGCTTTTCCTAATAAAATAAACCAATTCCCACTGTGAAAACCTACATTATGTGGGAAATGCCTGTGTTCACATGGCTACACAAACTCTTTAAAGCAGGACACAACAAACACTTAATGTTCATTAAATAAGTATAAATATGCTCTACTTCCTTTGAGCTTCTAAATCACTACAATAGAGTAAAACACTGGAATAGAAACTTCAAATATCGAAACACACACACGCACCACTGTTACCGCTACCAAAATTAAGTCATTTTAACATTAAAAAAAAAACTAATTATGGAATTCAAAATCCTACAAACTCTTACACACCCAAATAATCTTGTAATTTTGACCCCCTTACTTAAACTAGTGAAATAAAATGAGTAACGTACCAGGTTGGTTACAGAAAAGTTAGCAGTTAAGGCAGCATGACTTCGACTGATTGACTGATCGCCTTCGATTAGAATGCTACAGTTTTTCCTTCCAACAATGTATTCAACACCAGTCAAAAGTCTGAATGGTTCTGAAAATTATATATAAAAAAAAAGGTAAATGTATAGATACACACATGTATACATATATATACAGCAAATATTTAACATACTTTTATTTTGCGCTTAAATGTTAGTAACCAACTTTATAGACATCAAACTTGTGCTTTCTAGTAAAGCCTCGCTGAAAGATGCAAATGATTACTTAACTAGATGGAAAACTACAGCGTTTTCAAGAGATAACTACTGAAAAGTGTCAGAGGTGACTGGCTCTGTTCCTTAAGCATTTGACTCTTGGTTTCCTCTCAGGTCCTGATCTCGGGGGTCCCGATCTCCAGGTGCTGATCTCGGGGTCACTATCTCCGGGTCCTGATCTTGGGGGTCCCCGATCTCCGGGTCTTGATCTCAGGGGGTCCTGATCTCCGGGTCCCGATCTACAGGTGCTGATCTTGGGGGTCCCCATCTCCAGGTGCTGATCTGAGAGTCCCGATCTCTGAGTCTTGATCTCAGGTCCTGATCTCCAGATGCCGATCTCGAGGGGCCCCGATCTCCGGGGTCCCAATCTCCAGGTGCTGATCTCGGTGTCCCAATCTCCGGGTCTTGATCTCGGGGGTCTGGATCTCCAGGTGCTGATCTTGGGGGTCCTGATCTCCGGATCTTGACCTCGGGTCCTGATCTCCGGGGTCCCAATCACCAGGTGCTGATCTTGGGGGTCCGGATCTCCAGGTGCTGATCTCGGGGGTCGTGATCTCCAGGTACTGATCTCGGGGGTCCCAATATCCAGGTGCTGATCTCGGTGTCCCAATCTCCGGGTCTTGATCTTGGGGGTCTGGATCTCCAGGTGCTGATCTCGGGAGTCGCGATCTCCAGGTCCTGAGACCCAGCCCCATGTTGGGCTGGGTGCTCAGCAGGGGAGTCTGCTTGGGATTGGATATGTCCCTCTGCCCCCCCCCCCACCTCCCCTAAACAGATCCAAAAACCCATTAGGAAAATATGATGCAAAAAACTGTAAAGAAACATTTGCAGTTTACAGAAACTTCCCCTACCAGGTGGTACAGGACGCCGTAAAGTCACAGGAATGAGAATGCACGCCACTCAGGAAGTCAGGAGCAAAGCACCACAGGCAGGTCCATGCAAAGCAAGTTCGGACCTGATTTAAAGTGTGCATTTTGGGGGAGCTGCGCGTTTATGTTAAAGGGAGCGTTTCAAACAAGTGGGCAAGTCTCATTAGCTCAAAAACACGTTGAAAATCACAAATTGTCTAACAGCGAGTTAGTGGGAGACTAGCAGAAGCTGGCGGGGGCGCCTGGGAGTCCATCCCTGGAGTGGCGGGGTCATGCGGGCAGGTAACCCGGGCCCGCGAAGGCAAGCCACGCTCGGACCCGGGCTTTCGTCCATCAGAAACTCGCGGCCTAGAGGGGGGCTGTTTCAAGGGGGAAAATCGTGCCTCAGTTTACTTATTTTTCCCCCCAGAGGAGTGGGCCCACGGGGTCCACTAAATGCTGCTGAGAGTTCTCAACCCCCCAAAAGTCAAGAAGGCGGGCCACGGAGGGCAGAGGGTGCTTCCCACTGCGGCAGGTGCCGGCAGGTGCCGACAGGTGCCGGGGCCGAGGCAGCCACGGGGCGGCCGCTCCGGCTCCCACCGGCTCCCGGCCCTGCCCCCGCCGGCGCTCGCAGGGGTCCCCGGGGCCGCCGTTCAGCCAACGGTCTCCGGCTTCTCGCCGAGTTGGGCAAGGTGCGCACCACGCAGGCGCCCGCCGCCCGGCCCCGGGGACTCCTTCCCGGCGTCTCGCCCGAAGCCTGAAGCACCGGGGGACGCCCCGGGGGAGGTATCGGGGGAGGCACCGGAGGACGCACCGGAGGACGGAGGACGCAACCGAGGGACGCCCCGGGGGAGGTACCGGGGGAGGCACCGGAGGACGCACCGGGGGACGCACCGGAGGACGCCCAGGGGGGACGCATCGAGGGACGCCCCGGGGGAGGTACCGGGGGAGGCACCGGAGGACGCACCGGGGGACGCACCGGAGGACGCCCAGGGGGGACGCATCGAGGGACGCCCCGGGGGAGGTACCGGAGGACGGCCAGGGGGGACGCCCCAGGGGAGGTACCGGGGGAGGCACCGGAGGACGTCCAGGGGGGATGCACCGGAGGACGTCCAGGGGGAAGCAACAGGGGAGGCACCGGAGGACGCACCGGAGGACGCACCGGAGGACGGAGGACGCAACCGAGGGACGCCCCGGGGGAGGTACCGGGGGAGGCACCGGAGGACGCACCGGGGGACGCACCGGAGGACGCCCCGGGGGAGGTACCGGAGGACGGCCAGGGGGGACGCCCCAGGGGAGGTACCGGGGGAGGCACCGGAGGACGTCCAGGGGGGATGCACCGGAGGACGTCCAGGGGGAAGCAACGGGGGAGGCACCGGAGGACGCCCGGAAGGACGCCCAGGGGGGACGCACCGGAGGACGCACCGAGGGACGCCGCGGGGGACGCACCGAGGGATGCACCGGGGGACGCCCCGGGGGAAGTACCGGAGGAGACACCGGAGGGACGCCCCGGAGGAGGCACCGGGGGACGCCCTTGGAGGACGCCCCTGAGGAGGCACCGGAGGGACCCACCAGGGGAGGCCCTGGAGGTCGCACCGGAGAGCGCCCCGGGGACGCGGCGGCGGCCGGCCAGCACTCGGCTCTGCGGGGCCTGCGCGCCGGGAAGCGGCCCCGGAACGCGGCGCCCCCCCCCCCCCGCACGCCGGACGGACGCGGCGGCCCCGCGGCCCCGGAAGGCGGACACCGGGACCGGAAGCCCCGGCCCGCAGCCTCGGCCCCGCGCAGCCGGCTGCTCCCGGGACGGCGGGCCGGGCCCTTCCCCCGCCCTCACCTCGGGCCGGGCCCGCGGCGGGCAGCAGCTTCCACATGGCCTGGGTCCCCCGAGGCCCCCGCGCCCCGGCCGAGCGCGCGGCTGCAGCTCCCGCGGTCCGCGTGGGCTCCGGGGCGTGCGCGCTCCCGGGAGCTGGGCCGCGGGGCGGAGGCCGCAGGGGGGGGAGGGGAGAGGGGACGCGGGCGACGTGCGCTCCCGCTCGCCCCCTGGTGGTCGACGGCGGGAACTGCGCAGCGTGTACCCCCGTGCTGGCCGGCCCGGCCCGGCCTAGGGATCCCATCGCGGGGTGCTCAGCGGATGTACGGTGAATTACGGTGTCTGATGGTGAACGGGATTTTCTTTTTTTTTTTTTTCTAGCTACAAAGCAACGTCAGGAAACTTTGTAATTAAATGCATTAACATGCCAGCCGGTTATGGAATGGCGTGCACTGGCGAGTTCTTAAACCGCGGTTATCCCTTTGTAGGAATCCTGATGATGGTGATTGATCATTACGAGGACGGTAAAAAGATTGTAACCCGAGTCAACTCATTATTTCTGCTCTTCTCCAAGCTGACGTCAGGTTCTCCCAGCTGCTCTATTTCATGATGCTCCCCTTCCGTCTAATCAGGAGCTAAACGCTGCAGAGTCTCTCCTTCCTTTTCGTTTCCGCTGGTACCAAACTGGTCCAAGCTCTCAATACTCCAGTTGACCCCTAATCTTCTTCACCTTGCACTAATCCATTCTACATCCTGCACACTTACAAAGTAAACATCCAAGAGCATGCTTGGGATCATATAATTTCTTGTTTTCTTTTTTTTTTTTAATTATTTATTCATGATAGGCACAGAGGCAGAGAGAGATACAGAGGGAGAAGCAGGCTCCTCCCAGGGAGCCCGATGTGGGACTCGATCCTGGACCAGGATCACGCCCTGAGCCAAAGGCTCAACCACTGAGCCACCAAGGCATCCCAATTTCTTGTTTTCTAAAGTAATTGTAATGAGAAGGAAAAAAAAAAAATGTTACTTTAGGAGGCATATTTATCAACCTGTTATAGCCTAAATGCAAAAATTGAATCAAGTGGTACATAAAAAAGGATAATTATGATTAAGCAGGGCTTTTCTACAAATGGAAGGGTGGAAGCCTACTGTAATTCATCAGAGTAACAGAAAGAAAAAAAAGAAAAATCACAGGATCAGCTTGGTAGTTGCCAAAAAAGAATTTGGTAAAATTCAACATCCCCTTATGATAAAAACTCTCAGAAAAGTAGGAATAGGGATCCCTGGGTGGCGCAGCGGTTTGGCGCCTGCCTTTGGCCCAGGGCGCGATCCTGGAGACCCGGGATCGAATCCCACGTCGGGCTCCCGGTGCATGGAGCCTGCTTCTCCCTCTGCCTGTGTCTCTGCCTCTCTCTCTCTCCCTGTGTGCCTATCATAAATAAATAAAATAAAATAAAAAAAAATTAAAAAAAAAAAAAAAAAAAGAAAAGTAGGAATAGTGGGAATTGATAAAGGGCATCTCTGAATATAGCTTACATTATACTTAACATAAATTATTGAATGTTTCCCCCGACATCAGGAATGAAACAAGGACATATCTGCTATTACCATGTATTTTTTTAAATACTTTTTATTTATTCATGAGAGACGGAGAGAGAAAGAGAGAGAGAGGCAGAGACACAGGCAGAGGGAGAAGCAGCCTCCATGTAGGGAGCCCGACGTGGGACTCGATCCCAGGGCCCCAGGGTCACGCCCTGGGCTGAAGGCTGCGCTAAACCGATGAGCCACCCCGGCTGCCCTACCATATATTTTTAACATGGTATTGGATGCTCAAGCCAATGCACTAAAGGAGAAAAAGAAAAAGCGTAATGATCAGAAAGGAAGAAATAACACTGTCTTTACTTAACTTTAACAAGTTAAATGGTTGTGTAAACTTAAAATCTAAAAGAATCTATTGACAAATCATTTGAATTAATAAGTGAACGTAATAAGGTCACGGGACACAATGACTACAAAACTTAACTGTATTTCAGAAAATAAACTTAAAATGACACATAAAATAGACAAGCATATTAGCACCCAAAGTCCTCAAATACCTAGAAATAAATCTATCAAGGAGCACCTGGGTCGCTCAGTGGTTGAGCATCTGCCTTTGTCTCAGGGCGTGATCCCGGGGTCCTGGGATCAAGTCCCGCATCAAGCTCCCTGCAGGGAGTCTGCTTCTCCCTCTGCCTGTGTCTCTGCCTCTCTCTGTGTCCCAAATAAGTAAGTAAATAAATAAATAAATAAACTTTAAAAAAAAGAAAGATATCTGTCAAAAGATATGATACAAACATTACTGATTGCAAAACACTGACAGAAATTAAATCCTAAATAAATGCAGGTATAATATACCATGTTTATGGACTGTTAAGATGTCATCTCTCCCAAAACTGATTTATAAATTCAATGCAATTTCAATAATGTCCCAGAAGATTTTTTGAATGGAAAGTAATAAGCAGATTCTAAAATATATATGGAAATTAAAAAGCTGAGAATAGCCAAGGTAATTTCAGAAACCAAAGCTGGAATATTTACACTACCTGACATTATAAGATTAAAGTCATTAAGTCAGTTCCAATTGGCACAAGGATAGAAAATAGGCAAATGGTCAAGAGAGACCTAAAAAAGATCCACACATGTAAGGTAATTTGATTTTTCAAAGGTAATAGTACAGAGCAATATAGGAAATTTGGGGTTTTTTGGAGGGAAGTGTTCCAATAAATGATCCTGGAGATATTGATTAACACTACAGAAGAAATGAAGGCTGACCACCTACCTCGCACACGTACAAAAAAATCAATTCCAGAAGGGTCATAAATCTAAATATGAAAGTAAAATAATAAATATTCTAGAAGAAAATATGACTGAGAAATAAGCAAATTTTTCTTAAATAGTACATGAAAAAGTATGCTCTGAACTCCATAAATTCTTAAATTTCACTGATTTTATGGATCCCCAACAATTTATAGGTATTTTCTTACTCTTCTGGAGTCTACATATTTCACCAAGGCCTCCAATTTTTGTTAACCTAACCGGATTAGTATAATGCCATCAATGTAGCAGACCACTGTTGTGTTCTGCGAGATGTCCAAACATTTCAAATCTCTTAGGATTACATTTAGACAGAGGGTAGAAGAGACAATGCAGCCCTAAGGGAACACTATAAATATTTTCTATTACTCATTCTCATTGAATGCAAACGTTTTCTAATTCTACTTTCTAATAAGGTTGGGAAATAGCACATTCATCATATCAGTCACCACAAGTCAATGACCTGAGGTCACCTGGCTCTGCTCCTGTAAAGATATCATATGCTCTAATTGGGGTTATTACTTGGTTGAATTGTGGCAGTCTATCGTCTATTCTCTAGAAACTGTTGGATCTTTGGAGGGACACGTATGGTGAATTAAATGGAGTTTAGATGGGAACCAAAAGTGGCATTATTATCTACCATTCTCCTATATTGTTTTTATTCAATATATTAACTGTGCAATTTCAGAGGCTCCCCTTTCCCACTTTGATAACTCTTATCCCATTGGCCAAGGAACTGATGTGGGTGTTATACTACCTATCAAGTATGTCCATTCCAATTGTACATTTAGGACTGGCGGAATGACCACCACATGGGTCCTTGTGCCCAGTGGACCTGCTATATGCCAGATCTGGGCAGAAACTCCGCTCATTATCTGGCTCCTGTATACCTCTACTATAATTGAGGACTGTCATAATACTCAGAGTTCCTAAGTATCAATAATGATTGTGTCCAACAATCTTCAAAATGTTCAGGCATTCTCTAATCTTCAGCGTATGGTTTTCCAAGGGAATGGCCACAGGTCCTTTTGGGGAAGAATTGGGAGTGGAGTGCGGGTGGGAGAAGTCATGACCATATATTCTGACTACGGTGTTGAAGGGTCCTCCCTCCTGGCATTCTTGCCTCTCCTTCAGCTACTGGGTTCTGGACTGATAAACTGGCTCAACTCAGGAAACTAGGGAAGAGACTGAAACTTTTTATGAAGGCCTTTGCTTTCAGCCTTGGGGTCATCCATCCTTGATTTTTTTTTTTTTTAAGCACACTCTGGTTGGCTAGCTTCTAGCTTCTATCTTTTCCCCATATTCTATTAATCATCTTCACAGCTCTCTCTAGGTTAAGACCACTGACTGCCACTCTAATCTTGCCACTCAATTGGACTGTTGTATCCTTTATGACGTTTACGTGCTGCCCCCTAGCCTCTGTTGTTTCAGGATTTTATTATCCTTGTTGTTATCTTTGAACCTAGCTTGGTAACATCATCTTTTGTCATCAGCTATGACCCACAGAGGAGAGCCACCACTGAGCTTCTCATGGGATACCCCTCTCCCCAGAAAATTCATAGTCACTTTGATAATGGAGCATCCAGCTTTAATATGGCATAGTCTCTCTAGCATGCCCACCTTTCTGAGCATTTTTCTCCCTGTTCCCACCATCTGCCATGACAATTCTATTTCTACTTCTTTGAGTATGGGCCACCACTTTCTTCAAGCTTCTGAGAGCCATCATGGAAGTATGCTAGTCATATTTCCCAGGATCCTTACCAGGATTCATTCTTCTCTTCCTGATGAGTGTTCCCAAATCAATAATCCCAAATCAATAAACACTCCCTTATCCAAATTCATTTTCCATTTGTATCTTGTTCAGCATCCTCAGAATACAGTCCCAAAAGTATTCTCCTTGCTCCTGCTGGCACATATTGATGGCCCTGAAGCTCCTTTACTGTAAGGTCACATTTTCACTCATCAGGCCAAGTCCTTCTCGAGCTGGGTTACATACACTATAACTTAGCCCTTTATTCCCTAGAAGGGGAGATGGGGCAATGTCAGAGTGACAAAGGAAAATTTATCTGTTGCTTGGCAACAGCATGAATCTAATAATCAGAGCTTAGAAAATCTTTAAAAAGGGGGCAGAAGGCAGATAGAGTTTAAGATCAATAGCAGATTAGTCTGCTTACTATTCCATGCACACTGTTTCATGCAGCTTACTAACATCTGCTTCCGCCCTCTGTTCTGTTGTAAACAAACCCCACCAGATCTTTTAAGTCTTCATAAAAACTTCCTTCTATGTCTTGCTTTAAATTAAATATGGCTCGCACCCTAGATCAGTTTTTCTCTATCAGTTCTAGGATACCTGTCCAATGCCTCCCCCATAGTTCCTGACCCATAGGATATCCACCATATTTTTTGGCCAAGACGATTACTCTTTCTCCCTAAATCCCTACACCTTCACTTCCCATTTCAGCATCTTATTCTTCTCCAACTTGCAATATCTCTCCTAGATAAGATCATTATATGTGAATACCCAACCTCTATAAATCCTGTTACTGCCACTGCAGATATATCCATGTCATTGTCCATATTCTTTTTTTAAAAAAAATATTTTATTTATTCATGAGAGATACACACAGAGGCAGAGACACAAGCAGAGGAAGAAGCAGGCTCCATGCAGGAAACCCGATAAGGAACTCGGTCCCAGGACTCCAGGATCATGCCCTGGGTCGAAGGCAGGTGCTTAACTGCTGAGCCACCCAGGTGTCCCAACTTGTCCATATTTATTGAGAACATTGCCACCTATTTGAGAGCTTTCTGCTCCATCCCAATTCCTGACATTCTTCTCAAGTAACTACAAGACACAAGTGGAAAACTCATTTTACCCATTAGCCTCACATTTCTTTGACTTTTTCAAATCCTGTGATTTTCACCTCTGCTTTACACACATAACCTCTTCAATGGCTACTGTTTAGATCTTTCCATCATCAGTACCTTATCTTTAATATCCTACTTTCTGACTGGAGCTGTCTGGCCTTCTAGGTTTCTTATACACTCACTCCATAACACCTGCTTTTTAGCTCCACCCAGTATCTCTGCTTTTGGACTGACCTGGGGGTATCTCCCCTCTGCTGCCCCAATTGTGAATAAAGATTGTCTGCTTTGTAAAAAAAAAAAAATACACCTGCTTTTTAGGTGACCAGTCTCCTATCTTCCATCACATCCCAACTGGATACTAGGTTTGGAGTTTGAACTACTTTTATTCACAGCTCTGCTCTCAGTACTGGGAGCAGCTCTCAGAAATAATTTTAGTCTCAGAGCTCTTATCTCATTGCTTACTTATTTATGAGCCCTAATAATCCTCAACCATGAGCCAATTATACAACCACCTCCTACTGAAGTTTTTGGATTAAATCTGCCTATCTTTGAAAACATAGAAACAGTGAAAATTCATAAGCTCTAATATCAGTTGAACTATAGAACATGACTCATCAGTTCTACTTCCTGCTTTAAAAAAAAAAAAAAACATTCTCTGAAATCCTAAAGAGCTATTTTACACCTTTGCCAGTTTCCTCAGATCAGGTCATCCCCTGGCCTCCTTCAAAGAATATGGGGTCCTATCTTCCTGGGGAAATTCCTGTAAGGACTTCTTTATAATTTCTGTCCTACTCTGCCCTTATTCTCATCATAAGACAAACTTCTTTTCTTTTAAAATCTATACATACACCTCATCATTACCTTTCTATCTCTGGTATCAGGGTATGATTTGGCCCTTTAGTTTAGGATCCGTTCCTCCATTTGTGCTCAATTTTAAAACCTACCTCCTTTCATCTTTCCCAGAGGCTTGCTTTCTCAGTTACCTCCATCTCCTACATATTTTCCATTTCTCTTTTTGATTCCTTCACCTTATCTGAAAAACATTTAAAACGCCATGTTGCAGACAGATCAATGGAACAGAATAGAAAACCTAGAAATGAACCCACAACAACATGGTCAACTAATCTTCGACAAAGTAGGAATGAATATACAATAGAAAAAAGTCTCTTCAACAAATAGCGTTTGAAAAACTGGACAGCAACATGCAAAAGAATGAAACTGGACCACTTGCTTACACCACCCAAAAATAAATTCAAAATGGATGAAAGACCTAAATGTAAGACAAGAAACCATTAAAATCCTAGAGGAAAACATAGGCAGTAAGCTCCCTGACATTGGCCATAGCAACTTCTTATTAGATAGGTCTCCGGATGCAAGGGAAACAAAAGCAAAAACAAACTATAGGAACTTCATCAAAATAAAAAGGTTTTGCACAGTGAAGCAAACAGTCAACAAAACTAAAAGGCAAACTATAGGATGGGAGAAGATATTTGCAAATGACATATCTAATAAAGGAAGGGTTAGTATCTGAAATACATAAAGAACTTATAATACTCAAGACCCAAAAACCAATAATCTAGTTTTTAAAAAAAATGGACAGAAGAGATGATTAGACATTTTTCCAAAGGAGATAGCTAAATGGCAACAGACACATGAAAAGAAGCTCAATATCACTCATCATCAGGGAAATACAAATCAAAACTGCAACGAGAGGGATCCCTGGGTGGCGCAGCAGTTTGGCGCCTGCCTTTGGCCCAGGGCACGATCCTGGAGACCCGGGATCGAATCCCACGTTGGGCTCCTGGTGCATGGAGCCTGCTTCTCCCTCTGCCTGTGTCTCTGCCTCTCTCTCTCTCTCTCTCTCACTGTCATAAATAAATAAAAATTAAAAAAAAACTGCAATGAGATATCACCTCAACCCATCAGGATGGTTAAAATGAACATAGGAGACAACAGGTGTTGGCAAGCATTTGGAGTAAGGGGAAACCCTTTTACACTGTGATGGGACTACAAACTGGTGCATCCACTCTGGAGGTTCCTCAAAAAGTTAAAAAAAAATTTAAGGTAAAAATAGAACTAACCTATGATCCAACAATTGCACTACTAGGTATTTACCCAGAAAATATAAGAACACTAATTCAGCAGAAGAGACCTAGCCCTATGTTTATTGAAGCATTATTTACAATAGTCAAATTGTGGAAGCAGCCCAAGTGTCCATCAATAGATGAATTAATAAAGAGGAAGTGCCATATATATACATAAAAAATGAAGTCTTGCCATTTGCAACAACATGGAAAGAGTGAGAGACTATTATACTAAGTGAAATAAGTCAGAGAAGGAAATTATATGTGGAATTTAAGAATCAAAACGAATGAATATAGGGGGGAAAAGAGAGGAAAACCAAGAAACAGACTCTTAACTTTAGAAAACAAACTGTTGGTTACCAGAACTGGGGTGGGCATGGGAATGGTGATGGATGTTAAATAGGTGATGGATATCAAGGAGGGCACTTGTGATGAGCACTGGGTGTTTTATGTGTGTTGAATTACTAAATTCTTACACCTGAAACTAATATTACATTGTATGTTAACTAGAATTTAAGTAAAAACTTGGAAAAATGATAAATAAAAGATCATGTTGTCTTCACCCCAATATCATTAACTTGGCCATTAATTTCTAACTAATGTTAATCTACAGCATAGGTTTAACAGAGCTAGGATTTCATTGTCCCAGGATCACACACAGGTAACAATAAAGGCAGCTCAGTCTCCTCTTACATATAAGTGGGCTTAATTTATATCTACTTTGCAGTATTATTGTTAGTATTAAATGAGATGCTACACTGTACATCATGGATTTAAACAAATATTGGATTCCTTTCCTTCCTTTCTAGTTCCTTTGGGGTGGGGCTGTGTCTAAGTCATATTTGGGTCCCTACTGTCTAAATCACTTTCATATCTGTAATATTTATCATAGTAATGAGTACCTGATATAACTGTTTATTGAATTTAACTACTCATCAAAACACTTTTGCACCTGTGTTCAGTACTTACGTTGAGCTTTGAAAGTAGGTGTGGTTTGGGGAAATGAGAAGCATGCGGAGAACAGTGATGACTCAGTGTGTGTCATCTTTTTTTGTGAAGATTATTAGAATACAATCAGATAGTAAGGAACAAATGAATTCTATTTCTGTAGCTCAACCCTAATTCTACTTTACTAGAATTATTTCACTGTGATAATTCTGTTTTATAGTTTACTCGAATAAAAAAAATAACTTGTGTGTCTTAATTGTTTCATCTTTTTTTTAAAGATTTTATTTATTCATTCATGAGAGACAGAGAGAGAGAGAGGCAGAGGGAGAAGCCGACTCCATGCAGGGAGCCCGACATGGGACTCGATCCCAGGACTCCAGGATCACACCCCGGGCTGCAGGCGGCGCTAAACCACTGTGTCACTGGGGCTGCCCAATTGTTTCATCTTTATACGGGAGTAAAACAGTATATATCAAGTTAATCTGCAAATCATAGCAGAGTTACAAAGCATCAGTGGATTACTTGAATCAAATTGGCTGTTTAACTATAATTTATTTTTAATTGAAAGATAAATGAAGATAAAGTCACAAATTGCAAAGTATAATACCTTTACAGAACGAGAAGCATTAAACCTTTGGGATCATGGGTAAGACTCCCTTCAAGAATTCATTCAACTAGATAATTGATGGTTGTAAGGCACTTTGAAAATATGAAGCTTCATATTCACCTAGAATGTGTAAAATTGTATGAGGTGTTCGAACACTGGAGATACACAAGAGCTAATATTCTAAAGAAAGAATATTACCTATCAGGTTTTTTTTTTTTAAATCTTAATAGCACTTCACAATGCCCTTCTTAGTAACCTACCAGGTGGCCTATAACTCCACCAAATCTAATCTGCTTGTAAAAATCACAGATTTTTAAAACTACAAATGATTTGGGACATAATTTACACCAACACACAGTTTTATGATGAGGAAAATAAAGCTGATAAAAGTGTGGAAAGAAAATCTGTAGCAGAGTCATGACAAGCAGATCTTCTGTTTCTCGGTGCAAATTCTCTATAGATCCCTTCAGCAGCAGCCTGGACCAAGTCCTCTGAGCACTAGCTGTGCACTGTAACCGCAGCCACCTGCGACCCTTTCAAGTGACTTCAAGGAGAAACCAAATACAAGAAGAACCAGAAAATCAGTGAAGTGGAGACACACAGTCAATATTTTTATCAGACATGCTAGAAACACGATGAATGTATTAAGACAACCTAAGGGTCCCCCACGTGTCTAGGTGGAAATCCATAAACCTTCATTTTTACAACCCAACAAATTACACTTTGTGATGCGCAGACCTTGGAGAACTGCCTGCAAGCACGTCTACTCCCTACCCTTTTTATATATAATCTCCGGTAAACTGACAAGCTTTGGAGCAGTTCCTTCAGCCCAATCTGAAATACTGTCTCCCGGGCTATTGTCCTCGGTAAAATGACAAATAAAGCATTTATTCACCTACTTTGAGGTTGACTTTTTTTTTTTTTCAGTTGACATTACTGTTTAGCAATCCCTACGCTGTGCAGCTAGGAGTGAATGCTGGATGGATGTTCCCTTTTTCCAGATTCAGACTTGCACCTTTAAGAACGTTACTGGCCCCGTGGCCTGTACCTCCCACCTGAAGTACTCATGACTTCCCCTTTCAGGTGGGCCTTCTTCGTTTTCTTCAGTAGTGAAACAGAAACCATGAAAAAAAGAAAAAAGAAAGAGAAAGAAAGAAAGAAAGAAAGAAAGAAAGAAAGAAAGAAAGAAAGAAAGAAAGAAAGAAAGAGAAAGAAACCATGCAAACCTCATGCCCTCTCCAAGGTAATGCTAAACACCTGAAAGAAAGAAAGAAAGAAAGAAAGAAAGAAAGAAAGAAAGAAAGAAACCATGCAAACCTCATGCCCTCTCCAAGGCAATGCTAAACATCTGTCTGGTCTTTTCGGGGGGGACGTGGTTCTTTATTTCCCTGGCAGTAGGGACTGAGCTGATGTACCTGTGTGACTTTAGACCTGAGGGTTTGCAGTTTGAAGTTCATTGCTACTGGGGAAACATAGTTAAAACAAAATCTTCTGGCACCCTAATATAGAAGAGACAGGAAACCGTTTTATTATTGAATAAGCATAAACGAGAATCAAAGGCAATCTGCTGGAGAGATTACTGAGAGAAACCTCATCCTTTTAAATAGGCAGATAAAACCCATTCCGCACAAACCCATTCTCAAGGTGCATAATGGCTCGTCCTTGAGGAAGAGGACTTGACAGCATCATTTGTCACACATAGTTCATCCTAAACGCACTTGGCAACTGGAGTGATCGTTGTGTTAGCTAACTGCCTTTATCCCAAGGACAAATAGACTTCTCAAATCTTTATGCTAGGAGACAGTTTAGCAGGTTGAACTAGGAAATGGGCCTAACTTCCCCAATGGTTAAATTTCAAGGAGATCCCCCCCCCCCCCTTGAGAAAGACATTGCTGGGTCCCAAAGGTGGCAGAGCTTTATTTATCCTTTGAAATAGGATCTACATACCTTTCAGGAAAGAATTTATAATGACAAGTCTTCTAAAGCAGATGTTCTTGAAAAAGAGGAGCCTTTTCCCTTATTTTCAACAGGGAAAATTGTCTCTTATTTTAATGTGTAATCCCACCCATTAGGGAATGTAACCAAAAAAAGATACCATGACCAGTTGACCCGTGAGCTGGACCAGGGCACTTTGAAGGCTCTTTTACCACCACCTTCCACCACTCCTAATGACTCCTCCCCCCACCCCCACCTGCCCTTGGAATGTGGGGTTGACTTGCCTTTCCTGCTCCAGGAGGCTGCTCTGAGGACCTAGCCTTGAGATATGATGTTGAAAACACCTGCACAGTATATATGCCCGTTAGGTCCTCTTTACAAGATTTTAAGATTTGTAGGGCAGGCGCAGGGATCCATTGGTCTTGCTGCTGCCCAAGACCAGCCTCATAAGTAAATTCCCTTTGCTATTATTAAAGTTGCTACCTACGAACAAAGAGTGGCCTCTTCAGTATTGCCCTGCTTCTATGACAGGGGGCTGGTTTCCCATCCACCAATAAAGCTCCCAGAATGGTCGAGAACCTACACCGCTTAAATTGCCAAGCTGATTGAAACTGATCATTCCCTCTTCAACCTCTTCCCCTGGGGCAGAAGCTGTGGGCCTTGATTTCATTAAAACATAACTGTGTAAACTTATTTTGGACACTTCCTATTAGTTGCCTGTAGAACTCTAACAAAAATATGAGACAGCACTGAGTAATTTCTAGACAATGCTTGAGCAAGGCATTTTGTAGGTTCCCCCACTTTTTCTTTTTCTTTTTTTTTACCATGGGGAGTTCATCTTCTGGGTAATAATCCTGGTGAACCTGGGGTGCCTGGGTGGCTCAGTCGGTTCAGCATCTGCCTTCAACTCAGGTCATCATCTCTGAGTCCTAGGATGGAGCCCCACCACGTGGGGCTCCCCACTCAGCAGGGGGGTCTGCATCTCCCTTTGCCCCTCCCCTTGCTCATGTTCTGTCTCTCAAATAAGAAAATAAAATCTTTAAAATCTTGTTGAACTAGCTTAATAGTTATAGCCTGTGGTTCCATGAGAAAAAAACCCCAAAACCCTTATATAGTGGTCTTCAGGGGTTTCCTTTAACTCCAAGTTACCTACTGCTCAGTCTGTAAGTGCAGGATCATAGTGAGCATTTTCTGCTGTTTTGTATGTGCCAGGCCCTGGTGCAAGTGCTTTAAACACATATTTCATTTAGACCTGAGTAAAACCTTCTGAAGCTAGCACTCTTAATACCTGCACTTCACAGATAAGGAAATGAAATAGAAAAAGCTCTTAATTGGTTAAATGTGACATGTCTAGTGAGAGTTACAGCTCTGCCTGGGGCCCAGCAGTCTGACTCACACGTCGATACCCCACTAACACGGGGAATAATGCAATGGTTGAGAGCTTGAGTCCCAGAGCCAGCCTGGGCTGGCTCAGACTCCATCACTGGGAGTTATCAGCTTCGCAGTTTGCCTAATTGTTCTGTGCCTCAGTTTCCAAATGGGGATAACAATAGTATAAACCGCAAATGCTTGTGAGGACTAAGACACACATAGGGTGCTGAGCACCACCTGGTACACAGACGAAGTTGAGAAATATTAGCTTTCAGGAGTAATATATTCTTAGGCATTGAAGTCAAATCCCCTGGCTCTTGCCTAAATAACTCCTTGCCTTTTTTCATGCTCCCAGTCTATTCCTGAGTAGTGCCTATCAATGCTGTAAGCTCCCTAAGTTCTATTTATGGTACTGCCTCTAGAAGATGACAACCGCCTCAGTGCTTATTCATTCAGCAAATATTTGTGAAGGGCTCACTATGTACCAAGCTTTTGTTAGATGTGGAGGATAGAAGTATGGTTTAAAAAGAAACCATGCTTGGGGGTGTGTTCACCCCCACACCCTCGTATATAAAAGAAAGATGCAACTGCAATTATATTAAGAGCTCAAAAAGGAAAATTTGGAGCTCTATGAAAACATGTAGCAAGGCCAGAGGTGGACGTACCTGAAACTGGTAAACTTTGGGACCCCTTAAAGGTACAAGGTATCTTGTATCTTGTACCTTAAAGGTACTCCTTAAAGGTAAAGCCCCTTTGGGCCCTTTATTTTTCGGTAAAACTTGCAAACGTAAGATATCATACCATTAGTGGTTAAAATAATTGTTTTCATTCGTATTTTATTTGTCTTTGTGTCCTGCTTTCTCCTTCCCTCTCAAAATCATGAGAAGGGCCCTGGGTTTTACACAAGCCTTTGGGGAGACCTCTCTAGTGTTCAGTTCACAGTGGTTATTTTTTTCCCCCTAGCTGGCTTGTTCTCTTGAAGTCCAACCTTCTGCCAAGGTGTACCAAGCTTGGTCCACAAACACGTAGCCTGAGTGCCCAGTGCCTAGCCCAGCTGAGAGTGTATTTTACAGCTATTTACCTCTGACTGGTGGTAAAGTGTAAGTCTACCTAAAACGTGTGCAACTGCCTTTCCTCCTCATGTATAGCCTAGTGGTTTTGGTAGGCAGAATTTTAAGAGGTCCCCATAATCCCTACCACCTGGTATTCACACCAGGCATAATCCCTTCCCTTTGGATATGGATGGGACCTTGACTTGATTCTAGCCTACAGAATATGGCGAAGATGAAGGGATTTTGCAGATGTAAGGCCCTAAATCAGTTGATTTTTAGCTAATCACAGGAGATTACGATTATGCTGGGTGGGCCTTACTTAATCAGGTGGTTACCCTTAAAAGAGAGATTGAGTCCGCCCTGAGATGAGAGATTCTCCTTGAGAACTCGATAAAATAAGCAGTCGAGTCACACTGATGAAGCTCATACAGAAAAGAATTATAATTTACCTCTAGAAGCCGAGGGCGGCCTCCAGGCAACAATTATAGGGGCACGAGGAAATGCATTTTGCCAACAACCTGAATGAGCTTGGAAACAGATTCTTCTCCAGGTGAAACTATGGCCTAGTGGACAACCTGATTGCAGTCTTTCGAGAGCCTGAGCATACCTGGATGGTCCTAGAGTCTGTCTGCCTAGGACCATATCTGGATTTCTGACCCAGAGAAAATGTGACCTAATGACTATGTATTAAGAACTAATGTTGGGCAGCCCGGGAGGCTCAGCGGTTTAGTGCCGCCTTGGGTCCAGGGCCTGATCCTGGTGACCCGGGATCGAGTCCCACATCAGGTCCCCTGCACGGAGCTTGCGCTGCCTCTCTCTCTGTGTGTCTCTCATGAATAAATAAAATCTTTTTTTAAAAAAAGAACTAATGTTGTAATATCTCTGTAGAAACAAGATGGATTCCCACCCCAAATTTAGTTTGGATGTCAAGACTGATGATGCCACACACACACATACACATCATGAGAGCATAAAAATGTTTATTATTTATGTGGCAAAACTTTTTGGGAGGAGAGAGCAGGCCTCCCGTGCTGATCTAAAAATGGTTTGAGAAAGCAACTATTACGGGCTAAACTGCGTCCCCTTCAAATTCGTATGTTGAAGTCCTAACCTCTAGTACTTTAGAATTTGACCAATAGCTCAAATAATCTATTTTAGAGATAGGGCTTTAAAAAGACAACAGAGTGAAAATAAGTTTATTATGGTGGCTCCTAATCCAATATGACTGGTGTCCTTATGAGAAGGGGAAATTTGGATATAGAAATGTATAGAAAGAAGACCATGTAGAGACAGTGGAAGATGACACCATCTATGAGCCAAGGAGAGAGAAGCTTCAGAAGAAACCAGTCCCACCAACACCTTTGATATCAGATATCTAACTTCCAGAACTTCTATTGTGTAAGCCACCAAGTCTATGCTACTTTACTATGGCAACTCTGGAAAATTCATACAGTAAGGATAAAAGAGTGGTTTGGGATTTTTTTTTTTTACTGTGGTTAAGGACTGGTTAAGGATTAGAGAGAGGGTATCCAGGTGTGGGAAGGGGCTTGGCTGCAGTGCCAAAGGAGGGACTATCGGGGCTTTCCTGACTATCCTGTCTTGCCCAGCTGACCCAAGACACAAGAAATAGAGAGGGGAGGAGGCTTAAAAGCTACCAGCCATCAAACCTCAACAAGTGAGGTCAGATTTTTGTTACAGCTAAGCTGGTGAAAGGGAGGGGCCAGCCAGCTCTCTGGGCCCTCTTTTATTTTTTTATTTTTTATTTTTTAAAGATTTTATTTATTCATGAGACACACACACAGAGAGAGGCAGAGACACAGGCAGAGGGAGAAGCAGGCTCCATGCAGGGAGCCTGACGTGGGACTTGATCCCGGATCTCCAGGATCATGCCCTGGGTCGAAGGTAGATGCTTAACTGCTGAGCCACCCAGGGATCCCCCCCTTTTTTCTTTTAACCCTCTTTTATAAGGGCATTCATCTCATCACTTCCCAAAGGCCCCACCTCCAAATACCATCACCTTGAGGGGTAGGGCTGCAAACTATGACTATTCAGTCCACAGCAGCATGTTTTCTCCATCTTCTTGGTTTCCTGTGTGGCGTTAGCTAGCTGAATAACCTATCTTGTATTGCCTGCCTCTCTTCCCTACTGGTGATTCCCAAGGTTCCCAAATGAGTCACTGGCACTGGATCCCTGTTCCCCGATCTACTTTAGAAGAACCTAAACTGAGACAGTGGGTTCATATTGGAAGGGCACGGTCAACGCCCTCCAGCCAGAGTCCACCAGGGGCACACCTACAGTAGAACCCATTGGGCTCATTATTTTTTGCAGCAAGGGAGGACGCACACCATGGGGTGTCTTCCTAGAACCTATTGGAGGGTTTGGGCTTTGATTGGATGATTGAAAGTGGTCTAAGGAAGCGGGTGGTTCACTTAGGTTGGCCTGTCAGAAAGAGAAGGCAATTCTATCAAGGAAGATCTCAATAAATCCTAAAGTGAGGGGATCCTAGAATGAGGTAAAGGCTGTGGTTGGTAAAGAAATAGTCACTCATTGTAGCAAGAGACCAGTTGTTGGGTATTTTGTGGATTAACAACCGTCATCTTCTTGTGCTTGGACAACATGATCAAGTTGACTTGCGTTGTCTCCGCTTCTGGTCTCGGAATGAAGCTGTGAGGTCGGTCTTCCGGGAGCCGGTTTCAATTTTTAAGATCAGCATCGATCCCCGCGAGCGCCAGGCTTGCTTCCGAGTCTGCTTTCTGGCTTTTTGTTCGTCTTTCTCACCACTTTGTAAGCTCTCCACGTCACGTAACCGTCCGCCCGAGCTCGGGGCTTCACATCCACCCTCTTCCAGTCTCCACAATAATGCGGGACAGGGGCGACCAGCCACGCTCTAGAGGTCAGCGGGAAGGTGTGACCTGAGTTCGCACGGCGTGCCCACAGGTGCACCGCGCTAAGACGTGCCCACAGGTGCACCGCGCTAAGACGTGCCCACAGGTGCACGGCGCTAAGTCGGAGAGCGACGCCTGGTGGCCTTGGCTTCTGACGCGGGCACCACGTGGGACCCGGGGGGAGGCCGCACAGCCCCTCGGCGGCCCCTCCGCGGCCCCGCCGCCCGCGCTCCGCAGCTTCGGTCGGAGGCCGGGCGCCCCGCCCAGGACCGGCCCGGCGGAGTTTTGCAAGATTTTATGCCGTGACGGCGCGGGACTCGGCACCGGGCCGGCCGCCGCTACACCTGGGCGGGGCGCAGCGTCCCGGCCACCCAGACTCGCGCCCGCCCCCGGCCCCGCCCCCGGCCCCGCCCCCGCCTGTACCGGCTCCGCTTCCCCCCGCCCCGACACTCCGCCCCCTCTCTCCTCTCGGACCCCGCCCCGCCCCGCCCCGGCCCACCGCTCCCGGCTCCCGCCCCCCGCCCCGCCCCGACACTCCGCCCCCCATCCCCTCTCCCCTCCCTCCCGCCCCCGGCCCCGCCCCCGCCTGTACCGGCTCCGTTCCCCCCCCACCGCCCCGACACTCCGCCCCTCATCCCCTCTCCCCTCCCTCCCGCCCCCGCCCCCGGCCCCGCCCCCGCCTGTACCGGCTCCGTTCCCCCCCCACCGCTCCGACACTCCGCCCCTCATCCCCTCTCCCCTCCCTCCCGCCCCCGCCCCCGGCCCCGCCCCCGCCTGTACCGGCTCCGCTCCCCCCCCCCCCACCGCCCCGACACTTCGCCCCCCATCCCCTCTCCCCTCGCGGACCCCGACCCGCCCCGGCCCACCGCTCCCGGCTCCCTTCCCCCGCCCCGCCCCTGCCTCGACACTCCGCCCCCCATCCCCTCTCCCTTCCCGGACCCCGACCTGCCCCGGCCCCGCCCGTCCCGGCTCCCGCCCCCCACTCCCGGCTCCCGGCCCCGCCCGCCCGGCTCTGCTCTCCTCCCCGCCCCGACACTCCACACCCATCCCCTCTCCCCTCCCCTCCTCCCTTCCCGGACCCCACCCGCTCCGGCCCCCCCGCTCCCGGCTCCTACCCCCGCCCCCACCCCGGCACTCCGCTATCCGCTCCCCTTTCCCCGCAGCCTGGCCGCTGTGGCTCCCCAAGGCTCCTCAGCCCCAGTCCCGCCCCCGCCTCGCCCCCGCTTCCCCATCGTGGCCCCGCCCCACTCCTAGCCCCGCCCCTCACCACCGCGGCCCGCCCCACCCGCAGCAGGCCCCGCCCCCTCCCCATCGTGGCCCCGCCCACTCCTAGCCCCGCCTCTCACCACCGAGGCCCCGTCCCACCCGCAGCACGGCCCCTGCCCTCTTCCCCATTACGGCCCCGCTCCCACTCCTAGCTCCGCCCCTCCCCACCGCGGCCCCGCCTCCGCCCCACCGCGGCCCCGCCCCCGCTCCGGCCCCGGCCCCGCCCCTCGGGGCCCCGAGCGCCTGCAGCCCGAGTCTGGGAGGTCCAAGATGGCGTTGCTGGGTCGCGTCTTCCTCGTTCGGGGCCGCGGCCCTCGGCGGGTAAGGCGGCGCTGGAGGGACCGAGGGCCCGGCTCGCCCCCCAGCGAGCGCCCTGCCCGTGCGGGTC
Organism: Nyctereutes procyonoides; assembly: GCF_905146905.1. Taxonomy (NCBI): domain Eukaryota; kingdom Metazoa; phylum Chordata; class Mammalia; order Carnivora; family Canidae; genus Nyctereutes; species Nyctereutes procyonoides. The sequence goes on from NW_026575137.1 coordinate 6,553,191, forward strand.
CCCGGGACCGCGCCCGGGGCCGCGCGCGGCGAAGATCTGGACCCCGGGATGCGGGGCGCGCGGAGCCGCGGGAGGAGTGCGGACCTGGGGGGGGGGGCAACGTCACGGCCGGCCGTCGGAGAACCGTGGGTGTGGAGGGCGGGCGGGGGGGGGCAAGGTCACGGTCGGCCGTCCGAGAACCGTGGGTGTGGAGGGCGGGCCTGGGGGGGCAAGGTCACGGTCGGCCGTCGGAGAACCGTGGGTGTGGAGGGCGGGCCGGGGGGGGGGGCAAGGTCACGGTCGGCCGTCCGAGAACCGTGGGTGTGGAGGGCGGGCCTGGGGGGGCAAGGTCACGGTCGGCCGTCGGAGAACCGTGGGTGTGGAGGGCGGGCCTGGGGGGGGGGCAAGGTCACGGTCGGCCGTCGGAGAACCGTGGGCGTGGAGGGCGGGCCGGGCTCCTCCGAGTGCCCCGGCAGCTTCAGAGCCGTGTGTACGCGTGGGGGGGGAAGGGTAGCAGGACCCTGCGGGCGTCGGCTCGGAAGGGGAGGGGCGCGGCGGTGGGAGGGGTCCGCAGGGTGCCCTGGCCTCCCTGGCGGCCTCGTCTCGCCGGGAAGATCCGCTTCTGCATTAGTTGTGCAAATGAAACGTTCATGCAAACAGAAGTTCTATTAGAAGAAAAAAACCCCGAAACCCCGCTCTCTATCCTCCTCCCTAGAGGCAAAGCTGGGAGAGAGGTGGGTACCTTTCGGGCTGCCTTCCACCCCCCAGCTTTGGGAGACGCAGCCGGTGTGTTTTGTCAACGTGCGTCCACGGGACCCAGAGTCAGAATAAAAAAAAATGCAAGCGAGGGACACCTGGGTGGCTCAGTGGTTGTGCACCTGCCTCCAGCCCAGGGCGTGACCTTGGAGACCCGGGATCCAGTCCCGAGTCCCACGTCGGGCTCCCTGCATGGGGCCTGCTTCTCCCTCTGCCTGTGTCTCTGCCTTTCCCTCTTTCTGTCTGTGTCTCTCATGAATAAATACATAAAATATTTTTTTAAAATGCACGCGAAGATAGCTGGAGAGGCTAAGAGAGCGAAAGGAGGTTGTAAGAAGAAGCAGTGAGATCCAAGACAGTCTCTTCCCCCAAGCAAAGTTAGGAACCTTAATACACTAAATCTAAAAGTTCAGCTTCCTTAGCCAGGTGAAAGAAGTATCTATCCTGCCAAGGGTACTTCCCCCAAGTCAGGGACTAACCAAACCCTGCTTAGTCCAGTGGGATGCCAGCCCTGCTGTTCTTTTCTGGAAAATGGAGGTAGCAGCTCCAAATGTGAACATGAGGAAATAGTATGGTCAGTCTCTTAAGTTAGAGAACTTCGCTTTATTATTTTTTTAAAGGTTTTATTTATTCATGCAGAGAGAGAGAGAAGCAGAGACACAGGCAGAGAGAGAAGCAGGTCCATTCAGGGAGCCCGACGTGGGACTCTATCCCCATGGGACTCTATCCCTGTGGGACTGTATCCCATGGGACTGTATCCCTGCCGGACTCTACCCTCGTGGGTCTCTATCCCCCCACCCACTCTCTCCCCATGGGACTATTCCTGTGGACTCTATCCCATGGGACTCTATTACCACGGGACTCTATCCTCGGGACACTATCGTCGTGGGTCTCTATCCTCACCGGGCTCTATCCACGCGGGACTCTATCCCCGCGGGCCTCTATCTCCATGGGACTGTATCCCCGGGACTCTATCCCCGCGAGAACTCTATCCCGCGGGACTCTATCCACGTGGGATTCTATCCAATGGGACTCTATCCCCATGGGACTCTATCCCCGTGGGACTCTATCCCCGGGACTCTATCCCCGTGAGATTCTATCCCCGTGGGACTCTATCCCCAGGACACTATCTCCATTGGGACTCTATCCCCGTGGGACTCTATCCCCGCGGGACTATCCCCGCGGGCCTCTATCTCCATGGGACTGTATCCCCGGGACTCTATCCCCGTGGGACTCTATTCCCGTGGGGACTCTATCCCCGCGGGACTCTATCCAATGGGACTCTATCCCCATGGGACTGTATCCCCGCATGTCTCTATCCTCATGGGACTCTATCCCTGCCCGTCTCTATCCCCGGGACTCTATCCCCGCGGGACTCTATCCCCGCGAGTCTCTATCCCCGGGACTCTATCCATGCGGGACTCTATCCCTATGGGACTCTATCCTCGCGGGACTATCCCCGAGGGCCTCTATCCCCGGGACACTATCCCCATGGGACTCTATCCCTGCATGTCTCTATCCCAGGGACTCTATCCCCGCGGGACTCTATCCCCATGGGACTCTATCCACGCGAGACTCTATCCCCATGGGACTGTATCCCCGCCCGTCTCTATCCCCGGGACTCTATCCACGCGAGTCTCTATCCTCGGGACTCTATCCCCGTGGGACTCTATCCTCGCGGGACTATCCCCGAGGCCTCTATCTCTGTGGGACTCTATCCCCGCGGAACTCTCCCCATGGGACTCTATCCCCGCATGTCTCTATCCCTGGGACTCTGTCCCTGTGGGACTCTATCCCCGGGACACTATCCCCATGGGACTCTATCCCCGCAGGTCTCTATCCCCGTGGGATTCTATCCCCGTGGGACTCTATCCTCGCAGGACTATCCCCGTGGGACTCTATCCCCATGGGACTCTATCCCCGTGGGATTCTATCCCCGTGGGACTCTATCCTCGTAGGACTATCCCCGTGGGACTCTATCCCCATGGGACTCTATCCCCGCATGTCTCTATCCCCGGGACTCTATCCCCGCGGGACTCTATCCCCGCGAGTCTCTATCCCCGGGACTCTATCCATGCGGGACTCTATCCCTATGGGACTCTATCCTCGCGGGACTATCCCCGAGGGCCTCTATCCCCGGGACACTATCCCCATGGGACTCTATCCCTGCATGTCTCTATCCCAGGGACTCTATCCCCGCGGGACTCTATCCCCATGGGACTCTATCCACGCGAGACTCTATCCCCATGGGACTGTATCCCCGCCCGTCTCTATCCCCGGGACTCTATCCACGCGAGTCTCTATCCTCGGGACTCTATCCCCGTGGGACTCTATCCTCGCGGGACTATCCCCGAGGCCTCTATCTCTGTGGGACTCTATCCCCGCGGAACTCTCCCCATGGGACTCTATCCCCGCATGTCTCTATCCCTGGGACTCTGTCCCTGTGGGACTCTATCCCCGGGACACTATCCCCATGGGACTCTATCCCCGCAGGTCTCTATCCCCGTGGGATTCTATCCCCGTGGGACTCTATCCTCGCAGGACTATCCCCGTGGGACTCTATCCCCATGGGACTCTATCCCCGCATGTCTCTATCCCTGGGACTCTATTCCCCCGTGGGACTCTATCCCCGTGGGACTCTATCCTCGCGGGACTATCCCCGAGGGCCTCTATCTCCGTGGGACTCTATCCCCATGGGACTCTATACCCGCATGTCTCTATCCCTGGGACTGTATCCCCAGTGGGACTCTATCCCCACGGGACTCTATCCCCATGGGACTCTATCTCTGCGCGTCTCTATCCCCGGGACTCTATCCCCGGGACACTATCCCCATGGGACTCTATCCCCGTGGGACTCTATCCCCGCGGGTCTCTATCCCCGTGGGACTCTATCCTCGCAGGACTATCCCCGCGGGCCTCTATCTCCTTGGGACTCTATTCCCGGGACTCTATCCCGTGGGACTCTATCCCCATGGGACTCTATCCCCGCATGTCTTTATCCCTGGGGCTCTATCCCCGCGGGACTCTATCCCCATGGGACTCTATCCCTGCGCGTCTCTATCCCCGGGACACTATCCCCATGGGACTCTATCCCCGTGGGACTCTATCCCCGTGGGATTCTATCCCCGCGGGCTTCTATCTCCTTGGGACTCTATTCCCAGGACTCTATCCCCGCAGGACTCTATCCCCATGGGACTCTATCCCCGCGCATCTCTATCCTCATGGGACTCTATTCCCGCGCGTCTCTATCCCCAGGACTCTATCCCTGTGGGACTCTATCCCCGCGGGACTCTATCGCTGAGGGACTCTATCCTCGCGGGACTCTATCCCCATGGGACTCTATCCCCGTGTCTCTATCCCCTTGGGACTCTATCCCCGTGGGACTCTATCCCCGGGACACTATCCCCGTGGGACTCTATCCACGCGGGACTCTATCCCCGCGCGACTATCCCCGCGGGCCTCTATCTCCATGGGACTGTATCCCCGGGATTCTATCCCCCTGGGACTCTATCCCGGTGGGACTCTATCCCGGCCAGGACTCTATTCCCGCGGGACTCTATCCACGTGGGACCTCCCCACCCCCCCACCCCCCCACCCCCACCGCTGCCCCAGAACTTTGTTTTAAAGAGTGCTGTTTGTTTGACAATAAGGTTTTGCTGATATGATTTTCCTGTAAATATTCTGGTTGTAGGTCACTGTGAAAGAAGCCTCTGTTTTCTGACCTCTTCTCAAAGAACCTTGTCTTTGTACAACAGCTGTGAGGTTAGAAAAGTCTTCAGAGGTTTTTTGATACAACCCTCCCTTCCCCCAAATCATTAGGACTGTAATAATAAGATAATAAAATCAATCACGCAGACTGTATCCCAATTCATCGGACACCATTAGACAAAAAACAGTTTTGGGGGGGGCAAGTGGAACTCATTTAAAAATTAATTGTACTCTGACAATTTTGGAATTCTTTTGCTTAAGAAAAACAGAAGTTTGGAGGGTCAGAGTTCAGAGCCAACAGAAGCTCCTTTTGGTGTGTTTTGTTTTCCTGGCACCTGCCTCCTTGGGTTTGAATTCCTGGGAGAAGCATTTTCCTGTCTGTGAAGTGGGAGGTGGTTCCAGGGAACATCATGTTTCCATTGGCAAATACTAGTTATTACAGTTAGAACTCCCAATTTGAGTATTTTTGTTGAGCAAGAACCAAGGAAAATGTTTTCTTTGTTAAACGTGTTTATGAAGTGTCTTAAATTGTGCTGGTTAGCTAGTAGGCCTCAATTCAATGCAACAAATATTTATTGCCAATGGGCTCTGTGCCCAGCTGGGGGCACAGAGCTTGTCGGGGTTATAAAGATTAAAAAAACAAAAAACAATCTCTGCTCTCAAGTCGCTGTCAGTTGTACTCAGGAAAAGGGGGCACACTCTCAGTTGTTTTATCAGGAAATTCTATTTAAGTGCCTATTACATGTTGGGCATTGTTCGGAGCTACTTGGCGGGAAAGATATCTATACCATCATTAAGTCTCATATATATTTTTCAAGCTATGGATAAACAAGAGTGGACACAGAAATCAGTCTTATGGGGCAAGATGAGTAAGAAAAAAACATTGGGATAGAATACAAAATACCAGAATTCATCTCATGTAAGTGTAGTAAGGTTAAGTTTACTTTGTGAAATCTTTTTTTTTAATATATCATTTTTTTCTATTGTGGACTAAATATTAGGTATCTGTGATGCACACTGCCATACCTTTCTTTTTGTTTTTATCAAGGGTTGTAACTTTAGGATTTTTATAAAAATGATACCCGACCAATATGGATTCAGGTAATATAGTTTTAAAAAAAGTAACATAGGACCCTAATCTGGCCACCCAGAAATAACCAGGGTTGAGATTTGGTGAACATCATTCCAGGTGTCTATGCTGATAAAAAAAGATGGGTACACAGGCATCATTTTACTTGGATGTATTATATTTATTTTCCCCTCAGAACTGAATCAACATCGTTTTCATTGTCTTCTAACATTGAATATTGTCAGGGAAAAATGTAAGGCTAGTGGTTTTTTTCCTTCTGTATTTTCTGTCTGGAAAGCTTAAGAAATCTTTGTGTACCCAAACTAAAATTCCAGAATATAAACTTTTTGGAGGCAAGGATTTATATCTTGTGTGTTTACTGCTGTACTTCTAGGCCTAGAATATTGCCTAGTGTAGAACAAACATAATAAATATCTGTCACATGAATGAATGCGTACTGTGTTGCCATATAAGGTGTATTTCTTAGTATGCTTTATATAACATATAAATGTCTGAAAAACTGTAGTCTAGCAGGTCACACAAGACATGAGTAGACCGTGAAAATGCAGGTGTATGTTGGAATGCATATGTAAACAGAATGGTGTGTGTCTGGAGGAGGCAGCGAAGGCTTCATGGAGGAGGTGGCTTCCAGGGCTGACATTTATTTATTTATTTATTTTTTAAAAGATTTTATTTATTTATTCATATAAACACACACACACACACACACAGAGAGAGAGAGAGAGAGAGAGGCAGAGGCACATGCAGAGGGAGAAGCAGGCTCCATGCAGGGAGCCTGATGTGGGAATCGATCCAGGGTCCCCAGGATCAAACCCCAGGCTGCAGGGGGCGCTAAACCGCTGCGCCACCGGGGCTGCCCCAGGGCTGACTTTTAAAGGAGGAGTTGGAATATATGGGGCCTCACATGTATGTGATCTGGACCTAAGGAATAGCATATATCAAGAAGTGAGGGAGCATAGCCTATTTCTTTAAAAAAAAAAAAGAGTGGTTTAGTATCGTGGAGTTTAAAATACGGGTTCAGAGAGAAGTGCATGGAGATGAGATTGGACAGGTTGCTGGGGGCAGGACACAGTGGGCGTTACTCACATGGCAAATTAGGCCTTTATTAGGTGCTAGACAGGGTCCCAGGGGTATAAGGATGAGCAAAAGGGCTGGTTCCTGCTCTCAGGAAGCTTATACTCTAACGACATTTTGGTATAATATAGTTAAGTATTATGATGAGTGCTCTTGATCTCAGAAGAGGTCCAACATAAGAAGCATCTGTCTTCTCCAGTTTGAAAAATACGACTACAGACTGAGGCCAAAGTGTCACTTGTTACCATTCCACGTGAGAGCCAGCTGCCCCTGTTACCTGTTACCCGGACCTCCTGCATTAGGCAGACTTGCTGCTTCAGAAGGACAGCAGAATTGCTCTCTCAGGGCAGCTGACTCAAGAGGAGGAAGGTGTAAGGTAAAATAATTGGTGTGCCCAATTATTCTTTCAGTATTTACCAGTCAGATATACTATCTCTGTGGAGACAGGGAAACTAAGGGTGTGCAGAGAAGCCTGGGGTTGCAGGGAAACATCTGGGTCAGGAGAGAAGCATTTCCCAACCCCCAGTGGGAGGAGTGTGCAATTTTATGGGAATGTGTTTTGGAGTACACACCTAGGCTGAAACCTGAAGGATGAATAGGAGTTAGCCAAGGGGAGGAGTATGAGTAAGGAAGTTCTAGGTGGGAGAGGGGCCTATGTGATGGGTCCAGGCTAAAGTGTACAGGTAGAGAGTGGAGAGGCAAGCTGGTGAACAGCCAGTGGGCCACACTGAGGAGTGAGAGCTCCGTCCTGACAGCGTGGGTGGGAGTGGCGGTAAAAATAGAGGCATGTAGTCAAATCCGGGTACTCTTCTCTCCATGGTGGCCTCAGATAGGAGTGGCTGTGGATGCCTAGAGACTCCAAGTCAAGGGATATTTAGGAGGTAAATTGAGAGGCCTTGTGATTGGTTGTTGGTGTGCAAGAAGAAGGAAGATTGGGCCATGTTGAGGTGATACGGCACCATCACAGTTGTGAGCAGGGAAGTGATATTTAACAGGTAAGACTTGATCTAGGAAGACCACAAGTCCAAACAAAAGCAATGGGGTCTGCACATGGGAGCTATTTAGGACTAAACTAGATGACTTTGGTTTGGATGTGCGGTATGAGACGGAAGCCCTGATTTCTGTCTTTGGCCCCTGAGCTAAGGGCAGTGGCAGTGAGAGAGGGCACTTGCAGGGGGACGTTGGCTACAGGGATGGAGATGAGAATGTTCACTGTGTCTGGGAGTGTTAGGAAAGGCATCGGAACTCTCAGAACTAACTTCGAGTGATGAGTGTTGTATGATGTGGGATCGATCTGGTATAAATAGGGAGGTAGAAGACAGTCTATATTTGGGGAACCCTGAGTGTTTTGTTTTCCTGAGTGCAGATTTCCAGGAGGTAAAGCAGAAGGAGAAGAGGCGGCAGAGATGGGCAAGAGCCAAGTCACAAAGACTTAACGAGCTGTGTGAAGCTAAGGAATCTGGACTTTGTGCAGCTCCCAGGAGCCGTAGATCGAGCTTAAGGTGAAAAGTGCCATGAGCAGGTTTGCAGTATTCTGGAGACAGACTGGAGAGAGGAGACGCTGGCGGCCAGAGACAAGGTAACAGATGACATAAGGTGGGACCTCCGTATTTGTGGGTGACAGGAGATACGGGCCTCTGAAGTCGAGCAGTGCATAGAGAGGAAAGATACGGACTGGGGTCTTGGCGATGGACGGGATGTGTCAGGTGAAGAGAAAGACGACTTGGAGGAGTCCTTAGAGGCAGTCACTTGGATGAATGGTGGCTTCAGAGCTCAGATATATGTATGTGAAGAAATGTCCAAACAATCTCCTTCCCAAAACGAATAACACTCATTTTATAATATTAAAACAATATGTAGATCTCTACAAAGATCGTTACAAAACACATAGAGAGAGGAGGGCATGTCTGAAGTGAACCAGGGTTGCCTACAGCCCATAGTAGAAGGCATTCCATCAGGGTTTGGCAACCCTTGGTTTTTGAAGAAAATTCCAGGTAGAAAACGATCAGCGTTCTCAGCTGTTCTACGCTGTTCTCTTTCTGAGGTGATGGTTCGTCTTGGAATCCAAAATGCCTGGGTATGGGACGCCTGGGTGGCTCAGCGGTTGAGCATCTGCCTTTGGCTCAGGGCGTGATCCTGGAGTCCTGGGATCAAGTCCCACATCAGGCTCCCTGCATGGAGCCTGCTTCTCCCTCTGCCTCACTCTGTGTTTCTAATGAATAAATAAAATCTTAAAAAAAAAAAAAAAGAAAAGAAATGCCTGGGTAAATATAAGTAGGTTAAGAGTAAGGGGACAGCCATACTTTGGTCCCTTCCAGGCTGGGGCGGCTCCCACACCGCATTGCGTGGTGGTGGAAGTGCGTGCTTTCACAGTTACGGAGTGATGTTGCGAGCCAGGTATTTCCAGCTGCGGGTTAGGTGTGTTTACCTGAATGTCCCCCAGGTGTTGCAGCTCTGGCGTTTCCAGTACAGAACTCCTTGTCTTCCGTCCTCCCTCCGGCCTGGGTCTTCCCACGTCGATCCCGTCCTTTGTAGCAGCGCCCAGCGAGTAGCCATGGAAACTTCGCTCATCTTCAGCTCTCCCCTCCTTACTCAGCGCTTCCAGCTGCTTGGCTTCCGAATTCAGGCTAGACTACGTGTTACATATGAGTGGAGAGTGTTGTCTGGATTACTGCCGCCCTCCTTATTTCTCCCCTAGACTCACACCCTCCGTCTGATGAGCCCCACTTCCTTCTAGCTCAGAGTTGAACCTTCCCGTCTAAAACACAAAGGCAGTGCAAAGAGTGAGGTTAAGGGGAGAGAGGTGGAGAAGGCTCTCTCAGCTGAATGGGCTTCATCTTTTCAGGAAAGTGGGGGGACGCTTTATCTCCCTTCCGTGAAATAGGTCAGTATGTGCTGAGGTTGGGCTTTGAGGCAAGAAATAATTGGACCAGACAGTCTAAGTATGGCGATAATTTATTACATCCTCACTTTCTGGGGCCTTTTTACAGCAAGTAATTTCATTTGCTAAGTCCTGTCCCTTCTGATGATGGCATCCAGGTCACCTCCTGCCTCACCTGCAGCAAAAACACTATCCCTGCTCCCAGCCTTGCCTCCTACATTCCTTCTCAGCATCGCAGGCAAAACAGTATAGAGCAGTCCTCCGAACACCTAAGGCAGATCCTCTGCTCAAGACGTCACAGATGTTTTTCACTGGACTCAGAGTAAAAGTTTAGTGCACATCGTGTGGTTGACTCAGCCTGCATAATCCAATCTTCTTCATCTTTTTAGATTTTATTCGTTTATGAGAGAGAGAGAGACAGAGCACACAAGCCAGGAGGAGGGGCAGAGGGAGAGGGAGAAGCAGGCTCCTCACTGAGCAGGGAGCCCGATGAGGGGCTTGATCCCTGGACTCTGAGATCATGACCTGACCTGGAGGCAGGTGTGTAACCACCGAGCCCCCGGGTGCCTCTGATCCATTCTCCTTTTTTTTTTTTTAAGATTTTTAAAGTTTATTTATTCATGAGGGACACACACATAGAGAGGCAGAGACACAGGTAGAGGGAGAAGCAGGCTCATGCAGGGAGCCCGACGCGGGACTTCATCCCGGGACTCCAGGATCACACCCTGAGCCCTTTAAAGGCAGGTGCTCAACCGCTGAGCCACCCAGGCATCCCCCCGATCCAGTCTTCTTGACCTGATTGGCCTCCCACCCCTGCCACCCTCCCCCCTTCCACTCCAGCCACACTGGCCCTCTGACTTCCTCTGCTTGCTGGTCATGGCCCTGGCATTTACTCTCCCCTCTGCCTGAAAGAACTGTGGCACTCATTCTCTCACCTTTTTTAGGTCTTTATTCAAATTCACCTCAGACCCTTCCTGACTGCCTATTTAAAATGGCAACTCTCCATCCCTATGCTGTGCCTTATTTTTACCCCACACTGTGTGTGTTAGCCTGTAATATACTATGTAAGTATACATATTCTTTAATTTATCCCCCTCCATCCAAAAATAATCTCTCAAGGTAGAATATTATATTTATTTTGCTCTCTGCTGTATTGCTATTTTCTAGAACAGTGCCTGGGGCATGGGGGATGCTCCTTAAAAACTTGTTAAAAATAGGGGCGCCTGAGTGGCTTAGTGAGTTAAGCATCTGCCTTTGGCTCAGGTCATGATCCCAGGGTCCTAGGAATGGGTCCCAAGTCAGGCTCCCTGCTCAGTGGAGAGACTGCCTCTCCTTCTCTGCTTCTCCCCCAACCCCCTGGCCCCAGCTCAAGCTCACTCTCTCCTCCTCTCTGTCTCAAATAAATAAATAAAATCTAAAAAAAAAAAAACTTGTTAAAAATAGGTAAATGAGTTAACTATCCCAAATCATAATATCATGTTTATCTCTAATATTTTTTCATATACACAAATCTCAATTCAAAACAAAACCTTTTCAAGAGCAGGGATTCTATTTTTTTGGTTCAAAAAAGATAATTATGTTACTTATGGCTAATGTTTTGGGGATCAATGGGATTACTCAGATGAGAGGTAAGCATAGTGAAGACCCACGTTCAAAATTTCAAACTGCAAAAAAAAAAAACAAACCAAAATTTCAAACTGCCTGCTAATTTATCTCCATGATTTCATCTCCTTTTATTGAGAAGTATTGGTGAAGCATCTGTTTGGTCCACATCTCACTGCAGACCGGTAAGAACTGTAATAAAAATGGGAAGTATACCCTGAAGCACAGAGCAGCTCCTTTTTCAAGGACTCCTGTCCATTGCTATAAGATGTATCATTACTTAAAAATGTAATTTCTGTCTTGCTACTGGCAACAGCTGCGTAATTCAGCCTAGCCACTGCAACCTGGAGTCCCGCTAACTTTCTTTTATATTTGCTCAGCCTTACCTTCCAGTTGCTGTGGCAACGAGATCTGTGTTCTGCAGAAGCTTATAATATCAGTGGCCTCTGGTGCAGTGCCCTGCTCTCAGTTAAGGAGAGGGCGGAGGTACTCAAGCAATCCACACAGGCACCGAGCTTGAGCGCAGAACGGCCCATGGCAAGCCATAGATGTGGGTAGAGTTTGGGCTCTCTGTTTCTTTTCCAGTTGGTGGGATCACTAATGGTATTAGTGGGTGGGACAGTTCTTCATTCTGCAACGTTATCTGTTCCTGTATTGGAGTATCAATACAGAGCATCCTGCCCAGCTCCTTCTTGTATTTCCAGATGCATCCAGCTGAGAGCTACCTCCATGGCTGCAGTGGCAGTGGTCTAGGCATTGAAAAGTGCAAGCATGGGCAGCCCGGGTGGCTCAGCAGTTTAGCACCGCCTTCAGCCCAGGGCCTGGTCCTGGAGACCCAGGATCGAGTCCTGTGTCAGGCTCCCTGCATGGAGCCTGCTTCTCCCTCTGTCTATGTCTCTGCCTCTCTCTCTCTCTCTCTCTCTCTCTCTCTCTCTCTCTGTGTGTCTCATGAATAAATAAATAAAATGTTAAAAAAAAGTGCATGCAGGGCACAGACATGTGCCTTCTAGCAACTGGACAAAATAAATCAAGAAGCAGTTATTGGAGGCTTATGGTGTGCATAGACTATTGAGTTGCATTGGGAATGCAAAAATATGCATTTTTCAAAGTCATCCTTTGAAAACTAAGATTGTCAGGTCTTCACCAAGCTGATGTTTTTATATGACAGTCTGCAAAGCTCTCATCCTGTGAATCTGAGTCAGGATAAATTTATTCTTAAAAAAATATTCATGTCGGGATGCCTGGGTGGCTCAGTGGTTGAGCGTCTGCCTTCAGCTCAGGGCGTGATCCTGGGATCAAGTCCTGCATCAGGCTCCCCACAGAGAGCCTGCTTCTCCCTCTGCCTGTGTCTTTGCCTCTCTCTCTGTGTCTCTCACGAATGAATAAATAAATAAAATCTTTAAAAAGATCTAAACCAACAGGTACTTAGAAACTCCAAAAAAAAAAATAAACAGATTATGAACACCTTTCATTTTCCTTCTAAGTATAGCTCACACTTAAGTATGGAACATACAATACTTAAACTTTAAATAAATCCTTGTAACACTGATCGTATGCTAGTGTTCCTGCTATAACTTTGTTTTCCTCTATATCCTTTTTATATTGTGTGCTTGCATATATGATTTGATTTGTGTTAACTTTTTAAAAATATTTATTTACTTAGAGCACGTGCATGAGCGGGGTGGGGATAGAGGGAAGAGGCAGAGGGGAAGCAGACCCCCCACTGGGTGGGGAGCCATGTGCTGAGCTCTCAGTCCCACAACCCCAAGATCATGACCTGAGCCAAAACCAAGAGTCAGACATTCAACCGACTGAGCCGTGTGAGTGCCCCTGTGTTAACTATCTTTAATAAAATATTAATTTATGAACATACCTAATACTCAACATTACAATATGCACTGACTATACAAAAAGTCTCTCTCCCAAGAGGTTAGTGCTATGAATAGTTTCTTGTGGATCCTCCCAACAATTTTTGTTCATGTATAAGCATATGTATGAAGATATTTTCATTAAAAGACCACACAATTGGGAGCTTTTCATATTTATTTCCCTACCTTGGATTTTTCCCTTAAATGTAACGCTTCGCATTGTTGGTATTCAACAAATATTTGTTGAAAGTTTGGATAAATACATACTGTTATTAGAATAGACTATATTAAACGATACATAGTTTTTTGTTATATGGATGTGCCCTAATTGGCTGGGTATACCCCCTACTGAAATGCTGATCTATTGTTTTCTAGTATTTTTTATTACAACCAATGCTTTCATATATTATATGTTTGACTGTTCTGTGTTCCTTGCATTTCTGAGCCCCTAAAAGTGAATTTTGAGATACGCTTGTCAACTTATGCAAAAAGCCAACTGGGATTTTGATAGGGGTTTTATTGAATCTGTATATCAATTTGGGGAGTATTGCAATCTTAAAAGTTAAGTTTTCTAATCCATGAACACAGGATGTCTTTTTATTTATTTAGGACTTCTATAAGACTTAATGATATTTTATAGTTTTTAATTTATAAGTATTGTACTTCTTTTATTAAATTTATTAGTAAGCACTTTTTTTTGATGTGATTGTAAATAGAATTGTTAATTTCATTTTCATCTTAGTATGTATTTTTGAACATAGCTTCTCCCTCCCACCCAAATGAATGAGTATATCTTTTGGGTTAATTCCTAAATGTGGAGTTGTCCGCCGAAGGTTGTGTATTGTTTAGATAATATTTTGATAATACGTTACCAAATTGGCCTCCAGAGAAGTTGCCCCAATTCATATCAACAGAGTGTAAGAGTGACTTTAATAAGCTATTTTGTTTTGTATTATGTATTATGAAATCTTGAACCTTACCAATCTTGTGAGAAAAAAAAATGATTATCTTTGTTTAATTAACATTCACTTACTTATAAATATGATAGTATGTTTTTTTTTGCATGCGGACTATCTTTTTAAGGCCTTTGCCCAGTTTTTCCATTTGCAAATGACTTATTCACAAATCAATAGATTTGGATTCGGGGGGCTAATTTTTGAGAAGGCATAATTTAGAGTTCTTGGAAGTAACTTATTTCAACCTGATGAAGTACAGAGAGCTGAATTTATATCCATAGCACCATTAAGACTCTACTTGTCTGCACTCAGGTGATTTTGTTACAGTCAATGAAACAAGCATTTACTGAATGCTTATTTCTAATTGGTGTTAGAAACCCTGTTTAGTAATAAATGGATGCTCTTCTATCTTCCTGGATGCTCACAGTCTGGTGAAGAAAACTGAGATTCTGATGGAGGGAGGGATTCATTGGGCCCATTTTTAACTGAGGCATGTTTTAAAAATATCAACTGTTTTTGACACTTTGGCTTGGTTTTGAAGGCTGGTCCTGCAAGGTGGGAGAATAAAGTGAGTAGTTCAGGTAGATGAGACATCAGAAGCAAAGGCCAGAAGGAGAAAGTTGTTGGCAAGTTTCAGGAATGCTGAGGGGTTGTTGAGCATAGAGTATATACCTCTAAGTGGTGGAACTGGTAAGAAGTAGAGCTGGGAAGGTAGGTTGAGGCCATATTGTCCAGCTTGAATGCCATGCTAAACAGCTTAATTTTTGTATTTTTGACTCTAGAGGATATCAGTGTTGTTGTTTTTTTAAGAGTTCATTTATTTGGGGGAGAGAGAGTGCATGTAGGAGTGGGGTGAGATGGGGAAGAGGGAGAAGCACAGTCCCCGATGAGCAGAGAACCTAACATGGGGCTGGATCCCAGGACCCTGAGATGATGACTTAAGCTGAAGACAGATGCTTAACCAACTCAGCCACCCAGGCACCTCATGGACATCAGTGTTTTTGAGGTATGGGCTTTTAATGTGGAGGCCTGGTCAATTAGTAATAGTGACAATGATGGTGAGATAGCGAAGCTAAGAGTTAAATTACCTTCTTTAGCTCCACAAATTCTGCATGTTATTAATGATATTTATAGATTTGAAACTCAATTTTCTTCATAGTGTACCTAGAACATTAAACAATTATTTCGACATTGCTATATGAAAGAGGAAAAACCATTTTTCCCCTTTCCATTTTGTATTGGTTTCTTGGGTTTTATTTAGATGAGGAGTAAGGCACTCAAATGACAGTGGTTGCAGAAGCTGGACCTAAGAGTTGGTAGAGCTTTTGCATTTTACCTGAATTCTAAATATTGGCTCAAAATTTTAAAATATTGAGCAGGCCTAATAACAAAACATCTGGCTTGGGTCACCAGTCTGTGTTTATTGTAGGTGTTTATTCTAGACATTTGAGACCAGTCAAAATACTTTGGTAATTTAAGAATTAATCTTGATGCTATACAGTTCTCATCCTCCAGGGAAGAGACAGTCAAGACTCTTTAAAGGAATTGCCATTCTGAGGATTAGAAGTATGATTGCTTTTCATTAGTTTAGATGCTATCATTTAGGACCATATGAAGGTGGAAGATATTATTTATATGATGTGATAGAGTCATGAGTATGGAGGGAGGGCAGATGATAGCTGATACTTTTTTTTTCTGGGAAGTTTAGAACTTTTTAAAAAGATTTTATTTATTTATTCATGAGAGACACAGAAAGAGAGAGGCAGAGACATAGGCAGAGAGAAGCAGGCTCCATGCAGGGAGCCCAATGCAGGACTCTATCCCAGGTCTCCAGGATCATGCCCTGCCCCGAAGGCAGACACGCTTAACCGCTGAACCACCCAGGCATCCCAATTTTAGAACTTCTAATAAGCAAATTTTGTTTGCCAAAGTGGAAAATGTTAGAGAATTTTAAGAATTTTAGATTTTAGAGATGTCCAGAGAAAGACAAATACCATATGATTTCACTCATATGTGGAATATAAGAAACAGAACAGATGGACATAGGGGAAGGGAAGGAAAAATAAGATAAAAACAGAGAGAGAGAGAGAGAGAGAGAGAGAGAGAGAGAGAAAGACAAACCATAAGAGACCCAGCTATAGGGAACAAACTGAAGGTAACTGGGGGGGAGGGTGGGGGATGGGGTACCTGGGGGATGGGTATTAAGGAGGGCACTTGATGGAATCAGCATTGGGTATTATATGCAACTGGTGAATCTCTGAATTCTACCCCTGAAACTAATAATACACTATATGCTAACTAACTTGAATTTAAATAAAAAAATTAAAAAAATAAAAGATGTTCAAAGAAATCAATCTTGATATGAAAGATGTTATATCTACTTTCAAAAGACAACTTATTTCTGGAAAAAACACAAAGCAAGGTAATTTGTATCCACTTTATATGACTCAAAAAGAAATGGCCAAAATGCTGTTTCAGGTTATTCAAGATCCTCTGTAGAAATAGGAGACGGAATACCACAAGATTCTGTGAGGTCTGTTCATTTCTATGGATCTTAATATTAAAATGAACAACTTGTTTTTAGGCAGACAGATGGTTTGGATTTAATATTTAATAGCATTTATGCTATGAATTATCAGAAGGTAATGAAATAAAATAGCCTATCAATTTCTTCACTTTTGTTTGGTGGGAAAAATCCGTATGATTAGATCAAGTAAAACATAACAGGTATGCCTGTGCTGTGTAGTCACCTGATACCTTATAGACACTTACTAGGGATTGTTATCAAAGTGATTATATTTTTACCTCTATATTCTTCTGTTATTGAGGAAGTTTAGAAAATGTTTTAAGATAAATAAAAAATGTTTGTATACAAATATTTTATTTACTTAATTTATCTTTCATAAAGTACCATGTCACATTCTCTATTCAAATCAGCACTAAATAAGTAAAAATTCATTTTAGAGCCTTTGGAAAATTAGAACACATTTTTTCATTATTAATGGGAAATGACAAACTCACGAGCCTACTTGTGCAAATTTCCTGATTCATCATCTTAATGTAATAGTCCTGGAGGCAGTGGCAGCCTTAAGTAAAACTGCCATTTTTGTAGAGAAAGATTATTGTAGGTTGCTTGGATTATTATGCTTTGGCAAAAGGATGCAAAAAGAAAATGCTTTGTCAACATGAAGCTTAAAGGAAATACAATGACCAGCATGGAACATAATCAGATTCACAAATTTATCTTCAATTATTTTATACATGTTTTCAAATTTTGTCTTCCAACAACATTTTTTTCCTGATTACAAAAGCAAATCATACTTATTGAAAAGATTTTGAAAATACTGAAAACCAAACGAAAAGCAAAAATAATCATCCGTAATCTCATCATCTAGAGATAATAACTGTGTAAGGAAGGTAATGGATGGACTCTGACGTCAGACATCTTGGATACAACAAGTCTTTTCTACTTCCTATTTTTCTACTTCTTTAAAAGTTGGTTAACTGACCTTTCTATTTTTCAGCTTTTCCATCTATAAATTGGGGATAACAGCAGAATTCACCATATAGGATTGTTGTGAGGTAATGCACTGAAAGTCTTTAGTAGACCTTGGCAAATGATAAATATTGAATCTACTACTTACTGTTGTTACTTCATTAATCTTTTTTTAAAGCATATATTTCTATTTATAGTTAAGAACATATTATATACTTTTTTTTCACTTAATATCATATCGTACACATTTTCTTGTGTAAATCATTGCCCACATTACCAATTGTTTCCTTAAGAGAAATTTTCCGGTTATCCCAGGCCAACTGACGGCAGCCCACTTGGCTTACAGGAATATTCTAGCAGGAAATGATAGATTCTGGGATTTTAATCTTCCAACCATGACCTGATGGGGAATATCATGTGCCTCTTTGGTGTGATCATTAAGCTCTGTAGGAGTTCAGCGAGGGAGGAGATACACAAGGTGATAGGGGAGGGCTCTGGAGCCAGATCACATTTGAATCTTGGTTCCATAACTTGGGCAATATATTTAACTTCTCTGGGACTTCTGTACAGTGGGGTAAAAATAATACCTATTTAATGGGGTGGTGAAAATGAACTGGTTTAATATCGAATCCTGACACATGGTAAGCACTTAATAAAATTAGCTCTTATTGTTTGTTATTATGTTCAACACTTTGTTTTTATGATTAAATGAGAGAATGGCAGTGATTTTCACAAGTAATGTGAGAATGTGAGTTGTAAGACATAAGATAGGACAATACATATATTTTTAGTGTAAATTGTTATTTTTCCCCTATTTCAAATATAACAAGTAGTCATCTGTTGTAAATTTATTATCCAAAGGACAATATAGGAAGAGGCATTTGATTTAATAAGCCTTATGAGGAGATTTTAATAATTTTCTTCAGTGATTGAAAAATGGAATGTGATTTTTATCCAAATTATTCTTGTTAAAAGATGAATATGCTTTATGTTCTTTTTTTGCATCTTTTTTAAAGAATGCATCTTTCAACTAACATCTTTTTAAATTTTTTATTAGTTTCAGAGGTAGAAATTAGTTATTTATCAGTCACGTATAACACCCAGTGTTCATTCCATCAAGCACCCTCCTTAATGCCCATTACCCAGGTACCTTATCCCACATTCACCTCCCCTCCAGGACCCCTCAGTTTGTTTCCTAGAGTTCAGCGTCTCCCTCTCAATTTTCATTTTATTTTTCCTTCCCTTCCCCTATGTTCATCTGTTCTGTTTCTTAAATTCCACATGAGTGAAATCATATGGTATTTATTTTTCTCTGATTTATTTCGCTTAGCATGATACCCTCTAGTTCCATCCACATCATTGCAAATGGCAAGTTTTCATTCTTTTTGATGGCCGAGGAATATTCCATTATATATATATTCCACATCCTCTTTTTCCATTCATCTGTCAATGGACATGTGGGCTCTTTCCATATTTTGGCTATTATGGACATTGCTGCTATAAATATTGGATTGCATGTGCCCTTTCAGATCACTATGGTTCTGTCCTTTAAATAAATACCTTGTAGTGTGATTGCTGTGTCACAGGCGAGCTCTGTTTTTAACTCCATACCATTTTCCAGAGTGGCTGCACCAGCTTGCATTCCCACCAACAGTGTAAGAGGGTTCCCCATTCTCTGTGTCCTCGCCAACATCTGTTGATCCCTGAGTTGTTAATTTTAGCCATTGTGATCAGTGTGAGGTGGCATCTCCTTGTGGTTTTGATTTGTATTTCCTGCATGTGGAGTGATGTTGAGCATTTTTCATGTGTCGGCCATTTGTTTGTATTCTTTGGAGAAATATCTGTTCATGTCTTCTGTTTATTTCTTGACTGGAACTTTATTTTTTTGGGTGTTGTGTTTGATAAGTTCTTTATGGATTTTGGATACTAGCCCTTTATCTGATAAGACATTTACAAATATCTTTTCCCATTACATAGGTTGTCTTTTAGTTTTGTTGACTGTTTCTTGTTCGGTTAGTTCTTTTTAAAGTTAAATTTAAGCAGAACCCCTGTAAATAATAATACCAGCACTCATAGAATGGTTAGTATATACTAAAGAATGGTCTTGGTATTTTAAAATATCTGTTCATGTCTTCTGTTTATTTCTTGACTGGAACTTTATTTTTTTGGGTGTTGTGTTTGATAAGTTCTTTATGGATTTTGGATACTAGCCCTTTATCTGATAAGACATTTACAAATATCTTTTCCCATTACATAGGTTGTCTTTTAGTTTTGTTGACTGTTTCTTGTTCGGTTAGTTCTTTTTAAAGTTAAATTTAAGCAGAACCCCTGTAAATAATAATACCAGCACTCATAGAATGGTTAGTATATACTAAAGAATGGTCTTGGTATTTTATTTGTATTTATTCATGTGATACT
The DNA here is from genome assembly GCF_905146905.1 of Nyctereutes procyonoides. Taxonomy (NCBI): domain Eukaryota; kingdom Metazoa; phylum Chordata; class Mammalia; order Carnivora; family Canidae; genus Nyctereutes; species Nyctereutes procyonoides. The sequence goes on from NW_026575137.1 coordinate 6,573,019, forward strand.
TAAAATGTCCTATGAATAAGATTCTGTTATTGTCTCCGTTTATAGAAGAAAACTGAGGCACAAAGAGGTTAAATCACTTGCAGGTTATACAACTAGGGAGAAAATTCTGTCGTATGTAGTCATGCTCCAAAGCCCATGCTTTTAACCATTCCGCTATGTTACTTAACATCCCAGTGGAAAAAGAGTCATAATTGATTAAATACAGTACAATATGTTTACAGTGAGTTTGTTAAACTAAGAATTTGATTAACAGTACATTCCAAGAGTAAATTTTTTGAAATTCATCTATTTTGTGGAAATGCATTTACAAAAGTTTCAATTACTCTTTTTTTCCCTTTCAGTTTTTCAGTTATGGAACACAAATGTTGTATCAAAACAATGAAGCTTTTCAGTCTAAATTCTTCCCACCCCTTCAAAAAGCGATGCTACCGCCCAATAGTTTTCAAGGAAAAGTGGCATTTATTACAGGAGGAGGTACTGGCCTTGGTAAAGGAATGACAGCCCTTCTGTCCAGCCTGGGTGCTCAGTGTGTGATAGCCAGCCGGTAAGTCATGGTCAGCAAATTGCCTGACAAGAGTCTATTATAAAATAGTTCTGTGCCATGATATTGAAAACACCGTTTACCAGAGTTTTTTTATTTTAATTTTCTATGAAATATCCTTTAGATTATTTAAACAAGTTTCCTTGGAAAAATCAGTTATAATTTGTAATGCTAGAAATACAGATGGACCATGATTTACATTGATTTCAATTTAGGATTTTTTGACTTTACAATGGTGTGAAAGTGATACACATTCAGTAGAAACTGTACTTGGAAATTGGAACTTTTCCCAGACTAATAATATGTGGTAAGATACTCTTTCATGATGCCAGCAGTGCATTTCAGCTCCCAGTCAGCCACTTGGTCATAAGGGTAAGGAAATGATAATATTCACACCCATTTTGTACCCGTACAACCCTTCTGTTTTTTGTTTTTTTTTTTTTTTAAGATTTTATTTATTTATTCATGAGAGACGGAGAGAGGCAAAGACACAGGAGAGGGAGAAGCAGGCTCCCTGTAGGGCGCCCGATGTGGAACTCTATCCCGGGTCTCCAGGATCACACTCTGGGCTGAAGGTGGCGCTAAACCGCTGAGCCACCCAGGCTGCCCTGCTTTTTCACTTTCAGTACAGTATTCAATAAGTTTACACGAGATATTCAATAATTTATTATAAAACAGGCTTTGTGTCAAATGATTTTGCCCAGCTATAGGCTAATGTTAATCATTAATGTAAGTCAACCTGGCTTAACCTCAGGCCAGGTTAAGCCATGATGTTTACTAGGTCAGGTGTATTAAATGCATGTTCGAATTATGGTATTTTCAACTTACGATGGATTTACCAAGGATGTAACCCCATTTTTAGGCTGAGGAAGATCAGTAATGATTGATTATGAAATTGATGATGTATATATTAACCAAATTCAGTGATAGAATTTTTTTTCCTTAAACCTGAAGCTTAAGTTAAAAAGTACTGTATTGAGGCTGCTTTGTTTTCAGTTAGGAGTGATTATAGTTACTGCTTCAAAGGATAGTTAGCCTTGTACTAAGATAATGGGCATAACCCTTCCATTTTCTATAAGACGGGCAGATGTTTCAAAACGTCTATTGTGATAAATGTAGGAAGGATAAGGCGATGTAGATGGAATTTCTTATTTAGGCATATCCTGGGACCCTATAACAGTGTAAGTCTAGAACTTTAGAGACAGGCCCCAAAATCTACAACTTCCTTTTATTTTGAAAAGTGCAAAATTTTTAGATAGGCTGAATAGGAATCTGAATGACAAGTCACTATGTAATTTACAAAGGCCCAAAGGAACTACTTTCAGATGTTTCCTTTAATGCAAATTGGCCTGAACATTTTTTAAAAATATTATAGTGTTTTTACAAATATTAAAGTATTATTTTCTTTGTAACACTACATATTTCATATTTACGGTTTCTTTTTCGTGTTTCTTTCAAGAATGTGAAACTGAATGCATATAATGCTTTTATATCTTTAAATTTGGTCTAAAGTCTACTAACATAAATCTTATACATAGCAGATTTTATATAGTATAATGTAAGTTTACATTATATCATGAATGTGTTTTCTTTCTAAAGCAGGTTTGGGCAAGGGAACAGAAGTGATTATATATTAAGGAAATAATTTTATTTTATTTTTTTCATGTTTCAAGTCTTTATTTAAATTCTAGTTAGCATATAGTATAATATTGGTTTCAGGAATAGAATTTAGTGATTCATCACTTATATATAACACCCAGTGCTCATCTTAACAATGCCCATTATTTAGCTCATCTACCCACCTCCCCTCAAGCAACTCTCAGTTTGTTTTCTATAGTTAAGGATCTCCAATGGTTTGCCTCCCTCCCTCTCTCTCTTTTTTTCTATGTTCATCTGTTTTGTTTCTTAAATTCCACATGAGTGAAATCATATAGTATTTGTCTTTCTTTGACTGACTTATTTCCCTAGCATAATAATACTCTCTAGGTCCATCCACATTGTTACAAATGGCAAGATTTCATTCTTCTTGATGGCTGAGTAATATTCCATTATGCGTATGTGCACGCGTGCACTCACACACACACACACACACACACACACCACTCCTTGTTTATCCATTCATATATATATATATATATATATATATATATATATATCCATTCTTTATTCATACCCCACATCTTCTTTATCCATTCATCAGTTGATGGACATTTGGGCTCTTTCCATAATTTGGCTATTGTTGATCCACTGCTACAAACAGTGGAGTGCATGTGCCCCTTTGAATCAGTATTTTTTATTAAGGAAATAACTTCAAATTTGTGAGTAGATATAAAATAATTAGTTTAAAAGTAAATAACTCAGTAATTGAATATTAGATATATAAAAATTGTACTAATTTAACTTTTAGAAAGTGAATTCATTCAAGCTGACTGTAGATACAGCTTTTGCTTTTTGTCAAAATTACATCAGTTTAAGCTATAGATTCTCTTTGTTTTTTAATTTATGGAATTAAAAAGATGAAAAATATGAACTTATTTCAGAGCTTACACAAAGTACCATGTGCTTTATTTCTAGAAACATTGACGTTTTAAAAGATACCGCGGAACAAATTTCTTCTCAGACTGGAAATAAGGTAAAAGAGTTATTTAATTCAGATATAGGAATTAAAACATGCTTAAATAACTTATTCATGTTTTTAGTTTAAGAAGTCTGAAAAATTTAGGATTCTCTTTTCTTCCTGATATTTTTCAGGTTCATGCAATTCAGTGTGATGTTAGGAATCCTGAAATGGTGCAAAAGACTGTGTTGGAATTGATCAAAGTTGCAGGACATCCTGCTGTAAGTGTAATGGTGTTGAGGCCAAAGTATGAGGTGTTTGATGTTGATGACACCCACCAAGATGTGCTAAGGATGCACTAAGGGAATAAAATATTGATGTGAGCAAGTGCTGTGTTGAGAAGCACCTATTCTCTGTCCTTAGCAAAGAGCTGGCTTTGCTCAGAGCAGCGAACAGATTAGGTGAACTGTTACACCACTGCCTTTCGGAAATACTTAAAAAATGCATTTACAGTTGTATAGAACAAACCTGATTTCACTTTATGTAATAAGATTATGAAATAAGCAGAGCAGTTATCCAAGGGCATAATATCTAGTTTAAATGATTCATGCGCTTTGCTTTTCCTAATAATTTTGGATTATCTCTATCAATAGAGGAGAATGATACAAGTAAAGAAATCTCTAAGATACTGCAGATTTTTTCTTTAAGACCAGAGATGTGCATAGGCATTTTTGCTGTTGTTTTGGTTCATGTATTGGAAAGAAGCGATTTCTTCCAATAGTCTCTCTTTTTTTTTTTTAAGATTTTATTTATTTATTCATGAGAAATACACAGAGAGAGAGGCAGAGATACAGGCAGAGGGAGAAGCAGGCTCTATGCAGGGAGCCGGATGTGGGACTCCATCCCGGGACTCCAGGATCACGCCCTGGGCTGAAGGCAGACGCTCAACCGCTGAGCCACCCAGGCGCCCCAAGAGAGGACTGTTCTAACTTAAAGTTAGTTTCAGAGAGACCAGTAATATTGAATCTGCTAGTAGAACTAAGAAGAATCTTTATCGATGGTGAGGAAACATGTTATCAACCAAGAATTTCATTGGGTTAAATTAAGCCAACATGTCACCAGAAATTAAAAGACATTTTGAGATTCCTTGAAATACAGTTAGACAAATGGTAGATATGCTTAGTCCACATTTGTTTTCTTAATGATAGATTCTATTGTGATTTTGAGACAAAGATAGGATTCTGAAATTTGGTAAATTGGTGAGATTTTCACAGGCTCAAAAAATAAAACCAAACCAAATCCCATGGTATTATTTTATAGCACACTATCAACTTTAGCTTTATCGTATTATTTGGGTTAATAAGTTTCAGAAGTAAAAAGCTCTTCAGGGAAAATGTTCTTCCTTCTATAACTTCTATAGAAATTTCTATAACTTGCCTTATTCATCTATTAGATTGTGATAAACAACGCAGCAGGGAATTTTATTTCTCCCACTGAAAGACTCTCTGCTAATGCTTGGAAGACCATAACTGACATAGTTCTAAATGGTACTGCCTATGTGACGTTAGAAATTGGAAAGCAACTAATTAAAGCACAGAAAGGTATGTTGATTAATTTTTCATGTGTTTATTGGGTCCTTAGTACACACACGTTCCGTGATAAGCCCTGGGATATTTATAAAAGTCAATAAGACATAAAAGTCAATAAGACAGTGTCGATACCTGTACAACTCATAGTCTAATGGAGAGGAAAGATACTGAGGTGATTATCACATGCTATGATATGAGCTATAATAAATATATATTTCATGTGTGTGGGAAACCCAGAGACAGGAACAACTAACTCTCCCTAGCGATGGTTATCAGATTGAGGAACAAGATGCAATTTGAGCCGAATTTCCAAAGATCTAGATGTGGGGAAGTGGGGCAGTGGGGGAAGGAGGGTGGGAAGTCCATGGAAAGAGACCTGCTAGAGGAGTAAAACAGGGTTTAGAGACTGATGCAAATTTGATGTGGTTAGAGATGAGGAGGAAGAAGAATGGCGGGAAATGATTATGGGGAGGTGGTTTGGGTATAACTGGGAAAGTTCCCAGTACCAAAATAGAAAATTTGATGTTAATTCTGAAGGAAATGGGGAGAGATTTCCTTATGGATTTCTCTTGAAGCTGTCTCATGAAGAATGTGACTTGATTGGAAAGCATACTGGCAACAATGTGGGGGAATGGAAAAGATTAGGAAGACATTCCGAAGGGTTTGACTTTTCCTTTGGTATGTGGCTGGATGACATAGGGGATAAATTAGGAGACATTTAGCAGACAAAATCAACAGGCCTTACTGATTAGATGAGAGAGTTTGTGCTGAGTGAATAGTTTGGATGATGGTGACGTCAGTGTAGTCATCCGGGGACTAGATGTAGAAAGAAGTTACTAGAACATTTTTGTTTAGTACTATGAACAAACTTTATAAAAGTCTGTGCAATATAAATATATGTGTGATATATGTGTGTGTGTATATACATATATGTCTAGAATCCGTGTATGTTTGTTCGTTTAATGAACACTTACTGATGACTTTAATGTAGCAGGTCTTGTGCTATATGCCCAAATGACAGAGGTGGATGAGACTCTGTCGCCAAACAAGGTGGGAGGGGTTGGGACTTGATAGATCGTGGTATTTCTCAGGGTGGAGAGTATTCTGAGCAAGGAAAAGGAGGAAGAGTCCTGGTGCTCCTTAAAGGATGTCCTTTGGGTCTTGGGGGGAGAAAGGAAGGCATGGAGCTGGCCAGTTTCCTTCTTCTGGTTCGGAAATCTTTGCCTCGTTAGATTTAATTTCTTCTTTACTGTGTGAGTGATTCTCGAGCCAGCTTGAGAAAGGATGTAGGGGCAGGCAGAGGGCTGCTAGAGGGTGCTTGCTGTTTTTGTACATGTATAAGCTCCATCCTTTCTCATGTACTCACTGGGATGGAAGCCCCAGGTCACTCATTCCCACTGCAGCAAAGTGGGTATCAGTTCCTTTTGGAGTTTCCGTGCTTTTATTTTGTTTTGTTTTTTATTCTGTTTTTTTTTTTTTTTTCCAGGAGAGATGGATGGTTGAGAAAGGAGACAGAGAAGAATGGGCTGGCTCCTCTCTCTTCCTTTCTCTGTCCAAGGATCCTTGACCTCTGTGTCTCTTCTCTCTCCCTCTACCTCTGTCTGATTTTCTCTCTCTTTATCTCTTACTCATTTCTTTCTTTCTCTGTTCCTCTTTGTTACCTCTTCACTCTTGGTTCCCTATTTCACTCTTTATCTCTCCTTTTGTGTTTCTCTCCTCATTCTCTCTTATTCCTTCCGCTGCCCATCCCTGTGACTCTTGATTTCTGTCTGGCTCTCCCTTCTTTTCTCATTTATTGTCTTTCATTTGAACAGGCTATGATCTATTTTTATTCATCACATTGGATTAAAATTCTATGGGGTTCATTAAAAATATATTAGTTAAGACTTTTTAAAAGATGGAAGCCAGTTTTTATTCCTCCAAGATCCCTGTCAGTTATTGATGCCATAACCTGACATAATTTGAAGGACTTGTGCCCTTGGGTCCTGGAGAGCACAGTGTACGGGGCCTGGTCTGGTGTTGGAGCAACAGTTGGGGATCTCAGGTGCTAATGATCTCGGGAGTGTGTCAAAGTGGAAGTCAGTTCAGGGAGCAGGCCATCTATGGTAATCTGCGGTCAGAAGTATGTTCGGGGGTCTGGGATCTAAGATGTCAGTCAAGGTAAGATACCCAGGGAAGTTGGACTAGAGAAGATGAGGATGCCAGCAACTAAAAGATAGACGCTTATAGGAATTGTTGATGACATGCACTCAAAGAGGGAATAGCAGGTGACTGAGGATCAAGAGAGCAGTGGCCTTAGCTAGAGAAGCAAAGAATCAGAAGCACATTATTAAAATATGTTTATGAGTAGCAGAGTTTTGATGCAAAATTAATAGATATGAACAAATAAAAGATTTAGGAAACTCTTAAAGACCTTAGCCCAATGTGCTTTTATAAAACCACAAAGGTCAGTAAAAAAGTGGCTGTTCCTTATTGGGAAGGATATTGAAAATATGCTGAGGTCCCCTCATCTTTAAGATATCATGTATCAATGTACAAATTAGTGAACAGTATGGAAGAGAATACCTAATTTTATTAAAGAATTGAGAGAACACGCAATGGGAAGAGACTAAAAGACTAATATGTTTTTTGTTTTTTTTTAAATCTAGTCACAAAGGATAGGATAAATACTGAAATTTTCCATTAAACCCTAGATCACTAGAAACTGAAGAGATACCTCTTGAAACTCACAGGAGGTGATTTTAGGAAATGTAAGAAGTATTTTTAAAGATTTATTTATCATTTTAGAGAAAGAGAGAGAGAGTGTGGTAGGGGCAGGGGCAGAGGGGAAGGAGGGAGAGAATCTAAAGCAGACTCCCCACTGAGCGTGGAGCCTGACATGGGACTTGATCCCATGACCAGTGGCCATGGCCTAAGCTGAAATCAAGAGTCACGCTAACCAACTGAGCCACCCGGATGCCCCAGGACATATAAGAAATACTTTATTGGGAAGCCCAGGTGGCTCGGTGGTTTGGCGCCACCTTCAGCCCAGGGCCTGATCCTAGAAACCCAGGATCGAGTCCCACGTCGGGTTCCCTGCATGGAGCCTGCTTCTCCCTCTGCCTGTGTCTCTGCCTCTCTCTCTCTGTCTCTCATGAATAAATAAATAAAATCTTTGGAAAAATAAATAAATAAATAAATACTTTATTGAGGTAGTACTAATAATATTTTATACCACTATGGTACTTTTTAATTTACAAAGTACTTTCATATACCAATATGCAAATAGTACGAAATCAAGATTATTATAAACTGATTAAAGAAAAGAGTAAACCAATTCATAACTTGAATATATTAATTTATTTTGCTAAAATTGAGGTAGAATTTATATATAGTGAAATCCACAGATTTTATGTGTTTAAATTGAACTTCTGATAAACTTACTCACTTAGGTAACCGGCCAAGACAGAACATTTCCACTACCACCAAAGGGTTCCTCTCCTATCTTTCCTATCTTCTGACTTAGCTTTTTTTTTTTTTTCCTTTTTTGAGAGAGAGAGAGAGAGAGAGAGAGCATGAGGTGGGGAGAGGGAGAGGGAGAGGAAGAGAGAATCTTAAGGAGACTCTGTGGTGAATGTGGAGTCAACACAGGGCTCAATCTCACGATCCTGAGACCATGACCCGAGGTGAAATCAAGAATCAGACACTTAACTGACTGAGCTACCCAAGCATCCCCACTCTTAGCTTTTAATCCATTTTTAGTGGATTGTCTTTTTTATTACTGATATTTAGAAATTCTTTGTTTAATCTGGACCGAGTACTTTGTGAGATAATAATATGTGTTTGGAATATTTTCTCCCAATCTGTTGCTTTCTTTTCATTTCCCTATCAGTTATCTTTTGATGAGCAGAAGGAACTAAATTTTTTTTTTTGAAGGAACTAAATTTTGATGAATCTATCAAACTGTTTTCCAAATTGGCTCTAGGAGATTGCATTCCCAGCAGCACTTTATAAGATGCATTTGCACCTCACTCTGCCCCACACTGGCTTGGTTATATTACATTTTATTTTAGTCTTCCTCAGTTTGTGTAGTGGTCCTTCGTTTGTGATATTAACTTAGAGTTCTCTACTGACTAATGAAGTTGAGCATCTTTTCATGTGATTATTCATCAGTTGTATACATTCTTCGAAGTGTCTGTTCTAATCTTTTTTTTTTTTAATTAGGTTGTTTGTCTTTTGGTATTGAATTGAATGAAAAGTTATTTTACATATTCTAAATATAAATCTTTTATCAGATATGTTTTTGCAAATATTTTTTCTCAGTCTATGATCTGTCTTTTCATGTTCTTAACAATGTCTTCTAAAGATGAAACATTTTAAATTTTGATGTTGTTCAGCTTAGTGAAATTTTCCTTTTATGACTCATGCTTTTTGAGTCCTAAGAGATATTTCTTTAACCCAAGGGAACAATTTCTCTATTGTTTTCTTCTGGAACTTTTATAGTTTTCATTTTATATTTAGGTTATCCATTTTGATTTAATGTTTGCATTTGGTATGAGATAACAGTCAAGGTTAATTTTTGCATGCATCTGTCCATCCTTTCCTCATTGAAATACTTTGGTACTTCTGTGGAAAATCTGAATCTTTCCATTTGTTTAGGTCTTTAATTTCTGTCAGCAATGTTTTGCTATTTTCAGTGTGCAGGTCATATACATTTTATTGAATTTCTGCTAAATAATTTTATATTTTTGTCACTATTTTAAATCTGTTTTCTAAATTTTATAATTGTTTGCTTCTAATATTTAGAAATACACTGAACTTGTTTTTGTATACTAACCTTTATTCTGTGAGCTTGCTAAAATGACTTAATAGTTCTTACAGCTTTTTCAGTAGACTCCTTAGGATATATTTTCTATATTCTTGATAGTTGTGAAAAAAGACATTTTGTGCATCTTCTTTTCTAATTTGTATTTCCTTTTCTCACCTTATTTTATCAGCTGGGACCCCCTGTTCAGTGTTGAATAGCAGTGGTGAAAGCAAATGCTTCCTCTTGATGACAAGAGGAAAGCTCTCAGATAGTTTATCATTAATTATTAGTTTACCTGTAGTTTTTCCTAAATGCTCTTTATGGTTGAGGAAATTTGCTTCTGTATCTAGTTTGCTGACAGTTTTTTTTTAAATCATTAATAGGTATTAAATTTGTCAAATCTTTTTTCTCTATTTGTTGAGATGCCCATTTTAAAAAGCCCATTAATATTATGAATTCCATTGGTTAATTTTTGACTTTTAAACCAACAGTGCATTCCAAATAGAAATCCTGCGTGGTTGTGATAAATTATCCTATTTGTATATTGCTAGATTTGTTTTGCTAAAATTTTCTTAAGGCTCACTTTTTCAGCTTCCAGCTATTAACATTGATTTGAATTTCTTAGAGCCATTGCAGTGCTTGTTCAGGTTAGGGATCAGCCAGGGGAATTTATATGCAGATGTTGCTTCCTCTTTTCTACCTGCACTGGCAGTCCTTAGCTCTGTTTTTTTGTGAACAGATGATACATTGGCTACAGCCCTGTCTTTTGAAATTGATATCATGTTTAACCTACATCCAAAAAATGTCTTTTGTGCCACTGTCAAAAACATATTAGATGAGTGTTCAACACAGCATGATAAATGTCCTATTTGGCTGTTTATCAGAATCTTAAATCACTTGACATTCAAGTGAAAATATTGGCCACATATCCATGATTGTCTTTGAAAAACATATTTGTTTAGATTCAAACTAAAACAGATTTTTCTTAAATTTTATTGTATGATAGACTACCCAGATATGATACTTGACTTTCTACTAGCTTTGGTAGCTGAGTCACGTGGATTACTTTCCACCAAAAAGACAGAATTCCTTCCACATAAGAGCATATGAGAATTCTGTAGTCATTACTGCAACTTCTATAATTATTAAATAAAGATAGATGACCCAACAGGTGTTAGAATGCTGAACAAAGCAAAAAGCAAAACATTATTTATAAGGAAATATTTTAATTTTAACAAATTTTCTTCCTCTTTCTTTTTCCCTGCTTCCCTCCCTCCCTCCTTCCCTCCCTCCCTCCCTCCCTCCCTCCCGTTTCCTCCTTCCTTCTTTCCTTTCATCTTTCCTTCTTTTTTTTTTAAACACCAGACATTTATTGAGTGCTTATTCTGTATCAGGTTTTGTTCTAAATGCTAAACATTTATTAATTTGTTTAATACTTGCAGTGACTCTGTAAGGTATGAAAATTATTTTATTCCCTTATAGTAACAGGTGGCTCAGAGTTAGGTTTTCTTATAATATAGGAGGTAGATATTTTAAATTTTCTTTTTTTGTGTGTGTGTATGTGTCATTTTTTTTAATTGGAGTTCAATTTGCCAACATATAGCATAACACCCAGTGCTCATCCCATCAAGTGCCCCCCCCCCCAGTGCCCATCACCCAGTCACCCCCACTCCCAATATTTTAAATTTTCACTTCGACAGATGAGAAACTATGGTTTGTTAAGTACCTAATAAGCATTAATTCTCTTTGTTAAGACTGACAGTTGACATTTTTTTTTTTTGAGAGAGAGAGAGAGAGAGAGCATGTGTGGGGAAGCGGGAAGAAGTGAGAGAGAGAACCTTAAGCAGACTCCATCTCACAACCCTGAGATCATGACCTGAGCAGAAACCAAACATCAGATTGAATTCGACTGACCCACCCAGGTTTCCCTATAATTGACATAATATTTTTAAAGTGGTCTAGTGAAAAAAAAAGAAGTTTAAGTCATGGTCACCTAGTTTACATGTGATACTTGGACACTTAGGGAGTCATGATGTTTTTACCTTTACTCAGCTTTCCCATGTATAAAACAGATTATATAATTAATTACTTACCCAAGATTTAGTAACAGAACAAACTGATAGATACAAAAGCTTCATGAAAAATGTAAATTGCTTTACCAATGTGCTTGTCCTTCTTCATTCATGTGAATAAACACATGGTAGCTTAGACAATTTAAAGAATTTGATGGAGATAATTTTCAGAGCTTCAGAGTATCTAAGAGTCAGCGAGAGTCAGCTGCAGTCCAAGACAGCTTGAACCATATGAAGCCTGTGTAGGGGAAAGGGAGGGAGTGACGGGTCACTGTTTAGGCAGATTAATCATGTAAAATGAGGGGAAAGAGGACAGTAACTAAGAAATGTCTCCAAAGGAAATTGTGGGTAGATGGGTGTCATTGGAAGTATCTTACCAGCAGCTTTGTGTAGAAGAAGAGTAAATTGAACCAATTCACTGACTAAAGAAAGAATTAAAAAAGAGAGCATCCTTTTGGTTGGTTGATATAAAGAAATAGTTGAAAGCTTGAACTAGGTAAAATACTTTATACTTTTCATATGCTGTTTTAATAAATTATCAGAAAATCCAGGGTTTTTAATGATCTTGCTATGCTACTTCGTGTGTGAACTGTAAACACAAAAATCAATTTTAAAATATTCCTATTTCCAGTCCATTGATATTGTACTTGACCAGTCTCTTTTCCCTCATTCTCCATCATCAGTGCCCTTGGCTGTCCAATCTCACTTCCCTCTATAATCACCCCTTGTTGGGCTGTTCTTTTTTTTTTTTTAAGATTTTATTTATTTATTCATGAGACACACACACAGAGAGAGAGAGAGGCAGAGACACAGGCAGAGGGAGAAGCAGGCTCCATGCAGGGAGCCCGACGTGGGACTCAATCCAAGGTCTCCAGGATCAGGCCCTGGGCCGAAGGCAGATGCTCAACCACTGAGCCACCCGGGCATCCCATGGGCTTTTACATGTATTCTGACTAGAACCATTTATTTCTAAGCCATACAGAACCTTCATGCCCAACTCTAGTTAAACTCAATTAAAGATGCCCTGTTCACAGGCTATGATGGACACATTAGTATTTGAAAATTTGCATGCTGCAGGTTGTTATTTTTCCATGTTGTAAGTCCACTTTTCCCATCCTTCAAGATTGGAAATGCTTTCCCCTCACGGGAGACATTACTTCTATCCCACGTGCAAACCCTATAACAGTGTCTCCATTCCTCTCTCTGCGAGTTCCTCACTCATTCCTAAGCACAGAGGTAATGCACTATTTATGACATGAAACACTCCTGAGACCCACAAAAACAAGAGGAGTGGAGGGCACATTTAACACTTACACTTCTGTTAGTTATGTCTGTCATCTTCACTACTAGAAGAAAAGAAGACGACCAGTCATTTTGACAAAATTGAGTAGTATGGAAGTAGTGCTCCTTGTTTCACGAGCAAGGAATAGTAGACCAAGAGTAGAATGTGGCTTTCCCATCTTTCAGTAGTATGAGTGCAAGTTAAATACAGTGTAGATTTTAAAGTATATTAGGACCATATGGGTGCATTTCTGTCCGTTGTACCCAGGGCTTCCTTAAAATAGTGGGCACATTTAAAGAATGTTTAAAAATACATTTCTAGTCATCAGTTGGAATTTATTAAGATAGCATTCGTATCCTTTTATTTTATTTTATTTTTTTTCATATCCTTTTTAAAATCACTTTTTGCTAGGGTTATCTTGCTAGGTTGTTGGAACATTTAAACCTCATTTGTTAAAATTTGTTGTAGCACCATATGTACCTTACTTTGGTGTATTATGAAGATAATATAAAGGTAAGGCAATTTGGAAAATTTGAAAGGAAACTTTTTCTTTTAAACTATGTAATTGGAAATTTGTTGGAGAGGCAATTTTACATACTGGTTAAGAGTGTAGGTTTTAGAATCACACTGCCTGTTCTCATCCTGGTTATACCACTTAATATTCATGTGAACTTGGACAATTTACTTCTCTGTGCCTCAGTGTCTTCTTCTGTAAATCAGAGATAATAGTAGAACCTCCTCCCGAAGATTGCTATGATGGTTAAGTGAACAAGTACCTGTAAAGTGTTAAGAACAGTGTCTGGCCCAGACTAGTGCTCAGTAAGGGTTAGCTATTAAAGAAAATGTTGGGTGACTCCGAGATAAATCTATTTTTACTCCCTCTTTTATAAGGGGACCATAAAGTGTCTGAACTTGATACCAGGACCTATAATTAAAATAGACTAGAAAAATCAGAGCCCTAATACCACTTATTGTAATTAAACTTGCAAGTTTTAATCTGTATGAAGGATGTGTCTATATTAAATGTTCAACTAAGGGGCAGCCTGAGGTTCAGTGGTTTAGCGCCGCCTTTGGCCCAGGGCATAATCCTGGAGACCCGGGATCGAGTCCCACATCAGGCTCCCTGCATGGAGACTGCTTCTCTTTCTGCCTGTGTCTCTGCCTCTCTCTCTCTCTCTCTCTCATGAATAAATAAATAAAATTAAAAAAATAAATATAAAAATGTTCGACTGAAATGTCTTTACTTAGTAAATAATATATTTTTAAGAAGTTATTTTGTTTTTTAAAGTTATATAATCCTTTAACTTTTAGAGCACTGATGATTTTTAGATTTAAATTTAATCTGAGCTTCTATTGAAAAATGGCTAAGAGACAGGGTCCTCTGTGTCCTAATCCAAAAGACAGAGAAACGCAGTATTCTCTTCTTGCCATGATTGGCAGTAAGATTAATTGCTGGCAAAAATGGAGTAATTAAAGCAAACAATAGCCCAGTCATATGTTTAGGAAGTATAAGGAGTTCAGTGTTCTTATGTGTAATGTATAATGCCTGGGGAGGCAAGAAATGAAGGTAGAGGGTGTGGAGCTTACCCTCCGGAGATTAGTAAAGTTTAGTAGAAGGATTTTAAGAAGAGATACATTCTGAGTGGAGATTGAAGCGTGATTAACGACTGAGGGGAGAGCCAAGTGAAGAGAAGTATTAAAGGAAAAAGAAGGAAGAACCAATGAAAGGATGGTCTATTGCCAGGAGCTGTGAATCCGAAACTGGTGGAGGGTCTTAACCCTGGGTACTGATAGAGTTGATAAGTGATGTTGAGAGCCTAGGTCAAATTGCAGCTCCATCTTTCCAATGGCATTTACCCACAATTCGTAACAGTGATAAAACCCCTTCCTTTTCAGAGTGGAGAAAGCAGTCCTGGTACTGAGGAGTCGAGGGTGGATATGTTGAGACAACATGGTGGCTAGGCATTAAGTGATTAATTCATATAATTGTCTAGGTGGTAATTGGCAAGTTAGAGCTGGAGGGAATTATGAGCCTAAAGAATATGAGAGGAAAAACTAAGAATTTATAATGACGTCTCAAGGAGCACGTGTAGTACGAGGATATGAGAGAACTGGAAGGACAGGATCCAGAGAGGGAGGCACTGTATCAGTATTTTGGCATGATGGCAAAGCTCAGGTTGTGGCTCTTGGGTAGCAGTGAAAGTCGTTGGAGATGGGGAGATCATAGAAATTTGAGATTTCTAATCTTGTCCATCTGGTTGTTGAAATCTATCAAGATGATGACGGAAGTTGGGTTCGAACTGTGGCTACAGATACTTGTGTAGGTTCAAGGCCAGGAGTGAAATTTCAGCAAAATTGGCAGACTAACTGGGAAGTCAAACATCAGTTGAAGTTCCAGATAGTAGTAAAAAAACTGGATATTATCAGTTTCAAAATAGTGTTTTTTGCATGAAGATAAAAGAATAATAGGTAGAGTCAATAGCAACAATTAATTAATGAGTAATTCTTGGAATCTAATGACTTTTGCTAAACAATCCCTATTTTCCTATTTTATAGATGTTAAATCCTCGGCCCAGAGCAGGGAAGTGACTTGGTCAAGGTCACATAGCTGTAGAACTAGTAAAAAGTAGAATCAATATTGAGGCCCAGATATCTTTATACTGTTCTACCTCTGTTGGTTATTGAACTAAAATTGTTTATTATTTTAGTATGCATAGCTTGGGCTGAAACTAGATTTTAGAACTTTTGAATCTTGAAATTGGACATAATCTTACATTTTATTATTTTTAATAGACAATGTGATCTTTAAGAAAAATTTTATTTTTACGTAATCTCTATACCCAACATGGGGCTTGAACTTAACAACCAGAGATCAAGAGTCACATGCTCCACCGACTGAGCCAGCCAGGTGCCTCTAGACAACGTAATTTTTAGTGTTTCTTTGTTACTATTTTTTCCCATTTTGAAGTAATGAAGGACAGGCTGTTGCCCCATTTCTCCATTTATCTGACCTGAATAAATAACAGATTCATTTCTGCTTGTCTGCACTGGGATGTTAGAAATTTGTCATTTCCAAACCTCTTCTATAGGAAGTTATGCTAATTTAAAGAATTGGCCTTTTTGCAAAAAGAAAAATATACCAATGACTGACCCTGGGAATCTGAGATTTCTTTATTTTTGAGCTCTTAGCACCATTGTTCATTTTTTTTCTTAAAGATTTATTCATTTATTTTAGGGAGAAAGTGAACGCAAGTGGGGGTAGGGGCAAGAGAGGGAGAGAAATCCTCAAGTGGACTCTATGCTGAGCATGGAGCCCAACATGGGGCTCGATCCCAGGACCCCGAGATCATGACCTGCAATGAAATCAAGAGTCCGACACTTAACTGAGCCGCCCAGGTGCCCCACCACTGTTCATTCTTTAAAGTCCAGTTTAAATACCCTGCAGCATTAACCCCTACTAATACTCTGCAGCATTAACCCAGTTGGAATAGTATGGTTTTAAAATTTTACCTCCTTCTTACATTCAGAAAATTAAAGGCAGCACTGTCTCATTCTAAGCAGTGGGTGACCCAGATCTTCTAGGTTGAGAAAATAAAACCTAAAGGAGAGAAAAGAGGACAGTATCTTCCATTTTCAGTATCTGAATTATATAAAATGGCTTAATCCCTCCTCTCCCACCCATGAATAAACATGTGTTTACTCCAAATCAGAAGTTAGAGCACTTTCTACTGCAGCATTTGCTTTGTATAAGTAATTATCACTTTTTAAAGTAGTTTTTATGATTTTGCTTGCAAGAATGATGCAGTTAGCTTCTGGTGTCAATGTACTGTAATTGTGTACACGATTGTTCTCCATCTCTCCTTTTTCATAGAGTGATTTTGGAAGCAAAGTAATTTTCAGAGCTCTGAAAGAGGCAGAGTTTGATCTACCAAAAGAGTTACCATAATGACTAACATAACTATTCTTATTTCTCATACCCTCAAAACGGCACTCCTGCCCCCTTTTTCATCTTGGTGTTGGCCGGGATGTGCTGAGTTTTGTTACGACTTTGGAAAACACAGAGGGGAAGAGAAACTAAATATTTTTGGAGGAGGAATAAAATGTATCTGAATATTCTTTGAATTATTTTTATTGTCTTTCAACCTTGTAGCTCTTTAAGTTCCTTAAAGTATGTACTGTTTGATAAAACATGTAACTATAGCTTCGTCCTTTTGCAAGTATTAAACTTGCAGTATTTTCTAGTGTAGTGGCTAAATAAGAACTAGAAAATCACTGATTTCTTAGCAGCTAAAGATTATTATTTTAAACTTTGATTCATTCAGTCATTTTATTGAGAACCTATTATATCCTAAGCACTGTTGATTACTCTATGCTTGATGTCACTTTTTAATGTGGCTTTATACCATCATTTATTTTCTTTTTTTTTTTTTAATTTTTATTTATTTATGATAGTCACAGAGAGAGAGGCAGAGACACAGGCAGAGGGAGAAGCAGGCTCCATGCACCGGAAGCCCGATGTGGGATTCGATCCCGGGTCTCCAGGATCACGCCTTGGGCCAAAGGCAGGAGCCAAACCGCTGCGCCACCCAGGGATCCCCCATCATTTATTTTCAAAAGCAACTTGGAAAACAAAAAGAGGAAATATTTACTGACATATTTACTGTTTCTGACAGCCATTATTTCATCTGAAGATTTAAGTTTCCATTTTTAGTATCACTTTGCTTTCACCTGAGTAACCTTTTTCAATATTTCTGTAGTGCACGTCTACTGGCATTGAATTCTTGTAGCTTTTGTTTGTTAGAAAATATCATGTTTATTTTTAAAGAGTATTTTTGCTGTATACTGAAAACAGGGTTAACTCTTTTTTTCACTCAGCACCTTAAAGATACTCCCTTTTTCTCTAGCTAACCTTGTTTCTGATGATGTCAGTGAATATCTTCCATACCTGTTCCCTTATTTATGTTGTTTCCTGTTTCCTCTGGTTGCTGTTAGATTTTCTCTCTGAGGCGCCTGGCTGGCTCATTTCATAGACCAGGTGACTCATGATCTCAGGCTTGTAAGTTTGAGCCCCATGTTGGGTGTAGATATTCCTTAAAAATAACATGTTGAAAAAAGAAATTTTCTCTTTGTCACTGGTTTTGAGTGACTGATTATGATGTGCCCTGGTGTGGTTTTCTTTGTATTTATCTACCTGGGATTTGTTTCGCTCCCTGGATGTATAGATTATCATTTTTGCCAAATACAGAATATTTTCAGTCTTTATTTCTCCAAGTGATTTTTCTGCTCCTTCCTTCTGGGACACCAGTTGTACACATCTTAGTGTGCTAGATACTGTCCTACAACTCATTGAGGCTCTGGTTGTTTTTTTTTTCTCCTTTCCCAACTATTTTCCTTCCATTGTCATCCATTTTGAATGACAGCTGTTGCTATGTCTTCAAGAGTATGGATCTTTTCTTCTACAACTAAGCCCATTCATTTAATTTTTCATTTTAGATACCATATTTTTTTGCTTTAGAATTTCTATTTGGTTTTATTTTTATATTTTTCAGTTTTCTTATTACACTCATTTTCCTTGAAATCTTTTAGCATATTTACAATATCATTTTAAAAGTCTTTGCTAATTCTGTCTTTTCTGTCATTCCTGAGGATCTATTAGCTGACTTTTCTCCCAGTTGTGTTTCTGTGTCTTTTTTGTGTAGCAGTTTTTGATTGCGTGCTATGAATATTATGTTGTTGAACGTTTTGTGTGTGTGTGTGTGTGTGTGTGTGTATTAAAATTT
Organism: Nyctereutes procyonoides; assembly: GCF_905146905.1. Taxonomy (NCBI): domain Eukaryota; kingdom Metazoa; phylum Chordata; class Mammalia; order Carnivora; family Canidae; genus Nyctereutes; species Nyctereutes procyonoides. The sequence goes on from NW_026575137.1 coordinate 6,591,626, forward strand.
TCCTTTGAAGTGTATTGAGTTTTATTTTAGCAAATAGTTAAGGTACTGTGGATCAGCTCAATCACTTCAGTGTTCATTTTTAAGCTTTCTTTGGATGCATCTAGAGTAGCCTTTACTTTTGAGCTAATTTAACTCTCCTAAAGACCTCCACTGTGGCCTTTCTGAATTCACTGCAAGTCCTGGATGTTCAGTGAAGCTGCTTAGAACTCACTTATCTCCCAGCCTATGTGAGCGCTGGGAATTGTTCAGCTTATAGCTCCTTCATGGTTCTTCACCTGGCCTAATTAAATCTCACCCTAAACACGTACAGCTTGATATTTGCCCAAAGGCTCAATCTCTGCATACTTCTCTCCTTGGGGGAGCTCTCCTCACAAATTCCAACTTCCTCAGTCTCCCCAAACTCTGATCTCTTTCTTCAACTCTGAGAATGCTGTGTTTGGCTTGTATTTCTCCTCCCTATCTCACAGTTTATATAGTGATTTATATCATATATATATGATATATATATCATATAAGATGTGCATGTTTGTAGAATACACCATAGTATATTTATAGTATGTATATGTATAGTACCTTTAGGCAAAAAGGTGATCTTAGGGCTCATTTCATTTTTCTTCTCTTAGGGATCATTCTTTCCCTGCCTACTGTACAGTATCTGAGAATAGTTGTATCATATAATTATATATCTTACACAGTTTTCTTGATGTTTATAGGAGAAGGGCAAGTCTATCGTGGCTCAAAGTCAAGTCCCTGCTAATATAGTTTTGATTCTAATTTATTCTTATTTAACTGGGTGCTTAGTTAATAGAAATCCCATCCAGCTGATTATGTGGGGGTGATAGGGCCATGCCTCTGAGTTTTGGGTCACCATCTTGACTCACCTGGCATAGAATTTCAAGTCAGCACAGACTGGACCGTCTTGAATGACAGGAAGATTACTCGAGAGATGTAGCAATTTTATTAGATTACTCTCTCATTAGTTTAGGACTACTGAAGCTTTAAAAATGCTACATTTTTGTTATATCTTCTTGAACCATATCCCATTCTTATAAATCATATTTTCCTGATGTGAATTGACTTAGCTGTATTGTTAATTACTATATCCTTTTCAAATTTCAGGAGCAGCATTTCTTGCTATCACAACCATCTATGCGGAGAGTGGGTCAGGTTTTGTAGTACCAAGTGCTTCTGCCAAAGCAGGAGTGGAAGCCATGAACAAGTGAGTACCACTGTGTTAATCCTATCCCTGAAGAGAAATGATGTACTTTGGTTGTTTATGGGGCTAAATTTCTCCTTTCTAGTCTCCATCCAGAGAAAAGTAAAACAAAGTTTAACTTGGATTCACTTGGAAACAGACGTTCTGTCTCTTGGATGAGTCCTGTCTATATCAGCACTGCCCAGTAAACTTTCTGCAGTGATGGAAATCCTTTATAAATCTGCACTATCCAGTAGCCACATACGAAACCTTGAATTGTGGCTACTGTGACTCAAAAACTAAATTTTATTTAATTTTAATTACTTTAAAATTAAGATTAGATAGCCACATATAGCTAGTGGCTGCCATATTGGATAGCACAGGACAATAACCTTTTTGCTATCCCATATATCTTTATCAGTGCTGTTTCTGATCTCTGTTACACACACCTTCATCCTTTTCTTATACCTGCTGTGCAAGATTAATAGGACTAACATAAACCAGTGACCACTTGCCAGATCTCCTGGCCTTTTCTCAGCAGCATATGATTGTTTTTTGAATCTGTTCCCCATTGGGCTTTTCCACTGCCTTTGTTGTAAAGTATGTTGTCATCATGGCTTACCATAATAATCTTAGAATGTGTTTCTCTGCTACCAGTCTCTTCCCTCTTTATTTTTTATTCTTATTCCCACCAGAATCATCTTTCTAAAAAATATATGTCTGCTTATGATACTCCCTAGCTAAAACATTAGATCATTTTTCATTACTCTTTGGAATAAAAGCCAAAAACTCAATGTGGTATTCTAAAGAAACTTGTCCCTGCCCTTTGTTTATTGATTAATTGGATAAATGTTTCATAGTGTTCCTTTTGTGTGCCTGGCACTGTGCTAGGTTCCAGGGATAGGACAGTGATAGAGGTGGGATAGATCTCATCCTTACCTGAGTATATTGCCTTATACCATTTTTTTTCTTGTGTTTTAACCTCCATTGAACTGCTCTGTATTTCTTTAAATCTGCCATGCATTTTCATCTCTCTGTGTCTGGGCTATGCTGCTGTTGGAATTTGCTATGATATTTTCCCTACTTTCAAGACTGTCATCATATCACATCCTCTAGGATGTTTTCTCTCATTTCTTTAGTACAGAATTAATTATTCTCTACTCTGTGCACCCTTCAAACTTTGTCCATTCCAATCTGGCCATCCATTGTTATAGATTCTAAAATGAAGGTCATGTACCTATATGGTAGGGGGACAAAGAAGGACATGCAAGACTGCTTTCAAACATATTGTTAAAGCTTATGTGACCTCCCCACTAGAATGTGAGTTCTGTGAGGGAGGCACCATACCTTGTTCATCTCAGTATGCTTATTTCTCAGCAGGAAAAATAAGCTCAGTGTTTGCTGCACTTCATCACTGTTCTCTTCTTTCATTAGTCGCAAAGTACTTTGTGACATTGAAATCAATAGAACACATTCGTTTGAGATAAGAAGACATATTACTGTACTTAGAGATTGAATCTTAGTGGGAATAGAGGTAATTACCTTTTTTAGGGTCAGATGGGATTGGAAATAAGGAATTAGAACTTGACTATTTTGGCATCATTTGTACAGTATCAGTATTTGTCTTGTTTGGGATCTTTGATCTTGTTAAGAGGTTTCAATTTCGTGTCCTTTAGGGACTGTGATTCTGTGCTGCTGCTTTTACTGCATAGCCTATATTGCATAGACTAGATACTCAGTAGATGTGTACTTCCTCTCCAGCCTGAGTTCTGTCAGTTCTCTTCTCATACTTTATAGTACACAGTCCTACTGGATAAGGTCTCATAGGTCCTCAGATACTACGTGTTGTTTGTGCCCTCATCTTTTACTCATACTGGTTTTTCTCCATCCTACACCCTGTTATCTCTCATCCCTCTTTTTTTCCTCCCCCTTGCCTCCCACAATAAACTCCTAATCCTTATTCAAGGGTCAACTCCAATATCATCTCCTCCAGGAAGCCGTCCCTCTCATTCTCAGTAGACTTAGGTACTTCTTCCTGTAAGCAGCCGTGGCACACATCACACAACTCCCAGCAGAGTAACTAGTTTATTATACAACTAAGCTGACCTCCCTTGAGAGAAAGATTGCCCTCTTGAGAGCTGGGACTGCCTTCCTTTGCAGATAAATAATACTTACAGGATCTGAACACATAGTAAGTACACAGTAACATCTGCTGATTTAACAACACTCATGGCTCACATATATTGGGTATATTGTGCTTAGCACCGTAACATTCAGAAGAAGCTAATGAGGTGGATTTCTTATCATGTTACAGTAGTTCTTCAGAATATAAGGTAGTTTAATGAGAGCCTGGACTGGAAAAAGTGTATCTGGTTCCCCCTTTGAGCAGAGATAGGATGGTTATCTCTCTAGGCAGGTTTCCTTAATGGCTGCTCAGTTTTTTCACAGGATGCTATAAACTGTGCTCAGCTCATAATTCTGTTAAGACAGAAAGTTGCTACTTCCCTAGCAGCTTGGAGGAGGTGCACCACAAGTACATGTCCGGTAGGTATGGTCATGAATTCAGTCAAAAGCACCAGTGAGGAAAGCAGTTTTTATGTATGATTTGCCTAAAAGAGACGCAGTCCATCCATTCTCTAAAATGCACCCATGGATTACGACAAATTAATGGACTCTACTTGGAGCACTTGCCCCTGTCCTATGGAATGAGTTTTGCTGAATTGGCCTTTAAAGTGATTTTGTCAGACCATGTTAATTGATTCCTTATAATTTCATAAGGTTTATGTCTTTGTATCTATTGCCCAATACAGTATTGTGTTACTGTATTACACAGTTTTCATTTTAGAAGTCTTCTTGTGGGGCGCCTGGGGGGCTCAGTTGTTCAGCATCTGCCTTTAGCTCAGGCCATGATCTCAGAGTCCTGGGATCTAGCCCTGTGTCGGCTCCCTGCTCAGTGGGGAGCCTGCTTCTCCCTCTCCTTCTGCAGCTCCCCCTGCTTGTGGTCTCCCACTCTCTCTCTCAAATAAATAAATAAAATCTTAAAAAAAAAAAAAAAAGAGCCCTCAAGAAAAAAAAAAGTCTTCTTGAAAGAAATATTTTTCTGACTTTTTTTTTTTTTAATCAGGAACAAATGTGCTTTTCCTGAGAAATTAGCTTGCCTTTTCCTTATAGGCACTGCCAAGTGTGTAACTGCTTAGGCTTACCTTTTTTGCATGGTGTCTTGGAAAGATGGATGTAATTTTGTGACCCACCTATTGTGATTATATAGAATGCCATAAAACATGAAGGCATTCGCTCCATTCTTGGCTCCTTTATCTTTCTTTATCTGTTTTTCTCTTCCTTCCTCCTTTCCTGCTTCTCTTTTTCTGTCCCTCTCTGTTTCCTTTACACGATTTTATCTTCCTCATTTGCATTATATGTATTTTTTTAAAGTTATTGCCTTAAGTTGTTTTTTAAAACCAGATTCAGTATATATACACAGAAATGTGCATATGAATATAAATTCCTACAATTTAGATTATAAAAGTTAGACCTATCAGGTGGGCTTTTAAAATCGATTGCTTCAAGTTTCCATGTTTGCTGTTATTGTTGTATTTTGCTTCATGGCATTTAGTAAGATTTTGTTAGATTCCTATTTCCCTTCGAGTGCAGTTCAGCAATTGTATTAAAGCCTTGTTAAACATGGTTGTGTTTAATATTTTATATCTATGTAATCCATCTCTTATTTAAAAGCACTCATGATGTTGCAAACATTGTAATCCAATGTACTATATATAAGTGAAGCTACATCGGACTTTGTACATGTTGGACCGAACTCCAGAAAATATGGGGGAGGGGCATGCATGCGTCTCTCACTTCCTTATGATACTTACTCTAATAATATATTTTGATACTGGTCTTCATTCTGAAATGTAAGTGGTAGGTAGTAGAGCATTGTGATTAAGGACACTAAGATGTAAATAGTCGATATTACAGCTTAGTGATTAAAGGCACACACTAGAATAGAGCTGGACCACTTGAGGTCAATTCACTAGTTATATGACTCAAAGCAAGTGATTTAACCTCTCTGTGCCTCAGTTTTCTTGCCTGTAACAGGGGGAATAATAGTAATAATAATAATACCTACCAGTTGGGATTGTTTATGATATGTAGTAAGCATGCCGTGAGTCTGGGTTGGTAGTATTTTTAACATATAGTATGATATTTTAGAATCTTTGATGCTTATTTTAATTTTTAGGTCTCTTGCAGCTGAATGGGGTAAATATGGAATGCGATTTAATGTGATTCAACCAGGGCCTATAAAAACAAAAGTAAGTTTTAATTTGCCTATTATCTCGTAAATGATTAAGGAAGGAAATACTGATAGAAATATTCTGATTGGTGTGTGCAGGACTTGTACAGAGATGCCTGAGTTTGGGGCCCTAGGGGTAGGGAAGAGGGTTTTGCCATTATCCAATATAAATAAGGAGGTGGGCAGGAATACAACAGCTATGTAATTTCTTGGTAAGACCTATTTCAGCATCTTATTCTTCTGGGATCTTTTGTGCCACCCATTTTGGTATTTTGTCTGATTTGCTTTGGTGATCTGTTATTAGCCTATATTTCTTAATCTTCACCAATTTTGTGGATTCTTACTTTGACATCTTTTTTTTTTAGTTCATGGAAATTTTTATTTTGAAAAGTGTTCTAGAAAGTTATCATACAGGTTTGGTCTTGCTATAGGTAGCATTTTCTTTGACTCATGTCTGTTCCTTTCACTTTCAAACACTCTATTATGCATGTCATTTAACTCCCATGTCTCTCTGATGACAAGTCTTTCTGATGGCATGCATTTCTCCTATAATCAATAATCCTTACAGATACTCATTGCAACTCATAATGATCACTAACATTGTTAGTCAGAAGGCCCCCAGGCTCCGTGTTCTCTCAGCCCCAGACAGCTTCACTCTCACTTTTTGTTTTCACATAAAGCAAGAATTTACAACCCCAACTGACATGTAGCTCTGGAGGCCTAGGTGACATATGATAACTTGTTTCAGTTGTATAAATAGGTTCAAAAATAATGATAAGGAGCATTTAGATTGTAGGTAGTTCTGGATATTAAATATCAATATGGACATGGCTGTATTAGTTTATTTAGCAGTTTAAAAGTAGAAAATGGAAAGAACTACATGAGTGAGTGAAACTTGATTATCTTGTTTGACCACAATAATAAAAAATCTAATTTAATTAATGGAAAAATAACTGAAAAGCAAACATTAAAACACATGATTCAGGACAGCACTGTGCTGAGCACTGTCTGAAGAGAACCCTAGAGTCACAGAAGCTCTTCTTTAGGACCTCAATCTCTCGGAAAGACCACCTGCATTTTATTTATTTATTTATTTATTTATTTATTTATTTATTTATTTATTTATTTATTTAATGTATATTTATTGAGAGACTATTGTGTGCTAAGGTACCGAGAAAGATACAAAAACATTTGTGAGAGAGTACTTGCCATCAAGGGGCTTATAGTGTAGCAGTAGAGGTATAAGTTGTACACGAATAAGAAGCAGGTAGCTTTAAAGAGATGAAAAGAAAATTGAAGTGTAAAAACTGCATAGCAAACCCGATAGAGCCAGGATTGGGACCTGTTGCTACCCTTTGTCTCTGCTGATTCATACCTGCCCAGGGAGGGCTGGAGGGCATACGAGGAGCCTCCTGAGAGCTTGCTCTGTCTTCTCATACCTGTTTTAGTGAAGAAAACTGTCACCTAGACTTCCAGGCACTGGCACAGAGAAATCCAGTCCTTTTTCTTTCTTTCTTTCTTTCTTTCTTTCTTTCTTTCTTTCTTTCTTTCTTTCTTTCTTTCTTTCTTTCTTTCTTTTTTTTTTTTTTCTGTAATCAGTGCACATGCGTAACTTCATCTTGGTCTGCACCTTCACATCATTAAACAGAAGCCAGACATTGTTTGGCAAATTTAGTTACAGGTTTTTTGTTTTTCGTTTTTTCTCTAGGATCTACTTGAATTTAATTTTCTTACACACATGTTTTCTTCCTTTCCAATTATTTTGGGAAGAAAGGAGAAGAAAAGGAATTTCCTTTTAAAGGTTCCCTCCTTGAGTCACTTTTCCATGATTATTATTATTATTTTTTAAGATTTTATTTATTTATTCATGAGAGACACAGAGAGAGAGGCAGAGACACAGGCAGAGGGAGAAGCAGGCTCCATGGAGGGAGCCCGATGTGGGACTCGAACTCCAGACCCCAGGATCATGCCCTGGGCCGAAGGCAGGCGCTCAACCCACCCAGGCGTCTGACTTTCCCGTGATTATTAAATCCAACAATGTTAGCACCACTATGTGTACCCCACAGAGCTCGTAAGGACTTCAGAGTACTTTCATATGCATTTTCTCCTTTGATGCTTACAACAGTTCTGTGAGGTAGCTAAAGACAGGTATCCTCATTTTATAGATGAAGTTGTAAAAAGGGGAAATGGTGATATTTTCTGGTGACTTTTTAGGTCAGTATTAGATGAAATGACCTGTTCTGAGCTCAAATGAATATGGAAGAATTTGGCAAAACTCTCTGTTGTTCCCAAGGCCTGAGGTATAAATGAGCGGCCACAGTAATATTCCATTTTATGCAGACTTGTTTCTTAAATTTTTTAAATGCAACCAATTTTCTTAATTTCCAAGGGTGCCTTTAGCCGTCTTGACCCAACTGGAACATTTGAGAAAGATATGGTCGACCGAATTCCGTGCGGTCGGCTGGGAACTGTGGAAGAACTTGCGAACCTTGCCGCTTTCCTTTGTAGTGATTATGCTTCTTGGATCAATGGGGCAGTACGTACTGTTTCCTCTGGACTTCCTGGGGAGGTGGATCTGGGGTCGGAGGGCATATTGTGGAACCAGTCCTGGCAATACTGAGTGTAAATATGACTTAAAATACTTACTTAGCTGGAAACAGCAGAAAAATATTAATATAGATTATTTAGCCTGTGGAATTTATTCAATGATGAATTAATTTTATTAAATGCAAATTAGCAGACTTGCCTTTAAGATGATCTTAAATATTGGGTAGAATTTGAAATTGTGGAGTTGAGGGAAAGAGGATTCTAAATGAATGAATCCAATTAGGTTTAATCATCACTTTTGTCTTCAAAATTTGGGCTTTGATTGAATGTGCCAAGGAGATGTTCCATCCAGTTAAGATGGGAAAATGCCCAATGGCTCAGAAGCTTTTTAAAAAGAGTTAGTGTCAAAAAAAAAAAAAAGGATGTCAGAGGTTTTGCTATTTTTTTTTCCAGGTCATTAGATTTGACGGTGGAGAGGAAGTATTTATTTCAGGGGAATTCAACAGTCTGAGGAAGGTAATGCCATTTTGTGACTCTAATATTAGCAGCTAAGATACCAAGATTTTTAAAACATGCAAGAACCACATAAAATTGCCTTTTTCTATTTGTGTTAGGTCACCAAGGAGGAGTGGGACACAATAGAAGGACTCATCAGGAAGACAAAAGGCTCCTGAGATGACTCTGGCCTTCATCTTGGTTATGATGGAAATGATACAATCTATGATCTTTTGAATTATTTTCAAGTCTAATAAATTGTTAAATAACAAACGTGGACTGAGTGTGTATCATGTGCCAGGCCAGTGGTATGTAGACATTGTATATTCAAAGATACATAAGGTAGGATAGTTTCCCTTCAAGAATTTTTTTTTTTTTTTTAAGAATTTTTTTTAAGAATTGAAACAAGGCAAGTGAGAAAAGGCTTTAGTAGAGGTAAAGTGCTTGGAAGTGCAGAGAAAGAAATAGCTCTTCTAACCTGGAACAATCAGGAGAATCTTGATGGTCAAAATAGCATTTGAGTTACCTGTTAAACCATGGCTATGGTGGTGGGGCCTAAAAAAAGAAAGAAGAAGGTATACAATGAATTTAATGGACTCTGATTTAATAGACCCTGCCTTTGCATTATATTTCCTTTTCACTGGACTTGTGAATTATCTTCAGATAGCTCAGTATTAATTCAAACGAACTTTAGCTGGAACCTATTTTATAGTCTGGTATTTTATTTGGTACTGAGGATACAACATGAACTATCTACAGCCTTTGCCTTCTTGAAACATTATCTAGCAAGATAGAGAGACCTATAAATAATTATTTGTGATGCAATGTAATATTATTCCAGCAGTGTTAAAGTGTGGAGGAGGAAGTAATTCATTCCATCTCCAGAGTGTAGAGAAAGTGACACCTAGGAGATGGCATTAAAAGAAGAGATTTCTCTAGGTAGAGACGATGAACAAGCTTATAAAATATTTTTGTGTATAATTTCATTTCATTTCCTATTTGGATTGACTAATTTGTCATCCTGGGAATCAAATGTATACAGCTATCATTTTGAGCTTATATTAAAAAATTTTTTAATTTTATTTTGCTTTCACAAGAATCGCTCATAGACATACTCACTAGACTGTCCCATTGCTCAAATTACCAAGAGAGGGGATCAACTTCTATCTTAGCTCCTCTGAATAGATCTGTAAAGGAATCTAGTTTTCCTGTTTGAATCTATGTGTTGTAAGCCCCACATGGAAACACTACATTCACAGTTAATTCTGTGCATAAATTACATTACATTGTGTACATAAGTGGATAACATTGTAGGTTTGGAATAGTGGCCTTGACATTCTCCATTATACTGGGCTTTTCTTCACACTCTCACACCGCAGGCACCCATTCTGCATTTTATCCCTGATGTTAACCCTCATTTCTCTTTGTCTGCCTACATCTTCTTCTTCAAATAATCAATAGCTCTTACAGTGTCGGGGAAAAATGCCAGTAATTACATAAATGAGCTTGTATAAGTTTCATTGCTTCTTATTTTCCTCCTTATAAAACCCAGGATTTTAATATCTGCTTTGTGGGGTTCTTGTGAGGATTCAGGGAGGGGAAGCCAGTGAAAACCCTGTAAAATGTAAAATGTACATTCAAATGTACATTGAAAGGTGGGCCCTCCTGTCATTCTACCCTTTTCACTTTTAAGACTTGGTTATCGGGATCCCTGGGTGGCGCAGCGGTTTGGCGCTTGCCTTTGGCCCAGGGCGCGATCCTGGAGACCCGGGATCGAATCCCACGTCGGGCTCCCGGTGCATGGAGCCTGCTTCTCCCTCTGCCTATGTTCTGCCTCTCTCTCTCTCACTGTGTGACTATCATAAATAAATAAAAATTAAAAAAAAAAAGACTTGGTTATCATAGAAAACTTGAGAAATGAATACAGTTGAATAGAAAACATCAAAGACCAACTTCCTAAAGAAAATTTCTGTTAGTATTTTGGTATACTTATTTTCAGCCTTTGGCTTTTTTATTCAATTTTATATTTTATGAAAGTAATTTGTTTATATAATTTGCACAGAGAGAGTACTACCGCTGTCCTCACTCTAAGCTCTCTTTCCATAGTGAGTGCTTCAGCTTTTTTGAGTTTTCTTTTTTTTCCCCCCTGAGATATAATCTGTCCCTCCACTAAATCTACCCATAAAACCATATCCCTAATTTGGGTTAAATTAATACTCAGTGTTCATATTTTTTATAACTTTATAAATATCATTTTCCAGTGTTTTTTTTGACTTTCCTCTTTTTTTTCTAACAGTTTAGACTATGATAAATCAGATACTGTTTTCTCATAAATATGATTTTTTTGTATTTCATGGTTTACATATGTTCACTTAATTCTTTATTCTCAGAATTAGGTGGTTTTCATTTTCAGCATAACATGTAAAACTGTGATGAACATCTTTGTACATGAAACATTTTAGAATTTGGAATTTTTTCCTCTAACAGATTTCTGGAAGAATTTTTTTTTAAGATTTTATTTATTTATTCATGAGAAACACAGAAAGAGAGGCAGTGACACAGGCAGAGGGAAAAGCAGGCTCCCTGCGGGGAGCCAGATGTAGGACTCGATCCCAGGACCCCAGGATCATGCCCGGAGCTGAAGGCAGATGCTCAACCATGGAGCCACCCAGGCGTCCCTCTGGGAGTAATATTACTAATCCAAGGTTATGAAGCTTTTAAAGACCCTTGATACACATTTTCAAAGTGTTATGCCTAAGATTTGTATGGGTTTAGAACACTCTAAGCTGTGTGTGATAGTGTCAGTTCCAACATGGGGTATTCTCATTTTCAAACTATTTACTAATTTTATAAGTAAAAAAATGATAGCTTCTCTTCAAGCATGTGTTTATTTATTGGTGATACTGAATACTCTTCTACACATGTGAATGTCCTATTCGCCTTTTTTTTTTTTTACCTATTGGTGTCTTAATTGGATATTGTAAAAACGTTTCATCCAAGTTTTTAAACACATTTTTCTTTTATTAATCATCTCTTAAGAGTTTGCTTCATCATTATATATTTTTTCAAGAATTATTTATTTAAGAGAGAGAGTGCAAGGGGGAGGGGCAGAGAAAGAAGGAGAGAAGAACTTTGGCAAGACTTTCATGCTGAGTGCGAGCCAGACTCCGGACTCAATCCTAGGACCTTGAGATGAGGACCTGACCTGAAACCAAGACAGACGCTTAACCGACTATGCCACCCAGGCGCCCCCTGGTCATTACATTCTATTACAAATGATAAATGATGAAGAAAAGCTTGTGAGCATGGAAGAGGAGACCAGAAAAGAGAGATTATGAAGATATCAATTAATTGAAATTTCTTCCTAAGAAAGAAATGTTTTCAGGAAGTATGAAAAGGATGCTATTGATCAATAGTTCCTATATTTAATGACATACCACCTTGGGGCTATAGCCAAATCAACGTTTCGCTCTAAGAATGATTACTTTGTCATTCTACTTAGTACCTTCTTGAAGGGTCTTGCTTGCAATGCGCTAATGGAAGAATTAATAGTAAATTAAGTGAGAATTGTTGGTAACAAGATCATCAATCTTAGAATTAAATAAGAAAACACCTCCAGGAAATGTTTCAGGTATGGAGTAACAGCTGTTGTTACATTGTTCTTGTGGAAAAAAACTAAAGTGGCAAGAATTTAAGTGAGACTTTGAATAATAGACTTTTAGAGCTTGGAAACCTTAGAAGATACTTCTCAATCCCTTCATTTTATCGTTGAGGAAACTGAGCTCAGGGAAGTTATGACTTGCCCAAGGTCACTCCATTAGTCAAGGTCATTTCCTTCCCAATTCGGCCATTTCTTGGGATAATTTAAAACCAAGAGGCAATAGTAGGGTCTTTATGAGGTACGGTTCTTATCGCGAAAGCCTTCGAAGGGAAACGCTTGTAAGTTTTGTTCTTGACCAATTTTATTATTTTGTTTATTGAACATAAAACTATTTATTAGGCTTCATCAGTTCATTCTCAACTTCAGTCCCTTTGACTTGAATTTTCCTCTGAAGTCTTACATTTCTCAACTGTGAGGTCAAATAATCTTTATGTTTGGAGACAGAATGAATGGAGCTTAGTGTCAAATCTCAATTTACCCTGGTGGAGGAGAGCTTGCCTGCTCCGCCCCAAACACACCCTCCCCCGGCCCCAGGCTGTCCCTCAGCCGCTTTCCTTCTGTTTCTTGGGGTTGTTTGACCTAGAGCCTTTACACTCCCTCCTTCTCTGTCCTAGGAATGCTCTTTTCCTGATCTTTGTAGGGCCGGCTCCTTCAGAGAGGCTTCCCCATATCCCTGCTCACACACCATTAATTTTTTAAGACTTTATTTGATGTGTGATCTCCTAACATCCACAAATCATCAGTGATTACAAACTGAATACGCTTGTGTAACCACCACCCAGGGAAAAAAAACAAAACCCCAGGAATCCAGAAGCCTTGCTTGTCTCCCATCGTGACTCCCCTCCTGTAAAGCTAGTCACTATCTCGACTGCTAACACCATAGCTAAGCCACTTTTGTTTATATGGATAGAATCACACACTAGATGTTCTTCTGCTTCTGGTTTTTACCCTGAGCCAGTTGTCTCTGCATCCCCCCTCACCATAGCATTCCAATTGCATGAATATACACCACAGTTTATACTAGTTCTGACATTTGGGTTTCTAGTTTGGAGCTATGCCAGATACAATACTACCGTCAACATTCTTTTCTTCTGATGACGACACAGACCTCTCTCTGTTAGGTTGGTAAAACCTAAAAGTGCAATTGCTGGGTTATGAGGTGTGTATATATATTCAAAGGTAGGAGATATTGCCAAAGTGCTTTCCCACATCATCTCTTTAACTTCCCAGCCCCTCGTAAGATTTTTCCACTGTGCCACACCCTCCCCAGTACTCGGCAATCAAAAATCTCTTTGATTTTAAACCTTTGTGATGAGCGCATGGCACTCTCATTTATTTTAATTTGCATTTCCTCTGAGTACTAATAAAGTTGATTACTTTTATTTATTTCAGCTATTTAGAGATATTTTTTATTTGTGAAACGCCTGTTCACCTTTCTTACGCATCCGTTGGATTATGCTTTTTGAAATTTACTTTTGGGGATCCCTGGGTGGCGCAGCGGTTTAGCGCCTGCCTTTGGCCCAGGGCACGATCCTGGAGATCCGGGATCGAATCCCACGTCGGGCTCCCGGTGCATGGAGCCTGCTTCTCCCTCTGCCTATGTCTCTGCCTTGTCTCTGCCTCTCTCTCTCTCTCTGTATGACTATCATAAATAAATAAAAATTTAAAAAAAATAAAAGAAAATTTACTTTTGGAGGGACGTTCGTATATCTCTCTGGATATGTAGCGAATTGTTGGAGGTCATCAAGAGGGCATGACCACCAGTTGACCCAAGAGCAACACCTGGGCAATCAGAGGCTTCTCATCCCCCACCCCCATTGGCATGTGGGTTCCACGTGCCCACCATTTGGGGCTGGAATGGTTTTCAAGGAGCAGCCTGGAGACGGCAATGTGTTGGAAACCACCTGGATGGTATGCAGGTGCCTGAAGCCACTTAAGGCCTGTATATGAGCTTTAAGCTTTGGGCGCTGGGTGTGGGGCTGCTCAAGACAAGCCTCCTAAGTAAGGCCCCTTGTTTATGAATCTGGTGCCTGTAACTTGGAGGGGCCCGCTTCTTTCTCGTCCCTCCTCGCCCTCCACCTATGGGGAAGAAATTTCAGATTTCACCTGGAAAGCTCCTGAGGCTTTGAGCCAACTTCAGTGTCTTCTTCCACTCTCATGTTTGATTTTTTTCACTTTCTTAATAGTGACTTTTCAGGGAGGTAAATCTTAAGTTTAACATGATCCAATTTTTCAATCTAGTTGGTTTTTTTTTCCCCCATAATTGGGTGTTGAGGAATGTTTCCACGCATGAGGGTTGGGAGGTAGCCTAATAGGTTGTTGTCTGCGTACCTTTTGCCTTCGGATTGATTATGCCTGGAATGAACGTTGTGATGGGAGGTAGGTGGGTACGAGCTCCCCGACGGTTGTCCCGCCAGGGTCGCTTTCCACGATTCTGCTCTCCGCTCCAGGAGGCGGGCCTGTTCCCCACAGGTATGCATGACTGCTTTAGCTGAGCTCTAAGAAGCTCTTCTGCACAGTGCTTAGGGGTTAAAGGTCACTGTCATAGGCCAGGGGCTGGCGTCATGACCATTGCTGTTACTAATATTTTTAAAAATTTTATTATTTATTCACGAGAGAAACAGAGAGAGAGAGAAATAGGCTGCCTCGGGTAGCCTGATGTGGGACTGGATCTCAGGACCCCGGGAACACTCCCTGAGCCAAAGGCACACGCTCAACCACTGAGCCACCCAGGTGCCCACATGACCATTACTACCATTGTCTCTCTAGGAAGTCCTCCAGATCTACTCCTCTATCAGACTTGCTGTTTTTTTCTTTGTTTTTCAGTACTACAAGTTTAAGAGTGCCAAACCTGTTCTTATTTTGTTGTATACTTGGTAATGAGCAGCTATTGCATCTATAACAAACAGATGAATGTAGGCAAGTCTGTATATTCCGATTTCTTTGGAGAAAATCTTTCATGAAGAACTATTTGATCATGTCAGTTGGGCAGAAAACTCCCAAATATTTGGATTCTTTGAGATTTCTTTGTAAATCTTGATGTCAGAGGCTCCTCTTAAGGCATCCAATAATTCATTGAATCGGGCAGATTTACATTTACTTAGATTCTTTGGTCATCATAACTTAAGCATCCTTCATTTTCACCTGGATTGATTACCAGTTAATGTGTCAACTAACTTTTTGAGGAAGAAACAAAAATACAAGAGATTAGAGTTATTTTCCTCTTTATTGATTCTTAGTTGTTAGATTCAACCTAAGGTCCGTGCTTCCATTTACACACTAGAAGCAAAGCCAATCTAACACATCATTTGATAAATTTTGTTTTTTGGCAAGTCTCTTTTCTGTTCATCCTTAGGGGAAAGAGATACCTTACTTTTCCTTCGCGATTTCTATAAATTGAGAAAAGTAGTCCCGAATCTATAGAATTGGGGACATTCAAACTGACCCAGAGCCATTAACTCTTTGGAGGTAACTATAAATTTCATACAGACACATATCTCTTAGCTCTTTGCTTCACAAAGAATCAAATTATCACCCATTCCATGTCAAGTATAACCAGTATAGGATGTTCTAACTACAAATCTACGAAACTGACTTGGATGTAGGTCAAAAGAATGTTTTAGAATCTCCCTTGCTAAATAAGTTAAACGATTACATTAGTAATTCTCTTCAGATGTCCTTTTTAACTCATTTGCAGATAGAAATAGAGCTGTCTTGAATGTTGATCTCAATACGAAATATATAGAATTCGCAAAATACACAAAATTATTGATGATAGAACATCCCACAATCAGGGTGCTATGAGTTTTACATTAAAATTTAATTATGTAGTAAAAAATAGAGTTGTCAGAGCTAGAAAAAAATATTTTCAGAGGCAGCAGATACCCTTGGTGGAAATGGACAGTCCTACGTAGAAAGAAACTCCAGGAAGTATGCAAAGTAGACACCAGGATACTCGGCATATATAATTTAATCAGAGATCACACAATATGACAAAAACAGCAGGTGACTAGAATAATTATAATCTGCAACACGTGAAAACAGTTTAGAAAATGAATTAAGGTCCTACTCTGACAGTAGGCTTCTTGGAAGTACAGATGTGGAATCAGACAGATTTGTTTCATCTGGTGCTACCTTTCCTTGTCATCAGATTACCTAGAACCAATAGCTTGGTATGGATTCAAGCAGTAGACATGTTGTTGATTGATGAACTAAGTCTTCTCTAGTGAGACTGTTTAAACTCCTAGAGCCACAAATAACTAACTATTGATATTTTGGTATTTTAGATGTAAAAGCACATTCTTCCTAATAATCGGAAATACAGCTTAAGACTATTTTGTGGGACAGACCTATGATTGTCTCTTGTTGGGTAGAAGTCTCCTATTCGGTGACATGTGCATTCACACATCAGACGAGAATCTTAGAGACTGATCCTCGTGGAATCTTCAGGGAAATCTTGTCCAACTATATTTGGGAAAGCAGGAATCTGGTTGGTTGTTAATTTTTATCAATTGGGTCTGTTGACTGGCCTAAGCCTAAGACTTTTCTCCTTTTATTTTTTTTTCCCCAGTCGTGTAGTTACAAAAACTGTACATTACAAACAGTGTAGAAACAAGCTGAAAAGAATGTGCCACACATCCCGGGTAATCATCTATATGCAGTTAAATTACAGATACAAAAGAAAATACAGCCTACTCCCTTATAGTGCACAGTTATTTTTTTAGATACGATGTATCACTAGTAAGTAGTCATGGTCACCAACTCTAGTTGTCTCCAGCACAGAGAATGAGAGCGAGATCCGTTCGGTACAGCTTCCCCCCATCCGATAAAGCCATTATGCTTTTCTTGTATGTTGGAATATTATTAATATCCAGATCCTGTACAGAACATAGATGGCATTGTTATCCAGCTACACATGGAAGTCCATTAACCACTGTCAAATGATAAAATGTAGGATGAAAACTGCTTGTTACATCGGTCCATTAAGAGCTGGATTAAATTCTTACACAGATGTGAGTAATCACAAGGTTGTTTTAAAATCTATTTATCACAGTTACGCTGTTTTAGGCCAGTACCAAATCAGGTTAAGAATTGAATTCTACTTCTGCTCTATAAATCTTTAAAGTAGATTTCCAAAAACGGATGTGCGGTGCTTCTGGATGGATCCTTCTAGTCTGTTTAAAAAAGTGGCATAACTAGATTACCTGTTTATTCTTCTCACACAGATCCTTCAGTAAAGCATCCAGTTCATTTTCATCTATGTATCCATTTCCATCCTGAGGGAGCAGAAATAAACCAGTATGCAACCAACTCCACAACAATGAGGAATGTAATAAAACGGAAATAATGGATTCTTCAGAAAATCTCCCTACTGCATACTTGGCGGATATTCCAACATCTTAATGTCAGACCCTCAATCTTAATTGCTCCAAAGGCCCCAAATACACACGAATTGCCTCTCCTGCAACACCTTGCATTTATAAAGTGCTTTGAATTTTTCGAAGTACTTTCATATTTAACATCTTCATATTTTACATTTATGCTAACAGTAACACATCCTGTTGAAGGAAGTAGGTGGTCCTAAATATCTTCAGGTGAATGAATTCCCTGAGGCCTGGGGAGGCTATATGACTAGCCTGATGCCACACCAAGTAGGCGCAGAGCTGTGCGAGAGTCCACGAGGACTGACTTGGTCCAGTAGTAGAGGAGTTAGAAGAAAATTAAGGATGGTAACTAATGACCTCGCAAACCTTTCCTCCTACACATGGGGGAGGATTCTGCAGATATTTTCAACTACCTCAATCCTCATTCCACCCTGTACAGTAGGTATAATCTCCTTTTTACAAATGAGGAACCTGAGGTTTAGAGGAGTTTGGTATCTTATTCAAAGCCTCAAAATAGAGAAATTGTAGCATGGGATTTGGATCAAGATTCCTCTAATTGGGGGATATCATAATACATTTCCTACAACAAGAATGAATTGCCTGAGTAATTCTAATAGCTCCTGTTTATTTTAATTTGGACCTTGAGTTTGGGGGTTCCCCCCCCTTAAGTGAGCATTTTCCAAATTCTTCTAAACAATCAAATTATAAGAATGAATTTTTACCTGATCATATAACTCAAAAGCTTTATTGAACTCTTTCCCACACATTTTGATTCCCTAGATGATAGAGAAGAGAGCAAAGATTAAAGTACTATTATTTTTTTCATTGTCTACCCTGGCAAATCTTCTACAGTCTAAATTTTCATGGAAAAATATTGTTTGTGGTAGGGAAAAAAGAAATACCTGAAATTTAAGAAGAAAATTCTCCTGTACAGGTAGTAACCTTTTGGGAGAGAGATATTAATATATTAGATTTTTTTTGGACAAAGATCAACTTATTTTAATATTCATGTACTTCCTAAACTCACCGGGCCATCTCAGTTAATTCCAGCTTCCCATCATTATTTGAATCAAATAATTTCAGCTGAAAGACAGAATGTTGTTACTGTAACCACTGAAGAATTATTTATTGCAGGAAGGAAAAGAAAAAGTACTTTGAGTTATCAATTTCTTATATAGACAGGAAAAATCTAGAAACTAGCTTTTATTAGACTTGGCAAATTTTCAGTTCTAGTAGTTGGGTCAATTGTCAAAGTTTATCAGGACAATATAGAATAATCCAACAGGGTAACCATACTCTTAGGTTCTAGAATACTATAGTTTCTTTTTCTTTTCTTTTTTTAAAGATTTTATTTATTTATTCATGAAAGACACAGGATAGAGAGAGAGAGAGAGGCAGAGACGCAGGCAGAGGGAGAAGCAGGCTCCATGCAGGGAGCCTGACGCAGGACTCGATCCTTGGTCTCCAGGATCAGGCCCTGGACTGAAGGTGGCGCTAAACCGCTGAGCCACCCAGACTGCCCATAATTCATTTTTCTTGCAAATCTGTGTATGTCATGATGGTGTCTGGCAGTATACAGCATGCTCTAAAATTCTCCAAACAATGATGTGAAAAGAAATACTTCCCTCTTTTAGAGCATAAAAGTATAAAGAAAAGCAACAGGCAGATAGTATGAATAAATTCTTAGAGAATAGAATTTCTGACTAATTTTCAATTGTTTTATTTTCCCTTGGATACTAGATACCTCCTCGTTGCACTTACTTTCATATCCTACACCGAGACCTGTCCCCATATACACTCAGACCCTTATTCAGGAAGCATTCATGTAACAGTTGCTACTCTACTAAAGTACATGGAGGGACAATAGGTGAAATGTACTAAACTAAGTTTGCATGCTACATATGTGAAACGACTTTTTTTTTCAGAAAGGAATGTGATCAGGGTCCTAACGTTTATGGGTTCAGTGAAGTCTCTTTGGGGAGAAAAAAAAAGTCTATGGCTTGAAATGTTCTAAGAATCCTTTGTAAGAGGCAGATTTTTTTTCAGGATCTGATACAGACACATTTTATAGTCTGTTGACCATAGTTCTGATATCCTTAAACTGTCTACTAAGACATTGGACACCCGATCACGCAATTTAGTATCCATAGGGGAATATTTCCCTACATATATATTTAAACCTTAATTAGTTCTTGATTAACTTGCCTCTCAGATTTGAACTGGTTTATGACATTGAATCAGATATGCCAGGCCAGTCCAACAGGGGGAAAACTCCCATCTGAGTAGTTTTTAAAAGACTGCTTCATATTTCTACCTGGAAAGGAGTCTTTACTTTAAATAGACATCCCATAAGGCTGGCACAAAACAAAATTGATAAATGTAGGTTATTGTCCATTTCCCATATGCTCTTCAGAGCTTAGCCTGCCCACCGTGACACATTTGATGCTAGTGCTCTGATAAGTAAATTAAAAAGGATGCTGCTTTGCAATGAAAAATTTTCAATTGTTTTGAAATTAAAGATTAGTCTCATTTTAAAATATCATTATATAGTGAATAAGACAATAGTAAAGTTCTAGTGGGTTTTTTTTTCTTGTAGGCTGACAGGTTGAAAGTGAACCTCCTCACTAAGGTTTGTAATCAAATCTTGTGTAACATGATTTTCCAGGGTGACTAAAAAGTCTAACTCCTTTATCAATCTAATAGGTCATAGTTTTTATAATATACATTTTTTAAAATAGGTTATTTATTTAAATCTAGGGTAAGAATTTACTGTACCTTTATAGCACTTAAAACATGTATAAATATATGTACTGATCTGGATAATTTAAAATGTTGCTTGAATTTCAAAAATTAAAATGTTCCAAAATATCGGTCCATAGCTTAATCAGTTTGGCAAAGACTTTTCCTCACAGCCCTAATGCTATGAGTCAAAATGCGGAGATTGCCTACTTGAAATTCACAAAATTCATGGGCATTGAATTATTCTATCTTGAACTTCATAAATGTGTTCATTCCTAAAACATTAAGGGCCTGCGTGTAAAGCAATTTCCTTGGTTCTATAATCAATATTCTAGGAGAGATCTTGGTTATACTATTTATCATAGCATCAGGCTCAGGGTACATTTGGAACTCCTCACCCAAAGCACCCAGACAGTATTGCAAAATACTCTTTTCTTTTTTTTTTAAGTCCCTAAGTGAAGAAAGTAACTGTAAGTTGCATTTAAACTCTAAAAAAACTTATGATTTTGTGAGTCATCATAAAAGCTGATTAAGAATCTTCATAATGTTTTTAGTGATCTAATATATGTATATATCTATATGCATGTATATAGGTATCTATAGTATAACTTGCATATATGTAAATTATATAATTTAATGATGTACTTACACTGGCTTTGTAAGAAAAATGAGTGATCTTTTGATAGGTATAAATTACCTAGCTCCACCAGAAAGGAAATGATCGCATGTTGAGCCTTAAAGCCAATGACAACAGCATTCACTCAACCTTACGAGGTATGAACATCCTTACGCATTTCACTTGAAAAGTGAAATGATGCCTGTATGCATGTGATGCCCACATGGCTTATTTCATTCTCCGTAGTCTTGAGAACTAATGAGAACACAGTAATATTTCATAGGTTCTTGGCTACAGTCTCTCCAAGATCAGTCTTACCATTAGGTCTGTATACTCAGCTAGTTTTGTATCATCGACAGTCTTGTTTGCTTTTTCCAGCAGGTCCTTTAGAAAGTTCTGTTAAGACAAAGAACACCCAGATAAATGTCACAAGTCACCTACAGTCTGTTTCCATTTCAGCCTGCCTTGAAATGGAATGTCCCAAGAATGCAAAGAAGGCCTCTTTTTGAGACTAGAACTGGGTGAGGAGAGGGCCTTAGAAGGGAAATTATTCCACTTGGTTCACTTGGCATTCCAGCCATGATGCTGCCTTTGACAGGTACGATATCTGCCTCTTACTGAGACCTGATCTGCAGTGGTCTGTGTTGCACGGCTTTTATGACCTCAATTAAATGAGTATCTGGATTGTGCACTGTTCAGGAATCCGAGAACAAGCTAGTATACCAGCCAGGCCAGTGGATGTATTTCAACATAATGATACCTTCACAAAGGTTCACATGACTCTTCTGTAAGAAACACAAGCCCCCCTCTCTATGCCTTTGTAACGTAAGTGAAAATTATTAGTAAGCCAGATGGAGAGCTACCTCTAATTTTAAGTGTATTTTCTATCCTCACAAGCTGTATTTTCACCCTAGCTTATAGCCAGTAGGACATTGTTGCACCGAAGGGCCAGTCAGGTAGCATTTGGGCTGGATGCAGTCCCAAACACGTTGGTTCGAAGGCTTCAGCTGGCTGTTCAGACTAAGACAGACACAGATGATGTTCTCTAATCCTTGAAGGATATTTGAATCATATTTAAAATAGAGATTATTGTGGGAAGGGTGGAAAAGATAATTATTAATTTGACAGTTGGAGTTTAGGAGGGAATTGATTTTTTTTTTAAACAGAAATAAATCAAAAGCTTTACAAAAGTCACATAAATGACATTGTTAGCACTTAAGCATATAATACTCATTTTGTCTAGTGCTGTTCATTTGCAACTCCTTTATTTTTTCAAAAAATGAATTAATGCAGTTCTGGAAAACTAAGCAGATACTGTGTTGGGATATTATCGAAGGATTGGGTTTCTTTGGTTCTGCAGTGGTTTATGTTCTTCCCAAATGTACCGGTTCTCCTGGGCTGATTTAACTTTATTCTTTTTGAGAATGGAGACCTTTTTCTTGGTTTGATTAAATGTATTTTCATTTCAAACATTCCATTTCAAATCCAGAGTGAAGCATGGAAAATTCAAAATTATCTATTGGGGTGAATTTTATTTTTGAGCCTTATGAGTCTTTTGTCAGAGATTAATTGGGTTAAAAAGCCTCATCAGAGACTAAAATGGTGGTCACAAAAATAGCCTGGGAGAAACCTCGGGACGCTGAGATTCAAAGTCGTGTCTGAGAACAAGTGATGTTTTACTCTATTATGGATCTTAAAATTAGCTTTCTTGAAAGATCCATTAAACAAGAATACCAACTTATCTTCAAAATTCCCCAGAGAGGAGGATTTCTATTTAGACTCTCTTTCTGAGAATAAAATGTAGAACAAAGAAGGTCAGTTTTAGAAATGAACTAAGGTTTTCATTATGAACTTGAAATGATTTTTAGTAGATTGTGCTTTTTGGTCCTACAGAATAAAAACACAATAGCTTAACTGTTGCCTTGTGAATTCTGGGTTGTTGTGCCACAAGTTTGTATCAAAGATCATGTTTTCACATTAGAAATATTTCTGTTTCTCCGAGGTTGCTGTTGAATGTGTTTTTAGCGATTTTACAGTGGTGCAAATGTCCTAGATCTATCTCTAAAACTGTATGTGACTCAAACCACGTTAAACCATGACAAGGAAACTGGGTTTGATATTCCTATTTCCATACATGACAGGAGGAGAGGCGGCCCTTCATGACTAAAGCTTGGAAGCATGTGGTGTGGTGGTGGAAAAAATATAATTAGCATTATCAGGTAATCTAGATTCTTTCATAAGCAGCTGGGTAAATGAAAAACTAATCTTTCTAAATTTCCGTTTCTCAGTATAATGGGAATGGCAATACCTGCCTTGCAAGTTTTCTGCGAGGATTAAATGTTAAAATAGATTTTCGGCATCTAGTGCTATACCTGCCACATAGTATTGAGGACCACATAGGTGCTCAATAAGTATTCATTTGCCTCCCTTTTGGTTACTCTCTATCCTGAAGATAGACAAAATAGGATCTCTGGACTGAGAGGTCTTGGGGTCAATTTAAGGAAATGAGGGAAAGATGTTGCCATACTTCTGAAAGACTAGTAAATTATCGAGTTCATGAATGATACAATTTATTGTGCCTTGTGTATTTCACAGAATCTTTCATGTACAGAATTTTACTTGGGCTTCACAATAAATCTGAGAGGAAGGTATTAGTTATTATCCTCATTAAAGAGATGAAAAAATCAGACTAAATCACTTGATTTTTAGATCTCTTTGCCTTCTCCTTTGTATCCCCCTTTCCTCCCCGACCAGGTCCTCTGTACGTCCGGGAGAGATGAATTGGTAAATTCATTTTCAAAGTTGCAATTTTTCAGAAGTTTGATTATACGAGGCTTTTGTTCTTGTCTAGAAGCAGGAGATTTTATGGAATGGGTAGGGATTTGGAGGGAGAGGAATGTGGGTTTAAACACTGCAGCCTAGGATCTTCTTTCGTTGTGGCCTCAGTTTATCCCCAAACTTTTTTCCTCATGAGGGTAGTACTAATCTCAGAACTCACATGAAGATTAGATAAAACAATGTGCATAGCAGATAGTTGGTGTTCAACAATTGTTTCTCTTGAGAGAAATCTATATTGTTTAATTTATAAAATGGCAAATTTCAGTGAAAAGGAGTATCTTATTTGGTTTAGTATATTGTTATATCTATCTAGTCTAACAACTTGTTTATACCACAGAAAATGCTAATTTTTTTTTTCACTGCTGAATAGAATTTGAAGAAGTACTTGTCTCTTTTTTTAATCTGGAACTTCATTAACGATGTGGAAGAGTGGGTGAAAATATGCCATTGCTCAACATAAGTTTCTTTTGTGGGAGGCTTTTTAAAAAGTTCATAATTCTATTTAAAAGAAAAAAAACTTAACCTAGGTTTTTATTTGCTTACCTTAAGCTCCTCAGTTTCTATGAAGCCACTGTGATCAGTATCATATTTCCTCCATGTCTGTAAATCATTTTGGATAAAGAAAACCAAATATTTTTTTAAAAAAAGCCAACAATTTTCCTACATTAAGTAGCTTTCTGAAGACCGCGCTCATTGACAGAGCTCTATTTTACCTTCATGAATTCCTCACAAGACTTCAGCTGCTGGCATCGGAAGAGCAGCAGGAAGTTCTCCTCTGTGGGTAATACATGAGCCAACTGAAAAAGATTTAAAAAGCTGTAAGGAAAGCAAGCCTCTGTCATTACTTCCTGCTTAATTTTTCTTGAATGTATTTGTTCAAAGCAGTTCTCTTGCCTAGAAAACTAGGAGAGGAAAAACAGGATTGACCTTCCCTTTCTGATACTTTGTCCCCACAGAGAACCATTGTCTTTTCCAATGCTTGGGTGGCCTTGAGTGGCGGGCTGTCTGGTCAGTGAGATGGCTGCAGCAGGTGTGCTCAGAAAGCTCAGATAGCACTGGTTTGACCACTCATCTGCTGGACACCCACGCACATTCATCCCTATGGCTTGAACCCTTCACCTCTTCTGTGCCATAGAGCAATGTTGCTCTTCTAAGGGTGCATAGAATGTCATATATGTGGGGACATCTTTGTCATGTAGAAGGAAGGAAATGATGAGAAATGTGAAGGTAGGGGGAGGGAGGGAGGGAGGGAAGGAAGGAAGGAAGGAAGGAAGGAAGGAAGGAAGGAAGGAAGGAAGGAAGGAAAAAAAATATGCATTCCCAGATCTAAGGAGACAGCCTAAGAGAGGAAAAGAAGATAAACTGAAGACAATTGTAAGGCAGTGGAAAGAGAGATGGAAAAGCCAATTCACAATGAACAGTGGAAATAGAATAGTAATAGGGAAAATCGATTTTCAAACTGTTGGTTTCAACTAAGAGGATGTCCCCTGTCAGGATCCAGGGCTTGGGTTTATGCTTTCCATTTCATGACCCTATAACCTATCTCCTTAGCTCTCTTTTCATAACTTCAGTAACCCCCCCGCCCCTTTTTTAAGGGGAAAAAAAGGCTCTAGATCCCATTTTAAGATGACCATTATCTATTATGTGCAGGGAAGGAGGGAGCTGGATTGATGGCCCCACTGCAGGCATGGGTTCTATTCCTGGCTCAGCTCCTAATTAGCTGTGGTCCCCCAGCAACTCCCTCAGCCACTTCTGGATCTTACTACCCTTATCACTAAAATAAGGAGTTGAAGTAGAAACCAACGTCTCTTAAATGTACTGGGCTCAAGATGACCTTGAGAATCTGTTACAATCACAACATCTTCACCATTAAAGAATGAACCTACACACATTGTATTTCCTCTAGTTTCCTTGAAGTTCAGGCATGGCCCCTTATCTCTGTATTTTAGACCAAGAGCCTGTGGTATGGATCAACCTTAAGTGCAGTATAAGTTCCAAAATTTCTACCAAATTATAGGAAAGGCTATCTCCCTCTGCCTCTTTAAAAAAATTTTCATCCATTTAGATATATTAAAAACCTTAAGTTGAAATTATTTTATATTTATGTGCATTTTATATTTATGTGTAAGTAATCTGTTTTTTTAATGTCATATAATTCTTTAACTTGTTTTTAAGTCTTGAAAATAATACCTCAAACTAGATCCATTCAGTTTACAGACAGACACTACATATGCAGGTGAAACTAAGGAACAGGGCCATATATCCTACTAGAATGTTAATAGGACTCTGCCAGAAAACGTTTTGTTACTTTGAAATAGAGTTCACTAGTATAGTTGTGCATGAACATAAGGATTCATTTAGGAGATAAGAAATAGCTAATGCCAATTCTTTTATTTATTGGTATGTAACTTGTCAGATACCACTTTGTAAGTTGTTGTTGGACCATCCATTTCGGGAGCACAGGGATCATTCTTTGTCTGAATCTGCTGAATGTCCATCTGCTGGATGCTCCACACGTTATATGCCTGACGTAAATGCTCGTGGATTGGTTGATAATTTTACTTCATTAAAAATACCAACTTAACATGATTTATAGTATTCGTTTTTACTATCTTCATTGCAATTTTCTATACTGCTTGAATTTTAATAACTCTGTTTTGAACAAAAGTAATTCTTTCTTAAAAACTTACCCTTATCAAAATCCTCCAAGTACATGAAAACAGAAGAAAATTAATGAACTGGTAAGCAATTACCAAATGTAAAATAAGGGAAAACTTAACCGTCAAAGTTTCAAAAATCAAAGTTCATACAATTGCATAAAGCTTAGAGGTCTCTAGAACATCAAATATAGAGGTGGTAAAATTGGTCTGCATATATAGTATAAATATATATTTCCTTTCTCATGCCATTTTGGTCCTACTCAGTTTCATTATTTTGAAAAAATACAGATTATGTCTATATGTGCATTTTCAATCTATTAATTTGATCTGCTAATGTTACACTGAATATAGTGTCATCCTATTTTGGAGATTAGAAATGAGTCTCAAACATGTAAAAGATTATAGTATGACAAGCCAGCCATTCAAAGAGAAGCAATGAATACGCGTGGAAAGGATGTAACTATAGTGAACGTAAAGAAATCCTCTTAAGGGTGTGTTTCACAATGTAACGGTCCTGCTGTGGCTGCTTCCATCAATATATAGGGAATTAATGTTCAAATTTCAGAGCTGGACGCAGGAAGTCTCTAGCTCTAGTGCCTTAGAGCATATCTACAAAGTAGGGAGAGGTCTTTTATCATAGGTGTCAAGTAAGGCCACTTTGTTCTCAGATTTGCTGAGTCTTTGCTGTCCCTGGAAGTACTCAATAATGCCTGATCCAATGTTATTGGTAGTTTCTTAATCCTTAGTCTGCCTGCCTGCTCTGAACTCCCCCAAATTTGTTTTGGGGTGGAAAAGAGAATATCCAGGGAGTAAGTAGAGGGCAGACAGTTGTGACCAGAACCCCTCAGAGCTTCAGTTTTAAGAACTGGTGCCTGTCACTGAGAGTGGGGAAGAGAGTTGGCATGTCTCCCCGAGATGAAGACTACACACATGAAGTCTACATACATACTTCTTGAGGGTAGGGTCTCTGTCTTACTGGTTCTTTGCCCAGCACTTATAAAAATGCCAGTAAATACCTTACTGAACTTATGAATGAAGGCAAATGGCTATTGTCTAGAGTCAGCAGAGTATAGATAAATAAGGTTCCTTGGGAGATAATTCAAATAACTTATTACTGAATTGTGGATAGGGTTGGGGTGGATATTGTGATATTCCACCCAGAGCTCCCTTTAGGTGCTGGGAGTGTTTCTTTGGGAGAGCCTTTGGGAGATTATCTAGGCTGAAGAGCACTGCCTTCCCAAAGACACTATGTCCTATGACTGATCCAAATGAAGAGAAAAAGGCACAGCCCTGTCACTCAATTGGGACTTTTATGAAGGGCTGTTGAGGCTCTGGAGCCCACTGTAGGGTCAGCTGAAGTCTCTATTGAGACTGTATCACTATGGCCCATTATCTCCCTCTGCCCAGTTCTGTTCATTTCCCTTCAACAGGTATTGGTCCCAACATACTTCCTAATAAGCTTGCTTATTACTAATTTTAAACCTAGATCTGCTTCTCAGGGAACTGAACATGTCACAGGGTTTTTTGTGTTTTTTTTTTTTTTTTTTTTACATCTTTGTCCTCTTCCTAGGCATAATGTAGAACTCTTGCCTATGTGTTGGAGTAGGTTGAAATTCCTTGCTACAGCTCATGCAGCTATGATTCAGAAGCTACTGGGCACTGTGCTGGATGCTGGGGATTCCTAGTCACTGTGGTTAAGAACCTTATGGGGAGGCAGATAATTTCAAATCTTATTCCCACAATTTCAAAAAAGGAGATCTAGTGATAAAGCTAAGTATTAGGTGCATGGAGAGCACACACACTGGGTAATTTTACTAGAAACAGAACTGACTGAGGTCTGTCAGTCAAAGCACACATAAGGCATGATTCTTAACTCCTAAAGACATTCCTGGTGCATGTTAACCTCCTTCAACACATATTAGCAAAGTATTCACTTCTTTCATTTGGGAACCAGAGAAGTATTTTTCCTAGGTAAATGATTCCAGGAAATTTGGAAGGCAAATAATTTTATGTAAATTTAAGGCTAGTTGAGTTTAATAATTTGAATATGAGAAGTTATAGAAGAGGTGGTTAGAAGTCTTGGCATTCAGAAGAAGGTGTAGATTTTCAGTTGTTTTAAAAAAATTATAGCAAGTATATTTGTTGAGCTTTTACAGTGTGCCAGGGTTGATCTATTTGTTTGACGTGCTTTATTATCACATTTGATGTTGATACTTCTATACGATCCTTTATTACAAAGAAACAGAGGCAGAGAGAATAAATGAACTGCTATTATATAGTTTATAGTTTGAGCCAGATTTGAAATCCGACCATCTGACTTTCATGACTTTTGAGGCCTTCGTCTGTAGCCATCAGCCTCCATTAAAATCTTCAATCAAAAACATTTTTCTAATCACTTAAAAATATTTATACAGAGGCAAATTTTTAATCTGATTCTATTGGCCATAATTTCTCCAAATTCTGAGGTGGAAAAGTAGTCTGCCATGAAAAATTACATTCACTATAGCTAAATTCATATTCTCAAATCCTACTGTGGAAGAAAAGAGGGTAAGCTGTGTAGTGTCTGCTTCCCTGGGAGAGATGTTACAATTTCAGGATTAAAATAGCTTTTAGGTCTATTTTATTTTCAGTGGATGCACTGACCTGGACAAATAGACACAAAAAACCTGAAGAGAATGGTAGGTTCCCACACGTTGCCCAAGAGACCAGGTGAAAAGCTAACAGATCTGATATCCAACTAAGGGAAATATCTATACTTACTAGAAATTTCTTCTCTGGTACCCACATGATCTGTTGAATCATTCAGTCTTCCTTTCTAATTATTTTAATCAGCCTTCTTGCAATAGAGCTATTAGTCTGAATAAATTTAGAACATTTTTTGACTGTCACGGTATTTGTTAAAGTATCTCAGAATTTTACTGCTCCTGTTTTGAGTTCATATTAACAATCTCTTTATAAATGAACTGTAATTATGTGGATTTTAAATCTAAAGACCTGACATTTTAAAAATTCAGAAGAATGACATCTACATACCACCCCTCATTTTATATATTTCTAGATAGCAAAAGCTTGTTGTTGGCAAGGTCAGTCTACTTCAGGACAGAACTTTGAAAATTAATCACTATATTTTCTGATCTTTTGAACAACATATTTCAATTAAAGCCAAATCACTTTGGCCCATTTCCAACAAGAAAGCAGACTACCACATGAATATCCTTTGGTTTACCTTGATTAGATTTTGAGAAGCCCATCAGTATGCCTATTAAATACATAGGCAAATCTAACCTCTTTTCCCTTTGAACATCAAAGCTACAGTATCCTGATGTGGGTAGGTAAATCAGTAAAAATTTTGGAAAACATGGGGTTTCCCATTCCTTCGTGACTGACATTGGGGTTTGTGTATTTGTGTCCCATATTATATATAGGATTTCGTAGCAAGTGATATATGTCAAGTGGGCAAAAAAAGATGAACTTCATTTTATACAACTTCCTGGTGACACTATAATTTGGGCATTCCCACTCTTACTTTCCTCACTTTCAACATGTAATCTGTAACTTTCAATTTCTTTCCAATGATTTTCAGAACCTCTCTTTATTCTCTTCACTCTTACCCACCCTAGACTCCTGCAGTGATTATTCTTGTTCTTCCATTCTAATTCTCCTCTCTTCATTTAATCACCATTCCACCCCTCTTATGTGTAGCTGATAATTCAGATTAAAGAAAAGAATTCTGGAATCAGGGTCAGATCTAGGCTTGTATACATCTGTTGTCACTCTTGGCCAGGGGGACCTTGGACACATCATTTAACCTTTCTGGGTTTCAGTTTCTTCATCCTGAAAATGAGGAATTTTGGTTAGTTTTTCCCTAGGAGTCCTCTCCAGCAAAAAAAAATTCTATCCTGGAATAGTTAAGTGAGACACATAAGAATTTGAGTTTTTCTTTTAGATCAACTGAAGAAGAGTCTACAGAAAGTTTTGCCCAAATGTTTCAAATGCTTTGGCTGGATAACTTCTCTGTACTTTTTGCATCCTGTTCAGCCAGGCTAAACATAAAGCCTTGCCCTAAATAATTGACAAACTGAAGCTTGAAACTATTTTCTTTTAATGCAGAAAATGCACAGATTACTTATTACTCCCAAGAAAGTGGTTTAAAGGAACATGACTGGGTTCTGGCTGTTTCACCATTTATTTCATATTTTTTCTTTGACTTTAGCCGAAGTCTATTGAAGCCTCAGGTTCCCCATCTATAAAAATAGATCCACATATTATATTTAGGCTTACTTTATTCTGTTAGGAGGATCAAATGAGACAATATATTTGTTTAGAAATTACATATTGTCATACTAATGTAAATTTTCTTATTGTGATTGCTATAAAAGCTCCTCAGTTTGTTTCAGCCTTCCTTCTTTATCCTCTTCTGTTACCTATCTTTTCTCATACGTAAAAGTTTTCTATAACAGTTTCTTATCTCAAACTTTTATAGAAATTTCTTTTCTCAAACCTCCAGGACAATGTGACCCCCCCCAGCCTCTCATTTAAATATAGCTTCAAATTATAATTCACAAGTGATTATATCATGTATAGTAAAATCTGGATTCAAACAGATTCATCTAATCCTTTTAAAAGTGTGAAATGCATTTGAATTAGACCCATGCTTTTAAATCCTATTGTTTAAGGTATCACTGAAGAAATGAAAATAAATAGCTGAGACCATTGGAGTCCTTTAAGGTGAAGCATGTTATATGTAGGATGATGGTCCTTGCTCTATTGGGATTATAAAGTATGCCAAACTCTGAAATAACCATTTCTGTAATTTCACTGACTTTAGATTTTCCAACTCATTTTGAACAGATTTACCTCATCTCATTTGTGTCCCTTTAAAAGTTATTTTCTTATCCTTAATGGTTTCATATCTTGATTAGTTGGCCTCTATATCAATCTGTAAGTCCCAGTCCCAGTACTGTTAATTTATTCATTTATATTGTAATGAGTTGTACATAGGTAAAGAGGAAAATGTATACTCCAGGGAAATGTTTTAATTACAAAGATAATAATAGTATGCCCTTTCTTAATTCCTTTTGTAGTAGCTGCTTAAAAATAAGTATTTCACTCTGACATGACAGATGTCGTATAAGATCAACTAATTGAAAGCCGGGTTAATTCTGAGTCAAAGGCAAATATGACTACATATTGTTGACAGAATACATCACAACCTAATATACTAAGCATATCACAATAATTATACTTTGACTTGGCATATTTTAAAATATAACCTTATTAGTTTTTCTGGACAAAGCTGTCCACTCAATTTCTCTAATAGGTCGTAGAGATAAAGTAGCTGAGACACCAGAGTTTCCAAAAGTACAAGTTAGGAAAGCAACAGCTCTTGCACAAATCTGAGAATGCTGAAGAACTGATGTATGATCAAAGTCTAGCTTCCTTGATTCATAAACAAAAGTTGTCCTCCATAGGAATAGTCTTTGTCAGAAGATAAGATTTGACACCCACAGTTTTATCTTTTAGAGATTCAAAAGAAATCCTTACCTCCAATACATTCTAAAATATTCATTAACTTAATTAAGTTCTTTGCTTTTACTAAGGCCAACTGTCAATCTAAAATAGAATTTCAGGAACCAGGTGGCAGCTTTTTGCCACTGTCAAGGGGACTGCAAATATATCCTTTCATATTTTAATAGAAAACTCCACATTGTTAAACAAGAAATACCAGTGAACCAGGTACTTGGTTGGTATTTTATCCAAGGGAGGCGGGGTAACGTAATGGCCTAGATACTCATCCAGAAGTCTGGGACCTGGGCTTCTAACTATACCTATGGCGGCAAATGGGTGCATGACCGAAGACCAATCATTTCACTTCTCCATATTTTGGTTTCATAATATATTAAATTTAGGCTCTGGATTAGGCAAATTCTAAGGTCTCTTCCATTTCTGAGCATTTTTGATTTTATAGTTTTGAGTAGAAGATAACATGTTACTTAGGCAAAATAAACCTTTCCAAATTAGTCTTGCCACATCCTGTTTGAGTTGGATTCAAGTACAAAATGAAGTTCATTTGTCGAAAAAGTATATCAGAAAAATGCATTAGTTCCTTACCTCTACGATTCCTATTTTTCCATCATCTCTCTGCCCATACTGATCCACAAAGGTTTTCATCTCTGGTGATAACTCCTAAAATTATATAAAAGAAGTGAAGAAGTTTATTTTAAAAATTACCAATTATATTTCTGATGGTGTTAATAACTCTTGCAAAAAACACCTGGAATTGAAGCCATTTAGAATTATGCACACTGATGAACTATTCTCATGAAAATTAAAGATATACCTGATACACAGTATTTACTGGTTTCAAATGAAAGGGTTATGATTATCATTTCTGAATCAATTACTGATTTGTCTTCTATTAGTTTTGAGAATATGTTATCCTTTGAAAGTGTAGTCAGAATAATTCAGCTCATAACAATGAATTCAAATATAATATACTTAAAACATTGCTTGCTTCAGGAAAGACTCTTTTATATTATTATAATTGCCCAAAACATTTTCCTTTTTTAATATGTTTTATCCATGAGAAGTAATAAGGGGTGTTTTCAGTTTGGACAAGCAAAAAATGTGAATGTTGAAGAGTGCCTCACATTGTCACTCCTCAGTGCTTCCAGTGCTTTCCAGTGCTTTTCCAGAAGTGGCATTTACTGATTAAATACATTGAAAAATTAAATTCCAAAAAATAAGATTAAAAAAAGACTTGGCTAATTTATACTTTCATTAGGGACAGACAATATTGATAACCTTATTATAAGCTATTGGTTGTATGTTTAGGATCTTTGCCTCCCAGAATAACTTAGAGAATGGTTTTCCAGTGTTTTCTTGTTTCCATTTTTTTTCTGAGAGGTTTTTTCTCCCAGGTATTTTAGTACAAGGATATACATTTAAGAGTGACAAAATGAATGTTTTCATCTCATTTGAATTATTTTGTCCAATCTGTTCCATTGCTTATGTAATCTTTTCACATATTGACAGATTGGGGGCCATGAACTGTAAACTAGTGATCTGAATATAGAACTACTATTCAGGAAGTTGAATTTATACCCTTGGGTCTCCAACATAGCCCATTTTAGATAGCCCTGTTGCATTAACTGAAGCCAATTTAAAATAGGTCAGCCTTTACTAATGTCCTATTCTATGTCCTTGGGAAAGAATATTAAGGTCTCAGTTTTTATCACAACTAACAAGATGATGGTATTATCTACCCCATGAGTTTGCTTTATGGATAGGTAGGTTAATATAGTTTAAGAGTTATATTGAGGTTGACTATTATCACTACTGGTTGTTACAGAATCCTTTTTGAACCAAAGTAAATATCTTTAGTAGAACTGAGGTAACAAATGATAATCAAGCAATTTAATTATAATGTAGTCTTTAAAACAAAGCTCTTCTATGGATTAATTGTAATTTGCATTTATTAACATTTATTACAGCAATAACTATAAGGAAGGGAAAGAGTTCACCCCCTGGCTTTAGTGGGACCATCAATTGTTTCTTGCACATACCGTAAACAGTAAATAATTTGATTTTAAATCTTAGTCATGGAGGACCATTAGTTTAACTGGCAGACTTGACATTTAGTTTGTGAGCTTCTTGGATGGTAATTATGCCAAAATCTACATTTTAAATAGTATGAAATGTAGTGACAATGGTAATAAAGCTTTATAAAAATGCAAATTTAAAGACTAAATATGTTTACTAAGTGGGGAGCCAGCTTCTCCCTCTCCCTCTGCCACTCCCCGTTTGTACTCTCTCTCAAATAAATAAAATCTTTTTTAAAAAATGTAATATTCTCTTATAATAGTAAAATTTAAAAAATTTCACATTACTAATAACACAAGCCAAACAGTGCTTCCATTAACTCAATGAAATTTTGAGCCAAAAATGAAAAAAAAAAAAAACCCTGGTGTTTAAGGTTAGTTTTTATGTTCTAAAAAAAAGAAGAAATATATAAAAGCTTTACTACAGTGGGACCAGTAGTATAGGGACATATTTGTCTGGTACATGAATGTCTCAATCCAGATTTCAATTTAGATTTTATCTATCCAAAGCCTATATACATAACCTAGAAAAATACTCAATAATCAACATATTAAACAACTTGGTATAATCTTGTACCTGTGCTCAAGTCTGCTATTTGAGTTAACATCCAATAATTGGAATTTCCAATATTCTAAAATTGGAGGCTGCGTAGTAGAAAAAGCTTTAAAATCTTTAAAACTCTAACATGAAGTTGTTTGTTTACAAAAAAGTAGAAATAATAAAATGGGAAGAGGAAAAGAAAAAATCTGAAAAAATATAGTTTCTAAATATTTGAATTTCTAAATCGAATAAATTACAATATTAAAATTCTATAAAAATATAATTTAGCTACTGGAAGTGTTACAATATTTTAATTTGAAATTTTATGGCAAGTAAGATTTTTCCAAACAGATATTTTAAGTATGTTTTTAAATGAGATAAGGAACTGTTTTTGCTCTATTAGTCAAACATATATAGAGTTATAATAATATTGCATGGATTTATTGTAATATACAAAGAGGGGGAGGATGGGGAGAGCATATATAAAACATTTTCTATTTGATCTCATTCTATCATACTTTAAATAATATTAAATCTGGGTAAACCAATCTCCAGAATATTATTAGGTTTTAAATCAATTTGGCCCATGATTTTAGCAATGAACAGTTCTGTGATGAATTATAATACATTTTAGAGTCCTCTGGTAGTCTTTTGAGTATGTTGTACAGAGATGTGTATCACACAGTTTTCAATTTAGATAGAACAAAAAGGAAATTCTATTAGTAACTTATAGATTTATAAAATATCTATATCTATATATATCTATGCTTGAGCTGGTGATCTGCTTAAAGATCAAACACAATATGTGTTCCTCTAAAGATGTTTTCCTATAAAAGTTACATATAATCTGTAATGTAAGTTTTCTAACTAGTGGTTAAAAGGCCAAAGATCATTAACCTCTAACTAGCCTAATCCAACACAGTCTGCTGAAATGTAGTCTTAATAAACCCCAGTAAACTAGTAAAATTCTTATCCTATTTTCCTTTGTACAAACATCCCATCTATGTTCTAAAGCTGGGCATATTTTTTATGCTGACAACATCTTAACAGGTAAATTTATGCCCACAGGAAGTAATTTATAACTGGAAGGAATTGTCATTTATTTAATTACCTAACGGCTTAAATCACAAATATAGCTTGTTTTCAAGACCCCACTAATTGTTTCCAATCAGAGTGTAGCTTTGCTTTTTTAAAATACATGGAATTCTTAATATTGTTTTACTTTTTATGTCTCTGACTTTTGGGTTTTTCCCCTCTCAACAGAAACGAACACCTTTCTTGTTAAGCTCTTGCTCATGATTATTGTTGCAAGTTGTCCAACTTTCCCCCCAGTGAGAAAGGTCAAGACAGAACGTTTTCTCATCTGTCCAACCACATCAACCTCACAACAATAAGTGGCAATAAAACGAGAGATACATAATCTGCAGATCTGTTTCCTGACCACCAAGGGGCAGAAATGTATTTCTAACCCCCCCGCCCCCCCCACTTCTAATGCAGTTAAAGAAGTTAAAAATTACCTAGTAGAACTCCATGGAAGAGGTGATCTGCTAAAAGATCTCATGCACCCACTTTTTTTTTAAAGCATGATTAAAGCAAGTACAGGTATAGAATCTATATTTTAAAATCTCTGACTTCAAAGTGCAAGGCTTTTCCCTTTTGAGGACCCCCCCCCCTTTCAGCTTTCCCCTTACACAATTCGGAAAAAGTGCTTTTTTTTTTCTTTCCTTTCTCAGTAGAAACCTACATTCCCTCAGTCTACATTTCCTGGAAACCACTTGATCTGGCTAGCTCATTATGAATACTCTAGAATATTTATATTTCAGGGACGAAGATCTCCCCCCCCCCACCTTGGTTGCAAACTTAAACCTACCAATCCAGCCTTCTTCCGTGCTTGCTGGAGTTCCTGAATCAAGTTCTGCAGCTCCTTTCCTTCCAGGTAGCCACTTCCTGCAAAGACAAAGAGGCAGCCAGGTATCAGACCTCTCCTCCCGGAGTTTCTTCCCCTCTCAATTTCTATGGCAGCTGTGGTTCTGGCCACCTGCGAGGCTCTATCCTGCCTGGACATTGATTAACCCTGAAAGGATAACGGCAGCGGCAGCGCTGCTCTCTCCGGGGTGGATGTCAAAGACTGGACCCACCATGGTACGGATGTTAAGTGCGGCCATAGAAACTTTAGGGTGCAGTGTCCACCCCCCCCCCACCCCTCTGCAATCTCTGCTTGCTCTCTCTCCCTCCCCACCCTTCCCCGATTTCCTACTGTGCATATTCTTGGAGAGCATAAAAGTTGAAGGTTTTTTTGGGGGGATAACCTAAGAAAAAAGAAGGTGCATATAAACTTTCGAGGAGCCAGCTGGAAAAGACAGGATTAGGGAGGTGGAGAGGAAGTAAAGAAACGAGGGGATGATAGGATCAGGAGGCGGCTCGGGGTGGGATGGGTGGGGGGAGAGGGAGGGAAGGGGCAGGGGCAGGGGCCAGGGGGGATCTTCACCCAGTTAAAAAGGGAGGAGATAATCACCGTCTGCGTCGAAATGAAGCCAGATCTCGAAAAACTGTGAGGCTGTGATGAGGGAGGATTGCAGGTGGGACTGTGCCATCGTACAGCCGAGTGTGAGTGAGTGTGCGTGCGCGTGTGCCAGCGGGAGCGCGGGGAGCCCAGGGAGCGCGGGCGGCGGCCGGGAGCTGTCCTCGGTGCTGAGCGGTGCTGAGCGGTGCTGATCCGAGTTCTCTCTCCACACCCCGCACCCGGTTCCCAGCATTTATCCTGCCTGCCGGGCGCGGCCACGCCTCCTCCTGCCTCCCAGGCCTCATTCCCGCCTCTAGCTCGCGCCTCCCAGTTCTCTCCTCTCCTCCCGGGAAGGCTGGCTGGAGCAGGAGTTTGGGAGTGTAGGGAGCAGCAGGTGGTGGGAGATCCTGAGCGCGGAGACT
Source organism: Nyctereutes procyonoides (assembly GCF_905146905.1). NCBI lineage: Eukaryota > Metazoa > Chordata > Mammalia > Carnivora > Canidae > Nyctereutes > Nyctereutes procyonoides. The sequence continues at coordinate 6,629,119 of NW_026575137.1, forward strand.
GGAGGCTGAAAACAGACACCTCCTCCCCCCATCCCACCCCACCCCTCCGCACACACACATTTTCCTAATCCATAAAATACCCTCATTCCTGAGTATCCTAGTGCAATAACTTGAGGTTATTGGTTTTCAGATGCAAGAGGAAAGCTGATAAAAAAAAAAAAAACAATTGTATAAATGACATCTCTCTGTGTGTGTGTGTGTGTGTGTGTAAGAGAGAGACAGGGAGGGAGATTTCTCCAAGACATTTTAGTATTGGTTTAAATAACCTCAGGTGGAAAATTGGCAAGTCTTAAGTTACCTTGATTAATGCGTACAATCCACTTACTGATGTCAACCACACTATTTCGTGCTGGAGAGTCATCGTAGGAATGTGTCTTAAGATGGTTTACATGAACAAGACCTGTCAACGTGATAAGCAGGATTATGTGGGTTTGTTTTTTGTTTTTTTTGTTGTTGTTGTTTGTTTGTTTTGTTTTGTTTTCCCGGCTTGAAGTAGACTTATAATTGGAAGGCGATAGAATTAAATTATAAAATCTTAAAATGTTAGAGAATGAAGTGATTTTAGAGATACTTTGATTTGCTTCCTCATGAGTTCAGAAAGAGTAAGCCAAAGCAAAGAGCAACCAAGAATCTGGTCCAAGTTTATACCTAGGTAAATTAGTGACCCAGCCAACGCCCCATTTGGAGGCCTTAACACCTCTATCTCTTCTTTCTATGCCAAGCAATCCTTGTTGAGGAATTTTTCAGGAACTGGAAGTGACCATCCGAGTTGGGGAGAAAAAAAAAAGCTGCGTAACCAAATACATGTTACATTTTTAATATGTAATGAATTTAGATAATTCATTATTCACATGAATGCTTCCAAAGTGTTTGGTTTTGAATCTTTTGAGACTTTGAGGTCCTCTGAAGGCATATCTTTAGTGTACCACTGATTTACGGTGGTACAAAAGCAAAATGAAGGAACAAGAGAAAATCCAAATATAGCCAATATAGACTTAAAGTATATTAAAGTGAACTCACCAAGCATAGTTAACCTTGCATAATTAAGTATGAGAACTCTCAAATTTATGTTTTTCAGACTATGACTCTACTCAATAGTAGATTCATGGAATTTTTTATGTGTATCCTTTTCAGAGACCCATTATTTGAAAGCTGGTCTCTTTCAATAATCTTCTCAATGGAGTTCTTTCTTCTATAATACTCTAATTATTTTCATTTTGGTTGCCTTATCTGCTTTTCATTTTTAGTGACTAAGACTGTTATGCATAGCAATACTGTCATTCTTACTTTATACAAGAGGGAAATAACTATTTTTGGAGTAAACAGGTGCTCACTAAATGTTCAGTTATTTGTATTTATTGATAATTACTATGTCAAGCACTCTGCTAGACATTGGAAAATACAGAAAAGACATGGTGGCTGCCTTCTTGAAGCTTAGACTTATGGGGATATGGTCACATGCACACAGATGACACTACATAGTGGATATAATAGAAGCATCCATAAGTTAATATGCCTACATAAGTCTCCGTGTTTTTCTGTGAGACTTGAAGCTTAGGTTACCTAGCTTTGCTTAGATAATGAGCACAGAGAAAACTTTGTTCCATGGAGAGCACTTCAGGCTATACGGGGAAATGGTCAAGGGAGTGAAAGATCAATTAGCTGGTGTAAGCTCTTCATAACTCCTGGAAAACTAATTCTAAGAAATGTCTTGTTTGCCACCATATTAGCAGTGGGATCTTTGTACGAAAAATATGGCATGTGAACTCAGAAGCAAATACTGGAGGATCAACTTTGAAAAGAGGATGAGGAAGTATTGACTATGGAATGACTTGAAGCACTCTGACCCTTTCTGGTCCTAATGCTAGCAAGGTCTAGATTTTGGGTACAGTTCTGAGACAAAAAGTCCAGAAAAAAAAAAACACATGAATTAAGCCAATGAAAAGAAAACTAGTATTTATAGGCTTTCTGTTAATTATAACTAATTTCCTTCCTGAAACTGACTTTTGTAATGTCCCTGATAGGTGTGAGGGCCGCATAAATTCTTAAATAGTTCCAGTACAACTTTTTTTTATGAGTTTCATTTTTATTTGCTAAAATATTACATGGCTTTTTGAAAAATGTACATAAGAAAGCCATCTCTTTTCCATTTAATTTCTCTGAAATTATGATGATTTTAGAATTTCCATGTGGCAATGTTTAGGTGTGGTGATTTTATGGTGGGAGGGTGAGAAAGGAATGAATGTCTCTCTTGTAGCTGTGTACAAATAGCAAGCACACTTTTTTACTTTTTATGTTCATGTGGAGTGGCTTTTTAGGGAACTAATGTAGATTATGGAGATCTAAAGTTTCCTTTAAAATCACCTCTTAGTACTGCCACTATCCCAAGGTAATCAATATTAAGTACCCTATGCTTACACAAATATGCAAATACATAGCTATGAGTTTGTTATTGTTATTTGATTTTACAGAAAAGAGGCTATATTCTGTATATTACTCTCCATATTTTATTACTAATTCAGGGACATCCCTCTAATGTGAACATCAACATCCAGCTCATACTTTTCTAACAGCCAAATATTTTTATTAACCATAATTATAGACACTCAGATGTTTTTTTTTTACTGTGATAAATAATGCTGCAACAAAACACTTTATCCATTTCTCTTAGATACATGTCTTTGTAATTATAACAGGACAAAGTCACCAAAAGTAACTATATTAAAAAAGTATGCATATTTAAATTTTTAACACACATTTCCAGATTATTTCCCCCAGTTTGTAGCAACTCCTATTAAAATGAACAGAGTCTAAAGATGACTTATACACCTTAGTTATGAATTATACTGTCTTTTAAATTTTGTGCTAATATAATGGGTAAAAATAGGTTATTATTTCCCTTAAATTGCATACAGTATTCTTAAAATTTACCTTCTTTTTTTCTAAGGTATAAAAATTCCTTTCTTGCACTGGCAAGCACTTGTTCTCTAAATGTACAGAATTTTCTTTGATAGCAGAAGTATAATTCCATAGATAATATTTTTCCTCAGGACTATTATTGGTGTATTGTCACAGATTTTCACTTCAAAGGAATATCTCTTCTCAGACTATTTTCAGCCATTTCTAGATTAAATTCTATTTTATGATAACAGTAAAGGAGTATATATTCTATATAGTAACAGTAAAGGAGTATATATTCTATATAGATCTGAAGCAACTTGAGAAATGCTTTTCACCACTGTTCCCAATTCTTTAGTTCCTTAATTAAGGTAAGAAGGGTCCTCTAAAATCCATGGGAATCCTTTCATTTCTAGGATTTTTGAACTACAAATGATTTTAATAGTGAGAAAGATTTTTCTGTGAGATTAGAGTTTCTAAAATCAACATTGCTAACAAAGCATTTTTATGACTTGCTTTATAGTCCTCATTACCCAGCATCAAGGTAAATGGGTTCATGATCCAGTATTGTCATAAAAGTAGAAGCAATTTATTTGCAAAAAATATTCTCAAGGTAATTAAACTGCATTTTCCATTTCATGTTACTGAATTACTTCATCTTCATTCATATTCAGGCTACTGCCATTCCAATTCACTATGCAAATTGGAATACTCAGAACTTCCCAGGTTTAATGAATGCTACTTAGCTTCCATTCAGAAAAGAAAACTCCCAGAAATCTTGTAGTGTGGATCCCAATTGCAAAGGGGGAACATACTGCATCACTTTCTCTTTGCATCCCAGCCCCTCATAGAAGTGTCTTTAACGAATGAATGAAGTCTTCTGGGAGGGAGTTCATGGTTTTACCTACTTATATTCTCTGAAGGATACCTCATCAGCATCATCTTGCTATCTGGTGTGCTTTTCCCAAGGACTGGAGGATTTTGCATGGATGTAGTCACAGAGAATTCCGTGCTTTGGGTTAGCTCGGCAACAATGGGAACTGTATTTCATTCTGGGTGCCACAAGTTTTAGAAAAATAAATGACAGAATGTAGCTCATATGGTGGACCATAGTAGAAGGTCTTGGAAACAATGATATATGGCAAATTGTGGAATGATATAGCAAAGTTTGGCTTGGAGAAGTTGCCTAAGAATATTTACAGAGCTTCTATAAGGAAAAGGAGACAGTCTTTACCAGAAGGCACCAGAGGTGGCTTTTAGTGCAGTTTTCTTTTTTTTAAATACTTATTTTTTTTAATTTTTATTAATTTATGATAGTCACAGAGAGAGAGAGAGAGAGAGGCAGAGACACAGGCAGAGGGAGAAGCAGGCTCCATGCACCGGGAGCCCGACGTGGGACTCGATCCAGGGTCTCCAGGATCGCGCCCTGGGTCAAAGACAGGCGCTAAACCGCTGCGCCACCCAGGGATCCCTAGTGCAGTTTTCACAGACTTCTCTTTTGATTGCAGCTCTCCCCCAAAGATGGGCACTGCTACATGGGTGGTACAATACCCCCACAAGAACACTCGTTAGGAGTATTTTATTGACCTCAGTATGTGACTCAAGAGGCTACAGTGGTGAAGACAGAGTATCTGTCTTCATGAGGGTTACAGTTTAGTTGGAAAGAATGTGGAGGTTGAGGCTATGGCAGGATGTGAGGAGGGTTGTTGAGGGGATACGTGCACTGGGAGGATTTTACTTTATAACTTCTGTCATCTTTCCCAACCTTTCCATTCTATAATTTTGTGATTCCCAGCTTGTCCTGTTGTTTTTATGCTGAGTAGTGTGCATTTGCAAAATAGATACCAGGTAAGGAGTATGGGCTATGGCCTTGAGCAAAAATGATTCTCTTAGTGATTAACTGGCCTACTTAGGATAGTTTTGAAGTCTGTGGCCTCATTAAACCCATTATTTAACCTCTCAGGCTACAAACAGCAGTAAATTCTGTTCAAATATTTTCATGTACATGACCAGTCTTCTTACTTTTTCGGGCACAGAATCCTTTGATTTATGAAGAGAAAGAGATGTTAAACACAGAAGACAGATTTTGTCAAGATTTTTTTTTTCCTTAGATAATGTGAAGTCATCAGGCTTCTGCAATCAATAATTTACATCAATCTTAAACTTCATATTGTTTCTCATTTTAATATCTCCATTATTTAATATCTCTACTAGTATTCCACAATTGACAAGTTGAGACATGATAATCAGGTATCTTAAGTCAATGATATTTTAAGCTTGGTGAAATGTAATTTCCTTGAAACAATTTTAGTGGGTACCTATTTATATGAAGGATAGAATTTAAATCCCTCCACCTAGACTCCAGACACCAGTGCAAGACACTTTCAGTCTTATTTTCAACACCATTCCCATGATATCCAAAACTCTCCAGCCACAAAAATCTACATATTTGGAGTATATCTTTGCTTATGCTGTTCTCTTTTTGAAGAGGAAATCTTTTCCCTTCTTCAGTATTTTATTGTTGGAGCTCTGCCCATCAGCATCTCCCCACAGGTATAGATCTTGCTGGCTTGCTCTCTACTGGTCTCTCACCAAGAGATAATACTTCTGTCTGTAAGGTAACTTTGAGTAGCTTACTGTTCTCTATCTCCTCTGCCTGGCTTCTCAACTGGATTAAGTAGTTATTTATAAAGTGGTTTTAAAGGCCCAGATAAAAGGAAATATGTTCAGGAAAGATATTTGGCTACTAACAGGCAGGAAATTTATCACTTCTGATTTTAATCTGAATTAATACTTGACTAGAAGAAAGCTATTATATGGTAATATCTTTGAATTTATAATTGTACTTTTTCCCCCCAACGGACCTTTGTAACATTTAAAAGTATGCAACATGGAAAGTTCTCAATACATGCAATGAATTAAAAAAATTAGCCTTTAAAAAATGTCCTAAGAAATGGAAAATGGATAACTAGTTAATCAATGAAATGAATATGTACTGTCCAAGGATTTCAATCATTAGCAACGTCTGATTTCTAGAATAAATTTCTTTCCAGTACACTTGTTCTATTATATTTTGTGCCCCATCTGTACTGAATCTTTTTGATTCAGAACTTTTTTGAGTTCTTCAGGACTCTCTTTCTCTAGGGTATTTGCATATGTGCTTCTCTCTTCTTCTAGTTCCTCTTCCTTTGCCCTCTCTTCTCTTTCTCCCACTCCCCCTTACCTTTGCCTCCTCCTCTCCTTGCAAACTCCTTAGAATCTCCAGAACAATTTGAATAGGTCTGGTGACAGCAGACATTTTTGCCTTGTTACTTAGGGGGAAAATATTCCATATTCTTCCATTAACTATGACATTAGCTATAGATTTTTTCCACAGATATCTTTTATTAAAGTAAGTTAATTTTTTATTTCTAATACAATGAATTTTTACAGTCATGAATCTGTATTAGATAAAGAAGATGTGGGGAGTGTGTGTGTGTGTGTGTGTGTGTGTGTGAGTGATGGAATATTATTCAGTCATAAAAAATATGTCTTGCCATGTGACAACATGGATGGACCTAGAGGGCAGTATGCTAAGTGAAATAAGTCAGAGGAAGATAAACACCATTTGATTTCACTTATATGTGGAATCTTAAAGCAAATGAAAAAGCAAAAAAAAAACACACAAAAACAGAAACAGACCCATAAGTATAGAAGACAAAAAGATGGTTATCAGAGGGGAGTGGGAGGTTCAGTTATATAATGAACAAGTCATGGGGATGAAAGGTATTGCATAAGGAATATCGTCAATGGTATTGTAAAAGGTATTTTGAAATGACAGATGGTAGCTACGTTTGTTGTGAGCATAGAGAATATAGAGTTATCAAATCACCATGAAACTAATGAACACCTGAAACTAATGAAACATTGTGTGTCAACTATAGCACAATAAAAAAAAAAATCATGAGTTGGTTTTGGATTTTGACAGATACGTTTCTTTACATCAATTGAGATGACCCACATAGACACACAAACTACACCTGTGGTTCTTAGTCCTTTGTTGATTAATATGGCATTTATGATAATTGATTTTTTTGGTGGTTCAACCTTTCATTCTTAGGATCAAATCAACTTGGTCATATTGTATAATCGTTTAATATACTGTTTAACTCAGTTTGCTAATAATTTGTTAATTTTTAAAACTTGAATATTTTATATTGTAAATATTTTTGCATCATATTTATGAAAAATATTGGTCTATAGTTTTCTTTTTTATCATGTGCTATTTGCCTTAGGTATCAGAGTCTTACTAGTCCTATAAGATGAGTTAGGAAGTGTTTTCTCCTCGGTTCTGGAAGTTTATAAAGGATTGGTATTATCTCTTACTTAAATATTTATTAGAATTCACCTATAAAGCCCCCTCTAAGACTGAGATTTTCTTTTGGGAAGACTTTTTCATTAGTATTTCAACTGCACTACTTATTATAGGTCTACTCAGATTTTCTGCTTTTTTCTTGATAATTTTTTGTAATTTGTAGCTTTCTAGGAATTTATCTATTTCATCTATGTTTAATTTGTTGGCATAAAATTGTTTATAATATCCTATTACAATGCTTTTAATTTAGGTAGGAATGCTAGTAATGTCCTCTTTTCATTCCTTACTTTTGGTAATGTGGATCTTCTTCCTTATTTTCCAGATTAATGTAGGGAAGGGTTTGTCAATTTAGTTGATATTTTTAAAGGACCGACTTTAGGATTCATTGATATTTCTCTATTGGTTTTCATTTTCTAGTTTAATGTAATTTAGTCTTTATTATTTGTTTATTTTTTTTAATAAATTAATTTTTTATTGGTGTTCAATTTACCAACATACAGAATAACACCTAGTGCTCATCCCGTCAAGTGTCCCCCTCAGTGCCCATCACCCATTCACCCCCACCCCCCGCCCTCCTCCCTTCCACCTATTATTTGTTTCTATTTTAATCTTTATTATTTTCTTCTTGCTTTGAGTTTAATTTGCCTTTTCTGGTTATTATGGTAGAAGTTTAATTTGAGATCGTTTTTTTCTATTTAGGTATTGATGTTTAAAGCTATAAAAATCCCTGTAAACACTGCTTTAGCAGCATCTCGAAAGTTTTGATATATTGTACTTTTGTTTTCATTTAGTTCAAAATATTTTAGGATTTCATTTGTGATTTTTTTAAAATTATGCATTACTTAGAAGTGTGTTAGTTGACAATCTTTTCAGTTTCACTTTATTTCTGTTTTTGATATCTAATTATTATAGGCATAGAATATATATTGTATAAATTCGATCTTGACAATTATTGAGACTTGTTTTATGGCTCATCAGATAGTTTATACTAAGTAATGTTACATATGTATTTGAAAAAATGTATTTCACAGCTGTTGGATGGTCTGCTTTAGCATTGTAAGTTTGGTCAAGTTAGGAGATATTGTTGTTCATATCTTCTATATATTTGTTGAATTTCTATGTAGTTGTTTTTTCAGTTTTTGAGAGTGAATTATTGACCTATTCAACCATTTGTGTTCAGTTATCTCTTTTTTCCTTTTAACGTTGTCAGTTTTTGCTTCATGTATATGGACAATAGGTTTTTATTTGTATTCTTTTATGGTTGTTATATATTCCTGATATATTGATGATTTTATCATTCTAAAACTTCCTTCTCTATATCTTGTAATATTTCTTATTTTAAAGTCAATGTGATGTTAATATGTCACTCCACTCTATGGTTACTTTTGGACATTATATGTGTTTTCTATCCTTTTACTTTGAACCTACCTGTAGTTTTGAATCTAAGGTATTGTTCTTTTGGACAGCATATTGTTGGATTTTGCTTTTTTTTTTTAATCCAGTCTGATGATTTTTCCCCAATGTATGGAGAGTTAAAAATATCAACTTCTTTTTACTGTTATTCCATTATTCATTAAAGATACCATAGTCCTTATGTAGGATAGAGGAAATGTATGTAGGATAATAGGAAAAAACAGACTTTACAGTAGGAAGACTATCTTAAAAAATCCTGATTTTGCAACTGGTTAATTTTGTGACCTTGGTTAAGAGTGGTCCTAAAATATGTAAAAATGGTGATATCTATCTCATGATATTGTGAGATTAAAAAAGGAACCATAGTTAAAGACCCTGGTAGGGTGCTGGCCGGATCAAGTAGTTAGTAATTAATGCAGTTATAATAAGGATCTGTTAAGGTTAACATATTAAAGTGCTCAATTAGATTCAAGATTCTTATCTCAAGATGCATTAATCCTGATCCATTATAACTGACTAGGGAAACCATTCCCATGTCCTTTATGATAGCAAAATTCCATGGCAATTTATTGGCGCATGATTACTAGATGGTTATTGTTAATTTCTACTCATGGGTCACAATTCATTAACTAGAAGTGCTGTTTTGATCTTTTGGCTTCTGCATTGCAGACAATGCCAGCATCAAGTAAACCATGAAGGTGAGGGCAACTGATCATGATAAGAGCTCTTTATGTTTTTAAGGTACTTTGTGATTATTAAAGCTAAGTGCAGTCTCAGTGACTCTGAGGATATCCCCTTCCAATTAGCCATAACACAAAAATCAAGAAATCCCCTGGGGAAAAAATGCTTCCATGGAAGATGAAAAAAGAGTCCCCACATATTATTATTAAGGTCCCCACAAAAATGAGAGTAAAAGAAGATTATCAGTAATTAAACAAAACAAAGCAAACAAAAAGAATCCACCTTACCCAAGACCAATTTTATTTAGCACCTTTGCTAGTATATCTACTGGAAACAGATTATTAAAAATGTTCTCTAGCAGCAGGGAAAATTTGAAAATTGACTTCTATTTGTTTCTTGGACTAATAGAGCTTTGGTATAGTAAGGACTAAATCAGACCGAGAAATTTTACATTATAGTCTTAATTTCCTCAAGGAAAATGCTGTTAAAAATTCCTCCTCCCTCAAAAAAAAAATCATGTATGTGCCCAGGAGAACAGTGATGAACAGTAAACAAATATCTTGATAGATGGAAAGCAATTAGAATGTGCTTAGAGATACTGTACCCGGCACTATGGTGTTTGGTGCCATGAAAATGCAAATTAACTAAATCACCAATAATCATAATGTTAATGACGATGAACATTGCTTAAAAATTATTTGAAGATGAGTAGACAGAGCTTTCTCTATAAATAGGCACTAAGTATGTATAGATATGCAAGCATATGTGAAGAGCCATTTTTCTCCTTATGAAATAAATCTGTGCTAATGAAGTTGAATTTAAAATGATTTTCCATGAAGCAAATTATATTTTCTAATCTATCCCATTAGAAATGTTTTTCCATGGAAGATAATGAAACTGAAAAGCAAATACTGACCTGAAGTTTGTTAAAAAAAGATTTTTTTCAACAATCATTATGTGCCCTCCACTGTGTAGAAGCTGGAGATACAATGCTAAATCAGAAGATCTCTATTTTCAAGGGTTTTATTCTTTAGTTAGACACAGACAAGTAAACAAGAAATTTCAATACAATGTAATGTGTGTTATGAAAAGATAATGTTAAGTACTGTGGGAGAGTGTAGGGGTCCCCAGTTCAAGCGGCTGGGGCAGAGAAAGGTTTCTAGAGGAGGAGGTTATCTGCACACGAAAGAAATTTCTAGGTAAAGGTAGAATTGAATGCAGATACAGGAGTCCTAGTGATGGTGGTGAATGTAAGGGGATGATGGTGTTGGTGATGGTAGAGGGTGTTTTAGGTAGAAGGAACAATATGTCTGAAGGCATAGAGGTAAGAGGGAGCATAGAGTGCTTGTGGCCCTGCACTTTTAAAATATTGTTAGAGGGTTAATATGGGGGAATGGAGAGATGTCGATGGTAAAAGATGAAGCCGGAAAGGTAAGCAGGAGCCAGAATATGAATAAATCTGTAGTCTATAAAAGGAAAATTGCTGTTTTGTGGTGTGCTGGTAAACTGCTCTGTGAATAAAATGTTCTGTTTTATATTGTTTGTCCATTTCTGTAGTGTAAGTGCTCCCACTCTAGCCAATTTCATGCTACCGTTGGTTTAGCCATCGCCTTTGCAAAATTCCTTAATATTTAAATATGGCTCTTGATAGCCAGGTAGAGCCAACTCCATCCAACACACAGTTGCTAGAGACGAGATATTGCTTGGTGATCTCACGCTAGGATGAAGCCTTCAGAAGGAGAGGGGGGTGGATGCATTGGTAACTGTAATCCACTAGTAGTTTCAATAAACTTTCCTTTGTTGTGACTGAACTCCATCTTCCCAACCCCAATGTGTACCTTTAGGTTCACAGAATCAACAGCTCATTTTAATCCGTGACAATTTCCAGTTCTGTGGGGCACCAAATTAAGAATCCTAGAATTTGAAGGGATCTTTAAAATTGTTGGGCATAGTTCTTTCAGATTTCAGGAAACTAAATCTCCGGTTACAAATAATAGTCGCAGGGCCAGGTGTATAACCTACGTATCTTTCTCAGGCCTTCTCAGCTCAGCCATTAACTGTCTTCAGCATCCTCTGATCCCCACATTTTCTCTACACTCTCAGTCGCTTGATTTTAGTTCTTTACTCCTTTTCTAAATATTTATGATTCAACTGAACTACAATATCCTCCTTTACTGGTGTCAGAGTTCTCTTACATCATCATTTTAGGTTTTCAAGTTGAGCTCTTTCCTAACTTTGAATTTTTTTTTAAAACTGGATTCTTTCAATAAATATACATATTCAGTTCAATTAGTAATTCTTAAAACAATGTTAAATGTCTGGCTTTAACTCTCCAACACAATTTGGAAAGTGGAGAAAAGTTCACTATGTGTACACATAATTTTACTTTTGCCATAGTTCTATTTTTTTTCCAAATTTCCCACATCATCTTTTTGTTTCAAAACTTTCATTTAACTATTCTCTTAGAGTAGGTCTGTGGGTGACAGATTCTTAGTTTTCCTTCATCTGGGAGTGTCTTTTTTTCCTTCATTAAAAAAAAAAAACTTTCACTGGACATAGAATTTGGGACTGATCTTTTCTTTCAGTGCCTGAAAGATGTTTTTCTACTACTTCTGGCTTCCATGGTTTCTGATGAGAAATACCTCTCATTCCAATAGTTTTTCCGTTATAGGGGAGGGGATGTCTCTGACTGTTTTCAATTTTTTTCTTGCTCCATAGTTGTCAGAAATTGGAGTGTACTATGTCTTAGCATGGATTACTTTGGGTTTATCTTGTTGCCAATTTAGCTTCTTGAATATGTTTTTATACCTTTTAGATTTTATATCTTTTACCAGGCCTGCCCTCGTTCTTTCTTTATAGGACTCTGATGGCATAAATATTATATTTTGTTATAGTCTCACAGGATCTCAAAGCTCTGTTTGACTTTTTTTTCAGTTTATTTTCTATCCATTATTCAATTTAGGTAATTTTTATACTATCCGCAAGTTCATGAATTCTTTCCTCTGGCCTCCCATTCTGCTATTGTGCTTATCATTGAGTCATTGAGTTTAAAGACAATTTTTAATGATTATTTTTAATTTTAAAAATTCCTTTAATTCTATTTTATACTTCCTATATCTTTACCAAGACTTTCTATTTTTCCACCTAGACAGTATATTATTGCTAATTTAAACATTTTTATGTGGCTGCTTATTTTTTATTTTTTAAAAGCTTCATTTGAGAGAGAGAGTGAGCTCTTATGCAGGTGCACAGGTAGGGGGAGCATCAGAGGGAGAGGGAGAAGCAGACTCTCTGCTGAGCAGGGAGCCCGATGTGGGGTCCGATCCCAGGACCCTGAGATCCTGACCTGAGCCAAAAGCAGACACTTAACTGACTATGTGGCTGCTTTAAAATCCTTGTCTGAGAATTCTATCATCTGGGTCACCTCTTTGTTGGTGTCTGTTGACTCTTTTCTCATTCATTGTGATCTTTTCTTGGTATGACGAGGGATTTTCAGCTGTATCCTGGACATCTTGGGTATTTTATAATGGGACTATAAATCTTATTTAAATCTGACGATGTCAGAGGCCTCTTCTGACACTGTGCCTGTGGGTATAATCTCGTTATTAGCAGGTAGGGGTGGAAGTTCAGGTTCTCCACTCAGCCTCCATTAACAGCCTAGTGTACAGGTAGAGTTCCTCGTTATTGCTGGATGTGAGTGGGAATTCAAGCTCCCTTTCAAACCTGCCCTGACATCACTGGCTGCAAGGGGAGGAGAGGCTGGTATTACTGCCCATGTGGCCTGCACTGACATATGAAGGATGCTTCTTACTGCCATACAGGGATGAAAGCTCTACATCTCCACTCCCCCCTCTGGAGTACCACTCCAGTCAGGAGGTACCTCGTTATAGGCTGGAGAGGATGGAAGTCCATATTTCTCACCTAGCCTTTCCTGGCAGGGATGAAGGTGTGGCCATAGGTTTCTCTTTGTGATGTTTGGTTGCGTGCAGTGTGGCGATTATTGTCTCAAAGTTTACTGTTTTTCTAGGCAACCCCTTTTTCATCTTTTGGCTAGAGAAAGTTGCCCTGTTTGTGTTTGTGTGTGTGTGTGTGTTGTTGTTGTTTTTCTGCTCTTACTGGCATTTCTGGGTTTTGACTTCTTCAGCCCTTAAAATGTTCTACACTATCTGCTTGTTATCTTGCCTTTTATTAAAAAGTTACCTTAGGGGGTGCCTGGGTGGCTCAGTTGGTTAAGCATCAGCCTTCAGCTCAGGTTATGATTTCAGGGGCCTGGATCGAGTCCCACATCAGGATCCCTGCTCAGTGGGAAGGTCTGCTTCTCCTTCTGCCCCTTCCTCCACTCATTCTCTCTCCCTCTCTCTCTAATAAATAAAAGGATCTTTAAAGGCCGAGACTCCCTTTTCCCTAGGGCACCCCATAAATGAGTAAGCTTATTTAGTTTAAAAGTTCTCTACTGTGTCCACTGGAATTCAGAATTTTCTTTGGTAAAGTTAACTTGGTTGCTCAGCTTAAAATTTTATTCATCCAAGGTCTCACACTGAATACAGTCCATCTTAAATTGAACCCAGTCCGACTCCAGGCCCAGTCCAGTTTCTCAGTCAGACCTAGTCCATCCTGACCCAGCCTAGTTTCCACGGTGGCTCAATCTGACTCCACCCAGTTTCTGGATCCAGTTTGGAAAAAGAAATGCTCAAAGAAAGTCTGAATGCTCATACCACAAAAGCTGGGGAGCTAGGACCCGAGTGGGACTTACTCAGGACCTTCAGAAGCAGTGCGAAAGCAGCAAGCTCAAGGTGTCCAACAGGTACCTGCACTTGGTTGCTGTTGGAGCAACAAGCTCCTGGGGACCTTCGAGAGTCTCCTTTGGTTCCTGCTTCTGATATCAGAAGTTTATGTTAAAAGTTAAGTTCTGATATCAGTTTATGTTAAAAGAGAAACTGAAGCGTATTCAAGACTTTGAGAATTTATTTGAGCAAAAATTGACTTGAACCAGACAGCATCCAATCTAACAGAAGGGAGCTCTGAGTTGCTATACCAAAGGAGACTCGCATAGGCAGAAGGAAGCAGGAACAAGGAAGTTATCCTACACAGAAAAAGCAGGTTATTGTCCTCTCCGTTAGAGGCTAGCAGAAATCTATCCGGCACATTAGCTAACTAATGCTGATCAGGCAATTCCTGACTGGCTAGCTTTAAGATGACATTTCCAGGATGGCTGAAACTTGATGAAGTCAAGTCTTAGTTTGGTGACATGGGCTTAGCATAAGCACTCCATTTTGGGCAAGTTGTCATGTTATCAACAGTATACACAGGTAACTTCACATATACATAAAACTTTGGCCTGAAGTTATCTTCCTGTTAATTTCTCACTTTTGCAGTAAAAATATCATTTTCTTATCTTGTTATTACTTTAGTCTTAGATGTTAAAATAACTGTTTCTCTTTGTAAAGGTCTTCCATAAAATAAATGCATACTATTAGACTTATTTTTAAAAATCAATTTCCCATTTTCATTGCTGTGAATTTTACTTAAAAAGCCCCAACTAGAGGAATTCCTTGATGGCAGTCTGAATTATCTTTATCCCAAATAACAGCATGAATTCAAATTTGGATTAAATGAATCTCATTGCTACTCTTCTAGGGACCCATCCAACAAATTAGAGGCAAAATCAACTCCCTTGACTTAGTTCTAAAAGTTAATTTTAAAACTCGATGAAGTGAAAATTTGAAACTTATGCTTTCATATATCTTTAAATTTGGAATTCAAAGTCATTTAATACAAACTCCAAAATTCAAATAGGCTGTGCCACTGGCAAATAATCAGGTCTCTGAAGAAAGAAGGTTCATGGAGTAGTACTAACTTAGAGTAATACTTTTGTAAAGAGAAAAGGGTTAAAATAGAAATGCAGGTTTGGTATCTCCCAGAGTGGTATAGCTTTGCGATTTTTCATCAACTCTCCAACCCATGTTTCCCAAACCGCAAGCTTATTTTTTGTCAACTGTAACTGTGAATATGTGTTTTCCAAGGTGAAAAAATTTAAGTTTGACCTATGAATTCTAATTTTGGTGATTCCCAAATTAATGGCATGGCCTTGAATAGTCATTTCATCCCTCTATCTCTGTTCTCTTGCTTATAAATTAAAGAAGGAAGAATGGTCCGTTCTTTAATGTGTTGGTACAGACTAAGACTTCTTAAATTTATAGGAATTGATGTCCTTGAACAGTTACTGAATCCTTCCAGGGATAGAAAATCTATTCTGTAGTTAAAACACCTCTTCGCTCTATTTTGACCTTTTTCTATCCTTGTTCCAGCATCTAATGACCCTCACTTAAAATGAAACTTTTCTTACAAGTAGAATTTAGCTCTTTTTCCTTCTGTTCCTGCTTCGCTGCAGAAAAATACATGGACTTTAAATCAGAGTGTTTCACATCATTGCTTAGAAAAGATGGAATGGTTTAAAGTGTCACTAATACTTGGTGATATTTCACTATTGTGGCACGGTTAGAGCCAACGACGTTTATGCAAAAAACTCAAAAAGTAAGCAGTTGCTGAGAAAAGTACATTTAGTGAAACGGTATCTTTGAGTTTTAATCCTGTTTGTTTATATGTCTTCTCATCTACAAAATGTGATGTTCAGTGCTCCCTATCATCATTAGTGCAAATTAGCAAGTGAGTTTCTCCAACCTGTGCTTTCTTATCAATGGGAAAAAGTTGAGATTATGTTGCTTACTGGGAAATAGGCGGAGACTGCAACCTTGGGAACCTAGAATAATAGAGATGACCGTACTATTATTCCAGAGGTTCAAAACAAACCAATGTTCTAGGAGTGGTATATGGTAGGGTCATGGAAAAATGGTTCCCTGTAACAAGATGCAGAAGCCTCTTTATGCCAGTAGTGCATTAATAGTCCCCTAAATGAAGTAACTGACCGGAGTTCCAGAGGAATTGTTAATCCCAGGAGAGCATCCGGTTAAGCCCACTATTTTACCTTCTCTCCTTTTCTTTCATCAAATTTTGGTGATGTTGGAGGACAACAACTGCTATTTTTTGTTTTTAAAAAAACTTGAAAAAAATAAAAATAAAATAAAAATAAAAAAATAAAAAAACGAGAAAGAGAGAGAGATTTTATTCAGGATGCCATACTTTTCCCAGTGTTGAACTTAGTTCCCTCATGTTTCTTTAGCAAAAAATACAGATGCCAATAAATTGCCCAATATTTTATGACCTTCCTTGCTGAGGAAACAGAGTCTGAGGCAGACAAAGCCATTTTCCCCAGCCTACTCTCAAATTGAATCAACTACCTGATATATCCGAAATAGGAAGTTTTATTTTCTTAATATTTTGTTCTTTTTTTGGTCACTAGAGAGAATTTAAAAGATTGTTAGACAAGTGCGTGGAAGAGATGGGTTATTATTTCCAAACCTTAGATTGTAATCTGAGCTCAGTTTCTTGTTAACCAAAGAGCCTTGGGCTCCACCTACTTGTACTGTTTTTTTTTTAATTGAGTAATTCATATGAAACATTCAAATAGATCTGGAGATAAAATAAGTCTATATGGCTGAAAATGTCTACATTGTGCTGACTGGTTTGATCTCTGTGGAGGCAGCATGGTGAAGAGGGAAAAGCTTGGTTTGGGGTCAGAAATTTGGGTTTAAAACTTAAATCCAACATTTATCACCTTTGTGAATCTGGAAAAATTATTCCACATCTCTTAAGCTTTTTTCCCCCTATTCGTAATATAGGGATAATAAGATTTATCTAAGCTGTTGAAAGATTTAAATGAGAAGGTGCATGTGTTCCTCTTAACATTCTCTTCTTTTCCTACCTTTTGTCACACTCAACTAACTGAACATTTATTGTGAGCTTCTATTCCTCCACAATATTTCTCAGTCATCCAACTTAATTGATTAATCATTTTATCCTGGGACAATTACAGTTAACCAATGTGAGAATTTGATAGTGCAGTGGAAATTTACTCAAGAATCCTATTATTTTGGCTTTTAAAAATCAAGTAACTGATTTTTTTCATCAAGTTGGCTGATTTTCCCACTATTTAATCAAAATAATGGGCACTTTGGTTATTGAGTAGACTTAGGTGTTAGGAATATTGCTTCTGTAACCTGGGGTTGCATCTACAAATTAGTTTACTAAATAGGAATCATCAACTGAGAATTTATTTATGGAACTAAATTGTCCATCACAGAAAATGAATTCCAACACAGAGTCCCTATCTCCAGATAAAAATATTCCACTCAATATTCTGCTCTTGGAGAATGTGTTGTAAATATACTGCTTCAAATAGATATTCTTTATATTTGTCACAAAAATCCCTTTTATTAGTCTATCAAGATGAAACCTGAGATTGATTTAAAGGATAATTATATAACTATGAACTTTCAAGAACTGTAAACATTATTTATGCAGCCGACAGTGCTGTTTTTACTAACTGTTGTGTTTGAGGAGGTAAATATACGTTTGGAACATAAAAATATTTTACAGCGCTAGGCATAGAACATTTATTTTAAAAGATTCATTTGGCTGGCTGATTGATTTCCTAGAATTATATATAGGTTGACATACACTGTGTTAAATGTAATCCTTGGTGTATGAAAAAAAATGTGCATGTCTTTTTGTTTTAGAAAATTTTATTATAGATGAAAATGTTACAATATTTTCATAATGTTTGAGCAGGCTAACAAAATACAGGCCCTTAGGATACACATGTTCATCCCTTCTTTGTTTTTTAAAGTTTATTTATTTAAGTAATCTCTACTCCCAGTTTGGGGCTTGAACCCATGATCCCAAAATCAAGAGTCACACACACTTCCCACTAAGCCAGTTAGGTGCCTCTTTACATGTATTTTCATTAAAACTAAAGTGTATCTTTGACAGAAAGAACAAATCCAGTTGCTTTTGATCAATCTCAACTAGCCCAAGCTAGTTGAAAACTCTGTAGCATTAAACTCAGTCATTATTATCTATAACATTAAGTCACTGATTGTATCTTATCTTGTGCCGGTTTTTATTCAATATCAATCATCAAACCCATCAAAAGCATAAACTTATTTTTTCCTGTTGTATGTAGAGTTTCTTCGGGAAGAATTTCAAATATCTTGGAGTTATAGAGGTTGCTTTATTAGTAGAAGTTTTTTTTTTTTTCAAAACCATCAAAACTCAGCTTTATTGTGGCTCCAATATCAAAAGTGTGTTTTGCTTTAAATCATAGCTTTGGTCACAAGCTCTAAAAAGTTCCATATTACTGTTGCTCAAAGGTAATATAAATATTTATTTAGGTCAGTGATTTCATTGAAAAGATAGTCCTTTGTCTCACATTTTTATTCCTATCTCCAAAATAATGAAGTTTGATATTTCTTATTTCAAAATGGAAAATATTTTCCTGATAATACAAATCATGGTAAAAATTATGAAACAAAAAAGTTTCAAGTTCCCCTATAATCTCACTTTATAAAGCTATTTACTATTAATGTTTTAGTATATTTCCTTCCACCCTTTAAAATTATACATATTTATATACATATAATAACTATACATAATATATATGTAAGAATGCATGTGCTTATTTAACCTAAATATATTTTGTGGACTCCTTTCCAAGTTAATACAAAAGGGATCATTTTGAGAAGTTATTTAATATTACTTCCACAATGAACATACCATTTTTTCTCCACTATTGTAACATTTCAGCCAACATCTTTGTACTTCTACCTTTGTTCTGTTATTTCTTTGAATATTTTCTCATACACTGATGAATCAAATAGTAAGTTTGAAAGATAATGAGATGACTCTCCTGAAAGATGTTTTCTTTTCTTTTTAAAAAATATTTGTTTACTTATTTGAGAGAGAGAAAGAGAGCATGACCATAGAGGGAGGGGGAGAAGCAGACTCCCTGCTGAGCAGGGAGCCAAACATGGGACTCGACTTTAGGATCCCGAGATCATGACCTGAGTCAAAGGCCGACACTTAACTAACTGAGCCACCCATGTGCCCCTGAAAGATGTTTTCAAACTATACAATCCATCAAAAATATTTCCATGTCTGTTGTCTCACACCATGCATCTTAAACCTTTAAAACTGCCAATCTGATAGGTTAAAAGACAATATAGTCTTATTTTTATTTGAATTTCTAAAATTCACTAAAATAAGGAATTTTTCATATTTTCTTTTTTTGTGACTGAGATTTGACATGTAACATTGTGTAAGATTAAGGTATAAAATGTGTTGATATGATTTGGTACATTTACATATTACAATATGATTTACCACCACGGTATTAGCTAACGTCTCTATCACAGAACATAATTATCATTTCTTCCCTGTGGCAGGAAACATTTAAGATCTAATCTCAGGATCTTCGAAGCATATAGTTAGAGTACTTTTAATGATAATCACCATGCAGTGCATTAGAACTCCAGAACTTCTTCATCTTTTAACTCCAAGTTTGCACTTTCTAGCAACATCTCCCTGTTCCCCAGGCCCTGGTAGCCATCATTGTACTCTGTTTCTACAAGTTTGGCATTTTTAGATTCTACATAAGTGATATTTTTAAGTATTTGTCTTTGTCTGGCTTATTTCATCTAGGGTGATGCCCCAAGTTCCATCCGTGTCTCAAATGGCTGGATTTCTTTCTTTCTTATAGCTGAATAATATTGCAGTGGTGTGTGTGTGTGTGTGTGTGTGTGTGTGTGTGTGAGAGAGAGAGAGAGAGAGAGAGATAGAGATTGAGAGAGATAGAGAGATCAGTCACATCTTCTTTATCCATTCATCTTCTGGTGGATGTGAAAGTTACTTCCATTTCTTGGCTATTGTGAATAACGCTGCAATAAACATAGGAGTGCAGATATCTCTTTGAGATCCTCTTTCTATTTCCTTTGGATATATACCCAGAAGTGGAATTGCTGGATCATATAGTAGTTTTATTTTTATTTTTTTATTTTTTTTTTAAGTAGGCTCCAGGCCCAGCGTGGAGCTCAATGAGGGGCCTGAACTCACAAGACCTGAGATCAAGGGTTAGACACTTAACCAACTTAGCCACCCAGGCATCCCTTATTTTTCATTTTTTAAAGAACCCCCATATTGGTTTTTATAGTGTACAAATTCACATATCCACCAATGGTGCACAAAGTTTCCCTCTTTATGTCCTTGACAACACATTTCTTATCTTTTTGATAATAGCCATTCTAATAGGTGTGATATGATAATCTCATTGTACTTTTTTTTTTCTCATTGCACTTTTGATTGGCATTTCCCTGATGATTAGTAATGTTTAGTATCTCTTCAGGTATCGGCCATTTGTATGTAATTTTTGGAAAAAAATATCTATGCAGGTTTTTTTGCCCACTTTTTAACAGATTTTTTATTATTTAGTTGTATGAGTTCTTTTTTTTAAGATTTTATTTATTTGTTCATGAGAGACACACACACACACACACACAGAGAGAGAGAGAGAGAGAGAGAGAGAGAGAGAGAGAGAGGCAGAGAGAGAAGCAGGCTCCATACAGGAAGCCTAATGTGGAACTTGATCCCAGGACTCCAGGATCATGCCCTGGGCCAAAGGCAGGTGCTAAACCTCAACCGCTGAGCCACCCAGGCATCCCTAGTTGTAGGAGTTCTTCGTATGTTTTGGATATTAACCCCTTATTGGATATAGGGTTTGCAAATGTTTTCTCCCATTTTGTAAGTTACTTTTTCATCATATTAATTTATTTTTTTTTACTATGCAGAAGCATTTTCTTTTATTTCCTTTTTATTGAGGTAAAGTCACATTACTTTCATATGTATACTGTAATGATTCAATATTTGCATATATCCTGAAATGATCACAATAAGTCTAGTTAATACCTGTCACCAAATATAGTTACAAATTTTTTCTTATGATGAGAGCTTTTAAGATTTACTCTGTTAGCAATTCTCAGATATGCAATATGTTATTAACTATAGCAATCATGCTGTGCATTACACTTATCATTTATATCTTGAAATTTATACCTTTTGACCCCATTTACTCATTTTGACTACCCCCCCTTCCCTGCCTTTAGCAACAACCAATCTGTTACGTATATCTATAGGCTCAGCCTTTTTTTTTTTGTTGATTGCACATATAAGTGAGATCATACTGTATTTGTTTTTTTTCTTTGACTTCTTTCATTCAACACAATCCTCTCAGGATCCATTTGTGTTGTGACAACAGCAAAATTTCCTTCTTTTTGGCTGAATAATATTCAATATTCAGTATTCAATTCCACTCTCTACAGCTTGTTTATCCATTCGTCCATTGAAGGACACTTAGATTGTTTCCAGATCTTGACTATTTTAAACAATGCTACAGTGAAAATGGGAGGACATGTATCTTTTAGAATTAGTCTTTTGTTTTCTTCAGATAAATATCCAGAAGTAGAATTGCCGGATCATATGGTAGTTTTATTTTTAATTTTTTGAGAAACCTCCATACTATTTTTGATAGTGGCTGCACCAATTTACATTTCCACTCACAGTGTACAAAGGTTTCCTTCTCTCCACCTCTTTACTGTTTGTTATCTCTCATCTTTTTGATAATAGCCATTATGACAATTGTGAGGTGATAACTCGTTGTGGTTTTTAAAAGAATTTTACTTAAATTCAATTTGCCAACATCTAAAACCCAGTGCTCATCTCATCATTGTAGTTTTGATTTGTATTTCCCTGATGACGAATGATATTGAGTACCTTTTGAAGCTTTTTAGTTTGATGTAGTCCTAATTGTTGGATTTTTTTTTCTTTTGTTGCTTTTGCTTTTGGTGTCCTGTCCAAAAAATCATTGCCAAGACCAACATCAGGGAGCCTTTTCCTTATATTTTCTTCTAGGAGTTTTAAAGTTTCAGGTCTTATGTTTAAGCCTGTAATCCATTTTGAATTAATTTTTGTGAGTGATATAAGAAAAGGTCCGGTTTCATTTTCTGCATGTAGTTATCCAATTTCCTCAACATCCTTTATTAAAGAGACTATCCTTTACCCATTGAGTATTCTTGGCTCATTATTTTTCTTATTCTGTAAATTGCTTTTGTTTAATCTCAATCTATTTTCCTATTAGGGAACTATATATTATGAGTTAATATAATACTAAGGTATATAATATTAGAATCTTATGTACTAGGAATATTGCTTGTCTATCATATACATTGTGATGTATTTTTGCTATCTTTTAATTTTGTTCATAATGGTTTTGCCTCAAACAGTTTTTAAATTAATGTTACATAACTTTATAATTTTGGATTTCTTAGATCTAAGAAAGATATCCTCAGCTTTTTTCTTAAATATTAAAATGTACTCCTCTGATTATAGTAAGTTTATGTTAAAAAGAACTTAAATATTAATACATCTGGATTTTGTGTGAGGCAGAGACTAGATATATTTTTCAACTGTTTACCCAGCTGTGCAGAATTATTATATTTATTCATCCTTTTTCCTGCTGATTTGAAATGCCACATTTATAATATAAAACTTTTCATATATTTATGGATTTGAATCTTATTTAATTTTTCATTTTTGTGTTTATTCCTATGCCAATGACGTATTGTTTCAATAATTGTAGCTTTTAATAAGTTTTTCCCAGTAGAACAGATCCCCCTTATTTTTCTCTTTTGAGAATTTCTTATATTCGGGGTGTTACTGGGTGGCTCAGCATTAACTCTTGATTTCAGTTCAGGTCATGATCTCAGGATTGTGAGAAGGAGACCCACAGTGGGCTCCATGCTGGACATGCAGCCTGTTTAAGATTCTCTCTCACCCTCTCTGCCCCTACCACCTTCTCCCCAACCCGGCTCTCTCTCTGCTTCTAAAAAAAAAAATTATCCTCATAAACTTACTCTTCTTCATGAAATTAATCATAATTTTGGTATATTCCATACCATTACTACATCCCATTTCTATTCTTTAGGGATTTAATTAAAAGTGCATTAAATTCATAGATTATACTGGAGAAAATGGAAACTTTCACGCTGTTGAGTTTTCCCATCTAAGAATCTGGCATATCATCCACTTTATTTAGAAAGTCTTTATTAAAGTGTATTTAAAAAATTTTTATGTGTATCATTACAGTTTTATAGTTTTATCCACAGGGGTTTTATATGATTCTTTTTAGGTTTATTTCTAGAAATAATATAGCTTATATTTCAATAGGACTGTGAATTGAGCTATTGTATTCAAACATCTAAAGAATTATTACTAATGTTTGTGATTTACTAATGTTATGTATTAATATTGTAGTTTAGTCAATAAATTTTGCTATGGATTCCAAAATTTTTACTCTTGCCTTTTTTTGGATGGAAAATTACATAATTGCAAATCCCGATAATTTGCTTGCTTGCTTGCTTCTTTATGTGTACCTGTCTTCTTTTTCTTATTTCATTGTATTGGCTAGAAACTTCAGAGCAGTGTCAAATAATGGAAATGACAGCAAATGTCTTTATCTCTGACTTTAGTAGAAGTAATTTTAATTTTTTCACTATTATGATGATGCTAGGTTTTTTTTTTCTTGTTAGCCTGAATCACGTTAAGGAAGTTTTATTCAGAATATAGGAATAGATAAATTACATATAATGCCTTTTTATCATTTTTTAGAAATATATGGTTTTAATCTTTGGATCTGTCAACATAAGGAACTACAAAATTGAATTTGAGTTATCCTTGTTTTCCTGGAATACAGTCAACTTGGTCATGTTGCAATATGTTTTTGATTTAATGGTGGATTTGATTTGCTAATATTTTAACTAGGATTTTTTTTCCCATTATACTCCCAAATGAGATTTCTTTACAGTTATTGAGTATGTGGGTGGATATGAGCTCACAGGTGGGCCTATGAAGTCAATTAGTTTTTTATTAAAGTTATACTGGCTTCATAAAATCAACAGTGAAACCCTCTTTTTCTGTAACAATTTAAATAACTTAGAATTAGTCTGTTCTTTGAATTTGGGATATCATTTTGGTCTGATGCTGTATGGGAAAGTTTTGATAATGTTCTCATCTTTATAATTCATTATATCAAAACGGCAATTTGTTATTCAAGTCTCCTGGTTAGTTATTTTATACCCACTTGGCCTATCAAGTTCTGAGAAAGTTTTCACTTTTCAATTATGCATGTGATCGTCTTTCATCCATTTATGATTATTTTCTTTATAAATTTTGACTAATTATTTGAAGCAGAAATGCTATTTTAACTTGGGCAAGCAGTTTCTAGAAAGTACAGGTAAGAGAGTAGGGAGGTGGGACAAAGAAATTAGGGAAGCCACTAAAGGGTGGATCAGCAAGCAATTTACCATTGCGAACAGGTGTAGCTTACTACCCTGGGAATTCTGAGTAGCCAGTATAAAAAGTTCAGAGTTATCCTTGCCAAGTTGGTGAGGGAGCTGGGGTATTTATACATCCACTCTTGTCAGTTATTAGTTGAGGCCTACTCCAAGGTTGGCAGGCATTAGTTTCCTGCAATCAGTGTGGGCTCTGGTAACCAGAGAAAACCAGCATTAATTCAGGTATTGGCAGTTGGAAGTCAGTCCTGCATAAGAGTGAGGAGAAATAGCATTTGCTAAGAGTGTTCACAATTGTTATAGGTTTGTGATACTTTGTACCTTTTAATGAATTCATTCATCTTAAATTCATTCTTTTATTGAACAAGTGTTTGCTTTCACACAAGAATAATAGTTTACAGGTACTTAATTCTAGAACCATAATCCTTTTCTCAAAGGAAGAATTTCTTAAGGTCTGATTCATAGATTGGGTTTTCAGAGCAATACTATTCTGGAAAATCATTCCTTCTATTGATTAATCTATTTAGCCAATCATTTTTTTTAAATTACCAAAATGTCTGACTTTCTGTGTGCTCTTTTAAAAAATAGATGTTTACTCAAAAAAACACAAAACAAGTACAATGTGGTATTTTCACATCTCATTGAGAATTCTACATAGGATTTTTAAAAAGTTCTCTCCTGTTTCCAAAATTACATAGTCACGGCTGTTTGTTCCGATCACCCAACTTGGTCACCTTCTTTTTCAGCTTCTGATTTTTCTTTTTCATTTCTAAGTATCTTCTGTTGTCGTATTGACAATGATGAAAATGATTAGCTTAGGTTAATAATTAATGTTAGGCAGATTAGTAATTTCAGACCTTTCCATAGAGGATTTTTTGAATTTTTTGAAAATTGAGGAAAGACATAGTATTGTTAATTTTTACGTTTAATATAAAAGTTAATTGAAAAGCTATTCCAGTTTTTATAAAAAGAAAGGATATTTTAATCCCTCTGAAGTAGGAAAAATACAGTCTCTTAAATAGTGCAAATTTGGCTGTATGCATTCTTAAAGAATTGATCTTTATTTCTTCACAGGTTAGTGGAATTTTTTTTTTTCTTGAGAGGTAGGGACTGGGAGCTACTGTGGTCACAGTATCACCCTCAGGCCTCATTATAGTTGTCTGTTCTGTGAGGAGTGGAGGACTTTTTCAGGTGGCAAAGCTCTATTTCGTTCAGGTGTACATATTAAGTGAAGCCTGGGTGCAAATGCTCTGGTTTCATTCTTTACCTGAGGGGCTTTGATTCTCTTTGGTGGTTCCTCAAGTTTATTTTGGTCAGAAAAGATCCTCTCTTGACTTTATGACTTTTCCCCTGGCCCCCCCCCCCACAAACTATTAACTAGGGGAAATTACTAATATCCTTTAGAATGATCTTTGTGGCTCAGCTCTGTACTTGTGAACTGGAATTTACTCCCTGGGTTTTGTCAAGTTTCTATTCTTCTTTGCTACTATTTTTTAAAGTTGTCATATGAAACTGGGGCCTCTCCTGGCTTAAGCACGAGGTAAAGTCTATTAAGTTCTTTCTGGTGGATATTTGTTGAGGTGTTAGTGTATCCATCCTATGGATATTTAAAGGTTACTTACCTCTGGCCTTCATACTTCATACTGACCAGGAATGAATGGTCTGGATATTTCAGGCAATTAAGAAGAGCATTTATTCAATAGGAAAGAGAGGAGGAAGGAAACTTAACTGTTAGTTCCTACTAAGTACCAGGAAGTCCTCTGTTCTTCAGATTTTTCTAAAACTCAAAAGGTAGTCATTTTGAAGTGGGAATTGTTAATTATCTTTGACAGAGGAAGGAACAAGAGCTCAGACAGTTTAAACACAGTGTTCTTTTTCATGTGGCTAGTTAGTGGTAGGACTTGGATAGAACATAGATCTGACTCCTTAACTCACATTTTTTCAACATTGGACTACTTTTCCTAATGAATTTATTGAACTGCCGTAATTCTTGACTTCATATTTAATGAAGACCTAGGCAAATAATTACTAATGACTTACTTGAAAGTTATTTTTTTAAATAGTTTGTTTATTTTAGACTCAAATACTAATCAAATTCTTTTTTTAATTTGAGTTCCTAGCAAAATAATAAGTTTAAACTAATTGGTATTATTAATTACTTTGAACATTTATACGTAATTTCAGGGACTTCGTGAATCTCTCTGTTGCCTGTCCCTGAACCCAAGGATAAAGTCTTGTCTTAGAAGGAAGGGATTATCACGTTGGTCACTTCTTATTGTATGACACTACGTCTCCCTTGAAACTAAATGTTTAATGATGTAAAAGAAGATACTGTTAGATTCTAGTAATCAGTGGGAAATGTAACTTTTTAAGACCTATATTTTATATATTACTTAATATTCTCTGCCTTTCTGAGTTAATATGTATATGTAACATACACTATCAACTGTATTTTTTTACTCCTTACCTTTTAGTTCTCCAAGCTTAATTACCTGGCCTTTCCTTAAGACTTTCTCTCCTGGGACACCCCAGTCTAGATGTTTACATGTTAAATTATAATTGAGTTTGATGACCTTACAGATAATAAATTATTGAATCATAATGAACTTGCTAGCTTAGCTTTCTATTTGGTGAAGAATTTCAAGTAGTCAAATCCTTGCACACCGGTTTCTTGTGAGATACAAAAGTGATATTCTTTGTGCTTGTATATGGATGTGTAAGAACTACTGTGCAGACTTAGAATGAAAGAAAAAAGAAAGAATGAAAACTCTTCAAGTTGTTTTTGACTGCCTGTGATGAAAAAAAAGTATTATTAGTTTTAATAGGGGATGAGCAGTATGTTGATTTTCTATCCATTTGTGAGACAGGTTATATATAGGCCATTACTGAAATACTATTCCTTATTAAAATTCCTTTACACATTGAAATATTTCAGTGTCTGTTGATGGTGGCACATTCATGTAATGTAGGTAAGTTACTGGATGAATCCATTGTTTCACCATTTTTCTTAAATGCCAAGCAGTGCTTTTGATGGATAATGGCTATACATAATTAATTTGTTTAAGAATTTATGAGATCAGGCTCTGCAGCCAAATGTAAGGTTAGGAAGATGTAGGGTAGTTGGACAAGTTGACAAGGGTAGTTGAATTCATGTGATATAAAGACCTGACTCAGCACAGAGACCATAAACTAGCCATGGGCTGGATGGAGCCCCAGCCATTTTGTTGTTTGGATGGAACAGTGTTTTAAATACAGTTTGAACTAGTTCTCAACATTTATATGAAAATTGGGCAGTTTTACAGAAAATCCTGGGGGTTTGCCTTTCATTGAAAAATTAAAAGCACTGGCATCCCTAGACTGATTTCTTGAGCTAAGTATCAGCAGCAGAATGAAATAGTTTCCCTTTTGCTTCTGTGATAGTGACTGAATTTCAGTCACCATATATCGTTGCAGTTCTCTTATTTTGTAGAAAAGATGAGTGATTTCTTATATTTGTATCTTTATAAAAAGAGAGAAAATGAATGATGAGCTGAGAGGATAGGATATGGGACAGAGCACACTTATTTGCAAAAGTGAAGATTACTCCTATGTGTTTAATGTGTGAAAAGTGCTTTTGCCCAAAAAAAGACAACTTAAAATACCATTATGTAAGCAACCATGGTAAGAAATATAACTGATACATGGAAAACTTGTTTGATGAGAAACTTAATGATCTGGGAAAAGATTCCAAATTTTTTCACTGAACTTGCTTTTGTATTAAAATTTTTTTTGAATAATACTGCCATAAAATTCAGTTAAGTAGTACCTATGAAAATTTAAATTGGCAGCAAGATTTAATTCGAATAGGAAACATGAGCTCAGAGTGTTAAAGAAATGGCTGATATCTTAAAGGATAAGTTGGAGGAAGAAGGTAAAATATTTATGTCGTGTTCTGTTGCAGCTGACAAAAGCCCATCTGGTTAGTTGTATTTGTATGTGTAATAAAGGAAAATATACACGAGACTGAAGAAATTTTGAATATAAAGCTCATGAGAGGTATAACATCAAAAAAATATTTGTGTTGAGTAAAATCTTCAAATGCTTAATGGAGACTGCCTAAGAAATATTAGGGAGTGACTCTAACATACATTGGCACTTCCATGGGCGTCCATGTTAACATCAAACTCCTTCTGAGTTGAAAACCTCAGATGGTAAAATTGGAGGGACACATTGTAATTTACCAGGAATTACTTCATATCAACGGTTCACAAAAATGGAACCTATCTTGGTGGAATAAGTGATACTACAAACTGGAAGTGCTTATGTGGTTCAAAATGGAGAGAGTTCAATGCTAGACTTGGTACTCTAGAAGCACAATTGAGTAAATTTTCTGCTATGCGGGCTAGGTAACTTAGTTGTGACATTTTAATTGATTGAAAAGTTCATTTTCAGGAATTGAAAGAAATTGGCTGGCCATGTCATCTTGGGAAAATTTCTACTTTAGCTCACCAGAGACTCAGGGATGAATCTTGGGCTTTTGGGTTGATATTACAACCCATCTAACCCCCCTTAAAAGGGCCTTCATTGGTGGTTACCAATGAAATTATGTGCCCATTTCAAGCGAAACTGTATCCTTGGGAAACTCATCTGACAAGGAATATTGTGGTTTACATTCCTTTGATGAAAGTGTCTCCAGAACTAACAGAGCTTAAACTACATTCCCCCAGTAGGAACTGAATTCCAGAAAATATTCTCTGACTTCAAAGTTTATGAAGATGTGCTAACACTTCGTTTTAATCAAATTAAGCTCCGTCAATTAACTTTAATCATGAGAAGAGAGAGCTTCAAATGGAAGTTTCTGAATTACAGAAATGTTTTCTGAAAACTAAATAGAAGTTCTAGAATAGAATTCTAATGTCTTTGTACAATAATTTTCTTAATTGTAAAAAAAAAACATTGTGCAAACATTTTATACATGTCCAGATGTACTTATGTTTGTGAACAGCTATTTTCTTTTCTGAATAAAACTAAAAAAAAAAAAACTCCCTACTAAAGGCTGAATTCTGTTGCAATGTAAAATACTCAACAAGGCATGGCCATCTTGATGTATAAAAGATTAATTTTCCAGTTCTAAATCAAAAAAGCAATGAATTAGGAAAGACAAATTTAATACTTAATAGCTTCTCTTTGTTAGATATATATTTAAGATACAATTTAAAATATCCCAACTATAATACATATTTGCTTTATTATATATATTCAAACCATAATTCAATAAAAATAAATATTTGCAGTTAATGCTTTTTTAAAATTTTATTTATTCATGAGAGACACAGGCAGAGGAACAAGCAGGCTCCCTGTGGGGAGCCGCATGCAGAACTTGATTGCAGGACCCTGAAATCTGCCTGAAAGGCAGATGCTCAACCACTGAGCCACTCAGGTGTCCCTGCAGTTAATGCTTTTTTGAAAAATACTTTTTTATTGTCTTCCTAGAACCAAAAGGATTGGAATTTGAGACCCATTGCTCAGTATTTCAACTTAGCAAATGAAAAGCAGAAATCTAGCACTGGGTGTTATACTATATGTTGGCAAATTGAATTTAAATAAAAAAAACAGAAATCTGGTTTTGCCCTCTACACACCTTTCAAATAATGACTAGATGCTAGGCTGATTGGCTTTTCTCAATAGGCACAGGCTAATTACTATACTTACCATGACAGTGGCCTTTGGTGAGGTAATAGACTACTTACTTCTTCATTTACCTGTTCCTCAAACCTGCTAAAATTGTTTTTCCTTTCAAAATGCTGCACATTTTAAGTAATTTGAAGCAAGTCTTGAATCAAATGTAAATTATTTGTTCTCACCAAAGCAAACATTCTAACTTAGTGATTTTAGAAAAAAAAATCTCACATATCAATAATACTGTCCTTAATATTTTTACTACAGTATCTCTTTTATTTGTCAGTGTTCTGTGTGCTTCATGGTCCCAATTATTGCTAGTGATTTTGATTTTCTTGATTTGAATATCAACTCCAAGAGGATAGTACTTTACAAATGTTATATATTCTATTTTTTTTAAGATTTTTTTTATTTATTCATGAGAGACACGAGAGAGAGGCAGAGACACAGGCAGAGGGAGAAGCAGGCTCCATGCAGGGAGCCCGATGTGGGACTCAATCCCGGGTCTCCAGGATCAGGCCCTGGGCTGAAGGCTGCGCTAAACTGCTGAGCCACCTGGGCTGCCCTAACTGATATATTCTAAATAGAGTTCCTGGTGCACATTAGATACTCAATAAATGTACGATGGGATGTGTTTTGAAGACAGCTGAAAAAAATCCAATATTTGAGTAATATGTACTAACCAGACTAGGCTAAACTGCATTCTTATTAATAAACAGCTTCCAAATCTCAAAGGTTTAACCTACCGATGTTTATTTCTTGCTTCTGCAACACACCACTGTGGTTGACAAATGGCTCTGCACCTAGGTTGATGGAATCTCCACAGTCTTGTATAGCACCATCTAGAATAGAGGTCTCCATTTAGATACTATGTCAGGGGAAGAGAGAGGCTGGAGAATCATATACAGGCTTTTCTCCACTTATATCTTTGGCCAAAAGTAGTTATTGTGTGTTTCTTCATTGATGTGCAGAGAGGCTGGGAATGTAATATATAGATATAGATATTTATAATGTATAAATAGAATATTTGGTGTTACTGTCTCTGCTACAACCTAATAAGCCAGTGACTAATTGTTAACTCAAGCTGCTGCATGTCACTCCTAAGACTGTTGTTTGACCCTTTGGTACAGATTTCCAGGTATGAAAAGAATGTTATCCCCTAAGAGGACTATAAGGCAGGCTGCTATGTCACTCATTAGGGTCTCCTGGAAATTCACAGTCATGCCATACTGTTTAAAGTTATAATTTAGGGATACTTGGGTGGCTCAGTGATTGAGTGTCTGCCTTTGGCTCAAGTCATGATCCCAGGGTCCTGGGATTGCGTTCCACATCAGGCTTCCTGCAGTGAACCTGCTTCTCCATCTGCCTATGTCTCTGCCTGTCTCTCTGTGCCTTTCACGAATAAAGTATTTTTAAAAAGTGATAATTTAGAGTGATCTTTGAACCATATTTGTAGACAGTACCACATGGATAGATGGACCCACAGTAGTGAATTCTGTTGGAGGCTAACAGGTTGGGTCTCCAAAGTGGATCTGAAAGTGATTTCTGATGGATTATCTCCCCCTTTTCAAGGAAGGCTCCTCTTTCTTCCCTGAGTGGGGAACCCGAAGTAAGTTCTATAGAAACTATTTCTAGTTTTGGATCATTTTGCTTGTTCTGCAAAGAATGCTGGAATTATTCTCCATACTGATAATAGTTTTGGGGTCCTGATCCATCTTTTTTCCAAAGGTAGTTAGAATCTCATTCCTAGAATGCTATATCTTGCATTGAATTATCAAGAATTTTCCTTCTCTAAGGAGAAATGCAGGTCTGGCTCCTAAGTCAATATTGTCACTTTTTTACATGTTTACAGGAAGGTGTGTAAAGTTCTAAGACATCTTTTAGGTCTCTGTTTCTGAATTACACATTCTGTTTAATGGGTATAGTTTCTTTCTAGGCTATTTCTGTAATTACATGAAGACTCTATAGAATGATTTATAACCCTTTGCAAATAGGTTAGGAACAGAACCATTCACCCAATAAATGTTTATTGAGAAATTGAGAAGAAAGTGTTCATAAAGAATGAAGATAATTATTGAATACACAAAGATGAATTTGATACAATGACTACATTTGAGCTGTTCAAATTCTGGCTAGAGAAAGACATGCCAATGGATAATTCCAGCACATTTAGATTACTACTATAATTTATGAATAAAGTGAAAGAAAGGAAGGAGAGCTTGTTCCTTCTGTATGGATTTTATGGAAGACTTCTCCAACATTGCAGCTGACTTGTGAAAGTAGGTACTCTGTATTTGAGGGAGAGAATATCTCAAGGCAAAGGGAAGCACTGTAAGAGGAGAAGCCTGGCCAAAGTTAAGAAGGCATAAAATTCCATTACATGTATGGGAACCTAGGAGAAAAACAGGAGGCTATGATGTTAAGTTCCTATGAGGGGGAGTGATGTAAAATGAAGAGAGAGAGATGTGTGGTTGTTATAATAATGGCTTCCAAGGAATCATGCTTCCTGGAAGTCTCATCTTGTGCAATCTCTTCTCAGATTGACTAAGTTTGACCATGTAGTATATGCAGAGGCTTAATAAATACCCATGTGGGAGACTTGCCTGCTTGGAGCCCTGAGACTGTCATGGCTGAAGAAGCCCGGATTATATTCCTTGAGGATGAGTGCTTCCATGGAAAAGGAGTAATGACATAGAGATTCTATGAAAGTGGGCAGAGCACATGTAGACCAATCCAAGAGACAAATAGAGACCGAGCCAGTGAGAGGGAGGGAGGTACCATGTATAGAGAGAACCCATGAAAAGAAAGGAACCAGGTAAGATAGGAGTTTTTGGCAGGAATTCATCTTCACCTTTAAGCAAGCTGAATTCAGTCATATACGAATTTAGGCAAGATTAGTAGAAGCACCACCCAGGCAACCCACACAATTGTGAGAAGCAAAAATCATTATAATTTTAAGGTACTAAGTTTGAAACCGTTTCTTTGGAAGCAATAGAGAAGAGATACAGAATGTAAATTCATTTATTCAACATTTATTGAATTTGAATATTTACAATGTGCCAGGAACTCTGCTGGATTGAGACCATATTTTTCAGAGCCTTACATTTCATGGTAAGGAGTCCTATTCTCTCTGCCATATATAACCATAGCCATTATAAATGCCATGGTTATTATTTTAACTGAGGACTTAATCGTATCTTGCCTATTTTATTAATGTTCCATTTGTTCTCTTTCTCATTCCAGCCTTTTTTTTTTTCTTAAACACAAACCTGGTCCATGTTATTCTCCTGCTTAAATCTGTAATGGCTTATTGTAACCTTCAGGTCAAATTTTAGACTCCTTTGTATGCATTTTCTAATATCATTTATACTATTTTACCCAATGTTCAATAACTTGTAGTTCCCTAAATTTGCAATGCTTACTCAGGTTTTGGAAATGTGTCATGTGTTGCTGCCTTGCTTGGAAGGCTTTCTCTTATTTGTTTGTCTGGAAAAGTTTATATATACTTCAAGACACAGACAAATATATGCATTTTTTTCAATACCTCCAGGTGGAATTGATCACTCTCTTATATTTTATACTGTCACTGACCATTGCACATGACTCTAATATCTCAGTACTTGTCACACCTTGTCGATATGCTATTTTCCCTTCTAGATTGTGAGCTCCTTGAGGACATGGGATTCGACCTTTCTTATTTTTGTATAGGAAACACTTAATGCCTAGTACACAGTAGGTACTCTATAAATATTTCTTGAATAATGCTTTTATAGGCTGTAGGAAATTATTTTATGGGAAGAAATTTTAGAAAAGATTCAGGCATCAGGGTAGAAGAGGAAAAGAGGTAAATGAACCCATTTATGAAACCATTTAATAATACTTCATGGTCAGGGTGAGACATGAGCATTGTCAAAAGTAAGGCAGTGGGAATATGGAGGAGGAGATCTACTTAAAAGACCTATCAGAAGTAGAAGGTTTATGGCATGGTAGAAATCTAAATGTGGAGGAAGAGTAAGAATGAATAAATTGAAAAAGTTTTTTTCGTGTTATCTAGCTTGGACAAATGGGTAGATGGTGATGCCATTAACTGAGATAGAAAATACCAGTAGAAGAGCAAGTTTAGATAAAAGGAAGGCATAAGGAGGAGATAATTATCGGCATACTGTCTGTTCAGAGTGAATTTCAAGGATTTGACAGCTCTCTCCTGTAAGGGAACTATTAACTATAATGAGGATGACTCTGTTAAGCAGAAGGCTGGGAATCCTTCTGGTTCTAGTAAACATTTGTGAAAGATGCTGTTGGTTGAACTAGTTGTCAGAAACTCAGATTAAAGGAAAATGAACTTAGATCAGTAAATTATATGATGAATCTTCCAATTTCTCCCAGACTGAGCTTGATATGTAGTCTAATAAACAGCTGGGTTTTATGGCATAAGCTATACTTGCAATTCCTTTAAGAACATGATCCTTTAAGAAAATTGGTTTTCTATTTATACCTAAATAATGGTCCCATTTTAGTGATTGCCATGGCTGAGGTAATTATTATAACACAGAATAACAGTGGTCAATGACTTAATTGGGAATGAAGTTGGTAGCTCCTGCTACAGTGGCATGATATAAATGATTCTCTAGAGATGTTATCCATATATTACAAGATTGCAACATAGAGTTCTCTTCGATTCTTTAATCATTTATTGTCCAATTGTTAGAATACCAGACTGGAGCTCTTTTCCTCTTAGAGTCTTAAATCTCCTGACAAGACTTGAGTTCTGTGTTTCTTACATCATCAGGGTTGTAAATGAAGAGCTTTAGGTAACACATTGCCTGTTATAATCTCCCATCACATTAGTTGTTCTGGAAAAGTTGGCTTTCCTTTTTTGATTTTTTTCTCATAGATTTAGGTAATACTAGATTCATGAGTAATAAGCTTGCTAGAGAAGGGAGTAAAGAGATGAAACTACATGCTATTCCTTTAGACTATTCCTTAATATAAAGAAGAGACAAAATCAAACCAAATCAGGGCTGTGGGATATCAAAAATAACATGAAACCAACACTTCAAAGCCTTGAGTTTGTAATAATTTGTGCAGCAAAGGAACACATGATGCATCTGCAAAACAAAAATTAAATAGGGCGAATAGTGGGGATCAAAACAGAAATTTAAAAAGCTGAAGACCAAACTTGGAGGCTGTTCTTATTTTTAAACCCAAACTCTCTATTGTACTGCTGTATGAATGAAAAGAGATCAGAGATAGACTAGTGATAAAATATATCAAGAAGCAGTAATAGATTAGTAACTGCTATTTTGTGTCTCTCTGATTGTTTTGCTTAAAGTTTAGGAAGTTGAGTGGTAGTAGGGCCTCACAATAGATTTATTCCCCTTCTTCTAGTCACTATCCCAGAAAGACAGCTCATGACATTTTTTTTTTGATTCCTACAACGGTATAATGCTACAGTGGACTCTGGAGGTTCGCTGAGTAAGCTCTCAGAGGACACCAATGTCATCACTCGAAGCACTTACTCAGCACCAATATATAATCCTGAGGTAGCTGGAAGCCTGTGTCTTACCTAGGAGAATGTATCTGCCTCTATTCCTGCTGCAGAGACTGCACTTGGGATACTGTACACCACAATCTCCTTATACTGTATCAGCAAGATGGAGCAGATCCTGTAACTGTAGCCTCAGCTGATGCTTTGGTAACCCAGGAACATAGAACATCCACTCTTTGTAATTTGGGTAGCGCTATCTTGGAGGCTAGTGATAAGTTAGGTGATAGCGAAATGAAGTCCTTTTAGCAGTGCGTATGCTGTGTCAGTTTGTTGTGCAGCTGAGTTTAGTAGCCTGTGCGATTGCCAAAAAGTTAAGACAGAAATATTCCTTAAAAGAGTCGCTTTTGTTAAGCAGAGCTTGTCGCTGGCTGTGATGCATATGAACACTCTGTTTCCAGAGAATGGCCAAGAGCATGAAACCCTTAAGATAGCCAATAATTGTGAAACATTTTTTAAATTATAGTCACTAATGTAACTTCACATTTTTGCTATTACATTTTGCTCTTAAAACTTAGTTGACTAAGGAGTGAAATGAGTCAATCGGAGAAGGACAAAAATGTATTTTCTAAGAGTAGCCATGGGTTGATTATTATAGTAGTTTGATGATGGGCTCATTTTTCTATTATTTTTGTGAATGTTTATTTTTTTATGAATGAGACATTGAAAACAAGATGTCTTCTAGCCAGGTTTTCCAATAGCCATTGGCTTTATACTGCTGCAAATTCAAATTTGCAAATTTGAAATAACAACTTGTATATATATGAAATTTCTGGGTAGAGAGATTATATTTCCACTTGCTATTATTTGTCACTGATTTGATCCTTTAATTCAGTCCTTATTATAAGCAAGGAAAAAGAATATATTTAATGATGCTAGTATAAAAATTTAATATCAGGGAAAGTAAAATATAGTTCTTACTTTCAAGGAGATTATAGTCAATTTTTGAAGAAGATAGATATATGCCACAAATCAGACTTTCATAAGTATTTAGTAAAGGTTGTTCTGTAAGAATTGATTCTAGTAGGCCTGGAATTAGTCTGAGCTGTTCTACTTGTCTCTGTGTGGCACTGATCCCTAGTCAGTAAGGGCATTGCTCTGTAACCATGAGTCTGAAGAGTTTTGTGTGGTTGTATCATTATTGATAATAGTGAGATTGAGAAGTTACACCTGGACGTGGTGACATCCCTGAACATCCCTGATTGGGTCAATACAGAATGAATATACCTATAGGACCAGCAAAATACAAGGCAAAATAAAAATTCTAGTGATAACTTCCATTTTGGGATCTCTGGTTCTAGAGTGTTCAGTGTTATGGTGATTTCTGATTTAAGAGCATAAATACATACTGCTATGGTCCTTACAAAGGGAGGGTCGTTGGATTTTGCACATGGCCTCTCTAGATCTCCTTACTGTAAGATAGCCTTTGGCTGTGATGCATGTTCTTTCTTTAATGCTATGGCTATGTTGTATCATTTTTCTGCTATCAATTGTAGATATGTAAGCACTGTCACTTCAGGCCTTTCTTGAATAATTAAATCCCGTATAATTTCCACCGTTAGTGAGAAAGCCCAATGTGGACAGAGCTAATGGAAAAGAAAGTGATTTTGTGTGGGCATGCTACATGTATGTGTAGACCCATAGGTGCTTCATGTAGAAAGCTGGGTTGGAGATATATATATATATATAAATATTTAAATATATATTTCACATAGAAAGCTGGGTTGGAGATATATATATACATAAATATTTAAATATATATAGTTAATATATATATTTATAATATTATATATATATTTAAAAGGAAGATGATGGAGATACTAGGGTTTATCAGGCCATAAATATCTTTGACAAAGGCATGGCACATACGGATGCCTAGGTGGCTTAGTCGGTTAAGCACCCAACTCTTGATTTTGGCTCAGGTCATTATCTCAGGGTTGTGAAATTGAG
The DNA here is from genome assembly GCF_905146905.1 of Nyctereutes procyonoides. NCBI lineage: Eukaryota > Metazoa > Chordata > Mammalia > Carnivora > Canidae > Nyctereutes > Nyctereutes procyonoides. Next base: position 6,666,914 of record NW_026575137.1, read on the forward strand.
CCCACAGTTAGGCTCCACACACTGGGCATGGAACCTGCTTATTAAGATTCTCTCTCTCTCTCTCTCTCTCTCTCCCTCTCCCTCTCCCCCTCTGCTCCTTTTCCCATCTCCTCTTCTTATAAAAAATTAGTTGTGTAAAAAATAAAGTGAAATATGTATTTTATGGACCAAGCTGTTTGGGATCTTAGGACAGGTAGTTTGCCATTTAAATAGCAGAGAGCATGTAGGTATACTATATCAAAGCATGAAATGTAAGAAGTTCTATGGGTTGCCCTAGAGTTTAAAATGCAACAATTCTTATCAATCAATATTTATACCTTCATAAGTAATAAACATCTTCTCATGGCCTCAGACTTTACTTTGGCCATCTTACTTGGCTCTCAAGCATTATCTAGCAATGGCTTTTCAGGACCTCCATACCTTCTGTTTCCATGTATAAATGTACTGAGATATAATACTAGAGTAGAGAGAGGCAGTTTTTTTAAACAAATGCTTCTCCCAAAGCTGGTAGGTCTCCAAACTACTCGATCTGTGTTAGAATATCTTTTTGCTCTTCAAATTAATTCACTAATTCTTCTAAAATTAATTTTGACTATTACATTAATTTTCTATTTTTAACCTGTATCCTGTTATTTTGCACATAGAATTTTAATTAGCTTTACATATAATAAAAGGAGATGTATACTTTCAGCCAAAATGGAGTAATAGGGACTAGACTTATCATCTCTCCTAAAATAACCCCCAAGTGAGAAAATTATAAAGAACAATACATTTTAAGACATGGGGCAATAGTCATACATGAGAGATGAAAAAAAAAAGAGATGAATTCTGATTGCCCATTTTTATTTTCTCAAAACAGTTTCTAAGCCACGGTATAGGAAGAAAAAACCCAGGCAAAGTAAGCAGACTACCTCAGTTAAAGATCTAGAACTGAGGGCCTGGGAGATCAAGGAGGCTAGAATTCACAAGACAGTACCATAAAGGAGGGATCTGTACAAAAAGGGAATTACTGAGATCTTCAGATGATCTTCTTTGAGTAGTCAGGTGAAGACCAATCAGCACATGTGTGTTAAGAAACTACCTGAGTCTGGGGAAAGAACTGCTTGAAAGTATTACAGTCAACAGTGCACAGTGTTTACATAAGTCAGAGTGAGAAACCTCATGATCCATGGGAAACTGGGTAGACTACTACTCAGAGGGACCTTGGTAATGGGGAGTAATTAGCCCCATATTGAGCTCCCATCTTGCCTAACAAATCTTTTTTTAAAAGATTTATTTATTTACTTATCTGACAAAGAGAGAAAGAGCACATGTGGGGTGACAGGGGAGGGGGAGGGGGAGAGAAATCCTTAAGCAGAATCCCTACTGAGTGTGGAGCCCGACATGGGGCTCAGTCTCAGGACCCTGAGATTATGACCTAAACCGAATTAAGAGTCAGAGGCTTAGTTGACCCAGCCACCTAGGTGCCCCATGCCTAACAAATCTTCAAAGCAAGTTATGAGGGGTGTCTGGGTGACTAAGTCAGTTAGGCATCTGCCTTCAGCTCAGGTTGTGATCCCAAGGATCAGGGGATGGAGCCCCATGTCAGGCTCCATGCTCAGGGATTGCTTCCAACCACTTATAATTTGTGTCCCCACCCCCACCACCAAAAAAAAAAAAAACCTTCAAAAATAAGTAGAAGAGTACAAATAATACCCAGGAACTAACAAGGTAATATTTGCAATGTACAAGTTTGTGTCCAATAAAAAAAAATTACCAGTTGTATAAGAAAGAAGGAAAATATCTACCATTATGAGGAGATAACTTAATGCAAATTATGGATCTAAGTTATGTGACCTGGAACTTACATAGATACCAGGGTTAGCAGGCAGGGACATTAAAGCATCTGTTATAACTGTATTCTATTTGTTCAAACTTGTGTTGTGACATGAAAGCTATAAAAAGACCCAAATTGAACTTCTAGAGATCAAAACTACAGTGCATGAAGTGAAAAATATGTAGGATAGAATTAACATCAAATTAGATATCGCAGAAGAAAAGATTAATGAACTTGAAGGCAGAGTAATAGAAACAATCCAAAATAAAGAACACAGAGGAAGGAGTTAAATATTAAGATAAACACCAGGGGACTGTGGAGCAACTTCAAAAGGCCTAATATTTTTTTTAATAAATTAATTTTTATTGGTGTTCAATTTACCAACATACAGAATAACACCCAGTGCTCATCCCGTCAAGTGTACCCCTCAGTGCCCGTCACCCATTCACCCCCACCCCCCACCCTCCTCCCCCTCCACCACCCATAGTTCATTTCCCAGAGTTAGAAGTCTTTATGTTCTGTCTCCCTTTCTGATATTTCTCACACATTTCTTCTCCCTTCCCTTATATTCCCTTTCGCTATTATTCATATTCCCCAAATGAATGAGAACATACACTGTTTGTCCTTCTCCGGTTACTGTGGCCAAGTTCAAAAAGGGTGTTGCCTGAGTTCTTCTCTGGGATTTTGATGGAATCTTGTCTCACATTTAGATCTTTCATCCATTTTGAGTTTATCTTTGTGTATGGTGCAAGAGAGTGGTCCAGTTTCATTCTTCTGCATGTGGATGTCCAATTTTCCCAGCACCATTTATTGAAGAGACTGTCTTTCTTCTAGTGGATCGTCTTTCCTCCTTTATCGTATATTAGTTGAGCATAAAGTTCAGGGTCCACTTCTGGGTTCTCTGTTCTGTTCCATTGATCTATATGTCTGTTTTTGTGCCAGTACCACACTGTCTTGATGAACACAGCTTTGTAGTACAACCTGAAATCTGGCATTGTGATGCCCCCAGATATGGTTTTCTTTTTTTAAAATTCCCCTGGCTGTTTGGGGTCTTTTCTGATTCCACACAAATCTTAAAATAATTTGTTCTAAGTCTCTGAAGAAAGTCCATGGTATTTTGATAGGGATTGCATTAAACGTGTAAATTGCCCTGGGTAACATTGACATTTTCACAATATTAATTCTGCTAATCCATGAGCATGGAATATTTTTCCATCTCTTTGTGTCTTCCTCAATTTCTTTCAGAAGTGTTCTGTAGTTTTTAGGGTATATTTTGAGAACCATTTGAATGGTAAATGGTTCTCCAACCTTTTATTTTCAGGTTGTAGGTGTCCTTCTGTCTAAAATGAGTCTCTTGTAGACAGCAAATAGATGGGTCCTGTTTTTTTATCCAGTCTGAAACTCTGCGCCTTTTGATGGGGTCATTAAGCCCATTCACGTTCAGAGTTACTTGAACTTCTTCTTAAAGGGGAGTTTTAAGAGTCCCCCTTAAAATTTCTTGCAGAGCTGGTTTGGAGGTCACATATTCTTTCAGTTCCTGCCTGTCTCGGAAGCTCTTTATCTCTCCTTCCATTTTGAATGAGAGCCTTGCTGGATAAAGTATTCTTGGTTGCATGTTCTTCTCATTTAGGACCCTGAATATATCCTGCCAGCCCTTTCTGGCCTGCCAGGTCTCTGTGGAGAGGTCTGCTGTTACCCTAATATTCCTCCCCATGAAAGTCAGGGACTTCTTGTCTCTTGCTGCTTTAAGGATCTTCTCTTTATCTTTGGAATTTGCAAGCTTCACTATTAGATGTCGAGGTGTTGAACGGTTTTTATTGATTTTAGGGGGGGATCTCTCTATTTCCTGGATCTGAATGCCTGTTTCCCTTCCCAGATTGGGAAAGTTTTCAGCTAGGATTTGTTCAAATACATATTCTGGCCCTCTGACCCTTTCGGCGCCCTCGGGAACCCCAATTAAACGTAGGTTTTTCTTCCTTAGAGTGTCATTTATTTGCCTTAATCTGTCTTCATGGTCCCTTAATTGATTGTCTCTTTTTTCCTCAGTTTCCCTCTTTGCCATTAACTTGTCTTCTATGTCACTCACTCGTTCTTCCACCTCGTTAACCCTCGTCGTTAGGACTTCTAGTTTGGATTGCATCTCATTCAATTGATTTTTAATTTCTGCCTGATTGGATCTAAATTCTGCAGTCATGAAGTCTCGTGAGGCCTTAATGCTTTTTTCTAGAGCCACCAGTAGCTGTAGAATAGTGCTTCTGAATTGGCTTTCTGACATTGAAGTGTAATCCAGATTTTGTAACTCTGTGGGAGAGAGGGCTGTTTCTGATTCTTTCTTTTGAAGTGAGGTTTTCCTTCTAGTCATTTTGCTCAGTGCAGAGTGGCCAAAAACAAGTTGTATTGGAACACGGGGGAGTATCACTGGTCCGTCCAGCTGGTCTTCTGGGGGAGGGGCCTGCTGTGCTGATTTTCAGGTGTTAGCACTTGGGGGAGCTGCTCTGCCCCTGCCTGCTGCAGGGCTCAGCGGGGGTTGTTTACCCCGTCAGGCCCCAGGAGGAACAGCCGCAGTTGCTATGGCAACTCTGGAAGCCTGGATTCAGCCTCCGCAGGAACTACGGGGCTCGGGGCTCTCGGCTCTCCGTCCGCAGGGCCTGGAGGCTCCGGGGCGGGGCCGCTGATCTGCTCAGCTCGGGGCAGGAGCGTCCTTGCTGTCCTGGGCCCTCCCGGCCTCTGCCTGTCCCGGGGGAGGCCGGATCCTGGGCTGTGTCCCGGCGCCCTGTGCTCCGGGGCCTGCGCTGTGGGATTCGCGCTCCCGCCCCGCAGCCCCCTCCCTGGAGCCGCTCCCGAGCCCCTCCGAGCTGCTCCGGTTGGTCCCTCCGTGCGCGCTGCAGCCCTTAGGGAGCTCGGGGCGCACTCCCCCGGGGGCGCAGGTGTCTGTTAGTGTCCCCGGGAGCCCGAGGGCATCCCCGCCCTCCTGGGTCCTGCTCCACCTCCCTGCGGGCCCCTTTCCGCCCGCCCGGGAAGGTCGGTGCAGCTCCTGCTCCTCCGGGACGGGGCTCTCCTGTCCTGGGGACACTCGCCCCGGCCTCAGCCCGGCTCCTCGCAGGGCCCCTCCCCCTCGGAGGCCTTTTGTTCCTTTATTTCTTTTTCCCCGTCTTCCTACCTGGATAGAAGCGTGAACTCTTCTCACTGTAGCATTCCAGCTGGTCTCTCTTTACATCTCAGGCCGAATTCGTAAATTTTCAGGATGGTTTGAAGGTTATCTAGGTAATTTGGTGGGGACAGGTGATTTGGGGACCCTGCTCTTCCGCCATCTTGCCCCTCCCTCCCAAAAGGCCTAATATATAATTGGAGTCCCTGAAGGGGAGAACTGAAGTGGGAACAGAAATAATATTTGAGAAAATAATGGCCAACATTTAATTAAAAGTATAAGCTCACAGATGCAAGAATCTCCATAAACCCCACATTCAAGAGGCATGAAAAATCTCTACCAAGGCACATCAAAATCAAATTGCTCAACACCAGTAGTAAGGAGACAATCTTAATAGGATCTAGAGGGAAAAAATGGCATGTATAGTGGAACAGCAATAAAGATGACATCATATTTCTTATTAAAAACAGTGTGAGATGATGGTGAAACAATATCCTAAAAGTACTGAAAAAATAAAAGATCAAACTAGAATACTATCACCAGTGAAAATATTTTTTTATTTTTAGTAGTTTGATCTGGATATTGTTTTCTTGGTATTTATTTTCCTAGGTGTTCATGGAATTTCTTGTACATATAAATTTATGCTTTTCTTGAAAGTTGAGGACTATATAGCCATTATTTATTCAAATACTCTGATCTATTTATTCTTCTCTCTTCTAGGAACTTATTATTTTTTTTCTTTTTGGAACTTTGATTACACTCTGTTAGACCATTTTCTATTATCCACAGATCTCTGAGCCTCTAGTTTTTTTTTGTTTGTTTGTTGTTTTTTTTTTTTTTTAGCTTTTCTCTCATTTTCAGTTTGAATAATTTTATTGACCTGTATTAAGATTTTGTGACTCTTTCTTTTCCTATTTCCAATCTAATTATGTGCCAATCCAGTATATATTTCATTTACTAAATTGTATTTTGTAAATTTTTCATTTCCATTTGGTTCTTTTTTATAGTTTCCATTTCTTTGTTGAGATTCTCCATCTGTTTATTCATTATAACCATCTTCTCATTGAATTCCTGACCCTATTTAATCAGATGATTTAAAGTCCTTCTTTGGAAATCCACATTTGGGTCATCCCAAGTTTGACAGACTACTCTTTTTATTTTTCCGGGTCTTATAATTTTTGGATTCTTCACACGTGGCCAGTAATTGACTAATATATAGTAACTACTATATTGCTTAAAGTCAGAACTTTTCATTGCTTTGTTTTTGTTTAATGAGCATTGCTTTTTGTTCTGGTATATAGTAAAATTACTGGTATATGAGTCTGCTCATTTCGTGACTTGTTTTTAAGTCCAAGTCAGGCAACTCTAAGATACTAGCTTAGAAGTTATAGTCCAGATAACAGATGCACATTATTATTGTCAACTGGGTAGGTTGCTATTTACATAGGATGAACTCCTAGGCTGTATTTCATTTGTGGTCATATAATCAGAAATATGAAGACACTTCCCTTACTTAGAAGCCTAAAGTGCTATTCTGTAGTGAGCAAGTGATCAGTCATCCCATGAATAAGTCTCTTAAAATTTTTAAAGAGAAAAAAAGAGGCAGTTGACAATACTCTTATCTATTTTGTGGTGGAAAATAGTCTCCTTCATTCAATATAGGAAATAATCTGAAGACCTTGAAGGATGTGGGTGAGATGAGACAGGGAAGAGAACTCTGTGAGACTATTTTCAAATATATTTTTAAAACAATGGTATTGTTGTAGATCAAATACTAAACTTGGTGTCAGATAACCTGTGGTTTATTACCGGCTTCTCTTCTCAGGCTTGCATTTATATAGAATCGTTCACCCAGAAAATGTTATGAATTATTAACTTGGAATCCTCTTCGTTACATTCATTTGAGATAGGTAGGATTTTTTATTCTCTTCATTGTATAGGTGTGGAGAGTGAAAGCAGGGAGGGAGGGCCACGTTTATAATCACATAACAGAAACATAGCTAGGAAGAGTTTGCTAACTTGATTCCAACCCTGAATTTCAATAAATTCAGACATTGTTTAGATAATATTTAATCAATATTTGGAAGCCCATCAGTGAACACCCATAGTAAATATAGCAATCTATTTGCCCTTGATTTCAACTTCCTCATTTTGCGTTGCTAGTTAGAACCCTCCAAAATATATCTTTTGTTGTTTGATGAGTGATTTCAGGAGGAAGACTGTAAGAGATGGCCAAGAGTTGCCCTGTTCAACTCATGCTGGTGTATATCTGCTTGTACCCCTGGGTACAATGGTCTTCCTGCGCTTTCCTCTTCCTTATAATGCACCATGGAGTTATTTACCATTTCTGGGATTCACGAGGCACAGGACAGCATCACTCCTGACCTCCTTACCCTCAGAGCTTCTGAGGCCTTTGTTAAAAATTATTATGCTGCTCTGGTAGTAAAAGATAAGATTTTTCAGTGGTTTTATATTTTTGTGTGTAAAATATTCCCAGGTGCAATGCTCTTACACTGCTGCCAATAGGTAATATGAGTCAGGAGGCAGATTCCATCCTGGAATGGAATGCATATCTTGTAGTTGGCTGATACCAATCAATGAAGCTTTAGTTTCAAAGTGACACAGTTGTTTCAGAATTCACCTTGGGTTTAATGTTCCTGAAGACTAAACTTCATATGTAATGAGTTCAAGTATCTGAAATGTTGTCTAGGTACTTACATATGTTGCTATATTAAAGAAAAAGAGTTTTTAAATTATTTTAGAAAATCAAATGGGGAAAAAAATGCCTAGTTGTATTTAATAAGGTTGCTTTGTCTTAAGAGAGCTACATCTTTTTTGGGTTAAAAAAGCAAAAGGAACACCAGGGTATTTAATGTATTACAACCACCTTAATGTAGGCAACAGGGTTTCTGGTCAAGGACAACTTTACCTAATGTAGAAGCTGTATTTTGATCTTTGTTTGGGATCATTGTGAGTCAGCCATATGAAAAATATGAAATATAAAAATCTTGATTGAAATATTTTAATTAAAATTCCTTAGTCTGCAATATGAAAGAGTTAAGATTTTTTAAAAGAATTTTGTGAAGCATTTATATTTACTGTGATGTGTAAAATATTTTAAGTTATATTTTGTAGTTTTCATATATCTGGTGCTGACTTCTAATCTTAGGATGGAAACAATAAATGGCTTCTTGATTGGTGCCCCAGTTCCTAAACTTTTGGCCGTTATCTGACTCTGAATAGCCCATAGGTCAGACTTTTAACACCTGAATTATTTACTTCAAATGACTAGCTAGAGTTGCTCATGGAGTTTTCTCTCGTTAGCATGTGGTTCTAGTGTCCTTGAAGAGAATAGGAGGAAAAATAAGGAGAACAAAATAAGAAGGACAACTTTGTTGAAATTGGCACTTGGTCTTCTTGTAATAGACTCTGTTCAGTTTCTAAACGTGAACTGGTTAGCGATAGAGGGTATTATTATTCACCTTTCCATTTATGATGTGAAATTTCTAAGTGGAGTCTCCCAGATGTGCTGTAGGAAGAATACGACATGATAACAGGTTCTAAGACTACCCCCCGCCCTCTGCAATGTGTCTGATGGCTCACTTAGATGGCTTTGGGGACTGGCAAGGGGGCTGAGTAGTGACCAGTTCCTTTATCTGTCGCTGTCAGAGAGGCCAGAGTGGTAAAGGAGCCTGATGTCGAGCCACAGGGTGAAGGGCTGCCAGGTTATCCTTCTTAAAAAAACCACTTCTGTTTTTTTTTTTCATTTTCTTTGTTTTTCATTCTATTTCTTTTACAACTTACAATGGCCTTTGGATTATCAGGGCCAGCTGGATAAAACAAAAATTTTATAACCTGGCGTTGAGACCACGTATTATAGTTAGATGAGAGTATATAACTTTGAAGCTCTCATTGTGGTCACATAAGTGGTTTATTACACATCTGAGTGACCGTGGATAATTCTTAACCCTTTCATCTCATTTTGATTACTATTAAAGTAGAAATTATAGCATCAAACCAATAGCATTGTCATGAACATTAAATGAGGTAATATGTGCAAACTACATAAACCATCTGGCATATAATAAGTCTTTAATAAGTGGTAGCTATTTTATTTGTCGTCACTACAGCTATTACTATTAGTGTTGTAGCAAGGATGTTGAACAAGACACAGTAATGGGATTTAACAGAGTGTCTTTTTTTTTTTTTTAAGTAGGCTCCATACCCAGCATGGAGCCCAAATGCAGGGCTTATACTCATAACCCTGAGATCAAGTCCTGAGCTGAGATCAAGAATCAGACTCTTAACTAACTGAGCCACCCAGGCACCCCAGAAAATATCTTTATTTTTGCTTTCCACTTTCCCTTTAAAATTTTATTTAGTGATGGAACTCCCCCAACAGCCACCCCCCCCTTTTTTTTTTCAAAGCTTAGTACCATGAGTTTTCTGGTCACTTTTAATAAATACAAAGGATTGTGTTTACTCTAAGTCACAAAACACAGTATCAATTGGGTATTTTAAAATAGGTCCAGGAGGTGATAACATTTTAAACTTGATTTGCACATTTTCTCCTTTTCCCAGCTAGGATGTGCTGCAGGAGAGAAGTGTTCAGTTTAAGAAGGGGCAAGGGGAAAGACACTCCACTTAGGAATTTTACATCAGATAGAGGCATATGAAAAGTATCCTTCTATTCCTAATCAATCCACTTTCAGGATCTAACAAAGCATCTCTTACAGAAAGCCAAGAGTCCTTCTCCTCCCTTTCACCCCTATCTTTGCAGACAAGGTTTTGTTTTGTTTTGTTTTGTTTTTAATCCCTCCTGATTGAAGGGAGAGGAGCAGGCTTACATGCTGGTATTGCTTTCTACCTCCCACCTGAAAGATGTCTAACCCGACTTGTTTCTTCTCGTGTGCTCTTTCAGATATTCTCACTGAACATTTGAGTTTATGTCTAGTGATAAGGGCAATATATTTTTCTACAGCTGCTTCTTCCCATATTGCTCTTGTTTTTTGTTTTATTATTTGTGGGATTTTTTTCCCCTGTTTTCCCAGAGGTCTTCTAGGGAAGGATCTGAAATGGCTTCAGACTATTTCTCTTGTGTGAAATGCTAACATATCTCTGCTTTAAAAAAAAATTGGGCCTATAAGCTGATCTCAATGATTTTATTTTTCTTTCTCTCTACTAAAGCAGCCAGCAGGTCCATCTTGGACGCTAAGAATTTCCAGGCAGAAATCAAATGCTAAAGACCCCTGCCTTTCCGAGACCCATAAAGACACCCCCTCTGAGTGAGTGCTCCTGTTGGAGATCTATTCACTAGTTACCAGTAAATCATTCAAGTAGTGATGGGTCTGCATCCCACCCCTCCTAGCATACCACCAGCTCTCTCTAAATATAGCATCCTACAGAATCCTCTCATCTCTACCATCTAGACCCTGCTATATCCTCCATGTGGCCAAGGGACCTTTAGGCTCACTAAACAAGTTTTTGGTGATTTCTTTGAAAATTTGCATTCTGTTCCCTCAGTGAAAACATTCAATATTACATCATTTTCAGACCTTTTACTATGCTTTGAAAATCAGCTTTACTCCATTTCCTGTCTTTCCCTTAACTATACTTTGTGATTTCTTTCTACCCGTCCTTGTTTCAGCTGATCCTTCTGTCCTACTTTCTGAACATCTTATTTCTGCTTCTTTCCTCACCTCCAAATTATTACCTATCTTTGTCCAACTCATATCTTGTCGGGCAATATAGTTCATAAAACTAGTTGATCAGCAGTGTTGTCCTTCCTACATACCATTTGCATTTTAACTCTAAATAGTGAATACTTTGGGAATTACAGGGGTTTTGGGTGAAACTTCCGAAGACACTTTGAACCCTTCAGACCACAATAGTCACCTGCCTCCCCAGCTTCTGCTCAAGGACAGCTTGGTCAATTCCCTCCCTACAAGGGGCTCCATCAGGAATAACTGTCCCTTCTCTGTAACCCTAGCTGTAATCCTCCAGGAGAACTCAATTAGGAGAAATGCCAGTAGGCTTGTCATTAGTCATTATTACATTTGCTGAATTCCTATCTACCTGAATGTCACAATCTTAGAGTTAGAATTAGATCCCAGGTTAAATAATAAGTAATCTTACAATTCCTTTTGCCCTGGGTGCTGACAAAGGAGAGTCGGTAAATTGATTGTCCTTAATCAGAAGATGGAAATCTTTCTTCACTTAGAACTGAGAAAAGGAGAGAAAGTAAACCTTTTATATCTCTAGTATGAAAGTAAGAGGCACTTGGGTGGCTCAGTCAGTTGAGGGTCCGACTGTTGATTTTGGCTCAGGTCATGATCTCAGGGTCATAGGATCAAGCTCCATATTGGGCTCTACAATCAGCTGAGAGTCTGCTTCAGATTCTCTCTCTTCCTCTGCCCCTGCACCCCCACTTTCTCTCTCAAATAAATAAATAAATCTTTTTAAAAAAAATAAGTGAAAGGAAACTACATATCTGTGTTGTAATGAGAAATGTAGTCTGCAGTAAACTCGAGGTCAAAGGTATTTCTTCGATTTTGAAATAGTGCGATTAGATCTCATTTAAATTAATTTTTGTCAACATGTAAACAAAGGAAATCAAAGTACAGAGGTGGTGCACAATAATTTTTAGTTCATGTTTTGATAAAATACACATAGACTTTTGATGGTAATTGTTTTATAGATACATAGATTGCATTTCTTAATATATGGAAGCAAAATCACTGAGACATTAGATTTTGCAGTTACTAAAATACATTTTAAGAAAGTGAGCATTTGTGTTTACCCTGAATTTCAGTAAGGTTAAAGCATTAAATGTGATCAAGAGAGTTTAGCTGCATTCAAAGTCTGTCTACTTAATAGCAAACAACTATTTTTTGAAGGTCATTAGTGTTGCTTTGGACATAAAAAGGAAGAAAAAATAATCAAAATTTATCAACTACCTAGAGAGACATAGGCACTTTCCAATTGCTATCTTCCTTTGCTTTCATTTAAAACTTTTTTTTTTCTTGTGACAAGAGTCTTCCTCATGCAAGTTCATGATCAAATCCTAGTGGATCAGGTTAATCTGTTTCATAATAATTTCTGCTGTTCTAACATGTGATACCACAAACTAAACACTAGATATTGTCTGGAGCAAGAACAAAAATCAGGTATAAGATAAATGAATTTCTGTTGTGGTAGCAAATGTATTGAGGATATTAATTTTGTATCTGGAAATAAATCTGGATTATTGATACAATATTTGGAACTATCAATTTCAAGCATAGGAATCACATAGATGTGAAATTAAAAATTGTACATTTTAATCCTTTAGTTCAGATAGCAATAATTTGGAAAGGACCAAAAAAATGACTTTTTTTAATAAAAGGAAAATAACAAAAAGAACAAGAACAAAGTAAATCTCAGTGGTATATCAACTGGTACAATGAGTAATTAAGGAAGGCTATAAAAGTTACCAGTAAGTCACTCAATCATAGAATCTAGGAGAAAGAAGGGCTCTCAAGAGGTCATATAATCTAGTTCTTTGGCTTAGAAATAGGATATCTCAGACTCTTTCAATTCTGGCCCTCTGGCTACTCTCAAGGACTTCAAATGGATTACCTGATTTTTCAGGTCAATCACAATTTGAGTTCCTACTATGTAGCAAAGACCAAGGTGTGAGCAGGAGCAAAAACATTACTTAGATCTGTCTTCTTATCTGAAGGAATTTATGGTCAAGTGGGAAGACAGACATATAGTTGTGAGTCCTACAGTATTAATAGTTTGGTCAAGTATGTGATAATTTCTAGGATTAAAAAATTATTTCTCTCATTGTCATTTAAGCTTGTGACTTCTTCTGGGCTATACATAGAAAAAGTGAAAAAGTTTTTTCAGTGGAAAGAAGGGAGAGAATGTAGATGTGTCTGGTTTCCCTAAAATAACCATTTGGGTATTTAAAAGATTTCTAAGAAAAAAAAAAAAAACAACAAACAGATCTAAAGCAAGAGGGAATTATAAGAAACAAAGGTTAGTAGGAAAGAAAGAGAATAGCTGACTAGAATACAATAAATAAAGCCCTTTAAATTTTTTGTTTTCTTTTTTTTTGTTTTTATTTCTTTATTAAATCTTAGCAAAAATACAAGAAAATGCCCAAATCAGCCTATGTACTTTTACAAAGTAAACATACTCTTGTAACCACCACCTAGAATAGGAAAGAGAAGATTCCCAGCACTCTAGAGGTTTTTTTTTCCCCTCCTAGTTATTACCCACCCTCAAATGTAGCCAGGATTTGACCTCCATCCCCCAGATAAGTTTTGTATATTTTGAACGTTATGTAGAGTGAGTCATGTGTTCTTTCATGTCTGGTTTCTTTCATCTCACTTATATCTGTGAATCATCTATGTTATTATGGGTAAAAACAGTTCATTGTCATTCATTGCTGTGTAGTAGTCCATTTTGTGAATATATTGCAGATTCTTCTTCCTTAAATAATTTTGGGTTGTTTCTGTCTTTAGGGTATTACAAAGAATGTTTCATGAACCTCATGTATGTCTTTTGGTGCACAACGTAAGCATTTATTTTGGTGTTTTTTTTTTAAGACTTTATTTATTCATGAGAGACACAGAGAGAGAGGCAGAGGGAGAAGCAGACTCCTTGCAGGGAAGCCCCATGTGGGAATTGATCCCTGGCATCATGACCTGAGTTGAAGGCAGGCGCCCAACCACTGAGCCACCCAGGCGTCCCTATTTTGGTTTTATATCTAAGAATGGAATAATGGGTCATAAGTAATGCTTTAGTGGATACTCTCAGTGAGTTTACTAAAGTGTTTGTACCAATTTACACTTGTACCACCATTGTATGAGAATTACAATTGCTCTGCATTCTTAGTAACACTCAGTATTGTCTGTCCTTTTAGTATTTAAGTCTTCTTGCAGGTGTGTGGTTGTAGTTCACTAGTGTTAATTTGCACTTTGTTGAGAAGTAATTAAGTTGATCTCCTTTTCATCTGCATAATGGCAATTCACATATCTTTCGGGAAATACTTTTATGAGTCTCGTCTATTTTTATAGAGTTGTCTGTCTTATAGGAATATTTTATGTATTAGATACAAGTCCTATCTCATGTATATTTATTGCAAATCCTTTCTCCATTATTTGCATTTTCATTTTTCTGTATCTTTAAAAAAACCCTTAATTTTATTTCAGTTCAATGTATCAGCATTTTCCTTAGGGTTAGTACTTTTCATGGTTCGTTTCCTATTTAAGAAATCTTTGCCTATGACAAGGTCATGACAGTATTTTTGTATGTTGTCTGAAATGATTTACTTTTTGGCCTTTCACATTTAGGTCTATGATCCATCTGATTTTTTTTTTTTTTGCTTATCATGTGAGATACTGTTTAACATTCAGTTTTTTTCTAAATGAATAACCTAATTGAGTATCATTTATTTTGCAGATTTTGTTTAATTGCAGCAGTAATTTGCCTTAAATTAGATAATGATGGATGGATCTAAATATGGACACTTTCTTCTGTTCTCCTGGAATCTGTGACTGTCCCACACCAATCCTACATTGTTTTGATTACTCTAATCTTATAATTAATCTTGATATTTAGTAGTATACATCCTTTACCTTAGTTCTTCATTGGTTGCCTTTGCTGCTATTAGGTCTTTGAATTTCCATACACATTTTAGAATCTGCCTTTCAATTTCTTTTAAAAAAGCTGGGATTTTGACTGGAATTGCATTGAATCTAGAGATCAATTTAGGGAGAAGTGACATCCTTAAAATATGAGTCTTCTAATCCTTGAATATGGTACATCTTCACTCATTTTTTGGTGTTATTTTAAATGGAATGTAAAGATTATTTTTCAACTACTTGTTGCTGGTATACAGAAATATATATATATATTTAGTTGGCTTTGTATCCAACTAAAGTACTAATGCAATTAGTACTTTATCAGATTTTAGTTCTAGTACTAGTACTAGTACTTTATCAGATTTTATTGTATCTTTCAGGTAAATAATTGTATCATTCATAAATAATGAAGGTTTTGTTAATTACTCTCTAAGTTTTTTTAAAGATTTATTTTAGAGAGCAGGGGTAGGGGAGGGGAGGGGAAGAGGAGGAGAGAGTCTCAAAGAGACTCCATGCTGAGTTGGACACAACCGTGTTACCCAGGCACCCCACCCCCCCCCTTTTTTTTTTAAATATTTTATTTATTTAGGTGACAGAAAGAGAGACCATGAATGGAGGGGAGGGGCAGAGGGAGAGAGAGAGAAGCAGACTCCCTCCTGATCAGGGAGTCTGACTTGAGAGCTTAATCCCAGGACACTGGGATTATGACCTGAGCCAAACGCAGATGCTTAAACCAACTGAGCTACCCAGCCCAGGTACTCCCCAATATTTTAAGCACCACCCAGGTACCCCCAATATTTTAAGTTTTAAACTTATCTTTACCACCTTTATTGCCCTGGCTAGGTCCCCTATAGAGAAATGCTGAAGAGAAGTGGTACTAGCAGCCATATTTTTTCTTGTTTAATGTCAGCAGAAAATCTTTTAGTATTTCACAGCCACTAGGTTGATTTTTGTGGAGTTGTTTTATGTTGTTTCTTCCAGCAGTTACCTTTTATCAGTATTTAGAACTTTTTTCTATTTCTACCTTTTTTAAAATTTAAAACATGGACATTGAATTTTATCTGCTTCGATAAGTTGATCATAAGCTTTTCCTTTTATTCTGCTAATGGTACATAAGGTATTGAAATTTAGTATTAAACTAATTTTGTATTCCTGGTATAATTCCAACTTAGTTGTGACATATTATTCTTTTAAATATATTCTTGAATTCAATGTTCTGTTTTATATAAAATTTTTAAATTTATTTATAAGGCATTGGCCTGTAATTTTCTTATAATATCTTCATAGTCTTATGGTTATCAGGTTTATGCTTGCCTTTTTAAACAAGTTGAGAAGTCATTCCTGTTTCTTTTTTTTTTTTAATTTTTAAGGTCAGTTTATGTAAGACTGGTATTCTTTCTTTCTTCAATATTTGAAATAACTCATTAGTGAAGTCATGAAGGTCTAATGTTCTCTTTTGGAAAATTTTTTTAATTGCCTATACAATTTGTTCAATAGATAAAACAACCACTGTATTTCAACTTTCTTATTGAGTCTGTTGTGTTTTTCAATGATTTATTCTTTTATCTAAATTAAACACTTATCAGATGTTTTAATTCAATTACAAGTTTTATTTTGAGAGAAACAGCTCATCAGACTTGGTCAAAACAAAATGGGCCAGAACTGTTGAGAATATATGATGATTTCATAGAATATACCAAAGAAGGACTTTTGTTTTTGCTGGAATAAAGCAGTATGAATAAGAACAGTGTCAAATGGTTAAACTGTGCATAATAGTTAACTTTTGCTGCATACAGAACCACTCTAAAATTTAATGACTTAAACCAGCAACCATTTATTTAGCTCTCAATCCCCAGGCTAAGAAATTTGGTGGAGGCTCAAGTAGGCACTTCTAGTCTGGGCTGGCTTTGGTTCATTCCAGCTAGACTCAGAGTCTGTGGCTAGTTGGTGGGTTGGCCAGGTTTGGGTGGCTAATGACAACAATAATAGGATGGCTATGATGTTAGTGGTGTTTTCCATCAGAAGTTATGTTATCTCCGTGACCCTTAATCCTCTGGAAGGCTTGCCTGGGCTTGTTCTCACAATAGTCACAGAATTCCAAAGAAGAGAACAAATTTCCAGTGCTTAAACATTTTGAAATTCTCTGTTTGTATCACAGTTTCTACTAACTTATTGGCCAAAAGTCAAACAACTAAGATTAACCTCAGTGTGGGGGTGTGCTACCAAATGATGAGAATATAAAGAGGCATCAGCAAAACAGGTGAATAAATCATTCAATATATCACAGTGTGTTTGCGATATATTTGTAGTTCCAGTCACAGTGATAGTCTTATTTTGGATACATGTGAAATAAAACTTGGGTAAGGAATTATTGTGGTGTTTCCATTAGGAGGCAAAGGTGAATTATGACTGGTAGCGTGGACAACCCAGGAAAAACTAATGTGGCTCAAAAAATTATTCACATAATTACTGTGGTACTAAAGGACATATTTTGCTTGTATCCAAAAGTACCCAATATTCATGTCCCAGGTAAAGGATGAATTTCATTCAATCTGTGTGGCAAGAGATGCATATTTATGCAAACTTCCCAAGAGCTTGTTTTAATAAAGGGAAACAATGGACTTGGGTCTGTTCCGGGGCCCAGAAAGGAAAAAGGAAGTGACACATCCTAACAGGGACTATCTCCTCAGATAAAAGACCAGGGAGGCTTCATGATGGAAAAGGAGAAAAGGAAGAGGAACTTGTTAGAGAAATAAATACGGTATCTAGGGAGAATAATATTAATAACATTTGTTGAGAGCTAAGAGCTTTATATTTATTGTGTTAATCCTCATAACAACCCTATGTTTACATAAAACTACCAGGATAGAAAATATATACAGCAATGAATTGGCAGGGAGAGGGTAGCTGAGGAAAGGAGACTGAAAGATTTCTCTTACCAAAGGCACGATGTGTGAAATCTGTGAAGAAAAACAGAAGATGGAGAGACCATCTAGGGGAAACCTAAAGGAAGGAGGAGACCGAGATAGGGGATGCAGTTCATTGCATTTGAGGTGAACAGAACATTCATTCAGAGACAGAGAGGAATTAAAAGGAGACATGAATAGAAGATATTCAAAGGAAGCATTGAATAATAATTAAATTCTATACAAGTGTAGAAAATACATAACCTCAAGTAGGACTAAGTAGTACAGAGGAAACAAGAAAACCAGAAGCCTCTTGGAGCTAAGATGCTAGAAAGTTCTGATTATAGAGAAAAGGAAAATAGATAAGAGTTGAATGCAGATAAACCGGAAGAAGAAGTTATGGCTTTTTTCCTTTTTAGGCATGGGGACTATACCTACACACCCATACACACGATATAGTTATTTAAATGTTGTGTACTGCTTGTTTTAGAAAACATGACTGAATAGAGAAAAGACTTGAAGACTTGATTTTTAAATGTTTTCATTCTTCAAACTCCAAAAGAAAAAAGGATTTTAAGGGGGAATGGAGGAAGAGGTGTCCTATTTTTCTGCATTAAAAAAAAAATGACATTAAGAGATTTCAACTCCCCTTACGATGTCTTCATAGTTACTGAAAAGTAGTTGCCACTCTTGTGAATGTGCTGGATGTGCTCTTATGAAGTCTGTGGCCATTTCCTCTTTCAAACAACCAGGTTATAAGAACAGCAGAGTCAAGGAGCTGTGGCCCCATACGGAAGTAGAGTGTTCTCTTAAGGAGGATGAGGAAGTTTCTGGAAGGGCAGAGTGAACTGCCTCACTACTTGAGTGCAGTCCACTGACCAGCAGCACCACCATCAACAGGGGGTTTGTTAGAACAGTGGCCTCTCAGTCCCCACCTCAGATCTAATGGATCAGAAACTCTGGAGTTGGTATCTAAGAATCTGTGTTTTTAAAGCTCTCCAGGTAATTCTATTGCACATTGAAGTTTGAGAAGCACTGGGTTAGAGGACACAGGGGATTATATCACAGAAAATAAAGTGGAGAGGGAAGAAAAATGGTTTTCCTTCCTAAATATAGGAGCTCATGTATTCAGGTGAAAATTAGAATGTTTGCTGTACCATGGTGGAATAAGATTGATGGCTCTAAACATTTTCTTCACAAAGAACGCTTTTTGGTAATCCCATTAATCTATAAACCACATTTAGAGCAGGATTTCTCAACGGTGGTACTACTGACATTTAGGGCCAATAATTCATTGTTGGGAGAGGCTGTCCTACCATTGTAGGATGTTTCACGGCATTGCTGGTCTCTACCTACTTAATGCTAATAGCACCCGCAGGTCTAACAACCAAAAATGCCTCCGGGCGCTGCCATATGTTCCCTATGAGGCAAAATCATCCCCATTTGAGAACCATTGGGTTAAGGGAAAACAAAACCCAAGCAAGATACATTTGTTAAGAAGTATTATATTTTTCTATTTTTATTAATCCAAATATATGTAACTGACAACCGGAGCATAAGGCAAGCAGGGCTCATTCACTCCATAACCATCAGCTGCATACACTGTAGATAGAGTCAGACCATTTGGGTTCAAATCCTGGTGCTCTAATATGTTTGGCCATGGGCAAAGTTGGCGATTCTTTAAAGCCTCAGTTTTATTATCCAAAAAAAACCATGGATAAAATATACACTATTCAAAGATTAAATGTAATAAAGATGGAAAGTGCCTAGAACAAAACAAAGTAACTAGAAATGTCCATTATATTGCACAGCCATATTGCAGATAAAGATCTAATTCCCATTGCACTTGAAATATTTGAAATAGCCAAGTACATTCCAACTGTCCATGGATGCCGCAATGGAGCAACACACTAGATACTCTTTAAAATCCTTCCTAAATTCAACATTCTCTGGTTCTATTTATATCTACATCTGAGATTTCAGATTTTTGTTTATAGATTTCCTCTATGATCCCATGAAAACCATAAATGTTCTCATTAGAAAAGTGCACGTACCCAAGTATAAGTAGCATTATTCCAGGCTCAGGAGGTTTCCAGAGCCTTCGAAACTCATTTATAAGTCCTACCTTAAAACTTCCTGATCAGCATGTCAACAGCCTAGAATTTATTTACAGGTAGGAGGGGTGGGCAGATAGGGCTGACAAGATCTACGTGAAAGATGGAATTGAGGTTGACACAGGGAAGGGTAAAGATGCCACTCTTCTAACTCTGCAGAAGTAAAGGCTGGAATGAACCTTTTAGTGTGGCAATAAACGAGAATGACTATGACAGAACCCTATTAGAGCAGCAAGAAATGGAAAACCTGTCAAGAGGGACAATCAGGAAGAAGAGACCTTGTTTGGCTGAGTACAAGCACAGATGAAAGTGGGTGGCAGGGTGGCAATGGACTTGGGACATAAATATAAATTTTAAATGCATGTGGGGACCCAGGAAGGCAACCAACACTAAGAATATCCTAGAGGAAGAGGTGTTTTGCAAACAGTCATACAAGCGATGTGTGCGAAAGGCCGTGGAAAGACAACTGCTCTTTAACCAGTTGATGCTGATAATGCTGATGATGGTGATGAGGCACAAAGTGGAGTGGAGATGCCTCCAGAACTATTTCAAAATTCTTAGGATTTTTGAGCATTTTCCCTAAGACAGTAAGAAAAAGTGAGGCAGTTCACAGAATAGAGCCAGTGGTGTTATGTATATTTGAAAAAGGAAACCAGATAGTTCCCTTGCTGCACCAAAGCTTCTTATTTTGATGTAGCCCTAAGAGTTTATTTTTGATTTTGTTTTGCTCGCCTTAGGAGGCCTATCTGGAAAAAAAAGCTGTTATGGATGGCATCAGAGAAATTACTGTCTATATTCTCTTCTAGGATTCCTTATGGTTTCAGGTCTCACATTTAGGAATCTAAAGACAACAACAGTTGTACACCCAAAACCAATATACATTGTAGGTCAATTAGGCTCAAATTATTAAAGGGAACAGGAGAGGTTTAAAGCTGTGAGCCTCCACTATTACTACCACAGATCGTTAGATACGTGTTTTAGAAAGTCTGATGCAAAACTGAATTTAAAAGCAGATACCACGGTGTCAGATGTGTAGAACATGGCCCGCTGCGTGGAGGAAGAGTGACCCAAAGAGGAAAAATAATGAGCTGGTTAAATATAAGAGTCTAGACTCAGGGGTGAGTTTAAATGATCGTTTGGCACGACCTTTGCAAGCTACTTACTTTTTTTAAGCCTTAGTTTTCTCATCCATAAAATGGGCATGGGAATACACATCTCTAAGACTGTCCTGAACATTAGGGAACTCACCACAAGATAATGTGCTACAAATATCTGGCATGTAGAGAAGCCTCAACATATGGTGGTTATTGTTATTAGTTAATGTTTACTATGTTCTAGGCATTTTTCACATATTCCTAGGATTGTAAATGCCCACACATACACACCCTCCATATATTAATATTTTCACAAAGACTGTGATATAAAGAGGTAATGGTTGAGCTGTTAAAATCACAGTAATAATTTTATAATTTTAGTGTTCCTAACAGTTCTTAAGACAAAGCAACTCTGTGGGGACATGGGGCATGGCTTACCTGTTTCTGTGCCCCTCACCTCATGATACAGTGCCTTGCACCCTGTGTGGATTTATGCTGATGTGATTTATGCTGATTTAAGCTGACATCTCATGGAGTTACTCATTTAAAGTAGGAAAAACTTTGGAAATCACGTAGCTCTCCTGTCGCACACACACAGTGGAATTTTAGGCTGTGTTTCTAAAGGTCACATGCTAATTAGTTGAAGAGCATAGACTAGAATGTAGGCTGTATAGTTCAGTTTCTAGAATGTGTTGAAAGCTCTGGCTTTGTATGAAAAGTCTATTAGTTCCCGGACGGGGTGAGGAGGGGCCTTGAAGAATATATAAATATACATATGGAATGGCTACCATAGGTTCCCGGAACCATTGTCCTCACATCATAGAAACCTGCTTTGTGGGGCAAGGACTTGGCAGGAGGTCCATGCTTGGCAGCTGCTTCAGTAATTGTTCACAATAAGACTAGCTTTTAAAGATAATTCTTTTGATGGAAATGATAAAGATAATCGCTTCCTGCAATTTAGGGTCCCAAATGTGCCTGCTGAATGGGTGGGGAGAGTTGGGCCTCTGCCTCGTGTGAATCTCACGCGAGCTGGTCCTGGCATTTCTCGGGTGGAAAATTAAGCTGGATTTCAAACCTCTTCAAAGTTTGTGTGGTGTGTAGAAGCGTCAGGAAGCCTATGATAGGATGTGGGGAGGGTTCTTTCTCACCAGAATCCCCCCAAAAGGTGGAATTTTATTGAGCCTCATCCTCTCCCATTCTTCTCTTTTCTTCAGTATTCCCCTTTGGCTCTAGTTCTTCCTTTCATCCTAAAGAAACTTTCTGACATCAGTCATTTTTACCCACTCTTTGCTCGTGCCACCTGGACCTGATTCCTCCAAAGATGAATAGTCTTGGATTTGCTTCCTGACTTAGGCTGACATGAGGTGTCTCCACCCCTCTGGACCCTCTGTTTTAGTTTTCTCAACTGTTAAGGGAGAGAACGCTACTTACTACTCACCTCATGCAACTGTGGGGATTAAATGAATGCTTACACTAAAGTGTTTAGCATAGTGCCTGCCATGGGATAGGCCCTTGTTTTGGATATTTTTTTCTCATTAGTATGTTCAAGAGGGCTTACATTTAAATGTTCTGTCTCTGAGTGTGTACTATAACACATTTAAAGGGGTTTCATGTCACGAAACCAGGCAGCTGAGGGTTGGTGGAAATAAGGGGCCTCTGAATTTATTCTCTGAGAGTCCTCTATTTTGCCAGAACATACTGTTAGCCTGTATGGGGACAGCCATGAAGCTGATAGAGAAGGATCATCACCTAAGAATGTGGTGTGAAATACAAAGCTATAGCACGTGTGGAGACTGTCTTTTCTTCCATGACCACTTTTGATTATAGGTGTCGTTTCCCCAGCTGTTGATGAGCGCAGTGCTCTGTGGTAAAGTGTGGGTGCTATTTTCACTGTGTGCTGCAAAGATTCTAAGAAGCCCTGAACCTACGAGTTGCTATAAATGCCACTTCCTTGTGCTGGCAGCGCACTTCTCACCCTCTGTCTTGTCTTCAAGGCTGTTCTGCTGACACTGTGTGATGCATAACGATCTCTACCACCAGATGACTCCTGGGCATAAAGCTCATTTATCTTTCTACCCCCTACACCTAGCATAGCAAATGGCCCCAGAGTCCTCAATTAATGTTTGTTGAACTGCGTCAAAATACTCAACCTGTTATTTGGCTAGTTTGGTGGGACAATCTCTGTGAAGAGAACACAAAGCTGGGAGTCATTGTAAAAGCCAATTACATCTTTCATTTATAAATATGAGACTCTCATGCTTAGTATGTCTAAAGAGGTACTATTTAAATCCTGGTGGTGATAATGGCAGGTTGTGTGGCAGGAAGCCAAGCACAATTGGGAGGACTGAGAAGAGTAACAAACCTATAATCAGAGGAATTTGATGAGAGTCATTGAAAACCAAAGTTTGGTGTCAGAAGCTGAGCTTGAGAATAATTATACCTCTTTACAAGAAAATCAGAAGCAACAAGGGATTGACAAGGACTTGTCTTCCCCAGTGTCTGAATCCCACCTGGCTCGGGTATATTTATTTGAAAATGTCTGGGCCCATTAACAGACCATTATTTACCTTAACCAATGATGGCATCCCATCATCCCATCACTGGGATGAAGAAAAACATCGTATTTAGGTAGCAATTACTATCTACACAGCGTAATTATTGTCTTGTCTTTGCACTGTAATAGATCATTGCCCAACCCAAACCATCTTATGTGTGTCTGTGTTTCTTGAATGGAGAGTTTGATATATATATATATATATTTATATATATATATATATATATATATATATCTTCAAGTTATAGGATGGGCCTCAAGAGGATAGCATTGTGTAGTGGTTGCGATCATTAGATATGGAATCAGGCCTTGAAAATTCCATCTCTCATACTTCCTGGCCTTGGGCTAGTTACCTAACCTCTCTAAACCATAATATCCCTGTAGAATCACAGTGAGAATAAAATAATTTTTATAAAGGGTTTAATGCTGTGCCTAGCATCAGTGCTCTATAAATGGTAGCTATTTGTAGTAGTACTATCAGCAGTAACACTACAAGTAATAGTAATAGAAGTGATATTGGATGAGCGGTAGGGGCCATCTTCAATGAGGTGGGCATTATGTCAATTACTTGGGGAGGAGGCAAGACCCTCAGGTAGGAAACCAGAATTTAGGAGATGTGGAGCTGAGGCAGAAAAATAACTCCTGCCTATCGTAGGGACCTGGACATACAAGCATCCAAATGAGGTTTCAGGTGGGAGGGAAAAGCTGGTTGACGAGCTGCTAGATTGAGAGGTTGCCCTGTAGGGCCTCTATTTGAAGATATGTATTTATATGAGATTTAGCTGATAGATCCAGTTAACAAATTATAAGTCATTTCCCTTTTGATCTTCCAGTCCTTTTTATTTTCCAGTCTAGTTTAATTTTTCACATCATTTCAGATTTATCATGAGTCATGAAGGAAATTGGGATTTTCCTGATTTAAACTTGATCTTTATTGGGGTTATTACACTGCTTTCCCATAAGTCCTTAAAAAAAAAAAAGGTAAAGCTAGGGACATAAGGGCCCCATAAGGACATTCTCCCTCATTGACAATCTTGAAGTTTTTCTTTTAATCTTGTCAAGAATGTTGGCAGTTATTCTGATTGGCACTTAATCGTATACCGTAGTGTGCTCTTCAATGTTTAGTATGTTTAGTATAATCTCATTTTTTCTATTAGATTTTAAACTCCCTGGAGGTAGGATTTGGTTGTGCTTTATGAAAATTATCTGTGGCATTTGGCACAATGATCTGTAAGTGAATACTCACTCAGTAAATATGTTTACTTTTCCTCTAAAATGTGATATTACTTTAGACAACAGCATTGTACTTGTCTATCAGATATTTTGGAGCTGCAGATATTGCTGTATGCGATCAAAATTGTCACTAAATTTATTTTTAGCAAAACTAAAGCATGCCTTAGAGGATAGTTAAATGCCAGAGTTCTCAGTTTTCCAAACACATGTGGCTGGGGGCTACCTCTATTATGCACCACTCAAAAATAGCTGACACAAAACTTAGCAAAAGGTGTCTTGCTACACAGAACATGGCATTTTAATCCACATTCTGAGAACCTAAATTTCTGGGAGTTTGTCATAGAATCTGGATGTGGGAAATTGGATGGGCCTCTAAATGAGAAGATCAAAGTAAATGCATCTTGAACATCCAGGAAGTGGCATTTACACAGTGAGTCCTCCGTAACTATCTGTGCAGGGGCACAGGACAACTGTGATCTCAAACTCATTTTCTGATGAGTAATGGAGGTGCTGCAGCAGCATTTCCTTCCCCATTAGGTTGTAAGTTAGTATTAAAAGGTACTTTCATTTTCTAGCCCTGATAAGGAGATCTTGGTACTTATTAACACTCAAGAAGATAATCTTTCTGTTGGATAAATAAGACCTTCCACTATGTACATAAAGAATCTTCTGTCTACAAGGCTCAGGGCACATTTCTTTCCCTGTGAAGTAGAGAACAGCCACTCTGAGTTGGCATGGAACCAGGGTATATGGACCCAGAGCATCTTCCAGCACCCAAGCAGGTGCAGGGGGAGGGGTCAGGGTGAGGAGAGATGACATCACAACACTTATTTGAATTTGGGTCCAACTCAAACAACGTTACAAACAAAAACCAAAGGTGCTGTCCATGTTAGAAGGTGCCCGCACTAATATTACTTGAGGAAAACGTGACTCAATGGATTTCTAACTACATATCAGGTTTTGTGGCTGTTGGCTTTATATACATCACATCATTTAGACCTTTCCACCACCTTATATTTAGCAACATGAAGTGAGCAAGGTCCTACGTTAAGTAGGTAGGGAATCCGGAGCCAACCCAGGTTTGACCCCAAGACCATACCTTTCAAGTCTTATATGCTTAGCCTATGCTGAAAAGCAGGGGGAATCTTAGTAGCCTCAGATCCTGTGTGGAGATGGTGTTGTGATATGGACAGGGCCCAGAAAGTTCAACCAGACAAATGTGGTGGTGAATTTGTCATAAATGTGGAACTTTACCCACCAAACTATTCCAAAAACATATTGAGAATGAGTCTTCACCTGAGTGCCCATTTGTATTCCTTGATCCAGTGTTTATGGATAAGGGGGTGGGCACCATTTAACCTGTGCCTCAATGCCCTGGCTTTACATTTTCGCTTCTGAGAGGCTCTTTCGGCTCTTCATAAACATATATCACCCTTTATAGTTGCAGATGATTATAAAGAATAGAGGTGGATTTTCATGACATTATGATACCTGGATCCTACCTTGTTAATCACATCTCCTTGCCAGGTTTTAATGGAAATCTTATAAATAAGGAATCTAGTAGCAAATGAAGCAAAGTTCCACTTTACTAATAGTCGTGCACAAACCTCTTAACCCATGCTGGAGCTCTGGCAAAAGACTGACTTGGAATCTGAGGCTTAGCACTGAGGCTTAAGTAAGGTTCTGTTATCTGTTTCCCACACCTTTCCTCTAAAATGGAAAATTTGTGATCAATAGGCCAAGATATACTTGAAAAAAAAATAGATGATTGGGTCCACTATGAGTCCACTTACATAACACATTTTTCACAGAAGCTGTCAGGATCCCCCCATCTCCTCTAGTACTCACCAATTTAGCAAATACCCAAGACTCTCCAGCTTAAGGCAAATTCTCCATGGGGCAGGCCAGAAGTTAATACCCCCCAGAATAGTCGTTAGGTGATGTGAGTTGAAAGATAAATACCTCAGCTTTTTGACTGCTCAGGTGGGACAAGTCTGGGCTATTGTCTATACTTTCTCCCAGAGTTGAGACTCCGTTGCCTGCATTGGTAACCTGTCTAATAATTGTAGTAAGCAGAGGGAATGGTCCCCAAGATGTCTATACCCTAATCCCTGGCACCTGTGAAATTCTATTGGCAGAGATTTTGCAGATGTAATAAAGGTTATAGATCATACAGAGATTCGTCTAGATTATCCAGATGGGTCCAGTTGAATCATGTGTGCCCTATAAAACAGAATTTTTTTAGGGCTGGAAGCAGAAGAGATCGAGCAGAAGAAGTCAGAGATTTGAAGCTTGTGAAGGAATTGATGCAACATTGCTGGCTCTGAAATGCCCTTAAGGGCTCAGAAAAAGCCCTTAAGAACTAAGGGTGGCCCCTGGCCAACAGCTAGTAAAATGGGACCTGCAACCACACGAAACTGGATTCTGTCCACAGCCCAAATGAGCCTGCAGTGAGAGTCTCCTCCCAGAGCCACTAGATAAAAGTCCACAACTGCCAACACCTATTTCAGTCCTATGTGACCCTCAGCAGGGAATTGGCTCAGCCCTGCTGTGCCAGGACTTCTGACCTCTGGAAACTGGGAGAAGCTAAATTCGTGTTGATGAAAGCTGCTAAGTTTGTGGTAATTTGCTATGACAACAATAGGAAACTAATACAGTAAAAGCACACTTTCTAGGTGGGCTCCCTTCCCTGATTTCACCTTCCCACTCCCTTACTGATGTTTCCTGGGATCCTCTCCCAAATCATTTAAACTGAAGCCCCAGGTTGAACCTCTCAAATGAGACCCTCTTGGAGGCATACCCCCAGTTCTCCCTCTCTCTCTTTTTTTAAGATTTATTTATTCATGAGAGACACAGAGAGAGAGAGGGGCAGAGACACAGGCAGAGGGAGAAGCAGGCTCCATGCAGGGAGCCTGATGTGGGACTCGATCCCAGGACCCCAGGATCATGACCTGAGCTAAAGGCAGACGCTCAATCACAGACCACCCAGGTGTCCCCCCTCTCTCCCCGTCCTAGTTCTCTTTTTAAGAGAGAACCTGCCTTGATGTGTACAGGCAGTCCATAAGTCCCCAGCCTTAGGCCTTGTGATCTGTAATGTTTGAGCCGATACACGTTCTCCTTGAGAGCTCCTGGCCAATGAGCATGCTTGTTGGGGTAGCTGGGCTTGACCATTTTTGCCCAGTGCAGCATGCTTCCACAGGCGATCTTTACACTGACGTCCCATTGTGCTGTGTGAGGCTCTTTAGAGCTGCACCACAGTGTGAGGCTTCACCCACCTACTCATCCTTTCCCCTTCTCTCTCCACAGGCATCAGGCCTATATTGCTGGTCTGAAACATGTCTTTGTTTCCTCTTTATCTTTCATAGGCGTTACCTTCAATATATCACTTGCAATTTAAATTTTGTCTTTGCATCTGCTTCCCTGAGGACTGAACTGACACACCAACCAAAAAAACAGGCAGCGCTCGCCAAGATCAACCTACCACGTTGAAATGTAATCACATATGTAAGAGACCAAGTGGAGAGTAGCTACATATCTGTTAAGGCATGGAAAATACTACCCATTAAAAACTGTGGTCCAGGGAATGTTCTGGAATCTAACAGCTCTGAACAATTCCACAGGAGGTAGGAAGGGAGAAGCTTGTGGGTGAGGGCACTCAGCTGGGGTCCCCTTAAGAGACAAAAGTAAAAACTGCTTTTCTTGTCTGTTTCTTCAGGGCCTGCATTTCTATATGGCTTAGTGGGGACCATGTAGGGCTGTAAAAAAATGTGAAAGTTCCAGAAAAGCTGAAGGAGGCTGTAGCAGGACGAAATTCTAATTTTTAGTGTCTGCGCAGATGATGCATGGTTGGCCAAAAATTCTTCCTAGGAAAATTAGCCACATAGCCCTATTTCTTTGGGGGGCAGGAGACTCAGTGGAAGGCCATATTCAAAGGGCAAGTCTGAGCCAAAAGCTGATGCTACAAAGAGCAGAATCTCAAACCAAGCAAATATAAGTCCAGGTATGAGAATTCAAGTTTCAAAGGCACTCTGTTATTTGAAAGTCACTTATATTATGTGTTTCAATGATGGTAATAAAATTTATAGCAAAACAAGCAGCTGCCTTAACTAAAAATAGACAAATTTCAGTCTTAGTTGTAACTGGAGAGTGATTGAAAGGAGTCCGTTATAGGTATAGCCATGTACAGAAGATGTATCCACGGATGAGGGCATTGATTTGACCAAGTCTAGCAAATTCAAATACCTACCTCAATAGCCTCCCTTCTAAGAACGTTCTACAAGGAGATACGAATGAATGTAGGTTAGTGCCCCATTCAGTGTTCTTATGTCCAGTGATTTATAATCATATTCTGTAGTGAGTGTCAAAAATGGAATATTTACTAAGAGAATTACTACTTATGAAAACATCTTCCCCAGTAGAGGTCAATTTTGAAAAAGCCTAATCCTGACTTACATTACGGATTTAGTCTGTAAGTCACTTACCACTGGAAAGCTCTCAAAGAAAATGGCCCCATTCACTCGCCTCCTGTAGGTACCTATTGTGTGTTGTCTCCCTGCAAGGTCAGGATCTGTACTGTTGACCTTTCTGTAGCCCCAACTCCTTCCTCCGGTGCACTGACGTGCACACTGTAGGTGTCAGAGCATTCAGGTGAGTATGAAAGTGTGCTGTTGGGGCGACACAGAATATGGTCATTTCAGTCATGGTGAAACATACCTATTAGAAGTCACTCTGATCAAGTCTTTTGCACAACATACTTTCTTTGACATCGTTCTCGACATTATTGCATTTGGATATATCCCTTGTATAGTAGAGATATAATACCTGGTCAAGGCAGCATTGCCTAGAGGTTAGTCCCATGGACTTTGTGTAACTTATGTTTGGTTCCATCTCTAATGCTTGCTTATTAGCTGTGGCTTCAGGCCATTTTTTCTTTTTTGACTTATCCAAGCTTCAGTGTCTTCATCTATTTCATAGGGCTATTGTGAGGATAAATGAAGTCATGAACATAAAATGCTTAGCATTGCCTGACACATTAGGGCTTGATAAATAGTATATTGCTATGTTAAAAAATATTCTATTTAATAGTGTCTTCGAAAGTTCATGGGAATCCCCCCTTAACTACTTAGCAGAGAGTAGGCACTATAAATGCTGCTTATATTCATAAGGACGGGCTAAAGTGCTGTTAAAAATTGACTCAATCTACAGAGGCTCAAACACAAGAGTATTCTTCCCTTACGTAACAGTTCAAAGTGGATGTTCCAAGCCAGCTGAGGAGACTCTGCTCCACACGAGCATTCAGGGACCCAAGGTGAATGCGGTGATGCCATCTTCAGCTTGTGGCACTCTGGATGACACTCCTCCCTGCCAGCTGGAGTGGAGTGCAGGAGAGAACATAAAGGCATTCTTCTGGGAGATTCTTTTTTGTGGGCCAGGTCTGAAAGCGACACACTACTTTCCCTCTTATTCCATCAGAGAAAATTTAGTTTTCTAAGTTACACTCAACTGCAGTGGAGACGGAGAAATGTAAGCATAGCGGGGAGGGCAGATTTTGGTAGACAACTAACAGTCTGCACTGACAATATCCTTTTTGGAGCAACATGCTCAATGTTGATTCATTTATAAAATAAGATTAAATTTTTCTTTAATTTTAAAACCTTAACAAATTAGAGTCAATGTGTTTCCAAATTTCTTTAGGGAAGCCTACACGGATCATATAAGGTTTTAAATTTATTAACGTAATGTTTGTCCTATAAATATTAAAAACTCTTCACAGGAAGCAGTTAGAGAAAGCATGCACACTCTATGCCAGAACTTTAGGAATTTATTTGGACCTTTGTTTAAAAAATATTTATGGAATATTCAGGTTTTTTTTTTCCAGGCACTGTGCATTTCTGTGGGTGATATAATAAAACATCTTGTCCTCAAAGAGCTTGCAATCTGGCAGCAAAGTGATGATAACTCTGCCAGCAGTTTTCATGAAGTCAGAAAAGCAAAGTATTCTGGAAGAATGCTAGAAACATGAAAAACCAGCTTCTGTTAGGTCACCATGGGTTTTCTGTTCCCTTTCCTTGGCACTTTGAGGTCTCTAAACAGAGCCCTTGCAATGTCAAGCCGTAAGTTTCTCTCCAGGTCTTCAATGGGTCATGCACCATGGAAGGCTGCAGCCCTTCCTCTCCTTCAGCACTCAGGCATACAATTTTTAATGTTTTAATTCCAAGAGGGACAACTTTCAAGGGGAATTTTCTTGAACTAAAATGAAAGAGATCCTTGGGGATATTCTCAGAAATCACTTCTAAGCAGATTTCTAGAACTGCAAAAACATTATCATAGGCCTCATAGCCCTATCTTTTGTGCTTTTGTTTCTGCCTCAGATTATAAAATTCTATTTACATGATAATTTCCTTTTCAAAAATATTCTGGCAAAAAAATTTGAGAATACCTATTCTATGTGTCTATTTAAAGACGGAGCTGAAGAAAAATTCAACTTAAAATCACTTACATGGATATCACAGTAATTGTTTTTTAGAAATTAAGGACAAAATAATTCCCGTTTCTAAAAGTGAAACATAAGCTTACTTTGGTTATAATTATGCTGCAACGGATTAGTCAAAGGACGCCATGAGTACCCAAATTGAACTTTCTGGAAAATTTTACTTCCTATTTCAAATTGAAAAGAAGTTTGAACACACTGTCTTTGTTCTTTTTATAAGATGTTTTCTATCCTGTAACTCTTTAAGCACAGAATGTGTTTTTTCTTCTTTGAACAAGTGGAGGATGACTTTCTAGTTTTTGTGGGTGCGTCAGCTGCTCTTTGAAGGTCCCTTCTAGTATACCACAATGCTGAGTGATTTTTCCCTTGCATTTCAATTCTATTTTCTTGATTACAGGCAATGAGACAAAGTACAGCTTTGGATGTTTAGCTTTCTTTGAAATACTTCTTTCCATTTTCTCATGATAAAAGGATGCTTTTTAACTAGCATCCAAGTTGTATTACATCGTTGAAACATGATCAAAATAGGTTATACTCTCAGCATTTCATCTGGTAACATGCCCCCCCTCCACTCCTGAGTTGCAGCACCAGCATGTGAAGAACACAGGATTCCTAGCGAAGGCTGCCAATGCCCCACTGCTAAGCTTACTTGCCTGGACAAGCCATTTCCTCTTCCTCTGTTGTAGCTGCTGGTCTTTCAGCTGGATCGTCTCAGCTCAACAACAGTCTCCTTCAACAGAGGCAGATGGGGGGAGAGAGAGAAGCCCAAGCACGTTCCATGCTGAGCACGGAGACTGTCATGGGGCTCAATTCCAGGACCCTGAGATCATGACCTGTGCCTAGATCAAGAGTTGGGCACTCAGCCAAACTGAGCCACCAGGCACCCCTACATTTGTTCCTTTCGATCCTTTGAGATGGGTATTATATCTGTCTCCATTTTACAGATGAGGAAATTGAGGCATGGGAAGATAAGACACTTGTCCAAGGACAATTGCTAACAATTGCCAGAAGCAGGGTGTGACTATGGGCAATCTAGCTCCGTTAACGTGAGCTCTTAAACACTGTACTTTATTATTTGCAGGTCAGCCTGCATGGAGCCTGCTTCTCCCTCTGCCTGTGTCTCTGCCTCTCCCTCTCTCTCTGTCTTTCATGAATAAATAAATAAAATCTTAAAAAAAAAATCTCACTTCAGTTGTCACCACCTCAAGAGCCCTCCCTATGAACCCTGCCCCCAGTTATTCTCCGGTATGTAGTACTTCTGAATGCATCCCATTTACCCACTTGCATGTTCTCTTTTTTTTTCCTCCCTTAAAATGTGAGCTTAGGGTTTTTCCATCTTACCCCTCTTTGTAAACCCAGGGCTTTGAAGAGTGGCCGATATGTGACAAGCCTTGTGATTGAAATGGGGATGGCACCTGTCTTACAGGGTTACTGTGAAAGTGAGTGAAATTGTGTCCAGGACTTTTTTTTTTTTTTGTAGAGTATCAAGCGTATATCCCTGCTTAAATCTGGAAATCCTGACAGAGCAGTGGTTAGGACTAATGCTAAAGCCTCTTCACCTGTTAAGGTAAGGATCTGTTCTTTAAACGAAAAAATGCAGTGAGAAAGGAGATAAATAGCCACCTCCTCTTGCCCCCCATACATACAAGTTGATAATCAAAACAAGGAAAAAGCTATTTGTCGAAGATTTCTGGTGAATCAAGGAACTGTGACATCAAATCCCTGGAAAGCAACAGTGTGCTGCCATCCTGAGTGTGTGCGCGCACGTTTGCCTCTGTTCACTGGTACTTATACATTCGTTATATTTGTCAGGGAGTTTGCTTGGAGAATATAGTGGGCAGGGCTATTAGAGCTAATTATTTTCCAGAGACCCTCCTGCATAGTTGGCGGGAATATTTTTATTTTTATGTTTATTTATATTTATATTTAATTATATAAATATAAATTTATATATTATATATATTTATAATTTATATTTATATTATTTCTACCTTATGAGCTCCTGGAGCCATATACCTCTCCAGGGTTTCAGAGCTCAGTTTGGGGGCAGTTGGCAGCCGGTCATGCGTGACTATAACTAGTGGCTGCACTGACAAATTTCAATGACATAAAAACAGTATGTTTCTGGTGGCTTTTTAGGGTACCACTGAATACAGTGTAATCTCACAAACACTGATTCCTTTCCCACATTCCTGAAGCAAAATAGCATCTTTTTTTTTAAATTTTTTTAAATTATTTATTTATGATAGTCATACAGAGAGAGAGAGAGAGGCAGAGA
This sequence comes from Nyctereutes procyonoides, assembly GCF_905146905.1. NCBI lineage: Eukaryota > Metazoa > Chordata > Mammalia > Carnivora > Canidae > Nyctereutes > Nyctereutes procyonoides. Next base: position 6,700,179 of record NW_026575137.1, read on the forward strand.
CAAGGCAGAGACATAGGCAGAGGGAGAAGCAGGCTCCATGCACCGGGAGCCCGACGTGGGATTCGATCCCGGGTCTCCAGGATCGCGCCCTGGGCCAAAGGCAGGCGCCAAACCGCTGCGCCACCCAGGGATCCCCAAAATAGCATCTTTTGAAAAGAACACTGACCCAGATGATCAGGACCTAAGTGCTCGTATCCACAAGGCTACTATTGTGTGAGCTGGATTCACATGGCTTCACCATCCTTCCTGGCAAGCGGGGCTGATCACAGGAGAACTATTTCTTTCAGAATACTATGGCCAAACCGATGTGAGGACATCAATGTAGGATTATTCTGGAGGGAAAGGTGTTTGTGTGCATGTGTGTGTGTAGGCATGCACACACACCCACACATGTTCTGATACTTCAACAGAGCTGGCTGTTTGGGATTTTTTTTGGGGGGGGATTTTTAATTGGCATCTTGTCTTGTAATACAGTACCATGCTTTATACTTTGCCGATGGGACTACTTGGCCTTCACACGCAAGTCAAGTCTCACTCCAGGCTCAAGTTCAGCCTTGATCCTATAAATAAGGGATATAAAGAGTTGTAGATACATCCTCTTGAGATCAGCATTCTCTCCCTCATGCCGAATCTGGCTCTGGGTTTGCCCACCAACTGCAGTACCGGGCTGCTTTTCTGCTCCTGAGCCGTGTCATGCTCCAGAATTTTATTTTATTTTATTTTTTTTTTCAGAATTTTAATAATTAGATCTCTACTTTGCTCCTGTGTCTGAGTCAGAACCTTGGAACCTGCTCAGTTTCCAGAACCTTGTGATGCTCCTTGCCTGCTGGAGCTCTTGGCTATGTCTTCTTCTCCAGGTGTTTCTGTCCTTTGCTTCCATGCATTGAACCACCCTGGTGTTGACTGCTTCCGTGGGCAGTAGGATTCCCCACTAGGATATGCAGTGGGGTCTCTCTGTTGGTGTTGGAGGATCTAGTTCTACGTCTGGATTCTTCACCATCTGTCTCACATTGGAGTCAGTCATTTAGAGAGGTATTATTCTGATACAAAAAAGTGGTAAAGAAGAAATGGAGGAACCAACTTTCCCACAGATGGAAAGTTAATAGTGACATGTTTATTGGTCATCCATTGTGTGCCAGGCCTGGCATTGGGCACTTGGGATATAAGGACCTGGAGAATGATGCTGTCAGTGCCCTCATAGAGTAGGCATTTCAGTGAGGGGAGAGTACAATGTGTATGTGTAAACTGATGACTAAATCAAGAGTATATTAAAACTGATAAAGTGTCATAAAGAAAGCTAACAAGGGATTAGCTTCTAATAGAAGCTGAGAGAATTGAAAAACAAAAACACCCCTATTTTAGTGTGCTCATGCTTATAGCTGTCTTATGACAGAGAAAAGATATCTCCCTGTCCTCTGTGAATATTTCTCACTAGAACCAGAATCACTTTCCTTCCAAGAAATGATTGTAAACATTAAAAACTATTTTACGAAACCTGGATGTGCTATACTATCACTCGTCCTCTGGTATTTTAAAAATCAGCTTCGTTTTCTGAACAAATTTAACAACCTGACCTCAGGGCTTGCCATATGCTTTTTACAAGGGCATACGATGTTAATAGAAGCGGATTTTTCATATATTTATCCAGACTCGGGAAAATAAAAGAATGGAAAGAAACATGATTTCTTAAATTTCTGGTGACATGCCTGATAATACATGATATAAATTAGTTATTGGGGATAACTGAGGCAAGAGGGAAATGCAGACCCTTGGACGAGGCCTGCTCAGAATTTTTTTTTTTTCACAATTAAAAGAATTTCAGAGCAGCATGGTTGCAGTGGAAGCACACACAGAACTGGGTCCATCTGTTTGCAGCCACAAATAGAAAGCTTGTCACAATTGAGATAATATTAGTTAATCTTTGCCCAGGAAACCATGAAGTGGCAAGTATTGGAAGCATGATTTTAAAAGTAGAATGATGCTTACTTGTGGCAGGAAAGTCATACTAAGAAATAAAATAGACCTCCTTGAAACGTGGTGTGCGAGGACCTCATTTATTAAATTCCCCATGACCCTATTGTTTTGGTCATTTTATATGATCTCAGCTCTAGGCAGAAATGTGAAGAAGTGTAATGCAATTGGTTTCCTTATCTTTTGAAACATCCCCCCCTCCCCCCCCACACACACCCTTCTCCTGATGATAGACCAGTGGAGTGACAGCTCTGGATTTGGCAGGATGGTCAATGGGAACAAGAGGTAGTGACAAACCAAGAGAGACTCTGCACCTACTTCTCAGCAACTTGTTTCACTGCCACCGCTGGTACGTGCGCAGCTGAACGTGCAGTGAAGTGATGGCAGCCAACATGAAGTATTCTCATTGTTGAAGGGGCATTCCATGCCCTTCCTTACACTTGCAAACCTCCCTTTTTCTAAGGACCTATTCTGTGTCAAGGAAAACCTTGAGACAGGAAACTTGAGTGCTTTGTTATTTATATCCCTTCCCATGCAACTGGTTGGGTGAGGGGTTAGACTAGATAACATCTAATATCCATTTCAGCTCTAATTCTGGAGAGAGAGGCAATTAGTTTATAGATAAGAATCAGAGGTGTGCGGGAGTCAGCTGATCCTGGCTTGCAACCTTACATTTAGTGACATTGGTAGCTTGGCCATAGCGGGACTCTCTATACCAAGGAAGTCGGCATATTCTACAGGGTCGTTGGTTTTGTGTTTTTTCCCCCTCCCTCCGGAGAACAGTTTTAACTACACACCACTTGGTAAATCTCAGATGTCTTGTGATGTTCACAATAAATACTCTCATCTCACTTTGTCCATGTGAATGCGTGAGAAATCTTACCATATGGATAAAGTGAGGACACTTGAATATGTACTTTTAGTATTTTTTTCCTGAGAATAGCAGTGAATGCATTATTAGCTCTGAATAACAATAGTCCTTTATAGAAGTCACTATAAGTATTCAGGGGAAATTTGAACAAAGGTTTGGCATCATGAGTCTAACTTGGTTAGGAAAATTTCTGGTGATAGCTATCATTTCAGTGATAAACCAGCGTTTTTCCTAGTAAACCAATATTTTCCCCTGCTTAGTTAGGGGAAGTGGTTACTCACCTGCATGGTTAGTGTAAACTTTTTTAGGCATCTACATCTTCCCCCCTCATTTTGAATAACTGGCTCTGTAGTATCCTAGTTCTTTTCTCTAAAATTCTTGCCTTTATTAATATGGCTATTATATTTAATGATTTTTTAAAGCATTTTTGTTCAAAGAGACTTCCTCAGATTTGGAATCAAAAGACCTTCATCAGTGTACTTGTATGTGTTAAAGAGAGAAAGTAATAGGGAGCGAGAAAAAGATGTGGAGTTAGGATGTTTCTTACTCTGTCACTGCCATTTACCCTCAAGCACCCTCCGGTTGGAATTTTGACGTGTTATTGGTAAATCATTCTAATGTCTCCCCTTCAGCCTAGGTGAATATTTATTTTGATCCAACTTGACAACTAGCAAAAATTATTTTATAAATGGCAAGTTTTTTTTAAAGATGTTATTTATTTATTTATTTGAGAGCGAGTGAGTGAGAGCATGAGCACGAGTGGCATGGCAGAGGGAGAGGGAGAAGCAGACTCCTCAATGAGCAGGGAGCCCAATGCAGAGCTTGATCCTAGGACCCCAAGATCATGACCTGAGCCCAAGTAGAGGCTTAACTGGCTGAGCCACACAGGCGCCCCATAGATGGCTGGGTTTTGAAAAGCAGGGCTGTTACCAAGGGGATGGGAGGAAGAGCTCTCAGGCCATGCCAAGCAGAATTGTGGGGCAGGAAAAGTTGTGCTTTCTTGGTTTTCTATTTCTCTTTCTGTAGGTATTATTTCTCTGTGATTTCCCCCACCTTGTGACACTCAGGGCCTTCATTACTCCATCTGAGTAGGGTAGCCCAGTTCTCCACCAAATACATCCTGATCCTGTTCAGTTCAATTTAACAAGAACTTGGAGTCCATTCTGAATGATAGAACTACCATAGGCCCAGGGAATCCGATACTGAAGAAAACACAATTCATGCTTCAGAGGAGTCCCCATAATTTGATTGGATACACACACCCAGACACATTCTAAAAAGTCTTTCAGACTGGGTATATATTATTTTATTGATAACAGAATAGGTTCTATATGGATCTGAGGAGGAATAAAGAAATCATCACAGATTGTGAGAGAAGGAAGAAAGGAAGAATATATCAAGTATACAAATACTTAACATTTATTGAGCAATTATGGGTTGGTAGCTTTTCTAAGGGCTTTGCATATATTAAACTCATTTTATCCTTGCAATAGCAATCCTATTGCTAAGAGTAGCATTTTTCTGCCAATTTACTAGTGTATCCATTGGGGCATGGTGATGTTAAGTAGTCAAACACTCATAATTAATAAGACTTTGTAGAGCCAGGTTTGTACCTAGCAGAGCAGTCATGGTGACTACTGTGATATATGTAAAAATAGATTTTTACTCATCCATCCATAAGTATACATGAATATTAATTAAAAATAATGCATATCCTACATTGTTCTAGCTCTAGTAATATAAAGAAAAATTGACAGTGGTACCCTCGAGCATTTCAAAATCTAGTTGGAATAGACATCTCAGCAAACAGACTACGAGAAATTCCACTTGAGTAATATCCAAGAGTTGATTAAGGAACACAACTGAGGGGCCCCCTGCCTGCAGATAGGAGTCTGGTACCATGAATGTTGGTTGAATTAATTTTCTGTGCTGTGCCCATTTCTAAAAAAAAAAAAACATTTGTTTAAGAGGACTTTCAGAGATGCAGGGAATATGGCCTCTTTAAGATGCCAACAGTCTTGGGCAGCCCGGGTGGCTCAGGGCGTGATCCTGGAGTCCCGGGATCAAGTCCCGTGTCAGGCTCCCTGCATGGAGCCTGCTTCTCCCTCTGCCTGTGTGTCTACCTCTCTCTCTCTCTCTCTCTCTCTCTCTCTGTCTCTCAGGAATAAATAAAATCTTTAAAAGAATATAAAAAAAATGCCAACAGTCTTTTGCTTGATACCTTCAGTCTATTTTTCCCATGTTGTCATTGTCCCTCATCTCCCTTGGTGAATCCCTAACCTAGGTTAAATCCCACCCTCTACTCCACATCTGGACCTGTACAGTAGAAGACTCCTGGAGAGAAACACACCCCTTGCACACATGGTCTCTAAGATCAAGTGAACACTTAATGCTAGTCAGTAAGTGTACTGTGTTTCCCTGGTCCGTTCATTCTCCCTTTATTTAAACCATTTCATACCTTCTCCAGTCTTCTCAAACTTTTTAGATTGCCTGGGTCATTCTCACTTGCAACTCATGACTTTGCTTCCTATTTTCTTGAATAGAAGCATATAAGAGAGAGCTTCCACTAATTCTCAACACTCCCTAATCCTCCTGCTTGCATCAGCCCCAAGTGCTCTGCCTTTTTCTCCTGGGATACTCTGTGATCCATCTCTGCTCTGAGCACCAGCCATAATCTATACTTATTCACTAGATCCCACATGTTTTTGCTGGGCACCAAATTTCCCCTTCTGTAAAGGATAAAACTTACTTTTATTTCTCCAATGTTAAAACATTCTGTTTTTCCTCCAGCTATTATCTCTTTCTTTTGGGGGGCAAACCCCTCAAAAATGTCTGTACTCACTGTTTCCAAATTGACTTCCCCCTTTCTCTCCCATAGATCCATCCCAGACTTCCCCTCTGAAATATATTTCTAAAAATATTTTATAGAGATATTATTTATTCATGAGAGACAGAGAGAGGCAGAGACATAGGCAGAGGGAGAAGTGGGCTCCCTGTGGGGAGCTTGATGTGGGACTCAATCCCAGGACCCTGGGATCATGACCGGAACCAAAGGCCGATGCTCAACCACTGAGCCACCTGGATGTTCCTCCCCTGAAATACATTCAATTGCCTACTTGACATCTTCACTTGGATCCATAATAACTGTTCAAGCTACTATGAGAAAAATTGAACTTCTGCTGTTACCAGCCCCCCACAGTCTACTTCTTTTACAGTATTTTCCACCACAGTTAAAGGCAATTCCTTTTTCCCACCAAAAGCATTGGCATCATTCTGGATTTGTTTCTTTATCTGACAATCAGTGTTCAATATAATATAAGCCATATCTTAATAATATATCTAGAATCTAGTGACTTCACCTCCATTGCTGTCTTCCTGGTCCAAGCCACCGTGACCACTTGCCTGGATTATGCAATTACTCTTAATAAGTCACTTTGCTTTCAACCTTACGTCTTAAGTCTATTCTCAACAGGGAAGCCAGAGTGATCCTGTTCAAACATGAGTTAGATCACATTGATTTTTATCTCAAAGATTTTTAGTGACTTTCCAGCCTCTGCAGAGTAGAACCCAACACTTTAAAGATAATCTTCAAGTTTTTGCATGCTCTGGCCCCCATTAGTGCTCTGAATTTTTATTTACCAGTTATCCTCAGGGATCACTGTCTCACTTGCTTCAAATCCTTAACCAAATTCCACTTTTTTTAAAAAAAAAGATTTCATTTATTTGAGAGAGAGAACATGTGTTCACGTGAGTGAGCGAAAAGGTAGAGGGTGATGGACAGAGAATCTCAAGCAGACTCTGCACTGAGTGTGGAGCCCAACAGGGGGCGGGATCTCAGGATCCTGAGATCATGACCTGAGCTGAAATCAAGACTTGGTTGCTGGGGTATCTGGGTGGCTCAGTGGTTGAGCATCTACCTTTGGCTCAGGGTGTGATCCCAGAGGCCTGGAATTAAGTCCCTCATCAGGCTCCCCACAGGGAGCTTGCTTCTCCCTCTACCTATGTCTCTCTCTCTCTCTGTATCTCCCATGAATACATAAATAAAATCTTTAAAAAAAGGAAGAAAGGGATCCCTGGGTGGCGCAGCCGTTTAGCGCCTGCCTTTGGCCCAGGGCGTGATCCTGGAGACCCGGAATCGAGTCCCACGTCGGGCTCCCGGTGCATGGAGCCTGCTTCTCCCTCTGCCTATGTCTCTGCCTCTCTCTCTCTCTGACTATCATAAATAAAAAAAAAAATTTAAAAAAAAAGGAAGTAAATTGGACACTCAACTGAGTCAGCCACTCAGGAGCCACTCAAATTCCATTTTCTTAGTGAGTCTTCCTCTTCATAATATTCTTGTTCCTCACCCTTGTAGTCCCTAAAGCTTCCTAGCCCCTGCTATTACAATTACTATTACCTAGCATACTCAATATTTTAATTATTTAGTTTATTTGTTGTCTTCCTGCCCAACTAGAATATAACCCTTGGATTTTATTATTTAGGGTTTGTTTGTTTCTTTTTGTTTGCTTCTGTATTAGTCCCAGAGCCTAGCATATTCTTAGTACAGAATATGTGAGCTACAATTAAGTGTTGAATAAATGAACAAAAAATAATGAAAAACTCTGCAAAAGTACTTAAGGCACATAGGTGGTCTTACGCAAGATTTGTTGAGTAATGAATGAATGGCACAATGTATAAAGGAATGTAGTTGAGAAAAATTATACCACTTGTAAACAAAGATAATTGTAAAGTGAAGTCACGATTTAGGCTACCACATAAATTATGTACTGTGAACTTTAGTGCTCTTGCTAAGGGTAGATCAGATATTTGATTCCAAGCCTTAGGAAGATAATGGGAGAAGAAAAAAATAGGGGTGCCATGGTTTATAGAGCCAAAATTAAGGCACAATATCTCAAGCAAAGCAAAATTATTCTAGAGAGCCATTTCTCCCAAGAATTCTAAAAAAAAGGCAAATTATATTAAAGAAAAAGCACAGTAAACATAATGAAGTGCCTTCACCAACCCCTTAGACTGTCCCTCACAAAACCAATGGCATCGCCCACACCATAATTCTATATTAGCAATTCTCAGAGGATCCAATATATTATCTAAGTACATAGTATTCTTCTAGTGTTGCTTAGTTTGGTATATTTTAGGAATCTAGAGTGAAAGGTAGACTGCAGATTTTTCAGAGAATTGATCTTTCACTTAACGTATTCACTCCACAAATATTTATTCCCTACAACGAACCATTAACTGGGCTCAGCGCTGGATATACCTTATATAATGAATATCATATTTCCAAAATACCTCTTCTTTCAGTCAAACTTTGACAACTGTGAGGGCAAGTGATGAGTTTGAATTGTACTTCATTTCTAGAACCTAGAGGGCAGCTATGTTGAGTTTACATTTTTAATATGTTTGTGTTTAGGAATCATTATGTCATTGTTAATAGCCTGCATTTTGCTCTTATGGAGGCATGAGTCTGAGATTTGCATCTACCACCTACCACCAACTTGGGTAAGTTTTGTGAACCATTGAAAACTTTAGTTTCCTCATGCAAAAAAATATATATATATATATAATATTTATATTTATATTTATTCTCCTTGAAATGATTAACAAAATATCTGGGTACTTGTGGAAGAGTAGATGTGACTTGATAGGTAGGCAAGAAACTGGCCATTTCATTTACATGCTAAGTAGTGTGGATTTCAGCTTTAGAGAAGGAAAACTACAAATGAATTTTAAGTATCAGAATGACACACCCAGATTTATGTTTTACATTCATCACTATGTTGGCAGTCCAGGGGTGAATAGGAAGTTTGGAAATTTGAAGAGACAAGAGCCAGGGAGCTAATTAATAATTGAGACAAAAGATGATGAGAACTTATACCAGGATAGTGGGGGCTGGGAATAGACCAGGAAAGGGACCATTTGTAATTTCCTTCTCTTTCTAAACTTCCCAATTTTGTATCCCATTCTTTGAGAGTACTTTTCTGATACCTGAATTTGACCCAAAGTTCTTTTGTGTCCCATGCTCTTTGGTGATGTTCCTGCAAAAGACCATTGACATATTTCAAGCAACAAAGCGGGGACCATGGAGATGATATCTGGGGGAAGAAGGATCTTCCTATTTTTTATACACTCGAGTTAAAGCCCTGAGTAATTCTGTTTGCTGAGATCACGTTGATATGGTACCTGCTTTCATCACATAGCCCTTATTTTTAAAAAGCATTGTGATCTGCTATTCTATATTGTCAAAGAGAAGTTCTTTTATTAAAACAATGCCAATGTTATTGCAGAGGGCATTAGATATTTTTGTCTGACTCTGCTTCTGATATTTTCACCAGAGTATTCCACAGTTAAATGGAAAGCTGTAGAAAAAATCTTGTTTATAAAACGAAGATAGGGTTTAAGCAAAGGCCTATCCTGTTGGCTCATGACAGCAAAGGAGAGGGAGGCAGCATGTGAATCCCAAGCCTGGCTTTATCAGATTGTTGTTACATCAAGCCCTTCCTTGGTGCTGTTTCTCAAACTGGTCAATGGATCTATTTGTGGTAAGAGGGTAGGAATAATGGAGAGAAGAGAGTTTGGGCGGACAGTGAGAAGAAAGAAAAACAACATCCTCCAACGACTTTCTCATTAAGTTCTCGTGAGAAAACGTTAGGTTAGAAGCTTGAAAGGAACCAGTCTATCTTGTGTCTTCCATATACTTACCAGTTTACTATGTTTAGGTCAATTAACTCTTGTTTTCTCATATGTCAGATTCGTTAAAAATTCATTCGACATACACGTAACGAAACGAACTGTGTGCTTAGCCCTGTTCTAACTAAGCATGGGCATAGAGAAATCTATAAAACAGACAAACCCTCAGGAGTTTAATTCTAATGGGACAGGCAAATAGTAAACAACTAAAATGAAGCATATAGTATTGGTTTATAATACGTTATTGTTTTTATATAATGAATATGTGCTTTATATATCTGTATCATATTTGGTATATGTTAATACACAATTTGGTAAATAAGATATATAAAGCTGTTATGTAACAATTGACATATTGCAGATGATAAATACGTCAGGCAATAATAATAATGTCTTCTCACATCACAAGTGACATAAGAGTCAAAATTTCTAGAAGACTTTTGAAAAATACGAGATACTCTGTAAATACAGACTATTTACTCGTCTACAAGGATGGGTACCTTATAGGGTAGTGCTGGATTTAATTTAAGGTTCTCCATGTATTCCCCAGTATTTTAGGCCTGGCTTTGGAATGGTACTCACTTATTCCTCCACGTCCTCAAAGAATCTGGGAGACCACCCATACAGTTGAGTTTGGAGATGCAGGCTGGGATTGCCCTTCATGGAGGGGGTCTGAATGACATAAACATTGTGGTCTTTGGGCACTTTGCTGGCCTAATACGCTTTAGGCAACGGATACCTTAGTAGCTGGTGTCTTAAAACATCATTATGCTTCCTATAGTTATTTATGTTTCTACGAGGGCTGGAGGGATGTTGTGTGCATCTTGCTTCTGCCCAGCACAAAGTGTGACACCTGGTAGGTGCTCAGTAACTGTTGAAACAATGCTAGGTTGGCCACATGGTAACCCTTAGGGGGGAATGTAGCATAATATAGAACTACAGGAAGTCACTGGGAAGTGCATGTGCTCCCACATGAGCTCCATGCTTACCTGCTGTCTTGAGTGTAGACCTCTTTTCAAAGTAATCATGGAGGAGAGAAACAAGGCCAAAGGGTAGTTCGGCACCACTGGAAACTGTGTTCTCCCCATTAAACTCTTTTCTTTCCTGAGAACATCTTGCATCATTCAGAAGGTTTATTTACGTTTTCTTTTTTCCATGACAATGAAGTTAATGATGTCCTTATTTATTTTAACAGTAGTTTGAAAAATTATTTTTATTCTTCATGGAGAATATCATTCCACGGCTCATAAATTTATAGAAACATTGGTATTACTTTAGTTTACAAAGTATAACCTTTTTTTAATTGGGAACGGATAAATCAGAAGGTATTGTGTACTCCAGCTTTTAGAATTCCAGAGTAATGTTACCAAGATAAAAGCAGTCTGGAATATAAAAGTTAACTGCCTTAATACCAAATTTATTTCTGTAGTTTGACAATCTATGTTTTCCTTCCTAGGAAGTTGGAATTTCCATGCAAAGCTTATGCTGCTCTGGCTTGGTGTGTAATTATACTTTTGTTTTTAAGGAATTGTTACTATGGGTCATCTATGAATGAATGCCAATTACTCCGAAATTGGACTTTTGCTATTTCTGTGTTCTGAGATTGCATAAAATTCAGCTGACATCAGCTGTGCAAATGTATGTAACTGCCTATCTTCCAAGATGATGACTCATTCACATGAGTAACTAAGACAAGTAAGATTGTCTTGTCAAATTCCTGGTGAATACATTCGTTCTCCCTACCGTCTACTCCCATATGCATCTGAAGAAATAGCAAAAAGATATAATCTACATGTAATGGTGATACCCACTGACTTTCCCCAAAGATGTTTTAGAAAGCAAAGTGGTGGTCATAAGAGAACGAACAAAAATCCTAAAGATTTGTGTAAAATGAGTTCATATGTAATATAATCTCTAATTTTCTATAAATGTGTTTTTTAAAAAATGGACTGATAGTTGTTTGAATTCCTGGTATTTTTGGCCAGGCTAGTTTTATCTAATTTTGGGATAGGATAGGAGGTTAGAGTGGAAATGCAGCTGGTAGTCATTACCTTCACTTTTGTTTAAAGAAGCAGAAGGCAATCAGGAAACAAATGGGAAATGACCCAGAGACTGAGGTAATGGGTATGAATGATCCAAACAAAGATGGGATGAACTTGTTGACTTAAATGTAGAAGCAGGAAAGTCAGGGGATTTATAATTCAAGCTGCATTTAAAGTACCCGAGCTGATGTATTGTCTCAGAATCATTGACTGGAGTTTGAAATTTGAAGAAAATATTTTATTGACTATTTTTTAAAGATTTTATTTATTTATTCATGAGAGACACACACACACACACAGAGAGAGAGAGAGAAGCAGAGATACAGGCAGAGGGAGAAGCAGGCTCCATGCGGGGAGCCTGGTAGAAGGCTTGGTCCCAGGACCCCGGGATCACAACCTGAACTGAAAGCAGCCACTGAGCCATCCAGGTGCCCCTGAAGAAAACATTTCAAAAAGGAATGCTTTTCTTGGAAAAGGGAATTCTGAAGTTGGGATCCAAGGAAGTTCGTAAATGGGCTTTATGCTTCATATAGTTCTTGAGCCCTTGACATTATAGGCAAAAATTTGGATAGTTTTTAGATATGTAGTTTTGGTGGGTGAGGCAGAGGAAATGGTACACAGCTTTTATAAAATTTTCAGTCTATGAGATAACAAAGTTTATGAGCCAAGGGTGTAAAGGGCACAGCATCTAACACCCTTCGTATGAGTTTGGCCAATCACTCAATCTCTATGAATCTGTTTCCGGTGTGTTGTAGTTAAGCCTGCTCTCTGCAGTGCAGTCATGAGGATCAGATGAGATAATGTGCTTGAAAATATTAATAGCTTAATGCTACTACAGACAGCACTTCCCATGTGCCAGGCACATTTCTTAAGAACTTCATGCCCTTTATCTCATTTAATCTTGGCGACTCTATGAAATGAGAATTACTACTTTCTCTGCCTTAAATATGAGGAAACTGAAGTACAGGAAATCAAGCAATTTGTTTAAAGTCACACAGCTAGTAACACCACTGGGACTTGAAACGATCCAGTCTGATTCCTGAGTATAGGCTCCTGGCTGCAATACCAATAATGCCTCTCCAAAGGCCTTGTAAAATGTCATTCAAACATAGTTTACTAGTTTACTATAGAACTAGTTTACTAGTTTGCATAGAACTAGCTTACAAATAATGGTTGATGGAAATATTCTGAAGACAGGTTAAAATTTGCAGTTTGTTTTTTGTTTTGTTTTTAATGGTGGTGATTACAGTGGGTGCTTGGGAACACCAGCTTGAGGAACCCTAGGTGTAGCAGTAGAGGAGACACGTTCTAAGCAGAAAGTCTGCTAGTTTCACTTGGTCTCAGACTTTGATGCTCTGACTCAATTGTTAAGGCAAATTGGTCTCAAGCTAAACCATAACTGGAAAAAAACAAAAAAAACCCACTTTAGCCAGGTCAACCTTAATGTGCTTGACTAAGCTGATTTAGGAAGGGCCTAATGGCTCTCTCCCTAGTGCTAAATGTTTGTTCAGTGTGGCGGCTCTGCCTGATTTCTCGATGAAGGGCATATGGAGTGTGGGTGTGGCCTTGGTTCCCTGCTTTCCCAAGAGTGGGCCTTGAGGCTCAGAGCATCAGAGATTTAGGTTTGGTGTTTGGTGGAACAGTAAAAATCTATATTTGCTTTACCAAGAGTTTATTTTTGGCCATCATCTTCCTGCAGCGTGCTCCATGGCTTCAGCTGTGGACTCCCAGTGTCTCAATGATAAATAAAGCAGGAAGAATGACAGTTTAGGGATTCCAGCCTGATACCAGAAGTCAGAGAAAATTGGAGAAAATAGTGTGACTCTCAGAACACAGAGTTCATTTCTTAAAAGCATCTCAGGGTGTCTTGCTGCCGACACTCAGAGCTGGAAGGAACCTCAGGTAGCCTCCTATCCAGGGGTTCTTAAAGAATTTCAAGGCCTGGGTGAACATATGCATTTTTCTGAGGTGATCTGTAGTTTCTGTACGATTCCCAAAGTGGCCCGTGACTCTTTCAAAAAATAATTTAGACTAAAACCCAGACTTAGGAAAAAAAAAAAGAAATAAAATCCATCTAGAAGACAAGACTGCTTTAAATAGCTCTTTGAAGGAACAACACTAGGAACAGCCACTGTTGTCAGCTACTCTTGCTTCTTGAAAAGATCCTCCATTTGCTTATTTGAAATTTCTAAGGCACTTTAATTCCATTCACTTCGGTTTCAGTCTCTATGGTGATGGATGGAAAATAGCTGGTCAGGAGCACCTTTACAGCAAGTCTTGAGGATAGTTACTAAGTTACTAAAGAGTTTTCTTTTTTTTTTTGGACTATTAGCCTTGGTTCCTTTTATCTCTCCCCTTAGTTCTATTTTTTTCCAATCCTTAAATCATTTATGGGGTGGGAGATGGGCTGCGTCTTGCCCCATGATTCTCACCCTTGGCTGTTATATCACTGGTTGTATGTTAATTATTTGAAATCACGGCATTGTATTGTGTAGTTCCCTAGCACAGTGAGGCTTTTCTCACTTACAGGGATGTGACTTGTATTTATTATTGTTACTTTGATGATTAAGGGACACAGGGAACTTAGGTCACTAAGCAAAGTGACTATAGAACTGAAATTATCTCCCAAATTCTTGAATCTCGAGAACCATATTTACATAAATATCTAAAAACTACCAGTACAGATTGAAGTTCTTGGATGAAAATTCTCCTTCTTCTTCTTTGTAACCTGGAGAATAGTACACCCCCCCCAGGACCCCAAAACTCCTAAAATCGATGTGTTCAGCGAATGGTAAAGAAGACTGATGATTTTGAATTCTAGCCTTTATTATACCAGGATTTTTTATTTTTGTTTTTGTTTTCTTTCCCCCTTATATGACGCAAAAATATTCAGATACAAAACCTCTGGTAAATGTATCCATTTAGAAAGTGGACCAGAAAACAATAGCAAATTTCAGTTTTTATGAGAGTATTTGAACTTGGGACTTGTCACCACATTAATAATATAAATTATTATTATTATTAAGTATATATTAATTAGCTGAGCAATTTTCATGCTGTGATTGGACAGTTTGAATGTGTCAGAGAAACCAAGTGTAAGTATCTTGTTGGCATCTCTTTGCTCACATATAAAATAAAGACTAGAAGGACGATCTCAGTGTTGGCTTCAAGGACGTGGTGGGAATTGTTAGACCTCTTTGTGTTCTGACTATTGTTAGAGACCTGCAAGATGAAATAACGTTCAGTTACACACTTAGCTGAAAAATCTCTGTGACCCAAGTTGCCTTGTGCGACTCCGTACAGGACGTGTGGTTCCAGAAATTCTCGAGAAGCCCCAGCCGGCAATAGCTCTCTGCCAGGGAATTAGGCCTTAAAACTGGAGCTTCTATACCAGATGCCTTCTAAAAGTTAAAGAGCCTGTTGAGTCAAGACAGCTGAACAGTTAATAATTCACTGGGGTATGCATGGATGTACTCAAGAGCAGGCAGTTTTAAACTCGGGAGGGTTAAATGATTTCAGTGGCTTTTTCGTGTTGGCCAAGATAGCCTCTGACCAAACCAACTGTTTGACAAGTCTTACTGAAATGCCGCTGGAGTTAAGTGTTCTTTTCAGGAACAAAAATATTTACAGTTATGACCCACTGGGAATAATTCAGTCTCAGATGTTCTTAGACTGTCAGACAGGGTTTAATCCTGACTCTTCTACTTGCTAGTCTCATGACTTGAGGCAAGTTACTTAAACTTCTGTGTGTTTCCGTTTTCTCATCTGCAAAATGGGGGATAATAATGATAGTTATCTAAAAAGATTGTTGAGGGGCACTTGTCTGGCTCAATGGTTGAACCTCTGCCTTTCGCTCAGATCGTGATCCCAGAGTCCTCGGATTGAGTCCCACATCGGGCTCCCCGCAGGGAACCTGCCTCTCCCTCAGTCTGTGTCTCTGCCTCTCTCTCTCTCTGTGTCTCATGAATAAATAAATAAAATCTTAAAAAAAAAAAAGATTGTTGAGAATAAATGGGTCAATACACTAAAGCACTTATAATAGTTCTTGGCCTTATATTAAGGATTCAGTAATATTGGGCAGCATTATTATTATTATTATTATTATTATTAGCATTTGGGGGATTTTCTAAATATTTTGAAAGCCAAGCACTTACTCATCTACTGATTATAAACAACTAGTCTGTTTAGGGTCAAAGTTTAGAAATATTAGATAAAATGACATAATTATAGAATAGCTTTATGTATCCAAACATTGATTTTAATTTGTATATACACAAATAATCAGCATTGTTTGTATATTTGTATTAATTTGTATACATGCAAATAATCATCTATAGAATCGTCATATCTCTATTTACACAGTCTATACCGTTAAGATTCATAGACAACATCTTTAGCGCTATAAGCATAGAAAGTAAGCATCTTTCCCAGGAACACTTTAAAATAGTTTACTGAACAGTTATCCCTGACTGTACAGAGAAATTCACATAAGAGGCATTGATTCTTTAGACTTTGTTTCAGCGACCTGGTGAAAGATGGAGCTTTTATAGGAAGAGAGGTCACTGGTCCACTCAAGGTCAGAACAGAGTGACTGGGACAAGACTAACTTCTGGTTTTCCTGACCTCTAGTTTGTTTGTAAGAAGAAAAAGGAATCCTGTAACAAAGAGTTGGAAAGAGACATTTCACCAAATACACTGATTCATAGATTTTTAAAAATCTATCACATAAATACATAGCTTTCTTGATTGAACTATTTATTCAGAGTACATGGAAGGAAGGAAATGAAATAGTGAGCTTACCTGCATATGTTCAGTGATTGGGCTCATTTCATACCAGAAGCTTGGGATTCTGGATTCTGTAAAGTTTTCTGAATTTCTGCTTGAAAGTAGACACCCACCTGTCCTTTATAGTAAATATGATAGCCCTTTACCCTGGTCTTGGTTAAGGAACACTTTGTTCAAGTGATATATTATGAGAAGATGGAGCATTCATTACTTGGTGGTCTGAAGTTCTCCTAATTCAGCAGGATCCCAAAAAGAAGAGCTCTCAGTAAACATTAAAAATTCAAACTGCATGAGTGTCTAAGAGCCAAGTTTTCTGGCTTATTAGCTTTTATTTATAGATCTGTAAAGGGCTTAAGTAGGAGCTGTAAGCCTGCGGGGAAAGCCTACCTGTGAAGCTGCTTTCCAAGTGGATAGGTGTGTATAACTGTGATTAAGCAAAACTGTACAAGAGTTGGTCCAGTCTTTTTACTAAAGACTTTATTAAGCTTGCATAAATGGCAAGCAGGCTAGCTTACTGTGGTCTCTGTGATCTGAGGGGTGGACGGCTAACTTAAAACATAGTAAGGAAGTTCCACTGACATATATTGAACTTCCTGGAGTTTTATAGGTATGATAGGATAAAAACCCCAACCTCCACATTTGGTCATTGAGGCAATTTTCAAACACTTTCGGTTCTATTGGTGTCTATGAGGAAGTCAGATTAGCTCCCACCCAGATGGATCAGGCCCCCATAAAGATGCTATATTCTTCCAAAGATGACTGCCCAGTTTGTGTCCACACACTTCAACCACTGTGATTAAATGGCCCCTTTGTTCAAACAGCCAGATAGTTAACTTACCAGCTCATTCCGATGGATGGTGTGTATATGTGACTGACAGCTACCAAGTCTTTCTCTGGTTCTTTGAGCAGGTGACGAATCATCCCAGTTGTCTTTGGTATTCCCCAGGTTTTAGTACTAAAAATCTTATGTCCTAGGAAACCCCTCCAAAGAATGTGAAAAGTCCTAGCTTTTAGAGATGAATGAGGAAGGATGGCAAAGAGTATAAAATGCACATGAGAGCCCATGAATTAGGGGCTGACAAAGCTTTTTAAGTGTCAGATAAATATGGCATGGATTATCTACCTTTTATGGTTGCTGTCATGGTTGGTTGTTCCCTCCCTTTTCTCTGATCACTGATGTTGGCCACCATGATTTGTGGTTCACAGCAACAGATGTAATTTAAGCATGTTGCTATTGTGAGTATGGTACTGTTTTTGACTTTGCCTGTGGCCTAACTGCTAGCCTTTGTATCGAGATAGTGCTATTTTAATTTTTAACGTCATGAACGTTATTGTTTTTTACAACCTAAGAGTGACCACATTTTCTTAGAGCTTAGAAAAGGAAAATGGGCAACAATTACAACACCAATTCCAACATGACCAAAACATCGTGAAAAAGTCTGAATTATTGTGTTATTTTAAGAATAGATGGAAGGGCGCATACAACTGTGTTAGGAAGTCAAATACGCAAACCAAGAACGCACACTATGCAGAAAATAATTGGGATTAAGCATGGTAGAGAAGGGACTGTGAAAGATTATATGAGGAATGTATTTCACAAGTCAGGATAAGACAGGCAAGTGCTCCTAAGTCAATCAAAAGCTTTCTATCTCCCCAAAACAAACCAACACTGCAAAAAAATAGGAGCTCCTGAGTTAGCTTTGGAATACCACAGGAAAGAGTGCATGCTGTTGTGTCATTACCTGATTGTTCCATGAAACTGAACGAAATTAGTTTTTGAGGTTGCAACTAAATTCAGAATGTCCTATGGGTAAACAAAAAAGAAATTTTGATAACTATGTTGAGCTGATTCTGTTGGATCTTACCAATGGTCATGCTGTTTATAGTGTATTAAGTGATGCCTTAAATTACAGCAACAGAAAAATATCCCTCCTGGCTCTTAGCACTTTGATTTGAAAATGGAGTTTCAAAACATTTTGACTTCTCTGAAGATTTTAGTAAAGCTTCAGAAAACATAAGACAAAAGACTGTTGAAATCTTGTCCAAATACAAAATCGACTTTGCTCATGTATCTTCATATTTCATAGGCAGTACAGTTATACATTTTGACAAATTCCATTCAGTCCATGAACTTCTTCCCAAGGATAATGAAAAAGGTCTTACCAGCTGAATGTCCTGAGCACCTTGCCCACAAGACTGCTAAAAAGGGGGTTTATATGATCTATTACTCTCTGATATTGAAACATTCATGATAAACATTTATGTCACTTTTCAGTTTCTTCCAAATATATTGAAGCA
The DNA here is from genome assembly GCF_905146905.1 of Nyctereutes procyonoides. Lineage (NCBI taxonomy): Eukaryota > Metazoa > Chordata > Mammalia > Carnivora > Canidae > Nyctereutes > Nyctereutes procyonoides. The sequence continues at coordinate 6,718,833 of NW_026575137.1, forward strand.
CTTTATGATATATTCAACTTTATAGACATGAAAGGAGTTAGCCTCATTAGATGGGTGTACAAGAGAGATATCATTGTTGACAGCCATAAAAAGGCTTTAAAATGCTGACTTACTGTAAAATCATGTTTTCAAAGTGTGAAGCAATAAGGACTTGGATGGAGCTAGAAAGTAATATGGTGAGTGAAATAGGTCAGAGAAAGACAAATACTATGATTCCACTCATATATGGATTTAAAAAAAGAGAGAGAGAGAAGGAAGACAGCCAAGAAACAGACTCAACTATAAAGAACAAACTGATGATTACCAGAGAGGAGGTGGGTGGAGGGATGGGTGAAATAGGTGATGGGGATTGATGAGTGCACTTGTTATGAGCACTGGGTGTTGTGTGGGAAGTGTTGAATCATGGTACTGTACACCTGAAACTAATATATACACTGTATGCTAAATAATTGGAATTTAAATAAAAACAAAAAAAATCTTTAAATAGAAAAAAAACAAAGCCATAATCATAAAATGTAGGTCTTTTGTAAAATTGAAGTTACATAACACAAACTTTCTAAAAGCAATGGATATTCTATACACTATTTCAACTTAGAAAATATTTCATACAAATGCGTACTTTTGCATTGTGGGGGAAACCTGTAATGTAATTACTGCTATTTTATTTATTTATTATTTTTTATTACTACTATTTTATTTTTATTTATTTTTATTTTTTATTACTACCATTTTAAAGAAAAGCATTACCTGTTCTTTTAAAAAATAAAATAAAAAGAAAATGAAATGAACCCCCCCCAAAAAGAATGACTTTTTTGAATTAGAGAAAGGATTTCCAAATTAGGAAACCCATCAAAGATGAAACTGGAAAGAAGGATTACTATAAAAGAGAAATTTACATGGAGCTTTCCAAAATTGTTGGATGTTTTTAAAAGAGACCATATGAAGTGCAGAAAAAGGTAGACTAATGACATCATTCTATGCTTAGGTCACAGCAAATACTCCTACAACAGAAACATGACTAATTTTTGAGAAATAAATTACTTTAAATATCAAAAAAAGGCAGGGGGAGGGGGAGGGAGGCAGAAAGGGAGGGAGAGAAGGAGGGAAGAAATGTCACCAGGACAAGGGAGGCAGACTTTCTCAATTTATCAAAACTAACTTGTTTGGAATCCAACTGCAATTTTTCAAGTACAAATTACCTGTGTCTTGACAAGAAAGTATAATGCATGATGACATCTAATATGCTTTGAAGAGTTTAAAAATGATGGCCATTTCATTTTACTTATTTTTTAAAGATTTATTTATTAGAGAGTGAGCATGAGCAGGAGGGATGGAGGGAGAGGGAGAGAGAATCTCCAGCAGACTCCTAACTGAGCATGGACTTGATGCGGGGCTCAATCCCAGAACTCTGAGATCATGACCTGAGCCAAAATCAAGAGTCAGCCGCTCAATCAACTGAGCCACCCAGGTGCCTCAAAAATGATGGCCATTTCAGACATGGATAATAATTATAATGAGTAGATAGATGCAAAAAGACTGGATTGTCTAACAACCGGCCTACCAAAAGTCTGTAGATACAAAGTGGATGGGCATTTTTGGGAAGCTGGAATCAAATTCCTATAAATCTAGTAAGTAAAATTCTAAAGATTCCATGATCCAACACTTGTGTTGCTAGGATATTTGACTTGATATCATCACATTTGATGAATACCAACAATCAGTGTAATGTGTATGACATATTTTCTGTATTACAGAATTATTATTCAATTATTAAATTATTAAATTCTGTATTAATGGAAAAGGAAACAGGAAGAGTAAAATACTCTAGGAAAAAGAACATGTCAATATCAGTTTTTGAAAAATTAAATTTGGGTAATTATTCCTATTATATTTACATTGTGCTTTTAATGTCTCCATTTATGTATCTTAAGAGCACACAATAATATAGCTTACAAAGTTTAAATATCCTAATAAAGCTTAAAAAGAGTTAAAGTGCTCTTCAGAAGGCAGAAATATTAGCAAAAATCTATTATAAATGTGTATTTTTGCACCTGTATTAATTCTCTTAATAAGTCAGAGAAAGACAAATACTGTATGATCTCACTTATATGTGGAATCTAAAAAGGTCAAATTGATAGAAACAGAGAGTAGAATGGTTGTTGCCAAGGGATGGGTGAAAAGGAAATTGGGGAAATATTAGAAGAAGGTACGTGCTTTCAATTATGAGGAAGTTTGGAAGATCTAATGTGCACAATAGTGATGGTAGCAGACAATACTGTATTATATACTTGAAATTTGTAAATTAAAATATGTTTGAAATTCCATAGTGCCTACATTAGACTTCAAGTCGGATATGAATAGCATTTTCACATGATGATATCAGTTATCTTGGGACATAAGGATTGACCTTTATAAATGTCCAAAATTTACTTTCCTAATACCTGCTATGTGTATGCATATGTGTGTATGTGTGCGAGCGCACACACAAGACCTCATTAGTCAAGCAAATACATGTACAATATTGTCAATATTTAGGTGTGCTCCATTTGCACAAACCTGGAAAATTGTGGCTTAGAGCAAACTATTGTGCCTCGTTGTTCCACTCAGACATTTAGTGTTGCTTAATTGATTTGTGGCTCAGTTCAAAAGTGGAACCTGAACACTAAGAAATTACAAGTGCAAAAATGGGCCATTTTTAAAGCTTGTATGCCTAATGAAATAGTATTTGTATATTGACTTTCCTATGGGACAAGGTACAGATCCGAAGGATAGTTTGTTCCCGTTGAGCTGCAGAGTAATTCAGCCTGGCATCCGTACGGGCAGAATATGGGGAAGCCAAGGTCTCAGTCAAGTTACATAGACAATGAACGTAAAATGCCCAGCAACCCACTAGCAATATCACATCTAAAGAGCCAAAGTTCACATCAGAACCAAGGCCAAGGGCTGGAAGCCAGAAATCTTCATATTAAAGGGGGAAAAAAGGATTAAGAAGAAATTCAGGGCAGTTTCTGGCAACACTGTTGTGTTATCTGCTCCTTAAATGCATTAGCAGGTGGTGTCAGCCTGCTTAAAGTTAGGATGGCCAACTTTCCCCCCCCAGCTTTATCGACATATAAAGACAACACTGTGGAAATTTAAGACCTACAATGTGGTAACGTGTCATCTGTATATACTGAGAAATGATTTAGCACAATCCAGGTGGTTAATACCTCTGTCACTTTCCTTAGCTGTCATTTTCGTGTGTGGGTACCGATGGATCTATAGTATTTTGATTACAATACTTGGGGAAATCCTTTGTCAGGAATGGTGTGCTGCTAAATCTTAACATGGAGCAAGTTACCCTTGATTTTTCTTTCCTTCTACCTTTCAATGCAGGCTTTCCTTTTGGATACTGGTAGTCATCTGGAGGGAGAATTAACCCTTCAAACGATCATACTCTCCCTGAAAAGTCTTTCGACTACCATCTACATGTTGACACTCATTCCAGATCTCTAAGATCCCAGAATCCTACCTAGCTGCCTAAGAAATATATTTCTCCCCTTTGATGTCTCAAAAGGACCTTGAATTCAGCACAAATCAAACTAAGCTTATTACTCCCCGGGCTAGACATTATCTAGCCGCAACAAGGGCCATTTCTGTTCCCTTCTTGTGTTTCAGCACTTCACCCCCTTCACGGGGGCTATGGGGCTAAGCACTGCATTTGAAAGACTCCTTTGTGGCTAGGGCGCTGGATGTAATTGGGGTCCTACCAATGAAATGCACCCAGGAACTACTAGGAAGGCGAGAGCCATTCCTTCTGCAGCGGTCTGAACAGGACACTTGCCCGTCAGACCTGAGGGCTGGCCTTTGGAGCTCTGGGCTCCCTTGTCATTTTCCCAGGTGTGGTATTGGCAGCGGAGGCCTTACCTCTGGGTGGAAACAGCTGCTCCTCACCTGTGAATTCTGCTTCCTGAACCAAACGTTGACTGAGACGCTCCTAAAATGTTTTCTCCTCGTGCACTCTCTATCCTGGTGTCCCTCCCATCTAGACAACTACCTGAGGATAGCCGGTGTGCAGGCGGCTCCCAGATCTGATCCTCTACCTTTGGACTTTTCGGTTTCCATATCTCCATTTCCTTATTGGACACAGGGACTCATGTGACCTATTGTTACCCCAAACTGGACACGTCTACAATAATCTTTCTCTCAAAATCAGTTTGAGAAAAGGACACTATTATTAACAGAGATAGACGGATCCTTCCAGTTAAATTATTCTATATCTTAATTGTATGTTTTAACAAGGCACGCAAGCTTGAAGTGCTGGACTCATTTTTGACGTTTCCTCTCTTGTCTAATCTTCAAATTATTCTGTTCTGAACAGTATCAGTTTTATTGGATTATTGCAATAGCCTGTTAACTGATCTCTGTATCTCTTTTTTTTAATTTTTTTTTATTTATTAATGATAGAGAGAGAGAGAGAGAGGCAGAGACACAGGCAGAGGCAGAAGCAGGTTCCATGCACCGGGAGCCCGACGTGGGATTCGATCCTGGGTCTCCAGGATCACGCCCTGGGCCAAAGGCAGGCACTAAACCGCTGCGCCACCCAGGGATCCCCTGATCTCTGTATCTCTTGTCCTCTTCTCTATGTAATTCATCCTATTGGCATGCCCACACTTATTTTAAAACTCTACATTGAGTTTTCTTTCTTCACAAAAATTCAATGATTTCCTATAAGCTATTTATTTAATAAACTTGAAATATTTTAGCCTGGCATTTAAACGTCTTCGTCATCTTCTTGTTTGAATTTACGTCTCCTTGTTCTTCTAAATATTCCATCTGTGAGAGAGTCAAGATGAGGTAGGTTATGTGGTGGTTATAGGAAGCTCCCAAATCTCTGTGACTTAAAATAATAGATACATGCTGATCCTGTCTCTGAGGCTCAGCTGGTCCTCTGATTCAGACTGTTCTTTTTTGGGACCCAGACCAACAGAGCAAACGCTTCCGAAACACTACTAGCCATCGTCACTAAGGAAAAAGGAGCTCTGGTGGGTCTTGGAGTGGAATTAAACATGTAGGCCAGAGGTGATCGCATAGGCAGTGCCATAATTCTTTCATTCCCCTGGGAAGGTAGAAACAGAAATACAATGACTGTACTCTTCTACTCATTGTCTTCTTTATCTTCTGCTTTTCTGTCTTCATTCTCTGCTCTGATTGTTTCTTAACACGAAAGGCTCCCTACTTTACCCACATTGTACTCATTCTTTTATAGCCAGCTTTCAGGTCATGTCTTTCATTAGCCTTTCCAGATTGGTCAAGGCCACAATAATTAGGGTGCCTGGTGGCTCAGTAGGTTAAACGTCTGCCTCCAGCTCAGGTCATGATCCTAGGGCCCTGGGATCAAACCCCCCATTGGTCTCCCTGCTCAGCGGAGTACCTGCTTCTCCCTCTCCCTCTCCCCACACCCCTGCTCATGTTCTCTCTCTCTCAAATAAGTAAATAAAAATCTTAATTGGTTTTGAAAAAACCCACAATAATCTCTTCCCCTCTACACACTTAAGAATAATTTTCTTGTTGTGATACCTCTTTGTTGTTTTATATCATTTAAATAAAAAAATGATGTTTTGCCTCATACTAGAGTGTATGAAGTGCTTCTTTTTCTTCTGTATGCCATCTGCTGTCCTTGTCATCATACTCTTAATTTGCAGGCTCTCAAGAATTTTTAAAATTTTGACGGCTATGTTGAAAATGGATGAATCCTAACCAAGTTTGTAAGGATAGAAAGGCACTTTAAACCTTGAGGGTCCTCCAAACTAGTACTACAGAGTACATTTTACACTGATACTTATATTAAAGTAGAAATAGGGCAGTCCAGTTGGCTCAGCGGTTTAGCGCTGCCTTCAGCCTAGGGCGTGATCCTGGAAACCCGGGATCGAGTCCCCCGTCAGGGTCCCTGCATGGAGCCTGCTTCTCCTTCTGCCTGTGTCTCTGCCTCTCTCTCCCTCTGTGTATCTCATGAATAAATAAATACAATCTTTAAAAAAATAAAATAGAAGTATATATCCAAGGTGTAGAACATATTTTAAGGGGAATTAATTTATTGATAAAAGCCTAATAATTATTCCATTGACACTATATTAAAATGTAAAGCTATACCTTAGTAATAAAAAAGTGCTATTGCTCATAGGTTATGTCTTTAGGTAAAAGCTCTACATTAACTGTATTTATTACTTTAATGGTAATAAAACTTATTGTGTTAATCCCAGTGATTAAAATTAATCTCTCTTTTTTGTTGGCCAGTTTCTCATTGTATGGCTCAAGTATCTCAAATCTTAATATTGCTGCACAAAAATATGAGAGTCCAAAATTTGCCATCAACACGAGAATATGAGACTACTGCAATATTTTCAGATTATTTTTTAGAAACTGTATATTGATTTGAAGATGAATTTTTCCATTTTTTCCATTTTGTCCTTGAGCATTTAGGGTACAGGCAAAAAAAAAAGATGAGAAATACATTTGTCCAGAATGAGTTACATAAAATAGAAAGATTAGCTAAAGTGACCCAGACAGGCAGGGCATTTGGCAATCTACAGACTATTGCTTGTGCATCTTTTTATTACTTAGCAAAGTGGTTAAGTAGCACATTGATCTTCAAAGGACAATAAATTGTGCATACTCTGCAGCCATCTTCATGCCAACAAATTGTGTGCTGTGCAGAACTAAATTCTTCAGGAGCCACTTGTTATAGGAAGAAAACCTCAGCATCAGCTTTCTGATCCTAACTTGAAATTGGATCACATTGGAACAGGAAAAAAAATAATGATATCCTTAATTTCTCACTTGATATATTTTGTTTCTTAAATATCGAACAGATGAAAGGAATATTAATAATATCTGAGTATGATAAAAAGAAGAGCAATAAAATAAACATCTAGGTATCACCATCCAGTTTAAGAAATAGACTATTACCCATACATTTGTATTTTCCTGTGTCCCTTCTTTAATTCCACACCTCTACTTTGTGTTTGTATCTCTAGATAATGTAGTTCGATTTTATATGATTTTGAACTTTATAGAAATGGAATCACACTGGCTTAACTCTTGTGATTGGCCCTTTTTGTACAGTGTTATGTCTCTGAGACTCAAGTATTTTGAACTATGTGGCTGTAATTCATTTTTGCTACTGCATATGATTTCATACAATCTTAATTTATCCAGTAGCTGATGAATATATAGAGTGGTTTCATTTTTTTTGTTGTGACAATATATACTGCTATAAATATTCTTTGCCTATGTTCTGGTGTATTTTTTCAAGAGTTTCTCTAGGATATGTACCTAGGAGTGGGATTGCTAAGTGATAAGGTAAGTACATCTTTAACTTCATGAAATGATATCAAATTTTGCTCCTGCTTACAATCTACAGATGCTCCATATCATTGCCTATACTTAATATTCTCTGGTTTTAAATTTTCCGAGAATTTGTGGGAGAAATGTTTAGCTTAATTTTACTTTCCCTGATGACTGAGATTTTTTCTTGTTTTGAATTAGCAGATGTTGAATTTCACTGATGGATTTTTTCTGAATCAATTGAAATAATCATATGATATTTCTCTGTTATAATCCATTCACATGTAGGCACCTGGGTGGCTCAATGTTGGTTGAGCGTCTGACTCTTGGCTTCAGCTTGGGTCATGAATCCCATGCTTGTGGGATCAAGCCGTGTGTTGGCTCTATGCTCAGCGCAGAGTCTGCTCGAGATTCTCTCCCTCTCCCTTTGCCCTTCCTCCTGCTAGTGTGTTCGCTCTCACTAAAAGTGAATAAATCTTTTTTTAAAAAAAGTGAATTTATAATCCATTCATATGGTGAATTAATCAATTTTTTAATGTTAAATTTCTGGAGGAAACCCAATTTGATCATGATGAAATATCCTTCCAATATATTGTTGGAACGAGTTGGCGAATGCTTTATTTCATAACTTTACTTTTGTTACTGCGTATTTTCTCTATACTTAGTTAGGGTTGTAATTTTTCTTTGTTGTATTCTCCTTGTCAATTTTTTGTATTAAGGTTATGCTAGTCTCAAAATTCATTTGATCAGATTGTTTTTCCGTTACGGCTTTATAAGATGAAAATTATGTATTGTCATAGAATCTGTTGGGTAATTGACCTCAGGTTGGTGTTTTCTTTATGGAAGAAGTTTTGACACCTGATCTTATTTATGTAATCCTAACAGAATTATTCAAATTTTGTAATTCTTTTTGCGTCAATTCTTGGTCACTTACGTTTTTCTAGGAATTTGTCTATTTAGTTATAAATGTATTGGTATGAAGTTGGTAATGTTAATTTATTACATATTGAATCTCTGAAATATCTAAAATAATGTATTCTTTTCATTATGTTTATTTGTACCTTCCCTTTTAAAAAATTTCACAGAATTTAGTTAAATGTATCAGTGCTGATTATAGGTACAATATTGGACAGATCTCTAGAATTTACTCAACTTGCTTAACTGAAGCTTGATGAGTAACCCCCTATTCCCTCCATCTAGTGCCTGGAAACCATCAGTTTTTCACCCTATGATTATGTGAATTTGACTAGTTTAGACACCTCATATAAGTGGAATCATGAGGAATTTGCCTTTCATTTAGCATAATATTTTCAAGGTTCATTGGTGTCCTATATTGCACTATTTCCTTCTTTTTTTTAAAGCTGAATAATATTTCATTGTATGTATACCGCAATTTATCTATTTATCTGTTGATAAACATGTAGGTTGTTTCTACTTCTTAACTATTGTGAATGGTGCTGCAATGAACTTGGAAGTGCTAATATCTCTTTGAAATCCTGATTTCAGTACAATCCCCAGTAGTGGGATTGCTAGATGATATGGTAGTTGTAAAATTTTTTGACGAAAATCCATACTGTGTTTAATAGAAATTGCACTATTTTGCATTTCCATCAATAGTGTACAAGGGTTCTTATTTTTCCAATTTTTTTGAGGATAGCCATATATATACATTATATATATATATAATATATATATGGCACATTTGAAAATTGGATTATTAGTGAGTTTTTGCTGTTGAGTTGTAAGAATTCCTTATAGATTTTAGATATTAATCCCTTAACAGAGATATAGTTTGCAAATATTTTCTCCTGTTCCTTAGAGTGCCTTTTCAATCTGCTCCTTGGTGTGTAGAGGCTTTGTAATTTGTTTTTTTTTTGTTTGCTTATTTGGAGGTTTCATTATGCTTATTTTTTGTTGTATATTTTTGTTTTTGTTGTCTGTGCTTTTGGTGTTGTATATGTGAAATCACTGCTGAGACCAATGATGAAACTTTTCTTCCACGTTTTCTTTTTAGCAGTTTTTGGGCTTATACTTAAGTCCTTAATCCATTTTGAATGATTTTCATGTATGGTTTAAGATAAAGGTACAATTTCATTCTTTTACATGTAAATATTCAGTTTTTCCAACACCATTTATTGAAGAAACTATTCTTTCTGCATTGTGCATTCTTAGATCTTTAGTTAAAGATCAGTTGCCTGTATATACATGGATTTTTTTTCTAGGCTCTCTCTACTGTTCCATTGGTCTCTCTATATCTGTTTTTATCCCAGTACCATACTATTTTGATTACCATAGCTTTGTAATGTATTTTGAAACCAGGAACTGTGACATAATCCAGCTTTGTTCTTATTTTTTAAGACTGACTTAGCTATTCAGGAACTTATGTGGTACAATATAAATTTTAGATTTTTTTTTCTATTTCTGTAAAAAAAATGTCATTGAGATTTTGAAAGACATTGAATGGAATCTGTAGATCTCTCTGGGTAGTGAAGATGTTTTAAAAATATTGTCTTTATTTTTTATTTATTTTTTAAAAAGATTTTATTTATTTATTCATGAGAGACACAGAGAGTATATATAGAGAGATGCAGGCAGAGGGAGAAGCAGGCTCCATGCAGGGAGCCTGACATGGGACTTGGTCCCTGGTCTTCAAGATCACGCCCTGGGCTAAAGGTGGCACTAAACCTCTGAGCCACCCGGGCTGCCCAAAAATATTAAGTCTTTAAGCTATGCACATGGGATGCGTTTACATTTGTATCTTTTTAAATATCTTTTCCCAATATTCTGTTATTTATAGAACACAAATATTTTACCTCCTCGATTCATTGTATTCCTAATTTTGTTATTTTCATGCTATTGTAAGTAGGATTGTTTTTTTCTAATTTCCTTTTCAGATATCTTGTTAGTGTGTAGAAATGCAACTGATTTTTAAATATTTTTATGTTGAAAATTTACTGTGTTTATTAGCTATAAAAGGTTTATTTTAATGGAGACTTTGGGTTTTCTACATAAAAGATAATGTCTCTCTTTCTTTCTGACTTGGATGCCTTAAATTTATTTTCTTATTTAATTGCTCTGGCTGGTACTTCTAGTATTCTGTTGAACAGAAATAGCAAAAGTGACATCCTTGTCTTGTTTTTAATCTTAGAGGAAAAGTTTTAGCTTTTCACCATTGATTATGATGCTAGCTGTGGGCTTTTTCCTATATAGCCTTTTCCTTTTGTTCCTAGTCTGTTGAGACTTTTTATTATAAAAAAGCGTTAAATTTGGTCAAATGCTTTTTCTGCATCTCTTAAATTGATCATGTGATTTTTATTATTTATTCATGTGATATGTCATATTGATTTTCATATGTTAAAACATCCTTGCATTCCAGGGATAAATCCCAGTTGAACATGATATATGATCCTTTTAATATGATGTTAGATTATATTTGCTAGTATTTTGTTGAGGATTTTTGCATCCATTTTCTTCCTTTGTGGTATCTTTGTCTGACTTTGGTAAAAGTATAATACTGGCCTCAGAAAATGAGTTTGGAAGTAATCGTCTTCAATTTTTTGGGAAAGTTTGAAGATTGATATTCTTTAAATGTTTGATGGAAGTCACCAGTGAGGCCATCTAGTACTAGTCTTTTCTTCACTGGGATATTTTTAATTATTGATTCAATCTCCATAGTAGCTATACAGCTCTTCAGACTCCATTTCTTCATGATTCAGTCTTGGTATATATCTAGGAATTTATCCATTTCATTTTTTCTAGATTATCCAGTTGTAATATCATTTCCTTTATTTCTGATTTTATTTATTTGAATATGTTCTCTTTTTCTTCTTGATCTGGTTCTGGTTTTGTCAATTTTATCTTTAAAAAATGACTTTTAGGTTTTTAAATTTTTTCTATTTTGTTGATTTTATCTCTAATTTTTGTTATTTACTTTCTTCCGCTAAGCTTATGCTTAGTGTTTTCTTTTTCCAGCTCTTTGATGTAGAAGTTGGGTTGTTTTCTGAGATATTTCTTTGTTTTTAATGCAGGCATTTACTGTAATAAACTTTGTTAGTGCCACTTTCACAGCATCTCATACTTTTTTGACATGTTGTGTTTTGATTTTTGTTTGTCTTGAGCTATTTTCTAATTTCCTTTCCGATTTCTTCCTTGACCAATGGTTATTCAGAGTGTGTGTTTAGTTTCTATATATGATTGTGTTTTTGAGCTTTCCTTCTGTTTTTGTTTTCTAATTTCATTCCATTGTGGTCAAAAGACACTCAATATGATTTTGGTCTTTATATTTGTTAAGATTTGTTTTGTGACTTAACCTGTGATATACGATGGAGAAAATTCTGTGTACATATGAGAAAAATGTGTTTTTTTGCTGCTGTTGCATGGAAAGTTCTGTTTATGTCTGGTAGGTCCAATTTGTATATGGTATTATTCAAGTCCTTTGTTTCCTTACTGATCTTACTGATCTTCTGTATAGATTAGCCGTCCCTCATTAAAAGTGGGGTATTAAAGTCTATTTTTGTATTGCTGTGTATCTCTCCCTTTAGTTCTTCAATGCTTGCTTCATGTATTTAAGTGCTCTGGTGTTCAGTGCATATATATTTATAATTGTTGTATCTTCCTGGTAGATTGACTCTTTTATCATTATATGATGTCCTTTTTTGTCTCTTGTGACAGTTTTTGATGTAAAGTCTATTTTGTCTAATATAAGTGTAGCCACCCCCACTCTTTTTTGGTTATCATTTGTATGGGATATTTTCCCCAGTCCCTCACTTTCAGCTTATGTATATCTTTAAAGTGAGTTTCTTGTACAGAGCATATAATTGGGTCCTGGTTGTTCATTTCCATGTAGCCACTCTATATGTCTTTTTTGGGAGGAATTCAATCAATTTATATTGAAAGTAATTATTGATAGGGAAAGATTTAACATTTCATTGTTTTCTGTTTGTCTTGTAGTTCATTTATTTGCCTTTTCTCTCTTGCTATCTTCTTTTGTGTTTTGTTGATTTTTTGTATCAATATGCTTTGATTCCTTTCTCTTTTTCTTTTGTGTAACTTCTCCACGTATTTTTTTTATGGTTACCTTAGAGTTTAGATAAAATATTTAATAGTTACAGTGGTTTATTTTTAACTGATAACAACTCAAGTTCAATTGCATACAATAACTCTGTGCTTTAAATCCCCCCACTTCATGTTGTCACAATTTATATTTATTCATGTGGCTTATCTTTTAACAATTTTTAGTTACAGTTATTTTAAGTACTTATGCCTTTTAACTTTTACACTAGAATTAAAAGTGGTTTACCCACCACCATTATTGTAATATAATATTTTGTATTTGTCTACATTTTAGCCTTTACCAATTACTTTGTTTTCTCATGTTGACATGTTGCTGTTTAGCATCCTTTTGTGTCAATGTGAAGAACTCCCTTTAAGGTTTCTTGTAAGGCAAGTTTAATGGTGATGAAATCCCCCAGCTTTTATTTGGGAAAGTCTTTACCTCTTTTTCACTTTTTAAGGAGAGTGCTGGCAGATATAGTCTTCTTGGTTGGCAATTTCTTTCAACATTTTTAATATATAATTTCACTACTTTCTAGCCTACAAGTTTTCTGCTGAAGAAGGAGCTTATAGTCTCATGAAGTTTCCCTTATACATGACATTTCTTTTTCTCAGTTATTGTTTTATTTTGTTCCATGATTTTTTTACACCATTTATTATTTTCTCTTTGTTGAAATTCTCACTTTGTTCATGTGCTGTTCTCTGGACCTTGGTAACCATCTCTATGACTATTATCCCAAACTCTCTTTCAGGTAAATCAAATAATTCAATTGCATTAGGGTCAGTTTCTGGAGATTTATCTTGGTTTGTTTGTTTGTTTGTTTGTTTGTTTGGGACATCTTTGCATGATTCTTCATTTTATTTGACTTTCTGTGTTGGTGTCTGCACATTCAACAAAGTGGCCACCTCTTCTGTTTTTCACGTATTGGCCTTGTACAGGAAAAGACCCCCACCAATCAGCCTAGACAAAGATTCTGGAAGGCTCTCAAATCTTCACGGTAGTGCAGTATGTTTTCTTTGTTCTTTACAGCCCTCAACTATCTAGGATATGCTGGGTCCTGTCAGTGCACCAGAACAAATGAGATGGAAGCCATTTTTTTGGGCCATTTGCAGAAAAGTTGGGTGATGGATGCTCTGTTTAACTCTTTCTCCGGAAGAGAGGAGCTGGGTTGTTTGTTTGTTTGTTTGCTTTAATCTGCTTCTTGTGCACTGACACTTGCCAGGCCAAAAATCTGCCCATATTCTTACTTGCCCCAGGAAGCTAAAGTATGCCAAAACCTCAGCATTCTGGGACACACAAGTAAGAAATCTATCCTTGGTGCAGTGCCTGAAAAAGTTGTGCAATTGAATGACCAAACCAATTCTTTCTCTCCCCCAGGGAGAAGCAGATAGCTTTGGTTATTGTCCATTCACTCTTTGCTGAGTCAAGGGAGGAAGTAATGATGTCTCTCAATGGAAACCACTATCTTTGTTTTCCTCCAAGCAACTAGATTGCACTGGACATACCTGTACTTTGAGATGAGCAAACCATATGCCATTTCTTTGGGAAACCCTGGAAAAATTAGGACTTCAGATGCACATAGGAACTCTTTTTTTTTCTTTCTTTCTTTCTTTCTTTCTTTTTTTTTTTTTTTACATCAGCGGAGACCTGAGAGCTGGGATTTTTAATTCTCTCTTTCTTCCTGAGCAGAGGGAGGAGTTATGACATATACCAACCCAAGCCACTGCTCTGTTCTTCCTCAGTAAGCTAGACGATGTCAGGCCTACCAGAGGTCCAAGACTGGCAAGTTCCAAGAAACCAGTTCTGTGGGGGAGCCCTTTTGAAAACATTGAGGTTTTGGATGCATAAACCAACACTTTCTCTCCCCTGGAAGTAGCTGAGAGCTAGGGGATCTCTTTCTGCTGATATGGCACTGTGCCAGAGGTAGGGATATTGGTGAGAGGGTAACCAAGTTTGTTAAACCTGGTTCTGTGTTTGCCTGGGGTACAGTGGCCTTTCAGTTAGAAATTCTGGACTTTCCACAAGGGGAATTTGTGAGTTGTTAATGAATTAGCATGGTTGTGGAGGTACAGAAGGTCCAGGGCTATCTACTCTGCCATTTTGCTGATGTCCCTCTGTAGTATTTTAAAATTTTTATGATTTCTTTTTGACTCATCAGTTGTTTGGACTTTAAAGTTGAAAATTTTTTTAACAGGTATACTCTTGGTTTCCAAGTTAAGTGCAAGTTTATCAGAGATAATGGACTGAAAAATAATAATTTTTGAAATATTTTGATATTTGCTTTATGGCCTGGTATAAGGTAAATTTTTAGGAAAAATTATGTATGTTGAAAAGTACAGGTTATTCTTCAATCTTTGGTCACAACATTGTGCTGTGGAAGGAGAAATACAATTTGGAAATAAGAGACTTAATTTTCCCAGTTGAGAATAAAATCATTTTCTTGGGTTAACCTTCTTTTTTTAACCTTTTTCTTAAGTTAACTTATGTTAGAAAGTATTAATAGTAAATATTTTTTTCATTTCTTTGAAATGTATGTAAAATTTCTGAAAACTCAATAGGCCTTTGTCAGCTTTCAGATCCAAATTAATAAACTTTAAAATTTCAGGAAATAAAAGGAAATATTAAAATAATGTCTACAATATTTTTATTTGTATTTTTTCCCATTGATCTCTATTCTGAAACTTTTAAGGAAGGATTAGCCAGATATTGCCTTTTTCTCCTTTCTAAGGGCTTTAAACATCTTTATTTCTGACTGATGTGGGGATATTGATTCAGCCTTCAGAATTTCTCTCTCTCTGGATTTACCTTCTTCCCATAAACTCATATCATTGTCTATAGTTCTTAAATCTATTTTCAGGTTTTTCTCCTTTATTTTTAATTTTTTTTTATTAAAGTTCGATTTACCAACATAGAGTATAACACCCAGTGCTCATCCCATAAAGTGCCCTTCTCAGTGCCCATTACCCAGTTATTCCATCCCCCCGCCCGCCTCCCCTTCCACTACCCTTTTGTCATTTCCCAGAGTTAGAAGTCTCTCATGTTTTGTCACCCTCTCTAATTTTTCCCACTCATTTTCCCTCCTTTCCTTTATAATCCAAATGAATGGATAAAGAAGATACGGTATATGTATACAATGGAATATTATGCTGATTTTTCTCCTTTAAGCTCTTCTATTTATTTTTCTTAATTCCTTGGGTAGCTCTTTTACCCTTACTTGAGCAGTTTCCCTTTTTCTTGGCACCTCCACATTCTGAACTGCAAAAGCCTGAACTTATGTGTAGACTGAAGTCAGAGTTGTAGGAAATTGATCCTGCAGCTGTTTTCTTATGCTTATGTCATCCCTACAACTTTAAAAGATGAAAGGCTTGGTAGTTCATAGATAGTTTTAAAAGATATCTGTTTTTCAGTCTCTATAAAATACGGTGATCACTCTTAGAGGTCTAAACATCATATAATTTTTTAAGTTAGTTTATAACAGACAGTAATAGAAAAATAAATACAGATTTTTATACCAAGGCCAATCTGGTTCCATTTCCTGTTCTACTCTTTACAAAAGTATAATCTTTGGTAGTGTTCTTAATCTTTTGAACCTCAGTTTATAAAGCTGTTAAAATAAGGAGAATAATGCCTAACTCATGTTGTTGTTTTCTTGAGAATTCAATAAGCTAATATGTGGAATGCACACATTATTAGGCTTTTGAATCCAGAATTTCTAAAAGTGAACTCATGGTAGAACTTAAAAAAAATAAGTGTAATAGGTAATTTATCCATAATCCTTATCCATTTTAGGTCAATCAAATCTTGATTTTTAGGTTTAGACTATAATTCACTATACTTTGCTTGGAGGTAGATGGAGAGATTTTTTACCATAGTGGTTAGAAACACAAAGTTTGGAGCAGACTATGCAGGTCTGAATGCCGCTTCTACAATTGTAGATTTGTGATCTCGAGCACTTCACTTAAACTCTATATGCCTGTTTCCTCATCTGAAAAATGATACATGGTGCTTATCTTATAGCTTTGTTTTGACGATTAAATGATTTAATGTCTTTAAAGTACCTAGAATACTTTAGGAGGTTTCATTTGGGGGCAAACTTTGACTCCAAGAAGAGTCAATGTTAGTTTAGTTTGATGTCAAAATGCCTCTAAATTTTTTTCAACTTTGTGGTCACTTCACACTTGCTGTAACTCCTGTCTTAAAATTCCTTCTTTCCTATTTCCATCCCTTGATTCTTATCCTTTAGATCTGAGATTAAACATAATTTTCCTTTGCAAATCTTCTTGGATCTCACAAAGGAAGTTAGATGACAATAGCATCCTTGAGGACTATTTTACCTTGTAACCCATAAGCTCCATGAAGGCAAGGATTGGATGGTCTTTGTTTACTGATGAAATCTAGGCTCCCAGCAGTGTGCCCTGGAATGTTTGTTGGAGAAGGCATTTCTTCTCCAATTCCTTACACTCTTATTACTCAGTAGCACATGGACTCTTCATTGAGAGGATGATAGACGCAAATAAAAGAGTTTTGAGTTTTCTTTTCTAGCCTTCTAATTTTCTAGTAAGCCCTGAACTTCCCTCAGAATCCCTGCTGATTTGTTCTTACCTCAGACAGGTAAAGAAATTACAGTCTCACTTGAGGTCAACAGCATGAATTTGCACAAGGGTCTCTTACCAACAAGAGGAGTCATTTTTTTCACTCTCAGAGGAAGAAGAAAGGGATCTTTTTCCCACCAGGGAAATTAGTTTGCTGCACCTTCTTTGAAATTTGCAGGTAGTTGAGATACAATCTTTTCTTTTTTTCATTTGAGTTACCCCTGGCAACCAGCTCCCACATCTGAATCAGACTTCTACTTTCCCATAGAATGTCTTTCTGAAGAACTGGAATTCCTTCAGAACAAGGTTTTGAAATCAGAATTTTGGGTACTTGTTAGATATAGTCCCACAGTGATTCCTCACAGGATTCAAATGACCTGTGGTTTGTAGATGATATTATTGGCTTGTCTTTCAGAAATGCTGCTTAACAGGAACTTCTCTCAAACTCTTTCCTGTCAATGAGGGAGAATGCGAGAGGGAAGTGAAATAACATTGATGGCATTCAGATAATATGCAAATTAAGCATTCTTACACACTTGCTTTCAATCAACTATCTTATCATCACTGAATAAGAAAGACAAATGGGCATCAAGTCAGCATCATAATTTTAAAATATAAATGGATATAAATATGATCAAATAAGACTTCATCATTATTATGCATAATCATGAATCATCCACAGAGTAAAAGATACAGAAATAGAAAAGAAATGGCCTTGATTGTCCTGATTATTAAATATAAAAAGAGAATTATACTTGACCATAGCAATGCATGCATTTTCCTCTTCAATAACTCTAGGATGCCCAAGAGAAAATAAATCCACAGAAAGATTCCTGTTAACTCACATAGGAAAGCAGAGGAAGGCATCTGCAAAAGACTCTCTATATAAAGTGTCTGCCTTTGAAACTTAAAAACAAATATCAAATATTTAACATTCAGATTCATCTGTCCGATCTAAATTTGGCCACCAATCCAGGTCAATTTAGTGTTTGCTGGCTATAATAAATGGATATATATTCTTTTAATTCTATAAAATACTGAAAATGTTATTTAGGATTTGTAGAGCCGCTCTAATTAGAAATTCTACTTCATCTGTGAATGATGTAGGGTGGGCATCAGCAATGTGAAATGTCAATTTTACGTCTCTTTAATTCTTTTCCATAAGGATGGTGTCAATTATTCTTGTTCCATGTTTTTGTGGTGTCAGATAGCCAGTCAAGCAACAGCATTTGAGTGTCTACTGTATACTCCAGGGAGCTCTAAAAGGAAATAGCTCCAGTCCTTGAGGATTTTGCAATGAAATAGGAGAGATAAGGTAAACACATGAAAAAAAATACACAATGGTTGTCATAGAGTCAAAAGCTAGCTTTCTAATTAGAACAAACAAAAAACAAAAGACATTTAGGTTTTATCATTTCTTTTGTTTAAAATTCCTAGGAAAATGTCACTTATTCTCAGGAGTATCTAGAGGACTGCCTGGACAAATATGAAGATTCATTTTAAACTTTTTAGGAAAATTCCTCAGATTTTTAAGTCGGTATGGGTTTGTACTACTGAACTCTTCAGCAGGGATCTTTAAATATCTGCTCAGATAGGAGGTTTTTGGCTCAGGTTCCTGAGTTGGAACTGAATAGAGGGACAATATCCCTACTTTAAATGTGTTGGTATTTCTGCTTTCACTGTTTTGATGTAAGCAGTTAGTTGTTGATTAAATAGCATAAGTGATGCTTTCTTGATATCCGCACCCCCCCCCCCCCGTCCCCTGCCCTTCATCTATCAAATAGGTGAAATAAAAGATTATAGTTTCCTTAAATACTAATTTCTGGTCTGTTGTCAATAAGGGCCACCAGCAAGAGGCATATATGACTGCTTGAGCAGTTCCTACCAAAGGCATGGGCCTAGCTTTAAGATCACTTTTTTTCATAGTGTTTCAGGTTTGTTCCTAGTGTTATTCTGTTTGCCATTTGGTCCATCTTCTCCTGCCCTGGGTGTTTCCTTGCTCCAGTACCAATACTTCCATTGCCTGAACTTCCCCAACTGGGATATTTTGGTAATGGATTGCCATTCTAAAGCATCTTCTCCCTAACTCCTAAACTTGTCTGATCCTTCAGGGGTTGCAAACTTACTCATTAATCCACACTGATGTCCTAACGACTTCAATAGTTTATTATGATCTAGTATTTGCATTGCATTGGGGATTTCTGAAAAAGAAAAAAAAATCAGTTTCTATTATTTAAACTTAAAACATTATGTGGATACCTGGGAGATCTTTCAGGATAGGAGGCCTTGTCTGGCCCTGAATGATTGCCCTCAGACTACTTCTTTCTCACCATAGTGGAGATCAGGGACTGGGCTGGAGGAGGTAGGGAAATATTTCATATGTCCTCACAGTCCCAGGAAGGTAATCGCATCACTTCCTTCTAAATCCTCAATGGTTTAGGATAGTCAGAATAAAGTCTAAATTTCTCGCTGTAGCCTTAAACTTTACTTTTGCCCCTCTGACCTCATCTCCACTCTCCCTGTCTTCTACTGGGTCAAAGCCTCCCTGACAACTTTTAGTCCCTCAACCATCTGGCTCGCACTCATTCCCCGCTTGAAGAGTCCAGAAATTCCTAGCGTTCAAATCTCCTAACAGATATCACCTTCTCAGAGAAGACCTTGAACTTTCTTATCTAAACAAGTAATTTCCTACCTCATCTGTTGTATTTTCCTTATAGCACTCCTATTTTCTATAATACTCAAGCTTATTGTTTCCCTGTTTATTATATTTTCTCTACCATTGGAAGCTCTCGAGAGCTGAGACTTTATCTTATGACATGTATCTTGGGGTTCCAGAACTATGCTTTACAAATTATTGGTGCTAAATGAATCTCTGATAAGAGATTGTTGATTGGATAATCATAGCCACTATATGCTGAATTTAAGTTCCAGTTAAGAAAAAAGAAAACACTTAAAATGATTGCTTCCCTGCAGGCAGCCTGACCCTAAGAAATGATTACTCTGTCACATTCAAACCTTCTCAAAATAGAGTAGAATGTGAGCACTTCTGCTCTTTGAATATCTTCAGTTTGGAAGGGAAGAAACAAAGAAGATGACAAATTATGAAGAGCTAATCACACCGTTGGGAGGGAGTGTGCAGTGGATCCTAGTATCACTAGGAAATTATTAATAATCACCACAGGAAGAAAGCTGAAAGGAATGAATCACTGCCCAGAAGCTGTTGTGGTGAATCCATGCAATATGTCCTCCTTGATCCTCCAAGTCCCTGGAAACCAGCAGATTATGGAGCATGGAGCATGGAGCAGAGGCTTATTTACACTAACTAACATGAATATAGGAGCAGAAAGAAAAACTTGGCAGACATAGCAGAGAGGCTGTGGTAGCAAGCACTGGCTCTAGGTTAGCTGGTAGTTGATTAAGGCAGAGTCACAGGAAGAAAAATTGGTTTTATTTGCCATGATGATGACAGGTAGCCTCCCAGTCAGACATCTTAGAGGACCCTTACTTGTCATCTCTACAAGAAGCAGTTTTCTCCCTGCAGTCATAGGTGGCACTGGTTATTTTGAGAGGTATATGTGCTTTTCTGGAGATGGAAACGGGAAAAGGAGAGAAATCGTAGGGTTTTTTATTTTCTCCCTTTGCTTAAAGTCTTATTTTCTTCCCTTCCCATCTATTTTTCTTAGAACCCTCGCCTCATCAAGTTTCCAATCTTTCTCAATTCATTTCTTCAGCAATCTGTCTTGTAACCTTGTATTCACCGAGTATCTTAACTGGGAGAAATTTATGTCAACTTGAAGGGTAAACAATGGTACCACATTAATTTGTATTTCTTTGATAACGTGTAAGCTGAACACATTTAGGTTTTTGACCCTTTCTTTCTTCCCTGGAGTATTACCTATTCAGATCCTGTATATATATTTTTTCTCCTATTAGAGTGTTCCTGTTTTTTTTTTTGTTGTTTTTTTTTTTTTTTAATAGAGCTCACTGCTTAAGATCTTAGGCTCTCTAGAGTGAATTTTCTGAACGTCACCCTAGCTCTGCCGCTTGCTTTGGGACACCACGTTGCAAGTTGTGGAGTGACTGTATGCATGAATTCTCATCTTTAAAATGGGAATAATAATTATTGCTGTGTCTCAGAGTACCTCTGAAGAATTATTAGATAAAATGTGTTAAGTGCTTATAACAGTACCTTGCATATAGTTTATGATCCACAAATGTTATCTATTGTTATCAGCTATTTAAATATTAAGAATATTATGCCTTTATAGGTGATTTAACAAATGTTTTTTTCTTCACTTTTGCCTCTTACCTTTCATCTGAGGTTTTGACTTTCAAATGTGTTAAATTTTAAGTGGTCACATTTGTTGATCTTTGTTTTTCTCGAATGCTTTTATGTTCAGAAAGTTTCCCCCAACCACAATTTTAGAAAGAATAGATTTTCATGCCCTACTTATAATTTTCATATTCCCTTTTACTACCTCAAACGCCCGATGTCTGACTGCAGTCTTATCCACTATTTTCTATTCTCACTTACTTTTTTACTTTTAATTGTGGTAAAGTATACATAATATGTATTTTACCATCTTAATCATTTTTAAGGGCACAGTTCCATAGAGTTAGGTATTTTTTTTGCAACCTATCTCCAAAATTCTTCATTGTGCAACACTTAACTTCTATTCTCATTAAACAACTATTTCCCTGCTACTTCCAGCCCCAAAGGTAGACTTTTTGTCTCTTTAAATTTGACAGCTCTAAGTACCTCATATAAATGGAATTATACAGAATTGGTCTTTTTTGTGTATGGCACATTTTACTTAACATAATGTCCTCAAGACTCAACCATATTATAGCCTGTGTCAGAATTTTCTTCCTTTTAAAGAATGAATGATATTCCATTCTATATGTATACCACCTTTTGTTTATCCATTCATCCATGGTTGGTTGCTTGAATTGCTTTCACCTTTTGGCTATTGTGAATACTACTACTATGAGCATGGGTATACAAATACCTCTTCAAGACACTACTTCCAATTATTTTGCTTATATACCCAGAAATAAAATTACTGGATTATATAGTAATTCTATTTTGGATTTTTGAGGAAACAACATGGTGTTTTTCATAGCAGTTACACCATTTTACATTCCAAACAGTGCAGGATTTTTCCAATTTTTTCATATCCTTGCCAATAATTGTCTCTTCATTCTTTGAAACTGCTCCGATAAAAGTCAATGATGAATTTTTGTTAATATGTTAAGGGATACCTTCCAGTTTTGGACTTTGAAATATGGCACCATGTAATACATGCTCATTTTTAAAAGTTTCTAACCACTTAGTTTAATTTTGTTTGTATTACTCTCTTGGTTTTTCACCTTGTGCTCCTGTTTTCCCTCAGTTTCCTTCATGGACAACTGTTCTTCTAATAAATCTAAAGCATGCTGTTTCCCAGGTTTCTGTGATTGTTTGGCTTTTCTCAGTCTACATCCTATCCCTAAATGATCCATAAAGCCAAGCTGTATAATTATAATTCCCTAATATTTCTTTTTACAACCATTATCTTCCTGAAGCTTCATGATTAGAACTGAGCTCAAAAATGGGAGAAAGATCACGGTGGACTAGAAATAAAATAGAAATTCAAAACAGAGGCAGAAGTTGATGACTCTGGCTTGTTGGGATCTGAGTCTAAATACCAGTGGTGGCTGGTAATTGGGTTCCTATGGGGGAAAAGGTATTAAATGTGCTCTCTGAAAAGCAGGGGACTAGAGCCTGGCTCATTAATCGAAGCTTGGAACTAGGAAGTAGTTCCCCTCTAGAGTGAAAGGATGCTCAGAGCTAAGAAACATGAAAAGCTGCAGATCTTGGAAAGATACATCCTCAGCAAGAGGAGCTGAATTACCCACCTGCTGGCTCTGGCCAGATGTACAGAATTTCTAATTCATTCAAGGCAGTAACTGCAAACTGCCAGTATAAGATTTGGTTCTGGAGTAAGGCATGGAGTACTGGGTGGCAGGAAATGTAAAGCTGCTTGACAGGTAGTGGTGAGAGCATAGAGGGAGGCAGAGAAAAATAAAAGCAATAAACTACCACTAAACTAAAAACTAAATTCCAGAGTACATGAGAAAATCTAATATTTAAGTAAAGCATCTAATAAAAATGAATAGTTATAAAAAATATTAGCTCAAATAGAATTATAGAACAATTATATAAGTATTTAGGGTGTTCAAAACATGAAGACATGACTTCCATGTAAATGAAGGGAAGATAGTAGGAAACAAAAATTGGCAACGAGAATGCTTGGTTACAAGAATGACCTATGTAGAAAAATTAGAAATGAAAAAAGTAGTCATTAAAACAAAATTGTTATTGAATAGATAAACCATAGACTCAGTAAACTGTCTCTCTCTTAGTTATTATGAGGGATTGACTTACATGATTATGGAGCCTGAGAAGTCTCACAATCTGTCTGCAGGCTGAAGGCCTAGGAAAGTTGGTGGTATAGTTCTAGTTAAAACTTGAAGGCCTAAGAACTAGAGGAACCAATGGCATAAATCTTGGTCCAAGTCCAAAGACCTAAGAACCAGGAATGCCAATATCCAAGGGCAGGGGAAGATGGATGTCTCACCTCAAATGGCAAATTTGCCCTTCCTCCATCTTTTCTTTCTACTGAGGATCTCAACAGTTTGGATGGTGCTTGGTTGGCGTTGGTGAGGTCAATCTTCTTTACTTAGTATACAGGTGCAAATATTAATCTCTTTTGGAAACACCCTCACAGACATACCCAGAAATAACGTTTTACCAGCTACCTGGACATCCCTTAGGCCAATCAAGTTGACACATAAAATTAACCATTAAAGATAGTGAACTCAAAGTGAAGATAGGGTGCAAAAGTTTCTGAGTTGAATTCCAATTCGATAACATGTATAGTAAATCAACTTGAATATTAATCATTAAAATATATACTTTTTTTTTCATTTTTAAGGGGAACTATAAACCACAAGGTTGTGTGGGAGGTGATATCCAATGGGTAAAGAATTCTAAGAATATCCTCAACCTAAATACTGAATAACAGCAGTTCTATAGGAAAACTTTTGTAAGTTTTGTTCATGTTGTAGAACTTATCAGTACTGTGTTCTTTTTTATTGCATAGTATCTCATTGTATGGACATACCATACTTCGCTTCACCAGTGATCAATTGATAGGTATTTGAGTTGCTTCCTATTTTCGACTGTTATGAATAATGTTGCCATGAACATTCATGCATAAGACTTTGTGTGAACATTTCTCTTGAGTATATACAAAATAGTGGGATTGCTGGGTTATGGTAAATTTTGTGCTTAACTTTTTAAGGAACTACCAAACATTTTCAGAATGCACTTACTATTTTACATTCCACCCAGTCATTCATAAGAGTTCCTGTTCTTCACATTTTCGCCAACCTTGTTGTTGTCTTTGTTCAGAACCAATTTGGTGAGTTTGAAGTTGTATCTTATTGTGGTTTTAATATTAAATATGCTCCATTGAACTCCTAAAATAATTGAGAAATGGGCCCTACCTAGCCCTCTGGTTCCCAAAGCTTTAATCTACTGCTTAGTGTTGTTTTAAAAATTATGATGTGGCCATAATTCAATTATTGATTGATTCGTTAACTCAACAATGAGCAATTGAATATTTATAATAGGTCAGGCAATGTTCTGGGATAAAAAGATGAATTAACAGGATTCTTGTCTTTGAGGACTTAACTATCTTAAATGGAAACATGGACCTAGACCGTAAGAGTTACAATACAGTGTAATAGATGCAAATAAAGTACAAAACATTATTCAGTTCTGGTCTAGTTAATATGTCAGGGCCTTTAAATTGCCTTTTTCCTTGTCATGAGAACAGTTTTCTCACATGCTCAAGGTTGATTTCTAATGGCAAGAGAATTAGGTTGGAATGAGATAGGAGCTGACTTCCAGCAAACACTACTGTGGGCTTCACATTTCACTTTACTTTAGTCCATTATCAGGCCTATTATCTAGTTCAGAAATTGATATGCTGAAAACACCCTAGTTTCTGTTCTTGCATCTTAAAGTAGAAAGATCAGATACTATTTCCGTTAGTTGTCTATCTAAGGATACCATATAGGCTATTCCCTTGACAGATTTAGTTTCACCACTGTACAGTGAGTTTTTCTTAAGGACGAAGCAGCTGGAATGAAAGTTGAATTCTGAGATTCTGAGAACAATGACATTTGTTAGTAATTTGTAGCAGGCAAAGGAGTATAATCCCTAAAGTACTTTCTCCTATGATGTTCTTATAGTTCTCCTTTATTGTATCCTTCCTCTGATCTCCAACCAACACTGCTTCCCACCACCCAAAGAATGAATAGCTTGCACACATTCCCCTACAGATTTTAAATACAAATACAGAGAAGGGATTCCAGTGATTATTTGGTACTTCCCTGCCCTTTATTCATTTATTTTAGAGCGAGTGAGCATGAGACAGAGCACGAATTTCCCCTGCCCTTTAAATAGGAGTTAATTAAACCATTTCAGGTAGATGCCTATCTATCTTATTAAATATCCCTAGTGAAGAAATTCTATAACTTGTTCCACTGTTGAGAAGTCCTGAAGTCTATGATTTGCCATGAAAAATAAACTAGAAAGCTGAAGAATTTATATAATTCATTTAAAACACACTTGACTGAATTAGTTGAATGTTCCAGAGTACAATAGCTGTACATATAAAAATTTTAGTGAAGGATACCATAAAATTATAATTTTCCATTAAGTCTTTCGGCTCACAAGCACTTATTTGGCATGGGTAATGCATCAGGCAATATGGTAGTTACTGTGGGTACATAGATAAGAAAAAGATGATCTTCATCTTAAAGGAATAGACTCATTGGAAAGAAATATCTGTAAACAAAGAATTACCACACAATATGATAAAAACATAGAAAAAAAAGGTAAAGTAATCATTAGGACAGGAATGAAACAATTCTTGGGAAGACTTCCAAAGGAGAATGTGCTTAATAGAATTGTATCTGAAATATTGGCTGCTCAAAGTGTGGTTTGCAAACCAGAGAATTTGCATTGTCTGGAAGTGCAATAGAACTCTAGAATCTCAGGACACTTGGTTGGCTCAGTGGTTGAGCATCTATCTACCTTTGGCTCAGGTAGTGATCCTGGGGTCCGGGGATAGAGTCCTGCATCAAGATCCTTGCAGGGAGCCTGCTTCTCCCTCTGCCTATGTCTCTGCCTCTCTCAAATAAATAAATTAAAAACAAAACCAAACTCTAGAATCTGAGATCCTGCCCTAGACACATGGAATCAAAATCCACATTTTAATAAGGTCTCTTGGTGATTTGTAGGACATAAAACTTTGGATAGTTTTGCCTTAGAGGATTCCCAGTAATTCTCAGGTGAATATGGAAGAAGGGAAGAATATTATCTGGAAGTGGAAACAATATGTGTGAAGGGACAATTCTGAGAGGGACTCTTTCTAGTAGCAGACTCTGTGACAAGGCTTTGAGTACAATCAGCCTATTTGGGAGGAAGATCTGGTAATGTAGTGGAAGGTGAGATGAAGAAGATGAGAACAACTATAGAGTATTTTTCTAGCACGTAATCTCCATGAGCAACTGGGAATTAGTCTGCGTGGCATGTAACTTGGAGTTATTCATAAATTCCAGTTATTCTGTGGTTTAGGGATGCTGCTAGGTGACGTTAATTCTCCAGGATCTTAGACTTCCTGTAGGCGTGGGCTCTTTGCACTTTGACTATTAGAAAAAGCTTTCAGGAAAAGAATCTCAGGTGAAAGCCTGCAGATTAGTGTTCATAGAAATGGGGAATGCTGAGGGGGATATAGGTGGGCACCAGTGGTGACTGCTATAGGGATCAAGGCATGAAACAGCACTATAGGACATACTCAAGGAATTGCTATTTGTTCAGCATTCTGGAAGTACAGAACATTAATGTGTAAGCATTAGATACCTAGGAGTCAAATCTCAAAGGACTTTTCAAGGAAAATAAGGAAGTTGAGTTTCATTCTTTGGGTCATTACATATTTTTTAAATTGAGTGTCATGATAATTTCATTTTTAGATTGTTTTGGTGGCAATTGAGAGAAAGGAAGGAAGTGCATGGGATGGAAAGTGAAGAGGCCAGTAAGAATTATATAACCTTAGATGTAGCTTCTGTAGTTAGAGTATCCTATTACCATAATAGATTAATCAATATTTCAACCAAGCTTCTATATTCAAGGTAGTTTGCAATGGCCTATGTGAGATACAAAATTTTGTCTGTTTCTTTTCCTCTGATTACCTAAAATAATCTATTCAAACTGAAGTCTAGTCCATTTATTAGTGCCATGGTTGTGTGTAAGTAAGGGTTGGTGTATTTGAATTCAGCATGGATTTGTGTGTTGTGTAGGTCTAGCCAATGTTTAGTGTCATCCGTTTGTTTTCAACAGAATAATAGTTCTTCTGAGAGCACAAGATACTATTTAACAATTTTTCCTACCAAATAGAAGTATATATAATCTCCCAATTAATGGATATATTAATAATTTACCCTGCTCATGAGCATTAGTCACATTTTATTTATGATCATTGTTCCATTGCAAATAAATGAGAATTTTTTGGTTATTATTATACTCATATCAAAGCATTGCCTACCATATCTCTTAGTTGAGACAGGCAGAACTTTGTTTTTAAGCCAGAGGACTTCATAATTCTTAATTTTGCTGTTGCCTGGAAGATGTGTGTACAAAATGTCATATTTTTCAGATTTTATTTCTGTCACTGAAGTGGATTGAAAAGACTGATTCTATGTGCTCCATTACAGACATCATTATAAAGATTTGATGTTACTTAAAGTAGTCACTGATTTTTAAGGTCAAACTTCTTTGTTTACCTTTACATCAATCGGCATTAACTTTTTCCCACTCATCCTTAATTTGCATCCTTTATTTTCACTGTTGATGTCTTCTTAGAGCTGTAAGTCTTCAATTCACAAAAAGACTTGATTAATAAAATAACTAGTGTATTTGGTATTAAAGATAAGAATTTCTTAGCCTTTAGTTTATTCTTTAACACAGAGAAAAGTTATTAGGGAGATTCAAAATGATAAAGTTATCTATATGAGAGACAATAAACAAGATGCTGAAATTGAGTCCAAATCTCCCCAAATCACCAAAGCCATTTGATAAGAAATTTATCTTCTTTGAGCTGCTTCAGTTTAAAATAAGCTAAGCTTTAATGAGTCATGACCCATTCTCTGTTCATTTGTCTTCTCATCTTACTTGCTGTGGCAAGGATTCAACAAATACTGATTAATGTCAAAGAAGTTTCACTCTCTTTTGGAAATTTTGCCACAGTAATGTTATTTCTGTTTTACACTCATTTATGACATTTTTTTCTATGGCGGGTATCAGAGGGGTCCAGTTAGATATATCTGTTGGCTTATCTGTTGGCTTCTGAAAAATGAAGCTACCTATAGATTGCACAAACTGATCTGATGCAATGGGAAAGTCCACAGGAGGACTGAAGCAATAGACCAAATTTTAAACTAATTATTCCTTTAAACTAATTATTCCTTTAAAACAAATTATTCCTTAATTAAATGATCTTAAAATGCTTGACTCAATTTCTCTGAGTGCTCATTTGCATATATTCATCTAGTGAGATGCTAAAGTGACCTGATAAAAAAGAGCGGATTTTGGAATCTGTGTTCATATCTGTTAGGTAAATACAGATTTATTGTTTAATCTTGATTAAGCTGCTTACACTCTCAAGAGTGAGACAGGAATGTTCGTATTGTGAGGATTAAATGCTATAAAGTGATTGTCATAGTCATATTTTCATAGCTTCATAATTGGGGAAAACGTAAATATCTGTGGATAGCTTTACCATTTTGTAAAGAGAAGAAAAGTCATTTGGGTATTGATGCAAGGATCCTTTCTTTTCATAATTTCTAAATTTCCTGTAACTTTCCATTCTCTTGCCCTGAAACCTTTTACTCTGGTTATGCAGTATTTATGCTGCGGGCATTATGGATTAACATTATTGCTGTGCACACTTTTCCATTTAATTTTAAAGTTCCATTGTTCTGTGACATTAAGATTGCTATCAGTATTCAAAGGTCAATGAGTCAAAGACACTGGAGCATAACATATTTTTCTCCCACCATTTTAGAACCTCATATTGATTCTGAGGACCAAGAAACCCGTCTTTCTTCTCTTCCTAGTGTTGTTGGAACTTTGAAGTTTTTCATTTCACAATAAAATTTGTAAAACTAAATTTTTTTTTTTTTTTGTAAAACTGATGGCTAGTCTTAAACTTGGCAAAACACGTTTTCCTTCTTTTTTACTTTTGCTGAAGTGTGAGCCCTTTCGGACATCTGTAGGTCAGTTCTTATTGGAGAGCTGATAACAGTGGAAGCACCTGCACTTTGGAAATAACTCAACTCTGTATCAAAAGAAGTCAAGCAGCAAAGGTCAGGCAAGAACATGAATCCTGATGCTCAGACAAGCCCCAGGCAGGCTTTCTATAGAATCTGAGAAACCAGTCTCTGGGGGAGAGGGAGAACATTGTGTTCTTACACGATCACCCTCTCCTGCTGCTCAGGACAACCCAGATATACTCCAGTGAAAGTCAGCTAGTGCGCAGGTGAGAGAAAATAAGTAAAACATTTTAGGGTGAAAATAGGAAAAATGATAAATGGAGATAATTGTGGAAATAAAGTGTTTTTTTTTAATGTTAGTAGTTGTAAACTAAAGATGGCCCTCCGAATTGGAAGTAAAATGGAGTTATTTTATTTTATTTTATTTTTTTTTGGTAGTTATCTTTTTACAAGTGAATAACCCCTGCCTAAATAGATGCTATATTGGGCAGTTGTTTTTAAATTTCATTTTTGGAGTCATTATCTTCTTAAATCAGAACTCCTCAGTGATAGCCATAGAATGATAGGTGAGTAAAGAAGCCATGGCAGAATGTGCTCACAGCATACAAACAAAACACTTTGGTTAATGTGATACTAGTGAAGGGTGGATGAAAAACTCTTCAATCAGCTTCAGGTTTTCTCTATTTGAATCATGGGCTTGGCATTCAGTTGGTGAAGGGGTGGTATGACAGTAAGCTAAACACAAATATCTGAAGATTCACTCTTCCCTTCACTTACCACCAGCCAGTTATCCCTTTACAAAATGGTGTTTACCTCATCAACATATATACATCTTTAAAATAATGGGAGGATATGATGATTCATGTCTGTGATAGGATTTTAGTCTCCTGGCTTTAAGACTGCCCTTTAGTGCAGTTATTGTTAGATCTCATACTCACAAGGCAACTGAGTTCATTGTCGAGCCCTACTGCAAAAGCTTGCTATTGTTACTCCAGTATTACCCAGAGTTCTTGTTTGTGTGATGCCACATACAGCAGAACTGAGTTCCTAGCGAACTGGACATAGTGTGCAAAGCCTGATTCTTTTCTCTGAAAGTTGATCCAGACTGGTAGAGGCTTTTAAAAATTTTGTATCTAAGATTAATTTTAATGAAATAATTTTAGGAGCACTTGTTTTGGCCATTTTGAACCAAATCATTTCTTTTGGGAACATTAATGGCTCCAAGGTAGAAGGAGAAAAATGAGGCACTTGGTTGTGTGATTATGGAAGAAACATTATGTTTTGAGAATGAGAACCCAGAGGTAATTACTTCTCGTGAAGAAAAAGGAGTATGCCACTTTGGCACATTCTACAAACCAATTAAATATCTTAGCAAAACAAGTTACCTTATATATTCCACATAAAATGGCATTTCTAAGCTCAGATTTCAGAGATAAACCTTATCTCAACTTTTTCTGCTTCCCTACTCCAGCCCCTTATAAGTTTTTCACCTGTAAACAAGAAAATACTCCTTAGAATATTAGGCTGACATTAGCATGTTATGGAAAATCCAGTGAGCCAATAATAGAGTGCAATGTTGTGTGTGTTAATGCTCCCAGGACACACAGTGGTGCTACCTGGGAATAAGATTCAACAGCATATCTGACCTTGGGTGAGTCATCTAGTCATGCTTTGTTGGTTTCCTTATCCATAAAGTGGTGATGGCGATACTATCTACCTTGCTGGCATTCTACAAATATTACTGGAATGGTAGTTGGTTAGCACTTTGGAAGAACAGGCTATTAAAAAAATGCCTTTATTGCCATATCTTCAGGGCACAGAACTCATCTCACAATCAGGAGCTATTGTACCTGTACAATGTGTCCCTGAAGCTTGGAGAGGAAAAGAATGTAGAATTTTGGAGGAGAGCTCAAGTTCAATTATTTAATTATGACAAAGCAATCCATGGATTTGTAGGTGGAGAAATACCACCTTTGCATCTGGTAACAGCCATCCACAAAAGAAACTAAATAAAACTAAGTTATATCCCTATCACACCCAAAGAAAAAAAATTAAAACTAGTCCAGAAAAGAGCAAATATGCATATGCATTGAGGGCAATGGTTAATTATCCACCCTATCCTTCA
Organism: Nyctereutes procyonoides; assembly: GCF_905146905.1. Lineage (NCBI taxonomy): Eukaryota > Metazoa > Chordata > Mammalia > Carnivora > Canidae > Nyctereutes > Nyctereutes procyonoides. The sequence continues at coordinate 6,750,313 of NW_026575137.1, forward strand.
ACATGTCCTGATCAAGAATGCCTAGATTATTTTCATATTGATCTGCTTATGGCCAACTCATGTTCACGACCATAATATGCTTAAGAATTTCCATTAGAAACCACCACTGAAATCACTAGGCAGTGATTACAGTTTGAGAAACAGGAAAAAAAAAGCTAGAAATTACTGTTATTTCCACTTTAGTTTCTCTCCAAGATGTTGAGATGCTAAGTGTTACCTAGCAGAAGGCATTGTGGGCATGGAAAAACATGACCAATCTGTCTGAAATTCTGCATCAATGAAAATAGTAACTTTCTTAGAAGCCTATGGTTGAAGACCCCCTTACACAAAATGTCTTCTCATGGAAATAAAATCTTTCTTTTGAGGAAAGTGCACTAAGGTAGGAACAATAGGTCAACATATTTTAAAGTGCACTAAGATGACAAGAAACGATCAAAGGCAGTCACAACATCCAACCCCCAGGTGTCATGAAAGAGTGCACTTCCCAGTTTGAAAGCCACTAGTTGTCCATAATCCAGGCATATTGACCCTGTGGGAGGAAAGGATAGAGCCTCGTTGGCCTGTGGTCGTTCTAAATAGAGCAATAACTTTAATTCTACCATTATCAAGTCTCAAAGACAGTGATGCCTAATCATATAATTATTTGTCTATTTATGGGTTCTCAGTAAATGGTATGCTTTAGTTTATTGCTGTACTTGTTTGGGTTTTAACTGTCAGAGCAATTAAATGACAATTTTTATCATTTCAGAGGTTTAACAGAGTCTGCTGGGTCAGTCTAATGTTTGAATAGACCAAGTTGCAAGGCATTTTCCCCCTCTCCCTTTAGGGACATTATATGTATAAAAATGTATATATCTATTGATCCTTTAGAACCCTCCACCAACTGCATACTCTCTGGTTTTAGAAATCTGTTTGGAGTTCAAAAGAAAATCTTACAGTGTTTTTTGTTGTTTTTTGTCTTTTGTTTCTTATATGGCCAGGCCAGGGACAATGAGTCAATGGTTCAACATTCTTGTCACACCTTTTGTCCCCATCTTTTCTACCTTAACTGCCACATCCATACATAAATAAGTCAACAAAATGAGAAAAATGTATACATTTCCTACTGAATTCCCCAAATGAGCAACCCAGGCCATATCAGCTCTGCAATCACCTAGCAAGAATGCGCTCTGCTAAAAAGAGGGAAAAGGAAGAAGGCTCTGAAATTGCTCCACTGTCTGGGTAGACTCAAGTGGCACAGGTTGGGAGTTTCAGTCTGCATACCCTAAAATCTCTCTCTCTTATGTGTTGAGATTATTCACTGGTTTAGAAAACTGCCAGTGCTTACAAGTAACTCTTAAGGACTGCTAACTAATGACTCAGTTTGCCTATGTATGTTTTCCCAATGGCGGAATTGTTGGCACCTGCTTGGCTTTTTAAGTAAATCCAGAAAATGGATGTTAAAGCCTTCTGGTGATTCAGCAGTGGGTGGAAATGTTATTGCTGTGCTAGAAGGATTTGTTTCTATAGGCAAAGAGCTTTTATGTGTTTTTCTGGGTTATTTAATAACTTAATAAATGTGAGTTCATAGAGGCCATTTATTTATGTTTGCCTGTAGCTGAAACACACTACCCTGTTATATAAACTTTGAAACAGTCTTGCATGTTACTATTTCATATTTTCACATCTTACACCCTGAATTAGGAAAATGTTCATACTCAACATGTTTTGAGAGTTGACTTTCACATAGATTTAAACTTAAAAAAATTGTCCCCTTCCCACTTCTTTCACTTTTCTCCCAGAAGTCTGAATCTTCTTCCCATGTGTAAAATTACCAACAAGTCCGGCTGGCAGGGCAACTTATCCAATTCAATCCACAGATATAATTCTGCATTTGAATAGCTGAGGTAAACACAGTCTATTGCTAGCATAAGGTACTGTCATTGCGATTGCAGGCAGTCATTAAATCAAAGGTAATTTGTGGTTCTTATCACCAAAACAAGGTGTATGAAACTTTTTGAACTCTGCAATCAAAAGAAACTAAAAACACTCATAAGTCTGAATGTTATCATCCTAAAAACTTTGAGGATCAAGCTGGTGTTGTCTCCTACTCCAGTCATACTGCAGTACATAATTATTATGTGGAAAGAAAGAAAAGAAAAGAAAGAAAATGTTCCACAAACGTTGTAGGCAGAAATTAATGCAAGAAAGTCTTAAAATATACGAGTTTCATAAAACGGTCTATCCACCCACGGGACCATGGGTCCTATGGGTGTAATTGAGTGAAATAAGCCCATTTAAAGCATCTATGTGTTGTGTTAGGTGTTTAACAGCAAATTAAGTTGGCATACTTCTGATTCTATAATAATTTAAAAATCAAAGAGTTTAGAATTAAAGTTATGATCTTATAAAGAGAAATAGTCCTAAATTGGGAGTCAGAAAAATATTTTTCCATACATTCATTGCACAGATTATGAACAATAATTCTATCTTTTAGACCCCCTGGTCCTCAGCAATGTTGTGAACAGACTGAATGGACTATATTATCACCCATGTGCTTTTCAGTTCTAACAGCCTTAAAACTACTCTAGAGCCATACATTGTAGAAGAAGGTGTTTTTGCATTAAAATATGAAAGTAGTCCTAGATTTTAGAGCAAGTCATAGAAAAGCAGTATGGTGGAAGGGAGAGATAAAGAAATGGAAAAAGAGAATGAACTCCTTGGCAATGTTTTTTAAAGATAAAGTTAATTAAAGTTGGCTTGTGGAACAATCCAAAAAAATTAAGAAAATTCCATTTACCATAATATCAAAAAGAATAAAATACTTAGGAAGATATTTAACAAAAGAAACCCAAAACTTTAACACTGAAAACCATAAAATGTCATTGAAAGTAATTTAAAAAGACCTAAAAAATAGAAAGAGATCCTGTGCTAAGGATTGGAAGACTCACTATGTTTAAAATGATGGCATTTCCCCAGTAAGTCTACTGAGGCAATGCAAACCTCAATACAAAAGCCAACTGTCTTTTTTGCAGAAATGAACAGGCTGATCCTAAAGTTTGTATGGAAATGAAGGGATATGTTGGGAGGGCATTTTCAGCCCACTACACCCAGCAAATCCACTCCTAGATATACATCCAAAAGAAATGAAAGCACATGTACAAGCAAAAATTTGCACACAAATGTTCATAGCTGCTTAATTCATGATACCACAAGTGTGGAAACAGCCAAATGTCCATTACTGAGAAGTATATAAGCAGATTGTGGTATAGCCATATAATAGGATGTTGTTTGCCTGTGGAAATGACATACTGAAACATGCTACGACATGGATGAACCTGGAAAACATTAAGCTACATGAGAGGAACCATACACAAAAGACTCTATGTCCTGGGATTCCATTTATATGAAATTTCCAGAATAGGCAAATCCATAGAGACAGGAAGTAGAAAGTTTTCTAGGAGTTTGGGAGAAGGACCAGGGATTAATTGCTAATAGATAAGGGATTTCTTATTAGGGTGATGAAAGTACTTGGGGTGATAAGTGTACAAATTTATGAATATATAAAAACTACTGAATTGCACACTTTCAAAGGGTGAATCTTATAGTGTGTGAATTATATTTCCACAAGGCAGTTATTCAAAAAAGAGGATCGTGGTTTTATTTAAAAGTTGACTACTCTCATGCCAAAGGTTCAGCCTGGGCAAAAAAAAAAAAAAATACCACTATTACTGTATACTTTAGTCACAGCAGATCATGGCAGTCAACCCGACTAACCTGAAGATCTTGGTCATATGCAGACCTGTTCACTTTAATGGGTTTTGCAGTTACAGTGCTCAATACATGCTTTATTATTTTTATTGACTGCTAATTGTAAAATAAGCCATAAATCTGAGTTTCACCTATAAAAGCCCAACAAACCAGGTTTTGGCTAGACACCAACCACCCCAGCTTTCTGAGAGTCTCATGTCACACAGTAGGTGATAAGCATTCTTTCGTTTTCCTCTCCTTTCTTTGAGATCTTAAATATTGCTATGGTCTGAATGTTTGTATGACTCCAGAACTCATATGTTGAAGCCTGAGTCCCCAATCTGATGGTACTTAGAGGTGGAACATTTTGGAGAAAACTAGGTCATAACAGTTGAACTCTCATGAATGGGAGTAGTGGGGCACCTTAAGAGACAGGAGAGGGGATAAGGTCTCTCCACTACAGGAGAACGCAACTAGAAGCCTGTCTGCAAACCAGGAAGAGGGTTCTCAGTAGGAACCAAATTGATCATGGACTTGTCAACCCCCAGGACTGTGAGAAATAAATATTTGTTGTTTTAGCCACACGGTCTAATTTGTCATCATGGCCCTAGCTATGCTAGATAGATGCCTTGTCCATCCCTCCTTGTTTATGGCTAAGATTGAACTGGATAGGCCTTTTTGTCTCTTGGATTGTCTACAACATAAGTTTTTTTTTTATATTCAATATTGAAAAAATTTCTTGTTCCAAGAGTTTACCCTATCATTGTTTGACAGTGTTACCCGGGTAAAAAATTTGGCCAAGTCATATTTGCTATACACTGGAAATTAGAATATTTCTGAAGATGTAAGTTTTCCTGGCAGGATTTTCATCAGTAGTCTTTTGTTAACTAGCATTGAGGCATGGAGATGGGTATACAACATAGAAAAGATGGCCAAGGTGCATGTAAGTAGGATCTAGAAGTCACTTCTAATGGTTTATTCTTTCATTTGTTCAGTTGTAATAGATATCGTTGGGTCAGCCACTGGGTAAGCTATTGAACAATAAATAAGGAACAAATCAGACAGTGTGCCTTCCCAACCTTCCAGTCGTCACCATTATGCTGGACCAGTCCAGGATATAATGCAATCACAGCACAACTCTTATTTATATTTTTCCAAATACTACTCGTTTAAGAATAAATTAGTCTTGGGATCCCTGGGTGGCACAGCGGTTTGGTGCCTGCCTTTGGCCCAGGGCGCGATCCTGAGGACCTGGGATCGAATCCCACGTCGGGCTCCCGGTGCATGGAGCCTGCTTCTCCCTCTGCCTGTGTCTCTGCCTCTCTCTCTCTCTCTGTATGACTATCATAAATAAATAAATAAATAAATAAATAAATAAATAAATAAATAAGTAAGTAAGTAAGTAAGTAAGTAAGTAAGTCTTATAATATTTCTGTGTAACAGACTGACCTATGTCCATATTCATTTTACATTACAACATTTCAGTTCAGGAATTAGATTCATTAGTGGAAAGTAGTAATCAAATTTCCAAATGCTAATTAAGGCCAAACTCCTCTCTCTCAGCTGAAGCTTACTTTTGCCTGGAAGAGCCTAGTGAGAAAGAGTACAGTTGGTTCTGATGTCATTTCAAATGAAATTGTTTTCTTAATTTAATTTTCGTATTACTAATTGCTAATGAATAGAAATACAATTGGTCTTATATTGATTTTGCATCCTGCAATGTTACTGAATTCATTTATTAGTTCTAATAGGTTTTTAGTGGATTTCTTAAGACTTTTTGTTATGTATAAGATCTCATAATCAGTAGATAGTTTTACTTCTTGCCAATCTAGGTGCAAGATTGCTTTTATCTTATTTATTTATTTTATTCTTGACTAATGTCCCTGGCTAGAACCTTTAGTGCAAAGCTAAGTGGAAGAGCAATGGTAAATAATCCTTGTTTTTTTCTTGATCTTAAGGAGGAAACATTCCATTTTTCAGTTTTAAGTATGATGCCAGCTGCTGATTTTTTTTTTATAGATCCCCTTTATGAGGACAAGGAAATTTCTTTCTCTTCTTAGTTTGTTGAGTGATTTTTATCATGAAACTGTCAGATTTTGACAGATGTTTTTCCTGCATTCATTGGGATAATAGTACGTCCTTTTTTTTTTCATTATTCTAATATGGTATATTATATTGAATGATTTGTATTCCAAATTAATACTGTATTCCTTTTTGTATGTTGCTGTAATTGACTTGCTGATTTTTTGTTGAAGATGTTTGCATCTATATTAAGAAATGATTGGTTTGTAGCTTTCTTTTTTTTGTGATGATTTTGACTCATTTTGATATCAGGCTAATACTGGTCTCATAGAATGAATTCGGAAATATTGTCTCTATGTCTTTATTTTTCTTTTTGGAAATGTTTTGAAGGATTAGTACTAATTCTTCCTTAAATATCTGGAAGATTAATTAGTAAAGTCATCTGGGCCTAAATTTCTCTTTGGGGAAAGTTCTTTCAATTATTCCTTTTTCTTTTTTTAACTTGTAAAGATCTATTCAGATTTTCTATTTCTTCTTGAGTTAAATTTGATAATTTGTATATTTCTGGGAATTTGTCCATCCAGGTCATCTAACTTTTGGTATATAATTACTCCTAGTCTTTCATATGATTATTTTTAACTCTATAAAATCAGTATTGTTATCCCCCTGATTTTAGCAATTTGAATCTTCATTTTTTCTTGGCCGGTCTAATTAAAGTTTAGTAAATTTTGTTGCCATTCAAAGGATGTTTCATGATGATGTTTTTATTCATCTTATCGATTGTTTCCTTATTATTTTTAAAATTTATTTCCAGTTTAACCATTATTATTTTCTCCCTTCTGCTTGCTTTGAATTTAATCTGCTCTTCTTTTTCTTATTTTGTAAGGTGGAGGTTTAGGTTATTCATATGAGATTTTTTAAATATAGGCATTATAGCTATTAATTTCCTTCTAGGCACCATTTAACTGCATCCCATAAAATTTTATATTTATGAGTTGGTTTCCATTCACCTCAACATTTGCTATTGACCTTATGATTTCTTCTTTGACCCCTTGGTTATCTAGGAGTGTGTTGTTTAATTTCATATATTTGTTGATTTTGTGTGTTTCCTTTTGCTGTTTATACCTAATTTCATTCCCTTGTTGTTGGAAATTATACTTTATATGACTTAAAGCCTTTACATTTACAACTGGATTTTATGAGAGGGGGAAAAAGAAGTCTCTCCATTACTTAAATGACTTTGATCTGAGTTCCTAGGAAGATAGAAGGACATGCTGACATCTCAGAAGCAGCAAAAAGCTTGGTGTTTTCAAGGTTTTTGATAAGGTTAGTGGGGCTGTAATAGTGAGCAAGAAGAACCCTAGCAGTAGAATATGCAATGGAAGAGGCAGATGTGCTGTGGGGAGTAGACAAGACCACAAATGTTCCAGATTTGAGGTTTGGTGAGAATAATAGCTCAAGCTGAAGTTGACTTCTTTTTGTCCCAATTAGTAAGTGTTGAAAGAGTTAAAAATTAATTTTGGGAATCTTGATTCCCAAATTCTGATGGCACAAGAGCATGCGACTTCTCAAAGCCTACTTAATTTCTAACATATATGCACCTGAAGGTGAGTGGTCTCCAAAACAAGGGAAGAGGGGGAAACATCCACAGTCAAGGTTTCTCCATCTTTCAGGATGATGATGGTGCAAAGATAGCAACAACATTATGTGAAAAGTAGGCTCAAGATCAGTGTGTGAGTGTCAGGAGAGATTGTGGAAGACTTTGGAATGGCCAAAATGATAAAAAGATTATTAGTAACATGTCCTGACTAGATTACTTACTTATCAGATTTTCTCAGACTTTTATTATCATTGAGCTATTTTTAAACTGTGTAAAACATAGATAACTGATAGCAATGCAATTGATTACTTTCCACATGTAAATGAATTCTGTTGAGTGACAGAAAACTGATCCATTTACCCCCCAATATAATTTTGCATTTATTTGTAAATTCATTTCAGCATTCCTGATTAACCTATGTTAAGTGTGGTAGTTTGGATTCTTCTTTGAACCAATTGTGACATCTTTTTTTTTTCCCCATTAACAAATGAGTTAAAATCTTTTGCATGTGTTCATCTTATATTATTATGGATCATGATTTTATTTTTTAGAAAAAAAATTACCTATTAAATTAGAAAAAAATCATTCTGTTCCATCGATATTTGGTCCTCAAGGACAATTTGTGGTAAATATCACATGCATCTGGTCAAGAGCAAACAATTCATTCTCGTGATTTCTCTAACAGCCATCTTGTCTTCTTGGACCCTCGGCATTTATCTCTGAGTTTGGAGGCCACAATTCTATCAAGCAGTTCATATGGCCCAAACCTCCTCCCTGGTTGGGGTTGTCTGGAGCTTTCCACCTCTACCTTTATCCAGAGATTAATTGAGGCACTCCTACTTTCCATCTTAAGGAGTACATTGTATTGGTTTTGAGTAGGAGCTTAGCTGCTGATTTACTTCAGGCAACAAGAATCTAACTGCTGTTCAGTGCCATAACACAGGATACTCTTGCAAAAGCTCCTGCACTTGCTGGTCTTAGTGAAGTTTTGTATATCTAGTTTTCCTTATGGATCCTATGAGATTATTTCAGTTTTTAGTCTCTCAAGATTTGTAGCAGCTGAGGTGTTTTGGTGGCAGCTGTGCTTATAAAATATACATGTCCAGGTATAACCATGATAAAGACATGATGTTTAGAAAGATTAGCTGTAAAAATAATTGATTTATGACTTCCTGGAGGAGTTCTTGACCTAGGATGGAACCAAATGAAAATAAATCCTTCTCTATGATTAGTTCTTTTTTTCTTTATTTTAATTTTTTTCAGCTGTAGAACCAAGTTAGTTGTTTTTGCATCAAAATGCAGTTCAGCAATTCTTAATGAATCCAACACTTCTCTCTGTTTTGTTGGGATAAGTCCAAGGGACAAAAATAGATGATGTGACATGTAACAAATCATGAAATTACATGGAGTTTTTTTTTTAAATAAATTACATTGAGTTTTATTTCCCCCCCAAAAAATACTCTTAGATATTTATAAAATATATCATGATGAGTAACTAATGGAAAGACTGAGTATCCTAAAAAGATCATTTTTAATGATGTAGCAGCAATGAAACTGGAAATACTGTTTTTTATTTAAGGGGTATAGTAAAATCTAAATGAGCAGGATACTAGAAACCTCCCTACTTTAGCAATCTGTTGTCAGAGTATTTTATATCTTCATTGCTCTGGAACATAAATAAAGAATAAAAGTATGTTATATGTCACTTTGGGGGAATAGTCTATGCATGTTTGATTGTATATAATAAAAAATTGAGTGCCATAACAAATTTGTAGGGGCTGCATTAGATCCATTATGAAGGAATCTTCCACTACCATATATATTGAACTTTTAAGTGACAAAGTGCTATATATCTACCACTGGTTTTTTTCCCCCCTGTTACTTCTTTTGATTTTAGTTAGAGCCCTGGAAGGTAGAAGAAAGAAGCAGCAAAGTTGCTTGTCCCAGTTAGCTCTCTAACTATTGGCTGTCATCACTGGAAAATTAATGACAACTTTGTTTTCCTTTTTTCTATCTAGACACATATGTGGATATTAAAGTACAGAGTAACCACTTGGGATGTATGGGAGGAGGCAGAAAGGATCATAATACTGTTCAAGATGTTGAGGTGACCAAGATCTGATGGAAACAAAGCTCTAAGATGATGACAGAGGAAGAAGCAGATAAATGGCCAGGGATCATTATCCCAGGCTTAGATTGATGTTGGTGCAAGGCAAGATTCTTTGTAGGCAGACATTAAAGAACAAAAAGTCTTTTTCTGTTCTCAACATTCTGGGAAAAAAAAATCACTGTGCACAGAATTATAAGACTAAACCATATCAATCTGTTAATACTAAGATCAATTATTTTATTACTTTTTAATAATCAAGTGATCAGATATCAATAAAATTCTAGTGTCAGTCATTGACAGCTAGGGAAAGAGGCAGAGACACTATGATACCTACATTTCAAAATGTCAATTACAATGAAAAATTAGATTCTAGTTTCAAATGTCAGACTAAAGACACGTTTGTCACCATTTCCTCCCTTCACCAAATTAGCAGAAATAGTTATGACACTGAGGTATTATTCAACAGAAACAATGGACTGGATTATCAGTGAACATAACATTTTTAAAAATCTATGGAATTTAGGGGCACCTGCATTGCTCAGTTGGCCGAGTGGCTGACTCTTGATTTTGGCTCAGGTCATGATCCTCAGGGTTGTAAGATCAAGCCCTGCATCAGGTTCAGCAACGGGCATGGAGCCTGCTTCCAATTCTCTCTCTGCCTGCCTCCCCTACCTCTCTCTCCCTCTCTAAAAGAAAAAATAAATAAAATAGGGGCACTTGGGTGGCTTAGTTAAGTTTCCAATTCTTGGTTTCACTTAGGTTATGATCTCACATATGATGAGATTGAGCCTTGCATTGGGCTCTGTGCTCAGCAGGGAGTCAGCTTGGATTTTCTCCCTTTGTCCTTCCATCTGGTCTCACTCACTCTTTTTTGCCTCTCAAATTGATAAATAAGCCTTTTTAAAAATTCAAAAAATAAAAAATAATTTTAAAATCTTTGGAATTCAGAAAATAGAAGAATAGGTAACGATGGATGATTTCAGTAAAGGAAACCATAGTCTGGAATATCATTTAAGGAAACTATAGTCAAAGAGACTTCTGATCTCTATTTGATAGGGTCCGAGAGGCACTGCAAATTCAGACATGGGGTCCCCTAGCATAATGGCCAGAGTTTATTTCACTCAACTTAAAACAAAGTCTGTCGGTCAACATGCCCAGCAACTCAGGTAGGGCACCTGGTAAACCTTTTTAATGCCACAATCTTATGTATGAAAAAGCAACAAAGGATTGCAGAAATTTGAGGAAAGCCTGCAACACAAGAAAAAGTAGATGAAACTTGCGTCTGGGGGAAACAGGAAAATTTCTAAAAATGAAAATAAAAACCCCTTAGGGTAGTAGCCTTACAGATATCTATAAAGATCTACATACCATGAAAAGTGAACAGTGAACTTGGTTCGAAATGGCAGACTGTGTACATTTAACTCTTCTTCCTCCTGACTCAGTAAAAATGATAGAAAATGATAAAAAAAAGATGTAAAGCTACATAAAGACAGAGGGATGTATCCACTAGAAAATAGATTAGAACATGTTTTTGGAATTTAGGGGGAAACACAGAAAAGCTGGAGACTAATGAAGCAGAGTTGTAGGATCACAAGTTAGAAAAACTTGAATTATTATTATTAATGTGTTCCTGTAAGGCCTAGGGAACGTGAGTTTTAACAGATGATTGCAAAATTCTATGTGAAAGGCCGTGAAAGCCATGAGAGTCCATAAATCTATAAAAAACCATACTATATGTTGGTAAATTCAACAGAAAGAGCTAATGGAGAGGTATTTAACAAGAGTCAAAATTAGAGATTAGCCCTTGGGAATTTAGTCTTGGGAAGGAGAAGAATCACTTCTTCCAAGTATTAGCTAAATCAATGAATAGAGGCAGGATAACATGAGATCATGGACTGAGAATCAGGTAAGCTGGGGACTTAAGAAGAGTGGTAAATGTTTAAAACAGCCATTGAAGGAAATGTATTAAGGAACTGAGAAGATGCAAAATTATTGCTCACAGTGAGATTGCAGCTGGACCATAATGCTGCAAATTGCACAGTGTTTACCTTCTATTATGCTCAGATGGCATAGGTATTAGCACAGTACAGGTTCAGAGGGCCTGGCCGTACTAGAATGCTCGTGTAAGATCCACTGAAACGGTTGATCCTGCAGAATAGGCAGGGGAAAGTTATTGTAAATAAAATCAGAAAAGGCTTGTGGACTGGGAGAACCTGAAGGAGAAATGAGGCTACAAAAACAGTAAAGAGCAACCTTAGTGGAAGTAAGTCTATTCGGAGGTGAAAGGCAATGTTTATAAAGAAAGTACAGGTCTTGTTTTGTTTTATTTTGAAGAAAGTACAAGGTTTCAACTCATAAGTTAGTGTGTTTCATATGAGGAGAGAAGGTCTCAAGTATAACTCTAAAGGTCACTGACTGGCATGGAGTATAGATCCAGAGATCATCTCAAGCATTTGTTATGTAACTAAACATGTATTATTTGAGGGGAATAGAAGTTTAAAACAATTTTGAGAGAGAGAGTGTGTGTGTGTGTATCCAAAAATGAATCAAAATAATTAGGATGAAAATTGTGTGAAGGCTCTTGGCAAGATAATAGTGAAATTTTTCTAAGAAGGCACATCTGAGTGAACTGTAGTTATTTTTATCTCTGGAAAGCAAATTTTCCAATGGTGTTACAACATGAGGTAGATCCATTTCCAGAAAAGCAATAAATTATTTTGAAAAGAGACTGGACTAATGATTAAAGAGCCTTGCTAAGGATTACTAGTAAGGGAAAATCATTTCTGCATAGCCAATAAATAGCCAAACGATATAAAAACTAGAAATAAGATATTCGAGTAAATGGATAAGCCAAGGGATATTATGTCAATCAAGATACTGATAATCCACTAAGTGGATTAAATATATTCAATGGATATTGCTTTGGTTTTCCCTTGTTACGTAATAAACCACTCCAAAACTTAGTACCTTAGACCACAAAATAATTTACTATTTGTCAGGATTCTATAGGTTGACTGGGCCCCACTACACAGTACTTCTGCTCCATGAATAGCTGGTAGGCACTGAAGTCCACAGAACTCTGAACTGGCCTGGAATGTCTACATCAACTCATTTAGCTGGCAGTTGGAGCTATGTATTGGCTGAGAGTCCAGGTGGTGCTGTTGACCAAGATGCCTCTTTTTTTTTTTTTTCCTCCATGGGGCCTTTCCATATGTGTTAATATTCTCAAAACACTGTCTTTAGGTTTGAATATTAGGAGTTCTATGTTAAAAGCTGAAGATCTTTCAAGGTGTAGTTTCAAAAGTTACACAGTGCTTCTTCTGTTGCATTTTTTAAAAAAGATTTTATTTATTTACCTGTCAGGGAAGAGAGCACAAGCAGGGGGAGTAGCAGGAGAAGGAGAGGAAAAAGCAAGTCCCCTAGTGAGCTGGGAGCCCAGCATGGGTGGGGCTCAATCCCAGGATCCTAGGATCTTGACCGAAGCTGACGGCAGGCACTTAACCAACTGAGCCACCCAGGCACCCCTCTTCTGTTGCACTTTGTTTATCTAAGCGAGTCTTGATTCAGGCCAGATTGGTTTTAAAGTGGTGATGTACAGAAATGTCTTTTTTAAATCCAAGTGAAATGTGCATATAGTTTTAAGAAATAGTAAGAAATTCTTGTTTGAAAAGTCATGGTTCTCTATTTGCCCTCCACCTCTGTTGACTAGGCCCAGTGAGCAACTGCTTTTCTGGAATTCTTTTCATTAATATACTGCATTGGTTCTACTGTTTCCTGAATCCCGTAACTTCTCTTTTGGTTTACTTGTTTGTCTTGCTGGGGCACGTTTTCAAGTAGTGTCCTAAAAGAGGGTACATGGAACATGAATTTTTCAGTTCTTTTTTTTTTTTTTTTCAGTTCTTGATTATTCAAAAATATTTTTATTCTGTAAACAAAGTTGAGTTTCTGGAGTATAAAATTCTAGATTGAAAATAGTTTTCTTTCAGAATTCTGAAGGCATTCTTCTGTAACTTTTAGCACCTAGCATTACTGATAACTGGTCTAATTCTAGTCTTTTTCTTGTTCTATTGTTCCTATTACCTAGAATATATATGGAATGGTTTGACCTTGAGGCCGGCTGATGTGCTTTGCAAAATTCTGTCTATCATAGAATGTGGGAATGAGACAGGTCTAAGAGGAACGTGTGGTAGACAGAATGGCCCATTCAAAAATGTCCATACCCAAATCCCTGGAGTCTGTGAATATGTTACATCATTTGGCAAAAGGGACTTCACAGTTTTATTTAAGGTTGTGGCCTTTAAGATAGGAAAATTATTCTGGATTATCTGAGTGGACCCAGATTAATCACAGCAGTTTCTAAAAGCAAATAACTTTCTCTGGCTGGAGTTAGAGAGATGCAGCACAAGGCATAGTCAAAGATGTGAAGCGTGGAAGGGATTCAACTTACTGTGATTGGAATGAGAAGGCACGCAGGTAGTTTCTAGGAGTGAAGAACTTCCCCCAGCTGATAGCCTGCAAGTAAATGGGGACTTCATTCCTACACTCACAAGGGATTGAATTTAGCCAACAAACTCCGTTAGGTTGAAAGCAGATATCCCCCAAAGCATCCACTAAGGAATATAGCACTGCTAACACCTTGATTTCAGCCTTGAAAGCAGTAAGCAGAGGACCCCGCTGAACTCACATGGACTTCTGATCTAAAGAAACCGTGAGATCATAAATTTGTCTTGTTTTAAGTCAGTAGGTTTTGGCAGTTTGCTATAGCAGTAGATAACTAATACAGAAAGTCATTAATTGAAATCTGTATGAAGAAAATTAATGGCCTTACCCTCTTTCCAAATCAGTATATTTAGAATAGCTGTCATCAGGGTTACTCCCCAGCACTAGCCAAAACACACACACACACACACACACACAAATGCAACTAAATTCTCTGAAGAAATATAAGCATCTGCATTACTGAGGGATAGGGCAGCTTTTAGAAACTTTGATATTTCAGACCTCCATATTGATGGTTTATGCCCCACCCCCACCCCCCGCCAGTCCACAATGATGCCCAGTTTTCCACTCTTGTGTCTTAAACCAAAATCTGCCAATTAACAATTCTAAGGAATAAAAATGGTCTTTTCTAGACTACAGATATTCTAAAATATGAAAGAGAGAGGCTGAACTATTTTTACTTATAACACTCTGATACCAAAAGTGTAGAGTTTTTTTTCTTTTGACACCAAATTTGTGATGTCTTTTCCAATACCACTTCTTCAACTCTCTGGAAACCAACCGGGTGTCATACAATGAAATTCAATTCTGACACTACCTAGAGTTAGCATCAGACTCCACAGGTTTAGGGGCTCAGTCCCACAGACTGCCCTCACTTCAGATGCCAGTCACAAATCAAGTTCCCAGGTTACCCACAGCTTCTGTTTGACTTAGTTACCAAGTTGAGACTTTCCTATAACTCTTCTCTCCAGTTTAATTGGCTAGAACAGATAATTGGCTGTTTTCTGAAATTCCAGAAAACAATGCTTACTATTACTGGTTTATTATAAAGGATCCAAATGAAAGGTCAGATGAAGAGGTACATAGGGCCTGGAAGGAGTTCCAGAAGGGTCCCAAGTATAGGAGGTTTTGTCCCTGTGGCACTGGACTGTGGCCACATTTCTGGCATGCAGATGTGATTGCCAACTGGGAAGCTCTTTAAACCCTGCTATTTAGGAGTATTTATGGAGGTTCAATCACACAGGTTGAACAGGAGGTTCAATTTAATCATGATTGATTAAATTATTGGCCATTGGTGATTGAACTTAATCTTTAGCCCCTCTTTCCTCTAGCAGTGGTTGGGGCTGGTGATGAAAGCTCCAACTTTCTAATCACATGATTGTTTCCTTAGCAAGCAGCCCCTCTCCTGAAGCTATCTAGAAACTCACTTCATCAGCATAAACTCAGGTATGGTTGAAAGAGACTTCCTTTGGATAATGAAAGATACCTCTTTCTTATCACTTCTATCATCTAGGAAATTCCAAATGTTTTGTGTTTTAGAAGTTCTATGTTAGGAACAGGGACAAAAATAAGTATAAATATGTATATTTATTTATATTATATATTTTTATATTTATAATATATATCTCTATATTTTTATATATATGTATATATAATGTCACATCCACATGCCAGAACATATGTCATGGAGGCAAACACAAACAGAGAGAGAAAAAAGCTGGCACAGAGGAAACAGAAAATTCAGGAAACAGTGAAATTTTCTAAAAATTAAAAGAAAATACCCAATAATAGAATACTAATTCATATTCTAGGGATTTTTAAAAGATTGCATTGATGATGTAAGATCAGGACTAAACAAAGCCCAAACCAAAAATATTAGAAAACATAAAAAGAACCCTTAGGAAAGCAAAATATGGTTGAAAGGAAGAGAAAATATAATGAAGCATTGGTGAGAAAAGTTAAGAAAATCTCCTAAAAAGTCAAAAAAAATACCTATCGTTGGAAAATAATATATGCAAACATGTTGCAGACATAGACGATCAAGCCAGGAAGCTTAACATCTAGTTACAAAGAGGTTCAGATAGTGAGCACAGAACAGTGAAGGGGAGAAATCTTGAAGGAAAGAACACTAAATCTTTTTCGAAGTTTATAAAGGATACATGTCTCCAGATTGAACAGATAAATGCAGGTGTATAATTTACCCCTTTTATTAGTCATCTGGGTAGAAAGAATTTCTCCTAGAGTTTTATCTGTCCATATTGCTACACAGTTCTGCATCACTGGTGCTGCCTTTGGGGTAAAGTTACGAGAAAAGAGAGGGAAGGATTAGGTATTGCTTCATACTCATGGATCCACAGGGCCTACCTCTCCTATTTCCTTTGGCCAGAAAACTAGTTTTAAGTATCTGTACTATTGGCTTCACTGCTGCAATGGAGCTCTGTGACTGAGGCTCCCTTACAGGCAGTGCCAGGAGTTAAAAAACAAAACAAAACAAAACAAAAAAACAAAACAAAACAAAAAAAACCAAACCCACACACTTCTTGGAATATAGATACTAGTTTTCCAAGTCAAGAAAGACAAAATTCTTCTCTGCTTCCCCTACCGGCTGCATAGTTTGCACTGGGTGAGATCTCTCTTGGGTTACAGCCAAGAGATTTAAAAGGAAAACAAAACAAAACAGAATAGTAATGCCTATTATTATTCCTCTTTCAGGGATTTTGGCATCCATCTTACCAATTCATTTTTTCAGAGTCCTCAGATTTTGCTGCTCCTATTTTGACTAGGAGTTTTAGGTACAGTGAGCCAAATAAGCAGTAGATTGCTTATCCCATGTTGGCCAGGTATGGAGCTCTAAATCAGTTTTTGAATGTTTCAATAATTTAAGTATAAGAAGAAGAGTCCAACAAAATGTAAGAAAATATGAAACGAAAGAGAAAGGTATAAGATTGTATGTGAAAATGTTAAGTAGTAATTGAGACTATGATAATATAGGGGGCGTCGGATATATGGGTTTGATACTTTGGGGAGTAGCAAACTCCTAAAAAAGAATATTAGTAAGGAAATATAAACTCTGACATTAGGAAGAAGGTGGAGGTAACAAAGGTCATAGGGGTTTGAAAAATCTCAGAAAAACTGTTGTAGGCTTCTGAGCTTTAGACTTTAAAGAGAATTGTCAAGGAAACTTTATTATTTATATATCTTTGTCTCCTAAAGAGTGTTTATCACAGGGTCTTAGGCATAGCAGAAATGCCATTAATACTGAAATAACTGAGCTTTTATGAAAAAGCCAGTGTATGAAAAAATCATTATTCATCTGTCATAAGCTATGTTAGGTGATGAGCATTTTGTAGGGTATTGACTGGAATAGATAGAGACAAAATAGGCACATCTTATTGAGGATGTTAAATTTGAAAATGAGAGAGAATGAGGGAGACTATCAAAAACCAGCGACAGAACCAAAACACCAAAATTATGTTAAAAAAGAAAGTGATGCTGTCAGCAGCTTGTGATATTGGTAACATTAGGCATTGGTTTCAGCAGCATTTAGAGAGATGACTAAAAATTCCCGTTTGCTATGACTCATAAAGGTTGATCATTAATAGTCTGGTCTTTTCATGAATTGCCACTTATCATGAAGTCTTGCTCATTGTTTTATTGCATCAAATAATGGCATAGAAACTACTTAATGAATTCTTTAGCTTTTGGTACTGAAAATTTTTTTTTAATTAATATACACAAGGAATTTTAAGCACAGGAAATCCATTTAAACAATGAAATTTTCATTAAAAGTTTTCATTATATCTTTATTAAAATTAAACTATGTGTAAAAACTTGTCCAGAGAAAGATTTCTTAACAAGACTTAAAAAGGCAGTAACTGAAAAAGTTGGACTACATTAAATTTAAGAACTTCTGCCTGTTAAAAAAAAAAAGCCTTTAAGAGAAATCAGGCAAGTAGCATAACCAACTATATGGTTTACCCAGGATTCGTGTTTCCCAGAATGTGAGATTTTCAGGGCTCAAACTGGGAGAATCCAAGGGAAAATCAGAATGGTCACTCCAAAGGCAAGCAACAAAAGCTGTGACAATATTTGCGACATCTCTCTCCAACAACAGGCTTGACAATTAAGGCCACTTACATCTACATAGTTCAATTCTCAGGAGTAAAAAACAGGCTGCTTATAATTTCTTCCTGAAAACCTTTGCTAAGAAAGAAAGATAGGACTGTAGACCAACAAATAACTTCACAGCTTGTTTTTGGAAATTCACGAAAACAAATCTGTTCAAATCTGGAAAAACTGGCTTCTTAGGACAACAGGTTGCTTACCTGGTCAAAAAGCTCACCCATGAAACAAGTGTTTATTTAGGAAGCCTTGCTTCAGGACCCTTCCACCAAACCTGAACTATCCTATCGTGAATTTTTCCCAGTCGTAATTGATGACTGTATTGTGAAAGATGCTCTTGAAATTACTTGATCTCAGATGTGAAAATCCCATGGTTGGCCATCCTGACTTCTTTTTGTTGAAATTTCAGAATGTGGAGATGGTTCTCTCTGTTACTGCTATCGGTTAATAAACTTGGATTTGCTTGAGCTTCAAATTCTTCTAGTAGTCTCTTAGAAGAGTTGGCAGTTGGCAGGTGTCTCATAGAACATATAATGAATTCTTACAAATATAAGAAAAAGATAACGCCACCCAATAAAAAAAATTGGCAAAAGCTTGAATAAGCAACTTACAAGAGAAAATATGTAAATAGATTAACATAAAAAGGGTTTAGTTCATTAGACTTCAGGAAATGTGCATTAAGATCATCCAGCAGAATGGGTCAAATTAGAAAGTCTTGGGGAGGAAAATTAAAGTATCTATACACTGTTGACGGGGAGTATAAATTGGTGTGATCACACTGGAAGGTAGTTTGGTATTATGAATAAAAGATGAATATATATTCTATGATCCAGAATTTCTACTCCTAGGAATAAATCCCAAAGACATGGTGAATATATACTCCAGAAGACATGCACAATAATATTAACAGCAGCATTAGTTGTTACAATCCCAAATATCCATCAATGGTAGAACAGAAAAAATATTGTATGTTCATACAAAAGAATACAGCCTAGCAGTGAAAAGGAATAGACCAAAGCTATTAGCAACAATATGGATTAATTACAGAAACAATAGTAAAAGAAAGAAATTAGCCACTAAGAGTACATGTTATGTGATTCCATTAATACAGAACTCAGAATAGTACAGATTAATCTCTGGTATTAGAAATCAGGACAATGGTTCTCTTTGTGGAATTGCAATTTGGAGGTGTCTGGATGGGCTTATGAAATACTGGTCAATGCTTTATTTCCCGATCTAGGTGATGGGTACATGGGTGTGTTTGTTTAATAATAATTGAGATGTCTACCTTAATAATTGGGTTATTATCCACTTTCTTGCACGCATATGTTTTAGTTATCTACTGAATGCAACAAACCATCGCAAACTTAATGGCTTGAGATGAAAATGGTCATTTATTTTTTTCCATGAATCTGCTATTTAGGGAGGGTTCAGCAGAGGCAGCTTGTCTTTGTTCCTTGCTATGGATTGTCTTGAGGAGTGAGGGTGACTTGGAATGAAATGAGGGCTCTTTCACCACTCATTCATCCAACAGTTAATGCTGGCTCTTGGTTTGGACCTCATCCGGGGCTGCAGGCTGGAACACCTACAACTGGCCTTTCCATATGGATGCTTGGCTTTCTCTTGGCATGGGTGGCTGGGTTCCAAGAGCAAGCACAAAAGAACAGGGCAGATGTACATAACATTTTAATGACTTATTGATACAACATCACTTCTCCCATATCCAATGGTCCAGGACAATTACAAAAGTCTATCCAGATCCAAGAGAAGGGGGCATAGGCCACCCCACCCCCCCCCGACGGTGGGAAGAATGCCAACATCACTTGTAAGAAGAACATGTCAGATAGAATATATTATTGTGGCTTTCTTGGGAAAATGCAATCTGTAGCAATGTGTTATGGTTTTAAAAAGCATCATAGTGAAAACATGGCAAGTTAAAAAAATATAAAATAGCAACCTCTGGTGGTTATTCTAAAGCAGAGGAAGTCCATATGATAAGTGGGGCATCAAAGGAAGAATGTAGTAACCCGAAGCTATCAACTCTCACAAATTAGCTCATTTATTTACTTGTTAATAACTCATGGAGCACTCAGTGGTTGCCAAGTCCTGGGGGGGATATTAAAATGAGTAAGACAAGGTCCTTGTTCTTATGGGACTCACATAGTAAGACAAATAACCTTACTGTAATTTTAATGCTATTGTTCAATTATGGGGCATGCAAGGTGCTGGCACAGTAGTTAACTCTTAAAAGAGCTGGTCTCTGATAGAAGGCACCTTACGATATTTCCCGTCTCATTGTTTCCCAGTACGTGTTGCCTACTTTTCATGTGGCCTATATAGTCAACGTGTGTCCCTTTGAACCTGGTGTGCGAATCTCCCAATCACTTGCTCCCGGTAAGCCTCATTATTGCTATTCACATTATCATTGATTTAAAAACCATGGAGCTTGGCTTCTCAAGGATATTGTTCTGAAGGATATACAGATTTAGCTAGAATTAAAGTAAACTGGGGCAGTGTATTTGGCTACAGAATATAGCAATGTGTCCTACTAAGGGCAGCTTCTCTGTCAGGGGAAAGCTATATTTAACACACTCCTTTTTAATTGCTTTGATGTCGTTCTGTGAGCATTGAAATTTAATCTCATAGGAACCTTTCCCTTTTTATAGATCCCAGGTCTTTTTCAGGTTTAAAAAAATGCATTTACCTCATTTTAGCAGGGAACAAATACTCACGCAAAAGAACATTAACAGGAAATATATTATTTTAAGACGATGCATGTTTCAACATCTAAGACAGGAAGTAGATGGATGAATAAATGTTAATAAGGTTAGTGTATTTGCACATTCACTCCCTCTTCTGTAAACCCATAAGCATAGATGTGTGAAGTTGGAGTAGCAGCTACTCAGTGCCACAACTAAAGTGGGTCATGAAGACTTTGAGAATGTATAGATAATATTTCTATTTCTGTGTTTGTATTCATGACACAATGTGAATATGATGGTCTGGTCACAGAAATCTATTTTCATGGAGTATTTTCAGGGCTGCGGTGACCATCCAGAGTAACCTGGAAATAGTCCTACAAAGGGAGATACTAGACCTTACCGAGGAATGTACACAGTGGTTTCTCTCACTGAAGTAACACTGTCTTCCCACCTACTTGGAAAATTGCAGTGACAGGCATTTCACCTTTCTCTTTGACATGACACACTCCTCATGCCCTCCCCCCCCCCCCAGTTCTTTCCTCTCCCCAGACATTCTTCTCTGGTCTGAATCCAGGTCTTTTTGTCAATTATTTCTTTTTAGATTTATAAGTAAAAAAAAAAATTATCTTAAGATGGATTAAGGAACTGCCAGTTTTTTTCGGTGTTGGAAGATAATTCTCGAGTCTGCTTATCCAGAGGAAAACCTTTCTACTTTTTAAAGCATTCTCCATATAATGTTTTTTAGACACTTCTATTGCTTTTTCATAGTAGATTCATTACTATTAGATAGATCTGTTCCTCTGTGGTAAAACAAAGTCCATACTCTAGGTATTGTGCTAAGTACTTGCCTATACATATTTTCATTTCATTTCACAGTAATCTTCTGAGGTAGATATTATGAACTAGAGAGGTTAAGAGATTTGCCAGAAATCACAGAATAGGGAATGGTAAGGCTGGTTTTCCCAAGCAGATTTTTCTTCGTCATCTTCTTTTTTTTTTTATTCTTTTTTTTTTATTTTTTTATTAAGCTTTCAATTTTATTTTTTTATAAATTTATTTTTTTATTGGTGTTCAATTTATCAACATATAGAATAACACCCAGTGCTCATCCCGTCAAGTGCCCACCTCAGTGCCCGTCACCCAGTCTTCGTCATCTTCAAGTGTCCCTTCTTCTTTATAGCTACCATAGAAGTGAATGACCATGCTTCAGATACTAAAGAATTGACGTCATTTAGATCTGCATCGCTCAGATCTTAGTGGGCATCAGAATTACCTAGAATGCATTTAAAACCATATTTATGAACCCTACCGCAGAGTTTCAGATTCAGTATGTCTGGGGTGAAGACTAAGAATTTTTATTTCTAACAAGTCCCCAGTCCTCCGGTCGGAGGGCCATATTTCAAGAACCACTGATTTATAGAGTTCCTCCGGGGTCTGCAGGACCTGTAATCAGAGCAGTACTCTGGTGATTCAGAGGAAAACAATAGAAACCACTGTCCTTCCTAGGAAACCTATCTAGATGATAAAATGCACCCTACCCCCCATATTCCACCCCTTCAACTTTCCCTTCTCTCCAACCCCACAAGGCATTGCCATTCTAATCCTATAATCCACTGTGCATATCTCTTTTATTGCATTTATCACAATCTATGTCTAAAAAATGTGTTTTCTCCTTTTCCTCCTATGAAATTGGGGAGCTCATGAGGGCATAGGCTACTTTATTTCTCTGTATCTCTGACATCTAGTGAATATCTGACATTCATCAGAAACTCAATAATTTCAGAACAAATGATAGCATAAACGTGGCATGGTAATTACACTTGTATTTACCAAAAACTATGAAAATAGCTGATAGGTCTTTGACAACATAAACATTCAAAAAAAGATTTGAAAGGTGTGGGCTGAAATGAAAGAAATAAAACACCATAAAGAAAATACAGTTTCAAATTCAGATTAAAAACACATTTTGGGTAGTCTTTGTTGGGTTAATGTGAAAAAGTCTTAGGGGTTTTAGTTAAATCTCAATATGAATTAATAGTGTGAAGTAGATGCTAGAGCAATGAATAAACCACGAGGCTTCTATATAGAATATATTTAATAGTCATATTATTTGCTACATTTTAGTTTAAACACAATAGCAATGTTTTAAAGAAAGGAGCCTAGTAGAAGAATGGGTTCAAGTTCCCAGTACCTCTTTATTATACCCAAACCAGATTATCTATGAAGTATGTACTCTTACATCTGTTCCTATTTAAATTTTAATTCAGGAAGATTTCACAATTTTTTTTTTTTAATAGCAGCAAACCTTTAACTATAGGTTCCCTTCTCTTTTTCTAGCTGGGATGAAGCTGTAGCCAATTTCTTATTATAGCCTCCACCATTGAAAATAGACTTCTATTGTTCATGCCTCTTTTCACAAACTCTTAATATTTGGAAATGGATCTCTTTTGAACTTAAAGTTCATAAATTTAGTCTTAGTTCAAGTAAGGGGATTATTGAAGGAAAGAATGGTTTAAGTGAAAGCCATTTACTTTTTTCCCAGCTATTTGTGTAGAGCAAACTAATTTCCTATTTAAAAAAAAAAAAAGCCAAACAAACCCTAGTAAATATTTTTAGGAAATGTTGGTTTTGAAATAACAGACATTTGAAATGAAAAAGAAAGTTCTTACTTTCAGAAAAAAAATTTAAAAATGGAATAAAATGGAAAAATTCTAGCTAATTGACTACTTGCTCTTGGAATACCAATTGGGATGATTAAAACAAATGCTAGAGAGGGGTGCCTGGGTGGCTCAGTTGATTAACCAAACGACTCTTCATTTCGGCTCAGGTCATGAACTCAGGGTCTAGGGATTGAGCCCCACAGTGGTCTCTGCACTCAGCAGGCAGTCTGCTTGAGGGTTCTCTCTCCCCCTCTGCTCTTTCCTCTGTGCTGTCTCTCTCAAAATAGATAAATCTTAAAAAAAAAAAAAAAAGGCAAAGCCAGAAAACAAAACAAATGCTAGAGAGAAGTTGACACTGTTCTATGACAATTCCATTCTTATTTTTCTTTTATTCCTTTGACTACTCATTCTCAGATTTGTTTGTTGGACATTTATTTATAAGTCACAAATATTGCCTCCTTCAACTTATTACCAAAGTCTCAGTTCTTGGTTCTCAGTTCTTCCCTTTCTATAGTCTCCATCAGAAAAAAAAAAAAATCCTTTCCATATGTACCTTTTTTATGACTTTTACTCTCACCATTAGTTAGCTAATTCTAATGTATAATATCCAATTCTATTTGTGACCTCAGAGCCAATCCCATATTTCCAACTATCTAGTTTATTCCACTTGAATGTACTGTTATTATTTCAAACTTAACCATTTTTTCAAATAGGCCACATTACCTTTCTGTTTCAAACAGATATCTCCTCTAAATTAAAAAAAAAAAAAAAACTACCAGGATCCCTGGGTGGCTCAGCGGTTTAGTGCTTGCCTTTGGCCCAGGGTGTGATCCTGGAGCCCCGGGACTAAGTCCCGCATCGGGCTCCCTGCATGGAGCCTGCTTCTCCCTCCTCCTGTGTCTCTGCCTCTCTCTCTCTCTCTCTCTCTCTCTCTCTCTCTCTCTCTATCATAAATAAATAAATCTTTAAAAAAAACTACCATTTTCTTAATCACTTAAATTTAAACTTTTTACAACTTTGAAATATTCTATTTTTCCTCATCCAAATGCCATTAGTGTTTCTTTCAAATATTACCTTTTTTGCTTTTCAAGTCCCATGTCTATTACCCAAATTCTTGCTCTCCTTGCTGAACATCTCCATTCTTGCTACATTTTTCCCCTTGAGTTTAACCACTCTATCCCCCAAATCTATAGTAATGATTCCCTTAATTGGATTGAAGTCTTGTTTCTTGTGAACATGTTTTTACTCAGATACCATCTTCAATCACACGTGGACATTAAGTATAGCTTCTTAATCCATACACTTGCTAGATTAATATTCCCAAGTAACTATATCAGATGCCTATTAAAAAATCTAACCCTCTTGAAGTGCCCCTCTGAAAGTTTAAAAAAAAAAAAGCCCTTCTTCCTGGCCTATATTACTTAGAAAACATAGATTTTGATTCTCATATTGAATCTAATTTTACCCATTTACAATTATGTATTTTCCATTTAGGCTGACATGTTTTAGAAATCCCAATGTTTATTTCCCTATTTTATGCCTTAGCTAATAATGTTGCTCTCATTAGTAATAAAATGCTGTCACATCATCCTCTCTACCTTCCAAGTATCCTAGCTGTTAATTCTATACCTTATGCACGATAAGACTGCATGATCCCACAAACATATGTCTGGTAAATGGCCACTCTGGTCTCTCAAATTTAGCTCATGCATCATCAGATTTAGAAAGCTTTTCCTGACCTCTATAATTCAATCCTCTCTTATTTATATTATCACCCTAATAATGTATTAATATTATTTGTGTATATATTTATCTTTCCCAGGATAACTGTGTGTGTGCCATGAAGTTAAGGCAAAAATCAAATAAGAAAATAACACAGTGCTTGGTAGAGAGTCGATTATTAGTGAATGAATGTTGAATAAATGAATGATGAATGTCCACCTTTTAAGACAGGTTAAGTCTAACCTTCCTATTAAAGCCTTCTTAGATTATTCTCAGTGCTTGTTGATGTCTCTTCGATCAACAATTGTAGATTTTACTACAAAATTTAGTTTTCAATTATTTACCCTCTTATTTTTTAATTTTAGATTTTAATCTTCTCTGCTTTAACCAAATCAGAAATTCTTGAATGTCTGGGAACATGCCATTTTCTTATTCTGTCTTTCCCACACTGCTTAGCAGGGAAAATATGTTGTTTATATCTGTTGATTATAGTTTTTCACGAACTACATCTCTGAAAGAATTAGAGATGATGTCTCACATAGTTTGGCTAGAAACTTTTCTACAGATATATTTATCCATCATCTCAACTAAAAGATGTAGTCTTCAAAAAACATTGCTTTTTATTGGGAAAACACAACAATGGCATTTCCTCTCTGTATCTGATCTTTCTATTTTCTCCTCTGGCAGTAGTAGCAAGTCCCTTCCCAAATGCCAGTCCATTTGGTGAGCATGTTCCTCTGCTTTATTTCTCATAGTTAAAACCTCTGAGTTGGTTGAAATGCTGTGGAAATGTAGAAAAGACTTGTTTTGATATATTCCAGTTTGAAAAGTGTTCACGTTTGTCCAGAATCCACCTTCTTTGTCAAATGCTCACTTTGATACTTGAGAAGTTGGACTAGAAATGGGCACTAATTTGGAAATAGTGCCCAGAGATAGGAACTAATTAAAAAACAAAACTAAAATATAAAACCCCAAAACCAAACAGAGCTTCTTTACACTAATCAGTATTCTTCAAATGATTTTATGCTGTTAACTAGAGAGCTGGGGAAAAATAAGAAAATACTTATTAACAAGAAAAGCTAATGTGGTTTCTATTATTGAATTAAAATTAAGCATATTAATCTATCAGAAAAAACAAAACATTGTCTTTATAATTTCAAATCAGAAATGTTTTAAAACTCAACAGAAATATCCCTTGCACGATTACCTAGTAAAATTGCAGCTAATTTTTAAAGAAAAACTTTCAGTTAAAACGTATCCATTAGGGAGAGAGTAATTTATCCTAATTCCTATGAGATGTTAAGCATTGCACGGACTCTTGAAAAAAATTTAGTCAGTTTTAATAATCTTCCTCCCCCACGTTTATAAATTTAAAGGTTACTGGACAGTTAAAAATAATCTTCCTCTGGTTTTTCTAAATGAAAAGGATGTCAAGGCATCACCATTTGGATTGCTGTTGCAGTGATTTTGTAACTGTAGCAACCGTATGCTGATGAACCAGCTTCTATCAGGAATGTGTTTTAAAAATTCCTATGAGACTTCAGCAGCTTGGTAAGCCAAAGGGGAACATATTTCAAACTAATTGTTCCCATTTTATGTGATAAAAAAAAAAATCAACCAGTCTCCTCTGTGACAATCCTGCTTTTTTGTGTCAGTAATGAAACCACACATTTAATTGACAAGTGACAGTCCCTTGCTGTTCTGTTTCCTTTGCTATTTGTTATATTTTCAGTGGGTGTCTGTGGTGCTAAGAATACCTATGGTGGCAGAGGCTCAGTGTGACTGTGGTCAGTTCTATTTGTTTTCTGAACAGAGTCCTTTCCTTTACCTGATAATTCAAGATTGTATCTTGAATTTTAGTAAATCAAATTACATTTTTTATACGCCAGGGAGTTTTATTACCATGTTAATCATTTTATGACTTCTTTAAAGGGCAAGGATCCCTTCATATTGCAAATAATTGGTCAGGAGGGAAAGAAGAACAGAATTGGGAACCGGTGAGGTTACACTTGAGGAAAGCAGAAATCTCATTTGATCACTGCCTAGCTTTTTTAGGGAAAACACAAAATGAATATGATAATCTCTAGAAATCTTGCTTCTCATCTCCATGCAAGGGATCTACATTTTTATTTTTTATTTATTTTTAATTTTTATTTATTTATTTATTTATTTATTTTTGAGAGTATGAGCGGAAGTGGGGAGGGCAGAGGGAGAGAGAGAGAGAGAGAAAATCTTAAGCAGACTCACACGTTGCAGAGCCCAATGCAGGGTCCAATCTCAGGACCCTGTGATCATGACCTGAGCCAAAATCAAGAGTTGAATGCTGGGTGGGGGTGAATGGGTGATGGGCACTGAGGGGGACACTTGACGGGATGAGCACTGGGTGTTATTCTGTATGTTGGTAAGTTGAACAATAAAAATTAATTTATTAAAAAAAAAAAGTTGAATGCCTCACCAACTGAGCTACCCAGGCACCCGAGGGATCTAAATTTTTAAAAACTGACATTTTTTATTGCCACATTTTTAGAAGATGTGTTTACTCTGACAATAATAAAAATGTAAGGTAGGTTTTTATAGGAGGTAGCTGTAAAGAGTATTTTTTTTTACTAACAAAAAGAAAAATTCAGATAAACTACAAAATTTATTTTTTTTAACCTTCAGAGAGCTGAGATGTCAAGGGAACCAAGTAGTCTCAAGTCCAAAGGAGAAAGACCCATAACCACGCCTCTCCAAACTTAGATGGGACGCTGGAACTATATTGCCTGTGGCAGGGAATGGTAGGAAGAAAGGGTCAGCTCACATTGCAGTGAACTGTTAAAGGCTGGGTTTCAGCAGTGTGATGGCATAAAATCTCTAGAAGCCTCAGATATAGAAGGATTGCAGCTGTCTCATAGGCTCTTTGCCATGGGCCACTACCACATGTTCAGGAAAAGACTGATTTCAGAAAATCCTGTCATTCCCAGGGCACAGGTAAAGAACTAGTGTAGCTGGGAACAGATGGGGGGGAAATCCCTTTATTCCTGGCTGAGGGGTGGGAAAGAGGCCTGAGGCTGGCTACACTGAACCGTTAGAGGTGTTCTGCCTCTGTGGGTGGGGAAGGCAACACACTTCAAGGACCCCACAGAGATCCATCTCAAATGCAAAGCAGACTTTAACTTGCCTTCAGGAGGGAGGGACAAGAACCTTGAGAAACCCCAGCTTGAGGTTCAGGTACACAGGACTTCCCTAAGACTGGAGCTCAACCAGGACAACAAAGCCCCATCTCTATCACCTACCAAACAGTACCAAGCTACTGCAACCGACCACTGAAGCAGGGGCAAGGGATCGGAGAGATGCCTCTGCCCCAACCCTGTGGTAAAGGCATAAAGGGATAGTTGAAAACGATGAAGGTGGGGTACCTGGGGGGCTCAGTGGTTTAGCACCTGCCTTTGGCCCAGGGCGTGATCCTGGAGACCTGGATTGAGTCCAGCATTGGGCTCCCTGCAGGGAGCCTGCTTCTCCCTCTGCCTGTGTCTATGCCTCTCTCTCTCTCTCTGCCTCTCATGAATAAATACATAAAATCTTAAAAAAAAAAGAAAAGAAAAAGATGAAGGTATATCCACAGACACTGAGGGAGAATCTCCTTAGCACTCCTATCTCCTAGTCTACATTCAGGGTATCCTGGAGAAATTTGATGCCTTGGTGCACTGACCATAACAAAATCCAAACTCCTCTATATTCCTGATTAGGTTGATGCAATTGTCTTCATTACCTGCCTAAAACTAGCTAAGACAATTCAGTATAGAAAAATAATCTTTCCAATAAATGAAGCTGAAATATCCATATGGAAAAAAAAGCAAGAAGAGCTTAGATCTCTGTCTCTTATTACATATGAAAATGAGCCATAGATCAAAATTTAAAATTTAAAGCTATAAAACTTCTATAAAAGACAAAGAAGAAGATCTTTGAGACCTGGGAGGAGGCCAGAACTTATTTATTAGTTAGGATATAGAAAACATAGATCATTAAAGAAAGAAATTGATAAATCAGACTTCATCACAATCATATTGTTTTCTCTTTGAAAAACATGTTAATAAATGGAAAACAAGTCATATATTGGAAGAAAATATTTGTTAAACACTTACCTGATAAAAGACTGGTATCCAGAGTATATAAATAACTCTCACAACTCAATAAGAAAGGAAACAACCCAATTTTAAAAATAGTCAGAGGCCCCCAGGGTGGCTCAATCAGTTGAGGGTCCAACTCGATTTCGGCTCAGGTCATGATCTCAGGGTCATGGGGTCAAGCCCCACCTACTGTGTGCTCAGTGTGGAGTCTGCTTGAGATTCTCTCTCTCTCTGCCCCTCCATCCACTCGTTTCTCTCTCTCTCTCTCTCTCTCTCTCTCTCACACACACACACACACACACACATACTGTCAAATCTTTAAAAAAATTTTTTTAATAAAAATAGGCAAGAGATTTGAACCTACACTTCACCAAAAAAGATAGGAAAAAACAAAACAAAACATGAAAATGTAGTCAGTATCACTAGTCATTAGGGAAATGTAAATAGTAACACAACCCATCTATCCAACTGGCTAAAATTTAAAAAAAAACCTTATAATCCTAAGCACTTATAATAATATGGAGCATGTGGAACTGTCAAACATTATGGTCAGTAGGTGTGCAGAATTTTACTGCCACTCTGGGAAACAGTTTGGCAGTTTCCTTTAAAGTTATACAGACACTTAGCCCAGGCCCCAACAAGTTGACTGCTAGGACTTCACCCCAAAGAAAATAAAAACCCATGTCCACACAAAAAAATTATATGCAAATGTTTATAATGGCTTTATTCATAATTACCAGAATTGAAAAAAAATCCCAGGAAGTCCAGCAAGTAGAGAATGAACATGTCAACTATAGTAAATGTATTCAACGTGATGCTATTTAGCAATAAAAGGAGGGGAGTACTGATGCCTGCAACAACATCGGTGAATCTCAAATGAGAAAGAAGCCTGTCTCGAATGGCTACATGCTGTATGATTCCATTTAGACTTTCTTCTGGAAAATGCAAAACTATCAAGTCAGAGATTGGATTGGATCTGTGGTTGCCAGGCTCTGGCAGTGGAAGCAGGAAATTACTTCCAAAGGGGTACAAAGAAACCTTTTGGAATGATGAAAGGTTCTCTCATTTGCAGTACTATGAACACAACTGTATGGTTTTGTCAGAATTCACAGAACTGTACACCTAAAAATGTCCGTTTTAATATATATACTATATATATATATTAATAATCTTGGCTAAAAATAAGCTAAAGATAGCTTATATAATGAAAGATCATTCCTAAGGCTGAAAGCTCCTAATTTCAAAAAATGAATCCTTGACATGTTGGCAGGTATGACTTCTGTTTATCTTTATTACAAATTTCCAGGAGGTTTTTGTTTTTGTTTTGTTTTTATGGAGTCCTCAGTGTCATACCCTAACTACGGACTGTAAAAGTGCATATCTTCCAGGATTCATCTTCGTTTTTCCTGTCTTCCTTTCCCTGTCTCTTAAAGATTGTCTCACTGGAAGGAAATCTTGAAAATGTTGAGGTCATCTCTGGAGGTGGGATGATAGGACCGAAATATTTTATTCGTCATATATATTTTTATATTTTCCAACTTATGTATTATTTTTACAATCAGAAAAACTCATTAAAATATAACAGTAAATCCCCAGAAGTGCAATTGCTGGGTCAGGGCAGGTCTATTTTTAACTCTTTGAGGAACCTCCACACAGTTTTCCAGAGTGGCTGCACCAGTCCACATTCCCACCAACAGTGTAAGAGGGTCTCCCTTTCTCCGCATCCTCTCCAACATTTGTTGTTTCCTGCCTTGTTAATTTTCCCCATTCTCACTGGTGTGAGGTGGGATCTCATTGTGGTTTTGATTTGTATTTCCCTGATGGCAAGTGATGCGGAGCATTTTCTCATGTGCGTGTTGGCCATGTCTGTGTCTTCCTCTGTGAGATTTCTCTTCATGTCTTTTGCCCGTTTCATGATTGGATTGTTTGTTTCTTTGGTGTTGAGTTTAATAAGTTCTTTATAGATCTTGGAAACTGGCCCTTTATCTGATACGTCATTTGCAAATATCTTCTCCCATTCTGTAGGTTGTCTTTGAGTTTTGTTGACTGTATCCTTTGCTGTGCAAAAGCTTCTTATCTTGATGAAGTCCCAATAGTTCATTTTTGCTTTTGTTTCTTTTGCCTTCGTGGATGTATCTTGCAAGAAGTTACTATGGCCAAGTTCAAAAAGGGTGTTGCCTGTGCTCTTCTCTAGGATTTTGTCCATAAAGAAGATGTGGTTTATGTATACAATGGAATATTCCTCAGCCATTAGAAATGACAAATACCCACCATTTGCTTCAACATGGATGGAACTGGAGGGTATTATGCTGAGTGAAATGAGTCAATCGGAGAAGGACAAACATTATATGTTCTCATTCATTTGGGGAATATAAATAATAGTGAAAGGGAATAGAAGGAAAGGGAGAAGCAATGGAGGAAATATCAGAAAGGGAGACAGAACATGAAGACTCCTAACTCTGGGAAACGAACTAGGGGTGGTGGAAGGGGAGGAGGGTGGGGGGTGGGGGTGAATGGGTGACGGGCACTGAGGGGGGCACTTGATGGGATGAGCACTGGGTGTTATTCTGTATGTTGGCAAATTGAACACCAATAAAAAATAAATTTATTAAAAAAATAATAAAATAAAATAAAACAGTACTCCAAATTTCCTTAACATTACTCATTGAAGATCTCGGACTTTCTAGAGCTACAGACACTAACTTGCAACTTCTCATCTAATTGGGGTTGCCTCCATAGGGACCAGCAGATGTTGGTCAGGGAGCAGCTTTGTAATAGATCACAGTTACTTCAGGCTGTGTTGAGCGTGGTGCCTGTCTGTGGCCTGCACAGAATAGGTCTTTACCCATAATGTCCATGACCTGTGTGGAATACGGCCTGTTTTATGTTCAAATATAAACACACACTTAAGCCCAAATTAAAAAATCCCCACAAGACCTCGGTTGCATCTTGGGTACTGTGTGGGGGCCAATCCTAGGCCAAGCTATTTTTCTCTATTGTACACACATGGAGCTAGAATTCACAGAGATGGTAGGAATATTTAAAAAATAACACTAGTAATGAAAAACAAGTGTATAGGATATTTCAAAGCTGTCTTTTTCTGTTATGAACACATCAGAATTGGAATCTAAAAAATTTGGAAAATGCAGATCTCTTTCTCTGTCTCTCTGTCTCTCATTTATCCATCAATCTCTGCGATTCTTATTACTCAGGAACAAGCTGCTACTAACATTTAGGACTGTTTCAGGTATTTTTTTCCTCTCTGCAGAATTACTAACACATGTATTTAGAATTATTCCATATTTGTGTGGTCTCTTGAGTACTTAGGTTGGCAAAACAAAAAGGCAGCTACATCCCACTATTTGCTACTTGGGCATTTTGAAAGTTAATCTCTTCTTATCACACACTTTTCTTGCTAGACATAGTCAGTGAATTAGAAAACACAATTTGGTAAGACCACACACCCTTTCCTTTAATTTCTTTTGTTTTCCTATCAGTTTGCTGATTTTCCTACATTTACTGAGCTCCTTTTCAGTTTCCGTCCTCTTTAATCTGTTATATCTGGGATTGGAAATAAGAGGGCCTATTATTCGTGTTAATAATCTTTCTTGCCTTCTATTTAAATCAGAATTCGTGGGATATGGCACTTCCATTCCTAATTTTATTTTGTTCTTTTTTTTTTTTTTTTAAATAGCACCCTCTCCTTGTTTTTTCCCTTTGCTCTCTATTGGACTCTCCTGATTCTCTTACCTATTCCATATCTGTGGAAGTTGCTTTAAAGTTTCAGAACTACTATGTGGAACAATGAAGAACTCCATTATTTCCACTTCAAAAAAAATTACCTCCACCAAAAAAAGGTAGGAGTTCTGGATTGCATACAACTGGACAGAGGTGCAAAGAGATACATAACTTTCCTTTTCCTGTAAACTCTGAAGTTTTCTTTATGAACATGTAATTTCTAACTCACCTCTTATGAGTAAAGATGCTTTAGAATGGAAATCACCGCACAGTATTGAAAGAATTCCATTTTGCTGCTAAATCAAAGCAACCTTTGCTTTTGAGGACAGAGACCTCATCTATACAGTGATTCATTTCATGACCTTCAAAAAGAAAAAGTCAATTGCGTCACCTTGTAATAAAACGGGAGACCGAAGAGACAGTCTTACATACTACCCTGAAGGTCAGCAACCACAATAAAATAAACATTTTTATTAATGAGTATTTTTTTAAAAAAAGTTACAGGGACGAAATAGACATAGAACTGACAGTATCAAGAAGAACCTAGAACAGAAATTAAATTATATTAAAGACTATTACATTTGAAAACAAATACATGTCTCATTTTAAAACTGAAATTTTGCTGCAGATAGGAGCAGCTGTCGAGCGGAAGCCACGTGGTATCCACGGCATCAGAACTTCTCTATTTTAGTGACTGTGTTTTAGGGTTAAACAACAGAGAAGACAATCAAAGTCATCTCTTGCTTCTCTCAATTGTTAGTCAATGTTTCCAGAGCCAATGTAGATGGAGAACTGGTGCATTTAAACGGACTTTTTAAATACCACATTTTACTTTAAAATTAAGACCTTCCAGTGATATAATAACCTTTCTCAGAGGTATCACTGGGAATCTATTTTTGAGAAATGGTCTTGAGGTTTTGTTGTGAGTTCAGCTTTCAGTTACTGTAAGTTTTTTTTTAATATATGTTATGCAGTTATTTTACTATTAATGCCAGGATCAGCTTGAGTCTATCTTTGTTGCCAAAGATGACAAAGTTTGACCTCAATTCTACTTGCACGAGAGTTACACTTCCTGGAGAACTGGGGATGACCTGGGGATTGATAGTTCCTTAGATGCTGGGATTAATACAATTTCTGAATATGGAGGCGCCTGAATGAAGTCTCTCCTATGTGGAATGAGCATTGAAGGGACTTGTCAAGGAGCCGGGACTTTGCCCGACCCAGAACAGTCAAAGGCTCTGTGTCCTGTAACAGCATTCAGGATTACTATCAGTAAGGAAGGGTTAGGGGATGACTAACAGTCAACATCCAGTCAGGAACGGATGGCTCAGAAAGCAATTTAATATGAGGAATTAGTTACAAAGGCATTAAGGCAGAGTAAGATGAGGTAATCCAGATATTACAAAACGTAGGAAGTCACTTTCTCTGGGCTGGAGAGCCAAGGGAGAAAATGGAGTTACCTGAGCTTGGCGTTGGGTTGGCCTGGCTAGCGCTGGGGTCACGTGGTGTCTACTGGAAGGACCTGGGTCCCAGAAGGAAGGTCTGCCTGGAATCACCACTAAGACTAGCCTCTACCAAGATGCTGCCTCAAGCAAAGAGAGGGGAAAAATTATTCTGGAAACCCCAAGAAGTTCCCTGGCCAGACTTTGGACACTTGGAAAGTTTATCTACAAGGGAGACATACTTGAAAAACTAAAGGTTAACCTCTTGATTACCAAAATATTCGAGCCACAGATTCAAGTTGTTTCAAAGGGTGGAAAATAAAGGGAAATTCTTCTTCCACTTGGACCACAGAGCAGAAGCAACTTGTGGAGCAGCTGGAGGTCAGCGCCTAGAAGGTGAGGTAGGAGGCGCAGGGGCAATAGCCTCGGAATGGAGCTAACTGCAGGCTTGGTTGCAAGGGGTGCCAAGGAGTGAAAGATGAAGGCAGCAGAAATGTGAGAAGCTCATGTTTAGAAAGGTTCACTTACAATGGACGCTGGCCCAGAAAGAGCAGCAGCATGCATGCCGGGCAGTCAGCAGAGAAGGAAGCATGGCAGGATTCTTGGACCTGTTTATGTAAAAATGGTAGTTAGGACCGGCCTTTGGGGAAGTAGAGGATAGTCACTGAAACCTGGGGAGATCAGGGCTCTGTTCTTAGAACACATGTATGTGGTGGTTAGAACAGAAGTAACAAAAAACTAGGTCATTGGGCCCTGGGCACAGCGCTACCGACAGTGTCTGATTTAATCCTCCCAACCATCTGTGGAGTAGATGCCCTTCTTATCCTTACTTTTCAGATCAGAGGAGGAAGGCCTACCATCAGGTCAGATAGCCCAGGCCTTCTGACTGCAGAGGCCTCTTATTCCATCACCAGGTTACGCTCTCCCACTATGCAATCTTTGTGGTGTGATTGTGTAATTTCATCGGTCTTAATATTGGCCATGCTTTTAGTTCTTTAAAGGGATACATTCAGAAGGATTTCTAGGTCATGCACATTATGGAGAGGTTTCGTTTCTCAAGAAGTACACATTACCCCCAAAGGAAAAGATAGGCCCTTATCAACTGACACCCCCAGAAAGGGTATTTTGGCCCTAATTCAATCTGGCCAGGTGCCATCCATCTGGTTATGCATCCGGCTTGACTTATTCAGTAATTTGACTCATTGAAGCAGCATACATCCACAGCCTACTACTTGGAGCCCTCCTAGAACAGAAATAAAAACTCTCTGCAGATGTGACTGAGCTGATGAAAAGCAAGGAAGTTTCTAGTTAAAAAGCACTGCCAATCCTTTCTCACACCATCTGACTTATAATGCTAGGAAAGAAAACTTTCATGTTGGTTAATAGGATGAGCGTTTCTTCCTGAGGAATCCAGTCTTCTGTAAAATGACTGAGAGATCCCAGAGATAAGCCCACATGGCTCAAACTTCATCCCTTCCTTATCTTAATGAAGCAGAGATTTAGAATTTCGGTTTCTGAAGCAAGTCGTAACATGAGCAGCCAAACCTTATCTGGTAGTAGAATGCTCTAGAACTGCTCTCTCCTTTTGGTGGGGAGAAAAGTACATGAAGGGTTTTACTGTTCTTTATGCTAAAGACCTGTATGAAAAAATTACATGATACCTTAGTTCCTTGTGAGAGTAGAGCCCCTCGTTTGTCTTAACCTTGATCTTCAAAGTGAAGAATAAAGATTACTACCTAATAAACATAAATAAAAAGTAAGTTAGGCTGCATCACAGTATCTTTCACTTTGTGGAAAAAAAAAAACTTAAATAAAAAGCCACACATTGAAAGAAAATACTAAACACTTACCAAGTAAAGGACTGATATTCGGAATATGTAAGGATTAAAAAAAAATCTAAAATACAGCAAACAACATGAAAGGATGTG
This sequence comes from Nyctereutes procyonoides, assembly GCF_905146905.1. Classification (NCBI taxonomy): domain Eukaryota; kingdom Metazoa; phylum Chordata; class Mammalia; order Carnivora; family Canidae; genus Nyctereutes; species Nyctereutes procyonoides. The sequence continues at coordinate 6,786,697 of NW_026575137.1, forward strand.
CAACGTCATTAATCATTAGGGAAATGGAGATCAGAGCCACAGTGAGAGATCGTAGCACACCTATTAGACTGGCTAAAATTAAAAATCTGGTAATCCCAATGCTTCAATAACACGGAGCAAGTGGAACTCTTATATGTTGCTTGGAGGAATGCAAGATTTTTCTGCCACTTTGGAAAAGAGTCTGGAAGTGTGGTTTTTTTTTTTCTTTCATTCAAAGTTATATGTATGTTTCCTGTATGAGAGGCCTATTTGGGGTACAACAGGGCTCTTGAGCCCGATGTGACTTAGGATAGGAGGTGGTGTGCCTGATGCGTGTAGTGTGTGAATGCTTTGCCACCCCCAGAAGAACCTCAATGCTTGTGTTTTATCCACAGAGAATCAAGTGCCATCCCTATGATTCAATCACGTCTGTTTCTATCCTTTCTATCACACTATTGACTAGGGAGGAGAGGAATGTAGAATTTTTGTTTCAAAATATTAAACTGGACAGAGAAAAATTATCAAATCACCTTATTGTCATTGCAGCCCTATGTTCTAATCTGTATTGGAGTTTGACATATGAGTAGGTCCTTACCAAGCACATTTATTGTGAAATCACTGTGTACTTTAGGGAAGGAAATAAAAATAAATGACAACTTTAGACTTATTTGGACTTCATAATGATAATTCTCACTATTGTGTGCTGACTCTGTGCTAAGAAAAAGTACTGAGTGCTGTGCACGGGACATCTCATTTATTCTTCATAACATCCCTATTGTCTCCATTTGGTAAATTAGGAAACCAAGGCACAGAACAGTTGAACAATTATACTAAAGTCACCGTCAGTAGGGGCAGAGAGGAAGTTTGAAACAACTCCAATTCTAAAACCCAATTCTAATTGGTCACCATGTCATGTTGTCAACCTACCTGGCTGCAATCTTGTCTTTGTTGCTCATTGCCTCTGTGTGTAGACTTTTGGGTTTCTATTTGCTTAAAAATTTGTCTTAGTAATAAAATCTAAAAAGAGGAGGAAAAGAGAACACAGTACCATCCACAAAGTTATAGGAGCCCAAAACAATAATCATCTTGTTAAAAATGGAAAATATGGGGAAAAAAACCACATTTAAAAGATGTCATGATGAGAAGATAAAACTATTTGCTTAGGCTGATTCTCAGACAGCCCTGTCTCCTAAAATGTCAACATTAGAACAAAGGCTGACATTTGTTTATAGTCAATGAGATGATGCTAGAAAATGATACAGCCCAAAGAGGAACCACCATTAGAAATCTCATCCCCACCCCCATTCCTTCAGATCTAAATTTGAATAGATCTAAGAAAAATAAAAGCCAAATGAGCAAAGTTCTTATTGTCTTGACTCACTTTGGCAAGATAATTAAAGTCTAAAAATTTTTAATTTAAAATCAAAATAATTTAGATCAGCTTATTAAAACCTTTCTCACCTTCTCTCCACCTATTTTTATCAGTGGGGAAAAAAATCTTAATCTTGTGAAGTTGGGGCAAAGGCCGTATCTAATTCCTAGACACAACATGAGTCTGGAACACAGATATTAGGAAGGAGTTTCTAAAAGTGAATTGTGACTATTAAGTAACATAGGAAGAAAAGTTCTAGAGTGAGTTGTCAACAGGCAGGCTAAGACTTGAAGCCTCTAGTCTTTTCCTCATTATGAAACACTGCTTCTAGTTTAATTATTTGATTTTATTCAGATGCATTTACTCTTCAACATGGACATTCACACAGCACTTGTTTTGCTTAGACAATCTTTTCTCCATCTCTGTTTTTTTTAGTTTTTTGAGCACTTACTTTGTGTTGCAGCCTGGGTTACGCATTTGACATAAAATACCTTATCACAATGACCTTTCTGCAGATGAGGAAACTGAAGTTCTGAGGGATATTAGGGACTTTGTACATAATTACAGTTAATAAGAACGAATTGGAAATTAAACTCGGGTCTGCCTTCTCCTAAGAATCATGTTTGTAACCCCTTTACCATGAGTTTCTGAGATTTTTCCTAGACTCCAACCTCCAACATCTTATACTTCTGTTAATACTTTCTCTCTTTAGGCAAATCCATTTACATTTTAGAAAGTTAAGTGATACTTCCTGTTAGCTGCGGCTCCATTTAGCATGGCATATTATGAGTATGGCTTCTAGAGTCAGATCACCCGGATTCAGGTTCAAACTCCACCCTACACTAGCTTGTGTAGGCTTGTGAGACCTTGTCTAGGTTGCCTGACCTTGTCAAGGCTTCAGTTTCCTCATTTATAACATACGGATGATTGCAACACTGGGTAGTTGCGAGGTGAAGGAGATGAAGCATGGAGAGTATTTACCTGACTCCTAGTAAGTGTTCAATAATATTATTGTAGAGGAGGGACTCTTGACATAATTAAGGGACAAGACTTGAGGTACCCTGAGAGTCTGAGTACAAACACTCTTGAATTCATGTATTTGTAAAGTTCAAAAAATGACTGCAACAATCTAACCTTCAAACCTTCTCTCATCTACATATTAATCTGACCATGAGTGAGCTAAAAACCTTCCCTGGCCTTGCAGAAGACCAAGGTTTATCCAAGACAAACCACCACAGTGTGACAACCAAACCTTCTATAATTTAATCTCAACATATTTTCCTCACTCTTCTACTTCACTTCACATAGCCAATGTTTTTTTTTATATAAATTAATTTTTATTGGTGTTCAATTTACCAACATACAGAATAACACCCAGTGCTCATCCCATCAAGTGTCCCCCTCCGTGCCCGTCACCCATTCACCCCCACCCCCCGCCCTCCTCCCCTTCCACCACCCCTAGTTCATTTCCCAGAGTTAGGAGTCTTTATGTTCTATCTCCCTTTCTGATATCTCCCACACATTTCTTCTCCCTTCCCTTATATTCCCCTTCACTATTATTCATATTCCCCAAATGAGTGAGAACATACACTGTTTGTCCTTCTCCGATTGACTTACTTCACTCAGCATAATACCCTCCAGTTCCATCCACGTTGAAGCAAATGGTGGGTATTTGTCGTTTCTAATGGCTGAGGAATATTCCATTGTATACATAAACCACATCTTCTTTATCCATTCATCTTTCGATGGGCACCGAGGCTCCTTCCACAGTTTGGCTATTGTGGACATGGCTGCTAGAAACATCCGGGTGCAGGTGCCCCGGCGTTTCATTGCATCTGAATCTTCGGGGTAAATTCCTAACAGTGCAATTGCTGGGTCGTAGGGCAGGTCAACATAGCCAATGTTTAAGCCAAAGTGAACACCTTGATATTCCCAGTATAGATTATTCTCTTTATTTTTTGTTCCTTCATATCTGCATGTCCAAATCATACCTACTTCTGGACTTGGAACAAATGCCATTCCCTCCCCATCCTTCCTGATCTCCTCAATTGGAAGTATTTTCTCCTGCAGTGCTACTTCTCAGTCTTAAACAAAACAAAAACAAACAAAAGAAAAACTTTTTAAAAATTTGAGTGTATTTGACAATGTTATATTAGTTTTAGGCATACAACATAACAATTCACATCTCTATACGTTATACAGTGCTCACCACAAGTGTAGCGTAGTATAATGCCACCATAGAATGCTATTGCAGTATCATTGACTATACTTCCTGTGTTGTGCCTTTTATTCCCATGCTTTATTCATTCCATAATTACAAACCTGTACCTCTCACTTCCCTTCACCAATTTTGCCTCTCCCTCCACCGCCTTTCCCTCCGGCAGCCATCAGTTCTCTGTATTAATAAGTTTGATTCTGCTATTGTTTATTCATTTGTTTTTTAGATTCCACATATGAGTGAAATCACATTGTATTTGTCTTTTTCTTTTTTTTAAAGATTTATTTATTTATTTATTAATGATAGAGAGAGACAGAAACACAGGCAGAGGGAGAAGCAGGCTCCATGCAGGGAGCCCAACACAGGACTTGATCCTGGGACTCCAGGATCATGCCCTGGGCCAAAGGCAGGCACCAAACCACTGAGCTTCCCAGGGATCCCCATATTTGTCTTTTTCAATTTGACTTATTTCACTTAGCATAATGTCCTCTAGGTCCATCCATGTTCTCACAAATGCAGGATCCCATTCTTTTTTAGGGCTATGTAATATTCCTACACGTCAGCACTACCTGGAGGGTTTATTATAACACACAACTCTGCACCGAACACCAGAGTTTCTGATTCTGTTAGGAATGGGGTAAGGCTTGAGAGTTTGCATTTCTAAGAACTTCCCAGGTAGGGCTGATTCTGTGAGCTTAGGAGCACCATTTTCAAACCACTATCGTAGAACATGTTAGCTCACAGCATTTACTACCATTTACTTTGCATTTCAGTGGTTTATGTGTCATACCTCTCTGAGGCTAATCTATTTTTTTTTTACCTTTCTCCCATGACATAGGTAAATAGGCAAATAACATTGGCTACATGAATGTTAATGGTATGAGAAGACTTTTCTAGTGTTGGATTCCAAAGAAGGTGAAACACCCTAACTTCACAGATGTAGCCTATTTTAGCACCAAAGTAAAACGAGTGATACTGTAAGAGGATGTGTATTTATTGAGGACTTGCTTTTTGCTAGATGTTAACTGAAGTATTTTACACACGTCATCACAACTCTGAGGGTAGACTCTAGTATTATTTCCATTTTATAGGTGAGCAGTGACCCTTTGATAATAAGTAATACCCCCAAGTTCAGCTAGTTAGCAAGCTGCAGAACTGGGATCTAAACCAGTCACTGTTTCCAAATCTCAGCTCCTAAAAGCCATGCTCTATGCCCTTTTGCTAAATGATAAGGACTTGACAAAGTAATGGAGTTCTATTCTTATAATAAGTGGGTAGTAGTGGTCTCTTTTGAAAAGTGGATAGTTAAGTAGTTTAATTGTTCAGAACATTTATATATTTGACTTCATATAATTTCTGCCTGCTATGGTCTAAATTAAAAAAAAATATAGGCTTAAAAAATAGGCTTAATTTGGAATCTTAGGCAGAAAACAAACTTAAATTATCAAACTATATGTAGGGAATGGTTAACCTCAATATCTTAGTCTCATTATTTAGCACTAGGGATTGTCATACACATTTTCATCAGTTCAAAAATGATGATGAAATTAAATTGCACCTAAGACACTGGAAAATCAGATTTGCCAGCATAAATACATTGGGTGATGGAAAGAAAAATCAAAACAAACAAAAAAGAAAAACCAAATTGAGTAATTTGGGTTAGAAGAAGCATTCCACAAATAAAGCTATTTGCTCCAAAATTATTTTAAGATTCTTAGTTACTGGGGCACGTGGGTGGCTCTGTTGGTTAAGTGGCTGCCTTCGACTCAGGTCATGATTTCAGGGTCCTGAAATCGAGCCCCATGTCAGGGGGCCTGACACATGCCTTCCCACTCAGCAAGGCAGAGAAAGAGAGGCCTCCCTGCTGCTCATGCTCATGTTCTGTCTCTGTCTCTCTCTTTCCCTAATAAATAAGATTCTTAATTGCTCTTCAGTTTTTATTACTTGGATTTAAAAATATAAATGGCCAGGTTGAAAGTGATGCATAAAAAACATCTATAATAAACTGTAAGAACATCCAAGCAAAGCTGTTTTGTAGTTAATAGTGGTTTTAGTTTTCTATGCATTTTAAAGGGATTTTAAAGCACCAGGTTTTTCTGCTGGCTTGAGGTTTAGGCCATATAATTAAGAAAAACACATTTTTATTTATTTTTATTTTTTTTAATTTTTTTTTATTTATTTATGATAGTCACACAGAATGAGAGAGAGAGGCAGAGACATAGGCAGAGGGAGAAGCAGGCTCCATGCACTGGGAGCCTGACGTGGGATTCGATCCTGGGTCTCCAGAATCGTGCCCTGGGCCAAAGGCAGGCGCTAAACCACTGCGCCACCCAGGGATCCCGAAAAACACATTTTTAAAAGGAGAAAGAGATGGTCAGTCTCTGTTGTGGGGTTGCTAGATAAGGAGGCTATGGACATTATCCTCTGTGGTGATGAACCCAAGAAAGCAGACGTAGCAGAAGGAAAGGTCTAGAAGAGTCCTGCAATCTGGTCTGAATATTTGTTAGTGAACTCCCTGAGCTGAAGATCATTACTTGATTGTTATTAGGGAAATAGCCTGCTGTTAAGCTATTTCAAACTGTGAGTTTGCCCTCTATTAAGAAGTAGATGAAAATTAGTATAGGACTTGGAGCTATATTTGATTATCCCTTAGAGTTCTTGCACCCAAGATTCCAGAAAATTGTATGGGATTCTGGGGGCCATGCTATTAAATTCAAAATTAATAAACCACTACTAAGCCTGGTAGCTTGATTTTATCCAACAGTTTTATGAAATACAATAGAAAAATCATTGCGGTAAAAAGTAAAATAATTAACTTTTTTTTTTCCTTTCTGGATTGTGTTGTTGTTGTTGTTTTAAAGGGGATAATCAATAATTAGCTACAAGGAGTAAGTTCAAATAAAACGTGTTCATTGAAATGTCAACGTAGGTAAGGGAAATAATCATCTTGGTTTAGAGTTATAAATGTAGAATAATGAACATTAAAATAGTATCCATTTTATGACAAGATAGGTTATATGAAGATGCATGGCAGTTGTCACTACCTCCCAAATAGTGGCTATCTTGACTTAATGAGGCCCAGGGCATCAGAGATGCAATTCTCATAAGGAAAACATTCTGTGTTGTTTCTTGTTTCCCTACTAATAACTGGCAACACAAAATTTTCTACACAATCTCTATCAGAAATCGTGTGTTTTGTGCTAGCCAATGAATATAAGGTAAAAAAAATATTTTTAATTGATGTTTACAAGAATCTGAATTGTTGCAAGACTCAAAAAGTGATTGAAAATATTTTCTATAAAAATATGTGAATTCTCATAGATATCTTTTAGTAGACACAAGAATAGACAGACATGAGAATCTTCCTTGACAACCTTGGATGAATGATAGTCAACTCCATATTGTCGATTGATTAAAGGAAACAGCACTTGATAAAGGGGAAGGAAAAAAGCAAGATAAATGAGGATGCCCCCATGGAAGGTGGGAAGAGTGGCCTCGGGAAAAAGGAGGATGCAGATCCTTCCAGATGGCCTGAGCTTTGAGAATTTTTTTTTTTTTTCAGTCCAAAGGCTGGACTCTCCACGTTCTGTGTTTTTCTTGGAAACCCTGAAGGTGAAATTCTCTTTCCTTTATCTTTGCAGTCTTACTCTGACCTCAATTTCCCATCAGCACCAGGGCTCCTGGAGAACATAAACGTGTTGCTTCCCATGAAAGATAAATGTGAAGTAAATCCTAAATGCATTTGGGCATTTGTGAAGTTCCAGATCTGCTGAGCTTTGACTTGCCAATAAAAAAACCTAAAAAACCACCCCCTTGCACCAAAATTTTCTGAAGTTCAGGCTGGGATAGGTGATATGTTAAAACACAGACCTATATATATCTGTAGTCCACGAACACTGTGACATTTATTCTCCCATGGTCCTCCAGGGGTTTTAAGACATTATCCCATTCACTGTGGGTTAAAAACACTCTAACTCATTTAATGTTCAAATACCTATATTGGTCTGGAAAACTAGAAGTGATTTTATTTTATTTTTTTAGAAGTGATTTTAAAGGAACCCTTATGCACAGAAAAAGAAATAAAAATGTTGTTGCTTTCTAAAACAGTCATTCCTGCCCACCAAGAGGTTATTAGTCAATTCAACCCATGCCAAGGTGCTCAGAGGACATCCTAAAATTGCTGGCACTGGAAAGCCAACCTCTGACCTCTATGTTTTTGAGGTTTTTCAAAGTGCCAAGTACTTCATGTAATGTCTGTTAATTCTGAAAACAAATTATTCCTATTTTATAGTAAGCCAAACCTCAGTACAGTTTGCTGAGAAGAGTAAGCTGAGTCTCAAGAGGCTGGACAGGTAAGACATGGTGGCCCAGGTGTGGGCCCGAGTCTGTCTGGTTCTAAAGCCCTGCTTTCTTCGCACCCTTGAGCATCACCTGCAGACTTTAAGTGGAAAAGGTTCACGTTAGATGTGTCTTTCAGCCTCATCATGTGAAACGGATTTTTAGACCAATGGTTGCACTTTCCATTTTCGTGTCTCTGTGAGTAGTGGACTGATGAATCTACACACTCTACATACAAATGGCAAAGAAAATGTAGCTCTTTATTTCCCACAGATCATTGAACCTCCTAATAAACTCTACTCCACCAGACAGCAGTGGGGTGACCGACATAGAGGGACACACTGAATTAATCCAACTTGCTAAACTCAGCCATCTAAATATAGTAAACATTCCCTTTAGGTGATGCATTTGTTTTAAAACTCAGTTTTCATATCAGAAAGGGAGACAGAACATGGAAGACTCCTAACTCTGGGAAGCGAACTAGGGGTGGTGGAAGGGGAGGAGGGCGGGGGGGGTGAGGGTGACTGGGTGATGGGCAATGAGGGGGGGCACTTGACGGGATGAGCACTGGGTGTTATTCTGTATGTTGGCAAATTGAACACCAATAAAAATAAATTTATTATTCAAAAAAAAAAAAACTCAGTTTTCAGATTTGCTCCTGTCCTCTGTCTCTCCCTAAGATGGTTTTTGGTCAAGAACTCAATGTGTGACCTCATGGTTTTGGGGAAGATAGGGTGGGAGACAGGGCACCCTCAGAGACACATCTGTACCCCTTATTCTTTTCTCTGTCTCATTTGGTTTCTTCACTAGGTCCCTGGTCTTCCTGTTCTTGGGCACCTTTGGTATCTGATGCTGACTGTGGGCCTGGCGACCATCCGATTGGTTCTTCTGGCTCTATCAGGACTCCCCTGCACACTCTGCTTACTTTGTCCCACGCCTTCACAGCACGATAACTTAGATCTGCTGTGGCTTCTATCTGGGCCCTGGCTAGAGGTGGAACACTTGGCTATGTGCTCACTTCATACTCACCACAGCAATCCCCCCCTTTAAAGCTTCCCACATAAATAAATAAACAAATAAACAAACAAATAAATAAATAAAATAAAGCTTCCCACTTAGACCCCAGTGATTTTTGTGTGCTTTTGAGGCCACTAGGGAAATCCAGGAATCCTTATAACCTACAAAGGAGGAAGGGGTGGCCTGAGAGAGCTGCTGGCAGTTCTTCCTCTGCCTACACCTGTTGTGTTGTCATCCTTTGCTCCTACCCCAGGGGCTCACCCACACTGCAGGCATGCCCTATGAGGAGTCTCCTTCCAGAACCCCCCTGAGAGCTTCTCTGATTGGAGTCATCCCACCTACGAATCTTTTCTTTCAAGGCTGGAGCAGTGGGGCCATCAGTCTAAAACTTAACCTCCCTCTCTTTTCCTTCTGTAAGAATCAGGGCTAAGCATGAGTGGTGGAGGTGAGTTTCCACCCCTTTCTTTGCTTTCATGTATCTTCTCAGACATCCTTCCATCTTTTTTTCACGAAAGGCCTCCAACTTCCCTGTTTCATTGGGCTCTGATAGTAGAACAGCTCAGGAGAATCCAATATGTGTGTGTGTGTGTGGGGGGAACCCTACACTGGTTTAATAGTTGGAAAATATCGGCCAAGTTTCCTGTGTGCACAAAGTTTTATATAAGAAATGACAGCTACCGTGCTGAAACAGAGCTAAACCTTAATAAAAATAAATTCGGGGAAAAAAATAAATGAAGGTTCTTGCTCCCAGAAGAATTTATGTGCAGTATTATCAAGTTTGCTTGTGGCCTTAGAGAAAGATATCCAATATTTAAAAATATTGTCAAGATTCTGGGCAGATTGATTCTGAAATTCCTCATCAGTTTTGCCTTTCAATCAGCAAGTTTCCAGCACGTACGATGTCCTGGCATATCACTTTACCAATCTAATAACTTCTATGCACATTTCACTATTCTTTGTATACTAAATGACAGTGTTAAACATTATTAAAATGTATGTTTTGAGGATTTGTCTGTTTCCTATTAGTTATTTTACATTTGTACATGAATTAACATATATTTCCCTGGTTTCTTTAGAGCCTTTAATTTGCTAATATGCACCAAAAGTTTCCAAGGAAGGGCTATAATGTAAAACAGTGTTTAGAAAATTTGGTTAACTGTATATAATGTTTTCTTTTCTTGTTTTTTTTTTTTTAAGGTTTATTTATTTATTTGAGAGAGAGGGCCAGAGGGGTGGGATGGGCAGAGGGTGAGGGAGGGAGAGGATCCTCAAGCAGACTCCCTACTGAGCCCAGAGCTCCATGCAGAGCTCAAATCCCAGAACCCTGAGCTGAAACCGAGAGTTGGCTGCTTAACAGACTGAGCCACTCAAGTGCCCCAATAATCCTTTTCTTTTTTTTGACAAGAATTAGAGGGATAGAAATGAGGTCTCATAAAGAAAGGTCAAAGTAAATTTTTTTTCATTTATTCATTTTCATTTCATTTATTCATTTTATTCCATTTTTCAAAAGTAAGAAAGGGGTGAGAGGTTACTTTTTAATATATGAAGACTTCAATTTAAGAACAACCATAAACACTTTATCTTGTCAGCAGCAAATAAAACCACGTAGACTTCAACAAGTGGGTGATTTTTTTCTTCCCCTTAGAAATAAACTCTTTCTGACTACCAGAAGGGGGCAAATATAATAATGGCTCTCTAAGGAAGATTGGGGAATGTGAGGCCCTAGCAATCTTCCAGGTTTTTAGGAGGTTGGGACATTCACCTTGCTAAAGGTAGAGCGCTATGCCCAATTGAGTTGGAACTAGCTCACCCCAGCTCAGATTTCTGCAACTGAGCGCGCTCCTTTGGGGAGTGCTACTGCAAAGGACCCAGCGCCCGTCTGAATCAGTGTGACCTGCAGCAGTCTCCCCAGGACCCAGCCAGGTTTTGGAGTGGAAATTCTCCATTCTTGTTTAACACCTTGATTCTTCCAAGAGGTTAGGCTAGACCCAAACCTCTGAGCATTTAACCCAGCCGACTGCCCTGGCTGGTTTTCGGGCATGGGTGACTGCAGCAATAGCCTCCTTACCTTGGGGCTTCCTCACGCCCCAAGACTCTGTCCAGGTTGCATTAGGGAAATCATCCGGTGCCATACCATATGCCCAAGTCACATGTTTTCCCAACAAGAGGCTCCTCCTTTTGATCGTTTTCTGCTTCTCTGACTTTGGGAGGTTCACCTTCCTGCGCTGTCAAGATCTTTGCACTTAAGAGAGGAAGGTTTTTCACCTGGAGGGAAGGTTGCATCGGGGCCCGCAGGGAGATAACTTTGGCCTACTTTGGGGTCGAGCGGCTTGGTAACAAGGACACACAATCTCTGGATTATTGGCTCACGAGCGTGCTTCCAGCACTGAGTCAGGGTAACTCTGTCAAGGACGCAGAATGAGTTTTGTGGCCTATGCAAGGCAAGGAGTTTCTGAGTCGCTCAAAGTTCACTCTGTTGCTCAATTCCGGGCTTGCTTTTGAGTTTTCCACCTTGTCTGGGCTAAATGAGCTGAAGGAAACGGAGCTTTCCTTTACCTTGTGGTGTTCAGAGGCGGCTACACTCCCCCAGGTGCTCCTTGCCTGTGACCTAGGGACATGAAATAAGCCTTTGTGGCAATTGAAATGTATTTGGATTCAAAATGTGGAACACCTTTGAACAGGCATACAATAAAATATGAAGAATGGGTTAAAATTCTATTTGTTTAAATGAGTGCTTTGAAAATAGATTCACATACAACCGAATTTTTAAAACCGCACACTTTTATCTAATTTTGGATCATTAAACAGACATATGGGGTAATTCACTTCTTAGATCTTGAAATTTTTTCTCTGCATACTTCAATTAGTTCAGAAGCAGAAAAAATGATTTAAATAGTGCTAAACAATACTATCTTGTACACAGTGTTCTCCAGCTCATCAACCATTTTTGTGTAGCTTGTTTACTTGATTATTCAACTCACACATTTTCAGATTTGTTCGGAAGCGTCTCTTAAAATACAAAATGCAATAAAAGGTGGTAGGTCGTTGACCAAAGGCCATTATTGCCCCCTCGAAATAGGAGAGCTTCTGGTGCTTTACACAAGATAAACATGAACTGCTCACATTACGATTGTAATGTTTGTAGTAACTATAACTCAACTTACAACAGTTAACTCTATTCATTCCTTGAATTCATGTAGCAGACTTCCTGAAAAAAAAGACTCCAAGTTTGCAAGTTTATCTTCTAATACATTTATTCCCACGATGTTCCTCAGAACATAGGTTGGCAGATTTTACTGCTTCCAATTTACAGACAGCAAAACAATCCCTGAGAGCAGATAAACGCCCAGAGTTGGTGGGTCAGTCGGGGTCACCCCTCCTACAGGGATCCTGCGCTGCGACGTCCCCCCAGGGGTTCAGGACCGTTCTCTGGGGCCCTTCACCCAGGTGTGCCCTCTGTAGAACCATCCCTTCTCCCCAACCTGTTCTTTCTAGAATTCTACATTAAAAGTCTACCCATTGTCTGGGCTTTCAGGGCCCTTCGAAGGCCCCGGTCCAATCGGTGGGGCCAAGAGTTGTTAAATAGTTTTGTGTTCAACTCTACCTTACGACAGGCTCACCTTTGTCCCCACTGAGGAAAGGTGGTGTCTAAGGCAGATGAGGGATCTAAGAACCCCTGCCTCACGGGGCCTTCCATCTGACCCACGCCTTAGCTGGTCTTCCAACCCTTGCAAGTTCTGTGTTTATTCCATACTCACTGACAGCTGTAAAAACCAAAATTAAAACAGAACACTCTCTATATTTGTGCGGCTTCCACTATCAACCAGGGAATCGCTGAAAGGCCCCCTTTAAGCAGTTTGTGACTGAGGTTTGCAAAGTGACTCAGAGAGGACTTTGGCAACGACAACTTTTCTCCCCCATTGCAGAGGGTTTATTTTTAGCTCACGTCTCTGGCTTATGGAGAAATATAAGTAAGTGAACACTTTAGATACACTTCCATGCCCAGCAATCTCAGGAGAGCTTCACAATTAAGAAGTTCAATTCCCTTTATTCATTAAATGTCAATAAGTACCGGAGAGCCAGGCGTGTGTAATATTCATGCAAAACATCTTCCATTAATGGGCTCAGATGTGAAAAATAGGTCATTTTAGTAATTCTGATTTTTGATGCACAGGTGGCCCAGAATTCCACTTTCTGCTATTAAAGTCTGTTCCGTACCATGAAGGTTGTACTATTAAATGTCACAGAATAAAACATATATGTCTGTGTGTAGGTAGATAGATAGATAGCTATATCAAGGTTTAAAAATGGGACAGTGGTAGTAGTAGTCTTAAGAGATCTAAGTGTAATTTTCTTATCAGACTACTATAGCCTGTCCTCCCAAAGCATCCTGTTTTAAGGAAGTCAACTGTCCAGGGAGTAGCATTTAGAGTATTTCTCATTAGCTACCTTTTGTTTCCTTTAAAAAAAGTGTATTTATGTGTGCGAGATAGACTAACTTATGTCTTCCTTGTGGATTCTAGAGCTTTCCTCACCTGGCTCTAAAAGTTGACACTTCTTATTTTTTTCTAAATCATCTGAGCCTACTCCTTCCACCTCCTTCAGTCATGCCATTCTGGAAAACTGCTCACGCTCCAAGGCTCACCTCAAATGGCATCTCCTCCGTTGGAACCTTTCCACCTTACCTAGGAGAAGCAGCGGTCTTATTCTACATTCCCCTGGATCCTGTCCATGTCCTGGCTGTAATCACATTATCTAATGTCTATTAAGAGCTCACTCTGTGCCCTGTAATATATTAAGTGATTTGCATGGATTACCTTATTCCCTTCTTAAAACCCTCCAATAAGACAGGTATTATCTAATTGTGTCAGAATAAGGTTAAAAACTCACCCAAAGTTTTACAGGTAGAAAGGGACGTGGTCTGGATTTGAACTGGGGCACTCTAAGGCACTCTAAGCACCATATTATGTAGGTAATGACAGATATTAGATTCATTTTATAGCAATAGGTTTATGGGAGCTCATCCAAAGTCATAGCTTCCAATACTGTCTGTAGGTGGATTACTCCCAAATTTATAACTTCTCTGAGAAGCCCAGGCTTATGTCATCCCTGGGGTTTCTAATAAATATATCAAAATTAATGTGTCCAAGATAGAACTTCTGATCATCTTTGCCACATCTGGTCATTCCATCGTCTTCCCGTGTTGGATGTTGGCAACCGTATTCCCTTACTCTCAAAATCATAACTGAGGTCTTGTCATCGCCAATAACTGCAATCCCTCTACAATCTCCATCTCACACACCCCACTCTCTGACCAGCCTCCAACCTCTAGATTTCACCCAATATATGGTGCCCCGATTTTAACCATCTTTCAGGCCACATTTTATTAACCACATTTTACTGTGCTTCATCCCTCTGATCTATTCTTCCCCTCTTTATCTGGCTTAAATCCCAAGCTCAATCATTACAAAGGATTCCTTGCATGTATCCTTCTTTGACCCTCTCCTGCTCTCCATCCACTTGGTAAAACTTTGACCTTGATGAAATCTAAATATCCACCACACAACTGCTTTGACTCACCATAAATTCATAAATGAACCCTAAGTGGGACGTAAATGCTACGAGTCAATCATATGCTCTCACATGACTTAGATGTCTATTTTCAACCTCCTCCTTCTCTTCTGAAATTCACGTTTCCTCCCCTAGCCTCACTCTCAGCTGGTGACCTTGCTTCACAAAGAAAATTGAAACCGTTTAAAAAGAACTTTCATAGATTCCCACCACCATCTCTGGCCACCTATCAGCATTTGTATGAACATCTTTTGCTTTATTGCCAGTTATATGAAAGGAACTATCCAGACTCCCATCTAAGGCAAACCCTCCCACTTGTATAGCAGATCCTATTCCCTCTTGCCTAATTAAGGGTATTGTTTCAGGAATCCTATATTTTCTTTCTTATATTAGCGGTGTGTCACTATCTAGTGGATCAATCGTTCAAATGACAAATGATGCTATTTTCCCATCTTAAAAAAAGGCTTCCTTTCATTCCATTTCATTCCCTCATTACTACAAGCCCCTTTTCATTGCTCTGCTTTGCAGCAAAACTCCTTCAATTCACACTTAGACTCCTGTCCTCTCCTTGCCTCTTAAACTCTTTCTCACCAGCTTTTCATCTTCACCACGCTAGAGACATTTCTCCTGTTAGAGTCACCAACGACTTTGATAAACCTAGTAGTCAGGTTTATCAGTCTCCATCTTCAGTCTCCATCTTTCTACCTATTTGACACTGTTGACCCTTTCTTTCTTATACTCTCTTTTTACTTAGTCTCTAAGATACCACACTCAGCTGGTTTTCACCTTACCTCCCTGGTTGAAACTTCTCAGTCTCCCTAGAGGGGAAATCCTTTTCTCTTCAACCTTGTGATGTTGGAATATAACACAGCTTAGTCCAAGATTCTCTTTTCTAGGTACAATATTTTCCCTTGGTGATCTCATTTAGTCTCATGGCCTTCAATCATTACTTCTGTAAAAAGGATAACTCTTGAATTTATAATGTCATATTAAATCTCTCTACCTCCAGACTCATATAGCCAGCCAGCCTCTCCGTATCTTCACGTGGACATTTAACTGACATCTTAAACTTAGTGACTCAGTGTGCTTCCTTCTCCAGTTCAAGTAATGACGACTCCATGCTTCCAAATGTTTAGAGCAAAAAACAAACCACTTGGAATCACCTTTAATGACTCTTATCATAGATCCATCAGAAAATCCATCAGGAAATCCTAATGCATTTACTTTCAAAATATATTTAGAATCTGAACATTTTGCACTAACTCATTATCCACATTCTTGGCTGAGCCACTGCAGCCAAAGAATTCTGTTCGAATTGTCTCCGTACAGTCTACAACCTGGTTTTAATACAGCAACAAGCGTGGTCCTAATGAATCTCGGGTTAGATCATGTCAAGCCCATCTTCAACACTTAGCGTGGCCCCCATTTCAATCAGAGTAAAAAACCAAAGTGCTTACAATGGCCTGTGTGTCTCATATGACCTAGTCACACATCATCTTTGATACTCACATCCACTTTCCTCCTCATTCACCTCACCCTAGTCAGACTGGTTTCCTAACCTTTCCTTGAACACATTAAACATGCTCCTGCCTTCAGGCCTTTGCACCTGATCATCCCTCGGTTTGGAATATTCTTTCTCTTGATGTCATATGGATAATATCTCCTCATTTCAATTTTTTGGTTCAAATTTGAACTACTGAATGAAAACTGTCTCACAGCTCTATTTAAATTACACCTCCCCACGACCCAGTACTCCTCATTCCCATTACTCCATTCTTCTATTTTTTTTAATTTATTCTGAATTGCTTAAAAATTTTTGAGTGTAGTTGACATAGAGTGTTACATTAGTTAGATCTACAACATAGTGATTCAACTTCTCTGTACCTTATGCTCTGCTCACCACAAGTGTAGCTACTGTCTGTCACCATGTGGCACTATTACAATATTGTTGACTGTATTCCCTGTGCTATACGTTTTTATTCCTATGACTTCTGTTGTTCTTTTAATTTTTCCCCATGCAAAATATCACCTTCTAACATATTGGATAATTTATATATTTACTATGACTATAGTTTGTTTTCTATTTTCCCTGTTTGTAATGCAATTTTCTTGTGAGTGGGAATCTGGTATATTCATTGATGTACTTCAAGTGCCCAGACTATGTTTAGCAGATCTCAAGAGCTCATTAAATATTTGCTGGGTGACTGAAAGAATGACTCCTTCCAGTTGCTTAGTACCAACCCTGGAGTCATTCTTCCTCCCCGTGCTTTTTTGCATACTGTACAAATAAGTCAACATCAACTCTTGTCAGCTCAATCTTCAACCTATATCCATAAATAGACCACTTTGTACCACCTTCATGCTCTCACTCTGGTTAAACCAACCATCATATTTTGCTTGATTTCTCTGCTTCCCGCTTTCCTTCTCTTTAATCAGTTCTTAACACAGAAGCCAAAGTGGGTCCCATAAAATGCAGCTTAAATCATGTCATGCTTCTGATCAAATCCTTGCAGCAAATATCAGTGACCACTTCAGCCTACGGGGCCTCACCTTCCTGCCTCCCTGATACATCTCTGACATTCATTGCTCTCCTCCTTACTTATAGAGTCCAGCCACATGGTCTCCCTACTGGTCCTTGAAAATGAGGCCACAGCCCTGTCTCAGAGACTTTGTGTTGGCCGTTCCCCTGTCTTGCAATACTTTTTCCTTAGTAACCCTTGTGGTTCACATCTTCATCCTTCTGATCTTTTCTCGAATATCTTTTTACTGAGACCTTCCTAACTATCCTAGCATATGTTCAAACCCATCTCCAGAATTCTCTACAGCCTCCTCTTGCTTTATTTTTCTTCATCCAATACTCCCTAACATACTATATGTTTTACTTATTTATTTTGTTACCTGTCTCCTATGACTGGAATATGTATTCCAGGAAGGCAGGGATTTTTGCTAATAGTTATAACTATCTTGGACAGTGTCTGGCACAAAGTAGATATGGCTATTTGTTAGATAAATAAGGGAAGGGTGGCCTGCCCACAGTCAGACCTGGTACATCAGAAATGCGCAAGGGTAGTTTTTGAATACGTGAATGAGTGAAAAGGATCAAATCTTAAGGGTGTGAAAAATCATACTAGAAGAGTTTTCAATCGTATCTCAGACTGAGGGAAAGATAAGCAATGTGGGTAGCACATTTAAAACCATACCAGAATGGAGATGCCTGGGATCGAGTTCCACATCGGGCTCCCCACAGGGAGTCTGCTTCTCCCTCTGGCTGTGTCTCTGCCTCTCTCTGTGTGTCTCTCATGAATAAATAAATAAAATCTTTTAAAAAAATTTTAAAAACCATACTAGAATGAACATAAGACAATGAAAACTGACTGACTTCTTCCCTGTTCTATACTTTAAATTTGGAGACCATGCTTCCAGTTATCTTGCCTTCAATGTGACTGCACTTCTTCTAAGTGTATGAAGAGCCACTATGCCCAATGATAGCTCAAGCTGCCTTCTGAGTGGGGGTAACCGGACGAGGGCAGATGTGCTTTAGAGAGTAGCAGTGGCTGGCAAAAATTGGGACTCCATGACCTCATTTTCGGTTTCTTCTTGTAGGAAAGATATTTTGAAGCAGCAAAAAATATTATTGACATGCATATAGTGTTTGAAATTTGCAGTGACTAGTGTTGGAGACCAATACCAGCGGTCTGTTAATATGTGGACAGTTGATATTGCTATGTTTTCAGCATTGTCAGAAGCTCTAGGGAAAAGACCCCCAAACACCTGCTGACTGTACCGTGCTACCTGATGGTGCCACCTAGGGGTCATGCCATGGTTTGGCCTCTGGGTTGCTAGGCATGTCTTGAAGTTCTCTTTACTAGGTGCTCCATCATGTGCTTAATCATGAACATATAGCAACTTTCCCCCAGAAGAACAGCCTGAATTTTGGTGAGTAAATATGAAATCTAACAAATGTTTTCTCTAATATGTCAAGAATTAGAAAACTCCTCCTACTCCCCAAAGCACTCAGCTATAGTTGGGCAGATTCTTAATTTAGCATATCTAGATTTTTTTTAACCCTTTATGAGACAAGTAAACCCATCATTACATTCACAGAATGGAAGCACAGCCAAGGAGCATGACTTACCCTGTACTACCCAGCAGCTCCAGGGTGATATCTGTGCAGGACCTCAGATGACCCAATTACATTTTAGCTGAGAAGAGCCAAATCTCTCTAAATCAGTTTATAAGCTGAGAATTAGCATTTTTGCCTTGAAATGGGCTATAAACATTATAAGCGTATTATATATAAACATTATAATCTTAAAATGAAGTGTTACCCCAAGGTCACATCTCCATAGAGAATAAGCATGCACACAATACAAATATTAAAATTGAAGAAGGAAACTGCTATAGACTATGAAATGAGGAAAGTTTATAGCTGTACTTTAATTCATCATCTTTTCCTTGTAGAAAACAGTCCCCGCTTCCCACCTTGAGGACTGGAAACCAGTGTCCACATCTTACTGAGGACATAGGAAGCCATGGGACTCAGTGAAAAGGGAGCTGTGCTTTGCCTTAGTCTCTAAGGCACATTCTCACAGGCCCTCTCACTCATGTCTTTTATTCCCATCATGGGCTCTTCACTCATCTCTGGCATATCTGAGTTCTTTGATAATTAACCCACTGGGTTCATTTTTAATTTCTTTGGAAATGAATAGAGTAGGCATTTTTTTCCTTTACTAATCTGTTCCTAGGCCTTTCCCTCACTTCATGCAACTATTTTGATCTCTACATTTCTTTTTAATTTTCCAAGAGTTGAGTACATATGCAAATATATATATATATATAGAGAGAGAGAGTGTGTATGTGTACATTCTCATATATTAATGTCTTTAGAAGGTATCTATATATCTGTTAGGTGAAATTATTTACAAGGAGATACATTAAGTATATCTCAACTAGAGGATTGTAATCCATTAGTGGCTTTTGAGAACAATTTCATCAATAAAAGAATAAATTACTGCTTCCACGGTGGGTCCTAACTGCCTTCGATTATCTTCTTCCAAGTTCTAAAGCCTTCTAAGGCACTGACTTTCACTTTGTTCTGGCATAACATACTCACTAGTAGTTTATCCTGTGGAATAATGACATTGGTGTTATTATTTTTAAGAACAGTAATAACAACCATGACATCTGTATAGTTCCTTACGGTACTGTGACATTGCCCTATTATTCGACTCCTGAAATGGACATATGTAACCTGAAAAATGATAATGAAGTTTCACCAGCCCACCATTCTTTGCCCACAGCCATATCTCATTTAATGAATGAGGGAGGTGTTGGGCTCATGCCAATGAACAGAAATAACAGTCTGACTCTGAAAGGGTGAGTAGGGAAAGAAGAGAAGTTTGATAGGTGGCTATAGGTAACCTGGAATGCCACATTAAGGAGTAAACCTACAGGAACTGAGCTCTAGGACAAGGATAGGGATGAAAAGGTGTTAAGACAAGACAGGAGAAGATGTTAATAAATATGAGCTTCCTTTATATCTTTCTTTCTCTCTCTTCCTCCCCTCCCCCCACTCCCTCCTCTCCTCCTTTTTACAAGGATTCTCTAGTATGTTTTAGGAAACTAGGACTTTTCCAATTGCCAATTTCTTTATTTATGGATCCTGTCCCTGAACTTTTCCAGTAACAAAATCCTCCATGAAGGTAAACTTTAGTTATTGAACCGAGAAAGTCATTGGTAGATAAGTCATGGTTACTGTCAAGTTATTCACCTTTCTTATTAACTCTGTTTTTAAAAAGAATTTGCTTATTTATTTGACAGAGAGAGAGAGAGACAGAGGAGATGCAGAGGGAGAGAAGAAGACTCCCTGCTGAGTCACTTGGGGCTAGATTTCATGACCTTAAGATCTTGATCTGAGCCAAAAATCTCAACTGAGTCACCTGGGTGCTCCAACTTTATTTTCTGTTCTAGCATTTCTTTTCTTTCCACATTCCTCTCTTCCTCTTCCTCTAATTAAGCCAAAATGGAACTGTTCCATACAAAATGTAATAAAGTTTGAAAGATTAAAAGCAACCTGTAGATTGACTAAAAATATCAAAGGAGAGAAAACTCAGTTTATTGGATTAAATTTGCATATTGATTTATTTGGGATAAAAGAAAAATACATATACAGTAACTAACGTGTACAATGGAGTTTTTATCGAAATTTTACTGAACATGAAATTGATGATAATGACATTTAAAATGGCAGTAAGTTTAGAATGAGGCCCTATCTAGTCAGTCATTTATGACTGAATTCTGAATTTCATAACTAAAATGAAGAAAGTCTTAAAGCATCAATGGAAAGATTCAACCTTCCTCTTTTTTTCTTGGATTTGTATACACCAGCCTTTCGTTTATGTCTTCAAATAGGAGCCTCTAAAGAGATTGTGATGCATGGCTAGGAATAAAAACTGGGCCTGTGTGTTAAACCACCCTGACATGATACTAGGTACTACTTAGGAGGCCTGTTTCCTATTTTACTTTTAGCTGTGGTGGTGCTGTGAAACAGAAAAAAAAAAAAAACCTATAAAGCACAATTAAGTATTGAGCTTTTACCTTTAATATTTCAGTAAGAAGAAAATAAAAAACTTGTGAAATAAAAAATTGACCTATTTCTAATTGCACAAAAAGGACTTTCTTCTATTCAATGTGTGCAATGTATAAGAGGGTCAACTTTCAGTTACTAAAATAAATCTTTTATCTACTGTTATATTTGCTATAATTAACCACTAACATGGATGTAAAGGAAAAAAATTTTAAAGATTTTCCTGATTTCTTTGAAAAAATGGGCTCTGTAGAGACATTGAAAAGAAAATCATAGTCTATCTACAGGTTGCCAGTTGAGTGCATTCTCTAGAGCTTGCACTTAAAAATAGTGCCCACATGATCAGGAATGATGAAATCCATACAGAGCTATGTTCATTGATTTTTTTTAATTTAATTGCTAAGAGGTTTCTGAAAATTCTGTTTCATCAAAATTGAACTCACAGTTAAATTAAATTCACAACTAAAAAGAAAAGCAGCACTAAAGCACACGCCAATAAAGAAATACTGTATTAACAGTGCTGGAAAAAAGTCTTTTCAGATAGTCTAGTGAAAGTAGAAATGCCAGAGGTTATCATAACTGTCAGGTTGTAAGTCAATCATGAGCTCCTGGGAGAAAGAAATTTCCCTTGATGCAAGATCAGGGTTGTTATTGCTGGCTCGCATTTCCTGTCTTAGTAATATGTTCGGCACCAGGGAAGAGGGAATAGAGGTTCCGTCTGGTGAACTCATATTTGAAATATAACAGATGGAGGCCTTGAGGAGAGTGAACTGAGGAGAGAGAAAGATGGGGAGATGATGGTAGTGCATGGGAGATTTTGCTATTTATTCTGTTGGTCTCGATCTGCATTCACTGCCTCTCTGGCTAGGATAGACCATAGTTTAAAGTTGTCTGTTTTGCTTCACGGTTATTACACTCTTCGAGGGCATTCTGGAATATTGCCTTTCTAAGAGGACATGGTTTATTTGTTTCCTTCAGGTTTCAGAACCTGGAAGCTGAGCTGCTTCTTTCCTTCCAGGGAGGGTATGAATCTGAATAGAAAAACTTCAATTTTGGGAGCCATATGACATCAAGATTGAAAGTTCTGGTTGGCAGTTATAGGTTTGGATAAGTTCTTAACTTCTAGAGTTAAGTTCTTCATCTAAACAGTTAGTATTACCTTCCTCATAGGATATCATAAGAACGAAAGACATAAAATATGTAAAATGATTAGCAGTTGTCAATGTGTGATTCACACTGGTTCCTCCCAGAGAGTAAAACCTGTCACAAATTTAACTCTACTGTAAAGGTTCATAAAAACTTTCCAGACGTTTTGTGGGAAGGGGTCTGTATTTGGGCAGAGGAGGTGGTTACATTTGAAGAGCTTATAAAAACGTCACCATATTGGAAATTTTTCCTTAGTCCTAAGATGGCTCTGTTTCAGATTAATTTTTTATATTAAAATATTATATATACAGCAGGTAGTTGTTAGTGCAAAATGTTAAGCAGAAGGAAAGTCTGTGGAGTTCCTGAAAAGGTTAAAAAACAACTTCAAGTCACCTTAGAGAATAAAAGGGTTGTGAGATGTGGTCCAGGGCCATCTTGGGAGATATGCTTTTGCAGTAGAGAGAGAGAGAGAGAGAGAGAGAGAGAGAGAACCAATCCCCATCCATGTGTACATATACACAATAGTTACTGAGCATCTGCTCTGAGGCAGCTTCAGGAAGAACCAAATGAACACTCTTCCTACCCAAATGAGGCTTACAGTCCATGGAGAAACCAAAACTAGTGGAATGATCAAGGAAGCATACAATCACAAGTTCAGGGCACCGGAAGCGGTGGCCAGGCATTTTTGCACTGAAGATGTTAGAAGGAAGCTGCATTGTGCAGCAGTACATTCGTATTAGCAGCAGTTAGGGCTGTCGAAAAATGGTTGAAGTGACTTAATTTATGCCTGGCCTTGAAGCAACTGCAGTTGAGAGACTAAAAAATATCTACACTCCATGGGCTGATGCAGACCGCGTGAAGTCTGGAAGAGCATGAGGGGAAGAAGAGGAAGGGAAAGGGAAGGGAGGAAAATAGAAGGAGGAGGGAAAGGAGGAAGAGAGGAGGAGAGGACTTGGAAGAACCAGAACAAGACCAGAACTGAATTGTTTTTACCTGGCTTTGTAAGGAGGTTTAGAGGAAATACCAAACCCCACACTGTTTGTTCCTTATGGCCCGGGATAGCCAGTGTTCCTCTGGGGTTGGTGGGAATTGGGTGGCGATCTATCTTCCCTTCCCACCTCTGCTCCAACAGAATCGGTGGGCCTGTGGTGCCATCCAGTTAGAAATATCTTCTGTCTCTCTTTGGCTATAATTTAAAAGTCAAATCATAGAGAACCAAGTTTTCATGCTTCTCATTCAGGGATCATAAGCAGAGGATATGCAAACGTTCTAGGATTTCTTTCTGTGCTGCAGTTACATTGCCTGTTTCTGGGAGGGGATTCACACCGTCTTTGGTTTAAGAACCATAGACAGTAGTCACTAGGTTAATTCTAACTACTTTTCTGAGAAAGGGAAATCTTAACCTGGTGGCAAATTAAGAACTGAGGCCCAAGAGGGACTTTTTCCGAGTGTCTCTCGCCATAAGTACAATCTCCACTAAATCTCTCTGTGGTTATCATCAGCTCTGGTGTCCATCAGTGCATCACCAGTACCTAGCACCGTAGGTCCGTGAATAGATGAATTAAAATAACCCCCTTGGTGATGTAAGGAAGTGTTAAATCACTATCTTGTACTCCTGAAACCAATATTATGCCATTTATTAACCAATTAGAATTTAAATACAAATTTTTAAAAATAGGCACTTACTTAAATGGCTGTGAGTGGCTTTTTTTTTAAATAATGATTTGAGGATGCTGATATTCCAGAAGACCCCTTTTATCAATCATGGTATAAATATTTTTTCCTCATTCTTAGGAAAAAGGATAGGCATAAATTGCACTTATTAGATATTGTTTTAAAGTAAGTCTCCCCTAAACAGTGTAGACATTCCTCAAAGGATAAAATCTCCATCATTCAACAGATGGCACACAAAATGCCTCCAAAATTTGTAGGCAAAATCTTTATCTACAAACTGAGCCCGCTGGCTGCTTGTTATTTCGTCTAAGGGAGAGGCCCTGGCTACTAAGCACACTTAAAAATGGAGTGATCAAGGTCCAATTGGATGTGATTGCCAATAGCCATTTCAGTTTTGAAAGTGGTGGTAGAAGGGAACAGATTACTTCCTCACTTCTAGGGAAAATATCTGGAGTCTTGCCCTGAGGAAGGTGGACCTCGGATGATTTCAGACATGAGAGAAGAATATTACCCACAGGTACGGCTGAAATCACAGCGTTAACCCATGACAGTGGATCAGTCTTGCTTTGAAAAGGAATTTCTTTTTAAAGTGTCAGAATAAAGTCATAGAACTCTAGATCTCTTCGTTTTCTAGAAACTTCCGCCTTATTTATGTTTCAAGAGATCTCAAAAGGAGGCCTAGTCTAGAGGAGGGTCTTTTTCTGAATTGACAGATGAAAGAAGAGGTCCGGAGGGTCAATCTTTTCCTTTCTGGATACACCAGACATGAAGGAAGGATGGCCAGTTACAAAATGAATCTCCTTAATTCCATAGAAGGATTAAACTTGATTAGCTTCTTGTCACTCTGCAGAGTCTTAGTCAGCCTTTACCTTTGGTAGGATGGATGAGCTTATTAGATACTCTTCTGAGGACTGTTTTTGGCATGAAAGGGGACAAATTCATAAAAAGCTACATAGTAAAGAGGTTCTGTATCTTCAAACAAAAGAAATGGGTTTGTATTTTTGTGTCTCCTAATGGATTTTTGTGTCACGTGATTCAGCTGCACTGTGGAGCGAGTGTCTCTGATTCTCAGTAGTCTCCCCTGCAGACAAGTTCACAAAACATATGTACTAGAATTTCCGAGGGCAAGCAGCAGCACAAAGAAGGTCCAAGACACAAAGTAGGTGTTTCTTTGGCTTCTCCTTTTTTCTTGGCGTCCCCACACTAACAGCTGAGCTCAATCCATCCCTCAGGCCGATGAATCTGCTTCCTCATATTTCCTGAACCGATTGCCATAGCTGCCATTACTTTCTGTAAGGTTTTCTCAATCAGGCTACTAGATTTGCAGTTTGTGCCCTTCCAACTTATTCTTTACCTTGTACTCAAGGAGCTCATTCAAATTGGATTATTTAAGACATTTACACATTTTCTCAATGGGCAGAGGATAACACCTTAACTTTCTGGCACAACATGCAAGACTTTTCAGGACCTGCCCCTGAAGACCTCAGGCGCTCCTGAACTATGTGCAGGCCACAAAAGCCAACCTTTCTGCCACCGTGGGTTCTGCACAAGCCACATCCTCTGTCTAGAATGCTCTTCTTCCTTCTGATTTGCTCCCGCTTACCCTTCAGATATAGTTTAGATGTCATCCTTTTGCAAAGTCTTAACTGACTCTGGGGAATGGATCAGATGCCCCACAATGTACACCTTGAAACAATTTTCAGCCCACATTTTAACTGCTTATGTATTGGGCAGTTTTTATCAAAGATATAAATTTACTGAGAGCAAAGATTGACTCATATACTCTATTGTATACAGAACACTTAGGGACATTGTAGGACCTTGGTAAATATTTGTTGAACATATAAATTTGCACTCCCACTGGATCAAGGCTTAGGGTATTGTTTTCCTCTGTAGTCTCCAGAAAGGCAGAAGCAACAGATGGTCCCATGAGGACTTTCCCAGCTCTGAGATTTCAGGAGAATATGAGGATACTGGGTGCTTTAATCAGAAGAGAGCTACCTCTGAATTCAGAGAAAGGAAGACAGGAGAATTGACAAAGGTTCTTCCACTTGATAATTTTGCTCAGACCAAAGTTTCATGTAGTTTAATTTCAATTTCTGTTATGCTGTTGATAACTTTATGCGGACCCAACTGTGTTGAAATACTGGCATAAGATATCTCTGGTTTGAATCTTCAACAAAATTCTTCTTAAAAAAATGCATTTTAGTTATCCTCACCTGTCTACTGTCTCAATTTGAAATCCCCCAACAGAAGGCAGCAGAGGAAACCTTTTCTGAGTTTGCCAAAGACAAGACAGTTGATCTCTGCCAAGATAATTTTGATTCTTAAAAACCATAGAATACTTCTGTCCATTAAATTATGAAGACTCTTTTTTCTTCTATTCAATTTAGAAAAGATGGCCCCATAAACATACATGAATATTACATTTCCCAATGGTATCTAGATGGTAATTTGCTTATTGTTTTAAAAATTGTTCATATCTACGAGGTAATTGCTTGTCAATTTCCCATAATTCTATCCTTTCAAAGGAATGTTAAGTAGGAGTAGGAATAGTTCCCTTAATTTTGATGATCTTTAAAGCACATGATTTGTGCACCTTGAAACGAGACACATCCAGATTCATTATTTGGAGAGTAATTTGATGTTCGTTGAAGCACTGTGAGAACCCAAGCTAGTGTATTTCTGGCATGATTTGATGAATGTTTGGGAAAATTTGAGGAAAGGAAATTATAAATAATGGTAATAAACTTCATCACCGTTTTTAGAAAAAAAGCCCTATGTGTTCTTTTTCTAAGATCAGCCATTAATGGAAGATAAAGTCTAGAGGTACTATTTGGTTAATGACCAAAAGAACACTTGAATTTAGCCAGATTTCTTTAAGTCTTTTATATAAAACTGTTTTTATGTGTAAGCACAGGGAGAGGATCCAAATACATGTCAACAATTAGAATTAAATGAAGCATTTAGAACCTCTCTGTGTGTATTTGAGTTCTCCCCATAGAAACAGCCCCACATTAGCAGACAGCAGGGTGTGAAACTCCAAGAAATGGTATCTCTAATTTTTATATGCTAAAAAATCCTAGAGAATTCAACAGCTAAGGTTGGGATGTTGATGGGCCTGGAAGGGCAGGCACTGGTAGCAAAGGCAAGAAGTCTGAGAGCCTGGGCTTTGATCCTACTGATTCTGTATTTGCATTTTAACAAGTTTGCAAGTTCCATGACTGTGGTCTCAGGTATTCAGTGCCTTAGACTCCCTGATGGTAAAATGGGTGCCCATACACCAGCCTTAAAGAGTTGTGGTTAAACTGGGCTGGTTCCATACCTGGGGAGGCCCACTGCAAATAGAAAATGTGGAGACCTTTATTCAAAGAGCAAGGAAAAGTGATGTTAAAGGTACTAGATTTATATAAAACCTTTCCCTTTCTTTCTTGGTTTCTCTATTGATCACTGTGGATTTTACTTGCTATATGAGGCCTACTCTCTTGCATTCCAAGAAGTTCCTTTCCTGTGGCCTCAAGGTAGGGCGGAGACCCCCCAAGGGTTTGCAACCTGTGGGCCAAGATATGCTCAGAAGCTGGATCACAGGTGGGAAAGGCTCAGGGGTCACCCACAGAAATATGCCATGGCCCTGGCAGCCTGGGGCAGGAAAGGTGGCCGCTTTGTCCTGCCTGGAGACACCAAAGGATGTGTGTCTGATCCTGTCCCTTCCTGTGTGTGTTTGAAACATCTTGGCACCCATTTGCTTGAGGACAGTCTAATCAGCCAGCACGAGTGTGTGTGTCTGTGTGTGTGTGTGTGTGTGTGTGTGTGTGTGTGTTGCAGAAACAGCTGGACATGGCAGAAACAGCTGGACATGGCAGGGAGGGATGCCTCGCAGGGACCCAGTGCCTGTGATGGCAGGGAGGGATGCCTCGCAGGGACCCAGTGCCTGTGATGGGTGAGTACATGGCTGAGAACCCATCCCCATGAGAAGAGGTGGGCGGAGATGGGATCACACGTGGGCTGAGCCTCCAAAGTCCCCACATTTGCTCCATTGACCCACAGATGGCACTTACAAAACACAAATTCACAACTAAAATTATTAAGCTTTTCACAGACTTTTGGAGAACATTTAAGCCCAAGGCTCTTCTTCATGCAGGCACCTGTGTAACTACACTGTTTGCACATCCATAAATTTGACTCTGGGGTTGAGTGAGACAATGCCCTAAAGCCCCTGACACACAAGATACATTAAAGAGCCCTCCATGGTGGCTGCAGGACAACACGTGTCAAGATGACACGATATTATAATCAAATATTTTATGGAGTTAAGAATACATTTAAAAAATTAAAATACTATAGGCCTTATCTTCAACAAGACTCTTCTACTGATGATTCAGATTTCTCAGTGAAGGCTTAATGGCTGGACCACCTGTAATGAAAACACTCATCAGCCAGAGTCCGCAACAGGAAAATCATCTCCCTGCAAGGTCTTAGGACTGGCCAGGGTGCACAGATGGCACTTGTGAAGTTAGAACTATACTCACGTAACAATTTTTATATATGAGTCAGCATAAAAGCAGAGTAAAAGAGCTTGGTTTTGGTGTTGGGATCTGAAGGAGACGTAATTGGAAGTATCACTGAGGGGAGTAGGAGGTAGTGTGGGGCTGGATTATAAGGTCCATTTGGGATGCTTTTAAGATCCTAAAGGAGTAATTGGCACAAGTGTTTAAACAGCCTGTCAAAATATCTCTGGGGATGAGGACATTCATCTAGTTAAGATGACAGTCATTCAAACCTGGGGACGTGAGGACTGCTAGGTGGCTAATAGCCAACTCTGTAAAGACACGTATATGCTCAGAACCAAGGGAAGGACAGTGACCAGGTCCCAGGCGATGAAGCTCTTGGGGAATATTTGGGTTACCATGGAACTTCCTAATGGTGTCCTGTGAGCAGGCTGATCTTTTAAAAAACATAAATATCAGGTCCCTACACTGTTTGAAATACGTTGGCTCCCGGTTGCCTGAGAATAGTTGAAACTCCTTAAATCGCGTACAAGGCCTTCAGCATCTGACTTTGCTCATCTCTTGACTCTTCTCCACCCTCTATATATTCTGTTGGGATATTTTTCTCTCAGGAACATTTTCTGTACCATCCTCCCCTCTCCCAGTGACTTCTCACCATAGTTTTTAACTTAAACACCACTTCCTCAGGGAGAGAGGCCTTGCGCTATCCTGGGTGGAGTGAGTGCTTCCCCTCTGCGCTCCCGACATCTCTGATCAGAGCACTTTCATGTGGTCTCATTTGTGTTGCAGGGAGTGGGATTGCATCCATCCTAATCATCTTTGTAGTCCTACCTTTTTGGAGTTTAACACATAGTAGCTCCTCAGTAACTCCTGGTAAAATAAATGAGTGACAAATGCTTTTTTTTCCTGTAGCCTCAGGAGCAGAGAGAAGCTCAGTGTCTACATAGCACTGACGCAGATGTCCATGTGTCCAGCACTGTACTAGGGAGGGTGAAATACTAGAGAACTGTGACACAGGTGTGGGTCCAGTCCTTTTCCGGAGCTGGGCTGTCGCCTGGGCTATAGATCTTGAGCTGTGCGAGTTGTCAGATGCTGGGACTTAGAATCACAAGCGAATTTTTAAAAGGCCTGCATCAGCTGAGCTCCAAATAAACAGTGCATGCACAAAGCACAAGTCAAAAACCAGATTAAGAGCTCTAGATGTGCTCATTACATTTGTTGAATGAATCTCCTTTTTCTTGTCCCTCCAGTTGTTGATCATTTCTGAGACTTCTGCCCAAGCTTTCTGAGAAGGCGTTTTGAGAGGAGACTGTAGAGTTAAAGAACCGTTTCAGAGATGTGGCTTTCATATTGACATGCCTAATTGGAACGGCATGCCCTTGTGGGAGAGCGGTGACAACAGAGTGAAGAGTTTAGGTTGGCTCTGATTAGGCCGCAAGTTTCAATTGAGGTGAATGGTTTTCAGAAGGGCCAGAAAAATAACAAGCATGGAGCAGAAAAATAACAAGATGAAAGTCTCTCCACAGTGTCAGACAGTTTTAACTGCAGTGTCCGTACGAGGATTAAGAGTAGGGGTGATTTGGAAAACCACTCTGGGGGAGATTCGAGTATTTCTCAGCATCCAGCCCTGTGTAGGTGCCACTTTAGAATTCATGGCACACATTTAAAGAAACACACATTATATCATGACTGCTTGGGGAAAATTCTGGAAACTTCCATCAAAAGGCCCATTACAGTGTTACCTGGGTGAAACTTTCCAAAAGTGAAAACCACAAATGAAAGCATTCATGAGTAAATCAACCAGCCGGGCAATTTATTCCAAGGAGGGTACACGAGTAGCTTTTCCCTTGTTCATCGTAGACCAAATGGAACTCTAAATGTTGTCAGAAGTTGGCTCTCAAAAAGATGGAAAATCAATGTTGTTCTCTATTACTTTTACCGTAAAAGTATAGGATTTGAATTATAGGGTCTAGAGATAGGGAGGACGAGGATAGTTCATTATAATCCAACTCCTCCTCTGCTGCTTTCATGACGCCATCTCCATTACTAAGCACAGATAAGAAGAGCTCTTATTTCAAAAGATTTCCAGGGCAGGAAATTCAATCTTCTGATACCCTCTCCCCTGAAAAATTCTCCTTACCGTCCAATCTAAACTGACCCTTTTTGCTGTAGATTATGAAGTCCATTAACTTTCATTCTGTCCCCTGGGAGGCAGGGGACAGCTTTCATCTTCTTAATAAAAACTCTTCACATTGCTGAGCATGTTATAAGCTGATTCATACAAAAAAGACAGGTTCGGGTGATGGGGCGAGTGTTTTCCTGCGTGACTCGTGATACCCTCACTGACTCTGGGCATCAGCTTTCCAGGCTGTAAACTGTTGGAAACCAACTTTTCGCTTATTTCTCAGTGGAGTTTTGGAAGGATAACTTCCTTATCCATTTATCTGTTGATGCGCGTCTTTCAAATCTTAAGCTTAAGAGTTATTTGAATTTCTACTGGTAGAAGCTTAAAACAACCTTCTCATCTATACTAAGAAGTTATTAATCGATAAAGGATAAAGAAGGAAAACTATAGAATGGGTTACTCTCAGTTGAGTTGGGGACCTCCTGCTGTATTAGCAACCTGCATTTTCCATCAATGAGTGCTCTGAATGTCAGCAAAAATTTGGGCTTCAAAATGCCTTTTTGGTTGATGAGAGCCATCTTGAATTTTTCTTAATTGAGGTAAGGTCGATATATAACATTATGCAAGTTTAAGGTAGACAACATACCAATTTGATACATTTACATATGACAATACGACCTTCACTATGGTGTTAGCTAATATCTCTATCACCCCACATAACTACCATTTCTTTTTTCTGATGACAACATTGAAGATGTAGTCTCAGCAACCTTGAAGTCTATAATACAGTATTGTCGACTATAATAAGCATGCTGTGCATTCAATCTCCAGAACTTAATCATCCCATGGCAAGTTTGTACCCTTTTTTTAATAATTTTTTTAAAATTTATTTATTTATGATAGTCACAAAGAGAGAGAGAGAGAGAGAGAGAGAGAGAGAGAGAGGCAGAGACACAGGCAGAGGGGGAAGCAGGCTCCATGCACCGGGAGCCCGATGTGGGATTCGATCCCAGCTCTCCAGGATCACACCCTGGGCCAAAGGCAGGCGCCAAACCGCTGGGCCACTCAGGGATCCCAAGTTCGTACCCTTTGACCAGGATCTCCCCAATTCCCCCACCCCTCCAGGCCCCAGTAACCACCATTCTATTCCCCATTTCTACAAGTTCAGCTTTTAAAATTCTACATATAAATGAGATCATACTGTTTTTGCCTTTCTCTATCTGACTTATCTCACTTAGCCTAATGGCCTCAAAGTCCACCCATGTCACAAATGGCAGCACTTCCTTATGTCTCATGACTTCCTCAAAATATTCCATTGTGTGTGTATGTAGGTGTGTATATATACATACACCACAACTTATCCATTCATCTGTTGATGCACGTCTTTCAAATCTTAAGCTTAAGAGTTGTTTGAATTTCTACTGGTAGAAGCCCAAAAGAACCTTCTCATCTATACTAAGAAGTTATAACTCGGTAGAGAATAAAGAAGGAAAACTATAGAATGGGTTACTCTCGGAGCACTGAAAGGAAAAGAAATAATTTTTCCTACTAAGCTGATACATCTATTATTAGAGGATGAGAGTTACCTTGGTAGTTCCCATTTTGATCCAACTGCTCTGAAGCTGAGAGCTGAGGTATAGACTCCCTGAGTATTTTAATATAATGGCACCATTTCTGACCGCTTTTATTCATTACTTATAGTCTTTTATCTTGTATTATGGAGTTCATTGTACTGGTGCTACTATTGAAATGTTCCCACAATGTACTTTGTAAATAGTTGGATTATAGGTAAACAAACACTTAAATCCTAACTCCTATTCAAACTTATTTCACTTCACCTTAGCTGAACTTTATTTATTTTTGGAGAAACATAAAGCACGCTTACTTCACTATTTGTGTTGCTGTTTGTGCTATGAGAGACAGAGCTCCTTTATTCTCCAACCTGAGTATTTCAGGTTGTGTCTTCAAATAACACCTCTATATTGCCGCTACTGTTTCAGCTTTGCTGTTGCGATTTTATGGTTTAGACAGTTGGATATTTTATTAATTCATCTCAGCTTTTTATTCAAATTTTGTGAATGAGCCAAAGTATCTTGTGACAAATGGGAATCCAAATAAATAAATAAACTTTGATTTTTACAGGAGTACACAAAAAAGAAATATAAGAATTGTGCTCCTTTACTAGATGAGCCCACTAGGTGGGCTGACATTTAAAATATTGATCATATTTTGGCAGTAGTGGTCTTTTTAAATTTAACCCAAGGTGTGGGGCTTGATCCTAGGACCCTGGGCTCATGACCTGATCCAAAGGCAGACACTTAACCGACTGAGCCACCCAGGTGCCCCTAAGAAATATGAGTTTCAATATAGTTTGTTTTGTAACCTGCAACCTTACTGAATTCACTGATCAGTTCTAGTAGTTTTTTGGTGGAGTCTTTAGGGTTTTCTATATATAGTATCATATCATCTGTAAATTGTGAAAGTCTTACTTCTTCCTTACCAATTTGGAGGTCTTTTGTTTCTTCTGATTGCTGTGGTTAGGACTTCCAGTACTATGTTGAATAAAAGTGATGAGAGTAGACATTCTTGTCTTGTTCTTATCATTAGGGGAAAAGTTTTCAGTTCTTCCTCATTGAATATGATATTAGCTGTGGGTTTTTCATATATGGCCTTTATTAAGTTGAGGTATGTTCCCTCTAAATCTACTTTGTTGAGTATTTTTTATCATGAATGGATGTTGTACCTTGTTAAATGCTTTTTATGCATCTGTTTATATGAATTTTATCTTTTCTCTTATTGATGTGATACATTGCATTGATTTGCAAATATGGAACCACATTTGCATCCTGGGAATAAATCCCACTTGATCATAGTGAACGATATTTTTAACGTATTGTTGGATTTGGTTTGCTAGTATTTTGTTGAGGATTTTTGCATCATTCATCAGAGATATTGGCTTGTAGTTCTCTTTTTTTTGTGGTGTCTTTATATGATTTTGGTATCAGGGTAATACTGGTAATTCATAGAATGAATGTCAGTCTTGACAGAGTTAATGGAAAGTAACCCTGACTGTGTTTAGAACTTATGGTAGGAAAACCATGGCTCAAAGACATACTGTTTTGATGGCTGGCTGCATCAGAATTAGATTTAAAGTCCTCTGGCTTCCAGTCCAGAATGTGGGGCCATGTTAAGATTATACTGCCTAAATAAAGTTTGGTATATAATCAACATTAAAACCAGAACAACAACAACAACAACAAAAACAGAACAAAATCTTGTCATTTCAACATGATGATATGCAATTAAATAGGTTCTACAGGAAAGATTCCCAGGCAAGCTCTAGCAAAATCTTGGTGGCATTTCTAGAAAAAATGATTTTCAACCAGAACTTGAAAAGAGTTTACTCTTACTGGAATAATTAAATAATATAGGTGGATGATGGAAGCAGTTGGATTCTGCTACTTTTACCATTTCTTCTGTCACTTGCTTTCTCTTTCCCTTCCACTCTCATTTTCCTATCACTTTTCCTCTTCCTTGGTTTTTGCCTCCCTAAAAGTGCCTCTTACTGGTCTTTCTTCCCTACTTGTTATCTCAGCCTCCAAGTTGAGATTGTGCATCTCTTGGAAAAATTTCTGATGATTCTAAAACATGATAGTCTCTTCTACCTATGAGATGTCAAACCCTACTGTCTGCACCAATTTTTACTTTTAAAAATTTGCTGGCCCCTATTTTTCAACTTTTCACATTTTATGTGTTTTTTTTTCCATTGGAGTTCAATTTGCCAATATATAGTATAGCACCCAGTGCTCATCCCATCAAGTGCCCCCCTCAGTGCCTGTCATCCAGTCACCCCCACCCCCCACCCACTTCCCTTTCCACCACCCCTTGTTCGTTTCCCAGAATTAGGAGTCTCTCATGTTCTGTCTCCCTTTCTGATATTTCCCACTCATTTTTTCTCCTTTCCCCTTTATTCCCTTTCACTATTATTTATATTCCCCAAATGAATGAGACCATATAATGTTTCTCCTTCTCCAATTGACTTATTCCACTCAGCATAATACCCTCCAGTTCTATCCACGTCAAAGCAAATGGTGGGTATTTGTCGTTTCTAATGGCTGAGTAATATTCCATTGTATGCATAAACCACATGTTCTTTATCCATTCATCTTTCGATGGACACCGAGGCTCCTTCCACCGTTTGGCTATTGTGGACTATGTGTTTTACTCTTACTTGTTTGTAAGCTTCTTAAGGATAAAATTCATGTATTTTTATAGTAGATACATCATGATACACACAAAGAGGGCAATATATATTGATCAACTGTTAAAATGTGACCATTTTTTATATGCAGTAATCTCTAAAATACTTATAATAAATTGTATTACAGCCTTTTCAGATTTTTTTTGGGAGTTTACTTATTCATTCTGTTTGAATAACTAACAGTTCCTGGAAACCATGATTGTTTACTCATTCATGATCAACATCAACAGTAATTTATGAAATGCCTACTCTCTAGAAGGGTTTGGTTCCTTCGGTGACTCTACCATATATACCAACTCATGGAAATTGCATTAACAAGGGATATTAATCTGGGGCCCCTGGCTGGCTCAGTCAGTTAAGCATCCACCTCTTGATTTCAGCTCAGGTTATGATCTCAGGGTTGTGGGATTGAGTCCCAAGTGGAGCCCCACGTGGAGCCCTACATCAAGCCCCATGTTGAGCCATACATCAGCTCCATGTTCAGTGAGGAGTCTGCTTAAGTTTCTCTCTCTCCCTCTCCTTGGTCCCTCCCCAATTCACTCTATCTCTCTCCCTCCCTCTCTCGCACTTTTTTTTTTCAAATAAAGAAATCTTTAAAAAAACAAGGATTATTAATTACCTGAACTCTGACATAATAGTTTTCTATGCTACACAAAAAATTGCCATAGATTTAATGGCTTAAAACAACATACATTTATTATCTCTAAATTTCCCTGAGTCACAAATCTGTGTATGACTGAACTGAGTTCTCTGTTCAGGGTCTCATGAGGTTGTGATCAAGTCATTAGGCTTCATCCTCATCTGGAACTCAGGACTCTCTCCTAAGGTCAATTAAGTTGTTGGCAGAATTCAGTCTTCTGATTCTAGGACTGAGGCTTATAGCAACTATATGCTGCCCCTCTCGATAGGCTGTTCACAGTATGGCTGTTTGTTTCTTTATGACCAGAAGAAGAGAGCCCCTGATCTCTAGACCCTCTAGGTAGGCTCACCTAACTGGGTCAGCTCTCCCCTCTATATCCTTCCTTCTGATTAAGTTAAAGTCACTGATTAGGGACTTCAGTTATATATACAAAATCCTTCTTGTTTGTCATATAATCTACTCAAGGGAGTGATCACCCCATTACTTTTGTTATGCTCTTTGTTTTTTTTAATAGATTTTATTTATTTATTCATGAGAGACAGAGAGAGAGAATGGCAGAGACACAGGCAGAGGGAGAAGCAGGCTCCATGCAGGGAGTCTGATGTGGGACTCGATCCTGGGTCTCCAGGATCAGGCCCTGGGCTGAAGGCAGCGCTAAACCACTGAGCCACCTGGGATGCCCATGCTCTTTGGTTATAAAGCAAGTTACAGTTATATTCAAAGGAAGAGGACTGTACAAAGAGCGATTCCTTAGGGGTTACCCTGTGATATGTCTGCTATATTTAACTTCAGATATCACACTCCTCCTCATGTGTTCAGACAGGAATACCCATCTTATTTTGTACAATTTGGACTTTATGCCATAGCCTGTCTAGACTCTAAAATTTTTACTGATCAGAATCCCTATGAGGTTTCTCCTGGTAAGTCATCTCTGAAATTCACATTCTAAAACTAGACAGATTCACATTCTAACACTAGAGGCAAACCTATACCTCTAGGATATTGTCAAACTGACCTCCTTGGACCTCCAAATCTCCCTGGGAATCCCATAAGGCATTGAGCAAATACCATGCCAGGTACCTTAGTGAACATTAAGGAGAATAAGACTTGCTCTTAAAGTGAGCTTTTAATCTAATAGGAAAGGCAGATATGAAAACAGATGAATTCAATATTTCCCCAAAGAAGTTATACAAATGTTTAATAAGCATGTAAAAAGATACTCTACACCATTGCATCAGGGAAATGCAAATCAAAACCACAATGAGATATTATTTTACATCTGCTATGATGGGGATAATCAAAAAATAAATAACTGTTCACTAGGATGTGGAGAATTTCTTATAAACTCCTGGTGGGAATTTAAAAGGATACAGCCATTTTGGTGAATAATCTGGCAGCTCTGCCAGCAATTAAACAGAGCTACCATAAGGCCCAGAAATTCCACTTCTGGGTTTGTACCCAAGAGAAATAAAAATATAAATGGCCACACAAAAATTCTAAGTGGGTGTTATTCATAGTAACCGAATCATGGGAACAATCCAAATTTTCATCAACTGGTGAATGGATAAATAAATATATTGTATATCTATACAATAGAACATTATTTAGCAGTAAAAAATAATAAGTATGGATACATTCTGTAATATGAATAAACTTTGAAAACATTCGACTATGTGAAAAAAGCCAGCCACAAAGGACCACATATAATATAATTCCATTTATATGAAATGTCCACAATAGACAAATATATAGAAACAGAAAGTAGAATACTGGTTGCTTAGGGCTAAGGAGAATAAGGAGAAATGGAAGGAGGATGGCTGCTAAAGGGCATGGTATTTCTTTTTTGGATGAAAATGTTCTAAAATTGACTATAGTGATGGTTGAACAACTCTGAATATGCTGAAGATAATTGAATTGTACATTTTAATGTCTGAATTGTATGGTTTGTGAGTTATATTTCAATAAAGATGTTACCCCAAAAAAGTAACAACAGAGCTTAGAGAAGGGTGAAGAAAGGAGACGTGATATTTAGAGGTGAATAAGAGATAATGAAGAATGTAGAAATGGTGAGATTAGAAAATTTAAAGAATAGAATGAATAGGTGGTTATTGGAAATGAAAGGTAGGAGGAAAAGTTGAAGATGAGTCTGATATGTTAGATCCAGTTATTAAGCATCCCTGTGCTCCAGTGTGAGTTGTTGAAAAATGCTGGCTTTTGATCAACATTTTTCCTTTCCCAGGTCTTTCCCATTTAATTTAAATTCTGTGATGCTGCATTTGCCCTAAAAAATAATAAAGTGGGAAATTTTCTCCTGGCATAAATAAGCCATAGAAGAGGTTGATATTCAAAAACGACAGGTGAAGTGTCCCAGAGAAATACCAAAACAATGAACTCATTGAGCAATCTCTCTTTCCCACATCACTACCAGTGTTTGCGATTTTAAATTTCATTCACATATTTTCCCTTTGACTTTTTGTACAGTAGATGACTGTAGGGAAATGTCTTGATCATGCAATTTGGGGGTTTCTTGAGAATCCAAAGGAATGGACCATTTTGAAATACCTGATGTTTGAAATGCAAACTGTTCATCTGAAACACTGAACCCCCAGTGGGTTTATGAAGCAACCTGTTGACATAAATAGTCATTGATGGATTTATGTGACTGCTCATGTTTGAGTTGTTTGCCATTTAGTAGAACTCTCATTCTGATGCCTTTAGTTGAAATCCTGTTAAACTTTCTCCTTCAAGGAACAAGAAATCCCATTAGAATTTGCCCTTCCTAATCACTATCTCAAAGCAATGAAAACTTTTCTTAATTGTACCTTTTAATATACACTTACTGGTAAGAAATCTCTCATCAAATGAATGGCAATATTTTTTTTAAAGAAAATCAACTAGAATAACAGTTACTCTGTCATGATATTATCAGCCTTTCAATTTGCAAATGATATCTTACAGTCAAACCAGAATAGAGAGAAAGGTTAATACACAGAGGGCATCCCCACTCTCTGTGATTGAATGCCAGGGCTACCCAAATGCACTAAGGGCCAAGACCCCAGATTTCAAGTTGTTTTTATTAACAAGAAAAGTCCTTGTCATGTTCACGTTCCCTAATTTTTCTTGTGAGTCTCTTTTTAAAAATCATAAGAGTGTGCCTGGATCAGTGAACTCCAAAAGTGATAAAGAATATCCTTTGAACAGGGACCCCTGGGTGGCTCAGACATATAGTTGAGCATCTATCTGCCTTTGACTCAGGGCATGATCCCCAGTCCAGGGATTGAGTCCCACAATGGGCTCCCTCTGGGGAGCCTGCTTCTCCCTCTGCATCTCTGCCTCTCTGCCTCTCTCTCTCTCTCTCTCTCTCTCTCTCTCTCTGTCTCTCATGAGTAAATAAAATCTTAAAAAATATATCCTTGAAACAAAAAACAAATGATAGTTAATTTTTAGAATGACAAAATGACACTGCAGGTTAAGTGGGAGTCTAAATTCATTTTTAAGTTATTTGCTTATATTATAATAGTGATATTCACAGCTCTCTCACCAGCTCAGTGTGCCACAGCTGAGCCCAAGAATATAGGCATGAAGTTCCTAGCATCTTTGTACCACTTCTCTCCGTTACACATTCAGTGAGGACTGTTATTTGTGAGATCTGATGGTATTTATGGAATTGTCTTTCCTAAATGACAAGACTTTATGGGTAAGAATCCAATAGATTAGTGCTAGTTAATGTGATTCAGAATCTACTGGTTAATGATAAGCTCCTAGGAGAAGCAGTCTTCCCTTGGCATCCCACAGCCTCCACTCTTGAACCTTAGACACAAAGGTTGATTTGATCCTCTTTTCTGGACGATAAAAGTTGCTTGTCTTCAACTTCTAAATGCTGAAGATCTATTTATATATTGTCTTCAGAGAACCCCTACCTTCCACACATAAGAGATGTGTTGCTTAATCTTCAACCTTTACACTTGAGAAAAATTTTTGTCATAAAATTAAAATTACAGGCAATTGGTTTGGTTTCATGCTAGGCTAACCAAACACATTAAATCTATGTTATAGTTGAAGTAGAACATAACCAACAGTCTTACGGAATTTAGCCATTAGCCACTAAGCATATGATAATTCTATGGGAAAGCATGGTCAGAGTTCGAATTCGAGATTCCAAGTATCTCCTTGTAAATGGTGTTGAGACCCCCTTTGGTATCATAGCCTCTTCCCACCACTGACTGGAAGTTCTCAGGTCCAAGACACTGGAAAAGACATCCATGACTAGGAGCAGAGGTTCCAGGAAGGCAAAACCTGGGAAGAGTTGCAATGAAAATTGAACATGCTGGCTCTTAAAGTCTAGAAGACAAAAGCAACACATAAGGACCATTTGGTTGCCAGAGTTACCCATTTCTTAAATACTGGCCCTTGGATTTCGGCACTTGGGCTCTGTGCCCACACCACTCAGACTCCTTTAGGGAGCACATCTGCTCATGTCTCAAGGGCACTTTATATCAATGTCCTTTGAAGTGGCTCATCTGACTCAGAATCATCTGACTCAAAGTGGATCATCTGACTCAGAATCACCACATCCACTGAACTGGAATCACGTAGTGTTTATGTGGATTTAGCATTTTAACTTTCTTACCTTTTAACAAGATTCCAAGCTTGTGATTTTTATGAATTTTAGAATCTGAAAACCACTTTCTTAGAAGTAGAAAAAGGAGAGTGGGTGACTTCATTGTCTTTGTCTACAAGGATGATCAGAAACAGCACTAATGGGTGTGGATTGCTCTTATACCACATTGCAATTATGAATATATTTGTGTTTCTTCTTTACTCAACTGTAAGCCCCTTGAAGGCAGAAATTAAGCCATATTTATCTTCATATTTCATATGTACAGTATGATACTTGGTAAAAAGAGATTTAATATTTACTTTGATATATTAATATTTATTGAGTAAAAACTTAATGAGATAATCAGATATATCTAGAGATAAGGTAATTCTGGTATTTGCATTTTAGGACAGAGTGAGTTTAAGATGGAAATGTTACTTTAATGATGTTCATTGTGATTTGGGATATTTTTGTATATTGCTATATTTATCTAATTTGATTTATTTACATTCTTTATTTACATTCTTAAAGCTGCTGATTGGTATTCTGTGGGCTTTTAATTTCCTCTCCAAAACATATTAATATTTGTGTGCCAGGTATTTAAAAAGTGAAAACTAGATTATGTTTTCTATCTGCACCTAAATGACAAGTAAAGAGGATGTATATGTTGAGCTCATATGAAGAAGCATGAATGAAATAGCCTACAGCCATTTTCAACAGCTATCAGTGATTATCAGTTCAAAATCTCTTCCTAAATATCATATGACCTTTCCCCTGGCATGTATATTCTCCATATTTTGCTTTGTTTACTGGGAACATGAAAATGATCACAATTACTAGCTTATAGATATTTTTAGTTTTTATTTTATTTTTTATTTTTTGAACTTAAGCAAGTGGTCTGCAGTCTCCTGAGATTTAGAATTGCAAGGTGCTAAGGCATTGGTACTATTGTAACTCCATTTTCAAAAGTCTTGTTTTAATATTATGCAGTTTAAGTTTCAATCCATTAAGAAATCCATGTCTCCTCATTTAAAGAAATCCTACCTTTTGAAGTATATTGCTCTGAGTTTCTCTGAGCTTAACTGGCTTGTCTTGTCTTCTCCCCACCCGTCTTCATTTAATTAAGGCAAACATATTCACTGTCTTTCTGTAAAGCCTTCCATCACACCCCAAAGCAGTAGCCACATTGGGCTGATCGGTTTAAGTGTGATATTATCATCTCTCTTCTTTTACTCTTTCTTCTTCTCCTTTTTTGTTTCTTCTTCTTCAAACAAGACTTATTTAAAGAGTTGTTGTAACCTAATTCTTTCTTCTAAAACCAGAAAAATCCAACAACTATGCCCAAGGTGTTATCATAAAACTAAAATGGATTGTGGTGGACAAAGGACCGTAATGATGTTCTCTGAGATCTTTGTTTTTTATATATTCTTGTAAGTCAGTGTTTTGCTTATTTATTTTTCCTCCTTCCAATATATATTTTGGTTTGTGTGTACTCCATCACAATTTTTGCCAAAATATGTTGAGGAAACTGGGTGGCAGCCAATCTACAACAACATAATTCCCCTGTTTTAATTTACAGATGGTTTTCTAACACCAAGATAAACAATGAGTGCCTCCTCCAAATAAAGGAGCTTGGATTCAGTAACATACATAGAAAACCAATACTTTCTCACTTACTTATTTTTATGGACACCTCACCAAAAATATTTTTGGATTTGCCTTGAGTTCCATAAGATCATGAACAATACATTTGTATCGTGAAAATAAGGTTTAAAACTTGTGAATTTCCAAGTAGTTCAT
Organism: Nyctereutes procyonoides; assembly: GCF_905146905.1. NCBI lineage: Eukaryota > Metazoa > Chordata > Mammalia > Carnivora > Canidae > Nyctereutes > Nyctereutes procyonoides. The sequence continues at coordinate 6,828,532 of NW_026575137.1, forward strand.
TTTGCTCCATCCACACACTCTCCTTTTCTTCTCTCTTCTAACACATAAACTATAAAATATAATTTCTTCCATAATTCCTTAAGTGATCACTGAAAATCCTGTCGAGTCTCTTCTACCACAAGTGAATATTTATAGATGGTTTATAAAGTGCTGAAAACTAGAACTTATAATGGAGCATCTGAGAAGGCGTGAAATGTTTCTGTACTGGAAAACATCAATAAAGCAGAAAAGCAGACATTACCAGAGAGAGGTACTCCTTTGCAGTTCTTCCATGAAAAGGAAGATAGCATATAGGCTGTTCAGAAAGGACCAGAATCACTGAAATAATCACGAACTTCTCAAGAACCTATAGTGTGCTTGTCTGTAGAGCCCTTAGACATAATAGATCTGAGAAAGCGTTATAACAGCTTCCCTTTCAAGAGGATGACTTCTACTTAAAGTTTCCAGAGCTTAAAGTTTTATTCTGTTGTATGGATAGACATAGTGGAGTGGTTTCTCTCAGTCTCATGCAATTAAAAGTTTCAGAACGCCTCAGAAACATGCCTATGTTGTGGATGTCTTGATTTATTCCTCTGAGTGGGAGAAAAGATAAAATCTCAAATTTCAATTCTCTTTTATACTTTGAGAATAACAAAAATACAGAAATATTAAATCTATAGATAATTGCAAAACTTTCTGATGGCCAGTAGATTTAAACTTCTAACTATGTGGTTCCACAGAAACAGGAAAAAGCTGATTTGGGTTTCTCCTCCTCTCTCCTACCCCTTCAGTTCACTCCTGATTACAGCTGATAATGGCAAAGCAGTGCCCCCAAAGTTAGATGATAGTAGTAAGAAGGAGTATAAAAAGAGCCAGATAATTTACAAAGAGAAATTGCAAATCTCTAATTATGATTTGGAAAAAATTGCCAAATATTCTTCTAATCAAAAGACAAATTCTTCATGGCTTTTTCTTTGAAGGGCTATTATTGGACCACTGTAAAAAAAAAATAAATGTCAGATGAAGTCTGAGAAATACATAGGATTGGTATTATGGGCCCAGAGAAGCTTGCTGTTTGGCTTATAGTTAACTTTTACTGAGTACCTACTATATGCTGGACACTCTTATCAAGACTTTAGGAGTTTTACTTGTATTTCTTCATCCTCACAAAATCCTCTAAGCTATTGACAATTATTATCCCTGTTTACAGTTAAGGAAATAGAGGCATAAGAAGATTAAGCAACTAGACTGTGAATGCACAGCTACCAACAGTGAAATCTGAGACTTGAACCTAGGCGGTCTGGGCCCAAAGACCCTCCAACCTATCCAGGCTCCACTTACCTTTCTGGTCCTCTTGCCTGTGATATGTTTGAAACACATACTTGAGTTTGTCGACCTTTGGTCTCTCCTGCTATCATTGATTAATCTACCCTTAATAACTGACATTCCTTAGTTACCTACAGATTAAACTTTGTATCGTAGAAGAACTTGATTACTAGTGGGAGAGAAGAAGCAAATGTATGATGCAGATTAAGCACAATTATAAAGTAACCTGTGAATGTATGATGGTATGGACCATATATGATAATATGGATCAACCCAATTGCATAAATATTTATAAGGAAAAATCTCAGTGGAGTTGGGATTACTGGGGAGAGTTTAGATGGGTCTTCATTTAATTAGAATAATACCTAGTGTGGTGAGCTGAATAATGCTCCCCCACCACCAGGGATGATATCCATGTCCTAATCCCTAGGACCTGTGAATACATTACTTTACATGGCAAAAGAGACTTTGCAGAAATGATTAAGGTGAAGGAATTTGAGATGGGAGATTATCCTAGATTCCAGGGTGGGCCTAAACTAATCATATGAGTGCTTAAAAGCAGAGAATTTTTCCCAGCTTACAGTCAGACAGAGAGGTGCGATCCCTGAAGAAGGATCAGGGGAAAATTCAATGTAATTGACTTTGAAGATGGAGGAAGGGGGTCTGGGAGCCAAGGAGTACCAGCAGCCTCTCAAAACTACAAAAGGCAAGGAAATAGATTCTTCCCAATAGCCTCCAAAAAGGAACATAGTCCTTGTGTTGATGTTAGACTGGTGAGACTTTGTCAGACTTCTGACCTACAGAATTGTAAAATAATAAAGTTTATATTGTTTAAGCCAGCAAGTTTCCAGTAATTTGTGATAGAAGCAATAGAAAACTAATAACACCTAGCTTTTATTTGTTTGACAGTTCATTTTCCAAAGAACTCTCACAGACATTATCTCATTTGGTCCTGAGGCAATCTAGTGCATTAGATTGAGCAAATGAGGAAACAGAAGCTTAGAGATGTTGAGTGGCTTTTCCCAAGGTTTGTCTTCTTATTTCCCAAGATTTCACAGCTTGCAGATGGCAGTCAGCCCTCAAATCCAGGGCATGCTCTGCTCTGCACTTTCTACTATTCATGTATAGAATGGTCTAACATGTCAGCAAATCCCTTTGTTGGCCATTTACACTAACTAACGGATGGTTGGGTAAAGCTGATCCAGTAGTATACCATAGAGGCTAAAGAAAAGAGAATTTGAGATAGTTTGTAGGCCTTCCAACCTTCTTGATTGCATAAGTGTAAAAACACAAAGCAAACAAACAAACAAAAAGCACCTGTTTCATACTTAGTGTCAGCTAAGAGTATCTGCATTATCCTCAAAGATTCTTGGTTTTTGTAAACTACAAAATAATTTACATTATAAAATTAAAAATTATTTTCTTCAAGATTCATCATGTCGAAATTCACATTGTTTAAGATTATGTAATAAGCCAGATTGATAAAATGTCCCTGTGATCTGAATAAGGCAAGTGCTTAGAGTAACTTGTTTTGCAATCCTCTTTTACATTGTGAACCTTCTGGTTAATTTATCATACATTTATAATTCCAGACATTAATGTAAAAGGAGGGAATGCCTGTTCAGTTTAATCTACGCCACAGAGACCAAAGTGCCCGTGTTACATAGCCACCAAACACAAATAATCACTTTCAATAATTTATTATTTGTAATATACAAATCATCAGATGGAAAATGAGAACTTGAATATTGAAAATTACAATTTGCCTGAAGAAATGGAGGCTTGGAAGAAAGGATGACTCATGTGTTCAATAAACTTTTGCAATTATCAAGACATCTAATGAAAATGGATGAGAATAGAAAGTCAATGTGAACTAAATTTCATTGAATCAGAATGTGTTTACAAAAATCAGCTTCAACAAAATCATATTAATATATTTGGTTCTAACTAGATTCATTTACACTTTGTTTGTTTTAGTATAATTCCTGGAGTATTGCTAGGGTCTAAGATGTACAACAGTGTAGATTGCTGTAACGTTTCGATACTATCCATCTAATTAATTTTAACTTATTTTATTTAGCCATTTAGTCATAGAGAATAATCTTCTCTAATCCCATTAGTGATAGATTACCTTATCATTTATTACCCATTTTCTATTTTTTTCTTCTTATTCTTTCAATGAATCCACAAAATACCTGAGGTATCTCAATCTCATCTAAATAACATTTTAAATATTTGAACATTTAAGTGTACCTAAATCACGTTACTTAGATGAGATTTAGATGTTTATCTAAAATATCCAAAATATTGAGTTGCTAACATGCAAGTGATTTTGGTAGTACTGGTGTAAGTATAATACTAAGAAATTAATGTTGAGGGGGAGATTCAAGAAATTCATGATATTTCAGTGTTTCTTACCTTATGAGGGTTGCAAAACATAAACATATTGTTCTTTCAGACAGTTTCATGGTATTATCAATAGTTTTTGGTAATACTATGTAACTTCAGTTATACACACATTCTGTGTGTACAGTTTTTACACAGTCTAGCATCCCTCACTGTTGACCTACTTTTCTTCTCATGCTTGATATTCTGTAGGGCCATTGTGCCTGCCTGTAGCATGTTAGAAAAATTTTTTAAAGGAAAAAAACCCTCTCTGCTATGAGCCTGGTGATAAACTCCATTTGGTCAATATTCATTTTGGGTAGTAGTCAGGTATGAGGAATGAAGCACAGCATGGCAGGATCAAAGGCTGTGGCTAAGTTGGGGAAAGAAAGTAGAAAGATAAAGAACAAGCAATGCAGAAGCTCAGTCAAGCTGAAGAGGACTGAGCAACACAAGATCACTGTCTAGGCCACACATATTTCTACTTTCAACTTAGTGATTTCAGAGGCAGGATGCATTTGCCAATTTAGTTAAAGCTGGGTTGGTCTTTGGGGGTTATGCATAGACAATTGGCAATTTTATTTATTTTTTTTTAAGATTTTATTTATTTTTTCATGAGGGACACACAGAGAGAGAGAGAGGCAGAGACACAGGCAGAGGGAGAAGCAGGCTCCATGCAGGGAGCCCAACGTGGGACTCGATCCCGGGTCTCCAGGATCACACCCTGGGCCAAAGGCAGTGCTAAACCGCCGAGCCACCTGGGCTGCCCGAGAATTGGCAATTTTAAAAGTTGTCATAAAGATGAGAGGACATGGACAATGGAGGCATCAGAGGTTTTTAAGCAAATGTCCCATGATCAGAGCTCTAATTTAGGAAAACTAGATGCCCCCGTTAATTGAGGCTGAGTTGGGATGGATTGCTTAACTTGTCTGTTGTGTCAGGTCACAGAAAAGATGCAACCACCAGTTGACCAGTGAGCTGGACCTGGGTACTCAGAGACTCCTCACCTCCTCCCCTGTCCTTGGAATGTGGGTTCTGCTTGCCTTTCCTGCTCCTGGGGGCTCCTGGGGGCTATCTCCAATTGAGATAATTATATGGTGTTGAGAACACCTGCTGCACAGTGTACTTGACTGTCCCCAGTTAAGGCATCCCTCTACATCTCAAAGTTTTAAGATTTGGCAGGTGGGTGTGAGGATACATTTGCCTGGATACAGCCTAAGACAACCCTTGTATGTAAGTTCCCTCTGCTTATTAAAACTGCCACCTACCAATGGGGAATGGCCTGCCTCTTTCTTCTCCCTGCCCCTCTGTATATGGGGCCACTTTTAGATTACACAAGGCACGCTCCTGAGACGGTTGTGAATTGACATTGTTTCAAGCATGTATAAGCATTACCTATGTCTGCATGTAGGATGCTGCTTGAAAAATAGTAAAGATTTTTTTAGAATAGACTGGTTTTCCACCCTTCCAAACATAAATAGCATAATTATTGGGTTATAGACCAATAGACAGCTATATGTAGATTTCTTATTATTTATATTAGTAGTATGTTGATCTATTGTAGTATGTTTATTATTTATATTAGTACTATGTTGATCTATTTTAGTAGTTTTGTTGATCTAGTAGTTCTATATAAACGTGTGTGTGTGTGTGTGTGTGTGTGAAGGAACTCTAATACACCTCTTGGGTGTGGGTACTAGCATTTGAAGTCTATTTCACCAGGAATCAACATTTTCAAAATGGTTACTTAACACTTAAAATATATTTATTGAAATATACCCAGTGTGCTTATTCATTATCATTGGTGAAATGAGGACTGTCTAGGATAGATGAATAGCTAAAATATTGTAGAATTCACCGCCTTGAATAAATAAAGTATAAATTTCTAAAAACCCCAGGACTGTAATGCCATTTGTAGAAGAGTAAAAATCTATAGTTCCACCCATTAGTCCTATTTTTCTCTTCCTCCTGGAGAAATCAGAGACTGGATTCTACTCCAAGGTTGACCTCACAAGCCAGCAGAACACTACTGTATTCACCTTGGAGTGATCCTCTCCTGCAATGTGATGATAATCAGTGCATTTAGGCAGAGTTTGGATTTTTCCCCAGGCTACATAACAGGTTGCATGATCATTTGGCTTCCATTTGGCTAATACATGACTGTAAATTTGGTAGAATTCTGTTCTGAGACCTTTTCTTTTTATCATAAGACCTCAGTTAGTAAGGTTGTGAGAAAAGGGATGTGGAGTTCCCACATAACTACTCACAGAAGTCTACTAAACCTACCTAAAAGAACCTAATATTTGCTAAGTGATCTAATTGGTTTGAATAATTTCATAACCTATCTGAATATATCTAAGTAGATCCAAACCTAAATGGAATTAATCTTCATATCCATATGTATCTACATACATAATCATATAAATACGCATATCTCTATTTTTCTTTAAGGAGAAGCAGAAAGGCAGTAAGGGAAAGAGGTGGCAGTGATGCCCTAGAAATACAGGTGAGAGAATGATTTAGGGGGAAAGAGGACAATAGTTTGGTGGGTTTGCACAGTTTCAACCTAAGATGGAACTACATTTCCCAGAATCTCCTTTTCTGTACGGGTAGCTGTATCCCAAAGAGAAGTGTGCACAAGATTGGAAGGCAGCAGTATGAATTGCTCACTCTCTCTGTTTTCTGTATTTTCTTTTTAATTTAAATTTTGTTAACATATAGCACAGTATTGGTTTCTGGAATAGAATTCAATGATTCATCACTTAACGTACAATACCCAGTGTTTGTCGCAACAAGTGCCCCTTTTAATACCCATCACCCATCTAACCCATCCCCACCCACCTCCCTCTATCAACTGTCAGTAGTCACTTATGGCTTGTACCTCCCTCCTTTTTTTTTTCTTTCCCCCTTCCCATATGTCCATCTGTTTTCTTTCTTAAATTCCACATATCATTGAGATCATATGGAATTCGTCTTTCTCTGACTGACTTATTTCACTTTGCATAATACACTCTAGTTCTATCCACATCTCTGCAAATGACCATTGCCCTCTTTAAAGTTACAGGGGTGAAATGTGCTGAGACAGGTACAGAGGTTCTAGCAACTTTCAGCTTGTCCTTGTTTTCCCTTCTCTGCACCCAACTCTTCTGACTTCCAGCTTTGTAGTGACTCCAACGGCAACCCTGATAGTCATCCCAGAGGCACTACCAGACACAAGACAACAGCCTTCTATGGATCCATTAAGCAACTCTTCCTTTCTCAATTCCCACTCCAGCAGCTAGCTGTACCTGCTGTTTCAGATTCTTTGGCCAGCTCCAACTTGTCTACCTGGGCCAGGGTTGGTTAGAGAGTTTTCTCTGATAACAACTCCTTTCACAGCTTTGTGGGATCTATTTTCTATAACAAATACTACATTCCATATTCTCAAAGTGATTCTGTTTTCCTGACCAAACACTGACTGTTGAAAATGTCCAATGTTGGAGAAAGAGCAAGTAAAATAATTATGGGAAAGCTTTCTTTGAATAAAGTAACCAAGAGATTGTTGGATTTTTATAGCATTTTGTCTGCAGCAGCTGGACAGAAGAAATATCAAAGTCAGCTGAGAAATGGAAGAAAATGAGGGAGTAGAGACACCAAAAAAAAATATTATACTCTTCCATTCTCCTATTTACTATACTATTTTCCTACTATTAGTTTAAAATGTTTTTCCTTTTGCTAGACTGAAAATTTGTTGAATAAAGAAATAGTTCTTTGACATCTGTAGAGACAAATACAGTACTTGGCACCAACTAGACAATTTAAAACCTGTATAATAAAAAATAACTGATAAATATAATTTTAATCAACATTGAAACTTCAGACTGAGCTTGGAAGACCTAGCTCTCTCACCTTAAATTAAGCAATATTTTCCATTGCTACAATAGTTATATTGGAGTGGGTAGAAAATTATTTGGGGAAAAAAGCAGGAAAAGGAGAAAAAGAAAACATAAATAAAAATATACCTAGTTGAGCCTGATAATTGCAGGGCATATGCCTTCAAGGAGAGAAAATTACCTAGCCACTTCATTGCTAACTATTGATCCATGAGGAAATGTTGGGATTTTTTTTTTAACTTTACTCTGTCATAGACTCCATTGACAATGTGACAAATGTATAGATCTTCTCTCCAGATAAATTCCCATGTATGTGTAGATCATTGTGCTTTCATTTTAAGATATACATAGAATTTCTCTGGGATAAGAATCCCTGCAATAAAGGAAATAACAGATATTGTCTATTAAACTCTCATCCCTTTCCCAGTCTGTCTCTTATTCTGTCTCTCCCCGTCCCTACCTCTGTAGGTCAGATATCTCTTTCGATTTTTTTTTTCTTTATAATACAATCTATAGTTAGGTCAGGTAATGATTACACTTATGGGACATTTTTAGTGACCTCCATGTAAGAATAATATATAGAAGTTCTCTTTGTAAGAAACTGCTTTAAATTTGTCCACATCAAATTTTATTTAGGAAAAAAGGTGAAAATTTATATTTTTCTATAATTTATGCCTACATATATTTGTCTCTCTTTTTAAATTGAAGTATTATTAGCATACAGTGTTCTATTCATTTCACATGTACAATTAATGATTCAACAATTCTATATATTACTCGCTACTCAAGATATGTGTACTCTTGGGATCCCTGGGTGGCGCAGCGGTTTGGCGCCTGCCTTTGGCCCAGGGCGCGATCCTGGAGACCCGGGATCGAATCCCACATCAGGCTCCCGGTGCATGGAGCCTGCTTCTCCCTCTGCCTGTGTCTCTGCCTCTCTCTCTCTCTCTGTGACTATCATAAATAAATAAAAAATTAAAAAAAAAGATACGTGTACTCTTGATCCTCTTTAACTATTTCATCCTTCTCCTTACCCACTGTCCCTCTGGTAAACACCAATTTGTTTTCTGAACTTAAGGGTCTTTTTTTGTTTGTGTCTTTTTTTCTTTGTTTTGTTTTTAAAATTCTACATTTGAGTAGAATCATATGGTATTTGTCTTTCTCTGACGATTTATTTCACTTAGCAGTATACCCTCTAGGTCCATCTATGTCATTGCAAATAGCAAGATCTCATTCTTTTTATGGCTGAGTAATATTCCAGTGTGTGTGTGTGTGTGTGTGTGCACATGTGTACATACACACACCACATAGTCTTTATCCAAGTGTCCATCAATAAATGAATGGATAAAGACAACGTAGTGTGTGTGGTGGGATTTTTTACCTACATGTATTTTAAAAAGTATAATAAAATGAGTGTACAGATTTCAATCTCTAGCTTTGAGAATAAAATTAGAGGTTCTACGTATTATTCTCCGTCTCTTACCTACTCTCCATGTATCCCCTTGCCTACACTTACACTCTTGCCTTGATAGTATATTATAAAATGTTGCTTCTGACTTAAGAGCTTCTTTTTACAGCAAAAGAAGTATATCAGTGTTCTCATAGGTGTATAATTTATTGGTATTACTATATACTAATTCACTCAAAGCAGGTAATAGAGCAACGAAATGACCTGGTAAAGACCCAAGACAGAACTGGCTTGGTCACAGTTATTTGAGGTTGGAATAGTTCAAAAAATGCTATATTCTCTGAACAAGTATCCAGAATGTGGTGGTGTTTCTCCAATAGCTCTGTGAACAACAAAGACCTCTACCCTGGCTGGGGAAACAAAGGGTAGAAGTATGGGTGATTCCTTAGATTGATGATTAACTGACAAAAATTCTGTCTTCTATTCCTAAAACTTAGATCTATGCCAGTTGGAGATCTTGGTTCTTGACAGAGGAACGTTTTTCACATGGGTCACAATAAGAGTCTTATGAATCTCAGTGAACCAGGTGTTAGGAGTACCCACCTAGTCTTATTGGTCTCTTCATACCACTAAATCAAGAGGTAAAAAGAGAGAGCCTAGCTTGGGTGATTGATTTTGATGATCAAGGGGAAATAGGCCACACAATGGGAGCACAGGGTATTATATCTAGAACCCAGGAGATCATCTGGGCCTTTCTTAGTACTCCTAGGTCCAGTGATAAAAGTTAATGGAAGACTGCTGAAAACAAGTGCAGGCAAGACCAGTAAGGGTTTAGACCCTTCAAAATTTAAGGTAAACAACCATGACTACCTGGATGCTGACTAAAGACAGTGAAAGTATGGATGAGTAGTGCAAGAGCAGGATCATAAATATAAACTGTGGTCATGTAAGCAATAATAGACCAAAGCTCTTATATGTATACAATGTTTTTTCTTTAAACTGTTCCTTTTCCTACTATTTTATATAAAGTATGCTGATGGTGGTTATCTTTTTAATTTTGTCTTCAGATGCCAGGATATGAAAGGATTGTGACTATACTAAAAGAGTAATACTCATTAACTCCAGATGAGTAAAGGTGACTGGTGGGACTCTGATCTTCATTCTTTGGAGACAGGGTGAGTCAATCTTTGTTTAATTGAAGGAGAATTGGATCATAGTATATGCAAGCATACTGTTGTTATTTATAAATTTCAATATTTATTTATTTGGTATGGATGATAAGTAGGCAAAGAAGTGGGTTGTGCTGGATAGATTTCTCTTTTCAATCAAACCACATTTATTCATTCATTCCTATGTTCTTTCTTATACCTTAGGGCCTAGAAGCTTTCAAACTACTTTTTTAAAAAGTCTCTTGTAAAGCTGGGTTTAGAATCCACCAATGAAAGACACATATATGAGATTATTGCACCTCAGCAAAAGCAAGCAAACATAGAAGTTTGGCAAATGATAGGCATGAGATTTTGTAGCTCTTCAGAGTACTGGCCCATGAGCCACCTGGCCCATGCTACAGGAGGCTATGATTATCAACAGTGGTTTCTTATGATTCTTGCAGCTTCTCGAAATCTGGCATCAAACCAGAGAACAAACAGTAGGGTTTTCTTTTTTATTATTGTTGTTTGTTTACTTCACCAACTCTACGAATGATTTTGTGGGAATCAAATTCCCTATATTATGTTCCCTTCTACTTTAAAATGCTAAAGTGGATCCTGCTTTCCTGCTGGATCCAGTTTTCCTGCTGGAATTGTGACTGATATATCAAGTTCACAAATGACACTTCTTCCCCTTCCTATTTCCTAATGTTAACCTATTATCCCTAGGAAAAGAAAAACACATATTCTGGCAAAAAGCATATCAGATTAAGGATTTTTTTTCACATAATGCTGAGTGATAGCTTTGATTTAATTCTATATGGTGATTCAGGAAAGGTTTTAGGATTCTCTTGAAAATATAGATGTCTAAAGGAAATAGAAGAAAGAAGTAGAACTGCTGATGAGTATTAAAGAACAAAAGATTTTCTACTATCTTGGTTCTAATTTCTTAGGCATTAAGATCATTGCATATTTCTAGAGTTGGGATAATCAGTTACAGTAACATGTACATGCAGGATGGGGCAGTTAATTCTGGAGAGTCAATGATAGTCAACATTCTCATCATAATAATTAAAATGAGACAAGTCCTTACTGTGTATTCACTAAGTACCTTATGTGATTTTTCTCTTTAATCCTTCCAACAATATTATGAGGTAGTCATTAATTGTCTTCTTTCCATATATAAGAAACTGAAGCAAAAAGAAAGAAAGAAAGAAAGAAAGAAAGAAAGAAAGAAAGAAAGAAAGAAAAAGAAAGAAAGAAAGAAACTGAAGCATCAAGAGTTTAAGTTACCTATTCAAGAATACACATCTAGCCAGTAGTGGAAATAAGATACTCAGAAACACATGCATAAGTAGCAGGTCAACACTGTGTCATAATAATCTGAAATTCATAAACTATCAAATGCAAAATAGCTCTCTCAACCTTACCTAGTCACTGTTATATCCATAAGTGCTAATTTGGGGAAGCCATGGATGTTTCAGAGAGTTTGTGGGTTTAGGAGGAAGAAGGAAGAAACTGAAAAGATTGGATGACTTTGGTGTTAGGACTTCAGAGTTGGACCCCATAGAATAAAACATATCAAAGGAGGATAGTGGTTCCCAAATGTTAACTCTTTTGCTCTTTCATAGATTTATGGACCTAAGGTATCAGGTACAAAAAGCAGCCTTAATAGAGAACGCTATGTGTGAGGAGTTAAAACCTGAGCATATTACCAGCTCTTTCTCAGCATGTTTATATATTTAACTTTGCAATATTAGAAACTCTACCAAAATGTATGGATACAGCAAGAGATTTCTATAATATAGTGTATGGGGGAAATAACACATCTCAAGATGCTCGTGTAAAAGATAATACCTCAATGCAAGAAATTATTTTCTTATCAACATAACTGTTAGCATTTTGCACAGCTAATAAATTTCTAGTTTATAAATGTATCTTTAGATTTATGTGTATATGTACCAATATGTTGTGTTTTACCCCATAAATGAAATAACTTTAGAGAATGAAGGTAAAAAATATTGGGGCTTTAGAATTTTCAGTTGCTTAGCATATTTGATAATGTTGGAACTTCATAATGATGTTACAGGAAAGTTAATTCTGTGTAGGCCCTGCTCTAACTAGAAAAGTGGTCATTCTCTATCTCACGCAAAGTTTAGGAATATATTACTGGATACTATGGAGAATTCCAAAGGGCAAAACATGTAGTCTATACCCCCAAAGACAAAATCAGTTTGGGTAAGAAAGACACATACGTATTTAAAGTTGAAATATAATGCAAAGCACCATATGAATAAATATGTTAGATATTAAAATATTAGGCTAATATTGGTGGCTTATATAATGCATAGATAATTCTGGACCTGGTAATATGTAGCTGAGAAGAGAAGGGAAAGAATTTCAGGTGGGTAAATGACTTGAGCAAATGTAAAGGGAAGTTTAATAAACACTGAACATACGGTTTAACCAAGGCATTCATCTTGGGTGTAGAAGAAGAAATTATCAGGGATTTGTAAGCTGTCTGAGGGACGTGGCAAGCATATGGTTCTGCCCATGTTCACAGAAACAAATCCTGGTTTTTCTGAAGGAGTTTATAAAATATTTGATCCTCAACAAATTTTTCTCCCCTGTTCACTTGGTGGTAGATATCCAAAGATCATAAACCTCTTCACAAGTGTTATGCTGTTTCAGTTTGCTTCCAAAAGCTGTGTTTTTAAATGTTTCAGTATTTCCCTTCTGGAAGGCAGTTGTCAAGGATGATCACAAAATGTTCTTTGAAACACGGCTAGCAGCACATTGAAAGAGGCTGTTTCAGTGGACCGAATTCATGGCTGCCTCCCACATTTGGCATGTTCCTACCAATAGAACAGGAAATAGAAAGCATATTTGTTTAGTCAGGAAACTTGCATTCATTGTTTGTGCTGGCTGCACAGGAGGGTGAGTGGGTATTTATATTACTGCTCTGATTGCAGGGCACTTTTGATTCCTCATTAATGGTGTTTGGAGAGTTGTGAAAAGAAATATAACAGCACACAGTTATTTTCATAGACTTCCTTCAAAGTAGTATAATTACTACAAATATTGCCTTAGTCTCCTACTGAGACAATCAGAACCTAATTTCAGATAGAATAAAATGCAAGTAAAAGAAAACGAGAGGCTTAAGCCAGCCAACACTTTTAGCCTATGATAGGATTTTTAAATATGTATTTAGTAGGACCCTAGTTATTTCCAAGGGATAATTTCCATTATTTTGGAACTTAGGAATGTATTGGAAATGTGTTTTCTCTTCTATTTCATATCTTTCTATTGGATTCTTGTCTACTCATATGTGTATTGACATCTTTTTTTGCTCATACTTGAATAATATACAGAAACTATTTAAACTCTCTAGCCTTCCTTCCTGAGCACAAAGACTCCTAGAGGACCAGATATTTCTCCCATAACCTGTGTATTCCTTCATGAATGTATCTGTAGAGCCAGGATTTTTAAAATAAATCTGCTAGGGCCAGGATATCAAATATATACTTAATCATGGTAAAAACATGATTACATGTGTTTTTTTATTTATTATTTTGTTTTGAAAGTCCTTTCTGACTAATAGAACTTTTTCCCACACACACAATTAAGCATCCGACGTGGGGAAGTTTTTCTTGAATTCTTTGACAGTGAGATGGGGTCGGGGTTGTTGTTATTCTTTGCTTGTTCGTTTGTCCATTATTCAAACCTATACCCTGAGAGGCCAAGAGGTAAATCAAATGTAAGAGAAAGGCCATGAGGAACATTCTAAGGCCCTATAGTAACTTTGGCAAATTAAAGAGTATAGCTACTCCCAAAATTGATTGTTTCCCTTGTAAAAATGTGGTTTGGAATTGCCAAATATTCCGTTTTATAAAAGAAGCTAAATGCTGAAATTTGAAATAAAATATCTCAAAAAAGAATCATATACTTTAAAACATGACAATAATCTTGGCCTCAGGGCTGCCATTAACAGCTTGTAAACTTTTATATAGTAATAAATGTGGCAGATGTTTGGCCTCCTGAAGAATGAAAACCAATGAACTCTGACCAAGATCCACGTCGACAGCAGCTATTTTATTTAACACTAAAAGTGTTAGTTACAAATGATTCATATAATTTTACATCATTTATCAGTACTAAAATATTTTACATACTAAAATATTTTATATCCATATCTCCAACTATATCCAGCACCCCCCAGCCACCTGCCCATCCACCCATCCATCCATCATCCATCCATCCATCCATCCATCCATCTCTCCATTTATCTGTCAACACACATACATGTATGAAATGTAGTTGTTCAAGTCTGAGCCCTGGAGTCAATTATGAAGGTCCAAATATTGGGTCTACCAACTATTAATGAAGTACCATTGGGGATTCACTTAACCTCCAGTACCTTAGTTTTCTCATCTGTAAAATGTGGATGATGACAGTCTTTTAAGCATAGAGTTGTTCTGAGGACTGAAATTAGTTTTTGCCTGCATCTTCAGTGATATTTAACTTTTTGGTCATTTTCATGCCCGCTGCTAGGGAACAAAAAAGTGATCTCATTGATCCCCTTTCCACCCATCAGTGTGAGATGCTCAGATAAAAGCAGAAATTAGAGCAAGAGCCCTCTGGACATACACTGTAGTGTAAAAACTTTACACGGTTTGAAGAAGACAATTTTGTCACAAAGCCCTTAGCCATTAGAGTTTCTGTGACCCCAATGCTGGTCTGCTTTAAAAATAAGTATTGTGTCTATTTTTTTCCAGATGGTGGCTTATGGACTGGTTGTGTAGGCATGTCTTTCTTTAAATCCCTCTCTCTCTTTCTCTCTCTCAATTATCTACTTCATAAAATGGATTCTTTATGTTACAAGAGAATTTAGAGTAGTGTTGCTTTAAATAGCAAGCTTTCAATGCATTCAAAGTATGAATCAATTTATGAAAAATTGATTTACACACAACTTTACAGGAACAAATCTATTGCATAAAAGCTGTTACAGGACTCAATCCAATAAGCTTTAACAAATGTGGGACTAATTGCTTGTCTAAAAACAAACCAACATTTCATTACCCCCACCTCAATTTTCTCAAGCATCTACACCTTTCTTTAGCCTTTTTAGCTGGTATCCGAACTGAATAATCATTGTAAGAAAACTCCATAGTAGTAAATATACAACCCAGATACAGAATTAAGTATTTTGCGACAGAGACTATTTTTCTACTTATTGATTGCCTGTCAGTAAAAATTGATGATTTTCCCAAGCAAAAAGCAAATATAAAATTCACATTACTAAGGGTAATTGTTCCACTCTACATGAACTGCATAGCTTGTTTTTGTTGTTGTTTTGTTGGTCCTAAAAAAAAACAAAAACAAAAACAAAACAAAACAAAACTCAGGCCTAAAAACCCTCATCAGCAGGAAATTCTACAGAACTCCTTGACAAGCCATCAAAGTGCCATTTACAAGCATGTAAATAATACCCTTGTAGCCAGGTAAATACAAAAAAAAAAAAAAAAAAACAAGAACACACTGAACTCTCCTCCCTGAGGTGGACCTTCATTTCTATTTGCCTGTTCATTCAGGACCTATTGTACCAATAATTACTCCTTGTGCTTCTGGTAGCAAATGTAAAAGTATTTGGCTTATTTGGCATTGAGATACAATTAGTACATATAACTGATGCTAAATGATACGCTTCCTGTTCTCTCAGTGTTAAGCTGAGGGCCCCAAAGTTAAGGAAAGTAGGAGTTAAATGCAAACAAGTTAAAGAGAGATGCTAGATCCGTTGGCGTTTAGACATATAAACTGCTTCTGTTATACTTCCTTCGTCCAATACAAGAAAAGAAAGTTTGAAAACAATTGATAGGATAAATGAAGGCAAGGGGCAGGGTAAAACCGCTATAATTGAGGGTCGAGAAGGAGGGAAGGGAGGAGTCAGAGTTGGGAAGGGCAAGGATGTGCTTTCCCTTCCAATGGCCACAGTGGTCAAGTAGCTAAGTAACTGGGCTTGAACCATTTGAGAGTTCACTGTGTGAGAGCACTGTCTGCAAAGTGACCACAGAAGCAGGAGCCTAAGTCGGTGTGCCTTTGGAGCAACTGCCAAGGAGTAGCTATAAAGCCAAAGGGAGAGGCAATGGCTTGGGCATTAGGAAGCAATAAATCACCCCCTTGCCACTTCCACTTCAGGGGACATCTTTATATCGGATGGGAGTTGATGTTCTGATTTAGATCTGTGTTGATATGGTGTGTGAATGCCTGAAAAAGAGATTGTTCTGTTGCTTAAAGTTGAGATCTTCCAGAGATACTGTTCAAAGCAGGGAAGAGAAATTAGAAGGCAGATTAGAGTATGTTGAAAGGATTTTCATGAGGAAAAAAATAAAGATTTTTCTGACTGGCATAATTGAGTTGACCCATTCAATAAACTGTTACTTATACAGTGGAATGAACTAGAAATAGCCTTTTTAAAAATTAGGAAATGGGAAGGCAGTGGGATTTGCACATTTCTATGAAATAAAATGCCATGAGTATAATGATAAATAGAAATACTGAGAATATTATTTAATATTTCATTGTAAAAGAATTCTCTGCCAAAGTTCAGGATGACAGGCTCATTACCATTACTCAAAATGTCACCTATACCTTATCTGGGAATCACCTAGACTTCTGGTTCTCCCTCATTTTCCGCTCATTCTCTCTTAAAAGTAGCTTTCAAATCAGTACTCCCCCCCCCCCCATCCAGTCCTACTGCCCCAATTCAAGTCTTACCTGGGCACTCCTCTGGGCTAGCACTACTTGAGATGAGTGCCCACACACCTTTCTTTCACCATCTGGAGCCAACGTTGTGGCTGGACCAGCCCTTGTGGTTCTCTTATTATGATTGTAAGACCACCTCAGAAACAACCATTGGGAAGTTTTGTTAAAACAAAACAAAACAAAACAAAAAAATAAAAATAAAACAAAACAAAACGAGATTTATTGCAAGTCATGGAGGGTACAAGGCAAGCCAGGGCCGCACAATGAGGTTGTAGGGAAAAAAGGGAGAGGGTGAGAGAGACTGAATGTGCACCGGGTTTTCCCTTTATTGGAGCCAAGGGTGGAACACATAGGGTTGCACAGTTTCATTCTATTGGTGAATTTAAAACACAAGAGTGGGAATGGAAGCCTGGTTAAGGGAAAATAGGGTTATTCAAATGCTCAGCTATCTAGGTTAACTAGGACCCTTTAAAAGGGAACTACATGGATGGGGCAGGCTGGCTCTTCATCTAGTTGTATGGCTGGAAGTGTGTTTGAAGTGGATGCCAAGTCAATAAAAAGCTTAACGTAAGGCACTTACATTACAATCAAAAAGGCTGATTGTCAGGCACATAACACTGTATCTAGCGTTCCTTTTCCCTTGCCTTTTCTCATTTGCTCACCAAAGGAGGTCTTCTGAGGTTCTGCTACACATGCAGACTCACAAGGCTAGGCCAGGCCACAGTTGGCACCGATTTACTCAGAAGATACTGCTCAGGATCTGCAGCTTGCCAACAGAGCAACCCTGAAAGAGTCCATACAGCAGCTGAGGCAGCAATCCACACAGCCCACCCTGGGCTATCATCTCCCCAGGGCAGGGCTCAGGGCTAAGGGAAGGAGACCTCCATGGGGCAAGTACAGGTGCCGCTCTGCCACAGAAGAAGCCACGTGCTTCACAGGGTCAATATTTCTTGTAAAAGTTCCACGGACATTGCCTCCAGGGGTCACTTGTAGTCAGGAAAGCTCAAAGCTATGGTTTCCCTAATTTGGTATTTATAGTTCACTTATTGTTTTCCCAGTCTAAATGCAATTTACCAATCAGGGTTATTTTTACCATAAAGTAACTGTTGCCTAGTGATACAGCTATTATATATCATCTTATCTGGCTTCCAAGTAATAGAATTAGGAAATAACCCAAAGCTGGAGTCTTGTGCAGCAGGGAAAGGGCTTGATAACCCTTTTATCTACTCCGTCCTTCCCTGTGAGCCTTCCCTATCTCCACATAGCCACCTCAAATCATGGACTCCATTTTCTTTACTATTCTTCTTGTACTTACTATTTCTTTACTATTTCTGTATCTTGTACTTATTTCTGTTGTTGGCCTGTTCTAGCAAATGGTAATTATCTGTTACATTAAAATACCTGTTAGGTCTAGTATTAGGGTGTGGCTGTTTGTAGGATGGGGAGTGAGGATTGTGAAAACATAGCCCCTAACACTGAGGATTTTTAAACATATCTAGTTGTACCAAAATAACAATGGTTGACAATTGATATCATCAAACATATTTTGTTGGATTTGTCTTTTCTCATCCACTGAATGTAAAAGGTAAACTATTAGAATAGGTAATATGTGGATGATTTTTAAAAATCAGACGTTTGAAAAACTACTAGCTAAGATGAAAATATGACCTAAGTGAAATTTAATGCTTAAGAATTTTAATTGAGAAAATGACTTTTTAATTAGATCAGCTCATGAATTAAAGATCATCATTAAACTATGGACCATGGAATACTTGTAATAGCTCTCCATCCAACTTCAAGTGATGTTCTCAATCTAGAGCAAATGATGACCTCTGGATTTAATGCATATGTTATTAGCAGTTTGATCCCCTAGATTCAGTCCATGAATTTTAATTCTCTCCAAAAGATGTTCAGAATGATTGGAAAAATGGAGCTGGATGTAAATAAACAGGAGCAGCTGTTTGCCAGAAAAACTCTTCCTACCTGACCTCCTGCTAAGTTAACACAATGGTTTCTGAGAGAACATTCTGACTCACTCCCCTTTTGGTATTTACCACAAAACTCAAATCTCTTATCCTATCTTCTACACTGCTTTAATCCTTCCCTGATCAGGGAACATCCTTAGCCACACTTGGAAACTGACTCAGACCTACAGTCAGAGGCCAGCTGGTTGCAGGTTTACTGATCCATACTCAGTCTTGTTTGCCTCATTCTGCTGTCCATGGCTCTGGGGAAGGTTGAATGTCCCAAGAAAGCCTGAAGTTTGAAGCCTGGACTCTGTTGATATCAGAGTTTGATGAAGCAAAAAGAAAGGAAATGGAAGAGTCTTACCTAAAACACTAGTTGCTGACGTGGGGAGAGATTAAGAAGGGAACCAAGGAAATAAACGAGGGAAGGAAGTAGCAGACATTGTCAGAGGACTAGAACAGTGAGTCACCATTGCAGAGAATATGAGGAAATAAACTGCCAACAGAAAATTGAGTTCCTGCATTCCACAATAACACCATGGGCTGACATGCTTAGGAGGGAAGAATGACAGCCAGGGCCACACGTGGCCCTACTCCCACTCCGCTGTACCTGGCTTCACTTCTTTCCAGCTCTTGTCTCATATATGAAGAAGAGGAGAAAACACATAAGCTCTTTGTTTTCTCTGAAATGTTTGTGGAGAAATGCCGAAAAATAAGTAGAAAAATGAACCTTTCATAAACCCTAAAGGAGGTCATAGTTAATGTAGAAGTGTGGATGTATCCCTGAAGCACTGCCTTGAACCCACTGTTTCTTGGCGGATTTTGATTCTTACCTGCTTATTGTATGTCAGAGGAAAGTCCATGCAAAAATAAATATTCTATGCCTGGTATACTGTGGGCACCATTAATTGGTGAATGATGAGAATATCTCATGATAGTGTAGAACCGAGTTTGCTTAACATAAATAATTCCTTCAGAAACGATGCCATTCAAGTTGTCTAAACAGATACCTGGAAGAGTCCCTTTGCTCCTAATTACTAGAATGTATCCAAGAAGGGATTTTTGTATTTGAATATCTTGCCTCAAATTTTTTATTTAGTTACCTTCTTACCCTGGCTTACGTGAGTGGCAGCAATATGATAGAGGATGCTGAGTACAACCCCTGGGGCAGATTTCTTTCCAGAAAAGACAAAATCGGAAGGAATAAGATGCAGATGCACTCATTCCCTTGGATACTAATTCAGTGCATTCTCTCTGGGGTATCACTATCAGGCAAATTTTACATTGAAACCATTTTATGATATGATACCTTTGATTTATATTAATAAGAACCAACATTTACTGAGCAAATGATGCATTCTTCATATAGCCTCTCATTTCTCATGCAAGACCCCATGTCACAGGTATTATTATTATTTTCATTTGTAAATGAGGAGACTGAAGCAAGAAGAGGTAATGTAATTAGTCCAAAGTCCCATATCTAGTAAGTAGTGGAGCTGGATATTGAACTTCAGTGACCTGGCTCCAAAGCCCTCATGGTTTTACCACTACCTTAACTGCCTCAAGAGCCTAAAAGAAAACAGGACTCGCACATACCTTGAGGTGGAGGATGCACGATGAAGTGCAACCAAGTATGCGGAAAACTTCTACTGACTAGTGTAACTGTTTTGTCTCCTCCCTTCCTGGCTTTTTCTTGCTACCATCTCCCTTCTTTCCTGTTTCTGGTTCACTGCCTTTGTTTCATTCTAGATACCTATACCCATAGCTGTCTTTTCGTCTTACTGTATCTCCTATTCCTGGTTGGGATCATTAACTCCAAGATTAGTAATCACTAGGTCATGGATTTCCAAATATGCATCTCAATCTTGAATTCCAAACACATGACCAAGCTGACTTCTGTCAATACCTGCTTGCCTCATAGATCCTAAAATTCAACATGTCTAAAAATGATGTCATGGCCTTTTGGATAGAGCTGTCCTCAGATTTACTTCTCTTCCTGTGTTCTCTGTTTTGGTTAATGACACCATTTCCTTATTTGCAATCTCTGATTGGCAATTGCTACCTTTCACTCCCCTCCCCCCTCCACCCCCGCCCACCGCCATTTGAGGTCAGAGATCACCTCTCTCTTTTTCTGAAAATTGAGATATAATTGACATATAACATTACATTAGTTTCAGGTATACAACATAATGATTGGATATTTATATATATTGTGAAGTGATCACCACAATGAATCTAGTTATACCCAATACGACACATGACTACAAAATTTTTTTTCTTGTGATGAGAACTTCTTTGTAGTATAGTTGAAGCAATGTTAGCTTTGGGTGTACAAGTCTGTACTGAGAACTTTTAAGATCTACTCTCATAGCAGCTTTCAAATATATAACACACTATTACTCATTATTAAAGAAATCATATCTTAAATCCAGCTGTTCCTCTATTCCCCCTGGCCTTTACTCTATTGAAGGTGTGAATTGATGTCTCTCTGACATCAATTTTTCTCTCCTCCAATTAGAACCTCCTCCATTTTTTCCAGATTACAATTCTTAAAAGTGAATTTAGCCAAATTAATTGTTTACCTGGAGACATCTGTCAGTGTTCTATCTTTCACAAGATAAAATCCAAATTCAAGATAGTTGGCAAGCTCTTTCAAACACAGTTCCTGCCCTCTACAGTACAGAGTCTGTTTCTTGGTGTCTCCCTCTCTCTCTTTTTCCCTATGCTCATTCGTTTTGTTTCTTAAATTCCACATATGAGTGAAATCATATGGTATTTGTCTTTCTCTGACAGATTTATTTTGCTTAGCACAATACCCCCTAGCTCCACCCACATCATTGTAAATGCAAGATTTCATTCTTTTTTACGGCTGAGTAATATCCCATTGTGTATATGTACGTACACACACACACACACACACATCCTCTTGATCCATTCATCAGTTGAGGAGCACTTGAGCTGTTTCCATAGCTTGGCTTTTGTAGATTATTGTAGATAATTCTACTATAAGCAAAATATGGGGGTACATGGATCCCTTTGAATTAGTATTTTTGTATTTGTTGGGTAAATACCTGGTAGTGCAATTGCTGGGTCATAGGGTAGTTCTATTTTTAAGTTGAACCTCCATACTGTTTTCAAACTGATGTTTTTCAGAGGGGAGGTGGGTGGGGGAATAGGTGAAATAACTGATGGGGATTAAGGAGTGCACTTGTGATAAGCACCAGGTGTTGAATGGAAATGTTGAATCTCTAAATTATACACCTGAAACTAATAATAAAAAAAGAGCTCTTATTTTTCTACTGAGTTGCCTATCTTTTCCATATTGACTTATAGGAGAAGTATATTTTTAATATTTTCAGAACCTGGGGCAAGCATTCAAATATCTTCTCTGATTTCCTGGCTTTTCTTTTTATAGTCTTTAATTTCAGTGTGGTTTAATTTATCAATCAGAATTTTTTCTGGAGTTGGACTATTCCCTAGTCCTATTATATGATCTTCCTAGAAAGCCTGGGGAAATAAGGAAAAAAATTTATTCTTTAAAATGAATTAATACTAAGTCAGAAATTTTTATTAATACCAATGTAAAACATTGAACAATAGAAGTCCCACAAGGGGAAAAGTAGAAGGAAGGCACATCTAGAGACAAAAGCACTTGCTTCTTACTAATCCTTAGATGTTATGACTAAGAGTTAATCTAACCAAATTTTGTAAGCCCATAATTAGAATGCTTCTTTCTGACACATCTGTATTCTTAATTTGCTTTCACATCCTTGTTTTATGGCTTTGGGCCATCAAAAGTCACTGTGAGTTCCCATAGCTTTTCCTCTGAGTATTTCTCCTCAAGGAATCATTTTCTGACAGCTTTCTACTTGAAACTGCCTTTTAAGCTCCTTCTCCAAACGTTCCAACATCACTAGAGCCTTATATCTTTTATGAATCAGAGAAAGCAAGTATGAGAAACATTAATGTTGCATCATTATGCTGATGAGAGTGTGACTAATTTTTTGCAATCAGTAAAAGGGAAACTGCTCATTTCCTATTAAAGCATAGAACAAGCTTTTCCCTGACAGATTTTTTCAAGTAGTAACTGCTGCCTAGGCATTCCCTGAAAAAAAAATTTTTTTTGACAAGGTAGACTCTTGATGTCATTTCCAGCAATGGCTTGAGTGTTCCAAAATTTTAAAGATTGCTGGTGAACAAAGGATTTTATGAAAAGAATTTCTCAGTGGTTCTATACAGTGACAGACTACTAAAAGATCATTAGCCCATATTGGAGGATATTTCATAATCAAATTTAAATAATAATAATAATAAGCTGTCAACTTGTTTGATTTCAAATGGAATCCAAGACCAACTCCTATATTAAGTTCTATCCTATAACCAAGAGTATTTTTTTCATGACTCATCCTTAAATTATTGACTTTATTTTCACATATTGGATTGTGAATAGCTATGAGGTCTGTTTAGAAGTCACATACTCGAAACAATAAATAAACATTATCTAATTTTCTCAAAAGATGTGGAAAATTTTCTAAAGGAAGTAAACCTTGAGACGAGTTTGAAAGAGTAGATGAATTGACAAGGGGAAGCTAGGATTAGGTGAAGAGTAGAAGATAGCACTATGAAAGGCTTGCAAAAGGAATCAAATGTAGGGTTCAAAAGACAAAACTGCATTCCAACTATAAATCAAACCTGCAGATGAGAGATAGTACGAGGCATATCGCTGAGTGGTGTCAAAATAACAGTGTTCTGAGTACCATCTAAGAGCTGAGCTGTACTTTAATGAGCTCTACATTTAAGCTACCCCTCTTCCTTATATATGCCATACTCACATTTTCTTCATTTCAGTTGACACTGCAAATTACCTTAACTATCATACTTCCTTTTCTCAGCTGCAGTATTATTTCTAACTATAGCATCATATTTGATGAATCTCAATTTTCTTATGTTTACATTTCTTTAATTACTCTATCTTAGACATTTTTTCTTGCCAAATGCTGTTTGTTTTTTTAATTTGGCCTTACTCTTTTCCACAAACTATCTTTAAGTTATCTAAAGGCAATGTACAACTTTTATTGTGTAATAATATCATAACATCTTTTTGAAAGTCCTTTATATCTAGCCACAATCTTTCATGTTGTCCTGTAATTGCCTTTCCTTGTCTCAAATATTAGGTAGACCAAAAGGTTATGATCTTCAAAGTAGTGAAGGTCATCGTGTTGTGTGTCTTCCACGTCTCTTTCTATGAGCCCATGTCTTCCACTTGTTCCACAGAGACTGCCTTTTCTAGTCCTTTAGTAACTGTGGTCTATTTCTTGAACTGTTTGCTTGCACACTCCATTTCTCTTACTGTTACTGGTCATAACAGAGTAAAAATAAAAATCTCTCTTCTTTCAACACTTCCTTCTATTAGGAGCTTTACATAAATTATTTCCAGTGATCTGTAGTAAGAAAAGTAATACCCAGAAAAGTTAAATGTCTTGTCTAAGTTTACACAGAAATAAGTAGCAGAGCCAGACTGAAATTTCATGTGACAAATTACTAAGCTTACACTTTTAACTGTTAAACAAACTAAGATAAAGCATGTTTATCTGGAAAAGGAAAAAAAAATAATAAAACATAGTCCCTTCCCTCAGTGGATTCATAGTCTATTTGGTGAGCTAGGAATACTACCATACAGCGAGAATAAAATATTCTTCTTTTAAAAAATATTGTTTTTATTTATTTATTTGAGAGAGAGAGTGGGGTAGGGAGAGGAGCAGAGAGGGAAGGACAAGCACATTCCATGCTGAACGCCAAACTCAATCTAAAGACCCTGAGATCATGACTTGAGCCAAAACCGAGAATTGGTCACTCAACCACCTGAACCACCTGGGCACCCTGAGAATAATATATTCTTAATCATATTCTTAATATGATGTTAATCATTTTGTAAATATGATGATAACTGTATAAAAGTAGTTGGGCCATACAAGAAGCTGATAAGGTTTAACTGGATTTAATTCTGACTTAGTATAGTAGATATACTATATGACTAATGGTCATACTGGAAGGCATAGCTGGATAAAGCTTCTTGGAGGAGATGCAACTTCAATGAGGTTTACATTCTTTCCCCATTACTGGATTTTCCTCCTACGGGGCAATATGTTAAAGATCTGCTTATTGAGCCTCTTCAACTTCTTCTGGATTACCTGTGAATCCACATAGGTCATTTGGAATATTCAATCTTTTCCCCAAAGTACTGGCCACATCTCTCTAAACCAAAGCTTGCACACTTTGCACTATGAACATTCCATTAATGTTCTTTATCTATTATGCAGCCACTGAAAACAAACATTAAGCTGTTATCATGTTGTTATGCAACTGTTCCATGGTTGTATATTCAAAAATCCCATCTTCTGCTGTATTTTTCAAGAGTTATCACATGATTCAAAGTTTAAACCTTTATTGAGGTAAGATAATTAATTCAGGTAGTTACACAATTCTGAGTAGCTCTTTATAATTTCTAAAGCATTCACAGGTCCATTATCTTCCTTGAGTCCCGAAAGGTTTCACTTTTTGTGGACATTTATGACAAAATCCTCCCCACAAATGTTGAAAAATATTCCTTCACCTGACACATACCACAGGTGAAAAATAGTACAGAATATGACAGTAAACATGATGTAATTTCCAAGTGATAGAGCATGGTTCAACTAAAATGAAATTTTTTAGCCTGAATCATTTCTCTTACTAAAATTGCAATCTAGCAGCCATACAGACTGGATTAGTACCTTATCATCTTAGATTGAAATATATTAGTATTCTACGATAATCCATGGCCCAAAAGCCATAGGCAGTTTTCTATTTTTTTTTTGTTCAAACTAATTTCTATTAAAATTCATTCCATTTTATTCTGTTGCTGGCTGTGTGCTAATATTCAGAGAAATATTCATTATCAGTGACTATACAAAAATGTCTTTAACATTCCTTTAAGTTTTTAAGGAAATATTTGCATATACAATAGATACCGTGTAGGAATTCATTCAAATTTATTGTATTTTATTCCTGCATCAATTTTTACAGACATATTTGCTTTATCACATTACTAGGTAAGAATTCATTCAAATCTATTTCATACTATGGCCTGCTTTCTAGTTCCTAGTATTCACAGATTTGCCATATTTAACATAAATTTAAATTAGTTTAGATAATCCCTTTCCTTTTTCTTCAATTCAAATTTTCATCAAGAAGTTTATATCAGGATTTAATAGTTTTATTTCATTTCTAATTAGTTAGCATGTTCTTAGCTTCAAGGGACAGGAAAAAAACCAGATATCTGGAGATAGAATTGTCCAGGGTTAGTAATTCAGAAATTGAATTGCAATATTTAGGACCAAGTTTTTCCCCCCATCTTTCTCCTCTGACATCATCTGCTTGTCATTCTTGTCCCTGATGGTCAAGACATGAAGGACGCAGTTGCCAACATCATGTGCAGTCACTACAACATACAGTAAATGAAGAGAGGAAATTTTTCCATGCACCTATTCATTACCAAAGACCCTCTTCCAGAAATTTCCTAGCAGACTTCCTCTTATTTCTCATTGCTCAAGATTGTGCCACCTGTCTTAAATATATGATTCATCAAAAAAAAGAAAAAAGAATCAAATGGTCATGATTGACTTTGACAACCACCCCCCACTGCCTTCAGGGCTGGGGATAAGTTTGCTTCTCTCAGGCCCACATCCTTGCCAAGGAAAGTAAATAGCTGGAAAAAAACAAAACAAAACCTGAGTTTCTGCCAGTCAAAGAATAGGAAATATTTGGAAAGTTAAAAAAAAATTACTTATACTCCCTAGTATTATCCCTTTTTCCTTTTAAACACAATTCTGGCCCTACTTGATACTTTTCCTGTTATCTAGCAATAATTCACAAAATTTGACTGTATTTAAATACTATTTAAGTATACCTATTAAATAAGAATAATTTGTTTTGTAGTTACAGGCAATAACATGGTTTTGGTTATAACAGATAGAGAATTTAGAGGTCCAAAGCTTGAATCTGTTACTAGAACTGTCATTTCTTTTCAAGTCTCAAGGCTATCTCTTGACTTCGACTTTATCTAGGAGATTATAAGTAAATTCAATCCAAATTCAGTCACTTCTTGGTCAAATCCATAATGATTATTTCAACCCAGCTGAGTTCCTCTCCTGCTCTTGCTGGTACTAGGGAAATCACTGGGGATCTTACAGAGCCACCTGATGCTGAAGTTACTGGTGAAGGGAGGGTGAGGTGTTCTTACTACCTCCTCTGCCTCTGCTTCCCACACTGTTGTCAGTAATCAATGGCCTTTTGGCCTGTGCTCATGGAATAAGTGATGAGAGTGGTAGCTTGCGCAGCTGTTGCATTTGGTTCTAGCAAAAGTTCAGAATATAGGAAATTCCCTGTTGATGTAGCTTCTCTCTTCCTATCCCTGTTTGGGCCCTTCTCCCCATGCTAGCAGCACACCCACAGTGGAGCTGGCCATAGCTTTCTCCCTCACTCCAGATGCACAGAAAACTTCTAAATCATCACGGCATCTCTCTCAGGTCCTCAGTCACTACACAGGGGGTGTATATCTTGGTTTTCTAGGGCCACCTTAACACATTAACATACACTTGTTGACTTAAAATGACAGAAACTTATTCTCAAATTTTTGGAGGCTATAAAGTGTGAGATCTAGGAAGAATTTTTCCTTGCTTCTCCCAGCTCCTGGCTCTGAAACTCCTCTCTCCCCTTCCATATTCACACAACCTTCTCTTCTCCCTGTGTCTTATCTGCATCTTCATGTCCTCCATCTTATGAGGATAGCTTCCATTGGGTCTATGACCCACTTGTATAATCCAAGATGGTCTCATCTTGAGATCCTTAGCTTAACTGCATCTACAAAGATCCTTTTTCCTAAATAAGATCACATTCACAGGCTCCAGGGTTCAAGAGGACATATGTTTTGGGGGGCCATCATTCACCCCACTACAGGGAGTGAAGTCTGAAGCCTGTCTCATGCCATGCGGATCCTGCTGCCATCTCTCTTGCTTCTCCAAAACCCAGTTGTGCAGAACCCACTCAAGACTCTTTCTGTCAAGCAGCAGACTGGAAACAAGTCTGACTCCTCTCTCAAGTGTCCCCCAAATTTCATGACAAGCCTTCTGTTTTCTTCCCTTCCTTCCCACTCCATCTCCACCACCTTAAGATTCTGCTCTAAGAGGTCAAGAGACACAAACTCCATTTGATTTCTCACCCTGTACCAGTCTGTCCTTGTATTCTTCAAGGCCCTCTCTCCTCCCCACAGTCATACCCCCCATCAAAACATTTCCTCTGCAAGGGTGGGAGTGAAGTACCAACCATCTCCAATCTTTTTGTTCACATCAAAAACAGTGCTTCTTTAGACTTAGCAATTTAGGGTTGAGATCTCTGACACTGGGGTGAGCCCTCTTCACTAAAATGGACATCATTAGGTTTAGCCTTCAGTTGGAGGAAGAACTAACAGGAACAGAAAGATGTCCACTCAACTGACACTTTACATTCATCCTGCCCCACTTACAAATTGAGAATTCTCATTCAGGTCCACTCAAAATTGCTCTACTTTTAGCTTCCCTAAGTGCCTAGAAGTTGCTTGAAAGCCTCAAGTCATTTAAGTTATTTTTCTTTTCCATTTGGCTAGTATTTCCATCCACAAAAACATTTTAGTGCGGCTATTGTGAATACAAAATAATTTGGGGCTGATGGCAACTCAGGACCACCTCTTTCCTTTTGAAATAAGTGAACCCTTTTGGAAGATTTTTGTGGTTCATGCAGATTGCTGCAAGATTGATTTTGCTGTAGTTGAGCAGAATTGGTTAAAATCAGACATATAATTGGTACCTTAGTGAGGAAAGAGCGACTAGGTCTTTGTTCCCAGAGACCCCAAATTTAGAATTTATAAACATAATAAAATTTGGTTTAAAAAGATTTATGCTCTCCACATCTCAGAAAATGACCTTTCCCAGCAATGGAAATGGGTGCAGGAAGAAATAGCTACAGGCTAAAAATTTCCAGTATCATAAAGAGAGAGTTGGACAGTAAAAAGAGACAGCCCAGGAACCAAGAAGAAGCTGAAATTTGGAGATAGAAGGCAGCCAGCAGGGAGGATTTAATGGGCTGAGCTCCTGGTAGGAGAGTTGGGAGTGAGAAGACAATAGATGACTCTGGAATAATACTCTGTCAGTGGAGGAAACCTGGCTAAAGAGGTTCCTCACCCCACCTCGGCCCCCGTGTCCCAAAGCCTGGAAGTACGCCCATCCACTTGTCAAATTACCACACACTTAACAGCCTAAATACTAATTTATTATCTTATAGTTCTGCAGTTCAGATTCCAACATGAGTCTCACTGGGCTAAAATCAAGGTGAATGGTAACAACTTCCAATTTTTATTTATAAAGTATTCTGGTAACAAGATCCTCTATTAATAACATTAATTGAAGCTGAATCTTTAAAAGAAGGATTACATTTAAATCCCACTGGCATGAGCTCTTTAATAGGCTGCGGAGAAAGATTTTATATTCAGAGATGTTTTTCAGACTTTAATGTGCTACTTCCATGACCTCTGACCTACTAAGTTCTTTTGTCAAAACTGTAATCAGAGGTCACATGTTTACGAGTTAACTTTAACCTCCTGTTTTACTATGAGGATGCCCGGCAAAGTTTAAGCAATCTGTATAGGAAGCATAACATCTTAGGGGTTTTGAACGCCAGCTGGATTCCCATTTTGAGTTGACCTATTAAAGTCTTTTCCTGTCCTATGATTTGGTTATCAAATAAATCAGTCATCCATTTATCATATAAATTGCATTTACATAAAATGTATGAGAACAGGGCCAGTGGAAAATGGTGGAGGAGTCCTCACGTATTTTGGAAGGGGACTACAAATCTTCCCTATCGTGGTCACAGTGAAGTAACACAGGTAAAACCAGGTGAAAGAAAATAGATTTAAATCTCAGCAAATGAAATGTTATGCTTGGTGGATCACATGCTTCCCTCTAGGGATATCTGAAGAAGGTAGCAGGGTGGTGGGGGGTGGGGAGACTCGGTATATCTTTATAAGTTCGAGTGTGCAAATCTCAGAAGGGAGATTTAGGTCCTGTGCAAAAGCTCCAACACATATTGAAAACATTCATAAAGCCAAGTTTGTTCCAAGTGGACTACTAACTGCTAGACGACAATGTGCTCGTTTACAATATAAAAGTAAATGGGTCATTTAAACTAGGTTACCAGCAGATCAAAATGGGAATAGGGAGGTTTATGTGAAAGAAGAAAGGGACAGAGAGAGCAGGGCACCTGAAAGCTCGGATATCTGCAAATTTCTGCAAGGCAATGGGAGTTGGGGCATGTTAGCTTGAGTACATTTGAGAAGAGCATAATTTGCAGCTTTGCATCCCTCCAAAGTTGTTTTGTGTCTCTGTGGGAGCACGCTATTTCGTCAAGATGGCAAATGGCCAGTAAGAATAAATAAAATTCATGTTGAGGGAAAGAGCTAGCCTGGGAGAAATCTGGGGCATAATCCTTTGAACAAAGGGCAGTAAGGAAGGTGGAATGATATTTAAAGTACAAAAGAAGTGGCATGAAGGGGAGCTTTCATACTTTCAAGAAAACTGTAAGAAAAGTTGTGGTCTATGATGTTTTTTTGTGACTACAAGAAGGAAGACCTCATGACTTTAGGAAATATTTCTAAGAAGTCAGGTTTATATATTTGCAAAGAGAAGTATTTCCTTCCATTAAAACCAAGTAATATCATATGCATTGTTTGTATTACTAATTAAAGTCTAAATCTATGAGATACCTTAAAAATATCATGCTATTAGTAAAATAGTAATAATAATAGCCTGCGTATAACGACTTGGATTTGTAGCAGTTCATAGGTATTGATTATACTCATTCTATCTAATTGAATGAGCAATAAAAGTCCATTTGGGAACGCATAAAGTTTTCGACTGCCTTCTTTGACAGGAAGAGAGATCACTTTTTAAAATGGGAAAATATTCTTGCTGAGCTGTTAATAAATGTGAATAAAGGAAACCAAAAGCCATGGAAACAAGAGAAAGACAAGTGTTAGAATGTTAAGTGAAAGAGAACAATCGGGGGTGAAACCACTAATCAAAGGCCAGCCCTCCCCATTGGGACTTTAATGAAGAAGATCCATATGAAGGCCAATACCCATGCCACTGGCACGGAGAGAGCCTGGGCAGTCAAGAAAACACTGTGTTGTTTCATGGAACAAGTACTTCACAAAACCAAAGAGGTCCTTTTTTCATCTTTCCTGCCCCTCTCTACCTTACCAAATAGATCCAAATACAGAATGCCTATTAACTCTGCTAGTCTAAAATAAGCATTGAGTCATCCTTTTTCTTTGGGTTCAATCAACACAGCTTCTTAGGCTTCTCTTGAGCCAGGAAGCTTTACAGGCTTTCATCATTTCTGATTCATTCATTCTTTTGTTCTGTATCTTAAAAGCTCGGCAGGTTTGGAATTGATAACAGAGTTGCAGTCATTAGTCAACAAGTTTTTCATGAGAACCAGCAGGCTGAGAGTATACTGACCACAGGTGGCCCTAAGTGGACACTGGGTACAGAGCCATCATGGGAGGGAGGAAAGAAGTGGAAAACATGGCCCTACCGCCGAGGCTCCCATAGTCTGATTCTAACAGAAATCACAAATTAGAGCTGTACCCACGGGTCCCTAGGAAGTGAAGAGGAGCGTAAGTGCTGCCCAGGAGTCCTCCTTGACTGGGCATTGCTTTCTTTGCATGCTCTGGTCTCCTCTTGCAATTTTCCTGAGTCTCAAACCTCTAAACCTTGAAATTATCTTTGGGTCAATCCATTGTCAATGATGAGTATCCTGATAAGCTCCCAGGTGTGTGTGTGTATATATATATATATATATATTAAAGATAGTGTGTGTATATAAATATATAAAGTGATTCAGACATTTCTTTAAAAATTCAAATGGCATAAAGGGACTTACAGTGAAAAATACATTCATGTCCTTCCCACCCCAGACTTTAAGTTCTCCCTCTCAAGGAATAATCACTATTTCTGCATTCTTGTACCTAGAAACAGTCTGGGGGATATGCAAATAAATATATATGCCCACCTCTCCCCTCTTAAAAATAATTATTGGATTTTCTTTTTTTAACTCTATTTTAGATTTATAGAATGGCTGAGCAGATAGTTCTTAGAGTTTCATATATCCACTCTACATCCCCCATCCTTACATACAGTTCTCCTATTATTAATTTCTTACTTTAGTATGGTCCATTTGTTAAAATTAGTTAATGTCAATACATTATTTTTATTAACTATCATGCATCGTTTACATTAAGGTTCACTCTGTTTTACAGCTCTAAGGATTTTCGACAAATGTATAGTTACATGCACCCACCATTACAGTTTTTATACAGAAGAGTTTCACTACCCTTAAAATCCCCTGTGCTTCACTCATCCATCTCCCCCGCCGAACCTCCAAACCCATGGCAACCACTGATCTTTCCACTATCTCATAGTTTCACCTCTTCCAAAGTATCACATAGCCGGAATCATACAGTATGTAGACATGTCAGCCTGGCTCAGCCATATGCATTTCAGCTTCTTTCTTATCTTTTCATGGTTTGATAGCTCATTTGCTTTTATCACTGAAATAATATTCCATTGTACAGATGTACCACAGATTGTTTATCCACTCACTTTATCAAAATTATCTTGGTTGCTTATTATTTTGGGCACATGGAAATAAAGCTGCCGTACACATTCGGGTACAGGTTCTTATGTGGACATGTCTTTGACTCATCTGGGTAAATACCTAGGGGTGCAGTTGCTGGATTGTATGGTATGTTTTGCTTTATAAGAAATTGCCAATCAAGGCAACCATACAATTTGCCTTTCTAGCAGCAGTGAATGGGTGTTCCTGTTGCTCCACCTCTTCACCAACGTTTCATGCTGTCAGATTTTTATTGTTGTTATTGTTCTTTTTTTTTTTTTGCTATTCTAATAGGAGTGTAGGTGGTATCCCATTGTTGCTTTAATTTGCAACTCTTTTTTTTTAAGATTTTATTTATTTATTCATGAGAGACACAGAAAGAGAGAGAGGCAGAGACACAGGCAGAGGGAGAAGCAGGCTCCATGCAGGGAGCCCGAAGTGGGACTCGATCCGGGGTCTCCAGGGTCACGCCCTGGGCTGAAGGCGGCACTAAACTGCTGAGCCACCCAGGCTGCCCGATTTGCGACTCTTTAATGACATATTGTGAGAAGCATCTTTTCACATGCTTACCTGCCATCTGTTTATCTTCTTCAATGAGGTGCTTTCTCAGATCTTTTGTCCAATTTTTAATTGGGTTGATTATTTTCTTATTGTTGAGTTCTCAGTGCTCTTTGTGTATTTTGGATAGAAGTCCTTTATCAAATATATGCTTGCAAGTATTTTCTCCCAGTATGTGGCTTGTTCTTCATTCTCTTAGCAATGTCTTTCATAGAGCAGAAGTTTAAAATTTTAATAAAGTACAACCCATCAGTTTCTTTTCAGGGACTGTATTTTTGGCTTTGTAACTAAAAACTCTTCATTGAAGACATGGTCACCTAGATTTCCCCACATAAGTGAGATCATATTGTATTTGTCTTCCACCGCTTGATTTATTTCACTTAGTATAATGCCCAAAGTCAATCCATATTGTCATAAAGGCAGGATTTACTTCTTTTTTGGCTGGAAAGTATATATTACCCTTAAACAACATGGGTTTGAACTGAGTGGGTCTACTTATGCATGGGTTTTTTTTTTCAATACTGTGCTATAAATGTATTGTGTCTTCATTATTATTATCTTGAGATTTTCTTTTCTCTAACTTACTTTATTGTAAAAATAGAGTATATAATATATATAACATACAAAATATGTATTATTTGACTCTTTATGATATCATTAAGGCTTCCATTCAACAACAGGCTTAATTAATAGTTAAGTTTTGGGGGAGTCATAAGTTATACCTCGATTTTCAACTACATAGGTTCTCTGCATCCATATATAACAAAATGTACATATATATAATCATATTTTCTTTATCCATTCGCCCATCAAACAACCCTTGGATTTTTTTTTCGCATACCTTGGCTATTGTGAATAATACAATTATGAGCATGGAAGTAGAGATATCTCTTTGAGATGATCACTTTGTTTCCTTTGGGTATACATTTAACTGGAAATGGGATTGCTGGATCATACAGTAGTTCTAATTCTTGAGGAATATTCATAGTGTTTTATATAGTGGCTGTGCTAGTTTACATTCCCACCAACAGTGTACAAGGGTTCCCTTTTCTCTATATCCTCACCGGCATTTGTCATCTCTTGCCTTTTTGATGACAGCCATCCTAACTGTGTGAGGTGGTATTTCATTGTGGTTTTCACTTGCATTTCTCTGATGATTAGTAATGTCGAGTGTCTTTCATGCGCCTGTTGGCCATTTGTATGTCTTTTTTGGAAAAATGTCTATTCAGATCCTTTGCCAAGTTTTAATTTTTTTCACTGTGGGGTTTTATGAGTTTTTTTTTAATATAATTTGGATATTAACCTCTTAACAGATGTATGGTCTGCAAATATTTTTCCCATTCCATAGGTTGCCTTTTCATTTTCTTGATGGTTTCTTTTACTGAGCAGAAACTTTTTAGCTTGATGCAATCTCACTTGTTTGTTTTTGTCTTTGTTCCTTTGCTTTTGGTTTCAAATCCAAAAAATCATTGCCAAGACTTATGTCAGGGAGCTTACTCCCCACCTTTTCTTCTAGGGGTTTTGTGATTTCAGGTTTACGTTCAAGTCTATCTCCTTGATCTGTTTCTGGAGATTCATCTTGTTCTTTTGTTTGGTACAGTACATATCTGTTTCTTTATTTTCCTTGACACATAGTGTTGGTTTCTGTGCTCTATAAAACACCTGCCTTTCCCCGTCTTGACAGAGCAGTCTTGAGTAGGAGATGATCCTCGTTGATGAGCTCAGCCCACGCTCCTTGTTGTCTCTCAAACGTCTTTGTTCTTAGTGGTTTCCAAAGTTAAGGCCTACAGGGTCTCAAAGGGGAGGATAGTCTGTTTGTACAGGCAGGCTGATTAGGAACCTGGGACTGTAGGCAACAGTTGAGAAAGTTGTAGTTAATACCCTCCTAGTTAGAACCTGGAATTTGGACATTTTTATCTGCTCTCTTCTTGCCAGGCTCCAGAATATAGCTGGGGGGAGGGGAGTGACCACAAATGCTCCTTACGCCATTAAGAATTGTTTCTTAGTGGGATCCCTGGGTGGTGCAGCGGTTGGGCGCCCACCTTTGGCCCAGGGCGCGATCCTGGAGACCCGGGATCGAGTCCCACGTCGGGCTCCCGGTGCATGGAGCCTGCTTCTCCCTCTGCCTGTGTCTCTGCCTCTCTCACACTCTCTCTTTCTGTGTGACTATCATAAATAAAATTTAAAAAAAAAAAAAAGAATTCTTTGTGTGCTACAGTCCTGTGAACTTAAGCCCCATTGGCTATTAGTGCCAGGTGATCCAGGGCCCACCCTTTGGGTGGTAGCCACAACCTGGAGCTCCAAAATGTGTACAAGCTCCTTTCAGGGAGGTACTGGGGACTTGGTTTTATTATTGGCATGGGCTATAGGGAGAAAGCAGGGAAAATGTCTCCTGGCCCTGGACACTGGAAAGGATTGTCACAGCCTATAAATGCCTGCTAAATCAGAAGCCTGGCCCTTAAGCAGCAGCTTTGAAAGCATGCAGAAAAAGGGAAAGATTGGGAGATAGGGGTTTTTCTTCCTCTGCTTCCTCTGTACCAAGGTGAGCTGTGAAAGGATAGCTGGTGAAGAACTGCTTCTTTGGTAGCATCTTGTGGGACTTGTGAAATGAAACCCCATTGGCCCTCAGAGCCAGATGATTCAGGGACCAGTCCCTTAGGGGACAGCCATAAAAACTCATGCAGTCATATGCACAAGTTTCTCCCAGGAGGATACTCACAACTTGGAGCGGGTTGGAAGGAGAAGGCCCCTAGGAGCCTGCTGAATTAAACTCTGCTCATCCTGCAGCAGTTTTTAAAGTATGCACATAAACCTCTTGCACGGAAAGACTAGGAGATGGGTGATTTTGCTTACTTCCTCTAGGTCGAGCCCTAGGAGAGGGGAGGGTATTACCTTAAATGTTACTAGCTATTACGAATTGCTTCTTTGTTTGCTCTAGTCTTGGTCTTAGACACACAAGCCCATTGGCTTTTATGGCTGGGGGTCCATCCCTCAGGTTGTTGTCTTAAAGATAGGATGCTACATGTGGGATCTAGGCTCGTGGCTCCACAGGAAGAAGCTGAGCATTTGGGATTTCCTCCTGATTGTATGATGCTCTGCCAGAAGTGGGGTTTATGGTAAGAGAGCTTCTCAACCTTTCCACATCCACTTAGTTGTGGGAGTTTTCTTATTCACCAGTGTGTAGGAGTGGTTGAGCTACTCTAGATCTTTTTCAGAGGGAATTGCTTCCTGTGTAATTAGATGATAGGTGCATCCATGGGTGAAGGAATGCTCTGGAACTCCCTGTCTCTATCAAAACCAGCCTTTGTTGTTGGTTTTGAGCAATTTGATTGTTATTCTGTGGTGTAATTGTCTTCATGTTTTGTTTTGTTTTTAATGCTTGGAGTTTATTTAAGTTTCTTGGATATATGGCTTTATACCTTTCATAAAAATTTGAAGAATTTTGGTCATTATTTCTTCAAACTTCCCTGTTCCCTCCTTTCTCTCAAGGACTCAACTTGCATGCACATCTAGGCTGCTTGAAATTGTTCCATAGCTCACTGACCTGTTTATTTTTTTTTAATTCACTTTTCTGTCTTTCATTTGACATAGTTTCTATTGCTATGTTTTCAAGTTCATTTTTTTTTCTCCTGTGTTGCCTACTCTGAATTTAATCTCTTTTAGTCATTTCTTCTCTTTTTTCCTTTAAGATCAGGCATTGTAGTTTTCATCTGTAGAAGTTTAATTGGGGATTTTAAAATATTTTCTATGTCTATGCTTTACCTTTGAACATAGGGATATAGCCGTAATTACTATTTTCAGAGTTTTTCTGTTAATTATAACATCTGTATCATTTTTTTTAATTTTTTTTTATTTATGATAGTCACACACACACAGAGAGAGAGAGAGAGAGAGAGAGAGAGAGAGGCAGAGACACAGGCAGAGGGAGAAGCAGGCTCCATGCACCGGGAGCCCGACGTGGGACTCGATCCCGGGTCTCCAGGATCGCGCCCTGGGCCAAAGGCAGGAACTAAACCGCTGCACCACCCAGGGATCCCCCATCTGTATCATTTTTGGGTTGTTTTCAAGTGATTGATTTATCTACTCATCATGGGCCGTACTTTCTAGCATTTTTGCAAGCCTGGTTAATTACCGATTGGATTCTAGACACTGTGAGTTTTACCTTATTGAATGCTAGATATTTCTTTGTTCCTATAAATACTTTTGAGCTTTTTTCCTGTGATGTACTTAAGTTACTTGGAAACAATTCGATCATTTCAATTTTTACCTTAAACAATTCTAAGCTTAGGACTTATGTCCACATTTCTGTGTCTTCTACCCAACACCTTGTAAATTGTGAGGTTTTAAGTTGGCTGGTAGGAACAGGCATTATTCCTAACCCGGAATAAACACAAGACAATGTTGCTTCTTAACCATTGTATATGGTTCTTTTCTGGTATATGTACTGACCATTTTCTCATGTGCATGCACTGTCCATTACTCAACTAAATTCTTAAGAAAGAACTTTTGCAGAACTTTGAGTTCTGTCTCTGTCCATCTCTTTCTACTCCAGTATTTTGTCCTGTGAACTCTCACTGCATCGGTCTTCCCAAACTCCCAGTAATATCTTCTTAATGCAAATGGTCCATCAGGCTCTGCTGGGTTCCCCCCCACCATGGACTTTAGCTTGGAAACTCTCTCCAGGCGGTAAGCTGAAGGAATAGCAGGGTTCATTTCATCTGCTCCCCTTCTCAGGGATCGCTGCTCTTTACTGCCTGGTATCTGGTGTCTTACAAATATATTATTTCACATATTTGTCTGGTTTTGATTAAATATAGCTGTGGGAGAGTAAATATAGTCCCTATTACTCTATCTTGGCTAGAAGCAGAAGCTTACACTATTCATTTAAATTTTTACAAAGAATTCAATTTTATGGATATACTGCAACTTATCTAATAAATTTTGAATTGGTTGCTATTTGGGTGATTTCTTAATGCATTATTGAAGAAAAACAATACACTGAGAATCCTTACATATTAGCTTTGCCTCATAAACAGAGCTATATGAGGGGCACCTGGATGGTTCGGTCAGTTGGGCATTGGACTTTTGATCTTGGCTTGGGTGGTGATCTCAGGTCTTGGGATCAAGTGCTGATTCAGGGCTCTGCACTCAGTAGGGAGTCTGTTCCTCTCCTTTCTTTCCCTCTGCCCCTCCCTCTGCTCAATCTTTTTCTTTCCCAAATAAGTAAGTCTTCAAAAAAATTAAAAAAAAAATAGAGCTATATTTAAGGTGCTAAATTCCTCAATCAAAAAGTATATGCATTTAAATTTTGATAAACATTTTTAAATTGCACTTCAGAAGTTCCTACCAATTTTCATACCATTAAACATGTCTGAGAAAGCTTATTTATTTTTTTTTTTTTAGAGATTCTTGTTTCTTCTGAGGTTCCCATTTCTGTTAGTCCATTTAAATTGTGGGTAAATGGGAAAGGATGTATGGAGAAATGTTTTATAATTTCAAAAATTCTTAGTGTTTGAGTTTTCTCTCTCATAACTGATTCTGCATTTTGTCACTTTTTGCTTACATATGTGTGTATTCTGCTTACTATATATAATTTACACATTTAATTTCACAGCATTACGAGATAGGGATTATTACTGTCATAATTTGGCAGATGAGGTAACAGGTACATAGATATCTAATAACATTTTAAGTTCATGAATTTTTATCCAGAAGAGACTGGATTTAATACCTGTTGCCGTCACTGCAATCTCTATAGCTAGTCTTGTCCTCAGCACTGGCTTTACCTCGTCCATCCGTGGCTAACACATGGAAGTCTATGGATCTGCAATAGCCTGGAGAGAGCAAGGTCTAACCAGATCCCAAATTTCACACCTGGTAGGTCCCACCCTTGCCTTGTCCATACCAGTATCAAAGTGTCTGGCATGGTCTCAGTTCCTCAATACATTAGTCCTTGCTGCTGCTTACACTCTGCTGATCTGCCTTTTTGGGGGTACACTCTATTTCCTGGAAGATTATGAATAAAAGAAAGTGTTTTCTCTGGCCCATGCATGGATCACTGCATTCAAGCCATCATTTCTTGACCTTGCAGTTGTCTCCTTCACTTGAAGCTGGCTCTCCCATTGTTTCTGGAAAGAGAGTTTATTTTTGCCTCACTCTGTTTCTCAATATTGTATATCTTGCATTTTTTTCCTGAGAGAATCCTGACTTTTCTCCTCTAATGGAACTGTCTTACTAATGCTGGTATTGCTAGAACACCAAGACAATTTCTATCTTTATAGGAGGCCAATCTCTCTTATGTGGTTAGATCTACCTGGATCCCTGACTCTATGCCACTCTCATGTACTTTGGAACAAATACATCATTTTACCCTTCTGCCCCATGCTATCAGCATTTCCTTGGTCTCACACAGCATCAGCTCCAATGATCACCAGAAAGAGGATCAATGTCTTTCCTGTTTAAAACTCAATTCTGTTTATCCTTTCCCTTTCTTGGCAGCTGAACTACACTCAGTCTAGTTATAACTTAAGGCCTCTTCCACGTGGATAGGAAATTTTCTCAGCATGCCTCTCAACCAATGACCTTCCTGGCCCAGGGATCTCCAGAGAGGTACTCAGGAAACTCAAATTAGTACACTTTTACAATTCATTCTCTTTAAACATTTGGAAATTGATATGGAAATAATTTTGCAGAGGCTCTTGCTACAATGAAACTGGTAATTTTATTTGGAAAGATAACATAATCAGGCAATTTTGTGGGCACTATGGACAGAAGAAGAACTTAGGTTATTAAGCAGTAATAGAAAGTGTTTCATGCACACCTAGAAAAGAATGCCTTATACATGAAGTTTTTTTAGGAATTGGATGCAACCTCTTTCAGTGTTCTGCCTCGAGGATCATGGGCATTTGCATTGCAGTGTCTGGCCATCCCACACATCCCCTTCTACAGAAATCACACTCTTCATATCTGGGATGGATTCCTGCCGAGTGTTTTGTTCTCTTGGTTATTGGCCCTAGCAGATTGGTCACAGAGAAACAACCGACCCAGACAAGGCCAATTTTCATTCCTTTGAATGTGCCTTTGGAATTCAGAGAGCCCAGTCGGTTATCTGACATACTGGGCTGGCAGGCAATCCAACTCTGTGGGGCTGGGTGTCACTTTTTATCATATGCCATGAAAAGTTGCTAAAGCCATCATGGAGTCTGAAAACAATCAACTGATAGAATCAGAAATATACGAACAAATGACTGTGATGCCATGGAGAGCAGAGAGTTAGCAATTCCTATGAAACCAGACTATCCTTCCGGACCTCACATTTCAGGCAAAGCCCTGGTGTCCTCCCATTGCATCTCACTTATTGTGTTAACTATGCTGAGTGTGTTTTTTCTGTAACTTGCAATTAAAATAAGTTTGATCAGGACAGAGGTAAACCATAATACCCGGGATGGTTTAAGAGCAAGCCAGCCTTAAGGCAGAGGGAATGAATAACAATAGAACCGTTCTGCTCCTTATCTATTTGAATAAAAAGTACTGTTCTTAGTTGAGAGTTAATAATATACGTAGGTACTTGGGTTTTTTGCAGGACTTCTATAAATTGGTAAAGTAACATTATAAGCAAAAGGTATGCTATTTTAACATGTGTTATATCCTACTAATAAAATCCCAATAATAACAATAGATATCTACATTTATTGAATA
The DNA here is from genome assembly GCF_905146905.1 of Nyctereutes procyonoides. Lineage (NCBI taxonomy): Eukaryota > Metazoa > Chordata > Mammalia > Carnivora > Canidae > Nyctereutes > Nyctereutes procyonoides. Next base: position 6,869,384 of record NW_026575137.1, read on the forward strand.
CTTACTATGTTAGGCGTTATGTCAACTACATAACAAAAAGACTATTTTTGTTCTATTATTGTTATAGGCTTAGGAATATGAGATGGCTACAGAATAAATGATCTTATTCCTATTTCAGAGAAATAATCATTGAAGGCCACATATGACATAGCCTCTATGCCATCTATCCTCTTCGATTATAATCTAGTTTGGCTGTATATGTCTTAAAATAAAACAGCCAAAAAAATAATAATAATAAAAATAAAATAAATAAAAAATCAAAAAACAGCCAAAACAAGCAAAATACTCTACCTATAGCTTGACCATTGTAAAGCATAGTATCTTCCATACTCCCTAATTAATTAATTAATGCATTAATAACTCAACAAAGATTTACTTGAATATCCTCCATGTGGCATATATTTTACTGCCCAGGCAGCAAAGATGAATTAGATGTGGTGGTAGATGTTGAACATCTTTTCATGTGTCTGTTAGCCATTTGTATGTCTTCTTTGGAAAAGTGTCTATTCATGTGTTCTGTTCATTTCTTAACTGGGTTATTTGTTTTTGGGGTCTTGAGTTTGAAATATTCTTTGTAGATTTTGAATACTAACCCTTTATCAGATACTTCATTTGCAAAAATTAATGTCTTCTCCTATTCTGTAGGTTGCCTTTTAGTTTTGTTGATTGTTTTCTTCACTGTGTAGAAGCTTTTTTATCTTGATGAAGTCCCAATAGTTCTTTTTTGCTTTGGTTTCCCTGGTCTCCAGAAATGTGTCTAGTAGGAAGCTGCTACAGCTGAGATCAAATAAGTTGTTGCCTGTGTTCTCCTCTAGGATTTTGATGGCTTCCTGTCTCACACTTAGGTCTTTTCAAGTTTATTTTTGGGTGTTGTATAAGAAAGTAGTCCAGTTTCATTCTTCTACATGTTGGTATCAAGTTTTCCCAACACCCATTTATTGAAGAGACTGTCTTTTTCCCATTGGATATTCTTTCCTGCCTTGTCAAAGATTAGCTGACTATATAGTTATGGGTCCATTTCTGGGTTTTCTCTTCTGTTCCATTGATCTGTTTTTTGTGCCAGTACCATACTGCCTTGATGACTACAGAATTCATCATCAGGTAAATACAAATCAAAACTACAATGAGATACCACCTCACACACAGAATGGCTACAATTAACAACACTGGAAATAACAGATATTGGCAAGGATGCCACGAAAGGAAAACCCTCTCACACTGTTGGTAGGAATGAAAACTGATGCAGCCACTCTGGAAAACAGTATGGCGATTCCTCAAAAAAGAAAGAAAGAAAGAAAAAAAAAGAACTATTTTATAACCTAGCAATTGTACTACTAGGTATTTATCCAAAGGATACAAAAATTCTGATTCAAAGGGATATTTGCACCCTGATGTTTATAGCAGCATTATCAACAATAGCTAAATTATAGAAAGAGCTCAAACGTCCACTGACTAATGAATGGATAAGGAAAATGTGAGATATATATAATGAAATCTTATCTGCAATGACATGGATGGAGATAGAATGTATTATGCTAAGCAAAATAAGTCATTCAGAGAAAGACAAATACCATATGGTTTCACTTATGGTTGAGTTTAAGAAACAAAACATATGAACATAGGAGGAAGAGGGGAAAAAAAAGGAAGCATACCACAATGGGCTCTGAACTATAAAAGAACAAACTGAAGGTTGCTGGAGGGGAGGTGGACAAAGCGATGGATTAAATGGGTGACGAGTACTAAGGCGTGCACTTGATGTGACGAGCATCGGGTGTCATATGTAAGTGATGAATCACTAAATTCTACTCCTGAAACTAATATTACACTGTATGTTAACTAACTAAAATATAAATAAAAACTTGAAACATGAAAAGAAAAAGAAGTAGCGATGGAAAGATAGCATACATAGAGAAATGGGTTGGCAAATGTTATTGCAGAGGTTAGAGCAAAGAACTGTGGGTGTACTCTTTCTAGAGGTAATCAGAAGTAGATGTTTGGAAGATGTCTTGAAGGCCAAGTGGAATCTGTTGGGGTAAGAATGGCAGAAGAAAAGAAGTACTTTCGACAAAGATAATAGATATGCACAAAAGCACAAAGGCTTGAGATAGTTGCAAAACAACAGTTCTTTGTGGCTAGAGCAAAGGTGCCTTGTGTGGTGGGAGAGAAATCCTATAGGAAAATAAGACTGGAATGTCTTGCACAACTAAATAAGAAATTTACCCTTAATCCCATCTACCACAGTGACAGCAGAAAACTTTTCTAAGTAAGGACTGGCAAATGCCCATTTGTTTATTTGAAGGTAACTCTGGTAGCTGTAGGGAGAATGATAACATCAGAAAGATCAAGAGGCAGAGGACCTGGGTAGCTCATTTGGTTAAGCATCCAACTCTTGGTTTGTCTGGGGTCATGATCTCAGGGTCTTGAGATCAAGCCCCGATCAGGGCTCTGCTTAGCACAGAATGTGCTTGAGATTCTTCCCCTTTCTCCCCTTCTCATCATCCCCCCACTAGTGTGCTCCCTCTCTCACTCTCACTCTCTCTCAAATAAATACATAAATAAAATCTTAAAAAGAAAAAGATGAAGAGGCAATGGTAGAAATCTAGAGACCGAAAACAGCAAAGCCTGAAAAAGCCAGGGACAATGGAAAGGAAATAGGGTGCACAATGATGTTTGAGATAGAAAAACAACATGATTTTTTGATGCAATAAATGTGGGCTATAAGGGAGAAACCAAAGGTAATCACAAGGCTTCTGGCCTGAGATATCCTGTGGACAATATACTATCAACCAAAAAACCGCACGCAAGTCCAAACAGTACTGGAGGGAGATGAGGAAGTAACAGGGTCAGGCTTTGGCAAGCTGAGCTTGAGGTGAGTGGGACAAGCAGCTGGAGATGTCTAGCAGCAGCTGGAAGTGCAACCTCAAATTCTATTCCGTTGGTAAGCAATCGTGAGCCATCATCGATTGATACTGATGGCTTTTAGGACACTTCTAGCACTTTTTCCACCTCTTCCCATTCGCTTGCAAAAATTATCATAAGTGAGAAACTCATCTGGTTTTCCTGTTTAATTTCATTTTACTGGTTTCTGCCTGTCAAGATGATTTTGCATCTAGACTCGATTCATCACAGATTTCCACTTTTTTGCTATTTACAGACCTGATACACTATCTCGTAACGTGGTTAAAAATGTTGAGCAGGACCAAAAGCAAATGCAATGGCTCGCCAGCACTGATGGGTTACGAGGCTGTGTCACACTTTGTACCACCCCTCCTCGATCTGTCTGCCCTTCTCTGCCCTGTGTTGGGCTCCAAGTATTTGACTCTTAAAAAACTACATAAACTGGGCGGTTTGTGCTCTGGCTTCTAGTGGGAACAACCAGTGGAAGACATAGGAAGCATACCCAAAAGTGGGATCAGTGAGAGGCCAAGGGGTTTCTGTTTCTCCTTCTCTCTCCCTCAAGCTTGGTACTCTGGCAGTGGCTACCCTTGTCATGTGACGTCTCTTCCAGGGCTCCAACTCTCACAGGGCTCTAGTGACATCATGTTCTCTCTCTTTTTTTTTTTTTCTCCTTCAGGTATAGGCTTTGAGTTTCTGAGTGTTCCAATACCTGTAGATAACCTTTAGTCCCACCCACCCCTATGCAAGAAGACTATGAAATTCTCTTCAGAACACCAGCCGAGCACTTTGTTGGCTGCTATGCCCCTGACTGATGCACCACTTCGTTGGACACCTTAGATGTTTTTCCTATGTGATTTAAGATATATGATCCAATTATTATTATAAAGGACTTGTAACATTTCACTTAAAAGAAATCATTCTCTCCCATTCCAACACAAGTTGCAACTAAAAGAATGATGTGATATAGCAGTTTTAAAGAATATAAGAAAAGGGAAACTGGGATCAGAGAGTGCACACACACACACACACCAAACCCCTGCTTCCTTAGCTCAAGTTATTGGTTGACATTTCCTCATTACAAAAATCATGATTATAAGTCCAGAGTAATTCTTTAAAGTGGAAATAATGTATAATAATATAGCCTGTAAATGTCCCAGTTGGAGTAATCATTTGTAGTTTAATCATATTAGCTCACTCCACAGCCCCAAGGTACCCTAGGCACCACTTAGTCCATGATGAGAACAACACCCAGAACAAAGTGATGGTAACTGATCTTAACTACCACTATCTGTGGCTCAGATAAATGAGGAAAGGCAGAGGTTGGGATGTTCATAGCCTCAGTTTTTCTTTGGACTAATATAGGTAGAAAGAAGAACTATCTGGTTTCAAAACTTTAGGAGCAAGGGTCTCTTCCTCACCCTAGTCAGGTTAGACAAAGGCTCAGCTTCTTAGTTCACAGAAGGAATGTTCAAATATTCCAGGTTCTTGGAAGATTTTCTACATTTGCTGTTTAAGACACATCACTCCTTGTTGGTGATGTGGGCAATGGGTGAGTAGGGAGTGGGAGGTAGGGAGGGGACATGAATTATCCTGAACTTTTCTGGTTTAGATTTTTTCATCATATTCCATTCCAGACAATTCCATTGTCTCTTCCCCCCCACAGGACATTCTCATTGCAGCTTTGTGAGAATGTAAATTGCCATTTGGTTATATCGAAAATTCCAATTACAAAGCCAAAGGCGTTGTTAAACCCCAATATAATGCTATAAAACTAAAACAGGAAAGAAATAGGATGAAGTGACTTTTGCCAAATTAAGTAAAAACTCTTCAGTAGTGGATCCCTGGTTAGAAGTATGGCTATATCTGTTACTCAAACGATGGCATGGTAGAAAAATTCCAAGAGATGATGCCTTGGGAAAGATTGGGAGGTGGGAAAGCAAAACATAGCATAAAATGATTTAACAATGGCATCTTAAAAAGCTATCCTCTGTGGATGATGTTCAGTGGCAATAAAAAAGCTTTCCCTATAAAATTAGATGTTATGTACTTCAAAATGGAAATTTGGGGTTTTCTCTGTTGGAAATTACGAAAAAAGATTTCATGAGGTCTTATGGTTCCATCATTTACGGATTGAAATACTATTATAACTCATTTTGGGGGAATGTTTTGCTGCCTTTGTAAGTTTTAGGTGCCATATTATTGAACAGATTTACTATTTTTCTTAAAGTTCTGAAAAACACCAAGATTATCTTTATATAAAAAGAAATCCTATTTTTCCGGTTGCTTTCTGTACTTTTTAGAGATCTCTTAAGATTAAAATTGCCTCTATCTCTTCCTCTGATGATACCTCCTCCATTTTCTTCTTCTGTCAGTTGACTTGTGCATTTATTGTCTGACAGAGAATTGAAATTAAAAAATATTCCAAGTAACACTTACTGAGCACTTGCTGTATGGCATGCAGTGTACTCCTTTACCCACATGGTGGAATGTAATTTGATCATCCCAAGATTCTATGGAAAGGTATCCTACTTTATGTGCACGTGTGTGTGTGTGTGTGTGTGTGTGTGTGTAATGATGTGAGGAGATGAACATTAAACTTAGTGATCATTTTGCAATATATACATAAAACAAAGCATTATGTTATATACCTTAAACTAATACAATGTTACATGTCAATTATACCTCAATAAAACTAGGAAAAGATTTTTTTGAAACAGGATTTAGTTAACTTGCATAAAATAACACAGCCACAAAGTAATAGGGTTGACATTTAACCTTAGTCCCAAATCTGACAGAAATGTTTTCTATTTCCTATAAAATTTCTTACCACTTGTCGTAATCAATTAATGGTAATTTTGGCTTCTTGCTCAAAGTGAAAAAGAAAAGAAAATAAAAAGAACTTCACAAATAAAAGTAAAGTTTGTGGAATACTTCAAATGTTATTTTTTAAAAACCAAGATTAGTTTACATTTTGCTTCTATGACTTTTGATACATCATTTTTCCCTCTAAAATGCAAATGTTTTCATTTTTATGTGATAACAGCCTAACCTTTCAAAGCTGATGAAACAATGAATTTCAGAATCCATTTTGTTTTCTGCTTTTTCTTTTCAAATGTGTTATGTTCTATATACGCTTTCTGTATTTTTCTAATTGGAGAAAATTATTTTCTGTCAAACTTGTAAGGAATGTAAAGATCATCTTGAAATGAATTTTTAATTGAATATCAATAGTAGAGCAATCTATCCCTTAAACTGTCCAAGTTCTAATAACCTCATCTTTGAAATTGAGCTCATTTTGCTTTTGGGGGAGGGTATACACTCTAAACCAGGATTTGATGGACTATAAATCAGATTTTAGCAAGCAGCCTGCTTCTGAGGCATAAAGAACCAGTTAGTCAGCTCATTTACATATATCAGCTATAAGGATGCCCCCCCCCCAATCCATTTGGTAACTCAGTTTCCTTATGAATCTTCTCTTATGGGAAATACCTTAAATATCCAGGCAATTCACTGCATGGTGGCCTAGATTTTTCTATAGCTGTCTCTTAGAAGAAAGTTGATCCAAGGATTTAAGTTTCTCCTGATCAAGGAAGGATAAATTTCCATGACTTGACTAAGAGGTTCCTACATTTTAGTTCTAGTATAGATGCTTTGTCTTATTTCTGATTATTGTAGTGTTAGACTGTGGAGTGTGGGTTTAAATTTATTTATGCCCTCAGTAAAAGAGACAAGTTAGTGTGGAAATTACAAGTGAGGGCCCTATAATACATTGGATTTATATCTAGGGTCCACTACTCCCTTTCACTGTGACTTGGACAAATTACCTAATGCCCTTAAGCCTCTATTTTCTCATGCCAAATCAAAATAAATAACATCTCCCCAGGTTGTTATAGCTCAGAAAATAGTCTATGTCTGGTGCTTGGCACAGTGTCTGTTATGCTACAAAGGTCAACTTTGACCCAGGTAGGAAGCATAACATCTGTAACCATTTACATTGCTGATTAACCCATGGTGCCAACAACTGCATGATCACGTGGTATGTGGCCAGTGTCCCAGGCAGGCTAATCAGCCTTACACTGATTCATGGCCTCAGCTCTACCCGGCAAGGGCATACGTAGTGTAAGCAGAAAAAATCTATACCCATTACTAGACGGAAAAAAATCAAAATATTTGCCCCATAGCTGGTCGGTCAGCTGGATACACAAAGGACAATATTAAAACTAAGACTATCTGCTCAAGGGGATCCCTGGGTGGCGCAGCAGTTTAGCGCCTGCCTTTGGCCCAGGGCGCGATCCTGGAGACCCGGGATCGAATCCCACGTCGGGTTCCCCGCATAGAGCCTGCTTCTCCCTCTGCCTGTGTCTCTGCCTCTCTCTCTCTCATTCTATGTGACTATCATAAAAAAAAAAAAAAAGACTACCTGCTCAAAAATTCGCACCTGCAGTTAACTGTGATGATTGAGGGAAGTCAATAAATTAGCAGAAACTTAGGAAAGAGCAAAGTTAGATTGGAAAGGTTATTCACAATGAGTATATTTAAGAAGCAGCTCAGTGTGATTACTGCCACAAGAGCTAGTTTATAAAAAGAATTAAACAGGACTGAAATAATTTAGATCTATGATGTCAATTAAGCCATATTTTCACATGCAATTCCTTACATAATTGGAGACGTGTAAATTGGTTCCCTTTCCAATGAAGAAACACTCTTGAGTAAAAATCAAATCTGAAATATAAACACTCTTGACTGGTGCCTAGCCCACTCCTGCCAAATGCTGTATAAATAATGAAGAGATATTAGTTTTAGATTATCACCTTGCTGGGCGCACAGCACAGCAGAAACAAACATCTCCTGCTAATGTGGTTTCCTTGATGATCCATGGAAGGTGGTAATACGCAAGAACCTATGAATCAAAGGGTTTGATTTTGTTCTGGTTCTTGCTGTTGGCAAATCATTTGGCATAGGTGGTCTGAAGGTCCCTTTATGGGAAGAGGGGATGATGCCTCTGTATTAGTCTGGCTGAAAACAGGCTGACAATATCAGAACTTCCCATTATCTGTGGCTTACTTTAATTATAGAGCTCTTTACAACAACAAAAATTCATCAGATTAACTCAAAAATCAAATTATTATCTTTCTTGCCTGGAAGAAAAAGCACAGCTGCATTTATCATCCATTTAGCTTTTTTTCTTTAACACTAACGATTAACAGTAAGGTAGCATCTTACATTTTTAAGTATTTTGTACTCTATTGGATATCTTCACTTAAAGTAGTTCTCCTAAGAGGAGTAAGAGAAAGGATAGCTATGAAAAATACCTTCCTAATTATGAAGACTTAAAAATAAATAAATAAACAGAACAAGTTAACAGGAGAAACACTGAAAGGTTGGTTCACTGAAAAGTATTCAGCTTCCCTGAGAAGGATTTGCACAGTTAAAAACATTTGCTGCCTTAAAAAAAAAAAAAAACTATTCAGCCTACCCATTCAATTTGAACCAGAATTTCTCCCCATTCACAAAGGCTGTATTTTTTCCTTTCTTATCCCTGCTCCCTCCCACCTTTTTTTTTTTTTTTAACTCATCCAAGAGCACAGATACCTGGAGGCTCTTTCTGCCACAGAAACACCAAAAGTGCTTCTACCAACACAGCCATTCAAAAACATCAAATGTAAAAAGAATAGGGGGGGGGGGGGAAAGATGATTTTCTTTTTCTCATGTGGCCTCTTAGGGAATCTTTGGCCATCTTGGGCACAGGAAATTACATATTCATGTTACTTCCTACCTTGTTCCCCCAAACTTGTGGTTCCATGGCTCCTTCAAGTCTCTGCTCAGACCCTGCCTTTTCAACGAGGTCTACCCTGACTTCCCTTTCGAAACTTGCACACCTCCCTCGACAGCTTTTGGGGCTGTTGATCTCCTTGTCTCATTCAAACTTTTCTGATCATCTTCTAAAATATTGTATGTTTTTCTTATTTGGACTTGTTGTTTACTATCTGTCCCTCCCCTGTAGAATAAAAGGTTCATTAGGGGAGGGATCCTTGTTGAGTCCACTCACGTCTGGCACAGAATAGACCCTAAAGAAATATACTTTGAGTGCAAGAACAAATAAATGGTTGCCTTTTGTCCCTTTAATAGGTAACTCAAATGCTTATTGAACATCACAGCCAAGCCTAATTTTAAACTTCTGGAAAATAATGAGTGGAAAATGTTAACATACGTGTGCCAAACACTCTCATTCTGCAGAGAGAAATAAAAGCACATTTCAATAGAGATCTGAAAAACCTGCAGAAGGGCCAGTGCTGTGCTTACTAATAGTATAACAAATTACTGGGTTTTAGAAATTCAATTTAGTTCTCAACATGTGCCGTTTTGCCACCTGCATACACAAGAGTCACACCCACACCGAATCTCTTCGTCAGCTCTACCTTTTATCCCCCTCCTCATTAGCCAATACCTAATTACATACTAATTGGCTCAGAGAACGCAAGCTTGTTATTGCACTAAAAACACTCAAAGCTCCCCCACAGACAGATTCTCATGAAAACCAAATATAAAAGGAGTTGGCCCAGTGCCTGGTTTTCATTAGGAGGAAGCTAGATTCTCTCTCTCTCTTTTTTTTTTTTTAAGATTTTATTTATTTATTCATGAGAGACAGAGAGAGAGAGGGAGAGGCAGAGACACAGGCAGAGGGAGAAGCAGGCTCCATGCAGGGAGCCCGACGTGGGACTCAATCCCGGGACTCCAGGATGACGCCCTGGGCTGAAGGCAGGTGCTAAACCACTGAGCCCCAGGGATCCCCAAAGAAGCTAGATTCTTTTAGGTCCTGGCCACACAGATGAGTGTTTTCATGCTCCTGTCAAGTCAGGGGGTTTTTTGTGGACATATTTTGATGACAGCCAAGGAAACCCGATTTGGGTCTTTCATGTGGCAGTGAGCTTGTACCTTTACAAATGACCTTGACAATTATATGAATGGTTCATTAGACAAAGCCATACCTGTAGCTCACCAGGGACATTTCTTCATTCAGTTTATTGTTGTTCTTTTGTGATCCCAGGACATCAAAATATTCAAACCATACTACCTAGGGTTAGATAAACTGACCGTTTGGAACACAAACAGGTAACTCTGTTTGCTGAAAATAATTTTTCATCAAATGGACCGCACACCAAACCATTCTTGCCATCATAATACAATCAACCAAGCTGTAAGTAATGATACAGATATACGGAGTCTGATTTGAGATGTAGTTCTCTAAAGCTGTGACTTTGTTTTGTTTAACTAGATTCTGGTATTATAATTATCAGTGACGATAGGTTCAGCCACCTGGAGAAGATTAAAACTTAGAGTCCAAATGAGGACCACTCGTGGTACATCAAGTTGGCTGTTGACTGCTCTCCCACAGTCTCCTGGAATGGAGGAGGTGGGGGCGGCACCAGGGGGAGAAGTTGCTTGCCGTGCAAGGAACTGAGATGCTGTCTTAGGGCAGGAATAAGTAGGAACAAGACAGACAAAGGAACTCTTCAAGTGACATCTGTTTACTGAAACAAGCCACACAGAAACTCCAAATGTGTATATAAAGGAGGTTGAAAAAAAATTAAAATAAAATTAAAATAAAATAAAATAAAATAAAATAAAGGAGGTTGAGCATCTTGGAAAGAGTTCATGTGCAAATCGTTGATTTGTTTTGATGGTATGATGTACAGGCTGAAATACGGATTCCCTATGTGGATAAGCAGATTACTTGAGTATCATCTAACCAAATTACGCTGCAATGCAGGAATCCCATGTGATAACCCATTAGATTATTATTTAAGGTCTGAACGACTCCAGGGATGGGGGCTCTACTTGATAACCCATTCCTTCTTAGAAAGGTTGTCATTTTAATAAACTCCTTAAGTATCATATGTAGTACAAATAAGAATTATATAAGTGTAATCATGCTTTATATTTGAAGTGCTTTATGCATTTCAAATTTTCATTTGAACCTCCTAGAGTATATTCCATAATCCAAGTATTGCTAATGGTATCATAATTATTAATGGATAATGAAATTATGCAAGTACAAAGGGTGGTATACAGTGTTCAGCACATGACGAGGCCTAACTTAGGTGACTGAATAAATCCTTTTTCACAAAAGCACAGTGTCTGTTTTACATGTGCTAGGAACTTCTTCGGTCAGTATATTGCCCAAAGTTCCTAGTCGCAGACAATAGACCCTAATTCTGCATGTTTAAGCTGAGATGGTTTTATTAAGAGGCATACATTACACAGAATCCCTGGGGAAGCTCTTAACTAAGCTTACAGGAATACCCAGCCACACCACAAAGTTGGGCTGGTACATGAGATACTGCCTCCATCAGAATCAGACAGTTCAGGATTGGAATGTTCCTGCCGCCTGTTCTGGAACCATGCCAACTCCGCCAGGATGTGCATGAGCTAATTGGCTGCCCTGCACCTGTTTCTCTTCACACATAACTATATTTCAAATCAAAATCCTACACGAGTACATCTGATTGGCAGACTAACTCACACCAGGAACCTCCTGTAAGGGAACCTTAGAAATGGACGTGTAAATTATTCATCCTTTTGTGTACATGAAGGTGGGTTGGAAATTCACAGAGTCTCCCCCAGTGGGGTGGGAGGAAAGGAAGAGCTGCAAGCTGGGACCTGAGCATTGGCAGTGAGAGCAGAGGACTTGGACAGACTGATACTTCTCAGGGCATCAGCAACATCTGCACAATTGGAGACAAAACCTAGGAGTTCAAGGGATTTACAAATCTATGTGTTCTGGCCTTGTCCTCTTTCTCTAATACACATATTCATCATGACCTGGCTCTGACCTTCTCTCCTGCCTTTTCCTACCTTAAAACTAATACTCACCAAGGTCTTTCTGCTTGGAGTCCACTGAGCAAACACACTGTCATTTTTTGCTTCTGTATATTTGCTTTTGTTGCCTTTTTACCTTATTGTCCTTTCTGTGGGTTTTTCTGACTCAAGGTCAAGCTTGGGCATTCCCTCTACTAAGAAGCCTTCCATAAGTCCCTGATACTGAGCCAGGTATCTTTATCATAGCATCAAGTGAATCATCTTTGTACTTATAACATTTAATAACTATTGTTTGTTTGTATGTGTGTGTTCTCTCACTGCCTTGTGAGCTCCTTGAAGGACAGGTCCATGGGTTATTCATCCTAATATCTGAATACAGTTTCCAACAGTGCTCTATTAGTAAAAGGTAGATAATTTGTCTAACAAACATTATCAAAATTTCAATGGTTTGACTCAATAAGCATTTATTGAATAAATATCTACTGATCACTCATATCAGAGTTAAATATGGGTCACTGGAGACTGTGCTGTATGTAGTCTTTCAGGATCCACACTGCTTTGATCATTCAAGTGATATATTCTAGTCCTCTCTTTTCCTTGCTTTAAACCAGAGGATAGAAAAAAAAAACATGAAAAAAATGTGGAAAATGTATATTTTAGGTGGCTGCAAACATTTTAGGTGGCTGCAAACAGGAAGCGTTGACTTTCCCCAAAATCCCCTTATCTAGAACTCAGTCCCATGCCCACACCACAAAGGAAGTGGGAAATAAAGTCTACCTGCAAGGTCAGGCACAGCAGGAAATGCTATTTCATGATGATGGCATTGTTTATACCAGAATCTACATTTCAGCTGAACACCAAATTTCATTCTTCCTCCCACAAGGGAGACAACTCAGAGTTCCATCCCATGATTGCAGACAATTGAAACTCCAGAATCTCTGAGCAATGCTCCCTCATATTGCAACCAGTATGATCACTGGGATGTTCTGTTTTACTCAGTCATTAGGGATTCCAGGCTTGATACATGACATAACTCTGTCATCCCCTTTTCATGCTTCTCTGGTTTCAGAGGATTAAGGGAGAAGAATCTGGAGAACCAAAGTTTTGACAATAAGTATATGCTATTCCTACCCATATTCAATTGGCCATAACTGAGTTACACATCCCTAGCTAACTGCAGGAAAGTCTCAGGAATGTAACTATGTTCAATGCCAGGAAGGAAAGAAGAGGAGTGCTCTTTGACTATAATGGAATCAAACTTGAATTTAATGACAGAAAAACAATAGTAAAATCTCTTTAATTTAATAAAATTAAATAACATGCTTCTAAATAATTGATGGGTCAAGGGGAATGTCTCAAGTGAAATTAAAAATACATAGAATTAAATAAAATGAAATGTAACATATATTTAAAGCAGTACTGAGGGGAAAATAAGAGCACTAAATTTTGCATTAGAAATGAGGAAAGGTCTCAAAATCCATAATTCAAGTTCTCACCTAAAGAAAAAAGAGGAGATAGAATAAAACCCAATGCAAACTAAAAATAATAGAGATAAAAGCAGAAATCAATGAAATTGAAAATAGAAAAAAAATCAACAGATTGAATCAAAGAAAGAAAATGTTGGTCCTATAACAAATCAATACATTGTAAACCTCTACTACAACTGACAAAAATTAAAAGAGAAAAGTCACAAGTCACCAAAATATCAGAAATGAAATAGAGGCTATCGCTTCCTGCAAATATTAAAAAGATAATTTTAAAAAACCATTCTCTACCATTCTCTGACTTTTGATTGGAGTATTTAGCTCACTTACATTTAATGTAATTACTGATAAAGGAAGATTTATGTTGAAACTTTGCTATTTGTTTTCTGTATGTCTTATGTCTTTTTTGTTCCTTTATTGCTTCATTTAATGCCTTCTTTTGTGTTAAGTAGATATTTTCTAGTTTACCATTAATTGACTTCTTGTTCTTTTTACTATTTTTTGTAGTTATTTTCTTAGTGGTTGAACAGAAAATTACAATTAATATTCTAAATTAAAATAGTCTAGATTAATATCAACTTAATTACAATACTATATGAGGACTTCATTCCAATATAATTCCTTTACCTCTCTCATTTGTGTTAAAGTTTTCATATAAACTATATCTTCATACATTATAAGCCCACCAACAGTGTTTTAATGTTATTGCTTAATGCAGTTGCTTTTCAAATTAATGGTAAAGGAAAGAGTTTCTCACCAAAGTGCATTTATATGTTCTTTTATGGTAACTATTTAGTTACCTTTACCAGTAGTATTTACGTGGATCAGAGGGGTGGTGAGTTGCCTGTTACCCCACTCCAATCATCTGAGTGCTTACTGAAACCTTCAGATATTCAGTCAAAAGGCTTATTGTAATTACTCCCATTAAATACTTTGGGACTGAAAGTCCTATATCTAGTGCACCTTTATACATCTGAGGCAGGATTTTCTTCTACTGATGTAATAGAATATATTGAAAAGTAAAACAAAACAAACAAAAAAACCTCCCTGCAGTATGCACAAAACCTTGGAAAGCCTAGGGCTCTTTTATGCTTAAGTCACTTCAGTAATTGAATCTAAAGCTCTGGGAATGCAAAGTGCTACTACCACTCTTCTTCCTCCCTCATTCTTTACCTCTGCCACTCATTCTAATAACATTAGGCTCTAGCTTTCTCTCTCTCTCTCTCTCTCTCTATATATATATATATATATATAGAGAGAGAGAGAGATACAGGGATGAATGTTGTAGAATGTCAGCTGTTCTAACAAACCTAAAATATAGCATCTACTCAGTAAGAAATGGCAGCCAAGGTTTACAGAGTCAGTAGAGTCTCTAGGTCTCTAAGTCAAAGAAGACAATAAAGAATGTATAAATTTTTTTTTTATCTTCTTTAAGATAATTGTTCCTTTTGCTGTGTTTTCATTTGGATTTGAATGGGAAGTCATGAGATATTGCACCAGAGCCTGGTAACAAGATGGTATTTGAGAGAGTTGAGTGAATGATGGATTACTGTAATTCTCAGAATACTAAGATATTCCTAGAGGGTTTTTGTAAAGTAGGGCTCAATAAATATTCATTCAATGAGTGAATGAATGATCGAATTTCCTCTTTTCCCTTTCTTCCTTGTCTTGCCCCTCATCCAAACTAGTTGTCACATATTTAAATTCTTAGATTTCTTAGAAAATATTTTCTCTCCAGAATTATTTTTCCATTATGCCTTGGAACCTCTAACCTCTCTAATGTGCAGGAGCACAGGAAAGCTTTGCTCAAGTCTTTCATGTTCCTCTCTGGGAGGCATATCCGATTACCTTTATAACATGGAAAATTGATGACTCTCTAGGACAGAAAGAAAAATACAGCTCATATACTGCAGGTCACTGCTACCCATTGCCCAGTTTCCATGCCTCATAAGTTAGATTAGATTCCTTGCCTCCTTGGTGACCCAACTTTCTCAGGCGGAATTGATTATCTTTTTTTGTGCCAAGACTCTGCCTTCTATAAACCATGAGCATGGCTCTTACCCTCTACTGGATTATTTTATATCCCTGACCCCTCAACTGCAGCTGCTTAAGAAGAGGAACTACATTCCACTCATTTCCCTGTCTCCAATACTTACTAAGAGGTCTGAGAGTTGGTGTAGAATAAGTGTCTTCTTTAAATAAGTGGATGAGCTAATGAATAAACTGCTGGTACACATTGAAAAATATTTTTCACAGCTATCTGTTGCTGGGCTCTTGGTGGTCCATACCCTTAGCAATGCTGCTTTTATTTGATCTGACTTCTTCTCCACAGCTGTGATTACTTTCTATCCTCAGTGTCAAGTTTAGCCCATAAGAGAAGGTTGACAAAATTTGCTTCAAGGCTTACATGGTGAGGAAAAAACTAGGCCTTGGAGGATTTGCTGAGGTAGCTCAGAGGATAAGCTGAAAGTTCTACTACCAAGTTCAAAAGATCTGAGAAAAGCAAGCAAAGCACTAGCATCTTAGGGAAAATGTTGCAGAGAGTAAGGACTGGCATGCCCTTGGATATACATGTTCAAACATGAGGCAAACAGAAGATTGAAGTCAGTCACCAGCTTAAAATTCTTCAGTGGTTCTTCAATACTACAGCAGAAGGTCCAAACTGATGAACCTACTTTTCAAGATGGCACCTGCCCATCTCTCCTCCTACATCTTCTTGTAAACTCTGCCTTTCAGCACATGCTCTGGCTGTGTTGAGCAAGTTTAGAAATCTTTGTATGCTACGCTATTTCTTTTATAGCTTTTTGGGGGGGGAGGGAATAACTGTAGACTCATTGAAGTTACAAAAATAGTACAGAGAGGTTCTATATACCCATCACCCCATTTCCTTGAATGGTGACATTATTGAAACTATGTAAGTATAGTGAGTTATTGAAGTCAGGAAACTGACTCTGTTGTTTATTTCAGTACCGTTGACCATATGTCCTTTCTGCTTGTAATAAAATCCTTTCCTTAACTCAGCTCAGGTGCCACCTTCTTTATCCATTTAATTGTGTTCCCATGTCATTCTGTATATATTTATATAACAATACATTTTATTATAATAACCTGTGCCTTCTCCTGGGTGGAATGTGAGCTCCTTAATAGCAGAGTCTATGTCTAATTCATCTTTATATCCTTACTGCCTAACCCAGAGATTGGCACATTATAGATAGTAAATACGTGCTGAAAAAATTAATAAATGAGTGTTGCAAGGTAACTAAGGTAGCTGTAATAGAGATCAAAAGGAAGGGAAATATTTAAGAGGTATTACCTGTAATACTTGATGGCTAATTATATAAGGTAAGGGCTGAAGGAGGAGAGATGAGGGTGGGATTCGGAAGTTTATCAGGAATAGTGAATAGGGGGCAGCCTGGGTGGCTCAGCAGTTTGGCGCCTGCTTTCGGACCAAGGCATGATCCTGGAGACCCAGGATCAGGTCCGGCGTTGGGCTCCCTGCATGGAGCCTGCTTCTCTCTCTGCCTCTCTCTCTCTCTCTCTCTCTGTGTGTCTCTCATGAATAAATAAAAAAAATAAAATCTTAAAAAAAAAAAAAGGAATAGTGAATAGGATTGCTTGCCTCTCAGCATCCACTCCAACCTTTCTGGCCTCTCTGGTCTACACAGGCCTATACTCTTGACTCCAGTGACAGAGCACTTGACAAAGGTCTAGACAATCAAAGTACTTTCCAAGCAATATTGATCATTGTAGAGATGGTTACCTGACTTACGCCACCTCGAGTAGTGTTCCATTCACAGAACCTACAAAAAACAAAAGGGCTCTTGATCTTTTCTTCTGAATTAAAACTGAGAAGTTATAAATCCAAGGCTACCATAGCTCTTCTATTTTTCCAAGATATGAATCTGGATCTTCTGGAAGCCATCAAAAGACAGAATCAGGAGAAAGCAAGTCCATATGGTGTTTTGTGTAACCCATGAATCCAGACATGCCTGAAGAAAAAAAATGCGTTATCTCAGATCACTAAAGGAGATGGCACCTTGAATGAATAAATTATCTCTTAATAGAGCTAATTTGAGTTGGTGCTTCTTCAAAGAAAAGGTCCTGACATCCAAATGTTCTGCTGAAGACTATTAGGATTCTGGATTTTGTTTCCTAATTCAGAGTTGCTCTTTCAACCAGATTCCTACCTTAAATAGGGATATAGGCTTCTCTTTACAAAAACTAAAACTAGGCAAAAATTCTCCGTTCAGATGGTTCCTTTGGTGATCCAACTTTTCAGGAGGCCTTCTACTGCAGTAAAGTGCACATTTTCACTTTCAGGCAGACTGGCTTTCTAGTCATGGCCTTTGCACTTACTTACCTGCATGATTTGACACAGTCCTCACTTCCTGAAGCCTCGGGTCTATCATCTGATAAATGGGAAGAAACACGCTTAATTCATTTCCATGAAAATTGAGATAATGTTTATAAAACACAGTTTCAAGGATTTAGTGAGCGCCACATCATGTATGAAGAAGTAGAACAGCAAGAAGCAGAAGAAGCATTAGAAAAAAGAAGAAAGAACAGAAGCAGAAGCATCAGCATGAGAAGGAAGGAGAGAAGGAGGAAGAAGAGGAGGAGGGAGAGGAGTGGAAAGGGGAATAAAAAAGGAGAATAAGAAAAGGAAGGTGAAGAAATAGGGCTTTGTATCTGCCGTTAAATGGACCATAATTTTGATGGTGGACAAAGAATACATAACATTGAACATGAGTCGCATTGTCCCCACCAGTGGCTTGTCTTCTGCTTCTACAATATCCTAGAGTATTGTCAGCCCCACTGGCAAAGCAGAACATTATATGGTGGTAGTAGGTGAATTATTCTCCTGTTCTTACAGTAGGAATCTCAATTCTGTATAAGTCACACTCAAAGTTTTGAGTCTTTCTTTGTGTTATCAAGATTTCTACATTTTTTAAAAGGGAAACTTCCTGTACATTTAAAAATCATGGGATATTTTTGTATCTTCTATATGCATTATGATGGTTTGACTTCCTAGAATAGCTACCAACAGCACAGATTGATTGGTCGGTAAAAAAACAAACAAACAAACAAACAAAAAAACAATGATTATGCCATACTTGCATATTTTGTTTTCTAAAATGTACATGATTTTTAAGATTAAGAATTCAAGACTATGCTGATCAGGGATCCTTTGGACCTGTGAAATCTGACTTCACTCTGCATAAAAGTTACAAGTTTACTGTTTCCAATTTATTCACACTGATAGGCCCAGTAATATTTTATTTTGAAATGTTTCAAATTTATGGTGAAGCAAAGAAAATAAATATAATAGATACCATATCCCCAGTACCCAGATCTAGGGGTTGTTAATATTTTGCCACATTTGTTTTTCTACCCAAAAAAAAAAAAAAAGAAGAAGAAGAAGGAAGAGGAAGTAAGAAAGGAAAGAGGTGACAGGAGGAAGGGAGGGAGGGAGGAAGGAAGAAAGAATTAGAGATAGGCCAACAGCCTATCTATCCATCCTTCCTGTTGGCCTCCAGAAATAGCTACCATATTGAAGTTGGTGTGTGATATTTCTGCACCTGGTTTTGTACATTTTCTATATATGCATGTATTTGTTATCTGTGTACTACTCTTTATATTTTGAAGTTTAAAAATAATACCCTATAGGACAGATCCTTTTGAATTTGGTCCTCCCACTCTTCATTCTGTTTTTGAGATTTATTAGTGATGATAGATGTAGACCTAGCGAATTCATTATAATTGCTTTATGGTATTTATTGTATCATATATAATATGTCTGTATTTATTTCCTACTTATGGACAATTAGGTTGTTTCCATTTTTTGCTATAATAAACAGTGTTGCAATGAACCTCCTTGTATAATTCTTAAAATTCTCCTTGCTTCCCAGTGCAAGATACCTGGAAATAGATTTGTTGGGTCATTGATCATTAACTAACTTCTTCAGCTTTTGAGGTGTTGTCAAATTGTGGTCCAAAGCTGTTGTCTGACCAAATATACTAGAACAAACAATATGCTAGTTTCTATTTTTTTTTCATATTGTTATCAACAACTGTTGCAAGACTTAAAATATTGTCAGCCTGATGGGTAGGAAATAATTTTCCAATTATATTTTAATTTATGACTTCTGTTCCCATACCTTTGAGACAAAACAAACAAACAAACAAACAAACAAACAAAAAAAAACAAGTCATGGGATCATAGCCCACGTGTGAAAGGGCTGGGAAATGAAGTCCTGGGGACAGCCACTTCACAGTGATAACTCCACATTATGGAAGAAGCTAGATGTTTCAGCCACTGATTACGTTTTCAAATGCTTCCTCATAATTTTCATTATCAATTATGAAAAAATGTAGGTCAAAATCATCCATCATAAGTGGAGATTTATCAGTGTTTCTTTGTAATTCTAACATTTTTTGCTTACATAAATTTTAATGCTCAGTTGTTAAAAGAGTCTACAAGTTCGTCTTGGTTTTTTTATGGTAAAGTGTTTCTTTTCAGGTTGCATAATGGGTCTCTTTATCGCTAATAATGCTTTTGATTGGTTTATCATTTTTTATTCATTTTCTTTCAAGCTTTCTGTCATTTCTTCTAGAATATGATAATAGCTGGATTAAGATTTAAAAAAAAGATTTTTAAATGAGAGAAGGTCTTTTTTAACTGCTATTTCTAGTCTAT
Organism: Nyctereutes procyonoides; assembly: GCF_905146905.1. Taxonomy (NCBI): domain Eukaryota; kingdom Metazoa; phylum Chordata; class Mammalia; order Carnivora; family Canidae; genus Nyctereutes; species Nyctereutes procyonoides. The sequence continues at coordinate 6,889,283 of NW_026575137.1, forward strand.
TTATAATAGTAAATATTATATGTTTAGATTTCTTTTTTGAGATTTCTATTTCTGTTTATCATTTTTTATCTTTCCTTACCTTCTATTGAATAAAACATGTTTTTATTAACTTTTGCCCTTTATTATAATTCAGAACTTACACTGTGTATTTTTTTCTTTCTTTTCTCTCTCTTTTTTTCAGTCTTTACTTTTAAATTCCTAATTGAATAATTGAATATTTTTAATTCCTAAATGAACATTTGATTTGGCAATGTCTGAAATTGATCAAAACTCCATCCTCCTCACAAATAGTACAGGTACCTAGGATTCTTTACCTCTGATCACCAATCTTCTCCAAATACCAAATTATTTTCAATACTTTGATTCTATTATATTTATATCTACTCCACCATACTAGTAATTATTTTTCCTTTAGTCAATTCTTTTCTTATTTTTTTAAATTTTTTTTTCAATTTTCTTTTTTAATTTGAGTATCGTTGACACACAATGGGAGATTAGGTTCAGGTGTACGACATATATTATGCTCACCACAAGTGTAGCTACAATCTGGCATTCATCCAAAGCTATTACAATACCATTGACTATGTTCCCTAGGCTGTGCCTTTTATTCCATGACTTCTTCATTCCGTAACAAGAAGCCTGTATCTCCCACTCCCTTTCACCCATTTGCCGCTGCTGCCTCTCTTCTGGCAACCATCAGGTTGTTCTCTGTATTTATAGATCTAATTCTGCTTTTTGGTTTTTTATTCATTTCTTTTTTTGTATTATACATGAGTAAAATCATATGGTATTTGCCTTTCTCTGCCTGACTTATTTCATGTTGAGCCAATCCTTATTTAGATTGATCCATATATGCACTATTTTATTATTTTTTAAGAGTGGCTTCTGTGTCCTCCTTCTTCCTTCTGAGTTCAGCTTCCTACTTTCTGACTAACATACTTCAATAGTTTTGCGAGTGGTAAATTCTTTCAGTAGTGGTTTGAAAATGCCTTTATTTCCTTCTCACTCTTGAATGATGGTTTAGCTAGGTTTAGCTAACTTGAAATCTATTCTTCCTAAACACTCAGAAGATATTACTATAATGTTTTCTGGCTACTTTTATTGCTACTGAAAAGTCTGCCCCAATCATAAATGTTTCTGTGTAATTTGTTTCTTATCCAAGGTTGGTTCTGAGACTTCTTTTTTCCTAAAGGAAGTTCCAAAGTTTTCTCATGGAATCACTTGATTTGAATTCCTAAAAAAAAAAATTATCTTGCTTGAATCTTTTTCTATTTTTTCAAACTTAAGATTTCTGAGTTTCATCAAATCTGGAAAATCTATAGGTACTATACCTTTAAATATTATTGTCTCCTTCTAGAACAAATGTTACATAAGTATTGACTTTTTCTATATCCTATCCTTCTGTTTCTTTTTTTTTTTTTTAAGTTGGCTCCATGCCCAGTGTGGAGCCCAACACAGAGCCTGAACTCAGGGCCTAAGATCAATACCTGAGCTGAGATCAAGAGTCAAAGGTTTAATTTACTAAGCCATCCAGGTGCCCTGGTTTCTTAACTTCTTACTCATTTTTTTTTTTTTTTGGTCTTTTACTTTTTCTGTCCTGCATCAAGGGTAATTTCTTCAGAACTCTCTCCCAGTTTACTAATTGTTCTGTAGCTATATTGTCCATAGGCTATTTAAACCATCATTAAGTTTTAAATTTCAACCACATTCTTTCCTTTTATTTTATTTCTTTTCTTATTTATTTTTTATACATTCTTTCCTTTTAAAGTTCTACCTGGCTTCTCTAAAGTTTTCTCTCTAAAGTTTAAAGATTTCTCTAAAGTTTTTGAAAGTTTTCTCTCTTCTTAATCCTTTAATCACTTACTTTGTATTTTATTTATGATTATCATTCTCGTATTTCAAGTTCCTAGGTGTTTAATCTCATGTGTTTCATCTTCTGATTTTTAATTTACGATTGATTATTGCTCATGTATTTTGTAAATTTTAATTGTGATCTTCTTTTTGTTTATTGGTACTTGTTTTTTACTTCAGGAATGTTTTATGTCTTAAATGAGGCAAGTGTTCTCCCGAGTGATTTTGTGTTTTCTTCTGCCAGTCATCCATATTCTTTTGTTCATATTTTTGGCTTGAGAACTCCAGAATTACGTGAATAATACAAAATGAGATCCCAAACCCATAAGACTCACAGCCCTGGCCATTAATTTTTCATGAGAGACATTTTTTTTTTACCCAGCTTCTGGGTAGAGACAATATTCCTAGTCATTTTCCTATGTCAATTAATTACTAAAAATCCTGCTTTCTGCAAGGTCTCAGCTCCAACTTTTAGCCTCACATAAGTTATATGTTACCCAGTACCTCCCAGAGCTGAAGCATTATCAGATTGCTTGCTTATTATTTTATCTTTTTCTTTTGTCTCTATTTCTGGCAACAGTGGATTTCCATTAACTTTTTGGCAAAGTTAACTACACATTAAAATTTATTGTATTTTATATACCACTTACAGGTTCAGGTATTCATAGTATTTCCATCATGATCTTATATATCAGGTTGTCAGAGCTCCAAGTCCCCGTTGTTCTTCAATCCAATTCTCAAGCGAAGAGTAAGATTCAAAGACCCACTGTCCATCTAGAGATGGACCAGGATATTTCCCACTATCCAGTCCATCAGCTTGGCTTTAGTAGTTTAGAGCAATTAGAATCCTGCCTCTGAAGTTTGCATTTAGAGTATATAGTAATGTTTCTTAAACTGTGGACCCTATGCCTTCCTGTCTCAGAATTATCAGAGGGTTTGTTTAAAGTACATATTTCTAGTCTGAAACACAGATTTACTAAATCAAAAATTTTTACAGATGGAACCTGGATACTTTAAACATTTTTCAGGCAATTTCTATGAAACCAGAGTCTGGTTAACTGCTTATTTACAGGTATCCTTCAACTGGTTAACATTCTTTTAAGTCCTGAAGAACACACCTTATTTTCCTGTGTGCTCACTAACATTTAATAAAATGCATTGTATACATTATGTGGCTGAAAAATATTTTTTGGATTATCAAGATGGGCGAATCAGAGCTTAATTCACACTAGAGCCAAAAGAGCTTGAAGCTTGCTACATATGATCCCATGGCCCCAAACCTCTCTACCCCAACAGTGGACTGAACCCTAATCAAGATTTAAATAATAAAAATGAGTTATTCAATTATTTATCCAACTAAAAGCCTATCAGTAGTAAATAATATATATTTAATATACAATTGTATTCATTAACTCAATAACTCATGATACTCTATGTGACAGGGAAATCATGCATGCCATAAGACCCAGTTTCCTCCCTAAGAGAATTTACCTTGGTAGCATGTTGAACATACACTACAAATAAGGCTTGATCTGCCATTCTTAAGTTAGAGCAGAAGTAAATGCAATGGCCCTAGAATGAAACTGTTGACAAAGCAAGTTACAAAGCTCTCTCCTTTATTCTTACCAAAGGTTAAGAGCACTTAATGGGAAGTTAGGAGTATCAAAATCTCAAAGGCAGCTGGAAGTGTGACTTTTAATTACCTGAAAATTAAAATCAAGATTTTAAATTTAATATCTAATGTCACTGACAGCCAAGATGAAGGGAAGGAGAACCAATTTGATTCAGTCTCTGTCCATAGCAGACACACTGATATTTTAGGGACCATCTTTATTTCTGCTACTGATTTTCTCTGGCTGAGTTGGGGGAGGACATTGGAATTAGGTGACAAGTTCACATGTCTTCGTATTGAAGATGGGTATGTAAATCATCTATTCAGGTGGGAATAACCAGAACTGCATGGTGAAATCTAGAAAACAACAAAGAGAGTCTATGAAATTATGCACTAAGACAAGTTCTAGCAAATGCTGAATGTAGTATTCAGAGATCATGGATCTCTCTTTAAATGGATGACTTAGTTAAGTGACACAACCTTTTTAAGTTATGCAGTCTGTGGCAGAGATTTCTGTATCTCAGTTTCCTCATCCAACCCCCCCTTCCTTTTTTTTTTTTTTTTTTTTTTTTTTTGGTAGGGTCATTATAGAAACACAATTGGGATGTTTCAGAGCCTGGGTGGCTAGGTGGTTGAGTGTCTGCCTTTGGCTCGGGGCATGATCCCAGGGTCCTGGGATCAAGTCCCACATCAGGCTCCCTGTGAGGAACCTGCTTCTCTCTCTGCCTGTGTCTCTGCATCTTTCTCTGTGTCTTTCATAAATAAATAAAATCTTAAAAAAAAAAGAAACCCAATTGGATGAAAGATGAAAAGTATTTTCCTAGATTCACAAAGTTCTCTAGTAATGGGCTATGGTAAAACCTTCTCTCTTCAACCTCCTTCACCACCTTCCTGGAAGCATTTTTTCAGGCCCCACTAAATGGAGAACAACCTCTTAGGCTTGGATTTCCTATAAAGTGCCCAGCAAATGATGAATGTTGTCTATTGGGAATTATAAGAACAAAAGAGACGGATCTCCAAGTTGTTTGGGTCTCCATCTCTGGGTACATCCTCTTTATGTGCTTTGCATCAGAGTTGCCTTCAAATACTCTGTCTTCGCTAAGTAGGGCTTTTCAAATGCCAGCACCATACTGGAGAGTCTTCCCTAAGGGAATGCAAGAAACAACTAGTCAGAGGAATATGTGACTCACCCATGGAATCAAACGAGAAACTGGATAAATAACCATGTCACTGGCAGAAATGAAGGCATTCCCCAACCAAATATCAATTTTAATTATCTTCAGATACTGCTGCAAAGATCATACACTTATATCTGATGTTCTGCTGTATAAGATGGATAGGGCCAGGTGTGGAGGAGACCGAGATGTAGCCCCAGTGTCTGAGGTTGTGTCAATCTAAGGTAGTGGATCCCACAAGGATCCAGGAGGTGGGCAGGGTGAACCTCAAGGACCACATTAACAAAATCAGTCTGAATTACACAAAGTCAAGCACAAGCAAAGGAGTGAAATAAGATTGTGGGGAGGGGATAATTGGCTTAGATATCTGTGCCCTTATCCAAGTGAGAAATAAATTATTGAACAGTGCACGACCTCACGCTATGTGACATACTGCAGCTTAGAGTATCTCTTTGCCTTTAGTTCAGGTTTAATCGTATCTGCATCACCTTCTGCATCAACCTCATACAGATCTCCAACCTGCTTTCATGTCCTGGACTCTTTTGCTCCCATTGCACATGGTTTCCCTAACCCTGCCTTCTAACCCAATCCATTCTCTGCTTTTATTGTTCTGGTTTTCTCTGACCTCCCCATGGTGCAAAATCTCGATTAAGTGCCTCTGGAAGAAGGTAACATTGAAGACAAATTCTCTTTGCACTCAGGCAGTAAGAATGAGCTGTCAGAACCACTGTAGAGAGCCTCTGAAGGGACAATGTGAAAAAGAGTGTAGGGTTACATTAAAAAAAAAAAAAACTCTTCAGTTTTTATATTAAAGTACTGCTTGTTCTCAAACCTTTTAGTCCCCTATTTGGTGCTGACTGGAAAACTTCCAAAAGCAGTTTATCAAGGGAAATGAGAAGGAAATATTTGTTCTACCCTAGAAAATACTCGCTTTAGGGCAAGTATTGCCATTAAGGCCTAAGGCATCACACAACATTTCTTAAATCCAAAGCAGTGGGTTGGGGTATTCCCTGCTACACCTGCATTCCTTTCTGCCTTTTCAATCATTTTTGGTGTTTTCTCTTCTATCTCTGCTCTCAATTGTCCACTCATTGCACCTTTTCCAGAAAATATTTGAGACTGAAAATGGATCCTATTTATAATTCTGTTGGAACAATAAGTATAAGCCAGTACTATCTGGGAGCAACCAAGATGGTGTTCATTATACTGCATGTCTGAATATCTAAGGCCTCATAAACCTAGAGAATTGCCCAAAATCAAAGAGCTGGCATCATAAAAGTGGTTTCTGATACCCTCCAAATGTTCTCAGTTCCTATCTTGACCAAGACATTAACTTCTCTTGTGTTTGCTAATTTTTTCTTGATTCCTGCTTCAGACTCTTGGGTAGCTTTCCTATGTATCGTCTTGCTCAGTTCTTATCCTTGCACCTGAAGCAGCTTCCATGAATCTTAGCTTTGGCTGCCATCTCTGACATTGATTAGTATCCTTCTGTGAATCATCATCTGCCCATTCAAGATAAATTATCCAGACCAGCTGGCTTAGCTCCTCCTCACTTTTCCTTACCATTTCACAAAAAGGACATTCCACAATATCTACTTCTGAATCCATTACATATAAAAATCATCATTATAATAATCTACCTCCAGATAATAAGACTTTCATAGATATTTGATACTCAAGCAAACTTGTGGAGATGTATCGAACACTTCAAAGAAGAGAAGCTGAAGCTCCAGGAAAAATAGCATGGATAACTTGGAATGTTTTCCAATATGATCCCAATATTCCCAATCAAATGTCATATGTTTACCCAAAAGTTTCTAGATTAGGACTATTATAAGTTATCTAAGTGCTCAACTAGTTTATTGGATTTGTATCCCTATGCTTGTCTTTATAGGACTTATTCTTACATAATTACTAGAGAAAGATTTTTTTGTAGCCCATATCTTTGTAGCTGGTCATTCAGATCTCCCCATGGGTTTTGCCCCAAACTCAATTGGGAACAACCAGGCCCTGTGAGGGGATATGCAGTGTTCTTCTATCTGTCCTGTTGCCTTTACCACATGAACCTTGGTACATATGCATCTTATAGCTGAGCCTCTGCTTCATTCCCCTGAATTCTACTCACTGTGATGTTTTTGTCCTTGGGTTTCAAGATCTTTAAGACAACACACCTGGTATCTGATGCTAGAGCTTCCTGAAATCATCCTTCTTGTCCTGTCAATTACCACCAAGGAAAGGCCTCTCTGGCCTAGGGGACACTCTATGCCACTTGACCTCAGTTTGGATATTTAGCTAATAAGGCTGACGTCTTGCTGCCCTCTTTCCCCATAAACTGACTTTCATATTTTGGCTCGACTCAAACTCACATTTCTCCCTAGTCCTCCCTCAAAAAGAACAACTTTGTTTTGCTATACTACTCTAGCGCGTTATTACTTTTATCAAAATTTCCTGGTTTGCTTAAATTCCCTTTGCTGCCTTTTCCAATCTAATCCATTTCACCTGAGGGCTGGTTCTTCTATTTCTTGGTCAATAACTCTAAGCTTTCCCTTATTAAGTGAAACTTGTCATACTCTGCTTGATTCGACCAGAATTTCTATGGAATTTCAGTGGTTGGGGTCTATTGTGAAGAAGAGGAAGCCAGAAACAGGTAAAAATAGGGCTGGGAAAAACTGACATTGCTATTGAACAGATGCTGTGGGGCAGGTTGCCTGGGAACCAGAGAATATGCCCCAACTAACCCAGTGATCTTGCTTTTGACTTAAGACTATAGCTGTATCCACAGTGAGGTTTCCACTGTGGGCCATGGAGTTTCCAGGTCCCATTCATCCATCAGATCAAGTACTATTATGGCTGAAGCAGCCAATATCTTTAATGCAGTACTTCAGTTAGAAACTGGTTATAGGGGAATCCCTGGGTGGCGCAGCGGTTTGGCGCCTGCCTTTGGCCCAGGGCGCAATCCTGGAGACCCGGGATCGATTCCCACATCGGGCTCCCGGTGCATGGAGCCTGCTTCTCCCTCTGCTTGTGTCTCTGCCTCTCTCTCTCTCTCTCTCTCTGTGACTATCATAAATAAATAAAAAAAAATTAGAAACTGGTTATAGGAGAAACATAAATTGACCAACATGATAGGGAGTGATCAAAGGAAGATGTGAGCAGAGAGGACAACTGGCCTTTGGCAACAGAACGGACAGAAAACCATACCAGGTGGTGGAGTGGAAACTCCATTATCCTCTCCCCTGATCAGAGTTGCTCAGTAAGTAGTTAGGATAGATGAACAGTCTTAGGGATTGCTAAGGAGAAAAAAATATAAGCAGAAAAAACGGGTGCCTGGCCGGCTCAGTCAGTAGATTATGTGAGTCTTGATCTCAGAGTTGTGAGTTTGAGCCCTACATTTGGTGTGGAGCTTACATAAATGAAAGAATGAATGAATACCTGCATACAACAACCAATGTATCCACCCCTATAAACTTCTGGATTGTTTGCTTGGTTCTAGATATGTCCTTAGATGTTCTCATTTATATGAATAAGCATGTAAGCTCTGGTATTTGTATCTCCAGAGTGGTATACAGACCTATGGTGAGTTCAGGCTTGAGTTATTTCTTGGTAAGGAAATCACATGAGCCCTGAGAAATCTTGGTCTCAGATAGCTCTTGCCTATATCATTGTGAGACTGTTTAGCCATAATATCTGAGGAGTGATTAATCAAAACTCAACCTTCTCAAACTGTTGTGCCCAAGATTGCGTATCCGAGAAACCACCAAGGAGCCAACACCGATGCAAACACACGAGGGTTTATTTACAACCTCGAGCTTGGGTCCAAGTAAACTCCATACAACAGAGCAGGGACTTGGACCCCCAAGTGGGTTACAGCTGGGTTTTTTATGGCCTGGTCCCCCCTGGTCAGGGGATCTTCAGAAGGGGTGGAGGAATTTTTTCCATTCCAATATGGGGGGAAAGGTGGGGTAGTTTCTTAAGATCTGATATGGGATTCTCTGCCCAGGGCATTCTGCAGTTTTTCCTGTAAAGTTCAGCTCTTATTCCCAGGGACCTAAGATGGCTGTACTTGTACTGATGCTAAACTTGAGGTGGAATGGCCTTAATTTTTCTCGGCCTCCACACAAACGTTAATGGCACATAGTAGTAACCGAAGGAGATTATTACATATAGTCTCTACCCCTTCGGAGTCCCATTCAACAGATTGGAAAGAACTGGAATCTGAATTTTTCAATACACATCAGGTGATCCTGATAGAGTCCATCCCGGAAACCTATGTTGAGAAATCTAGCTTTGTGAAGAGTCAGGGATGGTCCTCAGATCAATGGGTCAAAAATAAAAGGTTAAAGGGAAGGTGTTAAAGGGAGGCAGAGTTAAAACATTTTATTTGGGCTGAATTGAAGGATAATTCTTTCTTGGCCTGTTCTCTGAGGATTTTCCTTCCCATAAATTTTCTGAAGGAAAATGGCTAGAGATAATAACAGCATTGAATATTTAACTGAACTCATACTATGTGTCAGATCCTATGGTAAACACTTTAAAGATATGGCCATTCAATCTTCCCAACAGTCACAGCAAGTAGGTACAATGTTTATTCAAACTATACAAATTTGTTAGTAGATGAAGAACGTCACTTGGTTACAAAACTAGTAGTGGCAGAGCTGAAGTTCTGACGTGAATCTGTTCCTGACTCAGTGCTATCAACGAGCACACTTACTTGCTTCTGAGCATGCAGTATTTGCCCCCCACCAGATCATTTTTGTTCCTCCATGTGTGCATTCAATAGTGAATGAATTTGTTAATTAAACAATTATTTATTCAGCACCTACTATATGAAAACCCATTAAGGATTTTGAGTTGGAGGAGTAAAGACGTCTGATTTAAGGGTTACAGGAATACTCTGGCTGGCGTGCTGAAAGCAGACTTTAGAACAGCAAAATATCTGTGTATTTGTTAGAATCAGTCTAGTTGTGGTCGTAAGAGGTCCCACGTGGCAGTGGCTTGAACAAGAAAGGAGATTATTTCTCTCACAGAGTAGTTCAAGTCATAATCAGGATAAACAAAATGATTTGATAGTGTTTTGGGCTCTGTTATCCCCAGGACACTTCCCATCTTTTCAGAGTCAAAAACCAATCACCACCATGGCTGCATTTTAACCAGGGGTGAGCAGAAGTAGAAAGGGCAGGCAGGCTCTTTTTCTTTTAAGGACATGTTCCAGATATTGCAGGAACATCTGTTTCACTTGCAACCCATTGACTGGAAACCAGGCATGTGGGCGTAACCAATTTCAAGGGACACTGGGTGAGGAAATCTTTGGTTAATCATTTACCCAAATCAAACTGCCATTACTTTAGAACAGTGGCTCTCAAAGTGTGGTTTCTGGACCAGCAGCATCAGAATTATCTCGAAGTTTGTCAGAAATGCAAATTCTCAGGCCCCGTCCCAAACCCACTGCTCAGAAATTCTGGGGATGAGATCCAATGATCATCATGTTAATGAGCTCTCTAGGTAATTCAGGGGCATGCTACCCAGAAGACTAGGGGGAGGGGGCATATTAGAAACAAAAGGAAACACTGCTTCAAACTATTGATCCTTCCTTGCCTAATTTATTATCTAAAGGTTTCAAGAAATTACAGTATAGATATTAATTAAAAGAACTTGAATCTTAAGCATAAAATACAATATTACTAGTTTCATTTTTGGCCTTGCAATAAGTGTGGTTAATTTCATCAGTGTTGTAATGGCCTTAACCTGCAAAGGATACAAAAAAAAAAAGTGCTTTGACAAAACATTTCTTCTGTTACCTTCTCAGGCTATATTTACTCTCCTACTGTGTTTTCTTTGGTTTCCATTAGCTTGTCAGAAAATTACTGTGTGTTGTCAGAGTTAATTGATATTTATAGGACATCCTCAGTATCAACCCACCAAAATGAACAAATAAAAATTGCCATGTCTGCCTGGAGGAGAGAAAAATATTTCTTAGGAAAGTCTTCCTCTTATCTGTAAAGAAAGGGCTGGCTATACAGTGAAGAGCATATATTAGTGTAAAAACCCAGAACAATCGACTGAAATATAGAATGAACAGATAATTTTCTAAGAAAATGTAAATTAGCTTATTTGAATAAAAACAAATACAAAATTCAAATATGCTAATAACAATTGAAAAAACTGAAAAGGTAGCAAATCTTTTCTTTGAAAATGTAGATCTGCTCTTTAAAAAGGCAGCAGGTCTAGTTAGGTTTCAAAGAATGGTAAATTTCCATGTTTTATAAACTATTCGCAGCATAAAGACAAAAGCAACAAGAGAAGAGCCTTTTAACTCATTCAGTAAAGCTTAGTATAACACCAATATATAAACCATATAAGAATAGAACTTAAAACCAGAGACCAAAACTCAATTTATGAAGTCCTAAATAAATTATTAGTAAATTGAATATAGCAACATATTAAGAGTATAAAACATTAAGAAGAAATAGAATATTCCCAAGAATGAAATAATTATTTAACAATAGAAAAATTCTTGGGCAGCCCTGGTGGCTCAGTGGTTTAGCACGGCCTTCAGCCCAGGGTGTGGTCCAGGAGACCCAGGATCGAGTCCCACGTCAGGCTCCCTGCATGGAGCCTGCTTCTCCCTCTGCCTGTGTCTCTCTGCCTCTCTCTCTCTCTGTATCACTCATGAACGAATGAATGAATAAATAAATAATCTTAAAAAAAATTCTTAAAGTAATTCCCAAGAAAAACTCTAAATGTAACTCTCTAGATTTGATAGCACAGTAAAAAAAAATTATAATTGCCTTAATTCAACAACTACTTAATAAAATTCAATACCTACGTCTGAATTTTTAGAAATCCAACTCTATCAGCAATCTAAGGGGGGAAAAACCCCACTTTCTTAGCTTGATAAGAGTATTTACTGTAAGTCAGTAGCATGTATCATATTGTTGCAACATGGAAACATTCCCAATGATAATAGAATGAGACAAGAATTTCTACTTTAACCACTACTATTGAAGCAGAGGTCCTAAAAATGTAATTAAATTAGAAAATAAAATAAAGTTTCTAAATATTGCTGTTATTTGCAGACAGCACAATCACTCTCTTAATAATTCAAAGGTAATCAAATGAGAAGCTATTACAGCTAACAGGAGAGTTCAATAAGAGAAACAGTTACAAATGATAATTTTAAAATTCCAATATAACAGCAAAACTTAAAATACAATAACAATACAAAATACCTAGGAACTTAAGAAATTTAAAAAGCCTTTATGAGTAAAGCTATAAAACTTTACTGGACAAAGAGAATACTGTGTTCATAAAAAGTAAGATTTATGGGACACCTGGGTACCTCAGCAGTTGAGTATCTGCCTTTGGCTCAGGGTGTCATCCTGGAGTCCCAGAATCGAGTCCCACATCGGGCTCCCTGCATCCCTGCATGCTGCTTCTCCCTCTGCCTGGGTCTCTGCCTCTCTCTCTCTCTCTGTGTGTGTGTGTGTCTCTCATGAATAAATAAAATCTTAAAATAGAATAAAATTTATTTTTTAAAAAAATTTTAAAGTAAGACTTACTATTTTCATGTTATCAATTATCACCAAACTATCTAGTAACTTAAAAAGTTGTAATAAAGGGATCCCTGGGTGGCGCAGCAGTTTAGCGCCTGCCTTTGGCCCAGGGCGCAATCCTGGAGACTCGGGATCGAATCCCACATCAGGCTCCTGGTGCATGAAGCCTACTTCTCCCTCTGCCTATGTCTCTGCCTCTCTCTCTCTCTTTGTGACTATCATAAATAAATAAAAATTTTAAAAAAGTTGTAATAAAAATTCCAAGAGGATTTTTCAGAAGACTGTAAGATAATTCTAAGGGTTATCTGAAAAATGTCACACAGGTTAGACAACTTCGGGAAAAAAAAATAAGGAATGATTTCTACCCAATAGGAAAACAGACTACAAAGTTGGAAATATCAAACCATTAAAATATCATTTTAGAAACAAATCAGTGAAATATAAATCTAAAAGCAGTCATTTGTACTTTGGCATTTAGTTTATGGTAAAGGACACTCATTCTAATAATGGGAGAAAGAACCTTCAACAAATAGTGTAGAGATAATTGGCTATCCAAGTGAGGAGGGAGAAGAAGTTTTAAAATCACCCCATGTACAAAAATAAACTCAAGATGCATTAAAGGTCTGAGTATTAGAAGGAAATGTAGCAAGTGGTCTTATTATTTGGTCCTATATCAGATTTAAAAGACATAAAGGGAAAGATTCGCTTTGAACTCACTAAAATTAAAAGCTCCTGGGCTATAAATGATACTATAAACAAAGTAAAAAAAAAAATACCATGGGAATTCATTCAGTAAAGCTAGCATTTAACTGACATATCCATATTTATTATTATCTATTTAAAAGATGAAGATTCGGGATCCCTGGGTGGCGCAGCGGTTTGGCGCCTGCCTTTGGCCCAGGGCGCGATCCTGGAGACCCGGGATCGAATCCCACATCGGGCTCCCGGTGCATGGAGCCTGCTTCTCCCTCTGCCTGTGTCTCTGCCTCTCTCTCTCTCTCTCTGTGACTATCATAAATAAATAAAAATTTAAAAAAAAATAAAATAAATAAAATAAAAGATGAAGATTCATATCTATAATGCATAATCTTTAAAATCTATAGTTGAAAAAAATGGACAAAGATTATAAACAGGCAAAGATTATATGCAAAAAAAAAAATACAAATGTCCATAACAGAAAATGAAGATCATCAATCTTACTAGTTTCCAGGAAAAAACAAATTAATACACACACAATTTTCTCTTATCAAGTTGACAAAATTAGATTAATAAAATTAAAGGAGAACATGTAGAATTGAAGTCAGAATAGGTTAATTTCATAATCTCTTCACAATTATATAAATAGATGGCATTTTTAGAAGACAAATTGCAGAAATCTATGTTGAGGGGAAATTTATATACAAATATAGGAAGGTAGGAGGAAGGAGTATGGAGAATGACATTGCAGAAGGGAAGAGAAGAAAGATGAACACTTGTTATTTTGTATAGTTCTGTATCATTGAATGTTTTAGAGTGAGAATATATTTGTGTATTACTTTTGTATTTATTTTTTTAATTATTAGTTTCAGTTAGAACCAGCCACAGAAATAGAAAACACATTGCAGGCTTGAAGCCCAGACATATTTGTTAGAATTCACTTTCATTCCTCTAGCATGGGTAGCCTAGATTCCAAATCATCCAAATGTACTCTCATCTGTAAGAAGTCAATATGGAACGTAGATTGCTTATGATCTCTCTGCTGCAACTAACACTTTTGTAAACTTGCTTCTCTTTCTTTTTTAATAAACACAAATTCAACTTTTCTGTGGAGTCTCAGAGATTCCATGGCTGTTTCTACTGCCTATGCCTCACTTAATCAGACTCTAGTTAATTAAATTTGCTTTACAGCTGCTACAATTCTTGGGAGCCATTAGGCTTAAGGGAATCTGTTAAATACATAATTTTATGGTGTCAAAATCAGGGAGAAATTGGACGAAGTAGTGAGCTATTTCTGAGCAAATTCAGAAAATTTGTCTATCCGTTATTCCTGTCTCTCCATTATTCCCGTGCTTACTAAGCAAATTAGGAAAACTCTGTTGTTGATCCATTATACTTAGTTGACCAAACTCTGAACAGGGCTCCATCTTAATGTTTGTCCGTTCTCTGCCTAAATCTTGACTGCTAAATCCTGCTAAAGAAAATTATAGAACCCTCAAGATGTGTACCCCTAAATATACACTTAACACCCCCAACTGGGCCTCAAGCCCAGAATTTCTTTTATTCTCTCAAAACTCTATGCTCCTCAAACTCAGATTTCTGTAGGAGTCTTTCCTTCTATTTCACTGAAAAAATTAGATACCATCACAATTTCTCAGTTTTCTCAGTTTTCTACCAGGGGACCTATGAAACTACCCTCCCTCCTTTATTCTGATTTCTGAATTGGAAGAGCCCTCCTTCTTCTAGTCTAAGACTATTATATTCAGCCATAAAGAAAAAAAAAAAAGAGGGGGGATCCCTGGGTGGCACAGCAGTTAGGCGCCTGCCTTTGGCCCAGGGCGCGATCCTAGAGACCCAGGATCGAATCCCACATCCGGCTCCCAGTGCATGGAGCCTGTTTCTCCCTCTGCCTGTGTCTCTGCCTCTCTCTCTCTGTGACTATCATAAATAAATAAAAATTTTAAAAAAGAGGAAACTTGCCATTTGCAACAATATGGATGAAGCATGAAGGCATTATGCTAAGTGAATAAACCAGACAGAAAGACAAATACTGTATGGTATCACTTATATGTAGAATCTAAAAACAGAAAGAAAAGAAAAACTCATAGAAACAGAGAGGAGAGTAATGGTTGCTGAGGTATGGAAAAAATGGGGAGATACTAGGCAAACGGTACAAAATTTCAGTTAGAAGATGAATAAGTTTTAAGGAACTAATGTACAGCATGATGACTATTGTTAATAATATTGTATTATATTTTTGAATTCTGCTAAAAGAGTAGATATTAAGCATCCTCACCTCACCATGAGCTGATGGATATGTTGGTTAACCTGATTGTGGTAAATATTTCACAACTATACATATATTGATTTATCATGTTAAAGAAATCAAAGGTATACATATTGGAAACAAAGGCATTAAACTGTCTTTGTTCACAGATGACATGATTATCTATGTAGAGAATCTGAATCAATCAGCAATAACCCCCAGAACTAATAAGTGATAAAGGCAAGGTTGTAGGATTCAATGTCAATATAAAAAAAAAAATCAGTTGCTTTTTTGTCTTTCAATGAACCAATGCAGTTTGAAATTAAAAAAAAAAAAAACTACAATACCATTTACATTAGTACCCCCAAAATGAAATATGTATAAATCTAACAAAATATATACAAGGTTTATATGAGGAAAACTACAAAACTAGTCTACAAATAATCTCAAAGAACTAAACACATAGAAAGAGTCCATGTTTGTGGATGGGAAGATTCAATACTATCAAGATTTTAGTTCTTCCGAACTCAATTTATAGATTCAGTGTCCTACCGTTCAAAATTCCAGCAAATTATTTTATGAATCTCAGCCAAATGATTCTAAAGTTGACATGCAGGGACAAAAGACCCAGAATGGCCAACACGATGTGGGAGAAGAACAAAGTTGGAGGACCGATGCTGCTCAACTTCACTTACTATAAATCTATAGTAACCAAAATAGTGTGGTGTTGGTGAGGGAATAGATCAATGCAACAGAATAGAAGGCACATGTATAGTCCATCTCTGACAAAGGAGCAAAGGCAATACAATGGAGAAAAGATTGTTTCTTCAACAAATAGTAAAGGAACACTGGATGTCCACGTGCAAATGAATGAATCTAAATCTTACATTCTTCACAAAAATTAATGCAAAATGGATCATAGACCTAAATGGAAAACACAAAACTAAAACCCATAAAAGATAACACAAGGAGATAACCAGATGACCTCAGGTTCAGTGATGCTTTTTAGACACAATTCCAAAGATACAACCCATGAAAAAAGTAATTGATAAATTAGACTTCATTAAAATTAAAAACTTCTGCATTGCAAAAGGTAACATTAAGAGAATTAAAAGACAAACCATAGACTGGGAGAAAGTATTTGTAAAAGACACATGTGATAAAGGACTGGTATGCAAAATATACAATAAATTCTTAAAACAAGAGGAACACCTGGGTCGCTCAGTGGTTGAGTATCTGCCTTTGGCTCAGGATGTGAGTCCCACATCGGGCTCCCTCTGCCTATGTCTCTGCCTCTCTGTGTCTCTCATGAATAAATAAATAAAATCTTAAAAAAAAATAAGAAAACAACCTAATTTTAAAATGGACCAAAGACAGTAACAGACACCTCACCAAGGAAGATACACAGGTGGCAAAGAATATGTGAAAAGATGTTCCACATCACATACCATCAGGAAAATGAAAATTAAAACAACAATGAGATACCATTACACACCTATTAAAATGGCCAAACTCTGGAACATGCATAACACCAAATGCTGGTGAGAATGTGGGGCAACAAGAACTCTCATACATTGTGGCAGGAATGCACAACAGTAGAGCCACCTTAGAAGATAGTTTGACAGTTTCTTACAAAACTAAACATGATTCAGCAATCGTGCTTTGTGGTATTTACCCAAAGGTAGGCAGAGAACAGAGGATATTTAGGGCAGTAAAAATCTTCTGTATTATAATAATAAATATGTCCTTGTGCCTTTGTCCAAACCCATAGAATGTACAACACCAAGAGTAACCCTTAGGTAAATGAGGGTCATTGGGTGACTATGATGTGTCAATATAGGTTCATCCTTAGTTTAAAAAAATGTACAGTTTTGGTGAGTGATAGTGTTAATGGGGGAGGTTACACATGTGTGGGAGGCTGGAGGTACATGGAAAATCTATGATCCTCCATATTAGAAACCTAAAATTGCTGTAAAAATGTCTTTAACAAAAAATATGTTGTATACCTTAAATTTATACAGTTTTATTTGCCAATTATATTTCAATAAATTGGGGAAAATAAGACTATTAGACTCCACAGATTTCTGGGTCTACCCTCTACTACTATCACAGGGGCCTTACTCTATTGATAAATCCCTCCTTCTAGCTATGTCTGCTTCTCTCTTTCTCTGGGTCCTTCCCATTATTATTTAAATATAAATCAGTAAAACTTAAACCCTATCTCAAACTGGCATCTACCTCTAATTTTCATATCCCTTTCTTTCATGGTTACATCTCTGAAAAAAAATCCTCTTACATGGTGGAAATATTTGTTCTTAATGTCAAATCGTTTCTTGTAATATTTCCCATTTCTCTTTCTCTCTATTCAAGCAGGTAGTTGCCTCTGGCAATTTTCTCAAGGTGATTGACTAGAAAGAGAGAAGAATGTGTTTCTGAGACCTCCCTTTAATTCTATTGTGGAAAAATATGTTTGGGCTGTAAACTCAATGAATGGAAAAGAGAAGAATTACTCTGCTTGTCCTGACACCCTCTGCCCCTGTTGAAAGATGCCTTTGAGTTGAGAAAGGGAGAGAAATAGTTTAGGTAATAAAGGCAAAGCTTCACAGATAAGGCAGTTCCCCTATGAGATTTATAGCATTGGAGGGCAAAGATAGAATGTCCTTGCTTTTTAGGCACAGCTTGGAGGGAGGCCCAAGAAAGATGATATCTCCCTGTTGTATCTACCCAAAGAAACTATTGATACTCGTGTCCAAGTCATGACACAGAAGCCAGGTGGGAGCCCTTGTAGGCATAAACGAGATGTCTATGAGGCATCCTGTAGGTATCAATGGGTAAGAGCCATCTCCTCTTACATTCCCAAGAACCAAGACTCCTGAGAAATGTGACTGAATCTTGAAGATAGAATGAGTCTCCAAAAGAACTGAGATTAAGTAGGTGCCACCATAGTGAACGGTAGAATTGAAATAGCATAACTAAGTATCCAGAATGAGGTTTGTGCCGAGGTGAGCAACAACTTTTATTCCTGCTAAGTTCACCTGATATGCCTGGGACATTTTGTTTGACCACTCTTTCCTTTAAACTCTCTCTTGCCCTGAAATTCATGACTGAAAAATTCTGGTATTTCTACCAGCTTCCTGGCTGCTTCTTAATCCATCTCATGGATCTTTCATCTGCTTATTCTTTAACTGGTACCACTTATTTATTATATTAATACTTGCTCAATGTCTACCATGGACCTGACATTGTTCTAGGGACCAGGCATAGGACAATAACCAGACAGATTTGGCCTCTTCCACTATGAGTGACAGCCTAGCGGAACTAAGAAACCAAGTCTGGACAAAGATAAATTTGAACCCACATCGGGTTTGGATCACGCACTGCATGTGATTTCATCAGCAAATATGGATTCAACAACCTGTATTACAGTAATAACTTACACATCTCTAAGTCAGGCCAGGTATCTGCCTAGAGATTTGGATAGTTTTATCCATCTGCCTCCTACCTCGGCCTTCTTGAATATCCTTTTGCATCTCAGACACAAGATGTCAAAAACTGGCCTGTTTTGCTTATTTTATGAATGTCATGTATGTCATCCTATTGCTCAAGCTAAAAACTTGGCCTTTATTCTTTATTTTTTCTCTCCCTTGTCATTCTCATACTATCTGTTCCTAAGTTCTGTTATGATATATTCTGTGCATCTCTTAATTTTACTCACTGCTAGCTCTTCCCTAGACTACTGGAATAGACACCTAATTAGTCTCACGGTTTCTAATTTTGTCTCACCCAAATCATTCTTTATACTATAGTCAGAGTCATCTTTTCTAAAGCAACTCTTATCAGGACACTATCTTTCTTAACTCTTTGGTGATTTTCCCAATACTCTTGGGAAAAAGCTTAACAATTTGTATCGTCCCTAAGTCCCTGTGAGATACTATACCTATAAACCTTCCCATTCTCATCAGCTGCCACCCCATCTTTGGCCTCTCCTACCATCCCTGTACCACATGCCACAATTTGGTCATCTCTCTCTTTTTTTTCTCAGCTTTTCAAACATTGCAGGAAGGTTCTTGTATCCAATTCTTTGCATACATCTCCCCTTGTCTCTGCAACTTAATATTTTTGCCAAACTTCCTCCCCAACTATCACTTGGAAAACCTCTGATCATCCTCCAATACTTGATTTGGACTTTATATCTTAGCTCAGTAGGAATTGTACTCCTTCAACATGCTTCCATAATATGTGGCACTTTTTGTAACACCACTTATATCATGTGTACCACTTATATCATGTATCATTGACTATCTACTTATTTGTAATCCTCCAACAGTAAGTTCTTTGAAGACTAAGACTGCTATTTTCACCATTGCTTACACATAGTAGGAGCATTATATATATATCTATATGCATATACTTAGTAAATACATATATATATACACATATGCTTAAGTATATATGTATTTCTAGTATTTACATTATAATTTTACATTAAAATTTGCATTATAATATTTATATGTATTTTTATATATACATATACTTAAGTATATATGTATTTAAAATACATTACATGTTATGTTTACTATGGCACTTTAAATAAATGAAAGCATTTATACTGTAGTATTTCTAGATAGGACTAAAGTTGCGAGATTTATGGTAGACTGAAAAACCTGTTGAGTTTTTCATTTGATGAGATGCTATTTGAACTTCTAGGATGTCCTGGGTAGTGACTTTAATCATTAGCCAGATAGAAAACCGTCCCCTGGATTTTCCTCCCAGGCAGATTTATTATGAAGCTAATGGAGTTGAAGTTGCAAGGCTCCTCCTTTGCAGGGGCTCTTCCAAAGTCCCACAGGGGTGCCAGCAGTTCAGTCACAATTATATGATCTTGTAAACTTTGAAAAATACAAAACTTACCCACAGGTGCCTTTTATTCCAACTTATTTTCTGTCATTTCTTCTTATATCTAGTCATGCTGGAAGAGTCATAGGCATTTTTGAAATGTGGATAAGGAGAAGCTGAGTGCTAGGTACATTTAGTGGGATATGTTTATTTAGTTTGCAATTATTTCCATGCAAGTAGCTAACTAATTAATTAAAATATTATTTTCCTGGATTGTCTGACATTTGTAATTTTTATGATTTTTCCTTATCATTAGTAAGTAATTGCTTTTTTATTTGTTTAAAAAAATTATAAATTTAAAAGAGCCCACTCACAAATTATATCAGCCTCAAGTCTTATATAACCTGGATGTTTCTTTGATATGAACAAAGAAAACAGGAGGCAACAGGGAATGAACGGTGATTTCTATGCCAATCTATTTTCTACTGGTCTTCTTGGTGAGGTCCAGTTAAGAAGGTGATGTGAATCGCAGTCACACAGCTGTCAGGCAAGAAGATACTTACCTCATCTCGAGGTCCCAGTCTGAAACTGTTCCTAAGTTCCTTAATTCACTGATTACATTCTTTAGGTTGGTTCCTTCCATGTGCAACCCACTAAGGAATGATGAAACATTCTCAGAAAACAATGCAAATGTACGAGGCTATAGAGGTTATGCCGGTTTTTGCACCACACTCGTCCTGGGGATGGTCCCACCCAGCAAGGAGCATCCAGTCTAATAAAGATACAAATAAAAAACTAGGCAACCTCCACAATTACCCAGATGTCTGTACAGTGGTCTTGTGCTTTTTACTTGCTCAACAAATATTAATTGAACCCATACTCTGTGCACGGAATTTTATCTCTAAATGTGAGGTAAATGGATAGGGCATTCAACTATGACCTCTGCCAGGAGAGGATCTGATTTCAAGTGGGACCAAGAGTTACCAGTGAACGGTCAGATGATAGTTCTCAGGCAAATCTTGTCATTGCTAATTGAAGGCAGAGAAATTTCAGCTTCCACCAAAGAGCCTGGGTGGTAGCAGTGTTTAAGCAAGTCAACATGTGTAAAATGATGTGATGTTGAAAATCTTCTGCTTCATAATCAAAGAAAATAAAAAAAATCTCAGAGGAAATTGAAAATTATGAGCTTTCTGCGGGTTCCACGAAGGCATAAATCTCTCAGCTTTTGACTAGACAATTGGCTATTTCATGTTATTAAATAGAAACACTGCTCTTCTCAACAGTGAATGACTAATTTCAAGGGATATGCAATAATGTCATCTGTCTTCAGGAAATCTCAGGGAAGTAAAGAAAATATACTTTATCCCCATTGCAATTAGCATGTGTAATGTGCTCAACTTTCTTCTCCCCTCCTCCTGACTCACCCCTAATAAAGAGGAATGTTTTATTTGGTAAAGGAAAGAAAATTAAGCCTCTCCAGAGGTATGTACCCTTTATTGAGGATCTATTATTTCTGTATACTGCTTGTTTAATTCTCACATAAATATCATTACCTCCATTTTACAAAAGAGGACCCAGTCTCAAGGAACATGCCCGAGGCAGCTAATAAGTGGTTGAATCAGAGGTGAAATTTGAGTCTTACTGCACCAAATCACATTCCCTCCCGCGATGCAAAAGTATTTCGTTCCTCATGCATAGGCTTGAGCTTTTGTGGATTTTATGGGAGCTGAGCTCAAGAGGTTAGGAATGCTGGGAGGCACAGCTGGCCAACATGGGTATGTAGCCGGTTCTAATCTCCATGGAACATAAAATTTTCATAGGTGTAGATCTGACTCCTGCTTCTGCCAAACCAGCAGTGTCTACAAGGGACAACCCTGTCACTGGTAGTTGGTTGCTCTGGAAAAAAAATGGGAGAATTGGAAAGAAAAGGCCTTTTCCCTTCCACATCTCACATACGCACTATGAACTAGTGCCTCTCCTAAGGTCATCACATACATAAGCCCAAATACCATGGAGGAAATCTGGCTGGACAGATAAAATCCATCCCGTGTTTCAATTCTTTGCTCTCCTTTCGCTTCAGGATAATTCCAAACTCCTGAGAATGACAAATCTTGCAATAATTACTCCTCACCCTAATCTATGCACTCTCCAAGCCTGAGGAACAAGTTAACATTTCTACACCTTCCTGTGTTTTCAGATATTTCTCTTTGCCTTTGACTCACTTTATTTCATTTGCCAGAAATGCCTTCCTCACCTTCTTTTTGGTTTGGTAAAACGCTTCTGATTCTCCAATATACAGTTCAGTTAACATACTTCTGAAGAATCTCTTGACCCTGGTAGGCAAAATTAATTTTTCCAGCCTCTGAGTGCCTATGATAATTTGTGCATATCTTTATTTGAATATTTATCATATTATAGTATGATTATTTAATAGTTTATGTGTCTGAATCCTCTACTGAATTACATCTATTTCCTATTCATCTTTTTTTTTAATTTTTTTTAATTTTTATTTATTTATGATAGTCACACAGAATGAGAGAGGGAGGCAGAGACACAGGCAGAGGGAGAAGCAGGCTCCATGCACCGGGAGCCCGATGTGGGATTCGATCCCGGGTCTCCAGGATCGCGCCCTGGGCCAAAGGCAGGCGCCAAACCGCTGCGCCACCAGGGATCCCTCCTATTCATCTTTCTACCTAGGTTCAATTAATAAATGGATAATGTCCTGATTGTCCTTTCCTGTTTTATTTAAGTTGGGGTCACATTCTATACTTTTCCTTTCTGGTGAAATAAAATCAGACTTAATTTCAGGAAGAAATGTAATTCTAACCCAGGAGCCAAAAGAGAAGATGCAAGAACGGAAGTAGAAGAGGTGGTTAAAGTAAGTGGGTGCAAATTTGATGACAGTCTTCACCAGGCTTTCTGAAGGGAGAATCATCTGTTTTTGAACAAGTGCCTTCTCTTGCCTCTCTTGTCAGAATGCAGTTAGACATGGAACATTTGAAAAGTTCCTGGGAGAGAATGAATATAGATCATGACAGAAAGAAGATCAGGACAGTTTCTAAACCATCCAATATTCTTCAGAGATACCTTAGTTCATCCAGGGTCAGGGGTGAACAGAGATTGATGTGTTGCTCATGGAATTGAGGGCAGCATGGGATGATTGAAAAGACATGAGGTTTGCAGTGAGACAGTTCTGAAGTCACACACCAGCACCGCCGGGTAGTCACTGTGCGTCCTCAGACAGGTTATGTAACTTCTCCATGCCGGGCATTACTAACCCCCAATGTAAGAACAACAGTTTCAAGCAGCATAAAATATTATCAATGTCTGGTTCACAGTCAGTGCTCATTAATGCTATTTCCCTCCCTTAGAAAGAAATAGATGGCATACATTTACATTAAGAATTAGGTATATCCAGCGATTTTCTCAAAGCTCTAACAGATGCAGTTGGAAATTTTCTTGGTTTCTCAACTCCTTAGTTGGTGAAATACTAGAGAATGCTATTATCTGGTGGTAACATATGTGAGGTGGAATCGGTTCTCTGATGGGAACGTTAGCAAAGCACTGAGCTAGAATTCCTTTTAATGATCTTCCCTGATCTGGAAGGAAATAACATTCGTTGCTTGAGTCTTGGGCAGATGTTTTCAAAAAGAAGACTGTGCATATGTTGATAGTGTGGATATGCTCAACTTCTAAAGAAAACATTTATTTTATTTTTTTTTAAAGAAAACATTTAATCACAGGTCATGATATGCACTTTTCTTAAAATTTGTCTCATTGGAAGCTTTCAAACAGAATTTGCATAATTCTCTCTCTTTACTTTCAAAATAAATAGTACATAATTCGAACTGGGGTATCTGGTAAAACACTCCAAATCATGAGCAAATGAATTTGTCCTGAACTTTTTGTATTTCTATATAGTGAATATCACTGCTGAGTGGCAATAATGTCAGAATTTACTCCAGAAAATGCTGGTATATTTTGAGTATCATCTTTATGTATATAGTATTTTATTAAGGTAATACAAGCACAGTGTGACATTACTTGGTTTTCCCTGCAATTTTGAAAGGTTAATTGAATTGTTGAGCAATATTTTAATTTATTCTAATTTGCTTCATTGAGATTCATCCTTCTAATAGTTTTGAATATCTTTGCATGCATTAAGGTCTATTAAAGTGAAGCCTTTTTTTTTTTTAACCAAATATTCATTGGTGGCCATTTTCTCCATTTTATATTTAAACCCTATTGTTAGCCAAACGTCAAACACTTTAGAAATCTTTGCATTAAAGGTCATTTTTCTGATAGCTGAAGTCATCTTTTTCACATAATATCCTGGAACGGAAAGTGCTTGGTTATTCAAAAGTCTCATTCCTATCTTTTAAATGGGGTGCAGATAGAGACCATAGTATTTTTACGGATGTGGAAATGTTGCCAAATCAATTCCTAGGATTTCATTTTTATAATGGCAAGTCAGGCCTCTCCTTGCATTCAAAGAAGAAAATTTGCTGAACCGCAAGTGTGGAACCAGAAGGCCATATGCTAAAGTAAATTGCTACTATATGAGCAAATGGCACGCTGCCACCACGAGAAGACATTTTCATTACTTCTCATTCACTACAGGCTCCATAGTTTTTCCCCAGTTATAAAGATCATTTTAAGTAAAGAGATGGAGCAACACTCTCAGGATGAGATGCTTTAAGAATATTTTGTGTAGTTAAGCCAGAGCTTAGTGAAAAAAATGAACAACCTAGTGATGAAAGGAGAGAAAAGAAGCTTCCACTCATGAATTAGTGTCGTCGGTGGATGTCCTTTTTCTATCTTTTAGAATCACAGGTATGAGGAAATTGCAACCAAAATCTATTCTCAGATGTCAAAGTATAATTATCAGAAGCTAAAATCATAATTCTAAGGCAAATATTATATGTGCAAATTTTTCTCAATGAGGAAACCGATAAGGTGTTAATGATTGACTCAAAGAACATTTACAATGCTGGGATATTCTTAGGAAATTTAACAAAGAAATGTTGGGTTAAGATTGCTAATTTCCACTTAAAAATATAACAGATTTATTATGGTCCAACAAGTCATAAGTCTTTGGCAGCATTTATTTCACTGAACAGGAATTATTTTCATTTTTACTAAAAAAAATCTATGAGTTAGGCAACTTTGTTAAATCTGGGACCTCTAATCAATAATAATGACATTAAGTATATTCTTCTAGACAATCATTGATGGCCTTTGCCCCATATGATATTGAAAAGACATACCACACCTTTATGTCTTTTTTCCTGAGTTTTAGATAATTCTCTGACAAAAGTAATGAATTGTGCAGTAGATGCCTGCCATAAGTTTTAAAGTACCACTTGTAAATGAATTTATATTTTAATGGAATATTATGTGTACTCAACCCTGTTTTAGTCTTTTTGCATATAAGGAATTTTAGGAATCCTGCTCAACATTGTATTAGGATATATGAAAGTTGAGTTGTAAACGGATAGTGAGCAATAGAGTTACATTTTTTTTAAGATTTTATTTATTTGACAGAGAGAAAGAGAGCAAGCACACACACAAGCAGGAGGAGAAGTGGGCTCCCTGATGAGCAAGGAGCTCAAGACTCAAACTCGATCCCAGGACCCCAGCAACATGACCTGAGCCAAAGGTAGACACTTAGCCAACTGAGTCACCCAGCCACCCCCAGAGTGACACTTTAAAGACATTTTATACTGTTTTCTTATCCTAAAGCCACTACATCACTTAACACATGCATTTTCATAGGCCTTCAAAACCTGTGAAGGGCTTAGACACCATATGTGTCAAATAGATAAAATGGCCTTGCTCTAACACACATACAGACCCACCAACAATGACATCTTCTCCAGGTTAAGGAATCACTTTTGTACTGTACAGGTTGACATGCTACAGCCTATGTATCAAGGCCTTCCATAGTTCCTCTGAAATTGCTTCTCTGCTATTCCCCAAATCACATGCCTGGTTTGGGCACATATCAGGGTGAGTCAGTGGCCTGCTACACACCTACATGGGCTCTGAAGCCAGATCCTTTGCAATGAATCCCCGATTATTCAGAATTCTGCTCTGGGCAAATTATTCAACTTCTTTACGCCTCTCTCCAAATTTCTAAAATGGGACAAATAAATTTACCTTCCACAAAGAGTCCCCATGGGAATTAAATGAATACATTTTCACCATTTACATAGGACATTGTCCTTGTCCTCGTGAATGTACAATAATTGTCAACTCTTCTTGGTCAGATCAGCCTTTTTGTCCTCCATTCTGTGTTTCCTGTCTTCCCCCCACACACACACTTTTATCTCTCCCCATACCTGGAAAGTTCTCTCAATATGAGCCATCTTCAGTGCTCTTCTACAATCTCTTATTTCTCTAACTCTTAAAGATCTCCTCTTCTAAACAATCATCACACTTAAGTATATAGTTTCTTCTACAGTTTGAGGCTGCTCCATGTATCCTGTTATTTCCACAACTTAGACATGAACACCTTCAGGACAGTGTAACATCAAGAGGCATGTGCTAATTTGATAAGGGACACTTCTACTTAGGAAAATAGGCTCAAGCCCAAAGGCTCAAGATTAGAAGAAAGTAGGATGAGGATAATAAATAACAGTCACTATGCTGTTAAGTCAGACCTCTCCTTCCAACAACTCCTATTGCATGTGTCAATGTGTTTAATTTGCTTTTTTATCTGTAAGTTTATTTACATGGAAAGATGTGCTTGCGAGGCTGCTCTCTGCATTTGACTTTGCTCATGAACTAGTAGCGTCCTTAGAGAGCAGAGAAGGCACAGATTTGGAAAAGCCTGGCAAGAGATCAGGAAACAGGACGTACATTTTTTTTCTATCTTCAAGAAAATCTCTTGCATATCTACCGTGCACCAATCAACCTGTTGAGACTTTCAAACCGGTCAATCTTGTGAGCATAGTGATAATTGAACTAATTTGGATTTTTGTAGATCCCAAATTTTTTTAATGATATGTATAAATTTTAAATATGAGATCCAAAATATGTACAGTTGACCCTTGAACAACATCAGGATTAGGGGTGCTGACCCCTGCATAGTCAAAACTCCATGTATAACTTCTGACTTCCATGAAATTTTACAAATAGCATATGGTTGACTGGAAACCTTACCAATAACATCAGCAGGTGATTAACACATATTTAGTATATTATATATATTAAATGCTATATTCTTACAGTCAAGTAAGCTAGAGAAAAGTAAATGTTATTAAGAAAATCATAAGGTAGAGAAAATACATTTATAGTACTGTAGTGTATTTATCAAAAAAAATCCATGTGTAAGTGGACTTGCACAGTTCATACCTGTTTGAGGGTCAACTGTACATTCAATCTCAAATATGAGTCATCTCTAGTCTTTCTTTTCCATGAGAGACCCCTGTGAGGAGACAGGAGCTCACATCTACTCACCCTACAGCCACCTTCAGTAGAGTTTGTACATAAAACACTTTGGCCCAAGCAGCCTTTGTTCCCTGTGCTGGGACTTTGTTCTCCACCAGGTTCTGCTGCTGTTGCTGCTGGTATCACAACTGAAGCTGTGTCTGTCCCACCATCATGGTAAACCGTGTCACCCTTGCTTCTTCACCATGGTCCTCTGTGGAAGGTAGCATTGTGAGTGGGCTGCCTTTTGCCTGGTGTTAGCATTGAAAGGCCTGCATGCCAGAAAGTTCTCCATTCCCCAGCAAATTGGAATAGTTGCTCATTGAAGCTTATGCATTGGCTGAACCTTCCCTCAGGCCAAACATCAGAGGATCTGCATCCACTCACTCCTATGCCAGACAGAGTCTATTCTCTGCTTCTTTACCCCTTTCTCAGGAGCTCTTTATTTGCCTCCCACTGAACTTTGCATCAGTCACCACCAATTTCCTCAGGCGATGAGATGCGTTCCCATGGGGTGCAGTGCAATGACAGCGATAAGTTCTGGTGTTTTGTCTGCCTGCCTCTCCCCCTCCACAGCTTCAGCCCCTCCTTCCTTTTTCTCTTTCTCCCCAGGTCCCCATAGCTTCGCCATTTGAGAAGAATCAACCATTAGCTCTCTAAGAGTTCGCATATTTCAACATAGCTCCTTAGTATCTTTTGATCACTTCTGAACCAAGATCCTTGCCCCAATGTCTTTTTCTGACTGTCTAACTGTATGAGAAAAATACATCTGCCAAGTCTGCTATATTTAAATGTCTGAAGCTGGAATCAAGGCCATTTTCCCATTGGTCAGAAAGGGTGTGTTCTTCACTTGGTTTTACTAAATGCTAAATAAGAATATAAGAAACATGAGGCTACTTTAAGAGCCATAAGAATAAAAAGAGAAAAGCTGAAGAGCCTCCCCAGCTGAACAACAGTTCTCATTTGATTAACACAAGAAAGAAAAATAGTCATAAAGTTCTCTAAATATCTCTTCCTCAGAAAAAGAACCAAAAATGTATATTTAATACCCCAAATATATTTCTCAAAGTTCTAAGCTACAGAACATATGAGTTGGTAGGAATCCTGAAGAATTCATAATTTTAACTCTGTTATCGTGACACAACAATATGCTCAAAAGTAATGTTTGGATATTCTTTCAACATAATCGATAGCTAAGCATATGCATGGTACTATGGGTGATAAGAATCACATGTAAAAGTTTATGCCTTGATGTAGATTGGAGAGGGTATCTGAGGATATAAAAGGATTATTTTATGGGAAAAGAAGACACTCTCCCCTTAAATGCCATAGTACTTCATAGGCTACATGAGAAATACATATCGGTCTCAGAACTCTCCTATTGAAATCCTTCAGGAGCCTCCCACAAATCTTTATATGGACTGGAGGGTTCTGTGTGATCTGACTGGGGGGTTATTTGCCCCCACCCCCACCCCCCCTTGTCCCTAGAGGGGACATTGGGCTGTATCTGGAAACATTAGGAGTTGTCACAACTGAAGGGAGAGAAGTCATCTTGGCATCTAGTGGGTAGAGGCCAGAGATGCTACTAACATCTCACAAACAAGAGCTTCCCACAGCAAAAAGTCATCTGACCCCAAATGTCAATAGTGCTGAGCTGGAAAAGGGTTTATCCAGTCCCTCTCCACCTCTCTGGATGCCTCTTCTACCACTTGCATCCTTCTTTGCTTTGTTCCTCTCATTCCGGCCTTCTTACCATTCCTTGAGTGGGCCCTTATCCTTCCTACAACTTGGACTTTACCATATTGTTCCCACTGCTGGAATATTTTCCTCCAAGACCTCTCTTCCTTTGCCTGGTTAAGTTTCTGTTCTTAAGCTCTCAGCTTCAAAATCACTTTCTTGGAGTGCCTCAAGCCATTAATTCAGGCAGAACTTATCTGGTCTCCTGGCATCCTGCACTTCCTTCCTAGCTTGTTTCATAGTTAATAATTGTGTATGTGGTCGCTGGCCTCCTAACTGTCTGCATCATTAGGCTCCAAGAAAGGGCCCTGTTTCTTTGCTCACCTTGAAATCTCTAATCCAACATAATTCCTGTAGGTAGAAAAGTCTCAATGACTGTACTTTCGGATGAATGAATAAACATTCAAGTACATGCTTAGAACAAGTAAACAAGTATGATATCAAACATTTATTGAGTGTGTGCTGTGTGTCAGGCACTGTATTAAATGCTCTTTAAGGATCATTCTGTCCTTACATGGTCCTCAGGATATAGACACTCATCTCTTATTATCTTGTTGACAAGTCAGGGATGGAGTCATTGAGAGGTTGTATATCTTGCTGAAGATCTCCTAGCTTTGTAAGTGGAGGAGCCAAAATACCTTCTTAGGTCTGTCTGACTCCAAAGTCTCCCACTTGAACGTTCCTAGCAGAAGAGTCCAAATATTCAGCGAGAAAAGAAAGCAAGAAAATAAAGGATGCGGTCATCTGCTTCTGGGGACACATTTTTTTCTTTTCTAGTAGATTTTGCCCAGAAGTCATTGTTTCTTGACAAAGGCATCAGGTAAGCACATGCTCTATAGAGAAACTTCTGAGAAGAGTCGAACAGTTGTTACAGCCAGGGGTGAAGCCAGGCATTGGCGGGGGCTCAGTATGAAAAGGAAAAGGTAACCATAGAGATTAGGGGTCTTGCAACTGTTTGTGCAGAGTTGTATCCTTCACAACAATGCCTCCCAAGTCTGATTACTCACCAGAACCTTCTGGAAAGCCTTTGAACATTTCCATGCACATTCCCTGCTCTTGATATCCCAATCAGGATATTTAAAGTGGTGTTTGAACTCTGTTGGTTTACTTGTTTTGTGGTAGTTTCTGCTGAAGTTACCGGTCTGCAGGCTAGGTTTTTGCTTTGGAGGATTCTGATGAGAGAGGAGAGAAGCAGCCCAGTGAAGGCTATCACAGTACCCAAGGTGAGGGGCAGTTGGAGCTGTGGTCTCACCAGGCATGTACACTGTGCGGAAATGATTTGTCTGCCCATCAGTTTTCCTGGGTTCCCACTCCTGGCTCCAGTGTCTGCTTTCCAGAGAGGAGATCCTCCCCCTCCTCCATGTGGTTCTTGCAGGGCTTTTCACTATAATGATAACTAGACACACACACACACACACACACACCACACCCCTCCAGCTCTCCCACAGGGGAACACATGAACTAGAATGGGCCACTTGTGATAATCCACCCATTCCTCTTCCACAGCAATTAAGCTGGACTGGAGCACAATCAGTGCGGATTAGAATCCTCCCTGAGATCGGCACATAGAGATTGGGAGAGAGACCTTTTCTTTCCACTTGGATGGTAAAGCCATGAAATAGAGAGTGGTCATGTACTCTGGCTGTATAGAGAAGTCTAATGCAAGAGAAGATGTGAGAGGAGGGGAACAGAATTAAAAGATGGAGAGAGGAGAGAGTCCTTGGTGGCATAATGAGGATGGCCTCTATATTCCACAGTCACATGAGCCAACACATCCTTGAGAATGCTGTGTCCTTGGGAAGTATGTGTACATCGATGTACACACTTAGCTTTTCTCTGGATAATCAGCGGATTAAATAGGCTTGTGCACAATTCACACTGGGAAGACGATCTTGAAGGGAAGATAAGCAAAACTATCTATGTCCACACTGAACTCTGCTGCTGAGCTGGGGCTTCCCAGACTCTAAATGAGAGCCCTGCTCAAGCTCTCAAAAGTGACTTGGAAAAGTGGGGATCTGGGAGGGTTGCGTGGGGATGAGGCACTTGGTGGAAGGAATACGGGATGAGATCGAAAACAGTGTGTGGGGGGTGAGGGCTTCCTGAAAGTTAATGAGACTTATGATAGAAGCTAGGAGAGTTCAGGGCAGGGACACAAAGGCAAAGAACAGAGGATGTCACCACCACCCCCACAGAGGGTATAAACCATGGTTGCTTCCTTCTGAAATATGGGAAAAGTCATATTTAAAAGCACAGGTTTAACATTGTCCCTTTCACAGTAGAGTTTCAAATGACCCAGAGTTTTCAGTTTGATGCTCCCATCCATTCTCATGTGTCATTGGGGGTGTTGAAATGGAGTTGGTAAAGAGCTCCTTCTAATCCTTGGAATTCAGCCTCTCTCATGACCCTTGTATTCTGGCAAAAAAAAATAAAAAATAATCTTAAAAAGGTAGCTATGGCGCCCAGGGAACAGACAGCAGGAGCCGGAGGAGCCAGAGGCTGTGGGAAGGGACACCTGAGGAATTCCCTGATAAGATTTTCTTCACTCTTCATGTAGGGCAGAGGAAAGTGACCCTTGATAGGGGGGTGGGACAGGAGGAGACAGGGGCAAGCAGCTGCATCAGAGATGCAAATATTTTTTGTTATGGTCGTAATTGGGCTGAGGTTAGTTACAAATTACAGAGCCCTAACACTAACTAGGGAGATAATTCCAGATGAATTCTGTTCCTTTCATAGCCTGTCCTTCATCCTGAAGGCTGAGTTCCTCTGCTTTTCTTGTTCTTGCTTATTTTGGGAATAGCTCATGAGCAGGTCATCTAAACAGGGTTTCCTTAAACTTCTGATTATAACAAGGTTTGACTCCCAGTGAGTCTCGAAATCCCACTAAGGCCCTTCCCACTCGCCTCTAGCAGGATTCCCATGGATTGCATGAGACTCTTCAGTGATTTTCCAAAGCTGCAAACATTTGATGTAAGGGCAGCAGACAAAGTGATACATGGCTGTCCTTTGACCTTGCCTCAGGAAACAGATTTCCTTGAATAGATTTTCCTCTTCAACATAGTTGTGCTGAGTGAGAAAATGCTGTGCCACTTCATCAGAGAACCAAATGATTAGGATTTAAGTTACAAAATACATAGGAACCAGGGTCCTCATGAAATCTTTACGTAGGAAAAGTAAGTGACGAGTAGAAGCTCT
Organism: Nyctereutes procyonoides; assembly: GCF_905146905.1. Lineage (NCBI taxonomy): Eukaryota > Metazoa > Chordata > Mammalia > Carnivora > Canidae > Nyctereutes > Nyctereutes procyonoides. The sequence goes on from NW_026575137.1 coordinate 6,921,632, forward strand.
ATGATACGCATCATGGGTCCTCAAGTGAAATAATGCCATCCTGCTCTGGGGACCTAAAATTAGTTCCTGGGTGACAGACTTGGCCGGGAGGGTGGGAGAAACCTGAAATGATATGTCCTGATATAAAACAGGACCAACAAAAAAATAAATAAATGGATGAATAAATAAATAAAAATAAATAAATAAATAAATAAATAAATAAATAAATAAATAAATAAAACAGGACCAACAAACAGAGTTAGAATTAAAATCTGACATGTTCACTGGGACCCAGGTCCTTCTTATGGTTGTGTCTGTCTCTGTGTAAGGCACAATATGGATGCTCACTTAGGAAAGGAAAAGGAAGTGTGAAATATAACCCTTATTTTTCCAAGGTGTGAATCGATAATATGTAAGACCACTAGCGTATTTAGTAGCTCTCATAACCCTGAACATTTTGATTAACCTTATGATGCAAAGTTAGGCCTCTATCAGAAGGGACATAGTAACCCTTAATAACTGTCCCAAAAACTTAAAAATAAGTTCAGTTCCTGTAACCCATAGGAAAGGAGATAGGCTTGCATTAACCTCAGAAGGGAAGCAACCTCTGTCTTCTTCATTCACGCACTGCATATTTACTGAGCATCCTATTATATGCCAAGCACTTTGGTAAACTCTGGGAATAATTCAGTGCATCAGTCATATGTGTCCCATGATATGAGGCTTGTGTCTAACAAGGAATATAGAAATCAGTAATATGATCAAAAAGTAATAGTCGTTACTCATCCCATGGATTTGCTCAAAAAGGGCTGTGGGTTACTTTCTAAGAATTGTTTCTCCTCTGTAACCAGAAGACATAATCAGTCATTTATTTAACGGTATTTCACATCTGCTAAGCACTAGGCACTTTGGTTCTGGATTTTTGGTGGAAAGCAAGACAGATATTGCCCCTGCCTTTTTGAATGTGAAACCACATTACTTCTAATCATCCTGGAATTGGCTGAGTTATTAATGACTCTGTTAACCTTTCATTCCAATAAGAACTACAATGAGTAGTTGCTCAGCATTATATTTTTCTCAGTAAAATATTGATATAAAGAACAGTGACTCAAACATGAAATGTTAGTGGCCTTAATTTCCCACAGGCAAACCACATTCATACGCACATGCTTTGGGCAGGCGTCATGCAGCTATGACCTCAGAATGGGATAATTCTGAAGTTTTATATGGAAGGAAGAGAAAGAATTTTTCCCTCACTTTGGCAACAAGTAGGCAGCCTCAAACCAAGCCTCTGAGCTCATTGGATGAGGCTACAACTGGGCTGGGCAGGGCAACACAGGAGTGGCAAAGCCATGGATGCCCCATACCCTCTGTACTGGTCTTGGAACATCCTTCATAGTAAGGCTAGAAATTTTAAAAATGTAGCATGGACACCATGGGATCCAGAGAAATGGTTTCCTCTCAAAGTGTCTTGGCCTGGTTAAAGCAAGCAATGCCTGATGACTTTCTTATTCCTTCTCTCCCTCTAGTCCTTTCATTAGCTCCTAGGGAACTAATGGCCATTCTTTGAGGACACCCTGTGATCATCTTTCATATTATGTTTACAGTTTCCGTTTGTCAGTCTACGCTCTAGTAAGATCAGATCGCTGATGACAGTTTTTTCTCTAGTCTCACCATACTTAAACAAAGGTATCGAAGATACGTAGCCATTTTAATTTCCCTATCCTAGCTTAATTTCCTTCTTGAGCCTTGGCTGAAAAAGTAACTTTAGTTTCAGGTAAATGAGATCGTTTCAAGTTTAAACACGGGTAGTTTGGAGTTCTTCCCTTAAACTATTTCTCCTTGGAATAGCCCATAGGTCCTGGATGTTGAAACAATTAGGGCTTGCAGCTGGGCCTTGACACCGTCTAGGCTCTAAGAACCAAACTGTTTTATGAGATCCTTTAGTATAGGTCGTGTACGTGTGCATATGTGCATACACACACATTAGGCAATGTGGTGGGATAAGAAGGGGGAGCGAGGGTACAGGGATCTGGAGAGAAGACCCTGCTTTGGGCTTCTTGAACGATAGTCCGTGAACAGTTGCTTCCAATGGATCAGAAATACATATGTGGGTCCTGTGGTGTTGGATTCTCAGTGTCATTTTAAAAAGCCCGCCCATCTGTTTTAATCAACCAAAATGTCAGTGAAAGCTAAACGATCATTTCTGCAAACCATCCATTCAAGGCATTTATCAGTAAGGAACAAATTACTGGCATTTGACCTCTTGTAAGCACTTACACATTGTGTAAGCCTTTGGCCAGACTATGGTTTCTTGTAAGTCACAGATATTCAATGTTTCTCTGAATCCTGGACGTTACATTCTGTTCAGGGAGCTACTTCTTATGATTGGCACTATCACCTCCTTGCTTCAGTTTAGCACAGTGTCAGTAAGCAGGTATCACTGAAGCTGTCATGTCAAATGCCTCCTGGATTTCCAGAAGCCATCACTGGCTTTCTTCTGAGGAAAGAGATGAATTGTTCTTTTGTTGTTGCATAATCTGACTGCCACGACCAACGTGAACAGGGTCTATTGCATCAAAGCAATTCAGCACCATATCTCTTGTAATAATTCTTTTTTTTTTCTTGTAATAATTCTTAAGAGACTTCCTGTCTGCTAATCCCAGAGAGGGTTACACTAGCCCAAAAGGCATCACACTAGCCTAATAAGTATGTGTCATGTTTTCAGACAGGTTGGGAGCTGGGGTGGGGGTGTGTTACCCTGAAAAGGACAGCGGGGTGTCCACCATGACTCTAACACTGCCAGAGACCCTTCAAAGATGACATGTTCTGTTTTGACCCCTCTTTCCCACCTTCCACCATTTCATGTTAAATAACAAGGGATTTTTTTTTAATGAATTACATAAAAAACTGCACGATAGAGAAACAAATATAAGCCTTCATATTTTTCTATCAGAACTATCAGAAGTAAGTGAGGCGGTTCTCAGAATTGCTTTAGGAATTGTGTCACTAAGAAACAGTCACTGAGACCATGGGCAAATCAGGTAACCTCGTCAAGCTACATTTTTTTTTTTTATCAGCAACAGGGTTTTGAAATAGTTAAACTGCACAGTTTCTGTGAGTCCCAGATGATAAAGTGAGAGTGAGGATTGCATGAGGCAAAGAACCTGGATTCTGGATTCAGATAACTGTCTATTTGAGATTGAGCATTAGTACCAATTGCATGATCTTGAACAAACTGCATGAATCCTGAGAATTTAATGAGAAAATGCCAACAAAGCATAAAGCACAGTATATGGCTCCAAATAAATTCCCAATACTCATGGTTTTTTAAAAATCACAATTGTTATAAAAAGTATGTGAATATATCTAATGCAACACCTGCTACATAGAGCTATCTAAGCCATAATAAAGCAGCACTTTCTTCCTTTCCTATTTATTTTCCTTTCTTCTTAATGTATATTAAAGATTTCTACATTACAAAATTGTGTCACAAACAAATGTTCTAACCAGTGTTTCGGCAAAAGTCAGACAGATTTTCAGTTACCCCTGGAGAAGGACAAGATACTATTTTCTCATTGCAACCTTGAAATTGCAGACAATCAAAACGTGCATTTTAAGAAATATTAGTTTGTTAATTCTTTCTTGCTAAATGTTCCTAACATCATTCATATATATTTCCTATTTTTAATGGAAATATCTCAGGCTTTTTTAAAGCTGGGGAGTTTTCTTCCTGGAAATGGTTAATTTAAAGTAATCAGTGATCAGGGAAGGTATCAACAAGATTTACCCAAAATACGTGAAAACCTATGTCCACAAAAACAAGCCAACCAAGAAATAAAAACCTAGTAAATAATCTTTAAGACGTTCTTCTTCACAATGGCCCCCAAATGGAAAAAAAATTCAAATGGCCATCAGCAAGAAAATGCAAAGATAAATCGTAGTATATTCATACAGTGGTATATATTACTCACGACTAAAGAAGAATGAACTACTCAGACACACAACATGGATGAATGTCAAAAAATTATGTCAAGCCAAAATTTAAAAAACAGAAATAAGAGAGTATATACTATATGATTCCACTTATATGACATTCCAGAATAAGCAGTCATCCATGGTGATAGAAGTCAGGACACTGACTTGAAAGGTCTATGAAGAACTTTTAGGGGTTCATGGAATTGTTTTATATTTTTGTATTGGTGGCAGTTTCGAGAGCGTATGAAATTGTTGTTTTTTAATTTTTATTTATTTATTCATGAAAGACACACAGAGAGAGGCAGAGACATAGGCAGAGGGAGAAACAGGTCCAATGCAGGGAGCCTGATGTGGGACTCGATCCCAGGACCCCAGGATCACGCTCTGAGCCAAAGGCAGAAGCTCAACCGCTGAGCCACCCAGGCGTCCTGAGTGTATGTAATTATAAAACTTCTTAAACTGTACCCTTAAGTCCTATTATTTTATGCAAGTGTCTCAAAAAGACACACACACACATACACACACGTACCCCACAAAGTAACACAATGAGATATTTGCGCTCTCTGAGGTATTTTAAATGCTGAAAAAAGTGATAATGTTAAGAATAAAATACTATAAAATCCAATGAATCCAATGTCCTGGACGCTCAAGGGGGAAAAATATATTATCATCCGGGGAACCTAAGAACTGATTTTAGTTTACTAGAGGTCAACAGAGTTGTAAAAATCAATGAGTGAGCTCTCAATCTTTGACCCCTAACCTCCATCTTTTTGTTGTTGTTCTCTGCTGCTCTTTGCACCAGCACTGGTTGAATGAGGAAGAAATTTCCCAATTTTTCTTCCATTTGAAACTCTGTTTCCTCTGGTTTATTTTGTAATTGACTCCTATTTGACAGATACAGAATCTTTTCCTTATAAGTTAAAGAGGAGATCAGAATCTATGTTTAACTTATAATTTGATTTTTCTTGAGATGTTGGTTAAATAGGTTGGCCTTCATTCTTTCATTAATGAATTCTTCAGTTTAGATCATACCTGTAAGAGAGAGAAAGAGACAGTGCTGATTTGGTAATGGATTGCATTCTACTTTCAAACATGCTTGCTCTGTCACTCTTTTTCTGTAGCTGCAAGGTTGCAAGGTTTGGTAGCTACTATAAGATCTATGAGCTTCATGGTAACACCACTTGGAGAGAGCTACCGGAAATAGGGTGCAGGGTTTTGAGACCGATCACTCCCGATTCTTACCTTTAGCTCAATCTTAGACATCAGTGTATAATTTCTGACATATGAAAATAAATCCAATATCAAAAACTAGATTTAAATGACTCTAGAAGTAAGTCAGCCGTGTTTCCAAAATTGCACATGCTCCACCAAGTGCTGTATTTTTGAAGAAGCCATGGACTCCAACCAGGACTTGAAATCAAGTTTGAATTTCACCACTTGCTGACTGTGTGAATTTAGGTACATCCTGTATATTCTCTGAGCCATTTCCCAATAGCTTCTTCTTCCCAGCAAGTTAGAGTTGTGGTTACAAATTTGTGCTTTAGGTCAGGTAGTCTGATCATGGAGAAGTTATGAAAATTTATTAAGTGATACTCGTGCCATAATACAGCTATAGCATTTAGCACACTGCTTGGTAAAAAAAAAAAAAATAGTGGCTATTGTTCTTCATAGCTCTCCAATTATTATTCATAGCAACCAAAACGCTGTACAATTATTTTAGTGGTACTTTTATTGTTATGCTATCTAAGCCACTTCTGGAGTGGATTGGTTTTATGGGCAGTGAAAAAGGTCAGGAAAAATTTGGTGTAGACAAAACACAGCACAGCAGGGGAGTTAAGGCTTTGGGCTTTGGAGACGGACAACTGGGCTTCGTATATCCTACCTGCTCCTGGATGGCTTTGCACATCAGCTCCCCCTTTTTCACAATGGGGGTGCTGAAAATAAGATCTTCCTCATCAGCGTGTTGTAAAAATTAAATATGACCATTCATTTGAGAACTAAGCACAGTGCCTAACCCACAGTCAATATCAATAAATGTAAGTTCGTATTTTTCCTAATGCCTTCGTACAGAGGTTGTACCTAGGAAAGAAGGGTCAAGGACCGCATCATCTGCTGCCTAGATAGTTGACATTTATTGAGTCTGAAAGCAAGAATGCAAAGGTGAAGACAGAACTTATGCGAAGGCTTGATTGAGTCTGTGGCCTCGTAACCCATGACATAATTTTAATAGCTGATTATTACTCAGTAACTGATTTGATTCTAGGAAAGGAATTCTTTCATTAACTCACTGTTAAATTACAATTTTTAGCCAGCATTGAAATTCAAATTCTTCCTGTTAACAACAACAACAAAAAAACCTTAAGCATTTGGGCCAAATTTGCATAACATAGCAATAGCATAGTTTGCTCCCTATATCCTGGCTTCAGGTCAGGATAGCTCAATAATTCTAAGGCAACCAGTGATTTACTGGGTGGTTTTATAAAGTCTTTGAATAATTTTAAAAGCAAGTAACTTTTTATACAATAGTAATAAACTGTAAACATCATATGGGTGAATATGATTACTGCACTGATATTTTAAATGTTAATTTTAATGTTTCATCTTATTCACAAATCATATACAATGTCTGTGAATAGTTCTTTTTTGAAAGAACAGCAGTTGGTGAATATTCTCAAATAATGTTGCAGGATCTCTTTATATATGAATCATGAAAATATAGCCTTTCCAACTGTAACTTCCTCAAGCACCAGTGTGTGTCCTTATAGGATGCTTAAAATATGTGACATTTAAAAGAATGATGGATTTTTAAGACAAGTGAGTTTGGAGAGGGCTGAATTGCTTATTCACATAGTTTTACCTATGCTTTCTCTTTTCAAGAAGTTCCATTTCAACGAGCTGTCTTGACCCTACTAACTGTATCATAGCCATAAAAAAAAAAAGCAAACGTTAAGATCAGTAACTCCAATTAATTCAGGATACAACAGCATCAACTGGAGAGTACTTTGCAAGTTGGAAAATCAGAATTCAAGGTGCTTTACTAAAGATTTTGCAGTGGGCAGCTCTTGTTGATTATTCATCTCCAGAAGGAAGCCCCTTCCCTGGAAAGCTCTTCCCAAAATGTATAAGCATAACCAGAAGCAGCCACACTCTAACACCATGAAGCTTTAGTCAGATTTACACCAAAATATTGTTCAAGAAATGAGAGCTTTGTTAAGTTTCACTATTTGTTACCCATCAGAAAGCAGGACTTTTACACTCAGGGCTACATATTGGAGCCAATGTCTTAAAAAACATCAATAAATTATACTTTCACATGAAATTCTCAAGTTCTTTCATGGGGGTACTTAGATGGTTCAGAGCTGCATCTGCACATATTCAGTACCCTTTGGCCCTGAAAGAACACCTAGATTTTTTTCTTCTTGAACATAGCAAAGCAGTTTTAGTTGAGTCCTTGAAGTTGGTTTTTTTTTTTCTTCTAAATAAAGTTCGTTGAAAGGTACATTGTTGGTTTTTGTTGCTGAAAATTATCATTTATTGAGGTATTACTATGGGTCAAATGCTGAGTTAAGTACTTAACACAAATATTTGCTCACCCAATCTCCACAATGGCACTGTGAAGTAGTTATTATCTCTTTTATCAGATGAGGAAGAGATGAGGAAAGTTTAAGCAGCCTATTCAGGATGGGCCATAAGATCATAAATGGCAGACCTGAGATTCAAACCCAAGTCTGAGATGGTCCTATGAACCATGAAAAGGAATTGGGATTAATATTTGTAATGCCATCAGCATTAAGCAAGTAGCAGAAGGGTTCTTGGTCAGGGAGAAAGAAGATATGCCTTGAATATACCCAAATAGCTTATCTGCAGGAATGACAAGCTTTCTGGGCTAGAATAATCATGGTGCTAGTTGGCATGAGGTCTCATGATGCTTGTCTTTCCAACTTCCAAAGTCACCACTGCCACCAGCAGGGCACTAACAAGTGATGAACCCTTCTCCCAGAGTGGCATCTTGATAAGATCTGCTTTGCCTCCCTTTCCAGCACAGCCTGCAGCCATTCTCTGTCTCCCCAGGTCCTGCTTTCTGTTCCCCGGATCTCAGCAGGTGCTCTCACACTTCCGAGTCCACGTACTAGGACCTCTTTTGTGATTAGTGCCTCCTGGTCCTTCAGGTCTGGGTTCCCCTCGCCCAACATTCCATTTTCTACCCTAGATCTTAGTCTAAGTCCCCTGAAAGCAGAGCCGGGGACAAGGGCTTGGTGCAGGTAGGTTATTTGGGAGTGATTACAGGAAATAATGGTGAGGGAAAAGGTACAGCGAGAACAGGAGGAGGATGAGGCCAGTAGTGATTACCTCTGTGGTCCATGAGGCTTCCTCCTGCTGGGGACACTGAGAAGCTGTGTATAATTCATTCCAGAATTGTCCTTCTGGAACACAGGAGACTGGGGCACTAATCTACCCACTAGGTTCCCTTCTTTTTTTAAGATTTTATTTATTTTTTCATGAGAGACCCAGAGAGAGAGAGAGAGAGAGAGAGAGAGAGAGAGAGGCAGAGACACAGGCAGAGGGAGAAGCAGGCTTCATGCAGGGAGCCCGACATAGGACTCGATCCTGCGACCCCAGGATCAGGCCGTGGGCCGAAGACAGGAGCCCAACTGCTGAGCCACCCAGGGATCACCTAGGTTCCCTTCTGATTGAGGATTACCCTTGGGGACCTTACCTCTCTACATTCCCAGGCAAGAGCCAGCCCATGGGGTGGGCGTGGGGTAGGAACACGCCCCCACAGCTGCAGCACATCAGACAGGATTGAGGATCATGGTGTGGGAGCCCTGGGAGTCTCCACTCCATAAAGCAAACTATTCCCCTCATAACACTTGTCACGGTCTGTGATTACTTATTTTTTATGTATTCATTTGTCTGCCCCTCACTGAACTATGAGCTCGTTAAGAGTCAGAACAAGGACTCCTGTTCACCAACGTCTTCTAAGGCTCTGAGCATTCTACCTGGCATATAATCAGCACATAAAAAATGTTGCTGAATGAAAACTGTCATTGCTTTTGGCTTTCCCACCAATCCTTCCGTTTATGTTACTTGGAGGGGGAGAAGAGCCTCAGTACCTTCTCAAGGGCTTTTCCTCTTCCCCAGATGGAAGCCTCTCGAAGCAAGTCTCTCTGTGTGAGCAGTCTTCAGTTCTGAGCCTCAGCCTCCTTTCACTTTAACATGGGGGTACAACATTAAGGCTTTGTGTCCTCTCCAAGAGTGACCCCCCTCTCTTCTCCCAGCATTCTCTTTACCAGCAGAGGTTTGTGCTCTCCTCAGTTATCAGAAACTCCTTGTTTGTAGGAATCGGAATAGTCATTCTTAAGGGGGTATCTCAGATCCTTTCACAGCTTACTCTTGGACCCATTATATTAAATTAGGAAGTAATGGGATCCCTGGGTGGCTCAGCAGTTTAGCGCTGCCTGTGGCCCAGGGCGTGATCCTGGAGACCCGGGATCGAGTCCCAAAACAGGCTCCCTTCATGAAGCCTGCTTCTCCCTCTGCCTGTGTCTCTGCCTCTCTCTGTGTGTGTGTGTGTCTCTCATGAATAAATAAATAAAACTTTAAAAAAAAGAAAATATATCAATAAATAAATTAGGAAGTAAAAAAAAAAAGAAAAGCACACTGTCTTTTCAATTTCAAGCACAATAGTAAAGGTTGAGAAACGGTGGCTGTGTCCATAAAACCTCACTAGATAATCGGTATTTTTAACACTAGGATGACTTGCCATCCGTCTCTTGATCCTCCTCCTCCTCTTTCTCCTCCTCCCTCATCATCATCATCATCATCTTCATCATCAAACATAATGGCTATTATTTTCAGTCACCTGCAATGTACAAGAGATAATGTCCTAGAATTTTACACAATTAATCCTTAAAACAACTTTATAAAGTAGGCATCATTCCTTTTTTAAAATGAGGAGATTTTGGACTTAGAGAGTGAAGTAACTAGCCCAAAGTCACCAAACTCATTTGTGAAAGGGCCAGGGCTTCACTGTCTTTCATCCTTGAACAACCTTCAGCAGAGCATAATGGCTGGTGGGTAACAGGTGCTCATTCAGTAGAAACTGGATGCCAGGTCCTCACCAGGTGCGAGGATTGTAGTGGAACTCAAAGTGTTCATTCCCAGTCTCTGCCTATAATGGGCTTCTTTATGTGTGTCAAGAATCTAGGCTGGATCGCATTAACCAGATGGACAACTTAGGGCCTGCTTGTTACCACCAGAGCTATAGAACATCTGGCGTTTGTGGGACGAAGGGGAGGCCAAGAGTAGAGGAGGAGAAAAGAAAAGCACAGGAAGAAATAATTAGAACTGGACACATGTACCCTTCCGTCCTTCTATCGCAATTCTCCAGAAGGTCTCCAAACCCTCTGAGCATACAGGGAATACAGATCATTCATCCCAGTGTTATCCTGACCTTACTTCCCCAAGACAGGGCCAAGGCTGAAGAAAATATATACAGCACAGAAAAAAGGATTGTGGAAAACAGTAGGAAATAGAAAAAGATAGGCTGACTTGGCTCATTCCTTTGAAAGAAGGTTGAAAATTACATTATGGGGCAGTAGAAAATTTGATAATGGCCATTGTTGTTTTTAATTGGATTTTTTGCAAACAACTTTAATTTCACAGAAGGTTCAGTCTGTTCTTGTGGGGTTTTGAATCCTTCCTCCCAGTCATTTTTTAAATATAATTTGCTTTTCAAAAGATGTAGTTTTATGAAATAACCAGCTTCACAGTAGATTTACTCTCTTTTTTTTAAGAAATTGCCTTTGATCTTGATTGCATAAGAGTTAGGTAAGGTACTGAAAGAAGTAAAAAAGCTCACACAAATTGGAAATGAGAAAAAAAAAATCAGAACTTGTAATCATTTCCTTCATCTTTGGAAAGACCCCAGAGAGCAACCAGTTTAAACTTAACTGGAGGCTGTTATTATGAGCACTCTAGAAGGAGAATGAGTTTTTACCCAATTCTATCACTTTTCTGACAGGTGTATTTTTTTTTTCAAAGCCTTCTGCAAACTGAAGTGGGTATTTTCAATACAATCTTCAGTCCTATTAGAGTAGATAACAAAATAAATATGTTGAATGAATGCGCCAACTATTGACAATCAGGGGTGAAGTACAAGAAAATGAAAAAGGATTATTGAAAAATCATTTCATTTGGTATTTTATCATCCATTAATTTTTGTAGCAAAGTTGTACGAATCATTTACTGCATGTAAGATACTGGCAGTGCTGGGGCAAGAGTAGCAACTAAGACTAATACCAGCGTCAGGCACGTCCTAAGCAGTTTACGTATTTTAATTCCATTATTTCTACCTATGCTGTTTTAGAGACAAGGCCACTGAGGCACAGAGAGGCTAGGTAACTTGCATGAGGCCACCCCGCTAAAAGGTGGCAGCAATGGGATTTGAACCCATCGCAGGCATTCTGGCTGCAGCGTCTGGCAGTTAGCAACCAGTGAGTAGGATCTCCAATGAAGCCCAACAAATGAGTGATGAAAATGGAAAATCTATCCTCTCCGCTCTTGAGGAAACTACATGTTACTGAAAGAGATGGAACTGAATGCGTGATTATAATAGAGGATGGTAAGAAGAGGATGTCAGAGAAGCTGGAAGGATCGCATCAGACCCTGTCGGGATAAAGGAAGGAATGATGAGCAGGAGTTAAGGGGACAAGCTAGGGACAAGGGTTGGTGTTTCGAGTGTGGAAGAAGCATTTGCAAAGACATTAAAGCAATAAGCCTGGAAGATTCAGGTAAGAAAAATAATTTGCAAAAGCTGCTAGAAAGAGGAGAGGCTGACAGTGCTGAGAGATGGGGTTGGAGAATTAAGTAGCTTCCAGATCATGAAGAACTTTGTAAACCAGGCTGAGGAGTGTGGGTGTTTTGCGACCACCCGTTGAGGGATTTCATACAAGGATGTGATTCAATCAGATTTTCATGGAGACTGTGAGATTCAGTTAGAAACTGTGCCTCAGTGTGGAGAAGAGGTTGGAAAGGATTCAGTGGGGAGATAGTGAAAGATATTAGGGGATTTTTACAATAATTATGGGGAAATGGTGAGGGCATTAAGTCTTAAAAGTCCTACGTGTATCTGTTGGGCTGTGGAGAAGTGACCTTTCCATGGTAAGAAGCCTATATTTCCCATGTATTTTTTTTCAATTACTTTTGATAAGAATTTTCTTATTTTCTAAGTAATGAAATTTCTTTCACATCAAGTTTTCCCCCTAAATGGGTCCGTGGTAACATGTAGATTGACTATGTGAATATCCAATTATTGTGCTTTACGCACCAAACAAAAACATTTTCTCTTAACCAAGTTGAAGCCTTCTTGGAGGTCTTCTATCTAATTAGTCTGGAAAAAAAAAAAGAAAGAAACTGTATCGAGGACTCAAAAGGGAATCTGAAGAGATAAGACTTTATAATATTAGAAAGAATGACCACATTGTCCACTTCTGAGAATTGAATATGGACAAAAATTATGTAAGGGGGAAAGTGGATTGTACCAATATCCCTTCAGGTCAGTTTATCCATCCTTTCCCTTTCCCTTTTGTTTGCTCTGGGTTCGTAATGAGCTTCCCTCACTTTGTGCTTATATCTTGAGGGAAGACAGCAGCCCCTCTCTTGGTTAAATTTAGTGCAGCCTGACACTATGCATTTTGTTCTTTATGCTGGAGTGCTCTCTGCAAAGGGGGAGAACTGGCATGGCTATCATATTCAGGGCAGAAATTCTTATACTTTTCAGAATAGCAGTTTAAAAATGTGGAAAAGTGGGATGCCTGGGTAGCTCAGCGGTTGAGCATCTGCCTTGGGCCCAGGGCATGATCCCAGGGTCCCAGGATTGAGTCCCCCATTGGGTTCCTTGCAGGGAGCCTGCTTCTCCCTCTGCCTGTGTCTCTGCCTCTCTCTCTCTCTGTCTCTCATGAATAAATAAATAAAATCTCTTTTTTTTAATGTGGAAAAGGTTAATGCAAAAGAGTTGTGCTCCGAGAGTAAATGCAGTATCTTGTGTGGTAATAATCTATTTCTATATAACAAATGAAATAAGCAATGCCTATGTGCTAAAAGAGATGCTTCCTAGGTGCCCAAGCATAACTGGGGAGAATTTGGCTTCGAAGCTCAGGTCTCTGTCTATTTTATAGTACGCTACCTGTAACTTAGCCAAGGAAGCCCTTATTGTCATAGCAATTACAATCATTTGTTTTCCATAGTTATCCTGGAGTAATAAAGTCTAATTTGTTCAATAAAGGCCATTCACCTAAAGAAACTTGTACTGTGTAACCATTTATGGCTCCGGGCTTTTCATATATTTCACAGATAGGTGGATAGATGTATAGATAGAGAGATGGATAGGTAGGTAGGAAGGAAGATGGGTAATAAATAAATATATATATATTTGTATAATATAATATAATTAATAATATATAGATGGTTCGAATACATTGATAATGAAAAATAAACTAAGAAAAGTTCATTCCATGCTTTTTCTATGTGGAGCCCTTTGTCATATGCTCCAATTTAATAATATTTCTCGTGTTATTAATAGACCTGAAATAAATGACAACTGGCTCTAATTTTTTTATTGGTAATTAAGGCGCATTGTAATATGGAGTTCAGCCTTGGTGATCATTTCCATATCAGTCTAAAAGCTCTCGTACAAATACATACTAGTTACAACTCCACGCTGGAAGTCCTTCCACTTCAACTACACTAAGTTTCCTCCTCACAGGAAACAAAGTAATTTTTTCCACTGACTTATCTTAAATATTGTTAAATATTTTTTATCATTTTCCTGGAAAAAGTTTGTTCAAAGAAACTTGGCATTTTTGAGTGATCCCCTTTACTCTGTGTTCTCCTAATTTTAATTGTCATTCATTTTGTTACTCCAGTATTTTAGGTAGTATTGATTTCCACAAAGCCGGGTATAAACACAGAGCAAGTTCATTTCTTATGAATCTGGAGGTCAGTGGCCAAACCACTCATTAAGAAATCAGGTCAGAGGAGATGGCAATTCTCATCAGTAATAATGAAACCATCATGGAGAAAATGAGAAATATAAGTAAATCTCTTACAAAGAAAGCAGGTGGGCCCCTGAGAAAGTAAGCTAGGCTTGTGTTCCTGAATCGGGCAGGATTATCACTATAATTCAATTCACACATCAAATTGGGACATAATCAGAGGGTTTCATAAGATTTTTCTCCTTGACGTCCTAATAGAAATGCTGCTGGCATCTTTATCATTGACTTCTCTGCGTAGAGGAGCAATAGAGTCTGCACGTAGGGAGACAAGAAGTTCACCCTTTCCGGAACACAATTCAATGGCCTTCAAACTGGGTGAGGTTGCCCATTAGGAGCCCTCTCCTCTGCCTGTGAGCACGGGTTTCAGCCAGTGTGACCCCAGCTCATAAGTGGATACTAGGACTGGCCCAAAGAGAGGGTCAGCTGGGTCCAGACTCCCAGGAGATTTTAGTATGGGGGCAAGTTGAGCTACCAATCATCAGCAAATCTGTCCCATCAAAATAATGACAGGCCCATTGCTTCCTAAGCTATCCCGGGATCCCAGTGGGCAGCCTAATGTGTTAGGAACGTGGCACCCGACAAAACCACACTTCAGAATGCCTTCTCTCCGACAGTTTAGGATGGCCTTTTCCCAGAATAATCTGAAGTATGCTAAGGGAGGAACTGACCTCCTTTTGGAATCCCAGAGAGAGACAATTCACTTTTTATTTTTATTTTTTTCCTCTTGGACCAGTTTCAGAGCAGCAAGCATTCAGTGTAAACAGAAGTGTGGAAGGAAATGAAGACTAAACCTAATTCTTCGTGATTCAAAATTCACTCCCTGATTTTTACTTATTTTCAAACTACTTAGTCAAATTTTCAAGTTTGAGAGACAAACTCCAGCTTGATATCATTCTTTAATTTTAGCACAGCCTAGTTTTAAATTTTTAATTAGGTTACCAAACCCCTATTCTGTGCTACATAAAACCTGCTACATATATTTAATAATACACTAAACATAGTAACATTACCTTATATTTGTAAAATGTCTAATTCTTTTCAAAGCATCTTCACACACAGCGGCTTCAAATGACCCTCACCTCTTACCTCTCAAAAATAAAAATTAGGCAGATAGGTCAGGCATTAATATTTCCATCTTACAGATGAGAATACAGATGTGCAGATGTTACGTGGCATATAACATGGCTGTAAATGACATAGCTAGCCCCAGATTTTAATCACATGATCCCTAGTTCAATACTCTCCTCACTAACTCAAGCATTGTTCCTTTTGACATTTTCATCCTTAATATATTCTTATTTATGAATTTTGTATGGAAGCAGACGTATTTATGGGAGTATTATCATTTTTTTCTGTTAAAAGATAGTTATGTTCTAGGATTTTTTTTTTTTAATTTTGTGTCTTAAATCTGTAAACTTCCTGAGACATTTATCTGGAAATTCTGAATACATGTTTAAATTTTCTTCTTATTTTCCTATTTTCTATTGGAAATTTCAAAACTACTTTTCTGGAAGACCCCAGGACTTTTTTTTTTTTTTAAGACCCCAGGACTTGATAAAATGTCCTTATTGATTCATGGGTTGCTGAGGAAGTAGATCTTAAATGATCTTACCAAAAAAAAAAAAAAAGTTTTAGCTCGTATAGCGATGGATGTTAACTAGACCCTTTGTGATCATTTTGCAATATATACAAATATCAAATCATTATGTTGTACACCTGAAGCTAATACTCTGTTGTACGTCAATTATATCTCAATTAGGAAAAACAATAAAATGGGAGCCACTTGAGAGAAGAATTTTTTTTTTCATCTCGGCATTACATACCATTTGTCCCAATAGCTGCAAGGACTATCAGTCTTTGCTCAGAAAATTAACCTAATGATTATTATCCAGTTTTTGTTTATTACATTTCTAAACTGAGCTGCTTTTCTTAGTTGCTTTGTTTGACATATCAAGACTTAATTTCTCCCCTTTAATATTCTAACATGTATTTTCTTTATGTATGCAAGCTCTTTCTATATTCAAGCATCAACTAGCTGTGTATTTGCATTCCCCTTATCAATATTTGAGAAAACCCATTTCTAATAGAGTTAACCAACAAGTTCCCATAGGTTGCAAGTTTTGTTATCTATCCTGCTTTATTTATGATTTATTGATAAAGGAAAGATTTTTAATATCTTGGCATGAACAACAGGAGCATGGCATTTATTTATTTATTTATTTATTTATTTATTTATTTATTATTTTCTTTTTATTGAAGTTCAATTTGATGACATATAGTCAGTAAAATATATATAGTATACATCCAGCACTGAGGAAGGCACTTGATGGGAAGAGCATGGCTTTTAAACCAAAATAATAGTTTCTTACTCAATAAAAATATAAAAGTTTTGTTTTAGGCCAGAATTTTGCACCAATTTAAGTAGTAACACAAGCTCTTCCCAGTGGGAAGAAAGATGATAAATCCAGTAAAAAGAATACAAATATATGATTTGGATTTTACTATGTTAAAGTCATATTTAAAGGATTATTACCTGAAAATACTACATACTCCTATTCAAAAATGGGATAAAATTTTATAAACTTAAAATATTAATTGTAATGTTTTTGGATTGGCAGTGACTTTTGATAGCTTTCACCTCTGATCAGTCCAGTGAATAATTAACTTTTCTCAGGTATAATTTTATAATATCTACTGTCTATTTAGCATTAGCAATAATTATTTTTTAAAAAATTCTTGAGGTTTAATTCTCCTTAAGTTGCATTTAAACGGCTTGCATTCTAAATATCATTTTTAATTTTAGACTTAGAATGCTCTTAGCATGTTATAATTTATTTTATACATGATGAAGCTCTCAAGAAATAATCTGCAAGCCTGAGAATGTTATGTACTCTTGAGATAGAGTTTTATGTGAAATGTAATTGCATATTTATCCTTATGAGCAAGGAATCTAACGTAGGAATGGCTGTTTCAACTTAAGACTGCCTCCTTATTTTTAAACAAATATTAAGTAAAGCACAGAAAATAGGAAATACATATAATGGTAAAGCAATAAGGCGATGAGAGCTACGTTGGGTTATGCAAACCATTTATCTTCTTCTTTTAGCTTAGAAAACCAGAGAGGAGGTTGATGATTCTTCATTGTACTGAACTGTCCACTAATGGTTAGATTTCTATGATTTAGTTTCTACTTTTAAAATAAGGCATTCTTGAGTAGTATGAACCGCATAAACTGACAATGTCTTATCTACTTGTATTTATTAATTTTTAATGTATAAGAGCTTTTCTGTGGTTCATTATTATATAATTGCATTTGTCATCTATATATCACCAAAATACCTTTCCATTCATACAACTGGAGACACAGGGGGGACATCACATTTTATGAGGCTTTTGTGTTTCTCCAATCTGTGCTGGTAATGGATTGCTTCTCCATTTAAATTGATGAAAAGCCTTGGCAAAGCTTTAATTATCATTAGGTCTGTTAGTCCATACTTTCCCTGAAGAAGATAGGCTAGGGTTTCAGTTTATACAGCATAATCTCCTGGGTTTCACAAACCAAATAAGAATTTTTTTTAAGATTTTATTTATTTATTCATGAGATACAGAGAGAGAGAGAGACAGAGGCAGAGACACAGGCAGAAGGAGAAGCAGGCTCCATGCATTGAACCCAACGTGGGACTCAATCCCGGGTCTCCAGGATCACGCTGTGGGCTGAAGGCAGGCACTAAACCGCTGAGCCACCCAGGCTGCCCCAGAATTCTGCTTTTACCAAAAATACTGAATTAAACTGACTAGATAATATATCACTTTTAGAAAGCTAAGAGTTAACTGTTCCAATAAAAAATATTTCTTATCAGTCATTCATACAGGAGTCAATATGACTGCAGCAATTTTTTTCTTTAGATTGCTTTGCTCTTATTGTCTTATTATTAAACAGAAACTGTAAGACACTGTTTTCTTTCTTTCTTTCTTTCTTTCTTTCTTTCTTTTTCTTAAGACTGTTTTCTAACAGACACAAGAGAGTCTGGAGGGATCTAGAACATGGTAGGATGACTGAGCCCTTGGAAGGACATCAAGCAAAGAGGAGACACGGTGAACATTGCTTTTGATAATAACCTTAGTAGAGGATCGATCATCACTGTTAATGGGCTAGGAGAGCTTGTGCATCTCTACTTACTTATTCCTTAAGGAAAGGTCCAAGTCTAGAACAAGGACATTTGACTCCGCTCCCCCACTGGGGATAGTGCTGTCAGGGTGAGGAGCAAGTCAACCCCTTAGGTTGAGAATGCAGGTAGGGTGTCTTGTGGTCTCCTTCAGACTTTCTATTTTGTATGCAGCTGAAGTGGAGATAAGGAGCAAGGCTCTTCACATTCATTTGCAAAAGAAGTTCGGCAAAAGTTTTTGTTCCCAGACTACCTCCCATCCCTGCCACACACAGACATCAAATAGAAGATGCAGGGGGGACACCTGGGTGGCTCAGAAGTTGAGCCTCAGCTCAGGGCATGATCCTAGGGTCTTTGGATCAAGTCCCACATCGGGCTCCCCACGGGGAGCCTGCTTCTCCCTCTGCCTGGGTGTCTGCCTTTCTCATGAATAAATAAATAAAATCTTAAAAAAGAAGAAGAAGAAGAAGAAGATGCAGGGGATGAGGTTTGGGAAGCAATGGAGGAGACAATAAGGGGCTTCTGGACCTCCTTTGGTTTCAGATTACTTAAATATAGCTCTTAATCTATGCAAAAAAGTGCCCTTCATGAGATCCAGCAAATTAGAAATCTTGTCTCCCCTTGCTATGCCCACTTCTTACATCTCTGGGGAACTTTATGGGCTCATATGCCCCGTGGCTCACAGAGAACCAGTTTCACCTCTCTGCACTCTTTATTCTACCTTCAATGTGATAGATTTTATTTTAAAATGGATAATATATAATCAGCTTTACACTGATGTACATTACAATGGAAGCCACTTGGTCACCAGCCATCCTCTCCACTAGGATGAAAGTATGAATGAGGGAGCCTGACGAATGAAGGACTATGTGAGTTTTGTTCTCTGTGGTCTCCTCCAGCACATAACATAGTGACTGATGGATGGTAGAAGTTCCACATAGTATTTATCAAATTAATAAGTGATTAAATGAGAAGTACTGGATTCAAAGTCCAAAGTCCTCCTCCTTGTTTTGTCAATGCCTCTAGCATTTAAGGCCTTCAGATTCCTCTTAAGGGTCACCCCTTCCAAGGTGCCTGACCTCCCTCCCTAGTAGCTGACCCTCCCCACCTTCATCTGCCACCCATTGTTCAGGCACCCAGAACTCTCTTTTCTTTTCTTCACAGTTATCATCTCATTTGCTTCCCTCCCTCCTTCTTTTCCTCCCTCCCTCCCTCCCCTCCCTCCCCTCCCCTCCCCTCCCTCCCCTCCCCTTCCCTCCCTCCCTCCCTCCCTCCCTCCCTCCCTCCCTCCCTCCTTCCTTCCTTCCTTCCTTCCTTCCTTCCTTCCTTCCTTCCTTCCTTCCTTCTGAATCTATCTCATTCCCTACTACCATTGAAGCAACATGAGGATGAGGACAGGACTTACTCCCTCTTGTTCTCTGGAATGTAGGCATCATCTAACTAGACGCAGAAGCTCAATTGCAATAATTCTCATAGCCCTACTTTAAGTTAAAGTACTGCGATATGAATCCAGTGTTTCTGGAAACAAAAGACACATCTGACTTTGGAGAATTTGAGGGTTCTTAGCACCAGTAGCTTAGTTAGTTAGTTAAATATATATAATTTCTGTCCCTAGATGAAAGCCAACATGAATGCTATCTCAACAGCATCTCATTTTGCCTTTCCTACTTTCTAGTCCAAATTACAGTAGGTGAAGGTAGCCACCTATCTGCATTCAGGAAGAATGCACAGACTAGGGCAGCCCCGGTGGCTCATCAGTTTAGCGCCACCTTCAGCCCAGGGCATGATCTTGGAGTCCCAGGATCGAGTCCCATGTCGGGTTCCCTGCATGGAGCCTGCTCCTCCCTCTGCCTGTGTCTCTGCCTCTCTCTCTCTCTGTGTCTCTCATGCATAAATAAATAAAATCTAAAAAAAAAAAAAAAAAAAAAGGATGCACAGACTATATGCTATTAAAATATGATTAACTTTCTCCTACAGGTCTCACAAGCTTTGTTGTCTCTTTCTTTAAGGATTTTATTTATTTATTTGAGGAGGGGGGAGAGAATCTAAAACAGACTCCTCACTGAGCGTGGAGCCTGAGGCAGGGCTTGATATCATGACCTGAGCCGAAAACTGAAGACGCTCAATCACTGAGCCACCCAGGTGCCCAAGCTTTGTTACCTTATGTAAAAAATAATTTAAATCACCTAAGCACTAGTGAGAGAGTAAATCATTAGGTATTCTATGTATAAGCATACCTTAAATGGATCCTTTTTAATCTTTGGAACAGCAAATATTACCCTTTTGTGTCCAACTCAGAATTAGTATGCCTTAGGTCACAAGTCACTATTATAGGAGCTCTCAGGGGACCAATATTTATCTGCCGAACACATTACTTACTCTCTTGCATGTCCAATAAATGTTGGCTTAGGTTTTCTCTCTCTTTCCTTTGTGACATGACTTGACATATTTGAATGTGGCAAAAAAGATTTCTCCTTGGCCAAATTCCCGTATTTAATTACCTTATGCATGCTAATGCAGCATTTGCATCAACAACAGCACCCAAACCTCTGAAGAAGATTTTGAGACAATGTTTGAAGTCTCTGTCAAGTCCACCTTTGAGGCTGTCTCCTCTAATTACTAGAAATTTGCTGCTGGTTTTAGGTTCAATAACAATGGGAGACAGAATGTATTACATAGCAATTTCAGTTCATGGTCAGTAGTCATGGCAACACCAGAGGATAAATCTCAAAATAAGGAATACTCTCCAAGGGCAAGAGTTTATATCTTGCTGCCAGATGTTTGCAGTTTTATTTCTGGAAATAAATATGCTATTTGGGTTTTGAAACGCTTTAAAAATCTATTTTAAAGGTATAGTGTTTGTAAAAAATTTCAAAGTGAAGAACTCCATCATGTTTTCTAAATATCACCATATGCTAAATTTCCTTTACAGCTTTTTTGAATGCCTTTTTTGAATTTTCCCACTTGGGAATTATATGGAATGTTGTTCTAATGAGTTCACACAGTCACTAAATATTTACTGAGCACTTAGTATGTGCCAGACACCTTGCTAGATATAGAGAATTCAGAGGTAGTTTGCTGGGAATGAATATGGAAACGAGATGGTTTCTTGTATGCAGATTCAGGAAGCATTAATATTTGGTGTATTTGTGGCATGAATCCACAAGAATCAGAAATATGTATCTGAGAGGCATAATAAGGAGACAAGATTATCATTTTTTGTAATACACATTATCTATGAACCACATTGGATATAATTATATTTTTGATTTACAAAATGAGTAACAATTGCACATCTTTGTATTAAGTAACAATGGCATCGTAACAGGTATTGTTCTCATACATTGGTACCTTTGTCCTTAGGTAAGAACCACTGTGCCTTGATTACAGAAAAATATCAAGGTTTATAAAGGCTTAGAGCTGATAAAGTGCTGGTACTTTTAAAAACAGTAGAGACTGGATGTTCTGCTCTTCTCCCCTATTCTCTATCTTGGGAATCTCATTCCCTTTCAGAACATCAAAACAAATCTATAAAATTGTTGAAAAATCTAAAAACAACAAGTTCAACATCCTCTCAAATGTTCACGTCTTCGATTTCCTATTTCCTGCTAAACATTTCCATTTGGGATATTGCCAGGACCCAACCTCCACCAACAGTCCATGGATGCCATATGAGGGTTCGGAAAGAGATTATCAGAAGAACAATTTGGCCTCATAGTCATAAAGAATAGAGCACTTGGCCTAGCAGTGACTCCCAAAGGGCCCACACAGCCCCACGGCTCTTGGGGTACCTCTCTCCAGTATCTTGTTAACAACAGACCTATACAAAAGATGAGTAGAGTACGAGCAAATTTATTGTGAAATATATGCAGACTATTCTCTGGGACTTCCAAAATTAACTAGACTCAGGTGGGGATTTTTATGTTCCTGAAGAAGTGATTGTGGAGGCCATGTATACTACAAACAAAATCAACTGTCAATTTCAACCCAAACATTGTGATCAAAGGCCGGTGATGCTTTGGAGAATATACTTACAAGCGAGTTTTGAGATTACTATCCAATTTTTAAAAATAAAATGGACTTCAAGTCTACAGTATAAAGTACAAAATTCTTACTTTTGTCCATTTAAGGTCTTTCTAAAACTCATTCCAATCTAATGTTCCATACTTATCATTCCTACAGAGTTTTGTTGCTTCAGTTCAGGGTAACAGTTATTACAGGTGTCTTCAACTTGCCAAGCACTGTGTAGGAACTAGAGATACAAAGATGAATAAATCAGAATCCTTTCCTTCAAGGAATACCCAGAGCAGTAGAAGAAACAAACATAACCAATAAGACTGCAACATAATACACACAATAATTCCTAAGTGTATTTAGGACAGATATAAACCAGAAAGGAGAATGGCTGTGTGTGTGTGTGTGTGTGTGTGTGTGTGTTTAGAATAGAGTATTTGAAGAGAAAAAGGATTTAAGAAAGCCTTCCCAGAGGAGGTGACTTTTAGGGATGAATACAATGTGTTCTGTTAGAAGTAAAGAGGGAAGAAAAGAGCATTGCAGACAAGCCTAGCACTGGTCCACCTTTTTGTTTTTCCTCAATATTCCTTCTGCCCATGACCTCCTTCCTCCTAATTAACTATGCAAACCCTCTCCATACATCAGTGCCGATTTTAATTGCACCTCCTCCTCCATACATCTTTTCTGGCTATTCCAGCTGAGGTGAGCACTTCTTTAGTCAGTGGCTGAAGGACACGTTTAGCAACGAATAATCCAGTGTTGGGACTTCTCTCTTATCATGTTCCTGGTGTGCATTTAAATCCTTTATTCACATTATTTCATGAACAAACTTTCAAATCCCTTTAGAGCTGGGGTTGGTTCCTAAAGCCTTCTCAGTAATAGCTGCTGTACTTTGATTTTATTTTTATTTTTTGTGTGTGCTTTGATTTTAAAACTATATATGAATTGGTTTGGGGGCAAGGACAAGAAAAATGATGGAGGTGTACCTCAAGTCTAGTGAAGTGTTGGTTTCTTACAGGAGGTTGACGTTTCAGGATTCAGCTCTATTTAAAATTTTTACAGTTTTCATCAATGATTTTATAAAATAATTCTACATTGAGAATTATTTTTCCATAGCATTTAGTTTACTCCTTTCTTTGAATGAGAGCTTCCCTTTGTGACTATTTCTATGCTTTTATTTCCTAGCATACAATGAGCATCTTAAGGTCACTGAATAAGTTCAATTTACATTTTATTCCCTATAATATCTTGCCAAGTGTCTTCAACTACTAATCATTTGAAAAATTGTTGAATTAAGTGAGATATATATATATATATCCTGAACAAAAAATCATATCTGGGAACAGCATTATTGAATGCAGAGCTAAAATTTCATGATTATGTAGTAAACTTAAGATTATAGACATTTTTAATGGTTAGTGACACATTTTTCATTCAGACTTATTTCTCTATGCCACTCACCTAGCCGAGATTTGAAAATTTGACAAGGACAATTTCCCATGCTTTTCAATATATATTTTCATATATGTTCACATATCCCTAAAGCAATAATGCTTCTATGAGATGAGATTCAGTTAATGTCATTTGTAAGAACCATAAGTCATCCACCATCGTTTGCTTTCACTTTGCATTGGATCCACTTAAGAGTTTGTGACATAGGTCTTATAAGGACCTGCTGTCCGAGGGGGTTCCAAGGAAGAGGTAAGCTGCAGACACCATGTGTTCCCACCCCTCAACCCCCCCCCCCAAAGCTTAAAAGTTATCAAAAATGAGATATTAGATACTGAGAAGGAAGTGGTTATGGGACAGAGGAAAAATACAATACCCAAGAAAAGGATGTGAGATGGAAGACAAGTTTTGCCTATAGCATAATTGTAGGTGATGAGCTTATCTGAATATTTTTTCATTTAAAATGCTTTCAGAAAGTAACTTCATCTTTATCTTCAGTTGAGCTCACACTCATGTGTCTAATACTTTATAAAACACTTCCAAGTTAATTAACTCTTTTGATATTTACTATAGTTCCTAAATGAGAAAGCAGAGACTTTAAAATATCATTTCCGCATTCACTATCAGGTAGTAATTGCCAGGGCTAGTCTGGAGACGTACTTTCAAGTCGATGAAGAATTTCAATTTCCCAAAGAATGGCTAAAAATCAAACTTCTCATTACTGTAAGTCCTGAATGAGTTTTCTGACCTGACATGCAAGCGAAAAAGCATTACATTTTAGAAAAGCAAACTCCTCCTTTCAAGTGGTACTGTGCAAAAGGATTGCCCCTCGCTTTGAACCTTGGCACTTTCCTTTCTTCTGTCTTAACTTGTTTTGGGTTTTATTAGATCCCCAAATCCTTTTTTTTCTGGGAGGGATTAAAAGACTAATAGTATCTTTAATCCAAATACATGAAGTACTAACCTTTAAAGGTCCATCCCATAAAATGCTGATGTCTTTCTGCATGACCTTTTATGCTTGAACTCTAAGTCAACATATAGAGCAAGCCATTCAACTTGTTAATGTTATAAATCTCTTCTTTTCCAAAGAAGCACTGGCCTTCAGGGGTGCACCACTGAAAATCCTTTCCAAGTTAGCCATGCAGGGTGGCCTGAGCAGCAGCTGAGGGCATTTTACAGCTGCACGGACACACTCTGAGGGCCATAAACTCTTCATAGGCTTGCCATTGACATTCGTTCATTATGTAACATTTATTTTTGCCTTAATTGAGTTTACATATTGCTTCAGAAACATTCTATCAGGTTGACTCCAGTGCATATTGCAAGTAGTGAGATGAAACTTGCTGTGAGACGTAAGAAAGAGAGCAAAATGTCAAGTCAGGGCCAAAATAAGCTCTAGAGTATACTGAAACATATAAGGAAGAACGGGCTGGGCAGGAAATAATTAGACTCAATATAACACAGTGCTGAAGGGTCAGCCCAGGAATTGGTGTCATAATTGTACATACTTTTATAGGCACTTTAAAGCACTGTAACTCTGTAATAGTGATTTCATTGCCATTATTGCTGATTTGTTCAGTGTTATTATGAGTCCTGCATCCCTTCTTGAGCACCACTGAAAGGCTAATATTCACATGTGTAGTATATACCCCCTCCCTGCCCCCCCCAAAAAAAGGTTAAACACTTGTTTTAAGATGGTGGAAACATTGCTAGAGAAGTAGAACACTGGAATCTTCATCACTTTAGAATTGTGACAGCATGTAGTATTTCATTTATAAGACCTAAGCTACTCAAATAAGGGATAAGTCTTGAAATATCTCTCCAATAACAATTTATTATCGCTCCAAACCATGGATTCAGTGCCATTTTATTGCCTAGGACATGAATTCTATGGCCTTTGTGGTATGGCTTCCTGAATTTGAATTGTGGCAAAAAATATATACTAATTATGCCCCCCCAATATCCAATTTCCTTTCTGTCCTTCCTATTGTAGACTTCTTTGAGTTTAACAGGTGGTATGGTTGTCCAAGCTAGAAGCTGCATCTTTCTACCTCCCTGGCAGCTTGGTGTGGCCGTATGAAAAAGTTAAGCCAAAAAATGTGAGTGGTGATGTATGCAACTTCTCCTCACCTGGCTTTCCCCTAGCTGGGGAATTTCCATGGCTGAAAAACTTGACCTGCTGCCCTGGCCCTGGACTTCTGAACTCTCTGTGAAAGAGAAATAAACTAGTGTTCTATTTAAGCTGCTGAATAACTGTTAAAGCAGCTTCATGTGTACCTTAACTAATATCGGGGTGTAGAGACGGTGATCATGAGATTGAATGCATTTCATCAATCTAGAAAGGTTATCAAAGGTATTGACCTCATCAACTTTATGTTCTAATCAACACAACCTTAACAGAATCATATATTTACAAGGCTGGAAGAAACCTAATGAAATGACATAATTCACAAAATAGAATGAGGTTTAAGAGAATTAACTATTCTGATGTTACCTACCTTCTGCTAAAATAATGGATTCTTTGTTTTCAAAATCTCTGCAAAGCAAAAATGAAACACTCGTAGGATGCAATATTTCAAGTAAGTAATTATGATATGTGCCATTGTCTTTTAAGTTTGAATTTATAAGAAACTACTTACTGACTTAATCGAATAATTAAATTTAGAGTATGCTACTCCCAAGTAGATATTGAAATCTGGATCAGGGCCTGCCATTCTAAACAACTACTGACTCTAGATTTGCTTACTTGGAAATACATAGATTAATATGTTTTTCATCCAATTCTTCTTCTCCTTACACTTAGAACTTTTATACTATTCAGTTATATAGACCCCAAAAAGATATTTGTGCGTAATACTTGAAATGCAAATATTAAAAAAAGACTAAATCCTACATACATCAAAAATCTTATAAATCATCCTTAATGATTACAGATTCTTTTTTTTAAAGATTTATTTATTTATTTATTTATTTATTTATTTATTTATTTATTTATTCAGAGAGAGCGAAAGAGAGGCAGAGACACAGGCAGAGAGAAAAGCAGGCTCCATGCAGGGAGCCCGACGTGGGACTCTATCCCGGGTCTCGGGCTGCAGGCAGCGCTAAACCGCTGCGCCACCAGGGCTGCCCAATGATTACAGATTCTGTCCAAGTTTCCTTTCCCCTTGGTGGTATTAGTGAAAGGGATCCTTTATTCCCCTCTTTTGACTGAAATGCCAGTAGTTCATGGCTCTGACACTTTATATTCCTTTTCATTTTCCAAGAGAAGAAAATAGGCTCCGAGTGTGAATCTCAGTTCCACCATTTATTTACCAGGTGTCTTTGTGGGAGTTATGTACTAAGCCTTGGGTCATTTATCAATAAAATTGGGAATTTTTTAAATTTGAGTACAGATGATGCACAAGGTCACATTAATTTCAAGTGCACAACATAGTGACTCAACAAGTTTATACATTACATTATATTTACAAGTGTAGCTACCAACTGTCAAAATTAAGCAGTTTTTAATGTTTACCTTGCCGACTGGTCCCTGGTCTTGCTCCATTACTCTAAGCTTCACAAAGAGCTCCTTCTAATCATTAAATCAGATGGTCTCTTCTCTGCTTTAATGCCTTCACTGGTTCCTCATCTCATTCAGAATAAGAGCCATTCCTAAACAATAGGCTCAAAGGTCCTGGAAGATTTGTAGACCTCTGTCTTAACCCATTTTCTGTCCTGTCCTCCTCGGCCAGCGTGATCCCACCACCCTGACTACCCTGCTTTTCTCTGAAAATGCCAAGAAAATGCTGTCTCCTATACCTTTGCACCTGCTAATTGTCCACCAGGAATACTCTTTCCCTGGAAGATGACCCTTCAAGATCTTCAGGTTTCTGCCCCAGCATTAATGTTTCAAATGTTTTCCATCATTGACTTGTATGAAACAGCAATCCTCTATCCACCCCATAAGTATTATCCCTTTACCCAGCTTTATTCTTCTCTATAGCTCCAATAAGGGCAGGGATTTGTTTTGTTTACTGTCATATACCCAGCATTTAAAACAGTATCTACAGCATAGTAAGCACATAATAAACATTTGTTGAATGAATGTGTTATTGGGAGATTAAATGAAAGCATATAAACTACTTAGTCGGGGACATGGAACAATATAAGGGCTCAATAAATGGTAGCCGTTATTGTTTTATCTCTATCATAATGACAGCTGCTTACTTTCCTGGATTTTTCGTTGCTTGGCTATTAGAATAATTCCACAAAGATTTTTAATTAGTTTCTTTACAACTCAACTTTTCTCATATATGTTATTGGTTTAAAAATTCATAATAAAAAAACAAAAAAAATTAATAATCGATATAAAAGACAATCATGATTATCTTTTACTGAACGGGAAAGAGTAATTTTTTAAAATTTCAAAGTACATGGGATCCCTGGGTGGCTCAGTGGTTTGGGGCCTGCCTTTGGCCCGGGGTGTGATCCTGGAGTCCCGGGATCGACTCCCACATCGGGCTCCCTGCATGGAGCCTGCTTCTCCCTCTGCATGTGTCTCTGCCAGCCCCCCTCTCTCTCTCTGTCTCTCATTGATAAATAAATAAAACTCTTTTTAAATAAATACATAAATAAATAAATAAATAAATAAATAAATAAGTTTCAAAGTGTAATCCTCCCCATGAGATCCAGTATTTCCAATCTTTTCATTTTTTTTTTATTAAAGATGGAGTGTTCTAACATCCCTATACTAGTAAACAGAAATATTATGCAAGGTCTTAGTTAGAAACCTAATATTAAGAATTAGAGCATTATAGTTTCAGAAATACCTAAATTAGTTACTTTTCAAGCCTATGCAAGTTAAATACCAATTAACTTTGTGGTTTTGTTTAGAAGATCATAATCTACTTTGAAGTTGAAGAAAGGTGTTCAGATAAGGGAAAAGAGAAAAACTATAGGGGTAAGAAAAGATGAAATATTCAATGAATGAAATCATTGAATAAATGAATCCAATTCAGTAATTTTCAACTGAGGCAACTTTCCTCACCCACATCAGGATGTTTGGCACTGTCCAAAGATATTTTTGGTTGTGGTAGCCGGGGGTGGGGCGTGCCTCTGGCAACTTGTAGGTAGAGGCCAAAGATGAAGGATGTGGGATGCAGCTAAACATCCTACCATGCACAGGACAGTCCTTCTGCAAAGAATTTTCCTACCCCAAATGTCAGCAGCGCTGAGGCTGAGAAACCCTAATAATGGAACCTTTCCCAGTCCCATTAGTAGCCCTAATATTTAGTCTCTTTGCGCTCTGACAGCACAGCAGCTAGCATGATCACCCAGTGCTGATAGCCTGAGTCTGATCAGCTGTTTAATACTTTGAAGATGACCGCTGCTGATGAATTGACTCGAGGTTACCCAATGGTTTCATGGGAGAAATGAAACTGGGGTCTATGTCTTCAGATTCTAATCATCCCTTTTCTTACTACAGTGCTACCTCATGCAACATGTCTGGAGCTCATATGATGGTATTATGGCCTCATATGATGAGAGGGAAAACCTTGGGAAAGAAGCTTGTTTTGTTTGTAAGGACTTGTTCTCTGGTCTTCTCTACCGCTGTGTGCACACATGTGAACAGAATAAAAGCAAATGAGTTTTCTTCTCAGCTTTGGTAAAGGCAGAAAAAAGGTCTGTTCCTTGAGCATCCTGGCTCCTCTCTGCCTAAATGGCTTTCTGTGCTCTGATTATGTTAAATAGATTTCAATACTGCAATGTGTGTTCTTTTCTTGATTGTGACAAGCTGTGGAAATGGGATTTTATGTCTTTTATGGTTTCATTTACCAGGTAACTCCTAAGTATGGAATTATATTTCACACGTATTAAAGGGTGAGTGAAAATCCTCTTGCTGATTAGGCCCTCAAGTCTATTAATAATGCCTTGGTTCCATCAGCAGCTGTTCATCATGTTTGAGTGAGAGTACCATTCTTTCCAATTCTTAAGAATCAAATCTTTCTCTAAAATAAATTGAAAATAAATTTCTAGCGCTCCACTCATTCTCCTCTCCTTGTTCAAAGCACATTTCAATTTGTTGTGATTAGTATCCTTGCCCCCAAAGGATCTTGCTTGTAATGGAAAAATATTAAAGGGTTTCAAAGAAAGAGTTGCAGAAGATTTGGGATATAGGGTATCAGGGGGAGAAAATACAGTAAAGCATCTAGTACTAGCCACATTTCCTAGCTGAATTCATTGCAGGAAATGAATTTATTTATTTAATTTATTAAACACAGGGTTGTTTTGTTTTGCTTTGTTTTCCAATGGGGTTTTACTTTTTTTTTTTTTTTCCAGTCAGGTTTTAACCAACAGTTTAGACCTTAGGACTAAAGTTTCCACTGCCACTGCCTAGTTGAGGTTTCTATTACTTCTGCATTGCACTGGCTTCATAACATTCCACTTCCCAGCCTGATGTGCAAGACCTTTGACTGTCAGCTCCAGTCTAACCACTAAAATTGTCTGCTATATTGGTAACACTGACCTCTTGAAAGGCACAGTCTTGGTATTAACTGTTATCCTTCTCCCCATATCTAATATTTAGGAGGCCCTGCCATCAGTGGGCACAATATATTTCCTGAGTCTTATCTCTTCATAGCCCGAGTAGCAGCAGCAATGTTTCCCCCAGGAAAGTCCAGTGTTCTCCAGGCAAGAGGCTACTTCTCCTTCCAGTCAACCAGCTGTCCTGACGCTAAAACTCATTGCCTTCTTCAGTGGGGACCTCCCCAACTGGAACACATCCATCGTTCATTGTTTTTGTTTTTGTGTTTTTGTTCCTTGACCAAATTTCCTAGGTAGGAATCGTAGTACCTAGGCAATTCGGTCTTTCATTTCTTGCTCATATTCTAAAGCTGATTGGGTACAAATCATATATGTATTCATTCTCATTCTCTTTTTTTTTCCTATTCGATTTGCAGAAATGCTTAGAATTTGTGTTCAGAGGTATAGCAGCCTGTTGTGGTGGTTTGTTTTTGTAACGTCTTTGTCTCATTTGGGGATCAGGATAAGGCTGACCTCACAGAATGAGTTGGGATGCTTCCCATTTTCTGGAAGAGCTATGTAAAATTGATAATATTCTTGTTTTCTTAAATGTTTGGTGAAATTTACCAGCATAGCCATTAGGGCCTGGAAGTTTCTTTGTGGGAAGGTGATCTGTAAAGTCAGCTATTAGCCCTTTGTGTCCTCTTTTCCTGATCACTCTGGCTAGAGTTATAAATTGTATTCATCTTGAAGAATCAACTTTTGATTTCTATTAGTTTTGTTTTTTTCGTCATTGATTTCTGCTCTGATTTTCATTCCTTCCTCCTGTTTACTTTGGATGTAATTTGTTTTTTTTTTAAATATACTTTAATGTTTAGAGCATTTTCAGGTTACAGCAAAAATAATTGAACAGAAGGTATAGAGGTTTCCTTGTTCCATTTTCCCCCCAGTTTCTCAAGATTGAAGTACAAATTAATTTAAGAAGTTTCTACTTTTCCAACACAAGCATCAGAATACAGCTTTAAGTTGTATCATGCAGATGGCGCAAATAATTAGACGAGAAAATTCTTCACAACAATTATTTGCATAATACCGTTACTTATTTCTAAGCCATTTGGTTGGAATATAGATATTTACAGTCATGACTTTTATACCAGCACGAAGAATCACCAGAAATAGTAAAAATAGGCTTTATGGCAAAGCCTAGCAGACTTTCCTTCCTGCCCATCTTCTCTCAGATGCATTCAAATTAAACATTCCTAGATGTGCAAATAGATTGCTTTGATGGGACTAGTGAGACAGTAGATTTTCCTTTAAACTATTTTTATTGGTAGGAGATATAAAACCAAGAGAAAAACCGAGTGTAAGATGAAAATTTAGGAAGCTGTACATCCCACCATCGTATGGAAGATTTCTCCCTTTTTTTAAAAAATGAGACTTTACAGAGAAAATTGCCTTTCTTTTCTTCGAGAGGGCACATTTCCCCAAAAGATATAGAAATGGCCAGGCATGCATCTGTGCTTGCAATGGTGTGCCTTAAAAGAAGGGAAGGGACAAAAGATAAAGAGAAAATAAAATAGTTCATGACTCATGTTTCCTCTGACTGAAGAAAATTTAATGCACTCTATGAGGTAGTTTATAGATGGAATCAAATGTCCTGGGGGAAAATTGTGTGTGTGTATGTGCGTCTGAATACCTAATACCTGACATTTAACAATCAGCAAATATTTTAGTGGCAACTGGCAGAGTTCATTCTGCATTAGTATCAGCACACACACATCTAATAAGCTGCTTTGTGGTCTGTTGGCCAGCTCCCAGCCCTTTTCTCTGTAGCCAGCAAGAGATTTCTTGGAGCAAATCTCTCCTTCCTTATTTCAGAGTGGTTGCCTCCCTACTTGAAAGATAGGCCTCCAATTAGAGGCCCAAAAATGTAGGCCTTGCTACATGCATCATTGCCAATACAACAGAGTCTTTAGGAAAGCTCTGTGTTCTGAATTTTGATCAAACACATTGTGTTATGCAGTGTAAGCCATGATTTTTAATAGACAGGTTTGGAAAAAAAGAGTATGAGCAATGACACGAGCATTTCAATGTGCGTTTTTTCGTTGTGGGGGCGGGGGGGTGATTACTTTTTTCTACAGTAAAATGTTCCAAAATATTCTAAGAAATAATCACATCGAGCTTTCAGTCAACAGTTTTTCTCAGCAATTAACCTTCTCACCTATCCACAAACACCTGTCAAGTATTTCTAATCAATAATATTTATTGAAGTATTATTTGCATTATCTTTTCAACCTACCCTTAGCTGGAGGACGGCTTTTTAAACCTCCCTACCAGCAAGCTCTGTTTTCCTTTCCTCAATTAAGGGACATTTACTATGTCACTTTCTGACAGTCTCCCCTGGAAATAGCAGGTATCTGTTAGCCCATCTTGGAAGAGATCCGTTTCCTCTCCCTTACCAGCAGTGTTGTCTGCAGGCCCAGCAAAATCAGCCCTGTTTTTGCACCGCTCTATTTAATGGAAATGTCTATTTTCTAGAATAAAAGTGACCATGGCAACATGCAGTTGCAAAAGCAATGCCCAGGAGGTGGCAGCAATTTTCAGCATTTCAGTGCACTTCCTCTCCTTAAACTACACCCTCTATCTGCCCCTTTCCCTATTTAACTAGCTTTAGTATTTGCCTTTTTTTTTTTTTTTTTGCTTTAGTATTTTCTTAACGTACCTCTTAGCACCCACCACTTCCCATTTTTCCTTTCCCCTTTCCTTTCTTTGTTCCTCAGGCCAGAGAAACCCCCTGGGGGTCACCGTGCCAGGGGCGTGCCCTCTGGTCAGCCTCTAAGCAGCTCCCCCTCCAAGTGCTCATCTAAGAACTTGCCAGAGCTTTCAGCTATTTGTAGTCTTTTACTTCAATCTTCCAGCCCTGTGACAAATGATTTCGGGTTTTACTATATTGAATGGCCATCATTCTTTTCAAAGGGAAAATGTAAGCAATGCTAAGGGGTTTTTTTCTTGCTGTTTTTCCTGAGAGAATAATTTCTAAATACATTCTAATAATTTCTAAATACATTTCTAAATACATTTTCTCTTTTGTCATACAAACCACTGTTAATATTTTTGACATTATAAATATCTATTACGTATAAAATACTTCATATTAATTTTTATGTATTTATTATGTATTATTTATACATAATATTGTGTAAGTAAGTATGTTCCCAAGTTCTGTGAGATACTCCAGCAACTCAAACCCAAGGAGGTGGTTCTGGGAACACATCAGGTTGGTAGTCGTGTCTGACCGAAGCTGTGGGTAACCCAGGAACTACTACTTTCAATGGGCGTTTGAAATGAGGGGCTTTCTCACAGGGGTACACCCATAATCTGTGGGATCCTATGCTGGCACCTTGATAGTGTCAGAATTGAGTTAGACTGCAGGACACCCAGCTGGTGTCACAGAATCACTTGTAGTGAAAACTCAAACGTCTGAGGTCAGAATGCTGTCCATGTGGTAGTTATGTAAGAGTAAAGGAGCAATGGGGGAGGAAGGACTGAGGTTTTCTGAGAGAAGGAATGAGAGAGAGAGAGATTTTTTTTTTCCCAAGGACACATTAGTAATCACCTAACAAATAAACGGTTTTGAGACTTAATTAAACCTTGGTGGCATCACACAGGATGAGTTTCTGTTTATTTCTTCTTTTTTCTGTTTCCCAGTAGCTCAAAAGTTCATGTGTTAAATATTTGAGTCTTTTAAGAGAGAGGTAAATACCAATTATTTAGGAGCATGATTCTCCTGACCTGTTATGGTTATTCTGAAACCATGCTTTTCAAATATTTTTTGAGGTTGCAAAGCCATCCTTTTTTCTAAAGGAAACTATATTTTACACACACACACACACACACACACACAATACAGCAAAGTGGAGCAGGAGTCCTCTTGCTGAAGGGGAAGAGGCTCACACTTTCTCTGGGACTTCCACTTACCTACCCTTTCCCTAAAGTGACCTCTGATACACCACCAGGGATCTCAGAATTCTGCAGAATGTACTTTGAAAACCACCATTTTAGAATTGTCCTTGAGTCCTGAAGTAAATCTAAATTGTATGAATACCAGACAAAAAATAGAAAATAAGCAACCCAGATGGCTCCAAGATCTAGTCATGTCAAGGTAACCTCTTCGTTTCCTAGCAGACAAGCATTGTGCTAGCCCTCATATATCTCTGTGACTCCTGGGGCAGCATCCTCCGTGAGGAGTAGTTAGTCCCAAATGTCATTTCAAGCTTGAGACCCAGAGGATGCATGAGCTGTTCAGCATAAACTAGCACTTTCATTTCCTCTGGGTTCCAAAGCTCTCAATCTTGGCTGCAGGTCAGCATTACCTGGCAAAGTTTTAAAATAGATACACAAACACAGGCCACACTCATGTATAGTGTAATCGGCCTCTGAGAATGAGGCCTGGGCAGCCCTGTTTGTAGCATCCGTCCTCAGGCAATGTGTATGAGGTACCAGAGCCCAGCACAAAGAACCCCCGATTTCTTTTTTCCTGTTTTCAAAAGAATATACAGTTGACCCTTGAACAATGCAGGAGTTGGCGGCACAGAGCCCTGCGCAGTTGAAAATTCATATATAAATTTCAGTTCCCCAAACACTTAACTACCAATAGCCTACTGTTGACCGGAAGCCTTACCTGATAACATAAACAGTCGATTAGCACATATTCTGTATGTTATAAATATTAGATACTATATTCTTACAACAACGTAAGCTAGAGAGAAGCTGTATTAACAAAATCACAAAGAAAGAGTACATTTATAGTCCTATACTGTAGGGATAGGATATTTGTATTTATATTTTTAAAAATCTGTGTATAAGTGGGCCTGCACAGTTCAACCCATGTTGTTCAAGGGTAACTATACATCTAGTTGAACTTCTGACCTTCCAATTCCCCAAAGCTGAGTTGTTTTCCTCTAACCATTCACAGGAGGAGCCGGACCCACAGCCTGGCAGGCCTGATGCCACACCTACAATGAATTAACGCCTCTAGAGTAAAAACATGGGTGTCAAAAATAAAAATTATTTGCACGAGCCACGCACATTATACTTCTTTAAGCGGTGGGGATTGTTGTCGCAAAAAAATGCAGTTTCAGTTGAAAACACAGAAAAAATGATATCCTAGGTAGTTATGCACAAAATATGTCTTACTTGATTTTAAATACTTGATTTAAGGGGCCGAATTGAATTATAAAATTCTGCCTTTGTTTGTTTACTGTGTAGGCTTTTTAAATTTTCCTCCGAGCAGTATCTTATTTTCCTTGTTCTGCCTTGATCCATCCTTCCTTCCTTTCTCTCTCTCTCTCTCTCTTTCTACCAATATGATTGTTGTTCTTCCTCCACTTTCAGAATAAGACTTAGCTTATCTGGTTTATATTATCCCCCTTTATTTGTATTTTACATGGAAATATGAATGATGGGACACCTGGATGGCTCTGAGGTTGAGCGCCTCCCTTTGGTTCAGGGAGTGATCCTGGAGTTCTGGGATCCAGTTACTACATCAGGCTCCCTGCATGGAGCCTGCTTCTCCCTCTGCCTGTGTCTCTGCCTCTCTCTGTCTCTCATGAATAAATAAATAAAATCTTTAAAAAATACATGAATGAGGTGCTCTTTCTGAAACTTGTTTAAAACTTTTCATTAGAGTTCCATTGCCTTTGGGAAAAGTCCAAACTCATTACCATGAGACTCAAAGACTTGGCCTGGTCTTGCTCACCCAGCTCCTTCCATCCCAGCCTCCCTAAACCATTTCCAGTTTCTTCAGCACGGAGCTGTTTCATTCTAGGTGCCTTTGCTCATGTCCCACAGGCTCAAACTTCCTATGGTTTCCTGAATATACCAGAATATGTAAAGCCCTGAGCCTCTAGAGGTAGATACTGTTTCTCCTCGGTGCTAGAAGCCCTTCCCCAAATCTTTGCCTGAGCAGTTCTCGGTCATCTTTCAAGAGAGCTCAGGCTGCGTCTCTTCTCTATCCTTTCTGCTGTCCTCCACGTTCAGATAGAACTGTACAGTACTTCCTGTCACTTTGCTTCAATTATGTGTTTGCAAAGTTATTGCTTTAATGTCTCTTTACCTTAGAATATTTCAAGCTCCCTGAAGGCAGAATCTCTGTCTCTTGCATTCATAATGACAGCTCCCGCAGAAGGACCATGCCAAGCTCAAAGAAAACTCATCCATCTAGTGACTTACCAAAATTTCTGACTGTCTAATTGTGCCAAGCACTTTTCTAAGCCCTAATGATGAAAAAGTGACCCATAAAGAGAAAAGGCCTACCTTTCTGAAGCTCACATGCTAGTAGGAGATTAAAAATAAAAATCATGTATATATCAGATGGTGACAAATTATGCATAATAAATATGTGTTGAATATATTACCACTCTTTCCTGAGGACTCCCCTTATAACCCGTAGTTATTTCCAATCAGACCATATGCTCTTTAAGGGAAGATTTAATGTTTTTAGTTCCCCTCTATCTAACACAGAGCTTGATATATATATAAAAAAGAACATACCTATTTTCCTGCAAAAGCAATAAAGAACTGTTCTGACAGTAACGTTTTATAAAAAGAATCTCTTACCATCTTTGGAAATGCAATTGACAGGGACCTAAAAGTATAGCTATTCTAATCGAGTCATCATTTAGAGCAATGGAGTTCTTTCTTCTAAATAGCATTTGACACTTTACAGTGTACTCTTACATTCTTTTTATTTTATTTTGTTGGATTCAATATGGATGATGCCTTTCGAAGATGTCCTTATCATTGCCTCTAAGTTTTTCACCCCTCATGTCCCTTATCAAGTCTTGGAGGTTAAAATCTGGCAGCTGCATATGTTACTGGGTGGTCTTGCCCTTAAGACATTTGTGATGACAATCATTGGATTCCATGAATTTAGATCTGGCTTTGAGAGGCACCATATTGATCTCTGCATATGATGGAACTATAGGGAACTGGGTGCTGTGGGACAAGAGGAGAGAATTGAGAAGTTTGGGGTCATTTAAGAGATGTATGAGAGAAAGAGCAGAGAAATTAAAAGAAAAGCAAAGAGATCTGGAAGCTAGGAGAGGATGCGCTGAGGAGGGGGAATGCTGGGAAAGACTGGGTTTGGAGATGCTGGGAAGAGATGAAAGCTTGGTGTCCCAATGCTTCAGGCTGTGCTGAGTGCCTCTATCATGAGCTACCATTGGAGCAAATATAAGGATAAAGAAAATGTGAATTGTTTTTGTTTTCTTTCATGGCTTCACGAAATCACTTGTCTCTCCCTATCTAAAAAAAAGAGACATTTTATTTTATTCTTTTGTTCTAGATAGTCTCAGCAAATTGAATAGAGTTTTGAACTAGTTTTGTCAGTGTGAAGAGTTATTAAATATTAACATGTTGAGGCAATTTCCTTGTCATTCTGGGAACAATGTAGGCCAGGTCTGTCTGTCAAGGTTAATTGCAGTTAAATAATGTGTTTATAATTTCCTGGAAGAGGTGCTTGTAAACTTGGGTAACTGATCTAGAAATAGTAATGTAATTCCTAATTATATTAATACTTATGTATTATTTACATGGTGACTTCTACACGAGGCTATTAAAACACATTAACTCATTTGTAATCTGAATATGGAAAGTTATTGGACAGGAAGAATTATAATAAGAATAATCCAACATAAGATGTAATAATGGCAGAGCTTCATATTTATCAAGTCCCTGGGCCCTATGTATAGTATTATTTGGTCTTTTTTTTTCTTTTTTAATTATTTGGTCTTTATATCAACCTTCTTTGGCAGGAAATCTACTCCCATTTCATTGGTAGATATGATTTATTGACCTCCTATTTATGGTGCTCTTTTATAATTCCCATGGACTAGAATTCTGAAATTACAAGGGATCCTAGAAATTCATAGATGAGAAAATTAAAGCCCAGATCACTTAAATAATATGTCTAGGTCACATATTTTTTTTTATTTTTTCATGTGTTTGATTTTTTAAAAAAGTTTTTACCTCTTCCACAAAGCATTTGTGCTGCTAACATAAAGCAGAGAGCAGAGAGCAATTTTCTGAATCTTAGAGTTCTTCATATGTTAAGACTTAGGTCCCTTCCCTATCTACCCTCATCATCCAGAGGACCGTCTGCAGGATACAAAAACATCATCCTTCGAACACACCTAGAGATTTATTTCAAGTCCAGTCCCTAAATTGCTGACCTTAATTCTCTTCTGTTCCCACATTTTCTGTTATTCTTACTCTTACTTCTTCTTATTCTTCTAAACACTACACAGATGCCTCAGTCTTTCTAATCTTAAGGTTGGAGGAGTTACAAACTCTCACCCTCTTTCTAATGCCAACATCTGGCTACTGTTGGATCTCTTACCTTTCCTTCTCAATTAACTTTCCGGAAATGCTGGTCAACTTCCTCCATCTGCTCCAACCTACTACAATCCGGCTCCTCAGCACCCCACTGGTGCTCTCCTTTTTAAGGACAGCAAGCAACTTTCCATATACAAGCCAAATGATTTTTTCAGTCCTTACTTGAATGGAAAGATAATCTTGCATTTCCAGGGCTGAACATAGTGCTCGGCATATATAATCACTCAATGAATCTGTCATAATCAAATAATGCATGCAAAGTATTATAATTTCAACATCACAAGAAATGAATACGATGAACACACATGCATTTCAAAGTGTTCATTCCAGTTCACCCTAACAAAGGAGTGAATTCTTCAGAAGGTTTATGGAAGAAGCAAGAGGGACCTGTGGTGATTTACGTGGTGTACTCTGGCTCTCCCACACACCTCATCATAAGCTATGAGGTTAATTGCCCATTTTTTTCTCTTTTCTTTCTTTTTTTAGATGCTACAAAGCTGAACGTTGTTGTGGGTGGCATCTGAAGTATTCTTTGGTATGCTTACGAAGGCAATGAAAGGAGTCCTGGCCATCCTCACTGTGCAGAGGAGCCTGTTCCCAGGTATGAATGAAATCCTTAATCCTAACGAGAATAGTGAACTTCTTTACCCAAAGTCTAATTCTTTGGAATTAGAAAAAGTGATCCTAAATCATTCAGGTCACAAAGCTACTATTTTGTGCTGTAGCGGTTGAGCCTTATTAGCCCAAGAGGAAAAGGGAAAGTCACTGTCTTCACTTAACTGTGAAGGTATGGGCGAAACAGATAAACGGAGACATATAGGAAAGAGCTTCTCAAAATGTTTGCACCTTAATAACAACAACAGAGCAGACAAATATGTGTCCCACAGACTTAGAAACATAGTCCTAAAAGTTCCCTTTGAATTTATGAATTATCTTTAGAGCTTCATGCTTTATCTTTAGAACTTATGGGGTTTGGGCGTTCTGATTCATGATCTATACAACTTTGTTTTAATATAAAATATGCTTTAAAAAATCCACTAGTCCCAGGGATTTATAAGCCTTCTGGTAAATGTGCCTACCATGAAAATAGGTTTATACTGGATTAATTGCATTAAGGTAACATCACTATGATGGAATACTCTTTCATTTTAACTTCATCCCATTGAATGATGCCCTGAGGCCTGAAAGTGTTCTACAGCCAAAACACTGATGTATTGCAGCTAACTTTATAGATTTATTGAACCACAAGAGGTGTTACCTCCTCTGTTTACCATAATACACAAAATGAGATTCTCTAAATTTCATATCCTATTAAACTTTAAACCCATCCCATACCACTATATTACATTTTGCTCCAGTCTTTTCGGTTCTGTGATAAGACTAAACGTTTTCAGGGCGCCTTGGTGGCTCAGTCAGCGAAGCATCTGCTTTTGGCTCAGGTCATGATCCCAGGGTCCTGAGATCGAGCCCTACATCAGGCTCCTTGCCCAGTGGGGATCCTGCTCCTCCCTCTGCCTGCTACTCCCCCTGCTTGTGCTCACTCTCACTCTCTCTTGCTCTCTTTCTCTCTCTCTGTCAAATAAATAAAATCTTTTTTTAAAAAAAAGACAAAACATTTTCTTCCAAACTATATAGAGATTTTTGTCTAGATAAAAGTGGAGTTTGTTTTTAAAACCAAAACAAAGAGGAAACATGATACAGTTATTTAGTAATTAATGCCATATCTTTTTCCCTTGAACACATTTCCTTCTGTGAAGATTTTCCTGACTCACAGGAAGTCTAAGGCAAAGGAGGCCATCTTGTGGAGGATCATACTCCCTTTACACCTCATGGTTGACCTGACTTCTCTGCAGTATATCAACACATAAATATTTTTGGTCAATGATTAAAGTAGTGTTATTAATAGCCAAAACACTAAAACCATCTCAATGTCAATCAATTGGTGAAGGGATAAACAGCAACAGTATATCCATATGACAGAGTACTTTTCCCCAGGAAAAAGGAACAGAATCCTGATATGTGCTACAATATGAAGTAACCTCAAAAACACCGTGCTAAGTGATAGAAGCCAGACACCAAAGACTAAATATTCTATAATTCCATTTGTATGGGCTAACCAGAAGTAGGAAATCTATAAACAACGGAGTAGGTTACTGGTGGCCATGGACTAGGGCTGAAAAAGGCAAGTAACTCCAAGTGGGCACAAGGGATGGAGATAATAGTGGACTACTCAGAAATTTTACTAAAAATTATTGAATTAGACACTTAAAAATGAGTGGATTTTGTGGCAGGTAAATTATACCACAATAGAGCAACTTCAGAAATTCTATTTCAAGAAGCAACTGAATTAATACCTTCACTTAGGAAGACTGGGAAGTCTAATCTCTCTTCCCAATCATCTTTTGTACCCCAACTATAGCCTTTATCTGTCAGCCATGGAATCAATCAGAATTGCATGTTATTATGTATATGTTATGATTCTAGACTATAAAAGCAGAGACCACTTTTTCATAAGACCAGTGCTAACTCAGAGTGAAATACAGTTGGTGTTTTTGTAGTGTTTGATGCATTTTAGCTAAAAAAAAAAACTTCACCCCAAAATCTAATTATAGACCACAACGAATTTAGCATAATTTAAAAAGAATTGTTCCCCTTTAACAAAATTCATTTGTGATATTAATATTCAGCTTTTAGAAGCGAACCATGTTATAAGGGAATCTAAACTCTTATTCTACTGTGTCTTGCTCTTTATTATAGATTTTCCTCGGTGATGACTGAGACATGTATCAAATATATTTCCCGGGGTTGATCATGAAGCCCATCTTTCATTTCTAAGGATGTGAATTTTTTACTTTTTCCCCCAATGTGTGTGGGAGGATGTATTTTTTCTTATGCCTTCTTCCCCTTCTTTCTTCTTTCCTTGGCACTTCCTCAACCTCTTCCATCTAGATGAAGAGAGAATATTTAATGTGACTATAAAAAACAAAGGATCTTTTTTATACAATAACTCATTAAAGATGAGTTGCATTGAAATCAATATTGGCAGGAGAAAACAGGTCTTATAAATGCCTCTTTGAGAGATATATAAAACCTAGGGCTTTTTCCTTCAATATAGTCCCTAGGTCTCTCTACACTGGCCTTCGGGGTAGAGCACATAGTCACCACTTAGAGATGCAAAGACCTGGGTGCTTCTCCTGAAATAGCCAATACTCTGAGGACAGCTCAGGAGGTAGAAAAAAATCCCTGACAACATGGTAAAGAGAGAAAAAAATGAGAAGGGGATCCAGAGAAAAAGAGCAGGAAATCCTAAAGAACCACCAAAGTGAACCATACAAGTATTGTGTTGTGTACACATATAATTTTAAGTAGAAAATACCCAATCTGAGACCAAACGGAGCAGATCTCCCTTACCTTTTTACCTCCTAAAAGATGAAACAGAAGCTACCGGACTAGTATCAGTCCACTGCATGCTTTCCTACCCCAGGATTTTGTCTCCTGGCAGAGACAAAGTACAAATGATATTCCTAACCTAGGACAGTGGTATCTACAGTGAGAATGGTGATGCCAGCAATGTCTCCTAACCAGACCCTCCTGGAGCATGATTTTGACTGTAGTTCCTGCTGCCAGTTCATTCCCTCCTTCTGCTCATTTTCTGAGCCAGATGCTCTAGCATTCCTGCAGATTTCAGAGCTACCTAACAATCTTCCAAAACAGCCTCTTTGTACTTAAAATAGGTAGAGTTGGTTTCTGTCACTTACAACCAAGAATCTCAACTGATTTAGACAGAAAGGCAACATGACGGAAAATGTAATATATACCTCCATCATCTGAATTTCATACATATTCATGGTCATGCATTATTATAATTATTTTCTTTCTGATAACAAGCCTGCCTGCTACTACAGACATTGTGGTCATAATTAAGGAGATAACTGCTACAGAACTAGTATCAGCATGCTTTAATTTTAAAAGAAATGTCCTAAAGGGGCAGCATCAAATATTAACATAATTCTGGGGGGCATCTGGCTGACTCAGTTGGTGGAGCATGCCCCTCAGGATCTCAGGGTTGTGAGTTTGAGCCCCACATTGGGTGTAAGATTGCTTGGAAATAGAATCTTTTAAAAAAATTAACATAATTCTAACATCAATGTTCCTGACGAAACAGAACTTGTATCATTCAGGAGGCCATGAGATCCACTAAATCTAATATAAAACAGGATAAAAAACAACTTTGCATATTTAACTTTTCTAAATAGAAGTTAACATATGGTAAAATTCACGTATATCTCTTCTATTGATTGAAATTAGAAATCTCTATTCATGTCAACTTTAAAAAATATTTTTATTTTACTTTTTCAAATTGAATAAAAATTGCTATTAACTAAAGTGTTAATTAAATTTACTAACACTATTTTTTAATTGATATTTGTTGAGAATCTGTTGCTAATTTCTGATGTCTTAAAAAATGTACTTGCTTCACAGGAAGGAAGTTGAGATAAGAATTTTTGCTTTCTCCTGGCTCTTCTTTTCTGAGAGTCATATATTTATAGTTTGGAGTAGTCCTATGGCTAGAAACATTTTCAATTTAACTCTTCTTGTTCTCATTGTGATTTTTGTCAAATATAGAAAAATATAAAGATCAACTTATAGGTTATAAAAAAATATATCTTATCTGATATCATTCCAAAGTTAAACTAACTCAACATTACAAGACTATTAGAAAAAAAAAAATGGAAGATCTGTGTTCAC
Source organism: Nyctereutes procyonoides (assembly GCF_905146905.1). Taxonomy (NCBI): domain Eukaryota; kingdom Metazoa; phylum Chordata; class Mammalia; order Carnivora; family Canidae; genus Nyctereutes; species Nyctereutes procyonoides. The sequence goes on from NW_026575137.1 coordinate 6,964,917, forward strand.
CCAACCTCACTCTTTCAATGCAGAAATCCACTTTCCCTTAGGTGCGAGTCAAATTTTACTGAATAAAATAATCTTTGTGGGCTTTTTTTTCCAGCAACTTTGGGTTCTATATCATTGTAGCTATTTATTCTATTTCCAATAACAAGGGTTGTATGAAAACAACTTCTACCTCTTTTAGATCAATGGTTCCCAAACTAGATGTCACAACACATTGGTGATCCATAGCCAGTAATGAAGCATTGCAATAACAGTACTGAAATTTCCAAATGAGTCCTTTAAAAATTAATCATAGTAACTTCACCGCTATCACTATAAATCTTTACTATCATTCACTTTCTGAGATTATATATATATTAATAATATATGTAATATATAATAATTATATGTATTCTCCATATGGTTATAGTTATAGCCAAGAAGCAGATCATAAGCAACCCCTGACATACCCAAAAGACAAGAGGCATGTGACTTCGCATATTCTGAGTTGCAGCAGGCAATGATAACCACTACTCTGGTTGGCGGTTCTCAGCCAAGTTTGAGTCCGACTCCCAAGGGATATTTGCCAATATCTAGAGAAATTTTTGTTTATACAACTGGGAATGTTACTGGCATCTAGTGAGTAAAGGTCAAGGATGCTGCTGACATCCTACAGTACACAGGAAAGCCTCCACAATGAGGAATTATCTGGCACTGAATATTATTGGTGCTGAGGTTGGAAAACCCCGCTCTAGTCTACCTTTTTGATACTCTGTCCAAATTATTTTACCCTTTTTGTGTGGCACAGTAATGCCAGGAAAATGTGAGCATCACCCTGATATATGAGGACTGCCCTCACTGCTAGTAGTTTAAGCAGTGATTGAAAATGTACTAGGATGAGAGTAACAGGTAACAGTCTTTTTTAAAGCAAATACTGGTTGTTAAGAAAAAATAAATGTCTCAAACTGGCCTCTGTCCTATTTAAAACTAAAGCCCTATCTGTGTATATCTGCCTAAAAAGATTGTTAGCATTGGTTTGTTTTGGCGAGTGGAAATGAATTAGGACAGGGATGAGGAAGATATTTCTATATATGTGAATATTTCTCAAGGGAAACATTACATTTTTGGTGTCGAAGTAAACATGTTACAAAACTTTTTTTTTTAGAAAAAGTTGATGTTGTCTAAATGGAACCTAGAAATGAGCATTTGTAGCGTTTAGTTATATCTTTTTATTAAAATAAAATACTACGTTATTTCAAAGTCAAATCATATGGGAATAATACTATCCATTCCACAAACAAATGTGTATTAAGTACTTATCATTTGCTCCTTCATTCATATAAGGAGACAGTACCAAGTCATCAAGTTGCTCATAGTCTAGTGTAGGAGACAGACAAACAAAGCAGCAATAAAAGTATCTTTATGGTCATTATTATGTGGACACAGTGAGGGGATATCTAACTCAACCTGGAAATATCAAAAAAAAGACTTCTTGAAAGAAATTATTTAGTCTGAGCCTCCAGGAGTGAATTACAAAAGGGAAGGATATTCAGAAGAGAGGAAGAGCCTGAAGACAAAGGATGTTGTGTTTTAGAACCAAAAGCTGTGTAGGTACAAGGTGCCAAGGAGTAGAGACCTTCTTTTTTTTGTTTTGCTTTTGTTTTTGTTTTTTGTTTTTGTTTTTGTTTTTTGAGTAGAGACCTTCTGCTCCTGGCCCTTCCTCTTTCTACCTTCCTCCTATCTCTCCTTTTCTTCCCCCTTAAAGTGAGGAGAGGGGCACCTGGGTGGCTCAGTTGATTAAGCTTTGACTCTTAATTTCAGCTCAGACCATAATCTCAGGTGCATAAGATCGAGCCCCACTTCAGGCTCTGCACTGAGTGCGGAGTCTGCTTAAGATTCTCTCTCTCCCTCTCCTTCTGCCACTCCCCCATGCACATGTCCATGCTCTCTGAATGAATGAATGAATGAGTGAGTGAGTGAATCGATAAATAAATAAATATATGTTAGGAGTGAGCCTAGTATTTTATATTTTGAATAAGCCAATGGAGAGATAGTGGTAAAAATACAAAAGCGAGGGAGGGAATACATTATGAAAAGATGTCTACTCTATGGAGAGGCAGGAAAGTCAAAGCCAGGGAGACAGGGAAAGCCCAATTAGCCTTGGAGAGAGAAATGACAGCTTCCACTGAGATCAGAAAGCAGAGGAGGAAGGACTAATGGGCTGGTTTGGGATCAGGAAAATGAAGTTCCTGTCTGATGTTACTCTACTTTTGTTTCCTGAGAATGTGGAATTTACTGAATAAACTAGGTGCTCTAACAAAAATGTTAGCTCAGAGATGAGGATATTATTTTAGGGAAGAAAGTTATTGCTTATTGGTTTATTATTGCCAGATAATAAAAGTAATTGTGCATTGGTAATAAGCTGAAGTCTGAGCTAAAAATCAGATGAATGGATAAATGGGTCAATCCAAATTAATCAACATAGTGAAAATTAAAAACAGGCTGTCAGCATTATCTCCAACACAAAGGGCATCAATTGCTTCTCAATTATTTATCATCATGGTTTAAATTGTGTTCTATAATCTGGTCTCTCTCTCTCTCTCTCTCTCTCTCTCTCATCAATTCTCAGTCCTTTCCTCTCTCCTCTCTCTCATTTGGAAATTTCTTAAAGTCGGCTGGGACTTCCTGGGCTAATCTTACTCTGATGAGAAGCCCCAGGGGTCTCACTAGGTGAAGCCCAATAAAAAAGTTTAAGAGACATTGGGGTGGGGAGGAGAGAAGGAGGAGGAACAAAAGCAAAAAGCAATGAGGGGAGGAGAAAGAAGACGATGTTTAGATTGAGTTAGGAAGGATGGAGACAGAATAAAGCCAATCCCTGGCCTCCCAGGAGACTAGAGAGAGTGGTGCATAAGACTCCTGAAATACAAGAGCCAGGAACTAATCTTCTTATTAATTAAAAAGAAAAGGTAAATAAATAAATAAATAAATAAATAAATAAATAAATAAATAGAAAAGGCATTACAATACTCAAGTTTTTCTTCACTAGATGATAATGGAGCAATTGCAAGAGGCTCAGAGAACATGTTTATTAAGCCCTGAAACATTCCAGGTACTCCGACATGCACACTGGGCATCAGCTCTAAATCATGTGCCACTGAGAGGATCAAAGTAAATATTATCCTGATTGAAGCAAACTCCCAGCTTAGCACCTTTGCCTTGACTTGGCAGTGACAACCAGGGATGACTTGCCCCCCAGGAAACATTTGGTAATGTCTAGAGTCATTTTGGGTCACCATATCTGGTGGTGGAGACCGGAGATGCTGCTAAATCCTGCAATGTACCTGGCACTCCCCTCCCCCATGACAATGACCTAGCCCCCATGCCAACAGTGCCAGGCTGGCAAGACTGCCCACTGCTCTGTTCCCTCTTCGTCGAACACTCTTCCCTCCAGTCGCCCCCATCTTTCAAGTCTTTGTGCAGCTATCATCTTCAGCAGACCTAGCATGTCCGCCTTCTATTGGAAATTGTTACTCCCTCTCTGCATTTGTCCACCTTTTTCCCTGACTTATGGTTTGTTATGGCACTTCTTACTTTCGGCTGTACTCGACCACTTACTATTATATTATCAATGTCTCACCACTAAAATAAAAGTTTTGTGAAGATGGGAAGTTTTTGTCTTGTCTGCTTCTGCAGGTATCCTCAGTTGTCCATGAATACTCAGTACTTGGGGGAAAGGATGGAGTGAATTCTGGGTTAAGAACACACTTCGGAGGTGAGGAGTGGGATTATCTAAAAGATCAGTGGAAAATCACACTGTACAGGTTGGAAGAAGAGCTTTCACAGATCTAGCACTGCCTTTGAACAAGGAGCCTGCTTGGGGTGGGTAGACCCCCCCAAAGCTCCCCAGAAAGCTTTAGTGTGAGGCAGGATTATATCTGTTTGTATGGGGTATTTTTTCTTCTTCTTCTCCTCTACTACTACCACTACCACTACCGGTGCTCCTCCTCCACCTCCTCCTCCTCCTCCTCCTTTCTTCTTCTTTCTTCTTCTTCTTCTTCCTCCTCCTCCTCTTCTTCTTCTTCTCCTTCTCCTTCCCCCTCCTCCTCCTCCTCCTCCCCCTCCTCCTCCTCCTCCTCCTCCTCCTCCTCCTCCTCCTCCTTCTTCTTCTTCTTCTTCTTCTTCTTCTTCTTCTTCTTCTTCTTCTTCTTCTTTCTTCTCTCTTCCCCAGAGAGTCTTTTCTCCTCTCTAGCTTTTATTGAAGTATTAATAAGATTCAAAGAAATGGCAGACCTAAACTCAAGAGGAAGATTCTCTTCTTGGAGCCATTTTTACAAGCTCTTTAAAAAACAACAAACAACAAGAACAACAACAAAACACTTCCAAGATATGAGAAAAAGTTAGCCCTAAAGGGAAGGGGAGAAAGAAGATGAAATGAAAATGAAGGGAAGAAGAGAGAGGGAGAGTTTGCTGGAGGGTGAGAAATTCAGTCACCTTGGAGCAGAGTGGAAGAAGCTCAGAAGATAAAGCAGTCTTGCAGCATGGACCCAGGACCATACCCTCAATTCAACAGAACTTTCCCTTGGGAACCTTTCCTTTCAGTGTCCATGGTCTCCTGCAAGCACCCTGAGCACGAAGTAGGAACTTGCATGTGGTGAGTGACTGGACAGCCACAATGTTCCCCTCAGCCACTCCAAATTTAGACTTCTTTTTTTTTTAAATTTTTTTTAAATTTTTATTTATTTACGATAGTCACAGAGAGACAGAGAGAGAGAGAGGGGCAGAGACATAGGCAGAGGGAGAAGCAGGCTCCATGCACCGGGAGCCCGACGTGGGATTCGATCCTGGGTCTCCAGGATCGCGCCCCGGGCCAAAGGCAGGCGCCAAACCGCTGCGTCACCCAGGGATCCCCAAATTTAGACTTCTTGACAGTGCCTCTGACCTCTCTTTTCTTCCAGTATTTATGGTAGAAGATTTGTGAATTCTTTCTCTGTCCCTTGGAGATGTAAATCTTTTAAAAGCCTCTAGTCAGTTTTGCAAGACAGGAATGTCTTTCTCAAGGAGCCATCCCTTTGATCTGTAATTACCAAGGAAGATAGCAAACCTGTCTCCCAGTCTTTGGGAGGATAGGAGTCTAACTTCAGTTGACACCTAGCTCCAAGCTGCAAAACTACTTCTTGTTAGGAAGACAAAAAGTTGGCCCCTGTAGTGAGGAAGGCAGGCATTAATCAAATTCATAGCAATCAGTGTATAATTACAATATGTAAAGTCCTACAATGGAGTGGATCACAGGTATCTGAACACACATATCAAAGCAACCTAACGGGATCGATCCCTGGGTGGCGCAGCAGTTTGGCGCCTGCCTTTGGCCCGGGGCGCGATCCTGGAAACCCAGGATCGAATCCCACATCGGGCTCCCAGTGCATGGAGCCTGCTTCTCCCTCTGCCTATGTCTCTGCCCCATTCTCTCTCTCTCTCTCTCTCTGTGACTATCATAAATAAATAAAAATTAAAAAAAAAAGCAACCTAACCTAGATGGTTGGGGGTAGAGAACAACGGGGGCGGGGGGGGGGGATATAATAAAAAATTTGAGCTGAGACCTCAAAGCTGTGAAAGACCACAAGTTAGCTAGGGGAAGGGTGTGGTAGGAGAGAAGGGATGAATAAATGTTCCTGGAAGAGGAAAGAGCATGGGCAAAAATCCTGCAATCAAAGAAGCATGGTGACTTACAGGAACTCAAAAAATTCAAACTCAAACTGTGAAGGTGGAGCAGAAAGGAGGGGGTAAATCTAGTACTGCATGAAGCTTAAGAAGAGAGACACAGGCCATGTGCTAAAGACAGTAGGTAGACACCAAGTCAACCTGTAGGTAGGTACTGAGTCTACCTCAAGGTTTTAAGGCTGAGGGATAGGCCAGGGGCAGAGGTGGGAATATAATCAGACTTCCAAAAATTGGTGCCAGATTTAAGAAAAAAAATTGGAGCCAGATATAATTCCAGGGATCAGGAGAAGTTTGCAATAATCCAGGTGATAGTTGATGATGGCTTAGACAAGAGAGAAGCAAAGTTGATAGATTCAGGAGAATTGTAAGAGGTTGCAGAAGATGGGGTCTTGTGGGTGACTAGCTGTTTCAAGTTGAGCACAGGCCGAGTGGATTGTCCATTGGAGAAGACGCTAATTATAAACAAGACTTTATATTGAATTTTTCCCAGGCTTCTGTTTGACTGCTCCCATTTTTTATTGTTTAATGTGTTATTTAATGTAGATTCAAATCCCAATACTCTTAATAGAGAAAAAATCCTTGAAAAAGTTCATAAAATCAATAAGAATAGCACTCAGACCCTAACAGAATAAAAAGTATGAGCAAAGAATTCTTAAAAGAGCAAATACAAATAGTGAATGAACATGAATATATGTTCTACTTAATTAGTAATGAAATAAAGGCAAATCAATATAAGAAATAATAACATAGTTTACTTATAACTAAAACAAAATGAAAACCTTACTGGCGAAGGTGAAACGAGACAGATGTCCGGGACTGCTGATGGATAGAGAAATTAATACAACATTGTTGGGGGAAAACTGCCAAAAAGTATCAAGTGCTTTAAAATATTCATGGTCTGGGGCCTAATTATTCCAGCTTTGGGAAAATACTCTGTGGAAATGATCAGAAGTTTAGACATAGCCTTATGTGCAAAGATGTTTATTAAAGAGTTATGTTTAATAGCAAAAAAAATATATTGGAAATAGTTCGGATTCCCCAAGTTATAAAGACACAGATAAATTGTGATATATCTATGTTAGTATATTAGGTAATTACATTAAACAATGATTATGAAGATTTCTAAATGACACAAAGTATTTGTGATATATAAACTGGGTTACTTAAACCAAAAGTACAAAATTACAGGTACCATAGAATCTCAATTTTATCACAATGCATAGATAAAAGACCAGAAGGCTATGGGGGAAGTGTTAATTCTGGGTAACTCAGGGGCTTTACCAGTAACTTATTTTCCATTTACTTTTCTCTATTTTCCAAAGATGTAGCAAAGAATATAATTTACGTTTTAACTGAATACGTTAAATAAGTCTAATATGATGTGCAGTTTATATTAGCTCTCAGAAAACTTAGTTTGGGGGCACCAGTATTTCACTTTGCCAATCAGTAGAATAAGGATAACCAATCTATATCTGTTCAGAACATTTCCAAAATGAGGCTACTAACTGTTCTTTCAGAGAATAAAGATTATAGTCAGACATGAGGGGGAAGTTACTGATTCTCATATCATAAAACACAGTTCATAATTAGCACCTTTGTTATTTTCCCTCTGATTTTTATTTCATGCATACCATTCTTTGAGCTACAACTGGATCCTACCAGATTTTTCTAATCTTCACAATACCTTGTAGTACAAAGGGGAAATGAGAGCAGCAGAGGACTCTCCATCCCTGTACCTCAGTAAGAGAATGGAAATGTTCTCTTTTGTTTCGATACCACCTGACTTCATGGAAAAGCTGGGACCAAATGTGTCCTTGAATTCCATTCAGGCTCAGTTATCTCATGATTGTACTAGAGAATACTGCTCAAAAATAATTTGAATGTATCATGATCTCTGCATGATTGTTATTTTTTTGTTTGTGATAATAGTACAAGTCTCAAACGTTACCAGGCATTAGCATCAGCATGGTGGAAGCCTTATCAAATTAGAGCGCTAGACTCCCACCCCCACAGTTACTGATCCAATAGGTCAGGAGTCCAGCCACGAATTTCCATTTGTATCAAGTTCCCAGGTGATCCCGATACCACTGCTTTGAAGATCACATTTGATAGCCACTGCTTTACATTGATCATTTTGATTTCCTATTGTGAGCTTCCTTAAAGCAGTACAAAATCTGTTTTCATTAGCAATATTTATTCTAGTCATTTATTTTGTGGTGCAAGGGGATGGGAGTGTTTCTCATTCCTTCAGTAGACAATGTTTATATCAATAGCACAAGCGCCCATCCAAACAGAAAGAGGACCATAGGTCAAGTACATGAAATACAACATTACTGCCTCTCATTCCTGTTACCATGGCTGCAATATGTGCAGAGAATAGTGGCACATTTCACATGAGCATTGGGATTATGTGCTCCTTTCTCAACGACACATATTAATGAATGAACATGGAGTTTTGAAATAAATCTCTTAGAGGACAATATCGGGGGATTATCTGTCAAATGTGTAAAAATTTACCATCAAAGAAAAGATTACACTGAGTATTATATTCTGACATCATTCGGCCACATTCCAGGCTTTTCTAGCAGAATCAGAGTTCTTTACTCTTAGCCTGGTTTTAGACGAATTTCTTAAAATAGCACAAGGTCTCTGACCTATGGGCCATCAGGATTAGGGATGAAAACATAATTTTGGATTAAGCTTCTAACATTTAATTAAGCTATGTTAAATTTTATTTAATTTATGGAGATAGGAATTTCATTACACTTTTGGTTGGTATTGCATATTAAATTCCCACCATATCCATTTAAATCATGTTAGGTAATATATGTGCAGGAGCTCAGAGAAAAAGTTCAATATAAATGTAAAAGTGTGATGGTCGTTGTGATCTTCTCCACTATGTGAATGACAAAACTGAATACAGAGAGTCTAACACTGTAATTTCTCAGAGTTAGGGGAGCCTGAGTGGTTGACAGTTAAGCATCCAACTTTTCTTTTTTTAAGATTTTATTGATTTATTCATGAGAGACACACAGAAAGAGGCAGAGACACAGGCAGAGGGAGAAGCAGGCTCCATGCGGAGGGCCCAATGTGGGCTTTGATCCCAGGACCCCAGGACCATGACCTAAATCAAAGGCAGATACTCAACCACTGGGCCACCCAGGTGCTCCAGCGTCCAACTCTTGATTTTGGCTCAGGTCATGATCTCAGGGTCCTGGGTTCGAGACCCGCATCAGCCTCCGTGCTCAGCATGGGTTCTGCTTGGATTTCCTCCTCCTCCTCTCCTCTTCTGCTCCTTCCCTCACTCACATGCTCACTCATGCTCTCTTGCTCTCAAAATGATAAAATCTTAAAAAAAAAAATTTCCCAGGGTTCACAGGTATGGTCAAGAACACAAAAATTTCACCATTTCTTGAGTGGCAAGATGCAATGGGAAAGCTTGGACTTTGCAGTCATATGAACCCTTCTTAAAATACATGTGAGGCTTTGGGCAACCTACTTAGTCCCTAGGGGCCTGGTTCAGTTGCTTACCATGTAGATGATGTTAATGATAGCTACTACTGAGATGGATACGATTAATAAAATGAAAAAGTACATAGCAGGTTGCACAACTTTGTGAACATACTAGAAACCACTAAATTTTATATTTTAAAGCAATAAAATTTAGGGCATGTCAATTATATTTCAATATAAAGTGAAGTACATAACAAAGTTCCTGGCATAGAATGTCATCCAACAAAACATTTTTCCTTCTTTTTTCCTTCTGCTGCATAGTCTAATAATCTGGCCATGGTGACTGGAGGACAAACAGCATTAATTGCAATTAGGATATGATTTTTTTAGAAGAATGGTGAAAGGTTTACATTGTTTGTGTCTCCTCAAAATTCATATGTTGAAATCCTAACCCACAAAGTGATGGTATTAGTAGACAGGGACTTTGGAAGGCATTTATGTCATGAGTGTAAAGCCCAGAATGAGATCCATGCCATTTAGCAGAGGTTCCAGAGAGTTCCCTTGCTCCTCTCCACCATGTGAGGAAACAGGAAGTCTGTGACCCAGAAGAGGGTCCTCACCCAACCATGGCTGGTACCCTGATCTTGGATTTCCAGCCTCCAGAACTGTAAGCAATACATTTTTGCTGTCTCTAAGCTACCCAGACTGCGGTATTTTGTTATTGTAGCTCAAATGGACTAAAACAGCCATGTTTAACATGTGTTAGGGGTATCTGGTTACAAACGTAAGATGGAATACAATTATCTCCATTTCTTCTTCAAATAACACTACTATGATAGGAACAGAGTATAAACGGTATAAATCCACAAAGACAATGAGAACAGAAGAGAAATAACCGCAAATAAGAGTTGTGGATAATGTTTTGAAAGGTGGAAAATTGAAATTTTCTGCAGGAAAGGGTACCTGGATTTTGAGGTGCCAGATAATTTTGAACAAGTTTAGGATAAAGGGTGGAACTCACAAATAGGAGGGATTGAAAGTCTATATATCAACAAATTCAATATTCTGTTCCTTGTTTGTGTACTCAGACAACAAACCCTTGCCAAGCCCAGCGGGACAGAGGAGGAAGTTTAGTCTCTGGAAAAACTAAACAAGAAAGACTCCAGAATTGGTGATACATGTCAGATTCAGATCAGAGGGAATAGATAAAAGACCAGCAGGAAAACAAGGTTAAGGAGAAATTTGCTGATGCTGGAATGAGATTCCCAGTTCCCTCCCCTCCCTGGTCTTCAGGAAGCTGGAATCCAGGTTTATACCTCTTCCTGCCCATGACCACCAGGTAGGATATTGGAGAATTCCTCCTGTGACACCTGCATGTCTCCACCCCATGGCATTCATATGCAGACTTCTGCACTATTATCCCAGTTGAAAACCTGCTATCATCCACTAAGTAAATGGTACCTTTTCAGGACCTCACTCAGAAATATGAAAGGATGGCCAAGGATCTCTGGACAGCTGACAAATTCTGTAAGCTGGAAGACAGTAACTAAACAAAACAAATCCCAATTAGTGAGGATAGGTGAGTTTATGCTACAAAATAGTCAACCTCAAGATCGCAATGAAGTAAAATTACCTCCTACCACATGCTCACAACAGGCTGCCCGGGGCAGATTTGCACCTTATAGTTACTGAGCGACCCAACTATATAAAGCAGCCACCTTCTCAAACCTGGCCAATCACCGTACCAGAAACTGAGGGAGGAAAATTCTAGAGGGCCTGGGATGAACAGTTAAATGATCTGACCTGACACATGTCCCTTCAGCTCACTACTATTGACTTGAGCAAGTTATATGGGCTGATTCAACAATTAATGGTCTAAAAGCAAAATATTACCACATGCCTATAAAGTAGAGATGTGCAATTATTAAGGAGTAATGCCAGGGACAACCACAAAGGAAAAACAGAGATAACCCATGGAACTGAAGCAAAATTTTTTAAAAAGCTATCAATAATATACTTAAATATGTTTAAATCTATTTTGTTCATGATACAAAAATTAAATGCCATTTTTTTAAAAAAATGAATAGTCTAATAACATAAATTGTTCTTGGAAACTACATATATATAAAATATAGATATATGGTCATATGTCCAGAAAATTTGAAAACTCAATGGAGTATTGGAAAATATACTTAAATATCTTGGAAAATGTATTACAAAGAGATGGTAAAGAGGAGAGCAGGCTTAAAAAATGAAGCATTTTTCCTTTCAACATTTGATAACAGGAATTTCTGAAAGAGATATCCAAGAGCAAAGAAACCAAGTAGTCATGAAATAAAGGAATTCAACAGAATTTCCTAAGGCTGAAGTTTTCAGACTGGAGAAGCCCACCACACGTCAGAAGAGTAAAGACCTACTCCAAGGCAGCTTCATATGCCTTGGAGTATAAAGGCATATAAAAAGATAAAGAATCATCTTTATCTTCTAAGTTTCTCTCCAGCATAAAACCTGGAAACTATTTCCCATGCTGCCTTATTCAGGATTTCTGTTTCATTTTACCAACGAGAAGCACTCACAAAACCTTTGGAAGGTGAAGAGAAGGAAAAGCCATTACTCATGAGCACCAGCCATGGAGAAGCAATTGGATATTGGTGGGTGTGGAGTTTCTCCCACCATTTGGGATTCCTCTTGAGAACCACCCTTTCCGGTGCTACCAGAAGCTGAGACCAATAGCTGCTGCTGCCCTTTTGTGAGACCTGCACTTCCTCATCTTCATTCACTCCCTGGCTGTGCAAAGTTGTAACTGACCGTATTAAGCCAATTCCTACTTGAAACATCTAGAAAATATAGAATATTTGCTTCTAACTCCTGAAGGAAACTGATGGTTATAATACATTATCATGGCATTTCCAAATGGCAAGGATAAAGAAAAATCCTAAAAGTTTGTAGGACTGGGATGAGAGAACAGCATTCCCCATATTGGTATCAGAATGGCCTCAGATGCACAACCTTAGATACTAGAAATAGATAGAGTATTTACATTTTGGTTTAATTCAACACCCAGCATTTACATTATTTTATAAAATATTTCTATAGTCACAATAACACTGTTCATTCCATATACATTCAAAAATCTATCTACTTGGGCAGCCCTGGTGGCCCAGCAGTTTAGTGCCACCTTCGGCCCAGGGTGTGATCCTGGAGACCCGGGATCGAGTCCCGCATTGGGTTCCCTGCATGGAGCCTGCTTCTCCCTCTGCCTGTGTCTCTGTCTCTCTCTCTCTCTCTCTCTCTCTCTCTCTCTCTCTCTCCCCCTCCCTCTCTCTCTGTTATAAATAAATAAAATCTTTTAAAAAAATCTATCTACTTGTCATCATTGCCATGGCTATCCCCTGGGCCCAAGACACCCTCATCTCTTGCTAAATTATTGCAACAGCCTACTAAATAAATAGTCTCCCTGCTTCTGCCCTTGTCCACCTACCGAACATTATCCACACAGCTATCCACTTTAAAACTCTTAAATCAGATCCTAGCAGTCCTCTGCTCAACAACCAATGGCTTGCCGTCCATTTAAAGTAAAATCCAAAGCTGTTGAAATATTCTCGGGTAAAGATCCCAGGTAAAGAACTGGCCCCACCTACCTGTCTAATCTTGTCATTTCTCACATTCTCTTCCAACCCCACTGGCCTGCATGCCATTTCTCAAAAACATGGTAAATGTGCTCTGCATTGAGTCCTTATACTTATTCCTTTCCTGGAAGACTCTTATTTCAGAACTCACATGGCTCAATCCCTCACTTCCTTCTAGTCTCAGTGCAAATGTTATGTCCTATGTAAGATGCACCCCATGGTGCTCCTCTTTCTCCTTTGTTTTTCTCTGACTGATGATATATTTACTTGATGCTTGTTCATTGTATGCACACACGGTTATATTTTCCATGAAGACAACAATATTGTCTATTTCATCCATTGTTCTATTTCCAGGGCCCAAAACAATGCCTGGCACATAATAGATGCTAATGACATATTTGTTGAGTGAATGAATGAATTGTTCATATTTAAGCCGTATAATGTATGACTGTTCATTTCATTTCTTGTCAACTGTTTGTCTGCCCTGGCATTAGTGCTGCTTTTGTTTGCTGGATTGTTTGGCTTCTGCATAGAAACCACTTAATCAACTTATGCTAAATTATGCTGAGGTAAAAAAAAAAATAACCACCAAATCCTAAATGCTTAGAACAATAAGGGTTTATTTCCTACTCTGTTCTTTTCAGCTTCAGTTGGATATCAGTGTCCTCCAGGTTTCCTTTTTCTAGGCCCTGGGATGAAGCAGTCCTTATCTAGAACCTGCTAGGAGATAGAAAAGGGAATGGGAAAAGCTCACTACAGCTGGAGGGGAGGTGGGGGAAAAGGAATGGACTAAATCAGGTTTGGGTATTAAGGAGGGCACTTGCCAAGAAGAGCACTGGGTGTCATATGTAAGTGATGAATCACTAAATTCTACACCTGAAACTAATACCACACTGTATGTTAACTAAGTGGAATTTCAATAAAAATTTGAAACTACAAAAAAAAATTAAAATAAATAAAAAAAGCTTTTATTTTCCAAAGCTGGAAGTCCATGGATATTAATCAAAAACTGAAAAAAAAAATCAAAAGACAAAGTGTAAACATATTATTTAGAAACAGAGATATAGTCCAGAGAAAAACAGTTGAAAAGGTTAGAAAAGGTTAGAAGGGTTTGCCTTTGGGAAATGGGAGCAGGTGAGGGAGAAGATGGAGACAGAGGACAGCTGTTTTCATGATGCACCTTACAGTGTTATTTGATAGGTAAACCTATGTACATGTATGACTTTAACAAAAATAGAAATGAACATTTAAAAATATGCTCAAATATTTTAAGAAAATACTGAACCCCTACAATGTAAAGAACAGTATATGAGAACAGGGATAGAAAGGAGAGTTATCCAAAGTGGATCCTCAAAATGGAAGCTTTGTCTTTTAGATATTTACCCTCCTTATTATTTAGAATCGAGCTTAGCTACTATTACAGAGACCTCAAAATAAGGTAGAAACTTTTTTTTTTCCCATGTAACATTTTTCAAACAACCTGTTCAAGGCTGTTATGGGGGACCAAAGGTTCAGGAACAAGGAAGCCTTCCAAGTTCTTGTGCCATGAATGCCCAGATCAATACCTAAATCATCCCTTACTTATTGAAAATGTGCCTTTAAATTCAATCATTTGGTCTCTATAAGGTTCCTTATGGAAAAGGAGAAGCAGCAACAGGGTAGAATGAGTGTGGACTTAAGAACCAGACAGTCCTGGGCTTGGATCCCAGCTCCATCAGTTGGTAGCAGAGACAACTCACTAAGTAGATCCTCTACATTTCCATTTTCCCATTTCTCCATCTGTGAGATGGATGAAATACTGTTTTATGTGTTAGGATTAAATGAAATATTACATAAACCTAAGCAAAGGCTCCCATGACATAACTTTTCAATAAACTGTGGCTATAATATTAGCTAAAGTGAGGATCTTAAGAGAAATAGTTAAAATATAAATCAGACCTTGTCCAGCTGTCTATACAGATCAAATAAATTAGATATTGGCCAAAATTTTTTTTTCATTTTGTACAAAATACTTTGAATAAAGACTTGTGAAATGGGATATAGGGAAGGTTAAAAAATATAGCCTTTTAGAATATACACAGTTTTAGTGTTTAGATACCTGACTAAACACTTACGTTTGATGGAAACAAAGAGCTTTCTTTCTCTTACAAGTATTGTTAACCCTGGACAACAAATGGTGATTTACAATACTGTGACTCTGGGCTTCAAATTAGCCAAAAGAACAAAAAGGTAAAATGCAAAATAGAAAATTCAGAGCCAAAATTAAATGAATCATTTGTACCAATTTCTAATGTATTCTCTTTCCCTATTAGGAGAAATAATTTAAAAAGCAAGAATTAAGATGTTTTGCCTTTCGGGTAATATAGTGTACATTTGAATATCATATTCAACATAATCAGTGCTTTGCATAGAGAGGTACTTATGAAATAAGTATCAGTTGGTTTACTAAATGAAGGATCAGATTTGCATTAATCACTTTCTAGATCAACACATATGGAAGAAAATTCCAATGCTTTCTTACAGTGGTTAATATGACTTAAATTTCCCCTATGTTACTCCATATTCCATTTATCACTTGATATAGCTTAGTAGACTTTTTCATTTGAAAAACTCTAAGATGTTTTTGACAGACTAAGATAAAGCTTTTATTTTCCTGATTCCTACAAACAAATATACTATCAGCTCAAACATCCTTAAAAGCCTATGTCACATGCTTCTTATTTCCTCTTACTACTTCTCTACCCAGATACCCACCTTGGCCAGCTGTATCCACAGAGTGCCATAAACCACTTCTTTGGCCTTTGGTGTTTGATATTGTCTGACCCAGGGATAGGTGCCTCTTGCAGGCTCCTTGCAATCCTAAGAGCTGCTATTGAGGAGGATCTGAAGTTGGGATGATCTACCTCCTACTTCTTTAATCCATAAGCAAACTCTGAAGCAGAAGAGTTTCCTCGTCTTTGTCATATTTTTTTTCCATCTCCATACTGTGTCTATTTGAAACCTAAGCAGCTAGGAGTATAATATTTAATTTTCCTCAGTTATTTTAAGAAAACATTTGTTTTTAAAATACTGTCAGCCATTGCTATAAATTGGATCTTAACCTAATAAGAAATTGGTTAAACATTGTTAGAGGTCTATATAAAAAGGAATCCTTTTGATATATTGCTGTAAATTTCTACAGCAATCATCTCAGCGAGGCTTCCCTGTGTCCATGCCTTAGTGTAATACCCTTCCACTGTAATAGCAAGCTTAGCCATGTGACTTGCTTTGGCCAATAGGATATTAGCAAGCATGATGCAAGCAGAGGCTTGAAAAGTGCTTGTGCGCAGCTTCTGATCCTTTCTTTCTACCTTGAAACCACTGTGTGAATAAGTCCAGACTAGCTTACTATGAGATGAGATGAGATGAGATGAGATGAGATGAGATGAGATGAGATGAGATGAGATGAGATGGGATGGGATGGGATGATGAGATGCATGGAACACAGACAAAGCATCCCAGCTGAGGCTTCCTAGACCACCTTCTTTTAGCCTATCTGCCAGCTTACTATAAATGTAATGAATATCCCTCAGCAAGGTCAGCAGAAAAGCTGAATCCAGTCCAAGCTGTTAACCTACCAAATTATGATCAAGGAAGATGGTTTTGTGTCCAGCCACTAAAGTTCTGGCATTATTTATTACACAGCAACAGATACTTCAGTGGTTTTTATTACAAGAAGGGTCTTGCCAAAAGAGGAATCATAAGATGATCTTTTATTTTCATAAGTGGTGGCTTCAAACACCTTTTCTCTAGAACAGTGTTTCTCAAAATGTGGTCTATTAACCACTACATCAGCATTACTAGAGATTTATCTAAAGATGACAGATTCTGGGGTACCTGGATGGCTCAGTCAGTTGAGTGTCTGTCTTCAATTCTGTCCTGGGATCTAGCCCAGCGTCAGGCTCCCTGCTCGGTGAGGAGTTTGCTTCTCCCTCTCCCTCTGCCCCTACCCCCTTCCACTCTTGTGCTCTCTCTCTAAAAAATAAAATAAAGATGACATATTCCTGGACCCACTTAATCTCCATTGAATTCATCACCTAAAGGAGAAACTGGGAAAATGCCTTTTTTTACAAGAACTCCTGATGAGTCTTAGTTGAGAACCACAGCTAGAGACCAGTGGTCTTGCAAGTGGAATACACATGACAGTTTAGTAGGGTATAAAAAGAAAATAGAGGAAATTCTATTTCTATTATTTTATTTCATATTTTTATAGTTTCCATCTTTATGGATGTTACACAATATATTAGTATACTAGTACATGCATTTTATTAAATAAATAATCATAATTATTTTTAGCATTGCCACAGGAAATCAGGTAAAATTTCCTGAAGAAGATGGCAACTGAGGTTGACCTTGAAAGATGGATAGAATCCACCTATCCCAAAGGGGAAAGGGAGGAGGGAGGAGGTCAGGCCTATGAAGATTTTCCAAGTGGGGAGTACACTGTAAACAGAAACTTGAGAGAAAGATGACAGTGTGTGCTTTGAATTACAAAAAAATGTGGTGCTCTTATAGAACAAAGGGGCAGAGGCAATGTGTCAAGAAAGAACAATGGAAATATATATGAAGTAATGACCTGAAGCATATACACAGGGTGAGCAAATGCTACATGAATGGAGAAATGAGAGGAGATATGAGAAATATTGGCCTCTGCTTCATAAGATATCATGAGGAGAGCTCCACCTTTCTCAGATGACTTGAGTTCAATTCCTGATTCAACTATGGACCAACTAAGGCCCTGCAGAAACTGCTTCATGTCTCTGAGCCTCACTTTCCTCATTTTGAAAACTAGATTCAACATCAGTGCCTGCGTGTTTTATTTCACAAACCTTGTAAATATTGCCTAACATGGTTCTTAAGTTAGCATTGATTAGTTAAATTATTAACAACAATTCCTAAAACTGTATCTATATTTAATATTTCCATGTCTATACACGTTGTAAGCCATAATGCTAACCTGGGAAACATAGATTTTTAAGTTCTATTTGTTTAAATGCATAATTAAAAAAATTGCCTCCCTACCTAAAACAGGGTCTAAGTTCTGATTTAATCAAGCTCCTCCCTGATTATGTTATTATTCAGAATCCACATTTCCTGTAAGTTGATATGGACTGAGAGGTTAGTAATAGCTCATATGCCTCACCACAGCCTCCTAATATGAGTTTACAGTGTTCATTCTCACTGAAAAGAACTAACTTGAAAACATTATGGTCTCAGTGAGAAAAGCCAAATGCATCTCATCAGTTGGTCAAATGAAAACTACCCAAAATAACGTTTAAAGAGCATCACAATTTGTGGTCCAGAGGCTACCTAATTATCCAGGAATAACCTTATGATCAGGATAACTTAATAGCAGGATAAAACTCTGGAGTGTGATTTTAACTGTTAGGAAATCATTTTCTCTCCCATCCCTGCCCAAACCCCACTCCCAACCCCAATCCCTGTACTTCCTTAACTTCATCTCTTTAACATCGTGTGTGAGATTACAACCTCATTTATGCTAATGAGTTCTTATTTCAAAATGCCAATCCTTTGGGAGTCTATCAGGTAATCAACCTTAATAGGTTAACTAGTTAACTAGTTATATTTCATTCTAGCATATGATTTATATATATATGTTGCCAAGGGATTATGAGTGTTGATGAACAGAAATTAGAAGTAATTAAGGAGCAAGAGGCAGTTGGGGAGCACAGCCATCTTTGGCACTTTGAACAACCAAAGGCAGTTCTGAAGGTTCTAGGATGTTGTTTTTAAGATTTATTTATTTATTTATTTGACAGAGAGAGAGAGAGAGCAGTGGGAGGGGAAGAGGGAGAGGGAGAGAGAGAATCTCAAGCAGACTCTACACTCAGCGCAAGACTCTACACTCAATCTCACCACCCTGAGATCATGATGAGCCGAAATCAAGAGTCAGACACTTAACCAACTGAGCCACCCAGGTGCCCCTCTAGGATATTTTAAAAGCAGAATGAAGACTAGGGGAAGTTCAACCTATACTCATATTAAGTATTCTTACAGATCCACTAATATAATAAGATGCCTCTTTCCAGATATATCAAACGTGGTTGCCCTTGATTTGCCCTGTTTCCCAAACGAGTTAGCTATGATTTAGTGTGTGAGTGCATGTTATTTTGTGCTTTAACTTTCAGGCAATAGCAGCAACAAGAACAACACAGACAGTAATAGTGAACATTCACTGAGAAGGCTGCCTCGCATCATGATAAGATCACAGATATCAGCCAGTCTGCCTGGGTTCAAATCCTGGCCTTGTAACTGCCACCCAGGTTATCCTACATCTCTCTGTGCCTCAATTTCCTAGTCTTTAAAACAGGAGTAATAGTGGTACCTTCCTCCTGGGATTGTTGTGAGAATTAAATGAGTATGTAAGCTATACAGAATGGTGTCTGACCTCTTATAAGAACTCAGAAAATGTTAGTCCTTCCTGTTGAGTATTAATCCAACTGAATACCTGATAATAAGTCCTTTACTGACATTAATCTAATCCACAGAGTAAGGCATTTTTTAGATGAAAAGACTGAGGCTCAAGGCACCCATGTTCTTGGCCAGCATCACACATATAGAAAGAGATAGAGCTAGGTCTTCAGCTCAGATCTGCATGATGCAAAGTCCCAGCTCTGAGCAACTATGCTTTCCTGCAACATGTGTTGGGTGCTGATAATGGTACAACGAGAAATTGCTAGGTTGTTTGTATGTTAAGTATGAATTTAAATAACTCTCTGCTATGAGGCCTATTATATTTTCCTAAAGTTTTGAGATGGGGTTCACAGGACAATGCTAGGCACCCTCAGTGGATTTATTCTGAAAAAAAAAAAATTGACCACTTGCTCTGTGCTTACTGACCCACTTGAAAATTCTCTTAAAAAATAAAAAATTCCCTCTCTGTATCTAAAAAATTTATGACATAATCACTACATTTATTTGGCTCTACTCCAGATAAAAGTATAGGTTAGTGCACCAAAGTTTTTGCTGATATGTATAAACAAAATGTTTTCCTCCTGATATATATAAATATTAAGAGATAGGATCCAGCCAGGTACAATCCAGTCAGTTTCTTTTCTGCAGTTTCCAAGTTTTAAGACAAGCACTTGTCTTAGGAAAAATCTAAGAAATCTAAGAAATTACAGAAAACTGAACAAAACTTGTAGGAACCGGTTTTGGAAAGAGATGGCCAATATTCAGATGATACATAAATTAAATTGGTATTTCATACAACAGGGAACTAGATAGGCTACTTTCTCGCAAGAGAAACCAGCTCTGGAACAAAATATCTGTTGTTTATAAGAATATCTAAATGTAATATCTGCTTTAGAGCTTCCACCTGTTTCTTTGCCTGGAAGTAAATGCTACAGGCAAAGTATTGGGAAATGAGAAATGGGTATTTCATTGTGGGCGTCTACTCAATTTGCTTTGCACCTCCATCTCTGGGAGCTTCCCCTCTAGACCCCAGGGTACAACCCAGCAGCAAGTTGACATCCTATGTCTCCATCTCCTTAGAAATGGTAGTTTGGCCTAGGAGTGGACACTTTTAAAACTGGATCAGATTCAAACTTGTAGAAGTTGGTCTACATGTGCTACCAAACATTTGACATGCAATCACAGAAATCGGGGATGTGAAGCAAGGAAGGCTAGCCTTCACAGAGCTAGGAGTTGGAGGCAGTGAGGGAGAGTCAGAAGATGAGAGCAAACTAATTCTCCAGGATCTTGTCCTAGGCTGCATCTCCACCCATGGACTCAAAGGAAGAAACACAAGATATTATCCACTGAATGGATCTGTAAGATTCAAAGAAAGTAAAAAGCCAGTCACAAGATCTATTGATTAATAAGTGGTCTTTTTTGTTCTTACTAACATGACCCACTATTTAAAGCAAGATTCCTGAGGTATGAGTTATGCAGTAGATAGGCACTTTGGGAACTGATTCATATTTTATATGCACAGGAAAGATTTTATTAAATGAATCCAGGCATATAAGATTTAGTTAAATTAGCGCCATTCAGTATTGTTAAACCATCTAAGCAATTTTCATTAGTATCTTTTTATGCATATTCAAGAATATACAATGAGAGTAGGAAATACCCATTTCTACAGTATACTAATTAGAGAGAAAAATTCAGTTTGAATTCACCAAATGGGAAGCTTTTTTTGGACTAATTATTGATGAATGGCCCATCAGGTGCTCATAGACTACAGTGACAAGATTGGTCTTGAATAAATTCAAGTGCTTTATTTACGGTAGCTCTAAATGATCAATTCTATTATAAAGATTTTAGAGTAGTGTTTTTTTTTTCCCTTTGGGGATAGTTTTTTAACTGTACCCTTAAATATTGGTCAGTAGTAAATTTAGTGACACTAATAGTGCCCTCATTAACTCATTTTAAAAATTATATGGCAGTTGTTAGATATAGAAGTGAAAGAAAATGGAGAATAGAAGCAAATCTCTTGGGGAAGAAACTAAGGGGAGAGGACACAGAATCAGGTAAATAAGTCAATGAATGTATTTGAGTTCTTAATTTTATTTCAACTGTATGTGTAGATACAGCTCAGGACTAATCAAGTGCCACTTTGATGTAATCAGAATTATATGACACTATTTCTTGCTATTAAAAATATACTGTAGCAAACAGCATTTCCCTCTTCCTATTTCTTGCCCCCCCCCTTTTTTCTTCTTTTTAGTTTCCCCAACACTGCCTCATTCTTAAGTTTAGAGAATGGCTAGCGCATGTGACATATTTACAGAAAAAGTGTGCCCATTTCTACCTCAGATTATAATAACACTAGAGAAAAAGATCGGGTCTTTGAAAGGCTACACAAACACCAGGGATGACACGAACTCGCCAGCTATCTGAAATGAGTTACAAGATACAACCACAGGCTCCTGAGCTGGGAACCCGGGTGAGTTCAAAGTAACCAAAACTAATCATCTCATCTCTAGCATTTAATGAAAGTTTAGATATTTTATAGCTCGGTGTGGGTTTTCAAAAGAATAATTGAAATGAATAAGCTTAGGGACCTTAAATAATGTCAACAGAATGAATCTTCAAATGCTAAAAATGATGAAATAAAAACAAACCTTTTCAAAAATATCCAGTGAATCCAACGTAATCTCTAATAGTCTGCTCCAGTATGAATTGTGTTTACATAAAATTGTTTCTGATATATTTACCTGGGAACTTCTGAGGACCCGTTAAGAAATGGCAAATTTCTTTGCCATTGCATCATTTCTTTTTTCTTCCCTTTCATAGTACTTATTGGGGTTACTGATAAGTATATAATCTTTGAGAAAAACTTGAAATATATATGACCTATTTTAAACCATATTACCTTGGATGAAGCATGGTGAGGCCAGATGCAGCTCAAAGGAGCCAGAAAGTATTTAACAGTTTGGGTATACTCATAGTTCCCTGAGAACACAACACACCATGCAAGCCCACTGGGGTTGGGTCAAGAGGCAGAGGGAGAGAGGGGAACTATATGCAAGCACCTTTATTGTGGTTTCTGCAGGAAGAAACAAGTGAGGCAAAATAAGCAGGCTTTGGGTAATTTCAGTAGGCTCTGGGGCACAGGGGCTGTCCCTGGTTGTCTGATACTTGGCCCTGGGGCAATTAAATGTATAGCTATAGGTAGAAGTTGGCAGGTGTATAACGACCCAGAGTGTAAGAGACCAGTATGGGAGTTGGCTGGGGATGTGGACTTCTGCCCAAGAAGTAGAACTAACCAGCATTTATGGAAACTAAATTACACCTAAACAACAGCAGATATAATGTAAGAGTAACTAGAAAAAGCCTCGGGCCACTACACTCAGGGAGGAATGTCTCTGAAGGATGACCATGAAGTCATTACTCTACCAATGAAGGAGTAATTGCAGATAGGTTCTCACCTGAAAGTTCTCTTGCAACCAAATGGAAGGTGTGATGGTGTTCTCCCCAAGTCCTGCTGTAAATCGGTAGAGACACATGAGGCATAACAGACAATGTCGGCCAGGATTCTCAGAAATACAAATTCTTTTACAGAATAGAGGCAAAAGCAAATCTTTCATGAGTCAGTCGGTAAGCTATTTCTTATTAAAATCTAACCATCAGGCCCCCAAAACTCCTCTGTAAGTGATATTTAGAAATTTTGTACAATGGGAACAGACACTGCAACCTGGGATAGCATGGGGAAAGGTCAGTGTGACAAAGGGAGGGAAAGGGATCACTGACGCCAGGAGAAGACAGCCCCATACCCAGGAGCAAACACACTTCCTTAGAGAGGAGATCAAGAATTTTACAACAGAATCTCATTAAATTTACTTGCAATCATGTGCTTAGTTATGAAATTCTTTTGTTCCTTGTATAGCAAAGGCATACAACTCTCATTTCAGAGTGTGGCTTGATTATTGTCAATTTCTTATTTTCCCTTCATTAAAATCTTTTAAAAAAACAAAAAAAATTCTTATTTTCCCATTTAAAAAAATTATGTGACTTATATACAATGGAATATTATGCAGCCATAAGAAAGATGAGATATGACATTTTTAAAAAAGATTTTATTTTTCACTTGATACAGAGAAAGAGAGTGAGCGTGAACAGGAGGGAAGAGGCAGGGGAAGAGGGAGACACAGACTCGCCACTGAACAGGAAGCCCGATGCAGGGCTTGGTCCCAGAACCCTGGGATCATGACTTGAGCCAAAGGCAGATGCTTAACCATCTGAGCCACCCCAGTGCCCCGAGATCCTGCCATTTGAGACAACATGGATGGACCTAGAGGGTATTATGCTAAGTTAAATAAGTCAGAGTGAGAGAGACAAATACCATATGATTTCACTCACAAGTAGAATCTTAAAAAAAAAAAAAAAAAAAAAAAGAATTGGGATCCCTGGGTGGCTCAGCAGTTTGGTGCCTGCCTTTGGCCCAGGGCATGATCCTGGGGACATGGCATCCAGTCCCACGTCAGGCTCCCTGTATGGAGCCTGCTTCTCCCTCTGCCTCTCTCTCTTTCTCCCTCTCTCTCTCTCCCTTTCATGAATAAATAAATAAAATCTTTAAAAATAAATAAATAAAAAATAAAGAATTAACAAAAAGCAGAATCAGACCTATAAATACAGAGAACAAAGTGATGGTTGTGGGGGTTAGGCAAAACGGGGGAAGGAATGTGGAAGGCACAGTTTCCAGTTATGGAAGGAAGAAGTTGTGGGAAAAAAAGACACCACATAAGGAATATAGTCAATGATACTTTAATAGTGACGTATGGGGACAGATGGGAGCTACACTCGTAGTGAGCAGAGCCTAAACCTATAAACGTGTCCAATCACTACATCGTACACCTGACAAACTAATACAACATTGTGTGTGGGTATACTCAAAAAAAAATTTAGAAAATAATACAGGGGCACCTGAGCGGCTCAATCAAGCATCTGACTCTTGACTTTGGCTCAGGTCATGATCTTAGGGTCATGAGATCAAGTTCCTTGTCGGGTTCCACGCTGGCATGGAGCCTGCTTGGAATTCTCTCTTTGCTCTCCTTTTACCCCTTGCCTCTCTAATAAATAAGTAAGTAAGTAAGTAAATAAAACAATAGAACTGGGTGACAGGGAAAATTGATAGTATTTACTAATAGAACAAATTAAAAATAACGTGTGTTAAAAAAAAAACATAGGAATGTTGTTTATATGGATGAAAGGGAGAGATGCAGGCTTCCAGCCATGGAATAAAAGGCACAGCCTAGGGAATATTGTCAATGACATTGCAATAGTGTTATATGGTGACATACGGTAGCTACGCTTGTGGTGTGCAGAGCATAATTTCCAGAGAAGTTGAATCACTATCTTGTACACCTGAAACTAATGTAGCATGGCGTATCAATAGGCAAATTTTTAAAAATGTGTTTTAAGTATGATGCACTAAAGATTCCTGGACAAGGCAGAGCAAATGATGTACAACCTTTTAAATAAATAAAGGAAACTGCCTTTACCAGTCAGGGCAGTCTACCTGCTTGGCATGGATCATTTGTAGACCTAATGCTCGGTTTTTAGGAGTGTAGATGGCACCAGTAACTGTGGGAAATATTTGCACAAAAGTTTGCAAATGAGAGAACTAAAGTCCAGCAGGATTAATTAAATTGCTGGAGGTCACACAAAGCCACATTTCACATCTGCTGACTTTTGGTCCAGTATTTCTTTTCTTTTCTTTTCTTCTCTTTTCTTTTTTTTTCTTTTTTTTTTTTTTTTTTGTCCAGTATTTCTTGAACTCAGCCACAACTCTGTGAATCCCTAAAGGCCCAACAAAAGAGGAAATTAGAGGCTGGGAGAATATCAGTGATTTCTCCAGCTACATGACTAATTCATGGTAAAGAAAAGATGAGAACCCAGCTTTTTTGCTTTCAAGTCCACAGACATTGCCTCTAATGAACAGAGGTCAGCATTGACTGGAGAGGAAAAAATTAATAAATGAGATACATGTGGTAGCACCACTGATAGAAGAATGATCAATAGAGAAGTTAGAAAAACAGCAGTAAAGATTTCACTGTAATTGGCTAGTGGTTGTTCAAGAAGTAAATACAGGACATAGATTAAGTAAAATCAATGTCATTAAGCCCTACAGATACTGAACTGGAAAAACTTTTAATATATTAAAATCTCACTTTCATCCAATTTCCTGCTATTAACGTTTGTAACTTATTTGATTGGCAGAAATATTCATGCTAGAGATAAGACCAAAACCAATATAATTTTTTTTACCAATATAATTTTTAAATTGTGTTTTAATGTCTGACAAAATCTTTAGATATACGGTATATTACTGTATGTTGTATTTACGGCATAAGTGGTTTCAGAAGTAACTTATTTGCATCTCCCTCCTTTTACCTGCAAGAGCTTCAAATATTGAAATGTGTAATGTCTGCCTCCAGTCTGCTTATCTTTCTTCTGATTTTCATTGTTTCCCAAAAAATTATTATGAGTTTGAATAATAGTGAATTCTAGTAGTCGTAGGCATAGCTTAGAACTTCCTTAAACATCCTCTTTCTGTCTCTAAATAACCCATCTTCTGGTATTTGGGAATGGCCTAGAAGAAAGGGCAGTTATGCTTTGGAACGCATAGCAGAAATGTAAAGTAAAGAAAGAGAAACAATAATTATTTCATACCCAACTGTACGTCAGGCAGTGTGCATGATGCTTAAATACATTTTCTATTTAACCCTCAGAAAATCCCTACAAGAGAGGTGCAATGATCCCTACTTTACAGATGAAGGAAGGGGAACGAAAAATCCAAGTCACATGGTCACAAGGTCACAAGGTCACATACTCGGTAAGTGATGTGGGAGTCGGGAAATTAAAATTTACATCTTTCTTTAGTTCTCGTCACGTCAGATTTCTGTATTTGGAAGACCCAGAAATATTTTTAAATAAAAGACATGTCTCAGACCAATCACCAATAAATAAATGACTCAAATTAAGATTGAGATCAATAAGCACACAAATGGTTGAAATTTATTTCAAGCTATGGTCTGATTCAAGCAGTATATGGCCTTCAATTCAGAGCAAGCTGACTTTGCAGGTGTTTAATAATCAGACAGTAGTGCAGATGTTGTCTTAGAAATGATTATTTACTTACTTATAAATAACACTGTGATTTGCATAAATACAGACAGAATAGGCAACTAAAAATCATACCCATATAAAAAGTTGAGTACATAAACTAAGGAACTTCCAGCTGTGCCAGCTCAAAACCAACAGATGTGGTTTACTTTGTGTATTTTTCAAGTAATCATGACAGCATCTTATAAATACAAGAACTTGAGCGAACAGCAAGTCAAAAATCACTCCTATTCTCTTTTCAGATTGAGTAACATAAATAATCTGGACAATTACTAATTGTCTCTGTAAAGATAATATATATTTTAATGCAGAGATAGAAGGCATCAGTAGATATTCCAGAAACCCACTAAAATCAAAGCATGCAGGAGGACCATTTTGGAAGAATAAAAGAATTAAGTTGTAGTGTTTTTTTTTAAAGAAATTCATTATTTTTACTTCCTATTTCTTCCTTGTTTATCCATATTTACCATACATTTAAAAAGGATGTCTTGAAAATATTTAAAGGTGACATAAGAGACTCATCATTATTTGAAAAATGTTCCCATCCTCCTGCCACCCCATATACTAAACATTTTTCTTTAATAAATACACATTTTCTATCAAGACTTCCAGAGTGGAGGGATGCCAAGATGGCTCAGTCAGTTAAGGCCCCAACTCTTGGTTTTGGCTCAGGTCACAGTCTCAGGGTGGTGAGATGGAGCCCCACCTGGGGCTGCAGGCTCAGTGCCCAGCCTGCTGAGATTCTTTCCCCCTCCCGTTCCCTCCCCCTCTGCCACCCACTCCCACACATGCATGTGCCCACATGCACTCTCTGATTCTCTCTCTCTTTCTCTTAAATAAATAGACAAACAAAAGATTTCCAGAGTGGAAATGAAAAGACCTAACACTTTCGGGCCTGCTGAAGGAATGAAAAACAACATGACAAAAGTCCTCTCATCTCCTAACAAAGGGCCTTTCAAATATAATGTATTATTTTACTTCAAAAGCCTTAGCAATTCAGATCCAGTTCAGGGGATGTGAGGGATAGGGGATACGCCTAACTCAGATTTCAGATAATAGTACAAAAAAATCATAGTCTGTTACTGATTGTGATATAGCTTATAGAGGAGTCTGGAACATTTTTCTATAATGGATCACACGGAAATAATTTTAGGTTTTGCAGGCCATATTGTTTCTGTGGTAGGCAATACATAAACTCACGAATATAGTCCTGTTCCAATAAAACCTTATTTACAAAAACAGAAAATGGCCAGATGTTAACTAGACTTACAGTGGTGATCATTTTGTAATATATACAAATATCAAACCATTATGTTGTACACTTGGAACATATATAATGTTGTATGTCAATTATACCTTTAAAAAAGAGCCTGCAGTGAGTGTATTTTGCCAGCAAACCATAGTTTACTGACTTCTGTGATGTAGTAAGTCTCATAAGGGCTTCCCTCTTAGAATTAACAGTGTCTCGAGAATGTTTGAATTCAACTTCAAAGACTTTTTGCCAGCAGGAAAATATAAAATTTGATCTTGATGAATTAGCTATAAGGATTATTTCCCTGATCAAGTCAATTGTAAGTAAGGCGTAAAACAAGCAAAGTGCTATGTCCTTCAATGAGAAATAAGCACTGCGGGCATGTATTCCAAAATTGAATTTCTTGGGAAAATGTGCTAGTATTTCATATTTCAATTGAACATATTCGTATCCTTTCTTCAAGCAGATGTTAACATTACTGGCACCATTGCTAGAAGCTAAAACGTTGATGAATGGTCAAGAAAAATTATCATCAGAATTAGCCTGAGCAGAATCAGGCCATGTATTGAAAACTGTTTTTTTTTTCCCCAATAACGAGCATAATTACCAAGCCATTGATTCTCTCTCCTAGCATGAAAAGGAAACAAAACACACTGTCCTCAATGACAGGCAACAAAAGTCCTCTCACCTTTCTCCTGATTCCCATTAATATTTTCTGTTCAACTGGACAGTGAACTTCCTGGAGCTGGCAACACAGATACCCAAGCTAGGTTGATGACCAATATATATTTGTTTTTTGAATAAACATAATAATTTTTGATGGTTTAAAAGGAAAGCACAGCTGAATCACAGAACTGTTATCTGGAAGCCCTGTAGTTAAGTGGCTCTACCATGGTGTTTTTGCAACGCCAGTGATTAACCACAGAGTAAAATAGCGTCAAGACATTGCAGTTAAATTTAATCAGATGCTTATACATCACCTACAGTGTGTTTATCACAGTGCAAAAGCCATGAACACAAGGAAAGGTAAATTTTCTGGTCTCTCCCATAGCCTCTAGTCTACGTACCATGAGGGCCCAAATTAGTCTCATAAGCATTCTGGCAAAAATGACAAAAGAGCTTTTTTTTTTTTTTTTTTTTTTTTTAGTTGCAATACTTTTGGAAAAACTATTTAGCTCCATTTGGAAGTATTAGAATGTATAAATAGGCAAATAGAACAGCTCAGACTTCCAAAGGAAAGAAATACAAAATAAAAACTCACTGGCATCTTTCAAAGAGCTACATTTATGTTTATTGATGTTGTTTATGACATTAATTTTTGAATTCTATTCATAGTGAATATAGATAATAAACTTGCTAAATATTAAACCAACTTTAGAGTATTAAAATTTTAACTGTGTGACTTATTTGCATGGAAATTTGCTTCATTGCCTGCTTTGGGGTGATAATGATGCATAATAAACAATTCCCCAAATACTTCAATGATTGCCAATACAAACAAGTGTCTCATTCACAGATCTGTGGGTGGACTGTAGTGGCTCCACTTTAGACTACAGAACATGTCTAGGTCGGCTTCCTTTGTCTCCCCTTCTGGAACCCAGGTCAAAACGGCACCAATGCCTGAGGCGCCACCTTCTCGTTACAAAGACAGTATAGCTAAAGAGACAGAGCCAAACCATGGCGCCCATGCAAAGCCTTGATTGGGTATGAGATGGATCACATTCACGATATCCTAATGCAAGACACTTAGTCAAGTCAAATATCAACGGAACAAGAATGTTTACTCTTTGTGCTGGATGACGGGGACAGTGAATATTTCCTAAACAACAGTTGCAAAGTCTAGAGTGAAGTTAGGAATATAGCAGAGAAATTTTATTTGGAAATTTCAAAAATTATTTAAATATGCAATCATAAGCTACCGGAATAATCAAAGAACAGAGCAACAGAGAAAGAACAGGTGAGAGTTGAAACACAGAGGGAATCAGACAGGCTAATCTCTTCTAGCACAGATCTAGGTTTAATCCCTATAGAATGCAATTTGAGTTTTTCCCCAGAAGAGAACAAACACTATGTTCAAAAAATATTTCTGCTCCAATGAACAATTGAGGATACTATTTTCTTGGATTTTTTTGTTAAAGATTTATTTGAGAGAGAGAGAGAGAGAGCATGTGAGCAGGGGGAGGGGCAAAGAGAGCCAAGACAAGCAGACTCCCCACTGAAAGGAACCCAACGCAGGGCTCCATCCCAAGACCCTGAAATCATGACTAGAGCAGAAATCATCAGATGCTCAATTGACTGAGCCAACCAGACACTCCCATTTTCTTGGGATTTTATTATTTTAGGTTTTTTTTTCCAAAAAAAAGATGCTATGTTGATAATGGCAATAACTGTAATTGCTGTGCTTAGTGATTGGTAATATCTAAAAAGAATACAGTCTAAAATTGCTACCATAAAGGAAAATATTTTTTTCTCTGAGAATTTCTTTCAGAATTGATGTAGATTATAATAGCCAAAATTAAAGAAGAGAGGCATGAGTTCCTAGAAGCAAAAGGAAATGCAAAATTCGCTACCCTAAAGCAATGGCTATGCTATATGTTATAGAAAATGGACTTTCTGACAATAATCTCAGCGTATTTGTTCATTTCTGAAGAGCAGCCCAGGACACCAAGAGCTGCTACATTTTATATTATGAATAATCAGTACAGAGGAATGAACAAAATCACAGTTGGGAAAAATTATTCTACAAATCTCTACTAACAGAATTATACTGCAGAAACTGCAAGAAACTGAAAAGTACCCTCAAAACCGAGCCATGTGAGCAATATCTGTCTCCTTCCTTCCTAGATTAAGAAATCCTATTTTCTAGTTCAGCTCAGCAGTTATCTATGAGGTACTATTTACTGATTTGGTGAACATTTACTGCATGCTTACTAGGTGCATACTTTTCTGCTAAGTGCAGGGAATACAGATACAAAATGCAATCCCAGCTCTCCAAAGCACTCTAGCAAGGTCAAAAGCAAACAAATGATTGTAATACACTGTGGTGAGTGCTAGGAGATGCTCTCCCAGTCTCTCAGTTTCCCCAGGAAACAAACCTAACACAAGGATTTCAGTAAAAATAATTTATTTGGGGGTTGAAGGAAACACCCGTGGGGAAGTGAAAAAGGAAAAACACAAGATGACGCAAGGAGCCACTCTGAGCCACTGGGATTACACCTACCGGGGAACGCAGGGAAGCAGTGTGGATCACACGCCTCAAACAGGTGGGGCTAGACCACTCATTTCCCAGCATCGTCCACCTGCTGTGTGAGCAAGGGGGAGAGGGAGAACTCTCCTGGCAAAGGGAGGTTGGGCTGGTACGCACTGTGATGTAGGGCTTGAGGGCATGTGGACATCAGTTACAGACGTGTCAGATTCAACTAACCTTGAGAGCGAAAAGGAAGAAGTGAGGAAAGACTTCCTGGAGATTAAACTTGAGATGAGATTGTAAAAACTTATTATCAAGGTTAAGAAAGAGAAAAATAGTATTTCTGGCCAGACAAGTGTGAGGGCATCCCAACCAGAAAGTGCATGACACTTCAGAGGAAGCATAAGTTCTGTGGGCCTATGGCTACATGCAGGGGGAGGAGAGAGACGAGGGAAAACCGTTGAGAAACCAAGCTGGATGGATCAGCAGGAGCAAGGTCAGAATTAGCCTCAAATCGCATGCTAAAAAATTTGGATTCAACATCATATAACATTGATGGAATACATAAAATAGGGACCTATTATAAAAGATTAAAGCATGACTTCAATAGCATAAACTTGGCAGGCATTCGAATCCTTCCTTGACTTCCGTATCTTTTGTCTTCTCAATGAATAGTCTCAGTCGAGTAGCTTGAGCTCCACTCTGATACCGAGGATATATATCAGTGGACAAGAGTCTGTAGTCATTGGATTCTTGGGGGGGGGGGGGGTAGAGAAAATAAAAAAATTAAACAAATAATAAGGATTTCAGACAGAAGTGTATTAATGAAAGGGCAATGAAATAGAGAGTGGCTGGGTTCTTTGGCCAGGATTGTTAGGGAAGGAGGAGATTTAACATTATATGGTCTCATTCATTTGGGGAATATAAAAAAATAGTGAAAGGGAATAAAGGGGAAAGGAGAAAAAAATGAGTGGGAAATATCAGAAAGGGAGACAGAAGAACGTGAGAGACTCCTAACTCTGGGAAACAAACTAGGGGTGGTAGAAAGGGAGGTGGGCAGGGGGGGTGGGGGTGACTGGGTTACGGGCACTGAGGGGGGCACTTGATGGGATGAGCACTGGGTGTTATTTTATATGTTGGCAAATTGAACACCAATAAAAAATAAATTTATAAAAAAAAGAGGAGATTTAAGCTGAAGACTAAATGAAGAGGAGGCAAAAAAAAAAAAAAGGGCTGATGAAAATGCATTCTGTGTAGAGGACATGGCAAACAAGATTATCTTGAGGTGGAGATTTGAAATGTGATTGTAGACCTGGCCAGAGGCAGATCACGTCACAGTAAGGAACGGTGATTTTAGTCTAGGGGTGGATGGGAACCCACTGGAGGATTTTTAAACAGTTGATTAATATGATCTAACATACATTTTTTAAAAGAATTATTCATGCTCCTCCCTGGAGAATAGGTTATAGAAAGATAAGCATGGAAGTAGGAAATCCAGAGGGAAGACTTGTGATAACCTCAGGGAGGGATGAAGGTGGCTTGGGAGGTGATAATAGCTGTAAGAGATGGGGGAAAAAGTGACTGGAATCCACTATTTTAGAGATTGTCAGGACTTATTAATATATGATGAGAAGGATGGGGGAAAGAGAAGATTCAAAGCTACTGAGTGAATAGTGGTCCCATGAATGCCCTAAGTCTTATGTTACCTGAATTTCTTATTATTATGAAAATGGGAGTGTAAATCAGAGGCTTGGACTATAGAAAGTCTTCAGTTAATTGTTAGATGTTAGCATGATGATGATGATGATGATGATGACAACGATGATGATGATACAGAGGTAATGTAAAAATAATTCTAGGTCAAATCCACCCCATTTTCCAGAACTAAGCAAGATTCCCTGTTTCCTATTGTTCTATGCCCTATGCATGCAGGCCTATCGTAACATCTATTTTACCTGTAATCTCTTATCAACCCTCCCTCCATTCTCCTAGGCTATTAATTCTCATCACCTAGTTTGTCACTTAACTTCCTTGACTCTTCTTGGTATCTCCTTTTCAAATGCCCTAGGCTCCACCCTGCCCTCATGTCTCTTGATCCGTTATCTGGATCTCAGCCTCCTTTTGTTATTTCTCCATTGACAGGGCCCCGTGGGCTCATGGTCCTGGCAACAGCAGGACCAAATAAGTGGAGGTGAGAAGGAACACATATCTTATCATTATAACCACGAGCTCCATTCTGCTGGACTGGTAGGAAATTGAACCACAGTCATAGGTTCTCCTAGTCTGTTCCACAGTTTGTATCTTACGTGACGTCAAAGAGTTAAAAGAGGATCTCTGGTTTTTGGTCATCTCTCCACCCAGGTCACTGCTGATATATTCATGTTGATGTCCACACTGTCCTTTCTCTCTGTTCTTTTCTTCTAGCCTTGGAATATTCCCAAAGTAAATCACACCAGAAAAAGGTAACCAAGCATGGCACACTTCATCCAGAACTATTGCAATTGGGAAGAGAGATTGGACTCAACTTAGTTGAAACAAAAAGCCAGGGTTTTAAAGCGTGGAGTAAGGTAGTAGAAAAATACTGGAGGGTGCTTTTAGCCTAGAGATTTATCAATTGGATTAGGATTTCTGTGCTTGCTAACTGGTGCTTATCTAAGGCTCCCACGCTCGCACAAAGATTGGGAGGTGGGTGCCTTATCTTTCTTGATGATTACACTTCAAATGGGTAGCTGCCGGGTCTGTAAGAAACAAATTCCTGACTGTAAAACTGGCAAGAGGCTGGGAGATATTTTACAGCTCAAAGGAGTGCAGAGAATTTTAAACTGTTAAGTTTTCTAAAGTAACTGCTCCTGAGGCGCCTGGGTGGCACAGTTGGTGAAGTGTCCGACTCTTGATTTTGGCTCTGGTCATTAGATGGAGCCCTGAGTCAGGCTCCATGCTGAGTACAGGGACTGCTTCAGATTCTCTCTTCTTCTCCCTCTGCCCCTTCTGCTCATGCTTGCTTCCTCTCTGTCTGTCTGTCTCTCTCTCTCTTAAATAAATAAATAAGTCTTTAAAAATTTTTAGGAATGTTTACAAAAAATAAAAAATAAAGTACTCCGAGAAAGGGAAGTCAGAGGCCAGTGGTCAAGAACAAATCCATCTAAAACTAAGACAAGATGAGGAGAATGTTACAGCCGTCTCGAGTAATGTGGAGAATTTTTTGAGGAGATATGATTCTTGGCCCTAGCCGTGTCAACAAGCCAAACTTCCCTGGGATCCTTCAGTTTCCCAGGGACATTGCCAAGGGATAGTGTTCCAAGCACCCTGCTCCAGTACCTCAGACCTCTCTCCATCCCACCCCAGCCCAGGGACCTCTTTCTTTATGGTCTGGGAAGCAAGGAGTGGGTGGGCTTCTATCTTCTCTCTTCTTCCAAGTTACTCGGCTTCTTAGGGAAATCTCTCTACTCTTTTCTCTTTGTTTATTTCCTAATTGACCCTAATTAGAAGGAAAATCAATACAAAAAAGATTTGCTTTTCATTAAGGACTAGAAGGACTTAGTCCATAAATCCTCCCAGGAAGTGGAAGATGGGTCATGGGTGGGGAGAGAATATTTGCATTCCATCTTTAAATGTAAAAAAGGAAACGAAGGAAAAGCAAAATAGAACTAAGTTTTCATACTTAACCAATCGTGTTCCCATTCTGCGATATAAAGACAATGTACTTCACAGAATGATTATGAATTTAATGGGAAAAGGCATGTTCCTGGAACACATTCAGACTTTTAGGTACTCAATAAATAAACTCCTATCCCCCTCCTACACACTCACTAAGAAATTAAGCATTACTACCTGAGTAGTGATAAAACAGAGAGTACCTCTTCCATTCTAAGATCTTTTGAAAATTTTTCTCCTGAATTTTCAAACTCCAGCCTATATGCTAAATGTAGTTGTTTTCTTCTCCTCAACTGCCATAGCCAAATAGCACAGACTAAGTGGCTTATACAGAAATTTATTTTCTTATAGTTTTGGGAGACTGGAACCCAAGTCAGAGTACCAGCGTGGTCAAATTCTGGTGGGGGCTCTCTTCCTGGCGCAGACAGCGTCCTTCTGACCGTGAGTTCACATGGCTTTTCCTGGAGGAGGTGCGCATATGTGTGTGTACATGCGTGCATGCGTGCATGTGTATGTAGAAAGAAAGAAAGCACGCTCTCGGGTATCCGTTCTTATAAGGATCTCTTCTTATAATCCCATCATGAGGGCCTCAGCCCCAAGACCTCACGTAGATCTAATTGCCTCCCAAAGACCCCATCTCTAAATACCATCATATTGGGATTTAGGGCTTCAATATATAAATTTGGGGAGCACACAATTCAGTCCATAGCAATATTTTTTTACTAAATTCAATAGAAATAAAAATACTTTATCAAATTTTAGGGCAAAAAAAAAAAAAAAGTCCTGCCCTTGTATTTTTCAGTGGAAAGGCCTAGTGGGTCACTAGCAGGTTTGTTTGTCTACTGCCAAGTGAAGCAATGGAATTTGCAAAGCCAGCTCCGTGAGTGGGTACGTGTCACTGTTGCCCTAAAAGAAAGAGTAATGCCTGGTACTGCCACTTGCTGGTGCTCCACCGGAGTTGATCTTTTCTATTACGTAGAAACCACTCTTTTCCTAATTTAGGATTAGACTAAATAGCAGTTAATCTGAAATAGAAATAGCGTATCCGTGTGTGTGTGTGTGTGTGTGTGTGTGTGTGTGTGTGTAGTTTCTTACTTCTAGATAAAAATAAGGGGACCAAGGTACAGAGGAAAGCAAGCTTTCGGGTGCTACTTGGTGGTAGTAAGCTTCCTATCAAGTTCTTTCTCTACCCTTCCATTCCTACATAGGCAGCATTCCAAAATTGTTCATTTGCATCTATCTTTCTTCATTCCGTTTTCATATTTCTCCCTCATTTGCTGTGTATATACATAGTTTATGAGGACTGTGACTCCACTGATCGGGGGCTGCTGTTGCCCAGTAGGATTTAAAGGCAGCAGCAAAGACTGCTGGAAGCGCATATTCATTTTTCATTCCCTCTCGTCTCTGCTGCATTGTACACAGCTCTATACCGCGGAGTCCTAATCCAGACTGCTTGTTTCCATTGTTTTGACTTTGACATCAACCCCCTCTACCCCGGGGATGATGAATAATTGAAAACTGACCATGAGCTTAATTTGGTATGCTTTGTAAGAAGCTTTCTATGCTGATTTGGTTTAGGATGCTCTCAAACATCAAGGGCCAGGCTCCAATGTCAGGAATAATTCCTACACTCCAAATGTAACACATACCTCGAAAATGAACTGGGACACAGATGACTTCCCACATCAAGTTAGGAGAGTTTAGATTTCTTAATAAATGTCAAGAATTATAATAAAGAGAATTTTATGGGAGTCCTTTTGGGGGGAAAAAAGGTCATTTCTAGCTATTTTGAAGAGAAGCATTTTTATTTTAAAAGGAAATGTAATTTTGTCCAATAGGACATAATGGGGTATTGTGTTTGATACTATCTATTGTTTGCTCTCTGAGCACTCATCTGGAATTATTATCCCTAGATAACGGATCAGAATAGAGTTTTCAATTACAGGAATGCAAGAAATGCTCACACCTTCTTGTTACCATTTAAAATAATATATATGGCATGGGCTGAATTGTGCCCCCCCACACCAAAAAAATTCATAGGTTGAAGTTTTACCCTTTAGTATCTTGAAGTGTGATTTTATTTAGAGACAGGATCCTTACAGAGGTAAATAAAGCTAAATGAGATTATTAGAGTGAGCTCTAATCTGTTTGAAGTCCTTATAAGAAGAGGAAATTTAGATACAGATGTGCACCCACAAAAGGTAGACAATGTGAATCACAAAATAAAGAGAGAGCCACCTGCAAGCCAGAGAGAGCCACCTACAAGCCTGATATAGATCTTTCTTTCCCTCACAGTCCACAGAAGGAGCCAATCCTGATGACACCTTGATCC
This sequence comes from Nyctereutes procyonoides, assembly GCF_905146905.1. Lineage (NCBI taxonomy): Eukaryota > Metazoa > Chordata > Mammalia > Carnivora > Canidae > Nyctereutes > Nyctereutes procyonoides. The sequence continues at coordinate 7,001,750 of NW_026575137.1, forward strand.
TAGACCCTCCAGAAATGTGAAAGAAAAATCTATTTCTGTTGTTTAAGCCATTCAGTCTGTGGTGCCTTGTTACAGCAGCCCCAGCAAAATAGTAAAACATTCAGCCCAAAGTGACTTGCTTCTACCCACAACCGAATGGGCCAAGGAAATATACCAGTCCAAGTACACTGATCCAGTGAAGCAAACCATTGACTGTACAGTAGCCAATAAAAGTCTCTCAAAAATCTGAACCAAAAGGCCAGGATGGAAAAGTAGGAATTGGTCTCTAATGGCACAACTCTAGAGTGGATCCTGCCTCTGAACACGCTTTTGCTGGGTTTGGTTGACTCACCTCTTTTTTTTTTTTTTTTTTTTTTTTTTTTTTTTTTTTTGATTCCAGGGAGTCTGTGTCCTTGACATAAGCTAGCTTGATGAGTTTTAAATAATTCTTGCTTCAGATATTAAAGTCCAAAGGGCCCAGAGGAAGGCTGAGAGAAAGGAGGAAAGGGGAAGAAAAACAAAGAAGAGAGAATAAATGTGTCCCTGACTTGATTCTAACCTCCAGTTCATCCATCCTTTCATTCCATAGAGGTCTATGTGGTTGTCTATGACTGGGTTATGGGGATCAGTGAGAAGCTTAAGTCTAGTAATCTTTGGCTTATTGGTTTTGTTTTTGTTTTTGTTTTTGCTTATTGGTTATTTTAAATTTGCTATTCCCTCTGTCGCTTTTGATTAATACAGAAAAGTTGACCATAATTATTTAGGTTATATGTCTCTCTTATTATATCAAGATGAATTTTTAAATAAATGACTCATCCTTGCCTTTATATTCATATCTATAAATAGTTTCTATTCTATTCCTAACAAGTATCATAAACTCTGTGAGGGGAGCAGTGTCCGTGTAGTTATTAGAAAAAAAGAAGACAGAAAAAGGAAGTTTTCTTATCTTTCTTGTGTTTAGGCATGGCTCTGGATAAAAATATATATATATAGAGAGAGAAACCAGGATAATATCAATTTTAATGTTATTTTCCTTTTATAGCTTTCTCATCTCATGCTATCCTGCTCCCCAGGCCCTAAACCTTTCTGAGATATACTTCCAGGCCTCATTCTTTCCAAGAAGTACTCCATGATCCAAAGTTATTTATTACTCTTTTTATCTCTTCACTTCTGCAGTCAAAATTTCCATTAAATTTGGTGTAAGTGACCTTACCTGGTATCAGGAAAAATGAAATTGGAATGAACTAAAATGTGTGAATCTTTTTTTACTAATAACACTATAGCCTCCCTATAGGTATTTCTACTCTTTCAAAGCAGATATTTATGAATCTAAGTTTTTGTCCAACTGATAGAATTACAAGCAATGTAGAAAATTAAATTTTAAAACTCCAGATATATGTGTGCAGCAGACCACCACAAAAACAGGAAAATCCCCTCTGGGATACTATCCCTATTGTCAGCACTTATAACTGCCTCTTCATTCAGAATATTTCTTCCTCCATTTCTGAATCAAGAACTCTCTAAAAGATCCAGGGTTTTGTGGGATTTATTTTAAGAGTACTCCCTTCAAAAGATAAAGTTCTAAGAGGAAGTTGGAGCAGAGACATCTGCCTGACAAATAGCTCTATTACTTTTTCCATCCTTTCATTCATTTATTTCAGAAGCATGTATTAAGCACCTATCTTATGGCCATTTCCAAACTGGTTACTTGAGATGCAGTAGTCAGCCACAGTTTTTGCTTTTGCCATGCACGCTTTTAAGGGTGTGCAGTTTCACAAAAGCCACATAAGTCTGGGCCAAGCTTTATTACCACTGGACTGTGATGTGCCAGTGAGGGAAGAGTGGTTAGCACCAGATGGAATGATGATAAAAGTAATAATCATAACTAACACATGCATGAAGCTTGCTACGTACCAGGCAACATCGAAGTGTGTTATATATAATATATACGTGATTCATTATTTAGGACTTAAAAATCCCTAGGGCTTAGGTAATATTGTTACTGTCATCATCCTTGTTTTACAAATGAGGAAACTGAGAGATGGAGAGATGGAAGCCAGAGCTGGCGATTGATGAATCTAGGATCCAGGCACACATCTGGTTATAGATCTGTGTGCTTAGCCACCACCTTATTGCTGGCATGAGATCCTTCCACGTAAGTTGGGTTTTCAAATCAGAAACTTAGATAGATGATAGATAGATAGATAGATAGATAGATAGATAGATAGATAATATTAAAATAGAGTCAAATAAAGTATAATCAGAAACTTTAGACTCAATGTTCTATGCTAGACTAATCCTGGTGGGATCCTCTAGGACTCCAGATGAGATGTGTTGACATGCATAGTTTTGTCAAATTATAGCAGTGACATTTATAATAAAACTTGAAACTAGAAACCATCCCATCCTGAACTGCTGGAAAAGCAGATTAATGTAACTTTTTTCCATATGTCCAGTTCTATCACTAACCTATTACATGTTTTAGGCTTAGGTCAAATCAACTCTCAAATTCCTCATATGTTGGGTGACCATATCATTAATCCTTCCAATGGGGACACTCTTAACAATGAAAGAGGGCACCAGTAATAATCACTGCAGACAACATTTCTGGACAAACCATGATGTGGGGTTGCTCTCCTTACGTGTGAAATCAGGGCTGCACTGGCTAATCCCTAAATCCACCTCCGCTGTAGAGGGCGTCTTTGTTTTTACTTGGCTGACTGTTTATCCAGATGTATTGGGGTCATTCAGTAAGAGGCAGAAGAAAAACCCAGAGGTCCGACTTTTAACTCTGTGCCTAGACCTCGTGACATCTTTATTCCAGTAAATGAAATGAGTAATAATAATAATAATAAGTAAATCGACCATTTCTATATTAAATTGGAAGCATTGTGCAAGGAAAAACAAACACAAATTAATTCTAATTGGGCTTAATGCCCAGCACAATCAGCCCTAGGCAAAATACAAGACAAAACCAATGCCCCAAAAAGATTGCTGATTAGAAACAAAGAATTAATTTAGCTCATAACAGGAAGTAATTTTGAGTCTTCTGTAAACTGAAGAGCTAACCTGAGTACTTCCAAACAGTATGATTGGTGTGATCTGAGCTAAAGGAGCCTGGCTTTGTACAAAGAGTATAGGCAAGGTATTTTAGATTCCTCACTCATTTACTCATTCAACAAACTGACAAGAGCTTATTATGCCAAATAGGATGTCATGGATTGACGATAGATTGCTGGGCCTCACCCCTTGAATTTAAGTTTAGTAGGTCTGATATAGGGGACTAAAAAAATTTTAACTTTAAGAGTCCTTTATCGTTGGGACGCCTGGGTGGCTCAGCGGTTGAGCATCTGCCTTCAGCTCAGGGCGTGATCCCAGAGTGTTGCTTCTCAGCCTGCTTCTCCCTCTGCCTGTGTCTCTGCCTTTCTCTGTGTGTCTCTCATGAATGAATGAATGAATGAATGAATGAATGAATGAATGAATGACTAAATAAATAAAATCTTTAAAAAATAAAAATTAAAAAATAAAAATAAAAATCCTTTATCGGTAAACCTTTCAGTCCCAGGTAAACAAGAGCAATTGTCTCCCTAGTTAGGGCATGACAATTTGCATTTCTAGCAAGTTCCTAGGTGACACTGATACCTCTGGTCCAGGGACCATATTCTGAGACCACGGCTCTAAACCAGTGATTTTCATCCTTGACTGCCCATTGGAATAACCTGGAGAGTTTATGAATATGTTGATTCTGACCTACTTGATCTCAGTTGCAGCATGGATATTAGCCTTGTTAAAAGCTCCTCAGGTGATTCTAGGAAGAAGGCAATGCTTAGATGCTTGAAACTAATCCCTGGGTACTGTGATTCTAGCCTGTTAATATCCTGTAATTATGTCTTCTCGCCATCTTTACTGCCATTACTGTAAATCAAGACATCTTCATTTCATGCTTGGATTATTGCACTAATCATATGACTGGTCTCTGCTTCCAAGTTTTCCATACCATTTCTAGTTTATCCTCTGTATGCTGCTAGAGTAATCTTACTAAAATATAAACTTAATTATATACTTCCTTGCTGAGGAGCCAATGGACTTCTTGTATTAGTCATGTAATTCATGTTATCTACTCTAAAAAACAAGCACCAAATCCCCGAAGCTTACCTCAACAAAGTTCCTTTCTTCCTCACGCCATGGTCTAATGGCTGCTCTCCTGGACAGGTAGTTCTTCGAGGAATGACAAAACACCCATCTATCATGTAGCTCCACCATCTCCTAGGGCTTCCTTGGAATCCACTTCTAGATCTCCTACATTTAATTACTTGACAGGTGAATCAAGAGAATGTGAAACATGATGCAGGATATTTGAAGCTGAACCCTTTAGAGTGTTCTGATCATATTCCCTTGATTAGAACAAGTCTTATGGCCCTAAGTGGATGACAGGAGGCTCGAAAATGTGCCTAGAAAGAAAATTAAATGGCCCAGTGAATAGCATAGTCTCTGTCATATCTCTTACCAGAAAAAGACAAATGTACTGTGTATAATCTCTTGGGTTCTATCCTTATTGGGTGATGAAATAAAGTCCATTGGGTAATGTGCAAAGTCTAAAATCATATGCTTGACCTATAATGACCTTAAGAACCTGTCTCATTTCCCAATATCATCTTGCTCCTCCTTGAGACATTCCCTCTTTCCATTTTACTGTTTCTCAAATATCTCATTGCTGTCATGCTATTTGGGGGGCCTAGAAAATTTTCCATTCTTCATTTAACTCTTTCCTAGTAGTTTTTCGGAGCTCAGCTCAAGAAAGCCTTTTGAAAGATTTTTCTGTCCTTCCATCACCTTCTGCTTCCTAATTGTAATAGTTTCTTCCACTCTCTGATCCAATAGCCCCTGAAATTGTGCACTTGTAGACCTCATCTTACTGTATCTCTTTGACATGTTTCAGAGCATCTTAATTTTGAACATCTACAAGTGACCAGAGTACTTTTATCTCAACATTGCCAGCACTAACATGATGCCTGACACATAGCAGATATTGAACAAATACATGTCTGAATACACAAAAGACAGCTTAAAGACAATAAACAATCAACTGTATACCACTGAGTAGTCAAGATGGTTCCCATTATGATTTGATATGTAAGCAAAGAATCCCCTACTTCAGAAACTTCTGTGTAATAAGCCATTGAAGATCCCTTTCCTATTATAAATGAGGCAGTATATTAAAAATTTATTATTAAGCATACTTCTTGAATTGGTTTCTCAGTTTGTGTATCCAAAAGCTATGCAGGTTCCAGTCAGAAAGGATCCCAGGAAAAGTGAGTGTTAGTAAAGGCTGAGACTAAAAACCATAAAAATATATCAGATCATGGATTATTTTATGAATGCAGACCTAGACTATGCATACTCTGGGGGTCAGATCATGGATTATTTTATGAATGCAGACCTAGACTATGCATACTCTGGGGGTCAGATCATGGATTATTTTATGAATGCAGACCTAGACTATGCATACTCTGGGGGTATTGGACAGCCAGGGATAGCATGAGGACACTTGACTGAGGCCCAAGGGATACACAAATAAATAGGTAAGTACAGTCACAGAAGGTAAATCCCAACTCTTATTGTTTTTTGCCTTTGGACAGCCCTTGGGATCATATAGTCGTGAATATAGAGATCTGATGGCCTTAATTAGGACTCACCTCATGCAATTAACTTATCAACCACTTAGTAACAGCATGAGGCAGAGTTATCCTCTTATAGTGGAAATCTCCTTGATTATGTTTAACATGAATCTGTTGTGCACCATTGTATAAATATATAATGCATAATTACCTGTCCCCTGCTTGACTTATTAGCTTGAGGAATGCTCAGGGAGAGAATGCCAAAGTCCTTTCCCATTTTTCTCCACAGTCTTATGGGCTATGATGGGCATAAAAATATGAAAGTGAACTTGTGACTATATAAAATATATTTCTGGAATATTTCCATTTTCCTCTACAGATCTATCCTTTACCCCTTCCAACCTGTGCTGCGAACTGGGAGCTGACCTTCCCTGACTATTACCAACACATTCCCTGTTGTCTTCTAACAAGATCTTTGTCGCGGCCGGCGCAAGAAGGTCTGGATTCAGGGACCGAGGGCAAGGGGATGAGAAATAAACAAGAGACTAAAAGTTCATGGGATAGGAGGTTCCATGCAGCTGATGGCTACAATGGACACATGTATAGTTTATATAGCCTCTATAAGCAGGTGACTTATTTCTCTAAGGAGAAATACATCTCGTGGACGAACATACATTGTCTTTAAAACTAACAATAGCTAGAACACCGCAAATTCCTGTCACTTGTTTTTAAGCAGTAGAGCATGAATGCCACATTTAGAATAAACAATGGGGTTTGTTCATTAAGTAATGACTACCAAGGCAGTCATATGTCAAGCCACTTCCTTGCTTACTTTATGGGAACTTGTCCCAATAATATTTTAAAGGAGAAGCAAATATGTACTTTTACTTCCATAAGGGGGAAGAGCTAGGTGCAGTCCCAGTGGGTTGGCCAGGCATGACAAGGAGCCTTTGCTCAACCTGAAACCCTGCCTCACACCGCAGGACTGCGGGTTGGCCAGGGACAACAGGGAGCTTTGGCTCAACTTGGAACCTTGCCTCGCACCGCGGGACCGCTCCCGACAGATCTTGTCATGGACATTATGAGAAGTGAATCAGAGGGTGGGAGGAAGAGAGTTCAGTACATTTATCCATCTGGCTCCCTACCTACAAATTACCGTAAGTAAGCGGCTTCTCTTTACACAAAGCCAGAGGTCCTATAGGTTGACCTCCAGAGGTACAGTTACTCTTGCCAGGTTCCATTAACTGCTCCTTCTCCTAGGATTAATGTTGATATCCTGTAGTTATTAGCCCTCTAGTGTTTCTTCACCCTCTCATTGGTTTCCTTTAACCCAGTAAATAATTCCTTAACCATTGAAGAGTCCCCTTTACTAAAATTTCTTGTTGGAGAGTGCCATTTCTTTCCTCTAGGACTCTGATACAGTAACTTTCTACTAACTGACTAGCAATGGTTCACATTTAGTAGCCACCATAAGGTTCCAAATAGAGCTATACACTTAATCCTTTTTCATAAGCTAAAAATCTTGCAGAATTACTTATGATCAATCTTTAATACTTTTTTGAAGATCTCTCCAGATGCATAATGCCAACCCATGATTCAATCTCCTCTTCTAAACGATGCTGTAAGTAAAGGGAGAGAGTTATAGATAGGTAGATAGATAGATAGATAGATAGATAGATAGATAGATACTCTCCAGAGTTAGGGCGCTTGGAGTACTACCACATTGCATTAAAATCTCCAGTTCTATAACTAGAGCCCAAAAACCTTTTAATATAACTTCTGAAATACCGCTGGTGTTTTCCTAGGTCATGAACACTTACATGGCTACCCTAACATGCCCTGTCTGATTAAACTATCAACACGTCTGTTAAGTTCTCCCTAAGAGTGGAGGTACTTATAGCCCTACTATATAAAACACTGGATATATGAACTATTAAAAGTCATTTTGCTGGATGCCTGAGTGGCTCAGTCAGTTGAGTGTCTGCCTTCAGCTCAGGTCATGATCCCAAGATCCTGGGATTGAGCCCTGCATCTCGCTCCCTGCTCAGTGGGAAGCCTGCTTCTCCCTCTCCATCTGCTACCCCCTCTGCTTATATTTCCTCACTCTCTCCCTTGTCAAATAAATACATAAAACTTTTTTAAAATCATTTTGCTTAAAACATGCTAATATATAATGATTCATCACTCATATTACAAAATAAATAAATTCTAGATGAAATGACTGCTCCCTCACGTACTAGCTGTCTTAAAAACTTAAACTCTTTAAGCCTCGAATTTCTGAAAAGAGGATAGTAATAGTACATACCTCACAGGTTTTTGTGACACACAAATGAATTAATACATCTAAGTACTTAGCACAATAACTGATAAAAAAACACTAAATTAATATTAGCTCTTATTATTACCTATCCTAGTATGCATTTCCTTTTCTCTATAATAAATTGTTATATAGTAATGCTCCCAAACTGGAAATTTTCTTCTGTAACCATCAGCCTCCAGGCGGCAGTGTCTGTTCCCACATAATCATGATATTTTTTTTTTATTTCTGCTAACGGCATTCCATCTTGAAGAATCCAAGAAGTTTAGCAGAGGAAGGGACTTTGGACTTGTTGTAGGACCCTCTCATCTTAATGATGAGAAATCAAGGACCAGGAGAGGTGAAATGCCCCACCAGCACACTAATGTGCAGTGGTTGAACAGGGCCTAGAAGCAGTACTTCCATATCCCGTGAAGTTACCGTATCCACCACACTAGATACCTACTGAAGTGGTTTCTAATCTAAAAAGCATAACGTTTGTTCTAAATTCTTAATCTTTCTGAATCACTGACAGTTTCATCCATGACCTAGGAAAAACTCCAGTTAAGTTCTCACCACCATTATGAACTCAACTAGACTTCATGATGTTCTAAGACAGATACTGAGAGCTCTGCTTCCAACTCTTCAAGGTGTGAGGTCAAGTCAGAGTTCCTAATTTAGGCTTAAACTTACTGAGTAACTTTTAAAAATAAAATATTTTCTCCTGCCTTCAGGGCCAAGGAATCAGATGCAGGGAAGGTGAAGACCTGGTCAAAATCATCAGAAGCAAAAGATACACATTGTATGATTTCCCTTATATGAAATATCCAAAACAAATAAATCCATAGAGGCAGAAAGTGGATTAGTGGTTGCTAGCAGCTTGAGGGAGTACAAATGGAGAGTAACTGCATAAAGGATATGGGGTTTCTTTTTGGGATGATGAAAATGCTGAACTAATAGAAATGATAATTGCACAATACATGAACGCAATAATATTGAATTGCACACTTTAATTTTATGTTATGCAAATTTTATTTGAATTAAAAAATCAAATGTATTATAACAACAATAACCTAAAACGTGAGAGGAAGAAGTGAGACCAGAAAGTATATGAATTCTATTGAAATTAGGTTGCTATCATTTTAAAATAGGGTGTTTAAGATGTTTTATGTAAGCCTCGTAATAACCACAAGGGAAAATCCTTTAGTAATAAAATAAAAGAACAAGATAAAGAAGTCAAAGTATATTGATATCAATAGACACCAAAACACACAAAAAAGAACAGGATGAGAAACAAGGAACAATGGATCTATAAAAGAACCAAAAAACAATGAACAAAATGGCAATAGTAAGTACTTATATTCCAATAATTATGTTAAATTACTTTAGACTAAATTATCCAATTAAGAGACAGAATGGCTGAGTGAATAAAAAAAAACAAAAATAAAAAATAAAAAACAAGATCCAAAAATGCACTGCCTTAAAGACACACAGACTGAGAATGAAGGGGTAGAAAAAGATATTTTAAGCAAATGGTAACAACAAAGCAAGAGTAGCTATACTTTTATCAGACAAAAATAGACTTTAAACTAAAAGTGATAAAAGAAAGAAAAGTCATTATATAATAAAAGAGTTACAAAAAAATATATCAGGAAGATATTAGTTATAAATATTTATGCACCCAATATTGGGACACCTAAATATATAAACCAAAACTAACAGAGCTAAAAGGAAAAATAAACATAATATGATTATAGTTGGAGCCTTTAATGCCCCCATTTCCCACAATGGACAGAAGAATCACCCAAGAAAACAGCAGGTTTGAACAACAATGTAGATCAAGTGGACATAGCTGACCTATGCAGAACATTCTGCCCAACATCAACAAAATTCACATTCTTCTCAAGCATACGTGAAATATTTTCTAGGATAGACCATGTATTTGGCCATAAAACAAGTGTTAGCAAATTCAAGAAAACTGAAATCATACTGAATATCTTTTCTGACAATAATGATGTGAAACTAGAAATCAATAACAAGAGGAAAACTAGAAATTTCACATATGGAATTTTAACACACTCCTAAACAACTAAAAGATCAAAGAAGAAATTAAAGACAAATTTAAAAATTTCTTGAGGCAAATGAAATTGGAAACACAACATACCAGAACTTGTGAGATGAAGCAAAAGAAGTTCTAAGGGGGAGGTTTATAGCAATAAATGCCTATGTTAAAAGCAAGGAATCTCACAAATATACAATTTAACTCCATGCCTTAAGGAACTAGAAGAAGAACAAACTAAGCCCAAAGTTAGCAGTATAAAGGAAATAGTACCAGAAATAAATGAGAGAACAGAAAAATAATAGAAAAAAAATTAACCAAACTAAGAGTTTGCTCTTGAAAAGATAAGCAAAATTACACTTAGCTAGACTAGGCAAAGAAAAAGAGAAAGGATCTAAATCAACGCAATTATATTTGAGAAAGGAGACATTACCACAGATAGTACAAAAATTTAAAGGATCATAAGAGACTACTTGAATGGTGTACACTTTAGCAATACACTAATAACCTGGCCAACCTGGAAGAAATGGAACGATTCTTAGAAACATACAACTTACCAAGACTGAACCAGGAAAAAATAGAAAATCTGAATAGACCAATTACTAGTAAGAAGACTGAATCTGTAATCAAAAATCTCCCAAAAAAGAAAAGCCCAGGACCAAATGGCCTCATAGGTGAATTTTACCAAATTCTTAAAGACTAATTAATACCAATCCCTCTCAAACTCTTCCAAAAAATCAAAAAGGTAGGAACACACTCCCAAAATTATTTTACAAGGCCAGCATTGTCCTGATGCCAAAACCAGGAAAGGAAACTACTAGAAAAGAAAGCTGCAGGCCAATTTCTCTAATAAATATAGATACAAAAATTCTCAGTAAAAACCTAGCAAAACAAATTCAGCAGCACATTAAAATGATCATTCACCATGATCCTGTGGGATTTATCAAAGCCAAGATGGTTCAACATAGACAAATCAATCAATATGATATGTCACATTTATACAATGAAAGAAATGAATCATATGATCATCTCAATAGATGCAGAGAAAACATTTGGCAAAATTTAACACCCAATTCATGATAAAGACTCAACAAATTAGGCATGGAAAACTATATCTCAACATAATAAAGGCCATATATGACAAACCCACAGCTAATGTCATACTCAATGGTGAAAGGATGAAAGCTCTTCCTCTAAGACCAGGAACAAGACAAGGTGTTCACTCTCACCACTTTTATCAACATTATACTAGAAGTCCTAACTAGAGCAGTCAAGAAAAAGAAATAAAAGATATCAGAACTCAAACAGAAGAAGTAAAATTGTCTCTGTTTTGCAGATGAGACTTACTCAAAAAACTGTTAGATCTGGGGCACCTGGCTGGCTCAGTCGTTGGAATGTGCAACTCTTGATCTCAGGGTTGTGTGTTCGAGGTCCACAGTGGGTGTAGAGATTACTTAAAAATAAAATCTTAATTAAAAAAAATCTGTTAGGGACACCTGGTTCAGTCAGTTAAGCGTCTGACTCGATCTCAGCTCAGTTTTTTTTTTTTTTAGGAGTTATTTATTTAAGAGAAAGAGAGACGGGATCCCTGGGTGGCTCAGCAGTTTAGCGCCTGCCTTTGGCCCAGGGCGCGATCCTGGAGTCCCGGGGTCCAGTCCCATGTCGGGCTCCCAGCATGGAGCCTGCTTCTCCCTCCTCTTGTGTCTCTGCCTCTCTCTCTATGTCTATCATAAATAAATAAATAAATATTTTAAAAAAAAGAGAGAGAAAGAGAGAGAGAGAGACCACACACAGGTAAGGGGAGGAGTAGAAGGAGAGAATATTTCAAGCAAATTCCCTGCTGAGCACAGAGCCTGATGCAGAGCTTGATCCCAGGATCCATGAGATCATTACCTGAGCTGGAGCTGAAACTGAGAATAGGATGCTTAACCCACTGACCCACCCAGGTGCCCCTCAACTCAGTTCTTGATCTCAGGGTCATGAGTTCAAGCCCTGTGTTGGACTAACCACTGGTCATGGAGCCTACTTAAGATAGATAGATGATAGATGATAGATAGATAAATAAATAAAGTTAGATCTAGTCAGTGAATTCAGTGAAGCTGCAGGATATAAAAGAGCATTCAAAAATCAGTAACATGTCCATGCATAATCAGTGAATTTTCTGAAAAAGAAGTGAAGACATCTATCCCATTTGCAATAGCAACAATAAAATACATAGAAATTAATATAACTAAGGAGGTGAAAGATCTCTGAAAACTATAAGACATTGATGAAAAATGTTCAAAAATATACAAATAAATAGAAATATCCTGTATTCATGGATTAGAAGAATTAATATTGTTAAGATGTCAATACTATCAAAAGGCATCTGTATATTCAATGCAATCACGATCAAGACTAACAGCATTTTTTACAGAAGTAGAAAAAACACTCCTCTAAGATTTATATGGAACCACAAATGACACCAAATAGTCAAAGAAATCCTCAGAGGGCAGCCCAGGTGGCTCAGCGGTTTAGCACCGCCTTCAGCCCAGGGTGTGATCCTGGAGACCTGGGATCGAGTCCCGCATCGGGCTTCTATTTTCTTCACCCATAAGTGAGAATTTGGGGGAAAGAGGAAAGGGTACAATGTGTGTGAAGTGTCCACTGCAGATCACACCATGGAAGTCTTCAATAGATGGAAGTTTATTCCTCAAAAACTTCCTTTTTTCTTAAGATTTTATTTATTTATTCATGAGAGACGTAGAGAGAGAGGCAGAGACATAGGCAGAGGGAGAAGCAGGCTCCATGCAGGGAGCCCGACGTGGGACTCGATCCCAGGTCTCCAGGATCACACCCTGGGCTGAAGGCAGCACTAAACCGCTGAGCCACCCAAGCTGCCCTCCTCAAAAACTTCTATGCCAGTCTATTAAAATTTATATTGAGAGGATAAAGTTTGTCCAATAAGATATACTAAAATTCTTGCACAAACATTTTCTCATAATTTTTATAACTTCAAATTTTGATAGTCTTAAAATTTTAAACTAAACATTAGCATTTATCATGTCAACCACTGCTGAAAAGGCAGAGTCTCTGAGTAGAATATGTAAATTTTAAATAGATATTGCTCAGCTCAACTTTAAGTAGGAAGTAAAAATATTTCAATCATCTGAATCTGTAAGATACATTCAAACATCAGGCACGATGTCAGTTGCCAAGTCAGCGCTAAACATTCACTATACTTGTTGTCTTTTGTACTTGTTTTGTTACAACCGGTTACTCACAGTTATTCATCATGGATAAATCTTGAAAAGATGTTGAATTTTCAACTTTGAAAATTGTTTTCCCACCTCTCTGGAAATAGAGCAAGTTTTTAATCCAACGATGAATATTAAAAATAGAACTACCCGATGACCCAGGAATTGCACTGCTAGGTATTTATCCAAGGAGACAAGCATAGGGATTCAAAGGGGCACACGCACCCCAATGTTCATGGCAGCAGTGTCCACAATCTCCTCTTCGTTGGTTTTATCTCAGGAGATGATAACTAGATACAAGGGAACTGGGGTCTTAGGCATTAATTGGAAGCGCGCTCTGAGTGTGGAGGGGCACACTGAGGAACCCAGGGACTGGCAATCTACAACATCTCCACTGAGCGAATCTGGCACAAAATGATGTGCCACTGAGGGTTGTAGGAGTCACAAGGGGACTCGTGGCAATGGTGCCTAACAGCTCTCTTACCCTCTCTGCCAGCTTCCTCCCATTTATTCATTTAGTAATCATTTACCAAACATTTACTATGTTTGCCTAATACATGCACGGTGTATAGAACTGTATGCTATTTATCTGTATACCGTCTTGTGGGGCAAGCACATAATAATGTAGAGCACAGGGACGTTAGAGGTAGTGGGGCGCAGATGAGCCATCTGTAAGGTGACGACACAGCAGAAGCTCTGGAACCACATCTACCTGTGTGCAACTTTGGATCCGAAATCATGTGTCAAGAGCTTGGGCCCAACTGGCCCTTGCATGTGAAATTCCACATTCCCCAGAATACAGACTTTCAATACAATATTTCTACTTTCAGTACAGACAATATTCTAATAATAAACTAAAGGATACTTGATTCTTACCACAACCCTGTTAGATAAGCATTATTCATGTGGAAGAAGTCTTTTGTTCATTCATTCAACAAACATTAATTGTTGGGACGCTTTGGTGGCTCAGTGGTAGAGCGTCTGCCTTTGGCTCAGGGCATAGTCCCAGGACTCTGGGATTGAGTCCCACATCAGGCTTCCTGCATGGAGCCTGCTTCTCCCTCTGCCTATGTCTCTGTCTCTGTCTCTCTGTCTCTCATGAATAAATAAATAAAATATTAAAAAAAAAACATTAATTGTTTTCCTTCTGTGTGCCGGGCCCTGTTGTAGGCACAAGGGCTTGGAGCTGAATAAGACCGATGAGATCAAGAAAATAGGCCAAGGTCCACCCACACTGCCATCAAAGCTCCGGAGTCAAAATGAAAATCCAGATCTATCGAGCTGCAAACATGTTAGCCACTACCCAGGGCTTCCTCTCAGAGTTTACAAACCCACCTTTGTCATTATGGTATCTTTTTTTTTTAATTATTTTGTTTTTATTATTGCCTGTTTCCAATTTGTCTCCCTCCTAATCATCTTGTCTCCTAGCGCTGCTTTCTCTTCATGAAGAGTGTTTTAATCTGGCTTGAATTTTCAGCAGAAATGTAAAATGATGCAGTAAGTCCAGTCAAGTATGATATCATATGTTAAAAGAATTTTGGACAAAATAAAAATTTGGAATAGTCATAGCTTTTATTATGGTGTCTCTTTTTCCTTAAAGACTTTCTTCCTTTTCTTTTTCTTCCTTTCACTTCTTTTCACAAGATCCAGAATTGCACTTTATTTCAGCCCTACAAAGAAGCATCTTAATGTCCAACTTCTTTATTTTTATATTTCCTAGTTGTTCGCATCTATTTTTTGTTTGCTTTCCAAGTTCAGTCTTCACATGTCTTCCACTGGTAGTTTCTTCTCATCCTTCAAATGTGGTTTCTTTATAGTTCTTTAGTTTTCTGTATTCTTTCTTCACAGGCAACTTGCCTTTCTTCTAAAACGTTTTGAAGATTTTTCTGTAGTGAGGAAACCAAGACAGAAGGGAAAGCTTTATAATTTATGTCCCAGTAGTTTATAAAAGTGTCCTGCTATACCGCAAAGGAAAATATAAAAAAGGAAAATAAGAAACATTAAAGAGGTCTTGTTTCTGCTTCCAACTTATGTTGACACATCATTCTAAGAAAGAAAAAAAAAAAAAACAGGACATTTTGCTCTTCAGTTTGTCTGTAAGAACTTAAGATCCCAAACCATCAGTGCAAACTGTAGGAAGGGCTGGTTTTATGCATCCCCAGAGGCCTTGCCAGCACACTCTCAAACCAAATATCCCTCTTTCCATCACTTGACATTTGGGCCAGGCATGGTCCAACCCTTGGTTTACGTGTTAGAATGAAGGTGATAACGCTTTTAGTTGTTTTCAGTTGCTAATGCCCCAGAGTGAATATGTTGGTCAGGTGTCTCTTTTTGTGGATGGTTCAAGAAGAGGATCCCAGTAAGCATAGGAGTAGATTGGACAAGGCACGCTGTGGGGAGCCCCGAGGGCAGTGATGGAATATTCAGTACACGTAGGTAACCTGGAGGCCCCATGAGAGCCCTGGTACCTGGAGCATGGAGTGAGGAAGTGAAGGGGAAATACCAAAAGGATAGCGGGGTCTGAGGAGAAACTTCTAAACTAGGAGGACTTAAGAGAAGATCTCCATATGGGGACCTTCCCAGCAGAGTCTGCGAAACGAGAGGATCAGCACATCCAGGGCTGGTGCTGAAGGTTCTATCCCGCGTTGGCCCGTTGGTACATCACAGTTTTGAGGCCTATGCTCACAGCAGCCCCCACCCAAGAGTGGGTTTTCCTTGGGTGCCGAAAGAAAAACGCATGCATTACCTCACTGAGCTCTCTGCACAAAACCCCCTCTCTCACCTAGGATGTTTTTACAGAGCTTCACATCTCTTTGACCTTACCAGTTCAGAGGGGAAAAGCAAGCACGTTGGACTTACCGACTTTGCTGAGGCTTTAGGATTTAATGCACAAGGAGCAGAAAGATGTCTGAGGAAATAAAGTTGTCCACATACAACACTTAAAAAATAAAAGAACTTGGCAAATCGGGCTTCAAATTCATTCATGACAACAAAGCTCCACTAAGGTTGGCGAAGGCATCACCCTTCCCTCTCCTCTCTTTCCACGCAGATACTACACGTGGCCTATGCTCTTTCCCACCCGCGTGGCTGAGATCCTTATTTCTTCTGTTTTGTGCTCCAGGAAGCTATGAAAAATTAAGGAGGCCCGTGTGAACCTGATGATCTAATCCCTGTCATGTAGAGTGGGATCCAGGGTGGTTGAGTCGTGGAGTGGTGTTTCCATTTGTCTTTGCTTGCCTGGTCACTGGCGGTTTTACC
Organism: Nyctereutes procyonoides; assembly: GCF_905146905.1. Lineage (NCBI taxonomy): Eukaryota > Metazoa > Chordata > Mammalia > Carnivora > Canidae > Nyctereutes > Nyctereutes procyonoides. The sequence continues at coordinate 7,018,196 of NW_026575137.1, forward strand.
TTCTTCTGCACATCCCATGCACCCCTGGATGTTCAGGGCTTTCCTTTGCTCTCTAGGCCATGTGCCTCAACCAAATAAGAAAGAATCCAGCTGTTTCTGTTGATGAAGTGACAAACCATGAGGTGACCCTAGGTAGTGTTTCGAAGGGTCAGTTGCTAATGTTGCCACCCTTTCCTTCCTCCCGAACATCCCTTTGATTTCCCCGGGCCTGAACTAGCTGTGATGCTTCCTGTCTGAACAAGAAACATAGGTGAGTTTCTTGTTCCCCCCGAAGGTAAATCTTCCAATCACAGGCATCATGGCATCACGGGTTCTCTGTCAAACACCGACCATACGTGATCCTGTTGGAGGACGACAGTGTCCGTGTAGGCCTGGGTCAATTCTTTGGCTGCTAATTTACCTTCCTCACCTAGATTTCCTGTCTGAATCACTCGTATCTATAGTACTTGGTTAGCAAGTGGGCTCCTTTCTTGAGATTCCAAGTCAAGCTTATTTGGAGAACCTGCACGTGTACATTTAAAAGAGTCAGAAATTAAAAAAAAAAAAAAAAAAGAGTCAGAAATTCTCCAGGACCTGATCCTGGTGTCTTCTGTGTCTCTTTTAAGGACTAGAACACACACTTGCCTCTCCTGATTCCCAAACGAGAATCCTGAGAGTTCTATCCAACTCGTGATGCTTCTTGGGAGACTTAGCAAAACAAGGACAAGGAACCCTTTTCTCTGCACTATGCATGTAGGGTTACGTGACAACAAATATTTGCTCTCTACCCCTCAAAATACCGTGTGCTTTCCTGACGCAGCCTGTGACTCACACCATTCATTCCCAACATCCACATTCGTGAGAACTCTCTTTTCCTGTTCTCTGCTAACAAATTTGTCTCATTCCCCCAGAGTTAATGTTCCCACACCAGCCAGAAATGCTGCCTCTCCTCTGACGCCCAAGCTGTATGCTCATTCTGTCTTATATTGTTACTTTTCATTTGGTATAAAGCACGTGGCTCCCAAATCTCCCTTCTGAAATCCTGGGACAAATTCCCAGGTTCCTGCTGATGCCCCCACCTTCATGACCTGCAGCACCCCACCCCACAGAACTTAGGGAGGACAGGGGAAGCACACCTGGAGCAAAAGGAGAGTAAAATTCATGCAGCAAGCACCTTTCTTTTTAACCTTCGAAATATTGACCACAGCAGAAATTAAAGTCTTCCTACCAAGGCTTCTGCAGAGTCAGTGATACATGAAGATTTACCAGAGGATTTGAATTTGTCCTTCAGTGAGTAATTCATTCAACAATGTTTACTGAGTACTTAAGTGTGCCATGTACTCTAATAGATAATGATATAGCAGTGACAAGGGCAAACAAAATCTCTTACCCCAGGGACCTTGGCAAGCACCTATAGTACTCGGTTGGTGAGTGGACTCACTTGTTAAAATTCCAAGGCAGATAGTGAACAGACAAGAAACCATCAGATGGTATTACATGCCCATCTTCTTCCATTTCACTCATTTATTCATTTTAAAAAGGAAATATCTAAGGGAGAAAATTGGCTGCTGGATATGTTTATGTAGCCTTTTAAAGACATTACTCTTTAAAAACGAAATGCTCAAAAAAAATAAAATTAAGAAAACAACCGAAATGCTCAAAGAATTTCATTTTTTGAAATCAAGTGTGGGAAGAAGATTGGGATTGTTGGGGGCGGGAGGGGTGGAGGGTGGTGATTTTAAGGGCAGTGTGCAGAAAAACTCTCACTGGAGTGAAATACTTGGGCAAGGACTTCAGAGAGGTAAGGTAATGAGGATATCTTGGGAGAAAATGATTTCTGGCTGAAAGCCTAGGCAGTGCAAAGGCCCTGAGACAAGACTGAGTCCTGTGGGTTCAAGAACGATAAGAAGCCCTGTGTGGCTGAAGTGTATTATCTGATGGGGAGAGTGATAAGACAGTAAGGAAAGAGAAACAGGGGGCCAGATCTTTTAAGCAATTTTAAGGACTTTGGCTTTTCACGTAAAATGAGAAGCCAATGGAAGGGGTTTTTTTGTTTGGTTGGTTGGGTTTTGGAAGTGTTTGTTTTTTGTTTTTGTTTTTTTTTTTTTAACCAGTGGAAGTTTTTGAGCAGAGAACTGACATGATCTGTTCTTGGTTTGAAGCATCATTCTGACCAGTGTGTTGAGAATAGAGCAAAAGGACCAATGACAGAGTCAGAAGGATCAATCAAGAGGTTATCACAGTAATTTAAGTGAGAGACATTGGAGGTGCCCGTAGAATGTGCTGCTGGATTGAACGTGGAATGTGAAACAAAGAGAGGGCACGAGGGTGCGCCCACAGTCAGGCATTCATTCCAGTGAGCCCACTGGGAAGGGAAATACAATAGACAAGGTTGAAAGCAGGAGCATATACCTTCTCCTTATTTCTCCTTCCGCTTTTCTCCTATCCCTCATGTCTCCTCCAAGGAAAAGGCTGAGGACCTCAAGCTGTTATCAAACCATGGGCACTGAGTTGGACTGATGAAGTGATTTTCCTTTTCCAGAGAATACTTTTCTTGCCCCGTGAAAATACCAATAACCCACCTTACTCTTCTAATGGAAGGATGTACCTGGAAGAGATTTTTGAACGGAGTCAGAGTAAGGTAGGGAACAGACAGCGAGGGAGGGCTGCCTAGATCCCTAGGTCCTGATCATATTATACCCTATCAGTCTCAGGCAGCACTAACTGGTCTCAAGCCATTTACTCAACAAATAGCCAGAAGGACATTTATTACGTTCCAGGTACTGAGGGTACAATGGTGAACAAAACAGATCCGGTCTTGTCCTATGGAGCTTACAATTACTTAAGGGAGACAGAGAGACCACAGAGGCAAAAATATGATTTTGTAGCATGGAGTGATTGATGGAACAATTATAAGGTACCTGAGGGTGCATAACAGGTAGATACATTCACTCTTCCCCACTTTGATGAAGTCGCTCTGTATCCTAAGATAAACACAGAAAATGCTCACACTCAAGAGGAAGAATCAGGAAATATGAAAAGCATTTCATATTTTTAAATCATTGCAAATCATACATAATGCCAGTCATGTGATAAGGGTGAGAAAATGAAACGGACTCCAGATTCAAAACTCATTCGTTATTATAAAAGAGCATTTTGTTGGTTTTTTTTTCTTAATTTTATTTTTTGAGCATTTTGGTTTTTTTCTTAATTATATTTTTTTGAGCATTTCGTTTTTAAAGAGTAATGTCTTTAAAAGGCTACATAAACATATCCAGCAGTCAATTTTCTCCTTTAGATATTTCCTTTTTAAAGTGAATAAATGAGTGAAATATATATTATCTTTGCTATATGAAAAGACATAACCAGAAAACTTCAGATTCACTAAATGACAAATTTCCAACACTCAATATATATATTATATGTATGTACATGATATACATATTATACATACATATATACGTATATTATACATACATGTATATTATAACCCATATGACGCTATCAAATTATATATTTACTCTAATTACATAAATATAAATGTACACTAAGTGTAAAAATATACACCTTCTAACTAGTTTTTGCAAGATTTCATTCATTCACATGAATTTAATAAACTTTTTTGTTGTTGTTGCCTCTGTTTGGTAGCTTTGGGGAATATTTTTGGGAAGAGTTATAAAAGTAATAATACACTTTAATCTCCCTGACTTAAAAGCCTATCAAAAAAAGAAAAGTTAGATTAAAGAAAAAAGTTAGATTCACGTTAGTTAGTGTATCTTTCAGAGAGAAAGCTAATTATTTAAATAGCTGACATTTATTTATGTAAAGAAAGACCACTAAATGGAAGCTATCAAATTCAAAATAAAACTTCAAAGTTTAACTTTGGGAAATTCATCGACAAAAAGAAAGTCTTATAATGTTACCGCATCCTTGTAATTTAGGTCTTTGCACTCTAATATTTAATTCCAATTTTTTCCCCTAAACTAAACCATCTTTTTTCAAGTATTTAATCATAATTATGATTACCGAATTATTTAATTAGTGCTAAGTATAAAAACTAAGAAAAATACAAAAATTCTAACTCGACGTAAAAGAGATGGTTCCGAAGACTTATCCCATTTAAATGCTAGTTTTACCCAGGATATTCTAATGTCCCGTTTAAATTTAAGTTTATCTAAGCTTTTTCATTCCTGAACCTCAGAAAGCCCAATACTTATTTCTGACATTTATTTCTGAAATCCAAATAGTGATCCTCAACCACTCAGGAGCGTAGAATCAGTCATATTTTTTCTGTTCACCTCTTGGAAATGAAAATAGTGCAATTTCTCACTCTCTTCCTTAGGGAAACACTAAAATGGAGGATCCAGAAATAGGTTTATTGTTTCTTCTAGCTTACCTGAGAGATGGAGTTATACCCTCCACTAATTAACTGACACACTAACGATTTGCAATAATAAGCCAGTAGTTCGAGTTTCAGAATGAAAGTCTGTTTGGTCCAGAAATGCACAAATATTTTAGGAAAAATATAATTCTGGTTTATGTTGACCCCTGCAAGTGAAATATTTGATTGATGCCACATTTATCCACTTATCACACACACACATAAATATAAAATTAAGTAAAATTATATGCACACACACACACACACACACACACACAGAAAGAGACAGAGAAGAGAGCACGCTAGTCTTTTAAACGCTCTTCTATCCCATCCTCCAAAAATGATTGTGAAGAGAACTTCCAAAGATAAAGCCAGATTTAGGGATAAACGGAGACAAAAGTGTTAGCATCCTGCCATCCTGTGGTTATGTCCAGTACTGCAGGGTTTTTGTGTTTGTTTTTTATTTGGACTGTGGGGGTATCCCCCTAAGTATCAGGAATACAGTTGACATCAGGAATGAGGTAACTTGAAAAAGCATTAGAACATAGGGAATCCTCCCAAAGAATGTACAAATTCATTTAGTCCTAAAATTAAAACTCCCGATTGAGGTAGGCCCCTGAAAACACAATGTTGTCCCTATACATAAACTGAGTTTTTATTTAATTTATTTATTTGTTTTGGTAAAGATTTTACTTATATATTCATGAGATACAGTCAGAGACATGAGCAGAGGGAGAAGCAGGCCCCCTGCAGGGAGCCCGATGCAGGACTCGATCCCAGGACCCCAGGGTCATGACCTGGGCCAAAGGCAGACGCTCAACTGCTGAGCCACCCAGGCGTCCCTTGATTTAAATTTTTTGACAGATACGTTTTCGGTCATTAGACTCTCAGACTGGTGTCTTAATAGGCTAAACATTTTTCATTGTAATAAACAGAAATGTTTTGTCAGATAAAACAATAAAACAATTCTAGTTTTCATGTTCTAAGCCCAGCATGGACCTTTAGCTAAAAGAAGATGACTTTGATATTTTAGCTGAATCCGGAAGATTCTAGGAGGAGCTCTTGGGTCCAAAGGGAAGGAGAGCTGCCATTGCTCCAGGCCTCCACCCCCAGCCTCTGCCTGACTTAGATGCACGTAGCAGATTTTTATTTTTATGATACAGATTTCATGCTAGGATCCCACAGTGTGTTACACCTGTTGCATACAGTTTCTGTAGAAGGCCCAAGGACCAGAATGGTTATTCTCAATTCTAATTAATACTATTTCACCCCCCACACCTTCCCCGAATATAGTAACAAGCTGCCTTCGGTATGGAGCAACTAGAATGGTCCACGGCAGTTACTGCCAGTCAACCTGCAAGAGCCAGAGCGGCCCTGTACAGTCTTTGTATCATCACCTGCCCTGTTGTAGAAGTGACGACTCAGTGAAAAATCTTATAGCACTTTGTTCCAACAACCTCCAAATATTGGATTCTTGGAAATATCTCAAGGGCTTACTGCAGTTTGCTCTCACCCAGGGGGAAGCAAGCTCCTCGTGCTTCCTATGCACATCTGTAAGGCCTACAAAAGACAGCTTTTATGGTTTCATTGTGTACCCACTTACTCTCATCCTGGCTTGTGTGTCCATTTTACAGCTCGCTGAGTCTTCTTCCCTCTTCTCTAGTTTGGCTTCCTGCCTTTGATGGGAGCTCTTTTTTCTCAGTTGCCCCTGATTTAGGTCTTCTATAACATACAGAACATAAAATATAAATGAAAGATCCCAATGTGAGATGTGAGTCCATTCACCACAGGTTTGCAGAAATCAACTCAGACCCCTGTTTTCCCTCAGTATTTGCTCTATGGTAGGAGCAAGCTAGTGATGTTGATCTGAATTTTTGAAGCTAAATCGTCAAAGTGGTTTACTGAGGGCCTTGGGAAGAATCATGTTGAAAGGGGGATCCCTAGGAGGTGCAGTGGTTTAGCGCCTGCCTTTGGCCCAGGACGTGATCCTGGAGACCCGGGATCGAGTCCCACATCGGGCTCCCTGCATGGAGCCTACTTCTCCCTCTGCCTGTGTCTCTGCCTCTCTCTCTGTGTGTCTCATGAATAAATAAACACAATCTTAAAAAAAAAAAAAAAAAGAATCATGTTGAGAGATTAGAATTAATGCTGGTAAAGCCAGATTTTCCGAAAGGCTGCAAACATTGATTTGGGGCTTGGAAAAAGAAAGGTCTCGGAAGAGGTGGGAGGGAAGAGAGAGAAAGAAGAAAGGAAAGAGGAGAAAGAAAAGGAAGGGAAAGAAAGAAAGAAAGAAAGAAAGAAAGAAAGAAAGAAAGAAAGAAAGAAGAAAGAAAGAAAGAAAGAAAGAAAGAAAGAAAGAAAGAAAGAAAGAAAGAAAGAAAGAAAGAAAGAAAAAAGAAGAGGAAGGAAGGAAGGAAGGAAGGAAGGAAGGAAGGAAGGAAGGAAGGAAGGAAAAAGAAAGAAAGAAAGGAGGGAGGAAGGGAGACAGAAGGAGGAGAGAGGAAGAAAAGACAAGATTTAAACCTTGGTACAGAAATGACGATCCTGCTGGAGTCCTTACTTTAGTCCTTAACTATTAGAATATCTACTCCTCCTAGTGAGGATCAGTTAGGGAGGCTCCAGTTTTTCCTGTAACGACGGGACTATTGAACACACACCACGTGTGTTCCGGGCACTTTACAGGTGGCCTTGCGAGCTAAGCACTGATTTTATCCCCACCTTATGAATGAGAAAACTGGGCTAGGGAGGAAGGTGAAGGAACCTGCTACAACGCTGGGGTCACCCGCTGGGGCCTGAGACCCCTCTCCCTCGCCCAGGAGGAAACAAACTCAGGCAGACCCTTGTCAGAGAGCCACTAGGGTCTGAACCCGGGGCTCCCTGTCACCCCAGCAGCAACCCAGAACATACACAGGTGGCCTGGAGACCTGTTGCCCCTTCTGTGGGTACCCCCCTTCCTCTGTGATCTCTTGACGTTTGCCTGAGTCTTTCCTCCTGTTGTGTCTTGACTTTTCTCTTTTCCTGTTTCTAGGTACTTTGTCTATATTTATCACAACAATACCCTCACTTCCCTTTTCTGTTAGCCCACAGAGAACCAAAAGCAGGAACAAACAGTGACATCTACAGTCGGTGCACCGGGGGCCTGAGTCTGACCCTTGCCACGTGACTTTGAGCAAGGATTTAATCTTCCATCCCAGGGTCCCCACATCATAGATTAAAGCCCTAAAACACATCTCATGAGGTTAACTTTAAGATGCAAAATCATGGGCCCTGAAGGTACCTTCTGAAGCATCTGGCTCAGAGCAAGAATGCAGGGGTCCACCTCCTTCTCCTCCTCCTCCTCCTCCTCCTCCTCCTCCTCCTCCTCCTCCTCTTCCTTAGCATGACCATTGTAACTAAATGCTATTCACCTTAAAATATTGTTTTAGTGGAAATGTTGAAATGCCCTTCGCATTTAAATTTCCCCTTTGTGTCTCAGATGACAAAGGGCTCTAGGGAGGCGACCTCTCTTTTTGAATGGCCAGAGATTAACACAAGTTAAATAGTTGCTATTATAACACAATCTCTGGTCTCCAGTGTAAAGTTTGCAGAAGTCTAAATTTAGAGTAAATTGTTACATTAAAGGTCAGTCCCTCGGTGAGGAGGAGGGATACATGGCTTTTTTGCTTTAAAGTGGGGCAGGAGCTGAGAAGGCATTGATTGAAGAGGCCTGAGGCCACAATTCTGGGAGACTGTTGTAGACTCTGGGCTGCAGGAGCTGTGGTCAGGGTGGGTCTGAAAGGGCTGGGTGGTACTTCTCTTACCCCTGACTTCCCTTTCCGGTTACCCATTTTAATCAAGGGTTGCTTCCCCCAAATAGTCCACCCTGTGGTCCTCTCCAGAAGGAAAGGAGAAAATCAAGGGCCATGTGAATTCCCTTTTCAAAGAACCATTTGTTACACAGCCTCGTTAAAACAGCTTAGGAAGGAAAGTAATTACCCAGACAGGGCGCCCTCAACAGCCCTCAACGGGTGAAGACTATTCTCAGGGAGTTTTCTCTTTCAATAAAAACATGTTTTAATAAAAACATGTTTTTTATTTTGCTTAGTAAAAAAAATATATTTTTTATAAATAAAATATATATTTTTATAAATAAAAAAATATATATATACATACATACAAGTTCAAATATTAGACACACAAGTTCAAATATTAGTTTCCACTTAGGTCCGCGTTAAAAGACTTAAGAGCAAATTCTACTAATATTCAGGCCATGTCATATTCATGGTTTCTAAATCATTTCTCCTAAACAGACATTTGCCCAGGTGCTAGGAAAAAATCTTTTGATTTTCTACTCTGTTCTCTGCATATGCCTCGGTGCTATTTTCACTCTGCGTCTCTCCCCACACCCCTTCTTTCCATTTAATGATTTTAAAAAAGCAGAGGTAGATTTTTCAGAGTTGTCCCAGGGCTTGAAACACAGTTCACACGCTGAAATGTTTAATGAATGTTGCCTATCTTTATGGAGGATGTTTAATCCCAATAATTGCCATAATGGCACCCACTTGTCTTATTCCTTAGACTCCATGAAGGAAAACGTCATTCTGATAAAAGCTCCAAATTCCCCGTTAAGATCCTCAGACTGGTCGTGTAGGTGTCTAATGGAAGACAGGAGGACCCTTTAGGTTTTATTTTTGCTTTGTTGTTGAAATCATACCGCTACCATCCCCTGAAATGATTGTCAGATGGTGCTTTATGAAGTCAACATTGATATTTTTCTTTTTTTTAATAATAAATTTATTTTTTATTGGTGTTCAATTTGCCAACATACAGAATAACACCCAGTGCTCATCCCATCAAGTGCCCCCCTCAGTGCCCATCACCCATTCACCCCCACCCCCCGCCCTCCTCCCCTTCCACCACCTCTAGTTCATTTCCCAGAGTTAGGAGTCTTTATGTTCTGTCTCCCTTTTTGATATTTCCTACCCATTTCTTCTCCCTTCCTTTCTATTCCCTTTCACTATTATTTATATTCCCCAAATGAATGAGAACATACATTGTTTGTCCTTCTCCGATTGACTTACTTCACTCAGCATAATACCCTCCAGTTCCATCCACGTTGAAGCAAATGGTGGGTATTTGTCATTTCTCTTTTTTTATTATTTTTTATTATTATTTTTTATTTGTCATTTCTAACGGCTGAGTAATATTCCATTGTATACATAAACCACATCTTCTTTATCCATTCAACATTGATGTTTTTCATGACATTTCTGCATTATTGCTCCTGAATGACTAATGTTAAAATTTTATCGACTTGACATTCAAAATACAATCATGAATTGTTCGCGTGTCTTGGCCTTATTTATGCTTTCAGTGCTGTCCATTTGCCTTTAACAAAACGATATGATCTCAAAATTTCTTTTGATTCAGAAATGGATTTGTATGAGGTTCTCTTGGTCAACTCAGATGTACATTTATTAGGTTGGTCAATCTGTATTAGGTTAACAATTAACTTGTCTAATCTGAAAATCAGTATCATTACTCTAATCAGCCTCTGCTGTTTAGACAAAATATATCAAAAGAATCTGGAAATACTTGTTCCCAGACAAAGCACCAAGATTGCATCTCATTCTTAATAAAGAAATCTACTGACCTCACGAAAGACAAGTCTACTAACTAGCATTCACCTCTTCCTTTACCAGACTTACATCATTACAGAGGGACATTGTTGACAAAAATCATTCCAAACATAGACACGGTGGTCTTTTTGGACTGTCGGACGAGCGTAAGATTAGGAGGCTTAGAGCTGTTACAACTATTTTCCATCTACAGCTGTTCCTACTGATGGGTTGGATAGAGGAAGGGAATCCTGGGTAGGGATGGAGCTGTCCTGGTTGATTTCTCCCTGTCTGGCATACGGTTCATGAATGCATTTTGCAGCCCACAATTGTATTTTTGACCTCCCTAATTTGTGAGAGTTTTTCTGTGACCTTCCAGCTCTGCTGCACACAATGATTTCTCCTGCATCCTAGGGCCCCACATTCTCTGCCTGACTCCTACACGCTCCTGGATCATGCTCAAACATCAGGTTCCAAACTATACCAGCCATGCTTACTGCAAGCTCCTCCTATATTTGACTTCGTACTTTAGAATTTTCATCTATCAGAAAGCAAATGGGTCTAGGAATGATTGTAAGTAAACAAGGTAGCTGCTAAAGAGAATCCCTGGATTATAAAATAATATAAATAAATAAATAAATAAATAAATAAATAAATAAATAAATAATCAACCAATGGTGAAAATGCAGTTTGAGCTCAAGAAATAGGTATTAAATGAACAACAATAATAATGATTTTAAAACCCTAAGAGACTGAAATTTTGCACTTAACATTTACATGGAAAAAGTCCTTTAAAGTAGCAAAGAAGCCTGAGCATAGACCACAGAGAGCTCAATGATGTATGACTGGGAGGAACAGAAGCTCTTATTCATCCCCAAATCTCGAGCACCCTATATGTATGTTATTAAGGAGAAGCAGGAAGATACAATTTACTAGAGTTTGTTCTTTTCTCCAAATAGAAGAAGTGGGAAAGAAAAAAAAAAAAACTGAGTTTCTTAGAATGAATTCAACGTAGGTTCCTCCACTTTCTTGAATCTGTAGAACTTGTGACTTGTGCGCAAAAGAGGAAGAGAAAATCAGCCTCATTATGGAGTCTGTCATTGGGAGAGAGGAATGGACAGGCGGAGGATAAATCAGCCCGAACAGCTGGATGGAGGTAAAAGGCCAATTTGACATACTTGAACGATGCTTACAGAATTTTGTTATTCTAAGCCATGACTTCTGTATCAAACAACCAATAAATAACAGTGTCTCCCCTTGCTGTCTTTCTGTTGCCTGGGCCCTGATCCCCACTGGCCTTGCCTTTGCCTTCATCAAGACCTGCAATCCCTCCACTGCCTCTTGGTCCCATAAACCCTCAGAGCCTTTCCAAGCTCACTCAGTCCCCTATGTGTCCAGAAAATTCTATCTCTCCAAGGTTCAGTTTCCAAATCTCTCAAACAGGGATACTAGAATATCTAGGCCAGAGGGGAATGAGAATCACTGTATCTTACAGAGTGAAAGGCCACCTATAGCATCCTACACAAACACCTTGGAATCCCTCACCTTGTCCGCCTACAGCCCTTGCCCATCCCGGGAAGAAACCTGTCCTCTAGTTTCTTTGGTCCTGCTCACATTGTCTAGGCTGTTGGGTAGATCAGCACCCTCACATCTCAAACTCGTTTCCAGACTTTGCTCTAATGGTGGAAGAAAATGAACAGACCCCTGTAGAGCCCTGGTACTGTTGGGGGTTGTCATCAAGAGCTGCTTACCACAAGCACTTAATTTATCTGAAATTTCATATTTACCCTAAGACCTTTACCCTGATTTTCATTTTATCTATATTAAAATTATTTTCAAAGTAGTTAAGAATTAAAATTTTACTCCAAACATTTCAAGTAAAACTGACACTAGAGGAAGATGTGCTGTATTCCTACACTTTGTGCAACCTGGGCACAAAGACCCAAGGGTGCAGATACCTGAACTCAGAAAGCGGAGCTTAGCTGATTGTTCTGCTCTAGGCTTGTGATGTGCAACTTTACCCCAGCCCTCATCCTACTCGACGATTTTTTTTTCAATAATTTAATTGGCTTTCTCTCATCTTATTCACAAATCACAAATATTATTATGAACATTTCTGCCCTTCAAACTCTGGTCTCACTTGTACCTTACTCACTGAAATAACTGTGACATCCCTCAACTTCCATCCCCAAATTTAACAAACCAACACTTATTCTCACTGCTCCCTTTTCTCTTCTAAGTCCATGACCACCCATCCTATGTCACAAGTTGAACCTCTCTTGAGCCCTCATACCTCTTCCGATCTTGTGCCTCTATCCTCTTTCATTTTTTCTTAGTCTCTTCTCTGAGTTGTACCTTTCCCTCTAAACCACAAGCCTGTGCCCCTGTAACCTAACTTTTTCCAAACACTGCCGACTATCCAAGATATAACAGAATATCCAAGATATTCCTCTTCTTTTCCTGTTATTAAGTAGTGTTCCTAAGATTTCCAGTGAGATTCAAAGCGTGTACAATGAATTATGAAAAGGACTCAATGGACACTCAGGGCACGTAACATCCTCTCTGTTTAGTCAGTGATTGTTTATCAATTTATTGATAATCAACAATCAACAGCAAATTGCAATAAACACAGCATCCAAGTGTATTAGAGTTATAAAGCAGCATCTTTAGTTTTAAATATGACAAAAATTCCATTCCATTGTTAGCAAGTGTTCAAGTGACAGCCTACATACTCCTGAGAAAAGAGCTTTAAAGCATTTTCAATCATTAATTTCTGAATTACAATAAGCAGCTCCTGATCCAATCTGGGAGACTGCCTAGAGCAGTGTTTTTATACCACGAACACTTGCCACAGAGAACAAAGTGGCATCTTGTTCTAAAGTCATTTTCAATAAACCCAGAAAGCATCTTTACATTTGCTTTCTCTGAGTATATTCTCTGGAAAGTTACTAGCTTTGCTGAGATGGGCCAGTGCCGTGGGGCCCTGAAATCACCACAGCTAAGTGGAAACTGGCTTCAAGGTGCCTTGGCTGAGATCCAAGCAGCATTCAGAAATCTGAGCAGTGGCAGAAGTGGGTCATGAGCCTAAGAACCTCTCTCAAATATTCACCATGCCAATCCACTATCATTAGGTGCACTCTCTTGAGAGTGAAATTTGAAAAGGAAAGTAGCTGAATCCATAGGTCTTTTGTGAAATCTAATTGAAATAAGAGGTTTTGAATATAAATTCCTATAGGGAAGGTGCTGGGGAAAGAGCAGTAATATTCTGTTTTACATGGTAAACACAAAAATGACTGTAGTGAGTATACAGATTTATTCTTTGATAACCTTTCATCTGTTTCACCTTTGTATGGGGCAGAGTGGCATTTTTCCAGACCTACACTTTCACACAGATACCAGAAATAAGCAGCTAGTCCAGAGCTCCTATAATGAAGAGAAAAAGATGAAATCTGCAAAAGGAATAAATTTGCTTTTTTGTAGCCCGACCCTCAGTGCTAAAAGATCACTAGGAGATATAGTCAAGGACACTCAAGAATTCTCCCTAATATTTTTTTGTGAACAAAGGACACCAAGGTATATTATGCCAAATGAGCAAAGAATCTTAAAAAAAGCGAAGTCAGTGACCCACATTAACTAAAAAATTTCCTGGAAAGGGGCATTGCAAATTTTTTTAAGTTCCATTACTAGGCTTCCAGCCTCTCATTAGCAAAACTGAATGTAATGTTCTAAAGGAATTATTGTTTTCTGAAAGGTTCTTCATAAAAAAAAAAAAAAGATGAAAATATTTCAAATACATGGGGCCCATTCTATTTAAAAATCAAAATACGGTGCATTCGTTCCCTGTGGCTGCTATAAACAACTTCCCACTTGACACACATTCATTTTCTTACAATTCTGGAGGTCAAAAATCTGTTATCGTGCTGAACTTAAGGTGTTGACAAGGCTGCACCCCTCTTGGAGGCTCTGAGGGAAAATCCCTTGCCTTCTATAGTTTCTAGAACTGCATTCCCTGCATTCCTTTGCTCATGGGTCCTTCGTCCACCTTCAAAGTCAACAGCATAGTATCTTCAAATCTCTCTGCTTTGGTCACATCACCTTTCCTCTGCCATCCAGTCTCCCTATTCCTCCTCTTAAAAAGACACTTATAATTATGTTTAGGACCCACCCAGGTAATCCAAAATACTCTCTCCATATCAAAATCCTTAACTTCATTACAACTACAAAGTCCCTTTTGTCATACAAGGTAACATTCGTAGATTAGGACATGGATGTAACTGGCCATTATTCAAGCTGCTGGAGTGAGTGTCAACATAGTTGCTTGACTTAAATATTATAATGTAAAGTAAAAAGAAAGCAGGGACAGTGTGGTAGCTAAACCCATACACCCCCTGGATGCTAAGACCCATCTTGTCATTGTGGTTTGTGTGTTTAGAGTTGTTGAAGTTCCTGCATAAAATAAATTCAGGCCTAAATAACTGTGACTCCAGATCCCCAATTTTGCAAAACGGCAAGACAACTAGGTCACACTGGAGACAAAACCAATCATCCTGAGATGCTGCATAGAAATCAGAAAGCGTACTTATTGCTGATTCCAAGTGAACATAATCATCTGCCCTTTCTTAAAAGCCCTGTACCAAATCTAACCGACAGTCCACAGCACTATGGAGGACAGAATTAGTGACGTTAATGAAATGACAAGGAGGTCTGGAAAGGGGGACAGGAAATGCTCTGGAAAGCTGTAAATAGCTTTTATTACTAAAGAATAAAATTGTATTAGGCAAAATTGAACGTGGATGATTCTCAACTGGATAGTGACAGTGATTGAGTTAGCATTATGAATAGCAATGATTCTTCCCTGGAATGTCTGGATGGGAATATTTTAAATCCTAACAGACCTAAATTTGAATTCCAGCTCTGCCACTCATGAGTCAAGGAGTTACCTTAGACAAAGTATTTAACTTTTCTGAGCCTCAGCTTCCTTACCTTAAAACAAGGTTAAATAACATCTATTTGATAGGGTTATTCTGAGGGTTACACAAGATTATATATATATATGATCTGAGTGCCTGGAACTCATCGCTGTTCATCTAGCCCTACATGCAACTGCAGTGATAGCTGAGGGAGAGGAAGTTATAACAAAGACTCTGGCCAGTTGATGGACATTAAGCTGTAGACAGTGGTGATAAAGCTCCATTTCCATTGACAGATGCTGGGATGTACTGGGTGCTGTGCCCTGTACATTGCTGTGTATGGTGGTGCACTGGTCATCTGGAGAGTTGCTAAGGTTCATGTGAGTTCCTGAGTCCCATGCTAACCTCCCAGCACACATGCTCCATGACATGAATACCGAAGCTCTATATTTCTGGAATTCTTTTGTCTCTGGCTTAATGGGCTTTGATGCAAGGGTAAAAGATACAGCTTGTATCACCAGACTAAGACCTCACTGATACTCAGTATTGACTCATTGACTCACTTCATTTTGACACCACGATGCCTGCTAACTGGCAGCACTGCTACCACAATCACCGCTGAGCTTCCCTGCTTAGGCTTTAGCCAATATTACCCCTCCTCTTCTGATTGCTTGTTTTTTGTTGCTTCCTAGGAACTTCAATCCTGTACTATCTTTACTCATTTCAACATTCACACAAAAAAGATGAACCGTGTACAGATACCATGAACCAATCGTATATAATAATACTACTGGTGAGCTGACCAAACACCATATGGGAAAAATCTTGGGTCTTTCATGTTTTTTACTCGTGCTTGCACAAGAGTTTTCCTGGATCCCAAAGGCATGATTCCATCCTCTATTCTTTTTTTTTTTTTCCCTGAATAATATCTGTCAGCACTCAAGACTCTCCAGCTAATGATTCTGATTACTCTGGAACTATCAAAAATCATGTCTAATTTCTAGAGAGCATATATTATTGTTTATTTGTTTAAAAATTGAAATTGCTTTTTCGGGCAGCCCGGGTGGCTCAGTGGTTTAGCGCCGCCTTCAGTCCAGGGCCTAATCCTGGAGACCCAGGATGGAGTCCCATGTCGGGCTCCCTGCATGGAGCCTGCTTCTGCTTCTCCCTCTGCCTGTGTCTCTGCCTCTCTCTCTCTCTCTGTCTCTCATGAATAAATAAAATCTTAGAAAAAAAAAAGAAATTGCTTTTCTTTCACTTCTGAAAGCCTTTAAACTACATATTAATTAAATCAATACAAGGCAAATAAGGAAACAAAAGAAAACATCTAAAAGAAGCAAATACAGTAGACATTTTTAGGTACATAAGTTCAGCTTTTGGACTATACACTTGGGTTCTAGTTTTTGGGCAATACACTTGGTGGCTGGGTGCCAGAGTAAAGAGAGAAGGAAACACTTTTAAGAAGGAAAACATAAAGAGCAGCATACTAAGACAAAACTTCTGCAATGAAACTCACATGGGAATTTATTATAATGGGCTTTACTATAGAATTTGGTTATCTTGAACGACAGCTTTATAAAATATAAATGACTATTTATTTAAACAGAACATTTTTCATATCAATCTGAAGGCAGAAAGAAATGTATATAATCCTAAATCAATGAATATCTTTCTCTGAAAACCATGTGTTAGTTTAGTAGAGCTGCCATAACAAAGTCTCACAAACTAGGTTATTCAAACAACAGAAATTGATTGTCAGATGTCCAAGGTCAAGGTGTCAGTAGGACTGATTACTTCTGAGGCTGTGAGGAATAATCGGCTCCAGGCTTCTCTCCTCGCTTCTGGTGGTTTGCTGGCAACCTGGCATTTCTTGGTTTATAGATGCATTACCTCTGTCTCTGCCTTTATGTTTACATGGTGGTGTCCCTGTGTACAAACCCCTGAACCCCATTTCCTCTTTAAAAAAAAAAAAAAAAACACCCATCACACGGGATTAGGAGCCCACCTTACTGCATCAAGACCTCATCTTAAATTACATTTGCAGTGACTCTCTTTCCAAATAAGGTCACATTCTAAGGTTATTGGCGATTATAATTTCAACATATGAATTTGTGGGGGGCACAATTCAACCCATAATAGACAAGAGGGCACGGGATAAATATTTTAGTTACCAATGAGCTGGGGCCCCAACACAAATTCAGGGCTAGGGCATTTCATTGAATGGACTGTAGCTTTGTCCAATGTCTTACTGAAGCTTTTGCCAAGTCCTGAGTTCCATGTAATTCCTGACCAAGCTCTCCATCATCTACTTGTTTGCAGAAAATCTTTCCAGATGATAAGATAATGAATGAGATTCTAAGTACGAGGAACATTTCGAAGTCTTTTTCCAATAGGGATGATTGTGTGGGTACATCCATACTCTTTCCATTAACACTGTAGCTCAAAACCCCAAGATCATTTGTAAGCATCTCTAACCTACAGAATCTTACCAGATGTCTTAAAAATATTCGTTACTAGGGTGAGTCAAAGAGTAGGACTACATCTAGGTGTAGTTACCACCACTAGCAGGAAAGGAACTCCATGCTATGACCTCCTGTTATTATCTTCATATAAAGGCAGGATTATTATTGTGGGAGGAAGAAAGATAGCTAGTCCTTCCAGGGACTCTAGGAAGACCACATATTCTTTCTCTGAATGTGAGAAGATTAAAAAGAAAAAAGAAAAGTAATATCTGACTCCTATGACACTTCTAAAACTAGAAAACAGGTAACTGGCTAATAAATAATCAATAACAAGGTAATAAGCGAATCACCAGGTAATGGGTAGATAGATAAGACAGAGCAAACAAAAAGTCTCATGATGAAGTATTTGGGGTCTTGTGAAGCACAACAGTGTGGATGCTGCCAGGCTCGAACATAATTTTCACATCACGCCATCATGTCAACATGGTGCTCTAATTTTCTTGTTGAAAAGATACATCTTTTGAAGGATGTGTTCAGGGGAAGCCAAATATTCCCTGTGCTCCTCTATAGCTATAAGCCTGGCTAAACATCAAGCTCTAAATTAAAATAGACCTGGACTGAATCCTGTCCCCGCTGTTTACTAGTCTTGTGACTTAGCACAACTATAGGTTTCTTAGCTGAAAAATGGGTGTAAATAACTGTTTTCTATCTCATTAGATTTTCAGTATGGTTCCTGCTACATAGTAAATGCCAATATATTTCAAGAATAATTATTTTGAGCAACCTCTTCTTTTCTAAAGTAAAGACAATCTTGTAATTCAATGCTAATTGATTTAGAGGCTGTTTCCATATTATTTGATGGAGAAACATGCAGGGTATGTGTTCATATCAAAAGTCATGTTTAATTAAAACCTCTTATAGTACATTTCTAACATCATCCACACTCAAACACCCCACAGCATTTTTGCTAACATTAATTGAGAGGCAAAAAGTAATGCTAAGAAACCAAAGCCTTTAGAGGATTCTCTATTGGTAACAAGGGAATATGGCATTCTGACTCATTATGGTAATATCTTGCTCGTTAACCAAGTAAACAGTAAACAAGCCATAGAAATAAGAAAAAAAATTACACGATGCTACAATATTACATCAGAAGACTTGTGTCTATGTCATGTATTCCCAAAAGGAAATTTAGTACATTAAGACAATATCTTCCTTGAAGGGCTAGACATGTAATGCCCGAAAAATGTATCCCCATTTTATAAGGAGTTCAGATGTAAGCTTGAAACAAAGATGACTTTGGTTAGGAGACTCTATGCATGGGGTTCTTTTATTTAAAAGAAAACATTTCAATGTGACATTCATTCCCTGTCTTCACTGCAGTTGCTGGTCTAGACAGAGGTTTCTCATCCAGTCATAGTGTGGGTTGAAGGCTGGCTGTGTCAAACCTTGGCACGTAGTCTGAAAAAAGTTGATGAACACAGCATATGGTATTTTGACTTTTCCTTATTTAAGTAGAACTTTCTGAGAATTTCTCAGAAAGGTCAATTTTTTTTAAATTATACCTTGATTACTAGTTTTCAGGTCATATGTTCTCTTTATTCACAGTTCAAATTATTGAAGATTGGCAGGAGCCAGACAAAACAGAACCCTAAAGGTAATCCTTTCTTCATCTATGCTGTTCTTCAACTTAAAATATATGTTACATGTGTTTTCTCATACCTATTATCCAGCACTTGGGTTGTGTAGATAGCTTAGAAGAAATGAGTTAGCTCTGTGGATCTGGTCAAGAATTTGGGGAGAGAAGTGATAAGACAGGAGTAGGGCGCGATAAGAGTGGAAAAGAAGGGAGGAGATAAGTGCTTTAGAAGTAAGGATCATACCAAGATCATGGATATTTTTGGAAAATTTCAATATACAATTAACTAAATAAATAAATGCATACAGGATAAGTTGCACTGTTCTACTCAGAAGATTTTAATTTTAGGAATTTGGAAGAAAAGATTGACCTAATTTTTTAGAAAAGTATGTTCCCCAGCCATCAATAAGACATCCATTAGAGATTCTTGAAGTGAAAAAAAAAAAAGTACCAATTATTTTAGATACACTTAGCCCATTATTATCTACCCTCTTTTAGGCTAGCCTCACTCCACCAGAAAAGAGGGCATTTGGGACAGGAAGATAATATTCAAAGAGCTCTACAACCTCACAGTATTTAAAAAATGATTGTTACAAAAAGTTCAGAAATGCTTCTTAAAATATTCTAGATTCTAAGACTCACAAAAAGGTCAAAGCTTTATGAATATCAAATAGTCATACCAATGGCAGAGGAGAGAGCTTGTTGAAAGTAGGGTTGTAAAAACTGAGCAACCTCTCTTGGAAGTATGTTGCAATTGACTATAATACAGGACACAATTGTCTAGCATAATAATGTCAATGGGTATCAAAATAAACCAAATATGTTGGAGGAATTTAATGAAATCTTCCATTGGCCATGGCAGAGAGGCCATTTGGACTTGTAAGGTGGAGCATTCTGGTGCACTCGAGCCATGTTAATGTCACAGAGTGGTGCACAATCATGAAATCAAGGACCCAAGACAAGATGATGAGGATATTTCATCTCATATTACAATATGGTGGATCTTTTTGGAGGCAGCAGAGTGGATTGCAGTGAACTTTGGCAGAAGCCTCAGGAGACCTGCATCTAAACCCTGGCCTTATCACTTAAGAGTTACATGAATTTGGACAGCTTGTTTAACCTCATTTCCCAGATTCTTAATTGGGAAAGTAAGGACCACACTAGAGCCTCATTTCCCATCTCACAGGTCTTTATGAGGATTAAATCATCTCTAATATAAAAAAGAACGATGTAAACTATAAAACTCGGTAAAATTTTAATGGTTACTACTGCTATAGGAAATATTTGTTACAATTCACTTATAAAAGGGCTCGATGGATGTTTTTCACCCTTCAATGAGGCATTTAAATGTTACATATAAAACATATGTGGTCACTTAATTTTTAAAAATTCTACGTCAACAAAGTGCTGAATCATCACCAACGTTTCAAACCAATGCCTCCTAATACAATCATTCATAACGGTTTCTTCAGAATGTTAAATTGAGTGCTTGCTGTCCCTTTGAGAATGCAGGCCAACATCCTAATTTATTTTCAATTAGTAGTTAATTTGCTTTAAAATGTAAGTTATCAACACTACCTAGTCCTGAGAATTTTCAGAGTATTGGGAACCCACCTCATTTCCCTTTTGCGAAGCATTAATAGGTCACGTAAAACCACAGCCTATTCTGTGCACACTTTCAGAGACACACGAGGCTGGCCAAACCTCGGCATCCTTCTGTGGCAGCTCAGCTCACTGCTCACTTCCTCCTCAACAGGAAACTGAATCATAGCTTAGAAATAATTGTTCGATAAGGCAGAGAGTATAAATAATAATAGCTTTCCTGTATGACAACTCTATCCAACTAATAAAATGAGTTATAAAAAAAAAAGGTCTCACCTGCAACCCCAATTATCATATATAGTAAAGATGACACCTCACACAGAGGTCCAGTTGTCCAAATAAATGTCATTTGGACAACTGGACCATCTGAGGAAAAAAACAAGCAGATCCCTGCTCCAATCATTCAGAAAAATAACTTTCATATGGATTAAATATCTATATAGCTATGTAGATACAAAGCTGTACCTCAAAAAATATAGGTGAGTACTTGAAGAGAAATCTTCAATATAGGTAATCTTCAACTATAGGTAATCTTGAAGAGAAAATGGCTTTTCCAAGTGTGACCCAGAACTCAGAAGCCACATAGGAAATATTTGATGATTTGCAGATTTGATTACATAAAAGATTAAAATTTCCATACGGCGAAAAGACAGCACAGAGGTAAGCTACATGAGCTATATAGCCAAAAGCAAACAGGATGGGAGAAAATATTAAGCTCTTACAAATCAATAGCAAAACAACCTAGTAGGCAAACGAGCAAAAGCCATAAGCAGGAAATTTATTGATGAATACAGTGGCCAATTAATGTAGCAAAAGATGCTCAACCTCACCACCCCAAAAGAAATAAATACAAAAAAAAAATAAGCAAATACATTTCTAATCTGAGAAAAATATTTAAGATTATAGCTGGTATTTTAAAAAGATGAGAGAGCTAGCACTCTCTAACATTCTAGGTAGCTTTTTGGAATACTATCTGGAATTACCTATGAAAATTTCAAATGCCATGCCTTTTGACCCACCCAGGCACATCCCATCATAGAATCTATGTTAGCACAAGAGAACAAAGATACATCTGTAAGCACATCCGTTTATCAGCAATTATAACGGAAGAAAAGGGAAAGGGAAATAATAGAACTTTATCTTAAGAGGAGATGAACAGGTAATTTAATCACATAATCCTAACGATGAAAAATTGTGAGCCTGAAGAAGAGGATGAAAAAGAAGGAAGAGATGCAGGAGAAGAACATCCCCATATGCTAGCATATGAAATGCACTCAAACTATTGTCAACTTCAAAAAGCAATCTACAGAATAACGATGTAACACGTTTCTGGAGACACAGCATATTGTTAGGCATGCACATCTTTAAGAAATGACATTAGGGGATAGAAAGATTTTCAGTTTTTTACTTCATATCAGAGACTACAAACTAGTGAACTATCAGCCTAGATTTAACCAGCAGATATATTTTTTTACACACACACACACAGAGAGAGATTGAGAACCAGTGTTTTAAAAAACCTGGATTTCCTGATCTCTTTTTTAAAAATGAGAAGATTTAGAACCCCAGACCCTGTATTCTTGCTTGGCAACAACTGGCTAGAGCTGAGAAATGCTGCCCCTTTTAAAGGGTATGTGCCCTCTCTCGGTGTCAAACTTGACTTGTGATGTTACCTGCCAGCTTTCCAGGGGCATTGGAATTTGTTTTCCTTATTCTATATGCTCTTGTGGTCTGTGAATTTATTATAAGGAAGCATTACTTGTGTAAATAAAAAAAAATATAGATTAAAAGTAATGGCGGCATACTCTGTAAATCTAGAATGAAGTACAGGAGAATCACAGTGAGAGCATATCAAGAGTATTGCAGTACAGTTCAATTTCCAGGAGCTATAAATCCAGCATTTTCAATTAGCAGTAACAACGTTGAGTCTGGCTAACCCAGAAACATCCTAAATAGTGATATTGGATATTTATAGATGCAGGCACTAAAGTCCCATGCATTTTTGCAGGGTACAGCTCTTGGCCTATCTTCTAGAGCCTCTTGATTCCACATCATCAAATACCTACCACGTGCAAAAGCAAAATGAGAGAGGCTACACGGGATACAAAAAAAAAAAAGGAGTAAGACACCATTTCTTTTCTTTTAAGTCACTTCCAAGTATATCGACACCTCGCTGGTTGCCATACACTGAAATATTTTTTCACAGTATTTATACTCTATTATACTCGCTTATTTTACATCCCCACTTATATCGTTATAACTGAGATTTGCTACTATGTCAATACCTTTTTTACTATTTTTCTCTTTTCTGGCCAATCCATTTCACATTCCATTATCACATTAATCTCTAAAGGGCTAATCCTAACATGTCACCTTTATTACTTCAATTAATGCTTTAATTATAAGTTTATTATTTTTTAAAAGTGATTTTACTTCAATTAATTACCGTAATTAATTCCATTAAACTCCTTAATTTAGAAAATCAAAGATTGCCACAATTTGACCCCAAAATGTCTTTTCAGCCTTTACTTGCACGTACTACTTTCCATGTACTCTTTTTCAGTCAAAACTGAACTATCAGTTGTTTTCTAAGCAATGTGACTTCATACCTTCTTCCATTTGCTTGACTATTTCTTCTGCCTGGAATGCCAACTCCACCTTCTAGTTGTAGTTCAAAACCCTAGCCAGCCTTTGACTCTTAGCTCAGAATGCCACCTCCTTCGTGAAGTTTTCCTGCACTCCAGAGACCTATTCCTCTGAATGGCTGTCACGGGTTGCTAGGACCCCTTCTCCAGCACACTGTCAGTTGACTTGCATCATGGTAAATTAGGCACCTGTCTCCTATCTCCTTCTGGATGTTAAGTTCCTTAAGAGCAAGGATGGTCTTCTGCAAGCAGGGAGCTTGGCACAGTGTTAAAGTCCAAAAAGTCCATTTGAAAACAAATTCATGAGACGTGCAAACTGATGTTAGACAGAAACAGAGCAGAAGGAGCTGTGTTGGGGAAGAAAACCAAGCAGACGATTCACAGGAATTCAGGTTGCATCGGGATGCTTGTGCGGTGATGAGAGGCGTGTGTCATTGCACTTGTGTAACACATGAGCCTCGTACATCCTTGACATGGTGGCAAGAATGGAAACCGCTTCTCAGAAAAACAGACATTCCCACTGATGTCAACGAAGGATCTGGGACAAACTACTTGGGCACAGCCTGTGGGTGGCTTGCTTCAAAATTCTAAGGTGGAGAATTGCTTAAGGCATAGTGTCCCCAGGAACGTCAGAAGAAGCGTCTAGGCCCGTGTCAGCCTGGCTGTTGGAGGACTCATGATGGCTTTCTGTCATTCAAAGAGCTGTGGGTAGTTTGGCAATTATGTCCAAGTAATTAGCCTTGACTGCCATGAGTCCTCAAGAGGAAGTGACACCAAGCCCTGATAAAACTAAATAGTCATCAGAACTTCTTATGACTGTGACAGACACATAGATCATGTGGCTAAATATCCAATATGAAACTAGGTCAGACCGATCTACTGAGGCATGCAGTTTATTTCAGTTACTACTAGATTTCCAGACTAGGCCAGCACTACGGCAGGTGGCAAAAAGGGGGTGCCTGCTTACCAAAGCTCAAGAGGGCGATTAAGTTCAAATAGGCTTTGGTGGAAAAGTTTGGAGGGTGAATGGTTGGCAGTGGTAGAGGGAACAGGATGAAGGCAGCCGAGAGTCATACTCCTCGTTACTCTTTTCCCACCTGAGAATAGAAGCCTGACTTTGGACTTCTCTGAAGGAAGTCACAGCGGTTAGAACACATGCCTCCAAAAATCTACAGATAAACAGGGACTCTGGGAATTTCTGCCATTCCCTAGCAAAGTAGGATCCCGTCCCTACACTAAGCTGGAGCCGGACAAAGCCAGGACTAGGGTTACCTAGGGCACTTCCAAAAATCATCAGACAGGAAAGAAGCTCAGTCTTTGCTCCTAGAGGCAGGATTTCATTTGGCAGCTCAAGCAGCATCTCAGAGGTCATTAAGGAATGCCTAGAGTGGATTAGAAGTAACTAAAGTTGTAGTTGATAACAACAGATTTATGAGTCAGAAACAGCTAACAAAAAAAGAGGCAGTAATATGGGGAACTCTCAGGGCAATTTTCTTTTCTCTCTGTCTCTCTCCACTCTCCTCCTTCTTTTCTCTTTTTCTTTCTCGCTCTGTTTCTGTTTCTGTCTCTGTCTCTCCTCCCCACAAGGCCCTCCCTAACACATGCCTCCTGCCCAATGGCTCCTGAAAGGGACCACTGGATATCTGACTGGAACTCCAGAACCACCAACCTGAGTCCACCATAGAGGTAAACAGCTCCTAATATCTTGGTAGCCTCTGAGTAAATGATTACACAATTAATACTGAAGGAGACCTTGAATCACTGCGATAAAACCATGTTTGCTTTTCCTATAAATAGATAAAACTAGTCATGTTTAAAGGCATACAAGTATATTTTTCACATTGGATTTGTGTTTTTATAATTCAACTTTTGAAAGCTAACATATACAGATGGTTCAAAATTAGCATTCCTGTCCCCAGCCACAAAGCAAACAATGGTAATAAGTTCTTACATCTGCTTCTAGAAATTATTTATGCACCCACAGTGACATATGTAGGCACCTCATGTGCCTGCATGATTAATGTTAATACCTGTACTATATTATTAACATTAGTAATACAGTACTGAAAATATGCAGGAAAATGCTAAACATGTGCATCATTCTAGCCTAAATTATATTGTGTCAGTCAAACCCCAATTTCCCAAATCATATATAAACCACAGTAGAATGCTTACATACGTAGCAAACTATCATATAAAAATGTAAATTGCTTAAAACATTGCTTCCTAGTCATCAATTAATAGAATTCCCAACAAACTTTTGCTATTATGGATGAATAGGGCATCTTCTGGCACCAACCTCAAGGAAGTACATGCCCTTTGCTGACACTCGTGAGCTTCACAAAAAGTGTATATTTGATTTTTAACCTACCAATTGTGCCTGTACTATTATTTGAGGTCATCCCAAGCATCGTTTTGTTCAAAATGTATTAAGTTTAGTGGACATAAATAATTTTTTTCTCTCTTAAAAATTGGCTCAGAGTTGTTGAATTAAGGTATATACTTTTTAATATGAAGCATAAAATCAGGGGCGCTGAGTGGCTCACTCCATTATGTGTCGGCCTTCAGCTGGGTTCATGATCCCAGGGTGTTGGGAAGGAAGCCCTGCCCTGGACTCTCTGCTCAGTGGGAAGCCTACTTCTCCCTCTCCCTCTCCTCCCCTCTTCCTCGACTTGCCACTCCCCCTCCTTGCATGATCTCTCTCTCTCTCTCTCTGTCAGGTAAATAAATAATATGTTTAAAAAAAAAAAAGATGCCTAAAATCAGGATGTGTTCTATCAAAAAACAAAAACAGCAGCCATGCACTAAGGAGACTTTGCCTACCTTTTTCTATCATTCTTCACAAATAGGTGTGCTATATATTCTATTTTTCCATTATTGTTTTCACTTATTTTTATATATACAAGGTTTTAGATTCAAGTAAAAAATGACAAAAAAGATTAATATTAAACTATTAATAGTTGTCTCTGGACAGTTGGATTGTGGGCGATTATGTTCTTTTTATCTGAATTTTATAGATTCTCTATATCGTGCATCAAGAAAAAGATTTTTATTTTTTAAAGATTTTATTTATTTATTCATAATAGACATAGAGAGAGAGAGAGAGGCAGAGACACAGGAGGAGGGAGAAGCAGGCTCCATGCAGGGAGCCCGATGTGGGACTTGATCCTGGGACTCCAGGATCACGCCCTAGGCCAAAGGCAGGCGCTAAACCGCTGAGCCACCCAGGGAATCCCCCCAAGAAAAAAGATTTTTAAGAGTAAAATATTTTTTAAAAGGAGTTAGTTCAATTACTTTAAAAAAATAAAATCACTTTGTGACCTCACTCTTCAAACAAGCCAGATAACTAAGTCACTATATTTGGGAAAAGATAAACTCATTAATATGTAAATCCAGCTCAGGCTGTTCTTAGTTAATGATTATTAACAGACCATGTTTCTACATAAACACAGTCTCCCAATCAATCATTTGTAATTTTAGTTGGAATATATTATTGATAATTACTGTGATAACTATAATAATGTGAGGCTTTGGATGCTTCTTACTTCATCATCTATTCAACCATTAAAAGGCAAATAATATCCTGAAATAAGAATTTCACACTTTAACTTCCAGCCACTTAAAATAATTTTCCCTATTTACTGAAGATCTAAATGAAAGCTTTGTCCCCTGAGAAACTGACAAATTCATGTGCTGTTCTTTGCAAGGCACAATCTTGAGAAGATATTAAAGCAAACAGTATCACTAGAGGCAACAAAAAATTACTGTAGAAATCAATCTTGAGAATGGTGCCTACTTGAGGACCATCTGTCTATTTTGTTTAAGCTAGTCTTGGGAGAGAGGGGGATGAGCAAATCTGCGATTCAGATCCACAAAAGAAATATTCAACACAATGACAACTTAAGTAAAACACTCTTCTAATCAACTAACTGGCATATGACATAAATCTGAATTCATGATCCAGAAAAACAGCTGAGGAATGGTGATAATACACCATCTATTACGTTAAACAGAGTCAAGGTCATATTTGAATTAGGGCATAAACAAAACAGAATTTCAAATAATTCAGCAATGTTTTTGCCTTCGTAATCAAACCCCACTTTGCTGACGGCATAATTTCTAACATCCTTGCCCTTGAGGCGAATGGATGTAAAGATAAAGAAAATGCATTTCTTGATTAAAAAAAAAAGATTAGAAACTGAGAAACAAACACATACTTCCTTTTCCATATGAGGGAAAATTTGCATTAAAAGACTGATTGTGGATCAAGGGTTAAATGGCATCCTAAATCTACTCTCCTCTAAAACTCTCATCCTTCCCTATGCTGCTAGTGACTTCTCTTGCCCCTGCCTGGCAGCAGGTCCCAGCGGGCCACTATCTGGACTGGCACATAAGTT
The DNA here is from genome assembly GCF_905146905.1 of Nyctereutes procyonoides. Taxonomy (NCBI): domain Eukaryota; kingdom Metazoa; phylum Chordata; class Mammalia; order Carnivora; family Canidae; genus Nyctereutes; species Nyctereutes procyonoides. The sequence continues at coordinate 7,045,808 of NW_026575137.1, forward strand.
TTTGCTGACACTACCTAGAGGACCAAGGTTAATTTCCTACAGACTGTGAGTACTTGAACAAAACCCAGAGATATTAGAAGATCAACCCATTAGTCTAACAAGCTAAAGAAAGAAGAAAGGACAGAAAGGAGAAAAGAGAAAGGAGAAAGAGTAGGAAATAACTGAGTTAAGTGAAGAGATCAGAGCATCTTAAAAAAGCCCCCACAAGGTACAAAGCAGCCGATGGGGGAGTGTGTGCAGTCCCACTTAAGGGCTGGAGAAACTTTTGCATCATGCAAGTGCAAAGGCTGCCGTCGTGCCCCATCACTTCTCCACCTAGACATGGGTCCAGGGACAGGAGAGCAGAGAGTCCAATCTGCCAGAAATGTGAAGTGAGTCTCACCAATTTAGGGCTGGTAGATAGATACTACATATGCAATGTGGTCAATGTTAAAGGCAGGGAGAGAACAGGATTCCATAGAACACAGAGGAGAGGTCACGAATATTTAAGCTGAGGCTGAAATGATGGAAGAGCAAAGAGCAGGGCAAAGAGCAGGGACAGGTAGTTCTCTCATACAGAGGGAGTGGGCTCTGGAAATGTCCAAAGGCAAGACAACTGTTAGAGCAGTGAATGCAGCTCAGACTTGGAGCAGACTCATGAAGGGCAATGAAGTAGGATCGGATACCTCAGGATACTAGAAGACCTTGTAGGTCACACTGGGGACAAAGGGGCCCAATGAAAGCATAAGCGAATGACTTGAAAAAAAAATCATTTTCCAATGACTGGCACTCTGTATAATTTTACTTTTAGACAGAGGAATTAAGACAATTTAGGCTAGAGCATAATTAAGAATTTTGTAGGGCCCCAAGGATATCGTTATGGCTTTTAATCCTCATTATACTTTAATGTAGATGAACCCAGTATATCCTCTAAGTGCCCTTTTAACTTCTTCATGTAGTATATTTATTTATGACTTAGCTCTTTTTTATTTTTTTAAAATTTTATTTATTTATTCATGAGAGACACAGAGAGAGAGAGGCAGAGACACAGGCAGAAGGAGAAGCAGGCTCCATGCAGGGAGCCTGACATGGGACTCGATCCCGGGTCTCCAGGATCAGACCCTGGGCTGAAGGCGGTGGTAAACCGCTGAGCCACCAGGGCTGCCTTGATTTAGCTCTTTCTTATAAAAACAGTGTATCTTTAAAAAATATTCTGGTTCTTTGGATTACAAAATATAAACGCTTATTATTATATTTTAGAAATGCTGAAAGTTTAACTCTCAAGTTCATGAGAATTCCTAATATTTTGTAATTTCAGAAGTTTTTTAAAACATATTCTCCAAACTTTTTTTGATTATTTATTGCATTGATACATTTTGAGCATGTACTTCATCTACATAAATACATAAAAATATATGGATATATGTGAATATATAATATATATTATAATGTACATAATAATACATGGTTTGAAATATAAGTTATATATTATAAAGTATATACAAAAATAGGAACTAAAAAATAATAAAAAAGAAAGAATAAAAATAGACATTCTGATAGAAGAAATAGAACCTTCCCAGGAACTCTCTTCTGGACTCACTCTGTAGACAAGTGTTACCACTCACTCACATGAAATCTCCTAAGTAATTCCTGATATTTTTTCATAGAGCCAATAAATTCTACAAATGGGACTATTTATTTTTTACTTGGATAGAAAGCATTCCTAATTCTTAGCTTAAAGGCACACCTTCCCAGAAAATTATTCAAATGTTCTATTTTGATTAAAAAAAGATATTTCCAACCGCAAGAGGCGCTGAGGTCTTGAGTACCATGTACTCTTGGATGAATTCAGCATGTTATAAGGACAAGGAATTTCAAACATGGACAGTTGTATGGCCCTCTTGAAGCCTTATGTTTCCTACCTCAAGGAACAGAGACCAGATGGATTTTAGTTTTTTAAAAAAACTAAACCTAAGGACCGGATAAGAGGGGAGAAATGCAGAGTCCATAATTTAAATGCAGTCACCCATCAGTGAAGCCTTCCAGAGGCTTCACAATTTAAAGGAGTAATTCAGTATTACCTTTTCTGAATTGGGGACCTGCACTTGAACACATCACCGAATATTCGGGCCTGGTGACCAGACCACCGGTTCTCAGGTCAGCCTGGTTGATCCAGCCCTGCCACGTAAAACCATGTGAAGTCAGGCAAGTTACTTAACCTTTCTAAGCCTTTGTGTTTTTGTATCTATAAAGTGGGTATGGGTGGCACCCACCTTCCACGCAGGATTACTGGGTGGATTAAGTGAAATAATATATGCAAGGTGTGGGGCACAGCGCCTCGGCTGTAGTGAGCACCAATAAATACCAGCATGATTTTTCAAAGACACAGAAGTATATGCCAAACATAGCATCGCCTTTTGTAACAAAGAGCCTAGAGTTAGCATTAAATGTAAACATGGTTAAAAAAAATGTTTTTTTAACTCTTATGACAGAAATTTATTTGACTTAATTATTAAATCAATAGCAGGGATCCCTGGGTGGCGCAGCGGTTTAGCGCCTGCCTTTGGCCCAGGGCGCGATCCTGGAGACCTGAGATCGAATCCCACGTCAGGCTCCCGGTGCATGGAGCCTGCTTCTCCCTCTGCCTGTGTCTCTGCCTCTCTCTCTCTCTCTGTGTGTGACTATCATAAATAATAAAAAAAAAATCAATAGCATGTTTTGAACTCCAGTATTTTCAACTGTGACAGTAAACAATTAAATCTTCAGTTTAAACTTAATACCAAAACAGATTGGGTATTCTAAATGAAAATTGTAAAGTCTACACAGAGAGTTTTTGTTGTATTTGTTCTAAGAAGTTCAAGATAGTACCTTGGACAAATCATTGGTAATCAGGTATTCTTGATTGCTCAGAGGTTGGGGTCATTTATCTTGCTGTTAGTCATTTTTCTAGAGTTAACTGGCAAGACATTAAGAGAAGCATACTTATAAATGTTCAACCAAACAAATCACATATAGATAAAATCCTTTTTCAGGGAAGTTTTTGGTTTCATAAAGTCACTTTCATGTGGGAGAGTTTGTTTCTTTAGGTTTTTTTTTTGTTTTGTTTTTTTGGGGTTTTTTTTGGGTTTTTTTTTTTGCTTTTGTTCCTGCAGAATTTTCCTCTCTGTTGATATCAGAGTGTCCCTGGAAAAGTCTGTCCCATTCATTGACGTTTGTTTAGATTAAAAGCCAGAGATAGGAGGCTGGCTGTCAAACCCCGCACTGCGTTGGAGTCCTGAGGGCCAAGGGTAGGGATGAGATAAAGGTAATTAAATCACAAGGGCGGTGAATTGGAGCCGCAGGCTTAGCTGCAGCGAGGAGAGCCTGAGGTCGGACAGGCCTTGCTTAGCCCAAGGGCAAGTGGGGTGGAAATTGCAGTTCCCAGATTCTGGCGCGAGAAGCTGTGAGATGGTTGTTGGCAGAGAAATGAGAAGGAGTCTCCAGGAGAAAGTGCTGGAAAACTACTGCCCAGACTTGCAGGCCTCTTTCCTAAATCTAATCCTTAACCTGCATGCCCCCCCCTCCCGCCCAGGTGCCACACGTGGCACCAGGGGTTTCGCGGGGCTCTCTGTATCCACCTGTTTGACGGATGGAACAGCCCCACGTTCAGAGGTCATAGCTTGCCCAGGAGGCGACACAGCAAGCAGAAGTTGCAGAGGTGGCTCGTGTCGTTGGTAGGAAGGGTTGTAAGTCATCTGTGGCACAGAAGGCCCCGGGGGGTAGGCGCTGAGCTAGGGAACCGCAGTGGGCTCCAGGATGCAGCAGTTCCAGGACGTTCCACCCCAAAGAACCACATTTGCATTGCAAAGTCTTTGTGGAGTCAGAGAGCTTGCAACCCTAAGAGATTGCACCGGGGTAAAGTCAGCCCTACGGGAACAACTTGCTTGATCCTTGACGATTCCTGGCTTAGCAGCTCTTACTTTTTGGCCCTGGAGCCAGGACTTGGCGTCAGGGTAGAGAGAGGAATGCAGACTTGCCAGGCAGGCAGACGCTCTAGAGCTCATATGCATGATAAAAAGACACAGGTTGCGTAATTGCTACACATCTGTGAGAAGAAACTTTTCAAAAGAGAGCTTTTTCTGAATAATTAATCTTATCTCTTGATTTAGGCCCTCATTTGTTAGTAATGAATATTTATGTCTCATTACCATCTATTTTGCTTACCGACTGCAAATTTACAGTCACTTCGGGGAGAGGAGTCGAGCGAGAGGCTGATGGTGAAAAAGCTGCAATACTCAGGCTGAAAACTTTTCAGCTCAGCCACAATTAAAGCACCAAAGCATCTGAGCTCCCGGTCGGAAATATTTTCAGGTTTTGTAGTCTCTGAAACAAACGCTGTTCTGTGATGCTCGTGGAAGTAGATGGGGCATTAAGATGCAATGTAGAGATTGGGCCTTCCCCTTAGTAAATATTATCAAGAGGTTGGTGGGATTTAGGCCTTTGGAATGTGGCCCATGGAGTAGCAAAACCGCAGGAATTAATGACTAAACACTGTGGAGTTGACCTTTACTATTCATTTTTTTAAAGATTTTATTTATTTATTCATGAGAGCACAGAGAGAGAGGCAGAGACACAGGCAGAGGGAGACGCAGGCTCTCCAACGGGGAGCGGATGTGTGACTCGATTCCAGGACCCCAGGATCACCACCTGAGCAGGACACTCAACCACTGAGTCACCCAGGCGTCCCCTATTAAATCTTTTTTTAATTCCAAATTTAAAAAATTTTAAAAATGATTCCACTAACAGGAAATGTGTAGAATTGTCAGACTTAGAGAGAAAGTAGGATGGTGGTTATCAAAGTCTGGAGGAGAGAGAGAGAGAAATGGAAAGTTACTGCTGAATGGGTACAGTTTCAGTTTAGGAAGATTAAATCGTTTTCAAGCTGGATGATGGCAATGGCTGCAAAACAACATGAATATATTTACTGCCACTTAACCGCATGCTTAGAAAGTGGTTAAAGTGGCACATTTTGTGTTCTGTATGTTTGACCACAATAAAAAAGAAAAATCCTTAAGCCACAACAATAATGCCAATAATACCTACTGGTTTGGACTGTTGTGCTGTGCAAGTGCTAAATGCTCTTCGTGTGCATTCTCCCATTTAACCCTTAATGTGAGTGCCAAAGAGAATGAGATATGAAAGTTTAAGCCATCTGTCTCAGTTTCGCACAGAGAGCAAATGGAAGAGCAGGGTGTGGGCCTGGGTCGATTTACAAAACCCATGCTATCTATACCTATATCGTTATAAATATATTAATATTTTTATTTTTATTTTTTTTAAGATTTTATTTATTTATTAGAGACACAGAGAATGAGAGAGAGAGAGAGACAGAGATACAGGCAGAGGGAGAAGCAGGCTCCATGCAGGGAACCCGACGTGGGACTCGATCCCAGGTCTCCAGGATCACACCCTGGGCTGAAGGGGGCACTAAACTGCTAAGCCACCCGGGCTGCCCATATAAATATTTTTATAAAATATCTAGAATATAGATTTAGAACTTTAGAGACCCTTTTAAAGTTTACATAAGATTTTCACAATTATATTTTCACATCAAACCAAAGACAAGATCTAAATAAAAACAAACACTGAGGCTCAGTGTTCTAATGCTGAGTGGCTGGCTTTATTGTCAGCCCTTTTTTTTTTTTTTTTTTTTTAACTCTCCTTCATCTACAGAACCTCCAACCCAAGGCCAATGTGATCCTGAGGCTCAGCATCCTTCTCTCCAACAGATTGTAATTTGACAGTAAGACAGAGGAAGAGGGAGAATGAATTTACTCCCTTTCCCTTCTATCCCCTACTGTTGCTTCACTTGATGGCCTTTTTATGATTCTTAGCATGGACTTCTGTTACTTTGTATTGTTTCTGCCCCAATATCATACCCTACTTTCAAAACTGTCCCCATGTCTCCTCTGGAGTGGGGGGCCAGGGGGCGTCCATCAGGGCTCTACATGCTCTAGACTCACAGAGGAAGGCAAGTGACCCCAGGAGGGGACTTTGGAGTAGGGAAAGACTGCCTGAAGATGAATGAGGTCAGTACCTAGAAAACCAGAGCTGAGAAATGGAGAGTCCTGTTGACATTGTTTTCAAAATATCTGACCTTTGTTCTGGGTACGCTGATGCACAATGGGCATTCAGTTGTATTTTCCTTGAAATAACACGCCATCTGACCAATTTATGAGAACACCAAGATCTTGAGTTCTGAAATGTGGCCTGAGCAGTCTCTTCCTATTCTACATATCCAGCTCATTCATTCAATGAATAAATTTACTGTGTAGCAGGTGAGATAGGAACCTGTCATAGTCTCTGGTTGAGTATAAAAATCAGAAAGCGTATTAAGGGAGCACAAAGGAAGCACCTTTAACTCTGTGGGAAAAGCATTCCAGGGTGAGGATGAAAGAGAGCTGTGTTTGGTGGGTTCAGGAGATCAAGGCAGCCAGTGTGGCCTTTGTCACCAGCCTTTCTCCTCCTATGCGATTGGTTATCCCAGTAATGTGATGAGCCTCCTTAGCTTATCTTTATCCTTTCCTTCTTGGAGAGGTCTCTTTCACTCCTAAGGTTATGAGTAGATGTATCCCAACTCAAAATTTCTAGTCCTAATCTTTCCACGTGATTCAAAGCAAACATTTTCGATTGCTCTCATGAAATCGACACATGAGAATCTCCTCCTGGCTCCTTCAGATCTACTCATTCTCCAAAGAATTCATTATCTTCTCCACCCAAACACACCCAACCAACTCCTCTTCCTGGGGATAGTTTCCTTGACAATGGACAATGGTAATGACCATTGAGTTAGTGAGGCTGACAACTTCAAAGTCACCTTTGCTTCCTCCTCCCCGGTATTTCACACGGAATCAGTTATCCAGATCAGATGAGAAATGGTCAAAGCTCCCAAGATGGCCCCCACCAAGGTGCTAAACGGGATTGGACCTGTTCTGTTGTGAGTGGGTAATCATTCTCTGGCTTATTGCAATCAAGAGGAAATGTTTTTTTTTTCCCCCTCTTTGACTCATCTGCAGCATGTTTATCTTTACCTGAATACTTCTATTGAGATAAAATCTGGAAAACCACAAACCACACTTCCAAATGAGCTTCCATGATTAGTGCATTGTGAACGAATCACTTCAAACACAATGAAAACATTTGAGTGGAAGTGCTTGTGTCTGTACTTTGATTTAAGCTAGTTGGGATGACCAGTTGGATTCATTCCAAGCTGTTTCTAAGGTGCTCAGGGACTCTAAACTATTATGTCTTTATTTCATTCTGGTACTGAAGTGATGTGAAGTCACCAAAGTCACTTTAGTGCTGCACATGAGCTGCTCTGCAAGAGCATATCTATTCTCTCCATCATATACTTTTTAAAACCGGGAAACATCCCTTCTTCAGAAAGCATTCCCTCATTAACCTTATGCACACATGTGCTTTGTGGTACCTCAACATTCAAGGTGAAGATATTTGCTAATTCGATTAATTGGGAAGCAGGCAGCCCAAATAAACAGTCAAAAATGAATTATCGGTAATAATTAAAGTCAGTTTTCATAAGACTTAATGGTAATTCTAGTCAGGGCAAATCTTGCCTAATGTACAGGGAAGACCAATTGATATGAATTGTAACAAAATATGAAGGGAAGAAATGATTCGCCTTTGTTCTCAAACTTTCTTCATCTGTAATAGTTGAATACAAAGCAACAGAAAGGAGAATTATGTCAGGTATCCATGTTATCACTTGTCACAAGGCAGCTGAATCTGAATATTTATTTTTTTATTTTTAAAGATTTCATTTATTTATTCATGAGAGATACAGAGAGAGAGAGGCAGAGACATAGGCAGAGGGAGAAGCAGGTTCCCTACAAGGAGCCCGACATGGGACTCGATCCCGGGGTCTCCAGGGTCACATCCTGGGCCAAAGGAGGCGCTAATCCGCTGAGTCACCCAGGCTGCCCTGAATATTTATTTTAAGGTCAGTTACAACTCAGGAAACATAATTCATATATTGATCTCTAAACGTGTACTTTGTTCTAGGACAATGTGCTTGTCAAATATTCTCACACTATGGCATCTATAGAAAACAATCCTCTGTGTAGCACACTGGTGTAAGTGGATGAAGCTGCTCACAACCACGGGAACAGACTGGTGTGTTGGGCTCAGGGCCTGTCCAGCAACCCCGCGGGCTGAGAGGATCCATATCCGAGCACACTGATAAGCCATGCACGACTGAGAAGCTCCAAGCTCCAAAGTGAGAAGGCAACATCGCAGAGAGGGCCTAATCCCAGCTCTGGAATCAAGCTATGTTCTCAGGCCCTTCCCAGCCCTGAGAGCTTGTGCTCTTCCATTTCCTCATCTGTAAAGGGGCTAATAAATTCCACCTCACAGGTTTCGATTATGCCTATAAAGTGCTTGGAATTGTTCCTGCCACTCAGAAGTTGCTCAAAAACTGTTAGCTGTTACCTTGGACTCTAACCCTGGGACTATTCCAACAGGAGGAACCAGATCATACAAAATCAAGTACAGGAACTTCCCAGGAGATGGGCGGGTCACTAGAGAAAATGCTACATTGCTACTATGGAAATGTCCCCGCTCTGCTCCTAAGAGCAGTATCACAGCTAAACTGGATAGGGGCATGCATTTCCCCAAAGAGTAATTCCAGATACAGAAGAGAATTCAATGGGCAGACAGGAATTTAACTTATAGGATTTACAGCACAGATCCCTATTTCAGAAATGAATCTATTCTCTACATAAAAGTAAATATCAGGCGATCCCTGGGTGGCTCAGCGGTTTAGCACCTGCCTTCAGCCCAGGGCGTGATCCTGGAGTCCCGGGATCGAGTCCCACGTCGGGCTCCCTGCACGGAGCCTGCTTCTCCCTCTGCCTGTTCTCCACCTCTCTCTCTATGTGTCTATCATGAATAAATAAATAAATTTTTTTTAAAAAAAGTAAATATCATTTAAATTGTTTATTTTGGCCATAACGGTATTTTCTTATTAAGAATCTAAGATAAATTGGGCTTTGCAAAAGAATAATGTGAAAAATTTGTGAGCTTGAATGTGAATTTAATGAGGTCGAGAAGTAAATTCACTTATCTTGAAAAAGGCTGTAATATATGAATTAGACAATTGTCAATATAAAGGAGTGATAATACTTAAATAAGATTTAATTCTCAGACTATCTCTACCTTATTCATATAATTAGTATCTCATTTAGCCGATTCATATGTTCTGTGGTAAAGGGCAAATTTAGTTAGTACTTTATTTCCCACTGGATAAAATTAGAATATATAATTCATGTCTGAAACCTGCTGAGAATTATTTTGAGTTCTCTGTATTTTCTCTGTGAAGAATTTGTTACAAAGAAATCTTTTTACAAAATTACATAATAATTCTACCGTGGGATAATATAAATCTCAAGAAACACAAAAAAAATCCAAGATGAACAAATATTCAACATTAATTTATAATGGCCTAGGGTCAAACTATCACATGTTAACCAGGAATTGTTCAAATGTGCTCCGAGTCACATTTCAGTGACTTTTTTGTTGTCGTGTTCATCATATTGCCTACATTGTCAATATATCTGCCCAGTTTTATGGATAATAATGACAACGAAATCCCGTTCATACATGTAACACTTTCCCCAGGAAACAAAATATTTTGTCATAATTTTAATCACAACTTAAAGACAAGCCATAGTAATCATGAAATAATATTTTTAAGTTTAGGAAAATAAAGAATTTATTTTTAACTGAGTAATGTTAAGCCATTGATATAATTTTCAAAAAGTTTTAAAACTTGAAAGAAAACAAGAACACTTTTTAAATGAATCAAATAAACTACAGTGACAAAAGCTCAATGAAGAACACTGTTTGCCTTTCACTAATTTCTATTATCAGAGGGAACATAGTAAATTTAATAGCTTATTTTATTTCAAATGTAGACAGATATTTCAATCATTAACATAATCTATGTGCCATTTACCATACTTAGAAATCATTTAGATAATTATAATACTTCTGATTGTTTAGAATCCATTTAGTTAATATGGACTCTGTTTCCACAAATAATGCTGCAGTTTTAAAACACTGTTTTGGGAGAATGATACCTCCAGGACAATTGACTTGTTTTCTCATTTAAAAAATCTGAATCTATAGATCTAAAATAAATGACCTCTCCCCCTTTTAAGAAAATAAGCCTTATAAACTTGGTTTTACTGTAGAATGAATCAGATATAATGGAACTTAGGAAATACACTAAGATGTTCATATGTTTTACTTTATAATACATTTTGTCAGATATCAACAGTCATGGTTTCAGGGCTTTGGAAACAATCAAAAGGAAAATAGTTTTAAAATTGTAGATAAAATAGAAATAACGTACAATTTTCAGTAGTGATAAGACCCATTTGGGTTGGTCGGTATGGCACTATAGGACACAGGAGATGAAGTGGAGTATTGAAATAATTATGACGTCAGAATATTTGGTTGCTCCCTTAGGGGAGCATCATTTTAATTGTGGACTAGTGAATTTTTGATGTTATAAATATTGCATTTGTTATTAAAAAAAACAAACTAGTTATTAAAAAAAACAAACTAGGAAATAAATATTTGAGTGTTAGCCCTGCCATTAACTCATTCTATGACTCTGGGCAAATTACCTTAAGCTCTCAATGCTTGGTTTGCTCATCTATAAATTGGAGATAATAGTAGCACTTCCCTCATAGAGTTGTTGTGGTTAGATAAATTGACATAGGTAAAATGCTTAGAACCTTGCAAAGCATGTAACAGGCAATCAATATTAGCTGTTACTGTTTTTATGAACTGTCCATTTTCGTCCAATTTTGCAAACATTGCATGTGATCTTTTTTGTGTTTCTTAAGCTTTGGTGGTTTAACAAAATAGTATCATCATCATCTTCATTTACATTTCTGTAACCAGTAAGACTGAATTCTTTTCCAATTATTTGCAATCTGGATGAATCTCCAGAAAATTCACTGAGTGAAAAAAGCCAGTTCTGGGAGATTACATATAATTCCACTTATATTAGCATTTTAGAAATGACAAGGTTGTAGTAATGGAGACCAGATTAATGCGTGCCAACGTTAGGTACAGGATAGGGGCAAGAGAGAAGTGGGTGTTGCTTTAAAAGGTCTAAGTGAGGGATCCCTGGGTGGCTCAGTGGTTGACAGTCTGCCTTGGGCCCAGGGTGTGATCCTGTAGTCACAGGATCGAGTCCCACATCGGGCTCCCTGCATGGAGCCTGCTTCTCCCTCCGCCTGTGTTTCTCATGAATAAATAAATAAAATCTTAAAAAAAAATAAATAAAAGGACAAAATGAGGGGTCCTTATGATAGAACTATATTTTGACTGCATCAATATGCAGGTCATACCCTGGTTGTGATACTGTGTTACAGTTCTGTAAGATGCTACCACTGGGAGAAATTGAGTAAAGGGAGTATGTTTGCAGTAGTCCAGAAGAAGGAAGATCCTCTGGTAGAGCATAACTGTATTAAATTATATTCCCTGGTTTTTATAGAACCAAAGTGAAGAAGTAAAAAAATGATTTAGAGCCAACATTTTTGGAGTATTTATTAAATCCGGTAACAGAAGCAAGCCATATCCCATCTACACAAGGTCATGCTAATTTTACTATTCAGGAAGTCAACAAATATTTATAATGCATCTACTAGGTGCTGGGCACTAGTCTAGGTGCCGGCAAAGCAGTGATGAACAAGACCAATGCCCCTGAGAGGGCGAGGGTGAAGTCGGAGAATTGCACAACTTAGTAGGCATCTCTAAGACTCCATGAAACATGTTAATTCCCTGTATCTGCTTCAGCTGAGCCCTATTCAGGGTCAACTTTGGGAAAAAGGAGAAAAACAATTGTGCAATGGCAAATACCACCCAAGTAACTCAACACACTACTACTACTACTACTACTACCGATTTCACTATTAACATTTTGGAGGGTTAGAAGCCCAGAACTCTAGCTAGATTGTTTATACATCAGCTTTCTCAAGAGCTCTCAAGACATCTTGAGGAGGGGTTATACAAAATACACATCTTACATGATGGAACAGATTTCTTGGTTATTAAGAGTATCTGGGACATCTTCCTAGAAACCCCCTCACTGACATGTCAAGATCACGCCTCCACTCTTTTTCACTCCGAAAGAATTGTTTTCTTGCCTACTTAGTTTTGGTTTTGCTTTCCTATTCACCGGTTACTGGGGTGAGAGGTGACTTTCTGGGGTGAGAGGGGACTCGCCCAAAAAGAACTACCACCTATCTCTCTATAAAGAATGCTGGCTATTTTTATAGAATTTGTGTAACAGCAAACATATAAAATATATAAAATCAATCTATGTGTGTTTTATATCTTTCAGACACAGACCAGAGTTAAACATTTTTAAATAAGAATACTGTCTGAATGAATACTTATGTAGCCTTAAGCTAATTGTATTTAAGAAAACTCTCATTTACAATTCCCTTGGATGGTAACAATGATAGTGAATTGAAAATGAGAGTAGTCTTTCCCCTATTATACATGTAATAAGGCAACTAGTTACCTGTTTGTTAACTATAGGAAGCTTCTAATGAGCCCCAGGAGAGAGGGGAATTCCCAAAGTTCTTAGGAGGAGAGAGCCTAGTACAAGTGCAAACTTAAAACCACCTTTAGAGCTCATCCTGTTTTGAGCCACTATCACAATGGAGGATGATGCTGGAATCAGGAATGGTCAGTCCTTTGTAGCCTGATGGAAAATTACAATAAAGAAAACACTTTTTGAGGCAGGTGCTGACAAATCCAGCACTGTGGCATGCCTTCCTCTTGGATTAGCACGCAGAATCTTACCTACATTCCATTTGAAAAGCCTGGGACAGAGGAGTATTCAAATTTGTCCCATCATAATCAGTCTTCTTAGCTGCATTTCTTCTTCTAACTGACCTGTAAATGGTGGAGGTCATCAGGGTTTACCTTAGGGACTTCTTTTAATGTCTACTTTTTCTAGGAAAGTGATCCCATCCATCTCAATAGCTCTATATGCTGCTAACTCCCAAATTTACAGCTCTATCCCAGACTTCTACTCTAAGTTCTAGATCCATATAACCAACCCCCTACTACTATCAGGCTTCTCAACTATTACATATCTAAAAACCTATTATCCCCTCAATCTTCCTTGCTACACTGACGGCTAGTCTCCAGTTGCTAAAGCCAGAAACAAAAAATTATCTTTTATAACCCTTTTTCTTATCCCCCATATCCAATTAATGAGTCTGGTAAAATTCTATCACTTAAATCTACCCTGAATCTCTCTTTCCTTACCAAACCTGATGGCCCACTCATTGTTAGCTGGACATCTGTAACAGCCTTCAATTTGTTTCCAGACTTTCCTTCTCGGCCCCTCTGACTCCATTCTCCATATTCCACATTTACTTCTTTAAAGATGAGAATTTCAAATGCACAGGCAAGTTGCAGGAGTAGTGCAAAGACTTTTATCTTTCCGAACCCAGTTTCAGACATGATGATCCATTCATTATCCCTGAATTCTCCAGTGAGCATTTCATCTCGTGCCATCAGGATGGTTATCACCATCTCATATGAAGAACCAGTTCAAGGTTTCCAGTTACCTTAATGATGTCCTTCGTCACAAATTCAATATAGGATCACACATGCATTTAGTCATCTCATCTCTTTAGACTCCTTCAACCTGACACAGTTTTTGTCTTTATTTTTTAATCATAATCTTGACAGTTTGGGGGACTACAGGCTAGTTGTTCTTACAAGGCACCTCCGTTCGGTTTGTCTTGTGTTTCCTCATGAAGAGATTCAGATCATGCATTTTTGGCAGAAATATCATACAAGTGATTTTTTTCCCCTTATTGCATCATAGCAGATTGTATCAGTTCAGGTTTCCCAAGAAACAGATGCAAGTTGAATTAAACCCAAGAGCCTTACTGGGAGAAATGCCTGTGAAGAATAAAGGGGAAGTAGCAGGAGTTGGCCAAGAGGGCCTTTTGACCAAGACTTGGGACTAACACCTGTGAAAGGAACAAAAGATAGACCTCAGGTTGCAGTTTCGTCCTGAGAAAACCTCAGCCAGACAGATGGGGTGTCCGTAAGGAAATGCTTTCTTTTAGAGGAATCCCACATTAGCAGGTACGGACAGGGTCAAGCACCCCCACCTTGCCCAGTAACTGGCCAGGAGCAGCCTAGGAGAGTGGACGTCAGCATTCATGGACATGCACTTAGTTCTTCCTTTCTATGAAGAGGCTGCTCAAACTCCCGTGGTGTGGATGTGCCATAATTTGGTGCAGCCATTCCCCTACAAGCTGTGTTCACTTTGCTTCCAGTTGTTTGACACAAAATCAATACTGCAATTAATACCAGACATCAGAAATGCCTGGGATGGAATGTGAAGCAGGCAGACTGTGAATTCCTTGGAGGAAGTTTGCAGGAAGCTTCTTTGTATATGGCCTTCCTGAATTCTTTCCCTCTCTGGCAGCAGGAAACAGGCGACTCAGCTGCTCTCAGCCTCCTGGAGGCCTAGGAGAGCTGACATAGTTTGGTGGGGCCCAGGTCAAACTTCCATTGAGAAGCACATGAATTTCAAAGTAAAAGTTTCTCCAAGATCTGCAGCTCTCCAGTCTTTCCTCCCAGCTCTGGTTTTCTCTGCCAAGACCCCCCCACCCCAGAAAGCAAACCTTATCTGTGCCCAGCAGTCTGTAGATGCTAGCAGCCAAGTGGGCAGAAGCAAAGACAATCTCAGGTCCAATGTTCCCAGAATCTGTTCCGAGTCCACCTAATAAATAATGAGGAAATGTTTTCCTATGAAAACTACCTAGAATGTGGATTCTAAGCAAAGCTGTCCTGTTGTCAATTTAAAGTAGAAATGTGATGACACAAAACCAGTTCATTAACTTAAATTCAGAGTAATGAACTAAAAAAACTTAATGGAAAACCACTCGGTTCTCTGCCCTCCTTGCTGAGGTCAACTCAGTACAGAACCCGGAGAGAGATAATGAGCCTGAAACAGGCCATGCTTCACAACATCTCCAATCAAAGGCGCTTTGTAACTAATAAGGACAGAATCAAAGAATTGTGTCTTAGCTGCTTCTGCTGTACGGTGGTCATGAATTTTATGCATCCTAGGATAAACACACTTACATTAAAACATACTACCCTAGGGGCGCCTGGGTGGCCCAGTCAGTTAAGCGTCGAACTCTTGGTTTCGGCTCAGGTCATGACCTGGGATTGAGCCCTGGTTGGGGCTCTGTGCTCCACACAGAGTCTGCTTGTCCTTCTCCCTCTGCTGCTCCCTCCTGCTCATGCTCCCTCTAGCTCTCCCGCTATCTCCACCTATCCCTAAAGACAATAAAAAAAATCTTAACCCAAAAAAAACCAAAAAACCAACCACTCTAATTGTATACCTACTGTAAGAATTTATAATTTTCAAATTACTCTTTTTTGGTTCAGTGCAATTCTACTCATTCTTTTCTATTCCACGTCTCTGTGATTTTTTTTAAGCCTTCCACCCACAAATTAGCCTACAGAATATTAGTCATTTTTAGGACTGCGATATCAGCTAGCAATGATTGTTTGGATAATCAACTCTGTCGAAACATAGCAGAGTGGTTACATTTACCCTACACACATATGCTATGTTAGTGCCGCCGTGCATTGAGTGCATCCCTGAAGATGTTCAATACTGAACTCATAATACAGTGTACTACTGTTCTCCCCACAATGAGTGCTGACAGGCAGCCTCAACTCAGGAGGGCGAGCACGGCAGAAAGTACTGAACAATCTTGGGTAATGAGCACACGCACTGCCACACGCGCTTACCCAATGAGTGCTCCACAGGCACCTCTCCGGTTGAAAGCAGTCTGTGACATGTAGTATCCCCGCCTTGGGCCTATTTTGTGTTCTAGCAAGCCATTTTGACCATAAATGGACAAAAAAAAATGTACACATGACAGTATGGGACCTGCTGCAAATGATCAAGGACAGGTATTATTCTAGGTGCTGAGATGAAAGTGTTATGAAAGCAAAATATGCCCTCAAGGAAAGTCATGGAAGGAGGGTAGAGATCAAAGGGAGGTTATATTGGTGAAAGTCCTTCAGTATCATGAAGGCATCGTAAACATTACTGCAGCCTGGGACAAAGGACTGAGGACTTTTTCGACAGGCGGGTAGCATTTCATGACTTAGGGGTATTAGAAAAACCAAACTGGAAAAGCAAGTGCCAATGTTAGAGATCAGAATCATTTCTCCACAGGGCCTCTGCTAGAGCCGTAGCCATAACCATCCTCCATCTAGGGTCAGTTACCACCATTCCATCCATTCCACCCTCCCTTCCTCCTAAATTGCTCCTTCCCATGGATACAGTCCACTAAATTATAGAGGGAAAGAATGAGAAGAAAGAAGGAACATAAAATATCACTTTTTATTTTCTCAGGCACACAAGTGATCTGGGATATCAATTATCACCCTTCGAATTATCTATTTTAAATCTTCTGGCATCGTAGAAAATAGTTTGCAGCAATCACTCAGCAATTTAGAAGTACCAAGTTATAATTTAGTTGTGCAATTAACAGTTCAAGTTCAATATGCAAAGTTATTAGAACTCCTGAGTTTCAAATATTCTGTGGACACAGGTGATTCCTCTCCCTTCTTTAAAGGCTTTTAAAAAGAGATGAGCTTTAAAAGAATTATATCCTATATAGCTTATTGTAATAGAAATCAGCAATGTCCAATCTAAAAAACCAGAGAGTGTTATTTTAGCTATTGTTCTGGTAAGTGAGGGGCCCCCGAAACAAAATTCCATCACTGAAGTCAAGTCATCAACCCTAGGTCAGTATCACTGTTCCTGAGGTCCTCATGAACCTTTCTTTTTCTCTGCGAATGCCACTTGGTTTTGAATAGCATGGATTTACCATGCATCTGAAGATTGGCCCGTATCACCCTGGCAGACACCTAGCTACTTTCTCAAGCATTCTAAAGCTAGTCCCACAAATTCTGACGTAAGTAAGCCATACATAGCACCTTCCCCAAGAACAGTCCAAATCAGCGTCGCACATTTAACACACACAGAACTGCTGGGACTTGCTGGTAGCTGTACCACTTAGCTCAGTGACAGCAAGGATAAGTAAGAGAAACTACTGAACTTAGCCTCTCAAGGAGAGAAATGTTTTGGAGTCATATCTGACCCTATAAAAGCAAAGTCATCTTAGGAAGGTTTGCAGTTGGTTACGAGGTACATAAAACGAGTATGGCTGGCTCTGGATAAATCCACACAGTCACTTTTGAACACAAACTCAAAACACATGTTCTAATGACAGAGATCTGGTTCTATTATTTTCATAAACCAAAGGGTACAGATTTCAAGTTATTTCACAAATCAGATGATCAAATGAAAATGGACATGAAAGCACTTAGTAAATTATCACATACACGTTTTAAAAAGATGTGCTCTTTAAAAACAATTTATATGACAAAATTTGGCAAAGAGTAAACAAAAACATTTAACAATAAACCAAAATATATGGAAACTAAGGAAAAGGCCCAAAAGAGTTAAAAATGGAATGTATCTTTCATCAGATTTAGAAATTAGGTATGTTGTATGCTTTTTAAAATGTGCATAAAACAACTTTATACTGCAAAATAAAAACATTTTATTTTACAAATACACACTCTATAACGGGAGGCATTATTTGGGCAACATAAAAGGAACCTATAAAATCTGTTACTGCCATAAATCTGGGATGCAAGGTTAAAGATGGGGTGAATAAGGCATGGCAATGCTTCATAAAATTTATAGAGAGCACGTCCAATACCCAGTAACCAAATTCAGCTATCAAATAACATGAATATAATAGATTGCTGTTTACCTAGAGGCCAGAAATAGTCAAGAAAAGGAAAACTGCAGCTTTACATTAGTAATTTAGAAATAGTAAATCCATACTATTTTAAGTAAAAATGGATGATTTTATTATATAAAATTATAATTGGCAGCATATGGAAAAATTATTTCTCTTCTACCTTTTATATATTTAAGTATGAAGCAAAATGCAATAATTGGAAGAACTCATTACAAACTACCAAAAGGTATTTATTTGGTGAAATTATTCAAGTTACAAAATGCTAAGTAAATAAATGCACTTCAAAATACATGAAGTGTAACACAAGTCTGAAAGGAGTGATCTTAAATGATTCCTCTAACAAAAACTAACCAACAAACAAGAAGCACAAGAAAAATATTGTCAAGGTTAGGCAAAGAAGAATAAATCAAGCATATTGTTCATTGAGATTATTAAACTAAAATTACTTTTAAAAATAAAAATAATTAGGATAAAAAAAGAATAAGAATATTCTAGTATCTTATTTTTTTTTCTATCAATGAAAGAAAGAAGGATTTGGAGGCCAATTAACTACTGTAGACTCTCGGATCAGGTGCCTCTTGGATCATTTGCACTGAGGTCTTCTTGATGTGGACATATCAGTGAACTTCACTGTGACCCAAAGGTGAGAAAACTTATACATGATGAAGGAAAGGAAAACAATTATAACTGCAATCAAGCAAAAAACTTAACGCGTTAAAATTATCGAGTGCAATGTGTCTCTAGCATAAGACTAGAATACTCTGCTTCCAAAGAATTCTTTCGCACTTTAATAAATCAGGGCAAAGGTTTTACCCTAATAAAAGGCAAATGGGGGATCCCTGGGTGGCTCAGCGGTTCAGCGCCTGCCTTTGGCCCAAGTCGTGATCCTGGAGTCCCGGGATCGAGTCCCACGTTGGGATCCCTGCGTGGAGCCTGCTTCTACCTCTGCCTGTGTCTCTGCCTCTCTCTCACTGTGTGTGTCTCATGAATAAATAAATAAAATCTTAAAAAAAAAAAAAAAAAGAAAAAGAAAAGAAAAGGCAAATGGGAGGTCTCTGATAAGGTGGAATTTTCATGGCAAAAAAAAGAGATACCAACTGGAAAATTTGCATTTGTATCTATAATCTGGGTTGTAAAAAAACGAATCAAGTTCACAATTAAACCATTTTAAAAACATAAGGTGATATATGAGTAATACATAGGTCATATTAATCATATGCCAAATTATTGTATGCTATACTCCTAAGTGCTACTAATAAATACACTCAATTCATGCTACAAGAGAAAGAATTGAGACTTAATTTCACATTTCAGAATTCCTGAGTCTTATCAGAGAAAAACAAGTACCAAAAAAACAAATCAAATAAACCTACCTTATTGTAGGGCAAATAATACAAATTTGGGTATTAACATTATAGTTTTAAAGCTGAAGACTATGGGGACATATATGTAATTCAGTGGACTTATAAACATGATTTTAAAGCTTGTTTTTTTAAAAAGGCGATTTGATCAAACAAGGCCACCTGAGTGACATCTTCAATGATGGTAAGCCCATCATTTTAAAGGAAAAAATCTTTATCTCAAAAGCTGAAGATGAATATAAAAAGAAAAAGAAGTTTATTTTACTAAAACTTTTTAGTAAGACTGCAATGGGACAGCCCTTTGATGAAAGATCTAAGGAGAGTAAAGCCGATGAAATGAAGAACATGGGTTCTAATTTGAGCCACCACCCATTAAATGATTTCCCTTTTGCTTTGCATATTACACAGTGAAAATAAAAAAGTATCTTAAGAGCACTTCAGTCCCACAATGTAGGATTTAAGCTTGTGTGAATAGGTGTAAATGGCCCTGCAATGATGCTTGCGAAAATACATTCAACCAAAAGTTAATGTCTATTTCTAACTTAGTCTGGAAAACGGAAGCAAAGTGGTCCCATTTAAAACAAAAGGCAAAACAAAAAAACCACTACATTTTCTGAAAAGGACAAAGAACATCTAAAGAATATCATACATTTAAAAGTATATACTTTTACTCATCATTTTAAGTAGGGAAGATGCTTACGACTAATATTCATGGACTTTATAAATAAAGACACTAAGCAGAAAAATATTTGGGTTATTTCTCTGTTCATAAGTACCCAGAAAGAAAACAATTAAAAAAACACTAAAGTGCAGACCTATAGGCCATTGAGGGCATAATAAATGATCAAGAGGTGCAGCCCATATTTGCATCTACATTTACACTTACATATCCAGAAAATGATCTTCCTTTAAAAAAATTGTGCAATTTAAAAACCAGTCAGTTTTGTTTGTGCCGTAATACAATTAGAACTTGTCTCTGCCCACTAGTAAGGTGACCACTAGACCTTGGACAGCACACTAGCTCTTGACAATCATACATTTCATTAGAGTCATACAATATTGATTCCACCTCCAGAAAATGTTAGGGTCCTCTTGTTGTAGAATGAAGAGCCACTGGTATTTGGTTGATTGCCTTTAACCAGAGAGGTTTTCAGTTCCATTTCACAAGCTACAATAGCTGCATTCAATTCCACTTGAGCTCGATGAACTACATAAAACATGAGGCCTATGCTTATAATAATCTGTGAATAAAAACAAAACATTACGGTTAATAATATTTTACACGGAAAAAAGAGGGAAGAATAAACCCAATAAATATTTGGGTTAGAAATGTTTCAAGCAGGACGCTACTTAAACATGGTCAGGTAATAATTTTAATAGGTTATCACCATTGCCATTTATGCTTTCCTCTGCTGCTTCTACTGGGAGTAGAGGCTACAACATATAAGTAACCGACATAGGGTATCAGGTTAACCCAAGGCAAGCATATACATCCCTTTTAATCTATATAAATGATGTTTGCTTGATACAAATCAAACTTGCCTCTTTGTACCAAAAAGCTTCTTTCAAGGAAAAAAAAATGTCTATAACAGAGGTCTGCTGGCTGAATTTTATTCATGTAATTAATGTAATATCATATCTTGCATGACTATAAATGTCCATAGGTATTCCTAAGTCCATTTAGAGAGAAGCACTACCATATGCACATGAACTACCTCCGTGCAGCCAAAATTTAAAATATTAAGAACCACTTTTAAAAAATGAAATGCCAATAAACTTCAAAAGAAATTGACAAGAGATCGTGAATATGAAATTGTGCTTAGGGAAAAACAAAAATAAAGGGAAACATGGTGATTAAAAAAAAAAAAGGCGAGTCAAAGGGATACTAGAAAAAGCACTGAAATGAAAGTCAGGTGCTGGTCTAGGTTTAGCCACTCAACTAGTGATATGATTTCACATCACTATGTGGGCTTCTCCCACTGTCCAATAGGAAGTTGTGATTCCTCTTTATGTGTTAATGTGCTTTAACATTCTATGTTCATCACAATGTTTAGGCAGTACACATCTTCTAAATGGCACTTCCAAACTTCATTTGTAAATCAGTTCTTCAGAGTTTGGAGCAAATATTCTCAGTGCAACAAGGTTATTAGAACAGGTGATGTTTAATGACCCAGTAAGTTTCAAAGGCTGCTCTAACCATAGTGACCCTAAAATATAACACTGTTTCAATTAAACATGCTCATAATTTTAATAGTTTTGTGGGAAAGCATTGAGGGTAGTGGGAGAAGGATAGAGGCAGAGCACACGGGGTGAGGGGGGGTCCAAGAGGGGAATTTGGAACCCTTTGGGGGGGGGGCACTAGTAAGTAGGTATCCATTCCTCAATATAATTCTGAGCAAATTAGGTATTTTAAAGGTGGGCCTTCAAATCTTCTGTTTGTTCTCTAACAGGTTAGCTCTCTTTAAAAAAAAACAAGATCTGCTTTCTGAAAACCCAAGGTTTGATACTTATCAGTGTTATGGTGATGCCATGAAAAGACATGGAAAAGATGTTAGAAACGACTTAGGAAGGGTGTAGATGAGATGCTAAGCTCTGCCTCAGACATGCTGAATTTGAGGTGCCTAACAGATACCCAAACCGTTCAGGGAATGGGTCCAAATCTATGGAAAGAAGGCTGAGCTCTTGTATTAAGGGAGTCCTTACACAAATAAACATGATAGCAGCCACCACAGTAACAGGATTTGCCAAAAAGGACAGTTTTCAGAGTAAGAACAGAAAGGAACACCAATTTTGGGGTGAAAAGAGGAAGAGATACTGATAAATGAACCAGGTAAGCAGGAAAAAAAAATCTAAATAGTTAAGAGAAGAAAGTGTTTTAAAAAGGTTTAAAGAGTTTTAAAAGTGTTTAAAAAAGGTTTTTTTAATAAAAGGGCATGGTTAACAGAATCTTAGGTTGCTAAGAGATCAAGCCAGAAGAGAACTGGAAAGTACATCTGATTTCAACAAAGTTAACAATGACATGACAGCCACAGCAAGTACGCTTAAATCTAGCAGAAAAAAATTTTTTTAGGTTCCTAGTGAGCGTACACTGGCTACATCTTTACATGGGATTTTCCCCAGATGCCCTTCTAGACAGAGGGCCCGGCAATTTGCACTTTTTTTTTTTTTTTTTTTTACCAACACGCCACCACCGTAGTGAAATGTAAAAAAACAAAAAACAAAAAAACTTGTTTTAAAAACAAGAGAATCAAACGCAAGTAAAAGGACAATCCTTCTACACAAAGGCATCTCTTCCACTGTCAAGTGGAGAGCAAGCTGAGAGCCTGAGCAGAACAGAAGATTATTAGTGGGTTTCTTAGATGAAAATTACAGGTTTTCTCATTTGAAGGCTTCTGATTTTTCTGGTAAGCAAAGGAGGTGATCTGTTGAGACTGACGAGGAAAATGGGGATAAAGGAGTCAAAATTGTGAGGGGCTGAGATAGGTTTGCAATAGTCATTAAGGAAATGAGGGAGTGGGAAGACAAAGGAAACAGTTGGGAAATGGGGGTAATGTTGAGAAACCAGCAGAAGGTTTGTGACAATGAATTAAATATTACCAATCTGGTTGTATGACTTCCTGAAAACAACAGGTGCAAAGCATATCAAAACTTGGATTCATCCAGGGTTTTGGCTGGTGGGTACACAGAAAAATATAGGGCATGGAGAAGAGTAACAGAATTGAGAGATCACAGAATCCAAGTTGGATCTATTTTGTATTGCTTAATTTTACAGATACTGGATTCTATTTAGGTGGCTATAAAGCTCAGAGGCAAATTTGTGGCTTTCTAGTAAAATATGAGAAACCTCATGAATACACTTACTCTACTAACTTTATTATTTTTTTTACTCTACTAACTTTAACCTAAGCTTCATCCTTTTCTCCTATGTACTTCCCTCTTCAAGAGGACTTATATGCCCTCCTGTTTTATTCTCCTGTGTATCTTTTGTAAGCTGAATTAAACCCCTTCTGAAATATACGAGGCTATAAGTAACATCAATAAATAAAACTGAGGCATAAATACAGCTTTACTTTTTGTTGTTGTGGTAGTTACTATTGTTTTTCACAGATGTTAAGGGCTAAGAAATATTTGCTCTTTCTCCCCCCCATCTTATATGTTAAGCTTAAATTTGTCAACTCAAAGGGGTAAGAACTTGATGGGGAAAAAAAGAAGGCCCTGTATTTTTAGAAACACTTCTGACAAACATGTGAACTATTTTGTTTTAGTATAATTCTACCAATTACAGTTGAATGATTCACTAAGATGCGCAGAAATATAAAGTATCAAGTAGTAAAAATCGTATGAAACCTACTGAAAATAACAAGTTCTAATTACTCAAACATAATGTAAAGGGGAAAAGATACTTCAAATGGATTATTCATTTTCAGGAAACTAGAAAAACATAAAAGGTACTTAAATTTATACTAAAAAAAAATCTGAGAATGCAGTATATGTTAGACTGTTATAGTACCTCAGGATAATTATAAACATAAATTACCATGTAGATATAATGCATAAAAAGTTTAGGATGTGATTAACCTACTACATTAATAAAAATAAATCAACTATAATAAAAACTCTAAACCTAGGGATCCCTGGGTGGCGCAGCGGTTTGGCGCCTGCCTTTGGCCCAGGGCGCGATCCTGGAGACCCGGGATCGAATCCCACATCGGGCTCCCCGTGCATGGAGCCTGCTCCTCCCTCTGCCTGTGTCTCTGCCTCTCTCTCTCTCTCTGTGTGTGACTATCATAAATAAATAAAAAAAAAAATTAAAAAAAAAACAAAAAACTCTAAACCTAGATTTAGGTTCTTTGTGTGTGTGTGTGTGTGTATGCATATACCTATGTATGTGTGTATGTGTATATATATAAACTTTGTATAAAAAAAGTAAAAAAAAAAAAAGGGATTCCCTGAATGTCAAAAATATTACAAAATTTTTCCTAAAACTAGCCATTTAGTTGATAAGCTTTATAGTTCAATGTAAATATTCCTGGGTTTACTCGGTTTACTGAACTTGTACTCAAAAACAGAAAGAAAATCAACTCTGGCTTTATCATAGTGATTTTAATACAATATAGTACCTCAAAAGTTGAGAATACTGCTAACACTAAATTTCCAATATGATATCGTACGTTTAAGAATAAAACTTAAAACTATCAAGTTAAGGGACCAATAAGATGTTGGCTACCTCAGTGTCATCCACTCAGTAAACAACAGTCCTCATTATGAGCATAGTTTACAGAGTCAAATGCCTTGGTTCATATCGTGATTCTACCCCTTGCAGCTGTGACTTTAGACAAATTACTCTCCACTGGTGTGCCGATAAACTAGCTCTTGGAGATGAGATAGGAATCTTGATTTGGAGCACCTGCCATTTTCCATGGTCTAAATACTCCTGCCACGATCAATTTCAAGTTTACCACTGCTGAGAGTTGGGAAGAAATGTACACAATTGGCTGGAGATAATAAAAGTACATACCTCCTAGTCTTTGGGTAGGGATTAAATGAGCTTAAATATACAGCATATAAAGCTCTCAGTAAAAGCGATTATCAACTATTGCTAAATCATCAAAAGTTATGGTGATTTCATATTTTGGTAAATCTCAGGAAGGACATGTAACACGACTAAAGAAATGGATTTTTTAAACTCTTCCTGTTGCAACTTAAAGGAACTGAGTAAATATGTCTACATAGCAGAATTTTTTATCAATCTTGTAATTGTAGGTATACTATAATTTGCATGTCAATTTGTACCAGTCCATTACACAAATCTTATTTGAATTTGTAATGGACTACAAATGGAATGGAATAAAGCAATACTTTCTTAAAAAAAAAAATTGTTCTACATCAAATTGTACTAGAAAAAAATTTCCATTGCCAGTATAATACCCTTTTAAAATTACCAATTGCAGAGTTTAATAATTTGAAGAAAAGGTAAGATAAAAACCCAACTTTACCAAATCTCACTAAAATTATCTTCAGATAGTATTAACACTTCACAAAAACTCAAAAAGAATGAGAACTTTGAAAATCACTGCAAAAAGAACCTTATTTTTCTCAATCTCTTTTTTAAAGAATTTTTATTTATTTTTTAAAGATTTTATTTATATATTCATGAGAGACACAGAGAGAGAGGCAGAGACACAGGCAGAGGGAGAAGCAGGCTTCCTGCAGGGAGCCCGACGTGGGACTTGATCCTGGGACTCCAGGATCACGCTCTGGGCTGAAGGCAGGCGCCAAACCGCTGAGCCACCCGGGCTGCCCAAGAATTTTTAATAAGTTTCAATTCAGTTCAATAAACTTCCATATAACCACACAATTAAAATGTAAATGTCAAAATATAAAGTATAATTGAAAGAGAACAAGAAAAGATATAAAAAGGGAAAAATCCTCCTAAATTATTTTCAATGAAATACGTTAGGCTTAAATCAGCAATGCCATACAAAAAGAAAATTTTAAAAAAAATCAAAATAAAAAAGACCTTTGGCCTCAAACTCACCTGTAAACAAAAAACAAAATATCCACTAACACTCTGTTCTGCAATGACATCTTCCATCGTCCGCAGGGTGGTACCCAAGTAAGAATTCAGAAGCTGAGTAGGGAGGAGTCCAACCGAAGATGCCATCAGATAGTTGGGTAAGGAGAGATCAGTAATCTAGAAAAGCAGATTAAAGCAGATTGATTCATTATCAAGTCATATTTCAATTTACATAAAACTTTGTACCAACTTAAAGTACCAAATTTTGGTCTTTCCTAGTTTGAGGGAGTAAAAATGGTATTTTGTGACTCTATCCTATGCATTCTAGTTTATATGGATATTATTTTTATTTTTTGGTATTAGTTTTAAATATACATCTTCCTACTTGCATTTCTTTATGGGTTTCCAGGGTCAGAGTATAACAACAACACAAGTGCTTAGAGGTACACGAATAAGAAATGTATACTATAAACAAAACCATCAAACTTTAGCAAGAGAGGTAAAAGATTTTGAGTAATTATAGAAACATTTCTGGATAAGAATGTTGTGTTATTGTTGTTACTAGTGTTATTAACCAAACTTTTTTTCTTTTTGCTAATGTTAAGATGTTTGTTGTTGTAGGTTTTTTTTTTTTTTTAAGATTTTATTTATTTATTCATGAGAGACTCTGAGAGGGAGGCAGAGACACAGGCAGAGCGAGAAGCAGGCTCCACGCAGGGAGGGAGCCTGATGCGGGACCGGATCCCAGAATCCGGGATCACAGCCTAAGCCAAAGGCAGACAGGTGCTCAGCCACTGAGCTGCCCAGGTGCCCCAAGATCTGGTATTTTAAGAGTGACCCACAGTTACTCTAACTACAATCTAACCCAATCTAATGAATGTGTAATCCCTACTTTCAATAAAGCTACATTCATCTCTACTCAGATGGTTAGCTGGAGATCCACCACTGCTGGTTTGGAAAAAATACTACAGTGACTGGTTAACAATTTAACTAAATAATTACTGACTCCATGCTGCCCAGGCCAAGATGTTCTGGCAGGTGCCTGCGAGAGACAGAAAGGAAGATACGACTCCTACCTCAAAGGATTTACACACTGGCAAAGACACATCAACTACCTAAAAATAGGCGATAAGGGATTCTGGAGAAATCTTAAAGGGTAAACAGGGATTAATTTTAGCTGCAGGAATAGGGGCCAGAGGGCAACCATGTGGAAGAAGAGGCATTTGAAATGGACTCTGAAAACAAAACATGGTTTGGCAGGCAGAGACAGGTGGGATGGGGAAGCTAAGGTGTTCTGAGAATGAGCAAGGACAATGTGGCATGGAAGGTACAGGATGTACCAGTGCGGTTGGCAGTGGGGTTTGGGTAGTTTACAGAGCACACAAAAGGGAACCCTGTACAAGGCAAGTACTTGGGGTGACACTTGTTAGGGGCCTGCGGTGAAAAGGGAAACGAGTCTGTATCCAGGAGAAGAGCACCGGAGAGCCTAGTCAAAGAACGAGGTGAAGAGAGGCTCCTCTGTCAGTCTGGGGTACCTACAGCGACAGAGACCTTCCTACAGAACGAACATGCCAAATGTATAAAATGGGTACACACGGCAAAACGATGAATCACAAAAATCATGATATTGCAGTTAATAATAGAACATTACATGTTTTGGAAGTTGTCTTTAAGTATTTAAGTTCCAAAATATCAGAATGCAAAGCTTCAGTCCATAGTCTTTAAGCGTGATGAAGTTTCTCTAAGGAAAACAGAAAACTGACATTCAGATGTGAAATCAGTAATACCCAAAAGGCGATGTTAAGCACATCTCCTAAACGGGAAACAAGCCTGCAACTCAACTCTTTTTTTTTTTTTTTAATTTTTTATTTATTTATGATAGTCACACACAGAGAGAGAGAGAGAGGCAGAGACACAGGCAGAGGGAGAAGCAGGCTCCATGCACCGGGAGCCCGACGTGGGATTCGATCCCGGGTCTCCAGGATCGCGCCCTGGGCCAAAGGCAGGCGCCAAACCGCTGCGCCACCCAGGGATCCTGCAACTCAACTCTTTAACAACACCTTTGTCCAAAGCAGAAATCAAATTTCGCCAAACCTTTTATTTTTTTATTATTATTATTATTTTTTTTCTGCCAAACCTTTTATGACAAAAACCTCATCCTGGGGAAAAAGCAGGGGTCACTGTTTATATGTATGTCCCTTCTGAAAAGCTGTATGTCTAAAGAGAGTAAAAAACGGATTTTGGCTAATCATTCTCGAGTTCTGCTGGAGTGTCAAATAATTTAACCAGTACAGCAACACACAGACACACACATTTTTCGACTGTTTACTAACTTCGTTGAGATGAACAGATTGCAAATTATTCCAGCATTTCCTCTAAGCTCATATCCTATTCAGGATGGGCATCCAGCTCCATTCTTTGAAAAACATAAATCTCAAGCGGGGATGTCATTGTTATCCTGTGGCTCAGCTTCTGTGATCATTAAAACTCCAGGAAGAGTTTAAAAAGGATGCTTTTAATCCTCCAGAAGCACCGTAGAGGCACCTGCGTTCTTATTCCCGAAGGTACTGTGCTTTGCTTAGTTAGAGGTGTGATTTGTTTCTCTGGGCCAGTAGGGGTTAATGTAGACCATGACCTTATACCAAAGACATCATGAAAACAGAGAGCCCATCTCAGAGGGGGAGGGGGAAAAAAAAAAGAAGAAAAAAAGAAAAGAAAAATGCTTAACTCCAAAGAGCAAGAGCTGACTGATGTTTGGGGCTGAGAGTAAGAAAACCTCTATCTTCAGATGGATCACTCAGATGCTCCTGGAAGTGGGGGCTGCTGCCCCTCAGGCACAGCACAAAGTACAGCTCCCCCCAAAAAGCTCCCCCCCCCCACTTTCTCAGTTTCCAGCTATTTATGCAATGGCTTTACCGGCTTTAAGTGAATCCACTAAGAAACTACATAATTTTTACACTGAATATCTTGACATGGATCTAATGAAGAATATAAAGGTGATCTGTGTTCAGGAGAGCTCGAATTTTATCCACAGTTCTGCCAATCTTAGTTTCAGCAAATTATGCTTTCCTGAATGTTCTTGGCTTATACAATAAGGATGCTGTTTTTTTTTAATATTCTTTTTATTTATTCACGAGAGACACAGATAGAGAGAGAGAGAGAGAGAGAGAGAGAGAGGCAGAGACCCAGGCAGAGGGAGAAGCAGGCCCCATGCAGGGAGCCCGACGTGGGACTCGATCCCGGGTCTCCAGGATCACACCCTGGGCCGAAGGCAGGCGCCAAACCACTGAGCCACCCAGGTGTCCCAAGGATGCTGTTTAATCGAGAAAGTTGCAATGAAGGTAAATTCCAATTAAAAACATATCTAATAATATATAGAAAAAAATCGTAAACCCCCAAAATAATTTTAAGAAAGGAATGGTCAAAGGAAATGAAAATGAATATGGTTTCATCTTTTCATCTAATTACTATTTATTTGACAAACTGTGCTTTACTGTATATATATCCTCAAAATACTATCGATATTTCACAAACAGTTGCAAATGGCAACTACAACTACGTATACGCGGACGTCTTCCAGAAAATACAGTACAGTACTGTGAATGTATTGCTCTTCTGTATGATTTTCTTTTCTCTAGCACACTTTATTATATGACTACAGTAGATAATACATTACCTGTACGTAATAACAGACAAAATATCTGTGAATCGACTCCTTAAGCTGTCCCTAAGGCTTCCGGCCAACAGTAGGCTATTTGTAGTTAAGTTTTCGGGGAGTCAGAAGTTATATGTAGATCTGTGACTGAGCAGGGGCGGGGTGGGGGTCGACCCTGCGTCGTTTGAGGGTCAACGGTGGTTTTCACCTCCAGAAATATAAAAACTTCACAACCAGTGTAAGAAAAAAACATGAACTTATTCACCCTTCCTTTTCCTTCCCTCCCCAACATACCTCTCCCCCTCTGTCCCCAATCACAGTCCCTCTAGCCAGACACCTCAGAAGTCAGTGACAGGCTCATTCCTCCCTCCTGCCTGTCTTGTCCGTCCACTTGCTAAATCCCTAAAAAATCTACCTACTGTCTGTTCTATCCCTATGCAGTCTCTCTCCTCTCTAGTTTCCACAGGGAGACCTCCCCACCACTCACCACCTATGCTAAATCCTGAAGAAATCTTTTAAAAATGCAAATCTAGTCCTGCATTAATCCTTTCCCACTGCCATCAGAGTAAGGTTGGGGTTCACTTCAGCAGGCAACGTGCTTGACGACCCAGATTCTGATGATCACATCACATTATGTTCCAGGCACATCAGAATTCTCTTGTTCTTAGAACACTCCTTGCTCTCTTTTCCTTCTGGGCCCTTGTACACTGTTCCTTCTGACAAGGAAACTTCTATCTTTCCTCCCACTCCTCTTACTTGGGCAAAAGTCCTTGTCCTCAACCTCAACCGTATTTCACTGCTCAGTCATGGATGTCTCTAGCAAACCTTCCCTGAGCTCCCAGGCCTGTGTTAAGAATAGCTCTCAAGTTCTCTGATAGGACACTAGACCCTCCCCATCCTCTTCACACTAGAGAGTGACAGAAGATTTCACCATCTGTTTGCCCTTCGCCCTTCCCCCAGGCTACTAATTCTGTCAAGAAAGGGACCTGTCTTGTTCTTCATTCTGTCTTTAGTCTCTAGCACGATGCCTACTATGTATTAGGTGCTAAACGTACCAATATTCATTGGATGTGGACTGTAACATCAAAACTATTTATAAACATGGAGACTTCTCATAATTCCTGTTTATAAAGACGTTAGGACAGAAAGTCCACTTGCAATTAGTTGTTCAAAAATCGAAAACACCTTCCCCCAACCCCTCAAAAGGAAATAATGTCATAAATGAAAATTATCAGCAAAATTTATGCCATACCATACCTAGGAATGTTATTGATCTCCTAGACTGCAAGCACTTTAAAGGATTTGAGATGAACTTTGCCTTATTTGCTGCTATGACTCTAGCATCTAGAATAGCAGTGGGTACAGGTTGGGTACCTACCAGTTACTTATTAGGTGAATACTGAATGAGTACTGGAAGGATTTCCAGTAACCTCCAAGGTCAACCTAATGTCAAGCTTGAGGCCCTCTTGTTAAGCAGCAACTGTGAAAGTACTGGGGAAAGTCTTGCTACTGGAAAGAAAAAAAAAAAAAAAAAACAAGGCATGGGTTCTGAGAGACCCCACTCTAACAGCTGAAGAGGCCTTCAATGTATGGGCTTCTACGGACAAAGATGGGTAGGTCAGTAGGTCTACCTACAATTCAGAGGCCATTCAGAGGCCACCTTCATACATACAGACCTTTTCATTAGTTCAATGTACCTAAATTAGGAAGTGCTCTTAATGGTTCGTAAATATTTTAGGGGTCACTGATCCATTTGAGAATCTAATACACAGGGATCCCTGGGTGGCGCAGCAGTTTGGCGCCTGCCTTTGGCCCAGGGCGCGATCCTGGAGACCCGGGATCGAATCCCACGTCGGGCTCCCGGTGCATGGAGCCTGCTTCTCCCTCTGCCTGTGTCTCTGCCTCTCTCTCTCTCTCTGTGTGTGTGCCTGTGTCTCTGCCTCTCTCTCTCTCTCCGTGACTATCATAAAAAAAAAAAAAAAGAATCTAATACACACACACACACACACACACACACACACACTAACCCATTCCCCGGAAAAAAAAAAATACACGTTTCACTGCATATACTTTCTGGAACATAAATTTAAAAGATCTTATTGGTAGAGCTGAAAAACTACATAGGCTTATTATTTTTACTCATCCAGCAAAAATTTATCTAATGCCTTCTATACCTAAGACCCAGCTCTCAGCAGGGATAAAGATACAAAGAGAAAACCATAGCTGACAGTGTCCATTTTAAGTCATTCTGTACCACACTTAATGACCAAAATGTTCATTACATCCAGTAAAAGGTCACAAGAATCACTCCCCGTGTCATATAAGGAAAGCACAGGCATTCATTAATGCAAAGACTACAAAAATAAACGCCAAAATCTTAATGATTGTTTTCTTCTCTGTACTTAGCCATACTTCTCAATTTTTACAATGAACGCTGCTAAACAAATACTGCAGTGATTCAGTATTAACAGTGAGAAGAAAGGATCATTAGATAATGCTGGAACCGTGACAAGTATCATGACCCATCATCTGTATCTGAATCTATGGTCATAACTATAATACAGAATAAGAATTTAAGATGAGAAAACATTTTTATAAAACATACTACTGCCAAACTTAGAAGAAGGAGGGATGTTAAATTGTTGCTCAGAACATCTGCCTTCTTAAGAGCAAACTAGGAGACCTTGTCTAACCTTTCTTTACGAATAAGAAGACTGGGGGCCAGTCATTAAATGACTTCACCAAAGTCACAGAGGAACTGAGACAGAACTACAGGTCCCCAAAAGTCCACGAGGCTAAGACTTTACCATAATTGTGGTCTTACAATCACGAGTCAGCCCAAAACTTTTATTTACTTGTAAAATTAATTTCAGTTCAACTGTGAGCTAAATTACTAAAACTCTTTTTTCTTGACTACTCAGTGCAAAGGTGAGGAAAATACATTAGTTATATTCGCTTCAAGTTCATCTTTAATTATCTTTTGCTGTCATTTAGTTAGCACCCCGGTTTCACAGCTCCTTGCCCTCCCAAAACCAACAGAAAATCTTTCTGTTGCTGTTTTTTACCAATTATGGACCCACAAAAATAAAGTAAGTGATTAACAGTTTGCTAACACATAATTCTTTAAAATGATTTCACTGAGAAGTGAGCCAGGGTGATGGGGCCAGGTCTTGTACTTTTAAATTTACTCATTTCTACTTTGTTTGCCTTCTACTCCCAGTACCCAGGTACTTATTGCTTTTGTTTTTAAAAAGATAATTTTCTTAAATGCAAAGGTAAGTAAGATATACAGGAGAGCTTAAGGGCCTCGTCCTACAGATGCAGGGGCCCAGGCTTAATGGTTGTTTTATTAGTCACTGCTGAAGCTCTAATGCAAACTTTTTCTATCGAGTGCCAGGTAAGAAATATTTTAGGCTCTGTAGGCCATGGAGTCTCTGCCGCAACTCTGCCGTTTTAGCTTAAAATGAGGCACAACCAGTACAAACATGAATGAGCATGGCTGTAGTCCAATAATGCTACTTAAAAGGCACTGAAATTTGAATTTCATGTAACGTGCACACAATATTCTTCTTCTTTTGACATTTTTTTCCAATCATTTAAAGATGAAAAAAAACCTTTTGGTTTGGGTGCCATAAAAAATCGGATGGTGGACCCAACCAGGGAACACAGTTTGTCGACCCCTGCTCTAAAGTCCTGGGATAATGTCTAATTCAACTGTATAGAGCCTTGCCCAGAGCCTGACACATAGGAGGTCCACCCTACATTTATGCGTTGGGCTGTAGGGCAAGTGTTCTGCACCTGGAATCAGGAAATCTCTGAGAAATTCAGCTCTTCTTGGACCAACAGCAGAACCATGGGTAAGTTCGTTTCTATACCGTTCACTAACTGCGTGCTCCTGGGTTACTTTGCCACCTTGTGCCTCAGTTGTCTTAGTGGTAAAATGAGCCTTAGAGTTGATAGGAGTGTCAAGCAAGTAACATGCGCGTGTTAGAACAGCTTAAGTGTAATACGAATATTTGTTAAGTTACAAAAGAAAAAAAAATCTGAGTTTTGATGTCCTCTCTTTGGAATGCAGAGGATGGAAAGGAGGAAATGTTAAATAATGAGTCAACTATGTATCGTCACATCACGTAGCAGGTATCATTAAACACATGTTACAACAGAAAGTATGGCTTTAAAGAGCAACCATAACTTGCTCAAGATGTCACAGTAAATGTCAGAACCAAGTCTGATTTCAAGTGATAACCAGTCCTCTAAGTAACTTCCTCTTAGTCATGGATAGCTCCTCCAAGACCTGCTGTGATGATTAAGGGGTATCATATATGTAAATCTATACAACCTATGAATAAGACAATCTTTCATGGTATGCTTCATATTTTTATTTTAGGTTTCAAAGATTAAATGATGATGGATACAAAATTTCCCATGGGGAATTATTTAAGGAATGGAACCTATCAGATCTTTGACTTTTTTAAGCTTTTCCATGACCAAAGTAAAAAAAGAGAGACTATTTTTAGGATCTCCCCTCTGGAAGCTGCAAGTACCATTATGAATTCTGTTACCCATGTCAACCAATTATCACATGATACTTTTTGGATTAAAACCGACATTTCACAGAAGGCAACTTTAAACTACAGAAAGGGGCAGCCCTGGTGGCGCAGTGGTTTAGTGCTGCCTGCAGCCCAGGGTGCAATCCTGGAGACCTGGGATCGAGTCCCGTATCGGGCTCCCTGCATGGAGCCTGCTTCTCCCTCTGCCTGTGTCTCTGCCTCTCTCTCTGTGTCACTCATGAATAAATAAATAAAATCTTAAAACAAAACAAAACAAAACTACAGAAAGTCCAGATATCTCCAAAGGGACATCTGAGAGCAGATCTTAAGAGACTACGCTCGTGCTCACTACACGTAGGATGTTTGGAGTAATAACTGGGATGTTATTCCTGTGAATGTTTTTATTTTCCAACGTTACAGGCAAGTTTCTTCTAAGGAAAATGAAAGGAAAAAGGAGAACCTGACGTTTCAAAGCTACAGACAGGTTTGCTGTTTGAATCAGAAATATCACGTCTACCTCCTAGAATGCTGAGGATTAAAGAAGTTAACACATCAAAGAGCACTTAGTAATTGAGGAAAGGCAAGACCTGGGAGAGAGGTATGTATGCTAAGAGGGTTTGGAATTTATCCTTAGGGGAAAAGAAAACCCACCGGAGAGTTTCCCAAAGGAGAGCAACAAGATCAGATTTGCATTTTAGGGGATGCCTGGGTGGCTCAGCAGTTGAGCATCTATCTGCTTTGGCTCAGGACTGATTCTGGGGTCCTGGGATCGAGTCCTGCATCGGGCTTCCTGAAAAGAGCCTGCTCCTCCCTCTGTCTATGTCTCTACCTCTCTGTGTCTTATGAGTAAATAAAATCTTAAAAAAAAAAAAAAAGAGAGAGAGAGATTTGCATTTTAGAAAGATCTTTCTGAAGAGAGAGAAAGTTGGCAATTCTTGGTCCAAAGGCAAGGAGACCAGGTAGGAGGCAGAGATGCCTGAAACAGTAATGGTAGCAGGTCAAATAGAAGTTTTCAGGAGGTTAAGATCCATAGGACTCAGCCAATGATTAGTTGTGGGGGATGAGAGAGAGAGACAGAGAGAGAGGGAGGGAGAGAGAGAGAGAGAGAGAAGGGAGATAATCAAGTGACAGAGTCATGGAGACTGCCACCGAACACCCCAGTCCTAGGTCCTTCCTGGCACATGCCTAGCTCTTTGAAGTTACCGCTTGCTGGCCAGGTAACTTGTTCAGGCCAGTAAAAAGTTAGATTATTTCCAGATGAAAGCTTGAAAAACCAGTGTGCAATTCACCATGTCACAGTAACGAAGTGAAAGATGATGGCTGTCAGCCTGCTGACAAGTGACCCAGAGCAAAGATTCCCTGCCTCTTCCCCAAACCAAGCTGAACCTGATTCTGTGTCCACAGGTAAGTAAACCTTTACGTTTTAACCCATGGAGATTTAGGGGTTTTAACTACAGCATAATTTAACCTGTCCTGACTGCAGCTGTAAGAAATGCTCATCCAAGACATGTGTCCAGGTCAGAACGATACTTAGGGACACACACAGAAACTATATGTCTATAAATCTGTCTTTATAGGCAGTAATAACTACAGATACAAGATTACATTAAAAGCGGGGGAGGTGGGAGCTTTAAATATTTCCCAACTCCCCTCCCCCCCAAAAAAAGTGTTTTTTTAAAAAAGGAAAAAATTTCAATAGGTACCTGGGAAATTACATTTCTTTTGATCTAATAACTGCTACTATAAAGTATATGTATGTTTTTATTTCAGTAGTTTCAAAAGTGGAGAGCGTCAGCTTCCTTACCCCTCTTTAGCACACGTGGAAAAAGCAAAGCAATACAGTCCGTCATAGTCACAAAGCAAAGGAGAGATCCCTCCCTTCTTCTATATACTAACCTTTACGATCCGGTTCCTGGGTCTAAAATGTAAATACCACTACCTTCACCACTAATAACTGCAACAGTGACTGAGAATTGCCTGTGTGCCGGGCAAACACCTAAAGCCTTCACTGCACCAGCTCACTGCCCCCTCATAACTCAGCGTGGGCCAGTCCAGGACTATTTCCAAAGCTTATGCCTCTCGTGACCACTACATCTTACTTCCTCTTTAAGGTAAGCTCAGATTAATTTCTTTAATCACGAGCATTAAGAAAATGACTTTTAGCTGGAATAGAGGAGAAAGGGGTGGGAGGGGGAGGATTTTTTTTTAAATGACAGGAAGAAGACAAGAGAGCCATGCCTGGAAAGTGGGGAGGCAGAGGGGTAGGGGTAGAGAGTTTGGAGACAGAACGAAGATGGAATGAAGCCAGAGAGGGCACAAGTTCGGAAAGTCAGACTAAAATAAGTATCAGCCTCGGGCGCCTGGGTGGCTCAGTGGTTGAGCCTCTGCCTTTGGCTCAGGGCGTGATCCGGGGGTCCTGGGATCGAGTCCCCAAGCCGGGAGCCCGCTTCTCCCTTTGCCTCTCTCTGCGTCTCTCATGAATAAAATCTTTAAAAAAAATAATAAAGTAAGAATCAGCCTACACTAAACTTTCTTTTCACCCACATACCCTGGGAGAACTCAGTAAACTGTTTTGGTCGAAAGAGCTAATAAAAAAAAATGATAAAAAAAAAAAAAAAAAGAAAGGAAGGAAGGAAGACATTGCTAAAAAGCAGGTAGTTAAGAAATGAACAAGCTGTAACAGACTATATCCCCTGGCTCTACGATCCCCCCTGCTATGGCTATGAGTAAAAAACAGTATGACAAACCTTATCAGCCCATCCTGGTTTCAAGCTCCCCCCTTGGTGGTTGAGTGACCCTGAGAAAGTCCCTGGAGGGCTGAGCCTCTGTTTCTCTCACAGTAAAATTATGCCAATGATATCTATTGCAAGAGGCTGTTTTCCATTTTTTTCCTTCTTTTCTCTTGACCCCACAGCACCAACTTAAAAGAGTTACCCCTTGTCAAGTGCAGTTTCAACTACATAATTACCTTACATTATTCTCAAGCACAAAGTATAACTTCTTATTCATGTAATGTTAAAAAACATTAAAAAAAAACTATCTTATTTAAAGATTTTATTCATTTATTTGAGAGAGAGAAGAGAGGGTGAAGGTGAGGGAGAGAGAGAATCCTTAAGCAGACTCTCCACTGAGTCCAGAGCAAGATGATATGGGGCTCAAGCCCAGGACCCTGAGGTCAGAACCTGAGCCAAAACCAAGAGTTGGATGCGTAACTGACTGAGCCAACCAAGCACCCCAAAATGGTTTTATTTTTAATTAACAAATATATGAGTTCTCATTATATACCCAGGACTACAGTAGCTACTAAACATACAATGAAGAAATAGAACCATGGGTTGGGACCCTATCATCAAACCATAGCGCATAGGTTTACCTTACCATTTACTTAGTACCCAAGTGACCTCGGGTAAGAACAATAGTAATGGTGACAAAAACCAACACGTGTTTGTTAAGCTAGGTTCTACTGTATGTATTTATCTTGTGTAATTCTCCCAATAATAATCCTATGATGTAAGTAACCACTAGTTTCCCCATTTTGCAAATAATGAACTGACCACAGAGAGGATGAGCAACTTGACCAAGGTCAACAGGTTCTGTGCAGACAGTAGGACTCCAGAGCAGTCAGTCCTGTGCTCCAAACTGTTAAACAACAGTCTACACCATACTCATAAATACACTATGCAGGGATGGTTTAAAGATTAGAAATGACATTTGGAAAGAGCTTAGGATAGGAAGCACACAGTAGGTAAAACAAGAAAAAGCACAAGGAGCGCAGCCCAGGTGGCTCAGCGGTTTAGCGCCGTTTTCGGCCCAGGGCGTGACCCTGGAGACCATCGGGCTTCCTTGCATGGAGCCTGCTTCTCCTCCTGCCTGTGTCTCTCATGAATAAATAAAATCTAAAAAAAAAAAAAAAAAAAAAAAAAAAGGCAAACTAACAGAAAGAAACTCTTTACCGCTTAGTCCCAACCCTCTTCCAAAGTCTTAGAACACTAAACTAAGAACTTAGAACACTAAACTTAGAACACTAAACTTCCTCTCTACAAAAAAAAAAAAAAGACCCTTATCTCTTTTCACACCTCCATGAGTCTCATTCTACAGTCACTGCTATTGAGTAGAATCAACATGAGATTTGCAAAAGGAATTTAAAAATTAAGAAAAAAAAATTCTTGATTTCATCACAAAAATGGTAGGGTTAGAATTCTTTTTTCTTTCTTTCTTTTTTTTTTTTAGGTAAACTGCTAGTTTATTGAAATTGCTTAACCTGGTGGTTACAGCTTGTGAAAATAATATGTTGGTGCGCTAGGAATTGGTGATAAAAATCATTCAAAATAATGAATCAGGAGATATTTAAAAGGATACCACACTCCTAAAAACACCAATTTTTATCTTTTAGGAATCAGCGGTTGGAAATATTAATACAAAACAAGATGAGAAAGCTTCTAGAGCCTAACAATTTATTTTTGAAACAATACAATGTGTCAGAATCACTACCATAGTATAAAATACATCTATTCCTACAGTTTTGAGTGCTGTAACCCTTTACTTCCACACACACATTATTTAAGTCAAGCTGAAGGGTTGAGTTCCTGGAAATCACTAACTAATCACTAATCACTGAACTAATCACCTAATCACCTAATCACTAACTAATCACCTAATCACTGAACTCTTGGTAGTTTACAATCATTGAATTTGGAGAACTCAGTAATCTAGCTCAATCCCTTCACCTTAGGAAAGAGGAAAGCAGGGACATAGAGTCACTGATGCGTTCGTTCCAAAGTCAGGAAGTTTGTCAAGACTGGGTTCTTTTCCTCCAGTCAGATGGTCTCCTCACTAGCAGTATTTCTATTCCTCAATCAGTTGCACCGAGCTAGAGAAAACTAAGTTGGATAAGCAGAACATATGGATACGAGGCAAAAAAAAAAAAAAAGTGTAGAAAGGGTGTATAAAGAAAAAAAAAAACATGCTCACTAGGCAAAAGGTTATCTGTCCTATTTTGTTGTATCCCCTACCTAGTGATTTCAAAACCAAGTTCCTCTAAAGAAAAATAAGCGGGACGCCTGGGTGGCTCAGTGATTGAGCGTCTGTCTGCGGCTCAGGGCGTGACCCCAGGGTCCCAGGATCGAGTCCCTGCAGGGAGCCTGCTTCTCATCCCTCTGCCTGTGTCTCTGCCTGTCTTTCTGTGTGTCTCACAAATAAATAAATAAAATCTTTAAAAAAAAAAAGAAAAAATAAGCAAGAGGATGTCCCCTTTTGCATTCTATCAAAAGCAAATTGCTTTACGAAGAAAAGACCTCTTAACAAGTTTTAGGAGCCTGCTTCCCCCTCTGCCTGTGTCTCTGCCTCTCTTTCTGTGTCTCTCAAGAATAAATAAATCTTTAAAAAAAAGAAAAGAAAAAAAAAAGGAAGCAGGAGGATCTCCCCTTTTGCATTCTATCACAGCAAATTCCTTTATGAAGAAAGGACCTCTTAACAAATTTTAGGAGACTGTCATACGGACTCTGGAGCTACTCCCTGCGCTGTTTACCCAAGCACTTCCTTCAGCCGTGGGTCGTTAAAAAAAAAAAAAAAAAAAACTTGGGTCAAAACCCTGGACGCCTTTTTTTAATTTTCCTGGATGCATTTTTGCAAGCAAGAGGAAAAAAAGCTAGGAATGTGAAACCTTTGCTCCCTGGTGCCAAAGCTGCTGCAGGAAAAAAAAAAAAAGACCAATGGGTAAAATGTGCACTCTTCAGTCCTCTCCACCTCTGTGCGTCTCCCCCTCGAAGGGGGAAAGCCGCCTGTTAGCCAGACGGGCCTGCGCCCCGGAGGGGCCGTCCCTCCCGCAGCAGGTCTCCCGCGGAGGCCCCGCCGGCGGGTCTGGGGCGCCGGGCGCAGGGGGCGGGGGGCGGGGCCGCACTTACCGAGAACACGGCGTTCTGGAGCCCGAAAGGTATGGGGGTGAGCCTGGCCAGCGCCACCACCTTGAGGCCGCTCCCCCCCTCCACCACGCGGACCACGGCGCTCAGCCGGTCGCTGCTCTGGATCCTGGCGGCCACCCAGGCGGCGAGCAGGCGCCGGCACACCACGTGGGCGATGAAGGTGCCGATGAGGACGCCCACCACCATCAGCCCCATGCCCAGCACGAAGCCGTACAGGTAGCCGGCCGCCACGTTGAGCACGACGTAGCCCCAGCCGCAGGGGAAGGACACGACGATGAAGCCCACGACGAACAGCAGGACGCCCAGCAGCGAGTCGAGGCTCTCGGCCCAGAGCAGCAGGTGCTGCAGGTAGCGGCGGACCAGCGCCAGGGAGGCGAAGCA
This sequence comes from Nyctereutes procyonoides, assembly GCF_905146905.1. Taxonomy (NCBI): domain Eukaryota; kingdom Metazoa; phylum Chordata; class Mammalia; order Carnivora; family Canidae; genus Nyctereutes; species Nyctereutes procyonoides. The sequence goes on from NW_026575137.1 coordinate 7,086,078, forward strand.
CAGCGCGGCCAGCACGCACACCAGCGCGGCGCTGCGGCACCAACAGGTGCTGCCCAGGCAGCAGCAGCGCCAGCCCCTCGCCTCCGCCACGCCGCCCAGCGCGCCGCCGCTCCCGGGGCCGCCCGCCGAGGCCCCGCCCGGCGCCGGCAGCTCCGAGGCCGCGGGCGCTCCGGGCCGCTCCAGGCAGGCGCCCAGCAGGACGCCCGAGGCCGCCGCCGCCGCCGCCGCCGCCGCGCCCGCCCCGCCCCCGGCCCCGCCCCCGCCGCCGCCGCCGCCGCCCGCCGCCCGCGGCCCCGCGCGCCCCGGGAGCACCGCGGGCGGCAGGAGCCGGGGCAGCGCCTGCAGCAGCCGCCCGCCGGGGCCCCGCATGCCTCGGCCGCCGCGGGCGCTCAGCCCGCCAGCCCCTCCGCCGCGGCGCCGGCCGGGCGGCGGCCCCTCATGGCGCCCCGGACGCCCTGCCTCGGCTCCCTGCGTCCGCCCCGGGCCGGGGGGCGGGGGGCGGCGGCCAGGGCTCGCGGCGGACGGACGGACCGACCGACCGACTGACCGACCGCCCGGCCCGCAGCGCCTCCGAGTCCGGACCCTGCGCCGGCCGGCCCCGCCCCTTCTCGGCCGGAGGGGGCGGGGCCTCGGCGGGGGCGGGGCCGGCGGCGGCGTGCTGGCCCCGCCCCTCTTGACGCACCGTCGGCGGCTGCTGCGGGGACCCGGCGCGGCGGGGCTGCTGCGGGGCGGGAGGGGGAGGGGAGGGAAGGGGAGGGACGCGGGCTGCGCGGGCGGGGGCCGGCTGGGGGCGGGCTGGGGGCGGGCTGGGGGCCCGGCGCGCTCCCCGCCTCCCTCCCGCGCCGGGCGCGCGCTTCCCCCTGCCCCCGCAACTTTCCCCCTGCCCCCGCCCTCCTCCCCCTCCCCCTCCTCCCGCCCCCTCCCCCCTGCCCCTGCCCCTGCCCCCTCCCCCTCCCCCCTCCTCCCTCAACTACCCTGAGTTCGCACAACTTACCCGAGGCTGTAACAGAGAAAGTGATGGAAACAGGTTTTAAAATCAAAGTTCAGGGATCGTGAAAGGTCAGGAGAAACCGTTACACTAGAGTCCAAGGAAGAGAGGGTCACCAGTGCCCAGTGTCATAAAGGGTCCAAGGTGAAGGGGGGACCAGTAAGTGTCCCTGAGGTAATCCCTCTCCCCCCTCCCCTGCACCTCTCCTCCCTCCCCCTGTTGCCCCCCTCCTGCCTCCCCCTAGCCTCCCCCCTCCTCCCTACCCCCTCCCCCTAGCCCCCTCCTCCCTCTCTGTTCCTTTCCCCCTCCTCCTCCCCCTCCTCCTTCGCTCTGCCTCTCTCCTCCCTATCCCCTCCTCCCTACCCCTGTTCCCCTCCCCCGTCCCCCTCCTCCCTCCCTCTGCCCCCTCCTCCCTCCCTCTAGCCTCCCCCCTCCTCCCTACCCCCGTCCCACTCTTCCCCTCCCCTCTCCCCGTTCCCTTACCCCCTCCCTACCCCCTCTTCCCTCCCTGTTCCCCTACCCCGTCCCCCCTCTCCCTGCCCCTCTCCTCTCCCCTCCCCCCCACCGCCCTCCCCCCTCCCCCTCCTCCCTCCCCCTGCCCCCCTCCTCTCGACCCCAGCCTCCCCTCCCCCTGGCCTCCTCCCCCTCCTCCCTCCCTCCCTGTTCCCCTCCTCCACTCCCCTCCCCCGAGACCCGGTCCCGGCCGCCAGCTGCCCCGGGATCCTGGCCGCCGCCTGTCGCCTGTGGGTCCTTTGCGCAGGAACCTGGTTGGAGCGAGCGGCTTTGGGGACGCTGGCACCCACAGTCCCCCGGGCGGCCCTAGAGGAACAAGAGCTCCTGATGGGCTCTGATGAGAGGGAAGCTCCCCGGGTAGTCCACCCACGTGGTCCTTCAGGCATGGAGAATGGGGTAGAAAGGCCCACCCTTGACCCGATGCCCGCTCTGACCCCAGAGGTCCTTTGATATAAGTGGCTTGATAGTAGGGACACCTGGCCTAGGGACTTCCCAGAAAAAGATCAACGGAGAAACATTTCAAGGATTCCCGCTGTCCAAGGGCTCCTCCAACTCTTTCTGCTGGTGTCTTTTCCGCTTTTTTGCCCTTTTTTAACTTTCGTGTTCCTGGTTGTCTTCTTCTTCCTTTTCAGAGTTGGCTGAGCCATCCCATCCACCCGCATTGCTTTGATCCCACCGTGCCCCCCCCCCCTTTCTCATGACCCTCCAGCCCCACCCCAAGCTGGTCCTTCCCCTTGCACTCCAGCCTGTGGATACACTGCGGGGTTGGTCCTGCCGGAACCTTAAACTTCGCAGGGCTTGGTACACGGTTAGCAGCTTGGGCTCCAATGCAAAACAGATTTAGTAAGGGTGGAAGCAGTCGAGTCATTAATCTCTGAATCTCAGTGTTTGCTTTTAAATTGCAGAATGAAGATAATAGTACACCTTTGCCTCGTAGAATTGTGAGAATTAAAATACAGCTGACCCTTGAACAACAGTGATTGGAACTGCGTGGGTCCACTCATACAAAGATTTTTTTCCATTCTAGTGCAGTACTGTAAATGCATTTTCTCTTCCTTATGATGTGCTTGATAACCTCTTTTCTCAAGCTCACTTTATTATAAGACTATATACCACATAATATACGTACAAAAATGTGTGTTAATCATTTGTTGGTAAGGCTTCCAGTCAACAGTAGGCTATTAGTTGTTAATGTTGGAGGGAGTCAAAAGTTATATAGGGATTTTTGACTGTAGGGATCAGATCCCCACATTTTTCAAGGGTCATCTGTAGAAAAGTTAGATGCAAAAAAAAAAAAAAAGAAACAGAAAGAAAAAAGAAAAGAAAAGTTAGATGCTTGATACTATGCCTGGAATCAGTGTTCAGCTATGTGAAGGTATCCATAATTAAAAGTATCATTCCCCCCAAAAAAATAAATAAAAATAAAATAAAAGTATCATCCCCATACGACCTGCTCTTCCTTTTGAGTTTCTTACTTCATAAGATGACCTTCTACCACTTGCCTGCTGGATCACTGACCAGGACACTTTGGGTCCTCGCTGATCAGGTTCCTGCTTGCTCTTGCACGCCATTCTTCTCAATCCACCTTGGTTTGGCTGAGTCAGGACAAGTGCTTCAGTGATGTCAGACACATGCTTCTTCCTCCTGCCTTTTCCAGCTGCTGTGGTTCAGGTGGAGGAGCAGCTCCCTAGTGCCTTCTCATTTAGCTGAAGTTATACTTCTCTGGAAGCTTCCAACATTACCTTCCCATCAGCACCACACTCAATTTGATGTTTCCTTTCCATTTCTCCACTATTCGCTACATAATTGTCACATTTGCTCATTGTGTTGAAATGTTTGGCCTACATCACTGTCTCTGCCTTTATTTTCTTTTTAAGATTTTATTTATTATTCATGAGATGGAAGGTAAGAGAGAAAGAGACACAGGCAGAGGGAGAAGCAGGCTCCATGGAGGGAGCCCAACGTGGGACTCAATCCCGGGTCTCCAGGACCACGCCCCGGGCTGAAGGCAGCGCTAAACCACTGAGCCACCCAGGCTGCCCTGTCTCTGCCTTTAGACTGAATTTCTTCAAGGTAGGCTCATTACTTATGCACTAAGAAGGAGTAAGGACTCTATAAATGTTTGAGGAATGAATAAATGATCACAGTTTATAGGAAAAGATATTAAGGCAGAAACACCAGACAGGGGACCAACAAAATTGCCTGGGCAAGAATCCATGAAGGGTTGAAGTAGGGTAATGGTCATGGAGTTAGCAGGATGAAAATAAATTAGAGGAGAACATCTGTAGGCCTGGCAACTAACTGGATGGTGGAAGAGAGGGAGGAGTCAAAGATAACACTTGAGTTTATTTGATATAGTGGCTCCATAATGGGACCACTAACCGAGAGAAAGAACACAAAGTTTCTGGGAAAGATAAAGGATTCAGTCTTGGTACTTGAGATTTGAAATATGTATGATATAAGCCAATGGTGTCCTTCCAGTAGGTAGTTGAAAATATGGATAAGGAGTGACAATGGGGCTTCTAGAAATTTTGACATTGGTGCATAGGCAGCAGGTAAAGCCATGGTTGTGGATGAGTGAATGGTGGCAAATGTATCAAAATTTTTCTGTACTCTTTCAGGTACAAGTAGGGTTGCATTTCCTGGGTTCCTTGTCGTTGGAATGAGCCACGTGACACATTCTGCGGCGAATTGTGAGCATAGCATTTAATTGCTGATGCAAGACCTTCCAGAACTCTTTTTTTCTCTTTGCCATGGCAATCAACAATGTTCTAGAGAGTATATGCTCCGTGAGTCTTGGTTTTAGAGGGAGGATGATGCAGAAAAGAGTCCCATTCACCTCATGATGGGTGTTTAAAGTGAGTCAGAAGTCAACACTGGTCATTTTGGGCAACTGAGATTTGAGGGGTCTATTTGCTACCGCAGCAGATCTTTGTCATTTCTGACTGATACGAATGAGAAGGGAAGAATGAAATCTTGAGAACACTGTTGTGTTCATTAGACTATTTTGCATGTAAGAAAGAGAGATCCAGAGACCACCTTAATTAAAAAGGTGAAAGCAGAAGTGTTTATATGGATGTAGATGAGTGGCTAGTAGGAATCCAGGCCCTTCGAAACAGAAGCTGTTCTCTTATTTCTTTCCCATCGGATCTCCCATTTTTTTCTCTACCTCTTTGATCTGTCCTCACATTACTGACTGCTAGTTCTTTTATCCTCTCATCTACATTTCAGAAGCACAGTCTAATTGCAAGACCCTTTATCTCTAAGCCACATCATTAGTGGCCAACCAGTCTGTGGTCAGGCACCCATCCTGACCCAAACAGTGCCACCCCTACAAAACACACCCCCCCACCACCAGCTTGCCTGAACCTGGGAGCTCTGGTCAGGGCAGTGCAAACTATAACAGGATGTTTCCATCCTTGCCTGCTACAACTTATTTTTCGCAGAATTGCTAAAGCTATATTGTACAAATGGAAATTAGATATGCCTTAACTTACACTCTGACCTGCCACCCCAGCCTGTTGCATTAGCAAAAACATCCCAACTGCTTGCCTGGTCTACAAAGCCCTTTATGATCTAGCTTCTTCCAACCAGTCCTACCTCATCTCCTGCTACCCTCCCTCCAGCCATACTGGCCTCCTATCTCTCCCTTGAATAAGCCAACCTGGTGTCAACTTCAGGATGTCTACACTCTGCCCTTACTAATCTCTCTTGTTTGAATACTCTCCCCTAGCTTTTAAAAAGTTTATTATTCTTTCCTCCCTTCTTATTTATTTTAAGTTCTACAGTAGTCTCAGAGATGAAGTCTGCATTAGAGTCTTAGTCCTCCTTTTCTTCAAATATCTGTGATCTCAAATATGTATGGTTATTGCTTTACTGTCTTCCCTAAGAACACCAAAAGCCCCATGAAAGTGGTCATCTTTTCTGTCTTGGGATTCTCTGTATTCTCTAGAATAGTTCCTGGCACATGAAATATTTTTAAATTAATGAAGGAGATGATAGGTAGTGGGCTTGTGACTGGCTGTTTTCTGCTGATCCTCCATCGGGGTTCATTCTCTACTTTTCCCTGCCTTGCTGTGTGTCTCAGGAGGCTGAGCTCTAGAGTTTCCATCATACAGCCTCCTTCATACTCTGGGTTTCCACTAAGGTTTGGACAATGGAAAGCACCAGAAGAATACTAGACGATAGTAGGAGTAAGAAGGGGTCAGCGTATTTACTACACTTTCCCAACCCAGCTTCACTATTTTTGGCAGTGACTGAATTCTCCCATGACCAAAGTTCCTCTATCAAGTTTCCAGCTCCACCTGGCTCTGCCAATGGTTTCCTGATGCTTCACCATCCTCGTAATACTCCCTTGATTAGACTCTTTACTATGGCCTCTGTCACCCACTGGGACCCTGACCTGACTGACAGCTAAGAAGGTCAAAGGCTGATTAGTTCAGTACAACTCACCTGAGTTCACACAACTTATCCAAGGCTGTACAGAGAAAGTGATGGAACCAGGTTTTAAAGTCAAAGTTCAGGAATCATAAAGGTCAGGAGAAATCGTTAGACTGGAAGCCCAAGGAAGAGAGAATATTAAGAAGGAAGGAAGGGTCACCAGTGCCCACTGTTGCAAAGGGTTCAAGGTGAAAGAAGGACCAATAAGTGTCCCTTAGAAAATTTGTTTATTTATTTATTTATTTATTTATTTAAAAAAATTTTTTTAGATAATCTGTTTTAAAAATAGCCACTTACAGGGGTCCTGGGTGGCTCAGTCAAGTAAGCATCTGACTCTTGGCTTCAGCTCAGGACATGAATTTAGGGTCTTGGGATTTAGCCCTGCTTCAGGTTCCCCACTCAGTGGAGAGTCTGCTTGTCCCTCTACCTCTCTGCTCCTCACCCTGTTCACACCAACTCTCTCCCCCTCCCATATATAAATAAATAAATAAATAAATAAACAAACAAACAAACAAACATCTTTTAAAAAATAAAAGTAGCCATTATGGCATTAGGGAAAGTTCTTTCAGTGAAAGGCAAATTTCAGAAGTTTGGGACTATTGGAAAGGTGAGTATAGCAGAGTTTAAATAGCTCTTGTGATGATCCTGAACAGAAAGGAAGGAAGAAAAGGGTGACAGCTAGTAGGGAATGCCAGGGGAGGCAGATGGCGAGATTACGTGATACTCCAGCGTGTTTATTAGTTGAGATGAAGCAGCCTGGGGAGAGAAAAGGGTTGAGAAACAAAGAAAGTGATGAAACCAGGTTCTGAAAAAGATGAGGGGAAAGGATTAGATGTCGGGAAGCAACACTTTCTCTCAGGTTTAAAGGAATGACCAGAAACAAATGCAAATTTGCCAGTGCTGATTTCTAATAATGGAGTCCACCACTGGGGGTTTATTTGGAGAGATGCAAACAGTTTTTCCTCTACCCTTTCGTAGCCTAGGGCATGATTTCCATGAATTTCCCTGATCACAAATAATTTCTCTGGTTTATCTTCTCAGCTCTTTAGGTGTCAGTTATACAGTGGGTACATTTTTCCAGCCTCCTTGTTATAGACTTGCCACTGTGTCTGTCATTTGAATTCTTTTTTTCTTAGTATCTGTGAGGAGAGGGAAGGAGGTAGAAGAGGGAATCCAATCAAGCATTATTAATTAATCACATTTAAATGCAAAATGGTAAGATGCTATTAAAAACTAATTCAATGGTAAATTACTCTGCAAACTCTAAATTATTTTATAATTATGGATTTTACAATATTTCCCAATATTACCTTTACTCAAATGTAAGTACATCCATAATGACAAGTACATTTTGATATGTGGGTATTTTGAATTAATAGTTAAAATTAATTTGCTAGGATTTATTGCTAGGATTTCTTGTTATTCATGCAAATTGTTTCTCATGGACCGTTATGAGTCTTTGCATGATTGTGATGTCTTTATCTTTCTCTACTTCATGTTTACATCTTTGATTGGTAGGTTTTGGGGGAGATTTTAGGGTTCTGGGATCAGAATTAGAATCTGGCTTAATTTGTAATAGAGTTTCAGAAGCCTTGAATTCTTCATGAAACTCTGTGCCAAATGGACACACAGGCCAGGCATCCTTCAGTGACTACTCCTGCAGCCAAAGGAAAGTGTAAGCAATGAATCAAGTAGTAGAATAAGAACAGTTCTGCTCTTCGAGAAGCTCTCCAACTGGCAAGGCAAATACTTTGAACACTACTTTTGGAGCACTTTACAGAAGACAAGTGTCTTCTTTTTTTCAGACTTGCTTAAGATATATAATTTAAATGAGAGTCTGGACCCTGTGTGAGGTGGTTATTTCAGTGTTAACAACTAACTCTTTCTGAATGATATTTAACTTATTTGTTCATCAGAAACCTATTTGGGGATCCATACTTTGCCAGCTGCCTTAAGGATATAAAGATGAACTAAAGATGTTTCCTGCCTTTCAGGAGGGACAGTCTAATTGTGAAGAAGAGAACATTAACTGAGTTACAAAGTATGGGTAATGGCTGCATCACAGTGATGTCAAGAGGTTTGGGATGGCAGGGGCAAGGTAGATGATTCCTGATGGCTGGCCGTTTCCAAAAAGCGTCCTTCCTTCTGTTCCTAGGTTTCCTTAGTTCCAAGAGCTAATGGTGAATATAACCAGTCTTCTTCTCTAACTACCTCTGTCCATGATTACAATTGTGATGGGAAACTCTATAATCTTGTCCAGCCTTGATCCACCATCATTTTGCTTACACACCCGCCCATCCTTTACCTAGTACACATTTTCTTCAGGACTGTATCTCCAGCCTCCCTCTTCTCTTACAGCACTCTTCAATACATATTTGACCCAGAAGAAGTGAGTCTTGGTGAAGGTGTCAGGTCAAAAGTAGTGGAAAAGGGGGGAGCACCCACTCATATCAGCTAAGTAGTTATATAGCTAATTACCAGTCATGGTGAGAAAATGGGAAGTTAAAGGCTAATGCTACAGATAGAACTTCCAGTTCAGAGCAGTCAGAAGATTTAGTGTTTCTAATTTCTATTTTTTTCAATTCTGTGAAAACAAAATATCGAGGTTCAGTTAGAAAACTCTTGTTCATTCATGACAGTGTAGGAAAATGCTAAGCCTTGCGGTTATTATAACTGTTACTAAACGAGTAGATGTACACACAAAGTATTGCTCAGTCTAGACACTACATTGATTAACACGATATAGAATATTAGGAAGACAAATGAATATAAAATATTATTTTTAAAGTTTTGTTTAGAAAGAAAAAAAATTTCAGAATATCCTATTATCAATGACCCTTGCTTCCCAGTATAGAAAATATGATCAGAGACTGATATTATTTCTGTTGACTGAATCTATTATTTTTAGGCATACATACACAGAATTTTATGATTTCCAACATGTATTAAATACTTGTGGCTTTTCAGCTGTTCTCATAAATGAAGATTTATGAAGAAAATATGATTAGAGAATATTTTTTAAAAATTGGATTTGTTTCAAGATTATTTGTTTTAAGTAAGAGTTCCGGAAGAAAGGCATACTCTGCTGACCTCCAGGCATAAAGTGACCCATCTGGCTGATTTTCTTTTGCCTCATCTCTTCATGTCATTCTCTCTCAAATCTGTCCTCCCATTTGAAGAGAAAGAAGAGAGCAATCTCCCTTGGAATAAGAGGATTCATCTTCAGTCAACAGAAAGGAATTTTAAAAAACCAAACAGGAGGGGTAGACAGGCTTGCTTCTTAAACCACCAAATAAGGTCTTATTCAGTAATTACTTATTGGGAACATCTATGATTTCAGCATTTTAAAGGACGCACTGAGAGTGAGACTGCCCTCACAGATCCATCTTGCAGTGTGAGAGGCATAAACAAATATAGCATGGAGCGTTAGGTATAAGGGCAGCACAGAGGAAGGAGTGACTAAATCTGTCTGGGTATCAGAGAAAGTTTTGCAGGAAAGGTGATATTTGAGCTGGATGTTGAAGGATAGGTATACACTTATTTATATCCTGCTTATTCCAAAGGGATTTAAGGTACCTTGTAGGAGTTGACCAGATAGTGGAGGAGTAGAATAGCATTTCAGACACAGGAAGTGCCAAAGCACAGAAATGTGAAAGGGCACAGTATGCTTCGGAAGTCGTGGGAAGGTTTGAGGGCAGATGCACAGAGGACACATGTGAGCCTGGGGGGGGGGGGGGGGGGCGGGGAGTGAGACAGCATAACCGCTGGGCCAATCTCTAGCAGTGATTTGCAAATTTAGGTATGTATCAGAATCCCCTGGAGGCTTTTAAAAGCACAGATCCTTGGGGCCCCATCCCCAGAGATCTTGATTCTGCAGATTTGGGGTAAGAGAGGGCAAGAATTTACATTTTTTACAAATTTCCTAGTGATGTTGACACAGCTGGTCCTGGTTCCACACTTTCAGAACCACTTCTTTAGAGTTGGGATTTTATCCTATAGTCCATTGAGAGTACCTGAAATTTGTGTAGTTTGAGAAAGAGTGAATCAGATCTGGATTTAGAAAGTTTACTGGCAGCTATGAGGAGAATGAGGGAGGAAAACCCCTTGGTAGATTATTTCACACGTCCAAGAGACAAAGTAAATGGGCCTCAACCCATTTACAGAAAGATGAAATACACTTAAGAATGTCTAGAGGCAATAAATAAATAAATAAATAAATAAATAAATAACCAACCAACCAACAACAAAAAAGGATATCTAGAGGCATAATCAAGATTACTTGGAATGATTGAATATGGGGAATGAGGGAAAGGGAAGGAATCTCAGAATGTTAAAATTATGTTCCAAAATGTAACCAAAATACTATAAAATTTATTCAAAGGACCTCATGCTACCAAAATCTTTAAAATGGGCTCTAAGAAATCTTGCAAAATTTCAGATGACTTTCTTGTCAGTGTCGTGTATAATGCTTTTAGAGCCAAAGAGAGAGAGACAGGGAGAGGGATAGCTTGGTCATAGTCATTCATCAGTCACTCCTCAAAATGTGTGACATGAAGCCCACTCAGGTATGGTCAGGCCTTTGTGAGGTAGCATCATCTAGGGGTGCTATTTACCCACTATGTCCATTAACATCGGAACTTTGATTCCAAGTATCAGCTGTGGTCTTTCCAGCCTCCATATACTCTTAATAACTATAGGAGTTTCCCCTGAGACGTAGGAACTTCGTAGACACAACATGAAGGATCGGTTACAAGTGGCTGACACCACAGAAGAGAAAGTGAAGTATATATGAGTAACTTGATCCTAAATTGAACCCATAATATAACAATTCAGCAAAGTTTTGATTTTAGCTTCAAGTTTCTCTTTGCAACTGAATCCTTAGCCAAGTGTGCCTAAGGAGCCATCTCTGTTCTGTTCTCTGTTGTTCTCACAGTGCCAGGTTCTGCTGGCCCTTTTCTTGTGTTTTTGTGCTTTTCTTTCCTCTTGCAGGGCTGTGGAAATGGTCACTTCCTTGTGCAAACCCTTCTTTATCTTTTTGCAATTTCTGAATGTTTCCATCAGTGTAATCTCTGCCAGTGGCATTTCTAAGGAGGTTGATTTGTTCAGTTCTTATTGCTAAATAGTTATAACCCATTATAGCTTCTCTTTGTTTTTCTGCAGCCCATTAACCCTCTCTGTCTTTCGTATTGGACTCTGTGTGCTGCCCATTGGTAGCGATGAGGTAGGAGCAGGGTAGGAGGGAAGTATGGAGCGGGATGGGAGTAAGGTATTATGTTTTGCTCCTTTCAAATTAGAAGAATAACTTTCAGATTGGGTATCAACTGGAAACAGATCTCTCCCTTGGACAGAAATATTGCCGTATCTTTAACAACGTTAAACATAATCTCTGGCTGTAGCCTTTCAGGAACTTTCTGATTCACTATTTTTATGCTCACAAATCATGTGGGAAACAAAGAAGCTTCATAGTCATTGTTGAGATTAGAGGGATTCATATGTTACTCCTTCTTCTCACCACCTAAATTCTAAACTGGAAGAGATGCAGGAGTCAGGAAAAGGACAACCCAAACTTTAACTCTATCACTGATAGGGTCGATGGGGAGTCTGTCTTGGAGTAAAAGCCGAGTAATGACAAACTGTGCCAGTCTAGTCCTCAAAACAGCACATTAGAGGGAAAGTTTGAATCTTTAGCACAGAGAATGGCTGTCATCCTCCTCCCAGGTAATTCCTTCCACCACCATGTGGAAGAGTAAAGGGGTGGAGGACAAAAAGTCCAGAAAAACACTCTTTCATGGAAACCAGGGGATGAATTACCCAAGACAGATATATTTTCTAATAAAGTTTTAATGATAGTTCTAGGAAAATTACAATGACTAACCACACAGTGTCTATCATTTGACTTCTGAAGAGTGTCAGTGATCTCTTCCTTTAAGATAATTAATGTCAAAGACATTAAAAATTTTAAGAAATCAGGAAAGTTAATGTTTATTTTCCAGTCTATGAATGAAGATGACAAATGGTGTAATTATATGCATAACTTGTGAATAATTCTACCAATGAGCTATTTATTTAATTTAAAAATATATGATTTGGAGAGTTAAAGTTTTGGCTCTTTTTTTAAGTTGTCACATGCTGTTAGTGATTTCCACTCCATTCCTCTACCTTCCACTAGTACTAAAATTCTATCTGGGTATGTGGCCACTCCACTAAAGAAACTATTGCCTAGTCTCCCTGGCAGCTAGAAGTAGCCATGTAAATAAGTTCTCAGCGATAGAACAGCAGAGTAGAAGGGATGCCTGCAACTCCAGTCTCATTTGCTTAAAGGAAATACTTTGCTCTATTTTCTTCCCCCTTCTTGGGCTGAGATACTGAGATGACAGTCATCAGTGGCATCAGGATCCCTTAGAGACCTAATGGACCAGAGCCTTTCTACAGCTTAGGCTGGCCAGACTATAAGATGAGAGCAAAATAAGCTTCTGCCTTTTTTAGGCCACCATGTTTTTTGAGGCTCTTTATAATGTCAGCTTAACATTTATACCAACTAATACAAATAGTTATGCCTATTTTTATTTTTTATTTATGTATTTATTTTTAAATATTTTATTTATTTATTCATGAGAGATAGAGAGAGAGAGGCAGAGACACAGGCAGAGGGAGAAACAGGTTCCACGCAGGGAGCCTGACTTTAGACTTGACCCCAGAACTCCAGGATCACGCCCCAGGCCAAAGTCAGGCACCAAACCACTGAGCCACCCAGGGATCCCCTATGCCTATTTTTAAAAGTGTTAAAATATTCAGTAGGAAGAGATCTGCACACTTAATTATTATAGCGGGTTGAATAGACATCCCCAAAAGATAGATCTATCCAGAACCTAAAATATGGTCTCATTTGGAAAAAAAACATGTTTGAAGATGTAATTAAGAATGTCAAGATGAGATCATCCTGGATTAATTGGGTGAACCCTAAAGCAAACGACATATGTCCTTATTAGAGACAGAAGAGGAAAATAGGGGAGAGAGGCCATGTGAAGATAGGAAGGGACTCAAGGGATGCATCTGCAAGCCAAAGAACTAGAGCTGGAGAAGGCAAGGAAAGATTCTCCGCTTTCCCAGGGATGATGACTCAGCCTACACCTGTGAAAGAATAAATTTATGTTGTTTTTAAGCCACCCGGTTTATGGTGATTTGTTACAGCAGCCGCAGGAAACTAACACAGCTATTTAATAAAATTTGATAATGAAGATGAAGAAGGACATGGAGGAGTTAAAAAAAATAATTTCCTGTTTTGTTATGAAATACTGAAAGGAGTATAGAGCACTAATATGAAAGTGGCTCATTCATTCATTTGTTAGACACCTTGGGGCACCAGGGTGGCTCAGTTGGTTGGGCATCCAGCTCTTGAACTCAGCTCAGTTCTTGATCTCAGGGTGCTGAATTCTGACCCTGTGTTGCTCTACACCGGGTGTGAAGCCTATTTAAAAAAAAAAAAAAATTAATTAAAAAAAAAAAGACACCATCTGATTGCCTGAGGTATATCAGCCATTGCAAAGTGCCAGGAATATAAAAGAGAGACATGGTCCCAACCTTCAAGAAGTTCGTTGTCTCTTTGAAAAAGATACATGAACGTTGATGACACTGCTTCATTTAAAAAAGAAGCTAAAAGGAAAGAAACTTTATGTCACGATTATAGGCTACTTGGCAATGAGAAAACCTTACGTGGAGTTGTGGACACACGAGTTTGAAATCTAAGAGAATTGGATATTCAGTTTGTTCCACACAGATCCTTCTATTGGGGAATATGACAAACACTGTAATAAAAATGGTTCCTTGTATTTCTAAAGGTTTAACTTCATTAACTTTTTTTATAACTTAATCTTTATTACCTTACAAGTAAGTTGATGAAATAACACTCCCCTCTAACCAGTTGAACATCTCTAACTTAGAATAAGTTTTAAAAATCTATTTATTTGTTTATCAGTAAGTAGACTCCATTCCCAGCATGGAGCCCAACATGGGGCTTGAGCTCATGACCCTGAGATCGAGATCTGAGCCAGGATCAAGAGTCAGATGCTCAAATGACTGAGCCGCACAGGCACCTCTAAAATTCTATTTAATAAGGAGAATTTTTCTAGAGTAAATAGAATTGTTTGTAATATCTCCTCAATCCCTGGTTTATGAAGTGCACTTTTTTGTATTTGGCAACCCCATCAGGGATTTATTTCAAAATTATGTCCAAAACAATAAAAATTACTTATGATCACTTGGAAAGAATGCATTAAATATTATTCCTTGGACTGTATTTCAACCTTGGAATGAGCAATGCAAGATTCTCCCTTGCACAGATAAACTACTAAGCAATATGGAATCTATTATCCACGTCACCTCCTAATTTTATTTTGGAACCAAAGATTCCTAGTAGATTCTCTTATTGGAAGGGACATCGTCCTTAATTACTCTGTCTTCAATGTGATACAGGTAATGTGAAAATCTGATTCTGTGCTCTTCCCTGGTATTTCAATGTTTCATATCATTTTTTTAAATCTTGGCTCTATTTTTAACTCAATGCTGAACTTGTATATTTCCTTTTATAGTAGGCAATCTTATCTTGGACCCACAAAATGAGGATTTACTACTGTGTAGGAAACATATACTGAAAATAAGTACACATAAAAATACTGGAAGGAAATCCACCAAAATACTCTCCTTTGGGTGTTAGATATATGGATAAGTTTTTAAAATCCCCTTAGTGCTTTGTATGCTAATCTTCTATATAATAAAAATGGAATCAATTTTGATGTTTATTTGCAGTTTAAGGTATCATCTTTATTCTACACATGTTGAAATAGGTAGGAGGAGATTGTAGTGGAGTCTGTCTCGCTCATGCTCAAGTGAACACAGCTGGGCCTGAAGTTGTCTTCCAGGATCAAGTGGAGAAGCTCGAGCAGCCCTTCTGAGGAATCCCAACTAAGGAATCTCTGCCTCCACGTGCTTGCAGGGCAAAAGTAGTGCTGGAGAGCTCTTCTCACCAATCCATGAGGCATACAGGTAAAAAGAAACCAACATTCTAAGCATTTTCCTCAATCCAAACTCATTTAAAGTAAGAAATATTTACAACAATATTGAGAAACTATAGTCCCGAAGGAAAACAAATGGCATCACTGACATATTCAAGTTTAGCTTAAGTTTTTTTTAGAAGGTAACGAAGTTACATTTTCATTTAAATGCCTAGCTATTTGCTATAATCTTAGAGTGCCATAAGGTGGTTACTAATTTATTAGGTAGCATTAAAATTAGCATTTTAATGAATTGTCTTTTTTTGCCACTAAATTCTGTACAGCTTATCTCAGTAGTATTGGGTTTTGGTAATATAATGTTTGACAAACTGATAACTTTTGGGAGAGGGTAACATGAAATCCTTTGTTCTGTGAAAGTAAAGCAGCTGGGAGCACTTTTTTATTTTAAACACCTACGCAGGTAAATGACATACAACAAAATCAGTTTTGGGTTGATGTTGCTGTTTCTTCACTCTCTCTGAATAAGATTTTTGTTGGGCTCACACAGCCATTTTGCTTCCTGGAGTGAATCTTCTTTCATATTTTTTCATTCAAGTTTTCATATGAATGTTTTTAAATAAAATATATAAGTGGAAAAATATGAAACCTGTGATATTGTTTTCCAGGGTGTTCAGTGTCAGCCTCAAAACACAAAAAAGAAAAAAGCAAATGGAACAACAAATAAAGTTGTCCTGGGTTTTTAAGGCTTAAAACATTCACCTATAAAAACACTGATATTTTCAGACAGAAAAATGTTTCCCGGCTGAAACAGTATTTGCTATTATAGGATATATAGTTAAATAGAATGAGAAATAAGGGCAAGCATAGACAAATACCAAAGAAAAACTTCATTGTGCAAATGTTCTCAAAAATAAACTTGGAGAAACATACCTCCCTGAGTATAAATATTTCAGCTGAGTTTATGTAAAGGTGTTATCTGTTGAAGTCAGCAGAAATCATGCCTTCATACAATTCTGGCTAGAATATGTTTTTTTAATGATTGCTAAAGTCTCATAGAAAGGTCTATATAATTTCTTGTCTTGTGTTAAGTAAGAGTTCTTGTTTCCATGTTCAGGTTTTCTGTGAATTAATATTTTGAAATATCAATTTCCTAAAAATGAGGGCATGATCATTATTTCAATTGTAAACAATCAGTTGCAACCTTTTCTTTTGCAAACCTGCCTTGCAAATACTATGTGAGTCTTTACATGTTAGCATAACACCAGATAGCCTCATGTCATGTTTTAGTATTGTCTGTACAGATATTTCATCTGTGGGAGGTTTTTCATCTGTCCATCATGGATCAACCCAGTAGTAAACTGTGCTTATTTTAAGTCTTCTATTTTTAGCCTAATGATTTATCTTAACTGACTTTTGAGGTCTGTTAAAGAACAAAAATAATTTGGAATTAAAAATAATCCATAGTGTCACAAATAAAGAAAATGTGTTATAAAAAATAAGCTAAAGCAATTTTAGCACATCAGATTTGATAGAGTCCATCTGCTTTTGTTGCCTACATAAATTGCCTTTTTTTAAAGGATTTTATTTGTTTATTCATGAGAGACACAGAGAGAAAGGCAGAGGGAGAAGCAGGCTCCACACAGGCAACCTGATGCAGGACTCGATCCCAGGATCCTAGGATCATGACCTGGGCCAAAGGCAGACGCTCAACCACCGAGCTACCCAGGATGCCCCATAAATTGTCTTTTCTTTAGCTTAGTTATCTGCAGATGCTGCCATAGAGCCTCAGCTCCATCCAAAACCAGCCCTGACCATGCCTTAAAACAATGTGAATCAAAGTGGCATTTTTTTCCCCAGAGAGCTGTTCAGCTAGCATAAGACTATACCAGTCAGAAAACACAGAAGAGAAATGCAACCTGGAGATGCAAAGTTTAGAAGGCACCAGCATTTTAATGGTTAATAAAGCCATGGAAGTAGGTGCCATCATTTAGGAAAAGAGAGTAGAACAATCTTTACCAGCTGTCTAAAATCCTGAATAAACACAGCACTTTCCCCTCATCCTCATTATCATAACCTCAATGTTCACATTGTTCCAGCTTTGGTTTTTGTGGTCTGTATTGTAAAACTAATGTTTTTGCGTCATTTTCAAATTACTATGCAATTCAATATCCATTTCCAGATTACACATGCAAAACCCCTGACGATTTAGGAGAGCAGCTACATGAGCATAGTAACTCACCTAAGGGACCAGCCATGGCTCCTATCCACCCCCAGGCTTGCTAGAAACAGCAGATGAAACCATCTGGGTGGAGATCTTTGAGACTTGGTATACTAAAGTCAGAATTTACAGGATGCCCTCGCAAGCAGCAGATAAGACCTAGTTCTAAATGTATGTGCAATGGGAAGTCTTGAGCGTTTGCTTTTGGAACCTGGAGCATGGCATATAATGGTGATCAGTACTGTTCATCGCACAATTTCAATGGTGGCTTGCAGTGTGGCTCACAGTAGATAGGATTTTATTACCGGTATTCGAATCATTTGTGTTTCTCTTAGTGTTTGAGAGCTCTCAAATTCCAAACCCAGCAAAGCAGATGAACAGGCGTAGGTAGGAGTACGGGTAGCCTTTGTTCAGTGTGCGGGGTCATGGGTTCACTATCAAGATCTTGTGGACCTTTCACGGGCTGGTTTGTAAAAGTTTTATTACTCTGTGTACCGTCTTGTCAGGGCCTTTACTGACACCAATACCAGTAAAATGTATTCTGCAAACAAAAATAGCATTTTTGCTTCTAAAGCAATTTTTCATGCTTAACATTGTTTAGAAATTTGAGTGAGTTTCAGGGTACTATTTAGTGATGTTTTGCCGAGAGTATCAAGGATGTCCCTGAAATTGCCTCAAATAATTATATCCTCCCCAATACTTCTGAGAGGTATGTTCTTATAAAGCAAAATTCAAGGGCAAAAATAACCGAACGACAACAGTAAAAAAATTTTATTAGTTGGGAATTTGGCTTGAAGCCACAGTACAAAGCTCAAGTAAACTAGGCCGTGCACTTGAAAGGCTTCTTTTTCTTGAGCTTGTTTGGCCTAAATAACCTCAGGCTATAGCAGCCTCCGAGGAGGATTGCTCTCTCTTCCTTTTTAGCTTCAAAGGCAGCCCTGAGACTCCAGTGAGCACTCGTGGAAATGGAGAGAAAGCCAATTGGAGAGGACCCTGTTAGCTCTCCTCTGTGTTGCTGAAGTAAACTTTTTGTTGTGCCTCAAACTTAGGGAGAGGATGACCTCTCTGTGCCCCCCCCCGCCCCCCCACCCAACACCCTGCTCTGTCCTGCCAGCAAGCCAAATGGAAGCAACAGAGAGGCCTCCAGTGACCTATAGCCCTTTCGAAGAAAACTTTGCCTAAGGAGCAACAAAACTATTTCAAGTAATTAGGTACCTTTCTTTAAAAAAAGGCAAAGTGTGGTTGCCTTCTTGTTTTCTGTTAGATAGATTTTTTTTTTTTTGTAAAAACGAGGCTCTTGGGGGATCCCTAAATCCTTGAAAAATAAATCAGCCATCTTCTCATTCCTTGGGGACTGGTGGAATAGTGTAAGCATGGACACACAGCAGACACACAGACACACAGACATTCTTTTTTTTTAATAATAAATTTATTTTTTATTGGTGTTCAATTTGCCAACATACAGAATAACACCCAGTGCTCATCCCGTCAAGTGCCCCCCCTCAGTGCCCGTCACACATTCACCCCCACCCCCCGCCCTCCTCCCCTTCCACCACCCCTATACACAGACATTCTTTACAATAAGTCTGGCTCTGGCTTTAACCCAGAGCCCTAGTGAGCGGGGCTGAGTCATAGAGTTCTACAAGGACTCCTTTTGTGCCATTGGCTTAAAGCCTAGATAAAATGAAAGTAAAGAGGCCTCTGACTTCTCTGCACTAGGCCTACAACCAAATTTTTGCCTTAAGAGTCTTGCTACTCTATTAATAGTAAGAAGGGAGGAAAGACAAGATTTTTAAAAAAGAGCACCAAGGGTAAAAGAGTCTTTTTCTTTTACACTTGGAACTGATGTTACCTGAGTTACCAAGTCCTAGGCCACTCAGCATTGGGATGTTGTGTGTATTGGGGGGCACCTTAATACAGAAATCTTGTAAAAGGACACACTCTATATGAGACAAAGAGCACTGAAATTGAGATACCCACAGAACCCTAAAGATGCCAAAGTCAGAAGTATTTATTTATCTGCAAATCTCTTTGAAGCCATCAGCTAATAATAGCTGACCGGCTTTGCTTCTTCATTACATCTTCCCTCAGCTTCTCCTCTTGAAATGCTCATCAAGTTTTGTTATTCTTCAACAGCCATTTTTTCTTAGATTGGGAGCTTCCCAAGGGCGGAGACATGTCTTATTCTCTAGTGCTTAGTAGGCACTCAGTAGACTTTTGTTCCCTATTGAATGACACGTCATTGTGCCTTTGACTATAACTTTTATGCAGAGTAGCATTGAGGAGGGTCTTCCAGGTGATGGTTTCTTCATCTCCCCGAAAATATAGAGTGTGTAGCCAACGTTAACTCTAGAAGTATTATAAGTATTATCATTTGCATAACTGATGAAGTCAGGAAAATTAGATCTCATACAAATATGTTTAATTCATTGCTAACCCTTCAGACTGGATTTTATGTGTCCATAACCCCATAGCCATCCTTCTTTCATAGATCTCTTATAATTTCTTCATAAAAATCTGCATTTCCACTAGGCTATAAACTGCAGGAGTGCAGGAGACTGGTTTGCTCACTGCTGGATTCCTAGCACCCATCACCTGGCTCACCCTTTATTTAATAAGCATCTGTTGAATGAACAAAACGTTTGAGCGAGAGTCTCCTTTCTAGACACTAACCGTAAAGTTCCTTTCCCATTGGATCACCTCTCTGTTTTCATGTCACAGACCATTAGAAGACTAATGTTACCTATTGTGTGTGTGTGTTGGGCCACCTGTTGGAGTTACTGCAGCCATTCATGTTCACAATCGTTGAAGACTTATGCTTCAGCAGTTCTTATATTTCATTAGAAAGACAAAGAAGAAATACACTACAGCTGAAATAAATTGTAAAAGATATCTGCAACTCAGCTCTAAAACGTACTTCTAACTTTCGACATTATAAAGCAGTGCACGAAACTGTGTGAATCTGGCTGTAGTTTTTATTGCATAAAAATTCATAAAAATGTTTAATGTGTAACTACATTTTTTAATGACAGGTAAAATCCATTTTTGTATTTATGTGTGGTCACAAGTAACCCTTGGTTCAAAGTGATATTTCTGTTTCAGATAATCCTTACAGTTCCACTTGCTTAAGTACCTTATTTATTTATTTTTTTAGATTTTATTTATTTATTCATGAGAGACACAGAGAGAGAGACAGAGACACAGGCAGAGGGAGAAGCAGGCCCCTTGCAGGGAGCCCGATATGGGAATCGATCCCGAACTCCAGGATCATGCCCTGAGCTGAAGGCAGATGCTCAACCACTGAGTCACCCAGGCGTCCCTTAAGGTACCTTACATAAAGCACTTTTTAGTATATAAACATAGATACCAAGATAACTATTAATTTCTTGAGTTATTGAATTTCCAGGAAATTGTACTTTACGTTTAATCCCAGAAATAGAATGCAAAAAGTCCATTTTAAAGCCTCTTACTGGGATCCCTGGGTGGATCAGCAGTTTGGCGCCTGCCTTTGGCCCAGGGCACGATCCTGGAGTCCCGGGATTGAATCCCGCGTCAGGCTCCCGGCATGGAGCCTGCTTCTCCCTCTGCGTGTGTCTCTGCCTCTCTCTGTCTATCATGAATGAATAAATAAAATCTTAAAAAAAAAAAATAAAGCCTCTTACTGCCTAGGACAAATTTTTCTATCTCTTCAAGGTAGAAAAAGGAGACAGCAGAAGAAAGTAATATCTTATTTATAAAGTATTGCTTTTATAAAATATACTTAACCATATTTCATGTTAAATAACCTCTTAAATGACATTGTCAAAAGAGTAAAACCCTCAGAAGTCAAAGCAATCTAGAAAGACTCCTGCTGAGAAAAAGTTAACATAAACGTATTACTAATATTTAGTTCAGGAAAACTCAAGTTTATTCAAAAAACTTAAATGTAGTTTATTCCATAAGGAACAGCTTATGGAGGAGGAAAGACAAGGAGGAGTGAGGAAAAAGGAAAATATAAACCAAAAAATGATAACTTTCATACAGAAATGAAAGAACAGAGGGCAAATAATTGAAAGGAGTACTCTTGCCCCACCTTGCCAGTCACTCGGCTGTAAAATTCAGCATGTGATGCAATTTCCCATGCCTTTTGAAGTACTAATTCCCTGATTAAGTACTCTTGACCTTAACCTGGAAGCTCCATGAGCTTTCATTCATTATTCATTAATGGGATTTAAGACTATTCTACTCTGGAGAGACAGATACTCTTTTGCCTTCAAGGAATATGCAGTCAATTAGAGGAGACAGGTAATTGAGGGGATGCTAAAATGGCTTAACATGTACTATTATACTGGAAACGCTCTTTTCTCATGTGTGGAAAAAGCATGCTAGGAAAATGCTCCAAAAACTCTGTCAGTTTCTTACATATAAGATCCTAAAATGGCATTTCAGGACCATTTTTTTTAAATTTTTTTTTATTATTTATTTATGATAGTCACAGAGAGAGAGAGAGAGAGAGAGAGAGAGAGAGAGAGAGAGGCAGACACACAGGCAGAGGGAGAAGCAGGCTCCACGCACCGGGAGCCCGATGTGGGATTCGATCCCGGGTCTCCAGGATCGCGCCCTGGGCCAAAGGCAGGCGCCAAACCGCTGCGCCACCCAGGGATCCCTCAGGACCATTTTTTAAAAAACTGGTATTAGTTGCACTTAAAATATGACACCTATAGCAATGATACTTAAAATTATTTATAACCTCCTATATAATAAAATTAATACTGTTTTCATCAGATTCTATTTCAAGTCACTGTAAAACTTTTATCTTCTCCCAGAACTAACCATGCGACCAGCCTGCTTCAGGCATCACCGAGTCAATGGAGAAGAAAATTGAGAAACAATGAATTTAGCGTTTATTATCTTACTTTTGAATGGTTATGTTGGGGTGCCTGACCGGCTCAGTAGGTGAAGCATGTGACTCTTGGTCTTGAGGTCATGGGTTCAAGCCCTACATAGAGCTTACTTAAAAATAAAATAAAAATCGAATAGAGTTATGGTTAGGATATGTTTAAATAGTAAATTCGGGACACCTGGGTGGCTCAGCAGTTGGGCACCTGCCTTCAGCTCAGGTCATGATCCCGGGATCCAGGATTGAGTCCCACTTCAGGCTCCCTGTGAGGAGCCTGCTTCTCCCTCTGCCTGTGTCTCTGCCTCTCTCTCTTTCTCTCTCTCTTCTGTGTCTCTCATTAATAAATAAATCTTAAAAAAAATAAAAAAAAATAAAGGGAAAATCTGCCCTCAGCCTTTTCTGAGTCCAAGGTGTTGGGTATGTATGTGGTTCTGTGGGGTATCGTCAATGTTGCTCCAGAGAACTATATGTATCACTGAACACCATCTTGGTACTTTTGTTTATGTAATAGATGATGATGATTACTTTGATCTAAAATTAGGTTAAGTTCTGAAAGCTTCAGTTATCTAAATTGGACTTAAATACTCTGTGGAAGGGCTACTCCAAGTAGTTTCTTGTGGAGGATACCCAGGGATACCCAGAGACAAGCAGGAACAAAGTCATGAGGAACCTCACATATCATGTGAAAGTGCTTCGACTTTATTGTGAAGTTAAAGTATGTTCTGTTCTGATGGTATTTCACAATCTAGTAGAGGTTTAGACAGGGTCTTGCTGCCTAATTTATCTTCTTAAGTATATGTTAGTATTAACTGCTTTAAAACAAAAATCTCAGTTTGTGTAGATGTTCTCTCCCTCCTCTGAATGAGGCCATGTTCCTTGTCAAAGGTGAGGTGAGAGGTGATTACATCAGGATTCTGAGGAGAGTGTTAAAGATTTCCCAGTGGATCCATTCAAATTCCTCATTCCTTCCAGAGTAGAAAGACTAGAGGCCAAAGCAAGAGTATAGGTGAACATGTATGACGTCTGGACCTATATAAGGTAATGATAGCAGAGATGAAGAAGGGATTAATTTGAGTGGAATTTTGATATAGAATTAAGTGAGAGTTTTTGAAGAAGTGGGAGAAATGAGAGATGATTCCCAGGTTCTTGACCAGGGTGACTAGTGAATGTAACGTGCAGGTTGAGGTGGAAGTTAATAAATTTAACTTTGGACATGCTGAACTGAGGGACATCTGTGCGAAGACATCTAATAAAAAATTGGATGTTTGGTATGACGCTCAGGAGAAAGATCTAAGCTAGTGTTGTAATTTGGAAATCATTGTGTTTTGGTAGTTTAGATGTTTATCCAAGGTGAGTGTATATAATGACAAAAGAAAGATTAAGGATGAATTCTAGGGGAATACCAAGATTTATAGGGTAGAGGAGATAAAGGCACTTCTTAAGGAGATAGAAAGAAACAGAAATGGTTGTCATGGATACCTTAGGAAAGAAAGACTTTCAAAAAATTTAGTGGTCAAGACTTTTAGTCACTGTGAGGGGTCAAGTGAGATAAAGACTGGCTAACTTCCATTTAATTTGGAAATTAGAGCAATTTCAGTTAGTGACGCTGGTAGATATCAGATTCCTGTGGGTTGAGGAATGAACAGAAAATGAAGTGAATTCAGATCATTCTTTCAAGAGGCTTATTTATGAAGGTAAGAGCAGAGATTATAGCTAGAAGAAAACTCAGGATCAAAAGCAGTTTTTCTTTAAGACGGGAAAGATATGGGTACATTTACTTGTGGAGGAGAAATCAGTGGGAAAAGATCTCAGGGGTAAGCAGGAAAACAAAATTGATGCCACAGAAATTATTACAAGCAGAGATACAGCACGGAGGTTTGGAGGAGGGATTAGCTTTAGAGAGAAGACCTTTAGACTGGTAGGGGGTAGAGAATTGGGGGTTTTAGAGGGGCATTGATATCTAGTTTAGTTTAATTGCACTCCAGATGTGTGATTTCCTCTTTCTTACTCTTTGGAGAGTGTGCATGCCAGGCTGCCTCCACTCCTTCATTCACACCACTTCAGGAGAGGTGGACCTAATGACCTAGTAAATTTGACTAGAACAACCGAGCATTAGAATTCTTGGTTGAATTCCAGCCACTCTTCCTTTTGGGAGCAGTCTCTCCTACAGAGAGCATATGTTCTCCTGCTCCTTCGAGGACACACTTTTCCTCACCACACAGGAAGAGTTGCTTTGGTCCATTGCTGCCTTAAACTTGATTCTATGTACCTCACTCTGACTCAGCATTGTAAGACTCCTGTGAGTAACATACACAAAGCCATATCCTACAACCTGGCATTTGTAAGTAATAAAGATGGTATTTTGGCCTCTGTCACTCCTTTCTTGCATATCTCAAATAGGTCAGTGTAGAAGAGGATCATCTTTGTGTTAATCTTTTACTCATCAAGCACAGCACTGCTTACGTGAATTTGGACAACAGCTCGTGGCTCCCCACTGTCTGGTCTTCCATTATTTATTGGACATGGTTGCCCAGATGAGCCTATATTTCCCAGCCCCCTTGCAGCTAAGTGTGGCCATAGGACTTCGTACTACTATGGAAGGGGATCAGCAGTAATGAGCGTAACTTCCACCTCACTTGATTAAAAGAAAGTTACTTTCCCTATTTCTTTTGTCTGATACCTTAGATATGGCTAGAGGCTTAGATGTGCCTAAGATCTTAGACCTTAGATATGGCCATGAGCTAGTTAGACTTTGTAGAAGAGGAATGAGCCCCAAGGATCAGCAGAGCACGAATAGGGAGGGAATCTGAGTTGCCGAATATTCAAGTAGAGCCCACTAGGCTCTAGGCCACTAGGCTGCCCTGGGCTGTTACTTGACAGAGAAATAGACATTTATCTCATTTAAGCCATTGTATATTTGGAGCTCTTTCTGATGGCAGTTTAACCTTTACCTTAAAAGCCAGGACTGAGTTGTTTGGGCCTTAATATTTTAAAATCCAGAGATGAAAAAAAATAAAAAATAAAAAAATAAAATCCAGAGACGTAGATGGAATTTGACCTACTAGAGTCTTTAGCTATGAACTAGACCACAGAGGTATAGATACGATTGTTTCTTATATAAATGAATAGCATAACTTCTAATATTAAAAAAATGTGACAACCATGGGCATAATATGTTCCAAGAAAGGTGGGAGGGACAGAAGGCTCCGTTTATGCTCGTATGTACAAGAAAAGAAGCTAAATAAACTTATACTCACTCTAATTCTGTTTATTTGTACCAATTAATTTTCAGTCACATTAGGAAAAGATGAACTGAGAAAATTCTTCCGGGCATTCTAGGCAGAGAGCACAAATAGCAGGCGTAAGGTTAATAAGCCACCAATGAACTCAGCATCAGGAAGAACCATGTACCTGGCACACTGGGGAGGAGAATCACAGGAAGTGAGCTGAGGCAGATTGGCAGGTCCTTGTAAGTCAAGATAAGAAATAGGGATTTGACTTTAGGCATGATGGAAGCCATTAGAAAATTTTAAGCAGCTCAGTAGCAAATGAAGGGATCTGTCTTTTAAAAATATCATTCTAGAAAACGGATGCAAGGGAAGAAACAGGGAAACTGATTAGGAGATATTGTAATAACCCAGGCCAGTAACCATTGGACAGTGGTTTAGATCTTTTGAATATTGAGCACAGCAAGCCCCTTTATTAGCAGCAAAGTAATAAATAATATTTAGTTGAAGTGAAAGAATTCAACAAATACCAAAGATGTCTGTCTGGCACTCATTAGCCAGAACATTCCTTCACTCTCAAGCTCCAGGATTGCTGCTGGCTGCTCCCAACATGCCTTTGTTCCCAGGGAGTGAAATGTCTTGGCTCAGCTCAAAAACCGTGAACGGGGGCTCTCAACCACAGCTGCTTGCTTCTGGGAACATGATCAGCAAAATGGATGTCTAGATTTTCAATCAAGTGAAATACCAGCTAGCCTTTTGGTTTAGTACTTCCAAAGTCAGTTGCTGCCAAGTCCAGTCAATACTGTGAGCTGTTCAAGAGGCTTCTACAGCTGCTTGGCCCTAGAGAGACTTGTGGTGGTGGAGCTATTGACAGCTCACAGATGGAAGAGCTTTCAATGTTAGTTGGTCCAGTGTGCTGGAAATAACAAAATTGGCAAGAAACAGGTGACTTCCGATTGGCACAGAGATGAGGTACCAGGAAACTGGCACAGATGAATCTAACCTAAAGAAACATCCTAAAACATATAGTAGGTTGTTTCTTTTTCCTTGCTCAGCTAGTTTCCTTGCTCTAAGCTTGATATCTGATGCAGGCTTGACTGACTCCTTTAGATGCAGGAGCCCTTCCTGTTGTGGGTGCTCCAGGAGCACCAGAGGTAAACAGGTAGCAACCTAGAGAACTCCCAACCATGATTCTGAAACAGATACCACCCACCACTGAGAAACCAATTCAAATAGCCTCAATCTGAGGAAAAAATAGTCTTGTATCTGTGTTCAGGCATTCTCTCAAATGACACACGGTGTACACCTACTTTAGAAATTTCAGTTTTTCAGGTCTTTTCTCCCTGTGTGTGTATGTGTTTGGCAACAGCCCAGACCCTGACACTATACAAATTATGAAATAGCATTCCCATTACCATCATCTTATAAAATATGGTATATTTAGCAGTTAGCAAAGAATTGTATTTGAAGCTTGCATGTAAATTTTTTAGAATATTCTATGTAACTTTGGACCTTACAATTGAGTTAGGATATAAAAGTTTGAGTAATTATTCAGAAAGAGTAAAAAAAAAAAAAGAAAAGAAAAAAAAGAGCCAAGGAAGTATATAACTTATTGACACACAGATATGAAAATAAAACTCAAATTGGTTTCCTAAGTCTGATTAAAAAACAAATAGTAGTCTCCATATAATCTGAAGGATTTTTTTTTTATAGTTAGTAAGCGGCCTTCTACAGTGTACCACAAACTCCTGAAGGAAGAAATGAGCAATTATCTCTATTCATGAAAGGCTCATTGAGAGAACATAATCATGGGGACAAATTTAGGATAAATGCAAAATATTTCTTCCCCATGGAAATTGTCAGAGACTAGAATCCCAGGGGCTTATGTGGAATCTTCCCCTTGACTATATAAAGGGGGAGACAGAAGACAAGCAGTTACCTCCTGAGTATCTTTCATTCTTAAATTGTGGCTCATCTGTGTCAGATGGACTCTAAATGTCATCATCACCTGGAAAATTTGGGTGATGAGCTAGGTTTTGCCATTATCCAAATAACCACTGTATGATGGAAGTAGGATCTCCATGGTAGGACAGTTGTCCCTTAAATAGAGAAGGTAAAATACAGAAGGAGGAAAGTATCTTGAAAGCAAGCAAGTATGAAAAAGTTCCTGCCATCCTCAAAACAGACACTCATCAAAAGAAGTCTCCTGTACTTGTATTTCAATATTTATCTTTTAATATGGGGCTTATGATGGGGTTACATCCTGATAAACTCATCATAAGTTGAAAATCCCATAAGTCAAAAACATATTTAATATGTCAAACCTACCAGACATCATGGTGCAACTTAGCCCACCTTAAGCCACGCTTACATTAGCCTACAGCTGGGCAAATTGTCTAACACAAAGCCTATTTATCATAAAGGGTTACAAATCTCATGTCACTTATTGAATATAGAACTGAAGTTGAAAACAGTTCCGTATGGGTACAGAATGCTTGTAAGTATATCAGTTGTTTACCCTTGTGATCACCTGGCTGATGAGAAACTGCAGCTGGACTTGCTAATTCAAAATTCAAAGTACAGTTTCTACTTAATGGGTATGGCTTTTCCACCATGGTAAAGTAAAAACAAAAAAAATCATTAAATTGAAAGATTATAAGTTGGGAGCTGTCTATAATAATATTTTTAAGTAAGAATGACACTGTAGAGAAAACATCAGGTAAAGTATACTTTAATCTTCATACTTAGCTCAAAGTATACTTTATACTTAGGCTTAAAGTACAGCTCACATTCTTTTATAGGAGTTTGTTAAATCTTGTGATATAGGAACACAGTTGTGAGTTGGGTAATTATCACTTACTCAGAAGCTCTTTTGCTTGATACATCTCATTAACTCCGCTAGTAAAGTATTCAAATGAGAACATGTTTGTGTTGAATATTTTTAAATAGACAGTACGGTATGGGGGTTGAGTTTGATAAAGCAGAAAAAATTAAAAGTTGAGGCTCAGACTTATTGTAAGGATGAAAGCACTTTGTGTTTCTGATTTGGTTAAAAGGGGAGAAAGAAGATCTTGGTCAAATTGAAATAAGATTTTAGAACTCTGAATGTTTGGAGGCAATAACCTCAACAAATCATGTTTGTACTTTCAGTGGAATATCTTATTATGAAATTCCATAACTCAAATACATAGTAAAATGAATAAACCAGAAGTTGCGGTACTCTAAATAGTTGTAAGAATACTTTCCTCATAGAGACCTAAGCCAATGTTATCTAAGAAACTTACACTTCTGCATTCTTCCAAAATGTACTCAAAACAGTTTCGAATCTATGCCATGCCTCCAGTCATACTCCATGCCTTTTAGGTAATAATTCTTGATTTTTCCCCTTGTTATTTCCAGGGCTTTTTGTTATTGTTATTTGCTGCACTCTTGGTGAAGAACATTCTGGAATATTACAACCATTTAGGAAAAATAACCTTCTAATGGAGAACACAACAACAAACCAAACAAAAAGAAATTCCACATAATTTCAGATGATAAAATAGAAAAGTATTCTGGTAATAAAAGATGGAGACTTGACTTTACCTCACAGACCTTCATTTTATGCTTGGAACCTATCCCTCACCCTGACACCTTTACTTACATGAATATATGGTAAAAACACCTTCCTAAAATAGAGAAGTTCAAGATTCAGGCACTTCACAGGATAAATTGCCCTGGAAAAGTTAAAATGTGCTTGCTTTTATGAAGGATAAAATTGAAATTTTGCAAATTATTATTTTCTTGAAGAAAATAGTTGCTTTACCCTCATCAAATCTACTTTATTATATATGTAGAGTCTTTCAAAAATACAGATTGTGTTGTTATTCCAGCCCTAATGGATCAGAATTGGGGTGAGGGAGGAGGAATGTTGTTGCCAAGCTGCATTTTTTTATATTCAAGTATAACTGAGGTACAAGATTATTTTAGTTTCAGCTGTACAGTATGATCCAACACCTCTGTACTTGACTCAGTGTTCGTTCATGGTACATGTACTATTAATCCCCTTCACCTATTCTCCGCCCCCCCCCACCTTTCCCCTAGCAACTGCGCTCTCTATATTTGAGTCTTTTTTGTTTGTTTTGTTTCTTAAATTCAACATATGAGTAAAATCATACAGTATTTGTCTTTCCCGGACTTATTTCAAGTACCCTTATACCCTCTAGATCCAACCATTTTGTTGTAATTGGCAAAATTTCATTCTTTCCTACTGGTTGGAGAAATATTCTAATATTAAAGAAGATGTGACATATATAGATTACTAGATCACATGGTAATTCTATTTTGAATTTTTTGAGGAACCTCCATACTGTTTTCCACAGTGGCTGCACCAGTTTGCATTCCCATCAGCAAGCAGTGCATGAGGGTTCCTTTTTCTTCCACATCCTTGCCAACACTTACCTCTTTTGGCCATCTATACGTGGCCAAAAATATCTATTCATGTCCTCTGCCCATTTTGAATTAGATGATGATGATGATGATGATGATGATGATGATTAGGTGTCTGGGTGGTTCAGTCAGTTAAGTATCTGACCTCGGCTCAGGTCATGACTTGGGGTCCTGGGATCAAGCCTCATGTCAAGCTCCCTGCTCAGCAAAGAGTCCGCTTCTCCCTCTCCCTCTGTCTCTCCCCCTTTCTTGGTGCTTGCTCACTTGCTCTCTCAAATAAATAAATAAATAAATAAATAAATAAATAAATAAATAAATAAAAATAATTATTATTTTGATGTTGAATTGTATATTTTGGATATTAATCCTTTATCCAATATATCATTTGCAAATATCTTCTATTCAGTAGGTTGCATTTTTATTTTGCTGATGGTTTCCTTCCCTGTACAAAAGCTTTTTATTTTGGTGTAGTCCCAATAGTTTAATTTTGCTTTTATTTCCCTTGCCTCAGGAGACTATCTAGAATAACGTTTCTCTGGCCTGTGTCAAAGAACTTATTATATTTTCTTCTAGGAATTTTATGGCTTTAGATCTCATATTTAGGTTTTTAATCCATTTTGAGTTTAATGCATTTTGTGTATGGTGTGAGGAAGTGGTCTAGTTTCATTCTTTTGCATGTTGTTGTGCAGTTTTTCCCAACGTCATTTGTTGAAGAGGTCTTTTTCTCATGATATATTCTTGGCTGCTTCATCAAAGACTAATTGTATAATCATGGATTTATTTCTGGACTCTCTATTATGTTCCATTGATCTTTTTTGTTGTGTGGGTACCACTGTTTTGATTACTACAGCTTTGTAGTATATCTTAAAATCTGAGATTGTGATACCTCCAGTTTTGTTCTTCTTTTTCAAGATTGTTGTGACTATTTTTTTTCTGTGGTTCCATACAAGTTTTAAGATTATTCTAGAAGTTCTGTGAAAAATACTGTTGGTATTTTGATAGGGGTAGCATTAAATCTGTAGATTGCTTTGGGGAGTATGGCCATCTTTAACAATATTGGTTTTCCCAATCCATGAGCATGGAATATCTTTCCATTTGCTTGTGTCATCCTCAATTTCTTTCATCAGTGTTGTATAGTTTTCAGAGTACAGGTCTTTCCTTGGCTAAGTTTATTCCTGGGTATTTTATTCATTTTTGTATAATTGTAAATCAGACTGTTTTCTTAGTTTCTCTTCTGTCACTTTATTATTAGTCTAGAAATTCATCAGATTTCTGTATATTGATTTTGTATCCTGCAACTTTACTGAATCCTTATCAATTCTACTATTTTTTTGGTGGAGTTTTAGGGTTTCCTAAATATAATATAATGTGATCTATAAATAGTGGAAGTTTTACTTGTTTTACTTCTTTCTACCAATTTGTATGCATCGTTTCTTTTCTTGTCTGATTTCTGTGGTTAGGACTTCCAGTACTATGATGAATAAAAGTTATGAGAGTGGACATCTTTGTCTTATTCCTGATCTTAAGTGAAAAGTTCTCAGTTTTTCACTATTGAGTATGATGTTGGTTTTTCATGTATAGCATTGATTATGTTGAAGTTTGTTCTCTTTAAACCTACTCTTTTGAGGGTAATTATCATGAATGGATATTGTACTTTGTCAAATGCTTTCTCTGCTTCTGTTGAGATGATCACATGGGGGTTTTATACTCTTGTTAATGTGATGTACTACAGTGATTGATTTATGATATCAAACCGCTTCTCCTGCATCCTTGGAACAAATCCCACTTCATGATGAATGATTTTTTATTTTAAAGATTTTTATTTTATTTTATTCATGAGAGACACAGAGAGAGGGAGAGAGAGGCAGAGACACAGGCAGAGGGAGAAGCAGGCTCCACGCAGGGAGCCTGACGTGTGACTTGATCCCAGGTCTCCAGGATCACGCCCTGGGCTAAAAACCACTGAGCCACCGGGCTGCCTGATGAATGCTTTTTAAAATGTATTTGTTGGATTTGGTTTGCTTATATTTTGTTGAGGATTTTTGCATCTGTGTTCATCAGAGATATTGGCCTATAGTTCTCTTTTTCTGTAATGTCTTTGTCTGGTTTTGGTATCAGGGTAATGCTGACCTCATAGAAGAAATTTGGAAGCTTTCTTTCCTCTTCTGTTGTTTGAGATAGTTTCAGAAGAGTAGGTATTAACACTTCTTTAAACGTTTGGTAGAATTCACCTGTGTAGCCATCTGGTCCTGGACTTTGGTTCATTTGAATTTGTGTTGGGTTTTTTTGTTGTTGTTGTTGTGGGGCTTTTTTGCTAATTCAATCTCATTGCTATAGGAGAAGACGGGGCCAGACACAGATGTTAGCAAGCTGGCTGTAAAGTGCTATTGCTGGTTCTGGAAGTGTCCTGCTCTCTAGGCTGGGGAGGGGCATGGATGGCACCTTCCAGCTCTCTTGTTCTTGGACAAATCTCCTGAAGATCTCTGTCCTTCCAGTGAGCTTGATTCTGAGATCAGTAAGTAAATCTTCCTGTATACCCAAGGTGCTTTTCAAACTGTGCAGTATCTTGGAGATATTATTTGTTATGCTGTCTCTGTAAGAGCATGGACCCAGTTTCCTAACACCCTCTTGGCTCTCCCAGAGCAAAGCTCACTGATTTTTAAAGTACCCAGAGTTAAGCCCCGCTGGTTGTATAGAGTTGTGAAGTTAAGCCCCGCTGGTTTGCAAAGTCAAATGTTTTGGGGACTCGCCTTCCCACAGCAGGTCTCCTGGATCTGGGGTTCCTGGTATGGGGTCTCTGCCCCTCCCTTCTCTGTGCTTGTGGTATCCCTCTGAGCTTCTGGTTAGTCTCACTGGGAGTTGTTTACCAACTGCATCTTCACCCCTCCTACCCTTTTTGATGTGGTTTCTTCTCTGCAATTAACTGTGGAGAGTCTGCTCTGCCAGTCTTTGGGTCATTTTCTAGGTTGGTTGCACTGACGTGGCTGTTACCTAAGATGTATCTGTAGGACAAAATGAGCTAGGATCCTCGTACTCTACCATCTTTCCCCAAAATATTTGTTTTTTTGCTTTTTGTAATATTGATGTCAGCTGTTCTGTTGGGGGGGGGTTTCAAAGGGGTTTTGGGGAGAAAGGTTTTTATGCCTTATTTAAGGCCTTTCATCCCAGAAATAAGGAGAACCAAAGCTTGGAAGGCAGCTTAAGGAGGTAGACTGAAGGTGATATTTTGAAATATTTAATGTTTTCTCCCTTGTTTACACTGAAGCTCCTTTGCCGTTAAAGCTGAACAGAATATCCATGACTTAGTACCCTAAAGAACAGAGACCAAGGTACATAGAGAAGCAAAGGAATCCAGTGAGTTTATAAGTGGATTTTGAAATAACTCAGTATAAATAGTAGTTTTGAAAGCCTTATTTTCAAGTGCCAGACCCAGTTGCCTACAGTTTCAAACTTCAAAAGTTTCTTTCTATTGTCAGAGATTTAGAAAATGAAATTTTAGGCATATGTTTGTTTGATGAAAGTAGATTGACTCTAAGGTTAAATTTACAACTGTGCGGAAATGGAAGCTTTTGAGTGAAGTTCAGTTATAGACCAAAAAGAAAAAAAAGGCACATTTCTGCACAGTAATGCCAGTGACTAAGTGTTGACGGGCACAGATCAAAATTATAAAGGAAAGAACAGCATGGAGCAATGTGGCCTCCTCCTCCATTTGATGTCATTTAATGCAGTGGAGGACAGTGATCCCAAAACTAACAGCAAAACAAATAAAGCAGAAAGCAAAATTATTTCTGGAACTAAATGACACAAGAGATGCATATAGAAGACAAACAGCTCCCTTCCTTTCTTTCCTAAACCCCTTCCCAGGTCATCTATACTGAGGAATAGGAACCTTGAAAAGAGGAAGAAAGTCGGGGGTCTTGCTAGTCTAGCAGTTAGGGCTGTTAGGTCAACACATTTGGATTTAGAAGGAATGGAAAGGAATGGAATGCTTATTTGTTTCTTTCTTAACAAATTCATTAAGAGAGGTTTAACACATGCAAAAAAAATTAACTACTTCACTGTAATATCATTTGTCTTTATTAAAGATCATGTTGATGTTTTAGTGAACATATCAACATTTCTTATTCTAAGATGAACAGTATGCACACACTGTTCTTTACATTTTTGCATTTATTGAATATAAACTCTCACATATCTCACATATCTTGCTATCCCCACTGCATAATTAAGGATTCTCAAAGTTCTTACATTCTTTTATTTCAAAATGGTATGTAATATTCTGTTATGTTTATGTGCCATAATTTGTTAGAATCATGACCTAGTGAGAGACATATTGTTTTTCTTTTTTGCTGGGGAGCAGAGGTGAATGAATCCAGTTCAGAGCTGGTATATATAATCTTTTGCTTCTATGTATTTCCTTAAGTTTATTTTTCTTTGAACTTGAACTGACTGGGGTTGCAGGTGGTTGGCTTACTTCCATTCTCAACATTCAGTTGACTATGAAAGAACAGTTGACTTTCTAAAATGAAAACAAAACTTTGATTCTCCATTTGAACAATAACAGAATTCTCTTTAGCCAATAAACAAACAAAAAGAACCAAATTTGAGAATAGAGCTGCACCAATATATTTTTGTTGTTTGTTTAAACAAACAATGCCAGGATACTTTTAGATTTTTTTTTAAGTTGTAAAAATAGTACAAAATT
The DNA here is from genome assembly GCF_905146905.1 of Nyctereutes procyonoides. NCBI lineage: Eukaryota > Metazoa > Chordata > Mammalia > Carnivora > Canidae > Nyctereutes > Nyctereutes procyonoides. The sequence goes on from NW_026575137.1 coordinate 7,120,487, forward strand.
CCCATATACCCAGCATTCAGTTTCCCCTGTTGTTAACATCTTATGCTGGCATAGCACTCACAACTAATGAACAAATGATGACACACCATTATTAACTAAAGTCCATACTTTATTCACATTTCCTTCCTTTTAGGGTATTTATTTGAACTATTGTTAGAGCTTGCTTTATACAAAAGGTATTTTAATTGTATGAAAAAATGGTTTACAAAAGCCAATTCATACTGCTACAAATGGATGCTCTGAATTAGCCTAGAAGTCACAGGGGGAAAAGAGCTTCTTAAAAATCTCTAACTCACCAAACAGGTATACCTAGGCAGGAGTCTTGTGGCTGGAAAAGAAGAAAGCTCTCATTCTTCACTCTCACCCTTCTTCCATTGATTCCAAGGCAGGGCATTGCAACAGATGGTTATTTTCTGTTGGCACACCGTGAGGGGCAAGGGTAGGCATATAATGACAGTTTTTAAATGCTGGTAAGTCCCTTGAATTTCCACTGCATGCCCGAAGGATTGAGTAGGATCACACCACATCACTGGTGAAAGCAAGCTCTGCATACATGAGAAATTTTTTTTTTTTAAGATTTTAGTTATTCATTCACGAGAGACAGAGACAGAGAGAGGCAGAGGGAGAAGCAGGCTCCATGCAGGGAGCCTGATGTGGGACTCGATCTCAGGACCCCAGGATCATGCCCTGGGCGGAAGGCAGGCGCCCAACCACTGAGCCACCCAGGGACCCCCCCCTACATGAGAGACTTCTAATGACTTGGCAGATCCTCTCAAGTATTAAAGATTTCCCTTATCTCACTTTAACCCCAAACCTTAGGCAGGTGGTTCTTTCTATCAGAACAGGCCCTGCTTCTTAGAAGGACATGCTTCTATCATATCTGAAGTATGGACGTATTTTCTCTTTGCTTAATTACTTCTAAAGCTCAATCAGAGAAGCAGATGGAACTCAGCTGTTTTCCCTTACTCTGAAAGCATAAAAAATTTCTGAGCATAAAAAATCAAAACAGTATTGTCTCTAGTTCATGCTAAGCAGTATAATGCTATCTCTAGGCCATCACAAACAGTTGGCATGGCCCCATAATAGGCTGAAGGGTTTTACATAGATTATCTTATGTAATCATCACAACAGCCCTTGGGATCTATTACTATGCCCATTTTGCAGATGAGGAAACTGACACACAGAACGTTAATATGTGACTCTGCAGAGTCAGTCACATACTTAGTAAATAGCAGTTAGTATTTAAACCCCAAGCCTGGGATCCCTGGGTGGCGCAGCGGTTTGGCGCCTGCCTTTGGCCCAGGGCGCGATCCTGGAGACCTGGGATCGAGTCCCACATCGGGCTCCCGGTGCATGGAGCCTGCTTCTCCCTCTGCCTGTGTCTCTGCCTCTCTCTCTCTCTCTGTGACTATCATAACTAAATAAAAAAAAAAATTTAAACCCCAAGCCTTTGGTTTTAATCATGTTGCTATAAGTTTTACCCCTAGTTTTAAGGGTATAGTAAAGTCAACAAATATTTCATAAATGAGTTAGTGAATGAGTAATAAATGGATGGAATATTTCACAGGTGGTGAATCCTTGAGTGAGATATGTCTTACATGAGTCAAGCTTAGGAACTATTTACTTTATCCTCATCTTTACCTTGGCTCACTTATTCAGGATAGCTTCCTGAAGAAATGCAAGTGTTATTTTTGTGTGATTTTGAGTTTTGAATAGGAATAATAAGACTGACCTAAAAGATATAAAAGAGGAAATGATTCTGTGTATAAAGAGCAACATGAAAAAGTTATAGTGAAGGAAAAAAAAAAGAAAAATAGAGCTAAACATTTCTTTTTTTTTTTAAGATTTTATTTATTTATTCATGAGAGACACACAGAGAGAGAGAGAGAGAGAGAGAGAGAGAGAGAGAGAGAGAGGCAGAGACACAGGCAGAGGGAGAAGCAGGCTCCATGCAGGGAGCCCAATGTGGGACTTGATCCTGGGTCTCCAGGATCACAACCTGGCTATGAAGGCAGGCACCAAACCGCTGAGCCACCCAGGGACCCCCTAAACATTCCTTTGAATTCGGAGTGTCACATGGGAATGGAAGGAGATTGGAGATCTGTGGTCTGGGTAGGTAATTTGAATGTATGCAAAAAACAATAATGAATCATCTAAACTCAGAGAAGGGATGATATAGTCCTTGTTTCTCTTATTTGGCTACAGCCTTCTGTACTGATCAGGATGTAGAGGGAGACCAAAGGCAGGAAGTAGGAAACAGGAGGCTTCGTTCATCTGCAGCTTAGATAAATGATTGGCTGTAGACACAATGTGGAAGTATTTGAGGAGCAGTTGGGGAGTGGTGGGGGGAGAAGACATCCTCCTTATCAGAAAGTCATTTTGAATATGAAAAGGATATAGTGTAATCCATTTCTCTTCCCAACTTCTAAGATTCTTATTTTTATTTTCTTCCTTTCATTTTAAGTCAGAATCCAAATTAATTTTTTCCCCAGTAAATATGAGACCTAAGAAATTTTAAACTTGACTATTGTTAAGTCTAAATTATGTCATCTAGGGAAGAGTAACATAGAAAGTCTAAAACCATATTTCTTTTAAACTTTAGAATTGCATTTGGTAGTTTAGAGTGCATGAGAGCAGATAATTTCTAATTTCATTTTGCTAAAATTATATGTAAAGAAGGTTTACATTCTCACAAAACAGACAATCAAGAAATAGCCCGAGGAGGAATTTCAGAAATACTGAGTTTTCAGGGAGAAATGAAGTAGAAATTTAAAACTTTCCCTGAAAAAGAAACCTAAGGAATTAAGTGCCTGACAATTATATAAATGCAAAATAATTTTTAAAAATATTTAGAAGCCCCATATCATTAACAGGTACTTTCCAAATACAAATTCTACTAGATAACTCTGACTCCAGAAAATAAGCACAAAAGATGTAAAATGACAAAAGTTAAAATTGTGTAGTATTAAGCAATACTTGTGAAATCATTGCAGTAGAAGTATGGAGATAACAATATCTCAAGAGACTGATGGTAAATACAAGGAAAAAATCTAGGTGACCTAACCCTAAATTTCTAACATAGGTTACCTGTTACCCTCAGCTGACTATTAACTATATACACTTCTCTCAACTTAGGAGATTTTGACAATGGGCATGCATTATTTAGAAAAAAATAAAACAAAAATAATAAATACAGAGTTGTTTGCTTGAGAACATGTCCCTAAATTACGGTGGCTTATCTGGGGTATGTAAATATTGAATGACTAGTTAGGGAATTGGTTTGAACACCCTAAAATACTGTATGACATTTTATTAAGGACTCAGGTGTTCTTCACCCTGAAGAAAAATCATATTGAAAAATTGAATGGAAGAATGGCACCATCCCCTTTTTGAACAATATCATTCTCAAGCTGCTAATAAGGCCTTCAGTCAGCACTCGTCTTGCAGCCTGCTTTCCTTACACACAAAAACAACTCTGGAATTTTCTGTGGGGAACACCAACAGGGGAGAGAGTTCAAACACATAGCACAGAGCAAAACTTCTTTAAAACCCTCTTTGAATATTTTTCTTTCTCCAGGATTCCATCCTTCATGGAAGCTCTCCTATATCTCTTCTCTTTCTTCCAGAAGAATCCTTTCAGCGTTTCCCGTAAAGTGCTACTCTTCCCTTTCTTTCCTATACAAAATTCCAAATATGCTGACATGTCACAATTAGCTAGACAAAAGCAAAACAAAACAGCACCAAGCCAAATCCACACCCATCTATTAGCCCTCTAAGTGGCTCAATTTATCACATTATGTAATATATAAATAATAAACTAGCCAAAAGTAAGGTTCTTTTTCAAATGCAAGGGGCAAAATAAAGCATTCCCCTTCCTCATCCCATTCGTATGCTCTAACTGCTGTTTCTTTCCTAGTGACATTCATTTCATTCTTGTGATTCACCCAGAAGGTCACATACCAGTCCATCTGTAATATTTTTTCATATGGAAAATATTAAGCCACCAGACGAGTCACCAGAAGAAACATTTTTTAACAGATGCTATGAAAAAAAAGAGACCCTAAATTTATGTCAGAGTTCTAAGCACTAGTCTAAGAGAAGATGTGTATGCACATGCCAGCCTTTTAAAAATTATCATTATTTTAAATGTTCGCTTAGCTGGTGATGAGATACTTCAACAATAGCTGTTAATAGACTCAAAGAGCCTGCTGTGGAGACAGTGGTAGTGAATAGAGGTTTGGGAAATGAGGGGAAAGGAACCCATCTAGTTTCATGGTAGGGCCAGCAGATTTGATGTGCCAGGCACTAGTGCAATATTGTGCAAAGTCCTTAAGAGCCTCTGTGTGTGTGTGTGTGTGTGTGTGTGTGTGTGTGTGTGTGTGTGTAAGGAGAAGGTTCAGCTGTCAACCTTTCTGCCATCCCATTGAGCATTTACATTCTTAGGAGATGACCATCAGAGGTGTAACAAAAACATAAGTCCTATCACATGCAAAATAAAGAATTCAAATGTGATTAGTGGATATGTTAAGATAGGAAGGGTTATTTTCGGCATGGTTTTGGTTTGGATTTTGTTGTTTTTGCTTCAATGAAGACAAATGAATGATGAAATAATATAGTATACCTTACTTAGAAGTTATTACAGACGTGGGGCGCCTGGGTGGCTCAGTTGGTTGAGCATCTGACTCTTGATTTTGGCTCAGATCTCAGGGTCATGGGATTGAGCACTGCGTTGGGCTCCACACTCAGTAGGAAGTATGCTTGAGATTCTCTCTCTTTTCCTCTGCCCTTCCTCCAATTTGTCTGCTCACTCTCTCTCTCTCTTTCAAAAAAAAAAGTTATTATAGAATCTTTCTTGCCCTAATGGGTTAAGATTTGGTTCCTGTGATGAGACCCAATTCCTTTTTTCAAAAAATTTCTTTTTATTGGAGTTCAATTTGCCAACATATAGCATAACACCCAGTGCTCATCCCATCAAGTGCCCCCCTCAGTGCCCATCACCCAGTCACCCCCACCCCCTGCCCACCTCCCTTTCCACCATCCCTAGTTCGTTTCCCAGAGTTAGGAGTCTCTCATGTTCTGTCTTCCTTTCTGATATTTCCCACTCATTTTTTCTCCTTTCCCCTTTATTTCCTTTTCACTATTTTTTTTATATTCCCCAAATGAATGAGACCATATAATGTTTGTCCTTCTCTGATTGACTTATTTCACTCAGCATAATACCCTCCAGTTCCATCCACGTTGAAGCAAATGGTGGGAGACCCAATTCCTACTAGACTGTAAGTACAATGAGGACAAGAACTAATCAGCCGTCTTTACTGCAGTGTCTCTAATGTCTGGCATGCAACAGATGCCATAATAAATATTTGTTGAATAATAATGACGTGAGGGTACATCATAGATCCAGATCATCTCTGATTTGAAGGACATTATGATGATGGTGATGATAATAATGGTGATAAATAATAGCTGTGATTTATTGAATTCCTTCTTTGTGCCAAGGACTGCACTATAAATTTGTCCATGAATTTCACATTTCATTTATCCTAAGGAGTATGTCATCATGTTTTATAAATGAGAAAATTGAATTACAGAGTTAGAATGATACTGCACCCAGATCAGTCTGACATCGAGCCTGATTCTTTTACTGAATATCTTTAGACAAACACATTCTATACACACACTGTGAGCACAGAACTAAGTTGAGGATAATGGATTGAAGGTAGTAGCATGGACTCTTGACTCCTAAGGAGACAGTTAAGGTAAATAACAGGTGCGATCCTGGAGACCCGGGATCGAGTCCCACATCGGGCTCCCTGCGTGGAGCCTGCTTCTCCCTCTGCCTGTGTCTGTGCCCCTCTATCTGTGTCTCTCATGAGTAAATAAATAAAATCTTAAAAAAAAAAAAAAAGTAAATAACAATACTGAAGGGAGATGTGGCAAGGCCAGTTTGCCAGGTAATTAGTACAAAAAGTCAGTACTGCAATTTCAAAGGGGAAGAATTTGCTGTGTCCTAAAGATCTCGGAAAAATGTTCAAGGGGGCAAGAAAGCTTGAACTGAATGTTGAAACATGAATAGAATTAGATAGGGAGAAAATGACAGGAAGGATATCAACTAATTGGGGCAGCGCTTGCTTAGAGGAATGCACAACATATGTTTAGAAAGAAAGAGGAGACTCGGGTGGCTGGAGCAGGCCTTGGGGGCCAGTGTTCATTTAGAGAAGTGTTGCATTGAGATAGTATACGATCAAAAATAATTATTTTACTTTCCATTTTAAAAATATTCTTCCTCTAGCATATTGATTGTCTTCCTCCTAGTTTTATTTTCATGAATGTATCTTAAAAGTGGGGATCAGGAATCCCCGGATGACTCAGTGGTTTGGCGCCTGCCTTCAGCCCAGGGCGTGATCCTGGAGTCCCAGGATCGAGTCCCACATTGGGCTCCCTGCATGGAGCCTGCTTCTCCCTCTGCCTGTGTCTCTGCCTTTCTCTCTCTCTCTGTGTCTCTCATGAATAAATAAATAAAATCTTAAAAAAAAAGTGAGTATCATTTTCTGAGGACAGTTTGAAGTGGGATACTTCAAAGTTAAAATCGAGTCCATATACCGACCATTGAAGTGTGTCTCCTGCTCTGCAAGATGCAGGGGCCAAGTTGAACTTCCCACATGGCCCCATGTCGTGCACTTTTGTAAATGCCCTGCAGTCATGCCCTACGAGCGTGGTGGGTTCTCAGAACTACTGAGTCTCTGAACCATGTCTCATGGACTGCTGCAGATAAGTGGTGAGACTGTTCAGAGAGACTTGGAGCCTGCTGCCCTTTTTAACCACTGCAATTCCTCCACTAAATGTTTACTGAATTGGAGTAATGCCTACATTGTTATTTGAAAAACAAATTCTAAAAAAAAAAAAAAAAAAAAAGAAAGAAAAAAAAAGAAAAACAAATTCTGACTAAGAAATACATTCTTAAAGTTCTCCTCCTTCACAAGTTAGACTCAATCTAATCATTGAAACCTTTAGAGATAAAGAATGCCATTTTTATGGCAAAGGCTTTCAGTTAATTATTTGCCTTAAAACTTTTTTATGTTTTTTGACATCTTAAGTTTTTTAATATGTAGTCAATCTGATGTTTTCTTCTGTGATTTCTTTCATAATTTGTATTTGGAGAAAAGTCTCTTACCATCCAGGAGAAAATTTGCGTATAATTTTCCTTAGTTTTATGTAGTTTCTTCTTTTTTTTTTTTAAGATTTTATTTATTTATTCTTGAGAGACACAGAGAGAAGCAGAAACACAGAGGGATAAGCAGGTTCCTCACAGGGAGCCTGATGTGGGACTCGATCCCTGGACTCCAGGATCACACCCTGAGCCAAAGGCAGATGCTCAACCACTGAGCCACCCAGGTGTCCCTAGTTTCTTCTTTTTTCTTTTATTTTTTTTTATTTATTTTTTTTAAATCTTTTTTTATTTATTTATGATAGTCACACACAGAGAGAGAGAAAGAGAGGCAGGGACATAGGCAGAAAGAGAGCAGGCTCCATGCACCGGGAGCCCGACGTGGGATTCGATCCCGGGTCTCCAGGATCGCGCCCTGGGCCAAAGGCAGGTGCCAAACCGCTGCGCCACCCAGGGATCCCTTCTTTTTTCTTTTAATCTTAACTCTTTTATCCACCTGGAAAATTTTTGGAATAGGATATATGGATGTATTTAGGAATAGGAATAGGATATTATGGATGTATTGTTTATTTTATAAACAAGCATTTGACTAATTTTTTGGTTAATTTATTCCATCCCTGTTAATGTAATTTTTTACATTAGGATTAGTTTTTATACAGTACCAATTATGGGGTTTCTGTCATTGTTTATTTTGTTCAGGGTAGAGGAGTATCAGCAATATCTGGCCTTGCACCTGACTCTTATAAAATAGCTAGATATTCCAATTTATCTTATATTTCCCAAATGAATTTGAGTCATTTTTTATTGAAGTATAACTGATATACAATATCCTGTTCATACCAGATGTACATCACAATGACTTAATATTTTTATATTTTATAAAATGATCCCCATGAAAAGTCTAGTTACCATCTGTCACCAAAGTTATTATAATATATTAATCATGTTCTCAATGTTATACATTATATCACCATAACTTATTTATTTTATAACTGGGAGTTTGTGCCTCTTAATCCCCTTCACCTATTTAGCCAGCCCCCCAACCTCTCCCCTTTCTGATAGCCAACAGTTTGTTTCCAGTTCCAGTTTGAAGTCATTATCTTCAACCTCACACATATCTCCCACATTGTGTTTCAGAGTAATGATGAGTAGTTTTGACAATTTCAGATAGTGTAATCTTGTGAGGAAAGTCTAAAGCCGTATTTCAGGGTTTGTTAGGCCACTTTATCAGAATTATTCAATCCGCCCCTTTAGGTTGGGACCTAGAAATTTGTATTTCAAGCAAGCTTTCTGGGATTGAGAGCATCTGCTGTGGAAACATAGGTACATGTGAAGAGAATCCTGCACAGACTAGGCCTGAAGCAATAGGGTCTAAATACAGGTGGTGATAGTGATACAGAACAGACAGGTGTAAGCTATTTCAAGGTAAGAGTTGATAGCATTTTTTTGAGCATTTATGTTATTGAGTTTGAATTTGGGAAATTGTTAGAGGATATGCCACTGTAGAAATAGTGATTTGAAAAAGGATTTTTTTTCCTTCTAGAGGAAAACAATTCATTTGTAAACATGTCAAATTTGACATGATGTCAATATTTCAAATTACAAAATATCTTAAGTAAATAGACACATGTAATTTGGTTCAGGTGAGAAAGGGCTCTGAACAGAAGATGCACAGGGGTTAAAGCATGGGCTTTGGGAGTGATGAAGTGTCCACTGTTGCCACTTAAGGCTCCTTGAGCTTGAGCAGGTTATCTAATTTCTCTAATCCTCAATTTTGACACATGCTTTTAAGTGAGAGGTAGATATGATGGTTGTCTACAGAGAGAAGATGATTGTGAAGCTGTCAGACAGGATTACTTCTCCAATGGGGAAGGGGTGAGAAGGGGAAGCAGAGGACAAAGGACTGAGTCCTGAGAAGCCACTTCATTTAGGGATGGAAGGACGAAGAACCAGCATAGGAGGTGGAGACAGTACAATTAGGTAGCAAAACCTCCAGGCTCTGCTATTCCATATCTTTCAGTCCCGTCAGACTCCGTTGGACACTGATGTCTATTATGTTTTTGTTAGCTACGGGACTCTTCAAATGGCATCTCTGGACGTTCTGGTATGTAAAACAGGCAAGAGGAGAAGCTCTGGCTGAAGTAGGGATGGTGGCAGGAACCCCAGCCACTTGTCTTCTTGCTTGGCTTCAGCAAGCTGAGCTCCCAAACATCTCCCTAGAAGCTTCAGCTTGAACACCAGGGTATGGGATAGTTGTAGCTGGGACAACTACACTCACTCTGTCCATGGAGCATCAAGGTAAACTCGAGCATGCCTGAAAGCACAGGGGAAACCTGATCTTTGGTTTATAAAAGCAATTGTCTGAGTACTGATCTGGCTTCAAGAAGACAAGGTTTGAAGTCGGCTTGTCTAGGCATGAAAGTGTTGGTGTTATCTACACTGTACTGTGACACACACACACACACACACACACACACACACACCCAGCATTCCAGAAATGAGTTCCCCTTAGTATATTCATATCTTTCTTGTTCTGAACCATTGTGGATACTTGTGTTATTTAAGTAAAAATGTCTATCATTCTTAGTTCGTTAGAAAGGTGATATTAAAGTCCCTGGAAAGAAATACAAGGAGAACAAGTGATTTTAGAGAGGTGTGCAGGGAGTTCATGGGTGTTTATCTTTTATGACCCATTATATTTTGTTACTTAAATCCAGAATCTGCCTAATGTATTTTTTAAACATCTGCTTTATACATTAACCTTGATCATTACTTTTCCTCTGTCAGTCTACTAGTACTCCAAATTCCACTTAATAATGGGCAGCCCGGGTGGCTCAGCGGTTTAGCACCACCTTCGGCCCAGGACATGATCCTGGAGACTCAGGATGGAGTCCCACGTCGGGCTCCCTGCAGGGAGCCTGCTTCTCGCTCTGCCTGTGTCTCTGCCTCTCTCTCGGTGTCTCTCATCTCATGAATGAATAAATAAAATCTTTAAAAAAAAATTCCACTTAATAAGCACTTTGCCCCGTGTTGAGAAAGATAACAATGCAAGCAATTAATTTCCTCTTGAAGACTGATTCTGGCTTTTATATTCTAGACTTCTGGAAACTAAAATTAGACCACAAATGACTTTAATGAAGAACACAAAATTCTGCTAGGCAATAGCAACTTCCTGTAATTTTCTGAGATTTAAGGACCATATAACAGAGCTGATACAAAAATTTAAAGCTTTCCTGAAAAAGTGGGTCCATTCATAACTTATAGCAACTTGGGGAGTAATTTGGCTAAATCACTGAGTTGTAGTACTTAATTGTTTATGTGGATGCTCAGGTTGCTAATTAAACCCCAAATTTCCAGTTTCCAGCTTCTGTACTTTGATTTCAGTAGGTCTAGGGTAAGCCTCTGCCTTTTAATGAACTACTCCAGGTGATTCGGATACAGGTGGTCCGTAGGTCACACTTTGAGAAATGCTGATGTACAGAGTAAGATGACATTTAAGAAATCTTTTGAGGGAAGCATTTGATAGGTTTCCCTGGAGTGGCTAAACCATGGAGAATTTTCACTTTGACCAGGAATATGTAACAACAAATAATGACCATAAGAAACCCTTTTCAGAACTTACTGGGTGCCAGGGATACCTATAAATGCATTATTTATACATTAAATTGCTTAATTATTATAACACCCCTACGAGGGAACTGAAGAACAGAGAGGTTAAATAATTTGCCCAAAGCCTTGGAACTAATAAATGATGACTTTGGGATTTGGACCCAAGGGGTTTGGTCCTTAGTCTCCACACATAACACTTGTTTTTTCAACAAGCAGAATGAATAAAGTAGCTCTATATGTAGTGGAAAGGAAAACTCTTAAAACATATTATGAAGTGCAGAAGGGGTGCCATCCCCCAAAAGAAAGAAGACAGGAAGGAAGGAAATGTGCATGTATGTGTAGAGAATATCTCTGGAAGGATACACACACACACACACACACACACACACACAGATGATAACTGGTTGCTTTCTGAGAGGGCCTCTAAGTAGCTGAGAAGAAGGAAGATTTATCCTCACTGTACACCTCCCTTGTGCCTTCTGATTTTTGTGCTATAGGAACACATAACCAATTTTAAAAGTAAATGCATTTTTTTAAAATGGCAAAACCCTCATAATCCTTCTGAAGCAAGTAAGAGCCTTTTAAAGAAATATATATATATCTTACCTCCCAGTTGACATAGTCTGCATGCAATTACCAGTTTGTGTCTGGGGTGCCAACAGGACCTCACTAGGATAATGACTTCAGATAATTTCTCCCCATGGTGCTTTGCAACCCGCATCAACATACAGCTAGGACGCAAGCAACACTCCAAGGAATTGGCCTCCGTCAGCCTGCTCACTGACGGACCTAGGAGCCCAATCCGGGATAGCCCAGAAGGTGATTCTGTGATGCCTGTCATGGAGGCCAGCACAGTAAGGCTGAAGAAATCTAGGATGAGCAAAGACAAAGCGATTAACCAGTGAACAGCACATAAACTCATCTAATAAATACTCTGAGTGGATAAGCCAAAGAAACCAAAAGGCGGGGAGAAGGCCAAAAAGTGGTGGTATAAATATGTGTCCCACACCTGGACAATAGTGACATTGATTTTTCATCTACATCTGATAAACTGGCTCTAAATGCGTCCTGGAACAAGTTCCCGGAATGATCTGAGCAAGAACCATTAGCTTAAAAGTCATCAGCGATACATAAAATTCTATTTAAACTTACCTTTTCCCCCAGAAGTGTGTGGGTGGATATGCGTAGGAGAGCAGGATTTTAACTTTGTCATCATAGCATGTACCATTTATCCAGTCCATAAAAATCTTTGAAAATTGTAAAAACAAAACACAGTGTTCTCTTTGGATTTGTAGTTTTAAATAGAGACTCGTAAGACTTGAAATTGAGACAGGCAAATATTTGAGGTTGTGGTTTCAGGATCAGTTTGGCTACCAGACAAGACAGGGCTCTAAGGCTCTTTGACTCTCAGAAGATGGCAAACACAGTGTATGTCCAGATTGGATTCATGTGCTTAAAGGTACCAGGGGCCAAATTAAGTTCCTAGTGCTGAGGAGGTGACACTTCATGAAATCAGAAATCCATTCCACTTCTAAACATCTAAAGAATATGCCATAAATTGTATTATTGTTTCAAAGTTTTCTCATTCTTCCCTGTAACAAGGTTGTAACCCTGTTGCCATGGAATTTGGAGTAGGCCTTTGGTATGGGAGGAATATATTTCTCCGTTGAATTTCTATCAGGCTTGAGCATGTGACTGTTTTTGGTCAGTGGAATAAAAATATGGGATGTCTGAGCAGAAGTTTTAAGGGCTATCACAAAGTTGGGCCATCATTCCCCTCTGCCCCTTAAAATGGTTCCTGGCAAACAGACACTGCTCTTTCAGTGCTGGATCCTGGAATAAAGAGAACATGCTAAGCAGGCTCTGAGACAATCCTTAGCTGATGTGTAACAGAAACAGGAAGTAGACCTTTGTTGTTGTAAGCACTACGATTTGGGGGATTTGGGAATTCTAGTCTTTCCTGCTGAAAGCTGACTGATAACAGAGTGACGACTTCAATAGCCATACTTGCTGCAGGAAATCTTTATTTTTTAATTTTTAATTTTTAATTTTTTTTAGATTTTATTTATTTATTCATGAGAGACAGAGAGGCAGAGGGAGAAGCAGGCTCCATGCAGGGAGCCCGATGTGGGACTTGATCCCAGGACTCCAGGATCACACCCTGGGCCAAAGGCAGGCGCTAAACCGCTGAGCCACCCAGGGATCCCTGCAGGAAATCTTTAAATGAAAAAAGATGAATGCAGTAAAACATAAATTCCTACGGCATCCTCACTCCCTCAGGCTGGCTGAACGATGGGCCTGGCAGGAGGGTGGCTCCCGGTGGGGCATGCCCAGGTTAATGATGAGTGAGTGGGTACCTGGACCCACTGGAGTGTCAGCTCCAGGTAGGACACTCTCTGTCCCTGGCCTCTGGGCTTGTCTGGATGAACACTTGGAACTCAGATCACGTGTTTGGCCATCTGTGGTGTGCAGTCATCAAAGCTGCTGTGAGAAAATATTTGAATTCCGTGAACTCTTTGTAGGAGAAGTAGATATTTTAAAGCAGAATGTTGATAGTCTTGGCAAGCTTCACAGGCACTTGGGTATCTTCTCAGGATCAACCAGAAATTGCTCATTTTTATGAGAGTGGACGTGATCTTTGAAGAACCAGCAGAACTTTGACATACATCAAAGAACATGTGTAAAGAACCAGATAATAAATAATTTCAGGTTTTGCAAGTCATACCACCTCTTTCACAAATACCCAACTCCACCCCTGTATTGTTAAAGCAGACAAAAACAATATCTAATGAATAATTGTGGTTCTGTTCCAATGAAACTGTATTTTCAAAAATGGGTGCCTGACCAGGTCTGACCTCTGGGCCATACTTTGCTGACCCTGGATCTAGTGAAAAAGAAAATGGAGCTTAGTTGCATCAGTATTGCACTAAGAAGTTTGGTGTCAGTTAAAGAGAGTATGTTGAAAAAAAAAAAAAGAGAGAGAGAGAGAGTTTGTTGTATACACCTCATCTAGAAAAACTTGAAATGACCTTGCTCACCCAAGAAGTCATTAAACCATGAAGTTTACCCTGAGGAGCTATTTGGAAAGTTTAATGACAAACATTGTGTCATCAAACACAATTAGAAATCCAGATGCCTTGACAAGGTGATCTGCAGACTTATCCCAGAGTTTGGGGATGTAAAAGCACCATCTTATGAGAGAGCACAAAACATACAGAGGCAACCAAGGATGCAAGTTCTGAGAGCGTAGAAAGTTTCGAAGTTGAGAAGCAAGCATCACTAGGGATTTATTATTCACCCTGCATCACTGTGCAATGTGTGTGCTCATTCTGCAATTGGTTTGTGAGAAAGAACATTGGCTCTTAGTACATGTCAGGAGAGTAACTGGAGTAGATTTAGGGAAGAACATAGACCTGGAGTGATTTGCTGTATCTTGGCCTTTCTTGCTCCTTTTCTAGGAAAAAGAAATATGTTCCAAGAGAAGGTTTTTTGTTTGTTCACTAAACAAGAAATGAATTTAAATATTTGATATCCTCCCCCCAATGTCCAGAACAATGGAATATAATTTTCTTGGGAATTTTGTTTGCTGCGATCATTGAAAGAACAGTCTCCATGGCTTATTCAGGAAGGTTGCTATTCTTAGAGGATCAGAGCAGGGTTCTTAAACATAAAGACCTAAGGATAACCTGAGTAACTTTTAGTTTTCTACAATTAGAGATTTATGGGCTTCAGAGATGCTGCTAGTTCTGGGTTGTGGCCCCTTATTATGTTATTTAATCAGCACTGCACGTGACACTGGTATAGGTGGTCATCTAATCAAGTGGTGAGAATACAAGAGCAGGGACTCCTTTTGACTGAGTCCTGTGTTTGCTCCTGTAGCTCCAAGACAAAATCTATCTGCCAGAGCTCAAGTTCAGGTGCTCTCCATGTGCCAACTATGTTCTTATACCTCTCATTGGGGTACTCGGGTGACTCAGTTAAGCATCTGCCTTCAGCTCAGATCACAATCCCAGAGTCTTAGGATGGAGCCCCCCATCCGGGCTCCCTGCTCAGTGGGGAGCCTGCTTCTCCTTCTGCTCCTCCCCTCACTCAGGTCATGCTTTCTCTCTCTCTGTCTCAAATAAATAAATAAATTAATTAATAAATTAATTAATTAATATACTTCTCATCTATTTATTGGATTTTATTATCCACTGACCTGAGCCTTTGCATTTAATTTAGGAGGTATGTTTTTAAAGATTTATTAATTTTTTTTAGAGAGAGAGTGAGAGTGCACACACAGGGTAAGGGGAAGGGCAGAGGGAGATGGAGAGAGAAACTGAAGCAGACTCCTGGCAGAGTGTGGAGCCTGACGTGGGGCTCGATATCAAGACCCTGAGATCACAACCTGAGCTGAAACCAAGAGTCTTAGAGGCTTAACTGACTGTGCCACCCAGGCACCCCAGGAGATGTGTTTTTAATTATATGTATATAGCAAGTAACATAACCTACAACTAAGTCATTTTAGTTTCTGAACATAAACAGGATATATTTTTTCCTATGCTATCACCAAACCCAACATTATTGTTGTTTCAGAGGACATACAGGTACCTCAAGAGAAAAAATATTATTTGCTAATATGTTTTTGCCTGAGGTTTTCTTTTATGTTAAAAGTAATTTTTCAAAGAGCATAGAAATAAATCCTGAATTTTGCCCTTCTTATGCTCTTAATTTCTAATGTGAACATCTTTTTTAGGGTAGCCTTTGAATAGAGCAAAAACAGGCTTTGCATAATGGGATGTAATACGATAAATCTATATGTATTAAGAAAGGACATGGCCTGAGATCATGTATAATTTAAATTACATTATTAAAATTAACAATGGCTTCTATATAAATAAGAGGTCTATATATGATATACCATACCAATATCTAATGTATAATTAATTAGAGATGTTTTAGGCTATTTATGTAAAAGTTATATATCTCTTACTCAGGAATGTAGAGCCAAATTATAAAATCATTCCCAGGAGAAAATCAGTTACAGGTAGAGGCATAACAAAACATTCAAGAGGCTTAAAATCAGATAGATACTGGATTGCTTACTGATTTTGCCATTCACCATCTTTGCGGCCTTTCTCAGGTTGACTAGTCTCTCCAAGCTTCATTCTCCTCCTCTGTACAGTAGGAAAAAATATATCCACTCCATTAAATTTGTTATAAGAACTAACTGAGCAATGTTTATAAAATACTGAGCTTATAATGTACACTGAAAAAAATGTCAGTTTAGTCCCTTTACACCATTTGACTGAAAGCGTTCCTGAACTCTGAACACAAATATGTTTTTTGGTTTCCTCTAAATATTTAAATATTCTGCATTCTTTTCTTACGTTACTTCCCTTCACAATAAGCTTTTGTTTCTGATCTAATCTTTTCATAGTATCAAAAATGTGTGGAGAGAGAAGAAAAGTCATAATCACTAAATAAAATTTCATTTCTAATTCAAGCCTTAACATTGTAATGCTAATGAGCACTGTATTTGGTTTGTCAAATATTTAATGCAAATTAGTTTGTGTTTTTACATTATTTTTAAAGGTTAATTTTTAATATTTCTTTTTTGTGAATCTTGGAAACAAAGTATGTATTTCATCTTGAATCCTGTAGCATAGGCACAATCCAAGCATATTATTGTTTTTTTTAAAAAAAAACTTTGATGATTTTTTTTTACTACATAAATACTGTGGGTTCATTATAAAAGGATTAGAAAATATAGGTTCCTTAAAAAAAAGAAAATATAGGTTCTTGAAAGAAAAAAAACTATAAATTTATGGATCAGAAATGACCACTGATTACATTTTGCTGTGGACTCTGAGACATTATGTATGTAGATATTATTACAACCCTTGGGAACTCTAAAATGTTGATTATCTCTCTCAAATATACTTTTATAATATAATAATTTTATTTTATATATTATATATACACAACACTATATTTAGTTGTTTGTGCATAATTTATTGTCACAAATTCCGATTTCCTATTTTTGAATAGACTGTGCATTTACTTTAGTTATTATAAAAATGCTGCCATTAGTTTCTATCTTCATAAAACTATTCCCTTAGTTTAAATTCCCATGTGTAAAGCCCAGACATATTTAAAATCCATAATAAAATTTCTTATGGAACCTCATATCTGATTTCCCTGCTGAAAGCTTGTTTCTCTGCTTCTAAAAGTCACCTATGTAGATGTTAATTCATGGTAGGTAGCATTGTGGACACGAAGTCCATAAACTCTTTTTCTTACTGTTGATGTTTCATAAGACCCAGCCTCTAATTAGTTCCACCAAGACACTTTTTTTTAAGCAGTTGTAGCTATCCCCAAAAAGTTGTATTCATCATTCATTTTTAATTTATTCAAATATAGTTGAAAATCAGTGAAAATAAGATATTGTTGAAAATAAAAAGGAACGTAGGTACTTTTTACTCTAGTCATGATTATATATGATTGATTCGAACATGATTATAACATTGATAGGAGTCCTGTGAAGGAGAATTTCTTCCTTTGAATATCACTCTAGCCTCTAAACTAAATCCACAGCATGGTGTTGATTTTGGACAGTGTTGGACATCATGTTTAAACCCTGAGGCCTTTTCCTATTTCTCGCTGTGCAAAAACATATAAATCCACCATACAATGTCAAATGTCACAGGGGGTATAAGCATCCAAACAAACGACAGGGGTTCAAATGGAAAGTCTCTTCTGAATTGGAGACATCAAAGGACAACCTGGTGAGATAATATTTGAAATTGACCTGGAATCCAAATTTTTTTAGGTAAAGTAGGAAAGAAAGTTTTCATTATCCCTTTGATGAGTACTAATGGAGAAAACAGGCTGAGATCATATTTTCTAATTCTACCTCTTTCACTTTCTTTTTTTTTTTTTAATTTTTATTTATTTATGATAGTCACAGAGAGAGAGAGAGAGAGAGAGAGAGAGAGGCAGAGACACAGGCAGAGGGAGAAGCAGGCTCCATGCACCGGGAGCCCGACATGGGATTTGATCCCGGGTCTCCAGGATCGTGCCCTGGGCCAAAGGCGGGTGCCAAACCGCTGCGCCACCCAGGGATCCCCCCTCTCTCACTTTCTAACCATAGGTCCTCCTGGCCTACTTTTGTCATTTGTAGATTGGATGAGGATTACTGCCCTAACATTTCACCGGAGAGCTGTGAAGTCAAACTGAGATAATGTGACTGAGAATATTTTAAAACTGTATAGTGATGTATGAGCATAAGGAACATTTAAATACTCAGTGTTATTAACATGTTTGAGGACAAGATATCAATTTGTGGTTCTACCTTGAATGACTCTGAAGAAAAATCATAAGAAAATATAAAGTGATTTCAGTATAAATTCAGCTATTATTTTGAGAGCAAGTAACTTTCAGGTTAGTATCTGGAATTTTATAGTTATTTCATAGATTATACCCCTAATTTCAAGAACTGTTATTAAGGTATCAAATACTGTGTTAAGTACCTCACATGTACACTTTGTGCCTGGGCCTTAATTTATAAAGATGACTGAATGATGACATGGAGAGGTCAATGCTATTTGAAGAGAAATTTAATGTCATTCACATTTCTTCTAGAAACAAGAGACATGGCTGGTCATGCAGGGCCAGGAAGGAACACCAGGTTTTGATCAGGAAGCTGAAGCTGTTAGAGGGATAGGTTTAGGCCTGAGCTTTTACTGGAGTTTCTGTGGGAAAGGCAAGGGAGGGCAAACTGAGCAGTTTAGGGTTGGCCCATCTGAAGAATTTTGGAAAAAAAAAAAAAAAAAAGAATTTTGGCAGACTCCAAGGTTTACAAGTGGTCCCTAGTTGTCTGATACCTGCCCCTGAGATGATTAAGGCAGAATTATGTCTGTTGGAGCACAGGCTGGGAAGAGGAGTCTGGCTCTGGAATGGTGAGTTCTCATATTAGAAGCATGCTCCTTGCTGAGTCCTTTACTATCTCTGAGAATTGGGACGCCCAGGGAGGCAGTCTATTTCCAGCAGGAAATGTTTTGTAAGGTGTCAAAACATGATATAATACAATGCAGTATTTCATTAAATCATCATCAGCTTTAACTGAAACTTTATACTCATTGATTAGTAATTCCCCATTACCGATAAGCTCTAGCAATCTGCTGTACCACATGGTCCCTGTACTCAACAGTTATGTATTGGACACTTGAAAATTTGTTAGGAGAGCTGATCTCTGTTGTGTTCCCTTCTTACCACAAATAAATAAAAATCTAAAAAACTCATTATAACTCAGTAAAAAGACACCACATTCTCCCTGTTTTAAAAACAAGTACATCAAGTCTTAGAGAAATTATGTGATCTGCCACACAAATGTTAAGTGACAGGATAAGGATTTAAATACAAAATTCTAAACCCTGACAACCTATAGCTGTAAAAGTATATGCATATAGAGTACTTTAACAACTTATTTTCTATCCTTTAGTAGTTAAGGTAATGATAATGTTGGTTGGCGATGATTATAAACTTAGGAATCATGGTGACTTGGCTAAATACGATATTGAGGGTCAGCTAAATGGATTACCCAAGCTAAGACATTTTTTGGTAATCGTTGCTGTTTGACAAGCTAACCCTAGAGTTTGTGACATGAAACAATGGTTTTATTTTGCTCATACTTTATGGAGTCAAGAATTCAGGGAGAGCCTGGCTAGATGTTTTGTCTCTGATTCATGTGCTATCAGCTGGGCAACTGGGATCATACTCAACTTTCAAGAGGGTTTCTTCATACATGCCTGGTAGCTTATTTCTCCTTGATTTCTCTCATTTTCCACAGGATCTCTTATCCTCCACAGCCAATCCCTATGGTTTAGGCTTCTCACAGCTCGGTAGTCTCAGAGCATTTGCATTACTTAAATGGCAGCTGGCTTCCAAAAGACAGGAAGCAGTGATGCCAGGCCAGTAAGGGGAATGCCTGAAAATGACAAAGCATCAATTCCGCCCTATTCTACTGGTCAGAGCAGTCACAGGACCTGCCCAGATTCAGGAGCTGAAGAAATAGACTCTGCCTTTTACTAGGGTTATGACAAAAGAAAACAGGATGGGAGTTATTGTTCTAGCTATCTTTGGGATCTATAATGTCATGCATACCTAATCAGTGGCTGAATTCAAGTATCTCTAATGCCAAAGATCAAATTTTTATTTTTGCATTACATTGAAACACAGTTTAGCACAGCAATAATCAATAGACCTCCTTTTTTAAAAAAATTCAGAGTGACACTGAACATATGCCATTGCCAGTATATTGACATTCACGTTTCCATTATCTTCCTTAAGAAGACAGCAAAGTTTCTGATCCATTAAAAACTTCTGTTACTTTTTGCCAGAAGTCCTACTCTTCTTTTATGGCTCCACTCTTTCCAAAAAAAGTATAAGTTTAGTAGATTCAGGACTCCAGTAGTCAGGACGGGTTCATCTCAGGGATCTAAGGCTGCCTGGAAATGGCATTGCTTTTAATCCCTAGGATATAGCCCATTCCATAGCATCCTAGAACTTAGTCATTTCCAGCAGCTGCTTCCAGAAGTGAGGTTTTTTTTATATACAAAGCGAACTTTATGCCACCTGATTAAAATAAGACAGTGAACAGAGATGGAAAATAAAAGTGGAACAAATTCTACAACTTCTCTTCTTTATATGTGCTAAACAATTTCAAATTCTATTAAAAAAAAGATAGACATGATTCATATTGAGAACTCACATTTTTAAAGACTGAAAACTAAAATTATATATGTGGAATGTACTGAATCTCTGTTCTGCTTATCTCTTTGAAAGTATTAGAATAGCAGTATAACAATCCATTTTTTTAATGATAAATAATTCTTAAACTATCTAATTTACTACACGTGAAACCAAAATTCATTCATTCATAAAGTAACCCCATGGATGCCTTTTTTTCCCTACCCTAAGTTATTTCTGCTTTTTATTTGGAACATCTAGTTCATTTACTTTTAATATGATTATCATACTGTTGGGTTTAAGAAAATCTTTGCTTCTTTGCTAGTCTGTTTTGAGACTACATTATTCCTTTCTACTTTTTGACCAATAAATTTTTTTAGTATTCCATTTTTCTCCTCCTCTGAATTATCTACAGGTCTTTTATTTTTAGCAGTTGTTCCAGTTATTATAATACATATTCTTAGTTTATGACAATCTGTTTTAAATTAATATAGCATTTCCCTACAATGTGAGAACCTTCTTAATAATGACTTGATTTACATCCTCCTGTATTTGTTCTGTTGTTGTCATATGTTTTACTTTGACATGTGATTTAAACCCTAAAATACATTATTTATTTGTACTTTAAGCAGTGTGGGTCTGTATTTGAAATTTCACCATCTGGATGATCTGTGCATCTGTTGTCTTGTCTATTGTTTTCCTTGGTTTCAGTGCCATAGTTTTGTCTCTGTGGGCCTGATCTTTTAAATTCAGTGTCAATTGTTGTACTTGAGAAATTATAGAGACAATTTAATGCCCAAGATAGGTACCTTCATCCCAAATAAGATTTACAGCTGTTTCTGGCAGATAACTTGGTGTGAAAACAATACAGATGCTCTTGATTCAATCAGGGATCAAATGGTTCAAACTGAGCTTCAGTCTTTGTGAGAGATGAGCTATTTCAGTTACCCTCCTTAGATGCAGCTGTTGAGGCTCCCAACCTCAAACCCGAGGATTTGCCAGGAAGCCCCTCTCTTTGGCAGGCTCTGCGTTCCAGTTTTTATCCTCCTAAATTTACAAGCCTGTGGAAAGCCTAGCTTAGCTTCTCATCTTCTGAACCATCTCTTGTAGAATTATGTCCCTGAAGAAAAGTGATCCAAATACTATGCTTCCCTTTCTGGATTTTCTTCTTCTCTTGGTTTTTGGTCTAGGAATTTGTCTATGCCTTGTAGTTCTCCAATGCTCTCATATTTTTAAAAACAATATTTTGTTCAACCTTTATTTATATAATTCCCTAGGGTGAGACTGATAATTATTTAATACCTTCCTAGTCTTTCAGTAATACTGGTTCTGAAAAAATTTTAAAATTCTGAAATGTAAAAAAAAAATTATGAAATGTAATGTATTTAGAAAAATTCTTATAAAATACAGGTTCAACTTAACTAATTATGATAAAATGAATATTGAGTGTAACTACCACTAAGGTCATGTCTTTTAATTTTAATCAAAATTATCTGATGCTAGGAAAGGTTAGTGCTACTTCACAGCAATGATTGTTGTAACCCAATAAAACATAGCAATCTTAATGATAATGGGCACATAGAAACTAAAGATAACAAGCAATACTTACATAGAAATGATAAATTTATCTCAAGAAGTCTATTCTAAAGTGGAGTGTAAATTTTTCTTAGCTGGGGGAAAATGGTATTCTGAAGATAGTTTACTGATTAAGGTTTAAAGTAGTGTTATTCTGTATGTTGGTAAATTGAACACCAATAAAAATTAATTTATTAAAAAAAACAAAAAAAAAACAAAAAACAAACAAACAAAAAAGGTTTAAAGTAAACCTACATCATGGCTAATTAAAAGAAGTGAGAAATTGATTATATTGTTCCCAATATTTTTTCAACCAGAATTAAGAAAAAGAAGTTTCAATATCAAAAAAAGGAAGGAGGCTTCAATTTAGGCAAAATAACTCAGTATCACTTATTAATTTTATATGTTTTAAAAGCCACTGTCTCTTACAAAAACTTATAAATGGAAAAGATGAAATAATGAGAACATCTAGTAAAAGAGAAAATGATAGAAAACAAAAAAAAGAGCTTAAATTAGTGAATAAAAACCTTTTTTTAAAGTTTTCATACCATTTTTAGAGGTGAGCCACACATTCAACTCTGAATTTCTTTTAGTATAAGAGGAAAGAGGGAAATACAATCAGTTTCAAGATTCAAGGTACTACAAATAATTGTACATTCACAAACCAATTGTTTAGGAGATGCACAGCTGTTCTTGGTATTTATATCGGAAGAAAAAAAATTCTACTAAGGTTTCTTATTCAGGAGCATCTTTGATGAACGTATAAAGTAAAATGAGACAGATTTATTTTTGACCAAAAGTTGACACATTAAACATGATGCAGAAAGTAAGTTGCTAAAAGCAACCAGGCAAACAATCACATAAAAATTGTGAGATATTCATTGAGCAGATGTTCTGTGCCAGGCAGTGTGTGAGGCCAACTACTCATGGTCCTATGTGGGAAACAGACAAGTAAATTTACAGCATTGAGGTTATAATAGAACTGCATGCAAGGGAGGATCAGAATGGAAGGAGACCCAGTTATTCCTCCACAGAAAGATGATAATTAAGCAGAGTCTTGATGTCTGAGTAATATTTCTAAAGTGGCTAGCAGAGGACTGAAGGTAGACGGAAGAGTGCATAATTGGAATGGAGGCAAAAAAGAAATGGAGATCTATAAATAATTAGAGAAAGAAATGCAAATTGGAAAGAAAATGGATAAAGGTAAAGAAGACAAAGCCATTTGGATACCACTTAATAGCTGAGCCATTCATAATTTAAAGCTATATAATGACAAGATCAGAGTTAATGCTTTAGGAGATTACTCTTGAAGCAGTGTGGGAGATGAATTAGAATGTTAGCCCTGAAGGTAGTGAGAATATTGCATAAAGAGCATATTGCAAAAGCCCAGGAAAGAAAGTATGCATGTCTGGATCAAAATAATTGTAGTGGATATAAAGAAAAGTGATACATTTTTTAATATTTAGGAATTAATCAGTAAGCCTTGATGACTGATTGGATATTAGACATGATGGAGATAAAAGAGTTTAGAATATCTCCTAGGATACAGTTAGGAAGGATTTTATTTCACTAGTCACCTTAGAGGCCATAAGAGGGCTTGTTTTACAACCTAAGTGTCCATCAGTAGACAAATAGATAAGAAAAGTGTGGTACACACACACACACACACACACACACACAGTAGAATGTTAGGCAGCCATAAAAATAGAATGAGATCCTACCATTTGAGACAACTTGGATGGACCTAGAGGATATAATGCTAAGTGAAATAAGTCATAGCAAGGAAGACAAATATCTTTGTCTTCTATAGCTGGAATTCTATAGGTGGAATCTAAACAAAAACAAAAATAATGAACAAATATCTTTGTCTTCTATAGGTGGAATTCTATAGGTGGAATCTAAACAAAAACAAAAATGAATGAACAAACAAGTAGAATCAGACTTATAAAACACAGAGAACAGACTGATGGTTGCCAGAGGGGAGAGAGGTGGAAGGATTTGGGCAAAATAGGTGAAGGGGAGTAGGACATACAGGCATCCAGTTACGGAGTGAATAAGTCACAGGAATAAAAGGCACACCATAAGGAATATAGTCAATAATATTATAACAGCTATATGACAGAACAGATGGTAGCTACACTGTGGTTAGCACAGCATAATGTATAAGCTTGTCAAATCACTAAGTTGTACACCTGAAACTAATGTTACATTTTGAGCCAACTATAAAATTAAAATATTCAACTCAAAAAAAAAAATAGGGCTTGCTTCATAAACTCTTGAATGTGTTTTATTTGTGACATGTATAGTACATTCAAGTGGAGCCACCTAGTAGTCAATAAGATACATAGGCCTGAGGCCCAGAAAGAAGATCTGGGCCAGGGAAAGAGGAAGCATCATTGTAGTTTCAATCATGACTGTGGGAGCTTGATTAGGGAAAGAGTCCAGAGAGAGAAGAAAATGAGATTAAGGACAGAGCATTGGGTTCGTGAACATTAAAGAGCTGACTACTGATAGAAAAAGAAGTCTCGGAGAAAGGCCAAGGATGTGTGGTCAGAGTACAAGGTGAATTCCTAGAGGGTTTTATCCCATTTTATCCCATTCTTTTTCTAATTGAAAAAATACTCCATTTTCTTCATGATCCTGATTAGGTCTTTGGTAGTTTTAAAAGTATACAAATGGCCAAGATAGTGGCAGATCGTATTGTTTCACTAAAAATCATGCAGTGCCCATGAACTATATTATTTAGAGGTAAATAAAAAGTTATTCCCATCCTCGGTATGGCACGGCATGGCATGGTGTGTTAGGAGAAAATGTGTATGTAGCAGAAAACTTCAACATAAGCAGTGGGATTCACAGTGTAAACCACAATGTATTGTGTGAACGTGAAGCAAAGATCCCTCCTCCCCTTGCCAAGTTTTCAGATGTTGTCTTATATGATATATTAATTGTAAATATGAACAAGAAAGAGGGTAAAGAAGGATCTAATCAAGAGAGACTTAAACCACAGGAGAATTTATCTCATCTAGAGGATTAAGATGAGATAAATGCTTTCCTATGCCAGTGCCCCATAAACAGCTGTCAGTAAGAAGCAGTTTGATTTTACTGGAGTATTTTGAAGTAGAAACGAGGATAGCCAATGTGAGAACAGGATATTTGGGTTTTGAGAGGTGATGATTTTCTAAGTGACATTCAGAAGCTAGTCTTCTTATCAAAAAATCATAAAGCAGATGTATTATCTCCTACACAGAGGGGAATCATTTCTTGTTTAGCCAAAAAAGGGATGTTTCTAGCTAACATCTGCCCAAAACACCTGCTAACAGCATGCTATGATTCAAAATCTTCCAACACAATGAGGATGAGGAAGAAATATAAAGCTGCAATAGTTATGGTTCACAGATAAGTGTGTATTTCATAGATAAGTGTAAAAAGAATTTATCCTACAATAATTAGTCATTGAATAACATGCCTGTAGTTTTGGGGTCCCTGTAGCCAGGGAGAGCCACATGAAACTCAAAAATGAAGCAAAGCAAAGAAAAAAGAAAAGAAAGAAAAGGTGGGGCACCTGGGTGGTTCAGTCAGTTAAGTGTCTGCCTTCTGCTCAGATCATCATCTCCAGTCCTGGTATGGAGCCCCATGTTGGGCTTCCTGCTCACCGGGGAGTCTCCTTCTCTCTGTCTCTCTCTCTGTCTCTCTTCCTCTGCCCCTCCCCACTGCTCGTTCTCCCTCTTCCTTTCTCTCAAATAAATAAAATCTTAAAAAAAGAAAAAGGTGCAGAAAGCTCTAGACAGAAGAGAACATTGCAAAAAAATGATGAAGAGTGAGAAGATAATGTAATTAGATCATCAGGAGACATTACTTGAATGTCTTGCTAGTTAACTAAAACACTATTAACCATTGACTAAATCTATACAGCAACCCAGACTGGCATTGATTCTTGACATTTTTCCCCCTGTTGTCTCAATAAAGAACTGTATTTAAGTGCTGTGGAAATGAAGTCACCTGAATTCAGGGGGACTAGAGCCTTGCTACTCAAAGAGTAGCAATATCACCTTCTGAGAATTTTCTAGTTTGTCTCCATATTGAATGAATCAGAATCTGCATTTCAACTCACATTCCAAGTGATTTGTATACCTCTTAAAATTTAAAAAGTACTGGTAGGAATTTATTCTGGTGCCTTGTCAAGGACTTCCATACCTTGAGTCTGTCAAGTTATATATATGTTAGTTTCTATAAAGTGTTTTTAGCCCAAATAACACTACTAGTTAAATGTATTACCATCTACATAGCTATATAACCATACAAGAAATTCAGTTAAATTGTCATCTGTTCCCTTGTTTGGCAAATAATAAGTACCGACACCATACTGAGAATATAGGTAATAAAATAGTCGAAACTATAATAATTATTTCATGGAAATAAAATCTAATTGAGAAATTATATCCTCACAGGAAAACACTAGGAAAAAAATATGTGGCATGAAGTGTTCAAACCATTTTCTAACCTATAGATCCAGGACCCTGAAAAACCACAAAGGTATTTCATGGGATCCTTATACTAATTTACTTTTCAATGAATATCATTATTTTCTCAATCAAGAAAAACTAGAAGTACAACTATTGTCATGTGGGGCCTATGAAATTTTCCAGTGTTAGTAGAGTTCATATTGAATAATTAGCATAAATTACACAAAATGTTAACAGAGTATAATTATTATTGATCTGAATAGGTTTGAATGTTGAGTACCTAGGTATTACAGAACATGAATTATACTGAGCGTCTGGAGGGCGTTCTAGGAAGGAGTCAGAAGTGTGTTTAAGGTTATGAACAAATGAAATAG
This sequence comes from Nyctereutes procyonoides, assembly GCF_905146905.1. Taxonomy (NCBI): domain Eukaryota; kingdom Metazoa; phylum Chordata; class Mammalia; order Carnivora; family Canidae; genus Nyctereutes; species Nyctereutes procyonoides. Next base: position 7,147,405 of record NW_026575137.1, read on the forward strand.
GCAGAGAATGAGAAGTAAACATCTAGTAGAGGTGAAAGACAAAACAGTTGGTCAGTATTAAGAGTCAATTATGTAGATAAGGGGGATTCCTGGGTGGCTCAGTAGTTTAGCACCTGCCTTCCACCCAGGCTGTGGTCCTGGAGTCCCAGGATTGAGTCCCACATCAGGGTCCCTGCATGGAGCCCGCTTCTCCCTCTGCCCCTCTGCCCTGTCTCTCGTGATTAAATAAATAAAATCTTAAAAAAATTATGTAGATAAGGATGGGGTAAATTATATAAAAATCAATCCTATTTTTATTTACCTCATATCTTACTCTCCTGGTCTCCGAATATTGGCAGGACATGTCTCTCATAGCTGCAGAAACACATTTGCCAAGAGTCCTTAAATTAGAAGCTCACAGCTGTGGTGTCCACTGTGGAGGGATTTATGTTTCAGAAAAATAAAGTTTCTCTTTAACATGAAGTGATGATTTCTTTTTAGTCAGATTTCTCCTCTGCATTTTTTCCCATGGCACAGCAATTTTGTTTTGTGCACTTAGAATCTTTCATAATGGTTCTTTAAGTAGGTATGCAATAAAAGTAAAAAGTTTGAGAGTGAAGACAGCAAAAATGGCAGCATAGGAATTTTGTCCCTCCCCACCAACAGCAATTTGAATAACCATCTGCAGGCAAAATACCTCCACAAGAACCAAGGATTCCAGGTGAAGGATTATAGCACCTGAATGAAACACAGAATAAGAAAAGAGACATTGTGGCAATTAGAAAAATATAGATTCACATTATCCACCATCACCCCTTCCACAAGCTCAGTTTGGCCAGCATGAAGAGAGAGACTCTCCCCATGAGAGGAAAGTGAAGTGAGTTTTTACTTTACCACAGACCCAAGTCAGCCCACAGTGGCACCAGGCCCACTCCCATGGCGATAAGTGGCTCCCTGAGGGTTTCCAGGAACCTAGACCCTCAGCTCACCTGGCACCTGCAAGGTCTAGCAGCCCCAGTGGCTCCTGCAACCCTAGGTGGCTTCCATGGCACCAGATTCTCAGAAGGTCCAGCAAACCCAGGTTCCTCATCCAACCCAGTGCCAGCTAGCTACAGCAGCCCCAGGTGGCTCCAGTGGCCCCAAGCACCTGGTCTAGTCAACTCAAGTACTGACCAGCTCCAGTGGCCCCAGGTAGCTTCTGTGGAACCAGGTTTCCAGATCAAACCATCACCAACTGCTTCCCACTGCCCCAGGCAGCTCTCAGGGCACCAGGCTCCCACTAACCCAGGTTCCAACTCAGTGCTAGGAAGCTTCTGTTATCCTAGGTCCCAACTGGCCCATGTGAACCTAGGCTCTAGACCGGGATCCATGAACTTAGGCTGTAACCCAGATCTGCTGCCAACTACCATCAATATAGAAATTCAACTAACCTCAGCACTAGGCCAGCACTCACAGCACCAGACCCTAGGTCCACCCCAGTATCAGGCTAGTCCCTATAGACCTAGGTTCCCGGCCCCCACAAAGACAGACCAACTGCAACACAATTAATCTCCCAAGTCAGTTCCCAAGGCCTCAGGCTATAGGACTACTTCTGTAGCCCTAGGCTCCAGGCTCATGCTAGTGCCAGGTCAGCTCCCATGGCCCCAGCCTCCAAGCTAGTTCCTCTCAGTACCAGACCAGTCCTTGTGGACTCACATACTTCACCTACCCCAGTTGTCCCTAGTTTCTGGTTGGCCCATATGGACTCAGGTTAGAAGTCTGCCCACAAAGACCCAAGTCCTAAGCCCATCACCACTGACCCAGCCACCACTGGTCCCTATGTCCCCAAGCACCAGGCATGCCTATCTGCTCATCCAGGCATGAGACTTGAGAGCTCAAGGACTTCAGCACCCAGTTTGACCATGGACAGCCCCAAGCAGCCCTCCCAGAGTCTCTGGAAAAACAGACTGTTGAAGGGATTTGCCTGCTGAAGCCCATCTGTAAAGACTGAAAGAGGTGCTTACTTCCTCAAATGTACAAGTACCAATATAAGGCCACAAGTACCATGAATAATCAAGGAAATGTACAGCCAAAGGAAATTAATAAAGCTTTGATAACTGACCATAAAGAAATGGAGATTTATGAAGAGTTAAAGAATTCAGAATGATTCTCTTACAACTACAAGAACACACAGACAACAAAATAACGAAAACAATGCATGGGAAAAATAAGATCAACAAAGAAATAGATATTATTAAAAAATCAAAAACAAAACCAGAAATCCTAGAGCCAAAGAATACAATGACTGAACTGAATAATTCCAAACAGATCTTCAGCAACAGACTTGGCCAAGCAGAAGAATCAGTGAACTAAAAGGTAGGTCATTTGAAAGTATCCAGTCAGAGGATCAAAAAGGAAAAAAAAAATGAATGAAAAAAATGAAGAAGTATACATGAATTGTGGCATACCATTAAGAGAAACCATTTATTTATTATTGGTGTCTCAGAAGGAGAAGAGAGAGAGAAAAGAGCAGAAAGTTTAATTAAAGAAATAATGGCTGAACACTTCCCAGACTTGAGAGAAATGGACATCCAGATTCATGAGGCCCAAAAGATGTCAGGTAGGATGAATTCAATAAGGGCTACGCACAGACCCATTATAATGAAATTGTCAAAAGTCAAAGACAAACAGAGCTATAAAGGAACAATTCAAGTTTGCCCCTGCAAGATTATAAGTGTATTTCTCAACAGAAACCTTGCAAGCCAGGAGAGCGTAAGAAGATATGTTCAAAATTTTGAGAACAAAAAAAACAACAACAAAAAAACCTATAGGCAAAATACTATACCCAGCAAAACCATTCTTTAGAAATGACTTTCCCAAACAAACAAAAAAGCTAAGGGGGTTCATCTCCACTAGACCTGCCTTATAAGAAATGCTAAGAGCATTCTTGAAGTGGAGATAAAAGGCTGATTAACATTTTATAAACATATGAATGAGTAAAATTCACAGGTATGGGCATACTTTGTTTTATTCCACTTTGCTTATTGTGCCTCACTGATAGCACTTTTTGTTTGTTTGTTTGCAAATTGACGGTTTATGGCAACCTCCTGTCAAGCAAGTCTATTGGAGCCATTTTTCCAACAGCATTTGCTCACTTTATGTCTCTCACATTTTGGTAATTCTCACCATATTTAAAACTTTTTCATTACTATTTGTTATGATGATCTGTGATCAGTGGTCTTTGATGTTACTGATATAATTGTTTTGGGGCACCAGGAATGCACCCATATAAGACCGTGAATTTGGGCAGCCCAGGTGTCTCAGTGGTTTGGTGTCGCCTTCGGCCCAGGGTGTGATCCTGGAGACCCAGGATCGAGTCCCATGTCAGGCTCCCTGCATGGAGCCTGCTTCTCCCTCTGCCTGTGTCTCTGCCTCTCTCTCTCTCTCTATCTCGGTCTCTCATGAAAAAAAAATTAAATTAAAAAAATAAATAAAATAAAATCTAAAAAAAAAAAAAAAAGACAGTGAAGTTAAGAAATGGTACGTGTTTTCTGACTGCTCCACCAACTGGACTGTTTCCCCATCTCTCTTCTGCTCCTCTGGCCTCCTTATTTCCTAAGACACAATAATATTGAAATTAGGTCACTTAATAACCCTGCAATGGCCTCTCGGTATTCAAGTGAAAGGGACAATCATGTGTTAAGTCAACCACTACAGACAATCAAGCTTAGTGAGGAAGACATGTCAAAAGCCAAGGTCAAGATCTAGGCCTCTTACACCAAACGGTTAGTCAAGTTGTGAATGCAAAGGAAAAGTTCTTGAAGGAAATTAAAAGTGCTGCTCCAATGAGCACATGACTGAGAAGAAAGCAAAGGTGTCTTATTGCTCCTATGAGAAAGTTGAAATGGTCTGGATAGAAGATCCAACCAGCCATAACATTCCCTTAAGCCAAAACCTAATCCAGAGCAGGGCCCTAACTCTCAATTCTTTGAAGGCCGAGAGAGGTGAAGAAGCTGCAGAAGAAAAGTCTGAAGCTAGCAGAGTTTGGTTCATAAGGTTTAAGGAAAAAGGCTGTCTCCATAATATCTAAGCGCAAGGTGAAGCAGCAAATGTTGATGTGGTAACTGCAGCAAGTTACCCAGAAGATTTAGCTGAGATAATTAATGAGGGTAGCCACACTAAACAATATATTTTCTTTTTTTAAACTATTTTATTTATTTATTCATGAGAGAGAGAGAGAGAGAGGCAGAGGCACAGGCAGAGGGAGAAGCAGGCTCCATGCAGGGAGCCCGATGCGGGACTCGATCCCGGGACTCCAGGATCGCGCCATGGGCCAAAGGCAGGTGCTAAACCGCTGAGCCACCCAGGGATCCCCTAAACAATATATTTTCAATGGAGATGGAACAGCCTTCTATTGGAAAAAGATGCCATCTTGGACTTTCACATTTATAGGGGACCAGTCAATGCCTGGTTTCAAAGCTTCAGAGGATGGACAGACCCTCCTGTTAGGGGCTAATGCAGCTGGTGACTTGAAGTCAAAGCCAATGTCCATTGACCATTCTGAAAATCCTAGGACCCTTAAGAATTATGCTAGATCTACTCTTCCTGTGCTCTATAAAGGGAACAACATAGCCTGGATGACAGCACATCTATTTACATTATGGTTTACTTAATATTTTAAGCCTACTGTTGAGATCTGCTCAGAAAAAAGAAAAAAAAAGATTCCTTTCAAAATATGGCTGCTCACTAACAGTGTACTTGATCATCCAAGAGCTCTGGTGAAGATATAAAAGATTCATGTTGTTTTCATACCTGCTAATACAATAATTATTCTACAGCCCATGGATCAAGAAGGAATTTCATCTTTCAAGTCTTATTGCTTACAAAATACATTTTCAAGGCAATCACTGCCATAGTTAGCAGTTCCTCTGATGGATCTGGGCAAAGGAAATTAAAAACTTTCTGGAAAGAATTTGCCATTCTAGAACGTTAAGAACATTTGAGATTCATGGGAATCTCAAATATCAACATCAACAGGAGTTTAGAAAAAGTTGATTCTGACCCCCATGGATGACTGTTGAGGGGTTCAAAGGTTCAGTGGAGGAAGTAACTGCAGATGTGATGGAAATAGCAAGAGAAATAGAATTACAAGTGAACCCTGATCGTGTGACTGAATTGCTGCCACCTTGTGTTAAGACTTGAATGGATAAAGAGTTGTTTCTCAAGGATAAGCAAAGAAAGAGGTTCCTTTTATTAAACAGAAGCATAATTAACATAGTGTTATATTAGTTTCAGGTGCACAATATAATGATTGAACAATTCTACAAATTACGCAGTGTTCATCATAATAAGTATACTATTAACCACCTATAAGAAAGTGGTTTCTTAATTTTTTTTTGCTAAATATTTTATTTATTTATTAATGAGACACAGAGGAAGAGAGGCAGAGATGCAGGTAGAAGGAGAGTCAGGCTCCATGCAGGGAGCCCGATGCGGGATTCTATCCCAGGGCTCCAGGATCAGGCCCTGAGCCAAAGGCAGACGCCCAACCACTGAGCCACCCAGGCATCGGAAAAGTGGTTTCTTAAAGTGGAATCTGCTCATGGTGAAGATCCCGTGAAGATTGTTAAAATGACAACCAAGGATTTGGAATATCACACAAATTTAGTTGATAACACCGAGGCCGTGTTTGAGAGGACTGACTCCATATTGAAAAGAAGTTGTACTGTGAGTAAAATGTTATTAGATGGCTACGGAGAAATGGTTTGTGAAAAGAAGAGTCAGTAGACTCAGTAAACTGCATTGTTGTCTTAAGAAATTGCTGCAGCCACCCCCACCTTCAGCAACCAGCAGACTGATGAGCCAGCAGTCATTCACATGAAGGCAAAGTCCTCCACCAGCAGAAAGATCATGACCTGCTGAAAACTCAGATGATGGTTAGAATTTTGGTAATAAAGTATTTTTTAGGGAAGCCTGGATGGCTCAGTTGGTTAAGTATCTGCCTTTGGCTCAGGTCATAACCCTGGGGGTCCCGGGCTCAAGCCCCACATCAGGCTCCCTGCTCAGCCGGGAGTCTCCTTCTCCCTCTGCCCCCTCCCCCTGCTTATGCTTTCTCTCACTCTCTCGCTCTTGCTCTCTCTCTTTCTCTCAAATAAATAAATAAATAAATAAATAAATAAAATGTTAAAGTATTTTTGATTAAGGTAGGTGTGTAATTTGTAGACATAATACTGTTGCACACTTTGTATACTGTAGAGTAAACATACATAACTTTTGTGTACACTGAGAAACCAAAATTTCATAGCTTTATTGCAGTATTTGCTTTTTTTTTTTTAATTTTTTTTTAATTTATTTATTTATGATAGTCACAGAGAGAGAGAGAGGCAGAGACACAGGCAGAGGGAGAAGCAGGCTCCATGCACCGGGAGCCCGATATGGGATTCGATCCCGGGTCTCCAGGATCGCGCCCTGAGCCAAAGGCAGGCGCCAAACCGCTGCGCCACCCAGGGATCCCTTTTTTTTTTTATTATTATTTTTAATTTTGCAGTATTTGCTTTATTGCAGTGTTCTGGAACTGAATCCATAATGTCTCCGAGGTATGCCTGTAAACCCACAACAGTATATAAAGGTACACTTTTTCCACATCTTCCCTAACATTTTGTTATTTCTTATCTTTTTTGATAATAGCCTTTCCAGGTGGTGTGAAGTGATATTTCACTGTGGCTTTGATCTGCATTTTCCTGATCATTAGTGATGCCAAGCACCATTCCACGTACCTGTTGGTCATGTAGTGTCTTCTTTGGGAAAATGTCTGTTCAGATCCTCTGCTCATTTTTAATCAAATTGTTTTTTTTGCTACTGAGTTTTATGAGCTCATTACATATTTTGGATATTAGGCCCAAACCAGATATGTGGTTTGCATTTTTTCTCATTCCATAGATGGTCTCTTCATTCTGTTTATCATTTCTTTTGCTGTTCAGAAGTTCATTTGTTGTAGTCATGCTTGTTATTTTTGCTATTGTTGTCAAATTTTTAAAATTATCACCAAGAACAATGTTAATAGCTTACCCCCTGTGTTTTCTTCTAGGAGTGTACACACTCCTAGGGATACCTGCAAGTTGGAGCAAAGCAGAAAGAGTGCAAAAATAGTACCCATTGGCTTCTGTACCCAGAAAGCACCTCAGTAGGCCTCTAGATGTATGTTAAATTAGATGCTTGCCCCCCAGGTCAATGCTTTAAGATGAACAAGTTAGCCTTTTCACAGAAAGTCTGGGTGCTTTTTGATTGCTTGCCTCTGTGCTGGGCCCTGAGATGGGCAAGTTCTTGGGAACTTTAAAGAACTATTTCTCAGTTTGCTATAGCCTTGTGGGTCTCATGGACACAAAGCCCACTGGTGTGCAAAGCTAGATGTTTGGGGGGTTTGTCTCTCAAGTGCAGGTCCTAAAAGTGCCAGATGTAAGATTCCAGCCCTTTATTCCTCAAGGATAATTTGGTGTTGTTAATTCCCTCCCAATTGTGGGTTGATGTTCTGGGAATGGGATTTATAGTGATTGTGTCTCAACTATAGGCTTCCAGTTATGGAATGAATAAGTCATGGGGATAAAAGATACAGCATGGGGAATATAGTCAATAGTATTGTAATAGTGTTATATGGTGATGAATGGTAGCTACATTTGTGGTAAGCATAGCATAACAAAATAATAATATATAAACTAGTCAAATCACCATGTTGTACACTTGAAACTAATATAACATTGCATGTCAACTGTACTTCAATTAAAAAAAAAAAAAACAGATTGTATCTCCATTTCTCCTACCCACTTTGATGATGTTTTTTTCTCATTCACCCTCCATGTAAGTGTCAATCAGCTAATTTGAGGATTTTTTTTCATGAGAAATTTTTCCATATGTAACTGTAAATTCAGTGTTTGTGGGAGGAGGTGAATTCAGGATCCTTCTACATCACTCCCTTGAACCAGAACTCCAGTGTTTTCATTTTTATGCTTGTTTTTTTTTATTTTAATTAATATACTTTTTTGCTTGGGGACAGGCTCCAGTAAACTCTAAGAAAGGTGACTAAATTTTCAGCAAAAAAACCCCAGTCTCTTTAGCTTAGAAATCCATAGACAGAATTTGATATGACCATAGTAACTGGAAAATGAGGAAGGATATTCGGTAAAAGAGAGAGATACAAGAAAGAATTCTAAATCCTGTGTCTAAAATTTGTCCAGAATTGTGCTGATTCCCTGAACTATGCATGCACAATTGGTATTCACTTGTTGCCTATGCAAGAGTTACAAAGTTTGGAGATTTAGTTGAGCCAATTTAACTGCGTATTAAAACAACAAATGAATACTTTTCAGAGGAATAAACACAATCCAGAGTCTTTTCAATTCACAATGTCTAGGATATTATCTATAATAGACATATGAAGAAAGAGGCAAGTGTGATCGATACTCAAGAGAGAATACTCTCAGTGGATTCTGACCTAAGTTGACCTAGATATTGAAACTGGCAAAAATTTTAAAGCAATTATTTTAATTATGCTGAAGGACATTAAGAAAAATATATTTATAATAGATAAACATATTTAAAATGTAAGCAGAGAAATAGAATCCATTGAAAAAGAACCAAATGGAAAATCTAGAACTAAAAAGTACATTATATAATATGAAAAAATTACTAGCTGACCTTAATAGCTGGTTACAGAAGAAAGTGTCCATAAACTACTAGAAATTTATCCCAACTGAAGAACAAAGAGAAAAAGACTGAAAAAAATTGAACTGATACATGTGAGACAATAGGACTAATAGGATTAAAGAAGCATAAAAACACTGAGGACATACAAATTATTCAAGCATAAAAACACTGAAGCATAAAAATTATTCAACAAAATAATGTCCAAGTTCTTCTTCTGTTTAGGATGTAGAAATTCACAAAAGAATATGGCTCCAAATAATGAGTAAAACTAGATGGTCTACAAAATCACAACTTTTCTTGCTTGCCAAAAAGTATTACACTCTAGTTCTGAATTTTTAGAATTATTATTCAATCAACATAACCAAAATTCCCTGGGGTTTACAGAAGTAACACTTGTGAGAGAAGCAAAATCATCACTTCTGTAAAAAAGGGTCTTTGCCATAAAAACTCTGACACTAGAATTTTATCAACCACAGAAATTATCCACGGGGTCTAATTATTCTCCCAACAGTATAGTATAGTATTATTACAGTATAGTATTATTCTCCCAACAGTATCCAGTTTCAAGTAGCAGATTAATTTTTTTTAACAGGGTAGTCACCTTTGTTCTGCCCTATAGCAGGTGGGAAAGTTGGGACACATCTTTGCTGTAAAGTACACGACAAAAATTAAATAACTCTTTTGGGTGCAGCTGGAATAATGTCTAATATTTATTAAGTGATTACAATATACCATTTTAAATTCTGTTAGTTGTTGTTACACTTCATGCTTCTAATAAATCTATTAGGTAGTTACTGTTTTCATCCCACTTCACTCATGAGGAAACAGCCCCCGAGAGCACGAATGAAGAGATTTCCCAAAGTCTCCGAGCTAGTAAGTGGTGGTACTAGAATTAGGACTTAGGCAATCTCTTTCTGGAACCCACATTCTTAAATAACCGCTCTGCTATGCTCCTTTCCATCTAGGACAGAAAGTGTTCTGGTCAAAAATGACAGTTTACTGGATAGAAGTTTAGAAGCTCAAAAAAGTTAGGTAAGAGGTAGGGAAAAGATAATGGTTTTAATAATCTTGAATGACTTTAATGGCCTCTGTATGCTCACTTATCTCCTTCACAACTTTGATTTTAAAACACACTACAAGCGCATTTAACTGTTCCGAGCATCTGTCTCTGATAATACTTTGTTGTTCTTTTTCACTGATCAGATCAAGTGTTAAAATATTAGTGTAAAAAAATTAAAATAAAATATTAGCGTCATTCTCCATTAATAGTCACTTACTTGTAAAAATACTATTATGATACCACGATGGTCTTCATCATGAAAAATGTTACAGACCTAAAAGTTTCAGAAAATTAGTATAGCTATTATCACTGTCACTTCAGTTTTAAAAGTCATCAAGCCCTTCCGATAAATGTTGCTCTGCCGTTTATCCTTTGATGTCTTTTTAACAGAAATTAAACTATGACATGAAAAATAAAAAATAGAGTCTGTGACCTTGCTGTATAAGAGACCAATAAATCAAATTAGGTGAAGATGAAACTCTTTAGCCTCATTTCTTCTTTATCTACTTTTCTCTATGAAACCTTTCAAATCTTCGGCCAAAAATGGACCCTCTTGTGTCTACTACTAGTGTCCTTGATCCCTGCATTGGGATCTCTTCTGATACTGCAATGGTCCTCCCATTCACCGAGCAGATGCCTGTATTGTTTAGTCACCTCAGCATTGGTCCCGGAAAGTACTGGGTGTGTGGTTCCCACATCTGCCCAACCTCTGGGTTTGTCTATATAAGACTGATTCAGAAGGTACAGAAGATCCAGCCACCCGCTTACCTTTGAGATTTGCAAGAGCCCCATTTATTTGGTATTGAAATCAGGGAATTAAAAGGATTAGGAAAAGGATTAGGAAAAGGTGGAACATCAACAGAAGGAAACTAAGATCATCATTCTGTAGGATATCTCTGAGCATCTCAATCAGAAGAGACTTTCTAGTTACCAACATAGTACATACAACTGGAAAAAAAAAATAACCAGTAAGATGGTTTAGCAAAAATGCAAGTAGAGGAATACTTAAAGTTCTTTCATTAGATTATTAAACGTGTTGTATTTGCCATTGAAAATAGGTATTTTTAACTCTTAGTTTCTCAAGAATTAACACTGTGTAGATTCGTTAATTTGGTGTCTCTAACATTTCTTTGGGTGATAAAATTGTACGGACATGGAAGGAATCTCTTCAGCGGTGCATATAAAGATCAAAAGAAGAACAGGGGAAATCTTGGTGAAAGAGTTGGGAGTTTTCAGGATTATGGTTTTTTTTTTTTCTTCAGGATTATGTTTTTAAGTGCAAGACAGAATTAATTTTGTATATCTCCAGTCTTCTAATAGTGGAATGAGAATGAAACACTCAAGAGGGGGAAAACAAAAAGAAAAAATTAAAAAAAATAAAAAATAAATAAAAAAGAGGGGGAAAACATTTACATATTCATAGGTAGATATACTATAAAGAATACATTCTATATAAAAATATATTCATACTTCTATGTTACCTACTCATTCAGATATATACTTATTTATATTTTTAGAGCTAAGAAATTCTGAACTTTTAAAAGTACTTTTTTTTTTAAGGTGTTTTCACATAGTTCAGTATTCAACAGTTACAAAAAGTGAAAAGATCTCCCTTCATCCTGTGTCCCAGTTACCACATCCTGTCTTTAGATGTTACCTATTGCTTGTGTGCTCGTACAGAGCTGTTCTGTACAGGTTCAAATAGATACATAAACTTAAATATTTTCCTTTCTTACCCGATGGTACCATACTACGTGCAATATTCTGTATCTTCACGGGGTTTTTAAAACATATTAATATATGTTTGTGAATATTTTTTCATTGCATAAAGAGCTTCATTATTCTTTTACGTGATGGCATGTGGGTGAATGAGGGAATGCGGACCCAAAGTAGTCCTATCTTACAATTCTCTAGGAGAAGCCAATGATTAAAATTTTTATGCTAAATCTTCCACGTGTTAAATACAGGTAACTAATTTTAAATGTTTTCTAGAAAACTATGCAAGTCACATAAATTATATCTGCAAGTCACATCTGACCAGTGGGCTACTGTCTTTTAACATTTTTCTGCATTGTTAAATTTGAACAGTCCATGGATGAAGAAGCATATGTGTAATATCCACTCTCCATGAATGTGGACACTGTTTCTTAATGATCCTCTTTCCTAAAAGTATTTAAAAATTTGCTATCTTGTCATGGAACCCAAACATTCTATTTTAAGACTGAAGAAGTTACAAAATTGGGCCGGCAAAGCAGGACAAAAACACTCTTGCCTCTTTCTACAAGCAGATACCATAGCAACATATGTAATGAAAGTTAAGTTTTTTTCTTATTTTTCCAATTGATTTTAATTTTATATGTTAGCTTTATTTTTATGAGAACTATACACAAACGTTATCTCTATTAAAAGATTAATTCTGTGAAACTATAATTTGAAAAAGGCTATTTTCTGTCCCATCCCTACAGATTCTCAGTTATTCTTAGGAGGCAACCACTTTCAATTCCTTTAGCTACTTTTTATAACTGTTTTTTCCCCTAATATTTGCTTTCATTTCTCAAAAACCAAAGCAACCCTCATATTTGATTTTCTAAATTTTAGACACGACCTATTGACTTTCTACTTTGAAAGATCATTTTCTCCATTTCCCTTTTCCCCATTTCTCAGTCATAGTTTTGGACAAGATGGCAATCTGATGTTCCGTCCACTGACCCACTATGTATTATACTATGATGATTTATCCTTCCTTACATTGCTTTTTATTTTCTCAGGAGATCATTATCCTTTTTTCTCAGTTGCTTATTTTCTATGTGTCTATCACTAATTTTCCTCCAAACTCTCCAGCTCTCCAAACAGTCAAACCCTCCATTGTCTACAAGTTTCTTTCTCCTTGTTGCCTCTCTTGCTCTCTCTCTCTGACCTAGATATTCTCTCTGGAGCCCTCACATCTGTTCCTGATGAACTAGTTGTTCTCCGGCTTGTGGGAAAGCTGCCTCACCATGGACATTTCCTTCCCCTTTAGCCTGGAAATTCCCATATGCATCCAACTCTGTTAAGTCCCTTATGTCCTGGGTGCAGTGTCTGTCTTTGTTTACTCTCCTGATTGAGTACAACACATTCTTTGGTGGCTTCCCAAGAGAGGGCACATGGAAAGTGAAATTTTTGATAAAGTATTTATTCTAGAGAAACAGAACCAATAGGAAGTGTGTGTGTGTATATATATATATATATATATATATATATATATATATATATATAAAGAGATTTATTTTAAGAAATGGATTCATGTGAGGATGGAGGCTAGCAAGTCCAGGTTCTGTGAGCTAGCAGAATAGAGACCCAGCAAAGAGCTAACACTGCACTTGAAGCCCAAGGTTTGTCAGCCCAGAGACCTGGAAAGGAGCCAGTGTTGCAGTTCAAGCCTAGAAGGCAGTCGGTCATCTGCTGCAGAATTCCCTCTTGCTCAAGGGAGGTCAGCCTTTTGTTCTGTTCGGCTCATCAACTGATTGGATGAGGCCCACCCACATTATGCAAGGCCACCTGCTTTACTCAGAGTGCACTGATTTAAATTTTAATCTCAGCCCAAAACACCCTCATAGAAACAACTGGAATGACGTCTGACCATATATCTAGGCATTGTGGCCCAACCAAGTTGACATACAAAATTCGCCATCACACACACCTAAAATCTGTTTTCATTCCACCTGTACCTTGTTTGATAACTAAGTATAGAATTCTAAGCTGCAAATTCTTTTTTCACAGAATGTTGGAGACATTTCCATGAAGCCTTTTGGCTTACAGTGTTCCTCTTGAGAGGTCTGATGCCATCTTGATTCTATTTTTTCTTTTTAATTTGAACTTTGTAAGCTTTTGGGGTCTTCTCTTTCCCCCATTGTTCTCTTTACTCTCATTATTTCACCATGTTAGGCCTTGATCTGGGCCTCCTTCACTCCCTGTGCTGGGCATCACCAGGCCTTTTCATTTTTTTTTTCTTTAAAGATTTATTTATTTATTCATTCAGAGAGAGAGAGAGAGAGAAAGAGGCGGAGACACAGGCAGAGGGAGAAGCAGGCTCCACGCAGGAAGCCCAACGTGGGACTTGATCCCGGGACTCCAGAATTGCACCCTGGGCCAAAGGCAGGCGCTAAACCGCTGAGCCACCCAGGGATTCCCCTTAAAAGTTTTTCTTAATGTGTTATTTCCTTTAAGATTTTATTTATTTATTCATGAGAGACACAGAGAGAGAGGCAGAGACACAGGCAGAGGGAGGAGCAGGCTTCATGCAAGGAGCCTGATGTGGGACTTGATCCCAGGAATCTAGGGTCACGCCCTGAGCCAAAGACAGACGCTCAACCGCTGAGCCACCCAGGCATCCCCTTAATGCGTTTTTTAAAGTAAAATAGCTATTTATTCAGCCACTTATCACGCCAAAATGTTTTGTGCATATACCATATCACTAGCACGCCCTCTGTAACAGGCAAAATTATATGTTATATTTCATGTTGCCTAATTATATAAACTACAAAGTGAAAATGATTTATCAATTCCTTTTAACATTGCTAGTAAACAATTCAGCAGTAGATATGAGGCACAAAATCTTAGTAAAATAGGGCATAGGAAGAGCAATAATGTAATTCTCACTTAGCTTGTCATAATTTGTTATGAATAGACAAAGACAAATTTTTAAAAGTATTGTATTTACTAAGATTCTGGCGATAGCTTTGTGTAACAAGACATAGCATACCGGGCCTGCCACTCAACTTGTTTATGGTTAAGTCTCAGCTTCAATATGAAACTGTTTAAAAAACAAAAAAAAAATCAAAAGCCTGCTTTTCTTACATGCTAAGTGTCTTGGCAAGTATGCCATTAGACACAGTAAGGAACTTAAGGTAGCAAGAATAAGGAGTTAATAGAAGCCAAACACTGCAGCCTAAACAAAATTCATACAAAAATAAAATAACTATCACTGGTTACATAAAATTTTCCTGACTAGTAAAAACTTAGCAGTATAAAACCTATATTTTAGAGTCTGTAGCTAACAAGGTCAGAAAGTACCGGTGTCTATTTGAAATGATTCCTCTCCAAAGCCAACATGTGGTCAAAACTAATTCAAGTTATAACACATTCTAATGCTAAAAAGAATTCCATATTGTTGAAGGAGAGGTAAATTCCAGAGCTTCTGGGGCTCTGTCATCCTGCAAAGAGCTGTTTCTCTGGTTCACTTAAGCGGCAAAGACAGAGTCCAAGGATGTCAAAGGACAAGAGAGCTATACTCAGCTCTGACCTCCGCTGAAGCGTGGCTGCTGTGTCCACAAAAAAAGGATGTGCGAGGATAAAACGCAGGCTAGTCCACTAGCTAGAAAGATAGCAAACTATCTACCCCCCTCCCACCCTAAAAGCTCCTTCCCCAGGTAAATAAAAGTATATAAGGGGGAAAAAATTAAAATACACTTCTCTACAGAGGAAGTATTTTGAAATATTAATGCAATCCCTATTTCAAAAATGTTAACTAGAGTCATCTGGTCATTTCTAGTTCCATCTTGATGTCAGCAGATTCTATTTCTGTTGATTTGTCGTTAGATACTTCTAGTCAAAAGTATGAACTCCATCCCCAAGTATCTTAACCACTAGCACAACTGCAATGTATTATCTCCCAGAGTTAAGGACTGGAGAAGGAAAAAAGTAGGTGTTCCAGCGGGCAACGATGATGGCCCTTTCACACCATGGCTTCTGAGTGGCTACTGAATAGTCCAGGATTAATTCTGAAAACAAGGAGATGCATGCATTTTAGTGATTATGTCATAAGTCTCACGACTGAAATGTCCTTAGATATTGCACTTTCTTTCTAAGGGAATCCTGATTTTTCTTAATGCTACCATGAGTCAGGACTTGAACTAGAAGCTTTCTTTTTCTTCTTATTGTGTTTCTTATCCTTTTTTTTTTCCCTGTTACTTTTTCTCATTCTTCACTGTGTTTCTTTTTTGCTTGTACCATCTTAATATAATCCGATTCTAATAAGGACTCAGATGATAAAGGTTTATCTTCAGGAAACTTTTTTTTTTTTTTGCTGAGTCCTTTCATGTCCTTTTCTTTGTCAGTTGCATCTTTTGACTTCTTTTTCTTTTTTAAACTATCCTTACTGGCTGTCTGATTCAGTTTCCAACATGGAATTTTCAGAACCTGTATGTGAACAGTTCTTTTTTTCCTTTTTCCTTGTTTTTTTTTTTTTATCTTCATCTTCAGAATCTGAGGAACTGTCAAAAAAATGAGAGCTTGATGAAGAAGAATACCTACCAGATTTCTTCTTTTCTCTTTTCTTTCCCTGCCTTTTTTTTTAATAGATGAGCTCTCATTCCCCCCTTAAAATTTCTCCCTATTTTTCCAAATCTTTCTTCCTGTTCTTATTTTTTTTTCTTTAAATTCAGCCAGTGACTTGGAGCCTTTTTATTTTCTAGTTGTTCTTTCACTTCTTCCGAGGTAGACCTTGATCAATTCAGATAATCTTGGGTCATTGGCCCTGAACACTGGTTTGTAACCCTTGATCTGGGCATAGCTATTGTGTTCATATAGGGCCACCAGATTGTTCTGCTTCCCCATGGTTCAGGACTGAGCACACAGTCGACACCGAGGGAGATCAGGCCAGAGAGTTCTATGGTTTTTTTAGTTTGGGGGGCTTTGGGGGTCTGTTTCCTTAAAATTTCTTTTTCCTTTTTTTTTTTAATTTTTTTCAACCTGTTTTCTTTGGCATTTCATGCCTATGGCTTTCGTCTGGTATCTGCTGAGCTTTGGCTACTGATCATATTTATGAGTGAAGCCTACACAGCTGATGGGATATTTGTGTGGGTGTTTATTGTCTGGTTGGCTTCTTTAAAGGGTAACTGGCTGGGCCATTTCCATGGGATAGAACTTCATCATCTGTAGAACTTTGGCCTGAGGGAAGAATGCTCCATTCTCCTGTTTGGGTGATATGAGCCTGGAAAATAGCATTCTAGGACTCAAGTAGGGAAAAGGGTAGAGAGGTCTGTAATTCAGAATAGAGCCTTTCACTTCATCTTCCAGTTTATGGCACGGCGCCACCCACGTATATGTCTTGTGTCCATGAGTTCAGAATCTATCTGGTTCAACCTCTTCACAAAGAAGAAACCTACCAGCTTCTCCTAAATTGAAGGAAGGTGGTGTCACTACCCCTGCTGCATAGGGTAGCAGAAGGAGGTCTGGGAATCTAATGAGTTCTCAACCACATTTCAACTACTTCCCCAGTTCTCAGCTGCATCTGCATCACCCCTTCTCAGAGTTACCAATGGCTTAATTTCTCAAGCCTCTCTGCAGTTAAATCCCTGATTCAGCTTAAATCCTGGCTTCCCCCAACACAAGCTTAGGTTTCAATTTTCTTTAGGCTGCCACCGAATCAGTTATCACTGCCTCTTGGCTTTCTTCCTTCTAATTTTTATTTCTTGCTATTGTTTCCCCTGTTAAAGTTACTTGTTTGCTGGTAGATATATCTCTTTCTGTCTTTTGGAAACCCTTTCATTATACTGTGAGTGCTGTTTTTGGAGGGAGGATGTTCAGTCACTTATTGAATAGTCTTCCCATCTCTTACAGTCCTGCGGAGTGGCAGTAAAAAACGCTGCATGCAGGACCCATGGGAAAGAGCTGAGAATGGCAGGACCTAGGATGCCCTGGCTTGCTGATGGCTACGGGGGTTGGCGCTTTCGGCCAAGCATCCAGTGGAGGATGTTGGGAGTTGAGAGGCAAAATTCAAGCATAATTAGCAAGAAGAGCAATCGCCCTGCCCTGGTCGGGAGAGGGGATGAAAGACAGATTCAGCTTGCCTAGTGCTATTTTCCAATATTCAGGAAAAGTGACTTAATCAGTAGGACAAGACAGGAGGGCCTGGGAGCCATGGCAGGCCTCATAGACATCAAGGTAAAGATGTTTCAGGGAAGCCCCTCAGGTTAGAACAGAATAGCAGCCTGTAGAATAAAATTAGCTTCTGAGAGGAGGGGTAGCCAATGGGCAGGTGAGTGTTCAGGTTCCCTGGGCCTGCCTGAGTCTGCTTAACCAGCCTGAGTTCTGTGCTGTGAAGGCTACGGAGGTTTATGATTTTACCCCACTTCTGGATAATGTGAGTTGGTATCACTCTTAAGGATTTGTGAAAACAAAAACAATGATGACACCTTCCTTTCCTCTGTTTGTTTCCCAAATGCCAAAGAACCTTATTTCGTCCTGACAAGCATCAGTCTGGGGCCCGTTGCTGCTGGCTGCTGACCGTGCTCTGGAACCTTCATTGCTCTAATAGAGAGAGGAAGGCTCAGTCCAGTGACCCAGCTCCCTAGGTCAGTCCTGCGGAATCTGGGGTAGAGTCCAATCAGGAGCAATGTGGATCTCAGTGGGCTTCATTATGAAAAGGCTAGTCCACTTTGTTTCTTTTTTTTTTTAAGATTTTATTTATTTATTCATGAGAGACACACATAGAGAGAGAGAAGCAGAGACACAGGCAGAGGGAGAAGCAGGCTACATGTGGGGAGCCTGATGTGGGACTTGATTCTCCGACCCCAGGATCACACACACCCTGGGCTGAAGGTGGTGCTAAACCACTGAGCCCCCCGGGCTGCCCTCCACTTTGTTTCAATCAAGGATGCTGCTCAATCTAGTTTATTAAGTCCAAAACTGTTATTCAGACACGCAGCTGTGCCACTTCCCCAGGAAGGAATTGCTGTTGTAGGCCTTCAGCACAGACCAGGGACCGTTTTCAGTTACTCTGATGTCATGGAAAATGTCAGAGCAGAAAAATAAATCAGCATGGGTGTGGTGATGGAGTAGAAGACCAGCATGGAGAGGAGTCTGTGGGAATTGGGGTTTCAGGCCAAGTTGACCTAAAGGAAGGTGATAAAATGCTTCACACAGTTTCTCTTACCCTCTCTTATCTTTGTGTCTGGGGCAATCAGGACTAATTCCCTGATTCTAATTCTATTCAGTCTCCCTTACTTTATGATCTTATTTTAAGTCTCCACAGTTGGTGACATGATTTTCTATTTATTTATTTATTTGTTTATTTATTTATTTATTTATTTATTTATTTATTTATGATAGTCACAGAGAGAGAGAGAGAGAGAGAGAGAGAGAGAGAGAGGCAGAGACACGGGCAGAGGGAGAAGCAGGCTCCATGCACCGGGAGCCCGACGTGGGATTCGATCCCGGGTCTCCAGGATCGCGCCCTGGGCCAAAGGCAGGCGCTAAACCGCTGCGCCACCCAGGGATCCCGTGACATGATTTTCTTAAATAGAGACACAGAGGCTCTTTATTGCTTGGAGTGAACAGAGTGAGGCTAGGAGGGAGGGGCCATGTCTATCTCATTTTCAGCTGTTTACCTGGTATCCAGAGCTGTGATTAGTACTTAGTAAAATTTCAATAAACATTTAACAGATGAGTGAATGAGAAAAAAAAGAAAGGAATGAGGCTGCCTTGATATCAACAGAAAAAAAATTTTCCCTCAAATCATTTTTTTTGTATGTATTTTTTATTGGAGTTTAATTTGCCAACATATAGCATAACACCCAGTGCTCATCCCGTCAAGTACCCCCCTCAGTGCCCGTCACCAACAGAAAAAATTTTTAAAGAAGATTGTACATATATCCCTTAACATACAGGGGCAAAACAAAAGAATTGTAATTTAAAGCCAATTTGCCTCACATATTTTGCCAAAAGAAAAATGTTTTCTGATAAACCACAATTGTAGTGTTCTTATAGAAAGGGGATTTGGTGGGGATCCTTGGGCAGCTCAAGGGTTTGGCACCTGCCTTTGGCCCAGGGCGCAATCCTGGAGTCCCAGGATCAAGTCCCATGTTGGGCTCCTGGCATGGAGCCTGCTTCTCCCTCTACCTGTGTCTCTGCCTCTCTCTCTCTCTATGTCTATCATAAATAAAATAAAATAAAGTAAAAAGAAAGGGGATTTGGCAATGGTTGGAGAGGAGCATCTCTTATCTAGGTAACATAATATTTTTTAAAGAGAATAATGATATAAAAAGACACTTGCTATTGAAAAATTGGGTATACATGTATATTATAAAACATATACAGAGTGTCAGCCACTGTGTTTTCAAAACTATCTTTCTGAAAACAAAGTTTCCATGAAGGTGTAAACATAATCCCAAAAGTCAAGTCTTAAATTGTGTAGATTCTTTTCATTATGATAAATCTACCTAACAGTATACATAGGTAATACACAGATGACTTGCCACTAAGGTATAAAACAAAGCATCAAAATGAGATTATACAACTAGCAGCAGGTATAAGTTATACTGAAATATTTGGGGCAGCCCGGGTGGCTCAGAGGTTTGGCGACGCCTTGGGCCCAGGGTGTGATCCTGGGGTTCCAGGATCGAGTCCCATGTTGGGCTCCCTGCATAGAGCCTGCTTCTCCCTCTGCCTGTGTCTCTGCCTGTGTGTGTGTGTGTGTGTGTGGTGAATAAATAAAGTCTTAAAAAAAAAACTTATCCATGTGAAATTGAAGGACATTTGGTTCCATTTTGAAAACTGATTTTGTTTAGCGGCTGACTGTATCAATCTGGTCAGGAGGACCAGAGCCTCTACTCCATCGACATCAATCCAAGGTAGGCCATATTACTTTTAAGGACTCTGGGAAAATGGCACAGAATGCTTTCCTTTCTTCATAAAACAGTATAGGTGATTCGGTGAATGATACACTATAAATGAGAAAGAACATTGTTCCCAAACAGTTTTTAGATAAAATCGGAAGGTTGAAAGTTGGACATTTCTAGTGACTATCCTATTAAAGTTTTACACACTTTTCTGTAATAGGAGACAGACTATAGATCTCAAACTAGACCTTTCTCGACAATGGAGTGTCATCATTAGGACTCTATTTATTAGAAGGCCATGGCTCTCACTCTACATACAGAAGCTGATAATGTAGAAGATGGGTCCATAACTTCCCAAAGGGCACGAAAGACCTCAAGTCCTGCTTTCTTAAAGTCAGCTAATGTGCATAGGTTACTTAAATAATTATGTGTTTCTAAGACATTTGGGAAAGAGCAGAATAGTATGCTCATATAATACTTACTTTCTTAACTTAAAATTATGCTTATTTTTAAAAGCATAATCACAGAACATGCTAGGATCAAATATGCCAAGATATTATGGAGAATCGTTCTAGAAGGTAGTAATTATTATATTATTTTTTGTAATTATTATACTTTTAAATTTCCCCTGTAAAAATGTAATTTTACTTTATTTTTTAAAAATATTTTATTTATTTATCCATGAGAGACTCACAGAGAGAGAGAGAGAGAGAGAGAGAGAGAGAGATTGAGAGAGAGAGGCAGAGACACAGGCAGACGGAGAAGCAGGCTCCATGCAGGGAGCCCGATGTGGGACTCGATCCCGGGTCTCCAGGATCACGCCCTGGGCCGACGGCAGGGGCTAAACTGCTGTGCCACCCAGGGATCCCTGTACTTTTACTTTTAAAAAATTATTAATAATAATCCCCTTAGTTAATCATAAAAGCAGAGTGAAATGATGCATTTGCAGTATCATGGGCACCAGAAATATATACTATGAACCAAATGCAGAAGCTCTTGCTTCTTTCTTATGTTTTGTCATTTCACCTTTTTTCTTCTTTGCATTTATTTAATCGTTGTTCCAAAAGTATTTGCTGAGCATCTACTATGTTCAATATCCTTATGTTCTGGGATTTTAAATGGTGAACCAAAACATAAGGCCCCATTCTCCTGATGCTGACCAGTGGTGATGGTGTTTGAACAAATGGATAGATGTTAATCATTTATCGCACACACCAAAATAAATGTAGAATGACATCTGTTATCTTGTCTGAGGAAACAGGAGATGTTGGGAGCAAGGGGGTAAATCACATGAGAATCCGTAGGAGAAATTGGGGGTCTAGTTATAGCAGGAGGAATGACTGAGCAGATATTCTAGGCTTCTTTTTTGCGTATTTTTTGTTATTTACTTATGATAGTCACAGAGAGAGAGAGAGAGGCAGAGACACAGGCGGAGGGAGAAGCAGGCTCCATGCACCGGGAGCCCGACGTGGGATTCGATCCCGGGTCTCCAGGATCGCGCCCTGGGCCAAAGGCAGGCGCCAAACCGCTGCGCCACCCAGGGATCCCTAGGCTTCTTTTTTGGACCAGAGATGGAACGGCTGGGAGCTGTCAGCTTCTGCACCTGAAGGATTTGACTTTGAAAACCATCATCAGGAGATGAGTGATCTTTCATTCTGATTAGTGAGCCTAACCTTTAATATTATATCTTCTTATGTCTCCACATCACCTCTTTCAATCAATTTTGGCACTCAGAGTTTTATTCTTTTCTGGAACTGTGAAAATCCTGCATGTGTACTGGATATGAAAGTGTTGTTTTACCAACTCTTATCCCTTTTATCTTTGCACATAGTTAACATATTTTTCAAAATTCCAGAATATTAACTAGAATGTCAAATAACTCTGAGCAGCTTTTTTTTTTTCTATCCTGGGGTGTTACTGGCTTATCTTTTTCCTAAATTAAAATCTCTTATGTCTTTAGTGTTCAGATAGTAACACATACTGATTAATAATAATATATTAAAAGTTCAAGACTAAGCAGGAAGAAGAGCTAGAGGCAGTTGAGAAAGATATTATTCTCTTCATTTAATAGGGATTAAATAAGATAGATGAGAAGTTAAGTGAGTTTATAAAGATTGTTTAATAAATAAGTGGCAAAAATGGTGTTCAAAGCTAGTTTTTTCTCCAAATGCTATGCTTTTTCTATAGTGTATCTAAATCAATATTTTTATTTTTTTAAATCAATAGTTAGTAATACATTTATACTGTGTTTTAGGTTTATGTAGGTTTACTCAAGAATGTATTTATTTCAATCTATCTCTGAAGATTTTCCAATATTCTCTTCCCACCATATTAAACTTTATGTGATCATAAATTTTTAAGTTGCTGACTTAAATTTTACACTTGATGTGCAAATAGATATTTGCAGTAAACAGGAGGAGTAAAGTTTCTGAAATAACATTGAGGTACTAACCACTGATGCTAGACATTCCCAAATAGTTGAATTATATTTAGACCAGAAGATGGCATAAGAGCTATAGCAATGGAAAATTACATGCAACAGATTGTGGACTTTCTTAAAGGATTGCATTGTAAACCAGCGTATATGTTATGTAATTATCTATTTTTCTGATAAAAGGAAGCATTCTTTATCCTGTGAAAATTTATACTTCCTTTTAAATTACATAATAACTACAGACAAAAACATGTAACACAAACGTACACACACAAATCAAAATTAAAACCACTCAAATTTCACAATTCAGAGACAACTATCTCTAACACATTAAACATCTGGGGGTTGGGAGCAATGTGCATGCTTTAGAAAGCTATGTTTTTATGCCTCAGTCCAAGTTCTATTCCTTTAGGAATGGTTCTTCTCTGGAGGATCAGAGTTTATGCCTGGAAAGGCAGGATTCATATCCAGAAGACCTAAATCAATCCTGAAAGTACAGAGTGCTGGTTGCCTGCATATAAGGTTGGTTCCACATTTGGAGATTGATATTCCATATTTAGAGATTGATATTCTATATATGAAGTTCTCAATTAGCAATAATCGTGCCTTGGATAAACCTCATTGGGTACGATACTGCCACTGTGCAAAGGTTATATATGAAGTTCTAATTTTCATATCAGAGAAACCAGATTCCTTTCTTGGTGAATGATATTCTGGGTATAGAGTGACAGAGTCAATGGTTATAGGGCCAGGTTCCTTGCTTAGAGACTGGGATTCTGAACATGGAGTGCCAGGTTCCAGGTCTGGGAGACCAAGCTCCAAGTTTTAGAGGACACCATGTATGGGGTTCATTTAAGGGACTGGGGTCTGATCAAGGAAACAGTAACGACTATGGGAGGCAATAACATACAAATTCCTTGTGTGGTGCTTGGACAGAATTGTATGAGAGGGGAGTGTCCCGCATAGCATGAGTCCATGCAGAGATTTGTAGTGAGTGGGTCACCCTCCAGAATAGGAAAAAGGTAAAGGAACTCCTAGGAGAGAGGAAGATTGAAGTAGGATCTTTAAATCTAGGGGCTATTGTTCAACAGCATGGCAGGGAATCTCTGGGTCCTCAGAGACCTTAAGGGCATAGGTAGCGTGGAGTCTTCTAGCCACAAGACTCTACTTATCAATGACCAGCAGATACTGAGTATAGTCTCATAAGGTCTCATAAAGTCTCATAAAGCAGGCAGGCTCTAAATGGCTAAAATTCTGCTTATTTGGGTTATTTAAAAAACAACCAAATGGATATGTAAAAATTTAAGTATGATACCTGTGGGCTTCTGAGTTGACAATTCTTAGCTTGCAGTGAAGAAACAATTTAGGGGCAAATGCACAGAAGCCATCTTTGGCTTATTTACATAACACAGTATCTATAACTGAAATCCAGGTACTATGAGTTTCTACACTTGTAAGACCATGTTCCATATTTGAAGAAAGACATTCTGGACATAGAATGGCAGCAGATTCCTTGCTTATAATGCCAGGATTCATATATGATCCTTCTGAGACTGAATTGCCCAGTATCCTATGTGGAGTGCCAGGTTCCCCAATTGTAAGGTCGGATTACATGCCTGGAGACTGAGCTTCCACATACAGTTTTCCATGTTCCATGTACGTAGGGTAAAGAAACACACATGGAATTTGAAACGGACTCTGAATGTGCCAAGTTCCATGCTTGTAGGGTTCCATATTTGGAAATTGAGATTCCACACATGAAATGTCACGTTCTGTGCCTGGAGGCACAGTTCTATAAAGGGATAATTCAAAGTCTAGACTTAATTATCAAGACTGAAAGGCTGTGTTTCATGCCAAGAAGTCTAGATTCAGTATTTCAGGCCTAGTTGAGCAAATTCCATACTTGATGGGTTAGATACTGTTTCTTCAGGTTCAGGTTTCACTCCCCAAAAGAAAGAGATATCAAACAGATAGGAAGCCATGGTTTGCCTGGAAGGGCTAATTCCATGTCTAGAAGGCCCTGATCCACAGACAGAAGCACAGATGCCACACAGAGAGGGAGTGATTCTATGTCTGGAAAGTCAGGATTCACATTTGCATAGACTTCCCATGCCTATAAAGTTAAATTTTCTTCTTGGAGGGTTAGGATCCATGTTTGAAAAGCTACATTCAACACTTGGAAGACCAAAGTTCATCCTCAGAGGGCTAAGTTCCTCAAGAAAGTTTAAATGCCTAGAGAGAAGGCCTAAGTCTCATATGGAGAACCAACTTTTATGCCTGGAAAGGTATAATTCACACTTAGAACTAAATCAATGACTAAAAGTGTAACTTTCACATAAGAAGTGCTACGTTCCAATCCTGGGAGATGTAGGTCCTTAGAGCATCGATTTATATGACTCAAATGCCAACTATTAAGTCTCGATTACCATGTTCCACAGTCTTATGCTTGGAGAATGAGATTCCACAGATGGAGCACCACATTCCATTCCTATAAAGCCAAGCTTAATGCTTAAAGATGAAGATTTCAAAGGTGAAGTGCCATGTTTGCTGCCTAGAAAATCAGGTTCCACATCTTGAGGAGCCAATCTCTGTATGTCTGGAATGCCAGATTTCTCACACTAAGGCAGTGTCCCATGCTTAAGGATTAGGATTTCATACAGAGGATATCAGAATCAATGCTTGTAAGGCTGAATTCCATTCTTATAAATTGAGATCCTACATATTCCATGCTTACAGGGTCAAGTTCTATGCTTGAAGAACAGAATTTCCACCCCTGCCATGTCATGTCCCTTATTTGAAAGGCTAATTTCTAAGGTCAGGGCTTGAAATTCCATACATAGAGTGTCAGCTCCCATACTCGTAGGATTGGGTTCTACGTCTAGAGGACAAGATTCCATATATGATGGATGGCTAGTCTAAGAAACTAGGCTCTATGACTTGGCAAGCTGAAGCCTATAATTAAAACATGAGGCTCCATGTCTGGAGTGTAAGACTCCTCACATGGCAAGTCAAGTTCCATATTGGTAGATTGAAATTCTAACATGGAACACCACATACCATGATGGATTTTGTGTATTCTTACAAGAAGTGACAGTGTCTATGACTGTTCATCCAGGTTCCATTTATGGAGACTGAGATTCCACACGTAATGAACCAGGTTCTCTGTTAATAGTTCCAAATTCTATGTGTGGAGATTAAGATACCACACATGGTGTTCAATTTCCATGCTTATACAGTTAGGTTCATGCTTAAAAGTGGATGTTTCAGATAAGGTATTCCAGATTACATGCTTTTAGAGCCAGGCTCCTTTGCACAAAGATTGAAATTCCACAATGGAGTGTCAGATTCCATGCTTGGAAATTGAGATCTATATGTGCATAGATTCCCAGGTATGATGCCTGGGAATCTATGCTCTATTTTTTGTAGAGTCAAGGTCTGTGATTGAAACACCAGTTTCCATGACTGGAGTTTTAGGCTACAAGCAAATCAAGTCATGTTCTATGCTTGTAGCTTGAGATTCCTCACACTGAAATCCAGATTTCCTGCTTGAAGAGTTCTATTTAATACAAACAGCATGAAGATTCTATACTTGTGTGTCATGTTCCATGCTTGGAGATTGACGTTACATATAGGGAGTTCCAGGTTTCATGCCTGGAAGACCAGGTTCCATGATTTACAGAGTATATGTCATTGAGTGACAAGCAACTTTAGATGTCACAACCCATACTTCTGTAGCCACCCTCTATATTTGGAAATTAAAAATCCACACATGGAGTGCCCCATTCCATCATTGTTGGTCCATGTTCTGTACATGAATGTTATATTCCATATGTAATTTCATGCTTTAGGTCCATATTACATCTAAAGATACAAATCTTTATAATCCATGCTGGGAAACAAGTTTGCATGTCTCAGAAACACAAATTCTAATAGTGAAAGCCCATGATCCTTGTATGACTTAAAGATTTCAATTTATAAAGCCAAGTTGAATGCTTGGAGATTAAGATTCCTAACATTGGATGCCATTTTGAAAGCTTTTAGCGACAGGTCTAGCTTCAAGAATGAAATTCCAAAAATAAAAATAAAAATAAAATAAATAAAAAAAAGATTGAAATTCTACATATGGAACATCAGGTCCTGGTCTTTTGGGGCTAGATTCCATGTCTAGAGATTGATAATCCACATGTAACGTTCCAGCTTCCATGCTTGTCCGGCCTGATTCCATTTTCAGAGATATTCCATATATAAAATGTTATTTTCCAGGTTTCAGGGCCAAGCACATGTTTGGATATTGAGAATACAAACATGTATTTAATGTTCCATGCCTGAGGGTAAAGGTTCCTTGTCTTGGAAAGCCAACAGCTATAACTCACACCCATGACCAATGTCTGAAATGGCAGGTTTCACTCATATAAAACTATTCTTTGCTTGCAGTTTAAAATTATATATATGGAGTGCTTAGTTCCACACTATTATGACCAGGTGAATTAATTTCTTTTTTCTTTTCTTTTTTTCTTTTCTTTTCTTTTCTTTTCTTTTCTTTTCTTTTTTCTTTTCTTCTCTTTTCTTTTCTTTTTTTCTCCTCTCTCTTCTCTCTCTTCTTTCTTTCTTTCTTTCTTTCTTTCTTTCTTTCTTTCTTTCTTTCTTTCTTTCTTTCTTTCTTTCTTTCACCAAGCAAGTGGCATAGGGGAGGGGTACAGATGGGGAGATTTAAGCAGACTTCTTGCCCAGCACAGAGCCTGACATGGGGTTCGATCTCATGACCCCAAGATCATGACCTGAGCTGAAATCAGGAGTTGGACACTTAACTGAGTGAACCACCCAGGTACCCCAGGACCAGGTGAATTTCTTGTAGACAAAAGTTCCACATATGAAGTGCTAGTTTCCATTGCAATTGAGCAAAGTTCCATGCATGGAATTTGAGATTTCAGACATGAGATGCCAAGTGTAATGCATATGGAACTCAGTTCTTGTTTGGAGATTGAGACGCTCTGCATAGAATATCAGTACCATGTGTATAGAGCCTGGTGTCATGTTTAATGATTGAGATTCCAGACATGGAGTACTAGGTTGCATGATTTTAAGGCTAGGTTGAAGAAATTTCACACATGGAATGATAAATTAAATTCTTTTTGGGCCAGACTCCATGTGTGGAGGCCAAGATTCCACGTATAATGGGATTTACCAAGCTTGTAGATCCAATTTAAATGCTTAGAAATGTCAGTATTAAATATGTACTGAAAAATATTATGCATAGTTTCATGTAATGGTGACCTCTATGACCTAAGTGCCAGGTTTCATGTCTTAAGGGCCAGCTTCAGTTCATGTAAGGCGGTGCTGTGTCTCATGCATGGGGAATAGGATTGTACACATGGAACACTAGATTCTGTGCTCATAGATACATATTCCATCACTGCATTTGAGATTAATATTGGAGTGCCAGGTTCTATGCTCAGAGATTAAGATTTCTTGCATGGAGTGCCAGGTTCTTTGGAGCCAGGTTTCATGCTCAGAGATTCAGATTACACAAATAGTATACCAGGTTCTATGCTTAGAGTATAGAGATTTAAATTCCTTATGGTTAAAAAATAGTTAATTAATTAATTCCTTATGGTATATTAGTCTGTTCAGACTGCCATGACAAAATACCATAGGCTGGATGCCTTAAACAACAGAAAGGTATTTTCTCATAGTCTGGAGTCTAGAAGTCTAAAATAAGATGCTAAAAAATGTATTTTCTGGTGAGGTCTCTCTTCCTGGCTTGCAGATAACCACCTTCTTCCTATATCCCTACATGGCCTTGCTTCCCTCTGTGCACACACAAAGAGAATAAGCTCTGATGTCTCTTCTTCTTTGTATAAGAACATCAGTCCTACAGGATTAGGGCCTCACCTTTATGACTTCATTTAACCTTAAGTACCTCCTTAAAGGTATTATCTCCAAATAAGTCACACTGAGGGGTAAAATCTCAACATATTAATTTGTAGGGATTTAATTCAGTCTGTAACACATAGTGTGGCACATATGATGCCACAGAGAACAATTTCCATGTTTGGGAGGGTCAATGCCTTTGACTGAAATGCTAATTTCCATGTCTGGAATGTAAGCTTTCAAACATGTCTGGCCATGTTTCATTCTTATAATCCATACCAGAGTGCCAGTGTCCATGATTCTAAGTCAGGCTCCATGCTTGGCAGTCAAGATTTCATACATGGAATGCCAGTTCCTGTACTTGCAGGGCCATATTCCACCCATGGATGTTGAGATTCCACACATGGAGTTTTAGGTTCCTTGCCAGGAAGGTCAAATTCCTTATGTGGAAAGCCAAAATCTATGACATACAGGTTGGGCTTGGGCACGAAGACCCATACTCTGAGGTGGTCCATGTTCAGAGATTGAGAATCCACACATTGATGCCATTCTCCATGCTTGTAGGGCTTCAACCCCTGCTTGGACATTAAGACAACATATATGGAGTTCCAGGATCTGTGACTGGGAAATCAGTTTCCACATTTTGGCAAGCCCAAGTGAATGACTGAAATACAAGGTTATATATTTGTAGTGTCACCTTCCATGCTTGGAGATCAACATTCCACACATGAAGTGCTAAGTGTCAAGCTTGTAGATCCTAGGTTCTATGCATGAAATTCAAAGGTTTATGCATGGCAGACTAGATTCTATGCTTGTTGGGTCAATTTTCATGTTTGGATATTGAGCATGTATGCATGGAGTGAATTTCATACCTGGGAGGCATGGGCCCATGTTTTGCAAGGACAGCTTCTATGACCTATATACCAGATTCCAAGTCTGGGATACCACATTCACCACAGTAAGACCATGGAGACTCGGAGTCCACACATGGAATGCCAAGTTGCATGTTTGTAGGGCCTGGTACCATGACTGGAGATTGTACTTTTACATATGAAATGGCAGATCCATTCTTGCTGAGCCAGATTTCAGATTTCACACTCTGAGATTGAGATCCCATAAATGGCATATCAGTTTTCATGCTGTTTCATGTTTGTGTCAAGTTTCCTGTTTGAAAATTGAAATTACACATATGTAGTACAAAATTCCATGACAGGGTGACCATGT
Organism: Nyctereutes procyonoides; assembly: GCF_905146905.1. Taxonomy (NCBI): domain Eukaryota; kingdom Metazoa; phylum Chordata; class Mammalia; order Carnivora; family Canidae; genus Nyctereutes; species Nyctereutes procyonoides. Next base: position 7,177,250 of record NW_026575137.1, read on the forward strand.
TCCTAGTATAATCAACATTTATTCCATGCCTAGATGTCTAGGAGCCACATGTAAAAGTCCAGATTCCACACCTAGAGGACCAAATTCTATGCCTAGATAAGCAGGATTCACATTTTGTACTAATTTCTGTAACTGGAAAGTCTAATTCCATAGTTAGAGGCCTACGTTCCGTGATTGAAGAGCCACATCCTATACCTGGAGGGCCAGGTTTCATGTTCAGAGGGTTAGTTTCCACTCCTGGAATTCTAATTACATGTCTGTAATTAGACCCAGTCATAAACAACAACAACAACAACAACAACAACAACAAACAACAAAAAACAGATTTTATGCCTGGGAAAGCAACCTAAAAGTTTTAAATCAGTATCTAAAAGATCAGATTCCATAACTGGTTAGTTAGATTCCATTCCTCTGGGCTTATGTTCTACACAGAGAGGTCAAAGCTCCTTATTTGTAGGATCAAATTCTATGTTTAGGGCCAGGCATCACAACTGGATGACCGTGGTTCATGCCAGGAAGGCTGAGTTATGTGCCTTGAAGTCCAGGCCCCATACCTGGTATGCCAACTTCCCCACACATACGTTGTAGTTCCATAGTACAAAGGTAGGTTATACATCTGCAGGGCCATATCTGGAAAACCAGATTTCATACATGATGGTATGGAATTCATGCCTGGAAGGGCTACATCCATTGTTTGGAAAGTCCATGAAAATTTCCATGCCTAGAAGTTTCACTTCCACACTAGAGGGACACATTCAATGCATGGGGCCAAGTTTCATGCCTGGAGGTTAAAAGAGGGAGGGTCCTCATTCCATGCCCATAGGGCCAGATTCCATGCCAAATGAGCCATGTTCTTATGAGTGGAAGACCCATGTTTTTCCAAGTCTAAAAGACCAAGTCCAAATCCTAGGTTGTCTCTTTGCGCTACTGGAAGGCCAGAGTCTATGTGCCAAATATAGGCAGTTCAGCCCTAACTGTGCTCTAGCTGGGAAAGACGATTTACTTTCAAATTTATTGTTCCAGCAATGGCCATTCTAATTGCCAAGTTAGTCTGGTGACATAACCCAACAATAAGCAGAAAAATTATGAGGCAAGCCAAGAGTTTTTATGCAGTTGCACAGTGTTAAGAAATTGCTTCTATTGGATAAATTTATTTGAAGGGACAATAAGAGAGAGGAATCAAATATTTTGGTTACATACTTAATAGTCATGCTTGCAGAGCTCAGTTTTTGCACCAGCAGTTACTGGGTACTAACCAAGTCTATACCTGCATTGCTAAGTCTATACCTGAACTGTATCATCTGGTTCCATGGAGTGTGTCCTATTATATGACAGATTAACTGTGGCACAGAGAGTTTTACTGGTTTTCCCAGTCTCCCAGCTGGATACTGTAGAGGAAGAATGTGGACTCCGCTACATTTTATGTATTTTAAATTACAATGGGCTCTGCCTGCAGTTTTGAATGAGCCCAAAACAAGAAGTGGTTAGCATTAATTCTCCGGCTGCACAGCCAGACTCAGTTATCTCTGCAGCATGATATACAAAACCTACACTTTGAACCACAAAAATCGTCTAGTCTTAGTCTAAGAAAGAAGGGGGTATATGAATTCCAATAACTTCCTTATAGCAATAAAAAAAAACCCGCGTTTCATTCAACTTCAGAGGTATGAATGTATGGCATATACACAATATGATATTCATAATTAGTTCTTATAAAGCAATTTTCATCCCTGAAGCACTTTATGAAATTAACTAATTAATCTTCCCCATATCCTTCAGAGAGAGATAACTGTACTCCATCTGCAAAGAGCCTCTGTCATGGGACTGAAAGTGCTTTATGAATATTACATACAGGGATAAGCAGGCTCCAGGCACTTCAGATACACACAGGCTGACATTGGGGATATTAGTATTCACTCATTCACTAAGCAAATGTTTATTTAGTGTCATTACTAGACATCTGTAACTGTGGGACTGACGTCCCCAGGAGGTAAGATAGTGTGTGCCTGAAGAATGCAGTAGGGATTATGAGGGTATGTTGTTCTCTTTAGAAAAGACAACAAATCCCTCTTGACCCCTTTGCCCCAGAGATAGAAGTGGTCTCCTGAGAGCGGTCCACCCACATGCAGAGGCCTTCTCTTCTACTCAGGTTTTTACGATGGCGGAGTTGACTCCTGGTTTGGCTGCCGATCATGGGTTGCCTGGAACTTGCCCTGCAGCCTCCAGTGTGGGTATGTCTTAGTCATCGTAGCTGGTGACACTGCTCACTGCTTCCTTTTCCAGGACTGTCCTAGTCCCCACTCTCAGCCACAGCCTGGAAATAATTCAGCATCCCTAGCCCAGAAAGCTGAGGTTCGGTGTGAGTCTAGCACTGAATGTTAGCCTAGTAACACTTTTTGAAAAGTAGGCTTGTGCCTTAGATGAGGCTCCTCAGAAACAGACTGTGAAGGGGAACACTGGTGCAAATGACTTATAGAGGGAATACTTTCAGGAAAAAATAAAAATAAAAAATCAGGCAGCGAGTGAGAAAACGAGGACAGCGCAGCACGAGTGGGGGGGAATGTGGTTCAGCCATGGTTCCAGCCTGCTCTCCTTACCTCTGAAGTGCAGTTCTCATTCCAGAGGCAAGAGAGCGAGGCTGGTATATGGCCATGTTAGTTAGTCATTGGAAGATGAGCCACCTTCACCGAGGAACCAGGTCCACAACTGAGACATCTCTGGGTGAGGTGGCCCTCATCAGCCTTGCAAAAAAAATTGTCAGCAGCCAACACACACTGGTGCATGTGGTAAAAGGCCTCTGGGCAGAGCATCACCGACCTCTGCTGCACCCTGCTTGGACCATCCCAATTCACTTATTTCTGGCATTAAGTTTTCCTGGTACACTCACAGCTTTTTCTGGCTTCTGTTTGGTTATAATTTCGGTGTAAACCTACAAAAGGAGCCTTAGGTAGAACAAACTATAGATCTACTGCTTTCCGTCCCAATGAAGAAACTGAAACTCATTATCACGTGACCTCCATACTAGTATTCAGTATCTCTCTCCTCCTCAGCATATACTTTCGATGGTCTGGATGGCTTGCCTGGTGATGGAGCTAGACCCACAGTCCCAAAGGCGCTGAGCCTCTGACTGCCATGCCCCCTTTCAGATCACAGTTGTATTTGCCCATTTTGATTAAAATCAGGCACAGGAGTAAACCTAGAGATGCTCAGTGGATAGCGCACGTGCCAAGCGTATTTCTCCTCGCCTCTCATGTAATACCTCCTCAAAATGATTTGTATGGCACCTCATTTCTTTGTCTGCCGGTCTATTGGAACAATGATCCCAAAATAAACAGGCAGGGGCCATAGCTCTTTGTTTAGGGAGACTTTCATCGTCCTTGGATGGAGTATTCCCTTCCTGGGAACCGGGATCTCTAGTCCACAGGGCCTAAAGTTACAGAAGTGGGAAACACAAATTTCCCGAGAGGGTGACTGGGAATAATGGTGACTGGGTCATTCCCACTTCTGCACCTTAGTTCCAATACCCACGTACTCTGTCTATTGGAGATACAATACCATGTAATAGATGCCGAGATAGGGTATATGATATAAAAAACAACAACCCTGTGAGTATGGGATATTCTCCTCGAAGATGCCCTATATACCCTATATCAGCATCTATTACATGGGATCCCATCATCATGGGCCCACTGCTGTACCTCCTTTGCTGGAAAGTGAGTCTCTTTGTCCCAAGTCATAGTCATACAGGATCCCTTAAAGAAAAATCCCATTTTTTGATTATGATACAAGCTGGGGCACTGTAGGAAGGAAAAGTAAACCCCTACTCTATGTTAGGATGAATTACTGTCCTTTATAGTGTAGAAGGGTTTTATGTAATCAACTACAACTGTCTGATTGGTCACCTTAAGAGATAATGTCATATCAGATGCTCAGGATTGCTCTTTCTGACTGGGAGGTCAGATACTCCGCAGGGGCATTAGCTAGATCAGGCTGGTGAGAGAGTTCCTGTACATTCCGAACCACGCAGAGCCTCCATATTTACAACTATGACTATTCCCTTGATGGACCATTGCATAAGTCCAGAAGTAGACAAGGACAGAAGTTGATAAGTAATCCTGTCCACGTGGCGCTTCTGCACTGGATGCTTTCCAGTGGACGGTAATGCAGAACACAAAGATATTGACACTTCGTGCCCCTTCCCCTAGATACATTCACGTGCCTCTTTCCTGGGCCTCCTTGTCCCCAGTCTTCTCATCCTGCTTCTTCCAGGACTCTGACCAACCAGCCAAACCATTCACCACTGCCTAGGATTTTATATACATTCTTAATTCAGGCCATTTTTCTTTCCACACAAAGTATGAGGTTCTCTGCACAGAAGCTCTATTTTTTGGGAAGATCTTATCTCACCACCGTCTTTCAGAGCATCCCTGCCTCATCAATCCATTTTCAATTTGTAGCACATAGTGAGCTAAACTGTCTGTGAACCAAGCCTAGGCTTTCTCCTCTTCCATCATCTGATCTCAGGGAGCCCCATGAGGCCATATCTCTGAATCTACGGGAGATGGATCACCTGTGCTTGTATATGACTCTTGCCTCTTAGGCATGATTAAGTCCAATCTCAGATATTTCATCTTCACTTCGTGATGGATTTCTGCTGATTACATGACATAGTGAGTCTGACAGGTCTCAGCTCATGATAGGTAATTCTGACTGGATGGTCATTTAATAAATTCCATGATCAGAAGCTCAGTATTTGCTGGGGCTCGTGAAGCATGCCAAAAGTTGGTTTTCAATTTTTCATACACTTACCTGTTTCAGACAACATGGCCTTTTTCCAGAATCCGAGGTGTCTGCACTATAATTCTCCTACTGGATTTTGCTAGAAACTCCACACTGATGGCTATGGTATCACGGGATCTGCTGAACCCAGTGGCCCAATTGGTAGGGCTGCTTGTACTACAAGCCTAACTCTGCTGCAGAATCCTTTCGTGCTCTGAATCCCACTCAAAACTGATAGCCTTCACATAACTTGATCAATGAGTGGAAACAGCATCTACAAGAGCAATATATGCTGCTTCCCAAACCCAAAGAAGCCAATTTAGTGCTGTGCTTCTTTCTTAGCTGCAGGAGTGACAGGGTAAGATAACGTGTCCTTTACCATGAAGAAGATGACTAACATTGCCTCCACATGACTCTTCAAAGTTTTTCTACTATAAGAGCCTTCTGATATATTTTAGAGTTTTGCTCTTACCCTCCGGAGAACGTGTGTTTTACCAGGGCATCTGGAATACTTGCCACATCCTGGTTCAAATAAGTGACATCAGCAATATAAGGGACCAGTGCTAATGTTCCATGGCGTATCCACATGATCCAGGCTCCCTTGAACTATATTGTAACAGATACCAGAACAGTTAACTCTCACTGGAGCAAAACCATGAATATATAACCACAGGCATCCCATGGGAGCATGAACAGTTTTCGTTCTTTCTTTTTGATAGCTGGAGAAGGATGCATTACTAGATCGATAGCTGCATACCACACACCAGAAGCTGTATTGATCTCTTTTATTAATGACAACATTTGGCTTAGATGGCTATTGGGCTAAATTTGTAGCATTTGCTGTTATCCACCATAATCTATTCAGTTCTTGCAGGGGCCAGCCTGATGAATTAAGTGGGGATGTGATACTCCTCTATCCTTCCAAAGTGCCACTGATCTGTGCTGTTCCATTCAGGGTGTGATCCTGGTTTTGGCTTATTATTTTGGTGTGAAAAGGGAAGCTTCAGGAGATTTCACTTGGCCTTTGTCTACACTAATAGCTCTTCTTCCATGGATCAAGAAACTAATGTGAAGAGTCTGCCTTTTACCAAATATGTTCATTCTCATATGACATTTGAGAATTGAGGAAATGACCACTGGCTGGGTCTGTGGGCCTAGTGAACCAACTGCGTAATATACACAAGACAGTTCTCTACTTACTGCTTGACTTCCATTCACTGCGGTTGTAATGGGGGGAGAGGCTCATGATGGCACTTAGTGTCCAAGTTTAGTATCAATTCAGACTCCAATTTGTCATTCCAGCAGCATCCCAGTGTATCATTAACCAGGAAATACCTGCGGGTCGATCTGGGAAAGGACAGGAATCACAACTTGCTGTAGGCCCGCAGCGGTCTTTATGCAAGGAGACTCAGCAGCTTCCCTTTTTATTGAAGAATTCTGCAGAGGGATTCAAGTCTAAATCAAAATTGGAAAAGGGATCATGCCTGTCTATTGGGCTTTGTGTGTGTGTGTGTGTGTGTGTGTGTGTGTGGTGTAGGCTCTCCGTATATTTTGCCTGTAAGAACATTGTTTTTACGAGCTATCTCTGTAGATATTTGTAGTAAGTTTTAAAGATCTAATTGGCTTTATTAAATGACTATCAAGTAGAGGGGAGCTCCAAAGGGTTAGAGGAAGGGAAAGGTTTTTAAAAAGTACAGAGAGTGGAAAAAAAGGAAATTACTAGCAAAAAATCCAATGTAGGCAACGCTGCCCTCCTCAAGGGAAGAGATGGGGCCTATCAGTAAATTTCCTAGTGCTGACCAGGAGATTCCCATGTTGACTGGTTAAATGTTAGATTTTGGGGTGGGGGCTAAAACTACAGTCAGCTTAGGTATTAAGTCTTGGTTTACTGACTTGGGGTCTTTACCAACGCGATGCCATTTTGAGCCTGTGGTCTCTTTTCAACACCAAATTCCCCCACTGTTTTACTCAATCTGCATGTTGGAAAGCAGTGTTTTCCCCTACAAACCTCCTTCATGTGGGTCTCCTCTGACACGGGGCGCTCGTCGTACTTCCTAGATGCCAGGCCCCACTTGCCAGAGGCAGGTCCCATCTGCCTCTCACTTCTAGTCACTCTGCACTGGCAGGAGGCCGACCTGCCTCTGGAGACAGTGCAATGGAGTCTACTGGCTCTCGTGCTTTGGAACTAATAGCTTTATGAAGCCAGAGCCAGCCTGAGACTCTCAGAATCTTCAAAACCACTGTCATTTCATTTATTCAACTTCAGTGCTTTGGGATACATTTTTATTGCATCACTGTCTCATTTTGCAACTCAGTATCGTTTTCAAGCAGGATTTGTTCCTGTCACATGAAATGATAAATTTGTACATTTGGAACTGCAAATCTAGTTATTCATGCTTTATGTAAGCAAATTAAATTTTTTCTCTGGGATTATTGACAATATCTAATATTATGAATTCTATTGGGGGAGTAGAAGAAGAATTTTAAGAGGCAGGGTAATTTGCAAACTGACTGGGTGTGTTGCTCTGAGAAGGTAACCAAGAAGAGGGAGCACATGCACTTCCTGCGGGAGGACTTCACACCCCTCCCGGTGGACATAAGGGTGGAGGGAGAGTGGACAGCTGCGTGTGCTGGAGCAAAGACGAGGATGGCATAAGCAGACGTGTGGGAAAGGGAGGGGCAGGAGGAGTGTGAGGACCTACTGTCAGTTTCAAACATGGTCCAAATAAGTGGCTTTGAAGATAGTGCGGAAGCACATCTATCGAAGTCCTTCAATGGTGGGCTTTCTTTCTTCTTTTTTTAAGATTTTATTCTATTTATTCATGAGAGACACAGAGAGAGAGAGAGAGAGAAAGAGGCAGAGACACAGGTAGAGGGAGAAGCAGGCTCCATGCAGGGAGCCCGATGTGGGACTCGATCCCTGGTTTCCAGGATCAGGCCCTGGGCTGAAGGCAGGCGCTTAACTGCTGAGCCACCCGGGCTGCCCAGAATGGGGGGCTTTCAATGTTTCTTTGCTTCAGTCTTGTTGCTTGAGAGTTAAATCTTCATCAGGTGAATTCATCATACGTGGTAATAATGCCATAAATTAATCCATAATATTCTGGATTATTGATATACCCACTAATCCTTTCCAGGTAAGAGTCACATTGGGCCTACCAGAGCATAGCAGAGCCAGAACACGGGTTCCTCTGGTCTCACTTAGAACGAGTGCCATGATGCCATCAATTAAACATCGCTCTTGACGTGAAATGTTTAAAGACAAGGAATAACTTCAGAATATTTATTATTATAAAATAATATATAATCACTATAAATTTGTTTAAGTACAAGAAAATATTAAGGTAAAAACTAGAGCCATTTAAAATATCACCACCCGAATAAAATGGCCACTAATATTTTATATCATAGAAATCTTTCCTCCTACTATCTCTACACTTACACACATACGCGCGCGCGCACACACACACACACACAGTCACATTCTCTTTACATAATTGCATACGTTCTATCATATGTTAGATATTGTTTTTAACCAGATTTAACACAATGTTGTATACATTAAAATTTATTGGACTAAACCTCTATTCATGAAAGTTTGAGTTGTATAGAAATCGGGGCTCATAAACCATATTACAATGAATGTACAGTGTACATCGATACTGATCCAATTCATATTCTTCCCCAAATGTTCTTGGCCCCACCTGCCTGCCAGGCCTGCAGTGGCTTTCTGGGGAAGCTCAGTGGAGAGCTGTACTGCCTCTGCATTGGCCCAATCTCCTAGCCCTGGGGGCTGTCTCATCTCCTCCAAAGATGAGAGTCTAGCCTCAGCTGGATTCGAAGGGACCCATGGTGGGATGCCTGGGAGGCTCAGCTGTTGAGCGTTGAGCATTGAGCATCTGCCTTTGGCTCACAGTGTGATCCCGGATTTCCTGGTTTCCAGCCCCAAATCGGGCTCCCCACAGGGAGCCTGCTTCTCCCTCTGCCTAGGTCTCTGCCTCTCTGTTTGTGTCTTTCATGAGTAAATAATTAAAATCCCCCCTCTTTTAATAAAAAGCCACAAAAAAACCCCCAAAAAACCTAAAGGGACCCATGGTTCTGACTCTTCCCACCACTTCCCAGCCATGTCTTGGGGGTGGGGGGAGGAGTGACTTCCCAGGACTGCCTGGATGAACCAAGTAGCACAGTCTGGAAGTGCAAGAGTTCTTAGTACCTAGAGGGAGCAGGTAAGGAGGGAGGGAGGTTAAACTGACCAGGGAAAGATGACAGGTGGATTGCTGCCCTCCTTCCTCTAACACCAGGAGGGTTCCCAGGTGCAGTGGGGCTGCACAGCCAGACCCGAGAAATTGGCCTGAACTAGTGACTGGTTTTATTTTCTTGTGATATTGTGGCCACCTCACTAAGTACCACTTTTTTTTTCTCCTTCCTTTCCTGCCAGGCTTCCCTATTACTGCCCTAGGATTGAACCTCTCCACAAACTTGAACATGTAGACTTCACTTCAGACTCTTCTGAGCAATCTGGGCTAAGCCATCTTTTTTTGTGATGTTGTCTGCTTATCCCCTTAGAGAAATGCCTGGAAGTAAACTACTTGGCTCAATTTTACTTGAATAGGAGTTGCCTAACTACTCTCCACACAGATTGAATGAGTTTACCTCCCTCCCATCAACTGAATGCTGATTTCTTTTTGAGCCTGAACATGATGGACTGTGACATGAATTCTTTTTCTCACCTTTAATCTTTTTTTTTTTTTGTCTTTTGCTAAAATGAATGTTAAATTCATGCTGTTTCTGAAAGAAAAATTCAATAGCTCAAAGCAGTTCAGCCTGGGGAAAAGTGTTTAATGGTACATTTTAACATTTTTTTTTCTTGTTTACCATTTGTTCTCAAGCACCGCTCCCATGAAAGAAACTAATATAAAACTCATCTAATTTAAATATTCCTTTTTCATATGAGGTACTGTTTGCTGAATTTTAAGTTTTAAGAGAGCAGAATAAACATGGCAATTTATCATGTAACAGATTTTTATTCAACAATACTTGCTAAGCCACTGCAATGCATTAGGCGCTTAATACACACTGGAAAGGAAGCAAGACACATTGGCCTCTGCCTTTTTTGAGTTTACAGTCTGCAGACATGACAATGGACAGTTTGCACAGTTTGAATGTTTGGGTAGAAAAACTATGGAGCCCTGAAAGGCCTGCCTGAGGCTTCCCAGGGGAAGTGGACTCTAAAGTGAAACCTAAAGAATAAAGAGGGATTGGGGAGGCAAAAGCATGGAGTCTGGAACTGTGTGTGTGTGTGTGTGTGTGTGTGTGTGTACACATTACATGTGCAAGTAAATGCAAGGATATGTGCGTTTGCATGCTCATGGGGAGCTCATGGCCGGCTCATGGGGAAAGATGAAACTCTCTTTTCATCTTTTTTGCAGGGTCTTGAAAATAACAAAAAGGACACAAAGTTTCACTTGCACTGAATCCAGGGTCAGCCGTGGCCACTGACTACCCATGAGCAGAGAGAAAATTGGAATCATAGGTTGTAAGATCATTGCTCTGTGGGTTGGAGAACTGATAGGGGAAGGAAACGTGAGAGATGCGGAGTTCCATGAAGAGGCTCTAGCTTCAGGGGTGAGGTACTTCAGAAGGAACTGAGGCAGAAATGCAGACAAATGAAGGGCAATGGATTTCAGAACTATTTATGTTGGAATTCATAAGGCCCGGTGAATGACTGGATTTGTGAGGGGTGAAAAGGGTCAAGATGGTTCCCATTCTCCTTAAAAAAAAAAAAAAAGATTAAAAAAAATTTTTTTAAAGAGTTTATTTATTAATGAGACAGAGAGAGAGAATGAGAGAGAGAGATAGAGAGAGAGAGAGGCAGAGACACAGGCAGAGGGAGAAGCAGGCCCCACACAGGGAGCCTGACGTGGGACTCAATCCCGGGTCCCCAAGATCAGGCCCTGGGCTGAAAGCAGCGCTGAACTGCTGAGCCACCCGGGCTGCCCAAGATTAAAAATTTCCATCAAAGCTTGTCCTATTCTTTTGCTCATATTCACAAGGAGCTATGAGGAGATTTATGTCACTGCTTTTTATATAAATTAATAATGATTAGATTTATTGACCAACTATTTTGAGCCAGGCGTGGAACAGTCTGTGTAATCGTCACAGCCCCCCATGGGGTGAGTGCTATTCTCATTCCCACTTTCAGATGAAGAAACTGAAGCGCAGGTAGGTTAAATGATTTGCCTAAGAGCACACAAGTCAAAGTGGAAGAGCCTGTGCACGACCCAGTGTGCAGGCGCTCTCTCTCTCTCTCTCTCAATATTATTATGATGGCTTCCCTTAGCAAAAATGAAAGAGAACCCAGTGAAGTTGGGAAATTCTTTTAAACCTAAAGCAATTTTGCCCATCAGAATACTGGCGGTTCATTTCAAAAGAATTTTTTTGAAGCCCAATTTCTTAGGAAGCAGGTGTCAGTTAAAGGCTAATGGGCAGAATGACACAATTGTCAGTTTTTGTTTTTCTTTTCCCTTCTTGAAATATGACTGATATTTTCCACTTTAAAAAGTATGACCCAGGGCAGGGGGGGGGGTTGGGGTAACTGGGTGATGGGCACTGAGGGGGGGGCACTTGATGGGATGAGCACTGGGTGTTATACTATATGTTGGCAAATTGAACTTCGGTAAAAAAAAAAAAGTGTGACCCCCTTTGGGGTGCCTGGGTGGCTCAGCTGGTTAAGCACTGGACTCTTGGTATTGGGCTCTGGTCATGATCCCATGGGTGGTGAGCTCGAGGAGCCTCCCACCATCCCCTCCTAGAGCCCGCATCTGGCTCTGGGCTCAGCAGGGCACCTGCTTGAAAATTCTCTCCCTCTGTCCTTCCCCCAACTCGCAGTTGCCTTCTCTCTCTCTCTCTCTCTCTCTCTCTCTCTCTCTCTCCCTCCCTCCCTCTCAAATAAATAAATCTTAAAAAAAAAAAAGTGTCCCTTTAACCCCAAACCTCTCCCTTCTATTTTTTTTTTTTTCTAACAGACAGATTTGAAGCTGGGAAGGAAACTGGAAGGAGGAAGTTATTGCCATTGTTAAATTCTGAGAATTTTCCCAAGTGTAATTCAGGCTGTAAGTTACTTTAGTAAATTAGACACTTCAAAAACTTTCCCTAAGATGTAAATAAAATGTTGAATCTTATATGGTTCTTAATACTTTGAGTCAGCTCACCTCAAGAATGTGCTAGGACTAGTTGTTTCATCACAAAACATATCAATGTATAACATGGGTTCTGAAGCATCCACTAGAACAACTATATGATTAGAATATGGTTTCCAACTCTTCTACACTGAGAAGTAGCTTAATAAATTTAATAGGAAATCGCTTTTGAAAAACGGTTTCAAATAACCTTGGCTCACTTACAAACCAGGAAACATTTCAGCTTTTGGGAGTTCTGTTTTGGAGAAAACAAGTAGTCTGTTTTTACATATTTCCCTAATTAGAAGTTAATCTGCACTTTTCAAGGAAATGTTACAACTTTTCTTCCACAGAGGAGCAACCAAGTGGGAATAATGCTAAGCAGGGTGAAAGCAGGCACTTCAGTCTCTCCATAATTTCAGGCATATGAGAAAGTCATTTCTAGGACAGCACTTGCCAGGGTAGAGCGTGGGCACATTCACATGATCTCTTAACACCTCTTTGAGTTTGGTAAACTCCATAGCATTGCGCACGTAATGATGACCCTACTGTGCACTGGTTTCTGACTTATTCAGACAATATCAGTGAAAGCTTCCTCTGCTTTAAGTGCTGGGGACGCAGTGAGGAACAGAATATTCAGAGTCTGCCCACACAAAGTGCTCACAGTCGAATTTATGTCCATTCTCATAACCGCACAAAAATCTGATAAAATGGTATTAAGGTTCAGACAGATTAAGCCACTTGCTCACAACTCCAGAGCTAAATCTGGCTCCCCTAATCCCACCCTCCTGCATCCTGGGTCCTCAGAATTCAGGAACACATCCCCAGGAACTCATTGTGAGATCCCCAAATGTCCACATTTATATGAAGAACCTTAGAAAGGAAGGAAGCCTGTTTCTAGGGATCCTTGGGGCATCTACACAGTGTTGTCAGGTGCCCCCTCCCACCTCTTACAGGCCTGAATGTTTCTGAACATAGATGCTTATTGGGACACCTGGGTGGCTCAGCAGTTGAGCGTTTGGCTTGGGCTCAGGGCATGATCCTGGATTCTTGGGGATCGAGTCCTGCATCAGGCTCCTTGCATGGAGCCTACTTCTCCCTCTACCTGTGTCTTTGCCTCTCTCTCTGTCTCTCATGAGTAAATAAATAAATAATCTTTATTTTTTTTTTTTTTTTTTTTTTTTATAAATTAATTTTTATTGGTGTTCAATTTACCAACATACAGAATAACACCCAGTGCTCATCCCGTCAAGTGTCCCCCTCCGTGCCCGTCACCCATTCACCCCCACCCCCCGCCCTCCTCCCCTTCCACCACCCCTAGTTCATTTCCCAGAGTTAGAAGTCTTTATGTTCTGTGTCCCTTTCTGATATCTCCCACACATTTCTTCTCCCTTCCCTTATATTCCCCTTCACTATTATTCATATTCCCCAAATGAGTGAGAACATACACTGTTTGTCCTTCTCCGATTGACTTACTTCACTCAGCATAATACCCTCCTACAGAATGGGAGAAGATATTTGCAAATAACATATCAGATAAAGGGCTAGTTTCCAAAATCTATAAAGAACTTATTAAACTCAACACCAAAGAAACAAACAATCCAATCATGAAATGGGCAAAAGACATGAAGAGAAATCTCACAGAGGAAGACATAGACATGGCCAACATGCACATGAGAAAATGCTCTGCATCACTTGCCATCAGGGAAATACAAATCAAAACCACAATGAGATACCACCTCACACCAGTGAGAATGGGGAAAATTAATAAGGCAGGAAACAACAAATGTTGGAGAGGATGCGGAGAAAAGGGAACCCTCTTACACTGTTGGTGGGAATGTGAACTGGTGCAGCCACTCTGGAAAACTGTGTGGAGGTTCCTCAAAGAATTAAAAATAGACCTGCCTTACGACCCAGCAATTGCACTGTTAGGGATTTACCCCGAAGATTCAGATGCAATGAAACGCCGGGGCACCTGCACCCCGATGTTTCTAGCAGCCATGTCCAAAATAAATAATCTTTAAAAAAAAAACATAGATGCTTATTAAAATTATAATAGCTACAACTATAGGGGCAACTAATCTTTGACAAAGCAGGAAAGAATATCCAATGGAAAATAGTCTCTTTAACATACTGGGAAAATTGGACAACATGCAGAAGAATGAAACTGAACCACTTTCTTACACCATTCACAAAAATACATTCAAAATGGATGAAAGGGATCCCTGGGTGGCTCAGTGGTTTAGCGCCTGCCTTAGGCCCAGGGTGTGATCCTGTAGTCCTGGGATCGAGTCCCACGTCGGGCTCCCTGCATGGAGCCTGCTTCTCCCTCTGCCTGTGTCTCTGCCTCTCTCTCTCTGTGTCTCTCATGAATAAATAAAATCTTAAAAAAAAAATGGATGAAAGACCTAAATGTGAGGCAGGAGAGCATCAAAATCCTAGTGGAGAACACAGGCAGCAACCTCTTCGATCTTGGCCATAGGAACTTCTTATTCAACACGTTGCTGGAGGCAAGGGAAACAAAAGCAAAAAATGAACTATTGGGACTTCATCAATATAAAGCTTCTGTACAGTAAAGGAAACAATCAACAAAACTAAAAGCCTACGGAAGGGTCGAGAAGATACTTGCAAATGACATATCTGATAAAGGCCTGGTATCCAAGATCTATAAAGAACTTAGGCAACTCAGCACCTAAATAACACCTACTAACTGTCAGTTAAGAAATGGGCAGAAGGCATGGATAGACACTTTTCCATAGAAGATATCCAGATGGGTAACAGACACATGAAAAGATGCTCAACATCACTCATCATCAGGGAAATACAAATCAAAACCACAGTGAGACGCTACCTCACATGTATCAGGATGGCTAAAATTAACAACACGAGAAACAACAGGTATTGGCAAGGATGTGGAGAAAGGGAAACCCTCTTGCATTGTTTATGGGAAAGCAAACTGGTGTGGCTACTCTGGAGAACAGTTTGGAAGTTCCTCCAAAAGTTAAAAATAGAACTACCCTATGATCCAGCAGTTGCACTATCAGATATTTACCCAAAGGATACAAAAATTGAGATTCGAAGGGGTACCCTGATGTTCACAGCAGCATTAGCATTAGCAACAAGAGCCAAACCATGGAGAGAACTCAAATGTCCATTGACTGATGAATGGATAAAGAAGATGTGAGATATATATATATATATATATCAGACATAAAAAAGAAAAAACTCTTGACATTTGCAAGGACGTGGATAGAGCTAGAGAGTATAATGCTAAGTGAAATAAGTCAGAGAAAGAAAAATACCATATGATTTCACTCATGTGAAATTTAAGAAAGGAAACAAATGGACATAGTGGAAGGGAGAAAAAAGAGAGGGGGAGTCAGTCCATAATAGATTCTTAACTATAGAGAATAAACTGAGGGTTGTTGGAAGGAGGCAGGTGCGGGATGGGCCTAGATGGGTGATGGGCATTAAGGAGGGCACTTGCGATGAGCACTGGGTGTTGTATGTAAGTGATGAATCACTGAATTCTATTCCAAAAACCAATATTTCTCTGTATGCTAACTAAAATTTAAATAAAAATAAATAAAATGATAATAGCTATTACCTATATTTTCTATTTTCGGAGCTTCTGACTCCTCCTCCAGATCTTGAAGTCCCTCTGCTTCGTCTCTGTATCTTTTTATCATCAATTCACGTAATTGGATATTATGACAAGGAAGCAGGTAACATCCTTCATTCTCTTACTCTAATTCCTTTGATGACTATAAGATTTATTTAATCTTTCTCTTTTACTCATTCATTCCACATTTATTGAGTGCCTACCGTGTGTCTAGCAATTTACCAGACACAAGATACAGATGAAAAATGCAGTTCTTACTTTCTAGTATCTCAGAGTTTAGGCAGGGAGGTAAGCAAAGAGGATACTAAAGAATTATTTAAAAAAAAATGTGAGAAGGGACATGACATGGGCATGTAGAGAGTCCTATGGAAACAAGGAAGAGGGAAACCTCTCACTCTGGGGATTGGTGGGGGCAAGAAGGGTGAGAGAGGAAAAGATGTCTGAGCTGATTCTTAAAATCCTGACTAAATGATGGGCAGGCCAGTTAAGGGAGGTGTTTATTCTAGGCAGAGAATGCCAAGGGCAAGAGCCCAGGAGCCTGGGAGAGCAATGCATATCCAAGGATCTGCCAGTAATGATAAATAGCCATATATGTGTCCCATTATTTTTGTGCAAGGTCCCATGCTAGATGTTTCACATGCATTATTTAACTGAATCTTCATCTAAACCCTGCTCAGTAGGTAGCATTCTTATTTCTATTTATGAGTTGAGAAAAATAGAGGCTCAGTCAAGTACCTTGGTGTTATCCAATGGTGATAAAAAGGTAGGCTGGGATTTGAGCCCACGTCTTTTAGATAAGAATCTGTCTGCTTACCCACTCCATTCCACTCCAGTAAATCTGCGTGGTTAGAATGTTGAGGCTGGGGAGGAGGTAGAGGGAGAATGGTGAGAGGTGACTGAGGCAAAGGTGATTGTATCTTGAAGGCTCCAGTGAGCCTCTGAAGGATTTTCAGCAGGTGTATGCTATTCTGAGATGTGTGTTTTAGAAGGTTCACTCCGTAGGTGGAAAGCATGGAAGGACAGGATGGAGGCAGGGAAACCAGGCAGGTGGCTGTGGCACTGCTCCAGGGGAGAGAGAACAGTTACCTGGTCTCCAGTGGTGGCAGTGTGGATGGAGGTAGAGGGTGGATTCCAAGATAAACTTTGCAACTGATTGAATAGGGGTGAGAGGCAGTGCTGGAAGGATCTGAAGTTATTCCCAGATTTCTCTTTTGGATGGATTGATAAAGGATGACAGTCTTCAACAAGATATGGAGGATAGGATAATTAGGAGAAAATGACGAATTCATTTTTAGACATGTTCAGTTCAAAACACCTTAAGAAATATCCATAAGGAGATGTGCACCAAACAGACTGAAATAAAAACCTCCAGGAGGGGAGGGGTCTGCTGGTTGCAAAGTCGTCAGCCTGAAGACCGATGGTAACAATGGGATTGGACTAATACCAGTGAGTGAGAATGGGAGCCACAAAGAAAGGAAAAGATGAATCAGGGACACTGTCTAGAAAACATTAACATTTGGAAGAATTAGAAGATCCATAAAAAAGACTGAACAGAGGATGAGGATAAGAGTTTCAAGGAGGAGGGAGCAATCAGTGGAGTCCAAGGCTATCGATCACAACCTCATAACAACAGTGACCACCACTGCTCACCAGAACCCTGTTATAAAGAAAACCACAGGCCCCAAATGGTGTCCGTAAACCAAGACTTAATACCTACCCTGACCACAGGGAATCCCCCAGGGAATGTGACCTTTCGGAGTCAACAAGGGATTTCCTGGTCAATGGTAGGACATTTCTGATAGATGCCCTCTGTTCTCCTTAGGAGGGCAAACTTGCCTACACAATACATTCCTTGCTAATAAATTCCTTTTTTCTTCTTTTTCCACTCTCTCTGTGCCTTTAAAATCCTTTCTTTTGTTGACCTCAGTGGACCCCCTTCTACTTGTTAGATGGGATACTGTCCGCCTCATGAATTGCTTAATCAAGCCAATCAGATCTTCACAGTACTCGTTTGAATTTTGTTTTTAAGCACCCTTCTGTGCCAGACACCCTGCCATGCATTTTATGTGAAGTCTCTCTGGCCCTTCCACCGTGGTGGATGCAAAGTCTTGGTGCTGCTGGGGATAATGACGATTATCTTTGTTGAGCACTTTCTCGGTGCCTAGTGCTTGCTAAGCCCTTTGCACACAATACCTCAACCTTGTTTTTACAGATGAGAAAATTTGCCCACGAAAAGGAAGAAGATGGAGCGTGCTGACTGTAGGAATGCACATGGCTGATGGATAATGCTGGATATTTGAAGTTAGTTCCATAAGACAAGATGCTAGAGCTGTTAAGTCCATTAGGCCACGGATGGCAACTTTATTTTGTTCACACAGTGGTGTAACAGAAAAACATCAACCCCAGGGTAAAATAGCTGGTAGGAAAATTGCCATTATTTGTTAAGCATTTTGGCCTCTGGCACTTACTATTCTGAGTCCTCATCTGACCGTCTACAGTTACAGAAAGGGCCGTGCGGAAAGGTAGTAATGGGGACCGTGCTCTGCCCTCCGCTATCCTTTCTCCGCACTTACTGCAAAACCTCTGGTGTTAACTGTTGTCTCACTGCATTGAAACTGTCTATTAAAATAGTGTCTCTTTAAGTTGCATGTGTTTTGCAAGGGCAAGGGCCAGTCTTTCTTCACAGCTCCCCAGCTAGGCCTGTCAGCTGCTTGGCATGAGGCAGACACCAAATAAATGTCTGAATAGGATTATTCTTTTCGAACCCTTTCCCCCCTGGTGAACAAATGGAGAAATTTGGACTGACTGTACCCACAGTTCAAGCATCAAAAACCAACTCTTACTAACTTTCCAGAGTTTCCTAATAGGCTTTTCCATAGCACAAGGCAGTATGGAAAACAGTATGGAGCTTGCTCAAAAACATTAAAAATAGAACCACCGAAAGATCCAGTCATCCTACTTCTGGGTATACATCCAAAGGAAATGAAAACAAGATCTTGAAGATATATCTGTGCTCCTGGGTTCATCGCAGCATTACTCACAGTAGCCAAGATGTGGACACGACCTAAGTGTCCACTGATGGATGAACGGATAAAGAGGCTGTGATACAGTCACCACGAGAAAGAAGGCAGGCCTGCCATTTGTGACTCCGCGGCTGGGCCTTATGGACATCATGCTAACTGGAATAAGCCTGACAGAGGAAGATACTACTGCCTGGTATCGTTTATACGGAGACTTAAAAATGTTGAACTCCCAAAAACAGACAGAGGAGAGTGGGCACGGACAGTCGGTTGCTTTTGTCCACTGCCATCAAGAAGTTTCCCTTCGTGGCCCTTGATCCAGACTTAAAGTCCCAAGCAAAGCGTCCCATCAACTGAGCCTAGATCTTTCTGCTCCCTGACAGATCTGTGATCTGTCCCTGACCCCTGGGATCATCTTCCCTCCTCAGAAGTGACGCATCCTGCCCCTAATCAGGATCCTCAGCATGGGAACATTTTCCCTAAATGAGGAAGGTTTGTTGGATCTTGGGCTGCCCAAGCGATGAAAATGTCCCCTAAACTGATGGGAAGGTTTCAGAATCATTGCTCCAATGATTCCACAGAAGGAATAACCCTCTGTAGAATTTTTAAAATGTAAATAAGATCGATTCCTGGCCCTCTGAAATGGTTTAGATAACAGTTCCTCCATGAAGCAGAGATGGATTGAAATATAGTATGTTCCCGCACAGCTATCATCTCCTGAAATGCTAGAAATACCTTCGTGTCAGTGTCTTATCATAAGAAGCCCGAGAGCTGGAATCTAGAATTACAATTCTTTTTTTTTTTTTTCCTCCAGGATCTTGCTACAGAGAATTTGGTAAGGAGATGCATTTCCTCCCCCAAGTCGGCTGTCTCCATTTGTAACTGATACTACATACAGCAGGGAAGCATCTGTGTTTCAGAAAAATGATGTGTGAAAACAGTTTTCAAAAATGCACGCTTTCTACATTAAAAAAAACTAAAAATATGTTTGGTTACCACTTTGCAGAGCCTATTGAATTTGGCTGTGAATGGGAATCTAATTGCCATCCGTTCCTATTGGAGCCTTCTACGAACATGACATTTCCATTAAAAAGAGAAGTCGACTATGGCATTATGGTGTGTATGCTGAAATAGTAAAAAAAAAAAAAATCTGAGGACTAGTTGGTCGTTTTATAATTTATATTTCTTCTTTATGGCCCATTAGAGGAAATAAGCAAAGCCACAGGTACAGAAAATAGCATTTGTACTGGTGGAGGAAAAAGGAACATTCTTACTGAAGTGTTACAAAGAGCTCCCTGGTTTTGAAGGATGACTTCTGACTCTTCTCCTGTTTTTCATGTATAACCAGAGAAGATCTCCTTTGTCACCGGCTCTTGATACTGTGGGATTGGCATCAGAACGTTCCCACGTACAGCGCTGAACCTAAGGGCTGAGGGACCCACGGCTTGGGCTGGAGGGACCAGACAAACTGCACTCAGTCGCAGAAATATCTGTCCGCTGCTCCATGCGTGGCAGGAGCACATAGTAGCATATTTTCCTAAACTTGGTAGCCCTATGTCGATGATCGGCACCCCTTCTCCTTCTCTTTTTTTTGGTATTTCTTGTTCGGTGACCCGAAGCCCAGCACCCCGTTTGTTGAGTTGGACAATCTGTTTTTAATGATTTTGTTTTTCCTTTTGGTGCCCACCTGGCCCAGGGAAGGCGCTATTCCAGCAGTGCGGATAATAAGATTTACAGTTAATAAGGTGAAAGCACACAACGATGCCAGATTAATATTTCTCAGGCACTGCTCCAATTAACGTCTTCCCCAATTAATCTACTGTCTCTAACTCCCAGCCTAATTAAATCCAGAGTTCTACCCCTGGACGTCAAGAGTCTTTACTTCACAGCCTCTTCCTGTCTTCTAACATCTTCTTCTACTATTTCCCTAGCTGAACAGTGTAGACCAGCTCCGTGGTTCTCATTCCTGGCTGCACATCAAAATTACTGGGGGGGGGGGGGCAGGGCTTTAAACAACAACAACAACAACAACAACAAAAAAAACCTACTGATGCCCAGGGCCCCCACTGCATGCTAATTGAATATGAATCTGGGGGTGAAGGACAGGCATCAATTTGGTTTTTCTGGTTTTTGGAGTTTTTAAAAGCTCCTTATTTTGGTCGTCTAGTGCTATAAAACAAACCACCCAAGACTAATTTGTATAAAACAGAGACCTTTTTAGTTTGCTCCCAACTCTGGGAGTCCAGAATTCAGAAGGAACACAGCACTGATGGTGGGTCTCTGCTCTACGATGTTGGGGTCTTGGCTAAAAAAAAAAAAAAAAAATCACAAATGGCTAGGCATGTCTCAGGTAGCTAGGTGCTGGAATCATCTAGAGGCTTCTTTGTTCACTTCTTTGCAGCTTGGACTGGGATGCCTCAAAGGCCGGGCTCCGCCGTACTGTTAGCCAGCGCCTCCGCACGCTTCCCCAGAGAGCCTCCCCTGAGCATCTTGGCTCCACGTAGTCAGCTTGCCCCCGGGAAGCCCACGAGCAAATATTCCCCCCGAAAAAGGTGGAATTGTGGGGCCTTCTCCCTACTTAGCTTTGGGAGGCCACATAGCATCACCTCGGCTGCCTTTTATTCATCAAAGCAGTCAGTCAGGGTCACTCAGGGAGGGGGCCCACTTCTCTGTAGGTAGGAAGCGCGGCCATGAATTTGTGGCCACATCGTAAAGTTGCCACACACCCTTGGGGAGTCCACTGTAGAGCCAGAGGTGACAACACCTGGATCCATGTCTCGCACACCCTGACCTGCAGGGCAGGGCTGGGACCTGGCGCGACATTGAAAAGGGAAGCCACTCTCGGGATCATGCTAGCGCAGGGGAGCATCTCCCTATGATTTCGTGCCCAAGGTGCTTTCCTGGCCTCATCCTGGTCCTGGCCCTGCCCAAGGGCACGTGTGTATGAGTCGTGGGTGGGGCAGGACTTTGATCCCCAAGTCTCAGACTTTGATATTCTAGTTCAATAAGCCTGGAGTAGGGACTGGGATGCTGCATATTTTCAAAGAATTCCGGTGGACTGATTGCAGATTCCGTGCGTGCGGTTTCCCGGTATCACGCCTTTGCTCAGGCTGTTCCCCCTACCTGGACCTTCTTCTCCTTCCATTTCTTTTTTTTCTTCTCTCCTTCCATTTCTATCAAGTACCGAATATCTAGCAACGTTTACCATCGATTTCAAATACTGCCCCTTTTATCAAGCAAAGGTCCCAACAGCCAGAGTATCAAACTGCGCCCCCTAAGAGACCCGGAACACTTTATATGCCTTAGCGCTCACATTTTGTTCCATCCTGTTTGTGGACATACCTTCTAGAAAGAGCATATTCCCTTCCTTTTTAAAAATGTTAAAAAAGATTTTATTTATTCATGAGAGGCAGAGACACACGCAGAGGGAGAAGCAGGCTCCATGCAGGGAGCCCCAGCCCGGGACCCCAAGACCACGCCCTGGGCCCAAGGCAGACGCTCAGCCACGGAGCCCCCCAGGGATCCCAATATAGTCCCTGCCTTAGGAGGCCACAGTGGAGGTGCGGGCCCGCCCCATCGACTCTGGTAAGTGCCTTAGGGTAGGACAAAGGGCTATTCTCGGAGTCATCTTCTCAGGCTGCTCAACTCCTAACCCAACAAGCCCGGTGTGCGCCTTGCACATCTCGATGCCCAAGGAGCAGGGGACAGCTCTCCTGCTGGAAGGCGACAGTCTCATTTCCTGCGGCCTTGCCAGACGCCCCCAAATGCCGAACAATGACCCTCGTCTAAATGCTTATGCAGAGACAGGACTTGCATCCTTCCGTGTGACGTCTACTCTGGGCATCGTCTTGCTTGAACTTTCCCCAGATCCTCCCCGCCTCTCCGCGGGGTCCGCAGCACCCGCTCCCGTTGGGGGTGCAGGCCCACGTGGAGGCCTCAGGGGCCTCTCGGGGACCACCATCCTTGTCACCATTTTACCGATGAAGAAAGCCAGGGCTTGAAGATCCACCGACTTCCCAGGTCACAAGGTCGCGGAGCAACTGAGGCCTCGGAGATTCCAAACCTGACTGATGTGACCCCCAGGCCGATCCGCACCCGCGTCGCCCCAGTTGTGCGGCCCTTGAGCCCACCCGCCCGTGCGGGGGAGGGGCAGACAGGTCCCGACCCTGGTTGAAACCTCTGGGACCGCGGCTCCCCCCGCGGCACAGGCTCGGGGCGCCCTCCCAGTGCGCTCGGGGCCCCAGGGGCGCACCCCGCTTCTACGTGGCCTGGAGGGGGCGGCCCAGGGGGGAGGAAGGGGGAGGGGGGAGGGAAAGGGGGAGGGGGCGGCGCGCCGGGCCGGGGCGCGGGGCGGGGGGTGCGGCGGCGCCGGGCGGGGTCCAGGGGGCCGTGGGGGCGCCGGGCAGGGGCGCGGGGATCGAGGGAGTGGGAGGGGCGCTGGGCAGGGGCGCGGGGGGCGCGCGGGGCGCCAGGCGAGATCTATGGGGTTGGAGGGGAGCTCAGGGCGGGGTCCGCGGGGGGCGCGGGAGTCGTGGGGGCGCCGGGCGGGGGTTGCGGTTGGGGGGCGGCCCGGCGGGGCTCCGGGGAGGGCGCGGGGGTCGCGGGGGCGCCGGGCGGGGTCGAGGGGATCGGAGGGGCGCCTGGCGGGGGCGCGGGGGTCGCGGGGGGCGCCAGGCGGGGGCGCGGGGGGCGCCGGGCGGGGTCGAGGGGGTGGGAGGGGCGCTGGGCAGGGTCGCGGGGGTCGCGGGGCGCCGGGAGGGGGCGCGGGGGTCGCGGGGGTGGGAGGGGCGCTGGGCAGGGTCGCGGGGCGCCTGGCGGGGCCGCGGGGGCGCGGGGCGGGGGCGCGGCGGTGCGGAGCGCGGGGAGGAGCCGGAGCGGGCGCCCGCGGCGGGCGGAGGGGGAGGCGCGAGCGCGGAGGGGAGCGGGGAGCGCGGGGGGGGGGCCGGCACAGTCGCGGCGGAGCGCGGAGCGATCGCCCGCCCGGCAGCCCCGCCGCCCAGCCCCGCCGCCCAGCCCCGCTCCGCCGCCGCCGCCGGGCTCGGGAGGATGGAGGGCTCCCGAGAGACGTCGCCGTCCTCCACCAACTCCTCGGACGAGCTCAGCTCAGCCCTGCAGCTGTCCAAGGGCATGTCCATCTTCCTCGACGTGAGTACGGGCGGCGCAGTGGGGTCGGGGGCCGCCGCGCTCCCCGGGGGGTCCCCTCGCGGTCCTCGGGGCCCCCCCGCGCTCCCCTCTCCACGGGGCGCCCCCTGCGCTCCCCTCTCCCCGCGCCCCCCCTGCGCTCCCCTCTCCCCGCGCCCCCTGCGCTCCCCTCTCCCCGCGCCCCCCCCCCCCCCGCGCTCCTCTCTCCCCGGGGCCCCCCTGCGCTCTCCTCTCCCCGGGCCCCCCGCGCTCCCCTCTCCCGGGGGCGCCCCCTGCGCTCCCCGGGCCCCCCCGCGTTCCCCTCTCCCCGCGCCCCCCCCTGCGCTCCCCTCTCCCCGGGGCGCCCCCTGCGCTCCCCTCTCCCCGCCCCCCCCCACCCCCCGATGCCCGCGCCGCTGCGGGGGACCGCCTGCCGCTCAGCCGCCGGGATCCGGGGTCCGGCACCTGCGGCTCCGGGCGGGGCGGCCCCGGGAGACCCGCCGAACTCGGCTTCTGGGGCGTCGTGGCCTGGGGGCCGGGTCGTGACCGTGGCCGCCTCCCCCCGGGCGCCGAGCACCCTCAGGGCGCCGACCGACGGACGGACGGGCCGAGGGGTGGAGCTCCCGGGACGCCCCCTTGCTTCTCTTCTCCTCCCCGGTGATCCTCCTCCTGCCTCCCTCCCGTCGCGCCTCCCCGAGACCCCCCAAGTTTCCATGCCTGCTCCTCGGTCCTGCATTCTCACTGCTCTTCCCTTGGGGCTCCCCCCCGCACCCCCTTCGGGATTGAGTCCCTTCATTTTTCTGATAATGCTGATCTTTTTTTTTTTTTTCCTCCTACTTTTCTGCTCCCATGCTGGGGTTTTTACCTTTACAGCAGTTTATATCTCCATTTTGCTTTTCTCCCCTTTTCTGCTGTTTCTGTACTTTATTCCCCCCCCCCCCCCCCCCCCCGCCCCGGGCCGGCCCTTTCCTCCGCTGTGGGAGGAGGGGTTTGCACCCCTGCTGCCTGCGGGCCTCAGCCGCTCCCCGCACACTCCTGCTGTCCCCTGGAGGTAGTTGCTGGCCCTGTGGGCCCAGTTCTGGCCACTTCTCATCTAGGCATGATAGAAAATTGGCACGAGGCGTGGAGGAGTGCCCTGTGCCCTCTCCTCTCCCCTCCCCTGAGATCATTTCTTATTAAAAAATCCAACTGTACGTGAAATTAAAATACATTCATTTGTGGAGAGATGAAAATGTGAGGAAGTCCATTTACTAGTATCATCGTGGGGAAGCAGATGTCATGAAGATAAGAGGGATGGGGTGAGGAGCCCTCCCAAGTTTATTTTGAACGGATTAGCTCAGCTTTTTTCTTTTTTTTTTTTAAGATTTTATTTATTTATTCATGAGACACACACAGAGAGAGAGAGGCAGAGACACAGGCAGAGGGAGAAGCAGGCTCCATGGGGGGAGCCCAATGTGGGACTGGATCCTGGGTCTCCAGGGTCAGGCCCCGGGCAGAAGGCAGACGCTCAACCACCGAGCCACCCGGGCTGCCCTAGCTGGGTTTTTTTAAATTGGGATAGAAAACCGTATTAATAAGAAGATCTGGTCTAAGGCACATGTGTCTCCTGGCAGCGTCCTCCCCTCCTCACCGCGCTGTTCCAGTTGGGGATCCAGGCGTTCTCCGGCTGGCCCTCTTCCCACCCAGTCTGATTCCCATTCCTTCTCTCAGTAGGAGTGAGTACCTTATTTTTCCTGAGCACTTCTCTCTGCTTGGTTCTGGTCAATCAGATGGTGTTTTGGTGCTGGTGGTTTGACTGGCTATGCTGTTATTTCTTTTAAATCCTGCTGTTCAGGGCCAAAAAGCCCTTGAGGAAATGGAGCTGGGGGAAGGAGGAGCTGGGGGAACATAGCACACGTGAGAAAGGAATCTGCAGCCAGTAGCATCAGGGTCCCAGAAAGTCACGTCTGTTATGAGGTCAGTGGCTAAGCTGCCCTGAAATTGGTTCAGAGACGGCAAGAGGCCCCTCCATTGATTCTGGCCTGGTCTTCGCTCTGTCCCCCAAGGATATCAAGTGCTTCTCTGTGACTTTCCCAAAGCAGTTAACAAATCCTGGTGATACCGTAGAGATGAATGGACGGAGCTGTATAAATGAAGGTCCGCCTCCTCCACACCCATGCTAATGTAGCCCAGCTGTTCAAACTGCTGTTAAAAAAGAAAAGAGGAAATTAAAATCTTACTTATTATTGTATAGACACGATTGTTCTGAAGCTCTGTCAGTAAACAGCATCAGGTCCCTGTCCTGAAGGAACACGTACTCTATGAATAGGATACCCTCGCCTTCTTCTAGTTCTAGAATTTAAAAATAAAAATACAAAACCGATTTCACATGAGAAGTGTTGACATGCTTGTTCGCCAGTAAATTCTAGTGTCTACAGAAAAAAAAACCAAAACGTGCCACTGGATTTTATCTCAAATAGAAAAGATTTTGTTTATACTTTTCTTTGAGATATTTTGTGAAAAATCTAGCACTCTGGTGAAATTTGTGACACGAAAGAGGATTTGTTACTTGGGGATTTTTGCATTATTCATTTCTGGATCATACTGCTTTTAGCAAAAATAAAATGTGATATATAAATACATAATTTATTTGATCTGTTTTAATATATTCTAGTAGCACTGCTAAAAATGATTGCTTTTTGAATTCTATTCAGATCATAGCAAGTAGGTCATAGGTAACCCCTTTTTCAAAGAGGTACAGGGATGAAACCCAGACTAATTTCCAAATTTGAGGAAAACTTCGATTTCCAGTGTGTATATTCCAATGTCACTGTAGTAATCAGTCCTCTGAGAAATGATTGGAACCGGTCTTGAAGATGCCGTTGATGACATGACTGGGCATGTCCAGCTGGGAAGACACTAGCCATAGATCAGAAAATCAGAAAGAGATTGACCCTAACTATTGGCTTCTGCTCCATTTGCCAATATGTCCAAATCAGGAGGTTGTATTAAGTGAGAGTTCATAGGGTATGAAAACTGAGAAGAAAAAGCCAACGTGCGTGTAAGTGTGCTCTGTGGGTTGCTACATCTCTGTCCCCTACCCAGTGCCGACATCACAGTAGCCAAATCCACAAGTCAATACAGACACTGTCCCATTAGGAGTGTGATTTATATTCTTTTCTATCTAAAAAAAATGACAGGATTGCTTAGCAGTTCATCTTGAATATTCTCGAATGCCCACTGGGGGGCTTAGGAGACCCAGGGCGGGCCCCAGGGCTTGCACAGCACTGGGCCCACTGCCGCCCGTGGGAGGGGGACTGCACTGCGTGTCGTGTCGTGTGCAGCAACGTGGAAGGACCAGGAGGGTGGCGGTTCTTTTCTTTCTTGCCACCTGTATACTGTCTTGGCAGGTTATTTCTTTCCAGATACCAGAATAAAGTCTGTAATTTAGAGTACTAGTCTGTAGAGCGTGTGGTCCCTCTTTTGGGTCTTTACGTTGATCAGCTCTGCTGCTGTGCAAAGGAGAAAAACCAACCTTCCGTCAGCCCCCGAGGCATGATACACGTGCAGTGAATTAGGTACCACTTCACCACGTGGTGCCACCGTCTTCTCCCAAACAGTTTTGCTTTGTAGCTGGAAGGGAAGTGGCCCCTTCCTCATTTTAGTAGAGGCAGACGCAGGGCCTGGAAGGTTCTGGAGGGGAGAGAGGTGACTTTACTCTTGCTTTTCCCTCCCTTCCCCCAACCCGTCATGCATACCCGTGAACACCGAACACCATGCACGATGCCTGGGCGCTCAGGGACTTGGTGACAACGAGTCACAGTTCTGCTTTGCCAACGATACTGCATTGCAAAGTCCCCTGCGCAGCTCTGCATCCTCACCTGTGCAGGAGGTGAGCCGGACAGAGGGCTTCGACATTGTTCAGTCGGGAGGATGGCAGTTAACCCCCTCGCTTGTCTACCCTGAGTGGCCAGACAGACAGCACTCCCCTGGGTTTCAAAAACTGCAGAAATAAGAGAAACTCAGCTTTAATGTTAGCATGATTTATTTATTTATTTATTTATTTATTTATTTATTTATTTATTTATTTAATCTATTTTTTATTGGTGTTCAATTTGCCAACATATAGAATAATTCCCAGCGCTCATCCCATCAAGCACCCCCCCTCAGTGCCCGTCACCCAGTCACCCCCACCCCCCGCCCACCTCCCTTTCCACCACCCCTAGTTCGTTTCCCAGAGTTAGGAGTCTTACATCAGCCCTATTCCAGGCAAGAGTGAGAAGATAAAAATGTTCGTTCTGGTTTACCCTCCCTCCAGGCCTCCTTACTGCTCCCCCCCCCACCCTGCAGCCCATCTCCAGGCAACCGGTGGAGCAGACCCCCCTCCCCCCGGGGCCCAGGCCGCACCCCCTGGTCTGCCCAGCGGGCCTTCCCTTCTGGGTGCGACTCGGTGATCTGAGGAGCGCCAGCTGCCTTGGCCTCTCTCCTGGCCTCTCGGAGGCCATCTCAGCTCATTACTTAATTTTAACCAGGTACAGGGTAGGAAGCACTTAGCAAACATTAGTTCAATAGTGACTGTCCGATTTTTAGGCCTCGGTGATAGCATTTGCATTTTTAACAGCCGCCTTGGATGACTTCAGGTGCAAAATGAGGAATTTCAATGAAGGCCACCAGAGAGTCGCTTTGGGGGGTAAGGGGTGCTGCTGGATCATTCTTAAGTTGTTGCAGAAACAGCATAACCTGTGCGTTCTGGCCATGCTATCCGTGTCCATTTACTCTCCATCCTGTGGTCTTAACGTGTAGGATTAGGCAATCCGGAGGGCTGTGGAGGCCTAACGTTATGAACTCAGTCCGCACCTGCAGGACCTGTTTTATTAGTCTGTGGGCTCAGAGGCAAAATTTGCAGCAGAGCCAGTTCTGTTCATATTTAATTACAAAGAACTGTCTTAATAAAGAAAGTTACTGTCTTAATTTCGTCACTAAGGGGCTGAATGTTGTTTAAGACAGTTCTTTATGAAATGATGGAAGCCAGGGGTCCGAGTCTCTGGTGTGTGGTTATTCCTATTCTAGTTACTCATAAGGACACACTAGCTCTTGAAATAGAATCTGAGGGTACATTAAAGGTAAGACTCAGGCTGTGTCTCATGTCTCCCTGACTCTCTGCTGGGGCTTCACAGTTTCAGAGGAGAGGAGGACACTGGTCCTGGTGGAGAGACGGAGTCCCAAAATCCCCACTAGAAATTACCTCTGTGGAGTAAAAAAGGATTTGTGTCTCATTCGGCCTTAAGCATAGAAGCTCTTACAGCTGAGAGCAGTTTTCTTGCAATAATGGAATAAATTAGTTGATAAAGGGGACCAACTTCTTAGGCACACAAGTCGGGATGATGCATATCTGTTGTCGGAAATTTTTCCTAGGTGAGCTTTTTAGTAATATTAGTACCTGATAATAAGCGCATTGTAATGATGTTTAGATTTAACCATCCTTCATCTTCGTGAAGTCAACAGAAGGAAAGGGGGTAATGTTTATATAGTAGAAAGCAGTAGAGCTTTGGTAGTGAGAACTATCGCTCACGTTTCAAGCTGCCCACCAAGAAGCGATGACCTAAATTTAAGAGTAGCTGTGGTTACTTAACGTATACGGCTCAGAAAAAAATGATCCTCAAGTGCCCCTTTCATGTGATTCAAGGTTATCTTTGCAGTATGATAAAGGGACATTTTCCTTGGTGCTATATATAACATAGCTGTGTGTTATATTCTCCAGATTTTTTTTTCCCCTGTCAGTATATGGTTATCAGCTGGGGCTAATTTGATTGTCGCTAACAGAAAAAATAATAAACTATCTTAAGATTTAAAACAATTTATGGGCTTCTGTAATGAAAAGTGGAGATCGTCTGGTCAGGGTGTCTTGATCAGAAGCTCAGAGAGTGTCATCAGGATCTACTTTCTTTGGTCTCTGGTTGGACGCTGCTTTCTTGAGGGCTGGTTATGTCCGGGTCGTATGCTGTATTACTTTCCTGTGGCTGCTGTAACAGTGTACTGCACACAGAGGGGCCTAAACAACCAGATTTGCTCTCTCAGTCCTGGAGGCTAGGGGGTGACGTCAAGGTGCGGGCAAGACGACCTTGCTCCCTCTGAAGGCTGTAGGGGAGAGTCTGCTCGATACCTGTTCCCCTAGTGACTCATGGTGGCCAGTCCTTTACACTCCTTGGCTTGCAGCAGCATCACACCAACATCTGCCTACATTATCATGTGGTCTCCCCTGTCTCTGCATCTCCAAATCTCTCTCTCCTTATAAAGTCACCGGTCTTGGGGTATAGGGCCTACCCCCAGTCCAGTAAGATTGTATCTTAATTTGATTACATCTCCAAAGACTACTTTCAGACAAGGTCACCTTCACGGTTACTGGGTGTTAGGACTTCCACATTTGTTTTGAGGCAACACAGTTCAACCCATGATATATACAACCGAGGAAGGGTAGACAGCAGCTTCTTACCCGTATCTTCCCAGGTTCCAAGTCAGCAGAAGAAGGTGTGTCTCTCTCTGTGCTCCAGCCTGAGTAATCACTGTGGCTGGAGTGATGGGACACCCTGCTTGCCAGGCCTGAGTGCTCTTCCCAATCCTCGAGCTCATGGGCCCAGAGCAGGAAAAAGACTGGTTGCCCAAAAGAAAATTTTGAAATCCCAAAGATACCTGACTTGATAGCCAAGCAGCTCTTATCCACCAAAGATAATAAAATTAATGCATAGACCTAACGTAAGATATAATGTGGACACGTGAGCTCTATGCATCCATAATCTATTACTTTTTTGTTTCGATTTATTCCCATTTTATTGAGGAATGATTGATGTATATTAAATTGCACATTTTTAAAGTGAAGAGTTGATGGGTTTTTGCATACGTATATCCCCGTGAGGCCATCACCGTAATCAAGATAATAAATACACCTACCACTCCAAAAAGTTGTCTCGTGTCCTTTTCTAATGTGCTCCCTCCTTATTTGTATGCAACGCTTAATCTTCTCTCTGTCACTGTAGATTAGTTTGCATTTTCTAGAATTTTATATAAATGGAATCACGTAGTAGGTACTCTTTTGTGTCTAGGTTTTTACCCAACATCATTACTTAACGATCCATCCAAGTTATTGTGTGAATCAAGAGCTCATTCCTCCTTATTGCTCAGCAGTATTCACCTTATGGATGTGCCACAGATTTTTTTTTTGTCCATTCACTTGTTCAAAGACATGTGGGTTGTTTTCAGTTTTCGATTATCCTAAGGAAACCTCTCAACTGGGAAACCTTTATTTAAAATTGGAATTTCTTTCATTTACTAATGGGTGAATTATATGTGAGTGTAATGTTCACTGCAACTGCAAAAATGGTAATAACATTTTTCCTTTTTCTTTTTCAGATACTGAGGAGAGCGGATAAAAATGGTAAGACCAAAAAACTGCTCTTTCTATTTATTGATCTCTTACCATTTAGATCACCCTATAAAGCATAGTATGGAAGAGAGAGGAGAACCCAAGAAACTGATGCATAAAATGTCAGCCTCTGGTACTAATAAGAGTTTTAGGGAAGTTTATGGTTCCGTCTGGATATTCATGAGAAATTGAAAGAGGTACTTATATTTGACAGGAAGATGGAATTTATGCCTTTGAAGTGAGCAGCTGTCATAGCTCTGGCTTTTCCCTTTTATGCTTTAATTTTAAAGTAATAACAGCTTCTATTCATTGAGTGTCTACTGTGTGCCAGGCATTGGGCCAAGTGCTTTGAGTTATTTCTTGGAATTAATAAGATACAGATATGAGACATGAACCCCAGGTCTACGTGGCTCCAAGATCGAGGCTGTCCACGCTGGATTTCATGGTGGCCGTGGGGGCCGCTGCTGCACTGTAACAGGTACCTGGAGGTTAAGTTGGTTACCTGGAAGTGTGCGTTGCCAAACTTACCTTCACCCCATGGCTCTTGGCCATCGCTCTCGTATTTGAATTGTATGCGCTGGGACTGATAATCTACAGAGACAGAGAAATCAGAGAAACTAGAAGAAAAAAAAAAAGTCCTGTCAGTGGAACTACAATTTAAATGATGCCTGCGCCGAGTCCAATTATAAGCTGTCATAAGCAGTATCTTTTGACTCTTATCCCACTACAAGTTTTGTTCCATAGAATACCAAATCAGAGCTTATTGAGTTTATTTTGCTGCTGTAGTACGAGTACATAATAGAGCCATATTCTTGACAAGACTTTCTTGACAAATTTAGGGTACCAAGAGTCCTTTCCTTTTCTTGAAATCGGATTTCTTATCTGTGGGGTGGGATTACTGGCAAAGTCCAGATCTGACACTTTAAAAACCTTTGTTTGTGCTCTAGTTAGCCCTTAAGCCGCCAGATCGAGAAAAGCTTGAGTGGCGCTATCTAGCTTTTCCCGCAGCAGAAAATATCTTAATCCAAGGAGCATTAAAACGCTGTCCCCGATCCTGATAATACTTAACTGTGCCTGCCCCTCAGAATGTTTGCTCAGACTATGTTGCAGGGGTTAATATATTATCGATTCAGGGTTTTTTTTTTTTCTTGTTTCACCTGAATCACTTGATTAATTTTTAAGACAGATGTAATGATGCAGTCATCCTGTCTTCTCATCTCCCTTGCGGGCCCTGTGCCTGCCATCCAAAGTCAGTGATGTCTGAAACACAGCTGAATAGTCCATATGGCTCCATGCTACCTGCCTCGTACTTCAGCAGCCATTTCTACTTCAGAGTTGCCTTTTCTCTCCCTCTACCCAGGCCCCACCTTCCTTTCTCTGGACCCCACGGTCCAACTGAGGCTTATCCATACCTTTGTACATAGCACTCTTCTCTCCATCAAAACTTACCTCTTCTGGTGGCCTACGATGATAATCCATAGTCACAGTAAAATTGGAATTTCTTTCCAATGAAAACCCAATTCATGATTTACTGGAGTTGATGAGAACCTCATATGTTTTGCTATGAAGAATGGTCCCTTGGTGGGGGAGCCTTGTGTGGTCCTGGTTTTATTTTTTGTTTGTTTGTTTTTTTACCTGCCTCCTTCCTTCCCACATAGGATACCTCTCGCCTCCTTGCTCCCTGTCCTAATGCTGAGCCCAGTGTGCTGTCAAAGCTACCTGCCTTTCTGCTCCTACTCTCATGGTCTTCACCATGCATCCTCTTCTGCCGCTCTCTCGGAAGCACCAGGGCTTCTCCAAGCATCATTCCACCTGTCACACTTCTGTGGTGTCCTTGCTTGGACTTACACCTGCGACCCCCCTTTTTACTCTTAGCCACCGCAAGAGTGTATTGTATTGTGTATTGCTTGTATTGGGGTCAGAAGGCACCTTGTCTGAAAAGCCTTCCCCCTTGGGATGTCCCCCCCATCTGTGCTCTCTGCACTTTGATTTATGCTAATTATTCCCTTTTGTGAGGACTGTAGTTGTTCGCCAGTGACTCTATTTTCTTAAGCCAAACGTGCCTGTCTCGGACAAGAAACTTGTCTATTAACAGGCACTCTGCTCAGCCAGTACGGGGTGCTCAGTGCATGTTCACTTAGCGAATTAACAATGATTAATGACACTCTCCTCCATTACCCATCTCCCTTCTATCACCTCTTTCCCTTTCCTTCCATTCTGCTTTCCTCTTCTCCCCCATTCCCGGTGCAAAGTGGGGGAAGGGCAGAAATAAGTAGGTGCACCTAGCAGCTCTGTGGCTTTGGGTAAGTAACAAACCTCACCCTCAGCTCTCTCACCTACAGACTAGAGATAATAGCATCTGTCTATGTCATGGGGTTATTATGAATAATAAATGATGTGACATATGTAAAATCCCCCAGGGAAGTGCATGGTACATAGTAGCAGGTTACACCTGCTTGTTTTGCTGATATTTTTATGATCAATATGATCAGTATCACTACTTAAAGCTTAAGCTGTTTTTGGGGTTGTGATGCCTTGACTATTGGAGACATTTGGTGACATTCCAGTTGTTTCTATTTCAGTGGAGTTTAGTAGGGGAGAAAAGACTATTTAGCATACACGCGGGATTGAAAAAAGGAAAAAAGGATAGTGGATAATCGAACAAAATGAGAAAATATCAGCATTAAAAAAATCCATCTTTCTGAACCATGTGTTCATTCCATTTTGTATTTGCCAATAAGCAGCTGCTACATGTACATGATCTCTGGGTAACAGACCCTCATAAGACAAAATCGCATATGGACCGCACAATTGGTGATAGAATAATGATGGGAATAAGAGGTGGTAAGCAGCATGACACTTAGCTTACCAGAGTACAGAGTTAGCTTCTGGGATCTATTTGACATGAGAGAAGCTGCTGGAGAAATGGGTGGGGGAAAAATACATGAGAGCAATTAACTGTCATACTTGTGTCTCGGAGAGATTCATTTGTTGTTTTAAAGTCATAGGCTGGGATCCTAGACATCAAGACAGACCTCGAAGTAGAATAGATTAGGGATGTGAGTGTTTTGATCTAAAGAGCCCAGAATCAAACCTAAAAATGCAGAAGCTCTTGAGAAATCTTACGTATATGCAGGTTGAATGAAAAGGGACATGGCACATGGGAATTCGTAAAATTTGCAAAAAAAAAAAAATTAACCTTAGAAAAAGGCAAAATCAAAAGGCTCACAGTAAATAACACTGTAGATTGTTTTTGCTGACGTGCGCTTCCTAGGATCTCCCATTCTTGACTAGTAAAGAGGTAGACTGCAAGGGGGGCTCTTTTAATCCCGATGAGTTGACTGATCCCTCAAAGAGATGGTCATAGTTCTCCTCATTGGCCTTTGACCTATTCCAGCATCCTGTGCGTTATACATCTGTGAGGACGGACAATGTACCTATTTCACACGGCACCAGGGCCACAGTAGTCAGCCTGTCACAACATTCGTGCTCAATAATAAATACTTGCACATCTGTTGGTAGGAGGTGCATAACCAACAGTCTGATACTAAAAACTGAAGAAGGAGCATAATCTTCTAGATTAGTGCATCAAACTAAGCATTGATGTTATTTATCTGTTGTTTATTGGTTAACAGTATTAGCTAAAACCCTAAAGGTTCCACCAACAACAGTGTTAGAACTAATGAATGAATTCAGTAAAGTTGTAGTGTGCCAAGGCAATATACAAAAATCTGTTGCATTTTTGCAGACT
The DNA here is from genome assembly GCF_905146905.1 of Nyctereutes procyonoides. NCBI lineage: Eukaryota > Metazoa > Chordata > Mammalia > Carnivora > Canidae > Nyctereutes > Nyctereutes procyonoides. The sequence goes on from NW_026575137.1 coordinate 7,212,117, forward strand.
GACAAGGAACTATCAGAAAGAGAAATTAGGAAAACAATCCCACTTACAGGTGCATCGGAAAGAATGAAATACCTAGAAATACGTTCCGCCAACGTGGTAGAAGCCTTGTGCAGATGTACATTGATGGACATTTTAATTGTACATTTTAATGTACAACTTAATTGTACATTAATGAAAGACATTAATGAGAGAAATTGAAGAAGACACAAATAAAAGGAACGATACTCTGGGCTAATGACTGAGAAGATTTACTATTGTTAAAATGTTTATATTACCCAAAGCAATCTAGAGACTCCGTGTATTCCCTTGCAGAATTTTGGTGGCATTTTTCAGAAATAGAAAAAAAAAATATTGGGCAGCTCGGGTGGCTCAGCGGTTTAGTGCAGCCTTTAGCCCAGGGCGTGATCCTGGAGTCCCCGGATCGAGTCCCACGTCGGGCTCCCTGCATGGAGCCTGCTTCTCCCTCTGCCTGTGTCTCTGCCTCTCTCTCTCTCTGTGTGTCTCTCATGAATAAATAAATAAAATCTTAAAAAAAAAAAAAGAAAAAGTCTTAAAATCGGAACAGAACTATATCTGGCATTCAAAACACTAATACAGGGGCACCTGGGTAGCTCAGTTGGTTAAGTGTCTGAAACTTGATTCGGGCTCAGGTCATGATCTCAGGGTTGTGAGATTTGAGCTCCACTTTGGGCTCCGTGCCTGGCGCAAAGTCTGCTTGGGATTCTGTCTCTCCTCTCCCTCTGCCCTCCCCCAACTCTCTCTGTCTCTCTCTCTCCCCCAAATAAATAAATAAGATCTTTAAAAAAAATAAAAAATAAAACTAACACTAATATAAGAAAAGTTGATGTTGAGTTTGTGTTTGGGAATGTTTTGAAGACTTCATTGGATCATTATATAACCAATGTTAATAGATTAAGTGAGAGTGCTTGGTAAGAGCCGCTCAACGTGGTTGCCCAGGGTTTGGTTTATTCAGTTGACGTGTACGAATGTGACGCCAGGTGGAGGGTGGAACCAGGTTCCGGAAGTGGGAGCGTTTTCCTTGAAGGCAGGGAGACTTTCAGAGTCCACCCAGAGGCCTGTGATTCTCTCTTTCCTGCATCTTGATAACAAGGCTGTGCTCTGATGTCAGCTACTTGGTCAAGCATCACCTCTGTGGTCGCCCTGAGCTTTTAATCAGGGATCCTGGCCCCAAGTAAGGATGAAGAGATTAAAAAAACGGGGCTCGGAAATCAGAATTATTGGCATAAGGCGGCGGATTTTTATTTCATACTTCCTCACTATTTTCTCAAAATATGTTGTGAATGTCAGTGTAACAGAATCAAATAACTAATCACAGAGCAGTGGGGATCAGATGCAGCACTGTATTCCTGCTTATCCTCAGGCGTATGCAAACTCACAAGCTCCTCAACTACACACCTACCAGCTTGAAAGTCAGCACACACAAACACACACACACACACACACACACACACACAAAGCACACCCTCAAAAAAAAGAAAGAAAGAAAGAAAGCACAAAGTCTAGTAAGAACTATTTGTTTAAAAAAAAAAAAAATCTCATGCCCTCACCGGGACCCTAGAAGTGGCTCATCAGCATTACAATATGTGGGAGTACAGGAGTGCAAGTTCTGACTGTAATCATTTTTTTTTTAACAAAATAAGGAAAAACAAAATTTCTATTTCCACAGTATGTTTTTTTTTCTCTAAAATATAAAGCAGTTTCACTCTCATAAATGTGTTGCTTTTCTGCCAAAAGCAGAAAACTGTGAAAATTCTTATCTTTCCATAGCTGGGCTAATCAGCTGTCATAGAAACAAACAGAATTTCTATTCAGATTACTGAGCCAATGACATGAATGCCATGGGCAGCCAAAGGCTCAGAAGTCAGAGCCTGCAGTTTACAGAGTGCGGCGTCTACTGTAAAATGGTGCCTCTACCATAAGTGCTGTCTGTGATCTAGATTTGTAGGTTAGCGGCCCATCACCCCCTTCCCTTTCTGTGCCGCAGTGAATCATCTGTACTCACTCCATCTAGATGTGGGAGGCATGTCGCACTACGGCTAAGCTAGGCTTTGCAGTCAGACGGCCTAGGTTCATATCCTGGTTTCTCCTTCTCCGTGATCTGAGCAACTTACTTAGCTTCCTCATCTGTAAAATGGAAAGAAAAACAATGCTTCTCAAAAACAAAGCAAAAAGAACCAATGCCTCTCTCATAGGCATGCTGGGCGATTAAAAGAAATAGTACAGGGGGCACCTGGGTGGGTCAGTTGGTTGAGTAGCTGCCTCTGGCTCAGGTCATGATCCTGGCTGGGGTCCTGGGATCGAGTCCCTCATCGGGCTCCCTGCTTAGGGGAGAGCCTGCTTCTCCCTTTCCTCCTGCCATTTTACCCCACTTGTGCTCTCTGGCTCTAGCTCTCTGTCAAATAAATAAAAATCCTTGACTAAAATAAAATAGATAATGTAGATTTTCTTGGAAAGGTGCCTGGCCCTTAAGAAGCTACATAAGTGTTAACTATACTCATTTTTTAAAAGATTAATTTATTTGGGATGCCTGGGTGGCTCAGCGGTTGAGCATCTGCCTTTGGCTCAGGACGCGACCCTGGGTCGAGGGATTGAGTCCCTTATCAGGCTCCCCACGAGGAGCCTGCTTCTCCCTCTGCATATGTCTCTGCCTCTCTGTGTCTCTCATGAATTAATAAGTTAAAAATCTTAAAGAAAAAAAATATTTATTTATTTGAGAGAGGAAGAGCTGGGAGGGCAGAGAGAGAGAGGGAGAGAATCTCAAGCAGACTCCCACTGATTGTGGAGCCTGATGTGGGCTCCATCTCAGGACCCTGAGATCACCACCTGAGCCAAAACCAAGAGTCGGACAGTCAACTGACTGCGCCACCCAGGTGCCCCCACCCCATTTTCGTTTTGTATCCTAATGCTTATTCTTACTCGGTGGGACAGTCACAATGTCCCACCCTCCCTCCTGCTGCTGCTGAACTATTCCCCTGGCAGCGCCCAAGTGTTCTATCCGCGATGACCTTACTAAGCCCTCAGAGCTTCCCTGCTGCTTGCTCTATCTTTGCATTGGCCATTCAGCTCTTCTTAGTGTTTGCAAACCAATAACCCTAATACAGTTTCTCTTGTGTGCTTGGAGTTGGCCCTATATGCCCAAATTGGTTTCTGTACTCCAATTCTGAAAACTAAGGAAGTGGAATTAATTTTTATTCATGGTTTTTCAATAAAATAAAGAAATTGGAAAAACTGAAACATATGTGATACCTTCAGTTCCTTAGGTTCTCCTGAATATCAAAAATGTTGTGAAGCTGGATTTTGTTGACTATGACTTGATGATGTCAAAATGACCAGTGGGGTCAGTGGATTCCTTTAAAAGTAGAAATATTTTGATTTTTTTTTCCCCAACCGGTTATCACATTTTTTTTTTAAAACGTCTTATTAGGGCTAATGAGAACTATGCACTGAAATGATAGTGCAAGGTTTGGAGTTAGAAATCTTAAATTCTAGCCTTGGCTCTCCCACTCTTCTTCCATCTTCCTTTCTTTCATTCATTCAGCTATGACCAGGCACTGCGCCTGTTGGCCAGACCCTATGTTGGGCGCTAACGATACTGAAATAAATAAGGCTAAATTAAAGTCAGCACTGCTCACACACACACACACATGAACACACACTACAAGGAATGGAATGAAGTTCAGTTAAATTAAAGTTTGAATTCTAGAGCGGAGATAAACAGGAATTAAAAATAATTATACACTGTAATAAATGCTGTGATAGAAATCGGCACTAGATCCTACATGGGAGTCATCTTTGGACGGTGTACACTGATACTATCTCTTCTCTGTTCAAAATCCCTCGTTTGTTACAAGATAAATCCAGACTCCCGAGCAAGGCTGACCCCCCAGCCCTCAGTGTGTAGACACGCACAGCTTCCTCTGCTGGGAAGGACCCTCCATCCTTCTGCCTCTAGCCTACAGTCTCTCTCCCCTGGGGAGCCCCCTCTGAATTTGGTTTGGCAGAGAATGGCTTAGGAGTCAGGGATTGATACGTAAACTAGTTCTGCCGCATGCCAACTGCATAACCTGGTAGGTACTCAGAGATCCACGTTCAAGTTCAGCGTATAGGGCTGTTGTGATGATTCATTGAAGTAACACAAAGTCCCATACACACGACAAATACAACTCTAAGTACTACTGTCTTTGCCTGACTGCCCACCATTCTCTCATCTATAGTTTCCTTTTTTTTTTGGAAGATATTTATTTATTTGGGGTGGGGAGAGCACTAGTGGGGGCTAGGGCCCAATCCCAGGACCCCATGATCATGACCTGAACCTGAGGCCGAAGGCAGTGAACCGACTGAGCTCCCCAGGTGCCCCCCATCTGTAGTTCCATTGCATATAGAAGATGGAGGAAGAGTGGGAGAACCGAGGCTAATCCATTGCATTTTGTTACCATAAAGGGTAACACCATTTATCACATTGTACTGATTAGTCTGTGGGTATGTTTCCCAACCCCGCATTAGCCTGGATGCTCTTTGAAGGCCAGCCACTCTACACCTTTAGTATAATGCTTGATTTATTTGTTCGTATTCTGTGAACATGACTGAATTGCTATGGGGCCCTAGAGGAAGATGCTCTAACTGTGCCTCGGGTGCTGAGTAAGCCTCCTCTTCAGGTGTAATTCATCTGAGTAAGTGTAGGGTAGGTGGGGGACAGGTAATTCCAGGTCAAAGGAAAACGGAGTACAAAGGCACAGAATTTGAAAAATTGCGTAGAAATTGCTTCCTGAACACAATTTCTCAATTTGTAAAAAATATATACTGCATACCTACCATGCTCACACCTGAAACCACACTCATTAATCCCAACTGCCTCTCCGCCTCAGTAGGTGTTTCCCAACTCCGGAAACAGCATCACGCTCAACAGGTGCTCCAACCAAAAGCTTCAGAGGCTTCCCTGATTCTGCTCCTTCTCCAGTAACTCCACATCTAACCCATTAGTGGCCCTCTTGGCTCTACAGTGAAAAACACCTGCAAAATCGAATCACTTCTCACTACTTCCAAATTTCTACCTGAGTTAAAGCCTCCGTAATCTGGCATCTGGACTACTGCAAAATCCTTGAGTTTTAGAGCTATTGAAAGCTTCAGTAAGTCCATGGCAGTAGAGATAACAGAGATAAGATAGTGAGTTTTGTATTTTTTTATTTTTTTTTTGATACTGAGTTTTATATTTTTTAATGTATTATTAGCAAAGACTTGGTAATTAATAAAACATGTATGTTATGAAGGTATTGAAGATGAAGGTATTTATTGGTACATAGTGATGGCGGGGACAGGAGGGTGAGATTTCTGGTTTCTGGCTCGGGGAAACTGGGTGGGCAATGAGACTTATCTACGTTGTGAATGTCTCACATACTAAAAATTATTTTTTGTAATTTTGGGGTCACTTTTAGTTATGAGAGCTTGCTTACGAATGATCTGTTGCCGCTAACAAGAGACATGGCTTTCTCCTTAATATTCTAAAATCATGCCTAGGTTATTAAAAATAGAATAGTTTGTACTTTACTAAGACCTCTGTGACCATGAGGAAATAGGTTCAGACTCAAAAGAAAATATTACTGTAATTACTGTAAATAAGCCTACCAAAGGATTACTATATGCCAGATGCTCTGCTAAGCATGATTTTATTTAATTTCCAGAACAGTCTTATGAGGAAGATAATACCATTATCCCAATTTTATCAATAAGTAACCCGAGACGTGGATTACTTGTTTAAGGTCACAGAACAAGTAAACACAGTTTATATCCAGCTTCTCTTCCAACGTAAAAGCCCTCGTACTTAGCTCAGGACCCTCAGGCACTGTGGCTCCCCTCTCTAGTGGGGTTATACTGTTGAAATGTAGAAATATCAGTGTTTCCACATGCATACTGCTGAGTGAGTCAATGTAATTTAAAAATAAAAGACAAAAATATATGGGATTATTTTGGTAATGATCCTACTTGTAGGTTAGTTTAACGGAAATTTGGAACCTTTGATCTTGGCTCTACCATTTGTTCGCTCATTCGCTCATTCATTCATTTGCCTAATATTTTATGAGTGCTCTTGATTTGCTGGACCCTGGAAGGTGGTAGAAATATGAAGATTAAAAACATAGAAACTTCAGTATATGTTCACCAGGGTGTGTGCTTGGACAAATTCCTGAACCTCTCTAAATCTGTTTCCAAAAAAAAAAAAATTAAAAATTAAAAATAAATAAACCTGTTACCTCATTTTTAAAGTAAAAAAAAAAACATAATAAAATTTAATGAGTAGCAGTGTTATGAGGAAAATGCACGGAAAATATATGTAAATTCCCAAGGACTTTGTTTAGCATATAGTGACTATTTAAAACCTGTCAGTTCCCTTCTGCCTTCACTCATTTCATATAGGTCCTAAGGATATGATTTCTTTACTTGTGATGGATTATGAAAGCAGACCGAAAACTGTGAGCCCTTACAATCATGTATTTGTCTAATGAAAGTTACTCCTTTTGATGTTTCCACAAGGATTTGGAGAAAACTTGGTTGGTCACATCTAAATGATTTGGGACTTGAGATAAGGAAGAGATAGTGGATAATGTCCTTTGGGAACTTAGCATCTTATTGATTAAAAAAAAGAAAAGGTCATAAACAGGGGCACCTGGGTGGCTCCGTTGGTTGAGTCTGCCTTTGGCTCAAGTCATGATCCCAGCCTCCTGGAATGGACCCCAACCAGGCTCCCTGCTCAGTGGGGAGTCCACATCTCCCTCTCTCTCTGCCCTTCCCCCCTGCTCATGCTCCTCGCTTTCTCTCTTTGTCAAACACATAAATAAAATCTTAAAAAAAAAGTTCTAAAAACAGATAAAATCGAGTAACAGTGTCATCAGTGATGCAAGAAGGATCACTAAGCCAATTGAATGGTAAATATACTAATGTGAGTTCAGAGGAAAGTTCTTTGTCCTTGGGGTTGCCTAGGTGAGCCTATGGAATGATAATGCTCTAAATGTCTAAAGATGAACGAAAATTAAGAACAGCTAGAAAAAAAATAAAACGACTTATTTTATTTTTCCCTCCCTCCCTCTATTCTCATCTGTTTTGTTTCTTAAATTCCCCACATGAGTGAAACCATATAATTGTCTTTCTCTGATTGACTTATCATTAGGATCAGTTCAGTTCAAAGTGCCACAGACCCAATTCAGATTATAAAATAGGAAGTTTAGGCAGCCCCGGTGGCTCAGCGGTTAGCCCCTGCCTTCAGCCCAGGGTGTGATCCTGGAGACCCAGGATGGAATCCCAGGTTGGGCTCCCTGCAGGGAGAACCTGCTTCTCCCTCTGCCTCTCTGTGTGTGTCTCTTGTGAATGAATGAATGAATAAATAAATAAATAAATAAATAAATAAATAAATAAATACCTTAAAAAATAAAATAAAATAGGAAGTTTGCTGGCTTCTATAACTGAAATACCCAGGAGGTGTGAAGAAGTAGTCACATGTAGGTGTTCAGGAATCACTCTTTCCCTGCCCCCTTCCCTCTCTCTCCATCTCAGTTTTGGTTTTCCTCTGGGTGGTTTTACTTTGAGTGGCTTTCTTACCAGGAGAGACAAAGACAGCTCCTGGAATGCATCCTACCACTTCAACAAACTGGAGTAAAGAGAGAATACCTCCTGTAGAATAATTTTAGCAAAAATCTCAGGATTTTCTCTGATCAACTACAGTCACATGCCCATTCTTGAAGCAATAAGCAGGGGATGAAATGAACTGATTTTTCCGGGTTTGGATTACATACACCCCCCCCCCCCAGAGTGGTGTGAGTTGCATAAAGGCTCACCTAACATACATAGAAGGGGAGAGAGGGCAGGTGATTTGTCAAATGAAAAAGTATTTTTACCAAAATAGAGGAAAGTAGATGTATTGACTAGGCAAAAATGACAGATATTGCTCTTTTGGAAGGTAAAAAAGCAGGGATTATTTGCTGGAAATGAAGATATAAAGGAGGGGAAAAGAAAGCAATTATGTGTGGTATTCCTTCTATATATAACAACTTTATTAAAATATTTTAATTTTCATTTTGCAGTAAAATTTGTCTACAAACGGGGTATTCCCTCCATCGCTAATTTGAATACACCTTCTCTACAAACGACTAAATGTTCCTCCAACAATGTTTTTTCGTCAGTCATTCTACAAAAGGCTGAGTGTATGTGTGTGTGTGTGTTTGTTGCCTTTCTCCCAGTCTCTCCTTAAACAACATTGTTAATTCTCTATGAAAGTGACATTAAATAGGTATCTTTTTAAAAATTTTATTTTATTTAAATTCAATTAATTAACATATTATTAGTTTCAGAGGTAAGTTCAGTAATTCGTCAGTTGTATATAACTCCCAGTGCTCATTCCATCAAGTGCCCTCCTTAAATGCTCATCACCCAGTTACCCCATCTCCCCACCCACCTACCCTCCCGCAACCCTCAGTTTGCTTCCTGTGGTTAAGAGTCTCTTAATAGTTTATCTCCCTCTCTGACGTCGACTTATTTTATTTTTCCCTTCCCCCCTCTATTCTCATCTGTTTTGTTTCTTAAATTCCCCATATGAGTGAAACCATATGATAATTGTCTTTCTCTGATTGACTTATTTTGCTTAGCATAGCACTGTCTAGTTCGATCCACACCATTGCAATGACAAGATTTCATTTTTTGATGGCTGAGTATTATTCCATATATAATATATATACCACGTCTTCTCCATTCTAAACAGATATGTTGACTGTATTTTTTTTACTAAATTAAAAGCACATTTTTCTAGCCATAAAAATTAATATACACTCATTAATTCAGGATAAAGACAGTGTTTTCATATTCCCAACACAATTCCAAGTGACAAAATTATTTTGATATAAGGAATAAGCTTTCCTGGTAAGGAAATCTAAATACTAAATACTTGGGTTATCAAGTCAGTGAAGAGCTAACCATTTGACTGGATTCAGTTTTCTACCTGAGTTTTGGTCGCTTTTGTCAATTTTAAACTGATGGCAGTTTTAATGACCTGCTTCCAAAAATATGTTCCAGGAGATGTGCTTTCAGGGACCACATTGGAATTACTTAATCCTGTTGTATTTCAGTTTTCTTCTGCTCCTGGAAATAAAAGTAAGAATATATAATTACTTAATGAAATTGTCGTGATGAATACAGTTGATCAAATGTAGAATAGAAATGCTTGGGAAAATAGTAGGTCAGCTTATTTTTGCTTGTATGGAGCATATTTTGTAAAACAATAAACAATACGTAAAACACATTTCAATACGTAAAACACATTTCATTCTCCCAGATGATTTATAGAAAATAAGAGAGCCAGAGTAGCTTGTTTGGGGTTAAGAAAATAAATTCATTGAATTGATTGTTGAATTTAATATGGTAGATTTCGAGATCTAATGTGAATAAACATAATTGACTTCACCATGCTGATAACATAGCAAATCAGTTCTTAACATATTATTTAAATCCATATAATTTTCATATTCTATTGCATACATTTTTAATTTTACTTTTTTTTCATTTTTAATTTTAGAACAGTTTTATGTTTATGGAAAAACTCTGAAGTTACTATAGAGAGTTCCCATATACCTAATATCTAGTTTCCCTTATTAACGTTTTACCTTTGTGTGGTACTTGTGTTAACAGTTTATGAGCCAATATTGATACATTATTGACTGAACTCCATTCTTAATTAGATTTCCTTAGTTTTTACTAAATGTCTTTTTTTTTTCTGTGGCAGGACAGCACATTATGTTTAGTAATCCTATCTCCTTGGGCTCAGTTTCTCAGACTTTCTTTGTTTTTCATGATTTTGACAGTTTTAAGGAGTACTAGTGTCTGGTGTTTCATAAAATGTCCCTCAACTGGGATTTATTTTTTTTGATGTTTTTCTCATGATTAGGCTAGGGTTATGTGTTTGGGGGAGGAAGATCACAGAGGAAAAGTGCCATCACATCATATCAAAGGTTTACACTGTCAACATGATTATGACTGTTGGTGTTGGCCTCAGTCGCTTGTTTCAGGGAGTGTTTGTCAGGTTTCTTCACTTGCAACGTTGATTCTTTGGGAGGAAGTTACTCGGGGCAGCCCAAGCCTAAGGAGTGCGGAGTTATGCTCCACTTCCTTGAGGACTGAGTATGTGCATGAAATATTTATAATTCTTCTGCATGGGAGATTTGTCTATTTTCTCTTTATAGATGTATTTATTTATTCAGTATTTGTTTGTAACACTATGGACACATGGGTATTTATTCTGTGATGAATCCGGGACTACTCAATATATTTTATTGTTCAAATTGTCCCACTTTGATCATCGGGAGCTCTTTCAGTAGACTCCTGTGTGCCTTTGTCCTACCCTCATAATTATGGTTTCTTTAATAATTCCTTACTCTCCAGCCCTTCAGATGCTTCAGGCTCATCTTTTGTAATTCCTGTCGCAATATGACAATCAGTCACTTCTCCAAGGATCTTTGATTTTTGTTCTTACTGGAGAATGATATTAAAAACAACAATGTGGGTGGTAGATGTGCTCATTTTTACTGGTGTGTCATTGTTGCTTCTCAGCTCTCTCGGCTGATGGAGCAAGGAAATATATATGTGTATACTAACCCGAGTGTACGCATATCTCTACGTATTTTGCATGTACTCGTATGTATCTATATTAATTTAAACATGAGTTCATAGTGATGTCTCAAACTTTAAACCATTACCACCTCCTCCCTTTGCTTATCAGTAACCTATCAAACAGTGAGACACCTGGCTCCCCCCAGTCAGCTGTTCGTTTGCATAACTGTTCAATCCCAGTATGCATGTGTATTATTCAGGATGTTTTACTTGTACCCCCAACTTTGTCAACTATATCATCTATATTACAGTGCTTCTGGACAGCTTATTTGCCTTTATATAGACTCCATTCATTTCCAAAATTGCTTAGGTCAACACTGTTTTCCCTCATTACCTTCAGTGAAGTCGTTTCATACATTTCTAATATATTTAAATTATTTTGTCACATTCTGCATTCCAGCCTGGAATCCCCTGGACTCCTAAATGATTTTTTAAGAATTGGCACACATTAAAATTTGTTGTTATTTGTGCTGTAAAGTTCTGTGGGTTTCAACAAATGCATAATGCCATATTACTGTCATACCATGTCATGCAAAATAGTCACCCTACCCTAAAATATCCCGTTTTTGTCCTTTCAACCCTCATTGCCCTGAACTCCTGACCACTAATGACCTTGTTGCTATTTTTGCAAATTTGTCTTTTCCAGAATGTCATAAAATTGGAATCATACAGTATATAGCCTTTTTAGATTGACAAAATTCATCCATGACTTTCTTTGGCTTGATAGCTCACTTTCTAAAAATCACTAAATAATATTCCATTCCGTGTATGTACTAAAATTATTTTATCCATGCACCTATTGAAGGACATTTAATTACTTCCAACTTTTAGTGATTATGAATAAAACTGTTATAAACACTCACATGCAATTTTTGTATGGACCTAAGTTGTTAAGCAGTTGGGTAAATACCTAGGAGCATGGTTGCTACATAAGAAAATGCCAAAATAGCTGCCAAAATGCCTGCAACATTTTGCTGTCCTACTAACAATGAATTAATGTTCCTGTTGCCCTGTATCCGAGCCAGGAATTGGTGCTGCTGTTTTTTTGTGTTTGTTTTTTTCTTTCTTTCTTTTTTTTTTTTTTTGGAGGGAAGCCATTCTAAAGGGTATGTAGTAGTATCTCATTACTATTTAAATGATTAATTCCCTATTATAATCAATATTGATAATATTTTAAATGCTTATTTGCTGCGTGCATATTTTCATTGGTTTTGTGTCTATTCATGTGTTTGCCCACTTTTTAATTGGCTTTTTTGCCTACTCATTGCTATTTTTTTTTGCTATATTAAGTGTTTTTTGTACGTTATAGATGCAAGTCGTTATTTAAATGTGTTTTGCACATTTATTTTTTTTTAAATTTTTATTTATTTATGATAGTCACACACAGAGAGAGAGAGAGAGAGAGAGAGGCAGAGACACAGGCAGAGGAAGAAGCAGGCTCCATGCACCCGGAGCCCGACGTGGGATTCGATCCGGGATCTCCACGATCACGCCCTGGGACAAAGTCAGGCGCTAAACCGCTGCGCCACCCAGGGATCCCTGTTTTGCACATTTAAATGAAAGAGCCTGTGGCTTGTCTTTCATTCTCTTGAAATTTTAAAATTCTAATAAAGTCCAATTTATCATTTTTTTCGTTCATGTTGTACTTTCAGTGTTTTTTTGTTTTTTGTTTTTTTGTACTTTCAGTATTGTATCTAAAAACTCATCACCTGATCCAAGGTTTCTCTTATTTTGCATTTACATTTAGGTCTGTGATCCATTTTGAGTTAATTTTTCTTATCTCAAAAAGTGTAGAGTGTGTGTCTAGATTCAGGGGGGTTTAGAGTCTCCAACTATTATCGTGGATTTGTCTATTTTTGTCTTCAGCCTCATGTATTTTGATGTTCTGTTTTAGGCACATACACACTTAGAATTGTTGTCTCCTGGGAGAATTGACCCCTTTATACTTAAGTAGCCCCTTTTGATCATTGATAATTTTTCTTGAAGTCTACTTTGACTGAAATTAATATAGCTACTTCAGCTTCCTTTTGTTCAGCACTCTTATGATATGTCTTTCTCCATCTGCATAGATTTAGCCTATATGAGTCTTTAGATCTAAAGTGGGTTTCTTGTAGACAACATGTGGTTGGCTCTTGTTTTTTTTTTTTATTCCCCACCCTAACAATCTCTGCCCTTTAATTGGTGTACTTAGATCATTCACATTAAAATTGATTATTGGTATTTTTGGATTAATATCTACTATGTTTATAGTTATTTTCTATTAGTTCCCCTGGTTCTGTTTTTCTCTCTTCTTTTTCTGCCTTATCAGGTTTTAAACAGCATTTTGTATATAATGTCTCCTCTTAGAGAATCAATTATATTTTTAAAAAGTTTTTAGTTGTTTCTGTATTTTTCACCAGTCTGACCTTGCAATATTTATTTTTTACTAATATAAATCAATCTTAAAATAACACTATACAACTTCATGGGTAATACAGGTACCTTGGAATATTTCCAAGGTCTTCTTCTGTTCCTTATGAATTGATAAAATTTATTTCACATATCAAAATACTATTAATTACTAATATGCTGTTAGTATTATTACTTTATACATTTATCTCTTAGATTAATTCAGAATAAGGAAAACAAAATATTTTATTTTCATTTATTCTTTCTCTGACACTCCTCATTATATTGATCTGAGTTCCTGACCTAAATCATTTTCCTTCACCCTAAGAACTTTTTTTTTTTTTTTTTTAACATTTCTTGTAGAGAAGTTCTGTTGGCACTGAATCTCTTAGTTTTGTTCATCTGAGGTCTTTATTTCGGCTTCACTTCCGTTTTTTTTTTTTAATATTTTATTTATTTATTCAGACAGAGAGAGAGCGAGGCAGAGACACAGGCAGAGGGAGAAGCAGGCTCAATGCAGGGAGCCTGACGTGGGACTCGATCCTGAGTCTCTAGGATCACACCCCGGGCTGAAGGCTGCGCTAAACTGCCCAGCCACCGAGGCTGCCCTCGGCTTCACTTTTGAATAATAATTTCACTGTATATAAAATTCTAGATTATGGGATGTTTTTTCCAACATTTTAAATATTTCACTCCACACTCTTTCTGCTTGCATGGTTTCTCATGAGAAGTCTCCTGTAATTTTAATTTGTATTCTTGATCCTATATAAACTATAGATTAATTTTTTTCTATGTCTTTCTAAATTTTCTCTTTATCTTTGATATTATGTAGTTTGAATATGATATGCCTACATGTTAGGGTTGTTTGGGTCAGAGTGGGGGGGATGTCAGGGCAGGAACGTACCCTGTTTGGTGCTCTCTGAGCTTCCTGAATATGTATTTTGGTTTCTGTAATTAACTTTGGAAAATTCTTAGCTATTATTATTTCAGATATTTCTTCTGCTCTGTACTATCTTTTCTTCTTCATCAGTTGTTTATGTAACACCTTTTGAAATCTCTTAGAGTTCTTAGATGTTCTGTTCAGGTTCTTTGTTTTTTTTTCAAGCTTACTGATTTTTTCTCAGCTATATTGATGAGACCATCAAAGGCATTCTTTGTTTCTGTGTTTTTGATTTCTAGCATTTTCTTTTGATTTTTTTTTTTAGAATTCCCATCTCTTTGTTTACATTACCCATCTCTTCTCTTTATTCCCATTAGACCCCTTAACCTGCTAATCATAGTTAGAATTTCTTGTTTGATAATTCCAATATCTGTGTCAGGTCTGAGTCTGGTTCGGATTCTTGCTCTGTATCTTCAGACCGTGCTTTTTCTTGCATTTTCTCATTCCTTGTAATATTTTTGTGAAAGCTGATCATCATGTATCAGGTAATAGGAAATGAGATTACTAGGTTTCTAGCTTGAGAAATGATTATTTGGTAGGAGTTGGGCAGTGTTTAATGTTTGCTCCAGCTGTAGGTGCTAAAGCCTTCAAATTCCTCTTGTCTTTTTGTCTCCCCTGTTGACCTGGGCTTCCCTAAGTACTCTTCAGAGAGATTCTGAGTCTTACAGCTCTTTCAGCTGGAATCCACTGGGTTTATATGGGAGCCCTCTTGGTGTAATGGTAAGGAATGGAGGAGCAGATTTGTCAATAATCTTATGATTAAATCTCAGTCTTTTAGTGGACCTATATTTCTGGGCTGTGACCTTCACAAGTGTTTCATAGCTTCCCTTCAACTTACTTGATACGAAGGCTAGAGGGGACTGTAGTGAGAGAAATGTCCTTCCCCCAAGTGGGGTAGAGTTCTGATAAAATCTGTGCCCCTGAAGAATAGACTTCAGTCATGATGAGCATTCTGGGTCTATTTATTGATTATGCTTGCTCTTCCCTGTGCCAGAGCTACATGGTGAAAAAAAAAAGCTACATCTTTTTTTGTCTCCTCACTATGAAAACCATGCTGCGGTTCCTGGAGATAAAACCCATGAAAGTGTGGAAGCTCCCTAAAGCCCGAAGCCCCCAGGAGTTTCTCCCTCTCATGCTAGTCTGTACCCAGCCTCCAGCAATTCATCAAAATTACTCTAGAAGTGTTTCTATCAGTTTGTCTCCAGTAGCTCCTCTGTGTAAGCAGATCTTGGCTATGATTCTCTGGTTTTGTCTTTTTCTCAGATTTTGGGTAGTGGTTTGTCCTGCAACCTCAGTTCTCTCATAAGTCCGAGAAAGGTCACTGATTTTTAATTTGTTCAGCCTTTTGCTCTGCTAAGGACAGGAGTGATAATGTCTAAGGTTTTACATATTAGAGTTGAAATCAGAAGAACTTCTATTTTATTTGCATTTATAGATTGTCAATAACTTGTTTTATTTTTTATTTTTTTAATAACTTGTTTTAAAACAAATATATGGCATTAGACATTTAACAGGTAGAAGCTTGTAGAGATAAGGAAGTTAATGCACAATGATATTAAATGACTTGTGCAAAGTGATAGGTACATTTGATAGAACATGTTTAATCTATTTACATTTAATTAAATGTTAATATATTAATTATTATTTTTCTTGATTTGCAATTTAAGAACTTCATTTTAGAAACAAGGTTGCTATTTTTATTTCTGCCTCTAAAAATTTGCATATTATGCAAAGTATATGCTGTTCTTTGTGTGTTAAACTCACTAATGCTTTCCAGGTGTTCATTTTGTACATTTATTTTTGAAGATGATCATGTTTTGGTGTTTTAATCTTAATAAACCACAATATTTAATCTTAATAAACCACAGGATTTTTTATGTGCTCAAAAATCTTAAATACAGGAAGGAAAATCCAGTGTTTTGAAAGAATAATATTTTTTTTTAGAGAGTGCATACCAGCAGGGCAGGGGGACAGAGGGAGGAGTGAGAGAATCTTAAGCAGGCTCCACACCCAGTGAGAACGCATGACCTGAGATCATGACCTGAGCCCAAATCAAGAGTCAGATGCTTAACCAACTGAGCCAGCCAGGTGCGTCCAAAGAATAATCATTTAAATGATCACAAAAACTAGATTAAAATTATGATAGTAGGAGGGGAAATGCTGGGATCGGTGCTGATCGTTGGCATATTTGTGAAAACGACATTTGAAGGAAAAACTGAGTGTTTAAAGAGACTCTTTTTTTTTTCAAAGAAACTCCAGTTTTATTTTTTTTAAAAGACTTCATTTATTTATTCATGAGAGACACACACACACACAGAGAGAGAGAGAGAGGCAGAGACACAGGCAGAGGGAGAAACAGGCTCCATGCAGGGAGCCCGACATGGGACTCGATCCCGGATCTCCAGGATCAGGCCCTGGGCTTGAAGGCAGCGCTAAACCGCTGAGCCACCCGGGCTGCCCAAAGTTTTAGACTATGTAAACCCTTATTACCTAAGAAAATAAATTAAAATTTCTATTTTTTCAATAAACATATCAAATACCCATTATTCTGTATGCACTCAATAAGTACTTTTTAAGAAAAAGAACAAGATAGGAACTAATTCATGCGTAGCGGTCATGACCGAGCAAGACTGAACAAGTAAATCCATCCAAAAACCATACCTACCTTTGTTGAACTCTTACTCTGTGCTAGGTACTGTGCCAGGTGTTTTCTGTACAGCCTCTCAATCCTTGCAACAGCCAAGCATTTATAAAATCTGAAACTTAAAGGATTTAGTTGGCATTTCCAAAGTCTATTCTGGAACCTTTTCTTTCTCACTGTAGGCATTCTTCTGGGAGAATGAACTCACTTCTAGGACCTCAATTAGTATATATTGGTAATGCAGAAGTACCTCTCCCTCTTCCTCTCTCCCTTTCTCCCTCTTCCTCTCTCCTTCTCCTTTTCTATACGACCATGATGCTCCTACTTTCTAGATGCATCTACTTATTCCATAGGTACATCCAATTTCTATAGACCTAAGCACTGTACTCCACCCCATGCTTTTTGCCATGTGTTCTCTATTGCAATGAATGGAGGTGTCATCCATCCGATTACTCAGTCTTAGAGGGATATCATTTCTTTTTAATTCAAATTCAATTTGCTAACATATAACACCCAGTGCTCTTCACATCATGTGCTCTCCTTAATGCCCATCACCCAGTTACCCCATCCCCCCACTCACCTCCACTTCCACAACCCTTTGTTTCCCAGAGTTAGGAGTCTGTCTTGGTTTGTCTTCTTTCTAATTTTTCCCCACTCAGTTTCCCTTTCCCTTATGGTTCCTTTCACTATTTCTTATATTCCACATATGAGTGAAACCATATGATGATTGTCCTCCAATTGACTTACTTCACCCAGCATAATACCCTCCAGTTCCATCCATGTCAGTGTAAATGGTAGGTAGTCATCCTTTCTGATGGCTGAGTAATATTCCATTGTATGTATGTATGGGTGTCATTTTTTTTTAAAGATTTTATTTATTTACTCATGAGAGACACAGAGAGAGGCAGAGACACAGGAAGAGGAAGATGTGGGACTCCATCCCAGACCCTGGGATCATGCCCTGCTGAGCCACCAAGGCATCCCAGATGGGTATCATTTTTGACTTATTGTTCCCTCTCATCCATCACCTCTAACTGATCACCAGTTCCTATTGATTCTGTTTCTGAGACAGATGATAAATCTGGCCACATATCTTGTGTTCTTACTGTCACCACCAAAGTTTAAGCCACCATTGATTCTTACCCTAATTACTACAGTGACCTCTAATGTGTCTTCTCTTCTGGTGCCACACCTGTCCACCCCACTCTACTCACCCACAGTAAGCTTCCTAATAGGCAGTGGCTCCTCTTGGGGTAAATTCAGAAGTTTTTACCAGATTTGTATGGTTTTTCATGGCATTGACTCTCTGTATCTAACTCTCTGGCTTGCCTTTTTTCCCACCCAGCGTGTAGTCTTTTCTCCCAGCTTTGTTGTCACTTTAAGATTGTTTATATTTAAAGTATACAGTTTACTAATTTTGTATACACATGTATTGTGAAATATTCAGTATAATAAAGTTACTTAAGCTATTCATCACCTCACACAATGACTCTTTTATTTTATGGTAAAAATACTTAATATCTACCCTTTCAGGAAAATTCCAGTATACATTACAATATGGTTAACTGTAGTCACATTGTTGTAGTTTAGATTTCCAGAATTTACTCATCTTGAATAACTGAAACTTAGTACCCCTGACCAACATCTTCCAATTTCCCCCACCCCAGCCCTGGTAATTATCATTCTACTCTAGCATATGTTCTTTGACTTGGTTTACTGATTTTTCTTTTCAATTCCCCAACTATATTATTTCTTGCCTCCTGGCTTTGTGGTTGGCATTTCCTTGACCTGGAATATTCTTACCCTTTACAGTTCTTTCCCTATTAACCCCTATTTGTCACTTGTATCTCAGCTGAAATGTCACTTTTTTCTGGGAAGCCTTCCCTATATACTTACATCTGGGTTAGTTTTCTTTTCTACATGATCCCACATCATACTGTGTCTCCTAGAATTGTCCTTATCATACGGTATTTGCTCGTTTGCTGTATCCTCCATCATAAATATAAATTCCTTCCGAGGTTGCCTGCCATCGTCCTTAGCATAAAACAGTGTTGGAACCTAGTAGGAACTGAGCAAAAATTTGATGAGAGAATGGATGAAAGTGCTATACTGACCAACAGCAAATCCATGTTAAAAGCTCAAGATTCTCTTTGTTCTAAGGCTTTTCTAAGCAACTTCTCTCTGCTACCTCAATCTCAAAAATTAATTGGATATAGAGTATAAAACCAGAATACTTTAAAAATAAAGCAGAGGAGGGGCCAGGTATGCTCAAGATAAACTCAGGCAGAGCATGTAAGTCGGATAAAAAAAACTGAAAAACTTGTACCCTTTGGTGGTAAAGGTTAATATTTATTATTCTAGGGAGGGGTGGTAGGTGGGGGAATGGGGTAAATGAGCGAGCGACAGGCATTAAGGAGGTCACTTGTAACGAGCACTGGGTGTTATATGCGACTGATGCATCACAAAATTCTACCCCTGAAACTAATACTATACTACATACAACTAACTTGAATTTAAATAAAATCCTGGGGAAAAAAAAAGATTTATTATCATAGTATATCAGATCTCACAGGATTTGGCTAATCTGTAGGCCAAACCAGTATAAATCAAGGTTTAATTGTGTTCCATTTCAAAAGAGAAGACCAGCAGGAAAATTGAAATAGAAAAAAACAATTTTAATAAAAAATTAAGATTGCTTTGTTAATGCAGAACCCCACTAGAAAGGAGTATTTTGCCTCCTTTTCCTTCAAAAAATACTGTAATACTTTTGTTTGACATTAAGGTACTAGTCTAGAAATATTCTGAAGTAACTCTTTACAATTGCTTATTTAAAAGTATGGTAGCCCAAATTTAGGACTTCCAGGAATCTTGGATGTGGTAAAAACAGGCTTTAAAAATATAATTTCCACCCTTCAGTTCAGGACTATAATTGAATGCTTCCTTTTTTTTTCTTTTTATATTTCTTTCTAATAAGAATTACAAAGTAAAAAGGCTTTTCGCCCTCATAGAATCATCAGAGCACTTGTTTGATGCTTTTGATAGTATTTACGTTATCACTTGAGCTTACTTACTTCTGCTGATTGTAAAGTAGTTTTCCAGAGGCTCACCCTGCCACAAAGTGCACAGGCAGGTTAAATTCTATGATAGCCTGGTTCAGCCTACCTGAGAACCATTAAATACTCACCAAGGGAACATTCCACCATGAATATGTATGTATCCCATTTGTTACACATTTCCATAGCAGAGTTGGGAAGAGTGGGTTGATTTCTATCTTTTTCCCTCCCTCCTTCCCTCTTCCTTCTTTCCTCCTCCCCATACCTAGATGTGGTTTGTGTCCAATTCCCCAACCTGGTGATATATTTTCTTTGTCAAAGTAAGGAGGTACACAGCGGAGATACTAAAACTATGTCTAGTCTGGAACATCAGTTACATGAAGCCAGAGTTAAAAATAGTCATTTGAGACATGACACTAAAAGAGCCCATCCAAAAGCAGAAATACAAAATTAGACAATAGATGGGCCTGGTGGATTCAGCTTCATTTTGCATTGGGTTACTGTGGTCTTTGAATGGCTGAGCCAAACTGAGGTCATCCAGTCCAGGGGGCCTCTGGGAGTGGGGAACTCCAGATCAGGCTTGTTGTGATCTCTAATGCTAAGTCTGTTCTGTTAGCATTTGGCAAGAATTAACTGGAAGATTGACTGATTGACCTATTCAGTCAAAAAGTAAAATCATATGCAATTTAAAAACTCTCAGGGGTCTTTATATTTTGCAAATACAGATTTTTTGAAAATGTTACAGCCTTTAAATCCCTACCTGAAAAAGTAGGTCATTCAGTGATGAGGTCTATTGAGTCCTTGCGTTAATTATTAATGTGAGAAGGAATCTCACAGGTCACGAAAAAGCCAGATTTCTTGACTACCCCACTGCTCCATGCCCTCTGTGAGATTGGGATTTGCTGGTAGGGCCCAGGAATTTGCATTTTAACTGAACAATGGATGGTCTGGGGACCAGCTTTTGAGGCAAAAAAAAAAAAAGCCCCAAATGGATCTTGAAGATCCAATCCTATTAAATCTTATCAGCTTTAACTCAAAGACAAATTCTACTTTGTTCAGTATGGTGTTGTTAGTAGGAACACACAATAGGAGTTTGGTGACTGTAACTTCCTTCCTCCTAGTCCTCTGCTGCCTCTTTTTTTTTTTTTTTTTGCTGCCTCTTTGTAAGTGGAGAGGATCATCCCACCATGTAAGTCATCTAGCCACTTACCTGAGACAACTGGCAGACCAGCTTCTTGCACAGAAAGGAGGATGCTTTCCTTTTCCTACACGTCCATCAAGACCCTTAAATTCTCTGCTCCTGTATCTCAAGAGGTCTTTTAATTTCATCTGTTACTAATGTGTTTCTTCCATCTCTGCTTATTCAGATTTACCTGTAGTAGTAAGTCAGGTGCAAAAGTTCCTAAACTCCTCATGCCCCCAAATAGTGGGATCTTTGATTGCCCTAACCCACCCCCCCACCTTCCAAAGTGTATCTCTTATTGCACTTACCGTGTGTTACTGTGTAACATACCTGTGCTTATGTCGACACCTCTTACCTCTTTTTATTAGACTCCCTGATTTGATGCTCATTCACTTTTGTGTCCCACAATAAGTAAAATGTGTTTGTCTTTAAAAAGTGTTCATTTGCTTGAGTAGTGAAGGGATAAAGACGGCTTGTTGGATTGTAATAATTCTAAAATCTAAATGTTTGCCTTCATTCAATCAATATACACTTATTAAAAACTGCTTATTCTGTAAGCTGCCAGGTCCTGTATATGAGGACCTAAAATGTCTAAATAATTGACTTTTAGGCTCTATTTGGTAGGGTGGATATCTCTTTGGCCTGTTTAGTTAAATGGCTTGTTAAATGTTTGCCTTAGAAATAAATGTTCCCAAACATACTTAAAACCATGTAGGCCTAGTCCATAAGGGCGTATACATCTGAAGTCTATGTACTATGGGGGTATATTAAATTATTTTCCTTTTTAACACCTTGAATTATTCTTTCTTTTTAAATAAATGTATATTCATACACAAGTAAACCTGCATAAGCACTTGGGCGGTTTTTAAAATTTTGTCAAAATACAAATTTGAAATGATTTGCTTCTCTTCTCTTTTCCTGCCATTTCAGATGATGGAAAATTGTCCTTTGAAGAATTCAAAGCATACTTTGCAGATGGTGTTCTGAGTGGAGAAGAATTACATGAACTCTTCCATACCATTGATACACATAATACCAAGTAAGGAACTTTTCTATTGGGTTCTGCAAACGATGTAGAGAAGGTGTGAACAACCACACACTTGATGGAGAGAATGAGAAAATACGTAGTTTTGTTTTGTAATGTTTGATTCTCTGTGGTTAATTTTGAGACACCCCCTTTTGAGTAATTGCAATACTCCGAAAAGCTGAGTATTGAATTGCAAAACAGTGATCTTCTGTTGGGAGCCCTCTTAAGTAGCCATAGGGTGTGCAGAATGTAAAATAAAAGCAGAGATTATAAATAATTCTAATTCTATCGTTAAGAAGAAAGTAGAATTTTACCTCATTTCTTAGGTTTCATCTCCATTTTCCTCATCTAAGAATTGTCCTTAGGCCATTCTTCTATTAGTGCAGTAAAATGTGGAGCTGCAGTGATTATCTGGACAATTCAGATGTGCTTAACTCTAAGTCCCTGTTACCTGAGACATGCAGGTAATTCAGGACACGGAATTTTTTTTCTATTATAATCAGTGAGTACAGTGATCTATCTTTTTTATTTATTTTGCATATATAAGTCTTTGCATTGGTAGAACATTGTTAAAGTTTCTATTTATATTCTTACTATACTTAAAAATGTAAAATAATGAGGAATTGAGGATATAGAACAACAGAAATGTGCTGTTTGGTTTGGGTAATTGAACCAAATCCCATTATCTGTAACAGTCGTGATTGCAGGATTCTAATGTGGAAGATGTGTCATTTTGGTCACGCGGGAAGACCCATCAGCGTGTCTGCTACTTGAACAATCACTGTCTTGCTTTAGGCAAAGCGTTGACATGGTTCCAGGCAGTGAGCCAGCTTGCCAAGAAAATGCTCTCGGACTACATCTAAGCACAGACTTTTTTTGTGGCAACCTAGTAAAAAAAGTTTAAGGATTAAATTCGCTTTCCCCAAGCAGCTGCAAATTTGTTAAATAATCAATCTGTAAGTTTCCTGACTTCTGTTGGAATTTCAGATTCCCTATGAAATGGCTTAAGTGTTTTGTTGTCAGAAAAGGTGTTAACTGATAACTGTGTCAGAAGCTCCATTCCCTTCAACAGATCTGAGTCCCTCCTAGCTATGGGTAGTGTGACAGGGAACCAGCTTATAATTTATGGGACGTAGACCCCACTAACTGATCTTTTTTTTTTTATTTTGACGATTTTATTTATTTATTTATTCATGAGAGACCCAGAGAGAGAGAGATGCAGAGACCCAGGCAGAGGGAGAAGTAAGCTCCCTGTGGGGTGCCTTTGGCTCAGGGCATGACCCTGGGGTCCTGGGATCGAGTCCTGCATCTGGCTCCCTGTGAGGAGCCTGCTTCTCCCTCTGACCATGTATCTGCCTCTCTCTCTCTCTCTCTGGGTCTCTCATCAATCAATCAATAAAATAAATAAAATCTTTAAAAAAAAAGAAAATATCATAGATACTGTGACTGAGGTATGTTCACGCACCTTGGGATCACACAGTGGGACAAGGAAATTTTTAGCCTAGTTTGGCAGCCTCCAGGACTGTTCTTAGCATTAGGGAATCTGGAGCTGAGTCTTTATGGGAGAGCAGAAACTAGGTAGGTAAAAAAAGGGATGAGGGGGCATATATTCCAGTGGAGGAAAAAGCATAAGTAAAGGCCCGGACGGTTAAGCTGGTTGGGAGGGACAAGTATTTTCATGTTACCAAAGTGTCAGTTGTAAGGCTGAGAGCAGGAGGAGAAAAATCTGGGAAGGGAAGAATGGGCCAGACAGGAAGGAATTGACACTCTTGAGATGCGAGAGTGCTTCAGATTTAAACTGCAGGCCGGGAAATGCTGTTCAAGCACTTAAGCCAGGGAGAAATGTCCTTATAGGTCACTGTGGCTCCACTGATGGACAGAGCTAAGGGGGTAAAGGTGGAGAAAGACCACAGATGTTAGCTGAAGTCTTAAATGACTGCTAGGAATAATGTTTATGCATGGAAGAAAGGAAGCCGTGTGAGCCGGTCTGAGAAATGATAACCTAAGTGAAAAAACGAGCAGAGGCTTCGCTTGTGGCTCAGATGTTGGAAGTTGAGATGCTAATACTCCATTATGTATGCTGATTATTTCTTCCTCATTACAGTTATTATTAGAGTTTTAACAATATCCAGGACTGGAACAATTACTGAGAATCACAGTTGCAAAATTAGGCGTCACAGAGATTTTTCGAGACACATTTACTCCTATTAGTGAAAAGTAAAGTGTTCGGTAGACCTTACTGGCCTGATTTGGTATTTTATTTATACATTTATTAGTTGAAATTACTTGGCATGCATTAGGATTATATTAAGTGCTAAAGAAGTATAGGCAGTGATTTATACAGTAAGTCCAAAGGAGTAATTATGTCAACCAGTTACTCTCAGATACACATTCGTAGAAGCACTTTAAGTGTTTTCTGGTAACTGTTTTATGATAATGGTGCTCAAACTAATTTGGAGCTGAAATATATTAGAGACTTCTGAATTGTATTAGTGAAATTCCTTTTTTTTTCTTTTAAAAAAGAATGTCAGTGTCAGGCTTTGATTTTTTAAGGAGATTAATTCGAACATTGACACAAATTTCGGAGCTACACTTCAAGCAAATGATAACTTTTGTCTTTGCGTGATCCAAGTTTTAATTAGTTTAGTGATTATATATGCCATATATTCTTTCCCCTTCCACATAATTTCTAAGAAGATATGTTCTCTTATTGCCAACTAGTCAGATTTGCTCAAGGATACATCTGGCCTGAGGATGGGCTGGACCGTGTCACACAGACTCATGGTCTCATATTAATGGTGAACCATGAGATTCAGATACCATGAGTGTGTGCTGCTGAGGCCCCGAGGGCTGCCTGGTTCCTGCCCCCCTCCCATCTGGTGGTTTAACTTCCTCTTGGAGGTCCATTAAGTCACTGTCTACTTAATGCACTGCATTTTCTTGAGCTGATTTGAGTAAGATTCCATCCCATGCAAAAGTGTATTCTAAGATCATATTAGCTCATTCCTGCCATCTATGGAAATCCATCGTTTTGCTATAAATATTATATTTGCCATGTTTGAAAAGTGACATATCCACTCTGAAAATATTTGGAAAGAAAGAAGGAAAATATTGAGAACCTATCTTGCTAGCTAAAGTCTCCTTTTTTTTCTCATGAAGAATGTTCTTGAAATATGATCAATCATGGAAAGCAAATATTATTTAGAAATGTAATTATAGCTGTTCCTGTAGTACCACATAAGGTATTTTAAATACCAAAATTAAAAAAAACCCATCAGGTAAACCTATAGATTTTCAGACCATGTTTTTATAAGTAGCTTTTAAATAGACAAACTATAAACGTAGAGCTGTGCATTGATAAAAATGAAGTTTTAATAAGTAAAAATTAAATATATTGCCCTCTCTACATGCTTTTAGGTAGCAGTTTTAATTTCCAAATCCAACTCTCCTGGTTTTCTTCCTTTCCTTTCATTCAGTCATTTCTTTGCTCCTTTATTTTAAAAAATCAATATATGCTTTTAAGAAATTATGTTTAGAGGATCCCATCGCAGGCAGCTTTTAGTATGCCCTGGAGCCACTTGGACCTTTTCAGTCACATTTCCTCTCCTGGATGCAACTATAACCAACAGAAATGAGAACAGATCCAAAGACGTGCAACTTCATAAGAGCTGACACTTTTGAGACACTGCAGAGATTTCTATACATGGATATTACCAAGATTGGAAGTATCTATAGGTCTGAATCATAGGGAATTTTTTTTTAGTGTATTTCAAAATGAAACCATCCACCACACGTCCTTCCGTGTTCAGCAGGGTATCCAGGGACTTGTGGTCACCTTGCCAGCTTGCACAGGTGCAAGCTTAAGCTCAAGATGCGGTATAATCTTGTTCTAATGAGAATTCCACGAATCATCCTAGTTGTTTAATTAGAACATTTTGCCAGAAATTATATTCAGGCCCAATATACACAGCCTGAATATTTCACTCAGAGCAGGGACTAGAAATGACAACACCCTAAATGAAAGTAGAAGAAATCTGAAGGCATCAGAAATCTAAATTCCCATCACCTTTATCCAAACATTGATTTTCAAATTGGCAGAACTTTTCCACCACGTTTGGACATTTAGAAAATTCTCATGAGTTTTTTTTTTTTTCTTGAAGGGTATAACTGATTGAGTGTGGAACAAAAAGCCAGTGTATTTCTGTGGGTGAAACTGGGGATATATAGCATAGCAAAGAAAAAGAAGTCCAAAATGTAAGTTTTTTGTCATGAGGGCAAACTATTATTGAAATTTGTAACTTTCTCAAACTCTAAGGGAAATGCATACAATCTAATATTACAGAACATTCTGAAAAATGCCATATCCACCCTACTAAGCCTTTCATGATTTCATAGACTTTTGTCAAGCCTCATTTTAACTGTCTAATCTCTGGGTCAAATATGCCTAATCTTTTTTTCTTCTTCTTAAAAAAGAAAGAAAGAAAGAAAGAATTGTTAATTTCTCAGTCCTTTGAATTAGCCTTGTTACATCTTTTCCAGCTCCATTAAAGGGTTTCGGACACACATTTTTCTCAAATTTTGTATACATTACTGTCTAAAGAATACACAAAGCGCTTAGCATATAAGTTGGGCAAAGTTCAGCACAGACTAAAATCTACAGCTTGGATAGCTTAAAAATTGAAAGCACCCCATCAGTTAGAGAGCAGGAACAGATAAAGAGGGAGATTAGTAGGTCAAGAGGAAACTTCCATGGTTCGTCAAAAGTGCTCTTACTCATCAGAAAGCCAGCTTGTCTACATTTTATAGTCAGTTAGAGGAACACAGGAATAAATTAACATAATTCCCCATGGTGTTAACCATAGCACAGGCGGGGGAAAGATCCCCTAGAGACCAAAAAGGATTCTTTCAGTATCCTGCACTTTGGAGCTCCAGATTGTTAAGATAGACCAAATGGTAGAGCAGATGGGAGTTTTGCTCTTAGGTCACAGAGTGAATGCACAGAAAAGCTTCCCAGGGCCTGCAGATGGGGGTGGGGGGAGGGTTTGACTAGAGATGGGCAACTGTCGTCTTCAGGTCGAGTATTCCTCATTCCAGGCTAAAATAATTTTTTTCAGTGCCGATTACTGGGATTTCACCCAATACTTGTTAAATTACTGAAGCACACCAAAGTGACAGAAATATCACCACCTACTGAAAGAGCATAGTCCATCTTGAGCTAGCTCTAAAAGCTCAAAAATCTCTTTCATAAGCTGAAAATTTCTCTCTCGACTTCCACTTATTTTTCTTAGTTCTGTTCCTTAGGGGCATGCAGAAGACAAATATTTTATGACAAGTCTTTCTAATATTTGAGGACAGTTTTATGCACCAATGATGAGATAAAATCCCATAATAATTGGAGAGTAATGATAGCAGAGGGTTTATTCCAGATGGCAGGATTTGGTTCCTTCTGAAACAGAAGGTGGTTCATCCTGTATTTGTGCATGACAGTGAAATGCTAAAGCCTGATGAGTTGGTTGATGCAGCCACTTTCTCCCTTGAATTATTCATCATAAAATGTGTAAGTAGACACATTTTGTGGGCAGTAGGAAAAGAAGGCCGTATCAGTACCCCAGGGAAGGTTGGCCAAAGCATATGTGGCGTAGCTTGCACCACGTAGTGACTGGAAAGTTCTTTGTAGTAGGCAAAAGAGATATTCCTGTTAACATAACCAATCCCATCTTCACCTGGAACTGGAAACTCAGAAAGCAGAACCAAGACCTAAGTGCCTGGAGAACAAGGAGGTCGCAGTCTCAGGTGCTGAGCAAGTATGCCAGGCCCGAGAGGTGCACAGTGAAGAACTTAGAAGAGAGTAAAAGGTGGTGTAGCTGTATCTCAAGATGTCAAGTGAGGGAAGGGGAAAATCAAACTCCAGAGTATAACGGGGTAAGATGGGGTGGACGGAGCAGGTGTCCAGAGTTGAGGTTGAGCAGTATAGAGTGGGCAAAGGGGCTGTGGCTGCAGAGGGCTCCAAGTATTCCAGCAAGGCCCAAATTGGCCAAGAGCAAATGAGCAGCCAACACAGATGGAACATTTCTTTCAGCTCTGTGAGCAAGACTTGGCTGTAGCACAATGAGCTACCACCACCTCACACAGGTCACAATGGCTAAAATTAACCACTCTGGAAGCAGCAGATGTTGGTGAGGATGGGGAGAAAGGAGCCCCCTCTCACACTGCTGGTGGGAATGTAAACTGGTGCAGCCACTCTGGAATATAGTATGGAAGTTCCCCCAGGAAGTTAAAAATGGATCTACCCTATGACCCAGGAATTGCACTACTAGGTATTTATGCAAAGGATGCAAACATAGTAATTTGAAGAGGCCCTGCACCCCAATGTTTATAGCAGCAGTGTCCACAATAGCCAAACCATGGAAAGAGCCCAGATGTCCATCAGGGAATGAATGGATAAAGAAGAGATTGTGTGTGTGTGTGTGTGTGTTTAGAACTAGAACTAGAGTTTTATGCTAAGCAAAAGGAGTCAGAGAAAGACAAATACCACATGATTTTATTCATCTGTGGAATTTAAGAAACAAAAGAGATGACCAAAGGGGAAGAGAAGGAAAAATAAAATAAGATAAAAACAGAGAGGGGGGCAAACCATAAGAGACTCTTAACTCTAGGAAACAAACTGA
This sequence comes from Nyctereutes procyonoides, assembly GCF_905146905.1. Taxonomy (NCBI): domain Eukaryota; kingdom Metazoa; phylum Chordata; class Mammalia; order Carnivora; family Canidae; genus Nyctereutes; species Nyctereutes procyonoides. Next base: position 7,240,682 of record NW_026575137.1, read on the forward strand.
GGGTTGCTGGGGGGGTGGTGGTGGAGGATGGGGTACCTGGGTGACCGGCATGAAGGAGGCCACTTGATGGAATGAGCTCTGGGTGTTATGTGCAGCTACGCATCACTAAATTCTACCCCTAATTATACACTATATGTTAACTAACTTGCATTTAAGTTTTAACAAATTTTTTTAAAGACTTAGCTGTAAGAACTGAGCTGTGAGTTGACCGCTGTCCAGGCATTAAGTAACTTCCTTGGCATAACCAGAGAAAGGCCAGGAGGTGTATGCTGTTTTCCAGAGAGAGGCAAGAATTCTGTTTTCTTGAGCAGATCCTCTTGCTGAATGTCAGGATGGTTACTAGAAGCCCTGGGCTCGTATCGCTACCAGCTTGGTGAACTCCCAGAGATTGCTTTCCTTTCCCAATATCCCAGCAGAACTCTGATCTTGACTTATGTTAGCCTGGCTTGGGTTTCATTCACATCCCTGGAAAGTCACTGTTTTTAGGAAAATAGAATGTGAATGAGAACCGGGATGCTATTTTCAGAATAAAGAGGACTAGAGGCTGGGCAGACAAGACCTGTGGGTCACCTCCTGCCTCGACCTCAAAGACTTCCCTTTACCCACTCATAGAGGATTATAATCCACTTCCCTAATGGGCCAAGAGGCTTGGTTGGGCTTGAACTCCAGAGAGTTTCTATTGAGTGTGAGGTCATTCGGGACAATCTGGAGTTCTCTCCAATGGAAAAGATGGAAGCTGGAGATCCTGGTTACATGAGCTGTCCGGGGTTCTGGTAACCTGCTCCCTTCCTGACCATCTGATTGTGTCACGTCCCTGTGTTCTTCTGTTCCCTTACTCTAACTCCTACAATCAAGCCTGCAGTGCGGTGTATTTGCTCCTTGTGGTCCTGCCAACCCTCTGTATCTTCAGGGACTGCCCAAATTTAGGCGGGCTCAGTGAGTGACACCTGTTCTTTATTCCCTTAGTCTTGCTCCATAGTTACTCCCACCTAGTTTGGATACTCAGGGCAGTTCTCACATACTGTGTTATCCTTATTTCTTAAGAATTTAAAGATTAGCACCATGAACATGGCTAAAAGAAACACTATTTGATCATATTTTTTTAAAGATTTTATTTATTTATTCATGAGAGACCCAGAGAGAGGCAGAGACACAGGTAGAGGGCTGTGCAGGCTCCACACAGGGAGCCGCATGAGGGACTCGATCCCAGGACCCCAGGGTCATGCCCTGAGCTGAGGGCAGATGCTCAACCACTGAGCCACCCAGGCGTCCCTGTGTGATCCTATTCTATACGGGTGCACTTTTGCCACATTTTTAGAGTCTGAAAACAGAAGTCTTAACAGTCTTTCTAGACCTCACCCTAATCCGTAACCACGTCTCCAGTTATTGATTCCATTTGGCCATTAGCACTAAACCTGCGGCCATCAAATTTACTTATTATTCAGCTATTTCTCAGATGTGCCTTTCACCACAGTCATCTCTGAAACACATTTACTTTTTTTGAGCATCTCTAGCTCCTATGGAGAGAAAAAAGACAGGCTGTTTCCTGAGAGTTCCTTTTAAAATTCTTTACTTTCCCGTGAAGCCTTTTCCTTGACACGACCGCCGCTTCCTCTTAAATCAGGCCATTCTACAATCTGCAGTGTTGACTGAGCTGAGGATTCTTTCCTGGATGAAAAGTGAGGACTCAACAAATCTACTTTATAATTAAGAAGATTAGCATAGTTTGGGGGGATTTATAAAGGAGAGAATTTTTAAGGAGATTTTTTTTTTCAGATGATGTGGGAAATGGATTAGTTGCGGTTTCTGAGAAAAAAGAGTTGGTCTCAATTTTCTCCGATGGTAGAGAAGACAAATTTGTGTCAAGGCAGTTCATATATAATTTCTAAAATTATATTGAGAAAGTGTTTAATTTTTAATTGAATAGAAAAGTTACATTTATTGACTGAGCATGTGCCAGGCACTTACTTGCATCGTCTTATTTAATCTTCACAAAAAAACAAATAAAAAGGTATCGTTCCTCTTCACAACGTACAGTTAGGCAGTCTGATACAGGAAGTTCAGTGACTCACCCAGGGTTACACAGGGATGGTATGTAAGGGCCCGGGAATCTCATGGCTACCTAAAAACCAAAGTCAAGCTCATGGTCAGGCCACTTCAGTAAATTTTCAGATTTTCAGCTATTTATTTTGTCTACCAGAAGTCAAAATATTCCATAGCCAGTCTTAAAAATCACTTTCAGGTATTTTCTTTTTGATGAGAAGGTGGTTCATTCTCTCCAGAATATATTTCGATGTACAGTATAGAGGTAATTGCCTTAATTGCTGCTTTAATCTCTTCCCTTTTTATAATCATTATGTAGGATTTTTACAGTGTGGGAGTCGCCACAGTGTAGAGATGTTATTCTTTTTCTCTGTGGACATTATTTCCATTATTTGCACATTTCCCCACCCTCCATCCTACCTTTATATCAGGGATTCATCTCCTACTTTTGGACTTAGTTCCCGGCCGCCTTCCATCCCATCACTGTGCATTTGCCTCATTTTCTCCATTGTTCTTCAGAGCACTCACAGGGTTTTACTGTTTCCTTTAATCATTTGTGTTAAAGGCTTTTGCTTTCAAGCTCTTTCAGATCATCTTATATTTTTAACCTTATCTAGAGAATTCTTTTCTGGTTGTCATCTCTTCCTCCCAGTAAAGAACGTGAATTCTCTTTTAATTTTTACTGAACTCACTTCCCATCCACCATAATACAATTGCTGGTTGTAAAGTAAAATTGATCACTGCTCAAAATAAAAATTGTCTACGGAGAAACCTAGGTGAATTATTTATTCACAGTATGCAGTATTCTTTCTTCCCTAATGGATCCACCAAATGGTTGAAATCAAGGCAGCAGAATGCTAACCCCAATCTTTTAAAAACACGCGATGCTTACTTCTTGGATGTTTTCTTCTCTCTTCATCCCCCAGCACACCAACCAATTGTGTCTTTTCTCCCCCCAGCTCATTTATCTTACGAATCCATTTAATTCTCCTTATGGTCAGGACCACTACCCAAATGCAAGCTTTCTTTTACAACTGCATTATTCTCAAAATGGTCAGTTTGGTGGCGTATTTACAATTTTTTTCACTGTGATACCTCCAGGTTTTAGGATTTTTGCAAAGAGTATAGATTACAAATAGTCTGATAGTGATTGCTTCCTTTTGAAATGCAATTTTTCCAGAGCAGTCTCTTAAGGAAGATAGTTTGTTCTATAATAAACAATTACATAAATAGCATATACTTACTGTAAAAAGAATTCAAGTAATACAGAAATCTTAAGAAAGAACATAAAAATACCTGAAATTTCACCACCTTGACTTAACTACCAATAGCATTTGGTTGCCATGCTTCTATTGTGTGCATTGTTTTAATCACAGAAAGCCATTTTCTTGGATTTCTTGCCCTCTCTCAGGATCCATGCCAATCTCACCCCACATGACCAATCTGGACCACCTAAGCTGTGATCTTCTGTGTCGTTTTCCATATTTAAATAATCATATACACATGATTTCCCTGACCTTTCTTACTAGGTTAGATTTCTCATTCTACTTTCTCCTTATAGTGTGTTCTCCGAAGCATTCATATAAACTACAATTTTATGTTTGTTCAGTGTTGATTTGATTAATGCTCACCTCCCTGGTATAAACTACATGAAGGCAGAGGTCATGACTCTTTTGCTTTCCAGCGATTCCCAGACCCAGCACAGTCTCTAGGACATAGCGTGGGCTCAGTGAGAAGGGATGGTTTCCTGCTTCCCTGTATCTCATGCTGTGCACTTGGCCTGAATAGTCCTGCCCCTCACCTCTACCTCATAAACTTTTCCAGCCATCAGGGTCTATTCAAAAGTGATGTTGCAATGCAGAAAGAACTCAGCCACTGGTCAGATTTGGGCTTAAATCCCTCCACTTTCTAGCAGTGAGGACTCTGGGTGGTCATTGCTATTTACTGAGCCTTAATTTCATTGGCTGCAAAATGGAGCCCAGGTAAAAACTCATTTTGCAAGGTTTAGCAATAATATGTAAATACCTGTCACAAAATAGTGATCATGATTATTATTATTAAGATGTATTCACTAACCTTTCCTTCTTTCCTGATTGTCACCTTCTTTCTCCAAATTTTCTATAATTGCAGTTTATACGTTGACACAATACCATATAATTGTATATCATTTATTATTTTTTTGCTGATTGTTTCATGAACATATTAACCTTGTCTCTAAATCTAAATCATGCAATCCTTTGAGGCAAGAATATGGTTTTCTCATCTTTCCAGTAATTGCTACAATACATTCGGTAAGTACTTAGTTGATTGATTGCTATAGGAATGGGATATATTGACTGGATGTAAGAAAAGCATACAATGGCACATTAGGGTTGACTTTTAGAATTTAGATCCTGGCTGACTGGCCAGGGAAAGGATGATGCTACTAACAGATTCTCTCAGATCAAAAAGAAGAATTGACTCTTTTTGTAGGGGAAAGAATAAATAATGAGTCTGGCTTTGGACTCTCAATTAAACATTTGAAATGTTATTTCTCTTTTAAAATAGTTCTCTACTCCCATGAATTAAAAACCATGAGATGTAATTTTAAGATGTAAATATGGATTATTTCTTTAACAGACAAAAAATATGTTCAAAATAAGGATTTTTCTTTGTCCCTGTATATTTAGTAGATCTGTATTTATATATAAACAAAGCTTCCCTGCTTTAAAAGAAGCTCCTACTATATAGAACATTATATTCTCATTTCGGTTCTTAAAAAGTTTCTTGTGATGCGTCAGTGGATCAGTCTGTTAAGCATCGGCCTTTGTCTCGGGTCATGATCTTGGGGTCCTGGAATCAGTCCCCCAGTTGGGCTCCCTGCCCAGTGGGGAGTCTGCTTCTCTCTCTCTCTCTGCCTCTCTCAAATAAATGAATAAATAAAAATCTTACAAAAAAAGGTTTCTCAGTGGGGAAAAAAATAGAATGGGAAGAGCTTTTAGTAGTGAACTGAGACTATATTAGGAAGAAAGCTGAGCATGGGTATCAGCTGAACGTTATTCTTGACTCATTCACTAATGGGCTTAATGGTTTAATTTTGTTTTTAAGTTTTTCTGGGAATCTGTTTTTAATGAACTTTAGATTAAAAACAATGATTCAGAGTAATTAGAAATCTACATGTGGAAAAGCTCAAAGGGATTTTTGTCTTTAATATAGAGTATATTCAGAGAAACATAGTCCAATGAAAAGAGCATAGTATGAATGTATGAAAAATTGTTACCCTCATTGTATTTGAAGAAGTATTCTTTAGGGCGAAGAAGGCAATCTAGATTTCAAAGCCCATGTCAGACATCTCTGTCCTTGGTTTATTATTTAAAGTCTTTGACATAAGTTTTCTTGACCAGTAACATGAATCCCTGGAAATTTAATAAAAATGTTATGGATATTACATATTTTAATTTTGGTGAGAAGAGCAGAGAGGTGGCTGTGATACGCTGTATCAGACACTCAGTGTTGTGGCCAGAACAGCAAAGAACCAGCATGTGAGACTCACTTTTCCTCTTAACTTCTAAATCAGGCCCGTAGCCTTTTATGAATAATTTTTAAAAGATTTTATGTATGTATGTATGTATTAGAGAGAGAGAGAGAAAGAGAGAAAGTGCAAGTAGAGGAGGAGCAGAGGGAGAGGGACAAGCAGACTCAGCACTGAGTGCAGAGCCCATCGTTGGGGACGATCCCATGACTCTGAGAGTAAGACCTGAGCCAAAATCAAGAGTTGGAGGCTCAACCGACTGAGATATCCAGGTGCCCCTGAATAGTTTTATATCAACCCTGATTTAGCAAAAAAAAAAAAAAAAAAAAAAAAAAAAAAAAAAAACAAGACAAAACAAAACTCGAATATGGAAAGAGGTTACCCCCAAAACCCACCGAAAGTTCTTTGGAATTCCAAGGAAGAGAATCCTAGCGATTAAGAAGAGAAGGAGGCTAATAAATTGAACTTTGAGGGGTCTAAAAGTCTGTCTGGCCATACCAGCTGAACTTACCATTCTTTTTTTGTTGTTGTTTTTTAAAGATTTAATTTATTCATGAGAGACACAGAGAGAGAGAGAAAGAGGCAGAGACACAGGCAGGAGAAGCAGTCTCCACGCAGGGAGCCCGATGTGGGACTCGTTCCCGGGTCTCCAGGATCACACCCTGGGCTGAAGGCAGACGCTCAACCCCTGAGCCCCCCAGGCACCCCTGAACTTACCATTCTTCTAACAAAGTGTTAGTGTTTACTGTGTGCCAGATATCGTGCGAGGTACTTAGGATATGGTGGTGAACAAGAGATTTATAGTTTAGCCGAGGAAATAGAAAAGTGGTAACTTTATTAATTATGACAGGGAGATAGAAACTGTTTTGGGGTTAGGGGTGGGGGCTGACCTAGTGGAAATGGGTCAGCCAGGACCTCTTGAAAGTGACTTTTAAGTGAATGTTGAGCTACTATCAAGAAGAGGTGTGGATATGAGTGGGGATGGAGATGAGAGAAGTTTCTAGCCGAAGAGAATGGCATATGGGGAAGCTTTGGGTAAGAGAGAGTGTGGCATATTGGGCATCTTGGAAGACATGCAGTCAGCCCAAATCACTGTGTTCAGGAGGGTGCTGGAGAGAGGGACCAGAGAGACAGACAGAGCCACTTATGAAAGGCTTGTTAGCCAGTGGGGCATCTGGGTTTCTACCCTCAGGTCGCTGTGGAGCCATCAAGGGGTCTTCAACATGGAAGTGACCACACTAGGTTTCTGGTTTAGAAAGATGGATCTCCCCAAAACGAAGAGGATTGATAAAAGGTGACAAGTCTGGAGACAGAAAGACCAATTAAGAGGCTGCTTCAGCGATCCTTGAAAATAATGTTTATCTGAATCATCATTTTAAAAAAATAGTCTTTCTGAGTAGGCTTAAATCTTTCTGATCTGGAGAGATATTGAATGATCAATACTCTGATAATGCAGAGCAATAATACTGGCTAACTTTTATGTGCCAGTTTTAAGTATGTTCCATCATTAACTTATTTAATCTTTACCAAAAGACACCTACGAGTGAGCCCATTTTGCATGAGGAGGCAGGAACACAGAGAGATTTAGTAATTTTCCCAAAATCACACAGAGAGTGTGAGGTAAGCCTGGGCAGTCTGGCTCTTAGCCATTACTCTATACAGTGTCCTGTTAAATCAATCTCTTTTTAAGAAAATATTTTATTTATTTATTTGAGAGAGAGAGAGAGTGACCACAAGTCAGGGGAGGGGCAGAGGGAGAAGCAGGCTCCCCGGTGAGCACAGAGCCTGATGCAGGGTTCAATCCCAGGACCCCAGGATCATGACCTGAGCCACAGGCAGATGCTCATCCACTGAGCCACCCATAGGTACCCCTAAAACAGTCTTTATGTACTCCCCTGATGTCTGGCATAGTGGTAATCCTCACGCTGTTTCTGAAGGCATTGGCCAAGCAAACTTTTCAGTGTTTTGTTCAACTTGGCTTAGTCGTACTTGTAATTGCAGAACTGCATGAAGCACAGAGTCCTTGCTCATTGCTGCCTCCTGGGTTCAGGCCGGAGGGTGGGTGGGTGGGGGGGGACTATGGTGGCTGGGAAGCTGTCCCACTCATTTCATTCTGGGCACTCTGTCTTAACTCTTCTGTGAGGGCTATTGCTAGTGTCTGTGGCAGGGGCGCTGGTGTCCTCAATTAATAGAAATCTGATCTTTCAAGAGGTGTTACTGTGGAAGAACAAAAATAGCTGTGACGAAGCTGTCAATTTAGTGACCAAGTAGTTGGAAGTAGTTGATTGGACAATGTGCGTAGAAACGAACCATCTTGGGCTCTCTAGAGAGCCCTTGGAGATTAAACTCTCCCTCTCTGAAGAGTTCACCTTAGAAATGTGAACTCCAGTTGACGGGAATTGCTTTTTTTCCTAATCATGTCGTTGGCAGGCAACAGGAGCTTGGAAAATGGACTTCCTTTGAAAAAAGAGATGGGCACAGTCTAGAGACAGATGAGGGTCAAAAGGACCTTGACTTCAGTAATAATAGGAGAATATTGGAGCTGCTTGAATCTCTGGGTATCATCTGGGAAAGGGAGTTAAGAAATGCCATCGCCAACTGGAAGGTATTCTGCTGAGTGAAATAACTCAATCAGAGAAAGAATTATATGATTTCACCTGTATGTGGGATTTAAGAAACAAAATGGAGGATCATAGGGGAAGGGAGGGAAAAATAAAATAAGTCAATATCAGAGAGGAAGAAAAACCATAAGAGACTCCTTTTTTTAAAAAAAAATGTATTTATTCATGAGAGACACAGAGAGGGGGGTGGGTGGTGCAGAGACACAGGCAGAGGGAGAAGCAGGCTCCCTGCAGGGAGCCCGATGCAGGACTCGATCCCAGGACCCCGGGATCACACTCTGAGCCAAAGGCAGATGCTCAACCACTTAGCCACCCAGGTGTCTCACCATGAGAGACTCCTACCTCTAGGAAACAAACAGAGGGTCCCTGGAGGGGAGGGGGGTGTGGAGAGGGGTAACCAAATGGTGGTCATCAAGGAGGACGTGTGATGTGATGAGCACTGGGTGTTGTATGCCGCTGATGCATCACTGAGCTCTGCCTCTGAAACTAATACGACAATATATGGTCATTAATTATGTAAACTAATAACACAGTATGTGTTAATAATACAATAGATGTTAGTTAATTGAGTTTAAATAAAATAAAAATAGAAAAAAGATGAAGAAATGCCATCCCCATTAGGGACTCCACCTCCCTGCTCTCCTAGTGGTTAGGTTTCCCAGCGGTGAAAGGGACTTGGAGACTTGTGGCTGAGGACAGCGGGGAAAGGGGGGATGGGATATATGGGGTCTGGCTTAAGGGAGAAGGGCCTCCTGTGGCAGCTCGGAATGAAAGGAGGACAGTTTGGATCCTGGAAGGAATTACTGGAGGAGAGGGGACACAGAGGTGGCTCAGGCCGGAGAGGTCATGATAGCCAGGACCCCGTGCAGTGCAGAGGTAGACTCTGGAACATTCTTCAGGTCCTTGGGCCCGAAGTTGTATCCGGTGCCAATGTACGTGCTGAACAAGTAGATGCAGAGGTACTGCGTTCTGAATTTTTCCATTGTTTCTCATCCCTCAGGACAAGTGCTGGGTGGCTGGGTGGGAGGGAGGATTGGTGAAGCTGCAGCTCACATCGCAGAAGCTGTGTGCACACCAGACTCGTCAGCGGGCTCTCGAGGGCCTGGCTGTGTGGGTGGGCTTCCTGGTGGCTGTTTGCTGTTTGTTTTATGTGGGCTGGAACATCTTGTCTGCTAGAGCTCTTTGCTCCTCAGAGGAGTCCTGGGCTGTCTAGCTCTGCACTGAGCATGACTAGAGCTGTTCACCACACTTCCAGGCTTTTCCAACGTAGGACTTTTTCTGCAGAGCTGCAGTGTCAAGACAGTGCTGACACTGAGATGGCCAGACCATCTTTCCTTTATTGTTTTTCTCAATGAATCTCGGTACGTCACCCATGATTCTTACGGTGTGTGTTTCAGAGCCTTGGGACTATTGCCAAGGCCTTGCAGGACATGATTGTAGGTGCTGGAGAAGTTGCCTTAGAACGTGGCAAATGAGGATAGGCAGAAACGTGGAAGGTCTCCTCTTTCGTGTCCCTTCCAGATTCATTCCTTTTGGTTGAATGCATGGGTTGCTCCTGGTTTTCCTTCCCTCTTCATCTCCAAGAGAGTTCTAAGTAGCGCTTGCCCTAGCAAAGGAAGGAGGGAAGACTCTTTTTATGTTTCCTCTTGTTCTTTTTCTTTGCAATTTCCGAAAACAGCTGTGATTCACAGGGTCACAAGGGGGAAACTCTTTAATATTTCTTTAGCGTGTAGCAGAAAAATGAACTTGACAATTTTTCGTTGGCCGCATTGCCTGTTATTAGAACTAGTTCATGCTCTCCAACCGGAAGAGTGAGACACGCTACGGGACGGGACCCCTCGGATAGTTCCGTCGCTGGACTCAGATTTGTTTCATCTCACTCATACAGATACGTATCAAGCACTGGCTATGGGCGGGAAACTGGAAATTCAAAATCTAGCATCATTTTTAGACAGAAGTACTTCTTTCTGAGCAGGATGTTTCCTTTTATAGTTTTTGATCACTGACAGTGTATGTCAAGGAAGAGGAAAAACCAAGCTTCTTCAGGGAAATCTGGGTCTATAACTCTTTCATCTTTCATTTGAGGAAACCGAGTTCAAAGAAGATAGAGTGATTTCTCAAAATTATGACTGTGTCAGCCTGGGCTGGAACCCGTGACTCTGGAACCCATCCCTACCTCTACTTTCTATTCTGTGCTGCTTCCTGACTTCCAGGTATATCAGACCAGAAACTCAGGTGGGAAGGAGATGGGATATGTCACTTTTTTTTTTTTTCCCTGTAAGTCAACGTAATTTCTATTTCGAGCCCCCTATTCTGCTGGGTGGTGGAAATGGAATCAGTTGCAGTCAATGGAGGGTCATTCTCCTCTATTCCTGGTGGTTGTGTATTCCTGGTGCAAAATCACGGGAGAAGAGGAGCACGTGTTTGTCTCTGTGTTCAGCTCTCGGGGGTGTATCTGCAGTGGTGTCCTCTTCCCGCGTGATCTTTGGTCAGGAGTTCGGTTCAGAATCTCCGTCTGCACATTCCCTTGTTCCCAGCCCCCTAGCACTTTTCATGTCTCCCAGCTCCCGCGGCCACATCTCTACTGCTCTCAGAGCCTGATGATCCCTGTATTGTTCCCAAACCGGTCTCTATAGAGGCAGGCAGTTTTGTGAAACTGTCTCAGGTCCTGCCCGGACACCCCCCACCCACCCCCCATAGATCTGCTGCTCCCATCATGCCAACCTAGAGCAAAACCAGTCTTTCTACCTGGAGATGAGTCACAGAGCCTCCCTGTTGTCCGATCTCAGACTTCTTTACGGTCCTTCCACCGAAACACCACTTCCACTACAGACTTGGCCTTGAAGGGAAGACAGGGTAAATGACCTTCTTTGGGAAGATAACACATGAATCTCAGTTCTCTCCATTTTCCCCTCTTCTAGGGAACTTGTATCTAGTTGAGGGGTAGGGAGGCTTAGCTGTTACTGAGTCATATTCTTCTAAATCTTTTTTCTTACCTGGGTCAAAAGTCAAGAATCCAACCCTTGGTATGCGTCAGGGTTCTCCAGAGAGTCAATAGGATATATTTTTATATAGAAAGAAGTTATTTTAAGGAATTGGCTCATGTCATTTTGGAGACCAAAGAGTCCCAATCTGCAGGGTGGGCTGGCAGGCTGGAGAGCTTGAAGGAGCAAGTATTGCAGCTCAAGTTTAAAAGCCATCTGCTCGGGAGTTTTCTCGAGATCGATCTTTTTCTATCCATGTCTTTGTATGACCACGGCCCACCTACGTTATGAAGGACAGGCTGTTTTACTCTCACAGATCACTGGTGTAAATGTTAATCTCATCCAAAAACACTTTCACAGAAACATCCAGCATAATTTTGACCGCATATCTGGGCACTGTGGCCCAACCAAGCTGACACGTAAAATTAATTATCACACTCCTCTCTTGTTTGTGGTCTATCTTGTCTTTGGTTCTCTTAAGAAAGTAGTAACCTATTCAGTAGAAGGAAATAATAGCAGATGTTGTGGGCATAAAAGCAGACGGGAAGACTTTGATTCATTCTTTGAAAATACGTACGAAGTGTAATTATAGTACTTATATACTTATTTTGAACTATTATTAATTAGAGCTTTTCAATATGCTGTTTTATTAGTACACTTTCAGTTTCACAGGTGTTTATCTTTGGTCTCCCCCCGCCCTCCAAAAAAACCCAAAAGTTTCTTCAAAGAAGGCACTGGTTCATTTCCCATTGACTATAGTATTTTGTACAAATAGTAAATTCCATTAATCGAAAAAACTTATGAGCCATAGGTACGTATTTATACATTTATTTATTTAAGTAAAATCTTAGGCAGTTTTCAAGTGATATTTGTTACAAAGAAAACATTTGAAGTGTAACTGCTTTCACTTCACTTGATGTCTTTTTGGATTATCTTGAGACCTTGCAATTTTTTCGTCTTTATGGAAAATCAGAAAACACTGGTAAGTGGTAAAAGTTAAGAGCAAAATTTCCAAAGTGAGCAATTTTTTTTTTCTCCAAATAGCGTGGTCGTTTTTCTTCTTTGAGTGTCATCTATGTTCCTAATTTTTGAAGTAGATTTTCCCTGAATAATTTTTAAAAGCCCACAAAGTAATGCTTATATCTTCTTTTGAGTTGCCGGGAGACCACAGGGTTTTCTAGAAGGAAGTGCCACCTGGTACATCCTAAATTCTGTGAAGCAGAGCTTAAGCTGGGCTGAGTGAACAAAAAGTGACATCTCCTTAATTACCACAAAATGATTCCTAGGTACTTTCATGCCAGCTTTAAGGTAACACTGAGCATAGCTACGATTGTGTTTGATTTTAATGCCACTTACATAAGGTAACCTTTCAGACCTGGAATGACTCCACCAGTGTTGCCAACTTACCTTTAATAGGTATCCTTTGGGTACACATGTCTTCAGTATGGCTGACCACATTTTGGCCACTGGTATCTAATGCTTTCCTAGGCTTGTTATTGCAAAATAACTTTTGGTTTAACACTGAAATTGCAGGAGTAATTATTTCACTTACCCTTGATGCTTCACAAAGAAAGAAAATAACAGACATCTTATTGTCATCAAAATGGAAACTGCAGTAATTATGTCATAATAGATTTAAATCTGTGATGAACTTTGCTTGATCTCTGTTGAGATGGAACTGTGATTGTTCTAGAAGCCTCAAAGAATACTTTAAATAAATGTTTTATGGGTTGCTTATTGTAAGAGACTAGCTATCACTGGTCTTCAGTCTTTTATAGCAAACGATTTAGGACGGAGAATTTAGCTTTGAGTATCTTTGATAATGAGAATGCATCAATCAAAAATCAAGTATTTTTTTCAGTCGATGCTATTATCTACTTATTTGTTTATTCCAGTTATTTAGTGAGTGCTTACTGTATGCTAAACCATCCAGACTAGAATTGACATATAATTTATTTATTTTGGGGGTGGGGAGAAGGAGGGGCAGAAAGAGAGGGAGAGAGAGTATCTCAAACAGGCTCCATGTCCAGCGCAGAGCCCGACACAGGGCTCAATCTCAGGACCCTGAGACCATGACCTGAGCTGAAATCAAGAGTCAGACGTTTAACTGACTGAGCCGCCCAGGTGCCCTGTATAGTTTAAAATAATAGAATAATTTAGATTTCTGAATATTATTTTTATGACAGATTAAAAAACAGATTTTATTAATTTTTTTCAGTATTATCTGTAATAAAGCAATAAAGATATAAGAAGATAAGATAAAGAAGGTAAATCATGTAAAGATTATTTGTCATGCATATAGAGAGCTGATAGGTAACGTAACACCATGTGAATCACGAATAGTTTAATAAAACTATTAACAAAACAACCATAGTTGGGCAGCCCCGGTGGCGCAGTGGTTTAGCGCCGCCTGCAGCCCGGGGTGTGATCCTGGAGACCCGGGATCGGGTCCCACGTCGGGTTCCCTGCAAGGAGCCTGCTTCTCTGCCTGTGTCTCTGCCTCTCTTTTGCTCTCTCTGAATAAATAAATAAATAAATCTTTAAAAAAAAAAAACCATAGTTGATCATTGTATGTAGTTATAAAATCCATTTTTGTAATAAAATTATTTGCTTTTGAACTCTCCAAAGCCAGAGGAGAAAGGACCAGAACGGATTTTGGTTTAGAATTAATTTAATATGCCAAAAATTTTAAGAGGAGAGTATGACCTGTCAAGCAGAGTAGTCCTCAGTTAACTTCAAATCATTTGAATTTCCTCTTCTAGATGTCAGAAAGGAATGGAGAGAGGAAGATCAAAGATGGACAGGCAGAAAGGAGAAATTAGAGAGATAGAAAAAAAAAGTAAATGAGATGGGATAGGAAAAGACAGTTTAATTACTTTTTTGATTTTAAGGCTTGTTTTCTTGAATGCAAAACTAACTCCACATGATTGATGAAGTTGCTCTGGAAGGGGAAAAATATCTTCTCTAATAGTAATGCTCCTTGAAACTTATTTCAATAAAATGAAAATGGCCCTGTTCACCAAGCAGCACATTTCGCCAAACATGTCTTATAAAGAATCAGTAAAATTAGTAGAGAAACACTAAGGCTTGAAGGGGCCCTGTGTAATGTCACAGAGGCTGGGTACTGGTGGACTGGAACAGATCGTGAACCGTAGAGAGAAGCAGATAAATCATGTGAGGATTATTTGTCATGCATACAGAGAGCTGGTAGGTAATGTAACACCATGCAAATCACGAAGTACGCTCTATTGGACAGCTTGGAGGAAGGACCCCTGCCATTAGGGAGCAGGAGATCTAAGATTTGAGTACTCTAATCTTATTAGTAGGGCTCGGGTCTCTTTATTTCCATTGAAATCATTGAATTCCCGTTTGGGGGGCACCTGGGTGGCTCGTTCAGTTAAGCATCTGACTCTTGATTTGGGCTCAGGTCATGATCTCAGGGTGGTGGGAGGTGGAATGAAGCCCCCCATTGGGCTCCACGCTCGGCTGGGAGTCTGCTGGAGATTCCCTCTCTCCCTTCTCCTCCCTCTGCCCCTCCCCCTGCTCATACTCTCTCAAATAAGTAAATAAATCCTTATAAATAAATAAATACATAAATATAAATAAATAAATTCCCATTTGGTTTTTGATTGTGTTTATTTCTTTACTTCCTCAGGACACAGGATTCAGTGTCACTTTCACTGAAATAAGTTAAAATGAACTAATATGGTTTGTTGTTTCCAGTTTTCTTGCAGGAGGAGGGGGTGTTTGTGGAGAAATGCATCAGCAAGGTCTCTGCTTGATAACCCTACATGCTCACTCATTGTGGGCAAATATCTGATTTGACCATATATGAATGTCTGTCAGGAAGAGGGCAAGCTAACATCTGCCACGATCCTACTGAGCACAAAGCACTGTTCTAAACATTTTATGCTGTTACCTTCTTTTAAATTACCACCATCTATCATGGTGACGAAAAATTCAGTGACTTACCCAAGGCCATACAACTTGCAAAGAGTGGATCAGGGAATCAAACCAGAACTTTGTGTCTTCAAGTTTGAATTTTCTTATCATAACGTGTCTCCCCATTCATTCCCAACTTAGCTATGCCCATTTTAAATAGAAGAAGCTGAGGTGATCGATTGATTTGCCTATAGCAACTCACTGATACATCTTAGAGTAATTATTTTTTAGATTTTTTGGGGAGGGGATACAAATTCAAATCCATACTCAGTTTTATCTTCTTAGTTCCATCCTTATAAAAAAACATTAGAAAACTAGTATTCAGGGTGCTGCCTGGCTCAGTTGGTAGAGCATGTGACTCTTGATCTCAGGGTCATGAGGTCAAGCTCCATGTTGGGCATGTAGCTTACTTTAAAAAAAAAATACAATAAAAAATTTAAAAACCCTGATTCTTTCTTTTAAAGATTTTATTTATCATGAGAGACACAGAGAGAGGTAGATACATAAACAGAGGGAAAAGTAGGCTCCCCTGCAGGGAGCCCAATGTGGGACTTGATGTTGGGACTCTGGGATCATGACCTGAGCCGAAGGCAGACGCTCAACCACTGAGCCACCCACCCTAAAAAACCCTGATTTTAAAAAAATATATATATATATAGAAAGAAGAGCAAAAGGAAACTAGTGTTCACCCAGTTGAAATAAAGCTCACAATTTTTTTCTAATGATAAGCTTATGTTTAATAGATCATTTTTTACCTTTTCGAATTTGCAGCAATCCTAAAATACAGATAGTACTATTTGAACCTGAGAAGAACATAGTTATACTTGGGTGATTATTGCACAAAAGTGTTCCCAAGGAAATTGTCTCTCTTGAAGCCAATCACCCACAGGAAAATGCATAGACAGGGAACCCAGGCGAGGGCTGGGAAGGCGGCAACTCTGCATGTGCTCTGTGATTACACTTGGTCAGTGCTTGGTAGTACCATCAAGTCAAGGACGGTGGCTCAGAGAGACGACGTGACTACCTTTTTTCACTGAATATTTCCATTGAGACTTTCTTTGCTGCTCCTAGTGCCATACACAGAAACCAGATCCTCTGACGTAGCTGAGCTATAGCACAAAAACAGGAAGAAAACTACCTAAAAATACTGGCTAGAAGGAGGTCACTGCTAATGAAAATATGAGAATTCAGTTCAAACTCCGCGAGTCTAACTGAAGAAATTTCACTATTACTACCCACCAGTGGTTCTCAATTTTTGCCTGCACATTAGAATCACTTGAGATCTTTTTGGAAGATCACTAGGCCAACACTACACCTAAGACCAACTAATTAAGAGCTCTGGGGACAGGAGCTTGGCATTAGTATTTTTAAAGCTTTCTAGATGATTCTATGAGCAGGCAAGGTTGGGGATCTGCACAATGACCTGTTGCTTTACCTGGTGCACTCCTGACTCCTGGGAGACCCCCTCTATGTGGGAGGTACTCATAGAACACCGAGAATGATACTAGTAAGTCGTCAGGAGTTCACCAGCCTAGGAGGGAGATAACATGTTATGTTTATCAGCTAAGTAACAGTTCAAGGCAGGACCAAGTTGGTTGATTTGGAGAGATGGAAGCTAGGGTTTCAAGGATAGTTCGGAGGTACTCAAACTACCACATTAGTTTTTGTGTTTGTGTCTATATGCAGTTTTCAGGTGGGTAAACAGAGAAGATTCATGGCTTTAATCAGATTCTCATTGGGGTCAGCATTACAGAAGAGGCTGGGAGTCACAGCTGAGGGCTCGGGGGAGTGGAGGTCAAGAAGGGCTGGTGTGGTCAGAACCAGAACAGCATCGTGTAGATGGGACACCACACGGCATTGAAGGGGCTCACTGCGACAATCTGGAAGAAAGGAAGGAAGGAAGGGGGTCTTTCCAAGTCCAGGGGAGAGAAGGAACGAAGTTATGGAGGTAGGAGCATGCCTACTTAACTAGCGCAGTGAAGCCTTGGAGCTCTATGGGGGATTATTTTTTAAAAGATTTTATTTATTCATTTGAGAGAGAGAGAGCAGGAGCCGAGGGAGGGGGAGAAGTGGACTCCCCACTGAGCAGGGAGCTCGATGCGAGGCTCGATCCCAGGACCCAAGATCATGACCTGAGCCGAAGGCAGACGCTTAACTGACTGAGCCCGAGAATTTTTTTATTAAAACGTTGGAGATAATCTTTTTTTCTTCCTTCTAGGTCTCACAGTGATTAACAGATTTCTTCTATAAGACTATGAGCGAAAGGCTCAGTGTCCTAAATCCTGAGTGCTCAGGACATCATCAGGCCAAAGGGGCTTCTGCAAATCCCTCTATTAACATGGAGCAACGATCAGATATTACCCCCACTGGCTCCTCAGAGTCCGTGATGATGAGGTCCCCGTTGGAGCTGTTTCCATGTGCAAGGAGAATTAAAGACATTCCCCCCAGTGTCCCCTTCTCTGATCTCAGGAGGCAGAGTCAAGGAGAGGTTCATCCACAAGGCAGGCTGTGTTATCAGGAATTTGTCTCCCTCAGAGTAATCCAGTGTGACCGGCAGTGAGGACACACAGTTTCACCTTTCCCTGCCTCCTTTGAGCTTCTGGCAGAGAAGCAAGCATGCAATATTTTCCTGACGTAGGGCAAGATGAAAGACTGAAAGACTGAAAGACTGAAGAGCATCATATGCGCTTATTCTCTTTTCCCTGGCTATAATAGAAATCATAACTTAGAAGTAGGATTGCCTAGGCCTTGCCGTGTACCATCTCCTAGTAAAAGGCAATCAGTGTCATGGTTAATGGCAAAGGAAACGCTGTCACATGGCAAAGGACTAAAAACCACTTGTCCCTTTGGTCTGCTAAAGCATAATCATCTAAGTGTCCCTTGGAATGAGAGATACCACTTTAGGGGATACTAATTATGTGCCAGGCCCTGAGCTACAGGTGTTACATATATTGGGTTATCCAATCTTCACAAGTAATCCTTTGAGAAAGGTATAATTATTATTATTCCTAATTACACACGAGGGGCTAGCCTAGAAGTGTAAGTCACATGCCTAAGGTCCTACATCTAGTAAATGGCGGAGCCAGGCCCAAACTCAGATCTCCTGCTTCTCCCCCACCATGGGATGCTGCGTCACAGTGAGATGCAGACCTAGGTGTGATGCAGGAGACTGCTGTATTGAGAGTGGGACGTCACTCGATAGCCACGAATTGCAGAGGGGATTGCCAGGACTTAGGAGGAGGAGACAGAGATGGACGCACTGGTGTGGTCTTTCTTTCTATATAAACGACCTCTCCATTGGTTTGGAGGCTGCCTGTCTTAACAGTTGTACTCATTGAATGGGGGCTCTCTGTACATAAATCTTGGCATTTTAATTTGATAGAAAAATATGTAGCTACTAAAGACTGAGACAACACTATAGATAAGAAAGGATGTCCAAGATATATGGCCACGTAAATCAGCCAAGATATAGAATGGCCTGCACAGCATGCTACTTTTTTTTTTTTTTTAAGATTTTATTTTTTCATGAGAGACAGAGAAACATAGGCAGAGAGAGAAGCAGGCTCCATGCAGGGAGCCCAATATAGGACTCGATCTCGGGACTCCAGGATCACACCCTGGGCTGAAGGCAGGCACTTAAACTGTTGAGCCACCCAGGGGTCCCAGCATGCTACTTTTTGATAAATAATAATAATAATAATAATAATAATAATAATAACTGTGGGACACCTGGGTGGCTCAGCGGTTGGGCACCCGCCTTCGGCCCAGGGTGTGATCCTGGAGTCCCGGAATCGAGTCCCACATCGGGCTCCCTGCATGGAGCCTGCTTCTCTGTCTCTGCCTGTGTCTCTGCCTCTATCTGTGTGTCTCTCATGAATAAATAAAATCTTTAAAAAAAATCGTTAGGCTATATAAGACTATCATTGGGATACACACGAGACTGGAAATAATAGATGCCCATATTCGAAGTGACCTGAATGGTTAGGGGATGAAATAAGAGGGAAAGGGTTGTCACTGGAGGTGCTGTTTCACCTTTTGAATGTTTGCCCTGTTGTAGATTCTTATCTGCTAAAAAAAAAAAAAAAAGAAAGAAAGAAAAAAGAAAAAAGGTACATCATATGCATGATGATAAAGATGAAGCTCTCAATAGCATGATGTTTGAAATAAACTTGTACAATTGAGTTTTGGAAATCTCAGTAAAATTAAGCAAAAACAGTGAGGTAGGTTAATGTATTGGTCCTGAAGGGGGGGATATGCAGGCCACTCACGGGATATATCGCTCAGCATTTGTATGTAGACTTCTGTATTTACTTATGTTTAAATTAAAAAGGGTTTTCTTTGGGAGTGATTAAAAAATATATATAAAACCTCTATCCAGCCATATTTTTGAGTGGATAAATTAAAAAAATTGAATGGAATGGATTCTATTGGATATTAGAGATAGAAAATGTATGTAAAGCCCAAAATGTTGTTACCAAGTATCCTCTTTACTTCCCCTCCCCCAACTCACATACAGAATTTAGAATATCCATTAAGCATGTGACTTCTGATTTCCGCTTCGGTCATGATCGGGGTCGTGGGATCGAGCCCCGAGTCAGGCTCTGTGCTCAGCAGGGTGTTTATCTACTTGGGATGCTCTCCCTCTGCCTCTCCCCTCCCCACTTGCTCTTCTTCTCTCTCTAAAATACATAAATTAAAAAAAAATCTAGAACATCGGAAACTTGATAACAGTACAGAAGAAAGGTGGAAGAGATACCATATATCTTGATGCCACACAATAATCTGTCTCTTCTTTCACTTACAATCAACATTTTTGCACTTTTTAACTTAGTATAGTGCTTACTTTTGGGAACTTCTATCCTTTCCAAAAACCTAAACAGATCCCAGAAGAATTGATTTTTTTCCTCTCGCATACATACAAGGCACTTGAATGTATTTTGTGACAACAGAATATTGATTTTTAATTAGAAAAAAAAAGGAAAGGATTCATTTCTTCTAAAGCTATCTTTCTTTCCTAGATTGAACAATTTTCTGAAGTGTTTCTCTACTGGTCTTTTTTATATTGTTTGCCTGATGGCAAAGGTTGAATTCTGAATGGCAAAGTGATGTTTAAAATAAGGCAACAAGATTGAATTTTAGAAATGCTGGGAAGAAGGAGCAAATATTTTCTGAGGCACACTGAATTCAGAGTTATGCAAACAATTTTTATCATATAAAAAAGGTGTAAATATGCCCCCAAACATCATTTTTTCTACTCTCCAAAGTAGCCTTTATATTTCTTAGTTCTTTTCATCTTTTTGAAAAGATTTAGATATTCCCAGTCATAGCAAACTTTCTTAAGACAATTTTCTGATGCTTTGTGTATACTTCCAAAAAATCTGTGTTTTTTGAAACTTAACCTCTTAGACTTACCCATCTTATGAAACCCCCTTATTCATGAAGCCATTTTATATAATGTAAAACAATCCTTTACCTAGAAATTTTATTAAGTAATACATAAGAAGATGGGAGAGTGTGAACGTTTAACACTTTGTTGACATTATTTGGAAACCCTTTAAAATGTAGGACCATAAACTCCTTTTTAGTTAAAATTGGGCTTTTTAACAATCCAGTTATTTTAAGAGATTAGACAATAGAGATCTAACTTATTTGTGATAGAACAAGAGCAGATTCCGGTTGTTATTTGCACATTGTGCTGATGTTTCTGATACAAAACACGTTTCTTGAAAATAAATTCTGGGGGGCGCCTGGGTGGCTCAGTTGGTTAAGTGTCCGACTCTTGATTTCGGCTCAGGTCATGATCTCAGGGTCCTGGGATTGAGCCTTGCATCAGGCTCTGCACTGGAGGTAGAACCTGCTTGAAATTCTCTTTCCTTCTGCCCCCACCCCCCACCCGACTCCTGTGCTTGCTCTAAAATAAACAAATCTTTAAAAAAGAAATTCTGAGAACTAAAGCAGAGGCATTAAAATCAGTCTGCACGATAGCAGCTCTCCGTATTGGCGCTTCTCAAAGTGCAGGCCACAGACCCACAGTGGCCCACAACCTGTTACTTGTCCGCCTGAGATAAGGAGACTTGACGGTGTTTGACATTGCGATGATATTGAAGCACATGATCTAGTAATTCATTTTACAGTTTTTTTTTTAATAAAACTCTTACTCTGGCAGAAAATGGAAATTTAAAAATCTCACCCTTCCCCAAGGAAAGTTCAAGAAACACTGCTCTGGAGAATGTTTGTGGGGCTCCTGAAAGAGTTCTGGGTGGAGAAGGGGCTGGATAAGAAACAAGGCTAAGGTGAGAGGAGGGAGGGAAGGGTTCACCACCGCGCGGTGGTAGACACAGCTGAGCCAGCACAAGTCCCAAATTTTAATGTCCCTTATGAAGGGAAGATTAATTTTGGAGAAGTGCTGTCATTAGTATGAATTTTCAGTCTTTTTTCAGCCACATGTGACAGACGCTAAACTCAAAGTAGATTAAGAAAGAGGAAAAGAGAGAGAAATCATTGATTCCATGACTAGAGAGAGACTCTTGGTGCAACAGCTTGTCACAGGGAATCTAGGGACTTGGGATCATTATTCTTATTCACTCATGCTGTCCCACTGCTTCTCCTGCCTCTCCCTCCAGTTGTTTCTCTCTCAGGATTGTCTCTGTTCCTTCTACCACAGATAAGATTGTGCCATGTGGCAGGGAGGGTGAGCGGCTTTCGGTAGTGCGAGGCTCTATGCTATTACCTCAGCCCCTCCAGAGGTAAGAGGGAGCTGTGCTCTTAAGAGGCCATGCACAAAATCCCCGGGGAGCACTCTCAATGGCCCCATTTACACAGTGGGCTCAGTCCGGGGCCGTTCATCACAGCTGAGGGGAGAGGAGACTCTTTTCTTGCACATGCATGTGGCCAAGTGGATTGGGCTGAGGTAGGGAGGAACTGGGGTGTTGGGTCAGCAGCTCCTTAAGAAACGTATAGTTGGGGGCAGGTTTCCCAGAGATTGGGGGGGGGGGGGTGATAGTAGAGAAGAATGAAGAGATGAGTAGACTAAGCAAGAGATGTCTACTGCCTTGTAGAGACTAAGCTTTTCAGTGTCACAGCTCATTGGTTTGAGACGTAGCAGGAGGTGGAAGAAATAAGAATGAAGACCGGAAAAGGAAAAGGGAAGAACTCCCCAGCAGACACTGGGAGGAGCCCTGATTGGGGGCAGCTGGGGAGGGGCTCAGGGTTGAGCCGTAGAGAGGAAGCTCTGAGACCACAACAGTAAAGGGAATTGGAAGGGTGGGGAGCCCCATGCTCGTTGTCCTATGAGGACCTGAGCCACGGGACAGCTTTTCAGTTCTGGAAGATACGGATGTCAGTCAGCCAATTAGAGCTCAGCACCTCTCACAGTTGAGAGCGTAACTAAGCCCCAGCAGCTGCTAGTGGTTATTTTACAATTCGGCAGTGAGAAATCTCAGCCTGATGAAAACAACGTCTGGTAAGCTTTTATTATTTTTCCCAGAGCCTCCACCCCAGTATTTCCTCTTTTTTTTTAAATTTTGTTTGTTTATTCATGAGAGACACAGAGAGAGAGGCAGAGACATGGGCAGGGAGAGAAGCAGGCTCCATGCAGGGAGCCCAGTGCGGGACTCGAACCCAGGACCCCGGGGGTCACGCCCTGGGCCTAAGGCAGGAGCTCAACTGCTAAGCCACCCAGGCATCCCCGGTATTTCCTTATTTATGTGAGACAACTGGAAAGTCAGAGTAGGGTTTGGTTTTTTTTTTTTTTCTCCCCTACATACGAAATACCTTTGCGAAAAGAATGTCTGCAAAACACAGATCCGTTATACTCTCCATATGCAGCAACACTCAAGGTGCAGTTTTCAACATTATTTGTGTCCACAAAGCTGCCCAAAATCAGAGCCCTAGAGACAACTGTGACTTAAGGTCCCGTGGGCGAAGCCTCGAATGGGAGGTGTCGAAGTCCATCTCTTGACTAATGCCTGCAGTTAGCTACAAGACTCCTTCGCGTGCCGTGAACAAGGCGGTGCGGGCGAGGCAGGCACCTGGGGGTGCTTGTGGCCTGTGAGGGCAGCTCTCAGGTGAGAAGTAGGCCAAGCAGCTGCAGCTGCCCTCAAGCTGGAGTCCTGGGCCCGGTGGCAGCGGCAGCATCACTGGGGGCTTGAGAGGAAGGCCAAGTCCTGCGCCCTCCTCACGATGGAGACTCTCTGGGCCTGGGCTCAGCAGCCCTGTCCAACAGGCTCCGGGCTGAGGGGTCCGGCCAACTGGAGGAGCCCAGAAGGTGACCGCGGAAGCCAGGTTGCAGTTGGAGTTAGAAGACGGGCCTAGAGGCCCAAGTAAGTGTTAGGACCCGTCCAGAGAGAGGAGACTTGACCGAGACTCGGGGGAGTTTTATTCCCGTCGGTCTTCTCCACTAGCCATTGTGCGCGGCCTACAAGAGAGCCAGGCCAGATGCGCCATTTTTTGTTTGGAGGCTGACCTTCCGTGTGAGCGGGTTCCGTCTCCTCCTTGGACGTCGGGAGAGCCAGGGAAGGGGGTCCGAGAGGGGATTCGGCTGACGGAATTGTCGAGCTGATGCTTACACAATCACCAATACCATTATAACACAGGTGTTCTTTGCAGATGGTTTCCCTTCTAAGAAATACCTGACTTGAGGCCTAGTGTGACAGGTAAAGGCTGCTTACTAAAATCACCTTGGCACCTTTTCTGTCAGAAGAGCCACACCTTGGATTTCTGAAGCATCATCTTTAAGTGTTACGCCTGAAAATCTGCACGAAAAGACGAAACAGTCTCCAGGTGGTTCAGATGCTTAGCCAGATTTAGAAACTTTTTTTTTTATTTTTATTGATTTATGATAGTTACACACACACACAGAGAGAGAGAGAGAGAGGCAGAGACATAGGCAGAGGGAGAAGCAGGCTCCATGCACCGGGAGCCCGATGTGGGATTCGATCCTGGGTCTCCAGGATCGCGCCCTGAGCCAAAGGCAGGCACCAAACCGCTGCGCCACCCAGGGATCCCCAGATTTAGAAACTTCTAAGAAAAAATTAGAAAACAGTCACGGATATGAACCAATGAGCTGTCTGCCTTTCTTTTTTTTTTTTTTTTTTTGGGTTTTGTTTTAATTTTCCGTCTGCACAAAGAACTATGCTTCCCCATCCTCAGGCTATACCTGTGCTTCAGGCTCCTCCTCCCTGTGTCTTCCTGGCGGGCGTCCCCCCACTGGCTCCCACCTCTGTCCCCTCTCCCGCTGGTTCCAGCCTGGGGACGTGACCTTCTCCCTCCATTCCAGCTCTCACCATGTCACCTTAGTTTTCCCTTATTTCTTGCTTTTGTGTCCCATTTCTTCAGAGTCATGTGGACGTGGTTCTTGCATCTCTGAGGCCCCCAATCTCAGGGAAGGACTGAAAGCGTTGTTCGTAAGTTGCCAAAGACCTCAAATGTGAACTGTACTGATTCTTCTTCACGCCTTACTGCATCTTTTCTTCAGTCTCGAGAGCTCTTGGAACTATCTTCTAGACTTCTGAGACCCCGGGCTGACCCCCCCCCCTTTTTTTAATCCTCTGCCTGCCCTGTTTAGCCTCCTCTGCAGAATGTGGTATTTGTCTTCCTCTGTCTTATTTCACATATATGATGCCTTCAGGGTCCCCCCGTGTCTTCCCAGATGTCAGGAATCCCCTTTTTCATGGCTGAATAATAGTCCTACGAATGCCTTACAACTTCTTTATCCACTTATCCGTCGATAGGGACTTAGGTGGCTTCCATGTCTCTGCCATTGTAAATAATGCTGCGATGCATACACGGCTCCTTGAGTTAGCATTTTTGTTTTCTTCATTTCAATACCCAGCTGTGGGTGTTTATTGCTAGAACTTGTGGTAGTGCCATTGTTGGCTTTCTGAGGACCCTCCACACCGTTTTCCGTAGTGCTCTACTGGTTTGCATTGCCAACAGCAGTGCATGGAGGTTCTCTCCCCGTCCCTCACCAGCACTTGCTGTTTATCATCTTTTTGAGGAGAGCCATTCTGACAGGTGTGAGGTGGTGTCTCTGTGGGGATTTGATTTGCATTTCCCTGATGACTAGTGCTGTCGAGCACCTTGTCATGCACCTGTGGGCCATTTGTATCTCTTTTAAAGAAGGTCTATTCAAGTCTCTGGCAGTTTTTCAATGAGATTGTTTCTTGGCTATTGAGTTGTATGAGTTCTTTATATATTTTGTGTATTAACTTCGTATAAGAGAGACATTTAAGAGATTTTTCTCCCATCCCATAGCTTGTCTTTTCATTTATTAATGGGTTGCTTTGCTGCGATAAGTCCCACTTGTTTGTTTTTGCTCTTTTTGCCTTTGCTTTTAGTGTCAAATCCAAAAAAAGTCAAGTGTTCAGGAGCTTACCCCCACTATTTTTTTAAAGGAGTTTTATTGTTGAAGGTCTTAAATTTTGAGTCTTTAATTTCCATTTTATTTTTTTATTTTTTAAATTTTTTTATTTGTTTATTTATGAGAGGCACAGAGAGAGAGGCAGACACACAGGAAGAGGGAGAAGCAGGCTCCATGCAGGGAGCTGGATGTGGGACTTGATCCCTGGACCCCGGGATCACACCCTGAGCCAAAGGCAGACGCTCAACCGCTGAGCCACCCAGGCATCCCTAATTTTCATTTTAAATTAAAGTCTTAAATTTAAGTCTGATCAATTTGAGTTCAGTTTTGTGTTTGGTGTAGGACAGGGGCCCAGTTTCATTCTTTGCCTGTGGCTGTCCAGCTTTCTCATCACCATATATTAAAGAGACGGTCCTTTACCCATTGTGTATTCTTGGCGCCTTTGACATAAATTAACTATGAATATTCATGGGTTTATTTCTGGGCTGTCTAATCTGTTTCATTGTTATGTTTTATGCCAATAATATACTGTTTTATCATAGATTTGTAATATATATCATTTGAAATCAGGGAGCATGATGGGCTCCAGTTTTGTTCTTCCTTCTCAAGATTGTTTTGGCTATTTGGGATCTTTTGTGGTTTCATACACATTGTAGGATTATTATTTTTATTTCTGAGAAATGCCATGGGAACTTTGATAGGGATTGCATTGGGTCTGTAGATTGCTTTAGGTAGTATGGACACATAATCTTCCAATTCATGAGCATAGAACATCTTGCACTTATTTGTGTCTTTAGTTTCTTTCATCAGTATCTTAAGGATTTCAGTACAGATATCTTTTACTTCCTTGGTTCACTATATTCATAGGTTTTTAATTTTTTTCATCATAAATTGGGATTGTTCTCTACTGGGGTCTTAAACGATGGTCATCTCTAGGATTCAGTTCAAAAAGTATTAATCCAGCCCATGCTTTGTGTCAGATCCTATTTTTAATGTTTGTATATAGTAGGTGGGATAAAGTACCTGCCCTTGTGTGACTTCAGAATTCAATGAAGGAAAAGCAAATTGGAGAGATCACTACCCTCACCTTTGGTAGGTGTGATGACATGGTGCTTTACATCGAAGTGTCCATCCATGGCTCTTTCTATGAACTATGAACACTTTGTAGTTTGACTATTCCTATGGTTTTGAGTGCTCCCCTGTACTGATGACTCCAGATATCTATCACTGAGTCCATAATTCCTGTATCTCATGGCTAAGAGCATTTTCAAAAAATATTTTATTTATTCATGAGAGAGAGAGGCAGAGACACAGGCAGAGGGAGAAGCAGGCTCCACGCAGGGAGCCCGATGTGGGACTCGATCCCTGGACCCTGGGACCACGCCCCAAGCCAAAGGCAGACACTCAACCACTGAGCCACCCGGCCATCCCAAGAGCTTTCCTGAGTTAAACACACCTGGGTTTGAATCCTGGTTCTGCCTCTCATATATGTGACCTCAGATAAGATACTGAACCTTATCTAAGGCCTAGTCCCTTCCTCGTGCAATAGGGATCATGAAATCAGAGTTGTAGGAAGTGAGCTACACCAGGTAAAGCTTTCAACGCTGTACCTGTCATAAGCCAAGTGCTCCAAGTATGTTGCTGCTATTTAACTTTGAGTTCTTTGGGGTTTTAAAAAATTTATTTTTATTTTTCCCTGTGCTTGATTCTTTGGGGTACCATGAGCTTTCATTTGGAATTCCCAAACTTCAGTTCATCTAATGCCATATAGTAACTGCCAACTTTCAAGCCAGCTCTTCAGTTCACTAAATTCCCAAGAGTTACTAAAATGACACAGAAATGAAAAGGTAGTGTTATTTTGTGGGTATAGCTTTGGAATCGACCACAGCATGTGGTAAAACATGTATTAGCTTCCCAGGGCTGCTTAAAAC
Organism: Nyctereutes procyonoides; assembly: GCF_905146905.1. NCBI lineage: Eukaryota > Metazoa > Chordata > Mammalia > Carnivora > Canidae > Nyctereutes > Nyctereutes procyonoides. The sequence goes on from NW_026575137.1 coordinate 7,268,074, forward strand.
AACAGAAATCTGTTCTGGAAGCTAGCAGTCTAACACCAGGCTGTTTGCAGGGCCATGCCGTTTCCAAAGTTCCAGGGGAGAATTCTTAGTCCTTCCTCCACTTCCCTGCTTCTAGTGCTTGCCAGCAGCCCTTGGTGTTTTTGACTCATGGCAACATCACACTCCAGTCTCTGCCTCCATCTTCACAGGACCTCTCCTCCCTGTCTGCCTCTGAGTCCAAACCAGGGCCAACCTTAACTCAGTATGACCTCACCTTAACTTGATTATATCTACAAGGATCCTATTTCCATCTATGAATCCATCGATTCATAGATGTTGGGTGTAAAACTTGAACAAACCTTCTTGGGGGAGGTCAACCCAGTATAAGGCACATAGAAAATGTTTATTGTTTTGGACACGTAAGTGATTAACTTTTGCCTTGAAAAATAGAATGCTTATCTAATCTCCTTGTGTCTCTCACAGGAGACCTTGTGTTTATGTGTGGAAATAGTCTGACCTTAATCTGTCTCAGTATTAGCAAGATTCAGATTCTTGTTTGTGTACCTCCTATAAATTCCTCCTATGGAGGACACCCGAATGCAAAGTCTGTTATCACTATAGACTCTACTTCCACACTTCAAGCCAGCTGCTTGCCAAATGCTGCCTGCTACAACACTCTTAAGCCCTCATCTTCCATATACTTAGGACTGTTTTATCTGTAATTACAGGATCTGACCTCTTCTAGGTTCCAGGAGCAATTTTGGCCTTCAGCAGGAGGGATTTACAGAGCTCTTTCCAACGTGTACACAGTCACACTGTGTTGATAGTTTGGCCGTACATATTGCCTTGCTTCTGAAACTGAGTATTTGTCTTGATTATAAAAACCAGTTTTTTTATTTTTATTTATTTATGATAGTCACACACACACAGAGAGAGAGAGAGACAGAGACACAGGCAGAGGGAGAAGCAGGCTCCATGCACCAGGAGCCTGACGTGGGGCTCGATCCCGGGTCTCCAGGATCGCACCCTGGGCCAAAGGCAGGCGCTAAACCTCTGCGCCACCCAGGGATCCCTAAAAACCAGTTTTTAAGAAAATGATAATCATGTGAGGTAATGGATGCATTAGTTAACTTGATAGTGGTGATCATTTTGCACTGGGAAAAAAAATGTTAATGTTTAAAAAGAGCAATCTCGGGATCCCTGGGTGGCGCAGCGGTTTGGCGCCTGCCTTTGGCCCAGGGTGCGATCCTGGAGACCCGGGATCGAGCCCCACGTCAGGCTCCTGGTGCATGGAGCCTGCTTCTCCCTCTGCCTGTGTCTCTGCCTCTCTCTCTCTCTCTGTGACTATCATAAATAAATAAAAAAAATTAAAAAAAAAAGAGCAATCTCCATTTCTATGCTGGTTCTGGTCTTCTTGGCTCATCACACAGTCCAAGGCCCTGTTAGATAACCTGTGTGGTATGGTTATTCTTCTACAAGCGGGGACCAGCACTCATGCTACCTCTTGGGTCAGGGCTCTAGTGACTAAACTTGCCCCTGCCTATGGCGATATCTGAATAGAATCTGTTCCTGAAATCCCTTTGGCTACAATTCTGTGATGCTTTAGATGGAGAGGGCTCAGCTGAGACAGCTCAGCTCATCTTAGTTTGTATCTATAGCATCTGCTCCATCAGAGGAGGCAGGGCCCTAGTCTTTCTCACCGTCTGCCCTGTCCCCCTTCCACCAGAGGGACAGACTCTAGGATGACCAGACTCTTTATGACCAATTACAGATCTACTTCGTAGGGTTAAAAAACCCTTCCAACATATCTGCAAGGTCGGGGTCTTTATCATTTTTCCGATCCCCCGATATTGCTCCTATTGATCTTCATTCATGCTGTTTTGTTTGGTGCGTCAGAACTCGCTGAACACATTTGCTCTGATGGTAATGGAAAGATACTCTGCTCAGATTATTAGTGAATTCTTAGTGAATTGGAAGATCATAATATTCTTTTGTAAGACGAACACTATGATGGCTGAGCATGTTTGTTACTTAGCCAGCCTGCTAGTCTGCCAATAAACCAATGTGGGCATCGCTACAGTGCTCCCATCAGGGAGTAACTAAGCGTGTTGCTTGCTGAGTCACATTTTCCTTGCCTCAAATACTGTCTGGAGGTAAACATCTTCATAAGCCAGAATTAACTCCTTCGGGTTATTAGGGAGCTTAGCAGTGTTTAGCAAAGTGTTTTGCCAACTGAAGAAAGAAACCTCTTTGCACTGGTAATGTTCAGACTGGCGGGTGATGAACTGGAAGCTCAGTGAAATGTGAGGTGGGGCTTAGATGTTAAAGCTTCCTGCTAAGATCCACAGCGTGTTAATTTTGAAGAAGCTAAAAATCTTGAATATAATCAGAAGCAAAGAAGGAGTTTAGAAGGGTGATTTTTCAGCAAGAAAGTCATAATCCTTTGTTCTTATTTATGCTGCAAAGATCTCTAAACCCATTGAAAAATGCTTCGGAGATAACTAAGAATATTAACGTGAAGCTAAAATTGTTTTGAGGTAGACCCTAGAATTGAGAGCGGACTTCTAAAGGGTTATATTAGAAAGATGCTGAATTCCCAAGTAGAGATCAGTCTGCACTTCCCAAATATTTTCTCTTTTCTTGACAGTAAACATACTTCTCAGGAGGGCGATTTAGCTCTTCAGAACTCAAGAGTGCCCAACACAGAAGAGTAAAGTCAAAACCTCAGCTCCCCCTGAGACGTGTAAATGAGGGTGTTCGGTGCATGTGGTGTCCTTGTTGCACTTGGAGCATCTGAGTGGTGCATTTTGCAGAATTCAGTGGTGGGTACAAACGGACAGATAGATTATAATTTATACCAAGTAGATTCATAAATTAGACAATATGAACCTTATATGCTTAGCATCCTTGAGTCATTCTATCTATAATCACAAAATTCGCTCTTTCCATTATAAATGAAACCTTGCAATAAGACAAAAAGACTTGGAAAACTGTAAAGAAGGCAAAAGGCAAACCCACCCAGAGTCCCAGCATCCAGAAGCAACGTGGCCCACTGTTGGCATTCTTACTCACTTTTTCCCAAGTCCTTAATATAATTGATTTTTTTTGATCCTACGTATATCATTTATATCTGGTTTCACATTTTTACATAACTTCCACACATAAGCTTTTCTCAAGCTATTGACAACTCTTTAGATAGATTTTAATGATTATGTAATGATATGCAATTTGCTTAGTTATTCAGCTAATGAGCACTTAGTTTGTTTCCATTTCTCCCCCTCACTTGTCAGTCGGGCTGCACTGAATGTCTGTGCTTTCCCCTGCCTTGGCATCTAGCTGAGGATGCATTCTGATAGGAACACCCCTCTGGGTCTGTTTCCATAAGACTGTTTATAATGTAACTAGCATTTATTCTTTCCATATAGCTTTCTTTAAAAAAAATAGCATAGCTAAAAGATTATAGGTTTTCTTGCTAGAAATGTGAAAAGAAGCAGGACAATATCACACGCTGTCAGATATACTGTAGGCTTATCTGCGGCTGAATATTCCTTTACAATTGCACGTTCCCACCAGACGGAGGTATCTCGGAAGAAATCAGTTATATAGAAATAACCCATCTGAGGCTACTCTAAAAACAACCATGCTTTTCTACGCACAACAAATGACATAGCACAGAAACAGCTAAATAAAGGGGTGCTTGAGGGGCCAGTCACTATAGTGCTCTGGGAACGTAGCCTTTTATTAAGGACCAAGTAGAACTAATATCATGCAAATTACTCCAAACTATGTTTTATGATATATTCCATGTGATTCAGCTCTCATAGTGGATTGGACTGTTTATGCCTTTAAAATTGGAAATCTCATTATGAACCTGTGAACCATTCTGAGGAAAATACAGAAAACAGGGGATCCCTGGGTGGCGCAGCGGTTTGGCACCTGCCTTTGGCCCAGGGCACGATCCTGGAGACCCGAGATCGAATCCCACATCGGGCTCCCGGTGCATGGAGCCTGCTTCTCCTTCTGCCTGTCTCTGCCTCTCTCTCTTTCTCTCTCTCTGTGACTATCATAAATAAATAAAAAATTAAAAATAAAATAAAATAAAAAAATACAGAAAACAACGTCGTGACCTCTAATGTCCTTTTCCAAGGCTGAAGTTCTATGAAAACACTAAGGTCAGGAAATGACACGTATGTGTTAGTGACCAAAATGTTTAAATTGATACTAAAAATTTCGAGGTGATCTAGTTCTGAATCCAGTAAGATTCCAAGTTTTGATAGTTTCACCTTGAAATCCTTCACATCTGACCATCCTTTTGGTTGGCCCTTCTCCCCATTTCTGCCTATCCATCCTGCACCTCTGATCAAGCTCTCCTATTAGGTAATGGTTTTTTGGCTTAAAATCCTAATATATAAAAAAGACTTGCAAATCCTATGTGTGCACCACTGTATTAATATTTATACACTATAAATTACACAAAAAGACATGAAAAAAGTGTAAGGCTAAATATACATACAGATATTTGAGAACTGCCAGATTTTTTTAAAAGATTTTTTAAAATGTATTTATTTGTGAGATACCCGGAGACAGAGGCAGAGACACAGGCAGAGGGAGAAACAGGCTCCCTGTGGGGAGCCTGATGCGGGACTCAGTCCCGGGACCCCAGGGTCATAGCCTGAGCCAAAGGCAGGTGCGAAACCACTGAGCCACCCAGCGTCCTGAGAACTGCCAGATTTGATAATGGCATTGAATCAATATTAATTTTCTTGACTTGTATGTAAGAGAACATCCTTATTTGTATAAAATACACACTGAAGAATTTAGGGGTAAAGGGATAGCACATCTGCAATGTACGATCAAATGATTTGAAGAAACATATGGAGAAAGAATGTGATAAATGAAATAAAATGATGACAACTCTGGGGCGGGGGGAGTTAGGTGAAGAGCATCTTTTTGTAGATTTGAAATTACTAGTCTGGGCCAGTTGATCCCACACTGGAATGATCAACCCATGGAGGTGTGCAAGGCCATCCAGTGGGGGTGCGTCCTTGAATTTTACATATATTATTACCCTAGTAATTTACATATATTACCCTAGTAATAATGTCCAAACTGTTCTCTAGGCCTCTTTTTCACCCTCTTTTTGTCTAACTGCAACCCATGTGCTAGTGACCTTCCTAAAGTATAAATCTGACGATGTCACTCACCTTCTTTAAAATCCTCTGTGATGCCAAGTTCACAAGAGAGAATGTAGAAACCTTCCAAATGATCACATGAGGCTTTTCATTGTTTAGTCCTATTTTTTTTGTGTGTGTGTGTGTTTAGTCCTATTTCTTTATTAATGATCTATGTTCCAGCCAAAGGAACTACTCCCCATTTGCATAATTTTTCTTGCAAATGGTGTTTCTTCTCACTGGAATGTTTTTCCTTTGTCTGCCTTTTCTACTCATTTAACCCTTGAGATGTCGCTGCAAAATTGCATCCTCTATAGTCCCTGATACTCTTGCAGTTAGCCACTTCTCCCCATAGCAACGCTTTTACCACATTTTAATCATTTACCGTACACGTCTACCTCTAAATCCAGCTGCTAGAGACTAGGGAGTGGACATCCTCATCTCGGTACCTGTTGCACCCTGACTGACCTGTGGTGGTTAGAACAGTGCGTGGCACACAGCAATGAATGCCTGTGGGGTGAATGAATGAATGAAGGAACAGAAACCCACGCTGAAACTACCACAGAAGACTCTTTTATCCAAAATCAAATATTAAAAAAAAACAAAATCAAATATTCAGCATCTGAGGATAATATCCTGAATTTAAAATTATATTACAACTAGTGATGGAACTGGTTAAAAAAAAAAAAAAAAAAGACCCAGTGTTTGGAATGCTTCCACTCGTACCCGGCCTGCCTGCCGCATGGGGGAGGACTGGGTGATCACGGCTAGTTCCACTGAGCTTTGACCTGCGGGGCAGCTGGATAGTGTCCAAGATTTTCAGTTGATTGATGTTTGCAGCTGACTTTTAGTAAGTCTTACCATCTTTAAGAGGTTTACTCTTATTCCAATTTTATTTAAACTTACCAAAATTAGGAGTGTTGGATTTTATTAAGTTCCCATCTCGTATTTATTTTTATTTTATTTTTTTATTTATTTTTTCCCTATCTAGTATTTAATATGAGTGTTCTCCTCTAGGTTATAATGCAACCTTATATTGACTTATTGCTTGATATTTGGACCATTCTTGCATTCCTGTACTGTGCCTGCCATGGTCAAGACGTTGTTTTGATAGGCATATTTTCTCTGCTGTTCTATACTTTATAAGAATAAGAGGTGACTATTCTTTACATGTAATATTTACGCCATGGAATATTTGTTATGTTTCAAAGATCATTCCAAAAAAAGGCATTGAAAACACACACACAAACACACACACACACACACACACACACACACACACACAAAGGCATTGAGTCAAACTTAACCTCAGTGGTTGAGTATGGAACCATTATAGCCATTCTATCAAGTCAGAAATCATGATAGCTAATATTTATTAAGTAACCTTTTATGCCAGTTACTCTTTTAACTGCTTTATATGTATTAACTCACTTACACCCTATTGCATTCATATGAAACAGAACTTATTATCCTTATCTTGTGGTTGAAGAACTGAGACCCAGAGATGCCAAGTACCCAGGGTTACATGGGTGGTAAATGGTAGAGTCAGGATTTGAACTCAGGCATTCTGGCTCCAAAGCCTATATGCTTAATACTTGGGCAGTATCCTCCAGAATGATACTGGGGAAAACACAAACCCAGGAATTATTTGTTCAAAGATAGAATCTGATATAACCGGGGTGCCTGAGTGACTCAGTTGGTTAAGCGTTTGTCTTCAGCGCAGGTCATGATCTCAGAGTCCTGGGATCAAGCCCTGCATCAGGCCGTCTGCTTCTCCCTCTCAAATAAATGTGTTTTTTTAAAAAAGAATCTGATGTAATCGTCATTTAATATGATTAAGTAATGTGGAATTTATAAGAGAAATACCATAACTGCATATCATCTATTAATACAGTAATATAGATTGGGGAATAACAGTATTTAACTATTTAAAAACTTAAATATTACCAAAGTAATAACCGTTTTTTTTTTTCTTTTTCTTTTCAGCAACCTTGACACAGAAGAACTATGTGGTAAGTTTTGGTATTTTGGGGGGAAGAGATGGGCAGTCAAACTCACTAGTTTGCTTTAGAATGAAAAAGAATACCATCTTTTAAAACTCCTATATACCCTGAAATTAATGTCCTAGATTAGGAGTTTTGGAACATAGTAAAAGATAATTGAGATCTCAAGGGATTTATCCTATCTGTGAGTTTTACTCAAGCTTGTATTTCACTGGAGAAAGAGTTGGGGCTCATTAATTTGTTCATGGAGAACTGTTTTGTAGTTAGTACAATTAGCAATAATTGTAATTACAATAGCAAATTCTCCACTAGTTTGAATATATTTTTACATTGGTGTTTAATAGGACTTCATTATTCTCTTCAAGTAGGTTGCCTCTTATTACTGTGTTTCAAAATTGACCCCCCTTCACATGTAAAAGCAACTTTGTTCCATACCTGCCTAAACAGTTCTAGAATTTTAAATGTCACTCGCAAATCCAGCAGTTACAATAGAGGAATTTCTACCGATTGCTGATTTATACAGCCTCTTCATTTATTTGCTTCATCTTCCCGGTTGGAAACAAAAGTCAAAGGCTGGGAATGTGGAAAAGGCAAAGATTTCTGAGCTTTATTATTTTTTTAAAGATTTTATCTATTTATTCATGAGAGACACACACAGAGAGAGGCAGAGACATAGGCAGAGGGAGAAGCAGGCTCCACGCAGGGAGTCCACTCGATCCCGGGACCCCAGGATCATGCCCTGAGCTGATGGCAGATGCTCAACTGCTGAGCCAACCAGGCGCCCCAAGCTTTATTTTTTGTTATGAAAAAAAAAAAAAAACCTATGGAGCATTGTGAGACTATTCAGTGTGAAACCATCATTTTTCTCTGAATACTGAGAAGTTTCAAAAGTTTTTTTCAGAAGTTATGTTTTAAGGTAGTTATATAAGAAAACCTCCTGTCCAAGTTTGATTTTTTTATTCATCTAGGTTTTTTAAAAATAATTTTACAGATGAGATTCTTTGAAACTCCTAATTGAAGTCACAGGCACTTCCTGAACATCTTCTAATTCTTACAAAGTTAAAGTTTACCAAATTATCACAGAGTCCCTTTTACAATATTCAAGAGTGGTCAGTCATCTTTCATTTCATCAAAATTGTAAGAAAACGCCAAGCGAGGTTATGTCAGGACAAAATATCAGAACACAAGGTTTCAAGAAAATCACTCCAAACAACACAAACTCATCATAAGCTTTCCGGTTTTCCAGTGGTCATAAAACACTGTTTTCTGTTCCTGCATAACGTCTAGCTCCTGTTCAGTGAGAAGAATCCAACTGAAAAGCACATTGTCTATGCAGAAGCCAGGTATCTGATACCAAGGCGTGTTATGATTTTGTTAATTATGGAACCCTAGTAGAGAAAAACAGAGAAAATCCTGGCATACTTTTACACTTAATTTAAGCATAACCCATCCACACACACGTATTAAACTGTGCCAAGTGGGCAAAGGGGCCAGTAGGACCATGGCCACCAGGCTTTCTAAAGAACAGCAATCACTATAAAGGTCAAGTTGTGATCCATTCTCATCCATGTGCATATAGTCCCTGCCAGTGAAGTCGGGAGATGAAGCAGAGAACTGAGATTATCTTGATAATTTTGTGAGGTTGGGAGACCCGTTTGCCTCATGTGTCTGGATAGGTCAGGCCAAAGTAATGATTTCCTCAAATCATCCACGTAATTCTTTTTGTTTCCTACTCAACTTTGTGTAGATAGGCATGGCTTGTGAGAAAGCAAACTCTTAGGAGGGCTTTTAACAGAAAGACATTTATGGCTCCTCTTTATTTGCTGTGTGGCTAATGTATTGTCATTAAGGAATATTACATTATCCGCTCTTAGTATGATCCGTGTATCTTAATCCTCTTCAAAAACAAAACAGTTTGTCTTTTATAATAATAGAAGTAGATTAGGAACCTACTCTGTATTTATTGGGAGAAGATTTGACTATGATTTTCCCCATAGGTAGGGCATTGGCATATGGATTTTTTTCTTTTTTAAGACAGAGAGAGAGCATGCTGGGGATAGGGAGTGAGGCAGAGGGAGAAGGACAGGGATGGAGAGAGAATCCCAAATCCCAAACAGGCTCCACTCCCAGCCAGAGCCCGCTGTGGGGCTTGATCTTAAGACCCTGAAATCATGACCTGAGCTGAAATCAAGAGTCGGATGCTTAACAGACTAAGCTGCCCAGGCTCCCCTAGTGTATGGGGTTTTAATGCAGCCAACTTGCTCTGTGTTTTTAGAACCAGTGATACTAGTATTCCCGATCGTGTGTTATAATCCTCCCCCTCTCTGTTCAAGAATGTGCATTTTAATTTCCAGAGTATAGCTTCATGTCTCGTTATTTTGTAAATATAAAGTAAATATTTAAGTTGGATTCTAATCAAAACCAGATGCTTCAGTACAAGCAAGTAAAATCTGTCGACTCACACCCCGCACAAATTCCCCCTTGTGCACGGGAGGGGTGGCACTTGATCAGTATGGGAAGCAGATTTCTTGGACTCTTCCATAGAATCAGTTGGAAGGTCCAGGTAAAACTTGCATTCTGTTGCTTTTACTTAGTTTGTTAATTTATTAAATTATGGACCTAGAAATCAAAATCTATTAAAGTATTATTTTAGTTGTGAAAATCTGTTTTTAAAATTTAATAATAGATTACATAGGCATATAAGCTGGAATGTCCGTCTTTCTCTTTCTTTCTCCCTCTCCTTTCCCCCTAGTCTCTGCTGCTAACTGCTTGGAGCATATCCTTCCAGATATTTTTATTCCTACCTTGACATTGACACATACGCCTTGATAGATAATTTTTCCAACAGTGAGGTCACACTATACCATCAGTACAGCTGCACGCTGTTCCTTGTATTAAAAAGGCTCTAAGTGTGCTGCATTTACCTTAGTTTTTTCAATCCAATCCCTTTTGTGTATTTTCAGGCCGTTTCCAGCTTTTTGCTTGGACAAACAGCCCTGGAGTAAATATCCTTGCTTGTATTATCTTCATACTCTCGTATGCATAGTCCTATGTGGTTAAATGCCTATGGGTGTGATTTCTTGGCCAGAGATTCTTCGGTTTGCACACCCACCAGCAGTGTTTAGGCGTGCCACGTTATTCACTCTTGGCATGATTAGGAACGCCTTTCCAAATAGCAGCTTCCGGCTGGATCTTATCAATCCAGTACAAACCCCAGTTACAATTAGGTGTATGAGTTTGAACTCTGGCTTTGAGTCTTCGGTTTTCTGTTCATTCCATCTTCAGCTGTGATCTTAAATCTATCAGGAGGAAAAATATTACTTTCCTGACTCGACCTAGTTTTGTTTTTTAAAGATTTTATTTATTTATTCATGAGAGACACAGAGAGAGAGAGAGAGAGAGAGGCAGAGACACTGGCAGAGGGAGAAGCAGGCTCCATGCAGGGAGCCCGACGTGGGACTCGATCCTGGGTCTCCAGGATCACGCCCTGGGCTGAAGGTGGCGCTAAACCACTGAGCCACCGAGGCTGCCCCCCAGTTTTTTTTTTTTTTTTAAGATTTTATTTACTTATTCACGAAAGACACAGAGAGAGAGAGGCAGAGACACAGGCAGAGAGAGAAGCAGGCCCCTCACAGGGAGCCCGATATGGGACTGGATCCCTTCACCCGAGATCACGCCCTAAGCTGAAGGCAGACGCTCAACCACTGAGCCCCCCAGGCATCCCACCACTGAGCCACCCAGGTGTCCCTCGACCCAGTTTTCAACTATTGTGATAAACCTTACTCCTTTTTAACTGAACTATTTTGCAAATCTTGAACTTGGCAGCTAAGTATTTTGAGATACTTAGAGATGGATGAAGAATAATTGCGATGAAAGTTCGTGTAGCTAGAGTGCTGATCTGGAAGCATTTCTCTAAGAAAGCTCTGTGAGCAAAGTCAGGCACATTCAATATTCTACTTTCTCATCTACTTGCTGTCTACCAAATATTATTTTTTTTAATTTGCTTACAAGTAAGATCTATAAAAACTGAGGGTGCAGGACAGACACTCCAAGGGGAGGACAAGTAGGTAAGCTTTATATGTAAGATTCCTTTTAGTAACTGTGTCCTGAGTGTCCCTGGTCAGACCCCAGAAGAACACCGGCTTGCTTTGCCCCAGCTTGGGCAGTGCTGAGGGACCTGTGCCAGCCAGAAAATCACAAGTCACTATTCCTCTTCCATACTATTAGAGCTGTGGCTATCTGGCACATTCATAAATCACCAAAAAAGAAGGGCACTGCTTGGGATGCTCAGTCAGTTAAGCATCTGTCTCCTAACCTCAGCTCAGGACTTAATCTCAGGGTTGTGAGCTCCAGCCCTGCACTGGGCTCCATGCTGGCAGTGGAGCCTATTAAAAAAAAAAAAAAGTCACCAAAAAATATGTAAAACACTTTGCATGACACTGATATGCATTCTCTCAAAATAACCCTTGTCCTTAGATTCCCAACTGACGCACCAGTTCAGAGCATGGGTTCTTCCCACCTCTCCAGTCTCCCTCACCTCAGTATTTTCCTCCTGGTCTAGTAGACTTCTTGGGAACCTATAGCGAGATACACACCATAGGATTCATCTAAACTCCTAAGAATGCTTTGTGAGATCAGCTCCCAGGGTGGCCTGGGCGGAGGGTATGGGGCTGTGGTTCGGACTTGAAATTCTTAGAACTTCAAACTTGAGAACAAGACCACCTGGAGCATTAAGATGCAGAACCGGAAAACAAAACTCGGTGATGCGCCACCACCAGTCAAGTACAGCAGGGAAGGGAGAATCTAACCTTCAGGCAGCATATTATTAGCGAAGACACTGCATTGAACCTCCGCGAGGAGATAATTTGCTTTCTGATAGATAACTTGTCGAATAAGTCTGTTTGTAAACCGTGCTCTATTCTCTTAGAAAACAATGTTTTTAGACTCTTAGAATCTTTCCAAGATTCTTCGCTTCAACTGATGAGAATGGGCTGTCACGCATCTCCATGTGTGCTGTACGATTCTGTGTGCTCCCGCCCGTGAAACTCAGATGCAGGTGTCAATAAAAGTGCATCACTTCTCCAGGAAATTTACTCTAGTTATTGGAGGAAAGAGTTTTTGCTTTTTTACCCATGGAACCATGCAGCTCTTTTTTATTGTCTTTTGATACTATAACAAATCATATTATAGATTTAAAAAAAAAAGAAGTACCCTACAAGCAAAAGAGGTAAAAAGAGTTCCACATAAAATGGATTTTGGGGGGGACTGTCCTGAGACCATGTGTATATTCAGCATTTTATGCTCCATAGAGACTGAGTTGAAGGGATAGAGGTCACCCTGTGTGTGGGGGGTGTCCCTATCTTCATGCCTCTTCTGCTTTACTCTGACCCTTTGGGGGTGCAGCTCTAAGTCCAGGCCACAGAGGAAGGTTACATCTGGAGAATGAGGTGTGTTCTGGGGTCCTGGACCCTTTCTCTGGAAGGATCAGAGTTGTCCTGGCTCTTGTGGTCTGCCTCAGACCCTGAACTTAGAGATATGTTGTTAGAAAAGAGGAAAGGAGCCCGAGTGCAGAGGGCTGCAGGTTAGAGGCTGCCCAGATGGCCTCAGTGTGACCCCAGCAGCTGGAACCCGCCTCAGATGCGAGCCCTGGGTGTGCCTCTGAATGGGATAATCTTTGGGGTCTGTGAGTGACGGGATGGTTCCCACCTTTGGGTTCCTTCCTCACTCATTTCTGCTGCTTTGGAGCTCCTGCTCTGCATTACCAACCACCCAGGCCTGCACACTCAGGCCCCCCCAGGCTGGTGCTCCCCTTCTTACCCACAGTCTGTAATGACCAGCACCCTTTCTGCATGGTAGCTGCCTTCAGCTCTCACATCCAGTCTCAGGCCCAGCCCCATGTGCTGCAGTCCCAGGTCTCTATCCCTCCATCGCTGCCCTGACTTCACCTTCTCCCTCTTGCCTGGAATTTTACATGGTCTCCCCTCTGGCCCTGTGGCTTGAGTGTTTCTCGATGGGCCACGCTGTCAACAAACTAGAGTTCTAATGAACCAGTATTTATTCTGGATCTTTCTTTCTCTCTAATGCTGTGATTTGCCCAGCTCACCCTGGAATTGTGATCCAAATGAGACACTTGGGCACAGTAACAGGGATAAAACAGTCCAAGCTCAGTCACTTGCAAAGCTATCACTGGTCTTCTTTTCCCGCCTATCGCATCTTCGGGTATATAGATAATACTGCTGAAATTTCAAGTTCCTACCTATCCTCACCTCAGCTTCTGCATGATGCAGGGTCCTTGTTCTGTGATGAAATCACTCCTGACAGTTGATGGTGCTCTTGTCTCTCCTCATGGTGTGTCGTCAACATTCCCAGGCTTTCCACAGCATGTCCAGGATAGCCTTGCTCATAAGAATATTGGAAGATAAAAAAAATGAGTGGGAAATATCAGAAAGGGAGACAGAACATGAGAGACTCCTAACTCTGGGAAACGAACTAGGGGTGGTGGAAGGGGAGGTGGGCAGGGGGTGGGGGTGACTGGGTGATGGGCACTGAGGGGGGCACTTGATGGGATGAGCACTGGGTGTTGGTGTTATGCTATATGTTGGCAAATTGAACACCAATAAAAAATAAATTAATAATAATAAAAAAGAATATTGGAAGATATCACTCTACTTTCCAAAATTGTCCCGTGGCTTCCCATTGCCTGTAGTGATTCTCAGATTTATTTCAGGTCCTAATCCATCCTGGCATGTCTATAAAACGTGGTGATTCCTTGGCCTTAACCCAAAGATTCCGATTCAGTGATGAGACCTCAGTCTTCCTTTCTAATGAGTACTCTAGGGCAATGCTTCTCAAACTTAAATGTGCCAAAACAAAACAAAACAAAACAAAAAAACAAAAAACAAAACAAAACAAAAAAAAACCCACTTAAATGTGCCTACAAATAACCTGGGAGCTTAATAAAATGAAGAATCTGACTCAGTATAGGTCTGAGGTGGGCTTGAGATGCTACATTCTTTTTTGTTTTGTTTTGTTTTTAGACTTATTTTAGAAAGAGAGTGTGAGACTGAAGAGGGGGAGGGGGAGAGGGAGAGAGAATCCCAAGCAGAGCACAGAGCCTGATGCAATGCCAAGCTCGATCCCAGATCCCTGAGATAAAATGAGGAGTCGGAGGCGTAACAAACTAAGCCACCAGGGCGTCCCGAGGTGCTACATTCTAACAAGTTCCCAGGTCATACTGATGCTGCTGGCCCAGACCACAGCTGGCGCATTGAGGCTTAAGAATTCTCTACGGGATTCTGATGCAGATGGTCTGAATTACTGACCCAGACTTGAGGATAAATTTAGAGCACCAGCAAGGCCTACTTGCAACCTGTCCAGCTTCCTCTCTCATCACTGATTTTTGGCATCCTGCTTCCTTGCCACGCCTTCTCCTCAAATATGTCTCGGTCCTGTCCTGTATGTCCCAGCAAGGCTGACCTATCCGTGTTCCTGCAAATATGGTAAGAGATCACCTGCTTCCCTGCTGCTGTTTACCCTTTCTCTGGTTATCCAGAAGATTAAGTCCTGTTCATCAGTTAATCCAGGCCTTGTCATGCCTGCTCTGTGGAGCTGTCTCTGACTCCGTGCAGGTGACTTCAGCATTCTTTGACCTATACTTTTTTTTTTTGGGGGGGGGGCCGGGGGTGAAGGTGATTATCTGAACATATCTCTTTCACAATAGGGTACTGCAATAAGGGATTTAATTGAGATCTAGTTGACATAACCTTAATTTCAGGTATAGAGTAATGACTTGATATCTGTTCATATTGTGAAATGATCACTACAGTAAGTCTAATTACCGTGCGTCACTCCACACAGTTTTTTGGTCTTGTATTGAGAACTGTAAGATCTAGTCTCTTAGCAAATTCCAAATACATTATACAGTATTTTTAACTATAGTCACTGTGTTGCACATTACATCCCCAAGACTTATTTTGTAACTGGAAATTTGTACCTTTCTGCCACCACCCACCTAGCAATCTATTTTCTAGAAGTATCTGTATCTAGAAGTTTTATTATTATTATTTATTTTATTATTATTTTTTTTCAATTCCACAAACAAGTTGAGACTGTATTTGTCTTTCTCTGACTTACTTCACTTAGCAGAATGCCCTTGAGTTCTATCCATGTTATCATATATGGCAAGATTTCTATCTTTTCATGACTGAATAATATTCTACTGGGTATATATAACTACATTTTCTTCACCGTTATCCATCGACTTATGTTATTTCCATGTCGTGGCTGTCGTAAATAAAGGTGTTATGAACGTGGAAGTATATATATATATATATTTTTTAATTAGTGGAGAGTCTTTTGTTTTTAAGATTTTTACTGATTTAATTGACAGAGCGCACAAGTAGCGCAGTGGCAGGCAGAGAGATGGGGGGATGCAGGCCCCCTACTGAGCAGAGGGCCCAATGCGGGGCTTGATCCCAGAACCCTGAGATCATGACCTGAGCAACCCAGGTGCCCTATGAGTTGGTGTTTTTGTTTCCTTTGGATAAATACCCAGAGGTGGAATTGTTGGGAGGTACTGTAGTTCTATTTATAACTTTTGGGGAACCTTCATACCGTTTTCTGTATTGAAAATATACAATTTAGGGATCCCTGGGTGGCGCAGCGGTTTGGCGCCTGCCTTTGGCCCAGGGTGCGATCCTGGAGACCCGGGATCGAATCCCACGTCGGGCTCCCGGTGCATGGAGCCTGTTTCTCCCTCTGCCTGTGTCTCTGCCTCTCTCTCTCTCTCATTCTATGTGACTATCATAAATAAATAAAAATTTAAAAAAAATTAAAAAAAAAAAAAAAAAAAAGAAAATATACAATTTACATTCCCATCAACAGTGCGCGAGGGTTCCCTTTTCTCCACGTTTTCACCAACACTTACTACCATCCTGCAGATAATCCACATTCCAACAGCTGTTATCTCGTTGTGATTTGGATTTGCAGTTCTTTGATGATTAGCTGTGTTGAACACCTTCTCATGTACCTGTTTGCCATGTGTATGTCTTCTTCGGGAAAATGTCTAGTCCTCTGCTTATTTTTTTGTTTTTGTTTTTGCTGTTGTATTGTAGGAGTTCTTTATATATCTTGAATATTAACCACTTAACCAGATGTATAATTTGCAGATATCTTCTCCTATTCAGTAGGTTGTGTTTTCATTTTGGTTTTGTTTGCTTTGCAGGAGCTTTTTAGTCTGACGTAGTCCTACGTGTTTATTTATAATTTGTTGCCTTTCTGTGAGTGTCAAATAAAAAAAAAAATCACTGCCAAGACTGATATCAAGGAACTTACCATGTTTTCTTCTTGGAGTTATATGGTATCAGATCTTAAATCTAAATCTCTAACCCAGTTTAAGTTGATTTTTGTGTATGGTGAATGATAGCATTGGTTTCTTTTCTTTTGCACATAGCTGTCCAGGTTTTCTAGCACCATTTGTTAAAAAGACTGCCCTTTCCCCATTATATATATTGGCTCCTTTGTCATAAACTAATTGGCCATATATGCATGGGTTTATTTCTGGGCTGTTTTGTTCTGTTGATCTATGCATCTCTTTTTATGCCAGTAACATACTGTTTTGATTACCAAAGTTTGTGATAGAATGTCCAGCTGAGAAGCATGATGCCCTCCAGCTTTGTTCTTCTTTCTCAAAATTTTGCTCTTTGGGACCTTTTGTAGTTCTGTACACGTGTTAGGGTAGTTTTTTCTACTTCCGAAAAATGCCATTGGAATTTTGATAGGGTTTGCTGTGAATCTGTAGATTGCTTTAGATAATATTGTTAAAACGTCCATATGTTCCAGTCCATGAGCACAGACTTACTGGTCTTCAATCACTTTCATCAATGTCTTCTTACATTATAGATTGTGTGCAGATTTTTAATCTCCTTGGTTAAACTTATTCTTTAAATGCAATCATAAATGGAATTTTTATTTCTTTCTAAGTAGTTCATTATTGTACAGAAATACATCTGATTTTTATATATTACTGGTTTTGTATCCTTTAATTTTACTGAATTTGTTTATTCTAACAATTTTTTTGGTAGAGTCTTTAGAGTTTTCTATATATAATATTCTGTCAAATAGTGACAGTTACCTTTCCTTTCTGATTTGAATGACTTTTCTTTTTCTTGCCTAATTGCCTTGGCTAGGACTTCAGTACGGTGTTGAATAAAGTGATCTTATCTTCTTTCTGCTCTTTCTGCTCTTTTGACTTTTCAGCATTGGTACGATGTTAACTGTGGGCTTATCACATTTGTCATCTATTATGTTAAGATATATTCCCTCTGTACACAGTGAGACTTTTTTTTTTAACATGACTGGGCATGAATTTTGTTAAATGCCTGATTCATTTTTTTGGATGTTGAACTATCCCTGCATCTCTGGAAAAAATCCCACATGGTATATGATCCTTTTAATGTAATGTTGATTTCAGTTAGCTAATAATTTGGGGGAATTTTTTTCTTTATAATATTTTTATTTTTTTAAAGATTTATTTTTATTTTTATTTTTTAATAAATTTATTTTTATTGGCGTTCAATTTGCCAGCATATAGAATAACACCCAGTGCTCATCCCATCAAGCGCCTCCCTCAGTGTCCTTCACCCAGTCATTCCCACCCCCTGCCCACCTCCCTTTCTAGGAGGTTCGTTTCCCAGAGTTAGGAGTCTCTCATGTTCTGTATCCCTTTCTGATGTTTCCCACTCATTTTTTCTCCTTTCAATTTGGGGGAATTTTTGCATCTGTGTTCATCAGGGAACTGGCCTGTAGTTTTATTGTAGCGTCCTTTTCTGGTTATCCTCCTCCTTGGTAGGAGGATAATATGGCCTTATGAAATGAGTTTGGAAATATTCCTTCCTCTTCACCCCTCCCCCCCCTTTTTTGTTTTGAAGAATTTGAAAAGGATTGGTACTGTTCTTTAAATGCTTGATAGAATTCACCAGTGAAGCCATCTGGTCCTGGACTTCTGTTTGGGAGGTTTTTGATTACTGAATCAATTTTCTTACCAATAATAGGTCTATATTCAAATTTCTATTTTGTCACGAGTCAGCCTTTGTAGGTTATGTATTACTCTTCTACGAATTTATCCATTTCTTTTAGGTTATTGGTATAGTTTATTGGTTTAGTTTATTGGTTTATTGGTATAGTTGCTTACAGTAGTCCTTTTGATCCTTTGTATTTCTATTCTATCTGTTGTTAATGTCTCTTTCATTTCTGATATTTTGTCCCTTCTTTTTTTTTCCTTGGTGAATCTAGATAATGTTTGTTAATTTTGTTTATCTTTCAAAAAACAAGCTCTTATCTCATTGATTTTTATTGTCTTTGAGGTCTCTATTTCATTTATGTATGCTGTGATCTTCATTAATACCTTCATTCTACTTACTTTGTGCTTCAGTTCTTTTCTAGTTCCTTGAGGTACAAAGGTTGGTTATTTATTTGAGGTCTTTCTTGTTTCTTGATGTAGGTAGGCCTTTAGCTCTATGAACTTCTCTTTTAGAACTGCTTTTGGTGTATTCCCTAAGTTTTGGTATATCATATTTTTACTTTTATTTGTCTCAGGGTATTATTGGCATTCTTTTAATTTCTTTGATTCAGGGAGTATGTAGTTGTTCAGGAGCATATAGTTTACTCTCCACATGTTTGTAAATTTTCATTTTCATCTTGTAACTGATTTCTAGTTTTATACCATTGTGATCAGATAAGATGCTTGATATAATTTCAGTCTTCTTAAATTTATTAAGACTTATCTTGTGGCATAACATAGGATCTATCCAGTAGAATCTTCCTTGTGTACTTGAGAAGAATTTGTATTCTGTTGCTTTTGGATGGAATGGTCTTTGTGTGTGTGCATGTATGTATATATGCATGTAAGTACATGTACATGTATATACATAGTCCATCTGGTCTAATGTGTCACTTAAGAATATTGTTTCTTTATTGATTTTTCTGCCTGAATGATCTATTGATGTAGGTAGCATATTAAAGTCCCTTACTATTATTATATTCCTGTCTGTTTCTCTCTTGAGGTCTGTTAATATATACCTTATATATTTATGTGCTCCTGTGTTATGTGCGTTTATGTATATATATACACACACACAAATTATATACAAATATATATTTACAAATGTAATATTCTTTTGGTGGCTTTGACCCCTTATCATTACATAATAACCTTCTTTGTCTCTTTTTATAATCTTTGTCTTAAATTCTATTTTATCTAATATACGTATAGTTACTCCAGCTTTCTTTTGGTTTTTACTTGCATGGAATATATTTTTCTATCTCTTCACTTTCAGTCTGTGTCCTTATATCCTAAACGAGTCTCTATTTTTAATCCATCTATCCACTCTGTCTTTTGATTGGAGAATTTAGTCCATTTATATTTAAAGTAAGTATTGATTCATACGTATTTATGTATTATTGATTGTTTCCTGGCTGTTTTGTAGTTCTCTTTCCTCTGTTCCTTTATTTTCCTCTTGTTTTCTTCCCTTGTGATTTGATGTTTTTCTGTAGTGATATAGTTTAGTTTTTTCTCTTTTTGTGTGTGTGTCTAGCTACTATAAGGTTTTGCTTTGTGGTTCCCATGAGGCTTCCACAAAATAATTTATAACTGGTTTAACTTGATAACAACTGAAGTTGGAACACATTCTAAAGCTCTATATTTTTACCCCCTTACCCCTGTGAAACCTTTTTTAGATGTCACAATTTACAGATTTTTATCTTGTGTATGCAGTAACAATTTATTATAGTTATCATTATAGGAATACTTTTGTCTTTTAACCTTCATACTAGGTTATGAAATGATTAACCCACTACCTTTACAACATTAGATTATTCTGAATTTTACTACACATTTACCTTTACCAGTGAGATATACACTTTTGAATGTGTTCCTGTTAAGTAGTACCCTTTTGTTTCGGATTAAAGAAGTCCTTTTAACAGTTTTTGTAAGGCTGGTCTAGTGGTGATGAACTGCTCTGGAGTACTGTTTATTTCTCTAATTCTGAAGGACAGCTTGTTGGGTAGGGTATGGTTGGTTGGCAGTGTTTTTTAATATAATCATGCCACTTTTTTCTGGACTGCAAAGTTTCTGCTGAAAATCTACTGATGGGGTCCTTTGTACCTAACAAGTCGTCTGTCTTTTGCTGCTTTTTATTTTTTATTTATTGTTTTAAAGATTTTATTTATTCATGAGAGAGACACACACGCAGAGAGAAAGAGAAAGGCAGAGACATAGGCAGAAGGAGAAGCAGGCTCCATGCAGGAAGCCTGATGTGGGACTCGATCCCAGGACTCCGGGATCGTGCCCTGAGCCAAAGGCAGATGCTCAACGCTCAACCGCCGAGCCACCCAGGCATCCCACTCTTGCTGCTTTTTAGATTCTTTCCTTGCCTTTAACTTTTGACAGTTTAATTATAATGTGTCTTGATGCGGTTCCCTGTGGTTTTACTTGGATGGGAACTTTATGGGCTTCCTGGATCTGTATGTCTATTTCCTTCCCCCAGGTTAGAGAAGTTTTCAGCCATTATTTTTACAAACAAGATTTTTTTTTCTGCTCCTTTCTCTCATCTCCTTCTGAGACCCCTATAATGTGAATGTTGGTCCACTTGATGATGTCCTATAAGTCTCTTAAGCTCTCCTGACTGTTTTTCTTTCCTTTTTCTTTTTGCTGCTTTGATTAGATAAGTTCAACTGCCCTCCTTTCTTCTGCTTCATTTAGTCTGCTTTTGAAGTCCTATGTTGTGCTTTTCACTTTAGTTTTTGCATTCTTCAATACTGTGACTACTGTTTGGTACTTTGTATATTTTTGAAATTCTGACTTTATTTACTTCCAAGTTTGGCAGTTTTTTTTTTTAATTTTTTGGCAGTTATTTTTATAACCATTATTTTGAACTCTTTTTTAAGGTAAATCACTAATGTCTATTAAAGTCTTTTTTTCCCTAAATTATTACCTTATTTTTTTGTTTAGAACATATTCCTCTGTTTCATCTTTTTTTCTCTCTCTCTTAAGTTTGTTTCTGTGTATTATTTAAAATGATCACCTCTTCCAGTCTTGAAAGAGTGTTCTTATATGAGAGATGTACCTTATCCTTTAGCCTTTCCCTAGCTCTTGGTTGTCTTCAAATCTTGTTCAAGTAGCCTGCTTTATTCTAGTGGTTCCCAGTAACTGAGGGTGTGCCAAGACAGGTCAGTGTCTCAGAGGGGAAGATCTTAGTTAGCATCCACAGTTACCCTGATTGGAAGCTAGACCCTCAGGCAACAGCTCTTAAAGTATGCAAATATACTTCTTTTAGGGAAAGTCTGGGTGACAGTTATTTCTTTCTGCTCCCTCTGCACTGATCCCTGGGTGATAGCCACTTAAGAACTATTTCTTCCTTTGCTATTATCCTGTCGTGCTCATAAACACAAGCCCTGCTGATCATCAAACTAGACTATCAAGGCTCAGCAACAGCCCAGAAAGCTGGGATGCCAGATGTGTACATAAGCTCCTTTAAAGACACCAATGATCTGGGTAGGGCCAAGAGGAAGCACATAGATGGTGATGTCTGCCTCCCCAGTCTCTAGAGAGGATTAATGTTGGTCCCTAGATATATGTTTCTTACAAGCCTACCTCTCATGCCATAGCTCTGAAGATAAGCTAGTGGGATTTTTTCTCAGTAAGACTATGGGTGTGATTCAGTCTGCCATCTCTATGCTATTCTATGGGGTTGGGGGGTACCTGGTTAAGAACTCTTTCTCCATAGTCCTATGGGGCCCATAAATGTAAGCCCCCTGGCCACCAGAGCAAAGCAATCAAGGGATGTCCCCTGCTGTACTTTGATTGAATTTTTGTACCCGGGTTCTTGAATCATTGTCTGGAACAATGATCATGTGTATAGCAGTTGTTTGTTGGAATACTTATTTCTCCTACCTGGTTGTAGGTTCCTTAAAATTTCTGTCTTCTTTGTATTCTAAGCTCCTAGTATAACCTATATGGCACACAGAAGGCACTAAGTGCCTGGAATGACTAAATGACTAAATCTTCACCATCATGAAGTGGAGCGTGTGGATTCTCTTTTATATATGTTAAATGTTGCTGGCTCATTGGAGCTCTAGATGCCCTTGTAAATGACTGTTGGTAGATTATAAAACAATTTGAATGACACTGACCCACACCACCTCAAAATAGTTCTTATTCTTAAGCTCCTATCCAGGGCTTGGGTATTGTAGTTCTCTCTATTCGAGTTATTTTCTTTGTGTTCTAATATATTCCTTGGGGAGTAATTTTTTTTTCTCTTGACTCCTTTGATAATTGAGATGAATGAGTAGACAAATAAAGAAAGGAAGGAAGGGGGCAGCCTGGGCTCAGTGGTTTAGTGCTGTCTTCAGCCCAGGGCCTGATCCTACAGACCTGGGATCGAGTCCCACGTCAGGCTCCCTGCGTGGAGCCTGCTTTCCCTCTGCCTGTATCTCTGCCTCTCTCACTCTCTCTCTGGTAGAGAGGCAGGGTAGATAGCTGTCAGCTCAGAAACCTCATTGTCTTCTCATGCTCTTTATCAGCATGTACCTTCATAAACTTGATTTCACAGCAGAGAGGAAATTTATATTCTCTCCAGGACACCTTCATTGATTAAGCCAGGTATTTTATGACAATATTTTAAAAGGCTGTGTTCCTTCTTTTTTTTTTTTAACCTTGACTTTTAAGCACAAAATTCTATTTTTCACTTAATATATTTCTGTGATGGGGATTTTGTTTTTTAATTTTTATTTTTTTAAAGATTTTATTTATTTATTTATTCATGAGAGACACAGAGAGAGGCAGAGACACAGGCAGAGGGAGAAGCAGACTCCATGCAGGGAGCCCGATATGGGACTCGATCCTAGGATCCCAGGATCACACCCTGAGCTGAAGGCAGGCGCTTAACCACTGAGCCACGCAGGCATCCCTGAGTGATGGGGATTTTAAATGCAAACAGGCAGTCTTTTTTTGAGTCTTTGTATATATTAAAATTTTGCTAATAATTTTACTTGTTTCCAGTATTCTTTATACATTTTGCTTGTTTCAATTTAGTGTGGATTTTATTCTGCTAATTATTTTTGTCAGTTAATATTCTGGAGCCACATTAACTGCTTGCTAGTTCACAACAATTTTGTTCACAGGAACTTCATTTATTCCAAATAATGGCAACAAGGTGGGACATGTTGGTCAACACTCAAAATCAGTATGAGAGCCAAGAATTAAAATCTTATTGTCAAGCAGGTATTTAAGGAATATCTGCTTCCTTATTTGTTTTCCAACTAATCCCTTCCTGAAAGAACCCTTATGTGGGATAATTTGTAACACACATTTTTTAAGGAATGCATAATCAGGAAAGCATTTACTTTTTGTCAAAAATATGCCATGCATTTTTAATCCATGTGTACACAAATTATAATTTGACAGCCATAATCTAGAATTGATTTATTGCTCTCCTGTGTTTATTTTTCTTCTCAGATGATTTCTGTACATTTACTAATAAATCATTCAGTGGTGCTTCCCATTTGTTAAGATCAATGTCAGCAAATAATTCCATCTTGAGCATTAATTTAAAGTTTCTATAAAACATCCTGAAATTTATCTGAGTGATCTCAAATAGCTTTATGTTGATTTTTCTTACCATTCAACTTGATGCCATACTTTTGGCACATTTAAGAGAGGCAGTAATAAGCTATAGCTCATTCAAAGATGAGTTCATAGGAATGGTGAGATCTTATGATTTTCTAGTGACTGAAAGCTCTAGATCTTTTCAATATAGACTTCCTATGAATTTTGGTTAGGCTAGATCTCTCATTTCAGAAATACATAGATTTCTGTAAGTAAATATGAGGCTTTGCATTTATCTTGCCTATACTTCAGCTTGTTTGGGAATAGTCTATATTCCATACTCCTAATCCTAACATCCAATGTATTTTATTTCTACCAGTTGAAAAATGTGATAAACATCCTTTTAGCTCTGCCCAGATTGTTGGAAAAAAATTAAATCGTGATAGGGAAAGTTACATGGGAGGTGCTAAGAGGGTCATCCTTGTGTCTTGCAGCATTATTAATTTTAACCATGATGAGGAGAGCTTACCTTCTTAAATGTCTCCCAGGAGAAACAATAAAATATAGTTTAATTTTTTACTGAAGTTACATTTTTAATGAGTGCTATAATAATATGTTGTTGAGAACAAATTTTTATTGTTCACAGATCCAGATTCCTTTTTTTCTTATTTTTGTACGAAAGAGCATTTCTGCAAGGATAATTTTAACTATTCAGGTTTTTTTAATGAAATGCGTATATTGACACCCTAGTCTCTTTTGAAAACCTTCCAGTTTTCACTTACAGCATTTTATTTGTTTTACTCACTTGTGGAATAAATCACCAGTAGATTTTATTGTTATTTTATGATACCTAAATGCAAACATGAATTTTTTTCAATATCTCTACTTTCAGAATATTTTTCCCAGCACTTGGGTGAATATGAGAATGTACTTGCAGCACTTGAAGACCTAAATCTCTCCATCCTGAAGGCAATGGGCAAAACAAAAAAAGTAAGATGTTGGAGTTTATTTTCTGTAAATCTTTTTTTTTTCAGATCTGTGTCTGAGATGTAAAGTCTAGATTGGACATATGTTTGTGAATTGTTAATACTTAGGCAAAGAACTTGAACGACATAATCTACAGAGAGACTATATAGTAAAAAAAAAATTTTTTTTTAACTATAGGAGAGGATCTAACACTGAGTTTTAAGGAACTTCAACTTTTTGTTGGTGGGTGAAGAGAATGAGCCAGCACGAGAATTTGAGGCAGAGAGAGGGAATCTAGGAGACTGTAGTGTCTAGAAGTTGAGGAGAGTGTTCCATGAAGCATCGAGTAGTCCATAGCATTGACTACTATAGAGGGGACAAGTAAATTTCTTGTTTGTAAATCAAGATATTTCAGTATGTGAGGTGCATAACAAGAAATACACATTTTTTTTAAAGATTTTACTTATTTATTCATGAGAGACACAGAGAGGCAGAGACACAGGCAGACAGAGAAGCAGGCTCCATGCAGGGAGCCTCATGTGGGACTTGATGCTGGGACCCCAGGATCACACCCTGGGCTGCAGGCGGTGCTAAACCACTGAGCCCCCCAGGGATCCCAAGAAATACAGATTTTTAAAGCTTACGTGGACTTTCCAGATAAAGACAGCAGATTTATGTGTACATCACTGAACTCTGCTTGCTCCTGAAGCCCCCAAAGAAAACGAAAATGAGATTTTTTTTTTTTTTTAGAGGGGGAGTAGCAAAAATTGTACTGAAAAGCAAATGAACAAATGGTTGCTGGCAGCAGACCTGACACATTTGACTGCTTGACTTGCAGTTGAAAAGCAGAAAGCCACAGCTTGGCTGTTAGAAAGGCTCAGGCCCTTAGTGGCACTAGTTGCCCCTGGAAACGGATGGGAATGAAGGGGCTTAAACAGGTGTGTGTGTGTGTGGGGGGGGTGTTGTTGGAAATCTGTGATTCCCTGCTCTTCCCTACCCAGCTGAGCAATTGTGTCTTGACCCAGCCGGGAAGAAAACCTAGACTTGGTCCCTGAAAGGGTTAAAGGAGAAGCTCTCTGCCCTGGGGTGGTGTCACCACAGCTGAAGGAGAAAGTAAAAGTTTAGGAACTAAATGGAAAGACTGCCAGCTATCTTCACCCACTGACCTCCCAGAGTGGTGGCCACTCAGAGGGTTGGCTTCCTGCGGGCAGAGAAAGAGGTTGTCTGGGAGAAATCTTAGCAGTATGATAGGAAGGACCCAGAGCCTCATGGTAGGTGAGCTCAGCCTCTGCTCCCTCTTCTGCCCTTGAATCCTAAAGGCTTGTCCACAGCCCATCCTTAAAGATGCACGTCAGCCAAGGGCCACCAGACTCCTTACAGGAAAGGCAGAGACCAAGACAAACCAAAAAGGAGGGAGGAAGAGGGAGGGAAGGAGGGAGGGACACAGTAACACAGGGGACTGTACAGGAGGATGAAAGCTCCCAGTCTCCTCAGCCTCCTCAGAGCGACAAGAGGAGATCCCACTTCTCTGAAAAGTAGGATGGCCAACAGAACACTAAAGAGCTCTTTGAAATTAAAACAAGAGAGCAGAAATAAAGGCTTAGCAGAATTCTGGGAAATAAAGTTTAGAAAGTCTCCCCAAAAGTAAAGCAGAAAAGAAAGTGTGAGAAAATGGGACCATCAGCCTTACTGAGTTGTCCTATATCCAAATGACCAATCCCACAGAGAAAGAATGGGAGAATGGGATATAAAGACGTTTTCTCTTGATCTGTTAAGAAGGATTATTTGGAAAGTGCCTAAGATTTAACGCCTTGGGACCTTCCCTCCAGAAATGATAACTTTTGGGAACCTCTGCTTGTCGGGGCTGGCTTCCCCCCTCCTCCTCTAGGTCTCCCCTTTAGACCGCGCCCTCAGTGAGGCCTTCTCCGACCGCCTTAGCAAAAGAGGTTCTCTCTGAGTGTCTCCTGTGCCTGCTGGCAGGGATCAGAATGAGTAACCATGTATTTTGTTTTCCTTGTCTGTAAAGAGGGAGAAGGGCAGTACCTTTCTGGGATACACAGAGCCTGATAAAATGTACCCCAAAATTTATTGATTGGTTAAATAGATTGACTTATCTATGGATATTCATAGAGCTCTGAAAGCTAAGTTTACTCCTGGAAGAAAAATTGCCCTTCCATCCATCTAAGAAGTGTCCAGATATCCCTTAGCGGGAAGGAAAAGCAAGTTACATAATCCTCATTTTCTCGCAAATTAAACTAAAATTGTGTTCTTTGAATTAATACAGCGAGGCTTTGTGGGATTTAAATCAAGATCCACCTGTTACTTTGGTGTCTCCGGCACAAAACCTACTTCTTAACAACGACCCTTAAAAATGCATTTGATCTGTGTAATCATCTTGCTTAATCAAGGACGAAAAGATTTCATTTAAATGGTCAAAGATAAAATTAGGCTCTTTGTGCGATAGCTCAAAGATGAGTGAAATGCAGGAGTTTGACAGTTTCTTTTTTTTCAAGCCACTGTTGGACTGACTGACATCCTCTCCGTACTGTCTAGCACAATGAACCCTTCTGAGTGAGCGATCCAGCATTTCTTTTTGAGAATCTCTCTGTATTTTTACCCAGATGAAAAGTCCTGTCTCGGTAGGGAGGGCTGACTGTTCTAGGCTTTTATGAAAAGTGAAATGCAAGCCGTTGGTGCACTACATCTGTCTGCTGCGTCAGAGAATGGAGAAAATGGATTCCAGCTGCTTCACTTAAGCCCCAGGAGGTGACCAGGACGGATGCATTGTTACCTCTGCATCCTTCCTCCTCCTGGTCCCTTAACCCAACCCTTTCTCTAGGTCCCCAGGGGTTACCTGGATGATTGCACTTTGCATATTTTTCCCAAATAAACACCATAGGTCAAATACTAAGTGGTCATTTGAAAGCCTTGAAAGGAGCTCAAAGCCCAACTCCCTGTCTGGCTTTGGGATGTCACCAAAAAAATTGTTATATTTCTCTTTCTACCATGGGGTGAGAAGCTAACGTACGTTGTTAGTATGTAATGTGCTCGTGATCTCAAAACAAATGTAGAATTCTGATGCTGAAGTTCAGATTCATCTTGTGCCATTTCATAAGCATCTATGGAATTCTGGATTCCCTTCAGCCTTTACTGGTAAGGCTCACCAAGGAAATGTTCCTGAGGAAAGTGAAGAGCGGCGTTCTTAAAATAATCACTTAGGGTGTGAATAATTACTTCACCTCGGCGAGGGAAGCTGGAAAAAAATATCCAAAATTAAAATGTATACATATTTTGTAGTTTTCACCTGGAAATTATTTTTCAAACAAGGACATTCTATAATCTTCAATTGTTTTAAGAAAAAGAAAATAGACTCGAGTCCTAGCATCGTTGCTTCTCTCTGGTTTTCTGTTGCTTCCTAAATCTGGGATCCGTAGACACCTTCGTTTTAATCTTCCCATCTTTTCTCCCTCCCTGTCTCCTTATATTTAGCATCTCGGCTCCCTGGGCTCTGTATTCCTTTCACTTGTTAAAACTCTTTTTTTTTTTTTCATTTTTGAGAAAAGCCTCTGTGTGTGTGTGTGTGTGTGTGTGTGTGTGTGTTCTTCTGTGAAGAAGAAATCGCAATAGGTCTAGGAATTCCTGTCTGGGGAAACCGTCACTAATTACTACAGTTTTATGTAGAATTTATCATTAAAAACAAAAACTTAAAAGTGTAGGTGCTGAAATAGTCCCATGTGTGGAATAGTGACAACGCCCTCATAGCTCATAGAAGGCAGACAGATCCTTTTACTTACGTATTCATGAAAATGAAAAATATTCTCGGACTTCATACTAACCATAGGAAAACAAGTGTATTTGACATCCCATTTGAAATGATGTGTCTAAAAAAAAAATGAAATGATGTGTCTTTTATGTGAGTGTATTGGGGGAAGAGGAGGTAGAGACTAGAGCCACGGGGAGTGGGAGAAAAGTATCCGGAGGTTGCAAATTTGGCCCAGTAAGAGGGAAGCCCTGTGTGAGGCCTACACTTTAGGATCCTCCTTTCAGCCTTGACCCGACTTGTGCAGGCAAAGAAGAACCCCAGGCCCTTGGAGAGGCCGATGTGTTAAGTCTTCCCTGGTGGGGGGAGACCTGGTTCTCTAGAAGACCCACCTTTCCGTCCTGAAGGAATCTGCCGTATTTGCTGACTCAGAGTAAGGAATCCTGGGCAGAGGAGCTGCCACCTCTGCCTGAAGAGGGAAAGGGCAAAACGGAGGTTAGAGAACCGACCCAGGTCATGTGAGTATGACTCGGGACAATTTAAAGGTGAGAAGAGACCACTTTGAGGTTTACTAGGAGGGCTCAGACGATGGTGCAGGTGATTGAGGCAAGATCATCAGCTGGTGGGTAGGAGGATAAGGAACCCCAGCTCACAGTGAAGCCGAGTCCTTCTCGGGACTTGGATCAGCACCCTCTGGGCAACCACATCAGTATTTCTTCCTAGCCATTGCTGGGACCCTGCCAAACTCTTGGCTGCTGACCTGACTTCCCTGAGCAGAGTTACCAGACAACAGCTTAGGGCTTGAGTGGCTCTGAACAAAAAAGGAATGAGGAATAACAGTAACTCTAGTAATACCAACTAGAGTGTATATAGTGCCTTGGAGTCTTCAGTGTCCTTCGATACACGTTATTTCATTTATTCTTCATAACCCCTTGGTGAAGAATGTCAGGCAAATAAAAATATACTCATTTCAAATATGTGGAAACTGAGTCATAAAGCAGTTAGTTGAGTTACTATCATAAAGTGAGTGAGACTTAAACCCAGTTCTCACATGAAAATGTTTAATTTTAAGGTTTATGTGGTCCCATATGAAACATATTGCAAATATGCAATTCCAAGTTGTATCATGGCACAGAAAAAAAGGGTCTTTGAAACGATCGAGCTCTTCGGGGTTTAGTTGTGGATCAGCAAAGGCTGGAGACTTCTATCTTCTATGGTTATTTTTAACTTTGTTTTAGGCAAATGAACAGAGCTTTGTGTAATATGTGAAGAACATATGAAAGACATCATAGACAGAAGCAGATAACTAAATGCTAAAATAATAATTAAACACTAAAATATGTATGGTGTATAAGACTTCTAGGCAAGGAAGCTCATACATTTTAAAATGCATAGTCTGTTGTCATCAGAAGAACAGATGGGATGTTAACTAAAAAACAAAGGACGTTACCTGCCATGTCAACTAAGAGATATTTAACTTTTCACCTGGAGAGTGAAATATATCCAAAAGGAAGGCTAAAGTACTGGAGATCAATAAGCAGAAATATTGGTGGCCTCCTGAGCTCTAAGTAGATTTATAAAGGACCTGAAAGTAGCCAAAATAGGAGCCACCTGATTTTTTTTCCCAAATAGCTCACTATTCCCACACTATTTCTCCATTTTCTTTCTTTCTTTCTTTCTTTCTTTTTTAATTTTACTTACTTATTCATGAGAGACAGAGAGAGAGAGAGAGAGAGAGAGAGAGAGAGAGAGAGAGAGAGAGGCAGAGACACAGGCAGAGGGAGAAGCAGGCTCCATGCAGGGAACCGGACTTGGGACTCGATCCCGGGACTCCAGGATCACGCCCTGGGCTGAAGGCGGCGCTAAACCGCTGAGGCACACAGGCTGCCCTATTTCTCCATTTTCTTATCCCGCTCAATAAAATGCCACATTTCTCATTTGTTCACTACTTGAGCCTATGCCCAAGCTCACTGTCCTGTTCCACTTATAAAACTATATTGTCTAGTATTATTAACATGTTGTATTAATTTTTGAATACTTGGGTATATTGAAAGCATGAGAATGCAAATCTACCCTCACTGTTCTTCTCTTCCACAGAGTTGTTTATTCTGTGTTCCATTTATACATAAGTTTTATAGTTGCTTTCCAATTCTCTGGCAATTTTTATGGATTTACATTAAATTTGAAATTTTAAGAGAACTGCCATCTTGGTAATATGCCTTCCCATGCAGCTGCATACATCCTTCATTTATCCAAGCTTCCTTTTAGGTCTCATTAAGCTTTTTATGATACTTCATCTAGCTTCAAAACACATCTTGTTAGATCAATTCACAGATATTTTATATTTCTGTTGGTTTTATAAATGGCCCGCCTCTCCATATCCCTAACTTAATATTGGTGGTATAATGGAAAGTGATTTTTTTTTTTTTTGGTATATAAATTTGGTAACTGGGCTAGCTGCCATCTAAAGTAGCTACTCTGTGACATATTATTTATCTTCCTTTGCTGATATTATGGGTTCTAGCTTTGAAATCCATTGCCACTTACTGGAAGAACCAAGCCATCCCTCTGTCTCCCGCAGAATCCAACGCTCTACTTAGTCTTTAGCTTTCTGACTCACCTTCTCCCATTTTTTGATCTGAACTTTGAAGGTGCACCTTATGCCTGTTGTTATGTAAGATTTCCTATTCTTCACTGCTGCAAGGCCGTAATAAATGTGATTCTACACTTTAAAACCTTATGTCTTAGAGGAACAAGATAATTTTCCACAATACCAATTGAAACTTTTTAAAAGTTGTCACAAAATACTACAAACTCAAACTTGTAATATATTAACAGGTTCTCCGTTTTTATCAGAGGAGGAAAAAATGAATAATAGAGTTACTAAAAATGTATTTAATTACTGGTGGGTACATCGGGCTGTGAATAAACTTGGCATTCAAAAATGAGAGATCAATGTTTAACTTTAGTGATCAGCTAAAAGTCAGGGAGGAGGTGAGACTTAAGTGAGCCTCAACTTAAGGGGCAGGATTTTAAGAGAGAAGGAAGAGAGAAGGGCCTATAGGTATCAGCCCTTCTTTGACCTTATAAGTGGGTAGTTGGGGACTGGTTCTGTCAGAGGCCCTCAATCGTGTTCAGAAGAGGCTATGGTTTATCAGTGGTCAGGGTCAGGTCACACTGTCTACAGTCTGTCACCTTTCACCTTATTTACTGTTTCTTGAATGAGTGTATAAAAACCAAGGGGTGATCCTGCAAATCATCTTGACAAGACTTAAAAAAAAAAAAAATCCAACAAATTTCTAGATAGGTGTCAGAGGCCCCAGGTAAACTTCCAGTGTACTCCTGAATCCACAGGGATCCCTACAAATACTCTTTTTTTTTTTTTTCAGGATCACTTTCTATTTTCAGATAATCCTCCCAACCCCGCTCCCTTTTCCCACCCCAACCAGAAATAAGTTATAGTAAGAAATTATTGCATTGTGTGTCATGTACCTATGGTTTTGAATAGCTGTTTATTTTCTTATGGAAATCTTTTTAAAATTCATCTTTCTTAGATTGCTGGCTGTATGCTTAATTTCTAACAAATTGGGAGTGAAGTATCTGCCTAATGAAGTACAAAATACACTATTTAAACAGAAAAGCTAGTTTATTTGGCCTCAGGATAAGTTCTGAACTACAGTTGTCTTCATGAGGCTATAGCCCTATCTCCAAAGGACTGATCTTTGTTCAAAGCTAAATAAGGGAAGGAGACCTCCATGCAGACATATCTAGGGGGATACACAGCATAGCATGTGATTCTTCTGTCATGAGAATCAAATCTGAAAAGCCTCATTTCTTTTGCCTGAAGTGGAAAAGTGCAGAGGGAGAGACTAAAAATTGGTCTGTGTTGTATTTCTCAATCTGACAGGCATCAATTATTATCATGTCATCGTTCTTTCTCTTTCTTGTCTGCTGTTGCACAACAAGGAATACTAAATGTTATTTGAGGATTATTTATTTTTTGCCCAAGTCCTTTTTTGAGTAGCATGTACAAAAACAAGATGAATGTGGTGTTACACCTGTGTTTCCTATGTGGCTTCAGGATGAGAGAGCTCCTGGCCACGTGTTTTTTTGTCTGTCTCCTGTGGAAGGATTTAGTCAACCATCTGACGGTTGTGTACTGGCACGTGGTCTGTAGCTCTCATAGCCCCATGAGGTTGTCATTTGTGGTGTGGTCTGCGATCGCTGGTGTGGTTCAAAAGTGACACACTCCTGGGATTTCTTTGGACTTGGACAAAATGCAGTTTGAATTTCTGTTATGGATCATATTTACTTTTCAAGACTACCAGCTGCCCTGCAAGTGGCCTGACTTCTGGCGGTATGGGAAGCAGATTGTTTTCTGTAATTACACCTGTAGCTGACTGGATATTGGCTCCGTATTACTCTGTGCGATTGAATGTCTCCTCGGGCAACCTCTTAGCTTTTCTTTTTGAACCAAATTGTAATGAAACTATAGCTGGCATTTATTGAGCAAATACCACTTCCCAAAAACTATACTAAATACTTTTGTATCTTATTATACTAAGATTTTAGTATACTTATTATACTAATATTTTGTATACTTGTTATACTAATATTTTATTAGGTAAGTTCCACTTTGTTCCTGTAAGTATATAAAGAAACTGAGGCCAAAAAATTTTAGGTAACTCGCTCAAGGTCAAAAACCTCAAGCTGATGCCCTCTAAGTTCCTTCTTAGACCTTCTAGGCTTGAAGCTATTAGAGTTTCTAGCCAATTTCTTGAAAAGATAACAAAAACTATGTCTGGTTGGAAAGAAAAGGAAAAAAAATTTTTTGGACTTGTTAGCCACAGTGGTTATCTACTGCTGTGTAACAAATTTCCCCATAAATTGGCAGTTATTTCATGTAGTTTTCGAAGGTCAGGAATTTAAGAGTTGCTTAACTGGGTGATTCTGACTCAGATTATCATGAGGTTATAGTCAAATTGTGAGCTGGGACTGCAGACATCTGAAGGTGCTTGAGGAATACCTCCTAGCAGCTGTTGGCATGTTCGGTCAGTTAGCTTCAGTTCCTCACGTGGAACTTTCCACAGGGCTGCTCCTATACGTGGCAACTGGCTTTCTCCAGAGCAAGTCCTCGCAAAGAAAGACCAAGAGATGTAGGCAAAGAAACCAACTAAAATGAGAGACTAAGATCATCCTACATTATCATACAATCTTGGCAGTAACATTCTATCACTTCTATCACATTCTGTTCATTAGAAGAAGGTCCAGCCCACACCCAGGGGGAGGAAAGTTAAACTCCAGTTCTCCAAGGGAAGAATCAAAGAATATATGTTCCTATCTTTAAAACCACCAGTAAGTAGTAGCCAGCCTTTAACTGTGTGTGTGCACATGTGCAGTGGAATGGTGGAAGGAAATCTTTATTTTCCCTCTTAACATCTGCCTCCATTAAAAGAAACCAAATTGATTTTTAAAAACTGGCCTTCATGTCCGTTCCTTGGTGTTAGTTGAATATCAGGAATGCTGAAAAATAGAATCAACCACGCTTTACCTTTAGAAGGAAACCTCAAGCCACATATGCAAATACATGCATAAGGAGATAGGCATCAATAGAGCTGAAGCGCGTATACTGAGATAATACATTTTTTGAGTGAATAGTAAAGATGACTCTGCTACAACAAGCCTTTAAAAAGTACTTCGGAAATACTAGTTTTCAGAAATCCAGTTTTTTAAATGACTGCGAATCCATGTCTCTTAGGAAAGGCTCGGTTCAGTCACTGGTTCAGTGGAAATGCCTTGCTGGGAAATGGAAAAGAATGCACTGGTCTCAAGAGACCCCCATACCCCACCCCCCACCCCCAGCAGAATTGGGTAATGCGGGACTATCTGCAGCGCAGAGCGTGGAGTAGATTGGATAGAAATGGTTCAAACTCCTCACTGTAAGAATAGAGAACAGGGAACCATTGTTTTTGTCCTCCTAATCTGGAAAGTCATCAAGGAGTAAATGGCATTTAAACTGAACTTCAAAGTCTAGAAAGCAAGTCAATGGGCAGAGATTTCTAGAATATAGTGGGAATGGAAGTCCCCTCAGGAAAGTGAGTGAACATTAGCACATGTGAGCAACACAATGTATTTTCATGCAAATTTGGGGAACACAGTGTTTGGGAAGCATAAAGCTTCTTTGGATGCCGGTGGGTATTCAGGCTGAAAGGCAAATTGGCTGGGGAATTTAGAATTCAATCGTGCAGCAGCTGAGGGACACTGAAAATTTGACAGAATGGAGTTGGTCACCTGTGGGTCAATTCAGTTGAGCTCTTACTTATACATTTTTTTTTAATTTCCCAACTATGACCTCAAAAGTTAGGATAATGTTGACTTCAGTCATAATATTGATCTTTATTCCTTGAAAGAGAAGTTATGCATGTTTTATGCATATTTATGTGTATGTGAATCTAGGTAATTTTTTATGAATTCTAGGAAGTTCCAGTGTTTTTAACAGCATTACTTATTCCACATTAAGAAAATAAATAGTGGAACTAAGAACTTTGCTCATTTTTAAAAATGCCATTCTTGATCTAATTCTTTTTTCGTTATTATCAGTCAAAATGAGTTAAACAAAGCCAGCATTGCCAGCGCTGTGTGTTTCCCTATTGGAGTATATTTTTATGTGATCCAGGAGTAGTGGATAAAGGCCAAGAATTTTTGGTTTTCAACAAACAAAACGACAGTTATGCAAAATGTTTAGAAAATATGTAAAGATTTTTCTTTGTTTTTCTCAAGAATATCAAAATATGTAGAATATCACTCTTCTTCACATAATCAGGTCATTTTTCTACATCTGAAAATCAGTATTAAATGAAATCATGGTAGGTGGAGGGTTAACTCGCAGGTGTTATCTTGCTTGTGTGTGAGAGAGATGTATCTTGATTTACCTTATGATTCAGTCATATATGAACCATAGTTATTCTAGGAAACATTTATCCTCATTATTTCTAGCTTTTAAGAAAATTAAATCACTAAGATATCATCTATCAAATTTTTTGTAATATATACAATAGTCAAAATATTATGACAATAAGCCTTATAAATGAAAAATCACCTGTGTGACTATCACCTCAATAAAAGGGCCATTTGGAAGGCAACAAAGATTTGAAGAGGACACACTCATCCCCCATGGTTGAATCATTCGTCTGTTCCAGCAATTTTCTCTCTTTAATATTGCTCCCATCCATCATCCTCTCTTTCCTCTTTCCACTCCTGTCTGGGCCTTGTGAGGCATAACTGCCATGATTCTCACTAGGATTCTTTGCCACAGACACAGAGTGAATTTTTCTGCTTCCAGTGTCGTCTGTCCATCTCACTCCACCCTACAGGATGAGACATCTTTCCTTCAAAATAAGACTTCCCCTGTTCTAAAACCTAAATGGCTAAAACCTTACAATGGCTCCCATTGCCCTCAGGAAGAAAGTCCAGATGCTTTGCCCAGAACACATAACACCAAAAACTGGGCTCTCCTTGCCCATCAGCTACCCCTGCTCATCTCTCTAGTCCCACCTCCTGCCAGTGCTGGGTGATTTTGTCCCAGCCACACTTAGCCATTTACAGTTCTCTGAATCCCTCGCAGTCTCTACCCCATTTGGACTTTGCTATGCAGTGGTCCTTCTGAGTGGATGAATTCCTTTGACCTTCCCAGGTTCTTTCTCAGAGCTCCAGTTACCTGCTTGGTTTTCATCTGGCTGGTCCTGTAATATTCCTGGTGATGCTACAGGACTCTGCTTAAATGTCGCTTCCCCTGGGAAGCCTCCTTCCTCATGCCTCCTACGGGAGTCAACTGCTCTCAAAGCACCTCACATGTCCCCACTAATGGCCACTATGAGTTCTAACTTTATCACCCCAGTGTCTTGAAGTGTGTTATGGTGCTGGGGCCACTGAAGCTACTCAGTAAATGTGTTTTTACTATATATTAGTTTACAGGAGAGGGAAGGACATGCTGCAGATTACTGCTGAGCATGAGTCATCTGAAAGAAGAGAGGGGCTCGGTGCCTGCAGTCCAGTTTTGGACAAGTTAGGCAAAGTCACAGTCCATTACAAGGGACTATGGAGGAGGCGAGGAGAGAACAGGTGTGTGGAATTCCCACCGAAGACTGTCTCTGAAATTTGGAATGATTCCTTGTCTAGGGCAGCAGCATACGCTTTCTGAATTTACCAACTCCTGGAATGAGGACTGCCCACCCTGGATTCCACTCGCGCCAGAGGAAGTTCGGTTCCCCGGCAAGCAGGTGTACCTTGTAGCCAACTGGGGAGCCCTGGAAAACAGGAATCAGCAGTTTTCTTTTTTTTTTTAAAGATTTTTTTAAAGACACAGATAGAGAGAGGCAGAGACACAGGCAAAGGGAGAAGCAGGCTCCATGCAGGGAGCCCGACATGGGACTCGATCCTGGGTCTCCAGGATCACGCCCTGGGCCAAAGGCAGACGCCAAACCACTGAGCCACCCAGGGATCCCAGGAATCAGCAGTTTTAATCATGGTGCTCTTACAATTTTGTATTTTATAAAGCATGAGTTTTTTTTTTTTTAAGCTGTAGGTCATGATCAAGTTTTCTCACAGTTGGAATTTTTTTCCCCCTCAGTCCACTATGTCAAACTTGTCTTTCAAATGTGTTTGTCTGTGACACATCTTCAGTTCACGATCTTCTGTTCTGACATTTTTAGAACTGTAACCAAGATTATAATGTGGCAGAACATGGTAGGTGCAGGTGAGAAATATTTTTAGAGTTTCTTAGAAACAGAAGCCTCATTTTCATGGTAATAATCTAAAGAGCAAGGAAGAAAAAAGACATAGCACAAATAGCCTATAAATTGAATTGATAGAGTTTACGTAGGTTTTTAATAGTTCCACGCACTTTCCCCCCACGTTAATATTTTTTTTTAAGATTTTATTTATTTATTCATGAGAGGCAGAGACACAGGCAGAGGGAGAAGCAGGCTCCACGCAGGGAACCTCACACGGGACTTGATCCCGGGTCCCCAGGATCCCACCCTGGGCTGAAGGCGGGCACTAAACTGCTGAGCCACCTGGGCTACCCCCAACGTTAATATTTTTATTTTTTTATTTTTATTTATTATTTTAAAAGTATTTTTAATATTGCTCTTGATACCTACAGCCTGATTCTCTCAGTAGGGAAGGAAAATACGTCATACCGGGAAAAAGGGAAACCTACTTTTATTTCCTTGTTATTTCTGCCTCTGAGTTCTGCATGGGTCACCCTGATACAGTAACAGGTGGAAAATGGTACCCCCCCCCCCAAACTATATAAGTCAGGATACCTGCAGAGATGTCTCTGGAAAGACCAATTTTTGGAACCAGGTAATATGTACCTGCATCCCAGCTCTGCTACTTGCTGGTGTGTGCCCGGGTGACCCTCTGTGCTGCTGGTTCTTCGTTTGCAGGATTTGAATAACTTCCCTCCCAAGGGTGCGGGCGGCACCGAGTAAGGTGACACATGCGGGGTGTCTGTCGCTACTTGTGGCACACTGTAGGGAGTCAAGAGAGACTAGTTAGGGTCACTTCCAGGGTCTTCCCCAACTTTTAGTCTTTATTCATTTATTGGAAAATATTGCTAAGTGTGCGGTCTGGGGCTTTATGGAGCTAGGGATTATTTCTTAGAACAATGACCCAAACATTTTGTTTCTACAAGGTGGAGCAGCTGACAGATAATCTAAGTAAAATTTTGGGGTGTGGATCCTCCAACAAAATAATCAAGTAGAAGTTGGGTGTTCTGATCCCCTTAACTTCAGCTTCATGAAACTCCACTTCATCGTAAGGCTACCCCCTCCACTGCCTTATAAGCCCCCGATGAAGAGTTGAAGCTAACGGGCCTGTTTGTGGGGGGAGCTGCAGTCTGGTGAGTACCTAGGGGTACCTGCTACCTTGGGCCATGCACCCCACTGCCCTCAGGGGCAGAGACCTGGTTGGGTGGAGGTGCATGTGTCAGGCAATGACCGAATGAGCAAAACCCAACAGAAGTTAATCCTAAGATGCAGAGGAACAACTGACAAGGACACCCGGCTCCTGGGCAGCCCCTGCCTCCTTAATAGGATCAAAACGGATGGTCTTAGGCAGAACCTGCCCTCCTGCCGCCTGTGGAGCCCCGGGAGCTGCGGAGCCTGCCCGCCCGCCTGTAGGCGGCCCCGGAGCACTGCCAGGGCCTCGGAGCCTGCGGAGATGGGGGCGGGGGGGGGCAACACCGAGGAAGCCCACTTCTGAAGAGCAGGAACCGCAGGTGCCCGGGCTGCCCACCCCCCGCCGCAGGTGCCTACGTGCCGCCCTCCGCAGGTGTCCCGGCCACCCACCGCCCTCCACAGGTGCCCCCGGGCCACCCATCGCCCTCCGCAGGTGCCCCGGGCCGCCCCCGCCCGCCGCCCTCTGCCCCCCACAGGTGCCCCCGGGCCACCCATCGCCCTCTGCAGGTGCCCCCAGGAGCCGCCCTAGCATTAGCGAGGAGCCTGCGCGGCTGGAAGCTCCGGCTGCCGCCTCAAGCCGAACCCAGGCAGCCCGGTGCCACCTGTGTCCGCAGACCTTGCAGAGATGGAGGCGGGAGCGGTTAGGATGCAAGGGCACTGCACGCCCACCTCTGATCTGCAACTCTGACATCCAGAAAGTTCTGGAAACTGAACGCCTCCGTGTCCTTGTTGTCTGGGCAGCTTGGTGCCGCAGTCCATTTGGTTAACAAAACCAGGTTTATTTACTTTTTTTTTAAGATTTTATTTATTCATTTATTCGTGAGAGAGAGAGAGAGGGGCAGAGACACAGGCAGAGGGAGAAGCAGGCCCCCTGCCGGTAGCCCGATGCGGGACTCGATCCCAGGACCCCGGGGTCATGACCTGAGCCAAAGGCAGATGCCCAACCACTGAGGCCCCCAGGAGTCCCTACAAAACCAATTTTAATATTCAGGGTTCGATTGCAATAATATGAATCTAGTCATTACAGAGCATTGCCTCAACCTCTGCTGGGGGTGTTATGCATATGATGAATGTATTTTATGTGTGTGTATGTATCAGGTATGACCTTTCTAGGTCCTGAAAAATTATGAATTTTTAAAAACGATTTTATTTATTTATTCATGAGACACACAGAGAGAGAGAGAGAGAGAGAGAGGCAGAGACACAGGCAGAGGGAGAAGCAGGCTCCATGCAGGGAGCCCGATTTGGGACTCGATCCCAGAACCCCAGGATCACACCCTGGGCTGAAGGCGGCACTAAACCGCTGAGCCACCCGGGCTGCCCAAAATTATGAATTTTAAAACAGATCTGACTCCAGTACTTGTATTAACAGATTGAATTAAGATGGCTAAATACCTGGTCGGGTGTAATAGATCTTCTAATTATGTTCGGGTTATCCGAGTGTATGCTTCAGTAAGGCCGAAATGTAATTCTATCTTATGCTTAAAAGAAAAAAGAAAACCTACCAGTTCTTCGGAAAGTTCATTGCATTTCAAAAAGCAGCAGCGCACATCAGGCATAGACAAATGAAAGTTGACCCCTGGTACTCCAGGGAGAGGATGGATGGATTTATTAACCTCTCAAAAATGACACTCGTATGTGACTTAACTAATTATGTTTGTGGCAAGTACAGTGCACGTAGTGAACGCTCTCACTTGTAGGCTCAATTTACTGAGGAATCTGGAGCTGCCCTCTGAAAGTCCGCGCTGACAGATTATTTAGATGGCTTTGAGAATAATCAGTTGGCGTAAAATAATTCCTTTTAAAAAAAATAATTCCTTTTTAAATCACTGTTGCTATAGGATGAGGTGGTTGTTTCCTTGCAGGCCCTGTATCCTCTGTAGTAGTCTGTAGGGGCGCCCCTAGTTACGGCCTCTACTGTTTCTCAGGAGGTAAAGAGTGAGGCTTCAACATGCTGTCTGACACCTAGAAAGCCTCTTTAATCAAACCTGGGACTTCTCCTTGAGAATAAGTTCAGATACGAAGGATTCAGGCCTCCCCCCCATATCCTGTCTGTTCTCACCCCTCTTCCATCCTTCTCCACTTGGGGCCCCAAATCCATATTGAAAACATAGCCTTGTCTTTAGACCTGGAGCAGTAACCCTAATGGATTGTTACTGCTAGTCCCCCAACTTCACTGAAGTCAGACATTATATTAACCACTTAGGGACCTGTAAAACCCTGAAAAATGAACAAAATCAGTATTTGGGGCCACCTAGAGCTGAACATTCCCTGGAAGGCCTTAACGCTTCGATAGAAGTAGCAGCTCCAGGGCATTCCCAGCTGTACCCAGTGGCTGAGCCCAGAGCATTGCTTGGACCACGATCTGACCTGCTCTCTTGCCTGGTTCTTTGCATCATCCATGATGTCAGTGTCTCCTTCCCAGCTGACTTTTTCACTCGGAATCCATCGTAATTCTTGTTAATAGGGATACCTACTATTTACTGAGCATTTAATACAAAACCAGCCACTGAGCATACATTAACCTAAGTCCTCTTTTAGCCCAACTGTCCCAAGACACTCATGATCGAGCACCTGCCAAATGATAGGTTAGCGACTAAGATCTAGGTCCTCACCTATCTCTTCACCTCCTCTAAGAGTTCACTTGGTTCATCCTGAGACTTCTTCATCCGGCACAACAAACATTTATGGGGTACTGAGTCCTTGCTAGTTTGCGGACAGCAGATGCCAAGATGAGATTAGGATTTCAAGAGATTCCCCATGAAGGGAAGAGGGAAGAGGAAGCTGGGGTTGCGGGAAGAACCTTCACAGGGCGATGCAGATCTGTCACCTAGACAAAGGCTTGAAAGCCCGCCAAGAAGTGCCACCAAGAAAGTCCCAGCCAGGCCAGCTGGGAGCCCACATCGGGTGGAAGGGGCCCAGCTCTTGAACCTTCCCTGTACTCCCTCAGGGGCTGGGAGTAGCCTGGAGAGAATGGCCTCAGCAGGAGCACTTGAGGGGCCCCCCAGGTCCAGCAGGCTGTCACTTAAGCACACCCAGCGGGTTCTCGGGGTGCCTCCGTGCCTGCCCCATAAGTGTGGCTTCAGAACGTGGGCAAGGATTTGAGAATTCTTGAAAAATTCTTCTTTAAATACCCATTTCTTTTAAGTCTCAAAGGTTTTTCACTCTTTAAGACTCTCCGGTGTTTACAAGTTTTTTAAAGCAAATGTCACTGGGAAGGAAAAGACTTAATAACATCTTTGTTATCTGATACCTTAGCAAAAGGTGGTTGAAGGCCTGCTGAGAGGACAAGGATGGGCCCCAGGACTTCTGAGCTCCTATTAGTAGCTAATGAGGTGCTAGATAGAGAGAGAGGCACCCTCTCTCATCAGAAGGAATTAAAACTTCCCCCTGCTTTTCTTTAAGAGTTTAACTTCGTCTTTCCACTTTTTAATTATATAGTCGTTTTCTTCATTTCAATGAGAAAATAGTGGCTCCACAGTGAAGCAGCTGACCTCAGTCCTCCCGTGTTGGAAGTGGGAACAGTCACGGATGGGGCGAAGGTCAGGATGCATGGAGCAGAATGACCATGACCCTGTGTGTTCTGCGGCTCCCCACCTTAACCTTTTTTGAGGTCCAGGAGGTTAGAGCACGCATGGGAGAATTTCTTCCACCTGTCTTAAAAAAAAAAA
This sequence comes from Nyctereutes procyonoides, assembly GCF_905146905.1. NCBI lineage: Eukaryota > Metazoa > Chordata > Mammalia > Carnivora > Canidae > Nyctereutes > Nyctereutes procyonoides. The sequence continues at coordinate 7,310,189 of NW_026575137.1, forward strand.
AAAAAAGAGTAAAAAAAATGGTTCTTTTCTTTGCATTCAGCATTAGATGAGCCAGTGACCAACAGACCTAGCCCGTTTCTGGGATGAAAGCTGAGACTAGTGTTCCCACTTCATAGATTTGAGGGGGGGTGGGAAACACAGGCGAGTTAATGGACTTACCTAAAGTCCTACTGTGAGCTAATGGCCAAGACTGTCTTCTCTAGAATCACATCCTCAAAAAAATATAGATATTATTTGGAACAGGGTAGAAATACTCCAATTAGTTCCTTCCAGTCCAATCACTAAACTGTTAACACAGTTTAGTGCCTCTGGTGAGCATAACGCAGATTATCGTTGTAACCTTCCAGGTACAGGATTTTACATCTGTTGCCATGGCAAAGGAGCAAAACCTAAGCTTCTGATTAAAATGAATCCTTTTGTTAAGAAATAATCAAGATTTCTGTCAGAGTTTTTATCACTGTCTTAGTCTTTTCATTTTTTATACTACTCCAGGCCTGGAGCTCAAAGTACCTACTTGAAATCTGCTTTTTGTTGTTTATATAATAAGTGAATTAATTGTGCTCCATCAATTTCTTGGGGCTTTTTTTTTTAGTCGTATAAATGTACTTTAATCATTCTGAATATTTGAATGGTTTTATTTCAGCGATGACAGATTGATGAGTACTGAGGCTATAACATATTTATTTCTCCTAGAATCTTAATTTTACATTTCAGTATTAAAGTTTTTGAGGGATTCAGTATGGAACACACACACAAAAAAACCTATCAAATATGAAAGAGGAATAGGAAATTATAAATTAAATAACTGTCAGCCTAGAATACTAATTGCAGGATAGGCTTCTATAAATCTTTACCTGGAGGCTGTGAATGTTTCAGAAAAAAAACCTTCTGAGGCCAATGTGATCTAAGTGTCTTCTGATCAAGAAATTATGCTTTTTTTGCTACTGTCTGCTTAAAGAGAAATACAGCAGCAATTTAGATGATATATGTCCTCTTCTTTAATTGCTTATTTTTTTGTTCTGAAAAGGTTTCCTTCCAGCAGTGCTCTTAGGGGCACAGTGTTATAATCAAGAGCCTCTGTCCCTCATGGCCTCATGAGGCTGGCACCTGCTGTTTCTCTCCTGAGAAGCTTAACACGGACCCAGGAACGATCAAGGGGCTTTTTGTGTGTGTGTGTGTTTTAAACACTTTTTGATGGGAGGCAGAAGGAAAGGGACACCTGTATTCTAGTCTAGTCTAGAAGAGTTCTGTGACCTGGAGCAAGCTATACTTCTTGTGTGTGGGCCCCATTTCAGAAAGGAGGAATTTAGATTCAGTGATCCCTTCCAGCTCTGTAATGTATTGTCTTTGAATGATTTTCTGATTGCTCATGAAATTTAGTGATTTTTTTGATCCTGAATATTGTTTTCCACCACAACCGACTATATATACCCTGTTATCGTTATTAGATATCTCTCATTCAAAGCGAGACTTTTTAGTAGTTCTATACATTTAATGGAGGTTGAGAATGTTCTCCATTTAGCAAGCTCTGTGTGTATTTAGTGTTTGGCTAAAACCTTATTTGCACTCTTTATGTTTTTTGTGTGTTCACGTTACCTGAGTGTTGAATGAATGCTTTTTAATCTGTACAGCTGTAAAAGCAGGTGGTATATTTTATTTCCTTCTTTAATGCACCCTCACAGTTATATTTACAAAGGGATATTCAGCAAATAAAAGGTACCCCTTTACATATTTTATCCTTTCCCTTTTCTTCCAAGTAAAGATTAATCCATGAGCTTGAAAATAAAGCTTTTGTTTAAAGAAGAAAAAGACACTTATGTGGTGAAAATCATTTGAACATAGAGGTTTGGAAAGGTTTCCTTTGTTCGGTGTTCTCAAACTTTATTATTTTCATACTTATTTATGTGTATTTTACCGTGGTAAGAACACTTAACATGAAATCAGTCCTTTTAAACCTTTAAATGTACCTTATATTATTATTGACTATAGGTACAACACTGCACAGCACATCTCCGCGGCTTATTCATCTTGCTTAACTTGAAACTTAGAGCCTGTTGATTAATGTCTCTCCATTTCCCCCTCCCCACCAGCCCCTGGCAACCCTTGTTCCACTCTGATTCTTTGAATTTGACTATTTTAGATACTTCATATAAATGGAATTATGCAGTCTTTATCTTTCCACGACTGGCATATTGCTCTTACCAAAATATTCTCAAGGTTCATCTGCGTTATCACATGTTACAGTTCCTCTTTTTTAAATTTAAGGCTGAATAATATTCCACTGTCAGCCCACATTTTCTTTATCCAGTCGTCTACCTGTGGATATTTAGGTTGTTTCCATCCCTTGGCTGTTGTGAATAGTGCTACAGTGAACATGGGAGTGCAGGTAGCTCTTCAGCATCATGATTTCAAATCTTTTGACTAAGTACTGAAAAGTGAGATCTTTTAGTAGTTTGGTAGTTCTGTTTAATTTGGGGGGAAACCTCCATACTAGTTGCCTTGATACATCAGTTTGCATTCCCACCAACAGTATACAAAGGTTCCAATCTCTCCACTTCTTTGCCAACACTTAGTGTCTTTGGGTTTTGTTTTGTTTTGTTTTAAAGATTTTATTCATGAGATGCACAAAGAGAGAGGCAGAGACACAGGCAGAGGGAGAAACAGTCTCCTTGTGAGGATCCTAACGTGAGACTCGATTCCAGGACTCTCTGGGATCATGACCTGAGCCAAAGGCAGATGCACAACCACTGAGCCACCCAGGTTCCCCTGGATTGATTTTTTTTTTTTAAGTAACAATCATCCTCAGGCAATATGGTAGTTTTGATTTGCAATTCTCTGATATTTAATGACATTGAGCATTTTTTTTTTCATTTACCTCTTGGTTTTTGATGTGTCAACTTTGCAGAAATATTTATTAAAGTCTTTAGCTCATTTTTAAATTGGGTTATAAGGTTTTTGCTGTTACCTTTACAAGCTTTAGAGATTAACCCTTTATCAGATATGTGCTGTGCAAGTATTTTCTCCCATCCCATTGCTGTTTTCTTCAGTATACAGAAACTTTTTATTTGATAAGGTCCCACTTCCATATTTTTGTTTTTGTTGCCTGTGTTTTTGATGTCACATCTAAAGAAAAATCATTGTCAAGATCAGTATTATGGAACGTTTATCCTGTGTTTTCTTCTGGGAGTTTTACAGTTTCAGGTCTTATATTTAAGTTTTTTAAAACTATTTTGAGTTGATTTCTGTGATTACTGTAAATCTTAAGTATATTTTGAATTCATAGGGTCTGATGCCTCTGCCTTTGTTGTCCTTACTCCGCATTGCTTTGGCTATTCAGGGCCTCTTGTCATTCCATATGAATTATAGAATTCATTTCTGTAAAAAAAATGTCCTTGGGCTTTTGATAAGAGATTACATTAAATCTACAGATCATTTTAGGTAGGATCGATATTTTAATATTAAATCTTCTGGCCCAGGAACGGAGGATATCCTTGCATTTATTTGTAACTGCTTTACTCTCTTTGATCAGTTATTTTATAGTTTTCACCTCCTTGGTGAAATTTATGACTAGGTATTTTATTAAGTTTATGACTTAGGTATTTTATTCTCTTTGATAATATTTTAAAAGGGATTATTTTCTTAATTTCCTTTCCAGATAGTTTGTTAGTATATAGAAATGCAGCTGGTATTTATATGTTGTTTTTGTATCCTACAATTTTATGGAATGTACTTATTCGTTCTAATGTTTCTTTTTTATGGTAGTTTTTTAGGGCTTTTAATATAGATGATCGTATTGTGTTCAAACAGAGGCAGTGTTTCTTCTTTCTTTCTGGTTTGGATGTCTCTTATTTTCTTTTTCTGCCTTAATTGGTCTCGTTAGAACTTCCAGTACTATGCTGAGTAGAAATGGCAAGATTGGGCATTCTTGCCTTGTTATTGATCTTGGAAAAGCTTTTTGTTTTCCACCAATAAGTATGTCAGCTGTGGGATTCTCAAGTATGGCCTTTATTATGTTGTGAAGTACTTTTCTTGCATTCCTAGTTTGTTGAGAGTTTTTATCATGGAAGTGTATTGAATTTACTCAAATTTTTTCTGAATATATTGAGATTATCATGTGATTTTTATCCTTTATTCTGTAATGTGATATATTAATTGATTATCCTGTTAAACTATCCTTGCATTCAAGGGATAAATCCCACTTAGTCATGGCGTATGATAAATTGGGAGTGTTCATTAGTGTTCAATCTTCTGGAAGAGTTTAAGAAGTCTTGGTGTTAATTTTTCTTTAAATGTTTGGTAGCATTCACCATGAAGCCATCTGAACCTGTGTCTGTTGGGAGGTGTTTGATGACTGATTCAATCTCCATATTAGTTATAGACCTGTTCAGATTTTCTGTTTCATCGTGATTATTCATAGTAGGTTGTATGTTTCTAGAAATTTATCCATTTTTTCCTAGGTTATCCAATTTGTTGGAATATACTTGTTCAGAGTAGTCTCTTAGGATCCTTTATATTTCTCTGGCATCCATTGTGTCTCTTCTTTGTTTCTGGTTTTATATTTTAGTTCTCTCTCTCTCACTCTCATCTAGTCAAATATCAATTTATTTCTTAAAAAAAAAATCAATTCTGGGCAGCCCGGGTGGCTCAGCGGTTTAGTGCAGCCTTCAGCCCAGGGTCTGATCCTGGAGACCCAGGATTGAGTCCCACGTTGGGCTCCCTGCATGGAGCCTGCTTCTTCTGCCTGTGTCCCTGCCTCTCTCTGTGTGTCTCTCATGAATTAAAAAAAAAAAAAAATCAATTCTGAGTTTTGTTAATTTTTCTGTTATTTTGCTATCCTTTATTTCATGTATTTCTGTTCTAATTTTTATTATCTTCTTCTGCTAAATTTAAGCATAGCTTGTTTTTTTTTTCTTTTTCTAGCTCCTTGAGATATAAAGTTAGGTTATTTATTTGAGATCTGTCATCCATGTAGGCGTTTCTAGCAACAGATTTTCCTCTTTGTACTGCTTTTTTACATTCCATAAGTTTTGGTATGTTGTATGTCCATTTTGGGGAATCTTATTTTTTTGTTGTTTCTACTTTGGTCCATTGGTTATTTGGGAATGTGTTAAGTTCCACATATTTATGAGTCTTCCAGTTTTCCTCCTGTTATTAATTTCTCATTTTGCACCATTGTGGTTAAAAGGGTTGATGTGATTTCAGTCTTTTTGAAATGAAAATTTCCTTTGTGTTCCAACATATGATCCGTACTGAAGACTTAATTAATTCCAGGTCCTGTGGAAAATAGCATGTGGCAAAAAAGAAGGTATATTCCCAGAATCAGAGGGTGTACCCTCCGCCTTCGACAGAAGAACAGTAATGTCTCTCATCGCTTAAATAAATTTTAGCATTCTCCTGTTAGATGGAATGTTCTGCATATGTCTGTTACGACCATTTGATCTATAATGTGGTCTGGATCTTCCGGTTCCTTATTCATCTTCCGTGTGAGTCTTCTGTCCATTTAGAAAGTGGGTTATTAAAGTGTCCTGGTATTTTTGTCTGTTTTTCCTTTAAGTTTTGTCAGCGTTTGCATCGTATAGTTAGGTGATCTGATATTGCATGTATATACATTTATAACCATTATTTCTTTCTGGTGGATTGGTTGTTTTGTCCTTCTGGTGGATTGGTTGTTTTGTCCTTCTGTAATATCCTTTGTCTCCTGAGGGGTTTTGACTTAGTTTATTTTGCATGGTGTACGTGTACCCACTCCTGCTCTCTTTTGGTTACCACTTGTCCGTAATATATTTTTCCACCTTCTCACTTTCAGGCTCTGTGTGTCCTTAAAACTGAAATGAATGTCTTGTAGAGAACATCTTGTATGTTTTGTTTTGTTTCATCCATTCAGGCTGAATGGATGTGTTTTTATTGGAGAGTTGACTCCATTTGTGTTTAAAGCAATCATTAATAGGGAAAGATTGCCATTTTGTTATTTTCTTTTAGCCTATTCCTTTGTCTGTCTTTTCCTCTTGCTGTCTTCCCTTATATTTTGTTGACTTTTTGGTATTGATAGGATTTGCTTGCTTGCTTTTTCTTTGTGTGACTTTTATGGGTATAATTTTTGTGGATACCTTAGGGCTTACATAAAATGTCTTATAATTATAGCAGTCTGTTTTAAATAGATAAGTTTAATCACACACCAAAACTCTACACTTTAACTTCTCTCCCACCCACATGTTGTTACTGTCACAATTTATATGCATTCATACAGTGTATCTTTTAATGTATTTTTAGTTACAGTTACATTTTAATACTTTTAACTTTGATGCTGGAATTAAAAGTGACTTACCTATCACCGTTATAGTAATGCAGCATTCTGGATTCTATATCTACCTTTATTAATGAGTTTCTAATGCTATAAGGTTGCTATTTAGTATTCTTTTATTTCAACTCGAATAACTATTTTGAGCAGCCCTGGAGACTTTGGAGTGCTAGATGAAAGGAACAACTCTTTCCCCCTATGGGTGGAGGCTGAGAGCTGGAATTTCCATCTTCTCAATCTGTGCTGAGCATCGGGGAGGATTTATGGCATTTACCAGCCCAAACCACCATTTCAGTTTTCCGCAGGTGGCTAGATTGTGCCAGGGCTGTGAGAGCTCCTGGGGGAGTCCTCTTGGAAAAGTTGTGTCGCTAGACACACAAACCAATCCCTTCTCTCCAGTGAGAAAACCTGTAGCTAATCCTGATCCAGTTGGTGCTGTGCTGGGGCTGAGGTCTCTGATGAGAAGGCGTCCGGAAATCTGGCTGCAGTGAGCCTGGTTTCATGTTTGCCCAAAGTGCAGGAGACTTGTGAGTAGTTTTCGGATTTGTCTGTGACGTGTTGCTAAATCATTGTCTTTGCAAGGGGAAGGTAGGAAGGTTCAGGGCTTCTTATTATGCTGCCTTGCTCATGTGACTCTCCTATTGATTCTCTTAAGAATAAGAAACTGGAGCCTCTGTTTTTATTTTTTTTATTTTATTTTTTAAAGATTTTGTTTATTTATTCACGAAAGACACAGAGAGAGAGGCAGAGACACAGGCAGAGGGAGAAGCAGGCTCCATGCAGGGAGCCCGACATGGGACTCAATCCCCGGTCTCCAGGATCAAGCCATGGGCTAAAGGCGGGTGCTAAACTGCTGAGCCACCGGGGCTGCCCCTATTTTTTTTTTTTTTTTTAAGATTTTATTTGAGTCTCTGATTTTAAAGCCCATTTCATTTCTAGCATACCAAGTTGCTTATTTCTTGAAACTTCCTAGATTGTTCTGGTACAAAACATATCACTATTGAGATATATATAGAAAAGGAATGAATTGAATTATCTACTTACAAATGCAAAGGAGCTTTCCTCTCTCTCTCCCCACGTGTGTATAATACACGTACTGTAAATTATATTCTATGAATATTCAGGCTTAACAATGGGCAATATAAATTAAATTGAAACCAAAATATATACTTCTCAATCAAAAAGTTTAGTAATGTCCATTATTCACAAACACAGAAAAATGAACACTCTCAAACACAATAATGGGACTTTACGTGTTGGAGGGTGGGTTTGGTGATGTTTGTTGAAGACTACAAATGCTTAATAATTCAACTCCTAGAAATTTGTTTAAAGAATTTAGTATATGTGTAAGGGATCTTCCTCATGTAATAGTTTCTAATATTTGTTATAAACCAAATGTCCAACAGTATGGAATTGAATGAATAAATGATGAATATAATAGAAAAATACCATTTAGCCATTAAAAATTATATTGCAAATGAATATTTATGGATATGGTAATATGCATGCATTTTTAAGTCCAAATACCTAATTAAAAATAAGCACATAGTTGTTTTTAGAAAATTAAAAATATAGATGTGCTAATAACTTGGAAGTATAAAATACCATAAGATTCACCAATTTGGGGTGCCTGGGTGGCTCAGTCAGTTAAATGTCTGCCTTTGGCTCATGTCTTGATCCCAGCGTCCTGGGATCAACCCCCGAGTCAGGCTATCTCCTCAGCAGGGAGTCATCTTCTCCCTCTCCCTCTCCCTCTCCTCCATCTCCTCTACTTCCACCTCTCACCCCAGCTTGTGCGCACTCTCTCTCTCTCTTTCTCTCACTCACTCACTCATACTCTCTCTGAAATAAATAAAATCTTTTTTAAAAATTCATCAGTTATAAGTCTATGGTTAAATAACTCTCAGTAAATTTGTGGATTTGAACAACCACTACAACAATCTAGATTTAGAATATTCTTTTTCCTAAGTTTTTAATTTTAATTCCTATGTCTTAATAGTGTTATATTTCACATGTACAGTAGTGAGATTTGACAATTTTATACATTACTCAGGGCCCATTATGATAAGTCTCCTCTTTAATCTCCATCACCTATTTCACACATCCCTCCACCCACCTCCCCTCTGCTAACCAATTTGTTCTCTGTAGTGAAGAGTATTTCTTGCTTTGTCTCTTGCTTTTTTTCCTTTACTCATTTGTTGTGTTTCTTAATTCCATACATAAATGAAATGATATGACATTTGTATTTCTCTGATTTCACTTAGCATAATACTCTCTAGCCATCCATGTTGTTGAAAATGTCAAGATTTCATTCTTTTTGTGGCTGAGTAATATTCCATTTCAAACACACATACACCACATCTCCTTTATCCATTCATCTATTGATGGACACGTGAGCTGCTTCCATGTTTGGCTACTGTAAATCATGCTGTAATAAACATAAGGGTACATGTATCCTTTGAATACATATATATTTTTAGTTCTTATATCACTTATTTCTGCTGTATTCTTTATTATTCTCTTCCTTCTGCTTGTTTTGAGTTTTATTTGTTCTTTTTCTAGCTCTTTTAAGTGTAAGGTTAGATTGTTTGAGACTTTTCTTGTTTCTCGAGGTAGGCCTGTGTTGCTATAAACTTCCCTTAGAACCACTTTTGCTGCGTCCCAAAGATTTTTGGGCTATTGTATTTTTTTTTTAATTTGGACTATTGTATTTTCATATCCACTTGTTTCCATGTAATTTTTGATTTCTTGTTGGATTTCTTGGTTGACTCCTGAATTGTTTAGTAGCATGTAATTAGCTTTCATGTATTTGTGGTCTTTCCAGTTTTTTTCTTGATATTGTTTCTTGAGATTGAGATTGATTTCTTGAGATTGATTTTCCATAGCATGTGGTCAGCAATGATGCATGGTATGAGTTTGATCTTTTTTGAATTTGTTCCAACTTGTCTGTGCCTTGTGGTCTAGTCTGGAGAATTTTCTATGTAAACTTGAAAAGAATATGTATTTTGTTGTTTTAAGGTAGAATGTAATGAATGTATCTGTTAAGTCTATCTGGTCCACTGTGTTATTCAAAGCCACTGTTCCCTTGTTGATTTTGTTTAAAATGATCTGTTCATTGCTGTAAGTAGGGTGTTAAAGTCCCCTATTATTATTGTGTTACTATCAATTAGTTACTTTATTATTAATTGTTTTATGTACTGGGGTGCTCCTATATTGGCTGCATAAATATTTGAAATTGTTCTATCTTTTTGTTTGATTGTCCTGTTTATTATTACATAGTGTCCTTCTTGTTACCTTCTTTGTTTTACAGTCTGTCTGATATAAATATTTCTACCCTGTCTTTCTTTTTCACATCCATTTGCTTTCCTTTCACATCCATTTACATCTCCTTACTTTCAGTCTCCAGGTGTCTTTACGACTGAAACAAATCTCTTGTCGGCAGCCTACAGATGGATCTTTTTTTTTTTAATCCACTCTGTCACCCCATGTGTTTTGATTGGAGCTTTTTATCCATTTATATTCAATGTAATTTTTTTTTGAGAGTGGGAAAATGAGAGAGTGAAGGGGCAGAGTGAGAAGGAGAAAGAGAATCTGAAGGCGGCTTCATGCTCAATGCAGAGCCCAGCGTGGGGCTTGATCCTGAGATCATGACCTGAGCCAAAATCAAAGGTTGGATGTTCACCTGACTGAGCCAATCAGAGTAATTATTGATAGATATGTATTTATTGCCATTTTGTTACTTGTTTTGTGGTTGTTTTTGTAGTTTTTCTCTGTTCCTTCCTTCTCTTGCTTTCTTTCATGGTTTGCTGGCTTTAATGAAACACCTGGATTCCCTTTTCTTTATTCTCTGTGTATCTTTTACTTTGTTTTAATTTGTGGTTACCATTAGGTTTGTATAAACATCCTTTGCATATAGCGGTCCATATGAAGTTAATGGTTGCCTAAGTTTAAACCTATTCTTTACTCCTCTCCCCATTTTAGGTAAATGGTGCCATATTTTACATTCTTTCATTTTATGAATCGCTTGTCTGGTTTTCACAGAAATAGTTATTTTTACTTCTTCCATGTTTCCCACTTTTCATACTCTGAGTTACAGTCTTTCCTTTTCACTCAGAGTCTACTGTTTCTCATAGGGCTGGTTTGGTGGTCATGAATGACTTTCATTTTTGTCTCAGAAACTCTTTATCTCCCCTTCTATTTTGAATGATAGCCTTGCTGGATAGAGTAGTCTTGGTTGCACATCTTTCTTTTCAGCACTTTGAATGTTACCATGCCACACTATTCAGGCCTGCAACATTTTTGTTAATCCACTAATAGCTTTATGAGATTTCCCTTGCATGTAAGTATCTGCTTTTCTCTTGCTGTTTTTACATTTTTTCCCTCTATAACTGCTTTTTGCCATTTTAATTACTATGCGTCTTGATGTGGACCTCCTTGGAGTAATTTTTTTGGAGGATCTCTGTGCCTTTTGGATCCTGACATCTGTTTCTTTCCCCAGATTAAGGAAGTCTGCAGATACTATTTCTTCAAATAAATTTTCTACTCCCTTTTCTCTTTCTTATTCTTCTGAGTTCCCTTTGATATGAATGTCATTATGCTTAATGGCATCACCGAGTTCCCTAAGTCTGCTCTGGGCATAATTCTTTTATCTCTTCACTTACTCAGCTTGATTACTTTTCATTACTCTTGTTGTCCAAGTCATTAATTCATTCCTCTGCTTCCTCTAGCCTGCTATTTATTCCATCAAGTGTAGTTCTAATTTCAGTTAGTATGTTCTTCATCTCAGATTCATTCTTTTTTTTTTTTAATCTCTGTGTTGAGGTCTCATTGATGTCCTCCACTCTTTTCTCATGTCTATGAGTATCTTTATGATCATTACTTTAAATTCTCTATTAGCCACATTACTTATTTCCATTTTGCTTAGTTTCTTGCTGTGATTTTGTCTTTTCATTTTCTTTCAAAATGCATATTCCTCTGTCTCTGGATTTTGCCTAAATATCTATGTGTGTCTCTGTTTGTTATAAAAGTAAGCTATGTCTGTTATTCTTGAAAGAAGTGGGCAGGACAAGCACTGGTCCTCTTCACAGGGTAAGCCCAGCTATTGTAAAGACCCAGCCTGCTGGGGTGTTCTGTGAGGTGTGTGTGGGTAAGTATGGGGAACTTTAAGCTGCATGTGCTGGTACTCTACCTCTGGGGAGACCTGACCATCTGGGCCATTCCACAAAGTGCATGTAGGAAATATTTTAAGGTGTGGGCAACCTCTGTGGAAGGTAGGAAGATACAGGTTTGGCAAGGTTGGTGCCTGACTTCTGGAGGAGGGGACCCACAGCTCAAGGACTGGTGGAGGTGGGGCATGGTATGAATAAGTGAGATAGTGAATGCCAGCACCACACTGGGGGTTTGGGAAGGAAATGGTGCCTGCCATCTCTTTTGTTCCTGGAGAAGTCCCTTAGCAAACTCTGAGATTAGTAACTAACGCTCCCTCCTGTGTACCCCATGCATTTTTCTAACTGCTGCTTCTGTGCTGTATTTCAGTAGGGCTGTTTGTTGTGCTCTTTAAGGGTGGAGGACTCAGCTTCCCATGACCCTCTGGGTTTTGCCAGAACTGAGCCTGCTAATTTTTAAAGTTCTGGCCTGTAAGTCCTGCTTGTTGTAAGAACTCATAAAATTCAGCCCCACTGGTTTTCAAAGCCAAATTCTAAGGGAATTCGTCTTCCCCATGCAGGTTCCCCAGTGTGATAGTCTGTTTCTCTCTCTTCAGTGTGTCCATTGTTCGTTCCCTCCCTCCTCCTTCAGGTGGCCAGACTCAATAGGGTTTAGCTCCCCACTGTCTCTGTCTCTGCCCTCCCAGTCCTGTTCAGTGTGGCGTCTTCTCTCCATTTAGTTGCAGAGTTTGTTCTGTCAGTGTTCAGGTTGTTTTATTTTTGGTTATTTGCACTGATGTCAGTGTTACTTAGTTGTATCTGTGGGATGCAGTGAGTTTGGGGTCCTCCTACTCTGCCATTTTCCCTAGGCGTCCTTAGAATAATCATTTTAACATCTTGTATTGCTTATTTGTATTTTCTGATTCATGGTGAACAAATTGTTACTTTGAAAGAAAGTTATCTTTTTAATTTAAAAATTTAATACAGCTGTATCTATAGAAAATGTGTCCTAACTTTTCAGCCAGTTTGACCTATAATAGTAGATTTTTAGGGTACAAGTCAGCAGATTTTTAAAGTAGAGTTAGGGGATCCCTGGGTGGCTCAGCGGTTTGGTGCCTGCCTTTGGCCCAGGGAGCGATCCTGGAGTCCCAGGATGGAGTCCTGCGTCAGGTTCCTGGCATGGAGCCTGCTTCTCCCTCCTCCTGTGTCTCTGCCTCTCTCTCTATGTCTATCATAAATAAATAAATCTTTAAAAGAAAAAAAAAGTAGAGTTAGTTTTGGGATGCTTGGGTATCTCAGTTGGTTAAGCATCTGCCTTCAGTTCAAGTTATGATCCCAGGACCCTGGGATCCCATGTTGGGCTCCCTGCTCAGCTCTCTCTGCCCCTCCTCCCTCTGCTTATGTGCATGCTCTCTCTCTCTCTCTCTCTCTCTCTTTCTCAGATAGATAAATCTTTAACAAAATAGAGTTGGGTTTTTAAAAAAATTTTTATTGGAGTTCAATTTGCCAACATATAGCATAACACCCAGTGCTCATCCCGCCAAGTGCCCCCCACTCGGTGACCATCACCCAGTCACCCCAACTCCCTTCCCACCTCCCTTTCCACTACCCCTTATTCGTTTCCCAGAGTTAGGTGTCTAATAGAGTTGGTTTTTGTCAAGTTTTTTTTTTTCCCCATGGAACAATTACTACTCATTCATGAATAAAAAAGTCAAAACTTACCTACTAGGCTATGTAACTTTAAGACCTTAATCTCTTTTGACAAGTTTGTGAGGCTTAAGTAAAGTAATCATAGAAAATAATAAGCAGTGTTTGTTATGGTAGTGTTGGAGTAATAGATTCCTTGAATAACCCTTTTGTTTAAACAAAATAATGATGGGCACAATATATTTTTTAAATTCCTAAATGTATCAGATACCTAGAAAGACAGTAAAGACTCCTAATGGGCCAAAATCTAAGCGGGACCTCAAAAAATAGGCAGTGCAGGGAAGTTGACTTTAATCCTAAGTTTTACTTTTAAAAATTTCAGAACACCATGGGAAAGGCAGAAGGCCTAGCCATGCTCCCAGGGAGGCTCTCCAAGGAGTGCCCTATCTCCATGGTAAAGATTCCAATAAAAAAACCACCTTCATAAACTTGGAACCCAAAAAGTTTCACTGTTCACAAAAAGGAAAGGTACTCCTAATGGTCCTGAGGACCAAATAAACAAAGGGTAACTGAAAATTGTAAGTCAGCCCTTATGAATTTTCAAGCCAAATTTAAACTTCCTGTTTAGTGATAATAGCCTCAAGCCAAGAATTTAATTTAAAATTGTTCCAAGATAAGCAATTACTAGATAAGCATAAACTAGACCAAAGTAAACCAAATCCTCTTTTAATCCTCTTAATCTTGTCCAATAGGTTCCAAAGACTAATCTTGCAAATAATGTGTGCTGATGTTGTTTAAAAATCTCAACACACAGTCCAAAACTGTGTACATTGAAAATATCAGGCAGTGGATAAATATGTTAATATATCAATATATGATGGGGTTAAAAATGTGAAAAATTGAGTAAGAGTATACAGAAAAAGACCAAGAAAATTTGAGAAAGAACAAAAAATAGGTATGGGTCAAAAATATATAGCCGAAATTAATATACCAGGATACTAGCTTCGCAGTAGGTTCTGTGTAACAAGAAAGAATAAGGGAACTTGGAAGACAGAACTGAAGGTATCACACAGTGTGATTCAAAGAGACAAAGATATATATAAAGTATAAAAGATTAAGAGACAAAGAACTGAGTGAGAAGCTAAAACATAGAATCAGAGTTCTTGGAAGATGAGGAAGAGAGGTTAGCAGGAAAAACAATAAAAAAATCATATCTACAAACCATTAGTTAGAATATCTATAGAAACCTAACTTATGTTAGATTTGGCAAAAATGTATGGAAGAAGAGTAAATATTAGAAATTTTAACTTTGGCCCCAAAAGAATTTCATAAACAAGGTACAGAACACAGTAATATATCTATAATATGGTATAACTGATCATTTTAACTTCATCATATTCACTTTATCATATGCTTCAAAAAATAGCACTTGGAAGTTGAAAAGAAAATGAAAAACAGGAGTATGTGTTTGTAAAACTCAGCTATCAAAGGACTGATAATCAAGAACATTTAAAGAAGTTTTATAAAACAAGAAAGAAAAATCAGAGCACATAATAGGAAAAAGAAAAAAAGCAAAAATACAGGACAAATACCTTCCAAAGGGAACAGGGGAAAATCCAATAAAGCCTGCGAAGAATTACTGAAACCCACATCTAGTCCCACATCTAAAGTGCAATGTCAGATAATTTGTCCAAGCTAGTGGAGAACTTCAGGGGACCCATGCAGAATATTGATCCCTTGCACTTTAGAGTTTAAGGGACTTTGGGAGAGATTGATCACTTATTTGTGGTGAACTCTAAAGGTGAGAGCATGTGATTGCAACTTCCTCTGCCTTGTGGCACAGAGAAGAGCGCATTTGCAGGGTTAGCAGACACATGTCCAGTGGGAGCTGGAACAAGGGTTCCTCAAGAGGGAAAAGAAGATAAAATATCAATACTTCTCCTATTTAAGAAGTTTTATTATATTGCATCTAAGTGTTGATTTCTTTATTTTTTGAAATATTTTATTTATTCATGAGAGACACAGAGACAGAGAGAGAGGCAGAGACACAGGCAGAGGGAGAAGCAGGCTTCATGCAGGGAGCCCGACGTGGGACTCGATCCCGGGACTCCAGGAACACGCCCTGGGCTGAAGGCAGGCACCAAACCGCTGAGCCACCCAGGGATCCCCTGATTTCTTTATTTATGCTGTTTGGCACCTGCTGTGATCGCTGAATCTGAGATACCATAGCTTTGCTCATCGCTGCAAAACTGTCCACTCTTGCCTCCTTCTTCACCTCTTAGAACTCTACAGAAAGACCTTCTCATTTTCTCTGTCTCTCCTATTGCATATTATCTGTCTTTGTGCTTGTATTTGGATCATTACTTCAGATTTATATTCTATTTCCCTAAACCTCTCTTTATCTGTATCTAATCTGATATTTACTCTGTTCATTGAGTGTTTCAGTCTTTTTAAGTTCATATTGCTTCTTTTGAAATCTGCCTGGCTTTGTGTCATACTCTTTCCTTTCTCATGTTTTCAATTACCCTTTTTAAAAAAAATTATTGAGCATTGAAGCATGTTTTTGTAGATACTTTTTTATTCTCTTTTTCTTTGTGCAATATGGATACATAGTTAGATTGAATTTTTTTAAGCTATGAATTCATATGTGGATGAGTGAATTGTTGGGTATTCTGAGAAATGTGGTTAATGATTGTTTTTCCTAAATAAAGAATATATTTTTTGTTTCTGACTGGAGCCCCAGGATATTACTAATATAGAACTACTTTAATCTCTCAGTTTAGGAATTCTCTGCATCTTGCAGGTAAAGGAATTGAACTTCAGACTCTAATGTGAACTAAGCTTTGGTTGGAAGTTTTCAAGAATGTTTTGCACCCATAGCTAGGCCTGAGACAATTTGTCATCTTTCTTTATGAATCATGTTCTTTTGTCTCTTCTACTTCCAGCTCTCCCCAGAGTTATAATCTGAAACTTGAAGCCTCTGGCTCAAGAAAATGCCTAAAGGACAGCAAGGATTTCAGTGCTAGATTATAACACTAAAGTCTGTGTGTCTGTTTCCTCTTCACTTGGGGGCGCTGCTAGGTTTTTTTTTTCTTTCTTTCTTTCTTAGAAGCTCTGCATGCATTTATTTATCATGCTTTAATATTTTTGTGAAAGAAGTATTTTTTAGGAAATTTAACAAATTCTGTTGCCAAAAGTGGAGCTTCCAGGAATTTATTTTTAAAGATTTTATTTATTTATTCATGAGAGACACAGAGAGAGAGGGAGAGACACAGGCAGAGGGAGAAGCAGGCTCCATGCAGGGAGCCCGACGCTGGACTCGATCCCGGGACCCCAGGATCACGCCCTGGGCTGAAGGCGGTGCTAAACCGCTGAGCCACCTGGGCTGCCCGAAATTTTTTAATGTAAATATTACTTTCCAATTTACAATTTTGAAAATGTATTCAGAACTGGTTGTAAGTAATCTGTATCATCATCTAAAGGAGAATATAATAGATTTTTATAACCCATTTTTCTTGTGCTCCCGGATGGTTCCCTGCATATTCTTAGTCACATAGGAGTTAGGGGGTCTTTGCTATTTGTGATCCACCCAGGATGTGTGTGTGTGTGGTTGGGGGTGGTCAGCAGGTTGCATTAGTTTAGTTACCTTGTGCCATAGAGACACGTCTACCATGAATGCTTGACTCATTGTTCAGGATGCATCTGAGGATTTCAGCCTCCAGCTGAAGCCTATCCAGATATTTCTAAAGTGAACCAGAAGACCTTAACACAAACCTGATTTTAAGAAAGGCGAGCCGTGGCTATGATTTCAGTCCATAGCCAGTTTCTTCTTATGTCGACCAGTCATTTTCTAGAACACTCAGGAAAAATATTCAGTGTTGTCTCTCAGTATAACATTTCAGACTTTGGGACACCTGGGTGGCTCAGAGGTTGAGCGTCTTGTTTTGGCTCAGGGCATGATCCTGGGGTTCTGGGATCGAGTCCCACATCGAGCTCCCAACAGGGAGCCTGTTTCTTCCTCTGCCTATGTCTCTGTCTCTTTCTCTGTGTGTCTCATGAATAAATAAAATCTTTAA
This sequence comes from Nyctereutes procyonoides, assembly GCF_905146905.1. NCBI lineage: Eukaryota > Metazoa > Chordata > Mammalia > Carnivora > Canidae > Nyctereutes > Nyctereutes procyonoides. The sequence continues at coordinate 7,327,354 of NW_026575137.1, forward strand.
AAAAAAAAAAGTTCCAGACTTTAAAATGTGAAAGACATAGGGACACCTGGGTGGCTCCATCGGTTAAGTGTCTGCCTTGGACTCAGGTCATGATCTTGGGTTGCTGGGATCCAGCCCCTTTCAGGCTCTCTGCTTAGTGGGGAGTGTGCTTCTCCCTCTCCCTCTGCCCCATCCCACCTGCAGGCATACTCTGTCTCTCAAATAAAATCCTTTAAAAAAATCTTTTAAATGTGGAACACATAAAGTATGAAGTTACAGGTACAAAGAGATTGTTTATATTTCTTGTTGTTAGCCACTTCTGTATTGAAATGTACTGAAACCCCGTATTCCATCGGTCTCTAGGGCACATACATATTTACTTTTTCACATTTATGAAATGGGAATACGTCTTGCACTTGATGGTGGATGAAATTGAATTGCAAATATTTTTTTTCTTAGTGGCATACAAAATACAAAAAAAAATGCATCTCATAATGGCACTGTATGTTTGATGAAATATAATATTTTAATTTTTTAAAGTCTGGCAAAAATCTTTGTGTATTTATTATTCTGAAGAAGTTATTATTCCCAGGAATAATTTTTCCTGAACAGAAAGTTACTGGAATGTTTTGGTATTCTATCCATAACTGGACCACAAAAGCAAGTTAAATCCAAAAACATGTCTGTGCTCATATGTATTAAGTCTCTACTATTTTCCATATATTATGCTGTTTGGAAATGCTCCTAAAACTTTAATACTTGATTACTCCTCTGTCATAGGATTTGTTTGGATCAAAGACAAGGATAATATGTCTTTGAAAGTTGAAAGATAATAAACGACGTTTTGAAGATGTATTTGCCTCTGAAAAATTCAGTAACTTAGACATACTAACTCAACATATTTTAAGATTGTGGTTAAAATAGAACTATCCATCTGACACATACATACACTGTTTAGGAGGAATCAGATTACAAGTGTGTGTTACCTTTGAGGTACTATGTGCTTAAAAATGATATTCAAAAAGTATGTGAGCAATAAGGTAGAAAGCATCATATTTATGGGGAAGAAATTTTATTTGCAACATCAACAAACATAAATTTAGCCCAAATTATGTGTAAATATAGCTCTGTGCTCTTCATGCTGAAAAATTTAACATTTGGTTCTATGTTACACTCCAGAAAAATACAGGCTAGCAGTTGAGAAGATAGTATAGGAGAGGTGATAAAAATTACTAATTTGGAAGTGTTTACAGATTTTCTTGTCCTACTGCCTGCCAAAGATTCCTGTATTTTACAGCCCTTAACTGTCTACTCCCACAATCTCTCAAAAATATGAGGATAGTGTATCCCTACCAGGCTGGCTCCTACACATAACTTTCGTAAAAATAAAATTAAAAGGAGGAGATTCATGCAAATCATATGTAGAACTTAATGATTATAGGCAAACTCTTCAAACCACCACCCAGATCAAGAAACCAAACAAACCTACCAGCTTCCCCAGCCCTTCCATGTGCCTTGATCTAATTATCTTCCCTCCTCCTGAATGTAGTAACCAAATGGATTCCTCTAGTGATCATTTCCTTGCATTTTATTATGGCTTCATCACACTAATATTCATCTCTGAAAACTATAGTTTAATTGTGCCCCTTTTTATGTGTGTTAACATGTCTTTTAAATTATAGGTTACCCTGCAGTCCTTTAGAGGGATGAGGTACTCATGGATTAGATTTTGCTGATTGCCTTCTCATTGTGCAGTTCCTGTTCATCTAACAGAAGAAAGTGGCTTCTGGGGATTTTAATGATAATCCAGTTTTTAGGTTTTTGAGATTTTGTGTTTTTTTTTTCCCCGTATGTCATTTGCTCTTTAAGTCTAAGTACACAAAGAATTTTTGCTTTGTCTTTTAAAGCCCAATAATTGTACAGAAATACGTCTTGATGTTTGTTCTGATTTGATATTCTTAGGTATGTGATGTGCTTTTTTCAATCTAAAATTACCAAGAGGCAGGAATTCAGTAAAAGCATTTATTTGGGAACAAAGAAAGAATTGCCATTTGAGGTACACAGATTTGGGCAGCAATCCAAACAGTGTCTCACTTGGGAGCAAAAGTTAGGGATTTTTAAAGACAAAAAGAGAATGCCTGTGTAAGTTGTTTACCTGTACAAGCTGTTTACAAAGAATTTTGGTTGATGTTGGAGACAGAATACTAATCTTGCCTAACCATAATTAGTCGCTAAGGCTATCACTAAGCAAAAGTCTCTCACTGTGGCAAGTTACAAGTGTTATTCTTGCAGAGTCCTTGATGTGTGGTTTAGCCCAATTTAAAAGTATATGGTTCCGGGATCCCTGGGTGGCGCAGCGGTTTGGCGCCTGCCTTTGGCCCAGGGCGCGATCCTGGAGACCCGGGATCGGATCCCATGTCGGGCTCCTGGTGCATGAGCCTGCTTCTCCCTCTGCCTGTGTCTCTGCCTCTCTCTGTCTCTGTCTCTGTCTCTCTCTCTCTCTCTATCATAAATAAATAAAAATTTTTTAAAAAATCTTTAAAAAAAAATAAAAGGATATGGTTCCATGTGAAGTCGTGTGTAAGGCTCACCTCCTTATGACCTCCTGGCTCCATTTGAAAACACCTCAATACACATGACTTCATTTTATTTCACCTTTCATGCTTTGAATATCTAATTTCAAATATTTTTTTAAATCTTTTTATTTCAGAAAAGCATTCTTGAATAATGGGTTCTAGTATTGGTACTGTTCTTTTGCTAATTTCTATACTTCTTTAAGAGCTCTATTATAAATGTGTTGGGTGTTCTTTGTCTATGTTCAATATTTGTTATGCCCTCTCCAATCTTTTTACTTTTCTCGGTTTCTTTTGATTTTTGAAGATAGCTTCTTTTTCATTTTCATTTATTAAGGTGTTACCTGTTATATTTATGTGTTCTTGTGTTCCTTCTAATTTAGATTTCATTTCTGAAATAATTTTCTTCTCTAATTCTCTTCTGAATTTTGTCACCTTGTGTCTGAGCTAATCTAACTCTGATACATGTTGTTCTTTCACTTCTTCATTTTCTTTTTTCAATGTCTTTTAGCTCATTTAAAAATACTTGGTTATACATTTGATCTGTTTAGTGAGCTCTGTCTTTCTGGTGTGCCTTCATTATCTGCAGGAATGCTGTTTTTCCTTTAATATCCTTTTTCTTATAATAACAAAATAGAAGTTAACCTTAATAATTTTCTGTTGCCCACTTTATAAAGAATATTAATTTCCCTGAATTTTTCAAAGATCACTGTGTTCAGAATGTTTTTTTTCTAGCTTCATAGAGCTCCCTTGTAGGTGGTTGTCTTGTAGTATTAAAAAAAATATAGTGACTTTCCTTCTAAGAGTTCCTGGCGCTGTTCCTGTCCCCTACTTTGAACTAAATCTTTATATCTGTGACCCCATCCTGCTCAGTTTTGATTTGACACCCAGCAGTTTCCCTTCACTGTAGGGCTCTCTTAGCATATAGTATTAGCTAGTTGATTTTTAGAGTTCACAGGGCTGGGGTGCCTGGTTCGTTCAGTCCATTGAGCCTCCAGCTCTTAATTTCAGCTCAGCTCATGATCTTGGGGTCATGAGATCGAGCCCCACATCGGGCTTCATGCAGAGTTTGCTTGGGATTCTCTCTTTCACTCGCCCTCCGCCCCTCCCTCCTGCTGGCACTCTAAATAAATAAATAACATCTTAAAAAAAAAAAAAAAAACAAGCTCACAGAGCCTCCACAATTCCAGCCCCAGTAGGCTTTATTAGGATGTTTTATTTTCATAAACATGAAAATAAAATGGATTTTTTGGATAAAATTCCTCCTGGGTTTAGCTGCTTCTCAAGTTAACCCATTTTGCTTTCTAGTGAATATTTGTTGGCTGTTTTGGAGTTCTCTCATCCAGGTCTGTCAATGTATCCCATGATTTCTGTTTGTTTCTTCTTAAACATCCAGTGATACCATCAGTGAAGATCTTGTGTCTGTCAGTAATTTAGTTCTTACCCATTTGTCATTGGAGTTTCATGATAATACCTTGAAATCTAGTTTTATTGCATTTGTTGTCTATGGGAGTTTTTGTTGTTTTTATGTTTGTTCTGTCTTTATGAGAGGATTCCAAGAGTTTCAAAAGCTATACCACCAACATGGCCATCTTCTCCAGATCCTGTTGTTGTTTTGTTTTGTTTTTGTTGTTGTTGTTATTGTTGTTGTTGTTTCTGGTTTCTACAATTCTGTGATGCAGAATAAGGAAATTGGCCTTGATGAATGGAAGCGGAATTACAGTGGCTTGAGGAGAAGGGAAGAAATCTTAGCCAGTATACATATGAAGATATGGGAGAGAAAAGAGGAAAAGGAAGTAAAATCAGACTACAGGTTGAGAAGTAATTTTGAAAACGTTCTGGAAAATGAAATGCCCTGGAAGAGGATACAGCTTGTAGGATTCAGAAATGATAAAGAGGAATGCAGGAAGTGTTGCTTAGATAGGTATATTGGGGCCCCTGTACTATCCTGGATGAGAAACAAGAATAGAAACACTTTCTAATTACTTTCGCAGTTGAACTCTGGATTTTTACCTGACCTTCTCAAAGACTTAATTCCATGGGTCACAGCTTCAATATAGTAAGAAATAGGTGTATAAAAGGTATACACTTCTGAACAAGCAGGGTAGGAGATGTGCAGTACAAAATATATAAAGGCGTGCCTGGGTGGTGCACTTGGTGCAACCAAGTGTCTGACTCTTGGTTTCGGCTCAGGTCTCATCTCAGGGTTGTGAGATCAAGCGCCATATCAGGCTCTGTGCTCAATGCAGAGTCTGCATGGGTTTCTCTCTCCTTCTCCCGCTGCCCCGCCCACTGTACTCTCTCTCTCAAATAAATAAATAAATCTTTTTTGAAAAACCAAGTACATATAGAAGGAACTCTTTTGTAGCTTAATATTTATGAAGTTTAATATTTGTGAAAGTTTAATATTTGTGAAGATCCTGCTATACACTGAACACTGACATAGATTCTAGCAAAATTCTGAAGTGAACTATTCTCGCAACATTCAATCTCAGGCTTGTGAATTTTCAGCCAGTTATCTGTTCATTACACTCTGTAACATTGTTCCTCCAATGGACAGATAGCAATGATGAACATTTATCGGAAACTAGAAGCTAGACACCTTACCATGTGCTTTACAGGCTATATTTCATTCAATCCTCACAAGTTTATGAGCTTGGCACTATTATTATCTATAGTTAGGAAAACGGGGACTGAGGTCCAGTACTTCCCCAGGCTCACACTGCTGTTGAGTGGCATAAACACTGATTAGGACTTATGTGTAACTGTCTTCAAACCCAGATTCTTAATTACCACCCTGTGTTATTAGATGTGATGAATGGGACCCAAGTCTTCATCTTTTACCTATTAACCCTCAAATTTGGGCTGACTCTGTTTATGTTTCCACATTTGAATCCAGGTATTTTTTTTTTAACCAAAATTCTACTTGTTTGAGGATTACTTCCAAGCAGAATGGGATTATTCTTTGGGAAAAGACATTTAAGGGGCCATATGTTCTTGTTAGAGTCTCCTGGTATGAAATAGCAGTAGAAGGAGCCAGAGGAAAGAAGCCTACATGAGATCAATCTTTGGGATCCCTGGGTGGCTTAGCGGTTTGGCGCCTGCCTTCGGCCCAGGGCGTGATCCTGGAGACCTGGGATCGAGTCCCGCATCGGGCTCCCTGCATGGAGCCTGCTTCTCCCTCTGCCTGTGTCTCTGCCTCTGTGTGTGTGTGTGTGTGTGTGTGTGTGTGTGTGTGTGCCTCATGAATAAATAAATAAAATCTTAAAAAAAAGAGATCAATCTTTGATGACTCTGGGATGAGCCCTCTACAATGGAGTTCGTCAATGTAAAGATCTTTAATAATAGAACTCCTCTCTAAAATATTTTCTGATTTCGAACTACAGAATAGGTCAACACAGGGCTTAGAAATTAGTTTATTGGTAATTTAATAACATTTTATTCTAAAACTGTAGCCTTGTTTTCTCTTTCACTAGCCTGAAAAATTTATATTTCCTTTAATCCTTGGGGCTCTGCAGTGTGAAAAATATGTTAATCTCTTGTGCTGCTATCTAAAATTTCTAACTATCTATCTGGAATTAACCTCAGTCTATTTTTTCAATAGTTTGAGTTTTGGATTAAGGACCAGTTTTTTTCCCCTTATGATCAAGGGGTAGCACATAACAGCCAATCTTCATATTGACTCAAAAAACTAAATACTCCAAAACCGTAAACCCACACGCCACCCCTCTCAGTGTCCAAGCATCAGCGATTGTGTCCAGTGCTGTTGGATACCTCTTAATATTATCTGAAGAGTCACTAATGAGGTTAGCAAAGTCTAACCTCTGAATTAAGGACCAGTTTTTTTTAAGGCTTAAAATTGATCTAGTGTTCTCCCAGTTTAAAAGAAAAGTCATTTAAAATGAAAGTCTAAAAAAAAATTTAAATAAATAAAAATGAATGTCTAAGAATGTTTACAAAAGTAGGATGTAGATAAAGCATGTAAGCCAGTTATTATTTTTTAAAAGCCAACAGTTTGGGGAAGAGGAGAAAGAAAGATAACCTTATCTTTGTAAAAGTGAATTTTCCCCTGGTCTCAGAGCCAGCACAGCTGTCTCCCTTGGGAACAGGGAAGGCTGCAGGGGCTTGGATCAAGCAACTGTCAGAAGCAGTGCCCCCTGCTAAGTGTGATTGCATCTGATCTCGTAAACAAGAAGGCGCTGAGACTGGATGTCACAGACTTGATTAATTTTCAAGTGGGGCAAATACAAACAGGGAAGACTGATGCTATGATTTTGCTGATTAACTCCGATGACTCATAGTGGTTTAGCAGCCGGGATCTCTCCTCTTCCATTACGCGGATGGGCAGGAGCTTGCTTCTTGAGAAATGATCGGACAGTGAAGATGCTCAGACAGTCCCCCAAGAAACCCCATTTTCAAGGAACTCTGCTTCTAATGCTGGCTCTTGATTTGAATGAATCCTCACCCTGTTCCAGCTCCGCGCAAAAGAAATAGGCAGATCGAAATGGTCACACTCTGGCTTTCCAGAGACACAAATGGAAATATTAATGCGAGTTAACAACTTGCGCTTAAAGATGAATTGAACTGACAGTTATCAGTGACATGGATGAACGTTATTGGGATCTGGGGAACGTATTATTAGGCTTCATTTGCCCATATCCTTTCTAATGGACGTAAAGGACTAAACTGTTTTTGGAAAAAGTGGCAGGATCAGGATATCAGGTACCGTCTGTAGGGTTTTTGACTGCTTCACTAGACCAGCGGATGTTCTTTCCGCTAGTCTCTCAGATTCTGGATTTTGCTTACAGGAGCATGTGTTTTAAGCCAACATATCAGTCTTTGGGGAGTTCAGCACGCAAAGATCCCTTTTTGTACCTGCAGAACCAACACATTTGTTGAGAATAGAAAGGGCCAGGCCCTGACATTTTCCAGCTTGTTATCTATTTAATCTTCCATCTGCTTCTTTTGCCACTGCCTTCCAAAGGAACATCTGCTGCACATCTGAGAGAAGGAAAGGAAGATTGGCATCATGCCACCTGGGTCTGCCATCCTAAACCTTGGGATTCAGATTAAGGGAAGGGAAGAAGACTAACAAATGGGCCAGAAAATGAAATGAGGACGAACAGTCTGTTAAGAACAAAGCTTTATTTCCATTTATTGCAGAGCCCACACAACCAGGCAAGCTGGACAACAGTGGCTGCCATCAAGGGCTAGAGGCAGGGGGAGGCAGCTGGCGCCTGGGGAAGGGCAGGAGCAGTTTCCAGGGCTCAGCCATGCCCTCTGGTGCCCAGATCTGCAGGTAGTCTCCTGCTGCTCACATACCGTTTAAGCATTTATGGGGCTGATGCTCCATTTATGGGGCCCAGCTTTGTTCTGAGCATCCTGGAGGCAGAGACGATGATAAGATAGATTTCCTACCTTTAAAGAGCTGGCCTAGGATGAGGGAGACGGGCAAGTAGACGGCAGATTACAATATGCAATAATAGATTCTACACACTGGCTAGGAGCACACAGAAGGGAAAAGAAATGCCCTAATCTCATGAAGCAAAATGTTGGTTCAAGGAAAGGAGAGGCTCTACAGAGATGGTGCCATGAACGGAGTCTGGAAGGATAAACAATAGAAAACAAGCTCTTTTTTTCTCCTTATGATCAAGGGGTAGCACATAACAGCCAATCTTCATATTGACTCAAAAAACTAAATACTCCAAAACCATAAATCCACCTGCCACCCCTCTCAGTGTCCAAGCATCAGCGATTGTGTCCAGTGCTGTTGGATACCTCTTAGTATTATCTGAAGAGTCACTAATGAGGTTAGCAAAGTCTCATCAGAGTAGGGGAGAGAAGTCTAAGAACCACTTCTTAATTTGCTGCTATGGAGTAGCCAGTTGTTGGATTTTAACTGCCCTTAAATATTGAACTTTGGCATCACCAAAATCTTCATATGTAAGACCACACTAGCTAGCCCAGTGCATGTTCAGACTTAGGAGTTTCTCTGCAATCAGGTATTGAGTGAGCAGCTGGTGTGGGCACCATGAGGCACACAGAAATAGAAGGCATGACCTTTGAGTCTAAAAAACTAAAACCTAATTGCAAAAAGAAGCCGTTAGTTCTATAGTTCTGACATGACAAATAATTAACAATTAACTGAGAAAACAGCGAGGCTAATGTGATAATGCACTGCTCCGTGAACGTATGCTCTCTTCGCTTTCCAAGCTGTCTACAAACAGGTATAAAATTTTATCATTTGCTTTAGTGTCCGTGTATACTGAGATGCAAATGTAATTGGCATAATCTCTGACTACACCAATCTGTTGTTTTGGCGTTTTAATAAATTTTGTTTTATCTATTTTATTTTTTCACATTTTTAAAATTTAAATCCGTTTGCCAGCATATACTCTAACACCCAGTGCCCGTCACCCAGTTACTCCATCTCCCCACTCTCCTCCCCTTCTGCAACCCTTTGTTTATTTTCCAGAGTTAGGGGTCTCTCATGGTTTGTCTCCCTCTAATTTTTCCCACTCAGTCCCCCTCCTTTCCCTTATAATCCCTTTTACTGAATCGCCTGGGTGGCTCAGTGGTTGAGCGTCTATCTACTTTTGGCTCAGAGCATGATCCGGGAGTCCCAGGATCGAGTCCCACATTGGGCTCCCTGCATGGAGCCTGCTTCTCCCTCTGCCTGTGTCTCTGCCTCTCTCTGTGTCTCTCATGAATAAATAAATTAAATCTTTTTTTTAAAAAAATCCCTTTCACTATTCCTTATATTCCACCTATGAGTGAAACCATATGATGATCGTCCTCTGTATTTATTTTATTTTTTAAATAAGTTCTATTTAAAATATATGCTTTCACAAAATGCAAATGACTGCAGAAACATCAAGCACACCTTTTTTTAGACCACATTTTCTTTTCAAGAGAAAACTTTTCTCAATTTAAAAACACAATTGAGTAACTTTCTGAAGTTTTTATTGCTATTGACTAACAAGCAATTTGGTAAAATTAAATATTTCGTGTATTTGTACCTTGAATTAACTTACGGAAATCCTTAGGTTACTACAAGCATGTAATGTTTTGGTCTATGGTTAGTTTCTTAGGTGGAGTTTAAAAGCACTAAAATGTTTAAGTTTTAAATCAGATCATTAGATATGAGAATTCCCTGTGTTCACCTACGAGAACGGGCTTAAAGAGAAACTGATGATTGAAACATTTTATGATTTCAAAATAGGAATGAAAGGAGGATTTCTGTGGCATTAGGTGATTGAGCCATCAGAAGAACAACTCCAAAGTAACCTTTGCCAGGAGGCCATGATTCATTATGTCCTAATTTAGGGTGAAGAGGCGCACAGAGTATTTTTTTGAGTTGGAAGGTATGCCCGAGTTATAGTCCGATTTGTAAATTAGAGAGCAGAGACCCAGAAAGATTGACTAATCATGTCTTTGTTTTTTGGGTTTACAACCATGACCTGAGACTCCCCAGCGCATCATGACTCCCAGCATTATCTTGTCACTGTTACCCCTTTCAGTTTTATATTTTCACCTCTATAAAAATCACTTAGGGACAGAGCTAGATCCATCTATTTCTCAGCTGAACTTGTATTTATCCTTCCCACCTGATACTCTAAAAAATCAGGTTTAGCTGGCTGGGCTCATGACCCGAAAGAGTGGTTCTGGTCCCTGCCAACCTGATTTTTGCTTCTTTCTTGGTTCTCCTTGAGACTGTAGAAGACAAAAACAGCAGGTGGCACCATGCACAGCCCACCTGTCTCCTGAGATTAAAGTTGGTGAGTATGACTATTGTGTACGCGATGATCTCCAGGTAGACGTTGGGTCTTTGAAGGAATGGTGCTTTTGTGGCTGACTTGGATGCAAATGGGCCTCAGGTGGGTTCCTGAGGGAGGGACATGAGCAGATTTAATAAACTGTTTAAACATTCCATGCCTAACTTTTCTGAATTTTGGGATAACTACACATAATATCCTTTGGCTTCAGTATAATACAGATTGGGCATAATAAATACATCAAGAGGGAACTAAGCCAATTGCTGAAACATGACTGCATTTAGTTGACAAGAGAGAAAATACATGATGTCATGGTCATTACTGAAGCACAGAACAAACTCTGAGTTAGTCACCTTCTAACCTTTTATTTCCCCCCAGATAATATTCTTTTCCTTCTCTATAGATGTCTGTTCCATAACTAGTGGGTTTTGTCCTAATACTGAGGCAGGTATGATGGGAGAGGAGCTAGAGATTCCCATTATCTCTGCAGCTCTTATATTCAACTTCTGGTGAGTGGGTAGAGTTCTGCCCCAGCCTCCAAGGTCAACATGTCCTCTCTCTTCCTGGTTTCTCCTCAAAGACTAATCTGAGATCGATGGGTACACGGGGAAAGCCATTCCTGGATATTTTTCCTTACCATACTTCTAATTGCCTTTGCTTTGTCATCCTTAGGACTACCAAGAGGCCTCCAATTTGGAACAATTTGTAACTCGATTTTTATTGAAGGAGACCTTGAATCAGCTGCAGTCTCTCCAGAATTCTCTGGAATGTGCCATGGAAACTACTGAGGAACAAACCCGTCAAGAACGGCAAGTTAAATATTTCCTTGTGCTGGTTCTCTAGGGACTATGAAAGACCAGTTGAAGGGCATCATGCTTAAGCTAGTGAAAAAAACTAAAAAATGGGAATTAATAAATTTAAGTAGAATAACAGGAACCCCCATTGGGTGCTCGCCTTATATTTGCCTCTAAAAGAGACTCTTCTACTTTTACTGTTCATCATTTATTCAAATTTAAATTGCTAATTTAGTAGATGGAAAAGGCTTTAAAAGACACTGTGATAATGTAAAGATACATGTTACATAGTGTGACTCTTCAGGAGGCTATTATGTGACTCTTCAGGAGGCTAATAATGTCTATTATGTAAATAAGACATGAAAAAAAAATAAGACATGAAGACTAAAACCATAAGGCAAGATGTAAAATGATACATATACAGAAGGGGAAATAGGTTGCCAGGGATTTAGGAAGAGTAAACGATTAAATATGAATAGAGGGATGAAAGACAATTCCATGGTATTTCCTGAGGATATTTGGGCTTATCTTGAAAATAGGTAACATATCAAAGTGTAGAAGTGATAGAAAAGAGACTTAAAAGTTAAGTGAGGGGATCCCTGGGTGGTGCAGCGGTTTGGCGCCTGCCTTTGGCCCAGGGCGCGATCCTGGAGACCCGGGATCGATTCCCACGTCGGGCTCCCGGTGCATGGAGCCTGCTTCTCCCTCTGCCTGTGTCTCTGCCCCTCTCTCTCTCTCTCTCTCTCTCTCTCTCTCTCTCTCTCTGTGACTATCATAAAAAAAAAAAAAAGTTAAAAGTTAAGTGAACCTGGATGTACCTAGGAACTAGGAATCGAATCAGCCTATTTATTTAAGGAAATAAAGAAAAGCAAATGATAGGAAAAGATTTCAAAATTCAAGACTGCCAATTAATATCACTGAGAAGGTAAGTAATGATACTATAATAGTTATATAAATTAAGACGCTAATGCTAAAGAGAAACCTGAATTAGAACTGTGGAAAGCAGACGTCCCAATTATTCTAACCAACAGTTGGTCCTTGAGTTTCCATTGTTTATACCTTGCAAGCTAGAGAAGGGCTTGGCAAAACTCTGGCTTATGCAACATATTTTTGCATGTGTTACTTCAAACCTATACACATGACCATCTAACTTTTGCATTTGAAATTAGGGAGAACCACACAGTAACTTTCTTGAACAGGCTGATAATAGCTTACTCAGTAGGGCCAATTTTTCTAAACAAATTAATGGATACATAATTATTAGGACATCTCAGAGAAACAGTGGAATTTTCAGCCATGTGTTTACAATGTCAAGATGAATGAACACCACCAAATTCTAACAAAAAAGCCTCTAATCTCAAGCGTAATGAGCTTGTGCAGCTGATGAACATGGGTCTGCACTCAGCAGTGGATCTGTGCAGCATTTTTCGCATTATAAACTTCTTTCCATGGCCTTGATTGATTCTCTATCAAATGGCAGATGTAACAAATAGCTTTAGAAGAGCAACAACCCAGTTCCTCAAGTTTGAGCAGAGGATAAGTATCTTGAAACACAATGAAATTGATTTCGTGTTCCAAATAAGAAAATGAGGTTGGTTTCTTTGTTTTATTTAGGTTTTCTTGATGTAAAGTGGATTTGCCCTTTTTAGAATCAATTATTTGCCACATGAGAGGAAGCCTGCAAAAGGCCTCTGCTTCCCTTCTTCAACTGCACTTTGGGTATTTTCTACAGTCCTCCCTTGCAAACTTGAGTTCTGCACGCACCACCATGTAGTGAATATACGATGAAGAGCTGTTCTTTGTTTCAGGCCACAGGCTAGCCTTGACCTCCTATGAAAGCTACCAACAGCTGCACAGCAGCTGTGTTTAATGAGAAGGAGTGTGATAATGCAGAACTTAAGGAAGTAGAAGACATTAGAGGACTAATGAATATTTTATTTATAGGTTTCTATCTCAAACAGAGCTTGAAGAATGAGAGCTATTATGGATCGGACATAAATTTGGATTTGACTAAGGTACCCAGGGATACCCAAATCCCACCCTCCCAGGGATACTCCTCCCAGGGAGGTTTTCATTAAAAAAATAATAATAATGAAAAGCAAAAAAAAAAAATTAATCTCCACCCTAGGTTTGTGCCCATATATCCAACTTGAAGTCTCTGGTGACCCTGACTGAAGAGTAGAAATTAAGTTCATGCTTAAAAGTACAGTGTCTCCTCTCCCTAACTCCATTTTGCAATCAGCTGGCCGCCAGAAACCAAAGTAAAGAGAGCCCCAAGGGGCCCTCACCAGTGGAGAAAAAAACAAGACAGGAAAGATGGCTGTCCTTTTCATGGTATTTGACAAGAGACTGGTAAATAAGCCTCAGAGGAGATAAGATTTGAATGAGATCTTTACAGTAGATTTAATGGTAGAGGATATTCTCTCTGAAGAGACAAGTCTCCTCACCCATCCCATAGTACCCATCTTCTTTCTTCTAGCTGGCTCTTCTCATTTGTTTGGTCACTGCTTCGACAGCACTTGCTCTGGGAAAACTTCCTTGCTCTCAAAACAGAACTTATATACCTCCTACTCCACCCCTGTGTACTTGCTCGGTACCCTCTACTTAGACACCGTACAAACTCAGTCCTTTATTTTTCTCTCCCACTAGACTTTGAGTTTCTAAATGACGGGGACTTTGCCTTATTTCCCTGTACCTGGCACAACTACCATGTTAAATACATGAAACCGAATGAAAGGGAATCCCAGGTAAAGGGAACTATATAGAACAGCAGTGAATGAGGACCTGGGACAGTGAGAACAACCTGGACTCCTACCTGGAGTCTAAGGTTAGGAAAGGTCTTAAAAGCTAGACAGGTGCATTTAGATTTCATATGATCAGAGATGATCCTGATGGTTGTAAATAAAGAAGTATAATGAAAACAAGTTTTAAGGAAAATGAGTGTCATAACAGTATATAGTAGAGATTTGGAAAGACTTAGAACAGGGTCAAAGAGGAGAGTTCAGATCAATGTATCCAAAAACTTAACCCTTTTTTTAATATATATATAACATAAAGGAAGATTCCATGATGCCCTGCATAGTCAACAGTTGCAACCTGCAGATAGCATTAAAAATCCCAGCGCTATAATAATTTGTTTCCCCTTCAGCATCAGCATTACCTTGGGGTTTAATATTTGTGAGACCTAGGGATACAGAACTTCATTGGAATGTAGCAAATTTTGAGAAGTCCTCTATTCTAGCTCTCAACCCCAGGGAGGGATCACACAGTATCACTCATCCTGCAGTAATGAGTTAGACATGCAATGTTGGGCAGAATGTCTGTGTCTATTCATGTGAAAATGGCAATTTCAGAGAGAAGGGATGCGTACAGCTGGAATGCCACAGAGGTGAGATTTTCAGATGTCGTTCTACAACGCTCTTTGTATCTGTCCTGGCATACTGGCTAAATGGAAGCCACTTTAATTCCATGTCTTTTGAGAGTACCTAATAACCAATGACAAGAATAATCATTACGTTACACTGAAGTTTCCCTCTAGAGACCCCTGTCCTCTTACGTAAGCCTCTCTTCCTCACAAACCAGATTTCTGGGAGCACAGTTTAATTATATGGGAATTTCTTTTTATAATAGAATCTGAATATTTATTATATTTTCTGAAGTTCTTCTTTATCCAGAGAAATGAGTGATTCCTTCTAGGCTTGGAAATTATTTTTCTCCTTTTGATGGTTGTCTATTGTAGAACTAAGGGAAGGCTTTAGTTGTGCTTACAGGTGATTATAAAACTTCAGACAGTTTACATTCCCTTAGGTTCAACATAGAGAAGAGCTGCTATAGTCACCTATTCTTATGACCCCTGAAGCTGCTAGAAACTTGATCTTTTTTTAATGCCATAGGGAAATCCATAGGGTGGTCTAGTTAAAGATTGGAGGGTAAACATACGATTTGTCTCCCTTCCTCCCTAAACCTTTCAAAAAAAGGCATTAACAGAGCCTGGACATTAACAGAGCAAGGAGTTATAAAGGTGCAAAAATAAGGATAGAAGAACCAAAGGGGTAGAAACTTGGAGTATGGAAATAAAATGAATCTAGTGGTGACTGATGTTGAAGCCCTGAGAAAAACAAAACATAGACAATGTATGAAGCCAAGATGTAATGTAATTGGTATCACGAAACCTCAGAGAGGCTCAAGAACTGGCTTTACCATGTGCAGCTGATAATGGTGGTGAAGGTGAGGCTAACATATTGCTGAAAGCTCCATCTAGTGCTATATAAGTGCCCCTCCCCTTGAGGGGAGGAAGCCTAGCGATGTGCTTTCTGGAGAAGGTGAATAGATATACAGCTAGCACAGCAGTGGTCATGACATGATACTAAAAACAGAGGCATTAAGTTAAAATCTCCATGCCGAACAGAGAGATTTGAAAGCCACTCAGCATGCTGTGCTCCCAAAGCACTGACAGCTGGGCTTATACACTATAGTTTTTGGATGCTTCTCTGGCATTTCTGTGGAATTTCATCAGTCCAAGAGAAAAACTTAAAAGTACCAAAGATGGTGTTCCCTAATGAATAGGCCCAGTCAGGCCACCTGACAGGGGAGGGTACAAGTTGGCAATCCCCACTCCCCTCCCCACCCCCAGTCATCCCTGTTTCCTTCCTCTGAAATAGGCAGGGACAACCAAGAGAATAAATCAAACACAAGAAAAGAAACTTAGAAGAAACAGATATAATCCAGAGAGCAGAAGAAAGCTTCCAAAAATACCCCATGCCCTCAGAAAAGCAGAGAAAAATATTGCATTTATGAATTAAGGACAGGATGCTATTTAAAAAAAATAATATTCAAAGCACACAAAGACCTCTTGGAAATTATGATTGCAGAAATAACCTGTGAGCAAGATTTGGAGATAAAAGTGTGATGGCATTTCCACAAAGAGGTGAAAAATAGGAAAAGAAAAAAAATAAAATTATAGAGTAGTCCAAAAGGCCCAATATTTGAAAAGTAGTAATTTCAGAAAGAGAAAGAGAAAAGAGAGAAATTGTCTAAGAAATAATTCTCAGAATAAGGACATGAGTTTCCAGGTTGATAGAACAAACCAAGAGCCCATTATAATGAATCCTAGAATCTGGCTTCAAGGCATGCCGTTATGGGATTTCAGAATACGAGAGACAAAGAGAGGTGTCTAAAATCTTCCAGACAGAAAAACCAGGTCAAATACAAAGGATGAAGAAAACATTAGATTTTTTTCAATAATGACACTAGAATGCAATCAAGAAGCTTTTTTCAAAATTTGAAGAGAAAATGATTTGCAACCTAAATTTCTCTACTCTAACTTCTGGGGAAGATGGCAGAGTAGAAGGATCCTAGACTCACATTGTCCTATGGAAATACCTAAATACACCCACATCATTGTAAATAATACAGAAAATGACCAGAAGGCTAGCAAAACAAACTCTCCATTGCTAAGTGAAGAGAAGAGGCCACTTTGAAAATGGTAGGAAGGGTGGAGGTTCAGTCAGGAGCCAAATAGACCCCAAATAGTCTCTGGGAGGGAGGGAGGGGCACTGCAAACATGGAGAGAAGAAAAGAGCAGACCCCACATCAGGCACCCCAGATATAAGGGACCGACATATGGAAGATGAAGTCCTATAATTTGGATTTGAAAACTAGAGGGGCTAACTTTGTGAGTTCTCAAAGTCAGTGGGGCTTAAGACCGAGAACTTTAAAGAGAGCTAGAGGGTGATAGGAAATTGAGGCCTTGCCCTTAAAGAAACAGCACAACAGACATCCCTGCTGAGATACAACATAGAAGCAGCAGTTTGAAAAATGCAGCGACTGTGCAGAAAGGAGAATTATTTATTAATCTCAGAACATGTGCTGGAGGATCAGAGATCTTTGGGAGACTTCTCCAAGAACAAAGGAGCTAGCAGGCATAATTTCCCTCCCATGCACCTCAGTGTAGACACATGAACACCTTCATGAACAGCACAAACACCCTTCATCTAGTTTGCTAAGAGCATGCCCTGAACCCATGTTCTTCTGCATACCTGACCCCTCCCACCTAGCTTGGCAAGAGCCCAAAGCAGCACAACAAATGTGTCATTGGGCAAATAGCCACTAGAGTGTCCAGTATGAATCCAAAGTGATTTCTGCCCTAGGGAGGGGGGAAGGTAACCACAAATATCAGCTCTACTGTGGTCCCAGCAGTGGGATGGAGGAAGACATCTAGTCTGACTGCAGGCTCTGCCCACCAGTGAAAGCCACTCAGTGGACAACACAGGGAAAGCACCCTGTAGATCACTGTGACCACAGTTCAGGCAAATGTCTGCTGTGACCAAACTCAACCCCAAAGCAGCACCAGACTGTTCCACTAATAAAATAAGGACCAAACCCTACTGCAACAAAGAGAGAAACTGCAGATGACAGGACTGAAGGCAAACATGCTCAGCCAAAACATTAGGGTGCACACAACACACATAGGAGACACCCCTTGAAGTGCCAAGTTCTGGTAAACTGGAGACATTGCACTACAGGGCATTACAGGACCTCTTCTTCATAAAGCCACTACTTTCAAGAGCAGGTGACCTCGCTGACTTTCCTAACATAGAAACAGACACAGAGAGTTACACAAAATGAAGACAGAGGAATATGTTCCTCATGAAAGAACAGGGTAAAAATCACAGCAAGAGAGCTAAGTGAAATGGAAATAAGTAATATGCCAGATAGAGAATTTAAAGTAATGATCATAAATATACTCACTTGTGAAAAGACCAGGACCTTCATCTCAGTGAGACTCCCTAAAAAGACATAGAAAATATAAAAAAGAACCAATCATAGGGTGCCTGGGTGGCTCATTCAGATGAATGCCTGACCTGATTTCAGCTCAGGTCATGATCTCAGGGTCATGGGATCAAGCTCTGCATTGGGCTCCTTGCTCAATGGGGAGTCTGTTGGAGATTCTCTCTCTCCCTCTACCCCTCATCCCCTCAAATCTTAAAAAGAAAGGAACCAATCAGAAATGAAGAACTCAATAACATAAATTAAAAATACATTAGAGGGGGAGTACCTGGGTGGCACAATCAATTCAATGCATGACTCTTGGTTTCAGCTTAGGTCGTGATCTCAGAGTGCTGAGATGGGCCCCATGTTGGGTTCTACAGTCAGCATGGAGTCTACTTGAGCTTTTGTCTGTCTCTCCCTTTGCCCCTCCTTTGCCACCTGTGCTTGGTTATGCTCTCTCTCTCAAATAAATTTATAAATCTTTAAAAACACAGTAGGAGGAATAAACAGTAGACTAGAGGAAGTAGAAGAATGACTCAGTTACCTGGAAAACACAATAATGGAAAGCACTCAAGCTCAAGAAAGAAAAAATAATAATAATAAAGTAAGACTAGATTAAGGGAATCCAGTGACATTATCTAGTGTAATAACATTCACATAATAGGGATCCCAGAAGAAAAAGAAGAGAGAAAAGGAGGCAGAAAGTTTATTTGAAGAAATCATAGCTGAAAACTTCCTGAATCTGGGAAAGGAAACATGTCCAGATCCAGGAGGCAGGCAGAGAGAGCTCCCAACAAAATCAACCCAAGCAGATGCTCATTAAGACACATAATAATTAAAATGGCAAAAGTAGTGATAAAATTTTAAAAGCAGCAAGATAAAAGAAAACCATTACACACAAGAGAAACACTGTAAGGCTTTGAGCTGATTTTTCAGCAGACAACGTTGCAGGCCAGAAGAAAGTGGCATGATATATTTAAGGTGCTGAAATGAGACAAAAAAACCCACAACCAAGAATACTCTATCCAGCAAGGGTAGAATAAAAGAGGAGATATTCGGAATAGAAGAGGATATAGTTTCCCAGACAAACAAAAGTTTAAAAATTTCATTATCACTAAAGCAGCCATATAAGAAATGTTAAAAGAAGCTTTCTGAGTGGAACAGAAAAACCATAAGCATTAGTAAGAGAAGTAGGAAGCACAAAAGCATTAAAGTGTATCTATAAAAATCAGTCAACTCACAAAATCAAAGGATGTAAAGTATGGCACCATATACCTAGAACATGGGGCATGGTGGAGTAAAAATTTAGGGCTTTTAAAATGGTTTCAAACTTAAGCAACCATCAACTTAATACACATTGTTTTGTACATAAGATGTTATAGACAAACCTAACGGTAACTACAAATCAAAAACCAATAACAGAAATGCAAAAAATAGGGGCACCTGGGTGGCTCAGTTGGTTCTGACTCTTGGTCTCTGCTCAGGTCATAATCTCTGAGTTGTGAGTTCAAGCCCTGCATTGAGTTCCTCACTCAGTGGGGAGTCTGCTTGAGAGTCTCTTCTCCTCCCTCTGCCACTCCCTGAGACCTTCACCCCACTCACTTGCTCCCTCTCTGCAATAAATAAATCTTTAAAAAAAAAAAGAAATGCAAAAACTAAAAAAAAAAAAAGGTGTCCAAGTATATCATGAAAGAAAGCCATCAAACAATGAGAGAAGAGAGCAAGAGAAGAAAGGAACACAGAAATACAAAAACAACTATGAAGCAAATAACAAAATGGCAGTAAGTACAAAACTATTAGCAATTACTTTGAATATAAATGGATGAAATGCTCCAATCAAAAGACATAGGGTGGTGGGGAAAAAAAAAACATGCTGCCTATAAGAGACTCATTTCAGACTAAAGACATGTGGAGATTGAAAGTAAAAAAAAAATGGAAAAACAGTTATCATGCAAATGTAAGGGGAAAAGCCAGAGTAGCAATACTTATATCAAAGTAAACTTTAAAACAAAGATGATAACAAGAAACAGAGAAGGACAACATAAGCATAATAGGAATAATCCAACAAGAAGGTAAATATTGTAAATATTTATGCATCCAACATGGGAATACCCAAACACATGAAGTAATCAGTAGTAAAGCAATAATAGTAGAGCACTTTAACATGCTTCTTACATCAATGGATAGACTATCAAACAAAAAATCAAAAAGGAAACAGTGCCTTTGTATGACACATTGGACCAGATTGATCTAACAGATATGTTTAGAACATTTTATCCTAAAGCAGCAGAATACATATTTTCAAGTACATACAGAACATTCTCCGGAATGGGTCACATGTTAGGCCAGAAAGCATGTCTCAACAAAATCAAAAAGATTGAAGTCTTATCATATATCTTTTCTGATTATAAGACAAACTAGAAATCAACCACAAGAAAAATCTAGAAAGAGCACAAATACATGAAGGCTAAATAACATGCCACTAACCAATGAATGGGTCGCCCATGAAATCAAAGAGGAATTTAAAAAACACATAAAGACAAATGAAAATGAAAATACAATGGCCCCAAGTCTTTTGGATACAGCAAAAGCTATTCTGAGAGGGAAGTTTATAGCAATACAGGTCTACGTCAAGAAGCTAGAAAAATCTCAAATGAGCTAAATTTATACCAAAGGAGCTAGAAAAAGAAGAATAAAGATGCATTATTATTATTATCTCTTCTCAAACTATTCCAAAAAATAGAAGAGAAAGGAAAACTTCCAAATCCATTCCAAATTCATTCTGTGACACCAGCATTATCCTGATACCAAAACCAGATAAAGACAATGCAATAAAAGAGAACTACAGGCCAATATCTCTGAAGAACATAGATGTAGAATTGCTCAACAAAATATTAACAAACTGAATCCAACAATATATTAAAAAAAAAGATCATTCAACACAACCAAGTGGGATTTATTCCTGGGTTGCCAGGGTGGTTCAATATTTGCAAATCAGTCCACATGATACATCACATCAGTTAAGAGAAAGGCTGAAAATGATATGAACATTTCAGTAGATGTAGAAAAACCTTTCGGCAAATATATCCATTCATGATAAGAACCCTCAACAAAGTAGGTGCAGAGGGAACATACCTCAACATAATAAAGGCCATATATAAAACCCCACAGCTAACATCATACTTAATGGTGAAAAACTGGGAGCTTTTCTCATAAGGTCAGGAGCAAGACAAGGATGTCCACTCTCATCACTTCTATTCAACATAGTACTGGAAGTCCTAGCCATAGCAGTCAGACAACAAAAAGAAATAAAAGGTATCCAAATTGGTAAGGAAGAAGTGAAACTTAACACTATTTGCAAATGACATGATGCTCTATATAGAAAACCCTAAAGATTCCACCAAAAAATCTACTAGAACTGATAAATGAATTCAATAAAGTTATAGGATACAAAGTTGGTATAAAGGAATCCGTCAAATTATTTTTTTTTAGATTTTATTTATTTATTCATGAGAGACACACACACACACACAGAGAGAGAGAGAGAGAGAGAGAGAGAGAGGGCAGAGATACAGGCAGAGGGAGAAGCAGGCTACATGCAGGAAGCTCGACGTGGGACTCAATCCCCGGTCCCCAGGATCAGGCCCTGGGCTGAAGGCAGCGCTACACCGCTGAGCTACCCGGGCTTCCCGGAATCTGTCAAATTCTTATACACTAATAATGAAATAACAGAGAAATTAAGAAAACAGTCCCATTTACAGTTGCACCCAAAATGATAAAATACCCAGGAATAAACTTAACCGAGGAAGTCAAAGACCTATACTCTGAAAACATTGATGAAAGAAGTTGAAGATGACACAAAGAAATGGAAAGACGTTCCATACTCCTGGATTGAGAGAACAAATATTTTTTTAAATGGCCACACAACCCAAAGCAATCTACAGATTTAATGCAATACTTAGCAAAGTACCAACAGAATTTTTTTCACAAAACTACTACAAACAGTCCTATAATTTGTATGGGACCAGAGAAGACCTTGAATAGCCAAAAACAATCTTGAAGAACAGCAAAACAGAGGAGGTACCACAGTCCAGATTTCAAGATCTACTTCAAAGCTGCTAGTAATGATACAGGCAGAAAAACAGTCCCATGTATCAGTGGAACGGAATAGAAAGCCCAGAAATAATTCATCATTATATGGTCAATCTATGACAGGAAAGAATACTCATTGGGACAAAGACTATCTATTCAATAAATGGTGTTGGGAAAACTGGAGCACTTTCTTACACCATACACAAGTATAAACTGAAAATGGATTAAAGACCTAAATGTGTGGCCTGTAAAAATCCTAGAAGGGAGCACAGGCAGTAATTTCTCTAACATTGGCTATAGCAGTATTTTTCTAGACATATCTTCTAAGGCAATGAAAACAAAAGTAAAAATAAACTATTGGGACTACATCAAAATGGAAAGCTTCTGCACAGCAAAGGGAATAACCAATGAGACAAAATGACAACCTATGAATGGGAGGAGATATTGGCAACTGATATATTCAATAAAAAGGGCTAATATCCAAAATATATAAAGAATATATGACGGGATGAGCACTGGGTGTTATTCTGTATGTTGGTAAATCGAACACCAATAAAAATTAATTTATTAAAAACAAAAGAATATAAAGATCATATACAACAATATTAAAAGAATAATCCAATTGAAAATGTGCAGAAGATAAGAACAAATACTCCTCCAAAGAAGGCGTATAGGTTTCCAACAGACATGTGAAAAAATGCTGAACCTCACTATCAGAGAAATGCAACTCAAAACTGTAGTGAGTTATCACCTCACTCCTGGCCTAATAGCCAAAATCAAAAACACAGGAAACAAGTGTTGGTGAGGATGTGGAGAAAAAGGAACCCTCATGCACTGTGGGTGGAAATGCAAACTGGTAGAGTCACTGTGGAAAACAGTATGGAAGTTCCTCAAAAAATTAAAAATAGGATTACCATATGATGCAGCAATTCAGCTCCTGGGCATTTCCCCAAGGAATATGAAAACTAATTTGAGAAGATATATGCACCCATGTGATTTTTTGCAGCGTTACTTAAAATAGCCCAAATATGGAAGAAACCCAAGTGT
The DNA here is from genome assembly GCF_905146905.1 of Nyctereutes procyonoides. Lineage (NCBI taxonomy): Eukaryota > Metazoa > Chordata > Mammalia > Carnivora > Canidae > Nyctereutes > Nyctereutes procyonoides. Next base: position 7,350,385 of record NW_026575137.1, read on the forward strand.
CCATTGATAGATGAGTAGATAAAGAAAGTGTGGTATGTGTATGTATATACATATATAGGTATGTGGGATATTACTCGGCCATAAAGAAGAATGAAATCTTGCCATTTGCAGCAACAAGGACGGATCTGGAAGGTATTGTGCTAAGTAAAGTCAGTCAGTTAGAGAAAGACAAGCACCATATGATTTTAGCCCTGTGGAATTTAAGAAATAAAACAACAGGATCCCTGGGTGGCTCAGCGGTTTGGTGCCTGCCTTCAGCCCAGAGCGTGATCCTGGAGTCCTGGGGTCGAATCCCACATTGGGCTCCCTGCCTGGAGCCTGCTTCTCCCTCTGCCTGTGTCTCTGCCTCTCTCTACGTCTCTCATGAATAAATAAATAAATAAAATATTAAAAAAAATAAAATAAAACAACAAAAAAGAAACAAACCAATTACAGACTCTTAACTCTAGAGAACAAAAGGGATGGTTGCCATAGGGGAAGTGAGTTGTGGGATGGATGAAGGAGACTTAAGAGCACACTTGATGATGAGCACTGAGTACTGTATAGACTTGTTGATCACTATATTGTACACCTGAAACTAATACAGCACTGCGCATTGATTATACTAGAGTTTAAAAAAATTTTTTAAAGTCGTTTACCTCTACAACCGCCAATAAAGTAGAATACAAGTATCTTTTTAATATACAGTATCTCAATAATTTTGCCTCTCATTGCACCCTTTCCTGTGAAGCAATTAGAGGTCCTTTTCCACCAAAATGAAGAGAAAATGGAAGTTCAAATTTAAAGGGGAGTGTTGAGGGATCGGCATTAGAGAGAGGCTAAAGAAAGTTTTCCTTGCTGTTAATATTTTTGGGGAGTAAATTAGCATTCGATTTGCCTGTAGGTAACAGGAAAAGAAAGAGTGGCTTAAACACACATAAGGACTTATTATGTCTTAAGAAGGAGCTTGATGGTGGCAGCCTAAGGTATGACAGCTCTCAGGTTTATCGTAGACCTCCTGTAGTTTTCACTTACTAAATATGTCCTCAAGTTTGCCTCATGGTCCAAGATGGTTGCTGGAATTCCAGCTATCAGGTGTGTATTCCAACGAGGAGAAGAGTAGAGAAAGACCAAAGGCTTGTTTCCCAGGTTGAACCCATCCTTTCAAACACTCTTCCTGTAAGTTCCTTATATATGTCATTGACCTGAGCTTTTCGTACTGGGAAGTTAATAGGTATGTCCTAAAACTGAAGAGTAAAGGGACAACAATTTAAGCATATTATATACAGATACAGGGATGACAGATTAACACTTGCTGGAAGCGTTCCCTCTGTGAAAGGGGCAGGATGTGGAGACGGGTGAGTAGGAGCTCCTGTGTGTTGCAATAAATTTCGTAGAATTATCTGACTTTTATTTATTTATTTATTTTTTAATTATCTGACTTTTAAAGTCATATGGATACCTGGCCTCGATTTAAAGAGCCTTGATTTAAAGAATTTCAGACTGACCGAGCCCCATAGGTGTTCTCACACTAAATCCATCAGCCCCCACTGATGGATTTTTTTCATTGATGATTTGGTCAAGAAGAGAAAGATGCTTTTCCTAAGTCGCACATACAGTTTTTACCGAGACTCGCAAAGAGTAAAGGCAGCTCCCAGTTTCTCCTTTTAGGTTCACGTTTATCAGAGCGCCCCGTCTGGGTCTTTAGAGCGAGCCACCAAGCAGTAATTCTCCTGGCTTTTCAGTTCACTGCACCAGCAGAGCTTTGGGACTGACGGTTGAAGGGCTGTGTCTGGAGGCCAGGAGTGTGGTCCCTGAAATGCTGTGTCTGTCGTTCAAGGCAAGGGCCCACCAAGCCCGAAGTCCTGCTGATCCAGTGGCCTGGAAAGCGATCAAATCGCCGCGTCCAGAGACACAACAGCTTCTCCCCCAAGAGCCCTCAGTTCAGTGCCTGTGCTCCAGGTAAGGAAGCTCTGTCGTTTCTCTGCCTCCAGACTGATCCGTTTGGGTTTGCAAGGTGCCTTATTGTTTTTCTTGGGCAAATAAGGCAGCAGTAGTGATGGAATGCTCTTCTTACACCTGGTAAGTTTGTCTGAAGCCACAGGGGCCGAGAGCCTCCGGTAGTCAGCATGGGGTGGTGGTCCCCCCCCTGCCCCACGGTTTCCATCAGAATCCCACAGCTGCACCCAGCCCTGCTCGGTGGGATGAGGGGTCACCTAATACACGAGGGACCGAGGACTGAGACCCGTAGAACTCATCTGTCTCAAGAAAGGAGCCCATTAGTTCGTACCCTCATTTGCTCCAGGGCCCCTAAAGTGGCCTAAACATATGAGATCCTCATTTCCTCCCATGATGGGATTAAAAGCAGCTGGCAGTTTCAAAGCATATAATATAACATTTCTTGGACTAACACCTTCATAATATTTTAGGTTTTTGTATTTTAATGGCATCATTTCTAATAATTACAATCCATTGGAAATGTAGAAATTCATGTGGCGAAACATCGCAGTGATTTCTATAAAGCATGAGTCTGCATATATGCATATGATGCCTGTGTACATGTACAGGCATGTATCTGCACACATCATGACATATCATTTTAAAACAAATCAACCTTTAAATATCTAATGTTCCAGAAAAGCAAAGTATTAAATATAGCCTTATTTACACAGATTGTGCTTGACAGGTTTCAAAGTGCTTTCTTGAACACTATCTTATCCTGATCCTTATAAGATAGAGGTTAGTATCTTTTTTACGCCAGAAGTGAAGCAGTTTGTCCCAAGGTCATACGGTTTGTTAGTCCATTTTTACTGCAAAACAACCTCAGAAGCTCAACAATTACAGTTGCAAAGATTTGTCTTTTTTGCTCACGGGTCTGTGGTTGATGGTGACCCAGGTGATCTCAGCTGGGTGGCCCTTTCCAGCCTGTAGCGTGGGTTCGGCCCTGCTTCGCACATAGCCTCCTGGGATCGGCGACTCCCTGGAGCGATTTCTTCTCTTGGCGGGTGTCAGAAGCACAAACGGGCCAGATCACACAACTCACTGAAAACCACCGGGTGCATCTTAGCTGCTGACTCTTCGTTGGCCAAATGAGTCACATGCCAAACCCAGTAACAGTGGGAAGGGAAATGGACTCGGCCCGTTGTGGTAGGGGTATGCAAAGTTGAGGGGCAACGGCTGTATACATACAGTTCTATAACAGGAAGAAAGTGAAAAATTGGGAGCAGTGACACAGTCCACCGTGTGTTGATTAGGAAATGACAATACCAGGCTCCTGAGTCAAAATATAGATTTTTCTTTTACACTTTAACCATTTAGAAAACAGAGTGAAACCCAAAATATCCTTCTAAGGAATTTTGAAGTGACAGTCACCTTAAGTCCTTTTAAGAACAACGCAGAATGGAAATGTGTTAACTAATTTGTAAATTAAAAAACAGATATAAATTGTGTTTATACAGTGACAATGATTTCTATTATAAAGCACCCATATTCTGATTTTTTTTTTTGGTATCTACTTCTGTGTGCTCCTGCTTATTTTTGCATCATAATTTATGTGATGGGCTTTGAGAGGAGTTTTTACCCAAGAATGCAGAGAGAAGTGAATTCTAATGTAAAGGGCTACTGCTTTATAATTTGGTCTTAACTTCTTACCATTCAAAGCTAAAACAAGGCTTTTTAGTTTGAATTCAATCACAACCTCCCATCCAGAAATGATCAATAATATTGTTTCAGCAAATACCTATGAAATCATTTTGAGTGAGCTGCCATAAGGAGGATACACAAAGATGCCAGGATGTTTGTGCAGGGGCTCAGACCACAGATACTCCCTTTGCACCTTTTTTGAAAAGATTTTATCTATCTATCTATCATCTATCTATCTATCTATTATCTATCTATCTATCTATCTATCTATCTATCTATCTATCTATCTATCTATCATCTATCTATCTATCTAATCTATCTCAGAGCCAGAGAGCCAGAGAGCACAATCAGGGAACAGCAGAGGGAAAGGAGAAGCAGACTCCCCACTGAGCAGTGGGCCCAACATGGGGCTCGACCCCGGAACCCTGGGATCATGACCTCAGCTAAAGACAGATGCCTAACGGACTGAGCCACCCAGTCACCCCACTGAGCCACCCAGGCAGTTCCCCGTTGCACCTTTGAATAATCTCCAGGTCCTGAGTTCTAGCCCCATGTTGGGTATAGAGCTTACTGGAAAATCAGTAATAAAATAAAAGGTACTTAAACATTTTTTAGACTAAAAAATAATTATAGCAGCAATAATAGGAACAGGATTTACATAATGCTGGATCTGGTGCTGGATATAGGTGTGTGCTTATGTTCACACAGACAGACGTAGACCTCATATGTATGCACGTATATATGTGTGTGTATTTATATATGTTGTAATTTAATCCTCACAATGACCATGTGGCCAGTGATGATATTATTGCCATTTTAAAAATAAGAAAGCCGAGGCCAGAGGAGTCAAGTAATCTGACCTCCATCAGCAGGTTTCAGATTCTGCACTCTTCCCTGTGGTGCCATGGCCATAGTTAGTGTCCATGCTTATTCAGCTTGGTCCCTAGGAAAGGAGCCACCAGCTTCCTTACTGTGGTCGGGCCTGTTACTTTCCTGGCTCCTGCCACTGTCCCAGAAGCAGATTTAGAATTTCTGATTGATGCTTTCCTTTTTTCAAAAGAAAAATCAGCCATCTCATGGGGTGGTGAAAACGGCTCAGCAGGATCTGTTCTTTGACCATCAAAGGCCATTACAGGCAACAACATAAAAAGCACAGACTTGTGCAAATGAACCCGCTGGGACACATGGTCTATGGAAGTCAATAACTTAGAAAGCACTCACGTGAATCTATTTCTTAAAAGGGTGGTGACTAGTCAATGACACTGTGTGCTTCCTTCGGGGTAAAAGGAAAGTTCTGAGATGCCCCAGCATTCCTGCTCTGTTTAATACACTGCCCTCATGATTTTCCCCTCAAGCCTTATTAGAAGAAGATAACCAGTGGATGACCCAAATCAATAGACTCCAGAAATTAATTGATCGACTGGAAAAGAAGGTAGGTGCTTCCTTTTCTTTCTTCTCCCTCTCACTTTTCAGTACATTCTGACCCATTTTCCTCACTGCATTAATATATCCGTGGCTGCCCCACAGATAGAATAACAGCCAGGAGCTCCCTGAGGCTACAAGTGGCTGTGGCTGTTGGGTAGTTATCTAGGCATTTCTGTGAAAGCAGATACAGGCACTCACATTAATTCTCAGTCCCCCTACTCCTACCCCTAGTCATATTTGAAACAGGATGTAGAGGGGCACCTGGGTGGCTTAGTGAGTTAAATGTCTGCCTTTGGCTCAGGTCATGATCCCAGGGTCTTAGGATCAAGTCCCACATGGGCTCCCTGTTCAGTGGGGTCTGCTTCTCCCTCTGCCACTCCCCACTGCTCACGTGCGCACGCTCTCCCTCTCTTTTATAAATCAGTTGATCTTAAAAAAAAATAGGATGTAGCATTTCAAGTTAAATGAATGTACTGCATTGCCTGCCTCTTTGGTTATCAGTGCTACAGGGAGCAGTATGCTTGACTGATGCAGATGGCAGCTCTTAGGGACAGCCTGGATATCTTGGGAATTTTCTGGAATGATTCAGGGAAGTGGTTGTGTCATATACTAAAAAGATGAAATTACAGTCTCAACTCCTATAAGTTAGCATGTTAACTGATGATTTTTGGCATTGGAACTACCCCGTGAGCAAGCAAGTAGGGATGTGACGAGTTTTTCAAATCTATATTTTGTGTTTCCAGTTATTTTTATTGACAGAATCAATTAGTGCGTGCGGTCCTGACATTGTAGTGGTGTTCCCCTGAAACAGCTTTGACAGGAGAGGCAGGTTTTGCCAGTAAGTAAGAATATGTGTTTTCTGTGCGTGCCAGGTGCCAAGAAGAAGCGTTTATGTTTGAGACAGTTACTCACTTTGAAGAACCCAACAGTCTACTTGTAAAATTAAGCTTTATAAATAAAAATGGAGTTAACAGATTTTTCTTAAAGCATGTGATAGTACAGAACCAGGTTCATAGTTAAGGCTCAGTAAATTCTTGCTGACCAGCTGCAAAGATGGTAATTGCAATCTACAGATGCTTCCTGAGGGAACGATCACTGTGAGCCAGGTGCTTGGCAAGGATCTAGTGCGGCAGGAGGGGCTCCAGGTGGGCCCTAAAATGATGACGATTAGGAATTGTTGTTTACAAGCAACAGAAATCGCCTCTTTTTTCTTTTTTTAAAGATTTTATTTATTCATGAGAGACACAAAGTGAAGGCAGAGACACAGGCAGAGGGAGAAGCAGGCTCCATGCAGGGAGCCCGATGCGGGACTCGATCCTGGAACTTCAGGATCACACCCTGAGCGGAAGGCAGACGCTCAATCGCTGAGCCAGCCAGGTGTCCCCAGAAATCACCTCTTTAATCAATTTTTTTCTGCAAGGATACGGGAGTGCTCACAGAATCAACAGGCGCTGTAGAAACTGGGATTCAGGAAAAGTCAGGAGACAACCCTAGGGATTTAAGTGAGAAATACTGGGTGGTCCCTCGGGCTACTGCTCCTGGAATAAGGAGGTCCAGCCATCTCTAGTGTGTTGACCTTGTGCTCAAGATTTCTAGGGGTAGAATCTGGTTGGTCCCAGTCTGATGACTTGGATAAGGGAGGAAAAAGCATCTTGGTTGATGGTCCCAGAGCACTGTATTGAAAGGAGAAGAGAGAATTCACTGAAAAGAAAATGTATTGTCATTAAAATTGCAATAACTGCCAGTCTGCTAACCAACCAATGAACAAACAAATATTTGCTGTGGACAAGTAAAATTTTAGTAAAAAGAGAACAGCTAGAGAGGACAGTCAGGTAAGGGTGGTAGCATGAGTAAACCTTAAATAGGCCAGCCTGGTTGGATTCTTTCGTTTAGGTAAGTGGTAACAAGTAAGATTGCATGGATGGATAGGGCCCATATTATGGATGGCATTAAATAACAGAGAAAGGGATGTGGACTTGGTCTTGGAGAAAATAAGAGGCATTTATTATTTTTCAACAGGTAAGTGACATAACCAGAAACATTCTTTAGATAGAAAATTGGACAGCAAGAATTCAAACTGGATTCAAACAAGAAAACTCAGAGCCACCAAAGCCAGCTGAAGCGATGCCATTAAAGAGCGTGTTGTACGTCTGAGCCCCCTGGGATCAGGAATGGCAAGAGATGGGCCTGGCCAATGTGACTGAAAAGAAGATGGCAGATTTGAAAGCCTTGAAGTGAAATAGGCAAGGCCATTGAATGGGTATAAAGGGTAAAGCACAGGAGGATCTCAGATAAGAGTCTGAGGATTTGAGCCTGACCGCCTTAGTCGTGTCATTAGCAGAAAGGAAGAGAAAAGTGAGAGATCACGGGTAAGGTGAGGCGAGGTGAACACTTGAACCTGTTGATCACATGTGTTGATTTCAAGATCCAGTAGGCCCCTTGGGCAGAGATGTTCGGTTACATGTTGGTAAGTCAGGCCCGCAGTTTAAGATCTTAAGAGCCGTCTCCACAAAGATGAACGCTCCAAGCCCTGAAGTTGAGGAGGATCTCTGAAAAGGAGATTGTGTGCAAGGAACCAAGTCCAGGGGAAGAAACCTTGGAGAACTCCAGTCCCTCTGCCACCATGTCCTTACTTGCTACATTTATGTTGACCACTAACCAGGCAAATAACCTAAACTTAGAGCTTGCTACTATCCAACTTTCTTCCTTCCTGATTTTATTAATTGGTATGCGAGCTAAGATTAAACATGACCGTAAGAAAACTGGTGGCTAAGAAAATTAGCTTCCCAGTCGTGGAAGACGTGGGAATGCGTGACCTCTATTTGGAAAACAAACCCTGTTAAAACATAAAGACTCAATTGTTACGTAATTTCAGATTCATTTAAAGAACATAAATACCTCCTTTTAAAAATAGGTTCGAAGTTCTTGGCAAACCTGTCTTTATTTGGTGTCTTAACTTTATATAGCTATTTTTAAAGGAAAGCTTAAACTTAGGTCATGCCTATTTTTTTTTCTGCAACTTTATATCAAAGTATTATCACATCTCTTTCTTTCCTAGACTTTTTCTCCCTCCCTTCCTATGAAAGGGTTTCATTTTGAGGACACCGTCTGAGAGGTTTGCTGAAAGTATGATGTGCTGGTCTTCGGCATTGGGTCCCAGCTGTGTGGGGCTCAGCATGACCTGTCTTAATGAATGGAGAGGCAGTGCAAGATCCATGTTCTTCTACAACTTATTCTGTACTGTGAATTAGGCTTTTAGAGGAAAAACTACCCAATTGCCAAACAGTAGCTAAGTGCATGTCATTTCACAGCTGACTCTCTTGTCTCCTGCAGCTGTTGGCACCGGGTTTGATCTCCCCCATTAAAAGGAAGTGTACCTGCAGTAGAACACCTGTTATCTTTTCTCTGCACTTAGTACGATAAATCCTCCCTGCACTGTGTACCAAGCCCAGTACCATTCATGGGGTGGGGGGTGTAGGCGGGGATAATACTTGAAATTTCTACAAGTTCCTTCAGGCATTCATTCTTCCCATGAGAATTTCTGGAGATATATTGAGATTAGATTTTATGTTTTGCTTGAGCTCTGCAGAAAACTTTGTGTCGAATAACACAACAGCAGCAAAACCTCTTTGACTTGCATGACGCCTTAAGTGTATCATCAGATCACAGGACGTCCTCATTTGAAGGAGTAGAACTAAGGATGCTGCGTTCATACCACTTGTTTTACGTGTTGTTCCTAACTTAGAAAAGATGGAAGTGAAAAGCGTACCTGAGCTGGTGTCAGGGAAAGAGTGGTCAAGGAGATCACTGTCGTTGCAGTTTCTATCCGTAGGTTATTCTTTAAGATTCAGCTCATGTGCATATGCATTGCATCACTTTGCCTTCAGGGAAAAGCTGTGATTTCTTTCTTATTTATTTATTTACTTTTTTTTAAATTTATTTACTTATTTATTTATTTATTTTTATTTTATTGTTTTTTTAAAGCTGTGATTTCAGTGGGGCACTCACTCAGCCACTCATTTACTCAATAGTGTTTATAGAGCGTCTGCTTTATGTCAGGTATTGTTCTGGCAGTGGAAGTACAGCGGTGATCCAAACAGGTAAGGCCCTTGGTCCAATAAAGACAGGAAAATCAGTAAACAAACCAATGAAACAAGGTGACCCCCAATCGTGAAAAGTATTGTGAAGACAAAGTAAGGCAGGATGGTAGAGACGAGGCACTGAATACTTAAAGTGGGTGATCCAGGCAGGTTGCTCTAAGTTGGTTATGTTGGAGTTGAGGCGTGAGAGAGGAGACGGAGCCAGCTAGATGCATCCCTAAGGAATAGAGAATTCAAGGCAGAAGAAACAGTAAAAGGGAACCCTAGAAAAGTCCAAATAACCTGTCTACAGTTTTACAAGGGAACAGCAGCATTAGAGCTACGGAGCTCTGTCTTTAACAAGCTTATATTATTTCAGACAGTCTCAATTTCTACAATTTTCAATTTATTTCTTATCTACTTGAAGGGATTATTGCACATAATCCTCACTTACCATAAAGCTAGGATATATATTCTTAGAATGAAGTCCTCAGAGATTACATGCTTAGTTTCACCGGAGACATTAGCACCGCCCATTGATCACTGCAGAAGAGTCTAGGATCTTTTTAGTAGTCGTTGGCTTTTAGAAAAAAATCAGTAATGTTTTCATTTGCTTTTGAATTCATGTTTTAGTGATGTCACATCATCACTAGAGTATAAAGGTATTATTGCACTTCCACGAATGTCCGTCATGATCTCCAAGAAAAGTGGCGATCAGCACTGACAGCAAGAGGTCAGCCTCGTCATCCTTGGTCTTTCCTGGCCTATCCTTTCCCTGTTCTAATGAATCTGCTCCACTCTGTTCTCTTTTAATGTCATCAGTAAACTTAAAGTAATAACAAATTAAACACATCTGAAATGGCTTTTTACCATTGATAAATAGGTAAAAGAGGCTTTACTAGAACGGCTTCATTTTTAAAATCAGAATCGTTCTGTTTCCTTTAAGATAATGAGGTCCTTTTGGTACAATATTAGCCATAAAAGAGTTACCACTCAAGTATATGGTATTTCCTGTGTCTCACTCCTGGTGCCTTCCTTCCCTATTTCTTGAAGGATCTCAAACTTGAACCACGGGAAGAAGAAGTTATTGAAGGGAATACTAAATCTGTGAGTACTTCTTTTCTAGATCAAAATGTTAGAAATATGTACTTTGAAGATATGATTTAATTTATTCAAAATTAGTTACTATCTCCATGAAAATTTGAAAAAGTAGTATGGAGGTATATTTTATTTTGCATGGTAGTTTCAAAATCGTGATTTGTAGAAAACGAATGCCTACTTTACAAGGTTTTTATGTAAGTACTTAGCATGTATTGTGTGCAAAATGAGAATTTTATGCATATATAAATCACTGAGTTATTGAATAATTGAATGAATGTGATTGGCCAGAAGGGCAACATTCAAATTATATTATGAACAACACTGTATCACAAACAACAACCCTGCGAGCCTGAGCGCTGCACCTGAGCTGAAGCTTGATGCTATGCAGTATTGTATCTCAGCTTTTTTCCTAAGGCCAGGCATGCTGTAAGTGCTCAGAAAGTAGTTTTCAAGAAAAAAAAAATTGACATTTAGAGAGGAAGGAACATTTATGCTCATAAGGAAAAGGTGTCTATCCAAAGTGGTGACCATTTATAGAGATTGGAAGAGAACAGACAAAGTGATGCTAATAGGCATGAAGACACAACAAAAAAAAGGGTTCTGAGAGCAGCTTACTAATGGTGTTATGATTAGAATCCCATAGATGAGGACTCTTTCCCCCAAAGACAACCTATATTTCACTACATGTTCAGTGTTTCTGTTCCTCCAAAGACAGGGGCGCATGGTCTGTATTAATTCATCAGGCATCCAGATTTCTAAAGGGGTACATTTGGGTGGGAAGCAAAATGTTTTTTTGTGAAGGAGAGAAGGCTGTCGACTGCACATACTAAGAATGCTATTCCTAGCCATCCCGTAGGCACAGAACTGTGACCTTGCAATCTTGCATCTCTATCATCAATTAGATTTGCATGTGGAAAAAGCTCCACTCCAGTCAAGAAAACTGAATGTCTCATTTCTAATATTGAGAGAGAGACCATCATTGTCTCTTCTTACGTAAGTTCTTAACCTGTGACAATTCTCTCTCACTAGCTAAGTGGGAGAAAAATTGTCTAAGGATTGCTTATGGAAGGTAGCAGACTGTTCTATTCTCTGGTCCCTGACAGAAGAGAGACCAATGTCAATTGTAAAAGATTTATCAACCCACACAGCATTACTAACTCAATAGTACATAGAAGTATTAAGCAAAATAGGATTGGGCAAGATGGTTCAGCAGTAAATATTAGTTAAAAAGCAGGAAAGGATATTCCTTAACTATTTTTAATGACACGTAGAGGTAAAATAATTATGTTCTTTGGGAATACACATCTAGTAATGATTTGAACAAGTTTGTTTTCCTCAGAGATACCGATATGTGTCATGAAAAGTTGTATTTTAGGGCACCCGGGTGGCACAGTCAGTTAAGCATCTGCTTTCGGCTCTGGTCATGAGCCCAGCCAGGGTCCTGGGATAGAGCCCCGCATCCATCCGGCTGGCTCCCTCCTCAGCAGGTTGTCTGCTTCTCCCTCTACCCTTCCTCTCTGCTTGTCTTCTCTCACACTGGCTCTCTCTAAAAAAAAAAAAAAAAAAAAAAAAAAAGTTGTATTTTATCATTAATGGTGGTGATGCATCACCATCAATTCCTATAAAACCTTCTGTATGCAGAATGACCAAAACAGGTCTCCACCATCCACAGCCAGCACTCAGCATTGCATGCTCCTTTGTGTTCAGCGATTTATCTTGGTGTCCAAAACCAGTTTTAGACTTCATTGACTAGAGAGGTAATTTTCCTTTTCCATTAGCGAATACCTGAGAACCTTGAAAAATAAGTTCCACACAGGAAAGCAAAGAATACATTTTTACGATACACTTTATTTTTTAAAGCTGTTCTTTTCTGAGCCTTTGCTATGTACCAAGCATTGTGCCAAACACACACATCTATAATTCACTTCATCCTCATAAGAGCCAAACGAGTTGGTGCCGTCATTAAGCCCATTTTGCAGATGAGAATTAAGGTGTGGAAGGATTTAAATACCCTAGACCCCAGGAGTTCTCCTCGAGACCTGCACCCCATACCATAATAGTCTGACTTCACTGTTTGGTGCATTTCTGGACATTAAAGTGGAGTTGTTTTTGCCAGTGAGGGTGTGAGCTAACATGACTCCGTTTCATGAGATTTCCTACCATGAGAGCAGAACAGTAGTATCTGGTGGGCTTATTTAAACACACAGCAAAAGTCCCAAACCCTACAAGCTCCATATCTAGTTTTCTGGGACGTGAGTCATTACATAATGATGAGTCTAGGATATGATTTCCTTTTATTTTTTTTTTAGGTCTTTTTTTTTTTTTTTCTCTGTGAGCAGAGTATGAGAAGTAACATCTATTGAGTATCTATCCTGGGCAAGATTTTTACCTACACTATTCCATTTAATCCTCCCCCAATCTCTATGATACAAGTACCACTCACTGCTCCAATTTCACTCCGTGACCAAGGATGAAAAGATGAAGTAACTGGTTCAAGGCCATATAGCTAGTAAAAGTGAAGTCAGGTTTTTTTGTTTGTTTGTTTTTGACATGATAATGGAGATAGATGAAAGACAATCATGTAGGGCTCTTGAGTTTGCAGGACCACCTCAAATCCTTTCCTGGAATGAATAGTGCATAAATGAAATTTATTAAAGATCTTTTAAGAATGGTCAATGGCTAAAAGCAAAAGCATCTTTTGCTTATTTGACCACCAGCTTCATGCCAGGCCCTGGAGGAGGGTCTAGAGAAAAAGTGGTGAATATTGCAGGTGCTACAAGACAGGCCAGAGGACCTGCAGTGATTCAACAAGCATCTACAGTCATCTGCAGTACACCGTGATGACAATTATTATTAGAAAAGCATAGATTTGGACAGCAAGGGAATTCAGCTTAACTTAGGAGGCCAGCGAGTGTTTCGAGAATGACATAGTATTGAAGATGAAATAAAAAAGAATAAGTAGGAGTTTGAAGCAATATTTATATATCTTTTACAACATTGAATTTTTCCAATGTTGTACTAAAAGAACAGTTGTTCTAAGGTGCTACGTAGGAATATTAAAATGTTCCAAATGATTTGTCACAAGCATTTTATAAAGACATCAACCTTCACAATTTATAATTTTACTCTTGTTATAATAAAATAGGAAATGTACATCAGAGAGAAACTCAGACCTAAAATCCAAGACTATCACTTTATGGCTCATGGAAAATTGGGGGGTAATTTCTTCTAGTTGTCAAATACTAGGCAAAGAGTATGAATCATTGAAAGGTCAGTATGATTTTTGGAGGGAATCCAGCCAGACCGCACATCCTGGATCTGGCCAGGTGTATTTATCCACCCAGATCCTTTCTGCTTGCTGCCATTGTATGCTTCACATGGCACTTTGTATTGCACAACTATTGGAAAATGATGACAATTTCCTAAATATTTTCTATGTTCAAAAGGGTTCTTTTTGGATTCAATATAATTTTAAATAAGGTTTGATCACATTCTGGTGTGTTTCAAAAGCTGTAACTTTTCTTGAGCATATTGTTGTTTATACCAGAAGAACTTACGCAATAGGAATTTACAAATCTAATTATTTTTCTGCTTTCTACCCTCATAAAACCTGTGAATAATAATATTTTGTGAAGTAAATTAATCCTGACATACAATATCATGTGTATTGGGGATTATTGCCATCAAAGATGTCATGGACTATTAAAACATAGTTTTGCTTTGCAATAGCTATTATGAGATTGAACAAGAACACACAAGAAAGGCTGTTACATTTCTAAAGATGTGCTTGGAACACAATGGTAAATGTCATAAATAGAGCTAGAAAACATGAAACAAATTAGTTGCATTTAAAATATTTCTGTCTCCAGAGATTAAAAAAGCTGAAATTTCTGGAGAAAAAAAAAATCCAGGAAATCAAAGGTAGATGCCACTAACCTAATGTGACTAGCAAACACTGTTCTGTAAATATTTCACCATAATTCCATCATAACAAAATCCCTATAAAGTAAATAATAAAGTCTAAGCCCCTTCTAAGGCAGAGGAAAGAAAATGCCTGGGGCTGGCCATTCCCACTAGATTTTAGTAAGGATCTCATGCTGTATATTTGATATAAGTGACATTTAGACATAGAATGAAGATATTAGGACTCCTGTAATTCTCCCATGTGCCTCATCCTACAACTTGACCTGACCAGCCTAGAAAATTTAAGGATTTTCTTAGGGCCTCAGAATGTCTACCTTAAATTACCCAAGATTTGAAAAGCTTCTGTTGGGGATCCCTGGGTAGCTCAGCGGTTTAGCGCCTGCCTTCGGCCCAGGGCATGATCCTGGAGTCCTGGGATCGAGTCCCACGTCAGGCTCCCTGCATGGAGCCTGCTTCTCCCTCTGCCTGTGTCTCTGCCTCTCTCTCTGTCTCTGTGTCTCTCATGAATAAATAAATAAAATCTTTAAAAAAATAAAAATAAATTTTAAAAAGCTGTTATCACAGTAGTCATAAAACATAGATTATCTGGGCCTCATAAATTGATATCTTTGTGTAAATGTCTGAGGAAAAGAGGGGAAAGACATACCTTGTTTTGGTTGCAAAGTAAATTTATTTTCCAAATTATGTTTATATCCATGTGTGTACGTGAATGAATCACTTGGCTATTACTATATAACAAACCACCCAAAACTCAGTGGTTTAAACCACAATTCTAGAGGTAGGCAATTTAGAGTGGGATCAAGTAGGTGGTTCTTCTGGTATCAGCTGGCCTCCTCAGTCAGCTGCAGACCAGCTCTGCTGATCTTGGTTGGATTTTCTCATATGTCTGGGGCCTCCGCTGGGATAAATCCACTGACTCAGCCCTGTGCTATGTGGTTGTTCATCCTCCCGCACGTGGTTTGGCAAAACTATAGTCTACTGCCTGTTTTTATATATAAAGTATTATTGGAACACAGCCACACCCATTTGTCTATTGTCTCTACACTAAAACAGAGTTGTGGAGTGTGACAAGAACCTTATGGCACACAAAGCCTAAAATAGTTACTCTCTGTCCCTTTTTGTAAAAAGTTGACTGAGCCCTGCTCTCCAACGGTTTGTTCACATGGCAGTTTCAGGGATCCAAGAGAAAGAACGGAAATTCACAAGGCCCCTGGGGAGTTAACCATGAAACTCGCACACTGTTTTCTTCTGCCCCATTCAGTTGGACAAATTAAGTTATATGGCTGGCCCAGATCCAAGGGAAGGGGAAATAGGATCCATGTTTTGATAGAAGAAGCTAAAAAGTCAGATTTCAAAGGGCACGCCTTCAGGGAGTAGTGAAGGAGTCTATTCGTGGTTGCAATTTAGATCACATAAGAATTACCTTCAGACTAAAAGAATTATGGTGGAATAGGTAGATAGATTTATTAGGAAAGCCCATGAGAAATTATCTGAGTCCCTGTTAATTACAAATACGTGATCAAGAAGTCCCTGTAGATTGCTGTCAAAAGAACATGCCTACAATTATTTTGGCAGAGATTAACTTAAACTCTTAGTTACTGATACTAAAACCAGGTCCTGGGAGACTGGTACAGGAGATTGTTCATTACATGATCTTAGGAAACAGTTAATAGGCTTGTATCTACTGATTCTTGATCTCTGATCCTTAAGGGAAATAAAACAAAGCACAATTAAAATTACTGAACTCATTAAGGCGACCGGGCTATGGAAACAAATAGACCCAAATGGAGAATGATTCCAATATAATAAAAGTTTTTCCCTTGCCCAGTAAAACGGTCCACACAGTGATTCAGGGACACAGGCTCCTCTTAAGTGTGGCTCTGCCATTTCTAAAGCAGGTCATTCTATCAACAGCAAAGGGGAGGAGAATTTGGAGGGAGGTCACATCTCTCGTGAAAGTCTTGGTCCAAAAGCAATACACAGCACTCCTGTGTGTATTCTGTTGGTGAAAATGCATCAGTTTGGGACACCTAACTTCAAAGGATTATGGAATATGCCCTCATAACTCTACCTAGAAAGAAGAGGAAAGGGATTTGGGGACACAGTTTGGAGTCTTTGCCACGGTGAACCTTCTGATCATCAAATATTCATTCTTTTCACATACATAGAACACATAGACCCCTTCACAGAGGAGACCCCCTAAGTCCTCTGCAGTTACTGCTTCTGGCTCAAAGACCAGGATCTCTGGGTGATGACCAGTCCTCCCTGTAAGATCAAGATGCAGTCCCTTGCAGTCTGACATAATACTTAGGACTGGGCCAGGAGAGATGTCATAAGAGCTGCAATTCGAGAAAGACATGACTAGCACACAGCACACAGCATTCACTGGTTCATGATGAATTCATGCTGGGAAGGTGTTTGTCAGTGAAGGAAGTGATTAGAAACTGGGTGTCCATTCTGGGATGAATTCTGCTGCCCATTGTTGTCCTTTTGAGAGTTTCTTCTTGGTTCATTATCCTCCAAGACTCCACCGGAAAGAGCTGGTAGGAGACTATTGTCCTTTATAGGAGTTAAACAGTAGCCTGCTTCCTGCTCTGGTGAGTTTGGGGGCCCAAATATTACCTTAAGATTTATACAATCAATGGACTTTGAGACTGGGATCAAGATTTATTGCACAACACAGTTCTGTCAAAAATTCAGTAGACTTCTTGTCAGTTTACGTATAATCAGTTTCATGATCGTATCAATACCTAAAATTATTACATAGATATAGTTTTCAAACCTTGTTGATTTCTTTACTAAACTCCGTGAAGATAAGGATTCTATCTTGATTCATCCCTATATACCCAGCATCTAGCATTTACCTGTAAGAAAGCAAAGTAGGAACAAGAATTGAATATATAAAGTGCCTGATATGACACGTTTGATATGTTGGTCTCCAACAATGGTGGCTGTGAACATGACGTGAGAAACTCTTTGGAGAGGAGACAGCCAACCAGGGTCTTAACTCTGGCTCTGCCACCACACAGCTGGGTAATATCATGCAAGTTGTTTTCCTCGTATTCTAAACTGTCCTGACATTGTTGTTTCACACTTTTATCATTCGCGCCCAATCCTTCCTTTTTTTTTCTTTCCTTTCCACCTCTATGATTCATTACCAACTGTTGATGGAGGAAAGGCTTAATCTTGAGATCAAAGTGCCATGAGAAGCCCATAGGCAGATCTATAGGGAAGTCTTCAAACTACAAGTGCTACAAAGATAATAGGATTTATTGCAGGAAGCAGTTGCCATCCAGCCCAGTGTGTTCCATTTAAACACAGGCTCCCTTTGACGCCATGAGATTTTGAGCAGGGCCTGTGTGGTATGTGGTCGGTGGTTAATGTACCTTTGGAAACGCAACACGTTGAGCATGAAGGTTGAAATTTGTTTGTCATGATACACATGGCTAATATCCCAAAATATTTAAAGTAAAGCTGGAGCTGTGCAGTGTGTAGAGTAGGACTTACTCTCAGCCCTGGCTGCACATTAGAACCACTAAATACTAGTGCTTGCACCCCACTTCCAGAGATTCTGGTGGAAGTGCAATTTTAAGACCTCCCCAGTGCTTCTATTTGAGAACCACCGCTTTTAACAGGGAAGTGTATCCTTGGGAAGACACTCTCTTTAGCACCTGCTCCTAGAGGCAAGACAAATATCCAGCCTACTTTATAGCTTTTCTACGGTGTTATTACTTGGATTAGTCATGGTCTTCCTTTTGGTCATATTTTTAGATGAGGATTGTTTGCTTTGTGAGGAGGACTGGGCTGGGCCATGGGGGGTCAGCTTAAGGGGGGCTCCCTGGCAGCCAGAGTGGTTAACACTTGGCTCTTCCTCGGCAGCACATCATGCTCGTCCAGCGTCAGATGTCTGTGATAGAAGAGGACTTGGAAGAGTTCCAGCTTGCTCTGAAACACTATGTGGAGAGTGCTTCATCCCAGAGCGGATGCTTGCGGTAAGCGCTCTTGAATGTTCCTTAGCCGAGGGAACTGGGAGAGCAGGTATGGGGGACGGGCATTTGAGAAGCCTGTTGTGTTTATGTTGAGCACCCAGCCCTCTGGGTGAGGCAGACTGCAGACTTTAATTGGGTGTTTCTCTTCGATTCTTGGACTCTGTATGGATTTGATCATTGGGGGCACCGAGGGAAATAAAACGGTGACAACGGTTTGAAGAGGGGAGTTTCTCTCCTCGCCTGACATCTCCCCTTCTGCATCCAGGCAGGCCCACACTGATTTAAAATCACCCCGATAGATGAGCTCCAGCTCTAGTGCGTCTAGCTCTGATTGCTCCCTTGGCAGCGTGCCCCGTAGCCTAATAGCGATTTCAGCCACTATGAAATTGTACAAAATCTGAAGTCTTGATTGCAGACCTTGGTCATAAAAAAATAAATTAAAAAAAATAAAGAAAAGAAACCACTTCTTTCCGTAGTCACCCCAGTTCAGGCTTAGATTATCTGAGGCTACTAAAATTTATGAACTATTCCTCATTTTCAGTGTCTCTGCGCCAAGTGGTCCAATCAATAGTTACTAGGATAATTTTACAGAAACAGTTCTTAACAGAATTCCCTTCATCAGGAACTGCAGTAACTCTGAGTTTCTTAACCAAATACTAGATGTTTCTCTGACCCTATGTTTTTCCTACTCAAAAACGCACAGCACTGCTCACTTTGGCTCTCTCCACCTGAGTATCAGCAGTGCCCAGCTGCCCATTGTCTTTCCAGCATAACCTGTACCTTAGACCTGGCCACTCACCTGCTTCTGGAAAACTACAACCAAATCTACCCCTACCTCGGGGTTTGTTTAAACTGCATCTCATAATGCCCAATTCCTCATGGAGAACTTGCTAAAACCCTAAGACGGCTGTGAGGATGAACTGAGTGCTAAACACCAAGGGGCCCAGAAAACGTGAGCTGGGGTGACTGTGGCCTCATCCTCTGGCTGAGCCCTGACCCACTCTGTCGAGTTGTAGGGGACTTGTCAGTGCCTACAGTCTTCCCAGGCATGTCTGCATAATAGAAACGCAGGAAATGCAGAGTTTGCGTTGTTTTTCACAAAAAAACTGAGAAGGGCTCACATTAAAACCATTTTTAATCCTTTTAGTTCAGTGACTTAGGGGTCTGCCAAAGTTTGAGTATATGTAGTCTTAAAAGCCTACTCCTCTGAGACTGAAATGGAATGCTTGGAAAATGCATGTGAGTGTGTGTGTGTGTGTGTGTGTGTGTGTGTGTGTGTGTGTACACCGTCCATAGCAGGAACTGCTCACCCAAAGAAGTGGGGACATGGGAAAGATAAAGTCTTGTTTGGTAGTCACAGTCTCCAGGAACGGGTTAGACTTCTCACATTTATAAATAGGGCACAGAGTTTGATTATTTTTTTATAAATTTATTTTTTATTGGTGTTCAATTTGCCAACATATAGAATAACACCCAGTGCTCATCCCATCAAGTGCCCCCCTCAGTGCCCGTCACCCAGTCACCCCCCACCCCCTGCCCACTTCCCCTTCCACCACCCCTAGTTCATTTCCCAGAGTTAGGAGTCTCTCATGTTCTGTCTCCCTTTCTGATATTTCCCACTCATTTTTTCTCCTTTCCCCTTTATTCCCTTTCACTATTTTTTATATTCCCCAAATGAATGAGACCATATAATGTTTGTCCTTCTTCAATTGACTTATTTCACTCAGCATAATACCCTCCAGTTCCACCCATGTCGAAGCAAATGGTGGGTATTTTTTAAGGATTGGTGATAGTTCTTTAATGTGTGCTGGGGAAAAGCTAGAAGCTACACAGATGGCCCCGAGGGGTGAGGAGAGCAGTGGCAGGAGAGCAGCTATGGAGATAGACCTGCATGACCTGCTACAGACTATTCCGTCAACAGCCTTAGGACCCTGGCTCTGTGGGCTCCAGCTGTGAGGTTGGGGTGGGGGTGGGGGGGCTCTTCCAATGAGATAATGAGACTCTCAGCCTCTCCTTTTCCTTTGCAAGCTCGTTTATTTAAGAACTCTTCACTCACTTACTGCTGATTTTTCAACTGATTTCTGTCTTTTACTGGAATTATCAAAAAAGTAGACTTAATCAGATGGAAATGAGCATCAGAGAATCGCTCCCCATGGACGGAAACCATGTGAAATACACGTTATGCCCACATGCCTGTCTAAATTCTGTCGTGCCACTTCGTCAAATTCAGTTTTCTTCTGTATCAGCTGATGAGCAATCAGATGGGCCACTCACGTTGTCCATCGTGCTCCAGCGTGCCCTGCACCATTGCCTTGTGCTTGGCTGATAAAGTAGAACTCAGGATTACCAGTTTTGCAGTTTCTTTTCCCCTGATAACAGGCTCAGCTTCACCATGGCTAGATAAGAAATGTTGCCATCAAATAAAGTAGGAATTAATGATTAATGACTAGGCATTTTGTTTCCATTTTCTTATTTAGTCTCCCCTGCAATCATCCGAAGTATGTATCACATCCTCTGAAGGCGAGAATAGGCTCAGATGCATTAAACATCTTGCCCTAGCGTATCTGACTCCAAAACCCACATTTTACTCCTTCTTGCTAGTATTTGGTCATCCTTGAATTAAAGTTTTCTGGACTTCCTGTGGTTAACCAGGGGTAGAATGGACGAGATCCCTCCTGTTCCAATTACAAGGCTTAGTTTCTCAAATTTGGACAACTGACTTAGAGAGGCTTTTGCCCTGAAGTCATCTGACCACAACACTCAAGAGGTTTAGGGGCTGACGGAACCCTTACCAAAATGTCAGTCACTTGAGTTCTAAAATGATTGTTAGCGGAAAAGCCACGTGAATCAGTTATGTGACCGTTGTGTGTGTGCACACAAAAAATGATTTTTTTGGTTATTTTTTATAAGATTTATTTGAGAGGGAGAGAGGGAGCAGGTTTGGGGGAGGGGCAGACAGAAAGAATCTTCAAGTAGACTCTGCTGAGCGTGGAGCCCTACGTGGAGCTCAGTCTCACAACTCGACCCAGGAGATCATGACTTGAGCTGAAAACGAGTCAGACACTTAACCAACTGAGCCACCCAGGCGCCCCTCTTTTTGCTTATTTTATAATCATGACGGCTTACGAATCCCCGTGGGGAGCTACCAATTGAATATATGTGGTGTACCCAGTGTATTCTTAGAACTGTGCTTGACGTCAGGAAAAGTGAGGAAAGGTTCTGCTTTCAAGGGTCTTAGAATCCAGTTGGGGAAATAGGTTACTCATTCATAGGCTAAAGTCTCACAACTATTAAATAGGATGAAATGATTTCTGAAGTCACTCTTAGATAAGAATTCTAGAATATGTTATGTGTTCTAAACTCCATGTCAAGGGCCTAGAGAACATGAATGTGGAATTGTATTAGAAGACATGATCCTGAGACTTTACCATGGCCAAAGAAACATCTTAAAGAACTAATGATATGCTGTGGCATATTGACTATGAATAATTTATCAGCATTTTTGTGCAAGTAACATAATTCGGTGGCTGGAGCTTGGTGTGGAGAAATGTGGGGGTGGGGGCGGGGGGCAGGAGACTCCCTTGTATTGTGTTGTGCCTTTTCTCCAGTGGTTAGGTTCTATGAGCTAAAGTAGGGCGTGTAGGAAAAGGAGGAAGCCAAGAGGAAGAGAGTTTTGTGTAACTTATCTTCAACCCCAACTATTCTTGAGCCACGTCCTTTTCCCCCTGGAAGCTATTTCACCACTTTTTCCCAGCTGTTGGGGATATTCAAGGTCTCCCAGAGCTCAGGGCTGAAGCTCTTAGTCACTGTATCCAGGGACAACTTAGCCAAAGAATTCTTGCTTCAGCCAGTGAGTGGTGTCAGAGGACACACCAAGGAGGGAGACTGAAGCACATTAGCAACAGCTCAGAAATGTTCTATGTAATTCTAAGTGTGCAGATAATTGAAAGCTGATCATTCAAGCCTTCTGCCTTTTCGAGAGAAATATTGCTGATTTCTTAGTGTCGTCATTGCACGTTACGCACATGTCGCTCTTTGTACTGGACGGTCTTAAATAGCAACATCCTTAAATGTCATTGCTGTGTATTGGTCAGTCTTGCTCATAACTGAAACCACCCAGTCTTTAGAGCAATTCTGATTAGCATTTTCACCTGTGTCCCTTTGAGCCAAAATCCACGCTGGTCTTCAGCCCTGCCACCTGGCTCTTCACCAGTCGGCCTGTAGCCAGAAAGAACGAGAAGAGAATAGTCCCAACAAGTCCTCCTCTTATGTCTGAGGCTCGGGGTGCAAGCATTTCCAAGAAGCCCTTGCTTCCCAGCACACGTTCTTTGGTATCCGTTGGTCCAGCTCAAGTCACATGGTCATTTCTTGACTCCAGAGCAGGTGAGAAAACCCGTATCCAACAGAGAAGTGGGAGCTGGTGATGGCTGTCTCAATCCAGTGCTGACTGGTACGTTGGCTATATTGTGAGCTCAGCAGTCGCAGGCTTCTGTTAAGAGTGAGTAATCGTAGAGGCAGCAGTGTCTGCTGTATCGCCCCAGAGTCCATGTGAAGGTAGAATTACTCAGTCTGTGTCAAGTGCTTAGACCAGGGGCTGGAATAGAGCCATATATGGTAGCAACCGTCACCATCGCTGTTGGCGCGTACAATGATACGGCAATTGTCACCATTATTGGCCTGCAGCTTTACGTTGTTTTCACAAATGTCTTTTTCCTTCAGTTGTTGGGGTTGTTTTGCTTTGTTTTGTTTTGCCTGGTCTGGTTTTCTCTCCAGTTCCTTTTACTTCTGTTGTGCTTTTCAGCTTTAACACCGTTTAAGACTTATTAGCCTTTCTAACTGCTCATCCAGTGGAAGTGCCACTTTCTTCTGAGCTATTGAACTAACAGCGAATTCAACACCCCAAATTTGCCAGGGACTGGGCTAACTGCTCTGCAGGCAACCCTTTAGTCCTCACTGTCCTGTTTTGTTTTGTTTTTTTTTTGTCCTGTTTTTATCATCATTTTACCGATGAGGAAACTGAGGTTAGTAATGGGCCCAGAGTAACAAAGCTACGAAGTTGTAGAGGAGGGTAGGCCTGCTGGTCTATACTTCAAACAATTGCCTGACCACACTGATACTTTTCAGTTCTTTAAATGCTTGAGAATGATGCTAAAAATATTTTTTTAATTCCTTACAGTCTTACGGATGTCTAGAAGGTCTAGATTGCAGGATAAGTTGGCTTTTAATGTAATAAGTAATATAAATGAATCAGTAGTTCTTGAAGAGCCTAAAGTGCTAAGCTGAATATTTTAAACTTTGTCCTGAAAAAACAGTCATGGGTTGAAATTTGTCCCATTACATCATCAACTTATGTTTGGAGATTATAGACGCTTTGAGGCTATTGTGAAAGCTATGTATTTTCTTCCCAAAATAAAAAAGACATGCACATCAATTTGCAGCTCATTTCAAGGATTTCCAGGAACCCCACCCAAGAGCTCACTTATGAACTCCGAGAATTAGATAATCTCTGATTTCACTTTCCATCCGCTTCCTTTGATTCTATTATAAACCTTTTCCCTAGAAAATTTGAGATTGAGTTAGCAATATTTGCTACATCATACCTTAATTAAGATAAACAGCTATGAAAAAACTATTTACAGGCAAAGAACTAAAGGAAAAAAAGCATTAAAATTTCTGTGTGTAGTTACCACCACCTGCTGGTCACACTTAGGTAATTCCTAAACTACATTTAGCTTGACTTTTACCCTGATAACATTCTTTATTCTCTTTTAAATCAATATCCTTGCTGTTAGTTTAGACTCTCATTTTGATTTCTAATCTGGATATAATGTAAAACTGTAGACTGAGCAAGCTGGACTGAGGGAATTTTTTATTTTTTAGAAAATTATAATTCCGGGGTAATTAACTCTGTGTTAGCTTCAGGTGTAGAGTGTAGTGATTCAAGAGTTTTATACGTTACTCAATGCTCATCCTGATACGTGTCCTCTTAATCCCCTTTACCTATTTCACCCATCCCCCACCCCCCCACCCCATCCACCTTCCTTCTGATAACCACCAGTTTATTCTCTATAGTTAAGAGTCTGTTTCTTGGTTTGTCTCTTTTTTTTCACTTTATTTCTTTTGTTTCTGAAATTCCACGTGGAGTGAATCATGGTATTTGTCTTTCTCTGAATTATTTTGCTTAGCATTATACTCTCTAAATCCATCCATGTTGTTGCAAAGGGCAAAATTCTATTCTTTTTTTATGGCTGAGGAATATTCCTCTGGGGAAGTGCATGTACCACATTTTCTGTTTCCATTCATCTATTGATGGACACTTGCTTCTATATTTTGGCTATTGTAAATAATGCTGCAATTACCATAGGGGTGCATATATCATTTCCAATTCATATTTTTGTATTCTTTGGGTAAATACCCAGCAGTGGAATGACTGGATCATATGGTAATTCTATTTTTAATGTCTTGAGGAACCTCCGTACAGTTTTCCACAGTGGCTGCATCAGTTTGCATTCCCATCAGCAGTGCACAAGGGTTCCTTTTTCTCACATCCTCACCAACTCTTGTTGTTTCTTGTGGTTTTTATTATTATTATTATTATTATTATTTTAGCCTTTCTGACAGGCTTGAGGTAATATGTCATTGTGGTTTTGATTGGCATTTACCTGAGGTTTAGTGATGTTGACCATCTTTTTTCATGGCCACCATCTGTCTTTGGAGAAATGTCTGTTCGTGTCTTCTGCCCACTTTTTAACTGGACTATTTATGGGGTTTCTGTGTTCAATTGTGTAATTTTTTAATATTTTTTTGGATACTAACCCTTTATCAGATGTGTCATTTGCAGATATCTTCTCCCATTCCACAGGTTGGCTTTTTTTGTTTGCTGTGCTGAAGCTTTTTATTTTGATGTAATCCTAATAGTTTATTTTTGCCTTTGTTTCCCTTGCCTCGGGTGACAGATCTAGAAAAATTTTGCTAAGGCTGATGTCAGGGAACTTATTGCCTATGTTCGCTTCTAGGATTTTTATGGTTACAGGTCTTACATTTAGATCCTTAATCCATTTTGGGTTTCTTTTTGTGTATGGTGTAGGAAAGTGGTCCAGTCTCAGGTGGCCTTGGGCCCGAGTTGAGTCAGACCTAGCATTTGCCAGAGATGTAGTGGCACGGAACTCAGGGCACTTCCACTGTTTTGTATTCTGAAAGTTTCTGTTCATTGTTGAGTGGGGCCTGTGGTCAGACCAGATGTCCACCCTCAGCCCACTGCTGGGGCCCTGGTTGGGCTGGTGGGGATGTGGCTATCTTCCCCTTTCCCAGGGGCAGGCATCGCTGTGGAGTGATGCCGGCCTGGGCAGAGATGCTTGTGCACTGCCAAGCTCTGGCTCTACTTTGGATGGGATCTGGCCAAGAGCGTGTGTATGGGGGAGGAGGGGGGGGGGCAGATCCACTGAAGTGTGCAGGGGCTGGATGTGTGTTGTTTGCAGGGCTTGTGCTGGTCCACTGTGGGAAGGACCTGCAGCCACCAGGACCAAGACAGGCCAAGTTGGAGAGGGTGGATCTGCCTAAGTGCAGGGATCGGGGGCGGGCAGGAGGCATAGTATTAGCGCGTTATGTAGGGACTGTCTGCTGCTCGGGTTCCCCCAGGTGGCTGTGTGTTCATAGTGGAAGGCAGGGGAGGAAAGTGGCACCTGCCTGTTCCTTGGTTCCTGGAGAAACCTGCCACTGATCCCTGCCCCTGCAACACATGCCCTGAGATTAGTAAACAAGGACACCCCAATCGTATTTTCAAACTGCTGCTTCTAGCTGTACGTTCATGGGGCTGTTTGTTGTGCTCCTAAAGGACAGGGCTTCAGTTTCCTGTTGCCCTCCAGGCTCTCCCAGAGCCAGCCCTGATGATTTTTAAAGTAGGTCTTAAGTCCCACTGGTCGTAAGAACTCATGCAGTTTGGCCCTTCTGATTTTCAAATCAAATTCATCCTGCCTATGCAGGCTTCCTAGTGTGAGGGTCTGTTTCTGTCTCTTCTCTAGCCCCCATGGGTCCGTCTCCTCTGCCAGCAGTCCCGTGGTCCATGTAGCTCCCAGCAGTATTCTTACCCTGTTCCATGTGGTTTCTTCTCCACATTTAGCTCTGGAGAATCTGTCCTGCCGGTCTGTGGGTCATTTTCTGAGTTACTTACACTGATGTGGCTGTCCTCTAGTTCTGTCTGTGGGACAAGGTGAATTAGGGTCCTCGTTCTCCACCTTCTTCCTTGAAAGTTCCTGGAATTAATTTTTTAAAGGCATCTTTGTATTTGTCTCTCATTCTCCCTTAAATTTATGAATCTGTCCCCTCCTCCTTTCTACCTTAATTTGGATCTTTGTCATCACTCCCCTAAGCAGTTTCACCACGTTTCTAGCTTTTCTTCCTCTGTCGTATTGACTTTCTCCATGGGATACCTCACACCACCATCAGGATATTTAAAACCCACCCCGAACCCTAATATTTACCTGTTTTAAATCCTTCAGTGGTTCTTCATTGCTCCAGGATTAAATCCAGCCTTCACCCCCAGTGTGTCTTTGCAGCACACTCCCAATCCAACTCCTCTAAAACGTATTACATAGCCTTTTAGCCACTCTCAAGCTAATCAAAGAATTGCAAGGGACAGATTTTTCTGCCCAAAATTGGAAAAGCAAAAAAACAAAAAAACAAAAAACAAAACACAAAACAAACCTACAGTTATGGCTAGAATGTAGACTCTCAAAGTTGGAGAAAATTGGGAGGGGTGTGTGTGAGAGAGAGAACGATGGGCACTGGCAGACCAGAAGCCTTGCTACATAGCAGCAATCCAAGGCTAAGGTAAGGCCAGGAATCTGGGAAGAGCTATGGCAGCAGAGAGGATAGATTCAAGGAGCTGCACTTGAGGGCAAGGGCAAGGGCAGTGGCAGGCACTCAACATTTTTCAGAACCCTAACACAATAGATACTCGATATTTTGAATGAATGGAATTTTACAGAAGTTATGTGTGTGATGTCTATAATATATTGAGATGATTTTCATGATGCCAAACCAGAAAATTAAAAAATTATGTCAAAACAGAGATACTAATCAATTCTTCACAAAAATTTCATTTTCATGCAGGCACCATAGTTGCTTCCTATATGAATAGGTTAAGATTGTTTCATACCACATACAGAGATGATTAGAAAAATTAGTTTGCTTCTTGGGGCACCTGTGTGGCAGACAGTTAAGCATCTGATTCTTGATTTCAGCTCAGGTCATGATCTCAGGGTCATGATATCAACCCCACGTAGGGCTCCTTGCTCAGCGTGGACCCTGCTTCAGATTCTCTCCCACTGCCGCCCTACCCCCAGCTCACTCTCTAAAATAATTAACTAAAATCTTTAAAAAAAGAAAAATTAGTTTGCTTCCTGGGGCCACTTACACTTTTTCTTTTCCATTTCAGTATTTCCATACAGAAGCTTTCCAGTGAATCTCGCTACATAATTTATGAGTTTTGGGAGAACAGCAGTGTGTGGAATAGGTAAGTAATAAGCAGACTTTTTTTTTTTTTTTTTGAGCCAAGGAGAGGGAAATATACGTTATGTTTTTAGGACTTGTAGGGAAGAGCTCTATTCCCTTTACATCTCCTCTGGAATTCCCATTTGTTCATTTTCCTAAATCCCATCATTTTAGGAATTTATTTCATGGATTAGAAACCAGTTTCTTCTTGAAGAACAAATGCTTTTAGTAATGATACTACTTTAAGTGTTAACCATTTTACTGATGTAAGAGTTAGATATGGGTCATGGGTGTCTAAAGTGTCAGGAGGGCAGGTGGACAAAGGACACAGAAAAGGATGAGAAAATAATTTTACTTTCTAATTTTTCACAAATTCTGTGGTATTTTACTTTACCATGAAACTATATATAATGACTAAAGTCATCATAGCTTATTTAACTTTTCTAAATGTCTTTAAACACTGCAAAAAAAAAAGGAGGGAAAATAAAGACATTCAATTAAAAAATCAACTTCTCTTGGTAACTATTATTCAGTGTATAAAATCATATTGTACATGTTGAATGTACAACGGAGTTAAACAGATCCACCCTATTTGAAATTAATTACAAATAAGTAACATATAATTAGAAGAATGGGATGAAGAATATTTTTGCTATTCTGAGATTATATAGTTCTAGTGGATTTTAAATGGCAGAGAATATAGCCCTCCAGTAAGTCCATATTTAGGGTTTTAAATATGGTAATGGAAATAATGGAACACTTGGAAATTTCGTTAATAAATATTTCACCCAGAAGTTCTATTTTTTTGACTATTTTAAGACTACAATACATAATGATACCAGTAGAATTTCAAACTCAAAAGGGAAATTTAAAGGCAACTTACTCAACTTTGTACTCCAGGCCTACACTTTTAGATGACTTTTCTTTTTTTCCTGAGTGAGAGAAAATCTATAGTCTCCCTTCCTAGCTATCCTATTTTTTAATCATCCTGACAGCCAATATATTCTTCCTTCTGTTTAAACTTCTCTGCAGTTGAAATCTTTCTCCTTTTGTTTTATCTTCTATAGGGAATTAACGTTCTTCTGTTTTTAAAAGTCTTTAATTTTTTTTCTGATGACAATTGTTGAGTCTCGTTTTTAAGGCTAAATAACCATAAAAAGAAGTCTATTCAAATGCTTAATTAATACCATCCCAAACCTTGCCATCTTGACTGAATTTGAACTCTGTTGCACTCTCCTTAGGAAGATAATAAAAGTGCACAGCCTTAACCTATAATTATTTATACAGCCACCTTCAGACGAATTATAGCAAGACATTCCAAAGAAGCAACGTGGATTTCTTGGAAACTCCAGAACTCACATCTACTATGCTAGTTCCTGGTAATTATCCTGGTTTCACAGTGCTTCTATATGCTTTCTGTATTGTCTTTTGCTTTTTAAAACATAGTATGTTCTTTCCCCCTACACTTCATCATGGTGCTCTATTTATTATACTTTAAAAGGGGTGGGGGGAATAAGAGATCTATACATTCTACTGTCTTTAGTCCTTAGTTGATCCTATTTGTGTTCTAATATTAGTCATTTCCTGGTCACATTCAGTAATTTAACAAACTTACAAGTCAAATCATGATATTTCCAAAAAATCATTCAAATGCTTTGCCATAATATAGTGTATTGAATAAACTTGAAATGTGTGACCCACAGACTCCAGATTAGAATTATGCTGGAAATATTTAATAGCTGTTAAAATATTTTATGTAATTGGGGGAAAGCAGAATGGAAAAAGAAATTTGAAATGAATTGTCTAAGAAGTCTGCTAGCCAAGGCTTAAGATAATTGAGAACTGAAATTCATTTGTACCGTGTACCCTTCCAGTCACCAGTGAAATATATTTGCTGAACGTTATATGTGCCAGGTACTAGAATATACTGGGATGCTTAGCCTGTTTGCTAGTGCTGAGTTCCAATTCTGCATAAATACTATGTTGGGAGCTAGAGACGGTGCAAGGAAAGAAATGCAGTCACTTCCCATAAAATGCTTTCTATCCAGTAGGAAAGACAAATGCTTGCAGAAACCAACCAGCTCAGGGCATATCCTAGCAGTTACGTTACCACTGGTCATAATATGCATGTGGATTTAAAAAGAGAGGACTCAGGAGCTGGAACTTATAAAGTGAGAGTTGGACAAAGAAAGAGAATACTTTGGTAGAAGTAAATTATAGACATGAACAAATGCAAAAAAATGTTAAATGTTTTGGCTAATTGTTACAAAGGTTAAGACCAAGGCATAGGGCTTATATATGGTACATGTAGAGAGGGGAAGAGTAGGAAATGGAGTAGAAAATACAATGAGGAGTTTGAACTTCATAAAATGGAGTCATTAAAGGTTTTTGAGAAGAGTGGTGAATGCTCTACTCAGTAGTGACTGGCAGGAGGGAGACAGGTGGATGTCACGGGTTGGTGAGAGATTGGTCAGGTAAGGCAATAATCTAGGCCAGGAAAAAGAAGGCACCTGAACCCCGAGCTACCCAGAGAGTTCACTTGCCAATACAGTTTCAAGAGGTTAATCACAGCAAGATGGTATTTGAAACCTGGGTTTGGTGAGAAAGGGTATATATAGGTAGAACAAAATATCCAACAGAAGCCTAGGAAAATGCCTTTATTTAAAAGGGAGGGGGAAAGCTCCCTTTATTCAGGATGCAGAGGGGAACCACTCAGAGAGGAGAATCAGACTAGTAGAGTAGCAAGGAAACCAAAAGAATACCGTGCAAGCAGAGTGCTTGTGTGTGTAGTAGAGAGGGACTGAAGAGAATGAACTGAAAACTGGATTTGACAAGAGGTCACTGTTCAAGAGAACGGTTTTAATACGGTGATAAGAATTTGAAAATTAGGGTAGATTTTGATGAATTAGGGAAAATATGGAAAGTAAAAAGGTAAATTCTGAAATTGAAGGTAGGTGGGGAGATGGGGGGAGATCAGGGGTGGATGCTTTCCAGTCAGCCGACCTACCATCTCTGAGATTTAGGCAAACACTTACTCTGGATCCTAAGGACAGGTCTGTCTGGCCCAGGGATGGTAGACTTGTAGACTCACCTTTGCTGTATATCTCAGACTTAATCCTCAAATAAGAAAGCCATGAATATGGCCAAAGTTTTTCTAATACTCTTTCTCTCTCAAATCATTTCCTAATTTAGAAGAGTTGGGCTAGGTCAGTTCTTATTCCCAGAGCCCCAATTCATTGCAGTTTAATGCCTTGTTACCCAGTTTTGCATTAATTTTCATATCACATTTAATTTCAACGGTAACCACTGAAATTTCTAAGAACAAAAAGAAAAGATAGGTTTGATTTCTAATGCAATGTTTTAAATCTCCCTCAAGATTTTTAACCTCTATTTGGGGCATCTTTTTTCTTTTCTTTTTTCTTTTCTTTTCCTTTCTTTCTTTTTCTTTCTTTCTTTTCTTTCTTTCTTTCTTTCTTCTTTCTTTCTATCGATTTATTTATTTAAAGATTTATTTACGAGGGAGAGAGAGAGAGGCAGAGACACAGGCAGAGGGAAAAGCAGGCTCCATGGAGGGAGCCCGACATGGGACTCGATCCTGGGCCTCCAGGATCATGTCCTGGGCTGAAGGTGGTGCAAAACCACTGAGCCACCCAGGCTGCCCTATCTTTTCTTTTTAATGTGAAAGTTTTGTCAGTTGCAACAGCAGATACACCTCCCTGGACTAATTGCCGGAATTAGCTTACATTTAAAGATTTTATTTATTCCAAGGGGGTAGAGAGAGGCAGAAGGAGAGAGAAAAGGAGAAGCAGACTCTCCTCTGAGCAGGGAGCCCAATGTGGGGCTCGATCCCAGGCCCCTGGGATCATGACCTGACCTTGAAGGCAGACGCTTAATTGACTGAGCCACCCAGGTGCCCCTCCTTCATGGTTTTAATGGCCAAACAACTTGTAACATTTTTAGTAATCATATTTACGAATTTCTTTTTGCTATATGGATATGAAGGCTAAAAATAAAAAAAGCATTTTAGCTGTACATAATTAGACCTAAAATAAAAACATGAAAAAACACCTATTATACAGAGATGGGTAGGTTTATATTTTTAACTCACAAATTATGATTTCCAATAAGACTTTTTGATTAAGTTTCTAAGTGGTTTACCTAAGTACATCTTAAGAAATATATTCCTGTGGACTCTCAAATATCAAAATCATGAGGTATACTGGAGTGCGGCCAGATGGGCCCACTAGCCATCATAAAACACCCAAAGTATGAAGAACTCCGTGTGTGGAGCAGAATGTCCCTTAGCAAATGAGAAAGGCCTGTGGCTAAGAGAAAAGATGAGGATACACAAGGAAGTAAGATCCTATCCTATATGCCTGCCTGATTATCACCCAAATAACTTTGTAAACAAATTTTAACCCTTTCCACAGGATTCCATCTTACTCTTACTTCTTTGCCAGATTTGTCTTTGGGGTATTTGTATTCACAGGGGAAAACATTTTCAGTCTTATAGATATACTAAAAAATATTTAAAACAACTGCTTATACCCAGTCTTTCTGAAATTGTTATGTAAAACTATCTTATGATCCCAAACTGCTTCCAGTACTGGGTAGATTAAAACAACATGATTTCATCTTCAGGGCATTTATAATCTCATTGCCAAGATAAGCTCCATTCATACATAACAAAAAATTAGACTACGACCAAATGCCAAAAGATCTGGTACAAATATTGCATAGGAAGAGTTCAATCTTGGTTCAAATAGGAAATAGTGACTTGAAAGATAATTACGCAGATTAAAGGTGGGAGAAAATAATTTAAAAAAAGATTTTATTATTCATGAGAGAGAGAGGTAGAGACACAGGTGGAGGGAGAAGCAGGGTCCCTGTGGGGAGCCGATGCGGAACTCGATCCCAGGACCCCAGGATCACAACCTGAGCCAAAGGCAGATACTCAACCACTGAGCCACCCAGGGGTCCCAGAGAATAGTTTAAGGATGATTACACCTTGAACTAACTTAGCCCTGGCAATTATTTTCATTATTTAAAAATTTGTTTTTCTCGCGGGGCCTGGATGGCTCAGTCAGTTAAGCCTCTGCCTTCAGCTCCAGGCATGATCCCAGGGTCCTGGGATTCAGTGCTGCATCGGGCTCTCCACTCAGTGGAGAGCATGCCTCTCCCTCTCTCTGCTGTTCTCCCTACTTGTATTCTCTGTGTCAAATAAATAAAATCTATTAAAATAAAATCATAAAAATTTGTTTTTTCTTTTCAGCTTCATGGTGGATCCTGAACAACTAGATGTTCCTAGACATTTTCTTTATGATTCCAAGTGGAAAACAAGTATTCTAATCTAAAATGTGAATTAGAAAATTCTCGGCAGTTACTAATCTACTCTATACTTTTAAGTAAGATGTGCGCTCTTCTAAAATGTCTTGTATATCTTTCATGTGAAGTTTAGCTAAATTTTCGAAGTTCACTCTTCTCAATATTTGCTGTTTTGCTACACTGTAACCTAAAACCCTTTAGTGGCAAAATCCTAATATGTGAAAAAAGTATACCCATAAAGGAACAAAGTTGTGAAAAAGAAATGATAAAAAATAATTGAAGTGGGAACTTTGAGAATATTACTTCATAGGATAGCTTTTGTAGATTTGTCAGACTATCAAGGTTAAATCAGTGTTTTGACATTTTTAAGTAACTGATTTTCTGTGAATGAAGTTTATTCTTCGGTAACGCTCACTCCATTCCCAGCTCATGATCTTATGAGTATTTACTGGAAAAGCTAATATGTGATCCAAAATGGTGTCCTTATGCAGAGAGAGCAACAGCAGGTGTACAGAGAAAAGGCCATATGAGAACACAGTAAGAAGGTGCCAACATCAAACCAAGGAGAGGCCTCGGAAGAAATCAACCTTGCTAGCACCTTGATCTTGGACTTTCAGTCTCTAGAACTGTGAAAAAATACTGTTTTTTAAGCTAAAGAAATAATATTAATACATGAGCATACAATGATCTTGGCTATAATCTATAGTAGACTCTGTATAGTCCTGTCAGGTTATAAACTGGTTTTTCACAAGTGAACAATTCTGTGATAGGATACCATATAGTACTGTGACATCATTATATCATCTATTAGTATCATAATTCCCTGTATGTAAGTTCAACAAATCAAGAGAATAGAGTTTTACTTTGAGAAAATCTGATTCAAATGTTTTGGCATATGATCCTAGGGGACTAATTTTCTTATGAAAAATAGACATTTGCCTTTAAATAATGATTTCAAGATATTTAAAGAACAAAATTTTAACCTAAGTGAACAAAGAAGAAATGTAAAACAAGCGTAAAACTTTAATAAAATAGGGAAGGTACTAGACATACCTTTTCCAGTTTTAACACCAGAAAGACAATTCTACTTTCATCAGAACAGTTATGTACCTAATATACTTTGCTATACAAGCTCATATATTTTTAATAAAATCTATTCCGATAAATGCTGATGAAAATCTGAAAATCCGGTGCATATGGAAGTTTGTTACCATGTTATTCTGTAGTCCAGATTCTCTTGAAACCACAGGTCTTCAAGGAAAAACCTGTAATTTTTTTTTCCACTGTTAGAAAACTGAGAAGGTTGAACTAAACTGTATTTTTTAAATATAAAATTTGACCTACAATATTTTCTCAAACTAATTTATATTAGCTCCTATCAAAGGTATACCTTTGTATACTCAGTCCTCATCTAAGTAAAACATTTTTTCATAGCTTCTTCTAGATAAGGACAGTAAATATTGACATATACACACACATAACACAAATGTGCGTATTGTGTGCACATATATATGTGTGTGTGTGTCTCTGGTCATTTCTAAAGATGACAAACACTATGAAACACCACCTGGCTCAACTCTTTTAATTTATATACAAAGCAGAGAACATTAATGGAGATGTACAATGATTATTCAAACAAGCTATACATATGTACAAAGGCAAACAGATAATAAAACAGTCTTTGTAGTCTCACTCTGATTATATACAGTGACTTCTGACATATATAAACTCTTCTTGAAAAGGCTGGTTATGAATGGTTTGAAAAAATACAAATTATAGCCAATCAAAACATTTTTCAGTATTAGATTCAGAAAGTACCTAAGTCTTTTGAGTGTAAAGCAGTTTCCAAAGTATGGTGGTGGTCTGACTTTAAAAAGGTTTCTGCCCTCAGTAACATGCTGAGCAGAATGGCTCTTTAGATTCCAAACTGGAATAGGTTCTATCACAGTTTTTTTTTTTAACTTTAAGAATAGGTAAATAAAAAAAAGAATAGGTAAATAATAAAGCAAACCAATTTAATTATATGGTAATACTGACCTCAGCTCTTATATAAATTGTGTGTGTGTGTATATGTACATCCATACACACTGAAACCTATAATAAAGGGAAAATAGGACAAAAAATCTGGGCCCTAGGTATAAATGTTTTAAGTAACCCATAAATTTATGGTTTAAATGTATTTTTCCCTATAAAAAATATTTTCCTGGGGAACGAAGTAATGAAAAGTAATATACTAAAAGACCACGATGGGAAGCCTACCATGTACGAAAAGCTTGAATCCAGGTAATACGCCCAAAACCAGTGAAGAAAAAGTTAAATTTTTTGCCAAATGGTGGTCTTGGATGCCTTGCCAGTAGACCTGGGGATCTGAGAGAGTAGAAGTAGGGAGAGTTTACACTTACCTTTATATCAGCAATTTTTTTTGACACTATGCTGGAAGAAACTTTTTTCAATAGTAACATCCAGAGTGACAAAATGCAGGAAATTTATTACATAAAATTTCTAGGAGGTAAAAGTTTAACCCCCAAATTCTTCATCCACACATGTTCTTGCTATAAGAAATTACAGAATTAAAACTTAATGTACCTCAGTTATTTGCAAATGCCTAAATTTTTCCTCCTTTGGAAATAAAAATATCAGTTTTATTTTGCAATTGCCCAACTTCTTTTGTTATGTAGTCTGATTAGAGACAACAAATAGCAGCTATTTTTCACCTTCAGTTTCATTTTTTTTCCAAATTGTCAATCTCTGCTAGTAATTACTTTATCAAAAACCTAGAGACCAAGGACATGCCTATTAAATAAAATATTAAAATATTCTCCTTCCTGTCACTGGGAACTATGCATCGAACATCCTGGGTCATTCCAAGCCTCAGGAGAGATAGTAAAGATCCTTTCAAAGTGCTGGTATGAAATCAATGGGAAAAAGAAAAGCCAACTTTAATAGCAACAAGAAATTATGTACCATATATACATCATAGCATATACTTTATATTTGAGAATCTTTACAGCTTACATTTCCATTCCATTATTATGAGATGAAAAACAAAAAATTGCAAGTAGCATGCAAATTATAAATACAGCCTTCCACTTTACTAAACAAATTCTTA
Source organism: Nyctereutes procyonoides (assembly GCF_905146905.1). Taxonomy (NCBI): domain Eukaryota; kingdom Metazoa; phylum Chordata; class Mammalia; order Carnivora; family Canidae; genus Nyctereutes; species Nyctereutes procyonoides. The sequence continues at coordinate 7,386,450 of NW_026575137.1, forward strand.
CTTTCCAGTGTTACTTCCCAATTTATGCAGGAAACTGCCTGCAAAGCTGAAAATGATTAGAAAATTCTTTATAGTTTAAAATATCTTTCTCATTTTAGGAGAAACCAAATACCCAACCATCAAAATTAAAAATAAACTGAATTGTCAGAGTCCATTACAGTTATTGTTACTAGATCCACTTCATTTGCAGGTGTCCAAAATATAAAACAAATAATTCTTTATCTTCAAATTCATCTGTTCTTAAAATGCTACTTAAAACTTTGGTGGTTTTCCTGTAACATAGAAGAAAAAGTTAATTTATCAATTAGCTCGAATGAATACAGTTTTTACTACTTAGTTTATCAAACCAAATACTGTGATCCTATTAAGTGTTTACAGATCTTAAGTGCATGTTACTATAGAAAGTATTAAAGTAACTGGAATTTGACAAAACAGTTCTCCTATGTTTAATAAAATGTGTAATTCATTTTTAAATATACTAGATTGTATTCCAAATCTGTTCTGTTTTTGTGGTACCTGGCTTGTTCAAAATAATGTGTATGTCAGACTTTTATTTACACAATAAAATATTAGAGATGAAATAAGTCTTCAAATGAAAAAGTGACCATATTTTATATAGCACTGAAGTTTAGATTTATTCATATACACTCCTAAGATCTTTTCTGAATATTTTTGTATGGTTGGAAAATCTGAACATCATTAAGGACATTTTCCATGATAAAATATTCCTGTGTGAAAGAAACTTGAATTTCTGCTTAAATTTGGAAAAACTGACCGGAGTTCAAGTTAGGGAGTTTAAGAGAAAAAAGGGCCTTGCATTTCAAAGGGCTAGAAACCCCAAGAATGGAAAGCACAAGAGGTATGTCTCACATTTGAGCCATTCTCAGCATTCTGTATTCTGAGTTCCTCTCAATTGAATACTTTTACCCATATAAAATAGTTTATGAAGACTCTAAAGTCAAATTCTAATCTAAATTTACTAAGTGCATAATGAGAGCTAAGTACAGTTCAAGCCCTTCTAGACATTATTTCACTTAATCCTAACAACTAGAGATCATCAACCTCATCTGTAATCATAAAACTGAACAGTATACTAGCACACAAGTCGAAGCGACAATTTAAACCCACACCCAATATCAAAACTCCTGGCTTTCCAATTAATATGCTAAAAGATACGTGTATTTATTGTATTTGTTCTGATGAAATTTAATGCAGTGACACAAATATAAAGCTCTATGACGAGCAAAAACACACGAATAAATGAGGTAATGTGTTTTACTGTATGAAAAGAATGAACTGAGAAAAGCACCCACAAGCAGACCATACATATATTGCCAGAAAGGGGGCAGAGGACTGTCCTTTCAGTAAATACCGCTGGGATGACTGGATATCCATGTAGAAAAGAAAACCTGACCCCTACACCTTACACCATAGAGTATAATCTACTGCCGATGGATCATAGAACTGAATTGAAAAACAGTAGAACTTTTAGACTCTTTATCTCTCAATGGAAGAAAATATTTCTTAAAATATACCTTCCTGTTTCTTGAGCAGAGTGGTAATTACTTAAAATAGTTGGTCATATTATATATTTAGATGTGTGTACTTTTCTGAATTATATTCCACAATAAAATTAAAAATTTAGTGAAAGAATCCAGTGAAAATACTAAAGATAAACATTTTAGAATGAAAACAATACAAAATTAGAGAACTGCTTACTGGTTTTTGAAGTACAATGGGATGATCGGGCAGGAAGTCTGGCTTTTTTCTGCAGATGGAAACACTTGAGAGCTTCAACAGGAAATCTCTGCTGTACTTAATTCTCTCTATAGATATTAAACATCAGATGTAATGTTATAAAATACTCTCCCAGAACACTTTTTGGCTCATGGTTTTCTGCATGTCCCTTACTAATCCATTATTTTATAAAATAATGAGTATTTTCTATACAAAAAAAAAAGAGAAGCAAGATATTTTGAAAAGTATCTACTGCCTTCACTTTTCCTTTTACATGGAAAGGAAGCCAAGTAACCAAGGAAAATTGGGAGAGAAACATTTCAGAAAATTGGTAAGGCATGGTCTCTTCCATCAGGCTATTCAGATCTAGTGAAGGGATCGTAAGCTTAACAGCAGTAATACCTGTTGGGTAACTCAGATCCTGCCAAAATAGGACCCTAAGAAGCCTGTCTAGTCTTCATGCTTAAAATGTAATACAATCAAAATAAGTTTAAGAAAATTTTGTTGTATATCTGCACATCAGAGATACGCTAAGTAATGGTGAAAAAGATCCAAGATAGGGTCCCTATCTTCAAATATCTGCATATTTCTCATCAGAAATGATCACCATAAAAGATCACCTGCTGAGCCAGAGACAGAAAAGCAGAATCTTTAAAGTGCTAATAGAAAAGAACTGACAACCTAGAATTCCATACTGTGAAACAAAATTTTCTGCTGGTCTCCATCCCTGGTTCCTTGCACAAAGCTCCTAAAAAAACCTTGTAATTTCATTAAGTGGTAAGAGTACTAGGAGCATCTTTTGTTCTAGGATTTGGTTTTTGACCCTACTTCCTGATACACAGCTCTTAAATCCCTTGAATTTTCCTGGGTGACAGAAATGTCCTTCTTTCTAATGAGATGAATTTCAGTGGGCTTCTGGACAGAGGATGGTCAAAAGAAAGATCAAGCCATGATTAGAAGCTTGAAGCTTACAGCCCCACTCTAGGAAGTACCTCCTCTAGGAAGTAGGTAGGGCTACAGATTTGAGTTAATGACTGATCATGCCACATGATGATGCCTCCATAAAAATCTCAAAAGTATGGGGTTTGGAAAGCTTCTGGGTTGGTTAACACATCCATGTACCAGGAGGGTGGTACTCCACAAGGATAGAAACTCCATACTTGGGACCCTTCTAGACCTTGCTCTATGTATCTCTCCATTTGTCTTCATCTGTATCCTTTATCATATCTTTCATTATATAATAAACTGGTGTTAGTTTACCCTAAGTTCTGTGAGCTGTTCAAGCAAATGATCAAATCCAAGAAGGCAGATTTAACCTAATATACAGCCAAGTTGGACAGAAATTTTGAGTAATCTAGGGACCTACTACATGCAACTGTCATCTGAAGTGGAGGTGAGTTGTGTGAGATTAAAATCATGTGAAGTTAAAAGATATTTTCAAAAATGAAAGAAAACAAAGAATTCGTAAGTAGTAGAGTTATAGCTGATCTACAAGGAATGCTAAAGGAAGTTTCTGAGGTTGAAAGGCAATGAAACTAGACAAACTTTAATATTCAGAAATGAAGAATAAAGGGTAAATAGCTGAATGAATATAATGGACTCCTTTTTTTTCCTTCTAAATTCTTTAAGTGTGTAAATGTTGAAATAATTATTAATGACACTCTCTGGTAGAGATGTGATTCATACAATAACAGCAAAAAGGACACTGCAATGGAATGGAGGGAAGAAGCCTACACATGGTTGCAAGGTTTTAGCATCACCATTTTGCATGAAGTAGTATAATATTAACAAGTACACTGATTTAGATATTATAATCCCAGACCAACAACATAAAAATACAATATAGCTAAAAATTCAACAGATATAATCAAATATCAACAAAAATTCAAAAATATCCAAAAGAAGGCAGAAAAAGGAAAAAAAATAGGACAAAATAAATGATAAAAGGCCTAAATCCAACTACATCACCTTAAATGTTAATGGTCTAAACCAGGGATCAACAAACTTTTTTCTATAAAAGGACTAATAGTAAATATATGAGAGTTTTGGGACATAAAGTCTCTATCACAACTACTCAGTCTTATAATGCAAAAGCAGCCACGGATAGTAAACCATGTGGCTGTGTTCCAATAAAATTAATTTCTGAAACAGGGATTTTAACTGAGGGACATAGTTAACTCTTAGGTTAAACACTGCAATTAAAGGCCATAGATAGACACAATGGATTAAAAAGAGAAAGTATTATTATATGCTGCCTGCAAGACATACACAGATAGATTGAAAGTAAATGGATATAAAATGATATACCAGTAGGAAAAGAAGGCAAGAGGGGCTATCTTAGTATCAGCTAAAGAGACCATTATTGATGGGTTGTGCCTAATGACAAAGATTCACAATACATAGAGGGAAAATGACAGAAATAAAATAGTTTCACAAAAAAATAGGTAATAGAAAACAATCCCCTTAGCACTTATAGAAAAGTGCTAGACAAAAAAACCAGACTAGACAAAAAAATCAGAAAATACTTAGATCTGCCCAATTATCAACCACCTTGATTTAACTAACAATTATAGAAACTACATCAACAACTGCAAAATAAATTATTTTGAAGTGGACATGGTATAGTCACCACAACAGACCATGTGCTGGACTATAAAACAAGTCTCAATAAATTTAAGGGGTTTGAAAAAAAAACACACAAACAACAAGGAGACATTACAAATAATATCAAACATACAAAATATCATGTACAAAGAGACTTCTATGAACAAATTATACATCAAACAAATATGACAACCAAATTTATCCAATTCTAGGATAAATACAGAAACTATCAAAACTGAGTAACAAGAGAAAATCTGAACAAATTATTAAGGAGATTTTATCAGTAATCAAAAATGTCCCAACAAACAAAAATCCAGGACCAGACAACTTCACAAATTCTACCAAACATTCAAAGAATTAATATCAATCCTTGTAAAACTCTTCCAAACTCTCCTAAACTCATGGGACCAGCCTTATCCTGATAGATCCTCTTCTCGAAGGAGGCCACCAAAAACTCAGACCTTGATAAATACAAATGCAAAAATCCTCAAGAAAATATTAGCAAAGAAAATTCAACAATACATTAAAAAGATCATAGTGGGTACAGAGGAAACATACCTCAACATAATAAAATACAAGTAAGATGAACTCACAGTTAAAAATCATACCCGATGTGAAAAGTTGAGTTTCTCTAAGGAAGTTTCTTTAAGATTAGGAACAAGACAAGGATGTCCACTCTTGTCACTTTTATTCAACATAGTACCGGAAGTCTTGGCCACAGCAATCAGACAAGAAATAAGAAATACAAAGCATTCAAATTGGTAAGAAAGATGTAAAACTGTCTATTTGCATATGACACAATACTATATATAGAAAACCCTAAAGACTCCACACAAAAAAATACTAGAATACGTGAATTTGGTAAGACGCAAAATACAATTAAAATAACAGAACTCTATTATGTTTCTATACACTAATTACAAGTTATCAGGAAGAGAAATTAAGGAAACAATCCCATTTATAGCTTCATTAGAAAAAACAAAATACCTAGGAAAAAATTTAGCCACGGAGGTAAAAACCAAAAACCCTATCTTTAAAAACTGTAACACACTGATGAAAGAAATTGGAGATGACACAAATAATGCCATGCTAATGGCCTGGAAGAACTGATACTATTAAAATGTTCATATTATCCAAAGGAATTTACAGATTCAATGCAATCGCTATTAAAATATTAATGGCATTTTTCACAACTAGAACAAAAAAAAATCCTAAAACGTGTGGAACCAAAAAAGACCATGAGCAGCCAAATCTATCTTGAGAAAGAACAAAACTGGAGGTATCACACTCCAATTTGAAACTATACTACAAAAAAAAAAAAAAAAGAAACTATACTACAAAGCTATAGTAATGAGAACATTATGGTACTAGCACCAAAAAAAAAAAAAAAAAACCCTACAGATCAAATGAAACAGAATAGGGAGGCCAGAAACAAACCCACATTTATATGGTCAATTAATCTATGATAAAGAGGCAAGAATACACTACAATGGGGAAAAGGAAGTCTCTTTAAGGGGTGCCTGGGTGGCTCAGTCAGTTAAGTGTCTGCCTTCAGCACAGATTATGATCCCAGAGTCCTGGGACTGAGCCTCATGTCAGGCTCCCTGCCCGGCTTGTGCTCTGGCCCCCTCTCTATCAAATAAATTAATAAAATCTCTTTTAAAAAAGTCTCTTTAATAAATGATGCTGGGAAAACTGGACAGCATATACAAAAGAGTGAAATGACTGTTTTCTTATACCACATACAAAAATAATTCAAAATGGATAAAAGAGCTACAAGTAAGACTTAAAATCATAAAACTCCTAAAATAAAATATAAAGTAGTAATCTCTTAGAACTCAGTCTTAGCAATATATATATATATATATATTGGATCTGTCTCATGAGGCAAGGGAAATAAAAGCAAAAATAAACCATTGGAACTACATCAAATTAGTTTTTGCAAGGCAAAAGAAACCAACAAAATGAAAAGACAACCTACCAAATAGGAGAAGATATTTGCAAATGATACATCTGATAAGGGGTTAATCTAAAATATACAAAGAACTCTACAACTCCACACCAAAAAAAAAAAAAAAATCCAATTAAAAGGGGCTGAGAATTGTGAAAATGTCAATGTTACCCAGGGCAATTTACACGTTTAATGCAATCCCTATCAAAATACCATGGACTTTCTTCAGAGACTTAGAACAAATTATTTTAAGATTTGTGTGGAATCAGAAAGACCCCAAACAGCCAGGGGAATTTTAAAAAAAAGAAAACCATATCTGGGGGCATCACAATGCCAGATTTCAGGTTGTACTACAAAGCTGTGTTCATCAAGACAGTGTGGTACTGGCACAAAAACAGACATATAGATCAATGGAACAGAACAGAGAACCCAGAAGTGGACCCTGAACTTTATGCTCAACTAATATACGATAAAGGAGGAAAGACGATCCACTGGAAGACAGTCTCTTCCATAAATGGTGCTGGGAAAATTGGACATCCACATGCAGAAGAATGAAACTGGACCACTCTCTTGCACCATACACAAAGATAAACTCAAAATAGATGAAAGATCTAAATGTGAGACAAGATTCCATCAAAATCCCAGAGAAGAACTCAGGCAACACCCTTTTTGAACTTGGCCACAGTAACCGGAGAAGGACAAACAGTGTATGTTCTCATTCATTTGGGGAATATGAATAATAGCGAAAGGGAATATAAGGGAAGGGAGAAGAAATGTGTGAGAAATATCAGAAAGGGAGACAGAACATAAAGACTTCTAACTCTGGGAAATGAACTAGGGGTGGTGGAGGGGGAGGAGGGTGGGGGGTGGGGGTGAATGGGTGACGGGCACTGAGGGGTACACTTGACGGGATGAGCACTGGGTGTTATTCTGTATGTTGGTAAATTGAACACAAATAAAAATTAATTTATAAAAAAAAATAAATAAATAAAAGGGGCTGAGAACTTGAACAGACATTTTTCCAAAGAAGACACATAGATGGCAAAAAGAAAATATGTTCAACATAAGCATCAGAGAGATATAAATCAAAACCACAATGAGTTATCACTTCATACCAGTCAAAATAGCTAGTATATCAAAAAGGCAATAAATAACAAACATTGACAAGGATATGGAGAAAAGGAAATTCATGCACTACTTGTGGGAATGTAAATTGGTACAGCCACTATGAAACAGAGTATTGAAGGTTCTTTAAAAAATTAAAAATAGAAATATAAAATCCAGCAATTCTGCTTCTGGGTTTTTACCCAAAGAAAACAAAAACACTAATTCAAAAATATATATGTACCCCTACATTCACTGCAGCATTATTTACAATAGCCAAGATACAGAAGCAGCTTGTTTACTGACATAGGAATGGATAAAGAAAATGTGCTGTATAATGGAATATTATTCAACCATAAAAAAGAATGAAATCTTACCATTTTGACAACATAAATGAACTTATCATTAAGTGAAGTGATAAGTCAAATAGAGGAAGACATATATTGTAAAACCTCACTTATATGTGAAATCTTAAAAAGAAACTAAGGTCACCAAATAGATTGGAGGTTGCCAGAGACAGGGGATAGAATGTGAGCAAAGTGGAGAAAGGGGATCAAAAGGTATAAATTTCCAGTTATGAAATAAATAAGTCATGGGAATGTAATATGCAGGATGGTGACTATAGTTAATAATACTGTACCACACATTTGAAAGTTACCAAAAGAGTACAACTTAAAGTTCTCATCACAAGAAAAAAAAAAATGTGGAACTATGTATGCTGACAGATGTTAAGTAGACTTATTGAGATGGTCATTTCCCGATATAAACAAATTTTGAATCATGTTTTACACCTGAAACTAATGTATATATCAACTGTACTTCAACAAAAAAAATGCTAAAAAAAATTCAAGAGACTTAAAATCATACAGACTATATTCTCTGATAATAAAATTAAGAAATCCAGAAAATTTTCAAATACCTTACTTCAAATATCTTATAAATTAACACATTTCAAAATGATTCATGAGTCAAAGATAAAATAATGAGGCAATTAAAAATATTTTAAAGTGAATGACAATATAATGTCAAAATTTGTGTATAGCTAAAGCAGTGCTCCAATAGAAATTTATAAATTCTTATAAGAAAGTATCTACAACAAATGACCTAACAATCCATTTTAAAATGCTAGAAAAAAGAACTAAACCTTAAGTATAAAAAATAAATGTGTAAGGAGATATCACCAAAATAGAAAACAATATGTCAGATTAAAATAGCAAAAGTTGGTTCTTTGAAAAAGAGAAACAAATTTGACAAATCTTAGGCTAGATTAATTAAGAAAAGAACACAAAAAACAAATGTGAAGATCAAAAGTGGCTGTCCAGGGGCACCGGGGTGGCATAGTCACTTAAGTGTCCAGCTCTTGGTTTCAGGTCAAATCATAATCTTAGGGATCATGGGATCAAGCCCCATGTTGGGCTCTGCTTAAGATTCTCTCTCCCCCTCCCTCTGCCTGTCTTTCCTCCCACCCCCACTCTTTCTCCCTCTCTAAATAAAAACAGTTTTTTTAAAAAGGGGTTGTCCACAAATTATACAGATGTTAAATAGAAAATAGGAGATACTATGATAACGTTAAGCCAACATTTGGCAACTTGGATAAAATGGATATACTACAAATTTTGTGTGTACATATTTTTTTCATTTGTCTTTGGTAATTTTACCGGTAGTAAAATTGCTGGGTTTGTAGTACTTTGGAAATCAGGACCTCTTAGAATTGCTCTAACTAAAAAATCATATGAATTGTCAATACCAAGATAGATGCTTTATATAAATGTAATCATATAATATGTAACCTTTTGTGTCTGGCTTCTTAGCATAACATTTTAGAGTTTCATTCTACCTAGAAGTTCCACTTAATGAAACTATCACTCAAGCATGTAATAGTACATTTTTAGATACACAATTTCAAAGAATTTACAAACAATACTCGTTTTTTGAAGCTCCTGGAAAATGCACTTCAGCAAAATGAGGTATATCAAAAAAGAAGAAAACGTAAGGGTCAAGAAACAAGAGAGTAAAGTCAGCAAAAGTAACCAAGAAAGAAACTCTAAAAATCTATTTCTCCACCAAAGCAACAAACAGTCAAAAACTTCCAGAACCAACTTTTTCTGAATTTTAAAATAAAAAGCTTACAAAACCAGGGTAATACTTAATAAAGAACAGCTAAATTTAGTAAAGAGTTTTGTGGCATTTTAACTTGCCTGAGAGCATCTCCCCCAAACCAGCTTGGCAATGGCCTTGAAAACAACTGCTCTCATTCCTGATACAGGTTGCCAGTACTGGTGAGAGCAATGCAAATCATATTCTCAGAGAACTGTGGTTGTTCATTTTGACCTGTCTGGTGACCCCCTAAAGAACTATCTTAAAGGACTTGCCTGTATCTTACCTAAGAACTCTTCCAGGGCTGAGGCTGCTATCTGAATTCATTTGTCAAAACATTTACAGGAAAATGTATTAGCCAATTCCTCCTGGGAGAAGGGATAACAATTAAAGCAAATAATAGGAAAACCCAAAAAGCTTAGGAATAAAGATTAGGGAAAAAGATGTTTTGGGGAATAAGGGCATGGAAAGACTCAGATGTTCCTAGGACTCTAGAAGTTTACATGCATGCTAAAGGCTAGGCTCATGCTCACAGAAAGACTTGAGAAGGTCCTAAACTATCATCTCTGGCTGACCTTCAGATTCTTCAGAAGTAAGAAGACAAAGGAAGAGTTGTAAACTGCCCATTGAGTACTAAAGGCACACCCCAATACATGTAGAGAAGCCATATACAAAGATTGGGAGAGGAAAAAAAAAAAACAACAAAGATTGGGAGAGGTTTTTTCCTCTTCTGTTTTTTGGTTCTAGGTATTGAAGGAATTCTCTGCCAAATCATCAGCTGACCATGAAGATATCACAACAGAGACTTGAGTGGCCACATGTAACAAACATAGACTTTACAATATTAGTTCAGAAAAGTCACTAGACAACAAAAATTTCACAAGCAGCAATAGAGCCTTAAAAAGGGAGAAAATCTGATTTCCAGAGTTATACATTATAGTCAAAATACTGTTTTCAAAAACAACAAAATACAATGCATTCAAAGAATGAAGAAAGTATGGCCCATATGTATGAATAAAAGAAATTTTCTCGGAGATGCAGAGACATTGGATTTACTAGAGAAAGACTTTAAATAAACTATTTTAAATATGCTCAAAGAACTAAAGGAAGCCATGAGAAAGCACCTTGCCAAATAGAAAATATTGTTAAATAAAAATTATGAAAAGGACCCCGACAAATTCTGGAAAAGTGAAAAAATTCGCTAGAGTGGTTCAACAGCAGATATGAGCAAGCAGAATAAAGAGTAAGCAAATTTAAAGATAAGTCAATTGACATTACCCAGTCTGGGGAATAGAAAGAAAAAAGAAAAAGAAAAATGAACATAACCTAAGACACCTGTCAGACCACAGCTAGAATGCCAACAAAAGTACAGTGAGAGTCACAGGAGGAGAGGGGAGAGAGAAATGACAAAAAAAAAAAAAAATACTTAAGGAAATAATGGCAGAAAACTCACAAATTTGATGAAATACATACACTGACACATCCAAGAAGCTTAATGAACTACAAACTGGATACACTCAAAGAGGTTCACACTGAGATGCATTATAAGCAAACTGTTATAAGATGATCCTGAGGCCAGCAAGAGCAGCAATTAGTCACTTACAAGGGATTCTCAATTGGATAAAATGCTGATTTCTCATCAGGAACCATGGAAGCCAGAAGGCAGTGGGGAAGACAAAGTACTGAAAGCAAAAAAATCAACCAAAAATCTATATCCAGCAAAACTACCTTCAGAAATAAAAAAGAAACTGAGACATTCAAAGATAAACAAAAACTGACAGTTCATTGCTTAGAAAAAAATGCTAAAGGGAATCCTTTAACTTGAAATTAAAAAGTATAAAATAACCAGAATCAGGATGCCTGGGGTGGCTCAGTGTTGAGTGTCTGCCTTCAGCTCAGGGTGTGATTCCAGGCTCAGGACTGAGTCCCACAAGGGGAGCCTGCTTCTCCCTCTGCCTATGTCTCTGCCTCTCTTGCTGCACCTCTCATGAATTAATGAATGAATGAATGAACAAATAAATAAATAAATCTTAAAAAAAATAATAAAGTAACTGGAGTCCACATTGATAACTAAAAACCAGTAAACCTAACTACACTGGAAAGTTAAAAACTAGTATCAATGAATTTTTGGATGTAACTTCCCCTTATTCCTATATGACTTGAAATACAAATACATAAAATTGCAGATTTATAAATCTAGGTTGATAGATTACACAACATATAAAGATGGAATTTGTCATAATGGCAATGTAAAGGTGGGATGGAACTATAGGGGCAGAGTTTTATATAATATTGAAACTAAAGTGTTATTAATTCAAATTACATTGTTGTAAATTAAATAGTTCCCCAGTGCAACTGCCAGGAAAATAACTTCAAAATATACAGTAAGGGGAATGAAAAGGAAATAAAAATGATACAGTAGAATCTATTAAACACAAAAGAAGGTATTAATGGAGGAAATGTAAAACCAAAAAAGATATAAAACTTCTAAAAGACAAATACAAAATGGGTGTAGTTAGTCCTTCCTTATTAGTAATTACAACTGAATGTCAGTCATAAACACTCCAATTAAAAGACAGAAATTGGCAGAATGCATTAAGAATACGATCCAATTATATGCTGTTTGACAACGATGATACTCACTTTAGATCCAATTATAAAAATAAGTTAAAAGTGAATGAATGAAGATGTGTGACACAGATAATAACCAAAAGAGAGTTGGAGTGGGTATACTAATAACAGATAAAAACAGACTTTAAGACAAAAATTGTTACAAGAGATAAAGGAGAACATTATACAATGGTAAAAGGGTCAATTCACTAAAATAACAATTATGAACATATATTACCTAATAACAGAAAGGAAAATTGATGGAACTGGAGGCACATGGAGAATTTAATAATAACAGCTGGAGATTCCAAGGATCCTACTTTCAATAAAGAACAGAAAAACTAGACGGATGATCAACAAGGAAATAAACAGAGGGCATGAACAACACTATAAGCCAACTACACCTAACAAACACGTACAGAACACTTCATTTAAAAACACCAGAATGTACATTCTTCCAAAATATACACGAAACTTTCTTCAGGATCAACCATGTTAGGCTACAGAATAAGTCTTAAAAAGTTTAAAAAACAATGGTATCATACAAAATATCCTGACTATAATGCAATGAAAGTAGAAATCAATATCAGAAGTAAAACTGGAAAATGCATGAATATGTGGAAGTTAAAAACATACTCTTAAACCAATGGATCAAAGAATAAATAACAGAGGATTGAGAAAATACTTTGAGACAAAAGAAAACAAAGACACAGCAAAAGCAGCACCCAGAGAAAAAATTATAACTACAAATGCCTATATTAAAAAAGAATAGCTCAAATCAATACCTAACATCAAACATTAAGGAACTATAAAAAGAATGGCAGGCTAAATCGAAAGCTAACAGAATGAATGAAATAATAAAGATGAGTAAAGATAAATAGAGAAAAAAAAATAAACCAACAAGTCAAAGGTTGATTATTTGGTAAGATCAAAATTGACAAAGATCAACTAGAAAAAAGACTTAAATTACTAAGATCATGAATAACAATGATTTTGTATCCTGCAACTTCGCTGAATTAATTTATTAGCTCTACTAATTTTTTACATGTCCTACATTTTAGGGTTTTCTATGTATAAGACTGTGTCATCTGTGAATAGAAATTACTTTGTCCTTTCAAATTTGAATGTCTTTTGTTTATTTTTCTCAACTACATGCTCTGGCTAGAACTTCCAGTATAATGTTGAATAAAAGTTGTAAAAGTGATTATCCCTGACTTACTCTTGATATTAGTGGGGGAAAACTTTCAATCTTTCACTACTATAATGTTACCTATGGGCTTTTCATATACATCCTTTATTATGCTGAGGAAATTCCCTTTTATCTCTTGCTTGCTGAGAGTGTTTATTAAGAAAGGATGTTGGATATTGTCAAATGCTTTTTCTGTAACAATCGAGAGGGTGATGTTATTTTTTTTTTGTTCTTGCATTCTGTTAATGTGGTGTACTATACAAATTGATTTTCACATGCTGAACCACCCTTAGGATTAATCCCACATGGCCATGATATATAATCTTTTTACTCTGCTGCTGGGTTTGGTTTGGTGGTATTTTTGTACCTTATATTCTGAGGATTACTAATCTATAGTTTTCTTTTTGCATGATGTTTTTGTCTGGCTTTGGTATCAGAGTAATATTAGCCTTACGGGATAGATGAAAAATGTTCTTCAAGTTTTTGGAAGAGTTTGAGAAAGTTGTGTTAATTCTTTAAATGTTTGGTAGAATTCACCAGTGGAGCTGTCAAGTCCTAAACTTTTCTTTGTTAGGAGATTTTCTTATTACAAACTCAATCTCCTTACTTGCTATATGTTTATTTAGATATTCTATTTCATCTTAAGGAAGTATTGGTAATTTCTGTTTTTAGTAATTTTTCTATTGCATCTAGCTTACCTAATAATTTGGTGGCATACACATTACAATTGGCAGTATTTTCTTATAATTCTTTTTATTTCAGTAAGCTTACTGTAATGTCCCTACACAAAATCAGCTGTATTTTCTACACTGTGAATGAACAATCCAAAAAGGAAATTAAGAAAACAGTTCCACTAGCATGACAAGGAATAATTAGGAATAAATTTAACTGAAGAGGCACAAGACTGTACACTGAAAACTGAGACACTGATAAAATAAAGACTGAAAAAAATGGAAATATACCCCATGTTCATGGATTGAAAGTTTTAATACTGTTATAATCCCCCAAAGTAACCTACAAATTCACTATCCTATCAAAATTCTTTTGAAAGAAAAGGAGATTTTTTTTTTGCAGAAATGAAAATGCAGATCCTAAAAATAACATGGAATTGCAAGAAACCCCAAATAACCCAAACAACCTTCTGAAAGAACAAAGTTGAAGACTCACACTTCCCAATTTCAAAACTTACTATAAAGCTATAGTAATCAAAACAGTGTGGTACTGGTATAGGATAGACATATAGATTAAGGGAACAAAACTAAAAGTCCAGGAATAAACACATACTCCTATACTCAAATGATTTTCAACAAAGATGCCAAGATCATCAAATGGAGAAAAAATATCTCATTAATAAATAGTGGTGAGACAACTGGATATCCAAGGGAAAAAAAATTGAAGGTGGGCTTATACTTACACCATATACAAAAGCTAACTCAAAATGTGAAAAAATACCTAAATATAAGAGCTAAAACTCAAACTCATAGAAGTAAATCTCCATGACTTGAGATTTGGCAATGATTTCTTACATATGACATCAAAACCATGAGCAACAAAAGAAAAAAATAGACTTTATCAAATTTTTTAAAATTTGTACAGATAAGTACACTATCAAGAGAATGAAAAGAAACCCCAGTTATAGGAGAAAATATGTGTAAATTATATATCTTATAAGTATATATCTGATAAGAGCCTTGAATCATATATCTGATAAAGGTCTAATACATAGATCTCAAATACTTTATATATACCTAAGTGTGTGTGTATGGAGGGGAAGAAAGGAAGTGAGCACGGGGACAGGGGAGGGGAGTGGCAGAGAGAAAAAGAATTGAAAGTCTAGTATCCAGAACTTTTATAACTCAATCACAAAAAGAAAATAACCCAATTAAAATATGGTCAAGGAACTTGGGTAGACCTTCTTCCAAAGAAAAAATATAAATGGTCAACAAGCACAGAAAAAGACACTCAATATCATTAGACAATAGAGAAATGAAAATCAAAATCACAGTGAGATACCATTTACACCCACTGGAATGGCTGTAATAAAAAAATATCCTAACAAGGATGTGAAGAAATTGGAACCCTCACACACTGCTACTAAGAACGTAAAATGGTATAGCCACTGTGGAAAACAGTTTGGCAGTTCCTCAAAAAGTTAAAAGTAGAATTACCATGGGACCTGGCAAGTCCATTCCCAGGTATATATCCAAGACATGATAATAGGTGTTCAAACTCATACTTTCCACAAATATTCACAGCAACATTATTCATAACAGCCAAAAGGTTTACCCCAAATGCCCAACTGAGAGATGAACAAATGTAACATATCCATACAAGAAAATATCATTTAGCCATAAAAAGGAATGAAAAATGAAGTACTGATACATGCTACCCATGGATAAACCTTGAAAATCTTATGGTTAAGTGAAAGGAGTCAGACACAAAAGGTCACATATCGTATAATTCCAATTAGAGGAGATATCCAGAATAAGTATATCTATTAAGACAAAAAGTAGATCAGAGTTTGTCAGTGGCTGGGCAGAGGGGAGAATGGAAAATGACTACTTAAGGGGTATGAGGTTCCTCTTGGGATTATAAAAATGTTCTGGAACTAGATAGTGGTGATGTTTGTACACTACTATACAAAAACCACCAAATTATACATTTTAAAATGACTTACTTCAATTAAAAAAGGAGAAAGAAAGGGCACCTAGATGGCTAAGTCGGTTTAGTCAGCCAGCTCTTGATTTAAACTTAGGTTATGGTCTCAGGGTCGTGAGATGGAGCCCCACATCAGGCTCCATGCTCAGTGCTCAGCACAGAGTCTACTTGAAATTCTTTCCTGCTTCCCTTCCCTCCCCCTCTGCTCCTCCCCTGGTGGAAGGGAGGAAGGGAGGAAGGGAGGAAGGGAGGAAGGGAGGGAGGGAGGGAGGGAGGGAGGAAGGAAGGAAGGAAGGAAGGAAGGAAGGAAGGAAGGAAGGAAGGAAGGAGAAGGAAGGAAAGAAAAGGAAGGAAGGGAGGGAGGGAGAGAAGGAGGAAATTAAATAAAAATTAAAAGGAGAAAGTTGGGATCCCTGGATGGCTCAGCGGTTTAGCACCTGCCTTTGGCCCAGGGCGTGATCCTGGAGACCCGGGATCGAATCCCACGTCAGGCTCCTGGTGCATGGAGACTGCTTCTCCCTCTGCCTATGTCTCTGCCTCTCTCTCTGTGTGTGTGTGACTATCATAAAAATAAATAAATAAATAAATAGATAGATAGATAGATAGATAGATAGATAAATAAATAAATAAATAAATAAATAAATAAATAAATAAATAAATAAATAAATAAATGGAGAAAGCAACCAAAGAACTGCAAAGGGGTATCCCATGATAAGAGTAAAAGTATATTCCAGGACAACAGTACTGAAGAGTAAGCAGTCTATACTGGAAAAGGATCATGAAGGATTCTGAAAGAAAACCCTTCTTGGGAATACCAACTGATATATTTGTGCATAAGAAAAATATTATAGGTAAGTGTGACAGAGTTCTTGGAGCACTTAAGGAAAAAAGTTAACAGCAGTTACATAGAAAAACAACATGAACATTAGCTCCAAGAAAAAGAATGGATTGTCTGAAACAGATATGCACCTGTTGGCTAAGCAACTGTATTTACATTGTCTTATAATATAAAGAGTGGTAATGCTTTAACTGAAATTTGTGAAATAACTATATGGTAGAGAGGGAAGACAGAAGGGTGAAGAAGTGAGGCAACTGACGTAGAAGACATAAATTCTCATTTTCCAAAACAGGCTGCCAATATCAAAAAATAAAGCTGGAAACAATTTAAACATTTTACTTAGAAATAGTTAAATACTAGAAGAAAAAGCTAACATAGTACTTTCATGACTTTTAAATTATATAGACTGACAAAAATCTAGAAGATAAATTAATAAATAATTCTTATTTTATTAAAAACTAGCCGGTAGGAGAGACTACTGGTTATCCCCAAGAGCAGCAGTTTTTCCCTTCTGTTTCAGCAACAGAATTAGCAGGCTACACAGCTAAAGATTACATTTTCCAGTCTGCTTCATATGGGATGACTAAGTTCTGGTCTATGACTTATTAAGTGAAAGTGATATATGCTACTTACAGGTCATACTTTTAAGGAGAACTACCTCTCCCTTTTACGTCTTTCCTGATGGCTAGACAGGGAATATAGTGGCTGAAGGAAAGGCATTCATCTTGGGCAGAGATAGAAGCCATACATTAAAGATGGCAAAGCTGGGCAGCCTGGGTGGCTCAGCGGTTTACCACCGCCTTCAGCCCAGGGCCTGGGCCTGGAGACCTGGGATTGAGTCGCGCGTCAGGTTCCTTGCGTGGGGCCTGCTTCTCCCTCTGCCTGTGTCTCTGCCTCTCTCTCTCTCTCTGTGTGTGTGTGTGTGTGTGTGTGTGTCTCTCATGAATAAATAAATAAAATCTTTAAAAAATAAATAAAAATAATAAAGATGGCAAAGCAATACGATTGAGTCCAGTAACATTTCACCATAGGCAGAATGAATACACCAGCCCAATTATGAGCTGTTATAGAATATACAGAAATAAAATTCTATCTTGTTCAAGCCTTGTTGTTATGGTTTCTTCTCTAAAGCAGTCATATTTACCTATAGCATTTCTAATATAGACAAAAATCAACCAAAGGAATATGATAAAATTTATGTACATAAGGTTTGCAACTAAGCCATTATTAAATAGGAATGTTAAGACTCCCTTATGAAATTTAGGAATTATGGTAAAAAATGTACCTTTTTTAACTGGAGACTGATGCTGCTGTTGTTCATTATGACCTTGAGTAAAGGCTTGCATTCCATTCGTCTTACACTATTAAAAGAAAAAAATATATACTTTTTAACTGGCTTAAAAATTTTATATAACTTTTTTTTTATCATCCAAAACTATTTTCCTAATCAATCAAAGTATTAGTCAAAACATATTTCTGGACTAAAGGATAAGCAATCGTGTAAGAGAATGCTTATTAAAAATAAGCAAAAGAAAAAATCTTTCAAAATATATTAACCTGTATCTTTAACTATTTTGTCATGATTTTTTTTAACTAACTCCCCTTCTGATTCCATGGTCACTGAGAAGTACCCTGATTATAATTTAATCTCCCTAGTGCATTTAATAAACTACTGAAACCAATAAGAAAATATCATAGGCACATGACAGTAAGATTTCTCATGATAAAATAATGCGTTCTCTGATTTTATAAATCAGTTTCACAAATTTGGTCAATACAATCTATCCTTCAGATAATCCCTTACGCTGACAAAAATCAGTTTGCAAATAGCCATACTCTGAACCACGGTAATTCATTAAGGTAGGTTTCTCTGAAGATATCTATCCTGAAAAATAAACATCTCTGCTCTATCAATCACGGTAGTAACAAGTTATAGCTCATTCCTTAAACATTTGCAAATTCTACCAAGGCAACTCTGCATGAAGATTAATTATCTAACCCTATGACACAATGAAGAGTAATGAGATAACTCTATAATACTGAATCATCAAAATAAGTTATCAGAAAAAAATTAAATTTTAGCAAAATTTTTAAGTAGAGGTAGAAAAATATGAAAATGCCAAAGATCTTCATTGTCCAAAGTTTTTCTTCCCATTAGATTTAATAAACAATAATATTAACTATATAGTCCCTTCTAAAAATTTTTAAATTTAAAAATTTAAAGTGTGCAAAGGCACACTTCACTGACACTAAAATGCAAGACCTAAAATCAAACTCAAAAGTAAATTATAATCTGAAAAAAACATTAAGAAATAATCTATTGGGATCCCTGGGTGGCGCAGCGGTTTGGCTCCTGCCTTTGGCCCAGGGCGCGATCCTGGAGACCCCGGATCGAATCCCACGTCGGGCTCCCGGGGCATGGAGCCTGCTTCTCCCTCTGCCTGTGTCTCTGCCTCTCTCTCTCTCTCTCTCTCTCTCTCTCTCTCTCTCTCTCTGTGACTATCATAAATAAATAAAAATAAAAATAAAAAAATCTATTTTGGGATCCCTGGGTGGCTCAGCAGTTTAGCGCCTGCCTTTGCCCCCGAGTGTGATCCTGGAGACCCGGGATCGAGTCCCACATCGGGCTCCCTGTGTGGAGCCTGCTTCTCCCTCTGCCTGGGTCTCTGCCTCTCTCTCTCTCATTCTCTCTCTGTGTCTCTCATGTATAAATAATATCTTTAGGGATCCCTGGGTGGCGCAGCGGTTTGGCGCCTGCATTTGGCCCAGGGCGCGATCCTGGAAACCCGGGATCGAATCCCACATCGGGCTCCCGGTACATGGAGCCTGCTTCTCCCTCTGCCTGTGTCTCTGCCTCTCTCTCTCTGTATGTCTATCATAAATAAATTTAAAAAATTAAAAAATTGTTTAAAAAATAAATAAGTAAATAAATAAATAAATAATATCTTTAGAAAAAAATAATAATCTATTTTTAAAATAGTATCTAGGGGTACCCAGGTGGCTCAGCCGGTTAAGCATCTGCCTTTGGCTCAGGTCACGATCCCAGGGTCCTGGGATTAAGCCCTGCATTGGGGTCCCTGCTGAGAAGGGAGCCTGCTTCTCCCTCTCCCCCTACTCATGCTCTCTCTTGCTCTCTCTCTCTCTCTCTCTCTCTCACAAATAAATAAATAAGATCTTTATTTTTTTTTAAATTTTTTATTTATTTATTTATGATAGTCACAGAGAGAGAGAGAGAGAGAGAGAGAGAGAGAGAGGGGCAGAGACACAGGCAGAGGGAGAAGCAGGCTCCATGCACCGGGAGCCCGATGTGGGATTCGATCCCGGGTCTCCAGGACCGCGCCCTGGGCCAAAGGCAGGCGCCAAACCGCTGAGCCACCCAGGGATCCCAATAAGATCTTTAAAAACATAGTATCCAAAAGAAGAAAATACTTAGGAATAAATTTAACCAAGGTGGTGAAATAGTTGCACATGGAAAACATTAAGATACTAAAGAAATTAAAGATGGCATAAATAACTAGACGATATTCTATGTTCATAGACTGAAAGAATACTGTTAAAATGTCCTTAACTATCTACAATGATCTACAGATTCAATGCAATCCTTCCAAAATTCAAATAGTATTTTTTTATAGCTAAAGCCATCCTAAAATTCATATGGAAAAACCCTAAAACACCATGAGCAGTCAAAGTAATCTTGAGTAAGAAGAAAGCTGTAGCCATCACACTTCCTGATTTTAAACTATGCTACAAAGCTAAATAATCAAAACATTACAATAATGGCATAAAAAACAAACAATGGGACACCTGGCTTGATCTCGGGGTTGTGAATTCGAGCCCCATGTTGGGTATAGAGATTACTTAAAAATAAAATCTTTTTTTTTTTTTAAAGAAGACACAACCTAGAAATAGACCCACACATATATTCAACTAATCTCTGACAAGGGAACCAAGAATACACAATGGAGAAGGGATAGTCTCTTCTAAAAATAGTACTGGGAAAACTGGATATTCAAATACAAAAGAATGAAATTGGATCCTTAGCTTATACACAAAAAATAAACTGAAAATAGATCAAAACCAAATATAAGACCATAAAAACCATCAAAGAAAACATATGGAAAATGCTCAACACTGGTCTTGGAAATGATTTTTGGGGTATGACATCACAAGCACAAGCAACAAAACTAAAAAATAAATAAGTGGGACTACATCAAACTAAAACAGTACAGCAAAAGGAGCAAACAACAAAATGAAACAGAAACCTACTGAATGGGAGAAAATATCTGCCAATCATACTTCTAATAAGGGGTTAGTATCCAAAATATCAAGGTCTCATATAACGCAATAGCAAAATGATTTACAAATAGGCAGAGGACTTGAATAAACATTTTTCCAAAGAAAACATACAAATGGCCAAGTGGTACATGAAAAGATGCTCAACATTGCTAAATCATCAGGGTAATGCAAATCAAAATGACAGTGAGATATCCCTCACACCTATTAGGAAGGCTATTACCAAAAAGACGAGATAACTGTTGCAAAAATGGGGAAGGGGAGGGATTCTTGTACAATGTTGGTAGGAATGAAGATTGGTTCAGCCATTTTGGAAAACAGTATGGAAGTTCCTCAAAAAATTAAAAGTAGAACTACCAAAAGACCCAGCAATCCCAGTTCTGGGTATATATCCAAAGGAAATGAAATCACTGTCTTGAAGACTGTACATTCCCATGTTCATTCACTGGAGTATTATTAGCCAAGATAAGGAAATAACTTACATATCCATCAACAGATGAATGGATAAGCAAAATGTGATAGTGATAGATGAAAAATTTACAAATAGAATATTATTCAACCATAAAAAAGGAAAATCCTGCCATATGTTACAACATGGATGAACCTGGAAGACATTATACTAAGTGAAATAAACCAGACACAAAGACAAACATTGTATGATCTCATTTATATATGAAATGTTAAAAAAATCAAACTCACAGAATTAGAAAATAGAATGGTGAGTGCCAGGGGCTAAGGATAGTGGAAATGGGGAGATGCTGGTCAAAAAATACAAATTTTCAATTACAAAATAAATAAGTTCTGGAGATCTATTACACAGCATGGTGATTATAAATAATATTGTACTATATACTTGAAATGTCCTAAGATCTTAAGTGCCCTCCCACTCCCCCACAAATTTGGTAACTATGTGAAGTGATGAATGTATTAATTAACTTAATTGTTATAATCATATCACAAAGTATATATGCATAAATGATCAAGTTATATACTTTTATTAAAAAATCATGTTGTATAGCCTAACTATATTCAATTTTTGTCAATTATACCTCAAGAAATCTGGAAAAAATTATACTTTGTCATTTCAGCATATATTAGCAAAAATATATAAAAATATATAAATATATAAAATACTGATTATTTCAAATCTTTCATAGCATGTAAGAAAGTACATCTACCAAAATTTTATATTTTTTTCAATTATATCTTATAATAAAATCATATATAATCTTACAAATTTAACAATCTCATATAATCTAATCAATAAAGCTGGAGAATTCCATAATAAAGATATGCAGAAAGTGTGATGGAAAGAATGAGCAAGAGTATCAAACTTGGCTTAAAAACGTCAGGAAAGGCTTTACATGATGCATAACACTCAGAGGATCAGTAGCTAGGCTGGCTTGACTAGTAAAAAAATGAATGTTTATGGAAGAAAAGAGCAGCTTTGTGTTGGGATGCATGGGGTAATACTGCTAGTTTAGGGAATGGAAAATCAAATAGGCTTAAATAAAGCAAAAGAAACTGTAGGTCTTTTTTTTTCCAAGTCAAGGTTCTTTGCAATTTATGGTACAATACCCAATATTCTATTTAGCTTTTTTATATTTATAGCGAAAATGTTCCCAGCTCCTGACGCTCATCTTAAACAACTGTACACGAAAAAAAAAACTGTACATGACTGAGATAACAAAGGAGAATTAGAGGTTAAATGCATATCAAACTCTACTCCTAGAACAAAAGTTAAACAGGAAAAAAACTAACTCATTTAGAGTTAATTTCTGTAGTAAAAAAGAGCTCCTACAAATAATAATAATAATAATAATAATAATAGTAATAATAATAAAGCTATAAAAAAGAATGGGCAAAGGCCAGGAACTGGTAATACAGATGAAAGAAAATTCAAATTACTGTTTTGTTTTGTTTTGTTTTTTTTAAGATTTTATTATTTTAGAGAGAGACAGAGCATGAGTCAAGGGGGAAGTGGAGGGAGGGAGGGAGAGAGGGGGAAAGAATCTCAAGCCAACTCTGTGCTAAGAGCACAGTCCAACATGGGGCCCAATCTCAGGACACTGAGATCATAATCTGAGTTGAAACCAAGAGCCTGCTTAACCAACTGAGCCACCCAACCACCTCAAATTACTCATAAATAAATCAAAGATGGCTATAAAATCTTGACATTCCTCCCAACAACAGGTAAATTCTTTATCTCCTCCCCTGGAATCTGAGCAAGTTCTGTGACTGCTGAAACAGATCTAATACAGTAGACATGACACTCTGCTGGTTTCCAGGCTTTAAGAGTCTTCCACTTCATATCTTTTAGAACTTTAGCCATGGAACCCAAACATGGTGTTGTGAAAAGCCCAAGACACTTGGAAAGGCCATTTGTGTTCCTTCCGTAACACTGAAGCAGGTGAACCCTAAGCCAATACCCAGCATCAACTGCCAGCTGTGTAAGTAAGCCATTTGCCATCCAGTCAAGACTTTAAATGACTCCGATCCTAGATGCTACCTGACTGTAGGCACATTACTGAACTTAGAAAAAGGTCCCTGACACCAGTCAACCCACAGAGCCCTGAAAGATAAGAAGAAGATATTTTTCAAGTCAAAGTTTTAAAGAATTTTTTATGAGGTAAAAATAAAAAACAGAGGTTAAAAGAAGTTATTCAAACATAGGGAAGGTAATACCAGAGAGAAACATGGATTTATACAAAGAAATGAAGAGCACTGGAAATGGAATAAATGAAGGTGAAGTAAAACTCATTCTTTTACTTAAGTTATTTTAAAAGATAACACAGGAAATCAAAAATAACAGCAATGCATTATGTATTTATAGTACAAGCTACAGTAAAGTTATTCCCATAATAGAACGTGTTATGGAACATGAATGGGAGGTAAAGTCTACAAAAAAACCTATCAGATCGAATAAGTGAATTTAATGAGATCAATATACAAAAACCAATACTATTTCTGCCTACCAACCAGCATGTAGCATTTGAAATTTACAAAAAAATACCACTTATAATAGTACCAAAAAATATGAAATGCTTATCATAAATTTGACAAAAGATCTTCAAGACCCCATTCTAGAAAATACAAAAAAAGGAAATATGTGCTCATGAATCAGAAGACTCAATATTGTTAAGATGTTAATTCTTCTCAAATTAATCCTTACACACAATCAAAATTGTAGTAGACTTTTTTTGCAGAAATTGGCAAGCTCATTTAAAACTTATATGGAAATGCAAACAGCTAAACAGTTGAGACAAATTTGAAAAAGACTGTAGTGAACTTCACTATCTTATATCAAGACTTATCATAAACCTACAGCAGTCTGTAAAATGTGGTCTTGACAAAAAGATGGACATTCAGAAGACCTATGTACAGTTGGTGACTATCGTTAACAATACTGTATTATATAACTGAAAGTTAAGAGAATAAATTTTTTTAAGATTTTATTTATTCATGAGAGACATAGAAAGAGAGAGAGAGAGAGAGAGAGGCAGTGAGACAGGCAGAGGAAGAAGCAGGCTCCCTGCAGGGAGACCGATGTGGGCCTTGATCCCAGGACCACAGGATCACACGCTGGGTTGAAGGCAGATGCTCAACCACTAAGCCCCCCATGCATCCCTCTAAGAGAATAAACCTAAATGTTCTCACCATAACAACAACAAATAGTAATTATGTGAAATGAAGAATATTTTAACTAAATTCATTGTGGTAAGCATTTTGCAACATATAAATGTATCAAAACATCTTACTGTATATCTTAAGCTTAGTTACATGTCAATTATATCTCAATAGTTGGCATAAAAGACATATAAATCAATAAAGCATAATAAAGTTTAGAAATAAACTCACACATGTATACTGATTTTCAATACTCTCACAATTCAGTGAACCCAAACAACCCAAAATCAAAAACCCAAATAAGGCAAACAACCCAAATAACAAAAATATGCAAAATATTTGAACAGACACTTCACCAAAGAAAAAAGAAAAATACAAATGGAACAGAAGCTCATAAGATGCTCAATCTCATTAATCATTGTGAAAGTGCAAATTTAAGATACAATTAGATACTAACACATACTACAATGGCTAAAATTGGTAGGCTATGAAGCAACTGGAACTGGCACATACTACTGGTGGGACTATAAGATAGTACAATCACGATGGAAAACATTTTGACAGTTTCTTATAAAGCTAAACAAAATTCTCATAAAACCCATAAATTCCATTCCTGTGTATTTGTGTGTATGTCCACACACAAATTTGAACACAATCGTCCAGAGCAACATTATTCATAATATCCAAAACCTAGATAAAAGTCAATGTTTACCACCTGATGAATAAGCAAACTGTCCTATAGTCATAGAGCAGAATACTAGTTCACATTAAAAAGAAACCAACTAAAAAAAGAAAAAGAAGAACCCAACTACTGATATATACATAACACAAAAGAATCTCAAAACATTATGCTGAGCAAAAAAAAAAAAAATCCAACACCAAATGATATATATGTATGATTTCATTTACATGACATTCTAAAATTGTCAAAACTAATTTACAATTAAAGAAAGCAGATCAGTGGATGCCTGGAGGAAGGAGCATTAGGGATTAGTGGAAACGGGGATGATGAATGACTACAAAGGGACATAAGGGCACTTAGAGAAAAGATAAAAATGTATCTTCATTGTGGGGTTAGTTATATAGGGTATATATTTGTCAAACTCATTGAACAAATGGGTTCATTTCTCTGTAAATTATACCTTAATGAAGTTGTTTTAAAAAATACACAGCAAAAAGTATCTATCATATATGTGGCATTTCTGACATAGGTTCTAATAGTTTTTCCATTATAACTGAAGCAGCAGACAAAATTTTAAGTTTAGAAGTAAATTTAATTAAATGATTTGGTTTTCTTCTATAAAATTTGCAATATTAAATATACTCCTTTTTTTACACATAAAGTTTTTTGAACAAGGTTGATGTTTCCAAAAAGAGTTATAAACATTACTATTATATTAGTTAGGGATATGCTAGCTGCTAGAATAAAACAAAACATTAGAGACTTATAAAAAATTAATATAAAGAGTAATTAAGATACCACCATACTGACATAGAGAGATGCAAATAGGTCAATGGAGCAGGATAAAGAGACCAGAAAAAGACCCTATACATATGAAAACTTATTATATAATAAAGATGTCATAAATCTATATGGAAATAATAGATTATTCAATGAATTATACTTGATGACTGGTCATACATGAAAACAATTAGATTTCTATCTCGTATCATACAAAAAAATCAATTTCAGGTAGACTATACCTGAACATGTATGTAGGAAAATACCTTTTGATATCAAGGATGGGAAGACCTCACAAACAATGACACAAAAAGTGAAATCATGAAGAAATCTTAATATGACTATATTAAGATTTAAAACTTCTGAACAAAAACATCATAAAAAGAAACAATTTTCTCATAGACTATATTCCCAGGAAATAATTTGTTCTGCATACAAAAAAGAGAATTAAAATCCAAAATATAGCTTAAAGGTATATAAACCAAAAATAAAAACACAACCTAAGAAAAATGGGCAAATGATATGATTTGGCAATTCAGAAAAAGGGAAAATCCAAATGGAAAATTAAGCATATGAAAAGATGCTTCACATCACAAATAATAGAAAATTAAAAATTAAAACCAACAAAAATATATAACTTCTCAGGGGCACCTAGGTGGTTCAGTCAGTTCAGCGTCTACCTTCGGCTCAGGTCATGATCTCAGGGTCCTGGGATCAAGCCCCGTGGTCCTCTGCCCCTCCCCCAACTCATGTGCACACTCTCTCAAATACGTAAAAATCTTTAAAAAAAAAAAAGATTTCTTATCCATTAAACAAGACAAAATATTGAAGTCTGATGATACAAAGTAAGGATGGAGAAAAATCAGACCTCTCCTACATTGCTCATGCAAATCACTTTGGAGAGTAACTTAGCAGTAAATAAGAACAGTGAAGATAAGATTACCTGTTAACAGTACTTCTACTTCAGTTTTATAAAGCAGAGAACCTCTCAAATAGTATAAAATATAACATATGAATGGATGTTCACTAGAGATTTTATTATAAAATACAAACAAGTGCCAAGCCCACCAAGAAATGGAATAAAAAATATAGCATATTAATAAAGAGATTTTTTTGTATTTGCACATATA
The DNA here is from genome assembly GCF_905146905.1 of Nyctereutes procyonoides. Classification (NCBI taxonomy): domain Eukaryota; kingdom Metazoa; phylum Chordata; class Mammalia; order Carnivora; family Canidae; genus Nyctereutes; species Nyctereutes procyonoides. The sequence continues at coordinate 7,413,750 of NW_026575137.1, forward strand.
GAACAGCTTTATTCATTTTAATAGTTGCCTCACATTCTATTTATTATGAATAACTTATGCTATAAAAAGTACATGCATAATCTTTTGCTGGAAGTATCTGGTGAGATACTGATACAATGGTTACTTCTGATCAGAGGAAATTGGTGACTAGGGTATAGAGACTACAGGGAAATTTTTCACTAAATGCCCTTTTGTATGTTTTCAATTTTAAACTTTGATTATTTTACATAGTCAAAAATTATATTAGAAATTTTAAAATATAAACCTATGCAAAAAGAATGGCATAAACACAAGTGGGTATAATACTATTTATATAAAACTGTAAGACAGGTAAAAAAAATTCTATTTGTTGTAGCAAAAGTATTAATACATTCACGGAAACAATAACAAATTGAAAATAATTTGGAGGAAGGTACGGAGGACGGTGAGAAGAAAGTGAGATGGGGGAGGAGGCACGGTCCATAGGTACAGTGAGGAGAACTGCTGCGTGTGTGAAGGGAACACTTACTACATGCCAGACACGTGCTAAAACTTTGGGAGCATGAGCTCACTGCTGCCTCCACCTCACACTGACCTGTGAGAAAGACAGTGTTAGCCCCATTTTCAGGCGAGAAAACTGAGGCTCTGAGAAGTGAAAGAAATCACTCATGTAAGGTCACAGGGCTGAGAAGTGGCTCATCTTCCTACCAGAGCGTTGGCAGGGGGTGTGTGTCCCCGAGGCCAGACACTCTCTCTCTGGGCCCATCTCTGCAGCAAGCCCTACCGCATGCATTTAACACAACACTTGCAGATGGCAGGATCCCATCGCAAAGAGCACTATTCTCATATACCCACAAAGGGAGAAGATGAGGGTGAGAAGAAAATGGGATAGTGGAGCGAGAAGTAGGGGTTTTGAAATGTATCTGTTACGTTTCTTCTTTAACATTTTTTAGCAGGGTAGAGGCAGAGGGAAAGGAAGAGAGAGAATTTTATCTCACACCCCTGAGATGGTGACCTGTGCCAATATCAAGAGTTGGATGCTTAAGCAACTGAGCCACCCAGGAGCCCCTCTCTTTAACATTTTCTAAAACAAACATAGAAAAATGTTTGGATTTGAGAATGCTGGGCAACATGTATACTTTTATTTAATATGTTCTTGAAATATATCATAACTTTTTAAAAAGTATATAAAGTACCTAGCATAGTACCTGGCACAAAATACCCATCTAACAAATGTTACCTTCCAGTCTGCAATGCTTCATTTTATTATAATTTCTAGGACTTACTCTGCTAACTCCACTTTGTAAGCATTGAGTGTTGCATGAATATTCATTTTGAAAGTTGAAAGGGAACACTGCTCCTGTTAGGATGGAAAGAAAGAAAACTACTTTAAATACCCATAACTTCAATAAATGATACACCACCACCCAAAACCCTTAAGTATCCAGGATATTCTAGGTATTGTTTTTTTTAACTGTTTTCTGATAGCCCATTTACTTAACAAATATTTATTAAACACCATGAAATGTCAGCCACTGTGTTAGGGGATGGGTATATAAGTGTGAAAAGAGTTCATGGCCTATTTTAAATGACAAACTCACAAACAATCACTATAATAAAAACAAATACATTATATGAGAGGTACAGAGAAGATCCCAGGGGAGAACAGACTGGGCTTTGTGATACAGAGGAAGGCTTTGCAAAGGGAAATAATTCTGGGGCGCCTGGGTGGCTCAGTTGGTTCAGTGTCCAACTCTTGGTTTCAGCTCAGGTCATGATCTTAGGGTACACACAATCAGTGTGGAGTCTGCTGGAGATTCTCTCCTTCTGCCTCTCCCCCTACTCACCTACTCAAGCCCTGCTCATGCTTGGTTTCTCTCTCTCTCTCCCTCGCTCAAATAAATCTTAAAAAAAAAAAAAAAAAGGAAATAATTCTATCTGGGTCTTGAAGAAAAAGTAGGATTCTCTGGGGATGTGAGCTAGCCAGGGAGTACAGAAGTATATTGAAAAAGGCAAAAGTTAATTTCTGATTTACTAAACTTCTCTTCCTAATACAACTATTCTCTCTGGATCTTAAGAGTATATAATTAAATAAGAGATGGGCCTACCACCTTTTACCCCTATACCACACTTGGAAGGAAACAATTAATAAGAAACTGAATCTGTACAGATGAGGGAGCAAGGGGTGTTGTAAAAAGGCTGGTCACTGAAAGGAGCTGCTGCCAATAGCTTTACACCCTTCCCTTTAGGAGAAAATCTGAGACTTGACCCGAAAACAACCGCTCCTTCAGCACAGCAGGAGATGGCATCAATGCTGCTAAAGCTATGGTCCAGAAGATCCCTCCATTTCATTTGTCTGTCCTAAGTCACAGCCATCTTCAGAGGAAACATGACCCAAGCAGAGAACCTTCCTTGTAAGAACCAAGGATGGGAGAACAAATTGAAGATTGAGGAACTGGTACCATTTCTATCTTTCCTGCTTCATGTTTGCACCCAAAGTAGCCAGTTATTCAGCTGAACTCGTGGACTAGAGTATTTTAATAAGATGGTAAGAAATACGCACTTAGATATTTATTAATATTTAGGAGATAAACACACACACACACACACACACAAGCCATTCTGGGGACACCTGAGTGGCTCAGTGGTTTAGCACCTGCCTTTGGCTCATGTCGTGAGATACGAGAGTATCATTCTAAGCAGAAGCCAGTTAACCATGAAAACGAGGCATGAAAAAAAGATACCCAAAGTTGTTCTCAGGCAAGAGCTATTCTTCCTACCTTTGTTAGTCTGGTAGACTATGGACACATAGACTATTAAAAGTCTTTTTCTTTGGTCTTTAAATTCTTCCAACAAACAAGATCATTAATTTTTGTATATTATTTAGCCTTTCAAATACTACTTAGCCACTAAACAATGAATACTTAAAGGTGTGTACCCTAGATTACTCACCAGGGGGAGAAGTCAGATGACGAACAGGTCTTGCTGGTTGAAGCGGTTTACCAATCAATTTTTTAGTTTCCATTATCACAAAGACCTTGAGGTTCCATACTTCAGGAAGGAAAAATACATTTTATCTTTTCAACAAGATAACCAAGATGCTTTTATATGCGCGCGCACATACACAGCATTCATTTGAAGATATCTATTTTATAAGGTAAATTGGAAAACAGGATCACAAACCTTTAATTTGTTAACAACCTTAGATACTTTTATAGTATCTGTCACAATGGAACAGTCCCTCTTTTAATACATTTTCCTCCCATAACTTCCCTGACTTTTCTTTTGGTTTGTTTCCTATTTCCTTGACTACCTTCTAATTTCCTTGGCTTATTTCTCTTGTTTTCTCCAATTAAATTTAGGAATTCTTCTAAATTTGGCTTTGATCCTCTTCCCTGACCTCATTTTTCTCATGATTTCAACTACTTATCTACATGATAAATACACCCTAATTTATACATTTAGCACCTACCTCTCCTTTAAATGCCAGTTCTATTTTTTAAGATATTTATATCTTATCACAGACACCTCAAATTCAATATATCCAATATTGAATCCATCACTTTGACTCCAAAGATGTTCCTCCTCTGGTATTCCTTAGTCTTCAACTCCCTCAGACCACCTTTGGTTAAATAAGATCTAAATAAGGGCCTTCACACCATAAGTAGGCTCTAATTCCTGCCCATTCTATTTCCAAAATATTTCTCAAATCTATTTTCTTCTTTCTTACCACTACTTTTAGTTGCATAGTAGCTCTGAATTCATCTCCCTTATCACTAAGTCTGATTTAAATACTCTCTTCCCTCTCTATGTTCGGGGGACACAGTGAGTATGCCTACATCATGGTATCAGAGAACATTGTACTATTCTATAATGACTGATTTCTTTGTCTTTCATACTTAGCAAAAGTGAGGAGCAGATTCTTTAAGTGAGAAATAATATTTTCATTCACCCTCTTGCCCTGGCAACTAACACAGTCCCTGGACTGGATCCAAAGTAGGTAAAACACAAGCATTTGCTGAACCAATAGGTGACTATAACCTCTTTTTCTCCAAACTATGATCCTTTTACACACACACCTGCTTTAAAAACTTCAGTTCCTCATCACGTCCTGGATTATTCACAATAGAAACAGGAGCCAACATCCATGTATCATGCAGAGTAAACCATTTACCTAAGTTACATTATTTGAGATTCAGAACAACTCTATCAATTAGGCACAATTAAGAGTTAGAGTTCAGGTCTCAGGTTGGCCCACATGGGTTCGTATTATGGCTCCAATACCTAGTTATATAACTATGGAAAATGATAGCCTCTCTCCTAAGGTGTGATGTGAAGATTAAATAAGATATATGTACAAAGATTAGCACAATGCCTGGTACATAGTAAGAGCTTAATAAATGTTAGCTTCATCATTTTTTATAATCCTAATTTTACAGATAAGGCTAGAGAAATTAGGTATCTTGTCCAAGGTCCTGAGTCTAGGAAGTGATGGGATGCCCATGTTCATGCTTCTGGCCAACAAGAGTCAAGAATCTTGCCCAATCTTTTTCCACCTCATACCCAAGCAGAACTGAACAGGTTCTGGTTAAGGACTCTTATGTGCTCACAAAACACCCGTGCATCTATCCTCTTCCAACGTGATACTTATTGCACTAGTTGCAATTACCTATCGTTTGAATATTAAATTACAGTTCTCTCACCCAGGTATATCTCCAGCGTCTCGCACAGTGCCTAGAACACGGTGGGTGTTTAATAAATTGTTGAATTCATAAATGTTATTTGTTTCACCATATATTTATACATCCTGCAGTTCCTTCACTCTCCCCGCTGCTCTTCTCCCAAAATGCTATTCATCCTTCAAGACCAAGGTCAAGTTCCTGTCATTCCTTTGGAAAAAATATCTCTATGTCTCAACAGTAATGTTAAGCAAAGTAGTTCACCTGATGCTTTCTAGTTCCTCATGGATAGTTGACAATAATAATAATTTATCTTTTTATCTTTCTTCTTCCACTAGCTCCTACAGTATTTTATTTGTTAATTATTCTAAGATGTATCAGAGTAAATCTATTATATGCCTGTTTGATTGGACTTAGTTGGGACTAAAACACTAGATCTTATTTATCTTTGTATCCTAGTACCTGCAACATAACTAGTGTTACTACATAAATATATAAATTTAAATACCTCCTAAGTATAACCAAAACCTTCTGATGCCTGAATAGGACACAGCTTTCCAAATTATGATGCCTATTAAGACAAAGCCTAAATTAAAATTCCACCTGACTTTGTTCATCTAGAAACAATAGTAAGCATATGATTTTAAGCAAATCATTATCCTAAATGACTGTTTCCGTAAGTATATAATTGGGCTAATAACATGCTTTCATCTATTTAAAAAATGCCTCTGGATATAATTCAAATGTTAAAAATCATAAATCTATAAGCAACCTCTCAAAGTTAGTGCTGATAACTAAGCACAAAGTATTTACTTTTTCCTAAAGTTTGGAGATAAGCCAGCCAGCATTCCAAATTAATATCTATCAAGTTTTAGTAATGTGTCTCTTGACTGGTATTTCAACATGGCTACTAACAACCTTATAAACAAAACTAATAATGCCTGTAATCGTTGGCAATATAACTTTGATATAATAAGAGTCAAAAAAGTTGTAAGTAGGGACACCTGGGTGGCTCAGCGGTTTGGCGCCTGCCTTTGGCCCAGGGCGTGATCCCAGAGACTCCGGATCGAGTCCCGCGTTGGGTTCCCTGCATGGAGCCTGCTTCTCTCTCTCTCTGCCTGTGTCTCTGCCTCTATCTCTCATGAATAAATAAATTTAAAAAAATATATATTTAAAAAAGTTGTAAGTATATAAGCAAAAAAATATACTTCAGACAAATATTGAACATTTTCTATGTGGAGAGAAAAATTTTAAATAACAACCAAAAAGACATTATAATTAGAACCCTAATACTAGAATGTAGGAACTTTCCATCCTGTTTCCCATAGGAAACTAATGAATCAGAATACAATAGAGTACTTTGGCACATACTTTCTTGTTTTTCATTGCTCAGCTGAAATTGAGTTGAGAGGTTGTAAAGTCCTTTCCAGTTGCTGAGCATGGCAAATCCACAGTATTCAAACTAGGGATTTTCAAGAGTTTGGGAGTTACAGAACTATTATATGATTTTGCAACACAACATAAACAAAAGATCTTTTAGTATCAGCCACTCTTTCAATTTACAGTAGGAAAACTAAGCAAGAACTCCAGATATATAAATTCACATCATCAATTAAGGAAATGAGAAAATATAATGCCATATAGTATTCCATTTAATATTTTTTAAATGAATTATTCCTGCACAGAGACACTGATATTATAGGGATTAAGGTGGAAAGCACCAGTATACAACAGCATCATGTTAGTGTTATTTACAAAAAAAGCCAAGTATTTACAGTAATTATTATTGTAAAACTGATCCATAGGATCATAATCTATGAAGGACAGGACTCCACAAACCAAAGCCTAATTTTCAGTTTATGTAAAAAATAATACTTAACTGAACTAAAAAATCATTATATAAAATCATTTTAACCTTAAACTCTTAATACCTCACTCACCCCACATAGAGCTCCAAAAGTTTCCTTTGAAGCTACTAGTACAACCTAGGGTAGGCATTTTGGTATCAACTGTTACAAAGGACAACACTTGCAAAAGAAAAAGAATCCACTTACAACACTGGATAACAAGTAGGGGCCAATCATGGAGTTGTCTTTTAAACTATTAATATACAGTCTTTTCATATAGTTTTTAAAAAACATTTTGATCCACTGTCTCAAAAATTTCATATTAATATATGCTGAGTAATAACTATGGAACAAAGTTTTATTCCAAGTTTACACATATTTAACAAATCATCTTAAAAGGCCAACTGCTATGAATAAAATATTGGTCCACATGTCAGGAAGCTTTAGTTGTTATTCTACATCTAGCAATACTTAACTACACCTTAGGTTCTTTTTCTGCTTAAAAAAAAATCATATGAATGCTAAGGACCAACCAATTCTGAAATTATAAGTTATCCTAGAATTTTCTAAAATGCAGTACAATGGGATAATAAGCACAGATACTGACCATGTGGGACATAATCTTACTGAGCAATATATACTATTCTTTTTTAACTCAAACTCCCATTTCTGAGGTCCTATTACATGCTAAATTCTTTACAGATATTTCACTTAATTTTGAGCCATACATTAACTGTTGTAGGAAATCATTATTAGTTCCATACCTTAGTTACCTCTAAGATGTGAAACCTAATGCTCGGAAAAATGGTATTCTCAAGCTCACATAATATGTATTTGGTAAAAATGAAGATTTAACTATAAAGTTCACGCTCTTGTCTCTAAACCAGCATGTTTGGTAAGTAAAAGAAAGACATCTCCCTAGTATTCCATGTGGACATTGCTTATTGGATTTCTTTAAATGAATTATGAGAAGGGACATTTACATATAAGGCATTGTTGAATAAACTGTTATGTACTAATAATTTCCATTCCCTCAATCTATCATTTTTCTTAGAATGCTAAATAAATTATGCTTCCTTCATTCTGTAGACCTGGCACCGTGCCTTACTTATCATAGGTCACAACATAAGAAACATACCATGTACTGTATTTAGAAACCAGATACTATACTTAAAATTTCCAACTTAAATTCTAAATTTCCTTATAAAGTGTTGATGGTTCTGCTGCAATTAAGAAATAAGATTGGGGTGCCTGGGTGTCTCAGTCGGTTAAAGCATCCAGCTCTAGATTTTAGCTCCCAGTCAGATCTCAGGGTCCTGGGATCAGCCTTGCCAGGTTCTGCACTCAGAAGGGAGTCTGCTGGAGATCTCTCTCCCTATCCCTCGCCCCTGCCCCCATGTACTCTGTCTCCCTCCCTCCCTCTCTCTCTAAAATAAATATTTTTTTAAAAAAACAAGATCATATAGATGAATGGATAAAGACATGATACATAGATATACCTACACACACATACATAGAGGTACAGTGGAATATTATTCAGCCATAAAAAAGACTGAAATCCTGCCACTTGCAACAACATGGGTGGATCTGGAATATAATACTAAGTGAAATAACCTAATCAGAGAAAGACAAATTTCACTCATGTGTGAAATTTAAGAAACAAAGGAACAAAGAAAAACAAAGACAAACCATACACACACACAGACTCCTAACTATAGACAATAAACAGATGGATACCAGGGGGGAGGTGAGTAAAGGAGGTGAGGGAAAGAGGTGAAGGGGGTTAAGAGCACGCTTACCTTGATGAGCAATGAGTACTTTATGCAATTGCTCATTCACTATATTATTATACACCTGAAACTGATACAACACTGCATGTTAACTACCCTGGAATTGAAAAGAAGCGAGATCATATACAATTGAATAATCTGAGAAGCGAAAAGACCAAGCTTTCATCCACCTCGTGTATATTTCCCATATGATAATCAGATAGGATTTAATCTCAATTTTCAACTTCAAAATATTAATCATGCAAAGTTAGGATCCCTCGAAACCAAATGCTGCTTGAAAGTAAACAGCACATACTGAGAAACTGACAGAAGTAATATAAAGGAAATACAAGGAGTAAGAGACAAACCAATTATAACATAGATGATAAACGATATTTTTTTAAGATTTTTTTTTAATTTGAGAGAGAGCATGAGGGGGGGCTGGGAGCAGAGAGAGAGGGAGAAGCCGACTCCCCGCCTGACTCCAGGCCCCATAAGAAGACCCGAAGGGAAGGCCGATGCTTAGCCCTCTGAGGGCCCAGGTGCCTCCATAGCAGGGATTGTGTGTTCCTCTAATCAAGCTCAATCAATTCAGGAAATTGTAAAACTATCAAAAAGTTGTCAGAGGAGAGATCATGCCATCGTATTTTCCATTTCATGCCTTCTCTTTACAACTGATAAAAAAAAAATTGTTTTTCTCTGTGAAGTGTCTTCCAAGAGGAATAAAATTTAACACTGAAGTAGGGTAACACCATCGAGACCACGGATGCCTGTGGATATCCTAACTGATGTAACTGTCCTTTTCTGGGGCTTTCCTTAAATCGTTAGCAATTAAAATGGTTTGATACAAATACTGAATCATTATGTTGTCAACCTGAAACCGTTATATGTCAATTCAGTATTTTTTTAACAGCGTATCTTTACAAATTATGTGGAATATCTTCATATACTCTCATGAAATATTTGATTTTCTTCTGTTAACCATATATGTCTTTGCACTCTTTTTCTTTCCTGCTGCGTTTTCGAGTATAATTTTGTCTAATTATTAACTTGGGGGTTATTTTATTAATAAAAACAACTACAATAACGTCAAAGAAAAAAAGTCGCCTGAAAATAGTAGTGATGGTGCCAGGCTACAGGGCAAAAAAGGTCTTCCAACCATCCAACGACCTGGGACCAGGTCCTGGGGCACAGGGCGCTACGTACTTTTTTCTGGTGTTTGTTTTTGTTTTAACCTGCCCTCCGCGGGATAACCGTCCCTCACAGGCTGACCCTCCCCCACAGGCTGACTCCCTCTCACAGGCTGACCCTCCCCCACGGGCTGACCCTCCCCCACGGGCTGACCCTCCCTCACGGGCTGACCCTCCCCCACGGGCTGACCCTCCCTCACGGGCTGACCCTCCCTCACAGGGTGACCCTCCCTCACAGGGTGACCCTCCCTCACGGGCTGACCCTCCCTCACAGGGTGACCCTCCCCCACGGGCTGACCCTCCCTCACAGGGTGACCCTCCCTCACGGGCTGACCCTCCCCCACGGGCTGACCCTCCCTCACAGGGTGACCCTCCCTCACAGGGTGACCCTCCCCCACAGGGTGACCCTCCCTCACGGGCTGACCCTCCCCCCACGGGCTGACCCTCTCTCACAGGGTGACCCTCCCTCACAGGGTGACCCTCCATCACGGGCTGACCCTCCCCCCACAGGCTGACCCTCTCTCACAGGGTGAGCCTCCCTCACAGGGTGACCCTCCCCCACGGGCTGACCCTCCCTCACGGGCTGACCCTCCCTCACAGGGTGACCCTCCTCCACGGGCTGACCCTCCCTCACAGGGTGACCCTCCTCCACGGGCTGACCTTCCCTCACAGGGTGACCCTCCCCCACGGGCTGACCCTCCCCCACGGGGTGACCCTCCCCCACAGGGTGACCCTCCCCCACGGGCTGACCCTCCCTCACGGGCTGACCCTCCCCCACGGGGTGACCCTCCCTCACAGGGTGACCCTCCTCCACGGGCTGACCCTCCCTCACAGGGTGACCCTCCCTCACAGGGTGACCCTCCCCCACGGGCTGACCCTCACAGGGTGACCCTCCCTCACGGGCTGACCCTCCCCCACGGGCTGACCCTCCCTCACAGGGTGACCCTCCCTCACAGGGTGACCCTCTCCCACGGGCTGACCCTCCCTCACAGGGTGACCCTCCCCCACGGGCTGACCCTCCCTCACAGGGTGACCCTCCCTCACAGGGTGACCCTCCCCCACGGGCTGACCCTCCCTCACAGGGTGACCCTCCCTCACAGGGTGACCCTCCCCCACGGGCTGACCCTCCCTCACAGGGTGACCCTCCCTCACAGGGTGACCCTCCCCCACGGGCTGACCCTCCCTCACAGGGTGACCCTCCCTCACAGGGTGACCCTCCCTCACGGGCTGACCCTCCCCCACGGGGTGACCCTCCCCCACGGGCTGACCCTCCCTCACGGGCTGACCCTCCCCCACGGGGTGACCCTCCCTCACAGGCTGGGTCTCCATCCTCCACTAGCCCCAGCTGCCGTCTCCACACCAGGCGCCGCCCCTCGCTCCCCCCTCGCTCCCACCTGCCGAGGGCCGGCCCGCCGGACGCCGGGGTCTCCTCCCTCACAACTTTCCAGGCGTCCGCCGCCCCACAGCCGGGCCCCCTCTGCGCCCGTCCGCCCGCCCGTTCGGCTCGTCGCCCGCGCCCACCTACCGCCTCCAGATCGGGGAGGATTGCGGGGCAGAGCGTCGCCGCGCCCAACCCAAACGCGGCGACCCAGCGCCCCGCCGCCCGTCGGGGAACGGCTCCAGCCGCGCGTCTGCTCGAGGCCGGGGGCGGGCGCGGGGCGGGGCCGGGCACGAGGTGGGGCGGGGCGGGGCCGGGCCGGGGGCGGGGCCGGGCGGAGCGCGGCGGCGGCGGAGCGGCGGAGCCACGACCGTTAAGCCCGCGGCTCCTGCACCTCGCGGGGCGTCCTGGGCGCGCCGGGGGGCGCGGGGCGCTGGCGGCCGCGCGGCGGGCGGAGGAGGCGGGCGGCGGGCCCCGGGCGGCGACTGTGAGCGAGGCCCCGCGCGTGAGAGCCCGGCCGGGCAGCTGAGCGCGTTCAGCGGGGCTGAGGAGCCCTCGGCTGGGCGCTCGCGTTCGGGGGCGACCCGAGGACCGAGACGAGCCGGAGCGGCTCCCGGCGCGGGCCCGGCGGCCCGGGGAGGCGGGGCGCGAGGGGCGGCGCCCGGGGGCCTTCGCGAGGCTGCATCGGACGCTCGGCGCGGCGGGCGGGGAGGGCCCCGCGGACACGTCCCAGGCGCGGGCGGACAGGATGGACCCGGGGGGGGGGGGGGGGTCCGAGGCCTCAAAGACCAGGGCGGCCCGGAGGAGCGGCTGCCCCCGCCCAGGGCGTGACCCCGGGTCCCGGGATCGAGTCCGGCACTGGGCTCCCCCCGGGGGCCTGCTTCTCTGCTCTGCTCTGCCTGGGTCTCTGCCCCTCTCTGTGTGTCTCAGGAATGAATGAATGAATGAATGAATGAATGAATGAATGAATGAATGAATGAATGAATGAATGAATTTATTTTTAGAAATAAAATAAGAATAGAACGAGGTGAGGAAAGAAGGAATGACCCTCCGAAAAGGGATCATCTAAACACACCTTAAAGCTCATGTACAAGAGCGGGGGGGGGGGGGGACTGTCTAGGGAAGCAGAATAGGTCTTAATGCCCTGCAGCAAGAAAAACAAAGTCTGGCAAAGATCAGACCCTGAGGGGAGATCAGTCTGGCGAGAGGAGGCGGGAGAAGGTCGGAGTTTGGCGACCTGGGAAAAGCCGGAAGCAGACAGGGTGTGTGGGGCTCCGGGAGCACCGCTGCCTCCCCTGGGAACTCACCTGGCCGCACCTGGCCCGTCCTGTGGCTGAAGCGCCAGAAGTCCGTGGACAGTAGAGTCCAAGCCCCAGATGTGGAAACTGTTAAGTGTAGGCTCCAGGTACCATCAGTCTAGTCAAAACAGAAATTTTCTTCCTCAAGGAAGCATTTACAAAACTGCCCAACGAAGAGGCGGTTAAAATACATAAAAGTAAAAATACAGGGGGAATTAGGGGTGGCTTAGACAAAATATTTTTATGGGTTTTTTGAATAGCTGGTATTTGTCAGCTTTTTAAAATCTGTGTGGCCCAGCGGTTTGGCGCCTGCCTTCGGCCCAGGGCGTGATCCTGGGGTCCCAGGATCGAATCCCACGTCAGGCTCCTGGTGCATGGAGCCTGCTTCTCCCTCTGCTCTGCCTGTGTCTCTGCCTCTCTCTCTCTCTCTCTGTCTCTCATGAATAAATAAAATATAAAATAAACAAAATCTGTAACTGGATGCCATAGGTATTTGTTGTTGTTGTTGTTGTTGTTTAATGGTTTGGAAAATGGATTGAGGAAAAGCGAGAGTGGAAATAGGAATCCCAACTCAAAGGATAATAATTACAGTCAAATGTGTCTAATTGTCAGCAGAGGTTTTTGTTACCACTATGCTTTCCTAGCTTATTTGACTTGACCTTCGCAGTACCTTCCTTTCCGTTAATAAAACCCTATCGGAAAAAAAATAAAAATTAAAAAAATAAAAACAAAAATAAAACCCTGTGGGGGCACAGGTAACACAAACCGGTTACATGCTCTGGTGAAACGTGCTGTCTAGTGAGGGTGCGGGCTCACCAGCAGACCAGTCCGATTCAGTAAGCTAACTGTGGTGCTGAAGGCACTCCCAGGGCGTGTGTGCACCTGGGGGTGCTACTGAAAGCCTGGGGCGTTGGGAAAAACTGAGAGGCAGGGGGCGGCATCAGCGTCTGTACCAACCTCCTGCCCCTAGTCTGCCTCTCACTCACTTATTGCACAAACATTTACAAAGCGCTTTATGGAGGACACGTGCACACAGTCATCACCGCAATGCACTAACAACCCATGATAGAGACTTGGTTTGATTCAGCTCAGCTCAGCAAAAAAAAGTTTTGAAGGCTTCTGCCTATTAGGTGCCAGGCACTGAGGATACAGACAAACCGGAATAGGACAGTATGAGGAACAATCAGCAAGGAGACAATGATAGTCTTAGGAGTACCAATGACCTGGGGGCGCCGGGGTGGCTCAGCCGGTGAGGTGTCCCACTCTTAATTTCAGCTCAGGTCATGATCTCAGGGTTGTGAGATCAAGCCACGTGTGGAACTTCATGCTCTGTGGGGAGCCTGCTTAAGATTCTCTCCCTCTGCGCCTCCTCTTGCTCACATTCTCTCAAATCATTTTTTTAAAAAGTAGCTATAAATGAATAAAATAGAGGATAGTCTATGTAGTAGTTAGAAATATACACTTAGAGTAGAAGTAGTACAGGGAAAGAAAGAATTCTATCTGGGCTTGACAGAAAGAGGAGGGATCACGGAAGGGTTCCTAGAGGAGGATTTTCAAGGATTGAAAAGGAGTTTACTAACTTAGGGATATTCCTTGCAGGGAGAAGCACGTGACCAAAAACATACAGAACTGAAACCACAGTGAATACGAAAAGTACTGGTGATTCAATACTGCAGGAACACAAAATACGGGCACTGCTTGAGCAAGTGGCTCAGTATGAGGCTACAGGAGCATAAAGAGTCTTAACTCCTAGGGGGAGAGACACTGAAGGACTTCAGATATGAAAGGGTCATATGCACATTTGGAAAAGGAATCACCTGTTTAAAATGGGCTGAGGAGAGGGACGGGAGGCGGGCAAGGCAAGAACAGCCGCAGGGGGATCCGTCCAGACTCCTAGGGTAACCCAGGCAGTGTTGATGAGGACAAGTGAGGTGGGTCTCTAGACATGAAGAAAGAGAAGTGCGTGTCCTTGAGAGGATAGAGACCTGATGAGCCCTAAAGGGTGTGATAATGAGAAGAGAAAATGGTGATGCCAGGTAGATGCCCACAACGGGGCAGCCGGACGGATAGAATAATGAGAAGATACTGGGAGTTCCCTGAGGAATGGGGGAATGGGGTGGGTCTAGTGTAGGTGGAGGGAAGGGACAAAGGTGAGAATAGGTGAAATCAATCATCTGCCATGAGAGGAAGGGGGTCTACTGTGGAAAGTGTGATAAGGGGCGTTAGGACTTTGAAGTTTTCAAATAGCAACTGTGGGAAATTTGCAGGAACTGCTGGAGACAGGGAAACAATCCTGAGGAGCAGCTGAAGGTAAAAATTAAAAATCTGGGTGTCCGGGTGACTCAGTTAAGCATCTGCCTTTGGCTCAGGTCATGATCTCAGGGTCCTGGTATGGAGCCCGCACAGGGGGAGTCTGCTTCTCCCTCTGCCTGGCACTCCCCACACGTGCTCTCTCTCTCTCTCTCTCTCTCTTTGTCTTTATCAAATAATATCTTTAAAAAAAGAAAATTAAAAATCTAGTGGTATTTGTGTGGTTGTGGGATTTACTGGAAATCTTTCCAATAGACTGGAAAAGAATTAAGAAACTCTAAGTGCTGAAGGTGGTATTCATGAAACAGTACAGAGAGTGAGAAGGGGCACCTGGGTGGCTCAGTGGTTGAGCATCTGCCTTTGGCTCTGGGTGTGATCCCGGAGTCCTGGGACCCAGTCCCACATCAGGCTCCCCGCAGGGAACCTGCTTCTCTCTGTGCGTCTCTCATGAATAAATAAAATCTTAAAAAAAAAAAAAAAAAACAGAGTGAGGATTTTGTAAGGATAGAGGAAGTACAGGTCCAGAGAGTGACTATCTGAGCGTAAGAGTTGAGAGATGGAGTGCTTCCAAGTACGAGTACCCCCTGTACACCTAGAGATGAATAGCAGAAGTGGGATGGAAGGTCATTAGATTTGAGGGAATCAGAACTGAGCCCAGACCATTCATGTCGACATTTAAATCAATAGCATATGGTAAGAATGAAAACCAGGTACTGAAGTCTGCATTGATTAGGGGGGAGTGAACGGATATTTGTAAGTGGCAGATGGTAGGCAGACAGGAACTTTTAAAAGAAAGAATAAGGCAGGTATTCAAGAAGGAAAAGGAAAAAAATGAAGGCTTGCATAAGCTAAGGAATTCTCTACAAATATCCTAAGCTTGCTCTTGCTAAAAGCTTAAAAACTAATGAAAATGTAAAATTTAAATGTCCAATATCTTAAGCCAAAGATCTATCTAATGTAGAAATAACAGACACTGCAGCAAGGTTTTTCAGAAAAAATCAATTTGAGCACCGGAAACTTTCAGTAGCTCTACAACCAACCAGTAATACCTACACATGCATAAACCACTCAAGGTAAATTTAAAAATTTGTTGAGAGGAAAGTGTGTGATCAATTCCTATTTAGCAAGTTACCTTAAATGAGCTTAGGTACACTGACAAAACTGAAAATCTTTGATTTCTGGTAGATCGAAGCTTCTCACCTGTCAAATTACAAACCATATTTACTTTATAGAACTGTAACCTTCTCTGATACTTAAGTCTGTGGGCCAGTCCCCAAAACGCATAGGCTTTTCTGCTTTTCACATAATGTTCCCCCTCAAGTCAAATATATGTATATTTATCCAAACATAACAATCTTATTTGTAACTGAGCATATAAAATGATTTTAAAAATTAAAAACCTTTACAGATCCTTTTTAGCATTTTGAGCTATTTACCAATCATTTCAATATTGCTATTATAAGAAAAATAAGTTACATTAAAATTCATTGTATGTCAATTTCCTCATATTTAATATGTCATATTCCTAGGCACTCTTCTTATGATTTTATGCTAATTATAAAAAATAAATATGTGTAATAATATTTTGTTACATAAAATCCTCTAACAGAAAGCTGGATATAATATCAAATTCATAAAAATATTTTTTTAAACAGAAGTATTCCATTTGTGAAATGAATACTGAGGGCAGTTTTCAATTTTCTTTCCACAAATCAGTTATAGACAATGAACAGCAGGGGGCACAAAATTCAAGTTTTTCTCTACAAAGCAAAGCACAATAAAAATCTCCTGCTGTAGTGAAAAGCAGATAAATTTTGAAGGAAGATTGTTTGCTTCCAACAGTCTCCATCACATATAAGCTGAATGACTTTTAATTATTTAGCCTCTCTGAGCTTCTTCAGTGGTAGAGTCATGATGACTATGACATAGATTTAATATTAAGGCAAATCAATAAGCACTAGGGTTTTTTTTTCCTTCGGTGCCTATATATACATACACAATACTCAAACACATCCAAATAAGTGCAGATTTAGATTTTATAGCAATTTGTAATTGTAATTTATAGCTAATTGTACAATTAGCAATTGTAATTTGTAATTTATAGCAATTTCCAGCACATAGAAATGGCTGTAGTTTCATAACATACAAGCACAAGCATAGCTAGATCAAAACTAAAAACAAAAGATAAGCAAAGGTGGGACGTCTGGGTGGCTCAGCGGTTGAGCATCTGCCTTTGGCTCAGGGCGTGATCCTGGGGTCCTGGGATGAGTTCGGGTTTCCCGCAGGGAGGAGCCTGCTTCTCCCTCTACCTGTGTCTTTGCCTCTCTCTGTGCATCTCTCATGAATAAATAAATAAGAGCTTAAAAAAAGATAATCGAAGGATAATCGATGGCATTATTTACTCAAATACAATCAAAGTCTTTTCTATTTAAGAAAATCCGAATGCCAGAGAAAGTGGATGCAAACGTGTGTGTGCATGGTATAGTGCAGTGTTTCTCAGGAGGATGATTCAGGAAAACCTACATCAAAATCATCCAGAAGTTCTCGTTTTGAATGCAGTTGCCTACCCCACTTAAAACCCACATTTTCAGATCTGTAAGAGTGATACTTCAATTTCTTCTGATAAAACAGGAACAAGCATATGCGCCTTCTAGGCTTCCTGAGGCTATTTAACTGCACGTGCTGTGAGGCCAGCACTGTACCTTACACACGTCATTAGGATCTTCTAAATGACATATGTAGTCTTCAAAATGACGTGCTCAAAAATAACTGAGTGTGGTTCCATTTTTTCCCTTTTTTCTAAGAACTAGGCCATTTTTTACTACTTTGTACAGCAGGTACAAAAATATCCTTCCTTTCCTGATTAGTGACTGTGGTGTATTTCAAACAACATTTTCCCAGCACTTTCTGTGTTTATCTGTACTAGGCATTGGAAGGAATGCTTTATTTTAAATAAAACTGGGTATAAAGTCTCATAAATTTGGATGTAAAAATTTATATTAATTGATATAAGACTAAGCTTCGGTATAGGATCTGTTAACTATTATCTTTTATCACCCAAAGGTAACCCCTCTTAATGTTTTAGTGCTTAATTTGCCTTAGTTTTTTGAACACATACACATAAAATCATTTTCTTCAAAAAGTAGATTACACTGTGCATATTGATTTGTAATCTGATTTTGTCACACCTTATTTTGTGAACCATTTCCAATTCAATTAAATAAGAAATTTCATCATCTTGTTAATGACTACCTGTTATTTCACAATATAAGTACCATGATCTATTTCACCTATAACTTAGTTGAATTTTTAGACTTCTTACTTTTAATCTCTATTGTAAACAAAAATGTGATAAGTATTATTATACAAATATATTTGTTCTTTTATCCAGAACATCTTTAGGATAAATTCCTAGAGACAGAATTACGATGTCAAAGACTGTGTGTGTGTGTGTGTGTGTGTGTGTGTGTGTGTGTGTGTGTGTGTGTACTTTCTCGGATCATCAGCATTTCGGGGATTAATCGCTCTTTTTCATTCTTTGTTAATATAGTAGGTAAAAAATAGAATCTCTGTGTTTTAACTTACATTCTTTGATTATTAGTAAACTGAAAAGAAGTTCATGTTTATTACTTATAGCATTTCTTCTTTTATGAATTGCTTTTTTGTACCTTTAGTTCTTTCCTGTATTAAAAAGATTAACTCTTTCTACTATTGTGGAAATATAGTTAATTTTTCGGCTTTCGTTATGATTTTTTCACACAGTTCTTTTTTTCTTTTTATCATACAATCTATCAGTCCTTTTATGTGATTTGTTTTGAGGTTTTACTTAGAAAGTTTTTCTTTAACACAAGATTATATGGATATTCACTTATATATTCTGTAACAAAATATAAAGACTAAACCCAAGGAATAAAATTTTAACATACCAATTCATCCAATCATTTATTCATTCATGCAACAAATATCTACTGAACACAAATGCACTAGGTGCTGTTCTAAATGCTGAAGGTAAAGCAGTGAGCAAGGCCACCAAAGTTCCTACTATCATGGAATTATAGTCCAAAAGGAAAAAGATCATGCAGCATATAATTTAATGTGGGTTTGCTGTTACAATTAGTTAGCCATTAAGAAATAAATTAGATTCTTATTTCATACCTTACATCAAATGTATTACTAATGGATTTGAAATCTGTATTTCTAAAATGAAACCATGAAAATACTAGAAAAAAATAAGTGAATATTATATAAAGAAATATTACACATGTTCTTAAACACGAAAACTCCTTTAGAGTAATAACTCAAGGTAATTTTGGAAACAACATTTTATTTTTAAAAAATGGAAATATAACAAGGTAATTTTTGAACAATAATCTTTATTAGTGTATTTTCAAAGGTACATATAATCCTGAGCTACTGCATTTAAACATTTATCATTTACTCTTTAAAGTTTACACATATTTTGCTCCAAATTCTCTGATGAGTACATTTTTACACTAGTCAGGAACATAAATATTTAAATTATTATTCTTATCTCTGGAATAGCCAATTAATTTACTCATATTATCCCCTTATCTTAATTCTACTATATTAAAGGCTTTAGAACATTATTTCTCAATTAAGCAATTTCTTTTCCAAAACTGCAAAGATGGGCAGTGCGAGAGCTGATTCCTTAAATCTTAGTGAATTCTTAGAAAACTATGTTGTTTTTTTGTCTGTGATCTACTTTCTTGAATAAGTTGGGTAACTCAGACCAGCTATATTTGAGAAGAATGATAATCTAATCTAATCTCAACACTTTAGCTAGTGTAAAATGTCACAGGCTCTCTTCTCATATAAGTAGTCCATAATTAGCCCAGTAAGGAAAATTCACCATGATCCAATGTAAAGGGGGGCAACTTAAGGTAAATATATCTTTGTTCAAATGGTTATTATAAAACATGTTATGTGAAATACTTCCTCCAACATCTATAAAGGAATACATACAGCTGATTAACATTAAATTTCATAAATCTAGACCAGAACTTCTATTATTAGTAAATAAAAAAGCAGACAAAAATGAAAGACAAAAGTCCTGTGATCTTTGAGAAAAAAACATTTATCCAACATTTATCCAACATTATTTCCAACTGTGGACAAATAAATATTTTCATTCTTGTATTTTAAATTACTACCAAAATATTGTATCTTTCTACAAACAACAAAAAACAAGCATACAGTATCTAGAAATGGTTTTTATCTGACAAGAATGTCAAGTCTTTGAAGGTACACTCAATTTTTTTTTTCCTGAATAAGGTCACTATGATCTTAGGTTAAAGTTACAGTAAGCAGTTCAAGCAAAATGCATATTGCTTAGATTTTAAAGCGAGCAATTTTGATACTGTTTAACTAAAATGTGAGTATAAATGTGAAGCTATTGTAGAAATATTTATAAATACTCCTTGGGAATACTCACAGATCAACAAGTAATGGAACTGATTTAAAAATAATAATGGAAAGGTGATGTTACATGTAGTGTTTGGCAAATCCAAAATATCTTTAAGAGATGTAAAAGAACATGAAGACACAGTTTTATTATTTGGAGCTTTGAAAACCTAGCAGCAAAACAAACTGTTTGCATATAATGTAGTGCAATGAGCATTTGTTCATAAAACATTCCCAAAGTCTTGGAACTTTATACAGAAACCAGAATGGAATCCATTAGGATGAATGACTCAAAGATGCCCAGAGTAGCTTATCAAGAACTGCCAGATACTCTCACCTGCATCACCAAATTACAAGCAAGCTTATGCAAAACTATGTTCTGGGTAACTCACTCGTATGGCTCCCCAATAGCAAGCTCGGATAAGGCAAATTAAACCTAACAGATAAGCAATTGCCCAAGAAACATAGGTTGCATGAAATCGCCTTGCAAAATCTTGGGTGCCAACCTAAAATAAAAAGCAATATAATAACAAAAGATTAAAAACTTTAACCAAAGGTTTATTTAAAGAGCTTGTGTTGGCTTATATGTGATTTTTAGGAAATACATCCCTAAGGCCACAATATCCCTATGAAATATGAGTTGATACATTAGTGGACTATCACTGACAGAGTCAAATTTAGTAAGACAATACTGCCGGTTATATTAACTATGAATTTTATGCAAAAAAAAAAAAAAAGCCCACTTGAATGGTGTTTCTAAAAGTAAGTAAATCTGTCATCGAAACTCCTTAGTGTTGTATGACACAAGAGGAGTGTCTCTGATAATATGGGACCAGGTAGGACAAAGGAGAACGGGAGGTAAATAATAGCAAAAAAGATCAGTAACTCCTTCCTTCTCCTGGGGGAGAATAATCCCCACGCCAACTACTTAGCTTCAGTCTCCTCTAAAAATAAGCCATACGCATAATGATAATAAATCTGTGCTTAATTTAAATAAAAATGGTTTTCAGACCTCCATAGCTGATTGAGTAGTGCTTTTGCTTTGGTATGGGACTAAATAAAAACAGTGGGCTTTTGCTTAATGGATGGTGAAGTCCCCAATGTCAGGGACCTTCAGAGGAGTCCCCAAACACCATTTCACCAGATGGGCAAGCTCCATTCCAAACAGGTCCATAGATTGACTGGGCTTCAGATTGCCCACAGTCCTTCAGAAGTTTCTGGGACTGGTATGCCAGGGAGGCAGGCTCTTTGGGGATCACTGAAGGCTGTCCCAGGCCTCATCGATTACTACTGGTAAAGTTAAGAAGATAGAATTCTAACAGTGAGTAGAGTAATACTCACAGTTAATCCAACTCCAATGAAAATACATATCATTCCAATGGTAATATATGCACAGCAGCGTCTTCGTGGGAGTGCGCTACCCACTGAGGAACTGCAAATTCATGACAGCAGAAGAGAACATTACTGACATGCGGTTTCTCCATTTCATCTCTGTGACTACTTTTCTATGGCTTTAGTAATACATGTACTTCCATTTATTTCTTTGAGAGAGAAGAACATGCATAAAAACGTCCTTTTTAAGAAGTTAATATAATGATGAATGATAAATTATATTACAGTGGCTTTACACAAAGTTCAAGCCTTAGTTATTGACCGTATCCACAAAAGAACAGCTGCGATCAATAACGATATCCAAAGATAAAAACCCATTTCAAAAAATGTATTCTGAGAAGGAAAATATGTGCTATCTTAGAAATAGCGCTTCATTTTTTGCAGTTATAACATTTACTGCAGAAAATTTGAAAAGTAGAGTAAATAATAAAAAGGGACAGGAAAATTACCTATAAACCCACTACATAGGCACTTAGTATTTCAGCATATTTTTCTCCAGCTAGTTTTTTTTTAATTTACTAACTTAGTATATGCATTTTCCTATGTCATTGAATATTGTCAAATTGGAATTCCAATGGATGAATATAACCTGATTTAACAAATCCCCTACTACTGAACACTTAGAATTTTCATTACTGTAAATAATGCCAGGTAAACATCATTTTAAAAAGCATTCTGTTTAGTTTTCTTGGTTTTCTCCAAATTTCAAGATTAGGATTACAAAATCAATGAGATTAAACTTTTTAAAATCTTTTAATACATACTGCAAGAAGCCTATGGGAAATTCATAAAAGCCTATACTGTTGCCACACTTCTCAACTGAAATTTTAAATCCAACACTTTCGAGTTATTTACACTTTTAATTTTTGTAATTTTCAAAATGGTACAAGTATAGCAGAGAATCACACCACCAAATTAGCACTTTCTTTTCTTCCTAAGCATAAATATATTAACACACATCATGTAGGAGGCACTGTATTAGTGAATCAAATAATCAAGTATCTGATCTGCTTTTGCATGGCCAGTGTCAACATCATGCCTCGCACAGAGTAACGGCTCAAGGAAGGTACGCTGCATAAATAGAATAAATAAATGTATTACTTACTAGGCATACTTTAAAGATGTGCTATTCCAAAGAGGTTAATTTTGCATAACAGAAAAATAGCTTCCTTTAAGTTCTAAACCTTTTTTTAAAAAAATTAATGAATAATGTTTCAAATATATATCATCAACATTCCTAAATTCCTGAACTGAAACAAACATCTGGGCCACCTGGGGTCATCGTCATCACCATCGCATACAGCTTGCTACCTGGAGTTACCAGGACATGTAAGATTCACTGCCTTTATAGTTAGCCTTTAGACTACTTTTAGTTTTAATTCTTACACAGGGATTTGGGGGTTTTCCCTGCCTTTATGCCTCACAGCCGGCTGTCGTGTCCCATTTACCTGTGTATCTGCCTCTGGCAGTCTAATCTGCCAAGGATTGTAAACCAGCTCAGTTTATCAGATTGTGTGTTAAGGAAATCAAAAGGTCTTCAGTGAATACTGGAGCAGCTTTTCTGTGAGCCAAAGTACATTTATTTATTATTTAGTACATTAATTTCAGTGCGTGATTTATCTTTAGAAAAGCCATGCTCATTTCCCATCATCCCACCTACACAATCACTACCTCTAGGAGGTCTTCCCAGAAAAGAAAGACCCTACTGCTACCCTATAACTCCAGTGTCATATTATCATGGGGATAAAGTAATGAGCAACAGGCACCTACTGCATAGATTTAAAAATCTCATATGCATTTAGTACACGCATGGCATCTGCATGAGCTATGTCGTGCTGTTTTGCATGTGTTAAAACTTTGTATGTGTGGGTGCTGAACTATACTTCTGTGACTTGCCCTTTTTTGATTGCTTAACACTCTGTAGGAGACTCTTGCACACTCGTTATATGGAGATCTAGCTCATTTTCACAACTATCTTCTGTTATATGAAAGTACCAGTTTACTTATTCTCCCCGTTAATGCACAAAGGTTTGGTTGTGGCGTTTTTTGCCCCCCTTAATTTTTGGCTATTATAACAATGCTTTGAACACTCCTTTGTGTTTCGTACGTACACAGGCAGGAATTTTCTCAAACATATTCCTAGGAACAGAATTGCTAGGTTGTATTGTAGACATACCTCCAGCTTTCATAAATGCTCAATTTACACATCCCCACCATCTTCATACCAGAGCTTCCAATGTTCCATCCACATCAACACTTCAACACTGAGTATTGTTTTCATGCTTGACAATTTTATGGGTGTGAAGGGTATTTCACTGTGGTTTTAACATGATTTCTAGCAAAACTGAACATCTTTTCAAAGGCTAGTTGGCTACTGGTTTTCTTTTCTCTATTAATCACTTGTTCATTTTATTATCCCTTGGTTTTGGGGCTATCTTTAGCTTACGGACTCACAGATGATATTTATATAATTTGCATAGTATTCCAGGAAGTTTTCTATACTGTTTCTATCTTCTTTCAGCCTGTGGGTTTGTTTGTTCATTTTTTTTTTGTAAGATTAACCTTCACTTAAAAAAACAAAAACCATTATTAAACAAAGAGTTTTAAAATATTACTAAAACCCTTAACACAGGTTCTAAACCTGATAAAAGCACACATCAGAAAGGCTGCCAGTGCTAAATAAACTCCTGCCAGATGATGACCTGAAAGTGCCTAACACAAAATCTCTAAGGAACGTTTTCCAGATACATAATTTGTCCCTGGCTTGGCCATCCCCTCTTCAACTATCCACAAAGTCCTGCTGAAAGTATGCCTTTTAGCAGATTTTACAACAGGATGTTAAAATGTATGAACTATACAGGTTCTTGGTACCCACAATATTACCAAGGTGTTGTTGTTGTTGTTTTAATTTCTGATTCCAACACTTGGTCACAGAAGTGAAGTATTCTCTTTCGTCAGTTCTCGATCACGTGTGATTCAAGTGCACGCAAGACCCAATAGTTCTCAAGAGGCAGAAGCCTGAGAATTGCGAGGTGAACCTGTCTAGGAACTTTCTCCAGCCACCCGAGGGGGGCTGCAGGGGGACCTCAGCCCAGCAGAGGGTGCTAGGAACATCCTGCTCCAGGACCGCAAAGCTCATGCAGATGTGAGTGAGCTCACCGACTGCCTCAAACCCATGGCTCACAGACTGTGTCAATAGCTGAGCGAATTCTTGGTTCTTAAAATTTTTTAAACTACACCCACCAGGGGTCTTGTAAACAGTCAGTGGGGTGAAATCTGTGACGGTGGTTTTAGTTCTGACTTGGCACATAGATGCTGCTGTCCCTGAGGATTCTAAGCCTGTGGGTTTTAAAATTCATTTTGAATAACATGTTTCGATAATAAGTTTTTATTCATGAAATTAATGTATTCTAACATAGTAAAAATTATCCATGTTTTCCTTTCAGGTTTCTTCTGCCTTGTGTAAGAAATTCTTTTCTACCTGTCACAAAAATATTTCTAAAATCTTCTAAGAGTATTAGAATTTACTTTTTCATATTAATGTCTTGGTGTACAAGAGCACAGTCCTTATAATTATAAATTTTTATTTCACTTATTTTGAAGTCATATTATGTGGTTCACACAAACCCAGAATTTATGCATCTGTTTTTTATTTCTTTTTTTTATTTTTTTTTTTGCATCTGTTTTTTAAAATTTATTTATTTATTTTAAAGTAAGCTCCATGCCCAGTGTAGGTAGGCCTTGAACTCATGACCTTGAGGTCCCGTGCTCTACCGACTGAGCCAGCAGGAGCCTCCAGAATTTATGTTTTTGATGGAGTGACCATAAAATCATTCTTTTTACCCTAAAACACATGAGATATACTCAAGGTACCTGCTAAGATGCTAGAATAGAGACATCCAGTATACAGTAGCTTAAAAAGTTTATTTCTCTTGCATATAAGATTTCAAAGATAAATGTACAGCTTCAGGCTGGAGAAACAGCTCTGTTCTGGGATTAACTGCTCTTGCCAGACAACAGAGGTGACAAGTCTCCTGCTGCAGATGCCTTTTCCAGCCAAATGGAAGGCAAAAACAAGCAGTTTTGCCTTAATTTGAACACATGGCTACAATCTTCTTCAAGAGAGACTAGAAAATGTGGTTAGCTGGGTGGCCAGTTAGAGTTTGAAAGTTCTTCTGGTAAAATAAAGAAGAGAACAGCATTCTGTTCTTTTAAGTGATGTTAATATTATTATTTTCATGTTGGTTAGTGTTGCATGGTGTAGCTTTCCTTTGGTGAGGGTTTTGTGATTTGACCTTTTTTCTCTCCTTTTATCTTCATCCTATGTTCTTGTATTTCATGGGTTTCTTCTTCAAACTGTACATGGACTTCAGGCTAGTCTGATAATTCCTGGAACGTCTTGCTGACAAGTCCAAGTCTAATTACATATAATCTGACAGCAGATATATATGTGGATTATTTCTGCTATCTTATTTTGGCTTTCTATAGTTTCTGTATTTTCTATGCTTCTCCACCCTCACTTCTAGACTTCTTGTGGCTTGACCATGATTCTTTGATTTCATTTTCCACCTACTATTTAGAAAGTTTTACAATTTATTTCTACTAATTTAGCAGAAATTTTTAACATACATAACATTTAAAAACCAAAATCATTTAGCAAATCTACCCTCCCAATATGGAATCACAGAAAGCGTTAACTTCCAAACTTCTACTCCCATCTTAGATGTTCTTGTTCCCAATATGTCAGTTCTCTTGTATTATTTCCCCAAATTCATTAGCATTAATATTCTCATTACTGCTGTTTTTGCTCTTTTATACAATGTTCCTGATGACTGTTTACAATATCTTGGTTCACCTTTTCTTTTTGCCTTGTAGAAATTTCCTTCAGGATATTTTCCATTTTCCCTAAGTTCATCTTTTAGCAGTTTCTTTAGTGAGGGTATCAAGATGGTAAATGTTCTGGATTTTTTGCTATTGTTGCTGTTTGTGGTGCATTGGTATGCATTTTAAAATACAGACCAATGCCTTCATTATTCTCTTATGGCTTAGGTTGGTCTATAATATCAGTTTGATACTTAATTTCTCTTAATACTTTTAAGTGTTTTTAAATTTGTTTTTTGGGTTTCATTGTTGCTGTTGAGATGTTTGCTGACAGAACCGGTACTTTTTTATAGTAAAAATCTGGGGGTGGGGAGCCTGGATGGCTCAGTCAGCTAAGCATCTGCCTTCAGCTCAGGTCATGATCTCAGGGTCCTGGGATCAAGCCCCACATCGGGTTCCCTGCTCAGCGGGGACCCTGCTTCTCCCTCTCCTTCTGCCCCTGTTTGTGCTGTCTCTCTGTCAAATAAATAAAATCTTTTAAAAATTCTTTAGAAAAAAAATCGGTCTTCTCTCTCTCTGCTTTTATTTATTATCTTCTATTTATCTTAGGTTTTCTGCAATTTCACTATAATGCACTTGCTTATTTTGCATGGATTTCAGTGTTCTTTTGGGATCTAAAGGTTCAGATCTTTCACAGATCTGAAAAATCTGTAGGGATTATCTCTTCAAAATGTCCCACCTCATTCTCCAGTTTTGCCTTCTTTTTTTTTTTTTTATGGTTGGTTTTGTTTGCAAACCTTTGTGTGTTTTTTATTTTTATAAATTAATTTTTATTGGTGTTCAATTTACCAACATACAGAATAACACCCAGTGCTCATCCCGTCAAGTGTCCCCCTCCGTGCCCGTCACCCATTCACCCCCACCCCCCGCCCTCCTCCCCTTCCACCACCCCTAGTTCATTTCCCAGAGTTAGAAGTCTTTATGTTCTGTGTCCCTTTCTGATATCTCCCACACATTTCTTCTCCCTTCCCTTATATTCCCCTTCACTATTATTCATATTCCCCAAATGAGAACATACACTGTTTGTCCTTCTCCGATTGACTTACTTCACTCAGCATAATACCCTCCAGTTCCATCCACGTTGAAGCAAATGGTGGGTATTTGTCGTTTCTAATGGCTGAGTGATATTCCATTGTATACATAAACCACATCTTCTTTATCCATTCATCTTTCGATGGGCACCGAGGCTCCTTCCACAGTTTGGCTATTGTGGACATGGCTGCTAGAAACATCGGGGTGCAGGTGCCCCGACGTTTCATTGCATCTGAATCTTCGGGGTAAATCCCTAACAGTGCAATTGCTGGGTCGTAGGGCAGGTCTATTTTTAATTCTTTGAGGACCCTCCACACAGTTTTCCAGAGTGGCTGCACCAGTTCACATTCCCACCAACAGTGTAAGAGTGTTCCCTTTTCTCCGCATCCTCTCCAACATTTGCAGCGTTGGTGGTATAGTGGTGAGCATAGCTGCCTCCCCAGTTTTGCCTTCTAAATCAGATATAATTCAGATGCCTCTCATACACATTTCTCTTAATATTACTCTTACCTGTGTGCCCCTGTTGGATTCTAGGTAATTCATTTACTTCTCTCTTCTAGCCCACCAAAAATTCAGTTTTCACCTTCACCCGTTGCTTAATCTGTCCATTCATTGCATTGTATTTTCTGTAAGTTTTATTGTTTTTTAAAAAATCTACGTGGTTGTTGTTTATGTTAAGTAAATGTTTTATTCTGAGACAGTTGTAGATTCATAAGCAGTTATAAGAAATGATACAGAGAGATCCCATGGGTTTTTATGCCATTTCTCCAATGGTAAGAACAGCTGGCAAACTACAGTATATTATTAGAACCAGGATGTAGGTACTGGTTCAATCCACTGACAGTCAGATTTCCTATTTTATTTATACTCATTTGTGTATGTGCGTATTTAATTTTATACAATCTTATCACATGTGTAGGTTTAAGTATCCATCACCACAGTAAAGATACAAAACAGTTCCAACACTACAAGGATCCGTTTATAACCACACCTGTGTCCCTCTGGTTTGCCCTACCCTTTGCACCCACTACATGGTCACTAATCTGCTCTCCATTTCTAAAATTTTACCATTTTAAATGTTAGATGAATGAAATCATACTGTAGGCAACCTCATGGGACTGTTTTTTTTTTCACTAGCATAGATTCATCCAAGCTGTTGCATATGTCTATACCTCATTCCTTTCATTGCTGAGTAGTATTTCAAGGTATGGAAGTACCACAGTTTGTTTAACCATTCACCCATGGAAGGACATCTGAGTTGTTTCCTTTTTTTTTTTTTTTAAATCTGAGTTGTTTCCAATTTGGGTCTATTAAGAATAAAGTTGCCATGAAAGCTTGTATATAGGTTTCTGTGTGTGCTTGGTCGTTTTTTTTTTTTTATGGACTGTTTTCTCACCTCTATTTTTTTTAAACCTTTTATACACGGTTGTAACATATTCTACAATAGTTATATCTGAAGTCCTTGGGAATCTAATTATACTGTTTGTTTCTGATGCTGATTCTGCTTATAGTCCCTTGCTTCCTCATGTGGTTGGTAACTTTTGTTGATAATTTATTTTGGCAGTTCTGAATATAAGAAATCCATAAGAATGGTTTAGGGGAGGCTTCACCCACAGAGAATTTTCATTTGCTTTTCCCAGGTTCCCTAGAATGATACAAACCCTAAACCACTTTAAATTGATGTCAGAGACTGGCTTTTCCTAGACCACATAAATGAAGTAAAATATAAGGCTCATCAAATTTCTACTTTGTAACATTCCTTTTCTGGTAGATTTTTTTCCCTACCCACTCTTTTCATGAAGAACAGCCTTAAGTATTTTTTCCACATTCTGGGAGGCCAAGGCCTTCCTCTCATTCTTCATCTGAACATTGAAACCCAAGGGCCCAGATCACCAGTATTGGCAAATACCCTCAGGATACTTGAAATGACAGCCATGATTGTCCTTTCCTCTTTATTTCCCATCCCTGGGTATTTTCTTAACTTTTATATGAACTGAACTATGCATTTAAAAGAATGTTTGTTATAGTTAACTAGTTCTCTATGTTACTGGATATGAAAGCCAAGAGCCTCTAATATACAAAACATGGACAAGGAATCTCCCAAAAGCAAGAGATCCTGCAATACCTCCCAAACATCTAAGGTTAGTAACTTTTCCCTTCACAATATTCCCCCCATGGGCCACAGGCATTATAAAGGACATCTGGAAAATGAAGACGGTGCCAATCAATGTTATTTACAGCACAACTTGCAGATGAGGTAGCCAGGGAAGGTTTTATTAGATATAGCTTAAGGACAGGATAAGATGTAAGAGAAGAGATGAGTAAGCTAGTAAGTAATCTGAGCAGGTAACAGTGACATTGTTCAGGTTTGAAGAACATAAGAATTTTGTTCAAGAAACAAGCAGCAGTGTAACTTTTCTTTCAGAGAAGGCTTCTGTAGGTGAGTAGTAGAGTAGTAGAATCAAGGGTTATAGTAGGAGTTAATTTGTGAAGTTAAGTAGGGGTTTTCCAAGTATATAGGAAGGAGGAACGGACTAGGCAGGCTGTCTGAGGTCTAGCAGGATGAGATTTAGGGACAGAAGCAAGAAACTGTATTGTATATTTATGGAATTTGAATATTTTGAGGCTGGTACATAGTAATTTGTGTATGAAGATGGAAGAAAGCATAATAAAAGCATCACTAGATAGATAAGGCAAATACCTAAAATTGGAGGGTTGTATATACCTTGCTAAGAAGTTTGGAGTTTGATTTTGGATTTTAGGCAATGGGCCTATAATAGTCCATATGGTGCCTTTATATCAATAGGTAAAATACGTCCTTCTTCAGGATACTTTATATGCCACAAATAGACAAGCCTGGGATAATAATGAAAATAACACCTCGTGCAATATACAGCCTGTACAACTGTACACCACGACCATGAATTTTGGAGCTACTAAAAGATTTAGAGCCAGAGTTTAAAATCATATTTGTACCTGGGCCATTACTCTAATAAATAGAAAAGAGAACGGCAAGGCTAAAGGCCAACAGATAAATTAGAAAGCTGTTACAACAGTCCTGGAGAGGGATCCTAAATGTATGAACTAAAGTAGGAATAGTGGGAATAAGAGATCAGAACTGAAATGTCAAGAGAGGGAAATGATAGGACTTTTTTCCATCTGAATATGGGGAATAAAGATACATTCAGATTTCTGGCTTGGTCTGCTGGGCAGATGGGATAACATTCATTAGTGAAATATATTCATCAACACACACGGAATCTTAGTTTGCAGAGTGTAAGGAAGTTGGGTATGTAGGTTTGAGATACCTATGGATGGACGTCCAGATTGAAATAATCATAGGGAAAATGGTGAATACAGGCTGCATATTTATTATCTGAAGCTCCAAAGACAGACCCGAGATGATTTAGTGGCTTTTGGTTGTGATTTAATGGCATTTATATGACAGACGAAACTATGAGAAAACCAAGATCTAGTGTGGTAAAGTTGCAACCCTGGAGAAAAACAGTACTTAACTACTTGGAAGAGAAAGTGAAATCAACAAAGGAAATAGCACAGGAATGTTCTCAGAAGTGGGAAGAGAGCAGGACAAAGTGGTACCTGGAAACTGAGAAAATAACAAATTTTAAGGAAAAAACCAGGATGATCCACAGAACCAAATACTGACTACAGAGAATATAAGCAGGATGAGGACTGATCAGATCTATCAAAGTTGCCATTGGGACATGAATTTTATAAAAGCAAATTCAGGGACCCAGCGGGGATGATGGCTAATTGCACTTCACTCCAGATGGAAAGGGTGCCATGATCAAACAAGGAATAAGCACCGAAGGGAAGAGAACTGCCTCCTTCTGAGAAGAGAAAATGAAGGACGCCCAGATACAGGGGGTGTATGGGCAGGCAGCGGGAAGACGGAGCGTGCACGGATAGTCTCAGTCGGACACAGAAGGCAGCTCCCCTGCTGAGGCTGCAGGACAGGTGGCGGAGCGCTGGGAGTTTAAGAGGGATGGGAGAAGGATTTAAGCAGGGACAGGGATTTAATCAAAAAGGAGTGTCCAGCAAGGGTTTCGCTGAAGTGCACAGCTGTACATTTGTAAAAAGATAACCAATACGGAATTATTTTCAGATGTCAGTTATCTTGGTAAAGGCAGGGCGGAGCCAAGGCTATACTGATCAAGGATCGGTGGTTTGAAAAGTAGATGGATATGAATTTCAAGGGATGAAGATTTAGACAGTCTAGCACACCTAGAGTCTCTTTATATCTACTATGTTCAAAGTGAATTTGGCATGTGTCTGCCAGACATAGTTCTTCTAGATGCTAATTCCCTATCTTAGCAAATGGTTCTATAGCCTGTCAGAAAGTCGTCCTTTACCCCAACTGCTCTCATACCTTCACATTCAATGCTCTCTGCTCCATTTCCTTAATGTCACATCTATATACCTTGACTCCACTGTACCTCTGCACAGGTAGCTCCTTCCTGCCTCTGCAGGACCCATCCTGCCTTCTTTTGTCACATGATTCCCACTCATCTTTAATAACCTATTTCATATACCATCCGCCCAACTGGAAGCCCTCTCTTCAAGTCCCCTTTCCCTCTAATCTGGGTTCGGGGCTCTGAAAGCAGAAAATGCAAGATGTAGCTCTTTCAAAGCACTTAAAACTTTACTGTACTTGACTATTCTCTCCCCTATACCCACAAGAATAAGTTCCCCAAAGACAAGGTTACATCCTTTATTTCAAGCATATGGTACCTCGCACAAGACTGTCTACTCAATTCATGGATAATCATAAAAGAAAGCACGAAACAGCAAAATAAAAGAGAGTAAGAGCCTACTATCGTTTAAATGTCAGGGGATGATCCACAAAGGAGTATGTCAGTGATATGGAGAAACGATATCCAATAGTAATTATCACGGATTAAACCAGCCTCTTTACCAGTCTTAGGTCTATTATAACGATGTGGACCAAGTACTATTTCAGCATGCTAGGACTACAGCTCCTGTCCCGCAGTGGCCACAAGGTGCCCAGCTCACCGAAAGAGCAAGCTCACCCCAGTGGGCAACAGTGACATGAAAAACTGCTTCTTGGTCCCTGGAGCCACTGGGGCAAGCTTTCCTGCACGTGTTTTGTGATGGTTTCATAGCAATGATTTAGTAACCTCTATAACTTCAACATAGTTTTAGCGCGTTTTATACTTGTGTTTAAAGAAGTAAGATTCCTGGGGCGGCTGGGTGGCACAGGGTTAATTAAGCATCGGACTCTTGGTTTCAGCTCATGATCTCAGAGTCATGGGATCAAGCCCACTTTGGGCTCCATGCTCAGTGCAAAGTCTGCTTAGGATTCCCTCTTCCCTTCCCTTTGCCCCTCCACCCCCCCCAAATAAATAAATAAATCTATTAAGAAAATTTAAAAAAAAAGAAAGAAGATTCCTTAGAATCTTATCTCAACAGTTGACTCATCATTTTGTTATGAAGAAGAACATTCAGAGAAAACAAATGTAGATACAAGCCATGAGCGTTCATGTGATAACAGCATCTTTACTCAAATAAGTAACAGATGCCCTGAGTCCTCCCATGTTTAGCATGTGATTCCAATTCCATAAACGTTCCTTTAAGAGTGATTTTAAGCAGATTTATTCCATGTGAATTTCTATGCACACTGTTCCTTAAGTAACTGATACAAATTCTTAACATGAATACACTGTCTTGTGGAATTTTAACCAATCATAGACTATTTGGACATTCAACGTTTCTTTATTATTAGCAAAGTATTGCCACTGTTCTAAAACACTTACCCAAGCAAATCACTTAAGCAAAATCCTTAATCTCACTAACAGTTCCTCATCTGTAAAATGAGGATAATAATTCCTGTGTTCCAGGATTGCTGGAAGGATTACAGCTAGTAGATCTCTGTGTATAAAGTAACCATCACTGTACTTAGCATACAGTCTACTAATCACAAGAAGTTTCTGGTTTTTATCTTCCGTAGATTTTTATTTGATTTTTTTAAAGACTTTATTTTTTTTTAGAGAGAGAGAGAGAGAGAGAGAGTGCTAGTGTATGCATGCACCACAAAGGGGCAGAAGGGGAGGCAGAGAATCCCAAGCAGTTTCCATGCTGAGCTCGAGCCTCACATGGGGTTCAATCTCACAACTCATGAGATCATGACCTGAGCTGAAACTAAGAGTTGGGTGCTTAATGGACTGAGCCACGTAGGTGCCACAGAATTTTTAATTCCATAGAATTTTTCATCCAATTTAATCTTTTTGGTGAAGATATTTGCAATTTAATTTTTTTCATTTTTGTGAAAATATAGATAACGCACAAAATATGGATCATTCACATATTTTCACATACATGTGAATGGAAGTGTCTCTCAAGTATATCTTTTTCTGTGTAGTATTTGAGGTTATCCACTTTGCTTCTCATGTACAGATTTCTACTGGATTCGACAAAGTCAAGAATTCAGTTGATTAATTTCACAAATAAATAAAAAAAAAAAGGAAATGTCTGTTCTTCTGAACCTAGAAATACGCTGTGAAGAAGTTATCCTTACAAGGCTATATTCAGTTGGAATTAGATCCAGCAGAGATAAACGGAGAAATTTTGTTACACATACTTTACTCAGACACTTCTCAGTTCTTTTCTCCCAGAAATCATTAGGAATCCCTCAAAACAGATAAGGTGTTTATATCATACTAGGGATCACACTGATTAAACTATGTACTCATATTTTCAGTTTTAAAAGCTGAACTGTCAACCCGCTGCAGTTTAATTTCCGTAGCTAAAGTTACAGTTCACACATATAAGTGGAGAACAATAATTTTTAAATTAAAATTTTGTTATCAAAATAAATATTGTGCAGAAAGAGTTCATATATAGCAGGCCTGAAACAGGTATCCTTAGAAAGGTCTGCTTTCAAGATTGACCCTTGGCTGGCATCTGTGAACCTAAATATCTAAAACGTTCCCACAATTCCCTAATTGATAAGAGTGACCTACTGTGCCTAAATTGTTTATGCAAACAATATGATTTATGCTGAATACCTGCTTTCTTTCTGAGAGTTTAGAAATTTGGTGTGTGCTATGCAGTAGGTGCCGATGTGACCAGCCCCCATAAAAACCTTGGACACTATCTCTAATGAGCCTCTTCAATTGATAATATTTCACCTGCGTTGTGGCAATTCCCTGCTGGAGGAATTAAGCCCTTCATGTGTGACTCTACTAGGAGAGGACTCTTGGAAACTTGCACCTGGTGTCCTCCAGACTTTGTCCCCTGTGTCTTTTTCTTTTGCT
Organism: Nyctereutes procyonoides; assembly: GCF_905146905.1. Taxonomy (NCBI): domain Eukaryota; kingdom Metazoa; phylum Chordata; class Mammalia; order Carnivora; family Canidae; genus Nyctereutes; species Nyctereutes procyonoides. The sequence goes on from NW_026575137.1 coordinate 7,448,221, forward strand.
GATTTTGTTTTGTGTAATAAATCATAGCTGTGAGTACAAATATACACTAATTCTTATTAATCCTCCTAGAAAATCATATTATCTTGGGGTGATCTGGGGACCCACCCCCAGCAGAGCTGCCCTAATATGTCTTTAATCAAAATATCTCCAATTTTTTTTTACCATTTTTATACCACCTTTTGTAAATTTCCTTAGGTACGCTATTTAGGAATAGAGGAAAATACACTGAGTAGTTAAGATACATAAAAAATTACATAAACTTTGCTCTCAGAGAATAGTCTCACTAGACAGGAAATTTAAAAAGCTAACAACTATCTAATTATAAACTTCCAAAAAACTGGTGCTTCTCCTAAATTACAGTCCATTTTTTAAATATAAATTTTAGATTATTTGCTATAGATTATAACCTCTTAGGGCATTTGTAAATCCTCACTGGGTTACTGGTAATATTAGTAATTTCTTTCCTAGAAATTGATTTCCCTTTAGAGAGTGATAATCAAGCCCAATCATTTTCATTTCAAAATGGAACATATTAATCAGCTTAAAGATATGTTTTTTTTTTGTCTTGGAAAGCATAAATATATTAAGTATGCATTCATCCCATGGTATATCTTCAAACCAAAATCTACCATAGTAAGAATTCTGCTCTTTAAACTGTTCTCAAGTACTTCCCAGTAGCATTTCCAATGGTAGTAAAACTTACATTTTTTTGCAGTGTGGGCATTTTGCCAGAGTGTTGAACCTCAGTTCCATCCACTGTAAATAAAAAGAAAAGATTGAAAAGAAAAACAACTGAAAACTATCCAATCTGATAAGATGTTTCTTTTAGTTCAAATGTTATCAGGGATCACAGCAGAAGCAACCCCCTTCTCATGGTTATAGGAGCTTTTCCCCTCCAATACTTCTTCCTTTCCCTTAAAATAAAGTTTGGGATTCTCCTCTGCAGCAGTTCCCATGACTTGTCCAAAGTTCTGACGCAATCTAGGTTGACTTTACAACGAAATCTGAACGTAATGCTGTAATTCGGGTCATTTCTTTCAGCTTTATGTCTCAGTTCACTCTCAAGGAATAAAAATATATTTCATGGACCTTCAAAGATGTTTAGCCTTTAAATCTTGAGGACTAAGGGCTCCTGGGTGGTTCAGTTAGTTAAACATCTGCCTTTAGCTCAGGTCATGATCCCAGGGTCCTGGGATTGAGCCCAAACTTGGGCTCCCTGATCAGAGGGGAGTCTGTTCTCCCTCTCCTTTTTTTTTTAAGATTTTATGTATTTATTCATGAGAGACACAGAGAGAGAGAGAGAGAGAGGCAGAGACACAGGCAGAGGGAGAAGCAGGCTCCCTGCAGGGAGCCCGATGTGGGACTTGATCCCAGGACCCCAGGATCATGCCCTGAGCCAAAGGCAGACACTCAACCACTGAGCCACCCAGGCGCCCTCTCCCTCTCCTGCCCCGGCCCCTCACCCCTGCTTAGGCTCTCTCTTTCTATCTCAAATCAGTAAAATCTTTTAAAAAAAAGTCTTGAGGACTAGTCTTTTAAATATATGGATATTTAAATTCATTACTAAAACACATTATTTATAATCTAATTATGCAGAAGTCCACAAAGTAAACAAAACACATGAGATGTATAGAGAACTCAAGTCAGGCAGCTGCTCTCTGTTCTGTCCTTGCTTACTCTATGTAATAAAAAGATATTCCTTCTATGGTGCAAATTTTCTTCCCTGTAAATGTAGGTAATAGAAGGGGCTACCTTCCTTGTTATTGAGATACTTGAAATGGTTTATTGGTAGGGGGTTATAGCCTTTGAAAGGATGTGCAATATAAATTTAAAGTAAATCTTAATCACAAAATGTCTATTTAAAAATGCTTTATTTCAAAAAAAAATGCTTTATTTCATTTTCCACTTTGCTTACTTTTCTATATTCCTCTTGCAAAGGGTCTATTTCCTTTAGAGTTTTAGGAGAATTCCTTTAAGTACTTCAGTTTGATCACCAAAACAACTTTTCTTTTATTAAAAATAATTTTTGTTTAAGATTCCAAATCACATCTCTTTCCAAACCTTCCAGTTCTAGGTATAGCAGAGCTTCAATAAATTATCCATGTCGAAATGTTTTCCACACCATAGAAGATAACTTTCAGAAAGCATTTGATGTGTAACAGTTTCTTTTTCTTTTTTAATTTTTAAAACCTATTGATTTTAAAGAAAAAAACAAATATTTTCCTAGACTTCCCCTTCTTCATTCTTATTGGAAACCTCAAAGAAAGTTAGTTAACCTGGAAATGATCTCAGTCACAGTAGGCACATAGAGTCTCCTGATAAATAAACTAGGGATGAAACTCTACATGAATGCTCATTCTCTTTTCAAAATAATTATTTTTCAACATCTAAGAATGCCAAGCCAAGGCTACACTTTTTGTTCCAGTGCCAGTAAGTCTTTTTTTCATACTTTTGTAACAAGTTAACTTACTGCAAAGCTTAATAGTAAAAATGCCAGAATTCATGTGCTAAACAAAAATTTCCTGAGTTCTACAGAATATAAAGAAGTGGGGCAGCCCGGGTAGCTCAGCGGTTTAAGCACCGCCTTCAGCCCAGGGCATGATCCTGGAGACCTGGGATCGAGTCCCACATCGGGCTCCCTGCATGGAGCCTGCTTCTCCCTCTGCCTGTGTCTCTGCCTCTCTCTCTCTCTCTCTCATGAATAAAAATAAAAATCTTTAAAAAAAAACAAAAAAGAATATTAAGAAGTGAAGAATCCAGAAATCTTACCGAGTACTTTTTTTTTCACAGGCCCAACAGGCCCAACCACCCCAACCTGAGGTGGATGAGGTGATGAGTACTTTTTTTTTAGAGAGAGAGAGAGAAAGAGAGAGAGAGAGAGAAGGTGTGAGAGGGGCAGAGGGAGGGAAAATCTTAAGCAGGCTCCATGCCTAGCAGAACCACGCTGAGATCATGACCTGAGTCAAAATCAAGAGTTGGACGCTTAACTGACTGAGCCACCCACATGTCCCTTTTTTATGTTACTGTATTTAGTTTTAGGACAGATGCTGAACTTGTAACATCATTTCAAATTTTATTTACAAATAACAAATTTAAGTTTTTCATAGTTAAAAAAAACAAAGTAGTTAAGGAAGCAGTTATGAAACCCTTGAGCAAAGAGGAACTCAAAATCCAAGCTTAAAATTGGCATAAGAATTCCATAATTTTAAATAACTAACCTAAGGAGATGATTTAGTCCAATATTATCATTTAATCGTGTTCTTCATTTCAGCATAGATTAATCATGGTGAATTCAGTTATAACTGGCAAACAACTAAGACCTTATTATGTAATTAGTAAATTATACAGCCAGCAACCTAACATGTTGGGTTTTGTTATCTCCCAGTATTCACTTAAATGCAGCAAACTAAGAACAGAAGAACATCTATTATTAGAAATAATTTTGCCATAATCTATTCAAGTGAATGCAAATACCTGTGCTTTTGAAAGGAAGTTGATTTCACTACTATTCCTTTATCTAAAATGCAGCCTCTGTACTCTTAGAATCTTATTACTAGAACTTCAATAGGGGGAAAAATTATCTATTTTCCATCAGAAGATTAAAGGCAACTTCTCTAAAACTCAATCATTTTTAGTACAGGTCATCCAATATTTGACTTATTTCTAACTGTTCTATGTAACAGATAAACTTAGTTTCCCCAAGATATACTTTTTAAATCAATCTTAGAAGGCCATAAGAAAGTTATACTGCTAAAAATGAATTCTTTGATAGTACCTTACTGGATTTTATTTTTTTAAGGGATACAATAGGTAACGGATGTCATTACTTTGAATTATGCAAGTTAATATCGTTACTATCTGCTATGACACCAAACCATATGTCCTATGTCCAAATAAGGAGAATCTGACCCTGACTGAAGGTACTACACAGGCTCATTTCAGAGCAAAGTTTGAATCATCATCTATGCTTCAGGCATATATTGTAGATTGTGTTACGTTTTTATTGGGGCATGCCAACCCCATAGTCAAGTATTGGTTGACAAACCATCTGGACCTGCTTTATCAGCAACAGAGAACACCTGCCCCCATAGAAATGCAAAATTAAACTCCACTGGGCCAAAGGCAGGCGCCAATCCTGGAGACCAGGGATCGAATCCCATGTCAGGCTCCCGGTGCATGGAGCCTGCTTCTCCCTCTGCCTATGTCTCTGCCTCTCTCTGTGTGACAATCATAAATAAATAAAAAAATTTTAAAAAAAAAAAGCTACTTTTAGAAGTTAGTCTCTGGATTGTACATTACTTTAGTAATTTTCTCCCAGGGTGTATAAGGATCTAAATGGATAAATTACCTTTATAAGTGATAAAAAAATCATGTCACATACATATCTTTTAACCTGTCAGTTTGGATCATTCTCTAGAATTCACTGCCAGATGATTTCAAAAAATTAAACAAGAATTTTTAACAGTCGTCTTTGATTTTCCTTTTTACCTCATTCCCTTATCTACCCTACTGTCAGTATGTCAATTCTCTCTGAAAATCTTTATGCTATTCCCATCCATCATCTTCACTTTTCTGGATAATAAAAGCTAAACATCTAGTCTTGTTCCTCATCAGGCTTGTCCCTATGCAATCCATTCTATACACAGCATCCATTTATACAGAATTAATTATAAAGCTCTACAAAGCTTCCCATTACTCTTAGGATAGTGTCACTTCCTCCAGGCTAGGTACTTCCATGCCGTACATTAAGAACACTCTGTTATTTCCTACTGTAATCTAACACATTTCATATCATTCTTAATCATTTAATTGTCTTTCTTCTCCAATCAGATTAGAAAACTCCATGAGGGCAGGAAATGTACGTTCCTGTTTCCCCAGCATATAGCCCAGTGCCTGGTATGCACTCAGTGTGTTTTTGTGAACATATGAAATCAGCTCACTTATAATGTGGCTATAAGATTACCCATGGCAAGGATTTAGAATACAAAATATAACTGAACAAAATGCAAATGTAAGGTAATTATGGAGGGAAGTTCTCCTAAGTTGAAATCTGTTTTGAAGATTTAAAAATAGTATCTTGGGGATCCCTGGGTGGCGCAGTGGTTTGGCACCTGCCTTTGGCCCAGGGCGCGATCCTGGAGACCCAGAATCGAATCCCACGTCGGGCTCCTGGTGCATGGAGCCTGCTTCTCCCTCTGCCTATGTCTCTGCCTCTCTCTCTCTGTGACTATCATAAATAAATTTTAAAAAAATTTTTAAAAATAAATAAATAAATAAAACAAGCAAATAAATAAATAAATAAATAAAATTTATTAGATAAATAAATAAATAAAATAAATAAAACAAAAGTAACAAGACAATGAAACAAAGGGAAATGAAACAAGTTATGGAAGATAATGACTAGTGTAGTTCCCTTGTAAAATACCAGGATTGATACATTATCTAGAAGACTACCAATAGTATCTCAAAATATAATTTGTTCACATATAAGAAAGAAAATAATAAATATATTTAACTTAGTCAAATCACTTGATGTCTATCAATTTGTACAGAGTGTATTGCCCTGTGTTAAAGCAGTATAACCTCGCTCCCTGGGGCTGCAGTGGGGAAGCTACTGGAGAATGTTGGCCCTGTTTGAGGAGCGCAGTGGGGTGGTTCCATGTGGGATGCTGTGGGGCCAGTGGTACCAGACCTTGGAGGAGGTATTCACTGAAGTTCAGGTGCCGCCAGGCATGCCTATGCAGGATATCCAGTGTGGCCTACAGAGTCAGCACGTGCCACTGGCCCTGGGTGGTTGCAAGATGCCTAAGGGCAAGTTCTTTGATTCTACGACAGCTGATAAGGAAACAGAAGAATGGTCCATATTGTTCACAAAGACAAAAAGAGATGCAGCAAATTGCTGGATTTTTCTAGAATAATGAATATGCACCTGAGCCCTGCGTGTTAAGACTAAATGCAGAAAAAACTTACATTTGACTTCAGTGGAGCAGAGATCTCAGGAAACTACACTAAAGGTGAACCAGATTTCTCAAATCTTTTTTTTTTAAGATTTTATTTATTTATTCATGACAGACACAGAGAGAGAGAGGCAGAGACAGAGGCAGAGGGAGAAGCAGGCTCCATGCAGGGAGCCCAACGTGAGACTCGATCCCAGGTCTCCAGGATCACGCCCTGGGCCGAAGGCAGGCGCTCAACCACTGAGCCACCCAGGCTGCCCAGATTTCTCAAATCTTGAGAAATAACCACTACTTGTTTTTGCTGCATTCTGTGGATCCCAGTAGATGTTGCTCACTTAATCAAAGGAACAGATTATGTGGTAGAAGGAAAATGTGGACACCTGCAGTTAGCAAGTTGCAAAATATCTTTAACTATGGTTCTCAAAATTGCATTCAACTATGACTTACATAGGAAACATATACTGTGAACATTATTCTACTAATATAGAGTAACTTATTTTTGGACTTGTGTCTAGGCTCAGCATGTAGTTTCATATGCTGCATTTTACTAATTTCATACTTAACCTGTAATTTTTATACAAAAAAAATTAGGGTACAGATCATGTGAAATGACTGGGTGCCTTCAGGGACAACTAAATTTTTTTTTCAATAAGTGTAATGCAGAAATAATATTCAATAAACTTTTCTAAATAGGAAAAAAAAGCAGTATACAGTAATTTTCAAAAGAAAGTTTGTTAATTACTCCTACCAACTATATTCTCTAATTTATGTACTTACTCACTGATTTAATCGATAAAACATAAATGTAAGAAAGATTTATCTTTTCCTACTAGCTCAGAAAAATCCTACCAATTCTGATTAATATAGTAAATAAGATAGATGCATGCATTTCCATTTCCTTTCCCAAACTTGACCAAAATGATAGTAAATGAATTTAAAAATATATACCATAAGGATAAAGAGGAGAAATGGCCTCAAATTTTTGGACAATGGAAAGCTAGTGGAGACTTGGCAGCTGGCTTAGTGAAAGGGATGCTGAAAGTTGTCTGCCAAGAGATATGTCAATGCAAAGCTGGTTCACACTGACGAAAGAGAGCGATTGAGGCCATTACATGTATTCCAAGATGGGGCCAGAAATAGTGACACAAACAGCAGTGTCAGTTGTAAACTCTTCCCCTAAACATGACAAAACCAGAAAGCCTCATCTCCCCAGTGCATGCCAGAAAAGAGGAATTTATTCCAAAAAGAAACTGGACTAGAGAGCTTGTGGACTTAGAAACACCAGGCATAGCAGAAGGCAAGATAAAACATCCTAAAAAGAAGGGAATTAAGTTAAAGTCTGTGGTTTGAACACTGGATGAGACCTTCTTCTCATTATCTTTCTTAACTCCTAAATGCTGTCTCCCAGCATATTACTCACAAGAAACAAGAGGATTGTTTCCCAGAGAAAGTTGCCCTCAAAGAAGACTTCTTGAGGAGCACCTGGGTGGCTCAGTTAAGCGTCTGCCTTGGTCTCAGGTCATGATCCCAGTCCTGAGATGGAGTCTTGCATCAGGCTTCCCTTCTCAGCAGGGAGTCTGTTTCTCCCTCTTCTTCTGTCCCTCCCCTTGCTTATGCTTGCTCTCTCTCCCTCTCTCTGTTAAATAAATAAAATCTTTAAAAAAAAAAAAAGACTTTTTGATACTAAGAGTTGACAGTTCTTCAAGAAATGAGAAAAAGGAGAAGAAAAAGAAGAGGAAGAGGAAAAAGGAGGAGGAAAGAGAAGGAAGGAAGGAAGGAAGGAAGGAAGGAAGGAAGGAAGGAAGGAGCTTAACTTCTGCTGCATGAGTACAGCTTTCAATCAGTGACCAACCCTCAAATATAAATGAACCTGTCAGTAAAATATCTATCACAAAAAAAAAAAAGAAAGAAAGAAAGAAAAAGAAAAAGTGGGGGAGAAAACAGAGACAAGGCATAAAGAAGAATAATACCTCAGAAAAAAGACAGAATTAATAGTTTCAGAAAGATGCCATAGAGAAGAGAATGCTCTTTAGGAAAAGGAAAAAAATAACCATAGAACAGAGGAAAATGCTTCAAAATTAATTAAGTTAAATAATCTGAAATTAAAATTTAGAATTAAGTTTAGAAGGCATAATTGGGGAAGTTTCCCAGTAACTAAAGGAGAGAAAACTATAAAGAAAATGTTAAAAAAAAAAAGGGAAGGAAGGAAGGAAGGAAGGAAGGAAGGAAGGAAGGAAGGAAGGAAGGAAAGAAAGAAAGAAAGAAAGAAAGAAAGAAAGAAAGAAAGAAAGAAAGAAAGAAAGAAAAAAGAAAGAAGAAAACAAAGGGAAAGGAAAAAGGAAGGAAAGGGAAGGAGAAGGGAAAGGGAAGGGAAGGGAAGGGAAAGGGAAGGGAAGGGAAAGGGAAGGGAAGGAGAAGGGAAAAGGAAAGGAAGGGGAAGGGAAGGGAAGGAGAAAGGGAAGGAAAGGGAAGAAAGGGAATAATTCAGATGATCTAATATAAAAGATTCTAGAAAGAATGAACAAAGAAAATAATGTGGACTATAAGAGGGTCCACTAAGTACCCAGACAATGAGTTAAAACATATTTTCCCTAAGACACATTTTTTCTTCACATTTTTAAATTTGAGTATAGTTGACATACAATGTTACATTAGTTTCAAGTGAACAACTGTATTGACTATATTCCCTATGCTGTGCCTTTTATTCCATGACTTCTTCATTCCATAACTGGCACACTTTCTCCCACTCCCCTTCATCACTCAACCCCTACACCCCTCCCCTCTGGCAACCATAAGTTTGTTCTCTGTATTTATGGGTCTGTTTCTACTTTTTTATTTGTTTGTTCATGTTTTGTTTTATAGATTCCACATATAAGTGAAATCATTGTCTTTCTCTATCTGACTTATTTCACTTAGCATATCGCCCTTGAGGTCCACTCATGTTGCTGCAAATGGCAAGGTCTCATCCTTTTTCATGGCCGTGCAATATTCCTCTGTGTGCATGTATGACATTTCCTTTATCCATTCTAAGACAAATTCTAATGCAATTTCAGAGCACTGGAGAAAATGAAAGAAGAAAGAGAAAATAAAAAGAAAAAAAGTCAGATAGAAAGGACATAGAATCAGAGTAGCAGGTGAATTTCTCATCATCAATGGAGAAAAGCCTTTTAAATTTTTGAGAGGAAGCAATTAGCAACCTATAATTCTACAGCTGGACAAATTATAAAGTAAATGTGAGATTAGATTCAAAACTGTTTAAGGGGTGCCTGGGTGGCTTAGTCAGTTAAGTGTCTGCTTTCAGCTCAGGTCATGATCCCAGGGTCCTGGGATCAAATCCCACACTGGGATCCCTGCTCAGTGGGGAGTCTTCTTCTCCCTCTACCCCTCCCCGCTGCTCATGCGCACTCTCTCTCTGTCTCTCTCCCCATCACCAAAAATAAAATCTGAAAGAAAGAAAGAAAGAAAGAAAGAAAAAAAGAAAGAAAGAAAGAAAGAAAGAAAGAAAGAAAGAAAGAAAGAAAGAAAAACTATTTAAGTAAAAGATCTCAAATTTACTTCCTTGCATCTTTTCTCAGAAAGCTATGAAAGGATGTACTACACCAAAATGAAAAAATAAAGACTGTGAGGATGGCACAGGATCCAATACAGGAAAAGGAAAAAGGAATTCCTAGGATAATGATGAAGAGAAATCCCATGGTGGCAATTGTATAGCAAGAAACTTCAATAATAATAGTAGATTCCCTGATGTGCTTGACTATATTGACAGCAATTTTATAGCTCTATGAAAGAGTATGGGAAGAATTAATGATCTGTACATTGGAAATTAAACAAATGCAAAAGGAAGAGGGACAATTATTCTTTTTTTAAGTACTCTGCTTTCAATGTAGGGTTCAAACTCATGACCTGGAGATTAGGATTTGGATGCTCTACTGACTGGCCAGGCCACCAGCCAGGTGCCCCCAAAGGAGGACAGATAATTATTAACAAATTCAAAAAAATTTTAAAAACCATACAGTACTGAAATATAGTATATTACTTTGCTCAGCTGTAAACATAATTTACATAATCATAAAAAATGTAAACACTAAGTATTAACTGAATAAAATATTAAAACTCTACTGGGACCATGGAGTCAAGAGAAAGACTATGAGTGGGGGAAAGGTGCTATGAATGCTAAAACCTCAACCTCCATTGTACAGGGTAATAGGTAATATCTAAAATTGCCTAATTAAAGAGAAAAAAAAGGATAAGCAAAGAATTTAAACACGTGTTGGGGGCAGCCCTGGTAGCGCAGCAGTTTAGCGCCACCTGCAGCCCAGGGCGTGACCCTGGAGACCCTGGATGGAGTCCCATGTCAGGCTCTCTGTATGGTGCCTGCTTCTTCCTCTGCCTGTGTCTCTGCCTCTCTCTCTCTCTCTGTCTCTATAAATAAATAAACAAACAAACAAACAAACAAACAAACACATGTTGGTAAATACCAGCAGAGCAGCTGAAAGAGTTCAAAGTAACTAGGGGACGGTATTTAGGGATGACCATTATTTGCCCTATAAGCTTTACAATCCTACTTGACATTGAAGTTATGTACATGAATCATTCTACTAAAATAAAAATTAGAAAGGAAAAAAGCAAATCATCTACACTTTCTTGAACAGGTTCATCTCTTAGTTTATCCCAAAACAGGAGATCTTGTCATGGAAGACTGTGACCTCAGCCCTGCGCGTGTTCATACTCTGGAAGTTTTCATTAATACTTAGGTTCTAGGGAAAATGTTTTGTCTCCTTATGAAGGCTGAATAACAAAAGGAAATCTTCCTGACAGAGTAAAGCATTATGAAATTAACTTTTAAAAATCAACTTAGGGTTAAAGTTAAAAGTAGTAAAATAAGAACTCCTGTCACTTTTGCTCCTATCTTACTCCTATCTTACTACTTATACCTTCTTGTTTTTTTTTCAAGTATTTTATCTAATTATGTACATCAGAGTTAATTCCCTTGACACCAAATTTAATTTTTAAAAATCAGAAAACATTTGATGCATTATAAGAAGAATTTTTCTTGAATCTAGAAACTGTGAAACTGGGCCACTACATGAGACTTTGCACTTTGTTTTCTGCTAAGGAGGTGAGAGTTTCAGCCACGGACCAAGCCAAGACACCCATGTTGCTAAGCCCAGAAGGAAAGGGCACTGTTTCTCATTAGCCTACCCAGAGAGGCCCCTTTTAGCAAATGAACCAATCAGAGGATGTGCCTTTTATCTAATTCGCAAAATATGCAGTATATCCTAGCTGCACCTCTGATTAACTGTCTTTCTTAAAAAGGTTTTCTTTTAATCTTCTGATTAATTTGCACTCAGATAAAACTGTAAGACCATGAGCAGTAGTTGAATACGTGATCATGACCTACTTTTATGTCCCTATGACATATTGATGTCCCTATGGCAAATGTCTGGTTACTTACCAGGAATGTGTTTCCGCAATGCCCACAGACAACCCTTGTACCTTCTGGCTGGACTGGCAATGCAGGTTGAGCAGGTTGTTCTTCAGAAATAAGCATTACCGGGCCCAGGTTAATTATGCGTCTACTGTAGAGAGAAAGGAAACAGCTTTACTATTCCATAAATGGACTGAGGGCAAAACTTGTAATATATGGCATAGCAGTGGAAATAGATTATACTTGTTTTACATATTGTCAGGCTTTAAAGCCAAATTCACAGAAAGTAGCAATAATCAATATTTCAAAAGCAAAAAAAATGAGGATTTTTAAATATTTGTGATGGAAATCATATATTATGGAGTTGGTTCTAATCAATGGCCTTTGGAACCGTTTAACTGCCATTTCCAAGTTCTTACAAATTCAATTCAGAATAGTTTTTATCCTTCTCTATCTAGGAAGACAAGTTGAGTTTGGTAGGAGACTACACAAGTTAAAATATGCTACATCAATAAATATGCATGTGCCATGAAGGTACCAAAGTGCTGAGTCACAACAAAATTTCTCTGGGTAGCCTGGTATTCTTTGAGGTCTATTTAACCAGAGTTGGGCAAAAAGGAAAATGAGAGGTTTTTTCCTTTCTCTTCCCCCGTCTACCATCAGATGGGGTTGCAAACAATATAATGGTCATAGAGGCAGAAATCACAGAAAAAACAGAGTTAAAGTCTTGATATACTTCTATCTGGGGACATCTATAATGGAAGAGGCAAAAAGCTCCAGAACTTAGTGCATAGATCATGTTCAGCAGAGACCAGTACAGCACACAGTGAGGGACACGATGACTAAAACACTTCCAGGTTATGATGAATTACATAAAAGGTAAACTAGGTGGTTAATTTTATTTTTTTTATTTCTTTTTTTTTGAAACATCTTTATTTGAATTGATCTTAATCACTTCATATACATATTACAGTTGGGTTCACTTCCCTTCACTGATATAACCCATGCAAGAAGTGGCTTGCAAATAGTGTTCTTAGAAACACCTTTTTTGCAACTGTTTAAACACTTGACTACATGCATTACAGAAAGGGTTTATTCCATTCATTCAGATAACATGGGTCTGCAGGTTGCAACTAGGGAGCTCATAAATACCTTATTAAAAGTATTCTTAAGAACTTCACTATATACATAACAATGGGGATAAGTGGTTACTTTTAAATAAGTTTAAGGAGTCACTAATTTATTACAGGGCATTAAGTACTTATATAACATTAAGAAAACTTTCATTGCTCATTCAATAATATTATATCTTACAAATACTTGTGACCATTAATTTCAAACTAATCACATCATTCCTTCAACAAAGAAAAAATAATAATCTTGGTCCTGTAATTACTCTGAGAACAAAGACTCTATTTAGAACAAAGCCTGGCACATAATGATCTCTCAATAAGTACTTGTTGGATGAACAAATGAATGAATGAATGAATTTTTATCTCTTACCAGTTAGGTCTCGGACATCCTATTCGCCGAGATGTGTCCTTACAAATGAGGAGACAATTACAAGGGCATCTAACATATTTCTTCCCTGTTGGGGGGTTTTTGATTGGCTAGATAAGGGAAGAAAATGCAAACACAGCAAATTAACCAAAGGACAGACTGCCAAAGCTTGTTTGTATATAAAAAGGAAGTGGTTCCTTAAAAACTTAGGTTCCCCATAGTGCTACCAAAGTACTGGTTAAGGAAAAGTGCACCATACATGGTGTTAAATAGCTCAACTGTTGGCAAGCACTCTAAGAAATTCTGGGGCTGCAGAGATGTAATTGTGAAGGGCTTATTTCAAAACTAACTTGCAATGCCCTTTTAATATGAGAAGAAAATATAAGTTCACAACAAGAATTGTTTTCCCTTTAAAGTTTTAAGACCAGACAAAGTCAACTATCTGTCCTACCAGGTGCAAATATTCACTAAAGGTTCTTGCACCTCTTTGGGAAGAGCAAACTAGTGAGCAAAGAGGAGTATATAACAAATTTGAACTTTTTTTTTTCTGTCTAGAATATAAGAAGTGATTAATTTTATTACGTCTTTTAACTTAAAAGCAAACAACTTGCAATAACTCTTAATGCTACCATTTTTTAAAACTTTACAGAAAATTTAAAAGCAAGAATAAACACCAAGGAAAACACTCCTTTAAATAAGGACCTAGGCTTGTTAATGTAAATAACCTATGAGGCAATGAGAGGATTAGATGATCACTCCTGGGCATGCCTGCCAAAAATGTATAGCTTGAATCTAATCATTAGGGAATAACAGACAAATTCAAACTAAGGAACATTCTACAAAACACCTTGCCTGTACTCTTTGAAAACGTCAAGGCAATCAAAGACAAAGACTACATTTCAGATTAAGGGAGATTAAAGAGACATAGTATCCAAATACAACATGGAATTCTGGATTCACTTCGGGATCATATTGTTGGTTGTTTTTTTTTTTTAATGGAGTCATTGAGCAAATATGAATTAGGTCCAAAGATCAAATAATAGCCATTGTATTAATGTTAATTTCCTGCATTTGATCATTGTACTATGATTATATAAATGAATGTCCTTTTTTTTAAAGGAAATTCCCCTTAAAATGTTTAGGGGTAGAAGAGCCTCATGTCTGCAATTACCCTAAAATATCTTTTTTAAAAAAAGATTATGTATTTATTTATTTAGAGAAAGCTAATGGGACAAAATATTAATGCATTTGGGGAATGTGAGTACAGGGTCTGTGGGAATTCTCTGTAGATAATATGTACTATTATTTCTGTAACTTTTCTGTGTATCTGTAAGATATTTCAAAAAAAGATTTAAAAATTTAGGTAAATAATTTTTTATTTATTTAGAAAAATAAATATGTTAGAAATACATAAAAGTTAGCAATAAGTCATCAACAATTTATTAAATTATATTACAGATAAAACCTGAATATCTAAAATTTATAAACATCCAGAAAGTATTACAAGCCAATCTAAAATATCAAGAAACCAGAACTTATTTCCTGTGTATCCAAATTTTTCAATTAAGTAAATGTGTACTTGGTACATGACAAGCTTTTTTACGTTTTCTTTTTATTCCTACCTTATTTCTAGACCTCAGTTCCCTCATTTACAAAACAAGGCGAATGAACTAGAACTGGTCCTTAGTGCCCGCCCATGCCTCCCATGTCTGATCTTCAGGGAAACGGGGGTGAAAATGGCATTGTCCTTATGCATAAGTTCTAATATTCTTACTTAGTAAAATGAATTTGTATTTGTCTGGTGCTGTGCTGGGCACTTTACCCCTGTAATCCCAAGAGCAACCCTATTAGGTAGATGTTATTATTATAATACCATTCTATATATGGAAACCACAGGGTGGGGAAGGTAAGTCCCAAGGACTTATCTTGATAGCTACCAAGTAGCAGAACTAGGATGCAAACCCCAGTTCATCAGCCTCCAGATCTCACTCATAATCAATCACACAGCCAGTTACATTCCTCCAGAACGTCTCAACTTTTCCATTAACTTGTCCTAGAAATTGCTTTTTCCCTTTATCTGAAATTCTGGATTCCCTAAATCTTTCTAAAATCTGTCCATCTTTTCTCTCCCTCACCTTCTCTCCTTCCTCTCCCAATTTTATCTACTGAAATAAGGACTTCATTAGCTGTGTTTTTTTGCTTTATTATATTTCATTTTTTTAATCTCCTTAGGAATGTCAGGATCCAACCAGAGTTGGCTACTCAGGAGAACAGACACAGTGATTTCCTGTTTTAGGTGACATGAGGATGAACTACAGTGAAACTGAGCAAGGGATAGTGACCATGAACAGAAGGGAGCTGCTCTGTTGGACCCTGGCCCATTTACCTCTTCTTTTCAACCCAGAATTTCTCCAGAGAACGTGCTAGTTGCCTAACACATCTTCACTCATAAATTTAAGATCATATCACATTGCAAACATTGGCAAGTCATCTATTAAAGCACTCCTCACACACATTTTCCCTTCTTTTCCTTCCCTGTAATATAACTGATTCCACACAAGGCAATGTAATTATTAAATATTAGAGAAAATATTCATTTTCTGTAGAATATTGAGAAATACTTATTTTTCTTTATTTAACAGGAGTTCTAATGATATAAAAATGTCAGCATAACTTACTCTGTGTCCAGAAATAGTTTATTTATACCCAAATCCTATTGTTCCAGTATAATGAACTTATCACTTCTGAGTTGCCAGATTGAGGCTGTTGGCTAAATCCATAGCTTGTTCTGTTCACTTCCAAGGGTAAATCGAAGGCTTTAAAACTTTTTTTTCTACTCATTGAAGAACAAAAGTTTGTAGGGGTGACCGAATAAGAGAAAAAAATCAACACTAACATCAAATCCAAAGTACTGGGTTGTTGTGTTTTTTATTATTATTATTTTTTAATTGCCATCTATGCCTGACAACTCTTATTTGGTTGCTAGCTCCAAAATGAGCGCCATGGAGGTTAATGCTAAATTTTCCAGTGAGTGTTCAACCTAAAAAGAAAATAGCTGGTTTTGGGATCCCTGGGTGGCTCAGCGGTTTAGCGCCTGCCCAGGGCGTGATCCTGGAGTCCCGGGATCGAGTCCCCCATCAGGGTCCCTGCATGGAGCCTGCTTCTCCCTCTGCCTGGGTCTCTGCCTCTCTCTCTCTGTCTTTCATGAATAAATAAATAAAATCTTAAAAAAAAAAAGAAAGAAAGAAAGAAAATATCTGGTTTTGTAGGTATCGCCTCTATTTACACAGTAAAGTTCATCTCCAAATGATGTCTCTTATGAAAAATACATATTTACAATGAAATATATTGTTTCATGACTTAAGGTTTTATTTTATGACTTTTTAATAAAATGTATAAAGCCCAGTACATATGTTTCATGGCTCTGAGAGGCACAATAATCTCTGGTTGACTTTTTTTAAGGCTTTTCTGAAAAGGAAAAATACACAAATACCAGCAATTAAATATTATTTTAATATTTAAATTTAATGTTTAATTGCAGATTTTGCAAGAGATTGAAATTTTAAAAATAAAGCCTAACCATAAAAGTGGAAATATATTTAATCTAACCAGTATACACTTTACCAGGTCATTACTTGAAACTGTAAAACTTTTATTTAAAATGTAGTTGTTCTTCTTAAGGTTCAGTTAAAAAAGTCCCTTCAAAAGTTTTGAACATTTCTCTAAATTACCATCAAGCAAATAGAATTAAATGCCAAGCTATTTGCAAGCACATTGGCACAGATATCAATAATAAATGAATAAACTTAAGCCCAGAAAAACCATACAACATCCTATAGATGTAAAGAAAATTTAAATAATTTTTGACACAGTAAGCTGCAAAGCCTGCATTAAGGTGAAATTTGGTATGTCATCATTTTTGTGAAAATCAAAAAGGATTTAGTTGTGATGTGGATAGACAAGATACTTATAAATACCTAACTAGGGTCAGTCTCATGTTAGAAAGTAAAGGGCCAAATGGCATTATATTTCAATTCACCAGGAAATTTTTGCAATGGAATTAGCTTTAAATACCTGGAGACATCTTTGTATGATAAAAGAGAATGAGAAAATATGGCCATATCTGTATCAAGCCCACATCTACCTTTCTCAGGAACACCACTGGAGTATCTCCTTTAGAGAGAAGATGTCAGCTAACAATTTAGGCTTTATTAATGGAAAGCCCCACTTACCGTAGCTTCATTGCAAACCGTGCACTTAACCACATGCTGGTGAAGCTTGCCATCCAAGTTGATGAGAGACTGGCACACACGGCAATTTATTACTGGAATACCACTGGCATCGGGACTGGCGATGGCTGTATACGGAGGTGGGAGTTCCGCTGAAAAGGTTACCAGTCACTGCATCAGAGCCAGTGGTATCACAGGGAACAGAAGTAAGGCAGGAACTATCAAAAATGACCTCATTCTTGTATTTATGTTTTTAAAGCTAGCCAACTCATCCGAGTTTCAGAGCATGCGACACATATGGGACTACATTGTGAAGTAGAATAATTCTTACTCTGATAAAATCTAAATTGTGTTTGCCAGGGTGCCTGGGTGACTCGGTGGTTGAGTGTCTCCCTTTGGCTCAGGGTGTGATCCTGGGGTCCCAGGATCAAGTCCTGTATCGAGCTCCCTGCAGGGAACCTGCCTCTCCCTCTGCCTGTGTCTCTGCCTCTCTCTCTGTGTCTCTCATGAATAAATAAATAAGATCTTTAAATTCATTCATTCATTCATGCTTGCCTTGGTCTTCCCAAATGATCCAGTTTCCTTTTACCAGGCTATACTCAACGTACCCACTCTGTTCCTGCATAAACTCATAGAGCTTATAATGGGAAAGTGATGATTCATGCCTAAAGTAAAAATCTTCCGCTCATGATCTGATTACCAAGAAAGAGAAATAGTCAACGAGAGCAAAGTTTTTAAATCACTTATACATACCCATAAAGTGTGCAGTTGCCATGCTGTGTTTACAAAGGGGCCAGTATGTAACCGCTGGCCATGACAACAAAAATTTCTTTTTTGTTTTTTAATTTTTTTTTTTATTTATGATAGTCACAGAGAGAGAGAGAGAGAGAGAGAGAGAGAGAGAGAGGCAGAGACACAGGCAGAGGGAGAAGCAGGCTCCATGCACCGGGAGCCTGACGTGGGATTCGATCCCGGGTCTCCAGGATCACGCCCTGGGCCAAAGGCAGGCGCCAAACCACTGCGCCACCCAGGGATCATTAAGGAGAGACAAAAGTGAATGAAGGAAAACTAAACTTATCGACATGGAACAAAGCTAATTTCAGACACAAAACAAAAACAAACAACACATTTGTATCTCAAATTTTTAACCTGAACATTAAAAATTCAGAAAATGTACTTAAGTATTTATGAGTAAAAAATATGATGTCTGGGAGTTAGTTTCAATTCTCTAAGACAGGGATGCTTGGGCAGCTCAGTGGATGACCATCTGCCTTCGGCTCAGGGCCTGATCCTGGGTCTGGGGGTCGAGTCCCACATTGGGCTCCCTGCATGGAGCCTGCTTCTCCCCTGCCTGTGTCTCTGCCTCTCTCTCTGCGTTTCTCATGAATAAATAAATAAAATCTTTAAAAGTAAATAAATTCTCTAAGACAAAAATGGGTTAAGAGATGAAACAAGATTAGCAAAATGTTGGTAATGAAGAAATATGATGACACAGAAGGTCATTCTGCTCTTACTACTTTTGTGTGTGTTTGAAAATTGCCAGAATAGGGGCGCCCGGGTGGCTCAGTTGGTTGGGTGTCTGACTCTTGGTTTTGGGTCAGGATCCACCATCCTCGCCAGGGAGTGGGCTTGGGATTCTCTCTCTCCCTCTCCCTCTGTCCCTCCCCATTCTGTGCTTTTTCTCTCCTCTAAAATAAATAAATAAATAAACCTTTAAAAAGAAAAGAAAAGGGGCAGCCCAGGTGGCTCAGCAGTTGAGCGCCTGCCTTCAGCCCAGGGCCTGGTCCTGGAGACCGGGGATCGAGTCCCATGTCAGGCTACCTGCATGGAGCCTGCTTCTCCCTCTGCCTGTGTCTCTGCCTCTCTCTCTCTCTCTCTCTCTCTCTCTCTCTCTCTCTCTCTCTCATGAATAACTAAAATCTTAAAAAAATAATAAAAAAGAAAAAGAAAAGAAAATTGCCAGACCATACACACACACACACACACACACACACACAGTTTTTTGAATCCTAAGTTTGCCCGATTGTGTAAAGGACGGAAGCTCAGTTTCAGAATCATGCCCATCTACCAGAGGTATATATTGTTGTGAAGGTTTGAGAAAAGGAATCTAGATATACTACTCTGGAATGGGATTTCTTTTTTTAAAAGATTGTATTTATTTATTTATTTATTTGGCAGAGAGAGCACAAGCAGGGGGAGCAGCAGAGGGAGAGGGAGAAGCAGACTCCCCACTGAGCAGGGAGCCTCACTTGGGGCTTGATTCCAGGACCCCGGGATCATGACCTGAACCTAAGACATGCTTAACTGACTGAGCCACCTAGGTGCCCCTGGAATGGGATTTCTAAAGGGAACTGAAGAGTTATTTCTGAAATAGAGATTTTCTATCCACTGAATTAGATTCTGAACTCTGGTATTTTTAAAGTATAGCACACATGGTATGTTTAAAATCCACATATTACTACCTGGCATCCTTGAGGTTTATCATACAGAATTTTTTTAGACTAGCAAAGGATTAGCAATAAGTGCTACTCATTTAAGTGATTCATAATAAGGGGCACCTGGGGTAGCTCAGTCTGTTTAGCCTCCAATTCTTGGTTTCAGCTCAGGTGATGCTCTCAGGGTTGTGGGATTGAGTCCCCAGGTGGGTCCCAGCAGGGCAGGTGTCTGCTTGAGATGCTCTCCCTCTGCCCCTTCCCCCCACTCGCATGCACATGCTCTCTCTCTAAAACAAATAAAAAATCTTTTAAAAAAATAATAATAAATAATTCACAATAAGCTGAAGTCCACAGCAGTCAGGCTCCAAAAGAGGCCACTTTGAAATGACAATACACATAGATTTCTGGGAGGCGTGTACCAGAACACTGCCAAGTACTAAACTTGAAAAGAATCTATAGATGTCTTAAATTATAAAAATAGCTCTAAATCCTTGAAAGAATTTGAAGTTGATCCAGAGTGGCTTGTCATGTATTAATCAAGCAGAAAAAAATAGGTTAAAGGAACAATGAGTCAACAGTACATTGGAGCCCTTGCAATTTGCAGATTACTTTATCAGATCTCAATAAAGAAGATATTGTTCTGGGAAAACAAATACATACCTCACTAGAAATTCTAGACACACTGCCTGGTGTATAATAATAAATGTTATATTAATAATTAGCATTATTAATAAAAGCCATTTCTTTGCTGGCCTTTTTCTTATGAAGTAACATAAAGTAGTTCTCCAATAATTCCAGGTGTCCATCTTACATAATATGACAGAAAAGAAATTTAAAGACAAGAGAATTTCACAAAGAAAACAAGTCACTGAGGATGAGGGGAGGAGGCCACACACTGCCGGATACATAAATGGCCAGTAAAGCTCACCTACTTCAACAGGCCAAAGCTTTGCTCCAAGGAATCTAAAAATCCCAATAGGGGACCTTAAAAAAGCATTTACAGTGCATCACAGCCAACAAAACCCCGTGAACTTTTTCTCTAAGATTTGTGCCACACATAATCTTTAACCATCAAAAAAAATAGCTTTTGATTATGACAAAAATATACTTGAATCTTTTGGAGGCTTGAGAAGGGGAGGGAAGGGGAAAGAAGAAAGATCAGAAATTTAAGATGGGAGAGGCTCTAAGTTCCATGAGACCAAAGTCTGTTGGGTTTGTTCGGGACTGACTCACCAGTGCTTGTCACAGTGCCTGGTGTATGAGAGATGCTCAGTGACTATTCATTGAATCAGTGGAAGGAAGGAAGGAAGGAAGGAAGGAAGGAAGGAAGGAAGGAAGGAAGGAAGGAAGGAAGGAAGGATGAAGGAATCACTCAGACACATCTATCTCTCTTGGGAAAATAACAGTATACTACTGCTGCTCTCACTGAAGAGGAAGGAGCTTGGGTCCTAACATCCAAGTAAGTCTCCCTGAAGAAAGGGTCTCTACTATATAGAGGAAAACCCTCCAAATAAGCACTGACAGAGGGGAGGTAGTCAGGAGACACTGGCCTGGCCCACCAGATAAATGGAATCAATCCAAGAGATCAATAGAATGACAGATGCTGCAGCCTAATTGCTCCACTACACAGTGCTTCCAGACCTGTTGTCTCAATTTTCTGTCCATTACTTCAGCCCTAGGCTGATACAGAGATATGTCTTGTACTTTAACCTACCTCCCTCAAAAAAAAACCCCAAAAAACAAAACAAAAAAACAACCCTTCACCTATAACCCCACCTCCTTTTTGTAAGGGACTTTTAATTGCAGACATACATCCTACCGTTAGTGACAACTGGCAATTTAGATTGTTCATACTCTCTCTTTTCACTCTAAAAGTCAACAGATCACAACTATCATATTGTGATCATACATATTTCAAATTTCTGGCCTGGATAAAAAGCCCACTGTAATCTCAGAACTCAGGATCATTAGATATCGAGAGTCACAAAAAGTCTTCATTTTGGAAGAGACTTATTACTTAAACAATGGTCATTTTCTCCATGGGGTTTGCCTAAGTGAAAAATCTCTTTTCCTCCATGTGAGCAGTATTTGTTAGACCAGGAGTCCCCAGTCCTGAAACATTCCTTCAAAATTCCAGAATTATATTCCCTGTTAGAAATTCAAGCAATATTAGGAATTACAGAGTCTAATTTCTTCAACCTATGGAAAACCGAGTCCTGGAGATTCTAACTTTTGAACAGATTTGTATCCAGCCTTCAGCAAAGGCAAGAGCTGACTCCACTCCCAGAGGTTTCTCCACAATAACCATTGTCTCCCTCAGTGAATAATTTAATGCAAGCAAAATATGTAATGACGAGTGAGAATTCTGTAGAAAAACACAGACAAGAATCAGATCTGAGCTAAAAGGGAAGAGGATGAGGAGAAGGAAGATGGAAAATAAAAAAAAATCGGACAGAGTATAAAAAAAGAATCCACTCATGGTAATAAAAACTTCATAGAAAAACTGAGACTCGTAAAAGAGACAAAATGAAAGAATATGGATCACGAGGCATACATAATGGTCTTCCTGAAACCCTCCAAAGGAACCATTATTATCCTGTAAACCCACAGGTGATCAAATTACATTTTCCCACCATCAACACAGACCTAATTTGTCTATTTTATGCCAAACAAACCCCTCATCCGGCTAATTCATCCTAGTGTATTAATCCAGACTTTTTTTTTTTTTTTTTTTTTTTTTTACCAGATATATCCTCCAGCATTTTAAAGGTTCAAATTCTTTTGCTGGATTGCTCTGACCTCTCTTAGCTCAGTTCTTCCTTTCCAAGTCTCTTCAGTGGCAATATTTTCCAGTTTAATTCACTTACTTCACCAATGCATGCTTTCTATTTGCCCCTTCAGGCCCTTGACAAAGAAAGATGTGGTATCAAAATTGAAAAACGACATCCAATTAAAATGAGAGATATTTTAGGACACTCTGATTACAGCATGAGCAAGAAAAGCATAAAGGACCAGCCTGTGAGGAAAGCCCCGCCGGCTTTTTCTCCTCCTTAGGATCTTGGTAGAGACCATGGATGAGGGACAGTGAGCCTGGCTGGCTGGGTACTCTGCTTCCAGGGTAAAACGTCTCCCCTGCAGGTGTGCACCAAGAAGGGGAGGACCACCTTCTGTTCCTCCTCTCTGTGAAACCACAGGCATAAATCTATTCTGCGAGACTCCTGGGTTCTTCTAGAACCATGACACTCTCAGAAGGTTCCATCTGGCTGACATCAGCACAGAAGGTAAACGTGCTATTAGGTTACTGACCCTTAGCTCCCAACCTACCTTCCTCTGCTTTGTCATGCTGGAGCTGGAACTCTGCAGACCACACTGTAGCTTTGCCAGCTGGCTGCAGGCTACATTCACAGGAGGTGACAAAGGGAGATGACAAGGTACAGGGAGGAAGGAGGGACTGACAGCCCTTTTCCCAGGTGTACAAAGTCTTTTTCCAGAGCTCAGGGACATCAGGACCAGTTGGCTGGCTGGTGTCTCTTAGAAGTCATGTCTCAGTTCCATAGGACCCCGCCTCTAAATTACTACATCTTAGTAACTCCAATCACTTCCCTCTGTTCTCTTGGCCCAGACCTCATGGTAGCTGCTTCCTGCATTTGATTACCTACTTGGCACCTCAGGATAGTATTTGTACCTTTTAGTTACCTAGTTAACAACTTCATACTAATCTATTATATTCATATGAGTGGTTTCTATCTTTAGGTCTTAACTGACACAAAAACTCATGCCAATTGTAATCCCAGGAAACTGACCCTCAAAAATGGGATTGGAGGGGGCGCCTGGGTGGTTTAGTTGGCCGGGCATCCGACTCTTGATTTTGGCTCAGGTCATGACCTCAGGGTCATGGGATCAAGCCCCACATCGGCTTCATGCTCAGTGGGGAGTCTGCTTGAGATTCTCACTGTCTTCCTCTACCCCTCCCTTAGCTCACTCTCTCTCTGCCTCTCTCTCTCTCTCTTTCAAATAAATAAATCTTTTTTTAAACATAGGGTTGGAGAAATGGCTTGGTCATGCCTTGTGCTTAAATGCAGTGCTGAGCTCTTTTACCATGGGACACAGTATGGCAGTGACTGGTGACGTGCAGCAGCACCCTGATGAATCCGATTATCCCCTGCAGATGACTGTGACGTTTGTGGTTCCTTCACTAGACCATTACGGAAGCAACAATTATTATTCAGATTTTCAGATTGTGATATAGGGTGGATTCCCATGAAAACACTGGAGCATTTGCAGAAACAAAAGGAGAAGCTCAGGTCTTTAAATGCTTAAGTTATGGTCAGAGAACCAGAGAACTTCTATAGTAGCCCTCAAATATCCCTTACTTCCAATTGTCACAGGGCTTACACTGCTGTAAATCAAACACAGATGTAATTGTGTAGATTGCAAAATTATAATGTCAGGTAAATCCACTGGACCCCTGAAACATGGAATAGGGCCAAGCGGAGTTGAGAACCCTTGAGTCACTCTTAGCCTCCTTTATGAGTAGAAAGCAGCTTTTCTTCTTGCGTTTGAAGAGATGAGCCTTCCCTCACAGGAAAACTGCTGTTGTCTCACTAGTGACAGCCATTCTCCTTAAGACTCGTCCTCATCCATAACTAAGCTCAGATCTCAACATGTTCCAGGAGGACAAGTAGAGAGCATGACTCAGGGAGAAGCAGCTTATACACCAAGAGAATTGCAAGGGTTTGAAAATATATATTGTCAGAAACGTGGAGAATATGTGTGGGGGTAGATCCTAAGAGTGTTAAACCAGAGAGGATGGAATATAACACTGAGTTGAGCCAAATTTAATCATATGGGTGCATTTGCCAGATGCTCTGGATTCGATGTTTGTTTTAAAGCTGGAAGTAGCTCTCTATCGGTTTACTTGTCTGTTGGGGAGACCTGGCCAGACACTTTATGGAGCTGTGATGCCAGAACGTCCCCAGCACATACAGGAGAAGGGCTTCCCAAAGGCTTAGGGAGCTAGAATGCTGCAGTGAAGTGTGCATGCCCACACCCTACTACATGGATTTGCTTATTTGCTAAGTTGGACTGCTACCCCCGGGCAAACCTAGTTTTGTAATGAGAAGGTGTGATATAAGCCCTGCCTCAAGCTCTGATGCCAGAGAAAGTCAAGAGGCCTTCAGCTAAAATCAGGAGAAAAGTAGCAGCCAGCCAGGCACGCTAGGGGTGTGTGTGGGGGGGGGGGGGGATTCCCAGGAGTTAGTGAGCATTCAGTGGATTGCAAGCACCTATTGTATACCAGGCACAGTGCAAGATGTATATCAGGAACATCAAGGGGAAGGAGACAGGCTCCAGGGGTTAAAGAGCTGAGTTCTTACAGGCAGAAAGGCAGTGAGACGGCAAGTACAACTTGGTGTGGTAAGTGCTCTGATAAGGATACGCACAGGGGGTTTGTGAGCACAGCAGAGGGCATCTAACTCTGACTCGGGCAGAGTGTGTGTGTCAGGGTGCAGGGTGGTGGCAGTGGGAGAGAGGAGGGTGCTGGTACAGTCATTCTAGCACACTTGAGCTCTCCTCCAATACTGCAACCTTTCTCTAAATTGTTGCCATTAAATCCTTTCTCCACACAGCAGCTCTAGAAAAACAGCCAAACCTTACTGAGTGTGGCTGTAATATCAGCTTGGAACCAGTATCAGTCTACATCCTAAATGCCTCCAATATTGCTTGCAAGGGCTCCTGTGTGCCCATGGCAGGACCCAAGGCACCAGCAAACCGGGCGTTCTTATCTAACAGGCAGTCATGAGCACTGAATTCCACCCTGAGCTATTAATCTGTTGTCTTCCCCTCCCTTAGTGATCCCAGGCATTTGGGCTGTGTCAAAACACTGCCACATAATTGGAGATGCTGGCAAGAAATGCCCGATGACCTGCCAATGACCAATTCCTAGATGACAAAAGCTTCTGCTCCGGCTTCTCTACTTCTCATAAGGCAATATTTCTGCCTCATTTTAATAATGCATTTCACCTGTGGCACTAGTGCTTTCTTCAAGTATCGACGGTGAATAAGTTATGTATTCTTCTTTCACTTTATCAATTACTGCGTTTATCTCTATTTCCCCCCAAAATGCAATTTTTTTCTGACATGATTTCTGTGAAATCATATTGTTTATAAGCATGGCTGCATTCATAATTTGTTATTTGCAATATTGCTTCCAAGAAGGCATGTTGTTTCAAGAAAAATAGAGACACCTACTTTCAGTACAGAAAAACAAACTGGCGCTCCCAGGGCAAAAAAAAAAAAAAAATGCACTTGCCTCGAGAAACTCCCATAGCCTAAGGAGGTAAAGAATTCCCATTCTGTCATTCTTCTAGACAGCTCATTTTCACCACATGTCTACATTTCTAAAGACTGTGCATTTCTAAAAGAAAAAGAGACACCCCTTTAAGACAACTAAGCGATAACTTACAGTTTACAAGTATTTATAAATCGGTCATAAAATGAACTCAAATATAATTGTGTCTCAAATTTGTTATAAGATATTTTAGAAAAGAGAGACTATAAGGAGGTAAAATGACCTCAGTACGTGGGGAAGGAAAAAGTTCAACCAGATTTGTACTTTTATTTGCTTAAATATATGAAACAGCATGGCACAAAAAGTAAGGTCCAATATAATTAGGGGCACCTGGCTGGTTCAGTCGGTAGAGCACATCACTCTTGATCTCAGGGTTGTGAGTTCAAACCCCACTTTGGGCACAGAGATTACTTAATATACAAACATACAAACAAACAAATAAGGTCCAACATAATTAGATGAATGATAACATTATACTCAGTATTTTCCTATCTTAAAATATTTCACCCATTCGAAAAATGACCTAGGGATTAAAAGATTCCAGATGAAGTCAATAGTTCAGCAATTTTCGAATCTGGCACATATTCACCATAAATCTAAGCAAAATCAGACACACAGATGAAATAAAATGAACTTCTCACCACAATATTTATTTTCTAAGCATACAATGAATGTATAAAGATATTTAGTGAATAAGTCCCTTAAATTCTAGTGCTTAGATATTTTTATCTCATGGATTAACTTTCATTTCAAAGTACAGAGATTGCTAAAGAAATCCAGAAGTTAACCCAAGAGAGTAAGTTCCTCATTATAGCCAGAAGAGGGTACAGCCCTGGAGCTCCCTCCTTTGCCATGCGGGCATTTCTAACATGGAAGGACATCTGGCTATCTGCTCTGCGGGATCGCTTTGTCTTTCTCTCTCCTGTTACTTGAGCTGCAAAAGCTTCACTCCCCAAGTGACTTCAAAATCCCCATCATGCCATCCTTCCTTGCTTTCATTCATTCAACTGATATTTGTTGAGTGCCTGGATGTATTTGATCATTTGCCAGGGGCTATGTAAGGGACACAGGCGATGAAAGATACAGGAATCCTATCTCCTTCACTGTCTCCTTTGAGGGGCTCATATACACCATAAATGTTAAAATATAGAATGGAGGGGCACCTCCACGTGGCTCGGTTGGTTAAGGGTTCAACTCTTGATTTTGGTTCAGGTCATGATCTCAGGGTCATGGGATCAAGTCTTGCATCCGGCTCCACACTGAGCATGGAGCCTGCTTGAGATTCTCTCTCTCCCTCTCCCTTTCCCTCTACTCCCCTTCACACATGCTCACTCTCTCCTCTCTCACGTTTTCTATACTCTAAAAAAAAAAAAAAAAAACAAAAAAAAAACAAAAAACAGATATACAATGGAAATGTCAAGGGATACTTCCATACAATGGAAATGTGGAGAGATATTTGGGAACATATGTCTTCCAGTAATAGAGATTAGAAAGGATTCTACGAAAGAAAAAGGCTTTGATGGATGAGTAGAATTTGAATGTTTTAGTTTCCAAAACCCCTTTCCTATTCATCTACTCATAGGAAGTGAACAGTATACCCTTACCTTGAAAACACTAGAAGTGGCTAATAAATGATACCAGTATGAGGCAACGAGTATGGTCTTAAGTAAAACCATATATGCACAGTGATGTGTTTTCCATTTCAGAACAGGAAGGATCCCTCCCATTAAATCCTTAACAGGCTGGAGTAATGGACCGAATCAAACACACTGAAATGCAAGGTGTAAGTACACGGACCTGCACAGAGATGTGGGGCAGGCTCTAAAATATGGCACTTAGGTCATCTTGTATTCGGGTATGTCTGGTAGCTTTAACAACAACTTATGTCTTAATTTAGGGCTGGTAGTAAATGCAAATACTCTTTTACTGAGCATGGCAAAGTATTCAAAAATAGTATTTATATATAAATATAATATAAATATATATATAAATATAACATAAATATATTTATAAATATAAATTCAATAAAAGGTTTTCCTATGCATTTTTGAAATACTTTTGTATTAATAGGTATAATTCATTCAGCTCAGTAGAAATCAGTGTTTTTTGGGGAAACATCCTATGGCCGAAGATTAATAACAACTCAGGTGTTTGTGCAAGTCCTCTCACTTTAAATCTACTATCACCTCCATGTGTTGCTTTTCCTCTGGATTGTGAAATCTTAGCACTTAAATCTCTGAAACTATAAAATTTCATCTTGTCACATACCTTCCCCTAAATTCTCCCTCCATAGAAATCACATGTTCAAATGTTGAACAATTAGAGGCTTTCGTACAAGAAGTATCCTGTTTTAAAATCCCTATTATGAGGGCGGCCCGGGTGGCTCAGCGGTTTAGCGCCTGCCTTCATCCCAGGGCGTGACCCTGGAGACCCCGGATCGAGTCCCACGTCGGGCTCCCTGCATGGAGCCTGCTTCTCCCTCTGCCTTTGTCTCCTCTCTGTGTATTCTCATGAATAATAAAATTTTAAAAAATAAAAATAAAATAAAATCCCTATTATGAGTCTACCAAGCTTAAATATCTCAACTTGACAGCTTATGGGAGAAAGAAAGATTTTGCCATTACCTTTACAAACACGTGGTTTGATACAATGCCCTAACCAGTCATGTGGCACGTACAAATACATTCTACAGAAGAAAATACTGCGTGCCATTTGGGCTTCCAATGCCTAAAAGAGTCACATAATACTCCTTGATGTTCAACATATTGTCTTTCCAATTTTCAAAGGAAAATAGAAGAGGGATTTCAGTGAAAGAGGGACAGTGGAAGTAAAAGAGGGAGGTAGCATGACAACCACCTATAAAGATATAGCTATATTTTCCTAGGTGTGTCCAGATCCCTCACCAAGAATAACTGTGGCATAGAACAAAAAAGCAAAAAGGAACATACTAAATCATTCCTTCTCAGATAGGAAACTGAGGCATAGCAATGTAGAGTAACTACTCTAAGGTCAACAGCTAGCCACTGGCAGAGAGAACTCAAGTGGCAGGTCCCACAGGCTAAACCGTACCTGGTGGTGAGCTCATCCCTGAGACTCTAGAAGGATTTAGTTATACAGTGCTTGAGAAACTCACCTGAAGGCCACCAAGAGGAGCCATGCTTTCTATTTTTTTTCGCTTTTTAAAAATTCTTGCAGAGAAAAAGAAATTCACTTTACATCAATCAGGGAAAGGAAAGAATCTAGAAAAGTGCCAAAGCAACACAAACTCCAATGTATCTCCCTACCCGCCCCCCCACACATAGAGAAATTCTCTTAAAAGAACAGAAAATAGTAGGTAGAATGTATTTCCTCTCTCGAGCTATTAAAGGAATGCCATTCCCAGTGTATGCAACATCTCTTCATCCTTATAAAAGTAAAACACACAGTAGCTGAGCTCAAAGCTGGATCCAGTGTTGTCTGCTTTTCCCCCATTTGGATCCCTTCCCAGATAGTTGCTTACTGCCCTCAAAGAGAGTTATGAAAATCCATCTGGCTAGCTCTCCTCTCTGACATCTGTAGTCATCCGGCTAACATCTGCATCCATCTGGCAATCTTGCAAGACTTTAACAGAATGCTCTACCCTAAAAGTTTGACATTCCTGAAAACAACATGCAGAGTCCTTGGGAATAAATGGGAAATTGAGATCATCCTCTTGCCACAGTGAAGTGTTAGTACATGGATGATAAATACTTGGTGAGCAAAATTTACACTCCAGCCCTGATGTCCCTTCACACTCCAGACTTGCGCGTCCAACTGCCTACTCGATACCTCTAATGAAGTGAGGGCTAAAAGTATTTCAAACTCAATGTGTCTAAAAACAGAATATTGATTTCCACTGTCCTTCTTCCCCCTGCCTCACATACCTAACTCCTCCTGTTCGTCTATCTTAGAAAAAAAAAAAAAACAATTTTTTCCTCATTGCTGGGGTCATTTCTGGAGATTTGTGATTCCTTTCTTCCCACTGATGCAATCCATCAGCAAGTCCTGCTGTTCGAGGCTTACATATGTCCTGAATCCATGTCCCACCGTTTCCATTACTTCCACCCTGGTTCAGAGCACCATCACCTCTTGCCTAGTCCATATTAAGAGCCTCCCAATTAGTATCATATTTTACTAGTCTCTTCTTATTTTTCCCCAATAATCCAATTCTCCATTCTCCACATGCCAACCAGGTTCATTTTCCTTCTTTCTTCATATTTTTAAGAGATGGGGGCAGGGGCAGAGGGAGAGAGAGAATCTTAAGCAGGTTCTCGCCCAACACACAGAGGCCGATGTGGGTTTGAGTCTCATCACCCCGAGATCATGACCAGAGCCCAAATCAAGAGTTAGCTGCTTAACGGATTGAACCACCCAGGCGCCCCCAAGAAGATTTTCTTAAAAACTAAGTATTTCATGTCTCTCCTATGCTCCAAACCCTCCATGCCTTCCCATTACTCTCAGATTGCAACCACATCTCTGACGGTGACCTACGCAGTGTCATCTTCCCTGGTCCAGTCCCCCAATCCCTGCTGCCACACTTCGGCTCTACCCCCCTGCCCTCCATGTTTTGAAACAGTGTGTTTTATACTTGCTGTCCCAGTTGCCTGGCACCCTCTTCCTTTGTCTTCCAGTGGTTGATTCCAGCTAATCTTCCAGATCTCTGAGCAATTGTCATCTCTGAGGTATCTTTCCTGAAGCAATCTGAAACACTCCCCATGTGGCCAGTTACTCTCCATCCTCATGTGTTGCTTTATTTTCTTCACTCTGAAATTATAGTGCTCGCTGTATGTGCCTCTAACTGGAACATAAGCTCCCAGGCATCTGGAACACTATAATAGGCATTCAAATATTTGAAAGGATGACTGACTGAATGAAATGTATTAAAGATGCTGAGCAGAGCCAGGAGGAAATGTAGGCATTATAAAATAGAATAAAAGGATCATGGAGACTGATGCTCACCAAATAATAGGAAAGGATCTTAATAGGAAACGGGCTTGCCACAGTACTGGGAAACTGGAAGCAGGTGCACTTCACCATGTTTGGGCTCTATTTTCCCTTAACGACATGGCCTCAGCGAAGCAGACTTTGATTCAAGAATCAATTTGAAAAAATCTCCTAAATGTGGCATTAGCTCCAGCAGATCACAAAATCAAGCCTCTGCAAGACCCTCCTCACTCAGCACCACGGCTGGTGCACACCCCTATCGAGGCTGTCAGGTAGCTGCTCCCAAATGTGCCACATCTGTTTCCACCCATTGCGGGAACCCGGCTTCCAGTGGGCTTCAGAATCCTTGGCAAATAAAATGAAAAGTTAATCCAATCTTACAGCGGGTTATACATGAGATGTAGGTCTCTATCCGGGTAGGCATCATCTTTTCCTGCCAATCCACAGCCAACCCTAAACTTTGCAAGGACACAAGGAGGTTCCAAAATTTAATAGACTGCCCAAATGTATTCAAGAACTCTAACTTAATGCAATGGACTGAATGTCTACGTCCTCTCAAAATTCAGGTAGACTCTCTAAACCCCAAGGTAAAGGCATTAGAAGGTGGGGCCTTTGGGAGGTTGTTAGGTCAGGAGAGTGGAACCCTCATGCAGGAATTTAGTGCCATAAGGAAAGGAATGAGAGAGGAAGCTCTCGTGCTCTCCACCACGTGAGGAAGATTCAAGGAGTCAGCACTCCACCACCTGGAAGACGACAGCTCTCCCGACACCAATCTGTTGACATTTTGATCTTGGACCTCTCAACCTCCAGAACTAGGAGAAATAGATGCTTGGTGTTTAAGCTACCCAGTGTATGGTATTCTGTGATCGCAACCTGAACTAACACTCAATAAAACTCTAGGCTAGTGCAGAACATAGCTCGAAGTGAGATGAAACTTTGCCCCACTTTAAACTAAGGCACCATTTCTTTTTTTTTTTTAAGATTTTATTTATTTATTCATGAGAGACACAGAGAGAGGCAGAGACACAGGCAAAGAGAGAAGCAGGCTCCATGCAGGGAGCCCGATGTGGGACTCGATCCCAGGACTCCAGGATCACGCCCTGGGCCGAAGGCAGGCACTAAACCGCTGAGCCACCCAGGGATCCCTAAGGCACCATTTCTAACTTTAGACTTCGTCAGGTAACGGACAGGAGAGGATCACTAAAAATACACCTTATTTACTGGACAGTTTCTAAGTAAGAAGTACTGGGGTACGTAGTAAATAACTTACCCCTCACACCAAACGTCAATTTATTTTCTGGTCACTGAAAAGATTCTCTCAAGCAATCTCAAATTTGCACATTTTAAAAAAGTGAAACAAAGGTGAAAAGAAAAAGGCAAGGCCTTTCTAATTATATTTCAGAGGAAACCTAAGTATTTCAGAATAAAAGAATATTAGCCTCTTCCTGCAAGTTGTCACTTTAAAGTGATTTTACAATTAAAATAAATCTACATTAGAATATTGCATTAGATGGAAGTGAATAATTCTTTGATTCTTTACCAAGGATTTGAACATGAACACTATAAACACATATAAACAACTCTCAGTGAGGTCACTAATGTGACCTTTGAACTAATGTTCAAAAGACATTTTTGAGTTCTTATCTATTTGCTCTTTCTTGCAGCTTTTGTTTGACCTGTTTGACCACTCTTTGCTTGAAATGTTCTCTTCTTTTTGATTCTGTTATATTAGAGTCTTTTGGTTTTCCTCCTACCTGCCTGGAAGCTACTCATCAGCCTTCTTGTGGGCTCATCCCCCTCTAACTAGTTACTGAATGTTGGAGTTTCTCAAAGCTTTGTCCGAGGCTCTCTCTTCTTTTTACTTTATTCTTTCTCCCTAAGTAGTCTCATATATAGCTTCCCAAACTTCCTCACATGCCAGTACACAGAGAAAGTGACAATATTTCTATAGCTACACAGAGCGGGAGGCCTCTGGCCTAAAGGCTTCTGCTGTTCTAAGGACTGAGGAGAACCAGTATCTTAACCCATGTCCGTTCTATCTCAGCACATTGCGTGGCACACCGGTAGGGCCTTGGGAAGCTCTGAACCAACATCCATGTTTTTAGCTGTTACCAATAGGCAAATGACACAATTTTATATTTTTCAGCCCAGGCCTCATTTCTCCACTCTACACCTATTATGCAATTGCCCATCTATCATCTCTTCTTGGATATTTGAAACTCTTAAATGTCGCATGTCTTAAACTAAGCTCATGATCTGATGCTCTTCTGGTGTTGTCTCACTGTGGGCAATCACACCATCAGACTGTGGACACCAGAACTCTGAGAGATAGCCTTGCCACCTCCCTCTCACTCTCACAGCCAATCCACCATCAACCCATCTTTAATCTACGTCCTTAATATCATCTTGTCTCTCCACTCCTACCACGACCTGAGTCCATGCTATCTTCACAGGTTATCACCTGAATCAGACAGTAGCCCCTCAAGTCATCTATTCTCATCAACTCTTGCTCCCGTCCCATTCATTCTCTAATCTAGAAATAGAGTGATTTAAAAAATAATAAAATTAGGATCCCTGGGGATCCCTGGGTGGCGTAGCGGTTTGGCACCTGCCTTTGGCCCAGGGTGCGATCCTGGAGACCCGGGATCGAGTCCCACGTCGGGCTCCCTGAATGGAGCCTGCTTCTCCCTCTGCCTGTGTCTCTGCCTCTGTGTGTGTGTGTGTGTGTGTCTATCATGAATAAATAAATAAAATCTTCAAAAAAAAAAAATTAGGATCCCTGGGTGGCTCAGCAGTTTAGCAACTGCCTGCAGCCCAGGGCGTGATCCTGGAGGCCCCGGATCAAGTCCTACATTGGGGTCCCTTCACGGAGCCTGCTTCTCATTCTGCCTGTGTCTCTCATGAATAAAATAAAATATTTAAAAAATAAAAAATAATAAAAATAGACATTTTTTTCCAAAGAAGGCTACAGATGGCCAACACACACATGTAAGGATGCTCAACATCACTAGTCAGAGAAATGCAAATCAAAACCACAATGAGAGGGGCACCTGGGTGGTTCAGTGGTTGAGCATCTGCCTTTGGCTCAGGTTGTGATCTCGGGGACCTGGGATCAAGTCCCACATCAGGCTCCCTGCATAGAGCCTGCTTCTCCCTCTGCCTGTGTCTCTGCCTCTCTCTGTGTGTCTCTCATGAATAAATAAACCTTAAAAAAAAAAAACCCACAATGAGATATCACCTTACACCTGTCAGTAAGGCTAGTATCGAAAACACAAGAAACAAGTGTCAGTGGATGTGGAGAAAAAAGAACCTCTGTGCATTGTTGGTGGGAATGTAAACTGGCACAACCACTGTGGAAAACAAGTTATGAAGGTTTCTCAAAAAATTAAAAATAGAAATAGCATATGATCCAGTAATTCTATCCACTACTGGGTATTTATCCCCCAAAATGAAGACACTAATTCGAAAAGATATATGCACCTTTATGTTTACTACAGTATTATTCACAATAGCTAAGATATGGAAGCA
Organism: Nyctereutes procyonoides; assembly: GCF_905146905.1. Lineage (NCBI taxonomy): Eukaryota > Metazoa > Chordata > Mammalia > Carnivora > Canidae > Nyctereutes > Nyctereutes procyonoides. Next base: position 7,482,609 of record NW_026575137.1, read on the forward strand.
ACCTAGGTGTCCATCAACATAGGAATGGATAAAGATGTGGTGTGTATACACGCATGCACACACACATATACACACAATGGAATACTACTCAGCCATTAAAAAAAGGTGTTGCCATTTATGGCACCATGGATGGACCAACAGGATATTACGCTAAGTAAAATAAGACAGAGAAGGACAAATACTGTATGATCTCACTTACATATGCCATCTAAAAAACAAAACAAATAGCAGAAACAGCTCTATAAACACAGAGAACAAACTGATGGTGGTCAGAGGGTGGAGAGGACGGGATAGGAGGGTGGGAAAATTGGGGACAGGGAAGTGGGAGATACAGGCTTCCAGTCACGGCATGAAGAAGTCACATGGATAAGAGGTTGAGCACAGGGAATATAGTCAATAGTACTGTAATAGTGTTGTATGGTGACAGATGGCAGCTACACATATGGTGAGCAGAGCATAACATAAATACTAATCACTGTGTTCTACACCTAAAATGAATGTAACATTGTGTGCCAAATATATTTCAGTTTAAATAATGATAATAATAAAGATCTAACTGGATCAACCCTTTGCTGAAGGCAAAATTTCTCAACACAACCAATAATACCCTGCATGGACTGAACAATTCTTATTGTTCTGGTCATCTGTTGCTGCAGAACAAATCACCCTAAAATTTAGTGGCTTAAAACAACAGTTTAATACTACCTTTCATGATTCTGTGGATTGTTCTAGAATCTATCATGCAGCTACAGTAAGAGTTTGGCTTGGGTTGGAGTCATCTGAAGGCCCGAATGGGCTGGGCATCCAAGATGGCTTCTTCAACCACAGGTCTGAGAGCTGGTCGGCATCCTCCTTTCCGTGTAGTCTCCCCACCTGTCTAGTTAGGGATTCCTCAAAGCATGGTAGTCTCAGTGCATTCAAATTCTGACAGGACAAGTTACTTTCTTCAGGGTACACTTTATAAGAGACCAAGGCAAAAGCTGCAACACCTCTTACGTCCTAGTGTCCAAAGTCTTTCAGCTCTCTTCTACTTTACTCCATAGGTCAAAATTGAATCACAGGGTCAGTCCAGATTCAGGGAGGGGACCCATCCAAGGACTTGAATATCAAAAAAGCATAGCTATTTGGAGGGAGAGGTGGGTCTTTGGAGAACATCCACCACACCCACTTCTCCATCAGTACTTCCACTCTAACCACATGGCCTTGTTTCAGTTCCCTGCATTCACCACACTCAATCCTCCTAAAGGCTTTGTACGTACTGTTTTCTTAGTCTAGAATGTTCTTCCGATCCACCCCTTGCCAAGTTCAACTTTGAGACCTCAATCAAGTCTCAGGAATGCCTTTCCTGTCTTCTCTAGCCAGGTTAGATCTTGTTATTACATATTTTCATGGCACCAGATACATTTCTGACATTGTCCTCATCCCCCTGCGCTGTGTACTTGTTCAAATGATTGTGTAATTTATGTCTCAATATCCCCCATTAAACTGGAAGAGGGGCCATATCTGTTCTTCCCATCCTACCACAGAGCTTGGCTAGTACTCATGTATTTATTTGCTGCATGAATGACAGAAATGAACTAGGTAAATGAAACTGTCTCTGTGTAATAATTCTTTTAAACTATAGTGAAGTAGATAGCCACCCTCCCAAATTAAATACAGAGATACTTAGACAGCCCTAAATATAAACATTTTTCACAGAGGAAGTCTCATAAATGTAAAGTCTCATATCTCACCTATAAAATTAGCAGATAATAAAGAAATCAATAAATATAGCCAAGTTGTGTAAGCTTTGTGATATTTCTTCCAATATTTCTTCCAATCATTTTTTCAAATGAGCCTAAAAGTGTATTTATTTGATTTTAATTTCTATGCCTTAATAAAATCTGACATATGTACCAAATGGAGCATTTTGACCACAAAATGGTCAAAATGGTCCAGTAAGAGAGATGATCTCCTACTCTATGCAGGAATCCAATACTGACAGCGAAGACCACTAGAGGCATTCCACTCAGAAACCCAGGTGCGCTGTTACACGGACCACACATGATTCTCATTATGCTAAAACCAAATGCAAAACACTAACTGCTTCCCACTACATTATCAATAACCTGTCTACAAATACTTGACCAATTTTCAACCTAAAATGGATTCTTTCATCTTTGAGTGAGAGCTAACATTTGTGTTCTTAGATGGTGGTGACACAAATAGCAAAGAGCTCAACTGGAGAGAATAGTCATTAGCTATGGCTCTTAACTACTTAAAAAAAAAAAAAGTCTGGGTGATTACAAATGGTATCATAAACCGAAGTTCATTATCAAAAAGTACATTCCACTCTAGTCTTTTGAATCCCAACCTTTAACTAATTCCTGTCAACTACTGAAAACATCTGGTCTAGGAACAGTTTCTTACAATACAAATAATTCAGCCCCATGTTTATTCTTTTTTTCCATTTCAGCGTGGGTTTCAAGAGGGGGCGTGTTTGGTCAGTTTTGTTGACCTAGAGCCGACTCTGGCACACCATGCTGCCCAATGAATCAATGAAAGACTAAATACCACAGGTCTCCTAGAATCAGATCTGTGTATCACTCAAAACATTTATGAAGATGCTTATTTGTTATTTAAGAAAAGATATTCTGACATAAATGCCAATAACATAAAATGTCTTTACTTCTAATTTATGCTTCTTGCTTCCTAGGTACTATGCCACATGATATTAGCGTTTCTAATTAGCTAACCTGTCTTATTCACCAGTTTAAGGAAAAAAAAAAACACAACTATAGTCTATCATAAGGCCAAAATGGCTTTTCGCTAAATCAGTTGTTAAAAACAAGACAACAGGCTCAAAATGGAGTCACTTATGCTAAGCTCCACATCACCAAATACAGCCTTAATTACACTTTTGGCCTCACCCAGAAATGGAATCTTGGAACGTCAGTCAAGAACTACCTTATTAGCACTAGTGAGGTCATCTGCCTGACAGACCACTGCCATCCCCTAAACGAAAGTGATCTTGCCACAACCCATCCACTTTTTGCCTCTTTCCCACTCCCTTCTGCCCATGGAAGTCTTTCATTTGGTACAGCTTTTTGAAACTCCTTTCTATCTGCTAGATGGGATGCTGCTAGAATCACGAATCATTAAATAAAGCCAGTAAGATCTTTAACATTTATCCCATGACATTTTGTGTTTTAATGTATTGAATTTCTTCAGTTATTTAGCTACCTAGGATGAAACTTCTTTTTCTCAGTGGCTGAACTGTGATTTGTACCTGATTGTGCAGTTAATCTGGTCTTACCAGATTAGACAAATATGTGGCAAATGATAAAGAAATCCATACGCAGGTCCATGACCATGAATATATTTGTGGAATAATTTAGCCACTATGACTAAAAATACAAAAACAAAGATGTAAGACAGAGGACATGAAAATCTGTCATAGGACAGTTGCTTAAATCCAAACCTTGTCTTTTAATAAACTGCAAATATTTTGCCCTAAAGGGTGTCTTGGGGAAGTTGCAACATTCACTTATAAATATTTAAACTTATCCTAGACCGACCCGATTTTGATTAACAGTACAATATTAATCTCAAATTTGTGCATTAAAGGAAATTCCTCCAGCTGGTGTCCTCTGATACACCTTTAATACAAACATGACTTGGGGTTTTTCCTGTAGGTAAGTCTCTGTCCCATTTTGCACCTTATTTCTCAACTGATTGATCACACTCAATTATTCACAGCAAAACATCTTTTTCCTTTGTCCTGCTTCTTCTTGGGTGTTGACTAAGACCTAGATTGTTCCTCTTCAAGTTGGGGACAATGTTACCATTAAGTGGAAATTTTAAATACTAAACAAGTTCAACTTGCTCTACAACTGCTCCAATTCCAGACTTGAACTTACAAGAAGTTGTGTTACAAGAAACATGATCTGCCTATGTTTTCGAAAGCATCAACATTTTGTCTCCTTGGGTTTTCTTAAACTCCTCTCATATTCGGCTGGAAAGGGAGAGATGCACTTAAGCTACATTTGCAAGTGCCATATTTGGCCATTCTTTTCATAACTCTAAGTGGTTTTCAAGTCTTGCCTTCCCTTTTCAATAAATCGTGACTCCACCTTCTTTCTACTATAGAAAGCCACTAAAAGGCTTAGAACAAAGATAGATCTTTTAATAGTTTGCTAAACACCCACCCCCCCACACACACACACACTCACACACACATATGCACTTCTTTCTTCAGATCCCACTGCTAATCAAATCTTTTTTGATTCCATCTTGAGAAGTGAAATAAATAGAAATGCATGCAGGGTTAGCTCGGGTTACTTTCAGAAGTTCATTTCAATCTCACCCAGATGCATCAGAAATATCCCATCTTCCTTCCTATGCTTCCTCATCCGCCAGCAAGGCTACCGCACACTCCTTACGGAGGGAGTAATAAGGGAAGGCAGGAATTTCAGACATATTAGGAAAATCGATTACCGCTATTCCTTTTGGTGAGACAATTCCCTGAGTGAACAGAGCCCGGGGAGGGGGGGGGGCTGGAGGGCGGCTCCGCACATTTTTCCAGCTAAGCCCTTTCAAGGACAGACCCCAAGGTGAGCAGCGCTAGGGGCTTCTCAGCACGGGAAGGCTTTATGACTGGCCGCGAAGGCTGCGCACCTCCTCCGGCGGCACCTGGGGGCTGCGCCGGGCCGATTCCCGTCACGCCCGTGCCCCCGGGTAAGAAGTGCTGAAACACGCACACGCACACGCACGGCCGCCGTGAGAAGGGCCGCGAGGCACGCGCGCCCGCACCCCGCCCTCCTCCTGGGGGCTGCGCTCCCAAGGGCCCGGGCCCGCGCGAGGCGCAGTCTGCAGCCCCCGCTCCCGGGCCCGCGGACCCGCCCGCCGCGCCCCAGCTGCAGCGCCCCGGGGCCTGCCTCCTCGGCCGCGGCGCAGCGAGCGGGAGGGCCGCGCCCGCCTCACCTCTGGGGCTGCTCTCCTGCAAGTACGGCGGGGCCGTGGGGGTGACGGTTCCCGGCGGGGATGCTGACAGCAGGGGCGAGCGCTCGTCCACCCCGTCCGCAGCCATGACTGCCGCAGCGGCGGCGGGGCCGCGGGGAGGCTGGGCCGCGGGGGGAGGAGCGGGGTGGGAGGCGGGGAGGGGGAGGGGGAGGAGGCGGGGGAGGAGGAGGAGCAGGAGGCTGGGCCGCGGGGAGAGGAGCGGGAGGGGGACGGGGAGGGGGAGGAGGCGGGGGAGGAGGAGGAGCAGGAGGCTGGGCCGCGGGGAGAGGAGCGGGAGGGGGACGGGGAGGGGGAGGAGGCGGGGGAGGAGGAGGAGCAGGAGGCTGGGCCGCAGGGAGGGCGGGGAGGAGGCTGGGCCAGAGGGAGCAGGAGGCTGGGCCGGGAGGGAGTGGCGGGGAGTTGGCTAGGCCGCAGGAGGAGGAGGTGGAGGAGGCTGGGACGCACGCGGGGCGGGGAGGAGGCTGGGCCGGGGCGGAGGAGGAGGAGGAGGAGGAGGAGGCTAGGCCGGAGGAAGGAGATTGGGCGGGAGGGAGGAGTCTGGGCCGGGCGGGGGGCGGGGAGGAGGCTGGGACGCACACGGGGCAGGGAGGAGGCTGGGCCGCGGGGAGGGCGTGGAGGGGGCTGGGCCGGGGAGGAGGAGGAGGAGGAGGAGGAGGAGGAGGAGGAGGAGGAGGAGGCTGGGCCGGGGAGGAGGAGGAGGCTGGGCCGCCGGGAGGAGGCTGGGTCGGGGAGGAGAAGGAGGCTGGGCCGGAGGGAGGAGGCTGGGCCGGAGGGCTGGGGAGGAGGAGGCTAGGCCGGAGAAAGGAGATTGGGCGGGAGGGAGGAGTCTGGGCCGGGCGGGGGGCGGGGAGGAGGCTGGGACGCACACGGGGCAGGGAAGAGGCTGGGCCGCGGGGAGGGCGTGGAGGGGGCTGGGCCGGGGAGGAGGAGGAGGAGGAGGAGGAGGAGGAGGCTGAGGAGGCTGGGCCGCCGGGAGGAGGCTGGGTCGGGGAGGAGGAGGAGGCTGGGCCGCCGGGAGGAGGCTGGGTCGGGGAGGAGGAGGAGGCTGGGCCGCCGGGAGGAGGCTGGGCCAGGTTGGTGGGGGGTGGGGGGAGGCCGGGCCTGCGGCTCCCGCGGAGGTACTGCTGCTGCTGGTGCCGCTGCCGCCTCCGGGAGGGCCCCACCCCGGCTGTGTCCCAAGGCTGGAGGCGGGGGGAGGGGCGGAGCCGGGAGCACAGTAGGGCTGCGGAGGAAGGGCGGGAGGGCCCAGGGCAAGGGGCTGCAACCCTTTTCGTTTCCTTAGCAGGAGCAGGGGAGAGGGGCGGAGAGCAGCGGGAAGGGGGTGAGAGGAAAGGCCTGTGACTTGATTACCGAGGAACTGCGGCCAACCCAGACCTCAAGTTTAGCTCTTGGACGAGGGGGACGAGGGTGCTGTGCTGCGCAGCGTCGCAGCGGTTACCTACGAAAGCTTAGTCCTCGGGCTGTCAGTTCCTGCTTGGGGGCTGCTGCTTTTGCTAGAAAATCACTTTGCAACAGCTGTTGTCTGAGGGGAACTACAGTTCTGCAAGAGCGGTGCCGGGCCGCGCTTGTCCTTGTTTTCTAGTAGCAGCACCTTGTAGAAATGATGCAGACGGTGTTGGCTTTTACAAGTTTAATTTGAGGCAGCCCTGGTGGCTCAGCAGTTTAGCGCCGCCTGCAGCCCGGGGTGTGATCCTGGAGACCCAGGATCGAGTCCCGCGTCAGGCTCCCTGCATGGAGCCTGCTTCTCCCTCTGCCTGTGTCTCTGCCTCTCTCTCCTGAGTATTCTCATGAATAAATAAATAAAATATTTTTAAAAAAAAAGTTTAATTTGACAAAATACGTTGCCCTTTTAGTTTGGTTTTTGGACTGCATTGTCCCTGACACCTCATACAATAATGTTTATGAAAATATTCATGAAAATGTTTTGAGCCAGTCGTAGTTACCGGCATGCTTTCGTGTTTATCATGGTCTTACTTTGGTGGTTTGCTGAAATGATTTAGAAATAAAAAGTTTTGAATATGCCTGACAAAAATGCAATCAGAAAACAGCGAAGGTCTCAAAAGATCATTTTTTTCTGCAGTGGTTCTTTGCGTCATTCAACAAACATGTATTCTGTGCTTACTGGGCACGCAAAGATGAATACATAGAGCAATGCTCTTGATGCTCCAGATGTCTGGGTGGAGCAGTCAGAAGCAAGCAAAAAATGAGGCTGGCAGACCCAGCTGCAGATTATAAAGGGTCATGAAGAAAGCTGACTTTAGACATTTGAAACTACTTCTCATATTACATTAAGGAGGTCTTCATTTTCCTCTCTGAAGATACTCTTTCTCCAAAAACCCCATTTAGACATGCTGGAAATCCTAAGGGAAAAAAAATCAAAGAATAATGTTT